>NC_133159.1:159251789-161651789 GCF_040802235.1 Manis javanica | reverse complement strand
AAGGTCTGTAGTTTTAGTTAAAAGTCTTGTAATAATGTTCATTTCCTGGTTTTGATTGTCATCCTACGGATATGTCCAATGCTAACATTAGAGGAAGCTGGGTGAAGGGAACATGGGAACTCTGCAATGTTTGAGACTTTTCGGTAAGTCTCAAGTTATTTCAAAAGTAAAGATGTTTTTTAAAGGTTGTCATCATTAATCCTCATGATAGTCCTATGCGGAATGTGCTGTCATACTATTTGTACACAAGTAAACTGAGGTACAGAGAGGTTAAGCATAAAATTACTACTATCATACACGTTTTTCCAGGAGGTCCATGTGCTCTCCACTCCTCTGTTAAGTGTAAGCCTCTTGAGAGCAGGGATGCTGTTTCTTTTGTTGAATTGTGTTGAATTGTGTTAGGTGCAGCGCTTGGCATAAATATATATTTAGTATTTGTTTTTTGCATAAGTGATAGGTTCCCGTGAAAACACAGAAGTGGGAAAATATATGTACATTATGATATGAATTTTATAATTAAAGAATCTAAATATGTTTATCAGTTTACCATATTTATACATATATGCAATATCATAAATTCTATCATTGCAAGTTCAAGATTTAAAAAGTTGGGAGAATTTTTTTAAGTATTGGAGAATAATTGGTCTGCTAATGGAGAAAATCTCTGAGGAATCCAGTGACTTTCACATTTATTTCATATACTTTTACATTTTTAATGCTTCAATGACAATTTTTAAAGCTAGGCATGGAGACAGCCTCTCTGCTGGAATCCTTGCCTCTGTCAGGTTGCCTTACGTCCTACATCCAGATCCACCATGAAGTGGACACTGGGTGTGGACAGTGCCCAGCGTGTGCTCCCCAACCTGGTTCCCATACTTCTGGGCAGCATCAAAGAGGAACGCTGAGCTGATGTAGCCTGTGGCATGGAATCTGACTTCTAGGGCCCCACTGGGGTGGAAGATCATATCCCACACATAGTCATAGTTGAGCAGAGTAGACACAGATCTGATGACCAGCACTGTCTCTGTAAGGCCCCCAAAATAGTGGGAGTAGAAATCTGAGTGGTGTCGCCTCAGGGGGAGACCCTGGTTCTGTTCAAACACGCAAAAGGCATCGTGTATTGTCTTGGGGGCCTGGGACTCCAAAAGGAAGTGTCAGTCCACATAAGTGGCCAGGTAGGGACAGTCCACCCCACGGGTCAGAGGCGTGGCATACTTGCCCAAGCCAAAGCTGCCGTCCATGTAGCGGGTCAGCATCGCCGCGGGGGAGTTGCCACCATAGACGGTCAAGGCCTCCTGGACGCTGACTTCATAAGCTATTCTCTCCCCCTGGAAGCGGATGTCAAAGACCCTTGGGCCACTGAAAGCTCCGAGGCCAAAGGAGAAAGTCCACAGTGAAGAGGCCACTCGGCTTCCCTGGACACTGAAGCGGGGGCCCTGGGGATAGAACTGCAGTGGGGGAGCCGGACCCCGGGGAACGTGGGACTTCAGCGACCAGGACCCACCCGTGCCATTGTCTGGGATCAGCAGCACATTCACCAGGCCGGCCTCAAACTGGTCCTCCAGCTGAGCCAGACTCTCATAGTAGCGGCCTTGAAAGAACACCTTCTGGATGGTCCAGTGGGCAGGGTCCAGGGCCTTGTGGTCGACCAGCAGCTCCAGCCCCACGGGGTGCAGATAAATCCCAGCCCCTGAGATGTTGTAGTAGAGGCCCAGCCAGGTAGCCCGGTCCCCCGACTGCAAACCAGGGGGCGCTGTGATCATCATCACCAGGTTGCCTCCTTGGCGTTTGTAGAAGCAGCAGTGGTGCAGAAGCCCAGCAACCTGAGGCAGCTCTCTGCGGAAAATCATCTGGTCTATGTCCAGGTACTCCCGGAGCCGCATGGGGCGTCGGTGATAGGGCAGGGGGCCCCCGTGACGCTCCAGGGTCACATCCCGCATGTAGGTGGGGTGCGGCAGAGGCCCCACCACCAGCTCACTCACGTTGGGCTGGGCTTGTCCACCAAATAAGACGATGTCCAGTGCCTCCCGGGCAGGTGGGGGTCTCCCCCTGTCCAGATGGGCCAGGGCTGCAGCCTTGGGGGGCAGCTGCAGCTCCACCGAGAAGACACAGTTGTCCGAGGGGCGGGCCTGGGCTGCATCCACCAGGCCGGGCGGGGCCCAGCTGCTGGGTCAGAAAGCTCATCACAGCCATCAGCTCCTCTCGGCTCAGGTCTGCAAACCCTGGGTGTGTCCGGGGCTGGGCACTACTGGGTAAGGGAGGGCAGCGGGGTGGCAGGCTGGGTCTACATTCCCTCTCAACACCTTCCTCATTCCTAGTCCCACCCACAGCCAGCCTATCACCAGAACACTACACAGGGACAAAATAATGGAGACAACCATAGCTAAAGCTCCTGGGCCGTGTCCAGGCTCTTGTATCGAAATTGAGAATGGAGGATAGGCAAACAGACACATAGGACCGGGGTGCAGGACGCCTTTTTCAGTCTCTGGTGGTTCCCAGCCACCCAGTGGTGCTGCAAGGCAAAAGGCATGATGAGCACATTGAAGAACAGCAGCCAAAGGCAGAGGGCTCGGTGGGGGTGGAGCTGGAACTGGAGGGGCCCAGGGGTCAGGCCAGCTCAAGGACAGGTGGGGCTGAGGTAGGAAACTGGACTTTAAGTGACCCACATAAGCCTCTCCTCCTGTTCCAGATCAAACACTCAGGGTCAGGGCTGTGTAACGAGGTCCGGGAGGGGTAGGTTTTGGAGATAACGCAGCTAGAGGGAGTCAAGAGGAGGAAGCGACCAGCAGAAAGTGACTCTCCTTGGGCTTTTCCTCCCCTTCCAGATGGAACCTTTCTCCTGGCTGCAAGGCTGCCGAGGAAACTCACCTGCCCACAGCTCTCCAGAGGGATTCCCTCCTCCCTCCTCTGGTGGGCCACGTCCTCCGGGCTCTGCTCCTCTCCATTCTCTCCTGCTTCTCCCACCCCAGGCCAACCAGAACTCCCACGGGCAGCCCAAGGGAGGCTTGAGAACAATGCTGAGAGCACAAGGCACCTGGGAGGAGCTGGGGGCGCGAAAGGCTGAACTGGTCAACACTGTGAAGGCCCAGAGACCCCGAATCACTGGAGGGGAGCATGGGGGTGTGGAGCCAGTCAGAAGCTGGAGGGGGTCACGGGCTGCACAGTGCAGTAGAGAACTGGTGGGCCAGATCAGATGTTAGAGGGCCTGGAAAACTGGCTATGGAATTAACCTCGCAGCCCACAGCCCTCAACACCAGGAAACCCTCCTCCAAAATGTGCGGACACAGAGAGCAGAGCCACCTCCATTCTCCGCCGGGTGACATGCAGGTGGCCACCATCGTCTGGGCAGCCGGATCTGGAGGGGAGCTAGGAGGGACTGAGAGTTCCAGAGAGGGGACATGCTTCCCTCGTAGCCAGGGGCAAAATCCTTCCTGACCTGGACATGCCAGGGAGACCTCTGCAGTTAGAGACATGGAACTGTGCAAACAGAGGGCATTCGCCGGGCAGAGAAGAGAAAGGACATTTCAGCTGAAGGGAGCAGAAGGTGCAAGGGTACAGACACTTAAAACATCTTGGCACAGGCAGGCAATGGCCAGAAGGTCAGCACACTTGGTGTGAGGAGCAGAGGATGGGGTGGCAGAGGTATGATCAAGAAGCCTTGTGACCTGCGTGTTTTAAGCAAGGTAGTAATTGCAGCGTGAAACCCGGGAGAGGTCAACCGGTGAAAGTAATATCAGAAAGGTCAGCTGACCCAGAAATGTTTATGCAACCAGCTCTCTTTTGATAGGAAAACTCACCAAGTTTTCCTCTCCCTATTCTTTCAAGCTATAGAAGTAGTAGTGGGCCTCCCTCCAAAACGGTGAGACAGGCAGGGTCTCCAGCCTCTCAGGATTGAATTTAAATATAGTAACCACCCCCAATTCCAGGGAAGCAAGCCTTCCCTGTCCTCAAGGAAAATGGGAACTGGTTTTTCTTTTGCTGATCTGTTTTTCATGCTCTGCAGAGGCTCCTGATGGAAAACAGTACTTTAAATTTCTTTTAATTAAAAAAAAAAATGTTTTGAAAACATTTTGGGGAATAAACCAAAAATGTCTGGTAAGCCATTTAGCAGTCATGAAGGGATATACTGTGCGAAATACCCTTCCCTTTCATCCCGCAGCTCCTTTCCATAGAAACAACCACTGTAACCAGTGTCTCATGGGTCATCAAGGGCTATTGTGGGAACATAAAAAAGTGGAGAATGGGGCTTTGGGGCACAGGTCAACCCCCCAGGGCAGGCCCCTCCTCCCTTCACTGCCTGGGCAAGGCTAGCCTCAGCAAACATATAGCAGTGACTGCTGTCAACTGAAGGCTAGCTGACAATCCCCCAAATCCCGGATTACAGTCTTAAGTAACCCTAAAGATGAGCACCCCCAACAAGCATGCCTATAATTGAATTTCCTGCCAATCAGTTGAATGAGGGCACAGAACTGCTTATGTGACATAGAAATATAAAGAACTGTAACATTTAATGCCTACCCCTCAGTGCTGGGGAGTAAAATTTAGACCCAATATTCCCATCAACTAAACAGTAACATGGAAACGAGGGCTTGGAGGGCCGCTTGGAGTCAAGACTGAGACAATAGAGCTACTACCAGTAAGGCAGGAAGGGTCATTGGAAAAAAGCGCTGTGGCCTTTAGAATGAGGGGGATCAGAATCTAATGTCAAGGCCCAGCCTTGGCCACAAGGAAACCCATGCCAGCTTAGGAACTTGAGTCTGGGCCCTTTGTTAGGTTATGGTCTTAGCTCTCAGCTAAGAATACACCATTATGATGGCTGATGTTTCTTCATCCTAAACAGTGTTACCAAGCAGAGGTCAAGGATGTTCACTTTGTGGAATATTGCCAAGTTCTTGAATGGAGAGATGGGTGATGAACTGGTAGGCTGGTAGGGGAACTGGTATACAAAAAAGTGCCACCCCTGACCACCTTCCCTAAGTATCATGCTGTCATGTTGTTTCCTTTGATATCATGTTATCCTAGTCTTCACAGGTATCATGTCAAATGCCCTAAAAGCTTGTTGAACAGTGTCCCACTTGGAGAATTACCCAGGAGACAGGACCACATGCCCTGATCCCCTCAGTGGGTCCTATTTCTTTCTGAGCAAACTCGGCCCCAGTCTCTGTGAACTTGTTGATAGGCTAAGGACTGGGCCCCAGCATATGTGCCTGCAAAGCTGCTGTTTCAGAGGCCCCGTGAAGTCAGCTGGACCACATCATACACCCAGGTCACCCTCTGGTCCTATCTGCATCATAGGGAGACAGCTCTGGTGACAGTGTGAAGGGGGCTTGGGGGTGGAACAGACTAGAGGCAAGAAGACTGGGGAGGAGGCAGGGGGCCAGAGTGAGACTAGTGACGTCGAGGACAGAGAGGAAGGGATGAGCCTGAGGGATGTGCAGAGTAGAGCTGACAGGGCTCCGTGCCTGACTGGCTGTGGGTGGGTGAGAAAGGACATGGCATCTTAGACGACACATTGGGTGACTGGGTGAGTGATGGGACCTTTCACAAGAAGGGCATACATGAAGAGAAGAAGTTTAAGGGGGAAACCAACAAGTTGGAGTTTGAGGTGCTCTTGGGAAGCCCCAGTATAGATACCTACACAGAGGGCAGTTGGCTCTATAGGTCTGGAGTATAGGAGAGGTGTTCTAGGCTAGAAATAGAGATTTGGTCCAACAACCAATATTAGCAGTTTAAGTAAGAGAGGCTGAGGTTGTTACTTGGTCCTCGGTCCTTGTCTTCATGTATTAAAAGAACTTGACACTGAGACTTACAGGTATGCAAGCAAGCAGTGCCCTTTATTAGAGATATGAGGAAACAGAGACACCTTGATAGACCAAGGCAAGCTGCTCCAGAGTCAGCCTTGAGAAGCACAGGGTGGCTCATGTTACAGGGAGTGAAAATGTTCGTTCACTAGTTACTAGGTCACCTAGCGTGGGTAGGGAGGGTTTCAGCACGTGTGCAGGTGGAATACATACATATGTGTGTGTTGCAATGTCATCTCTGTAGCATTAGCTTATAAAATTTCCACCCAGGGGTGGGAAATTTAGTATTATAATGAGGAAGAAGACAACAATGGGCACCAAATTTTCCTTATGCTCCTGTCACAAGTTCATGTTTTGGTCCACTGACTATCTGACCAAGGGGGTCTCTAAACCGAGGACATGGTGGCTATAAAACTTGTTAAAACAATAGGTTGACATGAAAAACAAGATGTATTGGAGCCTTGCAAGCCAGTGGTCCCGGTCGCAAGGCATTTTGTCAGGACTTGGGTATATGGGGCTGGACCAGTCTCTCCACTTTTTTTCAACCTCTCACGTTTACCCAGGGAAAACTTCTGGAGAGAGAAGAGAGGAGGCCCAAGACAGAGTCCTGGAAAGTGCCAAGGTCTAGGGCTAGGTGGGCTGGTGTGGGGAGCAAAGGTAAAGGAGGCAGCACAGAAGAACAAGAAGCAGGAAATATGGATGAGGAGGGGTCAGAATGTGGGGAAGTCAAGACAGAAAACACTGTCAAGAAGGGAGTAGTCAGTGTTGTCAAATGCCCCCAAGAGGTCCAAAAAGCAGGAAGCTGGAGAGGCCCATTGACGTTGCATTTAGAAGTCACTGGCGACCTTTGTCAGAGCAGGGCCTGTGGCTCATGGGCCAGCAGAGGGAGGGCAGTGGGTTGAAGAGTGACAGGGGAGGTCGGGAAGCAGACCCAGGAAGGGTAGCCCAGCCACTCCTTGGAGGAAGGCGTTTGTGAAGGGACAGGCTGAGAGGAGACTCCTGCCCAGAAGAGGCAGGATCCTGGGACAGGTTTAGCAAGATTTTTGTGAGCCAAGAGGAAGAGCCAGTCAAGAGGGAGAGATTGAGGAGACAGGGAGAGGAGTGGTTAACTGAAAGACATTCTGGGGGGAGCTGGAAGTGGTGGGGTTCCCCTTAAACAAGAAAAGAGGCTGTGGAATCAATGAGACCATCCTCATCACCAAACCCAGTCAAAGAAGCTATCAAGAGAGCACCAGATGCCTTTTTTTTTTTAGAGGTTTACTTTTTTTGCAGACGCATTTTGCACTGTATGAACCAATGATCACATACCTCACGAACTACAAAGGTTTACTGATTGTTGGGTGGGAATTTACTTTAATGAGCAACTGACTTTTCCAAGTGATCTTCTAAGTGTTTGTTAAATATAATGCTCTTGAACTCATGGGCTGTACAGAGGGAAAAGGCCTGAGTCAGGGGCCAGAGATTCTTCCTCACTTTCTCTGCAACCTCAGCAGAGGGAAAGGGGTAGGAGGGAGGCATCCATGCGTGGGTTTCTGATCAGGGCCTCTTCAGGCCAGATCTCCTACAGGAGTCCTCCCCTAGGCCTTACCAGGCATGCAGGCCACCATCATTTCTCACCTCTGATGCATGCACCTCTCATGGCCAGGCCTTCTGTCAACTTTATTCTTTGCATCTGGGCCTGCAGAGGGAATGTCCTAGAAGACAAATCTGACACTGTCATTCTGTTGCCCCAAATCATTCCATAGTTCCTCATTTTCCTTAGGATAACCATGGCTTGCAAGGACCCGCCTCATCTGCCCTCTACCTGCCCTTCCAGGGTTTCTCACACCTGTCCTTACACCTGTCAGTGAATTTGGGTATGTGGAAGGTGCCACCTTGTCACCTCCTGGCCTTTGAATGCTGTTGCCTCTTCCTGCAACATGCTCGCCACTCTCCCCTCTCTCCCCCGACCCTGCCGACTTCTACTCCTCTGCCAGGATCAGTCTGGACATCGAGTTCCCTAGGAAGCCTTCCTCAACCTCTAAGTATGAGTGAGGAACCCCTCTGTACCCTGCACGCCTCCCCTCTAACAGTCCTTGACTGTAATTGTCTCTTTGCCTCTCCTGCCCCTTATTCACTAAGGTACCCTAGTGCCTCGCATAGTGCCTGGCACCTAGGGGAACCCTGTAAATCTGTGTCAGATGCAGGAAGGAATCCTCCTCTTGCGCTCCGAGCTGGAGCCCTGCCCAGGGCAGCAGGACGAGAGCAGAGGCAGAAGAGCACGTGTCACGCTCCTCGCAGGGGGTTCCTGGAGAAGGTGTCTGTATTCCTAGAGAAGCCTGTTATGCCCTCTGACCTAAACCTCAGGGGGCCCCTTGTCCAGCTCCTCTTAGGGCAGAGGGTCAAAGTCCTGAAGATCTCCACACTGGGGGCACCAGTTCCTTCAAAGCCTGACATCCTTCATCACTGTTCACTCCTCTCACTTGACCACGAATCTGAAGCCAGCAAGCTAAGCTGGTGTCAGTGGCCTGAGGAAGAGATTGGGTTGGGGTAGAAGGCTGACGTCCTAATGATCTTCCTGTCCATCCTGCCTC
Organism: Manis javanica; assembly: GCF_040802235.1. Classification (NCBI taxonomy): domain Eukaryota; kingdom Metazoa; phylum Chordata; class Mammalia; order Pholidota; family Manidae; genus Manis; species Manis javanica. Next base: position 161,643,415 of record NC_133159.1, on the reverse strand, counting down.
CCCTCATTTGAGGCCCAGGGCAGGTGGTGTCATCCCAATGGTAAGATGCAGAGAGACAGCCGCAGTCACATTTTCACATAAAAGCTGTGAGCATTCACACAAACTCAGCCCATACAGACACTCACACTCCTTGGTCTGGAGATGGACTTCCAGGTAATGACTTTCAAGTTAGTAAGACAGGGTGGGGAGAGAGAGTACTTTATTCCTCCCCCTGCCCCCAGCACTAACTACTGTGCAACTGGCCATGGGAAGGAGCCGTGAGGAGGCGGAAATGAAAGGCTATGCATGTAGTACAGAAGTTAAATCAGTCAGGTCAGAGAAAGAGGAAGCACAGAGTCAGGGCCAGAGGCACGGCCGGCCACAGTGTCGCTTTTGCTCCTCTGTCTCAGTCTTCACTCTCTCCTTGTCCTCAGTCATTCTTGCTTCCATCCCAGGCCATGTTATAAAATAATCCAGCCATCACTGTCCCTCTCTACTTACTGAAGTCTTTCTCCCTGTTCTGGGGACTCTAGCTTCTCTCCAGCTCAGTGACTTGTCCCTACCCACTGTTCCATTGACCCAGAAGTGAACTTGGGCTTGGAACAGGACAGAAGGTAGCAGAAGCTTCTGTGATTTCAGAGCTCCTGATATGATCTCCCTCTGGTCAAAAGCTGTTTCCTGCACTTCACTTCCTGGCTTGGCCTGGGCTTCCAGCAGGCAGAGGTCACCTCTCCCCAAAGGCTTCTCAATGCCCCCACTTTTTTTTGTTAGTTTTTACTTTTTATTAAAACATCATTGATACACAATCGTATGATGGTTCCAAATACACAACACAGTGGTTCAACATTCACTCATATCATCAAGTCCTCACCCCCTCCATTGTGGTCACTGTCTATCAATGTTTTAAGATGTTTTAGAGTCACTAATTGTATTCTCCGTGTTGTACTACTGTCCCTGTGACCTACCTATGTTGTGATTGTGAATTGTTGTGCCCTTTAATCCCCTTCTCCCCCCTCCCCACTCTTCCTAACCCCTCCCCTTTGGTAACCACTAGTCCCTTCTCAGTGTTTATGTATCTACTGCTATTTTGTTTCTTCTGTTTTGTTTTGTTTTTATACTCCACAAATGAGTGAAATCTTTGGTATTTGCCTTTCCCCACCTGGTTTATTTCACTGAGCATTAATATCGTCTAGATCCATCTATGTTGTTGTAAATGGCAGGGTTTCTTTTCTTTTTATGGTTGAATAATATTTTATTGTGTCATGTACCACCTCTTCTTTACCCGTTCATCTACTGATGGACACTTAGGTTGCTTCCATATCTTGGCTATTGTAAATAGCGCTGCGATAAACATAGGGGTCATTGCTTCCTCTTTTAAGAGGAGAGAGAGGAAATGGGAGCAAGAGAGAGAAAGTGACTAAGGTTTAACATTTTCCTGGGAGATGTGTAAGTAAGAGAAGGCAAAGAAAAGGGTTACCAGAGGCCACACCCATACCTGTGGGTCTCAAAAACTAGAGAAATTGAGTCCATGGGCCCATCCCTTAACTCACTGTCCCCTACCAACCCCCATACCTTCCTAAAAGACATGTCAGTTAAAAAAAAAGGTCAGGCCTTGTTTGGGCCCATTTTTTATTTATTTTGAATAGGTAATACAGTCACATGGTTCAAAATTTTAAATGTACTAATGAATATACAGTGCTATGTCTCCTCCCTCCCCTGTTCCCACCTCCTGGTTTCCCAGCACAGAGGCAACCAGTGTTACCCGTTTTTCTGATTATGCATATATGAGCAAACATGTGCTTAGAGTCTCTTCCCTCCTAAAACACAAATGGGAAGTGCATTACACACACTTTGCACTTTGCCTGTTTCACTGGAACATTATGCCTTATTGTATATAAAGAGATATAATTATTTTCATAGTTGCATAATTCTGCATTGGCAGGCTCTATAACCCAATGCTCTTGGGAAGGACATCTGTGTAGTTTCCAAAGCCCTGCTGTTTGCATAGCCACCCACAGTGCAGACCCCTGGAGGGCCCTGGCTCATTTGTATGCCCACACGTGACTGGACAGCCCCTAGCTTGGTGGCAAGGGGACCCTGGGTCCTTCTGCTTTTACCCTTGGTGCTCACCCAGCCTCCTGTGCTGACTGCTGCAGAGTATGGGGTCACTGGTCACACCCAGGGCCTAGCACACAGTGACCACAGCGCGTCACCCAGCACCACAAACCCACCCGAAAGTGCCTTCAGCTGCTACTGTTGCTATAGCAGTGCTCCACCAGAGGATGCAGGGCAGGTGAACACAGCCGGAAAGAAAGAACTGTGGGGAACCACACCCTGCCCCTGACAGGGATGCGGATGCCTCCTGCTCCCCTTATGTGACAGACAGCAGGGAACGGACAGGGATTTTTCCACTCAGATTCCATGTCCCTTGCACTTGGAGACTTCTACCGGCCTAGAGGCAGGAAAGGAGACCGAGTAGAGAGATGAGGGCTAGGGGAGCATCAGGGCAGAGGAACATCCACTCAGGGCTGGCACAGAAACGCCAAGATCAAAGAACAGGTAGGAAGAGGAGGTGGGGGCCTACGGAAGAGGAAGGAAGAGGGAGAGAAGGAGGACTTGGAGGAGAGGGAATGTGGGCCAAGGAAGCCCTGCCAATCCATCCCTGGATGTGGAGGCCTGCCAGTGACCCTGCCCTAGGCCCTCTAGGGACTATCCCCATTGCAGAGCTCCCACCCTCCCCTCCCAAGGAAGTGACTGGGGAGGCCCAGAAGAGACTTGGAGATGGCTTAAAAGGTTTGGGAAAGCCAGAAAACAAAAAACCAAAACCAAAATGTAACTCCTTCAAAACAGAAGTCTCCTGGGAAAAACTTGGTGTCACACCAGTCTCTCAGCTGGCCGTTTGTCTCCTCTCTGGGATGGGAACCAGCAGATCTGGTTCAACAGGTCAACAAAGCTGCTCCCCTCCCCACACACCCTGGCCCTGGGGTCCCTGGCCACCTTCCCCATCCCAGGGGCCAGCTAGTTGTGAGAGAAGCCCCCGTGGGAGAAGGCAGGGACGTCAGGGGCACAGGAAGCAGCCTGGGGGAGGCAAGCCAGGGGGTTGACCTCACAGTCCCCAGCATCCTGGTCTCCCTGGAAGTAGATGGAGTCTGCAGAATCGAAGGAGGGGTCCTGGTCAAAGAAGTTGTAGGGTCGGAGGAAGAAGCCCACACCATTCCCCACGGTCACTGTGTTGGGAATGTCCTCTGCATGTGGAATGTGCAGGAAACCAGCTGTCACCCAGGCCACCAAGTCCTAGCCGGGGGGAAAACAGAGGGTCACGAAGCCTGGTTTTGCAGAGGACATACCTGCCTCCCACAATAGTTATTAGGATTCACCTTGTCAGCCCTTCTTCAAACATTTTTTCTCAGTGGCCCAGAGGTGGAAGCATAAATAGTCAATTTCATTTTGGGAGTAACACCTACCTCCCTGTTGCGGCCTCTCTCCCCAGACCGTAGCCCTCCAACCCCACCCCCGTCAGCTGACCTCTCCAGCAATGGTCTCATTGTTGATGAAGCCCGTGAAGTCCACAGTGGGAGCCCAAGGGTCGTACTGATTGTAGATGCTGGTGCTGCTGGGCTCCTCCTCCTTCCGCTGGGTCACTGCCAGCTGGTACCTAGGGAGGCACTGGTCAGGTCTCCATGGTCACTAACCCCATCCTGCTGCATGGTCACATTGGAAGTGGGCTGAGCGCAAGGACATCAGCTTTCCCAGCTCATGCTCACAGCGATTCTGATGCTGCCCTGGTGGGCCACTCGACATCTTTCCCAGTCCTCCTGTTCATCCCTCTGTCATTTCACAGTGTGGCCCTTCCCCCACCACAAACAGAAAAGGGTCTCCACCAGGAACATGTGCCCACTGCATGCCTCTATTAACCAGAAATTCATCCAGAGCCCTTACCGCACCTCGCCTAGTTTGAACTGAGTTCCCAATTACCCCTCTGAATTCTCCCTTCCCACTTTCACCTCCCCCAGCTGCTCTCTGACCCTTCAGCACTCACCTCCCCCAGCTGAAGGCGCTCTCCATGGAGCTGTTCTGGGGCAGCGGCTCCCCAGCAAAGCTGAGCATCTGAATGCGGTAGCCCCGAGGGTGACCCCACTTGTTGCTGTGGTTGCTGGCCAGGTACAGGTAGCGGGGTGAGGCGCCTCCCAGGGGGAAGGCAGCCTGCTCCTCTGTCTCCAGCAGCTTCCGGGTCACCTGCAGCCTCTGCATCTGGTGCTCGGGGCTCCAGGGTACCGCCATGGGGACAAAGGCCATGTCCTCAGCCCAGACCCAGTTCTCCAGTCCTGCTGGGGCAGGGGTCACGGTGGGAGGGAGGGCTGGTCACACAGCTGCCCTGCCACCTCTGGACTCTGCCCCCACCTGGCTCCAGAGTGGGGGCCACAGAGAAGCCCAGAGCTGAGTGTGCCCCCTGCTTCTGTCCCCTCTCCCCAAGATATCCCTAATCTTCCAGTGAAACTGTTGATCTTTAAAATATTTCTTCAAAGATTTCATTCATTTATCCTTCACACTCATTAGTGGAGAGGCCTGTACTAGGCCCTGAGGCCACACAGATGAACGAAGCATAGTCCTTAGCTCCCTCTCTCACAGAGGGTGCAGAAGGCAAAGTCCCAACTGGCCTGCAATAACATGAGAGCACATTCAAGGTTCCAGGTTGTATGAATACAGGTGCAGGCAGCATCAGCAGAGGTGACATGGCAGGGCACTCTAGGCAGGGATACAGCATGAGCAAAAGCCTGACTGTGCCACATGATGCATGTGCCCAGGGACAGGAGGGTGTGGGTGGGGCCAAAGCAGCACATGGGGAAGCATTTGAAAGGCATGTTGGAGCTGCATTCTGAAGAGAGGGAACCTTGCAGGCCCTTCTAAGAAAGAGATCTTATAAGTGATGGGGGAAGTGGTAGCTGTAGGAGGCAGCAGAATGGCATGGGCTGGTGGGTCCCTCTGGGCACAGAGTGGACCTTGGAGGTGAGAGGAAAGCAGAAATAGCAGAGAGATGCCTGGCACCAACAGGGGAATGGCAGTGGGGCCCAGCAAGGGGTGTGCAATATATCAGAGGCACAAAAGAAGAAAATCTGATTAACTCAATGTGGGGAAGGAAAGTGAACAGACAGACTCCAAGACTGTCATGTATCTTTGGCTCTCTCTGTGACCAACTCCAGGAGCTATCTGGAAAGTTCCACAGTATTCATTCTACCCCTTGCATTTGGTGTATTATGCTCAGAAAGAGATGGAAAATTAGGAAGGAGGAGGGCCTATCTCCCAAGGAAATGTACAACCTGGAGTGTTCCATGACTGGCCTACATGTGCCAGGGACTTGGCACAATGCAAGCAGATCCTCCAAAATGCCAGCACAAGCCAGACACAGAGAAATGAAGTGAAAATCAAAGGGCTGCCTCCCTGCGCTGAGGCCCATGGGAGTGCAAGAAGAGGAAAGGGCAAAGGGAACCCTTTTAGCCCAGATCCTGCCTCTTCCCTGAGCTTTGCCATTTCCCAGGATTTTCTGAAGAGGTCCCCTGGAGGGAGAGTGACAGCTGTGCACCCAGCCAATGAGCTAAGATCCAAATAAAATTCAGCAGCCAAGTCTCCCATCCAGCAAGAGGAAACATGAACTCCCAAACTGCATACTCATGCTCAAATCTTCATTTCCTGGATAAACTCCATAAAACGCAAAGCAAACAGACAATTCTTCAACCCCCTCTTCTGGAATCCTTGTGCCCCCCAAGCATGTCTTACCTCCTACATCCAGATCTACCTTGAAGTGGGCACTGTGGGTGTGGACAGTGCCCAGCGTGTGTTCCCCAACCTGGTTCCCATACTTCCGGGCAGCACCAAAGAGGAAAGCTGAGCTGATGTAGCCTGTGGCATGGAATCTGACTTCAAGGGCCCCACTGGGGTGGAAGATCATATCCCACACATAGTCATAGTTGAGCAGAGTAGACACAGATCTGATGACCAGCACTGTCTCTGTAAGGCCCCCAAAATAGTGGGAGTAGAAATCTGAGTGGTGTCGCCTCAGGGGGAGACCCTGGTTCTGTTCAAACACGCAAAAGGCATCATGTATTGTCTTGGGGGCCTGGGACTCCAAAAGGAAGTGCCAGTCCACATAAGTGGCCAGGTAGGGACAGTCCACCCCACGGGTCAGAGGCGTGGCGTACTTGCCCAAGCCAAAGCTGCCGTCCATGTAGCGGGTCAGCATCGCCGCGGGGGAGTTGCCACCATAGACGGTCAAGGCCTCCTGGACGCTGACTTCATAAGCTATTCTCTCCCCCTGGAAGCGGATGTCAAAGACCCTTGGGCCACTGAAAGCTCCGAGGCCAAAGGAGAAAGTCCACAGTGAAGAGGCCACTCGGCTTCCCTGGACACTGAAGCGGGGGCCCTGGGGATAGAACTGCAGTGGGGGAGCTGGACCCTGGGGAACGTGGGACTTCAGCGACCAGGACCCACCCGTGCCATTGTCTGGGATCAGCAGCACATTCACCAGGCCGGCCTCAAACTGGTCCTCCAGCTGAGCCAGACTCTCATAGTAGCGGCCTTGAAAGAACACCTTCTGGATGGTCCAGTGGGCAGGGTCCAGGGCCTTGTGGTCGACCAGCAGCTCCAGCCCCACGGGGTGCAGATAAATCCCAGCCCCTGAGATGTTGTAGTAGAGGCCCAGCCAGGTAGCCCGGTCCCCCGACTGCAAACCAGGGGGCGCTGTGATCATCATCACCAGGTTGCCTCCTTGGCGTTTGTAGAAGCAGCAGTGGTGCAGAAGCCCAGCAACCTGAGGCAGCTCTCTGCGGAAAATCATCTGGTCTATGTCCTGGTACTCCCGGAGCCGCATGGGGCGTCGGTGATAGGGCAGGGGGCCCCCGTGACGCTCCAGGGTCACATCCCGCATGTAGGTGGGGTGCGGCAGAGGCCCCACCACCAGCTCACTCACGTTGGGCTGGGCTTGTCCACCAAATAAGACGATGGCCAGTGCCTCCCGGGCAGGTGGGGGTCTCCCTTTGTCCAGATGGGCCAGGGCTGCAGCCTTGGGGGGCAGCTGCAGCTCCACCGAGAAGACACAGTTGTCCGAGGGGCGGGCCTGGGCTGCATCCACCAGGCCAGGGCCCAGCTGCTGGGTCAGAAAGCTCATCACAGCCATCAGCTCCTCTTGGCCCAGGTCTGCAAACAGCTGGCTCTGGCCTGGGTGTGTCCAGGGCTGGGCACTGGGAGGTACAAAGGGGCAGCGGGGAGGCAGGCTGGGTTCATCCCCATCTCCACCCCTGCCAGCTAGCAAAACACACACCAAGACAAAGATAGTGATGACAGCCAGAGCAAGGAGCACCAGGGTGGTCTTCTGATTCATTGTCCTGTGAACAGAGGGACAGAACCGGGGTGGAGACGTGTGTTCTTAGGCCAGCTGAAGAAGGTCTCTCTTGGCTCCTACACTGGGGAATCCTGAACTCTGGCTAAGGTTCCCAATATTCAGACACAGAGAAGAAAGAGGGTGGGAAGACCAGCAGGGTGGGGCAGGCTGGGGTTGGGGGCGGTTCTGAAGTACGGCAGGAAACGATTTCCACAGACCTTACATGGCTTTGTCGTCCAAGCTCCAAATCAGAGTCTGTTCTCTGGGTCAGGGTTGGAACTGGAGAAAGCTGGGATCGGGGGAGGGAGGGGGAGCAGATTTCAAAATAACGCAGCTGACCAGCCTGAGCCTGGAAATGTAGCACCAGCTCTGAGCTGGGTGTGCCCAGAGCAGCCCCTCATCTCTCTCAGTCCTGCTTCTTCTCTGTCCACATGTTCCTTTCCTTATAATTTGGAACTATTGTTCTCCTTCCAAGGAAGTCCCCACCCCCAGCCCTTCAGCTTCCCAAGCGGCATTCCTTGGCCAGGTCTGTCCCTCTTGCCCTCTCCTCCAGGGCTAATTTCCTTGGCCAGAGTCCTTGATATTCTTGAGAGATCCTATATACTTGAAATGTCAGAGAAGAGATTCAAGTAAAAATCTGGTAATACTCTTTTATTATAAATTACACATACCATCTATTTTCACAAAATCCTATCTATTCTTCCATTTCAAAGCATGTATGTAAAGAAATGTTTGGTAAAACATTCACTGAATGTGAGCACTAGCTATTTGAGTGGTAGGATTTGTGGTGTTTTTGTTTGAATATTTTAATAGTAATAATATCATTTGTATAAACTCATCATTTTAAGAAAATGAACTGGAGATAAGAATTAACCAAAAGGATATATGGGGGTTTAGTGTGGGAGGAGGCTGTTTCCTAAGACACATTTAAGAGGGGGAGTCAAGGAGACAGGAAGTGGGACTAGAGAAGAAGGTACATGTTTCAATATTCCCCTCCGTGTCCCACCACACCCCCAGAGCTAAAAGCCTTGGTAAGAGAAAGGGGGCAGGTCTGGGACACAGGCTGCCAGGTGGGGGATACAGGCCACAGGGTTGACACTGCAGAGCCCAGCATCCTGGCCCTTCTCAAAGTAGACGCTGCCAGGGGAGAAGATGGAAGGGTCTTCATCAAAGAAGTTATAGGGTTGGAGCAAGAAGCCAACTCTGTTCCCCAGAGTCACCGTGTTGGGGACATCCTCAGCGTGGGGAATGTGCAGGAAGCTGGCTGTAACCCAAGCGACCAGGTCCTGGAGGAAGAGGGAGGAGCTGGGGGACTTTGGAGGCAAGATCCAGAGAACCACCCCTCAGCCACAAGCAACAGCTTCCAGCCTTAGGCCTGCTTCAACCTCCACATAGCTCCTGGCCAGCATAATAGGCACGGTGATCCATGCGACGGATGGTAGGATGGACAGTGTCCCAGGGCTAATCTCACTCTAGGAGGTATGACCCATGTTCATCCTTGACCTCCAAATCTGAGAATTAGAAACCTACCATTCCCTTCAACCTACAGCCAGGGCCTGGGCAGCCAAGACACCATGTGCTGAGGAACCCCTCTCCTCTGCCCCCAAGGCTACCAACCTCTCCTAAGAGGGTCTCATTGTTGATGAAGTCAGCAAAGGCCACAGAGGGTGTCCAGATGTCATTCTGGTAATAGATGCTGCTGCTCTGTGACTCCTCCTCTTTCCTCTGGGTCACCACGAGCTGGTATCTGACCAGGAAGGTTGTAGGAATGTAAGGTCAGAAAATGTCAAGAGCCTTTACTGGTCTAGAAGCCATTTACATCAGATTCTGCATGAGACCATTTCCCATCCCACAGCTACTTGGATCTGAGAGGAGGTACAGGGGTGAGGGGTAAGCCACAAACAGTGAATTGGGATCTCCAAGAGCTGGGTTGGGTAAGAGGACCAGTCCTTCCCTACCACCCACTGCCCAGAGCCCTCCTCACCTCCCCCAGCTGACGGCCCTCTCCATGTCACTCTCCAGGGGCACGTGTATGCCAAGGGGGCTGTGGATCTGGATTCGGTACCCGCGCTGGTGACCCCAGGCATTAGTCTGGTTGCTAGCTAGGTAAAAGTAGCGGGGAAGGGGGCTTCCCAGGGAAAAAGCTGCCAGATCCTCCCTTCCCAGGACCTGACGAGTCAGCTGTGGGCGCTGCAGTTGGTGCTCTGGACTCCAAGGCACTGCCACAGGTTTAAACACCACGTCTTCCACCACCACCCAGTTTTTCAGCCCTGCCAGGATGAGGGAAGGGAGAGGATTTCCACACCAGGTTGAGACAGGTCCCTTGTCTTCCCCACCATGCCCACTGCACTGGTCTGACAAAGAGCAGAGAGCACTCTGTGCCAGGATCAAGGTCTGGACTGAAGGTCAGCCCATCTTCTTCCAACCTGCCCTGCCCAATACAGTTTACAGCCAATCAGGTAGACTTTTCCATTTAAATTAAAATAATTTCCTCCGTCACACTAGCTACATTTCAAGTCATTGATGGCCACATGTTGCTAGTGGCTAACGTACTGGACAAGGTAGAGAGCATTTCCATCATTGCCAAAGTTCCATTAGCATGGATCTACCCAATAGACCTTGGACCAATTCTTTGCTTCTCCAATTCTCACTTTATAAAGGAACCTCTACACTGGACATAAAAGCTGTTCTATGGCAGAGCTCTGTAAATGGAAAAGCACAAGCAGGTGACTGGGAACGTTCATCTATGAAAGGGGTATTTATCTTAGAGAAGCAGCTGGCTAGACATCCATGCTGCCCTTCATACTCCTCCCAGCTTGGAGACTTTGCTTTCTTTCTCAATAAAGCAGGGACCATCTTCGGTCTCTTTTGGGAGTAAATTTGTATCTTTAAAAATCCAGGAGCTCTCTGGGACCCTTATTGCATTCCTAGCCCACTTGCACTTATCATAGACTCCCTTTCTGCAGGGTTGTACTGTTTCTGTAAACAGGACCTAAACGAAGGTACCTGGCTCAGCCCCTCTGGTCCACAGCACTGGCTTCTGCTGCACATCTCAGGGATCTAATAAATGTTACTTGAATCTACTTTCCAAGGCTCTTTAATGGAAAAGAAGCTTCAAATAGGAAAAATCATTCCAAATATGTCAAAGAATCTAGTCAATATGCTTATTTCAGTCCTGCTTTTTCCTTAGTTCTCCCTCCTTTCTGCCCTCATATGAGCACAATCTTTGTACTCGAGGTTAAGAAAGCGCTTCACAAGAAATATGCTTACAGTGCATCTTACTCAGGCAGTTGCTTCCTGTCCCATCTTCCCTCCTCCTTAGTTTTCTTACTGTAAAACGGAGGGTCTGGTGGATTTCTAATTTTCTTTCTGGGCCTAATAGTCTGTGAACTGACAAAAGTCTACTGGGATCAAGCCTGCTTTGTGTTTGGACCTCTACTTGAGAAATCTCTTCCTACCCTTGCAGCAAGACTACCGCATGCCTGCCTTGTCTCAGTCGGCCCGTTGTAATGACACGCATTGGCAGGAATGGGATAACCTCCCCTAGATGGGGCCACCATCCTGTACCCCTTTGTCTGCAATCCTGTGGAATGCCAGCTGTTGCCCCCCCACCGTCTCAACCCCCATACCTGCTTTTACTCTGAAAACCTTAGACAGACTGCCACCTCCCTCTGCTCAGGCCCCTGCTTTCCTCACCTCTGTGGACCCTCAGAATTAGTTAGGGAAGACTTGGGACAGCCCCAACTCCAGCCTCACTAGTCTCAAGACAGGGCAAATTCACCACCTGCCTAGTCACTCAAGGCTAAGGCAGCCAGACACGGCCATTATATTTAAACTAGTTTCACAATGGCAGCAAGTCAGAGTTAGGAGATCAGGGCTAGGCAGGGGAACCCAACCTTTTGCCAGATCCCCAGTTAAGCCCAGTATTTCAGGCTGACTATAGTTAAATACACGAGTTTGTCCCTGCTCTGTGACCACAATTGTGGTATTGTAACATCACCCTCTTGCCTCTTCCGGCTTGATCTGCGGGCCTCCCTTCCCTCAGCTCCACCCCAAGTCTCAATCCTCATCCCGAGGACTCACCTGCCACATCCAGGTCCAGCTTGAAGTGGAAAGCATGTGTGTGCACCGTCCCCAGCACTTGTTCCCCCACACGGTTCCCAAAAAGGAGGCTTTCCTCTCCCCCACTCAGGAAAGCTGTGTTGATATAGCCCGTGGCATGGACCCGCCCCTCTAGCGCCCCATTTGGATGCATTACAAAGTCCCAAATGTAGTCATAGTTGCCTACAGATGACACAGACCTGACTACAAGGGCTGAGCTGGCCAAACCACCATAGAAATGACTCTCAAGGTGATTGTGATGCCTTCGGAGGGGTAGTCCTTGGGCCTCCTCAAATATACACACGGCCCCTGGGAGCAGCTGGACTGTCCCTTTGCCCACTAATATGTGGATGTCCACCATTGTAGACTGATAGGGGCAGTCCACTCCCCGCACCAAGCCCCGGCTGTGACGGCCAAGTCCATAGCTGCTATCCAAGTATCGGGTCATCATGGTCTTGGGTGAATCAGCACCATAGACAGACATGCACTCCTGAACACTGACTTCATACGCCACACGCTCACCCTTGAACCGAATATCAAAAATCCTCATGCCACTGAACACCCCATGGCCAAAGGTAAATGTCCAGAGAGAGGATGCCACCAGGTTCCCCTGCACAGTGTATCGGGAACCCTGGGGTGAGAACTGAAGAGGGGGAAGAGGACCTGGGGAGATCCGGGACCTCAGGGAGGAAGTGCCATCTGGCAGAGGTAGAGGAACTCTAACTACTTCCAGCTGGCCAGCTTTAAATTCCCATTCCAACTGGCCCAAGTCTGCATAGTAGCGCCCGAGGTAGAAAACCTGCTGGACAGCCCAACGGGCAGGGTCCAGGGCCCTGTGGTCCAGCAGTAGCTCCAGCCCCACTGGGTGAAGGAAAATCCCAACACCTGAGATGTTATGGTAGAGGGCTAGCCAGGTGGCACGGTCCCCTGAGCGCAAGCCTCTTGGGGTGGCTGGCACAGGAGCCAAAGTGGAGCCATTGTAGTTGAAGACAGAAGCCAGGAAGACTGGTGCCTTGGGTAACTCCACCTCCTTCAAGTGCTTCCATATCTGTACATACTCAGTTCTCAGCATGGGGCGTCGGTGATACGGCAGGGGGCCCCTGTGACGTTCCAGGGTCACATCCCGCATGTAGGTGGGGTGTGGTAGCGGCCCCACCACCAGCTCACTCACGTTGGGCTGGGCTTGTCCACCAAATAAGACGATGGCCAGTGCCTCCCGGGCAGGTGGGGGTCTCCCCCTGTCCAGGTGGGCCAGGGCTGCAGCCTTGGGGGGTAGCTGCAGCTCCACCGAGAAGACACAGTTGTCCGAGGGGCGGGCCTGGGCTGCATCCACCAGGCCGGGGCCCAGCTGCTGGGTCAGAAAGCTCATCACAGCCGTCAGCTCCTCTCGGCTCAGGTCTGCAAACAGCTGGCTCTGGCCTGGGTATGTCCAGGGCTGGGCACTGTGGGATACAGAAGGGCAGCGGGGAGGCAGGCTGGAGCTACCTTGGCTGGTCAGCAAGACAAAGGCCACGGCACAGATAGTAATGAGGGACAGTGCCAGGAACACAAGGACTACCTTTAGATTCATTGTGAATGCTGAGAGCTAAAATCAGAGTTCTACCAGTTACTGACATAAAATCAGGGTTTATATTCAGGAGGATGGATAGGAATGGAGAAAACTCCACCCTGTGGGTTGGACAGGAAATTTCTGACTTTAATTTACGTAATTCTGTTCCAATTTTCTGTTCTGTGGCTTGGCTCAAGGCATTACTTCCACGTGCAGAGCCTCTCCTCTGCCCCTGAACTCTTACCCATGTAATAGGCACTCTGATTTCCATCAGACCACATAAGAGAGCATTTGGAGCAACTCTGCTCTCTTTCTACCCAGAATGGGTCTGAGGAAGAATGCAAATCTCAGATGTCCCATCAAGTCCCATGTGTTACATGCAAGCACTGTGACCATCCATTTTCCTACCTCCTGGCAGGCACTAACCCCCAATATTCCCAAGATCCACTGCCCAGTTCAGCAGTAAGCACTGTTCTGCCAGCTGTCTAAGGACAAGCACTTGATTCATAGTCTCAGTCGTCTATCCAGTCAGTGCTAAAGTAGGAGTGGTGAGGGCCTGGGCTTAGCAGTCAGATCTGTACACAAGGCCCAGGTCCCTAAGCTGTGTGCCCCCAAGGGGAGTTACTTATCATCAGTCTCAGTGTATTCACTTATAAAGAAGGGATAAAACTACCCTACAGGTTCGTAAAGAGAAATGTGATTACGCACAAAGTGCTTAACGGAGTCTTACACGGGTAGGCATTCAAATATTGCTAGCTACCTATATCGACCTCTGAAACAGAACAGATGTTCCTCCACTGTTCAAGACCTTAAATCTCTTTTTGCAGAGACAATGAGGGGATCATCGGATGTCATACGGCTATTCCGCAAGGTAGAAATTGAGGAAACTTTATTTTAGGGGGAGCTAGGGTCCTAAATTGCCCTCCAAATCATTTGAAAACCAAAATCAGGAGTCCGGGTCATCTCCTCAAGAATTTAAGACATTATTCAGAGAGGAGACTTAGTAAAGGGTAAAGAAAATGACAGGATAGGGTCGGCCTCGAACCAGGTGATTCCCCACACATGGGACGAGAGCAGCCTCTACTGGCAGTCCATGGGCATCACTGGGGAAGGAAGGAACTGGGAGCTTGGGAGGGTGGGGACAGAAGGCAGCTTAGATCTGGCAAGAGCTACCTTTCATATAATTCAGACTGAACAAAAATGAAGGCCCCACCCTTACTTCTTGGTAGGCGGAAGCCTCAGTCTTTCTATTTTTCCAGAAAAAAGAGGCAGTTTGTTTGGTATAAAGACACCCACCAGGGCAGCTGAAGGGGTTATGTGGAGGTGGGTGTCGCAATGTGCACGCAAGTTGAGTAAGGGTATGTCCCTAGCCACCAGAGCATCGCACCATGGTCTGCAGCTTTAGAAAGAGGTCAAAGTACCTGTATTTTTAATAATTTCTTGACATGGTAAAAGAATTTTACATTACGATCCAAGGGAGGTAGGGTGAGGTGGAGCGGCAGTGGAACAATCCAACAAACAAAAGGGGAAACAGAAACACGTGGTGGGAGAAGGGAGGGGTTTTAGCTGGAAGGGATCTGGAGGGTGGGGAGGGGCACTGCCCAACTAAAATGCAATTGGTTTGTTACTGAGTACTATTCATGGGAAGACAGCATCCTGACTCCTTCTCTACAGCACACTGGGAGTAAAAATGACGCATCCAGGGGGAAGTATGATTGGGGATTGGAAGACAGAGACAGGAGAAGAATGTAAGTCAGAAACAGACACTGAGCGTCACCAGCAGGCTGAGTGCAGATATGCACTCTCCAGTATTGGTAGAACAAAACAGTGGGGTTTGATGAGGATTAACGCAAAAGTTGTAACAAGTGGTATCTCTGGAATATTCAAGAGATAGGAGGCAACTCTTCTATGGTTTTGACTTGCCCAGCAGATTGCCACATACACAATGTGTACATACATGTGCGCGCGCACACACACACACACGACTGCTTTCCCTGGAAGCACAATACTATAAATAAGAAATATTTTTCCCAAAGGGAAAGCCCAGCAGAAGTGGCAGCATCTGGACCTCCCAGACCACCCCCCAATTTCTAAATGGCCTGGGAAGAGGCAACCAGGAGTCAGAGGACCAGCTTTTGTAATAACACCAAAAGGACCCGAGTCACAGAGCAAGGGGCCTTTCTCAATCCCTCTGCTTCTCATCTCTTGGTTCTCCAACTCTCCAGCCTCTGGGCACCAAGAGGCTACAATATTGGGAGACAGTGGGCCCTGGGGGACGAGGATTAATACAACTATCACCTTCTGAACAGTGTGTGTGACAGGGTTTGGTGAGAGAAGTTCAGGTAACAGACTAGGAAGGCATGTGCGTGCATGTCCATGTGTGTGTGCATCACGCACATACATGTATGTGAAAATCATAGTTATAAAAACACCTGAAGGAGCTAGGGCCTTGGCTGAAGGTCTAAGGTGTTTGTCATGATCAGTTCAAGGTGAGACAGATGTAGATTGGAAACCCTAAATTATCACTAAGGCAACTGGGCCAGGGAGGATCCAATGTCCCAGAGTGGCAAGAGACACTAACTTTATATCAGGAAGAGAGGAGCTGCTCCCCCTGATCCCAATCCCTAGGAAACACCTAGCACTTTCCTGCCAGTTCCCTCAGCTTCTAACCAACTGACCATCAAAAGAAGAAAACACAAACCCCAAGACACAGGAGTGGAGGGGTGGGGGAGGGTAAGAAATACAAGTACTCTTGTGCCAAGATCCTGTGCACATAAACCTGGCGTTCTGCAGAAATTAGGACAGGCTGGGTGTGGGCTATTAGGGAAGGGAATAGAAGAGTTCCTGAGGCCTGAAAAAAGAGGTAAACACGTCACAGAACTACATGAGAGTTTCATTAGACGCTAACTAAAAACAGAGAGAGGTGTGATTACTATTTCCAGCCAGTTTCCCCATCACGATAGTCATGTAACAAACCAAGGCAATGTCGGTCTTGGGCCAGACTCACAGAGTCCCCTGGCCCCGGCCCTGGCCTCAGTACAGTGTCTCTGCATTGCTGCTCCGAGGCCGTTTGATCTTCTCAATATTTTTCAGGATCATGTCATGTAGAGTGACCTGGGAGAAGAGGGAACAGGGAATCACACATCTGTTTTACCCCTACCTCCCAAAGAAAATGAGACCCTCCCCACTCTGCAAATCCCCAAGCAATTATCTGCATAATCCCAATCTCACTCACTTGACCTAATATCAGGGTAGCTGCCCTCTTACACCCCAAAATTGGGTACAGCTATTTCAAAGGCCTTAAGTGTCTAATAACCACTAACAGTTACAGAGCGCTTAACGTACCAAGAATTACACTGGGTCTTGTACTGTCTCATTCATTTTAAAATGTGCAATAGTACTCTGCTATAAGTTCCCTTTTAGAGATAAATAAACTGAAGTTTGAAGTTAAACTTGCCCAAGGGCACACGTTACAGTAGAGCTGGTTCTAAACTTAAGTCTGTCTGTCTTTAACACCAACGTCTTCACTCCTACACTGTTTTGCACTCCTCCCCATCTAGGAAGAAATAGGGAAATACCCTCAATGATTTAATATTTCTTAACACTTTGGTTGATGAGCACAGTTTCTTCTACTCATTTTACCTCTGTCCTCCATCTTGACCAACCCCCAGAGAGTGTGGAAGAAAATTATCACCAGAACTAAGAGAAGCCAGGGCACCTGTAGGCAGGGACCGAGGTTGCTTACATATTGATTCCTTAGCTCTGATATGATGAGCCGAAGGCTGATATATTCTTTCTCATCAATCTCTGTCACGGTGCGGCGATAGTCCTCCTGAAAGGAGAGGCAGAGAAGAGGCTAGATCCCAAGGTCTGACTGTCCACAGACAGCTCTTTCCCAGTAATACTCACTTGTCCCGAGCCTACCACTTCCACCCTCAAGCCACAAAACCCTTACTTACCACATGGGGATATTTAGCTATTTTAGAAACCAATTTGGCTCTCGTAATATAATATCTAGGAGAGAGAAGAGGAGGAAGCTGAAGGAGACCCTGGACAGTGTTAACTACCTCAAAAGCCCCCAATTCCTGGGCCATACCCAAGAAGCCCTACCTAGAAATCTGGTCCAGATAAGATGCAGCTTCACTCTCAACAGTTCTTAGTTCGGCAACTGTCTCCTCCTGAAAACAAGTGAGACAAAAGTCACTCTGTCACCCAAGAGCAGATGAAAGAGAAAGAGGAAACGGACAAAGCAGGGGAGATCAGAACTTCTCCCAAACTTTCCTTTCCAGTGTGTTAAGACAGACATGTTACCTGAATGGACACCCCAAAGTTGTTTCCATCTTCTATCCTGGGAATCAGGAGCTGTACCCACATTTTGACCTGGAGGGTGAGGGAAGCAAAAATTATATATATATGAGGACCCTGGCCTTGTCCGCTAAAGTCACAAAGTATACAATTCAGGCTGCTGAAGCCAGATGCCAGAAGCACAGGTGTCAAGATACTGAGTCTGCCAATTGTTACATCACCTCTATGCCTCCAATCCCACGTCCATCATTTTTCATACTTCAAGCCAGGCTATTTGGGGTTAGCCCATAGGTCATAGCCCCTGCCTCACCGTGTTGCATTTCTCGATCAGCAGCCGGATCTCAGGTTTCACTTTCTCAATAATGTCGACCAGCTGCTGGTTGCTTTTTAGCATCCCATTGGGCATCACAAACACCTTGGTTCCTGGCAGGGATAAGAACATCAAATGACTGGAGTGGGGTAACAGGACAGAGCATCCCCCACCTTTCTCTCTTCTTCCCAAGGCCCACGAGATGCTATGACATCTGCCTTTTATCTCTCACAACCCTAACAAACTATGACACCACCAAGAGAATCAAAAAGAGAGACTGTATAGATTAACTAATGAGGGTCTGAAGAACAAGGAAATTAAAACATGCTCTAAAGACAAGGGATCACTATTATGGACAAGGAAAAAGTATCATACTGAGACTGAGACTTCGGTGAAAAAAACTGATGTGTAGCCACCTCTAACCTCTCTCCTTTGGCAGTCCACACTAATTTAAACACTCCCAGTTTGTTGGAAAACTACTGTCTAGGGGACTAAATAATGACCATGTTCAGCAGGCTTGGGAATGCTAACTCTGGGAAATAAAATCAGATCCTGCTTCCTGTCCAGAACACCAGATCCATCCTAATTCTTAGGGATGCAAGCCAGAGGGTAGGTGAGATGGGTGGTTCTTACCCTGAAAGGCCTCTTCACACTCATCCAACCTTCGTTTCTTATAAGTGGGCTAAGGATACAAAGTGACAGGAATTAGCCTGCTCTCCACACCCATATCCCCATCACAAGATACCCTTAAAGCAAGTTTAATTCCTTCCCTGACCCCATGGGTTGCCTTACTAATTTATGCACAATTTACCAAGCACATACAGGGCATTAAGTTCCATAAGGTGACTTATACTCCAGCTGGAAAGAGCAATCTTTCAAGAAATGTAACATATTAAGTCATTAGGGGATAGGGGTGGATACTACATACAGTAAAAAACGAACCACTCAACACAGGATGTGGATAATTGAGGGAATGTGAACAAATCTGTGTTATCGTTCCACAAAATAACACAATATTCAATCAACAAATATGTATTTAGAAACTGCTATGTACCAGGAATAGTGTTAGGTGCTGGAGACACAAAAATGATTAAGACAGGTTCTGCTTTCCAGAAATCCACGTTCTGTCAGTGAGACAGTAATGCCAATAAAGGACAATACAGGGTGTTCAGTGTTAAAAAAAAGAATGTGGGCATATAACTGATAAGGACTAGGGGACTGCAGTTATATAGCAAGAACTATTCATCCCATAACAAGACTCAAGACATTGAACCACCTAAGAAAAGTCTTGCTTAGAGTCACAAGAACAGACCAGATAAACCCAAGGGAACCTGCAGCTATTAGTCCTATGTGAAACTTAACTCTAACACAGAGTAGCCTGAGCAATATTCACCTCATACTATAAAGGAAAATCAGGGTCTAAAGGGGGCATATTGGAGTCATCATGTCTGTAAGAATCCTTCTTCCCAGATTCCAATCCCACTGCCACTGTCTCCTCTGCACATGGTCAAACTGAGCAGAGAACAGAGGGCAGAAAACCTTCAAAACACAAAGATAAGTATGGGATACTTACACCATCCAGTCCATCGTGGCTGTTGGTGAGAAGAATGGGGTCAGGGACTGGGAGATTCATGTCTGAGTGGATCTGAGTTAAGTCATGGATGTTTAGGATTGGTTCCTGAAAGAGAGACATCCACCCCCAAAAACAACATTAGCCTTTCAGAATGAACAAAAAAGTATTTCATTTGAAGGGCAAGAAATACGGGTGCTCCACAGCGCAAGACAAAACAGAATCAACATATGATTTGTCCCATTTGACAGAAAGACCGGGGCCAAAAAAAAAAACTGGAGAATTTGAGGAAAATAAAAGGGTCTCTCACCTTCAAAAAACTATCAAGTTCTAACAACTTCTTTGGGAAAAAATTTGCCACCAAGTCTTCTGCCTAAAGATGATGGAAAATACAGCTATATTAATAACTGTGGGAAGGTCTCTCTTTAGGGTTCTCTCTTCTCTGGGG
This sequence comes from Manis javanica, assembly GCF_040802235.1. Classification (NCBI taxonomy): domain Eukaryota; kingdom Metazoa; phylum Chordata; class Mammalia; order Pholidota; family Manidae; genus Manis; species Manis javanica. Next base: position 161,623,778 of record NC_133159.1, on the reverse strand, counting down.
GACTCCCAACTATAGCCAACACTCATTTTTCTATTTATTTCACTCACCTCACTTGTGATCCGCTCCCTGAAAGAATCAACCTAAAATTAACAAAGGGAGCAACTCAGTAACTGGTAACAGAGGTAACGGCAGGATAGGAAAACCCAAATCCATCTATCTTTCCCTCACCTTGCAATTGTAATGAGAAGCTGAGAGGCCCCCAGACTGCAAATACTTAATTTTTTTGAGGACCCATTTCTCCATCTCAGGAGAGGCAAGTGGGGCTTGAGGGCAGCACCCACCTGTCTTCTCTCCCTCCCTCCCAATGTCTGAAGCTGTCTTAATTTGAGAGCAGACAAAAGAGATGTACATAGGGGAGGTGTGAGCTCATAGACGTGCCAACTCCCACCCAGACTTGGCCTATGATACGAGAAAGGCCTGACTCCAAGGGCAGGGGTAGTGGCAGAGGCAGTGTCCGGAGGCGGGGACGGTGCTGGGCTGGGAGACTTCCAGCTGTCACTAGTCTAAAGCACTGAGTCCACCACGTGTCCGCAGAGGTCTTCCCATAGCTCTCCACTACGATAAGGGGTCCAGAAGGCTACCTATATTATCCTCTCCTTCGATGCAGTCTCCGGGAGTTGGGGGCTGGGCTGAGTCAAACGGAGGCTCAGAGCTGGTGTCCCCATGAAGACAAAGGGCCATGGGGAGTGGAGAGCCGGACAGACCGCTCGGGGATCATAGGGAGGGGTAAAGAGGCCCGGACCAGTGCCGCTACCTTGAGCTTCACTTCCTGATCCACCTTCAGCAACGAGGCCATTGCCGGGCCGGGCCGTGTCCGTTCCGCTGGAGACCGGAGGCGCTGTGGGCTCCGGGGAGGGGGTCAGAGGGACGGGAGGAATCTCGGCTGCTCTCGGGACGCGGCCGCCCTTGCTGGCTCACTCACTCCTCTGCCTGCCGTGCGCCCGCCTGCCTGCCGCCTGCTCCCTACTCGATCTCTCGCTAGACCTCCCGGCTTTCGCCCCACACGCCGGAATTACGTCACAGCCAATCGCCGGGACTCCTGCTAGGATCGCGCACGTGCCTTGCGCAGCCGCGCTGAGGTTCGTCTCTAGTGGCTCCGGGCCGGGCTCTTGTCTGCCGGGTTCCTGTGCCCTGTGAGAGGAGGGCAAGGATGGGTGGTTTACTGAGAACTGAGACTCGGGAACTGTTTGATTCTCTGTTAGCCCGGCGCTAGCTGTCATCGAAGGCACTTTCTGGGCCGCTGCCACCTCGAGGACAGGACTGACGACCTCGTCGCGCCCCAGTGACGTAGGCCCGAAGAAGCTGGTGGTCCCGGCAGTGGGTTCGGGTTCCAGTCTGCGACTCCTGCTGCCTCCTCCCGTTGGCCGAAGCTCCAGTGTTAGGCTAGAGCCAAACAGAAGACGAGTTCGTTGTACCAGACTTCCCCAACCTTCCCCCTCCACTTATTCTCCTACACTTCCAGACCTCGGAGATCAACTGCTTAATGGGCAAATTGACACCCCGAGTAGTGCTTGTCCAAGGCTTCAGTGTTTCCAGTACGTGGACCAGACCCCGGATCTCCGGACTTACAGGATATGCTAGGATACATTTTTCTAATGGAAGGCAGAGACCATATTTTCACTCTCCCATTCATTTGGTCCCCCTCTTAACATTGGTTATTTAGCTTAATAAAATGGGCGGGGACGCTGCTAGAAATATGTGAGTTACTGATGTATGTTAAAATCTAGTAGCCACGTTAAAAAGTAAAACAGGTGAAATTCATTTTAATTATGTATTTAACCCAGTTTATCCAAATATTATCATTGCAACATATAAGCATTGAAATCTTATTATACATTCTTTTCTCATAACGACGTCTTTGAAATCCAGTATGAATTTTACACTTACTTAAGAGGTGCCACATTTGCAGTACTCAATAGCCACATGTGGCTTAGTGGCTCCCACATTGAGCAGCACAGCTCTAGGAAATCAAAGGTAAACAAGATTCAAAAGTTCTCTGATCTCTTGGGGTTTAATACTGGGGAAGGACACCAGAAAATAAACTGATAGCATAATTGCAAAATTTGATAAACATTAGGAAACAAATGACTGATGTAGAGAATACCAAGCATCTATTTTAGGTTGAATGGCCGAGGAAGACCTCTCAGATAAAGTGACAAACTGATGTCTGAAGGATGTAAAGGGGTTAGCTTGGGAAGAGTAACGGGGAAAGCCTTAAAGGTATAGGACAGCACAGGCAAGTGCCCTGGGTAAGGAAAGAGGTTGTCCTGTTGAAGAAATTGAAAGACTAGTTAGGGAACTGGGGGCAAGGGTGGGAGTAGGGTGAGGAGGGTTAGCAAATAATTTGGTTAAGTGCAAAGGCAGATCATTGGATTTACATTTTGGGGTTGCTCTTGGCAGCTGAGCATTTATTCTGGGCGGACCTCTGCTAACTGCAAGAGAGACGGTGGCAACATGCAGTTAAATGAGGTATGACTATGGGCTTTGGAATTAGGTGTGGCTTTAAATCCCACCTCAGCTCCTTACTGTGATATCTTGGGATAATTACTGAACTGCCGCATCTCAATTCCCTCATCTGTAAAGTGGAATTTAAATAATTATTAATAAATAATATGTTATTGTGTAGGGTTTTGTCAATGTTGGAAATCATATGTATATAAAAGAACTAGCAGTGCCTGGATACAAGGCAGGCACTAGGTAAAGAGCAGCATTTGTCAAATAAGCTACCTGTTAGTGCTTAGCATGAAGAGATTACTTCTTAAACTATATAATTATTATCTCTGCTTTCAAACTGAGAGTCCTTTTCCACCTATTCAAGGCTGTATACAACATAGCCCATATACCCATCTTTCTACCAGTTTTCCCCCTTTTACTTCTGCTTTCTGTTAATACTTGTCCTTAGTAACTTTTGAACTCTGATCTGGAACTTAACTTCAGGAATGTTTTCCCAAATTAGCTTTATCCTATTTTAAGGATGCCATTATCTTGCATTTCTTTCAGAATTAATAACTTTAACTTGAAAACTTAATGTGTTTGTGCTTGTTGAACTATGGATTTGTTCTCAAATAATTGTGTTTTGTCTTCTTCAAGTAGATTGTAAGAAAACAGATACTCATTTATTACCCTTCCTCCTCCTCATCCACATGTTTTATATAATACTCCACTCATTTGTTTATTTATTCATTGAACAGTTGCTGAGAGTACCACTATGGTCAACAAACTTTTCATTTCTGGGTGAATCAAATGTGATCGCTGATGACTGGTCTTGCTTTAAATTCATGTACACAAATCCCAAATGGATGCACAGCACTGCCTGAGAAACTATTTCATGCTCCTAATGAGTTTACACGCTACAAATGACTGTCAACTTTCTCTTTTCCTTAAATCTCCTGTATTCTTCACATCCCACCTCCCATTTATGGTCTTGGTTCATTTTTCATTGAGATAACAAGCAAATGAGAGCTTCTCTCATCACCAAATTTGTAATTCTTTCCGCTTTTTTCCTCTTTCACTGAAGGAACCACGCTTTTCCCATCAAAAACCAACTCTTTCTTTTGTGCATGGCATCCCATCCCCTTTCACTTTCTCAAGGTCTGTGCTCCAATGATATTATTTTTCCTACATTTATCCCTCTCTACTGGATCATTCCAAACATGACAAATATCTCTCTCTCATTTTTAGAAAAACCCTCCCTTGAACCCAGGTTCCTATCACTCCATTTCTGTGCTTTTCTTCATGGCAAGACTTCTTGAATGATAATATTGTCTCTTACTCTACTTCCTAATCTCCCATTTACTCCAGTCTACTCCAAACAGGCTTTCCCACCCTATATTCTGAGATAGTTCTTGTTAGGTTACCAGTGACTTCCAGCACCAGGGATCATTTCTTTTCATCTTGAACTTCTCAGTGGTACACAACACATTAACTACTCCCCCTTTTAAAATTAAGGTATCACTGATATACAATCTTATGAAGTTTTCACAAGAGCAACATTGTGTTTCAACATTCACCCATACTATCACATCCCATCATTGCAATCACTGTCCATCAGTGTAGTAAGATGCTGTAGAGTCATTACTTATCTTCTCCATGTTATTCTCTACCTATATTGTGAGTGCTAATTATAATGTCCCTTAATTCCCTTCTCTGTCCCTCCCACCCACCCTCCCCAACCTCTTACCTTTAGTAACACTAGTCCCTTCTTGGAGTCTGAGTCTGCTGCTGTTTTGTTCCTTCGGTTTTGCTTTGTTGTTATACTCCACACATGAGTGAAATCACTTGGTACTTGTCTTTCTCTGCCTGGCTTATTTCACTGAGCATAATACCCTCTAGCTCCATCCATGTTGTTGCAAATGGTAGGACTTTTTCTTATGGCTGAATAATATTCCATTATGTATATGTACCACATCTTCTTTATCTAATCATTTATTGATGGACACTTAGGTTGCTTCCATATCTTGGCTATTGTAAATAGTGCTGCAATAAACAAAGGGGTGCATATGTCTTTTTGAATAAGGGATCTTGTTTTCTTGGGGTAAATTCCTAAGAGTGGAGTTTCAGGGTCAAATGGTATTTCTATTTTTAGTTTTTTGAAGAACCTCCATATTGCTTTCCACAATGGTTTAACTAATTTATATTCTCACCAACGGTGTAGGAGGGATCCCCTTTCTCCACATCCTCGCTAGTATTTGTTGTTTCTTTTCTTTTGGATGTTGGCCATCCTAACTGGTGTGAGGTGGTATTTCATTGTGGTTTTAATTTGCATTTCTCTGATGATTAGCGATGTGGAGCATCTTTTCTTGTTCCTGTTGACCATCTGTATTTCTTCTTTGGCGAAGTGTCTGTTCAGATCCTCTGCCCCTTTTTTAATCGGGTTATTTGTTTTTTGGCTGTTGAGGTGTGTGAGTTCTTCATATATTTTGGAATGTTAACCCCTTATCAGTAAGTTGTTTATTCTCGCATGCCTTTTTGTTCTGCTGATGGTATCCTTTGCTGTACAGATGCTTTTTAATTTGATGAGCTACCCCCCCGCCCGTATGGCAACCTGTTCTTCCAATGTTTCTTTAAACTCAGTGATGACTTCTTCATTTCCTTTGCTGGCTCTTCCTCCATTGCTCCACTTCTTAATGGTGTTATGCCCCAGGGCTCAGTCGTATGTCTTTTATTCTTCTCTGGTTACACTTTCTTCCTAAGAACAAGCTTACCCATGTTCATAGTTTTAAATACTATCTGTATGCTGACATCCCAAAATTAATATCTCCAGTTCTGACATCTTCATTGAGCTCCAGTTGTCTATTTGACATTTCTACTTGGAGAGCAGCTAGTTGGCATCTCAGACTTAACGTAGCTAAACCAGAAACCTTGATTCTCCCATATACCTGTTATTTTCCTGCTCTTCCTCATCTCAGTACCCAACACAACTATCCACCTAGATGTTCAGATCAAACACCTAACCATCAACCTTGATTCCTCTCATTCCCTCATCTCCCCACATCCAAGCAATCAGCAGGTCCTGCCAGCTTTACTGGTACAATGAATCCTATGAGAGTATGCTTTCTCCCTCTCCTCACCTGTTATCCTAGTCAAAACCTCTGTCACCTTTGCTAGGACACTTACACTAGACTCCTATCTGGCTTCTTCACTTTAATTCTTGCCACCAACCCCCACTACCACATTCTATTCTCAGCACCTAAAATTATCTTCTAAGACATCATCCATGGCCATGGCAGTAACCACTAAAGTTGAATAAGTTTTATGTATGTGTATAACCCAGAAATCCCAACTTTAAGGAAGTACAAGTATACTCACCAAAATGAGAATGTTCACAGCAACACTACTCAAAATAGCCCCAACTGTAAACTACCCAAATACTACTTTCAGTAGTCAAGATGTCTTGACTACTCTCAACAGTAGGATAGAGAACTAAATTTTAATATATTCTCATGATGGAATACCTCACAATATTGAGAATGGATGAACTAAAACTACACACAAGACAGATGAATCTTGCGAATGATATTGAGTAAAAGAAACCAGGGACAAAGAAGTGCATGCTGTACACTTGCAGTTACATAAAACTCAAAAGCAGTCAAAACTAATCAATGGTGTTAGAGTTGAGGATATGGTTTACCTTTGGGGTGAGTAGCAACTGGAAAGGCATATGGGGGAGGGGAGCTGAGTGCTGGTTACGTAGATGTGTTCATTTATGAAAATTCACTGAGCTGTGAACTTATGACCGTGTCCTTTTCTCTATGTATACTTCAGTATGCTTCTCATTTTCAGTGGTTTCCCAGCTAACAGAGGCCCTCCTGAATCCCCCAGTTGAAGTAACCCCACCCATCATTGCCCCTACTTATTCTCTATCACATCATCCTCTTTTATTTTCCCCATAATACCTACTATATCGGTCTGCTGCTGTAACATAGTATCACAAACTAGGTGGCTTAGAATGAGAGCGATCTGTTATCTCACAATTCTAGAGGCTAGAAGTCTGAAATCAAAGAGTTGGCAGGATTGTGCTCTGTCTGAAGGTGCTGGCGGAAACCTGTTCCAGGCCCCTCTCTAGCCCCTGGTAGCCTCAGATATTGCTTAGCTTGGAGACAATCATCTTGTGTCTCTTCACATGTCTTCCCTCTGTTCATGTTCATCTTTGTATCCAAATTGCTCCTTTTTATAAGGACACCAGTCATATTGGATTAGGGCTCACCCTAATGACCTCATTAACTTGATCATCTGTTGCTGTGAACATTCTCATTCATAACCTCACTAACTTGAGTATGACCCTATTTCCAAATTCAGGTCATACTCACAAGTACTGGGGGTTAAACTTCAACATCTTTTAGGGGGACATAATTCAACCCATAACACCTACCATTGTCTGAAAATCATCTTATTAATTTGTTTACATGTTTATTGTTAAATTCTCTCCTCTAGAATATAAACTAATTCACCAGTGTATCCTCTCAGACTTAGGAGAGTGACTGGCACCTAGTAGGTTCTCAATAAATATTTGTTGAATTGATGACTTAGGGCATATTGTTGATTATTCACAATCTCTCAAGCACTGTAAATCCACACTGTCATATTCTCCAAGTAGCAGAGCACACAGAGAGTTTACTATGTGCCAGGCTTTGCTCTCTGTGCTTCATATTATTAGCTCATTTAGTCATCACACTACCCTATGTGACATACACTATTATTCTTGTTTCATAAATAAGGAAACATGGCACAGAGAAGTTGACTAACTTACTCAAGGTGAGTGTTGATGAACGACAAAGATAGGTTTTTGAACCCAGGCAGTCTAAACTTCCAACCCTTCAGTTGTAATTTCCATATGCCCTGCCTTGTTAGAAGCCCATATGTCTTAGTGGCAGCCAACCAGGAGGAGATGTAGGACTATGAACTGGCCATACCAGGCCTAGGTGAGAATTTTTCGGGGGTGATTCCATTCATTTCATATGGTGTGGAGGGGGTCTCATCCTGAAAGAGCCAAGAGAAAGATGGGTTGTAAATACTATCTCTAATTAGCAATACCAGGAGAAATCTAAAATCAGTGTATTATATTACATCTGATGCCAATTATAGGAGGATCACATACATTTAAAGTAATAGAGAAGTCACTTCTGGAAGTGGGAAAAATTTTCTAAGTAATATGACTCACCAAGAAAAAAACGTAGATCTGACTTCATAAAAATTTAAAACTTTTTCCAAACATGGAGATCGCCTTAATAGACCATTCATGTAAATTGATGAAAAACACTGAGAAAAATATTAAGAACCTAATAGATAAATGAGCAAAGGACACAAACAGAAAATTCTCAAAAGAGGAACTGTAACAAGCCAACATATAACAACTGATGAAAGGCTGTAAGCCAAGTAACCAATAATACCAATTAAAGTAACAAGGAGGTGCCATGTTTTGCCCTTGTTCCTCAAATATATGATACGTAATACTGGCCAAGGCACATGAAACAGGCTTTCTCATATGTTACTGGAGGCAGAATATAATTATGTGCCTCCATTTTGGAAAACAATTACTAATGTTAGTCAAGAGACATGAAATAGTCATACTCCTTTAATTCAGTAATCTCAATTGTGAGGCTCTATGATAAAGAAGCAGTCAGCTCTTCATTGCTGCATTATTATAATCACCAAAACTAGAAGCAATGGAAATTTCCAGCAAAAAAGAAATACCTTAAGATAGCACACTTGATAGAATGCAATACAGCCATGAGAATGACAATTTACAACTGTAGCAACATGGAAAAATCTTATTAGGTATTGTTAAATTTTAAAAGCAGGATACAAAAACTACATATAGATTACATATACAAATACAGCTATATTAAAATACATAGGAAAAACACATTTTAATAGAAAACAAAAATTACAATGTGGTGAAATTATGGGTTTATGATACTATTCCCCTAACTTCCTATATTGTTATTTTTTTGTAAATAGTTTTGTTCTAAATGAATTACAGGTTTATTATTTTTAAAAATTTAAGAATACAAAATTGTATGAAGAAAGTCTTCTCACTGCTTGCAACATGCTATACTTAATATAACATATAACATGTCATATCATATACATGTTACTTTTTGTACAAATGGAATCATACTATGTATACTGTTTACAACTTTTCTTATTTCAATTGACAATCATCTCTTGCCTCAATTCATGCAAAATCCTCCTAACTGGTCTCCCCTGCTTCCGCCCTTGCTCTTCTTCAGACTATTCTCAAAGCAGCCAAATGAATATTATTCTTTTAATGACATAGTATTCTGTTAAAAGACTGATACCATAATTTATTTAAACAATCCCTTATTGCCGAAGGACATTTAGCAGTGGACATTTTTATACATATGTATTTGACCACTTGCATATCTTGTAGGAAAACTCCTAGAAAGAGATTTTATGACTCAAACAATACGAAACATTTAAAATTTTGACAGACATTCCCAAATTAATATAATTTATTAATTTACACTCCCAACCAACTGTATTCTAGAGTTCCCCAAACACTCAACACTGGATGTTATCAACTGGTTCAGCTTTGACCAATCTCATAAATAAGAGGTGCTGCCTCACTCAAGTTTAATTTCCACTGACTTAATTACAAGTGAAATTAAACATCTATTTATTTCTTTACCAACCATTTGTTTTGCTGTGAGCTACTTTTTCATATTCTTTGCCCACTTCATTACTGGCCTGTTGGTATTTTTGATTGAATGGAGCTCTATATTAAGGAAGTTCATCTTCTATCTTACGAGCTCCAACTATTTTCCACACTTCTGTGAATTTTTTTCTACAGTGTCCTTGATAGTTCAGAAAATTTTAATTTTTAAGGAGTAGAATTCAGTATTTTCTTTTTTGGCTTCTGAGTTTTATATCATGTCTTAGACCTTTTCCATTCCAAGATTATAAAAAATATTCACCCATGCTTTCATCTAGTACCTTTAATCATTGTAGTTTTGATGCTTAGATTTGTGACCCACTCGGAACTTCTTTCAGTGTAAACAGTGAGGTAGAAAATTCAGTTCACCACTATCTGGCTCTCTGACCCTATTCATAACTTATTAAGTAGTTCACTGACTTGAGATACTAGTTTTATCACGTACCAGATCCCCCTGTATTCTTGGTCCATTTTTGAACTCTTTTCTGTTCCACTGGCCTGTCCATTCCTGAACCAAAACAAAAATGATTTTTATAACCTTCTAATACGTTTCAATTTCTGAAGTGTTCGACCTTCTCTTAAAATATATAAGAAAATATATAAGATATATATATATATATATATATATATATATATATATATATATATATATATATAAAATATATAAGAAAACGCAATTAAGTTTACTTCAACTTCCCCTTCAAATCTACCACTCTATCAAGGGCGTTTGAGAGAAAGCTCAGCTCTCCCAAAGAGAGACTTTTAAAGCTGATCCTGCAGGTAGAATTAAAGTGGCTCTGCTCAGAAGTGATAAATATGAGGAAAGGCCAGTGAATTAGAGAACAGCGGAGGCTCGTCTCGCCCAACGTGGTCCTTCTTGCTTGCCCTCCCAAACTTCCCCCGCGCTCACGCCTGTCGCGTTGCCCAGCGCCGCCTCTAGGGGCCGCAGCCGGGCTGGTAAACCGGTGGACCAAGACCCTCCTCCGGAGCCATGGCGGCCATCGGGGCGTCACGTCCGGTCCTGCCGGAAGTTCTCCGCTGGCGGACCCGGAAGTAGCTGGACTGGGCGATGGCAGTTCTTGAGGTCCCTCTCCGGGGCAGGCCCGAGGCCACCGTGCCTCCGCGGTAGACCGGACCAGGGTGGCGGGCACCAGGTCCTGAGGTGAAAAGCGTTGGGGCCTGAACTGAGGACCTTAGAAGGGAGCCTGAGAACCCTGACAGCCCCTATTGGAACCCCTCCCTGACTGGGCTGTAAACTCCCTTTGCCTGGGCTGCCCCGGAAGCATGTCCGACTGGTACCCTATAGCTCCTAGAGAGAACAGCACAGACGAGGATTTTCCCTGTTCACGACACCAGCAAGGCAGGTGGTACCACCAGACCGGAGCTTCAAGGGCGCCGGTTCTCCGTAACTGTCGCCTCTGTCCAATGTCGTAGGAATGGAGGGATCTAAGACGTCCAGCAGCACCATGCAGGTGAGCTTCGTGTGCCAGCGCTGCAGCCAGCCCCTGAAACTGGACACGAGCTTCAAAATCCTGGACCGTGTCACCATCCAGGAGCTCACAGGTCAGCGAGACCTTTGGAAAGAGGGTGGTCAAGATTGTGGAACTGGGCAGCTTTGGAGGTGTAGGTCTTAAGGTGGCTATTTGCGTACTGTGCCACAGGCTTGCCGTGTGAAACTAGGAAAGTCACTTCATCTCTCTGGCTCCCTGTTTGCACATCGGAAACAAAGGAGTTCTGACACTGTGTGTTACTGAGAGCTCTCTATAGCAAGGAAAGGTCCTTAGTTTTTGGCTCCTGCTGTTTCAGAGTAAAGGAATGTTTGTTGAAGACTTAACCATACATCAACTGCATTACATACATTACTTCGTTTACTCCCTGCAACAATCCCTATGGAATAATACAATCATTATCATTTTACAGATGAGGAATTGAGGTTCAGAGAGGTTAAGTGACTTACCCAGTGGCCAACAGCTGGTAAGTGGAGAACAGTCTTAAAGTCCCAAGAGGAGAGATGAAGTTAGAAAGAAAGAAAAGGCTGAATAGGCAGTTTAAGCTCATGGGTCTGGAGTAGGCCTGCTTGGATTTAACTAGCTGTCATTTAACCTGCTGTCATTTACTAGCTGAAAGACTTTTTGCAAGTTGCTGCTTTTGCAAGTTGCTGCACTCTCTAAGCTCTGGTTTCTTGTTTTTTTTATCTGTAAAATGTAAGATGTCATCAAGGTAGTTATAAGAATCAAATATGACAAAGATCATAAATAGGAATATGCTGGGCAAATAGTATTCAATAAATGTAGCTGTTATTACTATATGATTTCCCTTTTTTGAGGGGAATTAACTCTTCAGTATATTTTTAACCTTTTATTATGGAAAATTGCAAGCACACAGCCAAGAGAATAGCATAATTCTTTCATAAGTATTTTGAAAGATACTCTCTGGTTAACATGAAACATTCTACATGAGCCCTTGTATCATTGTGATGTAGAAAGGGTCCATCTTCTCAGAAAGTTCCCTCAGTTCCTACTCTGTTATTCTGGGGGAAAGGGAATGTTTCCTTTATTTATAGAAAACTTCAGAACATATAATGAACCTCTGTGTGGCCATCACCTGGCTTCAACAATTATCAAATGCGTATTTAATCAGTTTCATCTACAGCCCCATTCATTCTCCTCCCACCCTGAATTATTTTGAAACAAATTCCAAACATAAATACCATAAATATTTTCATAAGTATTTTTGAAAGATAAGGTATTTTTTAAAAACATAATCATGATACCATTATACTGGGAAAAAAATCAATTCCATAATCTTATTTAAAGGGGCTAGGGGGAAAACAAGAATTCTTCTTCGTGTAAATGGTACACACCAAAAGAGGCAGAAGTGGGATGGTGATAAGGATATTTCTGTTTATTTTCCCATACTTTCTGACACATGGCTGCTTTGATAAGACTCTCTGACTCAATATTTTCCTTGCCCTTAGCTCCATTACTTGCCACAGCCCAGGTAAAACCAGGAGAGACCCAGGAGGAAGAGGCTAACTCAGGAGAGGTATGAAAATACTGGAATGCAGCTGGGTTTCTTCTGCAAGGTACTTGGTCTTCTAGAGCCACGAGACTTTTGGGATCTCTGGTTAACATGAAACATTCCACATGATCAGGCCACTGTGGATCACTGAAGGTACAGAAGTGCACCCAAAGCACAGAATTACTTAGGCATCCATTCAAAAATGTGGGGAGAGGCTTTTCTTTATTTGAAGCAGAATTATAAGCCATTTTAGGTGGGACATGGGATTACCTATGTATCTTGGTCATCCCAGGCCATTCACGGTTTACATCCATTGTCCTAGCTAATCGGTAATATCCACTTCTCTCCTTTCTCAAAAGTATCTTGTTTGGGAGGGCAAATTGTATGATTACCCTCCCCAGAAAGGATTGTTGGTATTAAAAAACACATCACTTTTAAGCTGTGAAAACATCGGTGATAATTTTCTTTGCCAAAGATAGGTGTCATAAGATTTTTGTCACATATAAAGTATATCAAAGTATTAGAAACATAAATTTGTTTTGTTCTATGCTGTGACAAACTTCCTTCTAGTCTGATCTGGCTTTTTCCTTGTGCCATGATTTAGGGCATTCTCTCCCCTACCCCTGACTACTAAGTATTGAGAAAATGCAAATTTAACTACACTTGGAGTATGAAATTGTTAGGAAATGCTGTTATCCATACAGAATCCAGTGGGATTTGGGGTGTGTCTGTACTTTCTTAGTGCATGCATCCAAGGATTGGCTAGATAATACCCATTTCTTAAGTCTCTGTGGGTTATCAAGTCTTGTGGTCATCAATCAAGGGTAGAGCCCAGTAGTTTTGAGGCTGCTTGGGAAATAGACTCTACCTCAAAGCTGCCAGAATTCTAATGCCTTCTTATTTCCTTCCCAGGAGCCATTTATTGAAGCTCGCCAAGATGGTGTGTCTCGCAGATTCGTCCCCCCAGCCAGGTGCCTACTACTCAGCTCTCTGTTCCTTGCCAAAGGATGGTAGAATTTTAATTGAACCCAGAATAGAGACCTAGAGCCAGGTGATGGAGATGAATCATTACCTAGCCTTTTGGCTCTTCCAGAAAAGATGTATTTATTTTATTATACCTGACCCGTCACTTTCCAGTATTGATTTTTTCCTGTAGCCATTCACAGGTGGGAAGGGACAATAGCTCTCATAACAAAGAATTGAGAAAAATTAAGGAAGTGAGTGACTAATAAGAGATGGGCTCTTGAAAAGTTCTAAAATAGCAAATGTTAGGTGTTCAGGTTCTTAGTTATTGATGCATGTGCACGTTGCTGGTGAGGGCATAATAGCAGAACATGGTCTTTCCTGATTCTCCTTCCTTTTCTACTATAGACACACACACACATCAGTTTTTGATGCCCCCTCTCCCTCCTTAAGTCCATCCAGGCCAACCTTCGTGCTGAGTGCCCCTGTGGAAGACCAGCATGGCCTTCCCTTGGGAGAGAGGTACCCTTGGGAGGTCAGTCGGGCTAGGAGTGGGTATGCGCCTTCAGGCCCCTCAGCTGGTGCTTGAGAGTCTCCGCCACCATCACTGCAGTAGGTGGAGGAGGCCTCTCTGCTCCCTCATGTGGCCCTTGGGCGGGGGGCTGTCTGCAGGATGATGTCTACAGAAAGTGCCAACAGCTTCACTCTGATCGGGGAGGCATCTGATGGCGGCACCATGGAGAACCTCAGCCGAAGACTGAAGGCAAGTCATCCTTGACATCCACACTGTTAAGCAGTGGGACCGGCTGGTAGAGGGGGTGGTTGGGCAGGTAGTATGGGGCGGGCCCTACCCTGACTCTCCCGTACTTGCAGGTCACGGGGGACCTTTTTGACATCATGTCAGGCCAGACAGATGTGGATCACCCATTGTGTGAGGAGTGCACAGATACTCTTTTAGACCAGCTGGACACTCAGCTCAATGTCACTGAAAATGAATGTCAGAACTACAAGTGAGTGCCTCCAGGGCTGGGGCCTGGAGCTGAGATCTGAATCGTAGACCTGTCACTGCTCTGAGACTGCTTGGCCCATGCCCAAGAGCTGCGCTCCACTGAGGTAAACAGAATAACAGGGTCCCTCTGGTAAGTATACTTTGCCTGTGCCCTTGGCAGACGCTGTTTGGAGATCTTAGAACAAATGAATGAGGATGACAGTGAACAGCTACAGATGGAGCTAAACGAGCTGGCATTAGAGGAAGAGAGGCTGATCCAGGAGCTGGAAGATGTGGAAAAGAACCGCAGGATTGTGGCTGAAAATCTTGAGAAGGTCCAGTCTGAGGCTGAGAGACTGGATCAGGAGGAAGCTCAGTGAGTGGTCACCCTATTCTTCTGTCTTCTGCCCTCAAGGTTCCAGGAGAGGAAATGTCTTCCAGCTGAATATGTCTGTGATTAGTTTGTAAGCTGCAGTCAGCTGTCATTCTGCAGTATGTCTGCTCTGGATCCTACATGTTGTTTCCAAGGCCTGTTTCTAGAGGTTTGTTGGGAGGTTTGTGTTTAAAAAATCATGTTGGTTAAATAGAGTGAAGAAAGCCAGGTTCTAGTTGCAGCTCTGGCCTATCGGGGTGGGCTCATTTGGGTAAGTCAACCACTGAACCCAGCCTCCTCTGGAAAGCTGATCACATTGGCCTACATTTGTTCTTTCCCAACTCAAAGATTTCACTGGCGCTCTTGATCTGAGGGAACCCTCTATCTAGTGGAGGAGACACAGTGTCCACACTAAAGTTAGGGAAGTGATGAACAGAGAAAAAAATTACTTTTTTCACAGAGTAGTGAGCAAGTTCCATTGGAAATGGTGTATACTAAAGGGCAGTAAGTGTAGAGAAGTGAAGTTGTAGAAGTTCAGTTATGGCTAATTCATGGAAGAAGCCGCTCCTAACCCACTCACCTCACCTCTGGAAAAGATCAGAGGTGCAGGAGGTGTTTGATCCTGGTTCGGGAGAATGCTGTTCTCCACCTTTTGCATATGAGCAGCAGGAATGTGAGACATTTCTGTCCCTCCCAGGAAAACAACCAGGGTATGTGTGTTCCTTTGAGTGGGATCTATACCGAATCTAAGAGATGCTGTAACTAGATGTAACCATAACCACTGGAATAAATCAAGAAGAGGGTGGTGAGAGAAATTTCAGCTCCCAGACTAACAGCCTTCGCTGGCCGCCTTGGCTGCTCACAGGTATCAGAGGGAATACAGTGAATTTAAACGCCAACAGCTGGAACTGGATGATGAGCTGAAGAGTGTAGAAAACCAGATGCGTTATGCCCAGATGCAGCTGGACAAGCTAAAGAAAACCAACGTCTTTAATGCGACCTTCCACATCTGGTAATGAGGGCTGGAGGGTGAGGAACATCTGGGAAGAACCACATATCTGGACCGTAGCTGCTAACTACTAAGCTGGGCTGCCCACCTCCCACAAAATAGGACTGTATGTCATTTTCAGTCCACTCTTTCATTCCCTGTGATGGTCTAGGCACAATTAGGGGGTTGGAGCTTTATGACTTCCACTCCTCCAGGGAAAGGGAGAGATCTGAGCCCTCCAGCCATTTTAAAACTTGGTCATCTGCCTAGTGCTGATTTCTTACTCCTAGAGTCATTCATGTGTTAATTTACTTGACACTTTATCCATTTAGCATATTTGTTGAGCATCTACTATGTCATATAGACACTGTGCTAGGCACTAGGAAGGCAACAGAAAACACTATGCATACTACCTTCTAATTGCTTATAATCTCATAGAAGAGATGGATAACTAATAGGCAGTTGTAGTGCAGTGTGATAATGATAAACCTAGGGTGTTAGAGGAACACATACGGCACTTTGCCCAATTTGGGAAGGCTGCAGGGAAGTTCTTCCCAGAGGAGGTTGATGTTTAAGCTGAGACATGAAGTAGAAGTCTGCAGGGGAGGGGAGTTGTTCCTGGCAAAGAGAACATCATGTGCAAAGAAACAGAGGAAGGTGGGAGTGGTGAATTCATAGAACTGAAAGGAGCTTATTGTGACTGAGTGCAAAGGGCACAGGGACAGGATATGAAACTAGAGAGTTACCAGTTCCTAAGGGATCTTGGAGGCTTCATTAAGGGATTTGGATTTTACATAAATGGCAGTGGAACCTATTTTAGGCAGGGAAGTGACATAATTACATTTGCATCTGTGAATGATAGCTTTACCTGCAATGTATGGAAATGACTCAGGGTGGTATTGTTGATAAGGAGATGTATCAGCAGGACTCTAACCAGGAAAAGATAGAAGAGTGGCATTGAGTTTGGAGAGAAGTGGGCAGATTATAGAGTGTAGGAGGTAGGCTCAGCAGATCTTGGTGGTTCTTGAGAGGGCCTTCAAGGATGATGCCCAGGTTTCTGCTCTGGCATCTGAGCAGCATGGGGGTAACATGATCATTAGTGGTTTGGACACATTCAGAGTGCCAAGTAAAGCCTGGATATTTGAAACTGGAGATAAGGAGAGAGATTTATGCTACGTTTTAGGTGATAACAGGAAGTCTTAGAACTTGATAACTTTTAAGTTTTCCCTGTATTTTCCCTTGCCCTTCTGCCTTCCTCAACAGGCATAGTGGACAATTTGGTACAATCAATAACTTCAGATTGGGTCGCCTGCCCAGCGTTCCTGTGGAATGGAATGAAATTAATGCAGCCTGGGGCCAAACGGTGTTGCTGCTCCATGCTCTGGCCAATAAGATGGGTCTGAAATTTCAGAGGTAAGAAATGCAGCTCTTTCTTGGGGTGTGGTGTGTCCTTGATTTAGTCAATATCCCCAGCCAGTACTCTTCTCTACTGTGGCAAGAGCCCTTGCTCCCAACAGACTGGGAGTTTTCTGTCTGTGGAGACTGTCTACTTCTGGTTTTCCCTTTACCACAGGCCTCTTTCCATTGACTGAGCAGTCCTTGAGCTGCACGACCATAGCAGTAGTCCCCAGTGCGCAGTCTTCAGAACCTTAGTATTCTTCAAGCCATTTTCAGTTTTGGTTTTTAAAATCTAAACCGAAATATGCATTCATTCAGAAAGGATTTGCAGACAGTTGTACAGTAACTGTAGTTTGTTGGGTAAACAAAATCTTTTAAACATGAAGCCTATGGGGAGGTGAGAGAGGGGGTAGGAATAATAAAAGAAGTCCTTCTGTAGGATGAAGCCTGAACATTACTGGGATAGAACATCTCAGTAATCACTTGAGGAGTCCTGCATCCATCACCGTGTGCATCTTCGTTTTAGGTACCGACTTGTTCCCTATGGAAACCATTCATATCTGGAGTCTCTGACAGACAAATCTAAGGTACTCTGGGAATCTCCACATTTTCACTGGAATACAGAATTGTTATACCTCTTAATGAAATGGTTTATTTTTGATAATAGCATTATTCAGTTTCTTTCTTAGATACCTCATGAAGAGCCAATGTTTTGTTCAGTGTCTTGTCTAGTTGAGAATTAGCATTTAAGGGCCTGTAGAAAAAGGTTGAGAAGGGATATGGGCAGATCAGAGGAGAATGTGTGCACTAGGGCAGGGGAGGAGTCACTGAGGTAGATGCTTGCCACATTTCCACTGCTGGTGAGACAGCTCTAGGTGCATTGTTATTTGCCCAAGATTACTATTTCCAGTTGATAGAAGGTGACTTGAGAGAGTGACAGGATTGGGAACAATCTCTGGTAGCCTGTCTTGTTGGTACACCCATAGCCAGTTCTCTCTTCTTGGGCAGGAGCTGCCGTTATACTGTTCTGGGGGGTTGCGATTTTTCTGGGACAACAAGTTTGACCACGCAATGGTGGCTTTCCTGGACTGTGTGCAGCAGTTCAAAGAAGAGGTTGAAAAAGGCGAGACACGTTTTTGTCTTCCTTACAGGTCAGTATTCCCTAATGCTCAATGAGTAGGACCAAACTGAGCAGAATTGAAGGGGTAGAATAAAGGCAAAATATAGCATAAATGAGGGAAAGCAGAAAATTGTACAAAAATCACATGACACTGGTGGGCAAAGACTGGTCCAAAACTGCAAGCAGGACAGAAGTGACTACCTGGTCCCTGGAGAAAAAGAATGTTGTCCCAGATGGTTTGGGGGACTTTCTTGGCACAGAGCTCAAGCCTGCTGTCCAATTTCAAGAAGGTTTTTCCCTTAAGCCCTTGGAAATACACAGGAATGCTTCCTTTGATCAAATTTTGTGATGGATGGAGACCTAAGCTCAAGAGAGTAAGGCTCAGTTGCTTCCAACACCCCAAAAACAAAGTTTCTTTTCTTTTGCCTCCCTTCTCTCCCCATGAGTTCAGAGATGCCTAGGAATACTGTAACCCCACTACCCTAGGCTCCAGGCTTCTCATCTGTTTGGGTGTGTGTCCTGTCCCTGCACTCTGCAGTGACAATGAGGCTCTTGTGACAACCTTCTTGATTTTTGGCTTTCAAGCAAATCCAAAATACACAACCGTTCCTCGCCAAGAGTCCTTTAATAGATAAAATGACGTGAATAGTCTCATGATCAAGTCCTTGCCCGTTTGCCTGAACTGACTTAACTCAGATCTCAGTTACTAATGAGCTCTGCTTTGTCCATCTGCAGGATGGATGTGGAGAAAGGCAAGATTGAAGACACTGGAGGCAGTGGCGGCTCCTATTCCATCAAAACCCAGTTTAACTCTGAGGAACAGTGGACAAAAGCTCTCAAGTTCATGCTGACGAATCTCAAGTGGGGTCTTGCTTGGGTATCCTCACAGTTTTACAACAAATGACTTCATTTTTTTCCTTAGGGTGGATGCTTGCCTTAAAGGCTTTAAATTTTGTTTTTTTTTTGCAAATAAATGTTTTAAACTAACTTCGGGTACTATTAAACAGAACGTTTACAATACCAAAAAAGAAAAAAATCCACAAAGACACTTTATTTTAAAATATCATACAGCAGATAGTGTCCAGAGCCATAACATGCCATGTATATCTGCCAGCCTTTGTCATGGTTTTGACACTTAACCCCATGCCTTTCTTTCCCTCTCTCCCCTCAGAACAACTAATTTAAGTTTGCTTTTGTTTGTTTTTTTAAAACTGAGTTAAATTGAGATCAATGTGTTTTCACTGGATTTTATATCTCTCAACTTCCTGCACTTACAATATGAAATGGAAACTTTTCTTTCTACTGAGATGACGAGGTGTGTGAGAGGCCCAGTTGGATTACATGAGAAAATGACACAAGCTTTGGTCACCATGTGATATGTGATCAGAAGCTTGAAACTTAACACTTCTCCTCACTCAGTCCTAGTACTGAATGCCTACTCTGCTCTGTGTTAGAGATATGAGTGTTTGAGACATTATGGAGAGATTTAATTATTTGTAATAAAAGATTTACTGCAGTCTGATAACTGCCTAGAGGTGCACTGGTGGGTTTTTCTTTAACTAAAATAGAGTATTTTGTATTCTGGAAGAATTGAGTTCAAGTGCAGGTATGTGGAAATTCTACTGAAATATGTTTAGTGTTAGTTTTAAAAAAAGACTGTAGTGGAAATAGAGAACTATAGAGGAAGCCCTATTTGTGTGGAGTTCAATAACAACAGAGAAGTTAAACTAACTTCAAGGGGAAAAAAGGCTGCCTCCTTGCTCAGTCAGGGTCACCCAGATGGTCTGGTTTTTGGCCCTGTTTAATACTAATCTCCATGCCTGATGTTTTCTGTTAATGAAATTAACAATTAAAAGCCATACATATCTTGTTGAACAGAAATGAACCAACTTCACTAATACTCTGTCTCCTCTCCATTCTCTGACATTTTCCATCTAATGTGACAAGAAGGACAGGCTTGTCCACTTTAACCCTTTCTCTGAAGGAGAAAAATAAGCATGAAATTGCAGTATAAAACGTGGTTCAAAAGATGCTTGGAACTTTTGTACCCTGAGTATGAAAGTAAACAAAGGGAGGAAGGAGTGCAGTGATGGAAGGCTGTTTACATTTGGCGGATTCCCACTGCCTCATGTGGTGGAGGCAGCAGCAGCCCTCAGAGCTCTGGCTGCCAGGTGGGGAGGGTCAGGCTGCTGTCGCCCGGGAGTGTTGGCTCCCACGCTGTGAGTCAGGATTGCATAAGAGAACTGAGCGATGCTCTCCAAGGAGATGCCAGTGATGGCCTGCAAATGCCCTACAACCTTCAGAAACAGAGACAGATTTCTTAGTACTAAATAATAACATGTTTTCATGCACAGACATTGCTTGGGCTGTTCTCTCTAGCCAAATGTAATTTTTTCGTTTCTTCGAATTTACAGAGAAGATTAATTCCAGATCCCAGTGTTTGCCAGTGGCCAAATTACATTAGGATACCTTTGCCCTGATACGTTAGCATGGAAAGTTTCTGCTAGACATTTCACTCTCCTGAAGGTATATTTTCTGGAAGATGAGAGAGGTAGTTGGACCTTGACATTTTCTCTAGTTGGGAAGATCCACTTACTGGGCTTTAACATAATAGCAGATCATCATCAGAAAGGGAAGAGAACAAGCCGAACTAACTTGGGCCTCCATTTCCAATTTCATAAGAGGAAAACTGAAGAATACTTCAGTCCTACTCTAGTTTTTCCTCCCCCAAATCCTGCTCATTCATCCTAATCCTGGGTCTTGGCACTTTTCTTTTGTAGGCTGTCTTCTGTTTTCCTTTAACTGTTGGGAGAATGCTTTCTATTAAAGAATTCTGACCATACTGGTCCGGCCCAGTAGTGCATACCTGGCCCCAACACTCATGGTTTTGGATGAAAGCACTTGCTGCAATAATTCCTACTGCCAGCAGCATGAAGTCTTCCTTCACTGAAACAAACTTCTCTCTGAGTGATTAAAACCATATTAATTTTGGAGCTAGAATGAAACTTGAATCTTCAAATCCTAGGGTCATGGAACTTCAACTATGAGTTGTTATGTTGGTCATCTTGGAATTTTTAGATATGGTAAGAAATGGTCAAGTAATAGCTAATTGGCCCCCTCTCCCAACCTTCCCCAACTCAACTGGGGTTAAAACGTGGCCTCCCATCTGAATGGTTTATAGGCCTATTGTTCCATCTGTCTCCCAAACAAATGGAACTGTGAGGCTTTTTACCAGTCTGCTTTACAGTAATCAAACACTTTTGTCCAATTTGCAACCCTGTGACTGGCTTTTTTTCCTAAATGAGTATAAAAGTGGTCCAATAATCTCAAATTATAAGCAGCTATAAAGGAAGAGCTAGAAAAGAAAATGCCATTTAAATTTAAAAGTAAAAGTCTTAAGTGTTTTGCTGATTGGGCTCAGTCATGTGCATCCGAGCAACATACTGGTAATTAATTAGAACCTGTGCATGTTACCTGTGGACAGTATGCCTTGCTAGTCCTATTCCCTGAGTTCTTCTGGTGTGTCCCTAACCCCCTGTCTCTGGAAGAAGCGTACCCTAGAGGAGTTGCCTTACCCTTGCAGCTGACTGGGTGTGGAGTTCTCAATTGAAGCCCTCAGCAGGCTCTCGTATATGGGTTCATGCAGAAGATAGACTAGGTCGAGCAAGGTCAGGCAGGTTGCATGCAGCTGTGTGGCTGGGACCAAACAGCCATTGTATCCTAGATGGAGTATGAACATGGTACAAGCATTACATAGGTCTTCTCTGATCATGGTTACAGTTGTTATGTGATATAAAGCTGTTGAACTGCTAATGTTTTCCTGGTTGCTATGTTCTACTGTAAGAAACCACTTTAGCAGGAGGTCAGTTTTCAAGGGCAAAGGGAGAGAGAGAAACCTCCATCTACAGTATATATATAATTAAAGTATATTTGTTCCCCTCTTATCTCATGCCTCTCTATAAAACCAACTCTGACCCCACAGTAAAAGAGTGCCTAGTGAGTCCAAATAGGAGCCAGGTGCTGAGCTCTGAGTTTCTTACCCTGACAAGAACTAGAAGGAACACTCCTCAGTCATCCCAGGCTGCCAGCTCTTCCTCATTGGTGGGTTCTGCCCACTGCCGCCAAACCCTGGGCACATCCTTATTGCCTTCTATGGAACACTCCAACCCACTTTCCCTGACACACTTAGTAAAGTACCTAAAACCTCTAGGAGCATCTCCACGTATGCCAGAGGAGTAGGCAGGTTGATTTGGAAGTTCAGAGACTTCAGAACATCAAGCTCTGACTCCAGCAGTTCTTCTTTAGTGTGTAGATACCCTAGAGCCTGGAGGAAATTCAGGACAGTAATGTTGCTGATTATCTGAGCAAAGAAAAACAGGAAGAGTGAGAGGGGTGTCAGAATCAAGGTCTTACATCTTGGCATAGTATACAAAGCCTTTCAAAATCCAGCCCATGCCTTCATCTCATCTCCTCTTTTGGTAATTCCTCCTTCCACCCTATACATGTGTAGAATTACTTGCAGATCTCAAACCCACCACGCTCTCAAAGCCTCTATATGTGCTGTTTCCTGTGTGTGGATCTCTCTTTGCTCCTCCTCTTCTCTCCCTGTTTTCCGTAACTCCTCTCCCTCTTCCCTTAGGATCCACCCATCTCCTACCCACTCCACCCCCGCTTCAAGGAGTCATTTTCTGTAAATATACTTCCTTAACTCTCCAATGCTAGAGGTACATTCACTGCCCACTGCATTTATACATCAGAACACTTTCCACATTATTTGCCTGTTTTTTCCCATTGGATAATAAATTCCTTGGGAGCATGGACAGTATTTTTACTGTTGGAGCCATGGCATCTAGTGCAGCTTCTGGCCATTGAGGACAATCAATATATAATCAGTATTTGTTGGATGAATGATATTTTACTCTACAGGCATTGCGTAGTAATGTGGAAACCTTTTATCCTTTATAACTATAATAGTTTGCCTTTAATACTGATATGTTGACAGTTGGGCACCTTATATAAACTGTCCTTGAGTCCAAGGGGAGGAAAGGTGACCTGTATGAATGATGGCATCTGTCCAGCAGTTACACTTTGGGAACAGCACTTCAGGCTATTTAATAACTGCCTCTGTGTGACTCGTGTGTGGGGCGGGTGAAGGGGTGGAGGTATGCTTAGGGAGCCTAATTGCACTCTGGAATTTCCACATGAGTAGTATCACCTAGTCTAGGAGTACGTTTTCTCAGTCACCTTCAGCTGAGCTGGTTTCTTTCTAACATCAGGTGCCCATGAGCAACCCCTTACTTTGTAGTGGAAAGACAGTTTGCTTGCCAGCTGAACACATGACACAAGACGCAGGATAAACTTGTTGAAAAGCTGCTCTTTCAGAGCCCTCCAAGTCTGAGACTCTGTCTTATCTCTCAGCTGGATTGTGGCTTGTCTGCAGATACTCTCTGCCTGCTTAATCATAAACCTATAAAGAAGGGAAGGGGAGAGTAAACAATCCACACTCACTCAAACTAGAGGGAGTTTGTACTTTAAACTATACTACATCTTATCCTCTCCAATATCAATTGCTGGCTAAGAAATTTACATTTGCAAATAATAGAGGGTGTAAAAACCAGGTCTCATGGTAACAGGCAGCTAGTACTTTAAAAGACTTGGGTACATTAGTCATTCTGAGAGGTACCACTCACAATGGCCTTATGCTCAGGACTTTACCTTTCTAGGATTTCTACAGCCTGGTAACTCACAGATTTCTCCAGACACCATTGTTCAGAGAGGAGAAAAACAAACTCTGCCAAAACAGGAAAGAAGAGCCTAATTCACAAGGTGCAACCAAAGCACTCTGAACTCTTGGCATTGTTTAAAAGCCGCGATGGGGCCAAGGGAAGAGGGTCAGGAGGTGAGAAAGATGAGACTGAAACAACCCAGGCTGAGCTTAGTTCCCTTTGCTGCCAATAGGCAGATCAGAGGCATGGAAAGGAGACTGAGTGAGTGCCAAAAACATGGGCTTACCAAGCCCCCTTCATGACCCTTGAGCTTTCCTGCGGGTCTCAGCTGATAAAAGGCATGGCCAGCTACACACAAATATACCAGCTGATCTAGTCGGCCTCTACACCATGCTGGGAACCCCCAGGTTCAAGGGAGATTCTCGGATGTATAAAAACCCCAATCCCTATATTCTATTTTCAGTGGAATGTTGACAGGAACAGATAGGTCCCTCCTGTAGCTCCGATATTCTTCATGACACTGTTTGTTTAGTGACCACCCTCTGGAGAACTCCCATTGCTTTACAAACACATTCACCTTACAGCTGGATATCATCTCTCCACCAGTTTGTTGGGTAAATTTGTGGTGGCTGAGCCTCTCCCCAAGAGCAAGTCTGTTACTGTGGAGTTGCTTGTTTTTAAGAAACATCCCTTAAATCAGGGAACATAACCTGATCTGGCAGTGGGGAGCGGTGGGGGGTAGGGGATAGGGAGTCACTGGGAAGGTGGAAAGGGCAAGATACCTTGGCAAGATTTTAGGCCACCTGTTTCTCTTTGAAAGAACAGCCCCAGATAGAATTCTATTTCATTTGCATTATCATTACAGGATGGAAACAGGCAAATGTTAGTTCTTAACAAAGAAAGCTCCTGCAGAATTAGGGGCTTTTAGCACTATCAGTAAAAAATTACACATAGTCAAATCACCATATATGTCCTCAGAGAAAATGTGATTTTAGGGGAAAAAACTGTTAAAAAGGTCAAGCTAGCACAAGACAGTTTAACAATCTATTCAACACTAGTTACACATAGACAAATGTACAATACCTTATTGTTACAGAAACTAAAGCTCTGCTAGCAGTGTCCAATGCAGAATTAGTTTAGGGAATTAAGCAAAATACCCTAGGAACACATAATTGTGTGTAATTAGTCAGTCCTTTTATCTGCTGGAATTTAGGCTTTATTTCTTTGTTGTGTGTGTGTGTGTGTATGTAGTTGTTTGGCTTTGTTTTGGTTTTGGTCTGCATTATCTGGGCGATTGTTTCTATTTTCCATTTTATTTTGCCAAGAAAACTGAACTGGGGTTAGGTGGAATGGATGAGGGTTACACCTCCATGCCGGCTCTACCTTCTACACTTACATATTCAAATCTAGCATTAACTAAAAGACCCTCCCCTTCTAGCCTCTTAAGCTCTCTCTCTCTCTCTCTCTCTCTCTCTCTCTCTCTCTTAGTTTCTGTCGCTGTTAAATTCCTTAAAAGCTTAGCTTAAACCTACTGCTTCCACTTCATCATTCACTCCCTAATGTTCTGCAGTTTGGCTTCTACTTTTCTCAACTTGCTGAAATGATTATTTCAAAAGCTAGCAAACATGTTCAGATTGTTAAATGTCAATAAATAAGTGGCTGTTTTGCAATCCTCATTCCTGTTGTTCATATCCCTGAAGCATTTGAAACGCTGACCATCATCCTTCTTGAAACTCTCCTCCTGGCTTCCAAAGATTTCTTGGTTCTCTGTTCCTGTCTTCCCAGCCAACCTTTTATTTCCTTCATGACTCTTCTTCCTACTCCAATTCTTTGAACATAAAATGTTGCCCAATGAACTGTCCTTGACCTGCTTCTCCTTTCTCTCTCTAGGAGCTCCCAGCCACAGTTTCAATAGTATTATTATGAAGGTAACTCCTTTACCTTTACCTCTAGTTCCCACCTCTCTTTTTAAACAGCTCATTAGAAACTTTCCCCCTAGGTGTTCTATAAGCACCTGAAACTCAGTAGATCCAAAACCAAAGTTGTCTTTCCCAAACAAAAGTCACGG
Source organism: Manis javanica (assembly GCF_040802235.1). NCBI lineage: Eukaryota > Metazoa > Chordata > Mammalia > Pholidota > Manidae > Manis > Manis javanica. The sequence continues at coordinate 161,597,958 of NC_133159.1, read as the reverse complement.
TTCCTCTTATGTTGTTTAATGTATGTGTGTTTCTCTTAATGGCACCACTATACTCCCAGTCTCCTAGGCTCAGCCTTTTGGCACAATCATCTTTGCCTTCTTCACCTCTTAAAGTCATCTATTTCAGAACCCTAGATTTTACCTCTGAAATGTTTTTAATCCATTCTCCCCTGTCATTTCCTCTGCCCTATCACCTAAACTACTGACCCAGACTCCACTGGTCTACCTACCTCCCATCTTTCTCTACTCCAATCCATCCTTTATATCTAGGCAAGGTTACAGTCATATCACTCCCATGTTTAAAAACCTTCAGTGCCTTCTTGTTTTCCTATGAAGCCAAGTATAAATTCTTCCCCTAGGCATTCAAAAGTTAAACATAGAATGGCTCCAAACTACCTTTCTAGTCTTAATTTCAACTACTCTTCCACATGCTCTGGACAACCTGGACTGCATTGTACCCACACTCACCCTAAGTGTCCCTATTTCCATAGCTTTACTCATCCATCCCATTTTGGTAGAAACACTGCCTCCCTCCTTTACCTTCACCTATCAAAATGTCATCCTTCCTTCAAGGTCTACCTCAAAAGCCACCATGACTGGAGGACTGCCTTAATTCTTCTTACATCTGCCTCACCCCATCAGTCTTTTCAATTCCCATAAAAGCTTGTTTTTTCAGGTATGTCACTTATTTACCATACTTGTACCCAGTCATTTGCAGGCTTTTCTACTATCCTCCAAAGATTATACAAGGCTTGAAAGCAAGGACTAGATCTCGATTTCATCTTTCTATCCCAGGCAGTGTGGCCAAGAACTCTGTACACGTTGAAATTAATGGTCAGGTGCTGAGGTGTCTGATTCATCACGATCTCCCAGCACCTTGACTATAGGAGGTACTAACAAAACATATTTGAAATCTGAATCTCAAGATTGCTGCCTCAAAGTAAACTGAATCTCAAGGTTGCTGTCTCAAAGAAGGTGCCCGGGTCTCCCATAAACCCAGCTTTCCGGCCTGCATCCACACCCACGAAACGGGTCTCCCTGAAGCTGCCCATCTGGCCGGCAGCCTCCTGCACTGCTTGCTCATTCTGCTGGGCCAAGTGGAAAAGAGCATCTTCGATCGTCTCCGCGGCAACAGCTCCAAACTGAAAGTCTCTGACGGAGGCCAGTCTTGGCCTCACAGGTCTGTCCATCTTCAGAAGCCTTTCTGGGGACCCAGACACCTCACTGGAACCATAAACCGACCCCCTTAACTCCTCTCTGCAGTATTCTGGCACACCCTGAATTCCTCGTCCCCTTTTGTGTGCTCGTCGTCGCTTCAAGTCTGAGGAAAACCCTGTTTGCCCCACAGCCTAGAACCTTCCACGGACTTTTCCCACTCCAACGGTCGCACACCCCTCAGCCAATCAGAAAGCACGGCCGCTTCCCGCCTGCCCCGCCCTTCCCCTAAAGCAGAGAGCCGTACTCTCTCCGTAAAAAAAAAAAAAAAAAACGTGGACTACAACTCCCAGGTACCTCTGCGGAGGCCAAGGCCTGCTATTCCCAGCAAGCCTCGCGACCCGGGACTGCGAAGGGCGGAGCAGCACCATGGCGGCGTCGGGAGCCGGTGACCCTCTGGATGCGAGGAGTGGCGAGGCCCCGGTGGCTCAGCGCATCGACCCGACTCGGGAGAAGCTGACTCCCGCACAACTGCAATTCATGCGGCAGGTGCAGCTCGCCCAGTGGCAGAAGACGCTGCCGCAGAGGCGGACACGGAACATCGTGACCGGCCTGGGTATCGGCGCCCTGGTGTTAGCTATTTGTATCCGTCCAGACTATAGATTCGGAGACTGTACATGAGGGCAAATGGCAGGGGAGCAGAGGCACGTAGGAAAGCAGTGTCGGGTGGTAGAAAGAGCCTGAGCTGTGAAAGTCTTGGCCATTTATAACGCCGAACCAAGCGTTTAATGTACCTTATCGTTGTCATTTCAAGGTGTTCTTTTAATATGATGTATTAATAGTAACGGTGTCGGCGTCAGGGCCCAGAAGAGCTGGGGGCAGAAAGTCGATTCACTGATTTGGGAGGATGAGACCGTAGCAAAGGCTTGTGGAGCAAGTCAAGGAAAAGGGAATGTGCCTATTCCAAGTGGTTTCCTGAACCCAATTCCCCAGATGGTTACACCTTCTACTCGGTGTCCCAGGAGCGCTTCTTAGACGAGCTGGAGGATGAGGCCAAAGCTGCCCGAGCCCGAGCCCAGGCAAGGACATCAGGACCCTGAACGAGATGGACACTGCATATCTCCAACCCGCCGGAACACCTTCACTTGATGGATGATGCCCCATGACCGTATTAGAAATGGAGGCCTGCTCACAGCACTGCTGGCCTTTTTACTAACCTTAGATGATGATTGAACCAAAGACGCCATAGATTTATGCATTTGGCCATCATCAAGGGAACATTGCCCACCTCATACACAATTATGTATGTCCACTGAGCCCCTCTTATAGTTTGCTTCCTTGTTTGAGAGATGATGTACAACCTTAGCTTTTCTTAAGCTTCCTGACTTTGTCGTTTACTCCCTTCACCACCCAGGGGCTTGTCTGTTTGGGGGTGGGGTGGAAGTTCTGTGCAGTGGGAGCCTAAAATGGGAAAGATGGGGTCAAGTCGGGAATAATAAACGAAGTCATCTCTCTTAGAGCTAAAAGAGTGTGTTGGAGCTGAGCGATGGCATGACACTTCATGCTGGGAAGCTCCCCAGGCAGTAGCTGCAGCAGTGGCACTGCCCCAGGGAGCTGTAAATGTTTAACTACAATTACTTTCTCCATGAGATCTTTCCACCTGATTTGAGGGAGAGATCATGGTGGTTCACCCGGCTGAGGCTGAATCACGTCTTGGGGGAAGGAAGGTCACTCTTTTCTCCTCTGCACTCAAGAACAGTGTACCCTTACTCCAACTCTACTGCCTTTTCCCATGCTGAGAGGTAGATGAAGGATGAGAGCCAAACAGCCCTCCTTTTAACTGGGGCCTGCTTCTGGGCCTAAGGTGGGGTCTGGATGGGTTCTTAGTTTGGTCAAGTGGATCATTGACCTTGCAGTTTCCTCATGAACTTTTGGCAGGAAGCCAGAAGGTTGGGCAGCTTCCATCCCTGCCTCTCACTGTGAGAGATTCCCTCTGAAATCCTCTGCCTCCCCCCACAAGGCCGTGGCCCCCAGTTCTTACCGCACACCAGATAACGATTCAGAGTCCTAGTTTCCAGCATTTTTATTGGCTGCCACTAATTCTGGTGTGAGTACACCCCCTCCACATCCTCAGCTGGGAGTTTGCCCTCTAGAAATATCAGCTTGGGTGGGATTGCTTAGTGGTTGACCCTTGGCTGGGGAGGTGGCAGGAGTAAGGATGGCAGGCTGCAGAACTAATACCTTCTACACAGTAAATAGTTTCCACCTGTTCGGCTTTTCCCTATAATGGAGCCACACCCTCCATGCCCCTCTGGCCTACTCCTTCAGTGCTGGGGTCTTCCTTGTGGAGTTGTGTTGGTCAGCAGATTCTGAGAGCACAAGTTCCGTGGTGGACCCTGGTGTGGGGGAGACACATGGCTTCTGTTCTGAATTCACTGGGGGGAAAAAGAAAAAGCACTGAAGAAACCTCCAGGATGGGAGGAGGGCGAAGCTGCAGTCCTTTATCATTCCCTGGGCTCTCCCTCCCTTGGGCCCGCCCTCACCATCCTGCCAACATCCCCGGCGAATGTCACCCCCTTGCTTGCCCGCTGCTCCTGGGAGCCGGTGCTGCTGCCACTCAGGGAGTTCCTTCGCATGATGCCTGGGTGCAGGATGGGGAGGGAGAGCACTGAGTGAGGGAGGGGCCATGGGGAGAGGGGGGCTACTCCCCCCACACCAAGGGGCAGACCCCAAGGGCCTGGAAGAAAGCCAGATCAGTAGGGAAAGGGATGAGGGAAAGACGGGAGCTGGACTACTGCAGTCTCACCAGGGCCCTGAGGCTCAGAGCGCTGCAGGCTGTTGCGGCGGGAGGTGGGGAAGCTGCCCTTGGAGAGGCGGCGCTGGCGGCTGGAGAGCATAGCAGCGGGGGCCACAATACCCGGCGGGGGCTGCTTCCCAAGCCGGGTGTACAAGTCCTCAATTTCCTTCTTCTGTAGAGTCTGTAGGGCCTCCACCTCTGACAAGTGCCTGAGGACACACCGGAGCAAGAGTGGGCTAGCCACACACTCCGCCCTCTGACTTCATCTCTTGTCCTCTATCCTCCCCGGACTCACTTCTGTCGAAGACTCTGCAGCTCAGCCCAGAATTCCTCATCTTCCCCACTGCTCTCTGATTCCTCACTGCTCAGACACAAGCTGCTGTATGAGTAGTTCATCCACACAGGGCTGGGATGGCTCAAGGGTGGGGGGCTGCCCCCCATTTGGGGTTCCTTTCCATTGTCCCCTTCCTCTTCTACTCCAGTCCCCAGGCCCTCAGCTGCACGGTCGCTCTCAGCCAGAGCCTCCCTGGCCTCTGGCCCGCCTCCAGTATTGTCCTCTGTGTCCGAACTCTCCGAGGTCAGCTGAGGAGTTGCTGGCTTCAGGGAACTGGAGAGAACTGCGGATGCTGGTTGCAGGGGAAGAGACTCAGCTTGTTCCTTGGATGAAGTCACTTGGAAACGCCCAACAAGCTGGGGCTTTCCCTCTGTAGACAGACATGGAAGGAGTTATGGAAGGAGGGAGAGAAATCAGTGGCAGGAAATAAAGTGGATTGAGGATTGAGGTCAGTGGTCAGAGGTCTCACCTTCAGAGATGGGTGCTAATCTGGCTTCACCCAGGAGTGGCCGAGCAGGATTTGGCAAGGCCTGCAAAGAGTGGGTCCGTGAGGAGAGAAATCATCCGGAATGGAGACCCCCTCATTATCCCTCTTGGTTTCCTACTGACCTCGCTCTGCATCTCAGCTGTTAGGGGTGAAGGCCTCTCCTGGACACAAGGAGTAAGGGGTAGGGGAGAGGGCAGGCCAGGCAGGGAACCAGGTGGGGCTGGAGGAGACTGGGAAAGGAGCCCAGGTGAGGGCGACAGCAAAGACTGGGCCACAGTCATCACAGCCAGTGAGAAGGCACTGGCCAAAGAGAGGAGAGGGGCTGCTGGAGCGGAGGGGAGGGGAGAAGTAGAGGAGCACAGGGGAAATGGAGGAGGAGTGAGAGCGCCCTGGGGACAACTGGGAGAGGAGGATGGTGGAGAACTGGGGATGAAAGAACTTGGTGGAGACTGAGAGGATGGGACTGGAGACTGGGCTGCACTGGAGGAGAAAGGAAGCGGAGAGCTGGGGGGGTGTGGAAAAATGTTTAAGGAGACTTGGGAGGATGTGCAGGGGCTGGGATGACATGGGGGAGAAGCAATGGGGGGGAAGACAGGGCTTGGGAAAACAGGAGTTCCAGGGGAAAATGGGTTTCCAGGAGACATGGGGGTTCCAGGAGAGGATGGGGAAGTAGAGAAGGCTTCCCAGCTCCTCTGCTCCAGGGAGGTGCTGCTCTGGAGTTCTGCTGGGGAGAAAGGTATGTTGACATTATAGTCCCCCATTCCCTATGCTCTTCCCAGGAACAACCCCAATGAGTAGGGGCAGAGCTCAGTACATACCACTGGATGGGTCTGGGAGGGGGCCCGAGAGGGCAGGCAACGGCACTGGCTCCTCCTGAGAAAGAGAAAGGGGCCCACAGTCATGGTGGGAAGAGCTTTGTCCTAAATGGGAGGTTCAGACTGGGCTTAAGCTGGGCCCATGGACCTCTAGGAGTCCACAGATGAGTTTCAAGGAATTCGCAAGTGTATGCACTGAAATATTAAGAGGTAAAGGGGCATGATGTCTGCAATTTATTCTCAAGTGGTTCAGAAAAATATGTGCGCACATATACAGAGAGGGGAGAGAGGAAGAGGGACTGTTAAGCTAATGTGGCAAAATGTTAACAATTGGCAAATCTGGGCAAAGGGCATCTAGGAGTTCTTTGTACAACACTGGCAACTTCTCTGTAAGTCTTAAATATCAAAATAATGAGTTAAAAGAAAAGTATGCATTGAACACATTTTTCTAGAACAAAGGTCCATGGTTTTCAACAGATTCTCAAATCAAATCAGATTCTCACATTTCTCTAATTCTCAAGTTGTTTTAGGGTGATGCAGAGGAGCTAGATCCAAGGGGACTGGTGAGGGCAGACAGTAATGAAGCCTGGAGCAGAGTCTGTTCCCCCTGGAGGTACCCAGGGGGTCTGACCTGAGGGTCCAGATGGTCTTCAGCAGCCTCCACAGGACCGGTATCTCTCTTCAATAGGGTCTCCACTCGCTGGATAATCTCACGAATCCTGCTCAGGAATCCAGTTCGCTCCGAGGGCAGAATGAATTCATTATATACCTGGTGAGGGTCAGCAGGAAGGGGAGGGAGAGCTTAGTCATCCCACTCTTCCCTTGCCCCCTGTCCTGATCTTAAAAAACCAATCCTTCATCCCTCCACTTCTGCTGTCCACCAACCTAAAGCAAGTATTTGGTGAGTATCTATTGTGTGCCAGGCACTGGATGGTGTGAGGAGAAACACAGCTTAGAGAACAGGAGCAAGTATTCATGGAATACATGTATAACACAGTGCTTTACCTGTCTTATCACATTTAACCACCACAGCTTTCTGGGGCCTGTATTAACATCCTCATTTGGGGGTTTAAGATAAGCCATGCTCAAAGAGGTTAAGTTCAGTCTGCCCAAGATTATAGGATTTGCACCCAGATATGTCTAAAGCCAGAGCTTGAGTTCTTTCCACTGTTGCCTCACATGCTTTTGGATACAGTTCCTGCTTTATATGGCTTATAAAATATACCACACAGGCCCACATATACACATGCCCACAAAGTTAAGTAAAAATAAGGCAACAAATGGTAGATGTAACATTCAACTCCATAAACATTTGAGCACTAGATACCAGACACCATGCTAGGTACTGTGAGGACTACAGTGAAACATAAAACAAGGTCCTTGTCTTGAGAAAGCCCAAAATCTACTGAGAAAGACACATATATACATAACTCAGTATCGTGTAAGTGAGCCCATGGTAGGTAAGGCATTTATGATAGAGGTATAGATAGAAATGCTATTCCAGGAAGGGAAAGGGGAAATCTCTTTAATGGGTATAGAGTTACAGATTTGCAAGATGAAAAAGTTCTAACTAGAGATCTGTTTCACAACAATGTGAATATAGTTAACACTATTAAACTGTACACTTAAAATGGTTAAGATGGTTAACATTTTATGTCTTTTTTTATCACAGTTTTTAAAAATGCTATTCCAAGGACAGCAGTTATACCATCTTGGGGGATGGGGAAAACTGGGATGGCTTCACAGAGCTGAGCCTTGAAGGACAATATGAACAGCAACCCTTTATTGAAAACCTGCCATGTGTGAACACTTCTCATAGATATTATATCAGTTCTCATAAATTATATATTACATCAGAACATCTTACAAAATAAATATTATCACCTGCATTTTACTGATGAGTAACTGAGGTTCAGAGAAGTTATGAACCTTATCCAAGTTCACCAAATTAGTAAATAACAGAGCTGAAATTTGCATTCAAGTCTTACATGAAAACCCACCCTTTCCTCTGTTCCACACTGTTCACCAGAAAGCAAAGGGCAGTCTAGGCAGAGTGAACAGCACGAATAATAGCTCTGAGGCATAAAAGGGCATGGCACATTCACAAAGCAGTGAAGACAGGAACATATCTGAGAATGCTGTAAATTTTAATGGCCAGACTCCAGAATTTGGATCTTGGCCCTTAACCACAGGTAGCCACTGAAGATTTGGGGGACAAAAAGCAACAAGATCAGACCTAAGTCTCAGGAGAGTTCTGCTGTAGAGGGGAAGGTAGATTAGTTAAGGACAGAAAAGAGGCCAATAGACTCAGGGTTCAGGGGCTGGGTCATTTTGGCTGGTGGGACCTGAGTGGGCTTGAAAGCCCAGTAGAGAAGGCTCTTGGAGCATAAGACAGAATCAGGGTAGATGCAGAATCAGGAGGGTACCAAGCCTCTTTAGAGGACAAATCAGAAACCAGTGTGGCCAGAGGACAGATTCTTGAAAAGTCAAGTGGCTTGACAGAAGATAAGCCTGCATTTTGTTTTTGTCCTGGACACAAGGTGAGTGACATGATGGAGGAAATACTTTTAGAGAGGTTTCCTGAAGCCTAACGTTTCTCCCATTCACTCCCCTGCTTCACACAAAGGCTGGCACCCACTGCCCCCACTCCACTGAAACTGGTCCCTCCTCCTGCCAAAAGCCAGTGTGGTCTTGCCTCAGCCTTCACCCTCTGCACCTCCTTGGAACTCCTCCTCACTCAGTTTTTATTAAGATCTTCTAGGGCTCCTCCTACCTCTCAGGCTCCATCTCTGTGTCCTTCGATGACCTGTTGGCCCCCCCCACCTCATTCCGGAACTGGGGGAATCCACTGAGACACACTCTCAGGCCTCTATGTCTCTGGCTTTGGAGGCTCATCTCTCTTCATTCTCCATTCTGCGCTCACACTCCTAGATCCACTTCTTTCTCCAGTCCTGCCTGCCTCCTATCCTGTTCCTGTAGAGGATCCTATCTTGCCTGCCCCTATCATTAAAGCTCATTATGAGCCCTAAAAACCTACTTTCATTTTCTGCCTTCCTCTTCTTTGTAGGTCTACTCCCATTAGTTCCTGTGCACTACAATTCACCCTTGATATCCCCTCTCTCCAACTCCTTACATATCAACTCAACAAGAATTTATTAAGCTTTGCTATATGTATTGTACTGTCAATAAATTACTGGATTACAGAGTTCTTTATTTTCATAAAACAATCCTCAGATTCACCCCCTTTCTTCTTCCCTCCCCCCATAATCCAGTCTCTCTTTGGGTCACGTCTGGCTTCTCATATCCACCTGCCAACTGGATTCCCACTCCTCAGCCCTCTCTCACATCCCACGGCAGAATGGTCTTCCTAAAACCTACTCTCACCATGTCACACTGTCTGACTCTTAAGACTGTCTATAATCTGGGCCTATACTCTACATGCCCAGCCTTGCTTCCACAATTCTTCCACATGAACCCTCCTTCCAACAACAGTGCTCCCCTCAAAGCCCTACTAGCCCCATTCCAAATCACATCCTGCTTCCACACCTTTGCTTAAGCTGTACCTCCACCAGACATGCCCTTTCCAGTCTTCATCGCAATTCTTACCCATCTGCCAAGACCCTGCATAAGCCCTACTTCCTTCCCTAGCTGCCAGCAACCCGATCTTTTACTTAAGGCCATGGTGTCACATGTCTAGATGTACTTCACTGTAGTACTTGTGTATACCCTATGTTAGTCTCAAATTGTCCAGCTGAGGATCCTAACCTCAGCTGAAATACCCCCCAAAACAAGGACAAAGGTGTCTTCAGTGTCACTGGGCTTTTTAAAAACCCTTGCTGTTGGGTGGGAGAAGGGGACGTTCAACATCAGGAGATATCAGGAGAGAGACTCTTGTCCCAGACCCAAAGACTCTCTCCCCCTCACCATGGCAGCTGCAATCTCTTCTGGGCTGTCCCCATCCAGATCAAATCGGAAGGTCACCATCTTGCTGTTGTGCGTCTGTAGCTGGCACTCAACCACTCTGTCATTCTGGTCTGAGACCTTCAGATTCAAAGCCGGCAGAGGGGAGAGGTTAAGCCCTCTGTCCTCGTCACATGTCTCCACCTCACTGTAACTCAGTGACACTGGCCAGATTGGAGTTGGAGAGAAGCAGATTCTGCCCCCAAAGTCTGGTATTAGAAACTAGATTGGCTGTCTCTTGGGTAAAGAGGCTGACCTCCCCTATCCTCCTGAGCATTCCCTCCTGGCCTTCTGGGTTACAGCCCAACTCCTGTGCCCCTTCCTTACACTAGTGACCCGCAGCCGGGATCGGGGTCTGCGCCGGAGATTTCTGCTGGAGGGTCTCCTCATCTGTCCCATCCCTTCTCCCATGTCGCTAAAGCCTGAAGCTGCATCTGAGGCATAGCTAGAAAAGGGTAAGGAGAGAGGAGTGTCAGAGTGGACATGAGGACCCCAGAGCTCCATATGTCTCACTTTAGCACCCCAACTCATAGCAGACCTTACCTGTCTCCAGGGGAAAAGTCACTGCCAGGGCCAGAACGTGGAACGGATAGGGCAAAAGCCTGAAATAGGATATATGGGCTCACGAGGTCAAGTCAAGGTAACTGAGGATCTACAGGGGTGGTGTCAAGGATGCTCAGGTACTAGGCACAGGGAATTAAGGAATATGAGGCCAAGAGCGCTGGATTTCCAGGGACATGGGGCCAGGTCACGGGGTTCGGTTTCACAAGGAGGAAGATAGGTCATAAACTCGGAATAGCTGGGAGCCCCCCATATGACCCTCTCTCACCGAGGGCAGGCAGAGATGGGGCTCAGCAGGGCTGGATGGCACCCCCCTAGGGGGCTGAAGGGCAGGGTCTGAGGTATCCAGGAAGCCAGAGGAGCTGAGGTAGCCATCAGTCTCGCAATCCGCTGGTGGGGGAGCAAGGGAATCAAAAAAGGGGAAATAAATGGGTGTGGTGGCAGAGGAGGAGGGCTGCCTGAGCAAGGAGCGGTTTGGAGCTGTTGAAGCTCTTTCCCAGAAGGAACTTCATGGCCAGATGTGGAAGGCAGGGCAAGTGCTGCTAGGCTGAACTTCTGGGTGAAGGGCAGAGGCCAAGGGTTCTGGGACCTAGGTCCCACGGTCAAGGGTGACTTACAGGTGGTAGATGAATAGCTGGCATGGCAGAAGAGGAAGGGCTGGTGCTGGTCTGCCTCTGGCTCCTCAGGCTCAGTGGGGAAGATACTGGGAGGACCAGGAGTCATGGGGACAGCTGCTGGTGAGGGTCCTGGTGCTGGGGGGAGGGTCTCCAACTCCCTAGCTTTGCGCAGCTTCTCACGCTTTCGCTGGATGGCAGCAACCCGTTCACGCACTGCTCGGGCCACTGGCTGGTAATCAGCTTCACAAACTAAACCCAGGGCCACCTGGAGGAACACAATTTGAGGTGAGGACTCCCCCTCAAAGACCCATTAGACACCTTCTTGGAGCCTCCATGGTATGGGAGAAAGGCAACTAACATTTATTGCTTACCCACCATATCCATCAACTGGCAACTCTTTATATTTTCATCATTAAACCCTCCCAACAACCTCTGAGGTAGGTCTTATCAGCCCTGCTTTAGAAATACTTGAAGTTAAGTGACTAGTTTGTGGTTATACAGTAAGTCGATTGCTTTCAGGGGGAGGGGGAATATTTGGCAATATGTGGGGACATTTTTAGTTATCATAACAGGGGGCAGGTGCTACTGGCATCTAGTGAGTAAAAGCCAGGGATTCTTCCCAGCACCCTACAGCACAAAGTCCTCCAAACAAAGATGTCAGTAGTGTTGAGGTCATGGATCCCTATAGGTAATGGATCAAGATTTGATCTCAGGTTGGGTTTGAGCTGTGCTATGGAGACCTGCTCTTATGTCACATTTCAAATACATTCTCAGATTCTTGACTCAGACCCACCATGGATGAAAAACTGCCATTTTTCCATTGAGAATCTCATACTCTCTCCCTTCCCTGCTCAAGCCCTCCTAAACCAGCCTTTCTAGCTCCCATATATACTTTCTAGTCTGCCAGCTTCCATTCATCATCTCCTTATTCCTTCCAATGACAAGCTTTACTGGGCATGTAAAAAAGGTAGGGCAGAGAAATCTCACTTAAAATCTGAATGGCCTGAGTTTAAATCCAGATCTGCCACTTACTTGCTTGGGACCTTGCATAAGATATTCAACCTCTCTAAGCTTTCATTTCCTTATCTATAAATTGGGATAACATCATTCTGTGAAGGGTTGGTAACAATGATCAAATGCATGTGAAAGGGCTCTAGGCCATGTACAGAGGTGGGCTGTTAATGAGCTCCTACCATGAGCCACGCACTGTGGGGAGATAGAAAAATGAATGAAACACAGTCTCTACCCTCAAGGAGTTTATAATCTAGTAGAGAAGAAAGATAGGAATGTATTCTGGTATAAAACAAGACCCACGGTGGTGGGTCCTGTAATGCAGGGCCTGCTGCAGTGGCAAGAAGCATTTAATTTTGACTCGAGAGAGGACAGGTTTCCAGAAATTGATGGTTCTGAGCATGGAGGAAGAAAGAAAAAGAGCAAGGAGCAGGGGGATGAAAAAGGGAAAAATATATCTTCAGAGAGAATGGTATTCCAAGAAAATTGGATCAGCATGAAGAAAGGGAGACTGGAGGCCCCCAGAGTTGTTCTGGAAAAGGAAATCTTGAACTGTGCTACAGAGACCTGCTCTTATACCACATTTCAGGGTGTGTAATGCGGACGTATTAAAGCTAGACAGGCAGGGAGACACTTGCAGGAGAGGCATAGAGGGGCGGAATGGATCCCCTCCTCCCCCCCTGGTCCCCCACCCAGTGGCACTGGCTCCTCCAGTCAATGCTCAAATGCCCTTGATAAGTCCAGATGCAGGGCAGTCAGTGGTCTGCTCACCATCTCCTGAGCCACCTCCTCGGCTGCATCCCGGCCGAGTTGGAAGAGGAACTCAATGGCCTGGTTGTCCCGTGGGCGTCCCCCCCGCCGCGCGTCCTCCATGCGCAGCCAGAGCTTGAGGCCTGGCTTTTCACCGTCGTCCTCCTCTGCCAGCTCTACGTGCACACCGCGCTCCTCACGGAAGAAGGCGTGAGCCAGAAGGTCCTGGATAGTGAATCTGAGGGCCGAGAGCCATGGTAAGCAGCGCCCCGCTGCCAGCTGCCCAAACCCTTTACCCCTCCACCTCACCTCTCGTTCTTATCTGTGCGGATGCAGCCTTCAATGATCTCTTTCACCTCAGGCATCTTCACCTTGTTAAAGCTGTTAGGCTTAGTGCCCTGGTGGAGGGGGTTGCGTGAGGCTTGGGTCCTCTGCGCCCCAGCTCTCGGTTGGCCACCCTGCTCCGCCCCCACCCAAGGCAGCAGAGCGTGCACTCACAAAAGCACCGTGGCTGCTACTAGATTTGATTTCAAATCCTAGTCTCCCCACATATCGATAGTGTGACCTTGAACAAGTCTCCCAAAGAGCCAGTTTTCTCATTTAAAAAATGCAGGGCAGAACATTTGCTTGCCCCGCCGGCAGCTGGAAGGATCGCATGAGAGACTGGATGTGAAAACGCTTGTATACTTTAGGGAGCGCTACATACATCATTATTCTAAATGGCCTGGGCTGGAGGGGAATATGTTTGCGTCCAATATCCTTCAGTGTTCACAGGCGTATCTTTGCGTCTAGCCTGCTTTCATTAAGGGAAAGGGCATTGACTGCAGACTGGTTGGGGTAGGAAAATGGGCGAAGAACTAAAATGCCCTCTCTTCCCCTCCCCTCTCACCGAAGTGACCTTGCGGTAGATTTGCGCGGCATTCTGGCACTCCGAGTAAGGGTACTCTGAGGTAGCCATCTCCAACATGCACATGCCAAACGCATACACGTCCACGGCCTCATCGTACTTTTCCTCGTACATCTCAGGGGCCATGAACTCTGGAGTACCTGTAGGATCCACAGCAGGCATCGGGCTGCAGAGCCTCCCTGTGGCTTTGTCCCTCCCCTTGGTTGTACTGTAGGCTGGGCTGGGGTGGGGCAGGGGTTCTGGAGTGCAAGTGAACACCTTCCCCATCTCGTGGGGGGACAGTGTGTAGGGAAGAGGCGAGGCCATAGAGCTCCCCATTTTCCCCATGGTCTGATTCCCTGGATAACAAAGGACCCTGCTTGGGAAAGGGGGTCCACAGGATCTCTTCTGACGTGGAATCCAAGGACCCTCCTGGAGGGACGCACCAATGACACTTTTGGCAAACGAGGCGCGCTTGAGCGTGGCCAGGCCCAGGTCCCCAATCTTGACCGAGCCTGTAGGGCCGGTGATAAAGACGTTGTCACACTTAAGATCTCGGTGTAGGATGGGGGGTACTCGGGAGTGTAGGAAGTGCAGCCCCCGAAGGATTTGGCGGCTCCAGCGCTGAAGGACTCGCGGCTTCATCTCTCGGAACCGCCTCAGGTATCTGGGGGAAGGCGCATGGCCAGAGGTATGGTGGGTACACACTGGCAGGGGAGGGCGTCCCCAATTAGTTCCCCCAGCCCCACCTGCACCGCTGCCCATGCTTCTGCCAGCATTCTCCTAGCCTTTGTCCAGCACCAGGCTCTGGGGAGAAACTGAGTCCAGTGGGTAGAGGGAGGATGGTAGGTGGACTTGGAGGTTAGGCAGGGGTCCAACATAAACTCACAGGTAGGGCGGCCACCAAGGTGCTGCAGAAGCATTGGGATGACTCTCCCAGGTGTTGGGGGCGGAGGCTCACAGAGGAAATAACTTTTGTGTTGTTTCTTGAGGATGAGTAGGAGTTCAGGGTGAAAAGGGGGAAGGGATGCAGACTCTCCAAGCAGATGGGACACCATGCCTAAAGGCAGGGGGACAGCAAGTGACAGCAGGGTGGAAGGAAGTGCTGGGAATTCAGTGTGTTTGTTATTTGACCTGAACATGAGTCTGGATCCTAAGGAGTGTGTGAGCAGCTTACAAGTGTGGATTTTATCCCGAGGGTGGTGCCAAACCTTGAAGGGATTTTAAGAAGAGGAGTGATAAGGTCATAATTGGGATGGAGAGAGAGGGCCTCAGGCTGCAGGAAGATAGGATGGCTTGGAGAGGAGAGGGACAGAGTGGGGAAAGGCCCTCTGGAGGGCTTCTGCAGGGCTTCAGACCAGTAAAGTGACAGCAAGGTGGCGACGTGATAGCACTGAAAGCCCAGAGGGGAGATACAAGGAGAAGCTTGGAGGCAGATTGATAGAGGAAGGGGATACACAGAGTGGAGAGAAAGGAGGTGTCTGGAGAGACACCCAAGGTCTGGCTGGAGTGTTAGATGGACATTGCCATTCACCAAGGCGGGGACACAGGAGGGGTGGGTGAGAGATAATGAGCCTAGTTCTGGACCTAGATATAGAGTTTGAGGAGCCTGAGAGAAGTCCCAGAAGCTGTGGGGACCGCTCACCACCAGCCCTCCCATTAACCACTGCTGCCAGTCTCAGAGCTCACGTCTTCAGAGTGCCGGAGGTCATGAGTTCCGTGACCAGCACAATGCAAACCTGACCCCTCAACACTGACTTCCACGAGTCATAGAAGCGGACAATGTTGGGGTGCTGCAGCCCTTTGAGCATCTCCACCTCTTCAGAGAATCGCTGCCGCTCAGCTCGAGACAGTTTGCGAGTCTGTGGGGTAGGAGACAGGGGTCACTGTCATGTCAGGTTCAGCACTCCCAAGGACAGAGGGTGGGAGTGCATGAGAAGGGACTGGGGGAGAGATGAGAGTTGGAGCTGATGGATGGGGCTGGGTAGGTGGGATTGCTCACCCAACCGGCTATAGACCCCAAATTCCTGGTCAGCCCCTGAGCAGCTCCAAGGACACGCCCATCCTGGGCCTGGGGCCACACCTGGACCCCCTGCTGAACACAGGGCCTTTATGCAGCCAGGTCCAGGAGCCATGAGCTCAATAGCGCCTTTGTGGCTGACCAGGACGGCCACAGGGTGGGAGGGGATGCCTGGGGGCTGGCAGCAGGCAGGCAGCAGGCGAGCGGATGGCAGGCAGAGAGTTGGGGCTGGCAAGGGGGTTGGACCCAGAAACTGGGAACCACTAGATCCAGACCGGAGGTGGGAGGGCTGCAGAGGGAGGTACAGAGAAAGGATCCAGGACCATGGGCCAGGAGACCGCCCCCTGCCCTATGGCTGTCCCACCCCCATCTCATCTCCCTCCAGCTCTCCCAGTCCCCACCCCCTTACCCCCCAGTTTGGCCACCTTCCATGCCTGGCCTAGAGCCTGGGGTGCGGCACTGGCAGGAGCAAGGGGCAAGCCCAGTGCCAGGGCTGGAGAGGAGGACCTGTTCCCCACGCACTGTCAGAATCCGAAGGTGCTGGCCCAGACTTAACTGGGTTTTCCTCTATGGGAGGAAGGTCTTTGGGTTTGGGAAGGGAGAGTCCAGGTAGGCAGTGGGATGAGAACCAGGACTGGACTCAGGCCAAGGCTGGGGCTCCCTGTCTTCCCCTCCCCCAGCTGTGAAGAAGTCCATTAGTCTGACTGCTCCAGAAAGGGCTTGGAAGGGCCCCATCCTGCCACAATAGCCCTAAATCTTCTGGGAGTGAAGAAGCTTCTGCCCCAGCTCCTGGCCTCCACCATCCCAGCCTCCTAATCTGCAAAGACTCAGAGTAAGGGAGTCGAAGGATCAGGGTCACACTGACGGTCTCGGGACTTGGGTAAGGGAGAGGAAGAAATAGCGGGTAACCATTGCAGGGAAGTGATAAGGCCAGCCACCCCTCAGATCTGAACTGACTCCCTACCCAATTTCCCATCCTGTTTATCACCTCTTAGGTTGAGTATGGAGAGTTTAAAAGTGAGACTGTCTAAACCCATGGGGGAGCCACCATACACCATCTGCCTCAGTTACTCCTTCTGCAGCCCAGAATCAGCCAGATCCATGGATCATCAGAGCAAGGGGGACAGGAGTGTCTGGACATTTGACTGGAAAAATACATCCCTCCCTTGCTGCTGTCCCTGAGTCTCCCATCCCAAGACCTCCAAAGGGTCCCATGCAGAAATGCCACCGAGGGGCCACCCAGCCGCACCTGCAGCTCACACCAGGCCACCTCCACCGTGGTGTCGGTGTCCAGCCCTCGATACACCGTCTTGAACGAGCCACGTCCAATTTCGATGTCAAACTTGAGGTATCGGCCGTCGGGGGACGTTGCCACTGCCTGGGTCTCCGTGTCCTCCTTCTCCTCCTGTTCCCGCCGCCGATCCCGGGCAGCGGCTTCAGGGGTCCTTGGCGGTTCCCGGGCCCCCGGGCCTCCTGCAGAGCCCGCGAGCTCCCGATGCGTGGAGTCTGCAGGCTTCACCGGGGTTTCCCCGGTCCGCGTGCCCTCGGGGGTCTCTTCAGCGCTAGGCGGTGGGCTCCTCGCGGGGCCGGGACCAGCAGAATCCGGAGGATCAGGGGGCTCCGGAACGGGTGAAGCTGGCTGGGACCAAGAGCTCAGCAGCCCCAAGTCGACGGAGCTGCGGCGGCTGAGACGGGAGGAGCGCTGCCGGGGCTCAGCCTTCCCGGAGAAGCGGCGCGCCCGGCGAGGAGGTGGCCCGAGGCGGGGCTGCCCCGCCGCGGCGAGAGGCTTCGGCGGCCGCAGGGCCAGGTCGGCCTCCACCTGGGACATGGGGGCCGTTTCTGGGGCTGGGCCTGTCAGCATGAGGAAGGGCCCCGGCAGGGTGGGTCGGCCGGGCTGCAGGAGAGGCGGCGGCCTGACAGGGTGCGCAGCGCTCTCGCCGAGCTACTGGGGCCCCAGTCCCCGCTCTCCTGCTCCGCGGCCACGCCCCCGGCCACGCCCCTCCCCCAGGGCCGCCCCCTCGGAGCCACGAACAGCTCGGATCCGCAGGCACTGCCCCTCACCTCAGCCACCACCCCGTCCCCGGTTGCTTGCCCTCCTCTCCCTCACCCTTCCACGCCCCCGCCTTCAGCCTTATTCCGAGGCAAGACCCGGTGCAAGGCGGCAGTCTACGTGTCCTCCCACACTGAGTGTGCAAACCTGTTTATGCGCAGGGCGCGGGGACACGACGTGATGCTGGGCCAGGGAGAGGAAGCGTGACCGCGGCTCCCGGGCCTTAGAACGGCGGGTGGTTAGGGGCAGCTACCACCCGCCTGCAGGCCCCAGATAAGGTAGCCGCCACTGCTCCTAATCGTCCGGAGTGGCCCCAGGCAGACAATACAGAGGTCAATGGAAAGGTCTGGTTTTCTAAGACGCTGTCGTCCTTCTTGGCAGCACAAGGATGGGTGTGTACACCCCAGGACAAGCCCCTCCTTCAAACCAAGGACCCGGTCACCCAACCTCTTCACCTCCCTACCTTGGCCACAGCCTGGCCCTGGCCAGAGTGGCTGTTTTTGCTATGTGGGCTCTGCTTCCTCCCCCGTTCACCAAGTTTCCTATAAAGCAAAGTCCATATCTAGTTTACGCTCCCTCAGCTCCCCTTGGCCTCAACTACCTCACCAGACCAGATGGATGGAGGCAGGGGCTTCAGAGTAGTTCAGGACTTTCATGGGGGGAGATGGTGAGGGAAGGGGTAGCCATTAAGTCACTCCAATTCAGAGACAGAAAGCAGTCTGTCCCCAAGCTGCGTTCCATCCACACTCTCCCACACAGCCCACCAGATGTAAAGCCACAGACTCACTGGAGCCTGCCAGGACTCAAGGCCCTTTCACGTACAAAGGGTACAAAGGCCATAGGCCTCCTCTCACCTCTCAAGGCTGGGAATCATTCAGGGGGTAACACCTCACAGCCCTCTCCATGCCCATTCCAGTAGTAACTTCAGTGGCAGGCAGATTTGTTTTTTTAATATCATAAATCAGTGTCCAGCCCGGCCCCTTCCTGGGCCTCCTATCTTCGTATTGACTGGAAGGCTGCCTGCAGCCGGGGTTTCTCCCCTCCCCTAGGAAGAATCCAGCACCAGCCTGGAGGGGAGGCAACAGCAGCTAGGGGGTGGGAGGGGGAAGAGACAGAAGCTTGTGCAGGTGCATGTATGTACTTCTGTGTGTGAACACATGTGAAGTGTTAGGTTTACTGACCCTGGCTCAGGGGCAATCTAGGACAGAAGAGGAGGTAGGGCAAGGAGAAGCACATCTTTTCTCCCTGGCACCTCGGCCTTGCCCTATCCCAGGGACAGACACATGGGGTAAATGGGAAACCCACCCCCAGACTAGAGCCCTTTTGAGTCTGGTTGTCACAGATCCAGCCTGTGGAGACACTGAGTCTGTCTCCTTTTGAAAGCCCTGGAAGGGTGGGAGGTAATACGTAAAGAGAAGCAAGTCTCTGCTAGAAGAACTTGACACCTCGGCCATCGCTGACAGTGATGATCTCGGCCTTGTGTTCTTGCTGGAGGGCCTGCAGAGCCCGCAGTAGGGTTGCCTCATCCAGCCCATGGAACTCTGGACAGGGAGAGATGGGTAGTCAGGGACATTCAGCTCTTTGGGGCTCAACGCCTCTAAGGAAAGCAGTCTAGCTGGAAGCTGCAACCTTGCAAAGCTAGGTTATAAGTGGGCCACATATACTGCTGCAGCTACTACCCACCCTTCCTGGATATTCCTTAGGAGTAAGGGGGGGTGGGGTGGAAGAAAGCCTGAGTCAGCATGAAATGAGAGTTCATGCCTACCTCCCCCCTTCCTGGTTCTTCTGTCAGATTCAACCCCCACAAAGCCCCCGTTATTAGATGTACAAGAGTGGCACCATTTACTTGTGGGCCACAAAGTGGGGACCAGACCAGATGAATGGAGGGAGGGGCTTCCTTGACAAGCCAAGGATGGTCAAGGCCCTGATCACTGGACATTGACCCTGGCTGCACATGTACCCATGAAGAGGATCTATCTGAACACAAAGAAATATAGCCATACCTCTGTTAAGGTCCAGTGAGTATCTGGACATAGGTAAGACACTGCTGGGAGATGTGAGACGCAGAGGGCAAGCCCCAACAGGCTTGCACATCTCACTCCCTGAAGGGGCCTAGCTCTTGAGTCAGGGAGCTTGGCTTTCTGAGGAAGCCTCCAGCTTTGCCCAGCCTGAGTGGTGGGCTGGGCATGGCTACAGCACTGAAGTCATGGGGTAACGGTGGGAGTAGCAAGCAGAGGCCTGCAGGGCAGGGGGAAACAGCCAAGAGCTGTAAACTCCACTGCGGCAGCCAGAACCTGGAAAGGGGGAGGCACCCCTTTTTCCTCAGCTAAGATTAGAACTTTTGGTGATCCTGGAGATTAGAATATGAAGTCAGAGATTAAAAAGCTAAGGGTGTATTCACATATGCAAAAGTCAAACAGTATACAAATCCTTGCTTGGACGGAAACCAAAGTATTTAAAAGGCCTGGGGTGGGGATGGGGGTGTTAGCCCAATCCCGTCAGCCGACGCCCACAAATCTTGAGCCTTCTATAAGTATAAGGGGTGAAAGAAAGCCCGAGTCAGCAAGGAATGAGATTTCCAGCTTAATCTCTTGCTCTGGTTCTTCATTCAGCATCTATACCAATAATTAATTTGTTCATGGGTCACAGATGCCCTTGAAAATCTTATAATATGGACTCTATCCCTAGAAAAATGCATACATCCTCACAAAAAAATTTGGGGGTTTTCTGCATGTGAATTCAGGTGGTTTATAGAAACCTTGGACATGGGTTAAGGAGTCTTGTGTTACATAGTACTTGGACTTCAGAGGTAAAGAAATGGAAAGTCTGAATGTACATTAAACAGGCACTGAAGAGAGAATTCAGATGACAAAGCTGGAGTGAAAGGAAAAGCATTACCCTCATTCTCTGTGTCTTCCCCATTGGTCAGTTCATACAGGGTGAACACGGAGTTGTTCTGGCCACTCCTGGAAACCTACGACACATTAAACAGGTATTAAATAAGGACCGGGAATCTCCTGAGAGAAGGTAAACTCATCAGCAACATCTCTCTGACCCAGGAACGTTGCCTAATCCTAAACCAAGACTCACTGTCACCTTGGCAGAGGAATGGCCTAAAAACCCACAAACCCTACAGGTGCTATATTTGTATGTGTACACACACATTCAGAACCACTAAACCACAGGCCTTCACATGTTTGAGCAGTGACCTCTCATTCTGTTTTCCTGTTTGGGAATAGGTGGGGTGTGTTTTGTTACATTTGGGTTGTTGATGCTTCTTCCCCCTCCTCTCTCACTTGGGAATGTTTAGGGCTGGTGGTGGGTGGGAATCTGGGGGGAAAGAGTCTGTCTTCACACCCACACTGGTTCAGAAGGTCTCATTCATATTGTGGATAGCCCCATAAGGGTGTGGTGAGGAAGGTGCCCCAAGTTTTTTTCTCCTTCTTTTCCCCATTTATCTTCTGTGGGCAGAGGCTTGGGCCATCAACAGTACTCATGGTTCCTAGTACTGCATTCTCCAAACAGAGCCTCACGTAGCCTCTGGCCTCCTACAGGCAAAGGAAGGGAAGTTCTGTGCAGCCAGGGAAACTGAGTTACCGAAAGAGGCTTGCCTGGAAGACCTATGCTTCCTCTTTCTGCCCTTTCCCACTTTGTTCAGTCCCGAATATGGGAACACCAGGTCTCTGCTGAGCACAGACATAATTCTCCTTTGCCATGGGTCACTGCGGCAGAATAGTCTCACCCACTGATAGATGAGTTTTCCCCATTCTTCTGGCCTCCGCCACATGACCAGGAAGCTAGACTTGTTCTTATCCAACCACTCAAGGTTCCCTGCAAAATAGATACTTATGAAAGCATTTTGCTCTAGGAAGGGACAAAGATGCAAAACCCAAGGTGGAATAGAGTAGAAGAGACTCAGCTTTCAAAAAGAGAAATTCAAGATTTGCTTTACTATCTGAAGGCACCCATTCTCCTCTACCTCTCTTCAGGTATTAGGGCACAGATGGAGACCTCAATTTTGTATACTAATGAAGGAAAAGGACCCAGCAAATTGGGCTGTCTACTGTACAAAACACTCTGGGCTGCAAGCCAGGGGGAGAAAACAGTTGTTAAAAGACTTGTGCTAATCTGCCCCCAGGAAAACCCAACTAAGAGGAAAAATAAGGAATCGGGGGAACCAAACCCACCTTTCTTCCTCAGTTCCTCTAATACAATCTGTATTGATTCCATAGGGAGCTTCCCTGGCTTAAGGTTAAGGAATGGTATTTATGGAATGACCTGAATGAAATAAAAATTCTCGGAGCCTCATGCTGAGAACCACCTGCCCCCTTCCTCTTCCTTCCACACAAATATATGTTCAATTTGCCAGAGGAATACAAATTGTCATTTCCTGGATATTGGGGGGCAGGAAGGTAAAGAGAAACTAGTCCAATTAACAGGAAGTTTTAGAAAATGAAAGGTACTATTCCTCACCCCATATTCTCTCTTTCCTCCTTCATCTTTTCTTCTCAGATATTTTGGATATGAATCAGACAACAAAAACAAATGACCCTTATTTCCTGGGAGGAGGAGGGTAGTTGAAGGAAATTACTAAAGGTAGTTCCAGAGTTTGGGCTTCACACAGAAGAGGACAGATTTTTCAAAGTCAAAACAGCTCAGGTTGGAAAGCTTGAGGCTTGGCTTTGGGGCAGATTCTCAGACCCGCCAAACACCTGATACTCATCACTGCGTAAGACAAAAGGGCTTGGTGCTGCATTTGGGTTGGGGGTTGAGAGTAAACCAGACGTCGGCTACACATACTGGCTCTTTCCCAAGTCCAGTCTCGGTGGGAACTTGCCTATGGTGGGTGAAGCGCCGGAAGGGGTGTGAAGTCTGGGCATGTGGGAAATTGTGGAAGTGCATGTGTGTGGGCTGTGGAGGAGCCTAAGGGAGGATACGCTGTAGCTTCACGTTGTTGAAGAGCGGGCTCTCCTGAGCTTCCATCACCGTCATGCTGGACTGTTTGTGCAGGCGGCAGAAGGACAGGACCAGCGAGCACCAGGCAGCCAACTGCTTCTGCCGAGTGTCCACGTTCGGCTGTAACCTGCCGGGTGAAGGGGGTGGGGCGCATAATTAAAGCGCGTGAGACGGCGAGAAGAGCACTTGCCGGAGGCGCGTTTGGGGGACAAAGTGAGAGACTGAGGGTGGGGGCTACCGGGTCCGTTCTCCCCCTCCCCACCTGAAGCATCAGGGCTGAGACCGAGGACCCCGAGAGGGGAAGGAAGGCACAGCGGGGCTTTTCGGGGGTCTAAGCCTCACGTAAAGAAGGGCGGGAAGCGATACTGCCACGGCCACTCGAAATTCATCGCCATCGTAGTAGCCCAGGAAACCCGGAACCTCCCAGCGAAGGACTTCCGGGCTCCGCTTCCGCACGTCCGAGCAGAAAGCATAGCAGAAACGTTCCGTTACAGGTCTCCAGAGCTGGGAGGCCCAACCGGAGGCCATGTTCCCTATCAGATAGTCCCTTGCCATTATGCCAAAGCTCCTTACCGTTTAGAGCAGAAAGGACCCTGAGAAGTCTTCAGATTCAACCCCAGAGAAAGGCAGTGATTTCCTCAAAGCAACGCACTTTGCAGTAGAACAGAAAGTAGAACCCAGGTCTCCAAACCCCAGCGTAGGCTTGTTTCTTCTGTTAGGCTTCTTTTAATATTAACAGTTGTGTCAATTACCATTTAATTTAAACGTGCCACAATTCCCCTATCTCCTCAATTCCTATGTCCTTTGACCCCACCATTCCTCAGTGTAAGTCCGGGGAAAGGAAATCCAGGGGCAAAATAACTTTAAAAACCAAAATCAAAGGGTGAAATAAAGTTTAAAACTCATTTATTGTTTACAAACTGCAGTCCAGGGCCGTCTCTCTCCTGCTCAGCCAGAAGCAAGCAAGGAAGCACCTCCCCTTAACCTCCCAGGTTCAGAGAAGCCCTCGGTTGCCCAGGATAGAGATGAACTTCTCTCCAGCACCCCTGAGGATATGCAAATGAATTAAAGCCAGGCGAGATATTCTGGAAATCTTACAATTTTACCCACACTCAGTTTCCTGCAGCACCCATGGGAGCACATTTTGTAGCTTTTATAGCTTCCATGATTCAAACCCGCCATCTTTGCCCACAGTCATCTCTTACCTCTTCCAGGTCCTGACCTTCCTAGCCTCAAGTCCCCAGGTCTTCTCTGCCTCCTTATCCAGTCTACACTAGTCAGTTCTGCTCTTTGCCTGTGTATGTGCTGGTCAGCTCCCTTCTCCCACCCTGTTTTTTTTTTTCAGTCCTGGTGAGTGGGGGAGGGGATATTACTGGAAAAAACATCACAGAACATGTTGGCTAAGCTTTAGATATCCTGACTAACCCTTACTGCTGGACTCTCAGTGCACCCCGCACTGTCTTTTACTGACTCTGGGTCACCTCTCTCAGGATAAATCTTCCAACTTTTCCACTCATCAAGCCATTCCACCTGTCCCCATCTCCCTCCTCTCTGCAGAATGCTCTTCCTTTCTATTTTATGAGACTGAGGCAATGCATGTGAACCTCTTAATCTTTTCCTCTTTGTCTGTCATACTTGATTCATGCCTCAAAACTTCCTCTCCATTTTTCACTCCTTCCTTTTGGACTCAAAGGAAGAAGCATCACTATTCCTTTACAAGGCCAACCATTTCAAGTATCTTTGTGCCTCTCCTTTCCAACTTCCTTCAGGTCTTACCATGTTCCTTTTTTCCCTTTCCCTGGCTTCTCTCCCCTAGTTCACAAACATGCTCAAGCCATCCCTACTTGAAAATATGTACTGTTTCCTTGACTGTGCCTCCCTCTCAACGTAGCTGATCTCTAACCTTCCTCCACCAAGTCCACCCTTCATTGTGCACAGTTCTGAGTCCACAGAACTACCCAATAAATATTTTTGATTGAGTGGATATGTCCTTTCAAAGGGCAGCACCTCATTTGCTTCCATGGCAGTGCTCCATTCTTGTTCTGCTACTGTCTCTCTGATTTTTCCCTTTGTCTCCCCTCCCCCTTTTTCTTTAAATACGGGTGTTCCTAACCTCAGCTTTCTTTTCGGTACACTTTCATTCTTAGAGCTCTCATCCCTTTCACGGCTTCACAAGGCATTTCTGTGCAGAAGACTCCTAAACCTGTATTTCCAGCTCCAACATCTTTCCACCACCACTCCCATTTCTAATTCTGTGGAACATAACAGCTTGTTCCATGTTACCTCACATTCTACATCCTTTTTTTTCATGCTACCTCCTCCTCCTAATGGCCATTTTCTACTGTTACTTCCATCGTCCTAGTAACTCAAGTTCAAAGCCTGAGTCAGTCCTAACCTCTCCTCTCGTTCCTTTTCTTCATATCTAAAGTCCTACTTGTTCCCTCCCCTGTTTTTAATCATCTCTCCTACTTAATTATTTTCTATTTCCCCATTCACCACTCCTTTGGTCCATGTTCTCATTTTCTCAGGTCAGGATTATCGCAATAATTTCCTAACTCACCTCCCTTTCTATTCTCCTCTAGGCGAACCCACTCTATCTAAGGCCTAGTCATGTGTCAACTCCACAATCACCATCCTCTGACCTTATTTCCTGTGATCACACCTCAGCTAGATGTGACCCCTTCTTCCTTTAACTCAGATAACGTTTGTTTTGTACCCTTTCATGATTCTCACCACACTGCATTGTTTTTGTTTATTTGTGTACATCAGCTCCCCTAATAGATGGAAGCCATTGAGATAAGAAACCAAGCTTTATTTAACTTATCTTTCCAACACAATATACCATATACAGTGTCTTATACCAGCATGATGTTGCTGTATATTAGCAAAATGCATGAAGGCAAATACGGGCCAAGAAGAAGATAGATAAATCCTTGGGGAAGAGAGATGTATTCATGGAAACAGAAAAAAGATTTATCTCAGGTGAAAAATCAAAATATCCTACAGGTATGTACTTAGATAGATGTGTGTCCTGAGAGACAGGAATAGTTTGTCTCAGACAATGAATAAACATGTTCCAGGAAGCAAATAGGTATACATCTAGGGAATAGATAGATACATCCCAGGAAATGGATATGCATTTATGCAGGGAGGAAGATTTTTCAACAAGGACGGGAGGAAAACCTCTGAACAAGCTTCAGGTGCCACAGGGAATAAACAGGTTTCTTTATGGAGAACAAAGTTCTTCTCTAGTATTTTAGTATATAGTTCTTCTCTGTATGAGGACCTGGCAGGATTTTGCCAGGGAGAACTGAAGATGAAGTTCTCCTGGTAAGAACTGCGCCTCACTGTCCAGGGAACACACAGGAGTGTCCATATACAATAATGGTGAGTTGCAGAGGCTCAGTGTGTCCCTAGAAAGTGGCAAGGTGTCTTTAGGGAGTATCGGTATGACTCAGAAAGCTAACAGAAGTCCAGCTAAGAACTAGTGCTTGCTATGGAAATGACAGTTATTTGATCCCAGGTCCAGTCTCCTCAGCTTTGAGCTTTTTCCAGATTATGTACATCTTCTGGTTGTTGGCTTTAGTGGACACCAGAGGGCAGTGTGCTGTCAGACTGTAAGCCACACCCCCAGGGTCCAGGACAATGTAGGACACGGGCCAGGGACATGGAAGGGGGAGTCCTGTGGTGAACCTAGTAGAGGAAGTCCTTGCAGCTTTTGCCCTCAGTCCTGAAGTTCTTAGGGATGAACTCCTATTGGTCAGATCATGGTTCCTATTCTCAGGCCCTGGGAGTAAACTGAGGCATGAAAAAGGGGAAAATTCAGGGCTCCTGGGTGGTCCCTCTTCCTTCTTGTGGGAGTCACAACAGAGATTTCTCCCTTACCCCTCCCCCCTCACCTCCCCAGCTGTTGTCCAGACCGGAAGGGAGTCTCTTCCTGCTTGTTTCCTAGAGTTAGCTGGGTTTGGATAGTGGCAGGAAAGGCCCTGCCTTGGGAGGAAGGAGTGTAGGGGTGTGGCCTTCAGGTTGGAGGTGGGGGGTTAGTGGGGTTCACTTACCTAAGTGTACAAAACAGTGAGGCTATCCAGATTCTTTCAGCTCTGCTGTCCAGAGCTGAGGGTCTGTGGGAATGGCAGAGACTCTGGGAAGGACACAGGCCCCATTGTGACGGGGGAGATGGTACCAAAAATAATTTTATTTGGAATATTCCAGACTTGTGCCATGGCCCCACCGGGCTTCCATTTCCATCAGTCCAAGGTTCTGTGGTAGGCAAGTGAGAAGAGGAGATAGGACCGGGAGGAGAGAGACCTGGTGGTGGAGGAGGAAAGGAGTAAAAGGCTGCCAAGAAAAGCTCATGCCACCCTAGGCCTGGGCTTCATTGTCTTTACTCCTCCACACCACAAGGGTGACAAGGAAGGGGATGAGGCAGATGGGGGCTATGATCATGGCCAAGAGCACATCCTCTGGGGGGTCTGAGAAGGTGGGTTGCACCAGGGAGCAGTTGGCAAAGTGGATCTGGTGAGTCTCAAAGATGATCTGTTCCGCCCAGGGATTGGGGAATCCCAGATCAAACATTTCTGCATTCTGCTCCAAGCAATACTGAAGGTTGCTATAAGGCCTGGGGGCAGGAGAGGACTAGAGTGAGGGAGGCGTTGGGCCCAGAGAGAGTGTGCCCCACACTCACTCAAGGTCCACCCACAAGGAGCAGGCCCCACCTCTGGCCCCACCACCCTCCAGCACGGCCCCTACCTGCTAATCATGGCCCAGTCGCACCAATCCTTTTTGATAGAGTCCATTTTAATCTTATATTCTTCCCAGCAAAAATTGACATTTGCCTCATAGATCTCCTCCACTGTTTTCCCTGTGGGCACAGACGCTGCGCATTGACCACACCCGACCCCTCTCCAAGCCCTTTGGCCCCCGTACGAACACTGTTCCTGTCTTCAAACATGGTAGCTGCCAGGAGAGCCTCAGAAAGTTTCCCAAGCAAAATACTCCTGACTGAAGAGAGTTCTACTAAGAAAAATTTTAATGCCTTCCATGTGCACAGCACTTCCCAGCCTGACATGAGCTTCCACATACACTTTTTCTGGGATCTTGTAAACCACCTGTGGGGTAGTCCAGCTCAAACAGGGCTGGGTGGGGGCTTTGTGGGATGAGAGGAAGAAAGACCACAAAAAGTCCCAAAGGAGAACAGAGAGGAGATCAGCAGGATGTCAGTAGTGAGAAACGGACCCTTCTCTACGGCCCTGGCTCTCCTCCTTGCCCTAGTACCCTTCCACAGCTTCTGGGTACTCACCTTCTGACTCCATGCTACCTGGGGTGGGAAGAAGCTGAGCCAGGGACTCCTGGGACTTCAGGACAGCTGTGGGCAGAAATGGGAGAGGCAGGTGGGATAGCAGGCGTCCAAGCAGTGAAGTCTGGAGGGGTTGTGTGGGTGGGAGCTGAGACCCGTGGAAATCAGGGCTACTTTTAGAAGAGGAAGAGGAATAATCCAGGCCCCACAGAATGCCCCAGTGCCCAGAAAAGAGAAGCGAAGAAGACAGATATATCCTTGGGGAAGATAGATGTATTCATGGAAAGAGAACAAAGATTCTGCTAAATTTAAGCAACGTCCCACTCACATCCGGACCCCCAAATCCCGTGCCTCCTCGCCGGCCCCAGATCCCTCCAGACCTCTCCGCGGGGCCCCAGCACCCCAGTTTTTCCCAAGTGGGAAGCAGCCCGCGCTGTGCCCTCACCGAGACGGGGCCAGGGACTGTCCGGAGGAGAGCACAGTCCGCCCCCGCACCCGGGGGCCCGTTCGGGCCTCGCCGTCCAGCCCCTCTAGCCTCCAGAGCCTCCCGCGACTCCCGCCCGGGACCCGGCGCTGCGCTCACCGCCCAGCAGGAGGAGGAGGCGGAGCGCCGCTGGTCGCCCCGCGCGGATTGCAGGGAGCCACGGGCTGCCGCCGGCGCGCTCTGCCCGGAGCGAGGCCATCGCGCGGCCAGCAGGCGGGGAGGGGCGGCGGCGCTGAGCCGGCCCGGGCGGGGGCGCCTATATCCCCAGCCCCAGCCGCAGGAAGCGGCGCCGTTTCCTCGCAGGGGCTGGGACGGCTGGGGCCACGTGGGGGGCGGGGGCGACGCCCGGGGCTGGCGCACTGGAGGGGGAGTCGCTGCCCCACCCGGCCCTGGCGCCCGCCGCTGCCTCCGCCTGGTCGGCGTTGGCGTACCCTTACTTCTAGCTCACCCTGCGGGGCTGGACAGCTCCCCTCGTAACCCCAGCACGGGGTTCCATTTCCTGGGCTCGGCCGCGTGGCGCCCAGGACTCGCCCGGGTCTCCAAGCATCCGCTCCCTGGTTTCTAGTCGCCCTTTCTCTTTCGCGGCGGGGTAGTGGGGAAGGGGTGGATAGGAGCTGCTCTCGGGGACCTGGAGAAGAGGGAGGGTCTGGGAGCGCAGAGGGCCTCTCTACGCCGCAGGATCTAAGGGGTTTGGCGCTGTCCTGGGCCGTGGGGGACGGGGCGCCAGGAGCTGGGCTCAGAGTTCCCTTTCCCAGGGAACACCCATTGATGTCAGCCGCTGGCCAAAACGGGGAGGAGAGGGAACTGGCCCTCCGGAGTCGGAGGAAAGCCTGGGATTAAGGGTAGAGGGGAAATCAAAGTCTAAGTACCTTTCCTTTGAGGCACGTCCTAGAGCCTAGACCCACAAACCCTGTTGAGAGGAGGGGCAAAAGTAAGACTATGCAGTTCCCAGGAAGAAGGTGGCCACAACTCTTCAGGACCGACGTCGTGAGAAGGGATGGGTTTTTAGAACCTACAATGTGTGCATTCATGAGGTGTGTACTTTATTATCCCGTTTTTACAGAGCAAGAAGTTGAAACTCTGGAGAAGGAGCTCAGAACTTCAGTTCATAAACTCTGAGTTCTGTTTCTATCTTCCCACTATATATATAGTGTGGAATGACTTCATTTACCTTCATGAATTCTGTTTCCTCCCATGTGAAATAAGGACATTACTCTCCTCGTTAAACTGTAGTGAGGATGACATACGTTAAAGGACATTGCCGTCACTCAGCAGATGCTAGTCTCCTTTTCTCCTTTCCTAAGGACTAGTCTAAGGTCACACTGCTGGGAAACAGCAAGGCTGAGCCTGGGGCCACAGGGGCCATGACTTCTGCCACACCACAGCTGTCTCTGAGTCCTGAGCCGGACTTCATTAGCCTGAAGCAGATAAGCAGCCCAGGAGCTGGTTTGGCCGTGACATTCAACTCCAGATACAGCTGTCAGCACTGAACTTCCCTTCCTAAATTATTCCCAGACACTGACCCTAGGACTCAGCTGCTGTCCCAGTTTATTGATTTCTGCCCCACAAATTATCTTCCATGATCTCTCTTAAAATCATCATCTCCGGGGCTTAGACTCTTGAATCATGGCCACTAATAACCTTGTCCTCCTCCATAGCTAGGGTCAAGAGGTTGCATTAGCAAAGCATCCAGACGGAGAAATCATCCCTGCCCACTTGGCATGAGTCCCCAAACCCTTCTGGTGAGAGTCACCTTTTGCAGAAAAGAGCCAGGCAGCCTCAGAGCTACTTCAGTCCAGGGACCAAATCCAAACCTTCCCTCCCACCAGTGATTGCCCTTCAAAAAGGAAACAGGGTCAAGAGACATATCTGGGTGTAAGATTGGAGGAGGAAGAGAGTGGCAGAAAGCAAAATGAACCATTTCCACTGGGCTGAGGCCAGAAGCACCTGAATCCACTGTGAGTCAGGACTGGGGATGGGGTCAAGATTACAGGTGACAAAAGAGAATGTTTGACTTTAAATAGGTCAGTATGGTATCATTGATAAAAACAAAAATTGTTTAGGATTCTGAAGGCAGATCCTGCCTCTGACTTGCTGTGTGACCTTGGGCAGATCATTTCATATCTCTGGAGCTCAACAGTTTCATCTATAAAATGACCTTAGAATCAAAGGGAAAATATAGATGACCTGGGAAAAGTGTTATTTTTAGCCTAGAAGTAGGGTTAAGTTTGCATCCTGATGTGGAGACCTCCAAAGGAGAGCTTGTAGTCATTCCTAAACTTGGGAGTCCAAATCTTCCCTTGGAGAATCTGGGAATTTTCTCTCCCCCTCATTTTCCTTTTCCCACTTTTCCTTACCAGTTGAATGTTTGGCTAGTTCATTGACCCCCTAGAGTTATCCTGGTAACTGGAAATCAGCAATGGTTGTCCTTTGGGGCTGAACGAGGTCTAAAGACCTCACTTTACTCTTCCAAGTTGCCAGAGAAAATAGTCCCTTGTTCTGTAGCAAGAGGATAGAGAAGGTCTTCATTAGGGACACAGAGCCTGGTTCTTTCATGGGAAGTTCCATTTTCTACCCATGGGGGCCCTTACCTTCCCTTTCTAAACCTACTTCTGCCTTAAAATATATAATTTTTTTCTATAAAAATTTTTAATTCTAAATATATACTCATTGCAAAATTTTAAGCACAGAAAGCTTTATGCCCCATTTCCTTTCTCACTCACCACCCTACTTATTTGGACTAAAAAAAAAGCATAAATGGGATTTAATACCCCTGCTGTTTAGTGACTTAATAGTATGTCTCAGGTAGCTTTCCCTAATACCATATATAGATACGGCTCTTTCCTTTTAACTGTAGTATAGTATTGTCTTTCATCTTTTTTTTTCTTCTATCCAGTGGAGTCTGGTTTTTAAGTTCCCTACACACTCCCTTACTCTACTCCAACCCCTAGTCCTTGGGGAGAGTGGAACATGGTTTGGGTCCAGGTGAACTTTCTGGCCCCAACCTAGATTGACTTCAAATCCAGAACAACATAGGGGGAAATAAGAAGCACTGAAGGCCTCCTACGTGGTGAAATTACGTGCAGAGCATCCTAGAATTAGAATCCATGCAGTGTGGAGACAGTCACACATGCTGGCCTTGTCCCCAGCTGTCTGTAAAATAAAAAGCACAGCACAGGGGAAGACATGGGAGAGAGTCAGGGTCAGAAAAACAAGTCCTGCCTGGGGGGTGCTGATCCTTCCAAGCTGGTGAGAGGAGACAGACTTCTTTAGAGGGCAAGGAGGCAGCAGGGAGAACCAGAAGCGCCACATCCAGAGAGCCAGCTAAGGGAGGCAAGACAAAGGGGTAGGAACATAACTACTCCATCTCTTGCCAGTCTCCTCATCTCCAGAATGACGGCGTATTTAGTATGAGGAGCATGACCGCCTCTCAGAAGGAAGAATGGTTGTTAGAGAAAACTTTGACTCTCAATTTGATAAAAAACACCACCGCCACCAACAGAGAAACTGGTCAAGTCATATCCCTCATCAACTTAATAGTAGCTACCATTTATTGAAACAATATATAGTGTGTTTTCTGACATGTGTGCTGAGTGCTTTGCAAGTGTTTCTTAAAACCTTTCCACCTTACCATCAGAATTATCTTGTCCATGGGTGAAATGGGGAAGCATGAGTGATTTGCCAAAGGTACTAGAGTTAATTGGCAGAGTCCAGTTTTGAACCCAGAACTGCTTGATGCTAAGCTTCGTTTCTTAACCATTATGATTTGTTACTTCCATCTCACTCTAAATCAGAATATTAATTCCCTACTGGGTCTGGAAAGGAGGGGAGAAGAATAGAGTTTCTTCTAGGACTAGAATGACCCCTCCAGAAATAAGATCCTGCTTCACCCAACTATGTGCACACAGTGTCTCCCCACTTCCCTGACCCAGGCTGGACCATGACATCACATAGTAGAGGCTGTTTTTCTAAAAAGAACCTAGGCCAGCTTTACAAGAACAACGTTCAGGCAGCATGACTGAAGAGGACCGTGGCCAAGTGACCACAGCACACAGCCAGCAGTGCTGAGAACACTGCTGGTCCCTCGGCACCTGGGGCTGACTCACGATTGCTGTCAGGACCCAATGCCAGATGCCAGGATTGCTTCCACCCTTCCACCATTCATGAGGACTGTCCTTTGAAACCACCCCAGAGCCCTTCTGTCCCCTCCCAGGGTCCCCGGAGACTGGATGTTGTGTAACAGAGAATGCCCTGAGGGTGCTAGGCAATATGCTCAGCACTTCATACAAACTGTTTCATTTAAAACTCACAAAACCCTATTAAATTAGGTACCATAGTAACCCACTTTACAGATGAGGAAGCTGAGGATGAGAAATGTTCAGTAAATTGTCCAAGATCATGTAACTAATACAGATACTCAGGTATTCCTGATGCTGAAGCTGAGCACTTAACCTCTGCTCCACAATACCTGATGGTAGTCAGCCAGCTAGACAGATTGAAATAGGAAAGGGCAACCAAACAGGGCTCCTCTTAGCAAAGGGGCCTTCCCCAGTCAGGACGACCCCTCCCTTGACTATGCTTGCTTCATCTAGAGACAGGTTCTTTTCACATCGTTTCCCCAAGACCTTAATGCAGTAGATGGACAATGAAAAAAACACCATAATGTTATGAAATAAATCATTTTCTAGGTCATAACAAGATCCAACATATGTTAAGCAAATGTGATACTCGTGTGTTTAACCTGTGTGGTATCTGTAATGTGGGCTTAAGTAATACTATAAAAACTAATTTTTCCTCACCTGTAAAATGGAGATAATAATATCTGCAAGTTATAAGATTTAAAGCATTGAGAGCAGTACTTGGCTCATAATCAATGTCTATTATTATTACTATTTCTGTCAGCTTAGTGGTTAAGAGCACACACTTTGAAGTTAAGCAGACTTGAGTTTGAATCCCAGCTCCCATCGCTTACTTAACTGTATGTGACCCTTTGCAATTACTTAGCTCTTCTGAGCTTGTTTTCTTATCTGCAAAATGAGGTTACTTGCATGTATCTCACTTAGTAGAGATAATACATGTAAAGCATTTGGTCCAATGCACAGCACTAGTAAAAGAGTGATAAATGGTAGTTACTATCATAATGTGTAACACATAGAGTTATGACAACTATATTTCCAAGATATTCTGAGATCCTTTCCAGTTCTATAATTTTGTTCTTTTCATTACATAATACTCCTACTTAACAGAATACAGACTTTGGAGTCAGACAGTCCTAGCCTGGATTTGAATTCCATCTCTCCTACTCACTAGCCACATGGCCATGGCCAATATTAAGCTTCAATGTCCTCTGTAAAATGGAGGTAACAATGCCTACCTCCCAGGCATCCTGCAAGGATTACATGAGAATGATGTAGGTTCCCACCCAGTCCAATGTCTAGTGATTATGTGAATGCTGAATGCTAAAGGTAATCTGTTAAATCTATAAGTAAATGTGATTTATTTTTGCTCCTTTATGTACATACAATGTTATGAATATAATCTATAGATGTATGTATTATACTTTGCTTGCTCCCAAAGTGTCTCGGGTCTCTGTAGCCTGGTACCCAATCCTAGCTACAGTGGGGTTCAAAGGGCCATAGCATCAGCAATGTGGGACCTTGATGATAAGCCAGGGAAGAGAGCAGGGGAAGTCACAAAACCAAGGGGAACTCCCCTTTCCTGTCTGGCTAGGATTTGTTTGTCTTCCACACAGGCTGTTCCCAGCTGATACGGGGGGTCTGCTGAGTGTTCAGCTTTGATTGGCATCTCTAAGACAGAGGGAGTAAGAAGCCCCTTGTCTTTCAGAAACTTTTCCTCTGAACTTGCAGAGTAGAGTCCCAAAAACATTTCTCCTTCTGGCACCACTGGTGAGAACAGAAAGCCGTGGATAAAATCCAGAATCATGATGTCAGAGGTAGAAGACCTCAGAGAAAGGAGGAGATAGGGTGGAGTGGTTCAGAACATGGGTTTGGGGGTCAGAATGACTGGGTCCAAACCCTGGCCACATCAGTCACCAGCCGAGTGACCCTGGGCAAGTTCCAGAATCTCTTTAAGCCCTAGTTTCCTCAGCTGTAAAAGAGGATAAGAATATTACTGACTTCATAGCACTTCGCACAATGCCAGGCACTTGCTGAGTGGTCAATATTTGAAGGCTATAACCATTTTTCTAGTTCTGCAGTTTTATAGTTGAGGACCCTGATGGCCAGAAAGGAAGCATAGCTCATTAGCTGTCCACCCCATCAGGGCTAGTTCCCAGGCAGGGCCTTGCCAAAGGCGTGTCCCGTGGGATCAAGGCCCTGCATTAGCTGTGCCAAGAGAGCAAAACTGGGCAGCACCACCCTAGCTGTTGGGCTGGAGCTTTGAGAGTATGTGCAAAGCAAGGCATGAGTCCCATTCAAGTAATCACCAAAAGAGAAAGTCTCTTCCTGCTGGAATTATTTATTCTGTAATTAACAAAGGCTAAGGAGGTCCTTTGTAGTATTTTGGCTTGAAGACTCAGAATTTTAACTTTTAACTGCCATGGACAAGGGTTTATTGTGGGCCTGTTCCTACTTGCTGAATTGAATGCATTATTATGATCCCTCAGCAACAAGGGGTCAGGAGCTAAGTACCTGGGGCGGAAAGCTGGGGTTTTGAGATCAGAGGACAGAGTGTCCAGGAGTGGAGAGGCTTCAAAAACCAAACCGTGTTTCCAGGCTCAGTAATGTCCAGACCTCAACTTGCTTTGGAGCTGCCTTTGACTCTAAGTGTTCCGGGAGGGGTCTGGCACTTAAGCTGGCCCCACGGAGGCCTGGGCAGCAGCCCCAGTTCCTGGTGACCTTCACACGGGCTTTTAGGTTGTGCTTCACTTTGTTTTGCTGTTTGTTTCTGCACAGCAGGGTGGCCTTTCCCTGCTTCTGGGTGGGAACTGGAGGGGGAGGGAGTATGGTTTGCTCCCATCTCCACAGCTGTGTTTATACTTCCCTGTCAGGAGCCGTCTGGGGCCCAACCTTGCCTCAGTCCTCTGTGTCTCCTCAAAGAATTGCTATTTGATATCTCTGTGATCTCTACAAGGGAGGGGCAGAAGGAGCCAACGGGTCACCATACAAAGGGGGCTGGAAAGAGGAAGAGAGGCACATGGAGAGGGAGGAGGGAATGATGCAGAAAGCTCTGTTTAAATTCTGGAAAGCATCATCTCCTTCCTTTTCTACCAGTGGTCCAAAGACCAGCAGAGTACAAAAGTACACTTAGAACTTGACCACCACAGAAGGAAGAGAACATGTGACATGTCATTTCTGATCACTGGGTTAAAACAAAAATCTCACTTTGTGATGGGAATGAGTGAACAGAGCAGAAGTCTTCCCTAAGCCTTCACTGGGGCCAGTGGTCAGAGATACAGTATGTTAAAGTCAATAAGATCATGTTAAAGTACATGCAAATTAAGAAAGCTTTAAGAAAATGGTCAAGTAAATAATGCTCTTCTTCTCCAGGGAGCAAGTTGAGCTGGTATTAATCAGTATACTAGTGTTGCTGGACTCTCAGCCAACCCCAGGAGAACGGCTGCCAAGGCAAATTAGGCATCAGGTTTCAGAAATTAAACACATAATTTTATTTTTCTACACTATGGAACTTTCAGAAAAAGAACCAGCTTTATTAGGCTACTCAGCACACTTTGTCCAGTTTCTTTTAGCCCTAGAGGCCTCCAATGTAAGAGCAAGATGAGCAACTGGCAGCCAGGAGTGACACAGTCATTCTTTTCTCCTGTTAACTGCCTGGGGATAGGGCTGGGAGGAGTGGGGCAGGGGTGATGGTTCTATTTTTCAAAGGTCCAGTTGCTGGCACTTGCCAATGGCTTTTCTGCGAATTTAT
Source organism: Manis javanica (assembly GCF_040802235.1). Lineage (NCBI taxonomy): Eukaryota > Metazoa > Chordata > Mammalia > Pholidota > Manidae > Manis > Manis javanica. Next base: position 161,561,892 of record NC_133159.1, on the reverse strand, counting down.
AGGACAAAGACCCGAAGGGTTGGAAAAGAAAAAATTGTAGAGAAAGAGCTGGCCAAACAAAGATTGGCTGATAGTGTCTCATGGACCACAGTCAGCTAAGAAAGAGCCTGGTCTCAGGAGAAACTCCCATCACAATGAGGAACCAATTGACAAATTTTCCCCAGGAACTTCACCCTTATTGGTGATGTGGAAAGTTGTTTTTATAATCCTCCAGTGAACAGGATTATTAAACCCTGGGTTTAGTCCTAAGCCAAGTACGGTGGTGGATATGAAAGAGGTGTCCAGCGTGGCAGTGAGTGTGATGTGGTACTGGCACTGAAACACCTGGTGATCCAAGGGGGCTTGGAAGCCTTACTGAGGAGGTGGAACTTGAGCTGAGCTTCACACGCTGATGTACATCTTTGACATAACCCCCCTCACCTTCTTTCCTTTCCACTTCAAAATATTTCTATAACCAAATTTTGTTATTGCAAAATTTCTTGGTATGTCTCCTGTTGTCACTTGGCAAGCCCTCCTGAAGCAATGTTGTCCACTCCCATGATGTTAATTGCCAATAAAAAGGTGACGGTTCCCAAATCCCTCTGTAGTCTCAGTTCTGACATTCAGGCCTTTGGAACATCTCTCCTTAGAGAGCTCACTTTTTTTTTAAGCTGTTTCCCTCTCCTCTTTTTTAACCCGCATTCTTTGTTCCAACAATTATTTGTGTAGTATAATGGTTCTCAAGCTTGATTACACAGTGGAGTCACCTAGGATGCTCTTAGAATTCTTGCAGCCCAAGCAATACCCTAAGACCAATTAATCAGACTCTCTGGAGGTAGGAAGCAGGCACTGGTAGTTATGAAAGCTCCCCAGGTGATTTAAATGTCAGCCAAATTTGAGAACCACTGATCCAGAAGGCAATGAGAATGGAAATGAACATCACTGTAAATTGTCAAGGATGAAGGAATAGTTGCCTTAATTTGGTAGTTAATTGGATAGCAGCAAGAGAAAAACAGCAAAGTCAAAGTTTCTGATATAAGGAAAAGAATACTAAATCTGGAATCCAGACACCTGAATTTAAGACCTGACAAAGCAAGTTTTTATCTGTATAAGGCAAGCCTTTCAACTCCTTTATGCCAGAATAGCCTTGTGTGTAAAATTGTAATCCTCCCTCAGTTATTATATGAAAAAATAAACACTATAGGCTCTTGTAATTACACGTTTTGAGACAAAGTCAAGGTAATGTTATTTTTGTATTTTATATTTTAATTACTTAACTTTGTATGTTGAAATAACTTAAGATTTATAGAAGCATTGCAGATGGCAGAGTTCCTGAATACTCTCAACCAACTTCCTCAAATAAGGTACAATTGCCAAAAGCAGGACTCACAACTGATGAAGTACTGCTAACTAATCTACAGACCTTATTCCAATTTCATCAATTATCCCACCAGTGTCCTTTTTCTGGACCACGATTCAATCCAAGATCACACATTACATTTAGTTGCCATGTGCCATCAGTCTCCTCCAATCTGGGACAGTTCACCCTTCATCTTTCATGCCCTTGACATTTTTGAAGATACTGATCAATTATTTTGTAGATTTCCTCTTATTTTGGATTTGCTTGAAGCTTCCTCATGATTAAATTCAGCCTATGCATTTCTCAAGAATACTATGGAAGTGATTTTGTGCTCTTCTCATTGGAGCCTATTTAGAGGTACCTAGTATCTCTCATCACTAGTGATGTTAACTCTGATCACTTGGTTAAGATGATGTCCGCCAGATTTTTCTCCTGCAGTTACTATTTTTCCACTTGTAACATATAGGTATTTTGTGAGGAGATATTTTGATAAAAGGCTATTAATTTGAATCTAAGTGGCTGTGACAGCTTTTAACAGAAATAGGGAAGTTGGGTGTAAATAAATCAGAATAATTTAGAGTCTACAGACGGGTGTTTGGAAGTATTGGTAGGTGTGAGGGATCAGTATGAAGCGGTTCCAGGTTGGTTTCAAATGCTCGAGTGAGATATGGCTTGTCACCAGCATGTGGGCACGGTGCAACCGCTGGGTAAGATCTTTAAGAAGGTATCAGTGGCTCCGGGACGTTCCCCAAGGACATCCGGTTTCCTGACAGAGCCGCCTTGAAAATCGTCGGACTCCGACTACACCTTCTCAGACTCCCGAGTACAGGGTATTAGTGCCACCGGACAGAAGTGCGAAGATGGGAGCCAGGTGGTCCGACTCGCGGGGGCGCGGACGTCGCAGGGCGCAGGCGCCGGGCGAAGGCACGGGGCGGAGCCGCGGCGCGGGGGCGGAGCCGCGGCGCGCAGGCGTCCTAGCGGCGGGTCCCTGCGGCTCGGGATGGAGGGTGAGTGAGTAAACAAGCCCGGGCCGGGCGGTGGGGCCGGGCCTCGGCACCTCGCCACCCGGGGCCGGAGAAAGGGAAAGGCGAAGAGGTCAGAGAATTGGGAGGAAGCGGAGGGGCTCACTGCCTACCTGGCCGGGGATAGCGGGGCGCCCCTCCCCGTTCCAGGGCTGGGGGTAAAGGGGCGACCAGGCGAAGAGCCCCCGGCGAGGACTGCGTCTGGGGCGGGGAGGGCGGCGTATCCGGGAGGAGGAGCGGCGGGGGCGGGCCCGGGCCCGGGACTCCCGTTGGATGGGCGGGGAGGGCCGGTGGGCGGGAGCCCGAGCACGGAGAGGGCGCGGTGGGCGGCGGCACCTGCTGGGGGCCCCCCGAGAGGTGGACTCCCAGGGACCTGGGGCTGTGACTGGGAGGGCCAGCCCCGGAGGTTCAGCTTGCGGTGACTTCGGGAGGTGTTGAGGAAGGGGTGGCGGTAAAAACAGGGCTGGGAGGAGGGTGAAACGAGCGGGGTTCCTGAGGCGCAAAATGTAAGGGGGCGCTCACTCTAAGGGTCGCGCGGGTGCCCAGCGTCCGCTACGGTTTTGCGCGCAGGGCGGGCGCCTCGCTCGCCTCACCTCAGTCCCGGCCCCGAGTGAGAAAGAGGCTGCTGCTCTCCAGATTTGGTCTAGCGCCAAACCCTTGCCCACCCCAGAATTCTCCTGAGGATTAAATGATAGAAGTGAAAGCGCCTTGAAGCAAAGGCAAGGTGTTTTGGGGACTTGCCTGCTAGGAAAGTGGGACAAACTTATTTTGGTACAGAGTGACTCGTGAGAAATTGTTTCGGGGATGTGGGTGGTAGGGATGTGGAAAGATGTTAGTGCCGCGGGTGGAATATCGAGAGTGGGCTTTTGCTAAGTACCCTTGGCATCGAGCCTGGTGCTGGAGGGGTGAGGATGAGGGAAAAGAGCCGAGAATAGACCAACAGGTTGTGTGTGCGCGAGCCCGGCGTTCAAAGGGTGGGTCTCTTTCTCCACGTTTGCTGCCATCACGTCTTTGAAGAGCACTGCCCTCCTCCACACACACATCAGTGCTTTTAAGGGTAGAAAACTGGCACTGAATGAAGTTTCCAGCCCCAGAAGGTGCTAAATTCAATCAGAGGTTTCAGTGAAGCTTGTCTATTTTAAGCCTTGGAATGCCCAGGGCTGGGATGGTGTTGAGGTGGGTGTTAAGAGATAAGTCTTTTTTTCAAAACTTAAACACATTTATAGTGGAGGAAAGGACCATGTATAAAAATGTAATATTATTTTTGTCAAGGTTTATGCTGCATGTATCACAGTATGAATTAAATCTTCCAGGCAGGAATGTTTTATTCACTCATGTACCTTAAGCACCTACAACAGTGCTGGGCACACAGTGGGTGCTTGATGCATACTTGGAATAAATAAATAATGGGCAAGGTCATAGCTTTCTGGGAGTGGGGAGATCTGGATCTTGTTCCTGCCACTGACTGGCAAGTAGTGTAGACTAATCATGGAACTTGATACTAAGACCCAACTTTAAAACTTCCTGAGGTGGAAATGACCAAGTCTTCATTATGGTGTTACTTTAATTCCCATTGAAACAGCACTACCATAAGAAGCCCAGGATTTAAAAAATGAAACTTTACTCCCAACTAGACTTCTGTGAAAATGGAAGAGGTGAGAAAATGTAGTCAAACTTGTTTCTCTTACACTTACTTGCCTTTGAATTAGTGTGCTTTTTTAAAAGTATTAAAAATAGTAATGTCTAATTCTTGATATCCGAAATCTGGCTTTCTTAGTCCTGTGGGGAACATTTCCTGCCCTTGATTTGTGCCTTACATGACGCACATTTCAATAATATGTCTTTTACCTTTCTTGGACTAGGTTTAAAAAGTTTCTACTTTGTTGACTAGCAACTTCCCAAAAAAGTTTGAGGCAGCAAAACAAAACACATTGCATAGGGTAGTTAAACTAAAGAGAAAACTGAAGATAATTATGCTAGTTAGATTAGGATTGAGGAGGAGGGTTTAAAATGGAAAAACTGCTCTTGGAGATACTTCCATTCCAGAAAGTCCCAGGGTTTTTTTCTTTCTTTCTTTCTTTTTTTAAATTTGTCCAAACCGTGAACTGGGCTCCTTCCTTTCTCTTTAGTCTATTAGCCTTGTCAGTTGGGACCTAAGTGCACCAGACCTTTAAGTTATGAATTGTTTAATAGGTAGAGTTTAGTGTCTCTGGTGTGTTGCCCACCTGCCCTAATACTTTGATTCAGAATGTTAAAACACGTCTTGTTTTTATTGAACGATAATGAGCAGTCACTAAATATTAAGCTTTGTGCTAGTGTAGTACAGAAGTAGCCAAGACAGGGCTCTAGCCTGTTAGAAGATTGCATTAACTCTTGGATACCAGCATTATACATCCTAAGAGCAAGCGTTTTCCTTTGGGTCTCATGAAAACAAATCCTGCTCTGTTCTCACCATTGTCTGCAGTGCAGGTAACCTGATTCTTTTAATAAAGCAACACAAAAAAATATTAATGCTATAATTTTATCTTAAATAACTCAAGGTCATAGCTTTCTGGTGGTAAGGTTCTTTCTATGTATAGTGCCCAGGAGTTCAAACTAATAAATGTAACTACCTTGGAGAACTGGGAGGGTATAACTAATGATGTGTTTAATAGATCCTAGTTGAAGGATCTATCAGGCTGTGTATCTAGCCACATAATTGATTTTAATGGGTGTATCGATAAAATTGGTCATCACCAGAATGACTCAACTGTGAGCTCTTTGCAGAGATTTGTATTTCAACTCCACCATGAACTGAAAAGGAAAGAATGAGATTGGAAATTTTAAAAATGTACTACACTGCCTGCCTCTAAAGACTTCCCTAGCCTGCTGGTTATCAAAATTATTTGTTATAAAAGAGGAAGTAGTAGAGTCATTGAACTTGCTCCTAAGAGAAGCTATTTCTGCAAAGGGGCACCTTTAAGTGGATGAAAAAACTTAATAGTTTGGGATTTTTATATTGTGATCTTAATCTCTCAAAGTTTAAGAATAGTGTTCCTTAAATGGGGATAAAATTAATTTTCTAGAGACTTTTACATATTTTATAATTTTTTATAGTTAATGGACCTATCCCCAAACATTTCAATGATATTTTCCCATTTCTAACTACTTGACAGACTGCATTCAAGTTTTAGTCTTTGAAGCAACTCGAGATCCAGTTTTCTTGGGAAGGAGTTCCAAGTTTTTATAGCTTTGTTTTCCTGTAGGGATTGGACATGTAAATAAGGTAGTTCTAATTTCCAGTTTCAATCTTTTTTAAAAATAAACTTTTTTTATGAACAGTTTTAGATTTACAAACAAAAAATTATAGAGATAGTACAGCAAACCCACATCCAGTTTCCCCTTATTAACTATCTTACATTAGTATACATGTAACTTTTTTTTTAGTTGCTGTTGTGTTTGTTTTTTGCTTTTTGGTATCATTAATATACAATTACATGAACAACATTGTGGCCACTAGATTCCCCCCATTATCAAGTCCCTACCACATACCCCACTACAGTCAGTATTCATCAGCGCAGTAAGATGCCACAGTCACCACCTGTCTTCTCTGTGCTACGTTTAACATTTTTTATAGTTAAAGGATCATATTGATCATTCTGTTACTCATTCTGAAGTTGCTTGAGTTTTAAAAGGTCAAATTACCTGCATACTTTTAATAGTAAAAGTTTCTAGGAAATACTGGATTGATCTATCATCAAAAAAGACTTATTTTTCATCAGCTTTATTGAGGTAAAAATTTACATACAATAAACATCACTTTACGAGTACAGTTCAGTGAGTTTTCATGAAAGTTCAAAGTCATATAACCATCACCACAACCAAGGATTAGAACATTTTCATCATCCCCAAAGTTCTTTTATGCTCCTTCATTTAATCTCTTTCCCTCTGACAGCTAATGATATACTTTCTGCCATTGAGGATTTGCCGTTTCTAGACTCATTTTAGTAGAATGTCTTATAGTTGTAGTTTTTGTGTATGACTTCTCTTACTTAGCTTAATGGTTTTGAGATACAGTGTACATGTATAGGAACAGTTCATTCTTTTTTATTGCTGAATAGTATTACATTGCATGTAAGTACTGCATTTTGTATCCATTTAACAATCTACATTTATATTGTTTCCACTTTTTGGCTACGATGATTAAAGATTTTATTAACATTTGTGTAGAGGTCTTTGTGGGAACATGTGTTTTCATTTCTTGTGGGTGAATAATTAGAAATTGTATGCCAGATTGTATGATAAGCATATATTTAACTTTATTTTTTAGAAAACTGGCACACTGTTTTCCTAAGTGACATTCCCACCAGCAGTGTATGAAGATTCCAGTTGCTCCACATCTTCACCAAAAATTGGTATTATCAATCTTTTTGATTTTAACATTCTGGTGGGTGTGTAACAGTATGTCATTGTGGTTTTAGTTTGCATTTCCCTAATGGCATTGAGTATCTCTTATGCTTATTTGCCATTCCTATATCTTTTTTGGTGAAGATATATCTGTTCATATTTTTCCCCGCTTTTATTGGGTTATCTTACTATTGAATTATAGGAATTATTTATATAAAGACTTACTTTTAAATTTTCTGACCAAAGCAGCATATGTCATGGAGTTAATTCAGTGTGTAAGTGAGAATAATGAAAAGCTTAGTACTTATAGAATGCTGTTTTGCATGTGTAAATAACTAAAAAATAGATTTAGTAGAAATATAAAGTATCTTGTGTGTGCCACTCCTTTTGCCCAAGATAAATGAACGCATTTCTGCAAATCTGTTCCAGTGAATGCTGAATTTTTTGTTTGCTTCTTTTTTTAAATCTTTGAAGTGATAGTTGTTGGTTAGTGTCCAGATGCTACGAGAACCTGCCTTATAGCTGTGTTTCAGGTGTTTATTATAATCATACCTGTCTGTTCCAAATAGTGTGTCTCATCTGCCTCATACAATGTGGAGACTAACTGCCAAATAAACTTTTAGAAACATTGAAGACCCATTAAAAAGCCAACTGAAGTAAATATTGGCTCATGGTCACATGATCACTGTAATTATAAAAGGGGGAAGTGTGGCTTATTTTACATCATAATTGGTTAAAACTCAATGGCATTTTTGTGTATATGTATATACTCCTCTGCCTAAATAAAGCCCTTAAGTAAAATTAGAAATGATGCCATTAATTATTGGAGTGTTGTGGTGTGTTTACATCGTCTCTTTTGACAGACGGTGGGAGATCACATTTCAGTTATAATGCCTTTTGTTAATAAAAATATTGATACTTTTCTGCAGCTCTCTTCTCTGAGAAATCTATGCACATACACCCCCTAGCAGCTGTGGATTATGTTATTTTCCATTACTTGAACTCCAGTTTTAAATAGAGGGAACAACCTGCCCTAAGCTTACTATATCAAAAAGGGAAATGATTTTCAAAAGTAATGGGAGAGGGGTTGAGTTCAAAATCATTTTTTTGGGAGGTTATGTTATCTCACTGAATTGTAATCTAAAACATGTGGGTCGTTTGGGTCTTAATCAGGGTAACCTAAGGTTTCTTAGGCAGACCGTTGTCCCCTACATTTGAACCGTTTTTTATTTCCTGGAGCAGACTATTATTAAAACTTGTTCAAGGAAGAAATTATATGAGCAACTATTTAATATTACATGTGAGTGTGGTGTATGTTCTTAAATAGTTTTATCATTCAAAAAATGAGTCCCTATTTTAGCCCCATTCCATAGAGGAATGAGAAGTATTTACAAGATGTAGGGGAAGAGAGAGGGTGCAATTCATAGGGAAGAAATTCAGGTCAGCCTAATTTTTTTACCCTGCACCCTAACACTCTGGGACTCAAATTCTGAGATTATGTCGTGGTTGTTTCATTACCTTCCCTGAGAGAATATTTAACTCACAGGGAATTCTGTTTTTTGAGTTTGAATCACTTGAGTTAACAGTAAATGCAGTGAGTCTCTCTACTTCTTTGTTATTCCTTCCTTCTTTTATTTATTCTTTAAATTTAACATAGGATTACGCCAATCCTTTTGGTTCTTCAAAGGGAACATTCAAATAAATTCTTTTAAAGTCCACATCCAATGAAATATTATAATCGTGATCTGATTATGGCAGAGTTTGACAGTGGATTTAAGTTAGTTATTCTCTTGTTTGTCTTACGGGGAGAGACTGGTAATTTAAAAATGGTCCTTCAGAAGAAATATGATATTCAACTCCAAAGGAAAAAAATGTTTTTCAGAAATTAAAAAAAGACCTAAAACTTTAGTTTTTGTTTCAAATTTTGGCTCCTCGTAATGCTTTCAGAAATTTAAACTGTTAGATGAAATGACTAGAACTAGTTCTCTAGGAAATCTGAGTAGTTAATACAGAGTAAAAACATAATCATGTAGGTTTTCTTGAACTTTTACATGTATGTAATATTTGTTCTTTCTCTAAAACAGTTGATGGGCCTGCTGGCTGAGCCTAGAAATTGGTTCTGTAAAGCAAAAAAGCAGACTCGGTTAATTGTGAGAATATATTTGTACACACGACTGGAAGGATATAATTTAATAAAATAAAGGCCCCTTCCCAAATAGCTTCAAGTATTAGGACCTAACTTACATGCAGAAATAGTGATAGCAGAGACCTCAAAGGATATAGTTCTGGGGGAGCATTCTACTGAGGGTATCAGGGTCTAAATGTGCTCCGCTGACTTAAAACCCCTACCTTTGCTCTTTTGAAAAGCTGAACATTTGTTTTGCCTTTGTGTCCTGCCATTCCTCCAAAGAACAGAAGGCATAATATAAAACGTGATACCTCTCCTTGCATTCTATGAGGTAGGTAGAGTGTGTTACAACATGTACCTCTTTAAATTTTGAATTTAATTCAAACACACACGTAATAGAGTGGTTTACAATGTTATATATTTTCATGTGTCTTGCTGTTGACTTGGAAATGATTATGCTGTTGGCATATCCAGCCTTTATTGCTAGGCATGTGGTAGATTGAGACAATTTGGCAAGTATGGTTCTGTAGTGTGGGTGGATCTTTCCATGAAGCTCTTTCATACTAACTTGGTTCCTGCTCAACATTTCTCTTAATCAAGGTATTGTGTAGGCTTCAAAATTTCCAAGTAATCCATGTTCCCAAGTATCTGCAAGAGAACTTGAGTGCTAAATTAAAAACAAAGTACCACAAATGGATGAGACCAAGCTTTTTCATAATCAGACCAGGAATTGCTGATGTAAAATCTTTTTTTGACTATTTTTTATGAAACTCATAGATTTGGGTTCTTTAAACTTAAGTTTTTATGAGCAAATATAATAGGAATGAAAGTATAACTATGTTTGAGTTTGCATAAGGCTTCATTTCCAGGCAGTAAAAGGCTATTTCTCATCTTTCTCTTAGATTACAGCAAAATGGATATACCAAATCCCCCAACTTCCAAATGTATCACTTACTGGAAAAGAAAAGTTAAATCTGAGTACATGCGACTTCGACAACTTAAACGGCTACAGGCAAATATGGGTGCAAAGGTAAAACATAATTCCCAGGTGAAAGTTTATATATATATTGATATAGAAAAGGTATGTGTTGGAGGGTTGGGCTTTTTTTTTTTTCTCCTCCCTTGAAATCCTAACAGTTTTTACCTTGGCTTTGCTAGGCTCTGTATGTAGCAAATTTTGCAAAGGTTCAAGAAAAAACCCAGATCCTCAATGAAGAATGGAAGAAGCTTCGTGTCCAACCTGTACAGTTGATGAAGCCTGTGAGTGGGCATCCTTTTCTCAAAAAGGTACTTCCAGGTGTCTAAGCTCAGCCTTCCTCTTTTTCTTAGACTTTCAGTTTTTTTTTTTCATTCTGTATTTATGACTCATTAAAAAATAAGGAAGGATAATGAATACAGATACTATAGTCAACTTTGAATAAGTAAAATGTTAAATCTGTAGCTTAAAGAATGACTTTTTTGCCTACTGTTCTCCTCAGTTAATTATGAAATTAGGCATTTTTCATAGAAAACAAGACAGTTACTGTCTCCTTTCCTGGGTTCTGTGTTTAACCTTCAAAACAACCTTTTTTGTGCCTTGTTTGGCACCTCAGGTATTTTGAAATTCGAAAAGGAATGCCCTGGATAAGGGACAGGAGCATATTGAGCAAAAGACTATCTCTTACTGTTAATTTTTAAATCACTCTAGTATCTTAAAGAGATAATATTTTTAAAACATAAAAAGCAGAATGTGACTCTAATTTCTGTACTGCTTTGCTTCCCCCTGTACTGTCCCCATCACCTCTGCAGCTAAGTTGATGCCCACTATTTTAGGCTTTAGTTCTTCTGGAAAACTTTCTCATTTTCCTCCTCATCTTTTAGGACTTTCAGAGGTTGTGTACTACCCAAGGAAACCAACAGTTTTAGATTGACATAGACATCAGTTGAGTGTCGGAGGCACTGTGCTGGACTCTGTAGAATAAGTGAATAAGAGACAGTTCTTGCTTTCCACAGGTTTTGAGTTGAGTAGTTCCTTTTAGGAGCTTATTATTCTAAAACCTTTATCTTATTAATTTGCAAGAATTAGAAGGCTTGTTTTGGGATCGTTTTGGAAAGAAACTGTAATTCTCTCTTGGGTTGTATGCTTGCCTTTCCCTCTCCATGTCATTGCTTGTATTTCAGTGTACCATAGAAAGCATTTTCCCGGGATTTTCAAGCCAACATATGTTAATGAGGTCTCTGAACACAGTTGCATTGGTTCCTATCATGTATTCCTGGTCCCCTCTCCAGCAAAACTTTATGGTATGTATTGAAAACACTGTGGTGATTGTTTAAGCTGTATGATTTTCCTATGTTGATATGCTGGTGCTCCTCTTACGATAAAGATTTTCAGAGTATACTTAACAAAGCTTGAGCATACAGAGCAGAATGTTTTTGTAATGTATTTACTCTAAAAAATATATATTGCAAGTTGTTCTAACTTACTAGATTTTGTTCTCTATGAAGTGTACATTTGAGTTGATTCTGGTTCTTTTTTGAATCAAGTGAGACTGGGCAAGTTTCCAGTTTTCCCTTACTACATTGGCCCAATTTTGTAACATTATGTGCAGTTAAATAAAAAAAGTCTAAGTCAGACACTTCAAAATTAAGCAGGTTGACAGCTCTCTGCTGATGGAGCAGTCCTTTCTTAATCCCCTAATGACAAGATGCTGTGAAAGCAACTGAGATAACAGAGGCTCACACTTAAACACAACACTTTCATCAGAGCCTTTATTCTGGCTCCTACTATAGCTCATAGTACAGTTGACTTTAGGTTCCCACTGAGTGTGATTGACATTAGTTATAATAATAATTTTCTTATGATTTTGGGAGGCTCATCTTTGTATAATACAATATCTAAAAATTTTACAGTTGCCCATTTCCTGTTATAAATATTCTGGTTATATTGCAGATTATATTCTTGGGAGCTTCCTTTCCATTTATCTGTCTCTACTTATGAGAATTAGAATTAAAAGCTTTTTAGACTGTTGTTTAGGTGATATTCATACCTATTTCAAAATGATGTTTAGTGAATAAAATGAGATAATAGATGGAATCACTTGTGAAAAATAAATGTGTCAAATATTAAGTGTTCATGGAAATGTCATTGTTAGTATCAAGCTAAACATTTGGTAGTTAATATCCTCAAGTAGTTAAGCATTTTTTTTTTTAAGTAGCATTTGCCCCCTTCCATTTGAGAATTTTGTTAGCAAAACAAATGGCCTGTCTTTAAAACTAAGGGCATTTTTAAGAGTAGATTTAAGCAGCAAAAGAAGGCTCAGCAAAGATCAGATCCATAGAGGATCTGTAGAGGATTCATCACATTCATCAAGAATGAATCACATCTAGTTTGATTTCAGGTGGAAGATGAGACGGTTTTGTGCAATATTCCCTACATGGGAGATGAGGTGAAAGAAGAAGATGAGACTTTCATTGAGGAGCTGATCAATAATTACGATGGGAAAGTCCACGGTGAAGAAGGTAATGGTGCTGGGCTCTTTGGGAGAAAACTTTGTTAGATGGCTGCCTCTTTTTTAGTCCATCATCATCTTAACATTTATCTGCTGCCTCATGGTGTATACACTGAATAATATTTTAATGTCATCACATAGCTAAGAGTAAATATTTTATAAAAATGCTCCAGTTACATTCTAAAAGGAATTAGGACGTAAAAGGATTATACAGTAATCAGTGGCTGGAGAGAAAGTTCAGTCATTGTACAAATAAGTTTGGTCTTAGAAGAGTTTTCCATAAATCCATCCAAGACCATTTTGTTCTTCATTTCCCTTTCTTTGAGTATGTCAATGAGTAGAATAACCTCTCTGTCCTACTTCTTTGATCCAGATATCCCCTGGATTTCCCAGAAGTTGATTATATTTTTACTTTCTTAAAAGCAACTCCTTTGAATGTGGTTTTTGTTTTACAAAAGGTTGTCAGTGTGTAAAAAATGGGAAGACGGAAAAAGACTCCCCATGGATTTGCAAACCAGTAACCTCACCTGCTCTTCAGATAGTTGTGGGTGTGATACTGTTGAAATGCATTATTTATCCACAGCGCCCCCTAGTGTTCAAAGACTTTATCCTAAGTTGTATAACCCCATCTGGTATGGTTTTAGGAAAAAAAATGCTCTTTTGATTCAAGAAGTCACTGCTGATCCATCGTCAGCAAAACCAAGTACATTTTCATTTTATAATTCTTTCTCTGTCTCATTTGTATTGTTTGCAAACTTTTGTCAGATTTTGGACAATGCAGGTTGATCTGTGACTAAGAAGTAAAGTACCTCAGTAAGAATAAAGCCTATAACTGAATTTCCCACTCTAGCCAACTGAATTGTTGCGGTTGAAAGAGCCAATCAGATTATTGTAATTCTCTGGGTGTCCATATAAAAATGTAAATATATTTTCTTTCTGGGCCTGAGGAATGAAAACCTTAGGAGGACTCATGGAGTATGAAACAACCACTGCTCACCCATCTAATCTTCATGTTTCAGAGATGATCCCTGGATCTGTCCTGATTAGTGATGCTGTTTTCCTGGAGTTGGTAGATGCTCTGAATCAATACTCAGATGAGGAAGAGGAAGGGCACAATGACACCTCAGATGGAAAGCAAGGTGACAGCAAAGAAGATCTGCCAGTAACAAGAAAGAGAAAACGACATGCTATTGAAGGCAAATAGCACTACTTCCTTATTCCACTTTGAAAGTGACAGGGAAATGGAAGAAGCTAAAACAGAAGGCTTCATTGCTAATTAAAGGCTATTGGTGCTTCTCAGTGGTCCACCCAAAAGGAAGACATGATAACTGACTAATAATTAAGATAGTGGTGACCTAGCTGAAGAAGAAAGTAGACAAATTTAGAGAATAATGTTGTTCATTTCTATTTATAAAAAGTAGTGTGTTTAGAAAACATGGAAATTTGCAAAGAAGAAAATAAAATTACCCTATAATCCTGATACCTAGAAATAACCAGTGTTAATATTTCCTTCTCCACCTAAGAAAATATGTGTGTATATACCTAAAATTAATATATTTTATGTCATATATATATCTCAATTTTTAAAAAGAACATATATAAATCAACATGTTTATATATGTTATATGAAATTGGTGTTATGACAGTTTTATATCGCTTTTTATGTAGTCTTATAAGCATTTTTCCATGTTGTCAATATTTAATTACTAATTAATTTAATGTTTATATCTTACATTATTTAATTATACTAGATGTCCAGGGACATAGTGTCTCTCTTTAGTGATAGCAAAGTTATAATATCAGTCTTAATTCTTCAGTATCAGCATTATGATAGGATTCTTCTATATTCAAGTCTCTCCATGAATACTCCTGTTTGCACTAGATTCTATCTTGGACTGAAGATTTTGTTGTTAATATGTAGATGACTCTGATTTCCTTATTACTGGTAGCCTATTAGATAAGTCTAGGTAGCATTGATCTTCTTTATGTATTCCTAAACAATCAATGGTTAGGTTAACAAAGCAGCTCTCATCAAAATTCTGTGATAAAAGGAAAAACGATCAAATACCTTTGCTTGCTTACTCTGATTACAGCACTCAGGAGCTTTTTGTCATTTCCAATTCAGGCAACAAAAAGAGTTCCAAGAAACAGTTCCCAAATGACATGATCTTCAGTGCAATTGCCTCAATGTTCCCTGAGAATGGTGTCCCAGATGACATGAAGGAGAGGTAGGGAAAGGTCTCCCACTCAGGCCATGTAGGATGTTTGGGCAGAACTTTTATTCAAGCCTATTTTTGGTTAATAAAACATTGCTTATGGTAAGTGCACTGTGATTTCTCCATACTTCCTTGCTACCTCTAATGCCCATTCCCATGTTAAGGGTCACCATTTGCTGGCTTTTGAGTAAGTCTGGGCAGATAATTTTTCAAATTCTGCTAGTCTTCTTGTGAGTTACTCTAGCACCATACTTAACCAAATCTTTCCCTTTCTTTACTTTCAGACATATGCCCAGCCCAGCATAATTACAATGGTGTACCCACTTACACACCATTCTGTCATCAACAAGATCCATCAAAAATACCATCCTCCCTTGGCTGATTGTACCTACATGACTATCAGTATTCAGTCTGTATTTTCCCAGTGGTTCCCTTGGAAGGAACTCTTTATCTCTCTTTTCTTAAATAGGTATCGAGAGCTAACAGAGATGTCAGACCCCAATGCACTTCCCCCTCAATGCACACCCAACATTGATGGCCCCAATGCCAAGTCTGTGCAGCGGGAACAGTCTCTGCACTCCTTCCACACACTTTTTTGCCGGCGCTGCTTCAAATATGACTGCTTCCTCCACCGTGAGTTGGGCTACTCTGAAATGTTCTCTTGTTTTGCATCCCCAGCCACCATTTCCTTCTTTTTATTTTAGTTTATCATACAGAGTTCCTGTCTTCTGATCTGATGATAGTTTTACAGAGGCCAGTTCTATTTTCACTTACTCAGTTTTAGTGCAATATGCTTTGCATGGTCAGATCAGAATAATCAGCATCATAATTGTCCCTGAGGACCTCCTACCTTTGAAAGAATTGTGTTGACATCAGAAATTATTAAATTTTGTGCACCTTGATGGTAGCTGTTTATATCTGAATTCTCCTACAATAGTTCCCTAGTTAAATTCCATTCCTCCCCATCTTATCAAGTGATGAACCATTGGAAACGTGACAGTTTTGTGTTTTCCAGCTTTTCATGCCACTCCTAATGTATATAAACGCAAGAACAAAGAAATCAAGATTGAACCAGAACCCTGTGGTTCAGACTGCTTCCTTTTGCTGGTATGTTCTAAAGCTGTTCTGCCTTTGTTAACTTTGTTGAAAATTGAGCAGGAAGTGGTTCTTGAGCTCTCTGCCCTGGGAACACAAATCAAGTGAGCCAGTATATAGCACTCTGGCAGTCATAAAGTACAAATAAGCCTGACTTTTGCTATTAAGGAGCTCCCAGATACTGAGGCCGTAGGACTTGGAAGTTAGTCTAATGGAATGAGGTTAGAAGAACATTGGAGGCTTTCCTTCTCTAAATGTCATCTATTCAGATTTTAGAGTCTGAAACTGTATTGTTTGAATTGGGGCTGTATGTGCTTGCCTGTGTGTATGTTTGTTACACCATTTTCTTGGCTGTCTTCTTTTAAATGCATGTACACAATTTGCTTTGAAGGTGCTGTGCTGTCTTACTGTGAAGTACTCAACTAGGTGGGCCCTTGCTGATGGACAGACCTTATGCAGTAGCATATATTCTCCTGCATTCATGTGAGGAGGCAGTCCACTGAGAGCTAGGAGAGAATAGGTTCAGTTAGACTTGCCAAAGACACAGTTTTGCTATTTAGACAATATGGTGAGCCTAGGTAAAGAATAAAATGCCTTGATAAAATTTCTGCTACCAATTAAAATAAGGTTAGACAACCAAGTACCTTTGGGACCATCTTTTGTGGCATAATAGAAGGAAAATTGGTAGAGAATTGCCATCGGGTATACATCTGAAAAAGGGGCCACATGTTAAAGCAAAAGAATAAATAAACGTGATCTGATTTATTTTTTCCCTCATATGTATTGACTCCTTCCTATGTGCCAAGTACCATGCTAGCCTTTAACATATATTATCTTATTTTCATGCTCACAACAGCATCCTGAAATGGAAAAACTATAGGTTATAGAAGTTACATATTTTGCCTAAAGCTAGTATGTCAGTGGTGTGACAATGACGAAATTCAAGCTCTGATCTAACTCTATTGTTCATGCTTTTTAAATTACTCCATGTTACATCAATATGCCCAAATTAGTGTAACTTAAAAGGATATTGTCTTTCACAGAGTAGTTACCCTGGGATCCTGCCCATGTATCACAACGATGCTGCCAGTGCCCAAACTGTTTGTGTGTTACAGAAGCATGGTTTTCCTTTATTGCTTTTTAGAAATCAGTACATACTTAAATATAATTCTGGACTCTTCCCCCAAACTTTTTATTAAGAATATTTTCAGTCATGCAAAGAAGCTGAAAGATATCTTCTTTTTGGATTTAGTAAAATTTTGTCCATATTTGCTTTATCTCTGTGTTTGTGTTTGTGTATCTTCTGCTGAGCCACTTAAAATAGTTTGCAGATATTGTGACGTTCATTTGCTGAGTATTTCAGCATCTCCTGAACATACACTCCATTACATAACCACATTATTACAGCTAAGAAAATTAACAAGAATTTCCTATCGCCTACCCATTCCATATTTAGTTTTTCTTAGCTGTCCCCAGAATAGCTAGGTTTTGCTTTCTTTTTAAACCAAGATTTCCAGTCATGAATCCTGTTTGGTTATTGTGTATTTTCAGTCTCTTTTAATCTTAAGTAATGACACCATTAGCAGAGATGTCAGACCCCAATGCACTTTTTTTTTCCTTTTTGAAAAGTCCAGGCTGGTTGTCTTGTAGGGTGTCCCGTATTCTGGATTTGTTGTTTTCTCCTGAAGTTATTTAACTTGTTACTCTGTCCCCATACCCCCTAAGCTAGAATTAGCTCTGGAAGCTTAATGATATTTATGTTAAATGTTTTAAATAAGAATACATTATAAGTGATGCTGCATATGTCACACTTTAGCATAGACCCATAATACTGTGTTCAATTGATTTCAAAACTTCTCTTTTGGAATTTCCTTTAGGGCCTACTAGATATTATCCTGACTATCCTTAGTAATGATAAGCCTTTATCCTTTACATGTAGATTAATTTTCAGAAACTGCTGGAAGCCTTTGGAAACCAAAGTGAATAGATGATCAAGCCAAATGATAGTTATTTGGTCTTAGAAAGAAAAAAGCATAGCTATAAAGTAATGGAACGTATGCTTCCAAATTTAATATATTCACTTGGAGGGAAGTTCCAAAATTAAGTAGTAATATTGTACAAATGCAATATTTCATCATTGAAACAGAAGCAGTGTGGTAGAATCTGAAGAGCAGTATGGCCTGGAGACGAGAAGCCCTGCTTCTTATACCTATTAGCTGTATACTCTCTCCAGGAGGTCCCTTCCTCTCTCTGAACCTAATTTCCTCATCAACAGGAGAATGTGTTCTCAAATTCCAAACAGGTAGCATGCACATGAATTTTAGATAAAACTCACTGGAAATCGGAGATGCATAGATGCACAGACTATATCTTTTTAAAGATTATTTTATAGTACAGCTCTTTCTTGAAAAGGTAGTAGTTGGTAAATTTTAGAATGCTTGTTAAACAGCTTTAATATGGTCAAACATGGTACAGAGCAAAACAAAAAAGTATCATTGCACATAAGCACAGATGCTAAATAATAAATAAGATGGTTTGTGATGATGGATCAATATAGTGACTCTGGGCCTGTTCTTATTTCCTGTCTGTGATGTGTTCATTGCAGGAAGGAGCAAAGGAGTATGCCGTGCTCCACAACCCTCGCTCCAAGTGCTCTGGTCGTCGCCGGCGTAGACACCACATGGTCAGTGCTTCCTGTTCCAATACTTCAGCCTCTGCTGTGTCTGAGACTAAAGAAGGAGACAGTGACAGAGACACAGGCAATGACTGGGCATCCAGTTCTTCAGGTACGATGAACAGAAAATGATCTTTTCTTTCCATGCAAGGACTCTAGTAAATATAGGATCACTGCCAAACACTTAACACTACTACTTTTTCAAAACTGTAAATTGTTTCCACAGGTTCACTTATAAGCAGTAGAGATAGGGAATATATTTGTTCCTGACTATTCTACCTTTTAAAGTAGAGTGAAGTACTTCTGTGTTTGTGCTTCTGTGTTTGTGGCAAGTCACTGATGAGAACTGTATTCCACCTTCTTGTGTTTCTCTTATTTCTTCCTTTCTCAGAGGCCAACTCTCGTTGTCAGACACCCACAAAACAGAAGGCCAGTCCAGCCCCACCTCAGCTCTGTGTAGTGGAAGCACCCTCGGAGCCTGTGGAATGGACTGGGGCTGAAGAATCTCTTTTTCGAGTCTTTCATGGCACCTACTTCAACAACTTCTGTTCAATAGCCAGACTTCTGGGGACGAAGACATGCAAGCAGGTACTGTCTGAAAGGAGCAGGAGCACGCCTGGGCTCTCCTTTCATGTGCTCTGTCAGCCCTTCTGCAAGCTTGTGAGGCTGCCTGTCTGGAGAGAAGTTTTCTGAGGCTCAGTCGCTCATGAGCCTATGCTTCTGAGCCATGAAGTGGATTCCCCAAACACAGGGCCTCCTGCAAATGCCGGGCCTAGCAGTGCTTGAGGATCTGCTCTCCTCCTTGCTGAATTCGCACTTCTGTCGTTAGCCACTATCTAACTCTTCTGGAATGTTTCTGCACTGTTATAGCATTTTTGTTTTTGTTTTCGGTTCCCCCTTTCTTTCTAAGCGTGTACTCCTTGCTTAGAAGGGACTCCCAGGTCTCTCTGGGGCTCTTCTCATCTAGTGTACTCCTGCTTCTGCTTCTGAAGCAGCTGCTCCCACCATCAGTTCCCTCAGTCGCTTTTTTCTCCAAATGTTCTGTCACTAGATTTTCTAATTACTGTCCCCAGTAGCTGTGCCCGGACCTTGCCCTTCTCGCTCGTACCGTCACTAGACTCACAGTCTGAGAGCAACCACCAGAGCTCTGGATGCAGGAAGTGACCACAGTGGGAAGACAGACTGAAGTTCAGGGAGTCCATCGTCAGGGCCAGTCTGTTAAACAAGAAAGGAGCACCAGAGCTTGAGCCGTGCTTGCTTAGCTCTCTAACTTCTGTGGCCTTTTCTTTATGCTGCTTCTACCTAGAACAAGCAATAGAACCATGAATTGAAGTGCCCTTTGCTTTGATTTTTGGAGCTTATACCTAATATCCCTGCACAGGTTCTTAACCTAAAAATCTACAGAACTGTGTGCAAAACAGTTCTTTGTATGTATTTTCCTAAGACGGTTTGTAGTTTTTATGGACTCTCAAGAGGACATATAACCAAAAAGGAGAAGTTAAAAATAAATGCTATAAGGGAAGTCATGTTGAGAGTGAACCTTCCTGAAATGCTGTCCTGCTGAAATAGTCAAGACTCTTACGTTTTTATACCAACAGAGGGAGCTAGTGCCTAGATGGGTGGTACCATCATGTCAAGTCTCAGGCTATTACACAATGTACTCAAAGTTGCTCTTCCTAAGAGATGGATACTGTTGGGAAGAATCATCCTACTCAGGGCTTGGTAGGCAAAGCTGTAGAAGAAAGCTACTAACCAGGAAGATATAACTGTACTCAGTATATCTCCTTTCTCCAGAGCCAAACACCCAGTATCCTGCTCTCTTTCCCTGAAGAGATGCTCAGTCAGGTGTCTGAAAGCTCTCCAGAACCCTCCCAAGCCGAACACCTGCCCAGGTCACTTATCTGATCACCTGGCTCAAGAAGGAGTGACAGGTCTTGTTGGATTTCTCTTCCAGGTCTTTCAGTTTGCAGTCAAAGAATCACTTATCCTGAAGCTGCCGACAGATGAGCTCATGAACCCCTCACAGAAGAAGAAAAGAAAACACAGGCAAGGGTTGGACAAAGAACTGTGTGTGGCTGACCTGTTCCCTCCAGTCTGACCTCCCCTTGGACTTCCCATCTGCCTCCCTCTTTAGCCACTGCCCATTAGTTTGGGATTGTACAACTGAGGGCCAACCTCCTCATAGCCTGGAGGCCTAGGCCTTGGACCAGCCCTTCTCCCATTCCTGGATACTGTGGACCTTGAGATGACTGATTTTCCATTTAAGCTCCTGGCCAGTAAGACACGAGCTGGCTGGCCTCATGGCTCCACCCCGAGGTCATTTCTCCTCCTCATTTACTGCTGTGCCACTTCTCAACTCTGACCAGAGTTATACTTTTTTTCCCCACCTGTGTTGTTTTTAAGTTGCATAATAACAGTGTCTTCTGTTATTATGTGGGGGATATTCCCCAGCCATCAAACTGTAGACCTCAAAGCAGGTCCCATTGTCATTTGCCAAAATATGCTAGTTCCTCAGGGCCATGACCCAGACCCATCCTGTCTCTCTGTTTCAGGTTGTGGGCTGCACATTGTCGGAAAATTCAACTGAAGAAAGGTAGGGGCCCCCCCCCCAGGGCGTTCCTTGGCAGTTGGGCTCAAGGTCCTGCCCTCGGCCATCCTGCTGCCCCACCTGCAGCTGCACTTGACCTTGCACTGCTTCCCCAGACTGCAGATTCCTCAGTAGCAGCTGAGGATAGTTCAGCTTCTCACTAGCTGAGAAGACTTTTGAGGAGTTAAGTTAGAGCGTTGTGGTCTCTAACTTCACAGTGTGCCATCTGCTAGGTTCTAGATTTCATTTACTGTTTAATGTAGACTACCCTGTGGTCCCAGACCATTTCCACTCTCCAGAAAAGCAAATCCCCCCCCTGTAGCTTAGGAACATCCATCATCCATGATTGCTTCCCACTTCAGGTGCTGCATGTGTGTCCCAGGTTATGGTTAGAACACGCTTCCTTTGATTCAAGGCAGTTTGGCATTGGGAGCAAGAGCAGCCAGGGAACATGGGCACAGCAGTGTCCTGGTTTGTCTTTTCTCTCCTAGATAACTCTTCCACACAAGTGTACAACTACCAACCTTGCGACCATCCAGACCGCCCCTGTGACAGCACCTGCCCCTGCATCATGACTCAGAATTTCTGTGAGAAGTTCTGCCAGTGCAACCCAGACTGTAAGAGTTTTGCATTTTCCCCTGTAGTCTACCAAAACAGTCGACCCAGTGCATCCCAGGTTTTTTCCCTTCATGCCCTTTGCTGCTTAATGGCCTTCTCATATTCTCTCTGCTGTGTTTTAAGCATTCTACAGAGGAAACAGGGTACTTTGATCTAAAATAGCCATTTTAAAAACCTTGGGTGTATGATTCTAAAAGCAACAATTACACAGAAATCTGTTGCTTTCCCAACTTTACCTTTCAGGGCAGAACTAAGATGCATGGGAATCTTTTTCCCTAAGGTACACTCACAGCCAGCCTTTCCCAGGTACTGTTTTACGACATATACTGTGTATGTCTATTTTAATTTAATATCAGGTCAGTCTGGATGTCAGCAGAAGTTATGAAGAGGCTAAAAGTGCTTCTCTTTAACTTCTTAGCCTACCGTCCCCTTCCCCACTCAAGGCTGACCACTTTGATGGCAGCCCCAGAGCTTGCAGAACTTGGTGCCTAAGCAGTTGGGCTGGAGCTACCTCCTCGCCCATAGCAGACAGAAGTCTTAGCCACAGCGGGAGGGGTTCTTGTGCTGGGGAGGGCGGGGTGGAGGTGGGTGGCATAGAACGGATGCATTCTGTTCTCAAAATGATTCTTGTTTTGAGGGTGAATATTTACCAGTGAAAAGCACTGATTTCATTTTCTCTGGGGAACTATTCACCACTCTTTCAAATTCCACCAACAAGGGAGAGGGAGAGCATTGTCGGACAATCTCTAGGAAACACATCTCTGTAGTCAAACCTGCTTTTTTACTCTCAGGCATGCATGTTGGGAGGCACTTTATTTTCTCTGGGAAAAACTTGAGTATGTGGTTATTGAGAAGGGAGCTGCTTTCTTCCTTTGCCAAATATCCTTGAAGCCACACTGTTTACTTCTCTACTGTCCCTTGAGTCAAACCTGAGCCCCAGCATTAGCTTGCATCTCTTCCTAACCTTACCTATTGTCCCACCCAGGTCAGAATCGTTTTCCTGGCTGTCGCTGTAAGACCCAGTGCAATACCAAGCAGTGTCCTTGCTATCTGGCAGTGCGGGAGTGTGACCCTGACCTGTGTCTCACCTGTGGGGCCTCAGAGCACTGGGACTGCAAGGTGGTTTCCTGTAAAAACTGCAGCATTCAGCGTGGACTCAAGAAGGTGAGAGCTCTTCTCAGGACTTTCAGCCAGATTATGGAGTGAAAAGACTGAACAGTTCTGAGAAACCTCTTTCTACTGGTTCCTTAGAGAGTTTGTACATGAAAGTGCTTGGTAAATCCTAAAAGACACACTTTTACTGAATAAATAAACATTTCTGTCCCTGTGAGGGATTATAAAAGTGACCCCTGAACTTTCCAGACTAAGAAGAGCAGAGAGTATGGACATGTCATGTTTTTACTTGACACATAGCAGTGAATTCCCATCGATTCAGGTCCAGGAGGTCCCCAAGGCTGGAGGAAGAGGCGTCATGTTGTCTTTCACCCCCTTCCTTTTTTGTTTTTCCTCCTGCAAGAACAGAATGCCTTGGACCTTTTTCTGTTTTCAGATCCTCTTAACAGTTGCTCATTCTTTCCACTCTACTCCCCAACCACACATACGTGCCCATGCAGCCCACACACTTCCTCACGTACGCCCTGTAATCTGAGCTTTGACTCCTTCTTCCCCAGCACCTGTTGCTGGCCCCTTCAGATGTGGCCGGATGGGGCACCTTCATTAAGGAGTCTGTGCAGAAGAACGAATTCATTTCTGAATATTGTGGTGAGGTGAGTGCTATCGGTTTAGACCACATTCTTACCTGGGGAGATACTGATGAGAAACCCTGGTTTTCTGTGTGCCAGACTTCTGCGACTTAATCTCTAAATAACTCAGCTGAATTCTCATGTGACCCCTTGGGGGATCCTATAGACCTATTTGCATTCCTGAAATAAACCCCTTTTCTTCAACTGTTTGGCAACTCAGGCCACACAAGGGGGGTGTGCAGGGTGTGTGCTTCAGCTTTAATACTGGTTAGTCTGGGTGGGGATTGGAATGAAATAACCCGAGCTCTGTCTCTTACAATTCTCATCATCATTGTAAGCCCCTATGTGTGACACTGCCTCCTCCCGGTCTTTTCTAGGACAGGGGACCATGCTCTGAGCAGACTGCCTGATCCCCCTGTTTGTTCCTTGTCTGTCTCTGCAGCTCATCTCTCAGGATGAGGCTGATCGGCGAGGAAAGGTTTATGACAAATACATGTCCAGCTTCCTCTTCAACCTCAACAATGGTATGGCATCTCCTTCTCTCATCCAAAGTCTCAAGTCTTCCTGCCAGGTTTCCCTTGCTGTGTGTGGTCTTGGTTCAGGTCAGCTCCAAATCTTCCACCAGATGCATAGAGCAAGGTGGTGAGATTGAACTCAGAGATACCATGAGTCTCAGTTCACTTGCTTTGGGAGAACCTCCATCTCTGGGTTGTGTTATAATTGGAGCACTGAATGCTTACACCTCAGAAATCTCCCTGCCTGGTAGAGTCTTAATTCCAGCCAAAAAGGGGGACCCACAGGGAGTGCTCTGATGTGAGGCTGCAGTCTAATGCTGCATGCTTTCTCAACTTCTTCTTTTAACACTGAGCTTCAAAATTCCCACTAGAATGTATTGTTTCTGTTACCATTTAATTGATTTTAAATTCAGACTCAAGAAGCTGTGGAAGTGCCTGGTGAGCTAATGGTCTTCCCTGGTTTACTTTATACAGATTTTGTAGTGGATGCTACCCGGAAAGGAAACAAAATTAGATTTGCAAACCATTCAGTGAACCCCAACTGTTATGCTAAAGGTGAGTTCCCAGTGACCTAGGAAGTCGGATAGGGGGTTGGGGATGGATGCTTCACTTACTATTTTTCATAGATGAGGGGTTTTTTGTCCAAAGATCATCATGATTATGTCTGGGATCATTTTGAGCCTCTCTCTCTCTCAGTTTTATAATCTGCTTTTTTCACTGAACACATTATAAAGGTTTTTCCACAAATGTGAACCTTTTAAAGATAGTTCTTTCCTCACGTTACTAGCTAGAATAACATATCTGAAAGCATAGAGGTAACTACTTTCATTGACAACATTCTAGTCCCCCTTCATTTCTATTTTCCCTGGGAATTTGGAGAAAATCAGCCTAGAATCACTACTGAATGTTGCCTTGGAGTTGATGAGGAACTTAGCCTTGGGTTCATCTTACTTGCAGTGGTCATGGTGAATGGGGACCATCGAATCGGGATCTTTGCCAAGAGGGCGATTCAAGCTGGTGAAGAGCTCTTCTTTGATTACAGGTGTGGCAGTCAGAAAAGGTCCTAGGGAGGTGGCCCTGGAGGCAGAAGGGGTGGTTGTTGGAATTGATTGGGGGCCTTAAGGAGAGTGATGTGAATATAGGAGAGGATCTCATGGTGGTCAAGGCTTTTTCTTTGTTCTAGTCTCTGGTGCCTTGCCTCAGAAGGGGAGCATTGTGAACCACTGTTTGGGAGTAGGAGGGGAAGTGAGACAGGAGGGAATTCCATCTTTTCAGTCACAAAAGCCTTCAAAGTAACTTGGTTCCTTCTTGTGCTCTGGGACAGGTACAGCCAAGCTGATGCCCTCAAGTACGTGGGGATTGAGAGGGAGACCGATGTCCTTTAGCCCTCCCGGGCCCCACACCAGCGCTTATGGTAGCGGCACTGTCTTTGCTTCCATGCACACACCACTGCTGCTCAAGTTTCCTGCACTATGTGTCTCCCACACCGAGAAACCCCCCACCCACTTCCTCTGTAGTGAGGCCTCAGCTATGTCCAGTGGGTACAAAACTGTATCAGTGAGAGGGGGGACAGGGGCAGCTAGGGATTGGGCTTCCAGGAGAGAGAGTTGCAGAAGTGGGAGACTGCACCTCAGGCCTCAGAGGAGGAGAGCACAGGCTGGGGGTGGGTGATATATGCTTATTTTCTTTTCAGCTACTTAGGCTGTGGGCCTCAGGAATCAATTGGACAGTTCCTAACAAGCATTAGCCTATAATTCTAACTTTGTAAATCAAGGGTCCTTATGTAACTGGGTTGCCAGCATATCTGTCTGTGATCCTAAGACCTGGGGAGGACAGGCTAAGTGAAGTTCAGTACCTGGAACTTAGGAGTGGTCTGGGTTAATGGAAAGGCTGATGGGCAACACAGACTGAATTCAGAGGGGAGACAGGTCACCTTACTACCTCTTCTCTCCTGCAGAGTTCAGACTGAAAGAGTGTGGCCTCTAAGTATAGCTATTCAACGCTAGGGGAAGGAGAACTAAGTGCCATCCTGCCATAGACAGCGAGTGAGAGCCAGCCTGATGATAGTAGTTGAACTGGTAAGCCTGGGCCCAGCAGGCTGTGAGAAACCTTCTCTCTGCTCTGGAGATGGATGGATAAGTTCTCAGATTCCAGGAGCAGGTGCCAGTGCCCTGTCAGCTTCTTCCAAAGCTGGCTTAATGACTGCAGGCAGGCATTATGCTGCTGCAGAAGAAATGGGGTGTGCCAGGCTGGGTGTGAACATTCTGGTTCCTTGGATATGTAGTTGTTTTTCAGGCCTTTCATCCCCCTCAGAGGCTAGGCCCATGGGGCCACGTTTCTTCTCTCTTCCAGGTATTGGGTATTTGCCTGGACTAAAGAAGGGGAAGGTCAGTGTGACTTTCGTGTCTAAAGCACCTGCTGTTGGGGAGGGAGAATTGACAGTTTGGAGGTGAGGGACTGCCACATTGCACATGTGTAGGGTGGCATCATGCATGCAGTGCAGATGGGCAGAGGGTAGTTGAAGTGTCCAGAAGAAGATGGTCCACCACCTGTGCTAGTCCATGGTGCCATTCTCTCTGGGATTCATGCAGAGCAAAGCACTTTATTTCTTTTAGAAGGTCTGTGGATTGAGGTGGAGTTTGAGCCAAGATCTCTGGGCTCCGTGCCCAAATCCCATTTTAAGGTAGGGGGAAAGAGGGGAACAGGTGAAGATTCTCTCTCAGTTCTGTCTCTCCTGCTGAAGCAGAAGGAGCTACCTTGACACATAAGAACTGAAGGAGAATGGGGCCAACTCTTAAGAGCTGCCCCAGTGTCTGTGGCTGGTGTGCTGAGCTAGCAGGGAATAAGGAGCACTGTGCAACGTAGAAGGATGTGGGCAGGTACAGACTGACCTAGAGAGTATCAGAATAGGGAGCAGGCTTCTCCCTTCTCCCTAGAGAATCAGAGCCTCTCTTCTCCAGTCTGTGCTGACCACTCCCTTCCAACCCCGCTGGCCATCCCATGAAGCAGAGAGTGGGGTTTTTCTGGCCGAGCTGTTGCCTAGGGATTTTGCACACACACACTCACATTCTTGCACTCACCACACTTGTGGGCATGCATGCACTCAGCACTGAGCACAGCCCCAGCCAGCTTCTGACAGAAGCCTCTTCCCACCTGATTGGGCCAGCCCCCACTGTGATTCTGAAACCTACATCTACTTGGGTTTGTATTCACTGGGGACACCCTCTAGCTGGACTGCAGGCTCTGAATTACTCATAAATTATATGGAAAAACCAGAGATAGGCAAAGAAGGAGGAGTTAGGTCTGTCTGAAGTGCCAGGGGCTGGCTATGAGGAATAGGTTGGGAGAAAATTACATCAAGCCTTTGAGAGGCTAGACTGACCCCACCCTTCTGTCAGTGTACAGAATCACTGTGGTCTATCCCCTTCTTCCCCAGTTTCAGACCACTAATACTCCTGTTCCTGCAGCATTCCCATTCTTTTTCCTTGCTAACCCCCACCTTTAATGACGGGTCTCAACCCCTCCCCCCCAAGACATGTAATAATGGATGGAACACAAGGTGGTGGGGACCCAGGGGAGGCTGGTATGTGTGCGGCTTTACTGCCAGTGAATTTCACGCACTTTAAAGTCCTGTGGCTTGTGACCTCTTATCTGAATAAAGTGGTAGAGTTCATTTTGGCAAGTTGTGTACTGTGTGCATTGGAGCTGCAGGGATCCAAAAATGATTGTACAGGGGCTGCTTGAGCTGAAGCTTTAGCACTCTGCTCCCCACTTGTCCACTGAAGTCTGGGGTTGGGGGAGGTGAGGGGAATGGCAAGAACCAATCAGCCTTCTGGTAGGTGTTTCAAGAATTCTGAGAGTTGTCACAGAAATTTTCAAGCCCTCAGATTAGTTCCCTTAAAATCATGCCACTTATCCCCTAACCATGACGCCAGCTACCACACACAGACTGGGGCGCTGCCACTCTGCTTTATTAGAACGGCTCCAAGTCTGAGCACAGCTCCGGAGTGGAGGCTGGATCAGCCTGGGTGAGTGACCAGCAGACCTCATGAGACTTCCAACACGGGAGAAGCAAACTACAGACTGTGCACAGGACAGAACAATTTTTTCTTTTATATATAAACTGGTAATTTAAAAATTAGAGTAATATGTAGTTTCTCTAGAGAGACTTTGCAACAAAAAATATATATAAAGAATATGACCTCCTGGGCAAATGAAGCAGCATCTCTGAACAGAGGAAAGAGGTCTCCTCATGCACTGGAGAGGGGGCCAAGCCTTTGAACAGGCACCAAGGCTATTGCATATCTTGGAAAAGGGAGGAAGAGTAGAAGGCTGGCTAGTCAGTGTGGCTAGCTAGCATCTGCATTATTCTATGTTGCAAGTTTTTTTATGGCTTTGGCTAAAGCATGTGAAGCAGTGGAGGTACTAAGGTGCTAAAGTGAGGCCTCTCGGTCTCAACAAAAAACAAAAACTGGGAGGGGGACAGCAGTGGAGTCCTCCCTAACCCCCAACTTAGTGGCAGCAGATGGAAGATGTCCTGCAGGGCAGGGGGGAGGCTGGGGGATATGATTTAGCAGCCTCCTCCCCCCATACCCTGTGCATCCCTGCAATCCCACACATCTGTCCCTGCAGAGACTGGATATTTGAAGGGAAGCAGTTAATCTCCCCTGCGCTCTGTTAATCCCTGGCAGCAGCTGGGACAGGATGGCAGGAATGGCCTTTCTCAACCCCATGAGGCTTCTCTTTTGGGGCAGGCAAACAACCACGAGTCTAGGGGAACGGAGATGGGCAGGGCATTGGTTTAGGCAGTGAGGCTCAGCCACTCCCTTTGGTCCCATCTGTAGCTCTGCCCCCCAGACTTAGTAGGAGGGGCCTCCTCTGGATGAGCAGAACGAGCCAAGAGCAGCCAAATGTCCTGACAGGGTCGGGTGGAGGCGGGAACTGGGGATTCAGAGGAGAGGGGACTGGTCCCTGAAGCCCTTCTGATTCATTCAGACCTGGACTCCTCCAGGATCTGGGGTAGGTTTTGGTCCCGGGGGCCAGGGGCTGGGGCTGGGACTTGGGTGGAAGCTGGTGTAGCGGTTGGGGCCTGGGCAGGGCCTGAAGTAGGTAGGGGAGGTTTGCTGACAGGGTGGTAGTCGTGGGTGGCCTTGGGCTCATTGGTATGGTAGGAGCCCTTGTAGCGATGATTTTGCAAATAGAAGAGCACCAACATTCCTACCAGTCCTAGCAGCAGGAAGGCCACCAAAACTGAAAAGGAAAAAAGAAACAATTCAGGGTAGATCTGTGGGGTTTCAGCTATGTACAGACACATGTGAATGCTTTTGGCGAAAAGCATACTGTTTGACCATATCAGGCTATTCCTAAGTGTCTGCTAGGTCTGAGTTCCTGGCTTATCACCTGCCATCTTCTATTTCTAATATTCCCTTTCCATATCCATGAGAGTTACCCTAGTTTCTCATCTCTCTAGATGTTACTGTACATCCATTTCCTCATCCTTAGCTATAGCCTCACTTTATATTTCATTTTGATTAAAAGTCTATAGTGTCCTCACACATTTAAAAATCTCCAGCCCAATTATATACTGCCTTGAGCATAGCCTATCATCCTTTGTACCGGCAGGCACCTAGCGCCTTAACCACCTCTTGGCCCTGGGGATATGGGCAGGAGGGAATGCTGACAGGGCAAAATTAGGAGGTCAGGGTAGTATTTGCATTACTCACAGCCTAAAAGTATAGCGACCCATCCCTCATCGTGATAGTATGGGAAGTCTGAAGAGGAGAAAGCACCAGTTAGGAGAAGTTGCCCCTGTGTCAAAAATCATTTCCCTTCCCTGTCCTCCCTCCTTCCCTCACTCTTCTGTATCCCTGAGACGAACCTGGGGGCAGATACCAGGGATCCAGCTCAGGTGGCACCTCTGAGACAAGACGTGGCATGGCCCCACAGTTAGATTCAGAGAGTTCTCCCTGAATTCGAAGGGCCTCAGCTAGCTCAGCGGTCATGGGTCGAGGGGTTCGGAAGTGGGTCTTCAGGGGAGCCACATTGTTGAATCGGACACCAGACAGGCAGCCTGAGAAACCTGGTGTGTTGTAGCGCTGGATCTCTGGGTCAATTACTCCCGTCTCTGAGGGAGAGGCAGGCCCAGTAAAAACAGGGCTTGAACGAGCCATAGCCTCGCCCTGGACTCCTTTTTATCACCACCTCCACTGCTTTCTCCCCTGGACTCCAGGGACTTCACCCAGCGCATTCTCCCCCTGGCTTACCCATAACACGCCCTAGGTACAAGGCCTTGGGAGAGTCCAGCTGGCTGTCCACCAACAGTGAGAACTTCTGTTCTGTTAGGGGGAAGTAGTCCACCTATAATGGGGAGGGGAAAGGAGGTAAGGGAGGGAGAGCTGGAGGCAGACACAGGGTTTCTGTCCAAACTGGTGGTGAGTCCTAGCTCAGTCCTAGGTGGGCAACCCCTGGCCCAGATGCAGGATTTGGTATTTAAAAAACCCAACAACCTGGCTTTGAGTTCTGCAGCTTACTAGTGGCTTGACTAGAAAAACCACTTTACTTTCTGAGCCCATCTGAGAACATCTGCCTGCTTAGATTACCTCATGGGTAGGTTGTGAAGGTGACATGATGTAACACACAGGAAAATCCTCTGTAAATTGGAATGTGCTATGCAAAGGCTAAATGTTTAACATTTTCCGGGGTGCTACAACCTAGATCGTGAGGTTGTGATCTGGTTTGCCTCCCTCCATACACACCTGGATGAAGAGGTTGCGGTAGACTCTCGTGATATTGACGCTGTGGGGCTGGCCATCAGTAACTGGTCGTGTGGTTAGTTGGTACACATAGGGACTGGTGCCCAGCTGATATCTCAGCTGCAGGGTCCCTATAGAGTGGGGAGGACAAAGAGGGGGGTCTCCTCTCAGCTCCCCCAATCCCCATCTTCGAAGAGTGCTTGGGTCCTTACATAGGTGGATCAATAGTTGTGAGAATGAAGGGTGCCTCGAAGGAAGCTGGAATTGAGGCAGAGAGCCTGTAGGGAGCTTACCATCTTCTTTGATGAGCACAGCCATGTAGTCACGCACAAAAGAGCTGACGTAGAGCAGGACAGCGGGGGCAGAGTCAGTGCTGAAGCTGAAGGATACCTCCTCCCCAGTAACGTTGTAGACAGGCCCACGGTACCCTGGCACAGGTCGGCCAGGCTGAGGGTAGTCAGGCAGCCGGTACCCAGGGCCGTGGTAGCCAGGCACGTAGCCAGGAGTGTCGTAGCCGGGGATATAGCCAGGCTCATAGCCTGGCACTGGCCGACTCAGCATGTGGGAGAACTCCTGGGCTGCCGAGCGCAGTGCTGACTGTAGGTTATAGCGCATCCAGGTGCCAGGCTCAAAGAAACCGCCAATATCTGAAGGCACAGGTAATGAGGTCAGGGACCCTATTCCCAAATTCAGACGTTGTATATATGTCACCCACACATGGCCCCTGGGACTTGCCCTCAGTTTCTGCCAGCACCAAACACACCTCCATTCATTTTTAGGTCCCCTTGAGCCCCTATGTCTTAGAATGGAATCTTAAAACCATAAGAAATGTGAAAGATCACCTAATCCAACCCTTGCATTTTACAGATGGGGGAACTGAGGCTCAGAAATGGGTAGTGACTTGCCTAAAGATACACAGTAAGTGGAGAGCCAGGATTCAAATCAAGATATCAGCACCCCACTGGGACTCACCACTACTCACACTTCTAAACCAAGATCAAAGGTCTTCTATTGGCCCCTAAATCCCTGTCTCCCTGCTCCACCAGACTTAACACCATTAACCTGCTCATGCATTCTCCATGATCAGCCTTAAGGGGGATGCAGTCTGGGTATTTGCACAATCTGGTATATCTGCAGACATTGTGGTGAGTGTCACCTTAACCAAGAACCGGTTGTGGACATGGAGGAGTGCAACAACTTGTCAAATAGGAAATGGCCTGGGGGGGCACCATGCGGCCTGAGGTGGATATGCTTGCAAGTGGGGGGTAACCTGTGTTACCTTGGTGATAGTGGGAAGATGGGAACAGCATTTGCTTGTTGCTTTTGAGTTCTTTTAGTACCCGCTAGCTGTATCATTCCTTACTTGCCTCACTTTACTTACGCCTTTGGAGTTCACCCACATCTTCATCTGCCTGACAGCCCCAGCTCAGAGCTCAGGAGCCCAGGGGCGACTCCATAGTTTTCCCTGGTGCTGACTTTTCATGCTCCTTCGTTCCCTGCCCTCCCTACATGCCCTGTGGCTCCCTGCCCTCCTATAACCAGCAGCACTGACCGTGGTTGCAATATGGCCCGTCAAAAGCCGTGAGGTCACAGTCACATGTGTAGTAGCTGTAGCGCTCCACACAGCGGCCTCCATGGAAACAGGGGAACTGGGGGTGGGCACAGTGGCCTGTGCAGTTGGGTGAGGTGCCCTCAGAGGCATTGGCACGACCCTCCAGGTTCAGAGTCACTCCGTTCAGACGCATAGCCCTCAAGCAACCCACAAAGGGGCGCCTCTTAAGCTCTGCAGATCCTGGGAAGGGTGGGCAGGTGAAGAAATGGGTGTAGAGTCAGAGACAGAGATAGAACTGGCATTGGGAAGGGAACCAAAGGGGCTAGAAGAATGGCATAGGTGCCAGGGACTGGAGAGAAAGAGGAGTCTTTGGCTCACTCAGAAGCAGGGAGGATTGGGATCTAAGGTATGGGGTGCCTGGAAAAGAGTGGCCTTGCAGTGGTGAGAAGGTGAAGAAGGCTTCAGACCTGCCTCTGGGTGGCTGCTCACCAACATAGAGGGGCTGGTCGTACTCCAACCAGATGTAAGTCTGCAGGGGCATAGGCCGCAGCACCCAGGGCCGGTGATCCACACGGAGCCGGGCCTGCTTCACGTTGATTTCAGCCCGGATCAGGTGCCACTCATCATCGTTGAATTCAAAGTCATCTGAGTGTACTGTCAGGTTCTCATCCCCATTCCCCACATCGAAAGCGAAGACCACATCGCGGGATGCTAGACAATGTGGGGGTTGGGGGAGAGGACTCAGGCCTGCAAGATCCCTCACATAGTCTCCGTCTAATGCAACCTCTCTTCCTCACTCTCTGGAGCTCTTTGAATGTCCCTCCAATTTGTCTACAGCTTGGGACAAAACCCATGAACTGCTGAAAACTTCATACCCCTGGTCTTTCCCAAATTTGCACATCCCTCATAGAGTCATCTGCCCCACTCTTCAGATTAGAAGCATAGCTTCTCTTGGCTCCATAGAGGCAAAGTGGATGCCCAGCATCACAAAGCTGGCTATCAAGACAGAGGGCCTCAAACATAGTGCACTAAACCCCTTTCTATGCTGCTTCTCAAAAGGGCATCTGCCCTTTTCTCTTCCCCCAGCCTCCACCTACCCTACATCTCCCCAGAGATCTTCTACCCTAAGTCCTACATTCCTCCCAGTATCTGCCTGCTCACTGTTGAGTTCCACCCGCACGTAAGGTCGACGCCACTGGCAGTAAGGGCCCCCCATGTTCTCTAGGAAGACTCCTGAGGAAGCCGAGGTCCTGAAGTAGAAGGAGACATCAAGGCTGTAGTTGGCACGGATTGGGGGAAAGCGGAGTGCAGCCCCAGTGTGGAAGGAGATGGTGTTCCAGGAATTTCCTACAAAACCAGATGGAGGAAGGCCTTATCAAGGAGGCTGGAAGGTGGAGGAATAAGTGGGCCTCAGGCAGGATGGGGAAAGGTAGGGCAAAGGAGGGCAGATATGGGTAACAAGTGGAGACTAGAGACCCCCAATGGGTCAGATGGCCTTGACTTTGGAAACTGGAGAGCCAACAAAAGGGGTCTACCACTCACGATCGCCATAGCAGCGCAGAGGCCTCAGGAAGAACTGGGCCTCAGAACTGGAGCGGTTTGTATCTCCCACCACCACCTGAGTGACAGGCAAATGGTCCACAAAGGTCAGAAGTCCCTTGTCGGTCCTCCTGTGGGGGCAGGATGCAGTGACTCAGTGCCTGCTGTTCAGCTGCCCCTGGGGTCCTGAAAGCCCTGTCCCACGGTCACCCTCACCACTGGGGCTGGTCGGCATCACAGTTACAGTGCAGAGCAGGGTCCACACAGCTCCGGTCTAGACCACAGGCACAACGCTGGATCCCAGGCTGTGAGCCTCCCCAGTAGAAGTGTTGCTCCTCATTTCGGCCAATCCAAAAGCTGTAGGGGTAGCCTCCTGGGGAAGAGGCGCAGGAATTTTCCAGGCTCTGTCCCTCATCGGCCTCTGGGCTCCTCTTTTATTCTTCCAACCAGCCCAGACCCTTGCTTGAATCCTCGAGTCCAGGGCTCCAGCCAAACCCTCTGGTTTCCTTCTCTCAAGCCCCCACTGGTCTCTCCTCCAGCTCTCCAGCTCACCACCACCACCACCAGACCCAGCCCTAACCTGCGGTGTTGAGCAGCCGGGAATTGTAGCAGGAGAACTCGATCCACTGTTCACAGTGCTGGGAAGCATTGGCCAGGGCACTGACTTCCTCCCAGGATGCATTCCAATACTGGATGGCCCCCAGGAATGGCCGCTCCATGCTAGAACCTGTCACCCGAGTTGTCCACAGCCTGTCATGCCGCACAACTGTCCAGGCCCGGTTCTCTGGGGGAGAGGCAGGGACAGAGCTTTGGCTGGATATTCTCTATCCATCTCCCTGCTCACCTCCACCATGAGTGCTGCAACTCAGGGCCAATAAATGTGGCTAGCAGCTCCATTCCAGCCCGGCTCTGGGCCCTTGGCCTTGCAGGCTGGACATGCAACAGCTGGAATGGGTCAGGAAGCTGGAATTTTCTTCAAGGCTAGTTTACACATTCCTGAGTGTCCCCTTTCCCCTCTGCCCTCCTTTACCCCCACCACAGTTTAATCTTACTAGCCCTTGTCCACTCTCTTATCATTCCATTTCCCCGACACCCCCTCAAAGCCTTGTCAGCTGTCCCTCTATCACCCATCCAGATTGCTTACCTCGAATATCACAGTACACTACAAATGGCTTTAGGGGGCCACTGCCGTCAGGATCAATGGTGAAGTTTCCAGAAGTTTTCCCACTGAGCCGATAAGCCTCACATGATTCTTTATATAATGCTGGTAGGTCATGCAGTAGAGAAAAGGTAACGGGTCAGAGGGCTAGGAGGGCAAACCCCACCATTTCTAGCAGCCTCATGATCCCTACCAACCTCCTGACCTCCCCTGTCCCTGACTCTTCCCCATACCAAACGGGCTTAC
Organism: Manis javanica; assembly: GCF_040802235.1. Taxonomy (NCBI): domain Eukaryota; kingdom Metazoa; phylum Chordata; class Mammalia; order Pholidota; family Manidae; genus Manis; species Manis javanica. Next base: position 161,526,834 of record NC_133159.1, on the reverse strand, counting down.
GTTGGTGGCAGGTCTCCCCCTTGTAGCCTGTTAGTTCACAGTAGCAAATGAAGTCATCCCAAGACTGGTAGCAGCGTCCATCATGCTCACACATGTTAGGGTTGCACCTAGGAAAGGGGGTTAGTACCAAGGGAAGGAGCCTTATTGGGAGCTTGAGAGTGGGGTCTGATCCCTATAAGCTTCACTCCCAGCTCCTGAGAGCACCAGGAAGGACCCTGTGAGACACACCCACCTAGCTAGCCCTGTATAAGCCTAAATACTGAGGCATTAGGCAGGCCTCAGAGTTCAAGTACTACTGTTTCCCCTTCCGCAAAATAACAAATAATGCCATATTCCCCCTGGTCCCCCCACAAAAAAGAAAATCCTCTAGGACCAAAACCAGGTGCTTCATTTCCATTCTGAGCATATGTCACTATTAGGGAAGAAACAGGAGGTAATAGGTCAAGGAGTAATCATCTCCAGGTGGGAGACTGAGGAGCTGGGACCAGAAGAGAGGAGCTTATTGAGAGAGGCCATGCCCATTGGGAGACCATGGAGGAGGACTTTGGGGGGATCGATCACCTCTTACAGGGAAAGGGGCTTCTGGATACCTATCAGTGATGCCACATGTGTCAAAGAGGACCTCAGCATAGTATCCAAGCCGCCGGCCCTCCACCAAAGTCAGGTTGACCAGTTGACCATCCACCTTGAGCAGCTCCATGCAGCCATGGAATGCCGTCTGGTTGGAGTGGCAGCCCGATGGACTGGCTGGCTTGGGACAACCTGGAGCAACCACCCCTGTGAGGCCCTCCCCAAGGAAGACCCCAGAGACCCTCCCCCAGGGAGATGTCAAGGGAAAGCCAGACACAAGGAAGAAAGGAGGGAGGCCAGTAGCCAATGGCAATGACCTTCCAGTCCCCATGGCCACAGAGGGGAAAGAGATTTATCCCTATACAACTCTCCAAGTAGCCCTGTCTGGGTGGACTTAGGTGGGGTCTTCCCATCCAGAGACACGGGTATGGCCAGTTGGCCCCAACTTACCCCCAAAGAAATATGAGGTCCCTGTACGGATCAGCAGTGGGTATGAGACCCTGACCTCTGCCCCCTCCACATCATCAATGCTGATGACTGCATGGTTCTCCTGTGCCACGAAATTCACCTCATGCCAAAAGCCATCATTCAGGCGGTACCCTGGACAGGAAAGGAGGATGGTGTGGGTGGGGGAAACACTACACTCTAGAAGAGTGTCTTGAATGGGAAAGCAGCAACCCCACACTGCCCCAACAGCAGCCTATGTACCCCCTATTACTACACTTATCACACTGAGTGGTGGTGAGATCTCTGAACATCTCTCATCACTCTCCATAACTTGAGCAGCTGAGGTAGGGTCTGCAAAGTCCTAAGTGAATAACAAACACCTCCAGAGATCCACTGGAACTGGTGAATACCACGGCTCTCAGCCTTCCTGCTTCCCCCAACACCCTTAGCTGCTCAGAACTGCTCCCCCACCCAGCTGCCTCCAACCACTCCCACTTTCCCAGGGTCCAGGGACCTGCCCTGCTCCCTGCACTCCTTCACCCTTCTCCAGTAAGTAAGGGCCTCAGGCCAGGCCTACAATCTCCCTAACTCTCCTGTGCGCTCCTCCGACCTCCTTCTCTGTGCCTCTTCCAACCCTCTATCCCTCACCAGCAGCGAACTGAAGTTTCTTCCTGGCAGTCTGCGCGATGGACACGTTGACCTGCCCTTCACTGAGCATCAGCTCCACGTGGCCCAGCCCGTCCCCCAGGAGGGAGAAAAGCAGCAGCCCTGTGAGATCCCAGGTGCGGAAGCGAAAGGAGACTGCCAGGCGGCCGCGGCGAGGGAAGCCAGGCACTTGCACGAAGTTGTGAGGACCTCCAAAGTTGATGGGGTGAGGAACCGGGTCCAGGCAACGGAATGCCACCTTACCCTGGGGTGAGAGGATCCATCAGCACCCGTGAGCCGATGCGCCGCCCCGCCTCTACTGGGAATTCAATTTTCTTTCTGGTTTAAGACCCTGGTCATAGCTCTCCCTGGGTGAGAGGTGGGGGTTAGACCTCCAACCCTGTTCCCAGCCCCCCAAAAATATGTTCGGCTGTGGAGAGGTCTCCAACCAAGTCGGCCCTCCGAAGTCTCCGCCTGCTCTCTGGCTATTGCTCATCTAGACCGTCTCCAGGGTGACCGCTTCCTTCCAGAGTCAGGAGGCAGTTTTCCGCCGACTTGCCGGCAGCGGCACTTGATTAGGCGCTTCTGAGTTGGGATGGGCGAGCACACCAGAACTGCCTTGCGTCCAAGTCCCTACTCAGCCACTGCGCAACTGCGGGACCCACGGCCGAGCCACTCCCAAGGTCTCTGCACCCGTTTTCCTCTCTACAAATTGAGGTAGTCGGACTGGACCACGGCTGCTTGACTGGGGGGTTAGGGAAGTGGCCTTTGCACGTCCTATGAGTCCGTGTTGTCTCCCCTCCACCCCCATTTGGGCATCTGGCTGGGAAGAGAGGGGTCTTCGGCTTTTATCTGCCTCTCAAGACCTCTTCCCTCTCGGCCTCTTTGCTTTCCAAGCGGCTCTGATGTCCCGTCCTCCCGGATCCCCCTTGCCCACTGGCCTCGAAGGTGATCCGCGAATGGCGCCTCACGGCCAGGTCCGCGATGTTAACTCGGTTGAAGATTACGTTTTCCATGCAGCCGCGGAAATTATGCCGATAGGCAAGGTTCTTCTGCGCAGCGCCCACCAGACCCCCGATGAACATCTGCGGGCAGGGTAGGGAGTGAGGTTCCCGGGGTGTGGGAGCGCGAGGGCCTCTGTCCGCCCTCCTCCGTCCGCTCTGCACTTTCCGAAGCTCCAGGCCCGGCTTTATAAAAAAGACTTGAAAAACACACACTTCTGTGGGCTCGCTATTAAAGCTGGAAGCTCGCAGGGCCTCCTGAGGCTTGGGTTCTATCTCTAACTCTACCACAGATCGGCAGCAGATTCTTGAGTAAGACAGGTAACCTATCTGGGGTTCTTTATCTGCAGATCCGGGCCACTGTCTTGACCAATTGGGCCATCCAAAGGGGACAAGTTTCTTATCTTGCCTGATCCCCCAAATCCAGATTTCCATACCCCATCTTGGTAGCTCTGTGGCACCCTGCAACCTGCATGCTAACAGCAACAAGGAGAAAAACCCCAGGCCTTTCTGTGAGCCACAAGTTTGCCAAGAGCTAAGATATTCAGGAACCAGAGAACAAGGTATTAACCTCTGGTAAGTACTGTCCCCCACTGACCACCCAGCACTCCATTCAACCAAAGTTTGCCTCCCACCTCTGATTACCTCTGTGTCCAGGTTCAGTTTCTCGAAGTCACCATTGAGGACAAAGCGTTGCACATAGCCATCTAGAGTGAGGTTTGCTTCTCGGCCAAATCGGTCCACTCGCACGTAATGCCAGTGCTGGTCATTGAGGACACCTCCAGCGCTCACTGTGGTGTGACCTGGCCTTGGCTGGATGGGGCTGCTGCCTGGGGATGGGGTGGGGCAGTGTCAGACCTCAAACCTGGAGCATCCCAGGTAGCCCCTAGCCCTCAGGTGGATCAGCAGCTGGCAGAACAGAGGAGAGGCTGCACAGGTCCCAGGGCAGCCAGGGAGGGTGGGCACACAGAGATTGGGCTAACCAGAGCTTGGGATGGAGCAATGGCCATTGGAGAGTGTGCAATTTAGGATTAAGTCATTTGACTTATCTGAGGCCCTGTTTTCTATCAGTAAACCTTGGGGCAGACAGCTTCTTCTACCTCATCATGTGGATGTTATGGAAAACTAATGAAAAATAACTTTTTGAGTGTAGGTATGTATATGTATATGCATATATATATGTGTATGTAAACATAATGGTTTTACAAGAGGAAACAGACTGAGGAATTGCCTTATGCAAGGTCACACTGCTGGTAGGTGGTAGAGCTGAGACTGGAATCCAGTTTTCCAGACTCAGCACTCAGTGTTTTGCTAGCACCAAATTCTACAAGAAAAAGGCTGGCTAGTCCACACAATAAGGAAGGGGGAGATGAGGGGTGGGCCTCAGGAGAAGGTGTAGGTAGCAAAGCGGCAGGAGAGCCTCAGGGGTCGCACCCTGGGTTGCTGAGCTCACCCAGGCTCATGTGCAGCAGCAAGTGCGCCCCCTGCAGCTCGAGTGTCACATAGTCGCCCTGGGCTCCCTCGGCATGCAGCAGGAGCCCGTCCTTTTCTTCTGTCTTGAAGCTAAAGGCAAATACGTCCCACAGGCTCCGGCTGACCCCTCGCGGGAAACGGTATGAAATGGCATCATCGCCGTCGAAATAGAGCACGTCGGACTCTGCGCGAAAAACAGTAAGTGGGCCGGGGACCAGGGAGATTGCCTCCCGAGGCCACCGCCACGACCTCTGCACCCTTACTGTAAGGGCAGCCATAGATGCCGAGTCTCAGGCCGATCTTGCCGCGGGGGTTCCAAGCCAAGGGCACGATGCGGATGTAGCGCGCGGTGAAGTGGTAGTGCAGGTCGTGGCGCACCACCGCCGATTCGTTCACGTTCCCGAAGAAAGTCTGAGGTGGGGGAGAGGAGTCACCAGGTGCCCACCCTCTGCTTCGTTTCTCTACAGCCTCTCAGCCCACAGTTGTCACCCCAGCCAATCTCTGCTTTCACAAAGCAAACACTTCTTGCTCTCCCCTGCCTCCATGGCTTCACGAAAAGTTTTCCTAGCCCAGCGTGTTCTCCCTCAGCCTCCTATTATTTCCTCAAAACTTAACTCAGATGTGACCTCCTTCAAGAAGATCTCCCAGATTTTACCCTCAAAGTACGGTACAAATCCTCTCATCCAGTAGTGTCTTGCAGATTTGGTGAACTGACAGTCCCTCTGGACTAAGAACCCAGAGTGGAAAGTGTCTTGCACATTTGGTGAACTGACAGTCCCTCTGGACTAAGAACCCAGAGTGGAAGTCACTGCTCCTCATATGTGCCCTCACAACTGCCACCTCCCCTGCCCTCCCCCCAGGCTAGTGCCCAGCCCAGGTCACAGAGCTGAGCAGGTTCCCCAAGTGTATGCGCAAGAGGCCTGGAGTACCGCGTTGTGCCCTTTCTGGTAGAAGGGCGTCCAGCTGTCCACACGGTCGCCATAGAGCAACATGTAACGTGTGACCCAGTCCCACGAGTTAAAAGAGCCCTGCGTGGCCACCGCCCGTATCCGGTGCTTCTTCATTAAGTCGATCTGCAGCCATGGATTTGGGTCCCCAGTCCGGGGAGACCATCCGCTTATGCCTGTAAAAGTGACAAGGGCTGTCGTCACCGACTCCCCCATCACGCCCAGCCCTCCAGAGTCCCCCACCCTGCCAAGGGGCGGCGCCACGCGCTCACCGTGCAGCCGCGCAAAGCGCGGCGCAGTGAAGAGCCCGTAGTAGGAGGAGGCGCCCAGCGAGCGTGCATACAGGGGCCCGACCAGTTCCTCATCGCAGCCATCTGGGTTGGGGGAACCGACATGTTGGTCAGAATAGCCCCTCCCAGGTCCTTCCAAAAGGCCTAGCACACTGAGCAACTGTAGCTGCTTCTCTGTCCCTCAGCAGCCAACACAGCCCTAACTTAAGTCGTCTCCTCAACCCAGGCTGCAGCAACAGCTGCGAACTCAGGGAAGGCTGCCCTCTCCTTCTCAGGGAACCCCTAGGCCAGACCCACCCTAGTCCTCTCCCTGCCCAGATACCAACCAGCCCTCATTCAGCACTGCCCGGGACACAACCCCAAACCTCAGCATCTTTCAGAACCTGAGTCGGCCCAAGACACCAATCTAGCCCCAGCCTTAGCATCAAGCCTACTCATCAGCACCCCCAAACCTGCATCAAATCCCGGCTTTGGTCCCAACCCCAGCCAGCCAAGCACCCTCACCAGCTCCATGTCCAAACTGAGCGTCAAATCAGGGCCACCAAATCCTGCTCGGATCCCAGCCCCCAAATCCAGCTCCAGCCCCTGGCAAAATCTTAACCCTAGCTCCGATCACCAGTACCACACTTATTCCCAACCCTCAAACCCAGGCACCAGCTCCGGCAAGGATCCCAGTCCCAAATCCCATTCTGTTCCCCGCCCAGAGCCCAGCCCTAGCTCCGGGCGCGTGCACCAGCCTCGGAGCTGCATTGCGGAGCGCAGGGGAGAGACAGGAAAGGATAGGAGCGAGCGAGCGAGCGCCAGCGGGGAAGGGCCTCGCGATCAGCCAGCCGCAATGCGGTGCGGGACTCGCCCTGCAGGCTTTGGACTCCCGGGCCCAACCCTGCCTGTCTCTCAGCCCCACACTCACAGTAACCCCAGCCCTGGGCTCCTGAGACAGCAGCGAGCAGGATACAGAAGAGCCATGGATGCATCGTGCACGGCTGACAGGTCCCGGAGGCCGCCTCCCAGTGCCCGGCTTCGGCTTGAGCTCCAGTTCCAGCTCTGACCCCCAGCTCTCCCCTCCTGGGGTTCTAGGCGGATCGCTGTCTCTTCTTACCCACCCCTCCCTCTTTCCCCTCTCCCCCAGCCTTGCCCCCTTCTGTCTTCCTGTCGTTCCTGGTTTTCCGCTGTTCTCTTCTCTCCTTTCCTCCCTCTCTCCTCTCACCTCCCCCCTTCCCCAGGCTCTCCAGGCACGCGCTGCTTGCCCGGACCCCGCGCAAGCGCGCGCCTCAGCCCTGCTGCGAAAGGGCGGGGGTGGAGAGCCTCCAGCCTTCGGGAAATACCCTAAATAACCCGAGGCTGGTAGGGACTGAGGCAGCAGGGGTGGAAGGAGGAAGGCCAGGACTGGCCGTGGGGTCTTGAAGAATCCAGGCGGGGGCGTGCTTGGAGATGGGGGGAAGAGTAAGTAAAATAATCTAACATTTTCGGAAGGCAAATCATGGTCCAGGCACACATGCTAGGCACCCTCATAACCCTGTGAAATCAGCATTTTTCCCTCACTCCACTTTGCAGATTAAAAAAACCTGAGGCTCAGAAAGGTAAAAAAAAAAAAAAAAAAAAACGTACTAAGCTCACACAGGTAGCATGCAAATGATGATATTCCGAAACACCTTCTTTCCAATGGCAGTATAAAGAAAAAATATTTTTAGGGTGTGAAACGGGAAAGTTACCTAAAGAGAGCCCACAGACCCTAATCCCCACGCCCTCTTGGCCCCTCACTCCGCCCCTTCCTTCCTGTCCCACTACTTTAACTTCTCTCCCCAGAGGCTACACCTCAGAAACCTGTGTAGCCAGAGATGGGGACTGAACCCACAGAGCAGGTGGGAGTGGGGGCAGGGGTGGAAGGGTTACAAAGAGGGAGGGTAAGATGAAGGGATGGGATTCGCCACCTGGCAACAGGCCTCTGCCATGCTATGACCTATCCAGGATGCCTGGAGCCCTCTGGAACCAGGGGCCCTCCTGATAGATGGGCCTGAAGGATGGGGCTGGGGCTGAGGGGAATGGGAAGCTGAATCTAGAGGTCCCTGGTCCCAGACCAGTCCAGATAACCTGAACCCCAGTCCTTGAGACCCCTTTGTCATGAGTAGTTCAGCGCACGTGTATTGGAGGTAGAGGTGAGGGGGAAAGAAGGGAAAAGAGACATAGAAACCCTCTCCAGACCAAGCATGGAGTTGAGAGATCAGGTCTGAGGCAAAGCCTGCATGTGAGTGTTCTTCCAGGAGAGGGCGCTGCAAATGCAACTGAAGCTCCAAAATGAATGAATAACACAAATGCTTGGCTTAAGGAGAGAGCACAGATGCTTCACATCCATTATCTTCCTTATTTCAAACAATTCTTACTTCCAAGGATGGAGCCGAGTGGTCTGGTCAGGACTTCTAATACCTATTAGGCAACTGAGATCCAAAAAGAGTAAGTGCCTTGCTCAAGTTCTTCCCGGAAGCTGGGTGCAGAGGCAGGAGGGGTGCAAGGGAAGCAAAGACCTGTTGAGGGTGTGCTAGGAAGTTTGGAGAAGAGTTTATATCTTCTCCCGGTGTACTGTTGTACTTGGTCGCATAGGAACTCCCAGCTTGGAAGGCATGTGTGGGAGGGGTAAGTGTGTATGAAGATGTGGTATAAGGTCTGTCTTCTCATTTGACCTCCCCAGGTCTCCTGGGGCCCCTACTCTGGGGACGATGAGGAAGCATACTCGGCAGAACCACTACCAGAGCTCTGCTACAAGGCGGATGTTCAGGCCTTCGGTCGGGCCTTCCAGCCCACTGTCTCTTTGACAGTTGCTGCACTGGGTCTGGTTGGCAATGGCCTGGTCCTGGCAACCCACCTGGCAGCCCGACGTGCTGCCCACTCGCCCACCTCCGCCCACCTGCTCCAGCTGGCCCTGGCCGACCTTCTGCTGGCTGTGACCTTGCCCTTTGCCGCAGCCGGGGCTCTGCAGGGCTGGAGTCTGGGAAGTGTCACCTGCCGCGCCATCTCGGGCCTTTACTCCGCCTCCTTCCACGCCGGCTTCCTATTCCTGGCTTGTATCAGCGCCGACCGGTACGTGGCCATCGCGCGGGCCCTCCCAGCTGGACCGAGGCCCTCCACGCCTGGACGCGCACACTTGGTCTCAGTCATCATGTGGCTGCTGTCGCTGCTCCTGGCGCTGCCTGCTCTCCTTTTCAGCCAGGACGGTCAGCGGGAAGGCCAGCGACGCTGCCGTCTCATCTTCCCTGAAGGCCTCACGCAGACGGTGAAGGGCGCGAGCGCCGTGGCGCAGGTGGTCCTGGGCTTCGCGCTGCCGCTGAGCGTCATGGCGGCCTGCTACGCGCTCTTGGGCCGCACGCTGCTGGCCGCCAGGGGGCCTGAGCGTCGGCGCGCGCTGCGCGTAGTGGTGGCCCTGGTGGCGGCCTTCGTGTTGCTGCAGCTGCCTTACAGTCTCGCCCTGTTATTGGATACCGCCGACCTACTGGCTGCCCGAGAGCGGAGCTGCCCTGCCAGCAAGCGCAAGGATCTGGCACTGCTGGTGACCGGGGGCTTGGCTCTCGCTCGCTGCGGTCTCAACCCAGTGCTCTATGCCTTTCTGGGCCTGCGCTTCCGCCAGGACCTGCGGAGGCTGCTACGGAGTGGGGGCTGCAGCCCAGGACCTCATCCCCGCAGCCGCTGCCCCCGCCGGCCCCGCCTTTCTTCCTGCTCGGCTCCCACTGAGACCCACAGTGTCTCCTTCTGGGACAACTAGGGCTGCGATCAAGAGCAGGGGAAGGCTGAGGAAATGATTCCAGGGAGGGTTGTGGGAAAGGGGAGTAGGTGGGGGAACACTGAGGTAGGACCTAAAGGAATTGCTTCTGTGCTTTGCCACATTAAGTTGATAACATGGAAATGAGATGCAACCCAACAACTGTTACTATTTTTGAGTCACCGACTTGGAAGTGATTTGTGGCAGGCCAGAGCCGGTCGGTTCCCCCCGCCCCTCCCCTCCGCCCCCCCCCCGCTCTCCACCGTGCTTGGCTCGAAATGGAAGGCGCTGAGAGCCTGGGTGGGGGTGGAAGGCTGCTGAGCCTGCTAAAGCTCTAGGCGCTGACACCCCCTCCACCTATACCCGGTCTCTGCCAACAGAGGTGAGGAGGTATTGAAGCTGCCAGGCAGGAGGGGCGAAGTTCCTCTTGAAACAGCGTAAGGAAGAGCTTTCTAACAACCTGAGTGCTATCCAGTAATGGCTGCCATAACAAGCACCGAGTTCCCGGCCTCTGGAATGTTCAGGCTGAGGCTGTCGGGCACTGTGTGTGCCTGTGCATGGTGTGGGGATAGGGAGGGGGGCAGGAGATTCCCATTTGGGGTGGGTTTTTGGGTTAGTTTACCACCTTACAGTCCCTTCTAAGGTTCTGTAGGGGAAAGAAAAAAAGTAATTCAAGTTGAATTGCAGATTTTTCACCTTGGAGAAAAACCAAGGGGAGAATTCCAATTTGCAGATTTCCAGAGTTGTTATCGCGGGCGCGGTAGGGGTGACTGCTGTTCTCTACCTTCCCTGGAGACAGGGTCAGAGGAAATGCACTGAGCCTGCAGGAAAGAGAGGTCAGACATCGGAAAGAACTTCCCTGTAGGCAAGTCCTGGGATCGAGGCGGGGAAGAGTGTATCCTCTCTAGTATACGGTTGTGATGTCTCCATTCCTAAGAACTCTCAGCGAAGGCAACTCTCATCTGGGGTGAGGGCAAGCCTGGGATGGCCTCCAGAGACGGTCGCATTGATTCCTGGTCTTTGTTTTACGCAATCACGACAGTCAGGATGGTGTTCACGTGCAACAACTCTCATGCAGTTTAATATCCGGTCCACTAAACTGCCCCAACGAACCACTCCAGCTTAAGAGTCTGGGGACCAGGGGCCAGAAGGGCGGGGCTGGGCTGGGAAATCTCAAGGGAGGTGTTGTCCTAGACTTCCACGCCCTGTCCGCCCCGCCCAGTTCGGGCTAGCCTTCCCAGAGCCTTCGGTGGCTGACACAGAGAGCCTCGGCCTCCAGGGTCCAAGATGCAAGGAAGGCCTGGAGATGGCGCCGATCCCCAAAGGGTCTCACACGCCAGCCACTGGGGGCCATCCTGGAACCGTCCACCGGAGACCGCGGGAATCGCCGCTGAGTCAGCAACGCCCGCGCGCGCCCGTGGTAGCCCGGGCCCCGCCCCATCGGTGGCCCCGCCCCGTCCGCTTAGCGCCTCGGTTAACCCTTTTCCACACAGAACCGCAGGCTCTTCTTGAGAGGCTCCACTTATTTGAAGACTACAGAATTCCCTAGAATCCCAAGTACTCTCCCCACTGTAGTTCAGTGGACTGTGCGCTCTAAATTAGATTTTTTTTTTCCGGCCTAGGTTTGCACTTTCCCCGGAGTCTTGGCCTCAGCTTCTTCACCTCGAAAAGGAGATGACTCAGTTGGAAGCATCCAGGGGAGGAGGGCCACCTCTAGAGCTGTGCCTGGCGCAGAGACCCTAAGAAGACAGAGGAATTCAGAGGGCAGCGGTCGGGGCCTTCCCCTTTTCCCTCTGCCCTTCGTTCTCCAAAGCTTCTTCTCAAGAGGGTTTTGAATATGTTGGTTGGTAAGCCAATAGTTAATAGTAGGGCAGGAAGGCGGGCTTCCGTGATGTCACTAGCACTCCGCGTCCTACCTCAGAGGCAGGGGTGTGGCTAACATCGCGCCGCCTCCTCCCTCCCTACACCCCTGCCCCTCACCGCTGTCACCAAGCCAGGGACACATGATGCAAACCGCCGCAGTTTCAGTAGCCTGATTGGTGGCCGCTCACGGCGCCAGGCACAGGGATTGGGCAGAGGAGGCTGTGACGAAAACTGGACCCTGCCCTGTAAAGAAGGGAGGAGAGAAAGAAGAGAGAAGGGGGGCCCCTCGCGGAGGGGAGAAGGTTGAGGAGGCGGGGTCCCGGCGCTGTGCTCGCGCCCCTAGCGCGCCAGTCCCGGGGCTGCAGGGAGCGCAGCGCGCGCGGCCCGGGCCCCGGCCACCGGACGCCCTACCGGACACGACCGTCCCTGGAGCTTGGACAACTGCCCACCTCGGACACTGCACCGGACACTGCCCCCCACAGGGCTGGACACTACAACGGACACTACTTCTCAGCTCAGGACATTGCTCCCTGCTTTCCCCCCTACCCCCGCCACCCGGGCCCTGGACGCTTTCCCCCCTCCCCCTCCGGGGGCCCAGACACTGAGCCCCCCGCAGGCTCTAGCTAACGACCCCTTGCACCCCAAAGCTAGACACTGCCTCCTCCCTGTCCACCTCTCTCTTCCCCTCCTCCCGTCTCCTCTTTCACTCGCTTGCGTCTGAGCCCCGCCAGTTTCCCCGACCCCCTGCAGCTCGGCCCCTGCTGCCCGCACCCCCATCCCCCGGCTACTCGCCCGGATGCCTCTTCCCGGGGGATTGTGGTGGCTGCTCTGCTGCCGTCGAGGCTTTACTCTTCTGCACCGGGACTACGGGGACGGCGAGTTTAGCGGGGACGGGGACGAGGACGAGGACGAGGAGACCTTTGAGCTACGGACCCCGAGTCCAGCGGGCGGCGGGAGGAGGGTAAGTCCCGGGGGGTTTGGAGCCTTGTCTCAATCCTCACTACAACTGGCCGTCACGCCTGATCCTGCTCCAGACTCCAGCCGAACGCCGTTTTCTTGGCGGACTGGGGACGTGGGAGAGGTTTTGGGAGCCAGAAGCCCCCGGGAACTCGAGAAACTGCCCTACTCGGGATGTGCCTGTGGGCCTTGCGCCGCACGCTGGGCGCTGTCCACCTGCTGGGGGCCCTGAGGCAGGGGAGGCGTCACGCGTGGCCCGACCTGGCCCTGCCTCTCCCTTCTTCCCCGGGTCCGCGTCCCATCCCGTCTCCTTCCGCCTCCGCCAGCGCCGAGGAATGTGGCGAGGCCGGCTGGGCAGCTGGGACTCCTGGGTCCGCTCCGCTCCCAGTTCGTGAGCGAGGAGCTCTGGGGCCAGATGCTGGAGCTCCCGCCGCGGCGACCTGGGCGCGGGGGAGAAGGCATCCTCAGATTGGGGTCCGTGGCGGGGACCCCACAGAGAGGGAGCTGGGCGCTACAACTCTTCCAGGACCCCTCGTCATTAACCTGCCTCTCAGGACGGAACTTTCGGCCCTCCGTGGTGAGGCTCTCGGGGAATCCCTGAAAGGATGGTTAAGACCACTCGGCTACCCAGTTTTGCCGAATCTTCCCATGGGGAAACTGTGACTCGCTTGGTGTGGGAGAACTCCAACCCCTGACGTCCCCTCTCCGATGTCCCTGCACACCGGCAACCAGACTCCCATTTGCTGTGGCCTGGGTCAGGTTCCCATCCCCCGCTCAGGGGTCCCCAGCAGGCCCGGTGGCTCTGTGCCCGGGTGGGGCGGGCTGCGCTGCGGGGCCGGCGCCAGCACCTGGCGGAGGCGGAGGGCGGATAAATATAGAGGGAGGGAGGGAGGGAGGCAGTAAGGCAGGGGACTGCGATTAGGGGAATTGGTCTGAGTGAGTGGTCAGCACCTGGTGGTGTGACTGAGAACCCCTCTCAGATCCTCCAAAAAATAGGTGGATCGCGCCCTGGAAGGCACAGAACCTAGGCGTCCCCGTGCTTCCAGCCTGGAACAGGGTCAGCTCTGTGAACCACACCATTGCCTCCTTCATGCTCCACCTCCACCCCCCTCCCCAGAGCCTGGGGACAGGTGTCCTGGCCCTCCTCCCCCACCCACCCTCTTGGCTTTAGCAGTCTGGGCTCAACGGGAGGGCACAGTTCCTGCCTGACCTGGCTGCTGGATGGGTTTCCGTCTTTCAGACCCAAGTCTACAGTTGAAGTTGCAGGACATGGGGGACGATGGGGAAGGGGAAAAAATCCCAGACTAGGGGGTGTTTGCCATTCCTCAACCTGGCCTACCCTTTCCTGAGCCCCAGCAAAGGGGCAGGGTCTCTGCTTACCACTGAGTCTCAGGGGTGTCTGTGGGAGGGCATAAAAAGCTCTTAAAGTCCAATACTGAAACAGATCTCTCCCCTTCCTTCACCTCTGTGCCCAATCGCTTGCCAGCCCTCCACCCAAGGAAGGAAAATGAGGAGGGGGTGACTTGCAGCCTTCCATAACAAAAGGGGACTTCATCCACACCTCCCTTTTCAAAGATGGGACAGCTAAGGCCCAAGGACTCAAGGGTCTACCAGAGTTAGTGGTTGAGATGATATCAGAACGCGGGTCTCCTAACTCCCTGCGCAGTGATCTTTCCACTTTCCCCACCACCTCTAATTGCATCTTCAAAGGATAACTGAGACATGGCGGGAGCCTGGGCTCTTCGGTATAGACTGGCGGAAGGGGCGAGCCCGGCATCTTCAGCCTGCTCGGTCACAGTCACGATCCTGACTCCTCAATCCCCTGAGCAGAGCTGTCCTGGGAACAGGAGCCACTGGCATCCCGCGATGAAGGCTCTGATTCTGAGGGCTGCCCTGCCTGTTTCTCCAGGGCCCCTTGGATGTGACACTGACTCAGCCTGTGAGGAGCGGACAGGTCTTAGACAGGTGAGCTCCGCCCCTGCGTCCCATGGTCTGGAGACCCCAGCCGGTTCCCGGGACCCCTCCTCCCATCTTCGTCGTCTTCCCAACCTCGGTTGTGCAATAAGGGAGAGGCCTTATGCCGGACGCTGTGGTTTGGCCGGGGTCCCGGGGGGCGGTCCGGCTGGGGGCGCGGGGAGGAAGGGGGGGTTCAGGCTATTTCTGGTCCGAGGTCAGAGTGGCCCAGTGGTTCCCACAGCCTGGGGGAGGGGTGCCCAGCCCCAGAACAGCACCCCTCGCGGTCTGGGGAGCCCCTACTGAGGAGCCCCCTGGAGGCGGGGTGCAGGATCAGCAGCCTTACCCAACCCTTTTCTCCTCTGGCCCAGGCTGCAGAGCTGGGAGGAGACGCGGAGCCTCATCCCAGAGAAGGGGGCGCCGGAGGACGACCCGGACGTTGTCGTGAAAGGTGGGGATCCACTTTATGCACTCTGAAGGTCTCCAATCCCAGCCCTCCAGGGGAGTATGACTAATGCTGGTCCCCTTTTCCTCCCTCTCCTCCCCCCAGGTTGGTTGTACCGCGAGCCCCGAGGAGGAGGGGCGCGGCCCTGGCTGCCCCCGCGCCGGGCCTGGTTCGTGCTCACCCGGGACTCCCTGGACCAGTTCAGCAGCAGCGGGAAGGGGGCGCGGCGCCTCGGGAGCCTCGTGCTTACCAGCCTGTGTTCGGTGACTGGCCCGGAGCGCAGGCCTAAGGAAACCGGTGAGACCTCATAGGGAGTCTTCTACCTCCCTGAGCAGAGGCCCTAGCCGGTCCTGATTGCCCTCCGTGGCCTCTCTTTCCTTCAGGTCTGTGGTCAGTGACCGTGTCTGGCCGGAAGCACAGCGTCCGGCTTTGCTCCCCGCGTCAGGCCGAGGCGGAGCGCTGGGGCGTGGTGCTGCGCGAAGTGATAGCCTCCAAGGCGCCGCTGGAGACCCCCACCCAGCTGCTGCTCAGGGACATTCAGGTGCGAGAGAGGGGACTTAGTGAGAAAGAGGAGGGTGGTGGACACAGAAGACTTCTGGGTTCACGGAGAACCCTCTTTTCCATCACTGTCACCCTAACCCTGGCCTCTAGGAGAGTTGTGGGGACCCGGAGGCCATAGCCCTTATTTACTGCCGGAACCCGATTCTGAGGCACACCAGTGGGGCCTTGTATGCCCCACTCCTGCCCCTGCCCTACGGAGTCAGCGCCCCAGGTGAGTGTGCCATGGCCCAAGTACCCTGGATGGGGAATCTGAATGCCTCTCCTGACAGAGATCTAGGAGTCGTCAGGGGGCCTACCCAGCTCCTTAGCTGACACTGGAAGCTGACCAGACTGATACCCCGGGTGGAGGGGAGGGAAGCCAGCACCAAAAAAAGTACCCTTTTGACCATCTTTTCTCTGGGTCTTATTCTAATAACCGATGTTCCTTCATGAGTTTTTATATTCTCTCTTCTATTTTCTATTGTGCTATTAAGACCACGTCAAACTACCTTTTGGAAAAGCCACCACTTTGGGAGAATGTGCCAGCCTCATCCAGCTATACTGCTCCCCAAAAGAGAATAGTGACTGGCCCAGGTCCTAAAGCTAGAGCATTATGGGGAGCTGGGAGAAGAAGCCTGGTTTTCTGACTCCCAGTCAGCCTGTTTTCTGGCCCGTGGTGATGGCTCTCCGTACCCAATTACAGAATCTGGGGTTTGCAGTTCTGTCCTTGAGACTCTCTCTCTGCCTTAGCTCAAAGTGCAATCTTAGCTGATCCGGAGGGAGAGAGCCCTGGGAGTCGGGGGTTGAGAATGTAGCTCTGTGGGGACCACTGCTTTCCTTTCACTCTTCCTGTCGTTCGTACTCTCCCCTCCTCACCACCCCCGTCCCCTTATACTCCCTCTGACCTTCCCTCGGTTCGTGCCTTCCTCTCAGGACCCAGCTCTGTGTCCCCTCTCCAAACCGTCCCTCCGCCCCCACCCTCCCGCAGGTCCAGGCTACGCACCCTTGCGCGAGGAGGCGGTGAGGCTGTTCCTGGCGCTGCAGGCGCTGGAGGGGGCGCGGCGCCCCGGGCCCCTGATGCAGGGTGTGCTCCAGACCTGCCGGGACCTGCCCGCGCTGCGCGACGAACTCTTCCTGCAGCTGGCTAAGCAGACCTCGGGCCCCGCGGGTCCGCCCGGGCCCCCGGCTACCCAAGACCCCGCGGCTCTGCGGTACTGGCAGCTCCTCACCTGCATGAGCTGCACCTTCCGGCCTGGGGTAGCCGTAAGGGGGCACCTCCTGGGGCATCTGGAGAGGTGAGAGGGGAGGAAGTGGAGTAAAGCCAAGGCAAGGAAACTACAGGGTTGGGAGAGAAGGACAGGCCTTTCCAAATGGTTTGGCAGATAGAGAATTTAGACCCAGAGAAGGAAATGGACTTGCCCAAGGTCAGGGCTGCTGCTAAAATGTAGTTTCCTTGTGGGAATTAAGAGACCATATCCCATTTGGAATTACAGTAAGATGCCTCCTTTGGGCAGAGGAATTATAAAAAGGCTGCTTTCCCTCGGGGCTGGTGCAGTCCAGCTCCAGGGCTTTTAGATTGGAAAGCAGAATGTGGCTAGATTTTGGATTTCAACCCGAAGAAATACCCTGGAGACTTTGGAACTAGGAGGGGCCGCTTAGGAGAGAGACGCCAGAGACCCGAGAAAGTAATTCAACTCTATACAGAGCACCAGGGGTAGATTCAGAAGAGCCAGTAGCTGCCTTCAAGGAACTTAGAATTGGTGGGGAGGGAATCGATGAGATAAAAAAAATAATAATAATAATAATAAAAGAAGGAGGGAGGGACGGGGTAGAAGGAAAGCCCTCTGAGCACTGATCCTCGGGTTCTCCCTAACCCAGGACTGAGCAGGCGCTCCCGGACTCAGAGCTGGCAGAATACGCACGTTTCATCCGGAAAGCGCTGGGCCGAACTAGCGGCCGAGAGCTGGTGCCATCTCTGGCAGAGATTTCCGCGCTGAGCCGACGGCAGGAGCTGTTGTGCACCGTACACTGTCCGGGGGCTGGTGCCTGCCCTGTGGCCATAGATTCCCACACCACGGCAGGGGAGGTAAGGCCAGAGAAAACCCTTGAAACCTCAACCCTTCCACCCAGCTTCCCGTGCCCAGTTTTCCTAGTTCCTGGGCCCGAGTTCTGCCCCGAATCTGAGATTCATTTGGGTAAGGGGTGTGTGTGACGGGACTAAGAGACCTGGAAGACCCCTCCAGTTGGATCAGCCCCTTCAGAAGTACTGGCAAGAACCCTGCGCGTTCTGACCTTCTCCGCACGCTCTCTCCCTGCCAGGTTGCTCGAGAGCTGGTGGGGCGGCTGGGCTTGGCGCGCAGCCGAAACTCATTCGCGCTGTATGAGCAGCGAGGGGCCCAGGAGCGAGCCCTGGCTGGGGGCACTCTCGTGGCTGATGTGCTCACCAGGTTTGAGAAGTAAATGTCCAGCCCCAGTCCTGCTCTCCGCTAGCTCATCTGCCTCTTAGCTTCGGTCAACCCCTAAGCAAACGCTTACCGAGCGCTTGCCACTTGTCCTGCACAGTTATTTTGCTGGGTCTTAGATGGACTCCTGCCTGCGAGCGGTTTGCAGTCTGGATGCCTGGCTCTCCCAAGCGCAGCCTCCAGCCCGGGCCCCGCCCCAAATTCTGACCCCGCCCCCTAGGTCCGCCCCTTTCCCCAGAGGCAGGAGCCTCGGGGAGCCCTGCTTCCGCCCGGCATCAGGGTCTTATCTCTTCTGCAGTTTGGCGGCGGAAGAAGTTGGGCTGGAGGACTCGCCGGACTCCGGTTGGAGACTCTGTCTGCGTCTTCACGGACCTCTGCACCCTGAGGGGCTGTCCCCAGACGGTCATGAACTGCCTTTCCTCTTTGAGCAAGTGAGGATCTCCAGCATTAAGGCTTCCCAAAAGACCCCGAACCTGAACCCCCCGTTTCTGGGCCAGCTCATTTAATCGCTATGGCGACCCCGCGGAAGGTTTTCTCGAACCCAGACCCCAGATTCCACACCCCGAGGTGTTTTCGCTGCGGGACAGCCTCCGTTCCCTACGCTGATGTCCGGTGCCTCCCCGCAGGCTCACGCTCTGCTGCTGCGCGGCCGGCCGCCCCCGCCCGACGACACGCTGCGCGCCCTGGCGGCGCTGCGCCTGCAGAGCCTGCACCGGGACTTCTCCCCGCGGGCGCCGCTGCCGCGCCTAGACCGCCTGCTGCCGTCCCCGTCCCCGCCGCGTGAAGGCCCTCCTCGGTCGGTCCCCAGGCCTCCCCGCTCCGCCGCCCTGCTGGCCGGGGCAGTCTGGAGCCCGGGCCTAGCCAAGAGGCGCGTGGAGCGGACCCGGCGCAGCGGGGCCGGCCGAAGGGCGGGAAGCGTGCCTCACGAGGGAGGAGGTGGCGCCGGCACGGCGGCTGCTGTACTGGGCGGCTGGAAGCGGCTACGCGGCATGGGCCGAGCTGAGGCCATGGCTGCCTACCTGGCTCTGGCGGCGCAGTGTCCAGGGTTCGGCGCTGCTCGGTATGACGTTCTGGAGCTGAGCACGGTGAGGGGGAAAAGGGAGAAGGGACTCTGGTGGCCCAAGCCCCACACCTTTGCCCCAGAGTCACTGACCAGCACTGTGGGTCACTTCATCCCTACACCCAGCACAGCTGCCCATCTCAGACCCCAGGTGTCACAGGTCCTTGGGCGCTCACCTCCCTGGAGCCTCAGCCCCTTCCACACCTCCACAGTGGATCACAGGGGGAACGGGGACACCCTGCTCACAGCCATCTTCCCCAACCCAAAGTAATGCTGCAGCCTCTGCTTCTTTCATTCTGACTCTGCCTGTGTGTCTGCAGGAGCCTGGTGGGGGCACTCCACAGAAGCTATGCCTGGGCCTGGGAGCCAAGGCCATGTCCCTCTCCCGACCGGGTGAGACAGAGCCCATCCACAGTGTCAGCTATGGTCATGTGGCCGCCTGCCAGCTAATGGGCCCCCATACCCTGGCACTGAGGGTAGGAGAGAGCCAGCTCCTCCTGCAGAGCCCCCAGGTGAGTGGGAAGGATGTGGAAGGAAAAAGGAAGGGAAACAAGAAACATTTATTAAACACTGAGCATGGGCAGGGTACAGCTCTAGGTGCTGGGATCCAGCTATGATCAAAGACAAGCTCCAAGGAGCTTACAAGGGAGTCAGACACTGACAAGGAATCAAAGACTATTTAAGATACTACTGGTCAGTGGTATAAAGGAAAGGGTAGTGTGAGGGGGAGTGACTAGAGGGGCCACAGCATTAGGATGGTCAGGGAAGGACACTCAAAGAAGGAGCCATTTAAGCTAGCCATAGGAAGATCTGGGAGAACAGCCTCAGGTAGCAGGACGTGCAAGTGCAAAGGCCCTGGGGTGAAAATAAACAGCATATTAGAGGATCAGAAAGAAGCAAGTGTGGCTGGCACATAGGTAAGGGAGAGTGTGAAGAGAAGGAAGGGAAGGCTGCAGGGGGCAGACAGCTGATTTAAGGCCTTGGTAAGGAGCCTGGGTAAAGGATAACAGAGAACCCAGTGGTCTCTACTGCCCTCTGACCTCTACTCTCTCTTAGGTAGAAGAGATCATGCAACTGGTGAATGCCTACTTGGCCAACCCCTCCCCTGAGAGGCCCCACAGCAGCCCTCCTCCATGCCAAGATCTGCCAGACACCTCCCCTCCCAGGCAGCACCCGGGCCTGGACGAGCCCCAGGGACAGTCTGGCTGCTTGGGGCAGCTGCAGGACTGAGCCTGCCAAGAGGTCATGACCTCCTTCCTGCCTGGACCTGGATTGCTCTGAGATTTAAGAGAACCATGGACCCTTTCGGCCCTGCAGGGACAGGGCACACCCCACACCCAAAGGCTGCAGTAGGTGCAGACAATTTTCTAGTTTGTTTCTTAATTTATTTGTAGAAGAGAAGCAAAAAAAAAAAAAAAAAATCTTTATTTACACAAACCCCTCCTGTGGGAATGTTGTCTGTCAGTGGGACAAACTGGAGCCCCATAGCTCAGAGCTCCACCCCAGGGACACCCACACTCTGGGCTTTTACCAGTACTGAGGGCACCCTGGATACCACAGGGCTCCACCCTCTTTGACCTTCTGGATTTAACCTCCTCTTGGCCAGTAGCTGTCTTAAGGTGGTGGGTGGGGTAGCAAGAGGGCAGCTTTGGAAGCTGGCAATTACTCACCCTCTCTTCCCTGCTGAGTGGCATAGGGGTGGCCTCCCTGAGGCCAGAGGGCAGTGAATTATCAGGACTGGCAATACCCAGTTCCTACCCTGGTGTTCAGCTTCTGGGCTCTGACTGGATCCATCTTTGGTGTACCTGCTTTGGGACTAGAATGGAGAGAAGCTTGGGGCAGGACCAAACCCAAGAACTTCTCTGGCTCAGATAAAGAACTTTTCAGGATGGGCTCAGCCCTACTCCTGTGTTTGGTTCCTGCTTTATAAGGTTGGGTTGAATTGGTTTGTGTTCCTGAGCATCTAATGAATGACCTTGGGCACTGGGAATCCAGAGTCCCGGCTCTCCTGACCTGCTCAGAATGCTGCAGGCCCCCCTTCAGTAGCTCCAACAGCCTCTGCCATGAATGGAGGAGTTTGGGGCAGTACTGATCCTCCCTTCCTGGGGCAGGAGCTTCATCAGTGAGGAAACAGCAGACCTCAGCAACCCTCTCTAGTCTTGAGAATAGGACTGACTCCAGTAAACAGCCTAGTTCTAGGTAAAAGATGCCAGTGGTAACAGTGGGTATGATAAGACCTAAACTAAGCTGTAAGAAGCTAGAGCAGGTAAAGCCTACCCTGCCAATAATGCCTGGGAACTGAGGAGGAACACAGTCCAATTCACAGACCAAGCCCTGACTATATTCACAACCAAGCTTTATTGCGTTATTAGAGCTAAATAAGCATTTCAAGGGGCAGGGAAGGGAAGAAGTAGGGACAGCTCCTGGGCTGGAGATGAACCTAGAAAGGTTGGAAAGGGCAATTTTGGTCAGAGGGCCCAGGCATGATGGGAGCTGTGCTAACTTCCCAGGGGAAGTGGTGGGGAGGAAGTCACTGCCCCTGGGTGCCCCAGGAGATGTAGTCCGGCCGCGTGGCTGCGTGGTACTCATCAATGAGCTCCTGCACAACCTCCCTGGACCTGTCCAGCTCATCAAAGTTCTCCTTGAAAATGTCCTCCTTGCGGAACTGCTCCAGAAAGGCCTCCCGCTTCCGCAACTTGTCATACTGCTGGCAGGAACTTTCAAAAAGCTAAAAGAGAGAAATCTCCAGAATGGGAACTGGTGAAAGATGGGGGTTAGAACAGAAGGGGGTAGAATGATGAAGGTGGCTAATGGGACTGAGTGGCCAAAGATGACCATGGTACTCATGGTCTAGCCTCACCGAGGAGATGCTGGTGTGATTGGCCATCATGAGCCCGCTGACCCGGTGGGCTGAGGGCAGGTAGGGAGACTTCCTCGACAGTGCCACCTGGATGCTGGCTGGGCCCCAGGGGATGAAGTTGGCCAGCTTCCGTTCCCGGATCCTTTGCAGGCTCTTGTGGACCTGGGGTGGGCACACGAGTGGGGGTGGTAGCCTCTCCTCTACCCCTGTGGGTTGTGGGGGTGGAACCGAGGGGCCTCGCCTACCTGGGTGGGGTCCACCTCCCCCTGGATGATGTTGAGGATGGCGATGTAGCAGTGGTTGGTCTGGCGATCCCGGCCTGTGGACACCATCACGTTCTTGGGCTGCAGCAGCCGCCTCATGACATCCAGGACCGTGGTCTTCCTCACGCTGGCCACCTGAGGGGACAGCAGCCCACACTCAGGACATGGTCCAGAGAGGAGTAGGCAACACATGGCCCCCACTGGCTTCAGGGTAGTACAGTCTCTTTGGGGAGTGACTTTAGATTCAGCTCTAAACTGAGCCTCTGCTGTGGGACCAGGGCTCTTAGCCCTCCTTAGCTCAGCGAATTCACTCCCCCGTGCAGAAGCCCAAGCAGACCCCGTGTAGCCCAGGTCCTGGGGGGAGCCAGAGGCAGAGGGCAGAGGAGAGCAAGTCAACAAGAAGCCGTAAGGTCTGTGCCAGTCCCTGAGCACGGAGCCTCCAGCGGCCGCAAAGGGCAGATCCCAGGGAGGCAGAAGAGAAAGGCCTGGGCAGAGCCTGGGACACGGAGGGCCGCTCTTACCGACTGGTCTGTGGTGAGGGGGGTGTAGCCGGTCATGAGGAAGTGGAGCCGTGGTGTGGGAATGAGCGAGGCGATGAGGCCAATGAGGTCGTTGTTCATGTAGCCGGGGTAGCGCAGCGTGGTGGTGCTGGCGGACATGATGGTGGACACCTGGGGATGGGTGCCATGTCATGGCCTTGCCTCGGGGTGGGGGGCTCCCTTCCCCAGGCGGCACTCTGGCAAGAAGGGGTTCCAGTCGAAGGGAGTCCAGGAGTGGGGCTCACCAGCTGGTTGATCTGGGAGAAGGACGGGTTCTGGATGTGCAGGCGGTCTGTGGCAATCCGGTTCAGGGCTGTGTTGTCCAGCACCACCTGGGGGGACAGAAGAAGGTCACAGCACCTTTTTGAAGAGAAAGGGGGCAGAAAAATAAGTCATAAGCTCAGCCCCCATCTAAACTCCAAAATCAGAACGTAGATGTGTTGATTTAAAAGTAAAGTACTGCCTAGGGGCATGAGCAGACACTTTCTACCATCTAGTGCAATCAACAAGTATATGATTTTCCTCCTGTGCCACACACTGTCAGGCTCTGGACATCCTATGGAGAGTAAAACTGACAGTCTTCCCCTCACCAGGTCTACAGTCTAGTGGAGGAAGACCAACATTATATATAAAACATGAAAAAAGTATAGTCAGAGCTTTAGAGACTAAAATATGCACAAAGGAATTTGACCTTGACTGAGTCATCAGGCAAGGTTTAGCTAAGAAAGTGACCTCTGAGCTGAGAAGTGAAGCATGAGTATGCATTGAAAAGGCTAAATGAGGACACATAAGGGATAGCACCTTTGTTGAGAGTCTTGCTGCCTAAAGGGACTGCAAACAACTTGGAGTCCCATCCTTATTTCATAATTTGGGCCACCATCTATGGCTTTGTTGGTCCTCCATTCTCTGGGCAGGGGCTTGGGAAGGGCAGGGTGTGTGTGTATCACTGGTTTAGGGAGGCAGACCAAAGGCCCCCACTCCCTCCTCTTGTTCTCACCACACAGTCTGCGTTCTGGGTCAGCCTCTTGAGCGTGAGCAGTGAGTTGTAGGGCTGCACCACCACATCGCTCATCTCATCTTGGTTGGGAAACACTGAGTATGTCTGCACTAGCTTCTTGGGATACCTGGGGGTGAGAAAGAGGTAAAGGGGAAAGTGGCACAATGAATTGGAAGGTCTCCCATCAGAGCCCATCTCTGTCTTCTGTAGGGACAACAGGGGCCATTCCTTCCACATGCCATCAAGCTCTTGTAAAAAGGCCCAAGGGCAGAACTGGTTCTCAGACCCCAGGAGCCAAAAAGGGTCAGCCTAAAGCATCAAACCCTATAGGTCCCCTCCTCTCCTCTCCCCTCTATCCCCCAACCTGTGCCCCCCAGAAGCTATTGCTTCCAGGATGTTCCCTGGGTGCCCAGGCTCTCTTTCTACCTATGACTCAAAGGAGTAGTGGCAGGCCTTCCAGTCCAAGAGGAAAAAAGGACAAAAAGGAAAGATATCACCAAGGCTAACGCCTTCTCCCCAAACACAGCCTTACCTGTCATTCAGTCGTTCCAGAAGGTAGGAGCCCAGGCCAGAACCTGTACCCCCAGCGATAGAATGACACAGCACGAAGCCCTGCATGAGGAGGGATGGAGAGGCAGACTCCAGGGGTCTGAGGGAGAGGCTTCAGGCTTGTCTCATTCCCTATTCTCATGTACTCATGTCTCAAGGCTTCTTTGTGGTGTCCATCCAGGCTGAGGCTCCTTGGGAGGAAGACTCATGCCTCAGGAACTGATGCCAACCAGATTAGGATCTCTTTGAGGACAAGCACTGTATTTACCTGGGTATCTCACATCTGATGCGCAATAAATCACTTTGGAATTGAATTGCCCCTATCACACGACTTATTCAGGCTATGTCCTGACCTTTCCCCAGCACTCTTCAGTCTTTGTTTTTCTTCAGTAGGGCAGAACCTCACCTCTAGGCTATCACTGCCATCTGCTTCTCGGTCTATGATGTCAAAAATGTCTTCATGGATTTTCTCACCCTGTTAGAGACATGGGGGGGTCAGGATGAAGGTTCTGGAGACCCTCTCTTCAGCGCAAAGAACACTGCTGCCACCCTCAAGCAGAGCCTCAGCCTATGGCCCTCAATTCAGAAAAGTTACTTTGCAAATGATTTGCACAGTTTGCAAAAACCTTTTCCTGGCCGTCCCTCCTGTTAGGGTATCCTTCATCTCTTACAGTCAATCAGGTTTGGTCAATCCCCAGGCTGCTTGAGCCTGCCTTGCTCTGAGGGGGAAACATCCAGGGTCTCAGGGATGGCCATCTGCGTACCTGGGAGAATCCGCTGGCCCAGTTGTTGCCAGCTCCTCCTCCGTGCTCTGACAGATAGATGTTCTCTGGGTTATACAGCTTGGCATAGGGGGAGTTGAGAATGGAATGGATCACCCTGGGCTCCAGGTCCAGCAGCACCGCCCTGGGGATGTAGTGCTCATCGTCTGCCTGTTGAGGGCACAGGGGAGAGGGGAGTGGGGAGTGGGGGTGGTAATCAACTCAGGTCTGCCCAGGCCTCCATCCTCCCAACTCTGGCTCCTGTCTGCCCTCCCTCAAGCCATTCGCCCTGGCTCCTCTGCCCAGCGGGTTTCCCAGTACCATGCCACTCCCCTTCCTTTTAGGCCCGTTGGGTCACTGCCAGTCCTGTCCAAGGCGCTGGGGGCACCTGGTAGAAAAAGACGTCCTTGCGGTCAGTGCCCTCGGTGGCGAACTCCTCCACGATGCCCTCGGGGCTGATACCGTGCTCGGCGCATAGTTGTTTCCAGAACTCGAACCCAACTGGGGGATGCGGAGAGATACCTGGGTTTGCTAGAGTCATAAGGCCTCAGAAGCCCAGGTTTAGGCTCAGCGGCTGTCACACTCAGAGGATGGACCCAAGCGCGGCTCTCCGTCTGGGGCGCATCCATCATGCGCAATAGGGCAGGGGTGGTGGTGCATGGAAAGGAAAGGGGGAGGGTGCCAAGAACTTGGGTGAGACCCGAAGGGGCAGAACCGGAGACTGGAGGAGCCCGGCGCTCGCTCGCTCACTCTGGTTGCCGCACTGGCCCAGCTGCAGGGTGATGATCTCCCGGGGCATCGCTCTTCAGACGCGGGCGCGGAGTGGCGGCAGAGACGAATGCTGGCAGCTGGGCGCGCAGGACGTGGGGAGCGTCCTCTCCGCTCGTTTATTGACGTGGGTGCTCGGTCTGCGCGTGTGCATTGCGGGCCTACCCGCGTACCGCGGGGCCTGAGAGCCCAACCTGGGCATCACTTCCCGCACGGCAGCTCCAGCTGGGATTCAGCAAGGCGCGGAGTGAGGCCAAGCCCTCTCCGGCCCGCCCACCCCAGCTCTGCGTCTGCGCGGTGAAAGGCCGGGGCTGCAGGGCAGCGACCCGGTGTGAGGGAGGGGGAGGAGGAGGAAGGGAGGGGGAGGAGGAGGGGAGGGGGAGGGGGAGGGGAGGGCGACTGTCTGTAGACAGGTGAACAGCTCTGCCGGCTGTACTAGACAGACCGGCTGGATTGAAGCCCAATTTCTTCTTTTAAATTCCTGTTTTTAAATTAAACATACCTAACGTGATATACCATTTTGATCATTTTAAAGTGTAGGATTGTGGCATAAAGTGCATTCACATTGTTCTGCAGCCGTCATTACCATTCATTTCCAAAACTTTGTCATCTTCCCAAACTGAAACTCTGTACCCATTAAACAATAACTCTCGATCCCCCCACCCCCCAATACCGTTCTACTCTCTGTTTCCATGATTTTGACTATTTTAGGTATCTCATATAAGTGGAATCATACAATATTTGTCCTTTTGTGTCTGGTTTATTTCACTCAGCATAATGTCCTCAAGGTTACTCCATGTTGTAGCATGTATCCGAACTTTGTTCCTTTTTATAGTAATTTTATGTTTAATTTTTTGAGAAATTGGCATAACATTTCCCACAGCAGCTGCACTATTTCACATTCCCACCAGCAATGCACAAGGGTTCCAATTTCTCCTCATCCTTGCCAACAATTGTTACTTTCTGGTTTTTTTTCCTTGAATATAATACCCATCTTAATGAGTGTAGTGTGAATAGCTCATTGTGATTTCTATTTTATTTTAAATTACAAAAAGTTTTAAATATACAAGCATAATTGTATATTTTTACTATTTTTTGTTTTGAAATTTTATATAAATGGTATCAGAGTGTGATATCCTTTTGTAATCTGATTTTTTCATCTATGTTAGATTAGATGCCCCTACATTGGATTCTTGTGATTTAGCAATGTTGATATTTTCCTTTCTGTTTTGCATGTTTCATACCTTGTTAAAGAAAGCTTCCCCTCTCCCAGTATCACAAAGCTGTCCTTCCATGTTTTCTTCCAAAAACCCCATCACAGTTTTACTTGCTCCTTCTGTTGTGGACTGACTTGTTATGATTTTAAACCCATGTTTTGAAAGCTTGTTTTGGGCAAAGGTGTTTGTGGTTTGGACACGTTTTGATGAAACTGTTTTCAAGTTGGATATTAGGACTTCGTTACCGAACTCTCTTACCTTGAGTGGCAAGGACCAGTATGTCATTGACACCATAATGACAGCAGTGGTGTCCATCATGTGATGGATTTTTACACTTTAAAAATCAAGGGGTTTGACCAGCAGCTGGGGAGTGTTCAGACTGGGCAAAGCTACTCTTTGCTGATCTAAATAGCTCCCCAAAGAGGTTGAGACACTTGCTCCTGCTGTGACCAAGCTACTCCTGGTCAACAGTGGTGTTAAACCACGCAGCAGGCTCAGGAAGAGAAGGGACATCGACTCCTTGGCAAGGCTGCGCCTCCTAGGCAGTGGTGCAAACCGTGTAATGAATGGTCCCTGGACTAATAACTCTGGAGCAGCCCACCTTGCCTGACAACCCCTGTGCCACCCCCTGCTAGCTACATGCCCCAGCAGCAAGGGACCTAAGCTGGCAGCTGATACCCAGGTTTTAGGTGGAAGTACTGACTCTACCTGGAACCAGCTCCTAGAAAGGTACACCTCAGCTAAATATGGGCTTTATTTCTTTCATTTCTCCTTTGCCTGAAACAATAGTGTAATTAATCTGTCATTAGTTTGGAGTATGTTATTGACTTATTAAGAGACATCCTGTATGCTATTGGCTTATGAAATATTATTATTATAATTCCCACAGTGAATCTGTGTAAAATGAATTATTGACAAAGA
The DNA here is from genome assembly GCF_040802235.1 of Manis javanica. Classification (NCBI taxonomy): domain Eukaryota; kingdom Metazoa; phylum Chordata; class Mammalia; order Pholidota; family Manidae; genus Manis; species Manis javanica. The sequence goes on along the minus strand of NC_133159.1, from coordinate 161,499,555 downwards.
CAATCTGAGTCTCTGAGCACAATCTGCCCCATAGGAGAAACACCCTGTTGGTCTTCAGTTCATATGGAATTTATTTGGAGGCCTGCTGTGAGATAGAGATCTACTTTATCTTTTCCATATGGATGGCCAATTGTCTCTGAACCAATTCTTCCAGAGTGGGAGCAATCTCCCAACCCCTAGAACATTCCAAGCCCCCGCTCAGATGTGGGCTGGCTTCTGGCAGCTCTTCTGCTCCATTGGGCTGTCTGTCTGTCCCTGGCTGGCAGGCTTTCTCTGAGAGCCACTGCAGAGGCACTGGCGAAGAGTCATGCTCAGGCAAACTTTTTGTTTTCTTTTCTCTCTCTCTCCCTCTTTTTAAGAGAACTAGAAGGCCTTCCAGCCACAGCTGCCAGGAATCCTGAGCTTTTTTAGAAGGCTCTGACTTGCTCCACACCCTTCCCCAGGCCCGGCTCAGTTGCCCTCCTCTTCCCCCACGCTGGCCTCCAACCGCTTCCTCCAGCTTGGCAGTGAAGAGCTCCAGCACCCAGCCAACCCCCCCACCCCCCACCCCCCACCCCCCACCTTCTTTCACCAGGACTTGGCAGCCTCGCCCTTGTAGGGAGGGTGTGGCTGTGCTCTATGAAGTTTGAGGTAGGGTCGAAACTCCTCTGCTAGTTCCCAGTTCCCTCCTTATAGAACCACTTCTTAAGAATTGGCTGTCTTCCAAGGCTTTGCCAGGCCCCTCTCTGAGTCTGCCCAGGTGGAGAGAAAGGCTTCGGTGATGGGGGTAAACTTGCCAGGCCTCCCCACCCTGTGAGTCTGAAACAGCTGTTTGCTTCCTTTAAAATAATAAGCTGTAAACAGTTAACAAACACTGGTGAAATTCGAGAGTTTAATTTCAACCTTTCCTTATGATTAATAACAGTGCCTTGCTCCTCCTAGGCTCCTCGAAGTGGGAAAACTTCCTTCAAATCCAAGTTTATAGGCATGCAGGTTAGAACGTGTGAATTTATCTGGGTTGGAGAAATTGCAGTGTAAGTTTCCTCTAAGCCATCTGTGAACAAGCTGGAGGCTCCTCTTGGTCTGTAGAAATGGGTTGGAAACAGATGCCTATGTATGTAGCAGAGCTGAACATAAATCCTCCCAGTTAGCATTATGCTTTCCATTCCTGCTGAGAACTGACGGGTCCATATCAGTTAAATGAGATGATGCAGAAGCACTCAGCACCGTGCCAGACTCAGAAAACATCCAGCACACATTAGCCACTGTTACGGTTATCACTGGACGCAGCTGGAACTGAGGTATAGCTTGGCTGCTGCTACAGATGAAAGATCTTACTCAGCATAAAAGCAAAATGAGTGGTTGCTTTAAGTTAATTAGAAAGAATTAAACCTAATTATTTGTCATGATCCTACAGATTTGCTTTCGGATCTAACTTCTCTTGAGGATGAGCAAAAGGCCCAGGTTCCTGGTCTTTCTCGTGGGTTTCAGATCCAAGGACTCAAGGTCATTACCCATGGCCTGATCACTGAATGGTGAGTTCAGTGTGCTTGGCTCCCTGTTCCCTGATCCAGGTGATGATAATGCAGTGGGATGGGATTCCTTTGTCAGAGGCTTAGGGCTGCCTCTGATAATAAATGTAGCATTTGTAAACTAACAGGTTTGTTAAATGTCCTAAGCCTTTATGTGACATTCCAGGTTGTATAAAACACTATTTTGGCTGCTATCTCATTTCTGGCCTTTCCTTTCCTGGCCTTCTGTAGGCCAGGAGCCCAAGTACATTAGAGAGGTGAGGAGGCAGTGGTGTGATGTGGGGAAGTGAGGGTGTGTCCCAGGGACTGGGAGGAAGAGAGCTACTTAGAGCAGCTTCAGGTCTTGAGCCTGGGATCCTATGACCCCAGGCAGTTTAACTTTCAAAGTGAAGCCAAGGAAAAATTAAAACAATGAAGGCCAGGATCTCTTTATGTGGAACGAATCATGTTAAATTTACATTTTGGTTACGTTATACAACCAAACAGGTTATTTTGTTCCATATTGTTTTCTTGAGGAATAGGAAAAGGAAATAAGCTTAAAAATAATCTTCTTTGCAGATCATTTGTTCATTCTTCCATTCTTTTATTATGCGCCTGTACCATGCAGGGCATCCTAATAAGCACTGGGGAAGTAGAGGTAACAGATCTAAATGCTCCTGGTCTTGTGGAGGACAAAAACACACGACAAGGTCAGCACAGACTGCAGAGGAGAGGACTTAACTTGGGGTGGGGGCAGGAGAGGCCAGAGAATTGGGGAAGACTTTTTGAAGGAGGTGGTGCCTGGCCTAAATCTTGACTGGTAGGAATTACCCAGGTGGAGAAAATGAAAGGGGACGCAAATCAATGAGAAGAAAACAAACAAAAAAACAATAGGTAAAGGGAATGGTTTATCATGAATAAAAAAGTATTAAAAGGTACTCAGTCTCACTAACAATTGGCAAAATACAAATTTAAGACAAAAAATTCAATGAGCAAAAATTTAAAGATTGATGATACCTAGTGTTGACGAGGACTCTGAAAAATGCGTGCTCTTCTTCACTATTTTTACACTGTTGGCGGTGGTGTAAATGAATACCTTATGGAGAGTGAATTGGCATTTCTTTTGATACATAAAATGCACATAGCCTTTGACCCAGCAATTCTACTTCCAGGAATCACCTGAGTCCCTGACGACACAAAAGCTAGGATATGTGCACAAAGCTGTATGCACAGGGGTGTCTGCTGCAGCAGTGTTAATAATGCTGAAAAACAGCCTCATGTCCATGTGTCCATCAACAGGGGTGTGGATAAGGAAACTACATATATCCCTATTAAGGAATAATAATATATTCCCATTCAGGAATACAAAGAGCCATTCATAAGAAATATAAGGTAGAGCTATTGTGAGCATGGAAAGTTGGCCAACACATGGTAGGTGACAAAAATAAATTACAGAACAATATGCATGGTCACATCCTTATGACAAAACAAAAATGAAAGTATTTTTGAGTACATGTAGAGGAAAAAACAGGTGTGTGTGTGTGTTGGTGGGAGCTGATAGTGTGGAAAAAGCAGCCTGTGTGCAGGCCCAATGTGGGACATAGCATGTTGAGTTTTCAGTGAACAAGGCAAGTTTCAAGTAGGAAACTGGACAAGTTGGTAGCAACCAGACCTGGAAGCCACTGAAGGATCCTGAACCGGGCTGGGACTGAATCAGATTTGCATTTTAGAAAGATGCCTCTGGCATCAGTGAGCTAGGCATGCTTGAGCAGAGCAAGGTACAAGGTTACCAGCCGGGCCTGCAATGAGGAGGGCCCTGCCCAAGGATGGAGAGAAGGGGACAGATTCTAGGGACTCTACAGCTAAAGGTGCCTGAACATGTAATGGGGGTAAAGGAGAGGAAAGAGTCTGAGCAGACAGATTTCAATCTTAGGAAGTTGGGCAACAGTAGGGCTGTTTACTGAGACACAGGGAATTCAGGAGGAGCATATATGCACAGGCTGAGTTTAAGAGGCCTGAGGAATATCTGGATGGAGGTAGGGGTACAGTAGGCAACAGAGAACACACAGGCCTAGAGCTATGAAGTGAGGTCTAGGTGGAAAGCCAGTTCTACCCAAGTGGCAGTTAAGCCATCGGCATGAATAGAGTCACTCAGGGAGAAAGTATGGTGTGGGCTGATCCAGGACTGGAAGAGGAGTAGAATAGAACCTGATAGAATACAACATTTTGGGGGGTAGGAAGAAAGATTGTATTGCAAAGAAAAACAAGTCAGCAAGCAAAAAGCAGAAGAAAAACTCCACGTGTCAGTGAGGTCTGGTGCTACCCTTTTGTTTCTTGGCAGAGCCCTGAGTTTGTTCGGCATTCCACCCTTCCTCCAAATGGTTCAGCAGTAAATACTGATTACCCCAAGCCAATTATGGTTGTCACAGTTTCCTTTCAGGGATTGATTTAGGAAGGGGCATATGACACAATTCAGGTCAGTGAGATGAGAGGAAAGGCTTCTAGAGGCTTCTGGGGAAGGTCTCCTCCCCAGTTAAAAATAGACATATAGGAAGAGACACACTCCATACTTCAGCTTGTGTTGTCACGTTTGAATATGGCACCTGGAACTGCTGTAGTCATCTTTTAACTGTGTAGAGATCATCTTGATGATAAGCTATCAGGTTGAGGGGTTTAGAGCAGAAAGATGGAAGGCATGGAGTCCCTGATCATCCTGCTGAGCCGTCAAATTAATCAGCCCTTAGGCTACCCTATATCTAACCTCTTAAAACAGAGAATATATTTTTCTTTATGGTTTAAGCTATTTGACATGGATTCTCTTTTCATTTGAACCTGAAGTCCCAGCTTTAAAGAAGGATGCTGCAGAAGCCTAGAAGGAGAAAATTCCGAGGAAAAGATTTGGCATCTGACATTTCAGGGAGATGGAGTGATATGGAGATGGGAAAGGGACCTTCAGATGTGGGGGACTATTGGTGACCCTGGTGAGGATAGTGACTGTGGGCCATGAGAGTTAACCTCAGATTATAAAAGATTACTTATGCTTATATATAGTTGACACTAATGAATAGTTAAGGAATCATAAAATTGAGATATGAAAGGAAGCTAAGGAGGTGGGTGGTGAGTATAGACTGTAAAAAAGAGGTTTTAATCTGGGGCCTACAGATTTCCCCCAAGGGATCTATGAATAGAAGTCAGGGGATCCATGAACCCAGGTGGGAAAAAATTACATCTTGATTTTTCACTCCCCTTGAACTAAAACTTAGCCTTTCCTACAATTATGACTGTAGGGATCACTTCAGTGGTATTAGAAGTACCTGGGACTTTGTCACCTGTAATCATCACAGCTATTTTTATCACACTACAGTTGATGCTGGTGTTACAAAATATTGTTTATGATCATCATAAAGATTTAGGCCAGGCACCACCTCCTTCAGAAAGTCTTCCCCAATTCTCTGGCCTCTCCTGCCCCCACCCCAATATTGAGACTTTTTATTTCTCTGAGGGAAGCAAGAGCTCTGAAAAGAGAGGTGGCTGACTAACCAAGCTTGAAAATACAGGAGTTATTAGGCCCACTTCAAGGCTGTTATTTAATGCATTAATAAAGAACACACAAAAATAAAGAACTGCCTGTATTATCACATCAAAAAATTTGAAGATATATCAGAACAACTGTATTTCAATATAATTGGTTTCCATGGTAATTCTATGTGTATTGTATGCATTCAAAAACACTATCCACCAGGCTTCTTAAAGACATCCATGGTGTAAAAAAGGTTAAGATCTCCGACTACAAAGGAAAAGAGTGAAGGGGAGATTTGTACAGGAGAGATGGGAATGTAGTATCTGGGGAAGGCTGCTTTGTCGAAAGGCTTCCCTGCTGAACTCCTAAAGGCACAGAGGGGTTTTGAGAGTCAAGGTCCCTGAGGAGGCTGAGATTTTAGGATGCAGGGCTCAGCTGGTGGGATTAACCACAGGAAGGAAACTTTTCCCATAATAAAGGGAAGAAAGGATGAGTGTAGATAAAAATAAGTGTTTTAGTGGGGTGGGAGTCGGGGGGGGGGCAGGAAGTTGAGGGGGCTTCTAACTGATGGTTCTATTTTCACTGTTAAGTAGGAGTGAAGTTATCTGCTGAGAGTGAGAATGAGAGGGAAGGTGACAAAGGTAGAGAACAGAAGAGAGAGCTGACAGGACAAGTAAAACTACCAGCCAGCGGGTAGAGAGGGGTGGGGACCTTACAGACCCCGGGTTGTCATGGCAACAGGGCGCGTGGGTGCGCCGGTCTCAGCAGCGCCCGGTCGCCCGGATGTAGGAGTCAGCAGCAAGTGAGCTACAGCCCGGGCTAGGGACTTGCCAGGAGGTTGAGGTGAAGATTAGGAGAATAAAGGAGGAATGGATCTAGGCTGCGTGGGGAAGAATGTAAAGCTAGGACGGGGCTGATAGCTTGGCGTGGAATCGGTAATACAGAGACGGAATGGGACAAAGGGAATGAGAAAGTGGAGGTGCAGGAAGTGGTGGTACAAGAATGAACCAGTCAAATTTGAGGATAAGGAGTGGTTGGTGGAATGGCAAGTGCTGAGGTCTGCCCGCAGCATGGGTGAGAAGTAGTGAAGTCCATTCAGAACTATCCCTATGGATGTAAAAGTCACCTAGGATGAAAGAGGGGCTTGGAGTGGAAAGGAAAATCTGCCAGTGTGAACAGGTGGTTTGGAAGTACTTAGAGGAGTAGAACAAGCGGTGGAAGAGTGTAGGGGTGTTGGATGACATTGGCCTCAGAGGAGGAAGAGGGCTTTTTCAGCAGGGTAAAATAGTAATTGTTTAAAAGTAGCAATCAGGAGATAAAAGATGCCATGAGGTGGAGAGTGGGGACCCATGCTCCTACTATGTAGTCAGGGCTTTAAAAAATGGTCTCTATTAAAGAGACCAGAGAGAACCACATAATTCTGGACCAGAAACAATCTAGTACAGTAGTTTCCAATCCCAGAAGGTAGTCTCCTCCCAAGCCCCACCCCAACCAGGAGGCACTGCAAACCGGCAGAGGCCCATTTGGTTTTATAGCAATGGTAGTGGTGGGTGATACTGGCATTTGGGACCTAGAGATCACAGATGCTAAATGTCCTGCTATGAACAGGATAGTCCCACACAATGATGAATTATCCTGCACCAAATACCAGCAGTGCATCCATATGTTTTATGGATGAAGAGACAGGGGCTCAGAGAGCTTACTTACATTTTGAAACCTCCTTAGTCTTGATAGTGTATTGATTTGTGTCTATGTCCAGGGTCACTGTGGTGGACAATATTGGTTGGCGAGTCCAGTCCCTTCTCCCTAGTCACCTCCCAGTGATTGGTCTACAGTTGCCTCAGTTCTAGCCAGTGGAATATAAGCAGAAGTCCTGGAGCAAGGCTCCTGGGAAAACTTTTTCAAATGGCCAAGTACCCCTGGATGCCCCCACCTCCTTTGCTCTGCTTCCTTCCTCTGTTTGGAGCTTGATTCAGCAGCCATCTTGAGCCCATAAGCACAAAAGCTGCACATTAGTGATAGTGGAACACAAAGATAGAAAGGTTATGTGTCCAAAGGTCATGTGTCCTTGATGGCTTCCTAATAGGTGCCCAGCCCTAGCCTGCCCACCTCTGAATTTATCAGGTAAGAAAAACAAACTACTATTTGCTTAAGCTACTGTTAAGTGAATGTTCTTGCATTTCTACCTGATACGGTCATAAGGCCAGTTAGCAATAGCTGAGGCTAAAACTCAGGTTTTCCCTCACAATCTAATCTTTCCTGACAGCATAGGTTCTAAGTATGGGTCCCAGATGAGCAGCGAAATCATTAGAAATGCAGAATGTTGTACCTGCCTCAGACCTTCTAAATCACAAACCCCGAGGTTGGGGCCCTGGTTTAACAAACTCTCCAGGTGATTCTCCTGCACTGAAGTTTGAAAACTACTGTCCACTTATGCTCTTCATGTGTGGTCCTGGACAACCAGCATCCAATTTGGAGGCTTGTTACAAGTACCGCATTTCAGGTCCCACCCTAGATCTACTGGATCAGAATCTGCATTTTCAGGAGATCCTTGGATCACTTTATGTTTGTTAAGGCTTGAGAGGTACTGCTCTACAACATACTTAATTGAGACTTTTTATTTCTCTTAGGGAAGCAAGAGCTCTGAAAAGATAGGTGACTGACTGATTAAGCTGAAATCACACAGGGTTCACTTATGCACTTCTCGAAACAAAATCTAAACATAGTAAAATTCAAAAGGTGTAATCCACAACTGAGCTTCCAAACTTTTGGTTTTGGCCATTTAAGGATTTACAAAAAGTAGCAAGGATTGCATAATTGCACCCTATGTACCTCACAATTGATTTTTAAATGAAAAACTTGCTCCATGTGTAAATTTGAGAACATTCTTTTAGCAATCACTGGGATGCTAAGGTAAAATATGTGCATACCACCAATGCCACTGTTAAAGAAATCACCCATTGGTTTTAAAATAAAGGGTTGTGTTTTCATGTCTTTATATTCAATGGGAGACAGCATAGAGGCAAATTACAACTTTTAATTTTACATATTTTTTGCATCCTTTTTTATATCACATATTGGAAATTAATGTTTCATGCTGGCACTTACAGGATTCGATGACTGTGCCTCATTCATGACCATGTTATCCCTAATTGCCATGTCCATTCTCATCATTGCTAACAGCTACAGTTTCAGTCATAAAATATATGACCTTTGGTCCTTGTTCCTGTCTGCCTCAGAAACATATTTTGCCAGGAAGACCTGCCTTAAAATGTATTTAACTTAAAAAAATATATTGACATCCTTTTAGTGCACTTTTCAGAAGATCAGCTTGTAGAAAGATAGGAATGTTTCTGTCATTTCCATTATTACATTTATTTGTGTAGAATGAGTTGGTTGCCACTGGGCATTATGAGGGTGATTTTTTGGAGATCTAGCGACAGCACGTTAAAACTGGATGGGACATAGAGATCATTTATTAATCAGGCCTTCCCAGACTTTCCCCTACAGTGTTCACACAGAAAATGATGACGGTATATAGCACCCAAGGAAAGAGAAGGGAAGAGGCAGTTCGCGTTGGGGGGCTGGGGGAGCCTCCGGTCACAGATCAGCACACCTGTAGCACCCAAGTCTATTTCAGTGTTTTATCTCATGAATGAGGAAACTGGGCTTGTTTCTTTTTAAAAAATGTATTTGCATGATCTACAAGTGGTTTGTGTTTTCCTTTTCTTTTATTCTGAAAGTTGTGTTTTTTTCTCCTTCTTGCAGGAAGCCTGATTTCTGTTTATCTCATGGTATATTTGTGTTAATGCTTTTGTCAGAGCTCCTTTTTAAGATCCAGTTGTTCCAGCCACTTGCTCTTCTGTGCCTCCACAGATTTTTTTTCTAATGAATTTTTTAATGTTTTCAATATGATAAGATGTAATACTTCCTACTACTGCCTTAATATGTTGTTATATTTAATAAGCTGATCTCTCCGAGTATCTGGGATTAAGTTATTTCTAGAGCTTCCATTGTTTTTATACATTCATTGAAATTTTGGGTCCATTTGACTCTACTGATGTTGATTCTGCTATCAACACGTCTCTCCAGTTATGCCACGCTAGTGTATTTGGCTAATTAAAACTATTTAGGAGACCATTAAAAATGAACTTTTGACGTTTTAGTTTCCTGCTATCATTTGATTTGTGAAATCAATACAACAAAGCTCTATGGAGAGTTACTTAGCAGTCTAATTGAAAATTGGAAGATCCAGCCTGACATTCACCTTTCAGCACTTTTTATTAATGGTTTTTGTTTGTTTGTTTTGGAGCTCTTCTTTTCTTGATCCTGGCCTGCTTGCCCCTGTAGCTCCTTACCTCGTCAGTTTAAGACATTGGCTATCCACCCTGCAGCTCTGCAGGTCTCGGACAATCCCTTTGTGCAGACTCTCCGGGCAGATCTGTGGCTATTCTGGAGTCTCAAGTGAGAATTGTCAGAGTTCCTTCCCTAACTTGCTTCAACCTCGTCTGTAAATTAATGATGGAAGCAAATCAGCGAATGTGTTTTCTGGGTGGACCAAGACCGAACAGGTTGAAACAGTCCTCCCTGGTTGAATCACCCTATGATCAAATAAGAAACAGATGAACCATGGAGCCCTGGAAGCGAGTTCCCTCTGCCATAGTTCCTCCGTGGCTCAGGGATGATGCATGGCTTAGGGTGTTTTTCTGTTAATCACAGGTTGAAGCAAAGTCATTCTCAAACTGTTCTCATGTATTGGAATCAAAGTAATTTTAATCTTATCTTCCCTAGTCTGAGTTGCCATTGTGTGACATGGTTCCTTTCTCCTTCTTGGCATATTTTAGAAGCATTTGGGGAGTACAGAGAAAAAAATATTATACTCTGCTATAAAGCCTTTGCTTTGTTAATGTGGAGATGTCTTTTGATTTTTTTAAAGAAAGAAATAAAACTGTCTATATTTACAGAATATATGACATTGTACATATATAAAAAATGTGCAAAAAGGAATATAAAAGAAAGCTGCTAGAACTAATAAATGAGTTAAGGTTATAAGATACAAGGTCCATAAACACAATTTGATTGCATTTTCAAATTAAAAATGTGTTGATTTATGTATTTTTAATGTGGTAAAATACACATAACACAAAATTTGCCATTTTAACCATTTCTAAGCATGCAGTTCAGTGGCATTAAGTATATTCACAATGATGCACAACCATCTAGATGGCTTCTTTTTTTTTATTAAGGTATCATTGATATACACTCTTATGCAGGTTTCACAAGAAAAGCAATGTGGTTGCTACATTAACCCATATTATTGAGTCCTCCCCATGCCCCATTGCAGTCACTGCCCATCAGTGTAGTAAGATGCCACAGAGTCACTACTTGTCTTCTTTGTGCTACATTGACTTCCCCATGATCCCCCCACACCATGTGTGCTAAAAATACCCAACAATCCCCTTCTCCCTCCTTCCCCACCGGCCCTCTCCCACCCTTCCCCTTTGGTAACCACTAGCCTCTTCTTGGAGTCTGTGAGTCTGCTGCTATTTTGTTCCTTCAGTTTTGCTTCATTGTTATACTCCACAAATGAGGGAAATCATATGATACTTATCTTTCTCTGCCTGACTTATTTCACTGAGCATAATATCCTCTAGCTCTATCCATGTTGTTGCAAATGGTAGGATTTGTTTCTTTCTTATGGCTAAATAGTATTCCATTGTGTATATGTACCACATCTTCTTTATCCATTCATCTCCTGATGGACACTTAGGTTGCTTCCATATCTTGGCTATTGTAGATAGTGCTGCAATAAACATAGGGGTGCATATATCTTTTTGAATCTGAGATCTTGCTTTCTTTGGGTAAATTCCTAGGATTGGAATTGCTGGGTCAAATGTATTTCTATTTTTCATTTTTTGAGGAACCTCCATACTGCTTTCCACAATGGTTGAACTAGTATACATTCCCACCAGCAGTGTCGGAGGGTTCCCCTTTCTCTGCATCCTCGCCAGCATTTGTTGTTTCTAGTCTTTTCAATGTTGGCCATCCTAACCGGTGTGAGGTGATATCTAATGGCTTCTTAATGCACAAAATTTTTGCTCACTAAATCATAAATCTATCTATATATACATCTGATGAAGAATTGAAAATGGAATGGGCAATCCTTATATTTTACCTGCATTTCTCCTTCAAGACAACAAAATCTCAACATTGAATTCTGCGTGTAACTGACTTACTACGCTGTACAGATTTGGCAGTATCAGATTCCTCATGTTCCTTTAGGGAAACAGGAAAAAACTAATAATAATTTTTTTAATGGGGGCAAACACATTTTATTCTATGTAAAATAATGACCTTTGCCAGGTTTAAGCATTACAATGTCAAAACCGATTCATTGTAGTAAATGTAGAAAATGCAGGTACGTGGAAAAAGAAAATAAGCTGCAAGGAATTGATACTGGCCCTTTAGGAACTGATAACCCTATTCCTTTCAATATTTGAGGATTTAAATAATATCAGTTGGTGGCACCATTAGCAGACTTTAGTTCAATAGCATCTCAGGGTGAATACTGAGCTCCCAGAAGTACCAGAGCAATAGGTTTTCTTTTCAGTTTTGTTTGATGGAATCATTTGCTGTGTGTCTGGGTTTGCCTTTTTTCCCTCCCAAATAATGTGTTTATGTCATCAGCTGGTTAAGTGTATGGATCGCCCAAGTATACGTAATGTGTTTTCTGACCTTTGAATTAGAAGAGACTTGACTTTACCAAGTGTCATTTACACTGCTAGGTGATCATTTGAATTGGATAATGCAAAAGTCCGAGAAAGAGAATCTGGCTTCTATTCAATTTGAAAGAGAGGTATTTTTGCCGAATGGTAAATTGCCAATGGTAAACCTTATCTGCACTAGTAGGGGGCTAGTACTGCACACATTCCCCTGAAGCAGAATATCTGAATGGCTTCTGTTTTCTTTTGGAATGTATCATGATTTTAGAATAACAGACTTCTTCATTTAGAAGTCAGCCCCTTCTTTTCACAGATGCCTCTGCCCCCAATCAGACACAGGTGCTCCCCTCCTCGTTTTCCTCTTGACCTTCCCAGCCTCCACTATTGCCCCAATCATGCAGTAACGTGAGGAGTTATTTACATTAATGCATAAAGAATAGAGTGAGAAATTCTTCAGCCAGACTATATCTTGCTCATCTCTGTTGTCTTCAGCACTTAGTCCAGTGCCTGGAACATACTAGCTTCTCAGTAAATATTTGTTGAGCGAATGAATGATGAAGCCAAGGCCCAGGGACAGAAAGTGATCTACCCAAGATCACAAAACTTGTTAGTAACCACATTCTGAGAGGTAGGTTATGATAACATTTTAATTGCATGGCATTGTTTGAAAGCACACAAGGAGATGTCAGAATCAAGCTAGATCTTGGGATAAAACTCCTCTGACAGAGGTTATTCACAGAATGAGAAATTCATGTGATAGTCCACAGCTTCAAGACCTGACTCTAAGGTCCATCTTGAGAGGTGCCTTAAAGTTTTGTTTTTCTTGCTAATGCTCTACCAGTCGGAATGATGGGTGCATGTTCCTGGGGAGAATGAAGCCACCTCAGTTGGAAAAGGCTAGGATAGGAGAAGTCCCTAATCTCTGGAAGGGCAGAGAGATCTCTCCCCATCCCCCGGGTCCACAGAACCTCGATTAAGTTCACAGTCAGTCTTTCTTAGAAATGTGTAGTAATTTTTGGCATAGGTTGGGGAAGGCTTGGGGCAACTCTGTGTGTGCGTGTGATGCACATTTAGCCTTGTCCCAAGATCAAGGCTGTTTTTGTTTGTTTTCTGAGGAGGAGAGGGTTGGAGTGGGATGTCAGCATGAGAGGACCTGGCCTTTACGGAGGTCAGAGTGACCCAGGAAATGTAATCTGACCAGTGGCCAGGGGCAGGCATCACTGGGCTTGGTGTAGTCTGACCTGAAGATGTGTTCTGGGAGATCTGTTGCAGTGCAGGGAGGCCTCTAGGAGCTGACACTGGCTGGCTGTTCTCCCAAGTGACAGCTGCAGAGTGTGTGTGTGTGTGTGTGTGTGTGTGTGTGTGTGTGTGTGTGTGTGTGTGCGTGCGTGCGTGGTGTGTGTGTGTCACAGAGAGACAGAGAGAAAGAGAAATGAAGGGAGAAGAAAACAGAGAAGGTGTGGCTCAGCAGACCTGACATAAGTTCTTTCTAGCCACTACTTCAGGGTGACCAGGTGAGCAAAGTTACTGGCTTGCCTGTGTGGCCAAAGGGAAAGGTGTGTGAGGGCTGTGCTGGCCCCACAGGTGGGTGTGTATTGCTAAGGACAAGGGGAGGGGCCTGCGTCCACCTCAGAGGGGACCTGCTGCCTCCACTGGTCATTGTGAGCCGGCTGTCTGAGCTAGGTGGGGTGGACAGGTCTGGACCTGCATCTGTCTGGACCTCAGGGATGAAGTTGGGCAGTTTTGTTCCCAAATCCTCTGCAGACTTTTATGGACAAGTAGGGAAGAATTAAACTTAAGTTCTCCCTCTTCTGACTATCTCTGTCTTTAGAAATCTCATCATTTCTCACTATCAGGAATCGATAGCATTGGCTTAGGACTAAAGGATGAACTTTACAAGTCAAAGACCCGTTGAAATTGTCTTCAAATCCATATGTTTATTTTCTTCTGGGGAGGTGCATAGCAGATTCCCAAGCAGATCCATAAATCAGCAAAGGTTAAGTGTAGGGCACAGCAGAAGGCATGCAGGCATTTATAGGGTCCTTGTTCATTTGGCACAGATATAAATGAATGGAGTATGGCAGTGTCATAATGATCAGTTTGGTGGCTCAGGGCCTGTGGGCTACCAGCCGCAGCACCACCTGACAGGTTACCTCGAGGTATGTTCACACGCATGGGCTAGAGGTAGTCGTCAGGAACTTGCTGAGTGAGCTGGCGACAACTGCAACGCATACAGAGAAATAAATGCTTTGTGTCCAAGGAACAGAGCTGGTTGGAATAAAACAGTCATTGTGGGGACATCCCTGAACACAACTGAACACCTGAGCAGAGTGTAATAATAATGCCCTTAGACTGATTCAATTTACAGTCCATGACAGGCCGGGTCATGAGGCTTTCCAGGGGCCACACTGGACTTCCATTAAGGTTGTTCCCTGGCTCTGAGTGGGGGACCCTCTTTAGCTGTATTGCCATGGTTATGTCCCAGAAGCAGAGGTAGTAGTCTGGCCCTCACTAGCCCCTATTATGTTCATCTCTACTTCATCCTTTCCATGGACCTCAGGGGATCTGGTATTTTTCAGACCATGCCTGTGGCCAGTGCTCTCTGTGATTCATTTCCATCCTTGGGGTCCAGGCTGCTGGGGTACCATTTCCAGAACTGGAATCTAAATGGGTGAGAGAAAAGTTTTGAGGAGCTGTTCTGTCTAGGTTCAGGATTCTAACAAAGAGGGGCCTAGAGGAAGGGAGTCGGAGTCCTCAGGAAGGACAGAGGGTAAGGGAAAGAAGCGTGGTTGTTTTCAAGTCTTTGGGCAAGACGTGGGGCTTTTGGCCCAGTGTTTTCCTCATTGGCCTGGCTGTGGCTTGGTGATCCCTGAAGGCCCTGGCCACTCCTCACCACCTTGTCTGGCCATCTCTTTGGCTGTGGCTGTGTTTGAGCAATGCAAGCCTCTGCAAAGCTGTTTTACAGGAACACATCCAGTTGGCAACTTCGTTTTACCCTTGGATGACCTTCCAGCTCTTCCAGTTCCGACTGCTCCCTCTTCCCTCTAACTCTGCAGGTCAGGCCTTGAAGCTGCCATACCTCCCATTGATCTTGTGTTTTGGCACAGCTGTCTACAGATCCAGTTCATGATTCATGACTATTATTTGATCTTGTAGGAAGTAAGATACTGAAGGTCACTAGTTTGTTTCCATTCAGGTGCTGATGGTACCTTGTAGTGTATCTATCCATTGAGAAACTTGCCAAAGGATTGAATATCAGAAGTTCAGCTACATCAAGCCATTTGGTTCCTGATGGAACCAAATATAAGAACCTTGGGATATCTTTACTTATATCATGCATAAAAGGAATTGAAAAAAATTCATTTCTGAAGTTGCGGAAATTATATCTCTTCCTATTTCCCTCCTCTTTGAAAACTATTGAGGATTTAAGTGCCAACGTTCTTGATCTGCAGGCCAATATAATGAACACATGAATTTATCCTGGGGTACATTATCATTCGATTGTGTGGCAGGTCTTTTTTAATGTCTTCTCTCTTTTTAAATTAGGTAACACTTTTTATTGTTGTAAGATACACATAACATTTAGTTAAAGTGTACAATTCAGTGGCTTTAAATACATTCACAGTGTTGTGCAACTGTCACCACTATCTAATTCCAGAATTGTTTTGGTTCCCCCAAACAGAAGTCCCGTGCCCATTTTTAAATGTCTTCTCATTAAAAGGAAGGTAGGGAATAGAAGCTATGGCCTTGACATCATACCTCCATGTGTTTGACAAACAGCTACAATGTGCTGGGAACTGTGGTAGATATCAAGGATACAGAGATAAAAGACACTGTTCTAGCCCATGAGAAATGCAAAGGCCAGTGGGGGAAGACAGGGAAGGGAATAATTAATTGGAATATAGTTGGGGTTCTTGCCAAGAGAGCAGTAATCTAGTGCAGGCACCCTGAGGAAAGTGGTTTGTTTTTTTTTCCCAGTGGAAAAGCAGTAGCCTCTGCTGTACTGTTGTTTTTACTACTGTTATGGTTATATCAGGAATAGAAGAAGATTTTCTATGTAGATAAATGAATTTTTCAGATAACCAGGCTTCTCTCCCTAGGTCTTAAAACTTAAAACTTTAAAAACTGGTTTTGATGGGAGTATTTGTAAAATGTATTCTTTACTCCTCTCTTTTCTTCTGTGGAATATACTGAATGAAATTCAATCTTTTCTCACTGACTCAAGCCTTTGTATCTGGCTGGGCTGCCCAAAGACTCCTTTGGAGGTCGACGTCCATGGAATGGACAGGCTTATTATTATTTTTTATTAAGGTATCATTGATATACACTCTTATGAAGATTTCACAAGAGAAAAAATGTGGTTATTACATTCACCCTTATTATCGAGTCCCCCCCATACCCCATTGCAGTCACTGTCCATCAATGTAGTAAGATGCCACAGAGTTTGTCTTCTCTGAGCTACACTGTCTTCCCCATGACCGCACATATACCATGTGCACCAATCATGATACCCTTCAACCCCCTTTTCCCTCCCTTCCCACCGGCCCTCCCCACTCCCTCCCCTCTGGTAACCACTAGTCCCTTCTTGGAGTCTGTGAGTCTGCTGCTGTTTTGTTCCTTCAGTTTGCTTCGTTGCTGTACTCCACAAATGAGGGAAGTCATTTGGTATTTGTCTTTCTCTGCCTGATTTATTTCACTGAGGGACAGGCTTATTTCGATCTGCTGGCAAAATAAACTTCACGAAGACAAGTTAAAATAGACCAGGTCTTTTTTCAATTTGCAAATTGTTGAATCATGTTATTATAAATACTATGGTATATGTTATAAATTTTGTCAAGATATTTTTCTCATAAAAGTAACATATTCTCACTGAAGAAAAATGGAGAAGACCAAAACTTTTTAAAATAAAACAAATAAATAAATCAAGCATTATTCCACAACCCAGACATCTATTGACGATCACTTTAGTGTATTTTCCCTCAGCAATGTTTGTGTGCTCCATTTAATACTTTTTTCATATTTAAATCAGGCGTGAGTGTGAATGAAAAGGGTGGCACTAGAGAGTCTTGCAATGTTGGTGCAATTAAGAATCTTGAATATGGTGGTGGTTACACGAAAATATAGGTGATAAAACTGCGTAGAACTTTGCATGCACAAATGTGTGCCCTCCATGTAACAGGTCACGTCTGCATATACTGTGTGCATTGTGTCAATGTCAGTTCCCTGGTTTTGATATCATACCATAGTTATGCAAGGTGTTAACCTGGGGAGGCTGGGTGAAGGGTGCAGGAGCCTCCCTATGCATCTCTTTGCACTTCTGTGAATCTATCATTATTTCAAAATTCAAAACAAAAATACCAGTCTGTAGCCCTACTTTCCCCCTTTATAGTTTCATTTTTGTGAGTGCGTGTTTCAGAGAGATGGTGTATTTTTGGTGTTTATTCTTTTTTGGGGGGGGGTATAGTTTCATTTTAACAGAAAGAGAATGTCCAGGTTTCATATCCATGTGCTTTGATTAATTTCAAAAAACAAAAGGTCTTAATATATTTTAGAGCTAACCGTTAATGAAGAGGGTACATTTCAAAAACATCTTTATTTGCTGGAACTTAGTAGTTGCCAGCAAGCCTAAGCATTCTGCAGAATACACGGGGTTGTATTTGAGCATATCAGAAGGGGAAATTACATGACAAAAATATAATTATAACTCTTAATGACATGAAATTATGCATCTGGGGGACTGGAGACAGAAAGGGGAATGTCATGGCTGAGCATGGGAAGGGCGCCCGGTCAGGAATAATCTGTGAGGGCTTGGGGGAGGGCAGGAAGCCAGCAGGCTGCTGAGCAGAGCTGGTCTAAGGCAGCTCAGGGCAGGACAGGGCATGGTTCTTGAGGCCAAAATGATAAAGAGCAGGCCGTGTTGTCAGTGTGCCAGCATCAGAAAGGAGTGGCGGTTTTGATATCAGGTTCTGCCAAATTTTGGTTGCAGAAAGAGTTCGTGAACAGGAGGGGATAGAAAGCAGGGGGTAGGGATGGGGGTGCAGTGTCGTTTTGGGGAAAAGTCCAGAAAGGGCAGACTGGTGGCTGGAGCTTCCCAGCTGGCTTTCAGGGTTCCTCTTTGCTCAGAGAATTAAGGACAAGCACTACATGACACAGAAAGCCCCCCATGACCTGTCTGGTCTTAGAATAGCTCCCTGACCTCACCTCCTGTTGCTCCCCAGATGTCTTTGCAGTTTTTAGAGTCCACTGTCTTGTTTTCAGGCTTCCTTCCTCTCCCAGGTGCTCTTCCCTTTACCTCCTGTGGTTCCTCTCAGGACGTCAGCTGTGCATGCTGCTCCCCTGCCTACAAAGTCCTGTTCTTTATTTCTGGGAAGCCTTCTGTCATGCCTGGGTGGGGCCACAACCCCTTTCCCCCATCTGGTCTTCCCTCAACCCCAGTTGGGTCTGTAGCCCCATTTGCCAGGAGTGAGTGTCCCCTCCCCAGCTGATGGGAAGGGAATGGTTGAACTGCGGAAGAGAAGCGAGTTCATCTCACCTTCCCATGGACAGCCTGGGCCTGGGCACCTGCTAGTCCCTCTGCCTTCTCCACATCTCCACCTGGAAGCTTTCTCTCAGAATTCAGGACCCTGTCAAATGACCGTTTCTCTGTGTGACTCCCACACTGTCCTTCCATGGCTTTTCATTCTTGCAAGCATTCACCAATAGTTTGGGAGCGCCCACCATTGTGACCCACTGATGTATGCTTGCCACTTCAATGCCCATCTCCTGTGCAGGTGGCTTGGACCATGAATGTTTGGAGATTCAGGACCTTAACTTACTCACCTTGGTATCTTAGGTCCTGGAAAGGGTTCTGGCACACCCTTATATTAAGTAAGCCCTTAATATATGTTTTAAAAGATGAATAAGCTTTGTTTTCAAGGAAATGGTTTTCCAAGAAATTTCTAAATCCTTAAGGCTGGAAGGCACGTCAAAGGTCCCATCATCCACCTAGGGTCTGTCCATTCTGGGCAAGTCATCACGCAGAATTTACTTGATAGGGTTTAGCGGAGGGGCACTTACAGTCTCTATGGCTCCTCATGCCCCCTGAGGATGGCATTGATCTTGTAAAGTTCTTACTGCTGCCCGGCCCCTCTGTAGTTCCCTCTACTGTTTCTCCTTCTGCTCCCTAAAGTGTGATAGAATGAGTCCTGTCCCTCTTGCCATTGATATATTTGGCAGTTAAAACATCTAGGTTTTCTCTTTCCAAATGGGGAAAGACCACTTAGTAGCTGTGTGACCCTGAGCTTCACTTCCCTCTGAGTTTGTTTTCTTGTTTGTAAAAATTGGTATAAAATGGTACCTATCTTATTGCCAAAATTAAGTAAGCTGTATATGTATAGTGCTTAGAACAGTGCTTGGTGTATATTAAATACTCAATAATGACTTTAATATTATTTTGTATTATATTTGACATGTAGCACTTAAAAATGGACAATTATGTTTTAGGGCATTTAATTTAAAAAAACAGAAAAACAAAATATATGATCATGTGCAGAAAATTGCAGAACTAATATAAATATATAAGTTAATATTATATATTATATTCCTCACCTCCAATAAAATTGGGGATCCCCTTTGGTAGGTCTGTTGTGAAGCTTAATGGGCAACTTGGTCTCTATTTTTAATAAATGCTTAATTAATGAACAAATGAACAAATGTCTACTAGGCTTTGATTCAGCCATGATCATTCATATGTACTGCTTCAAGGTTTTCCAGTCATTATGGGTGGTGTTCTTTAATTTAGGGTGTCCAGCCACCCCCGTTTTCCCAAGACTGAGGGAATGTGGGAATTTTAGTTTTAAAACCTAATCTGGGAACAACCCTAATCTGGGTTCTTGGGACTCAGAACTTTCAGTGCTAAAACCAGGATGAATTGGTCACTCTACTGATAATTCAGAAATTCATTTGAGGATTGGAGGGACGAATCTCCTACCTCTGGATTCCATGGCCCGGGTTGCTACTATAGCGATGTCAGAGATAGGAGGTGAGTGTTTCCAACTGCATCTCACTGGGTGTTGGACCCTCCCTAACAGGGCCTGCAGCTTTGTAAGAAACTTGGTTTTATCAACTCACACTGCAGTGATCAGGCCCTAGGGAATTTAAATAAAACTTAGAAATGATTGGGTTAGTAGATCAGAATGTAAATTTAAAATGTTCCTGTTACTTTCCTAGGGCAGCCCCTTTCCTGCTTAAGGTATCCAAGAGGGAATGGAGAATGAGCACGTGGTAGAGGTGGGTGTTACCGGAGGTTGTAGCGTATGTTGGATTTTAATTGACCGTCCACTGCAGAGTGCCCCTTTCTAGGGAGAGCTGGAATGCTTGTGACTGGTGGAGATCACAAATAAGGTTTACTGGACTGACTCAGCAGCTCTCTGCCCAGCATCTGTGCTTACCATGAGCTCCCTACCTACCCTCGGGCTTGTCACCTCTTTGCCTCATCTCAATACTTTCCAAAGTTATAATCCCTAAAATCCAGATTTGTTTCCACCACTCTATTTTTTAATGAAGTGCTTCCTGCTACTAGATCTCCGTCCCTGGGGCATAGCACCCTGGAGTGTTCTGGGAACATTACCTTTAAATGGTTCATTTTCTCTTACTTTAGTCAAAGAGGCTCCTGTTCCAGGCTTAAGTATTTCCTTCCCCAGCTTCCCCACAGCAGCTCATCTCCCAGCAGGAACAGTTACTTCTGTCAGACCACAGGGATTTTTCACAACCAGCCCCACCTGCTGCCCTGATTCCCAGAGGCCTCCCTCCCGCCCCACCTGGCCTCCTCGCTGCCCTCTAGTTGACACACTTTGGGGTTTGCTGCTGGCCAAGAGCAGGGAGGGGCTGCGTGGGGCGATGAGTGATCTGGAAATAGCCTTGGGGGAGGGGCCTGGCTCTGAAGCTGGCATGGAGGCGTTTGCCTGTGCTTGCCGTCTAGGCTTTAGATTTGGTCTCCTAACTTGATCGTCCTAGACTCCAGCTGCCTGACCAGTGGCACTCCTGGACTAGCTCTCTGGCATTGCCCTGCTTGCAAGAAAATTAAAGGCACTTGGGGTGCCTCTGTTGCTTGCCCAGGGCCTGCCTGGTGGTGGGGATGGTGGCCACAGGCTTGTTGCTGTGATGGTCAACAGGACACTGATGTGGGAGCATGAAAGAGGTGGAATAATCACCTGATACAAGGAGGGGTGGGAGGGAACTGGGACCCAGAAAGTCAGATAGACAGCAAGGTAGTTTATGTGGGCCTTTTTACCCTGGAAAGGAATGTCCTGGGTAGGTCAACCCCACCCATGTTCTCCAAAGCCAGGCAGGAGAAGGAAAAGCTAGGGGACGCTGCTGGCTTAGAGCTGAAGATACTGGAAGCAAGGCAACCGTGTCAATGATGGAGAGAAATCAAGCATCTCCCTTCCCCAGTCCAAGCCTTCAAAGAGACCAGCCACATGATTTATATCCAGTGCTTTATTCAACACAAATAGTCTCATCAGAGAAGTAAATGTGTCCCCAGGCCAACAGGGAGCATGTATGTGTGTTTATGAGCAAGAGCTGCCACACAGGGGTCCCTGCCCTGTGCTCAGACAGTGCGGTCCATCAGGCGGGGCCTGGGTGAACCAGTAAGGCAGATGAGGGTCCCTGTTCCGGGGGCCTCACTGCTCCTGGGTGCCCCAGGAGATGTAGTCCGGCCGCGTGGCTGCGTGGTACTCATCGATAAGCTCCTGCACAACCTCCCTGGACGTGTCCAGCTCGTCAAAGTTCTCCTTGAAGATGTCCTCCTTGCGGAACTGCTCCAGAAAGGCCTCCCGCTTCCGCAGCTTGTCATACTGGCGACAGGTCCGCTCAAAGAGCTTGGGGTTTGCAGAAAGGAGGTGTCACAAAGGATATGGAGGAACAATACTGCTCACAAAGCCAGGGAACCAAGGTTGGGCTGGCTCCATGGTAGGAAAGCCATAAGCAGGGGCAGCAGACATGAGAGAGGAGAGGTAAAACCAGGAAAATTATTAGGGAAATAGGTGCGAACCATGAGTCTCACCGAGGAGATGCTGGTGTGATTGGCCATCATGAGCCCGCTGACCCGGTGGGCTGAGGGCAGGTAGGGAGACTTCCTCGACAGCGCCACCTGGATGCTGGCTGGGCCCCAGGGGATGAAGTTGGCCAACTTCCGTTCCCGGATCCTCTGCAGGCTCTTGTGGACCTGGGGTGGGCACACGAGTGGGGGTGGTAGCCTCTCCTCTACCCCTGTGGGTTGTGGGTGTGGAACCGAGGGGCCTCGCCTACCTGGGTGGGGTCCACCTCCCCCTGGATGATGTTGAGGATGGCGATGTAGCAGTGGTTGGTCTGG
This sequence comes from Manis javanica, assembly GCF_040802235.1. NCBI lineage: Eukaryota > Metazoa > Chordata > Mammalia > Pholidota > Manidae > Manis > Manis javanica. The sequence goes on along the minus strand of NC_133159.1, from coordinate 161,477,469 downwards.
CGATCCCGGCCTGTGGACACCATCACGTTCTTGGGCTGCAGCAGCCGCCTCATGACATCCAGGACCGTGGTCTTCCTCACGCTGGCCACCTGAGGGGACAGCAGCCCACACTCAGGACATGGTCCAGAGAGGAGTAGGCAACACATGGCCCCCACTGGCTTCAAGGTAGTACAGTCTCTTTGGGGAGTGACTTTAGATTCAGCTCTACACTGAGCCTCTGCTGTGGGACCAGGGCTCTTAGCCCTCCTTAGCTCAGTGAACTCACGCCCCTGTGCAGGAGCCCAAGCAGACCCCGTGTAGCCCAGGTCCTGGGGGAAGCCAGAGGCAGAGGGCAGAGGAGAGCAAGTCAACAAGAAGCCATATGGTCTGTGCCAGTCCCTGAGCATGGAGCCTCCAGGGGCCGCAAAGGGCAGGTCCCAGGGAGGCAGGAGAAGACAAAGGCCTGGGCAGAGCCTGGGACACGGAGGGCTGCTCTTACCGACTGGTCTGTGGTGAGGGGGGTGTAGCCGGTCATGAGGAAGTGGAGCCGTGGTGTGGGAATGAGCGAGGCGATGAGGCCAATGAGGTCGTTGTTCATGTAGCCGGGGTAGCGCAGTGTGGTGGTGCTGGCGGACATGATTGTGGACACCTGGGGATGGGTGCCATGTCATGGCCTTGCCTCGGGGTGGGGGGCTCCCTTCCCCAGATGGCACTCTGGCAAGGAGGGGTTCCAGTCCAAGGGAATCCAGGAGTGGGGCTCACCAGCTGGTTGATCTGGGAGAAGGACGGGTTCTGGATGTGCAGGCGGTCTGTGGCAATCCGGTTCAGGGCCGTGTTGTCCAGCACCACCTGGGGGGACAGAAGAGGGTGACAGATTATGAGGAGACAAAGAACAGGCACTCTGTCTGAGTCTGTGCTCTGAAGCTCACTTTCCTTGGTGCTTTCTGGCTAGTAAGACCCATCCAAAGGGACTTGCATAGGACTGAGGCACAGGAGAGCTCAAAACGGACTTTTGAAATGCATGAAAATGATGAAATAGAGGGTTGGTAGTGGACTCACCACACAGTCTGCGTTCTGGGTCAGCCTCTTGAGCGTGAGCAGTGAGTTGTAGGGCTGCACCACCACATCACTCATCTCGTCCTGGTTGGGAAACACTGAGTATGTCTGCACTAGCTTCTTGGGATACCTGGTTGGGTGTTGAGAGAAGAGGGTCAGGGCAACAGACTGAAGGCGTGGTGAACATGGAGCTCCCAACAATTGTCAGGAAGCAGCTAAATCCCGACGGGGAAATTAGGGTGGGTCCCAGAAGGGAGACTTTCAGAAGCTTGTAACCCCCAAGGGAGAAGGGCAGAGAGCCATCTTGAGATTTAGGGTTCTCACTCTAAACCAGCCATATTCCCTGAACCTTCATCTCTTCTTTTAAGGCCTAGATTCTAGGCTCCAGGTCCAACCACTGGGAGTGTGATCGGGTTCTCAGTTATCATACTTTCACTTTTATTGCTATAGGAGGGAACAGAAGGGCCCTTTCCTGCTCCAGCAAATAGGAAAGTGTATCTAGAGGGCCTCCCAGTTACCTGGGAAACCAAGTCCCCCCAGCCCGTCAAAACACAGACCTACCTGTCATTCAGCCGTTCTAAGAGGTAAGAGCCCAGGCCAGAGCCTGTCCCCCCAGCAATTGAGTGACACAGCACAAAGCCCTGCATGGGGAAGGCTCAGTCAGTGTCTAAGTATCTATGGACAAGATTTTAAACCAGATGCATCCTCCCATTTCTTGGACTCCTGTCTTCCCAAGCGGTCTCCTCCACTTCCCTCCCCTGACACATACAGCTCAGGAGACTTGTGTCCAGCAAGGCCTGGCAGCTTCTGTCCAGTGGAAAGGGTATGTGGATGGCTCTTGTACCTAACGGGTGTTGCTGAGCATCTTTATGTCAGCTCCCCCCAGCATTCCTGAGACACTCACCTCTAAACTGTCACTACCATCTGCCTCCCGGTCGATGATGTCAAAAATATCCTCGTGGATCTTCTCTCCCTGTACACACAGGGGGAGGTTCAGAGAGGGACAGAGCATGGAGCAAGACCTCAGAATAGTCACCCTCGACTCTCCTTCTAGCACCTGAAAGTCCTTCTTTGGGGCACAAGTGGCCCTGCTTTTATTTGCATTGAGAAGCAGTATTGCACAGTGGTTATGAGCAGGCACTCCAGACCCAGACTGCCTGGGTTCATATATTAGCTCTAGTTCGGTTTCACTGAGTGACTCTGGGCAGGTGACTGAATCTCTCTATACTTCAGTTTCCTCATCTGCATGTACAATGAAGGTAATAATATGGGTCCACAGTCCCTGATCTAAAATCTTTAGGGCCAGTTATTTTTTGGAATTCAAATATTTTGGATTCTAGAAGGGTAATATGGTACATATAATGTATGTTAAGCAAACCACGAGTGGGGGGCTGAGGTGTGCTAATCAAATACATTAATACTTCTGCAATGAAAAGTGTATTAACAATAAGTTGGATAGAAACTATAGAACAGTCTATCTCCACGAAGACTTGGCTTTGCTGATAAATAAGTTATAAATTGTCTTTTGGTCTCAGAGCTTTTTTGATTCTGGAAAGGCAAATAAGAAGCTGTATACCTGTAGTACCTAGTTTCAAGGTTGCTGGGAGGTTTAAATAAGTTAATATGTGTAAAGCACTTAGCATGGCCTGGTACACAGCACCTGTTAGTATAGACTCTTAACAATATCACATAGTTGACTTAGAAAAAAAGAACTCCCCTCAGCCATGTCTCTCTCCCTCTACCACTCATACATTCTCCTGGTTTCATCTCTCTCTGGGAAGTCATACAGGAAAGGGAGTTTTGGGTCCTGCCAGGGAATGGCAAATGACCTGGGAGAATCCGCTGGCCCAGTTGTTGCCAGCTCCTCCTCCGTGCTCTGACAGATAGATGTTCTCTGGGTTATATAGCTTGGCATAGGGGGAGTTGAGAATGGAGTGGATCACCCGGGGCTCCAGGTCCAGTAGCACCGCCCTGGGGATGTAGTGCTCATCGTCTGCCTGTTGAGGGGACAGGGGAGAGGGGAGTGGGGAGTCGGGGTGGTAATCAACTCAGGTCTGCCCAAGCCTCCATCCTCCCAAATCTGGCTCCTGCCTGCCCTCCCTCAAGCCATTCACCCTGGCTCCTCTGCCCAGCGGGTTTCCCAGTACCAAGCCACTGCCCTTCCCTTTAGGCCCCTTGGGTCACTGCCAGCCCTGTCCAAGGCGCTGATGGGCACCTGGTAGAAAAAGACGTCCTTGCGGTCAGTGCCCTCAGTAGCGAACTCCTCCACGATGCCCTCGGGGCTGATACCGTGCTCGGCGCATAGTTGTTTCCAGAACTCGAACCCAACTGGAGGAGGAGGGGCGGTCGGGAAAGAAAGAGAGAATATCTGGGTCTGGCCAGGTTCCAGCTAGGGGCTGGGAAACTGAGCACTTGGGTCAAGGGATAGGAAGTCAAGCCTTAGGAATCAGAGGAAAGGGCTGTATGCCAGCGACTGGGCAGGGAGGGCCCCTCGAGGGTGGGTAACTGGACACTGGGTCAGGCATGTCCCGCCTTTCGGAGAACTAGGGTTCTGGGGAGGACAGATGGAATCCAGATCCCACAGAATCTAGGGAACCTGGCTAGCGGAGGGGCCGGAGTTTCGCTCACTCTGATTGCCGCACTGGCCCAACTGTAGGGTGATGATTTCCCTCGGCATCGCTCCTCAGTTACCCGCGTCGCAGCCGATCCCGCTAGCAAAGCCGCCAGTCGCCAACCCGCTAGCCTCAAGACGCAGGCGCCCAACAACTCGCTCCGCCCACGAACTTTCTCCTCTCCAATGATCACTGAGTTTCTGGCGATGGCACTTCCTCATTTATTTGGCTTCAGTCATAGAAACTGCGCGTGCGCAGCCCAGGATCCGGCTCAGTGTCGGGACGTGCGGTACGTACTCTGATGCAGCGTTCTCCTGTCTGGTGGAACGGAGGTAGACGCTGTGCGCAAGCGCGCTTTGAAGGGAAACTGGACTCCGGCGCCGAATCGCGCATCTGCGCAGTTGGTGTTTATTGTGATTGTCGGGCCGCGGCCCCGGATGTTGTGGCTGCCGCGGGCGGATGGCGGAGGCAGTAGGGGTGGCCGCAGCCCCAGGCCCAGCTTCGGAGCCGACTTGCAGGAGCTCCCGCGCTATGTCAGGCTCCTGGGAGCGGGACCAGCAAGTTGAGGCGGCGCAACGGGTCCTCGTGGAGGTGCTGGGGCCTTACGAGCCTCTGCTGAGCCGGGTGCAGGCAGCCCTGGTGTGGGAGCGGCCGGCCAAGAGCGCCCTGTGGTGCCTGGGGCTGAACGCGGCATTCTGGTGAGAGAACTGGACCCTCGGAAATCATCCGAGGCGCGAATTCATCAGGTTTTTCTAGGGCTCTACGTCGCGCCTCCTCTGTTTTCTTCGCTGCATTGGTTCCTTTCTATACCTGCCTAATACTTCCTCACCTCCTTCCACTCCATCCTGCCTGCGGGCTTTGACACCCCAGTTCTCCCCAGGGCCTTCCATTTGTCTCCCGTGCTTTACTTGCCCCCGCACCCTCGCCCCGCACATCTAGCTGGACCTTCTGGTAACATCCTGAGCCTCTCGCGGTGAGAGACGGTACCTCATAACCAGGAAAACTGTACCCCTTCAAGTCCATCACCTCTCTTGTCTGCTCAAATGTGGTTTGAAGACTGTCCCATAAATTAGTAGTTATTGGAGTAGATGTGTGACGTCTTGAAAGGGTATGCATAGGCGTGATAAGGAAAACAACCTTGAGCGATCTGAATTAGCATGTTGGCTATCCTTTCACTCACTCAAAGTTGAAGTCTGAGAGTCAATGCTAGCCTCCAAAGCTGCAATTTGAAGGAAAACTGTAAGCTTTTAAAGGACAGTTATAAAATAGTGATTGTGAGATTGCACCCGTTTCAAAGCTACTTGTGATTGCATCTCCTCCCTTTTCCAAGGAAATAGGCATTTTTAGCCACGGTTTATAGTCAAGGAAATTGAGGATGTCTAATTGTGTGAGTTTTTCTGAGCTGGAAAAGTGGGACTGTAAATATGCTTTAAGTATCTGTGTGTGTCATGCTCTGTAAAAAAATGAAACTGCCGCTTCTCTCAGTTGTCATCACCTGAAGTGGACTTAAGTCTTCATTGGATCTGCCAAGCAAAGTTTGGATTTATTCATAACTAGGGGAAGTATTATCAAATTCCAAGGGAACTGAAGTGTAGGAAACTTCTACCGCTGAATGAAATAAGGCTGTTCTGGGTAAACCTGAAGCAGAACTACCTGTGTGTTACCAAAAAAATTTGTTTTTGCCGAAAATAGCTTTAATCCTAAAATGTTTAGTTTTAAAACCAAAACATTTATTATCTTTTGTCTAGAAGATTTTCAGTGAGCTGGAGCAAGCAATTCCAAGTTCATTGACAGGAAGACTCCATATTCAGTTATTAAGTTAATCTCAGTCTGAAGGAGACTCGGGTTAAGGGATTCCTGGCAGTCTCTGGCATTTGTTGCTTCCAGAGTTTGTAGCAAACTTGATCGTAAACTTTTCATTTTTCTTCCTTGACCCCCTGGTACCTACTTCCCTCCTAGTGGTCTTTGGCAGAAACTCTTAACTGCAGCACTTAATTCAGGAGCATTTTCCAAATTGACTTTTCTTCTTTTCCTCCCACCTCCCCATCCCAACCCCTAACCGCAGAACATACAATGAAAAACTTAATTTCCTACATTGGGATTGTACTTTTGGGGAAAAGTTGGTCCTTACTGAACCAGCTTGTAATAATGTGTGACTGACTGATATGTAAAAACTTTATCAGGATATAAATGAATCCTGATAAATCAAGGGTTTATTAATGCAAATGGGTCAGTATAGCATGTATGTTATTTTTGAGGAGGGGACTCTCCACATGCCCCTTGCTTGAGAACTTTTGAAGTACTCTGTGAAGTTGAGGTCTGCATATTAGTTGCTGCTCTGGCTGAAACACATCTTTAAATGTTACAGTTAGCTTTAATTTGCTGGTCCCCAACAGTGTTTACTAAAATTTACTAATAGGCTATGTTTAGAATCTCTGTCAGATCCCCTTTTCTCACTCTGGGTCTCTTAAAGCATTGTCATGATTGGTCTTTATCTCTGGCATTTCTTTGTAGCTTGCCTGCTGTGTATCCAGCACACAGTTACTCCTGTTACATTCTCATCACACTGTAAGTAGGTGGGAGAGAGATAGAGTAAAATGAGGGTGTGACTATTGAGACTGAAAGAGTAAGTGGGCATGCCATTTATGGAGAGGACTCCTACCTGTGAAGGTTACACGATGATGGTGTTAAGGTCCCAGAAGCTAAAGTAGTTTGGCCTTGGAGTTCACAGAATTGTTTGTTTTAGGACATGAGCTTTCTTGGAAAGTAGTTTGAGGTTCATAATGTAAGACTTCATATTCTAAGATCTTCATGTGGATTATGGGTGTTTATATTTCATTTAGGAATGTCGCAGAGTGACTGTTCTTGGACATTTTAATTGTTAATGTTTGGGAAACATAGGTGGATCATTGTATCAGGTCAGAAATCAGATCTGAAATATTTTATTTTTCTTTCATTATTTGTTTTGAATACATTTCAGGTAGTTAGCTCTTCATTTTTCAGTGTTCTGTTTTCTGAGTAAAGGTTTCTCTGTACCTGTGAATGTGTTCTCTTACATCTTCTTTTCATTTATTTAAGGTATAATTGATATACACTCTTAAGAAGATTTCACAAGAAAAACAATGTGGTTATTACATTCACCCTTATTATCGAGTCCCCCCCATGCCCCATTGCAGTCACTGTCCATCAGTGTAGTAAGATGCCACAGAGTCCCTATTTGTCTTCTCTGAGCTACACTGTCTTCCCCCTGACCCCACACACACCATGCCCCTCAATCCCCTTCTCCCTCCCTCCCCACCTTCCCTCCCCCAACCCTCTCCTTTGGTAACCACTAGTCTATTGGAGTCTGTGAGTCTGCTATTTTGTTCCTTCAGTTTTGCTTCATTGTTATACTCCACAAATGAGGGAAATCATTTGTTATTTGTCTTTCTCTGTCTGACTTATTTCACTGAGCATAATACCCTCTAGCTCCATCCATGTTGTTGCAAATGGTAGGATTTGTTTCTTTCTTACAGCTGAATAGTAGTCCATTGTGTATATATGTACCACATCTGCTTTATCCATTCATCTCCTGATGGACACTTAGGTTGCTTCCATTTCTTGGCTATTGTAGGTAGTGCTGCAGTAAACATAGGGGTGCATATGTCTTTGAATCTGAGTTGTTTTCTTTGGGTAAATTCCTAGGAGTGGAGTTCCCGGGTCAAATGGTATTTCTATTTTTAGTTTTTTGAGGAACCTCCATATTGCTTTCCACAATGGTTGAACTATCTTACATTCCCGCCAGCAGTGTAGGAGGGTTCCCCTTTCTCTGCATACTCGCCAGCATTTGTTGTTCCTTGTCTTTTCTATGTTGGCCACCCTAACTGGTGTGAGGTGATATCTCATTGTGGTTTTAATTTTCACTTCCCTGATAATTAGCAATGTGGAGCATCTTTTCATGTGCCGGTTGGCCATCTGAATTTCTTCTTTGGAGAAGTGCCTGTTCATATCCTCTGCCCCACCTCTTTATTTTTTTTTAGGTTTAGGTAATGCTTTCTTTTTTTTTCCTACTAGGAAAGGCCTTTATTGTTTTGTTTTGTTTTGTTTTTTGTATCATTAATATACAATTACATGAGCAACATTGTGGTTACTAGATTCCCCCCATCATCAAGTCCCCACCACATACCCCATTACAGTCACTGTCCATCAGTGTAGTAAGATGCTGTAGAGTCACTACTTGTCTTCTTTCTGCTATACTGCCTTCCCTGTGCCCCCACTCCACTATGTTATGTGTGCTAATCGTAATACTCCTTATTCCCCTTCTCCCTCCTTTCCCATCCACCCTCCCCAGTCCCTTTCCCTTTGGTAACTGTCCATTCTTGGGTTCTGTGAGTCTGCTGCTGTTTTGCTCCTTCAATTTTTGCTTTGTTCTTAATGCTCCACAGATGAGTGAAATCATTTGGTACTTGTCTTTCTCCATCTGGCTTATTTCACTGAGCATAATACTCTCTAGCTCCATCCATGTTGTTGCAAATGATAGGATTTATTTTCTTCTTATGGCTGAATAATATTCCATTGTGTATATGTACCACATCTTCTTTATCCATTCATCTACTGATGTACACTTAGGTTGCTTCCATGTCTTGGTTATTGTAAATAGTGCTGCGATAAACATAAGGATGCATATGTCTTTTTGAAACTGGGCTGCTGCATTCTTAGGGTAAATTCCTAGGAGTAGAATTCCTGAGTCAAATGGTATTTCTATTTTTAGTTTTTTGAGGAAATATTGCTTTCCACAATGGTTGAACTATCTTACATTCCCACCAGCAGTGTAGGAGGGTTCCTCTTTCTCTGCATCCTCGCCAGCATTTGTTGTTCCTTGTCTTTTCTATGTTGGCCATCCTAACTGGTGTGAGGTGATATCTCATTGTGGTTTTAATTTTCACTTCCCTGATAATTAGCAATGTGGAGCATTTTTTCATGTTTCTGTTGGCCATCTGAATTTCTTCTTTGGAGAAATATCTGTTCATATCCTCCCCCCATTTTTTAATAGGGTTATTTGCTTTTTGGGTGTTGAAGTGTGTGAGTTCTTTATATATTTTGGATGTTAACCCCTTGTTGGATATGTCATTAACAAATATATTCTCCCATACTGTAGGATGCCTTTTTGTTCTGCTGATGGTGTCCTTTGCTGTACAGAAACTTTTTAGCATGATGTAGTCCCATTTTTTATTTTGTTTCCCTTGCCCGAGGAGATGCATTCAGGAAAAAGTTGCTCATGTTTATATTCAAGAGATTTTGCATATGTTGTCTTCTAAAAGTTTTATGGTTTCATGACTTACATTCAGGTTTTTGATCCATTTTGAATTTACTTTTGTGTATGGGGTTAGACAATAATCCAGTTTCATTCTCTTGCATGTAGCCGTCCAGTTTTGCCAACACCAGTTATTGAAGAGGCTGTCATTTCCCCATTGTATATCTATGGCTCCACCCTCTTACATTTTAATAAAACAAAAACATAAAAGAAAGATGTAGATGCCAAGGCTTTCACTCTTTTTCCCTCGCTCAGATTCCAGAGAGATTTTGGTGATCATATCAGAGATCTTCTAACCTATATTGTTTCTGGTTGCTGATCCGTTATTATCTCTGAAATAGTAACGGAAATGTCCAATCTTCCTTTTCAATAGCTTGTATTTTCATTAGCCTCAACACCACCTGTATGAGCAGCAAGAGTGTATCCTGACAGGATCAGAAAAGAACAGGTTCAAGTAACTTTTTGGTTTGATTCATACTTTGGAGGGAAGGGAAGGACAAAGGAGTCCTGGAAATGGGTGTGAACTCCAAGCCCACCTCCCATGAAGAACACGTGGTTCAAGGAGGGCTAGATGACTGCTGAGCTTTTCAGTTTTCTGTGATTCTAGATGGTCTTTAAATCAGAGATATTGATTTAGAGCAGTCCACCAGCTGATTTCTGGTAAGATCTCTGTTGGGATTGGCCTTTCCACTCACTAGTCTGAGGCAACCATGCTACATTCTAGGAGATTCTAAGGACTCTACTGTTTTCACAATTGAAAAAAACAAGGTGTTGCCCCTTCTCCCCAAGAAATTTCCCCAAATAAGAAAATGACCAAAGAAGTGATTAAAAGTATTCAGCAATTCTGATTTAAAAGGTAAGAATTTAAGTGAAAAGCAATAGTGAGGAACAGGAAATAGGAGGGCTCATTTAAGTAGAGACTTCTGTTCATTGTAAAAAAAATCTACACATCAAATTTCAGATGGAATCTATTGAGCAAATGTTTCTAATGCTAGTCTTTGGAGGGTTCTTGGCTTTTGGTAGCTAAGAAGACTCCCAAGGATGGCTTGCCTTACCTAATTTTTTTGGCCTCGCTTGTCATCAGTTTTTACCTATTAACATTAGCAGCTAGCTGGTTTCATTTCTAGTTCTGTGCAAGCTACATATATAGGTTGGGTTAATTTTTTTTTTGTTCTAATTTACCAGTGACTAGGCTCATTAACCAGACAGCCACAAGTGTTGAACAATAATGGGCTTTCTGTCCCTACAGGATGGGATACTTTGTTCTGAAGTGCCACTGAGAGGCTTACTCTGTAATAACAAAGGAACCTAGAAATAGTATCTTCTTTGATTGAAATAGTTATGTAATCTTTATTCTGTTTGGGACTATAGCATAAACTTATAGCAAACTAATTTACATACTAACAGTGAGGATGCATAGTATAGTTAACCTTAAAAAAAAAAGGTTTTAGAATTTCTCATGATTTTTCTGTACATCAGATTGTTTTTCCAGTGATAACTAACTGGATTTTAGTCTGTAATAAAGGGGATAGACAATTTACAAAGGAAAAAAAAACAAAAACAAATTAATAGTACATAACATTTTGCCCTCATTAGTAATTAAAAAATCGCAATGGCAGTGGTTTTCTAAGTTCTGCTTAATAGTTTTTTTTTTAATTGTATTTCCTTTTTCTAAGGAAAAGTTTATTGAGGAAAATATTCTTTTCCTCACCCACAATTGTTTTGACTGTTCAGGGAATTAAACTTTTAATACAAGCTTCAGATTTCGCTAACAATCCATTTCTCATTCTATGAAATCCTGGAGTCAGAAGAGATCCCAATACATGAAACGCCCATAGACATTATTCTTTTATTAATGCCAAAAACAAAAATGTAAACAATGACATTTGTCAGGCGAATTTTGGACGCCAAAATAATCTGTTCCTTTTTTGACAAAGGTAGATTTTCCTAGCTGAATAAAACATAACTGTGTAAAAATTATACCTGGATAAAAAAAGGTTAATTGACTGAACCCTTGAAATTTACTCAAAAGCGTCCCCTGCTGGTGAGCATAAAACTGTTTTGCCAGATTCGTTCTTAGTGTTTTAGGGGGTAAAAACGCAGTACAACTGCTGTTCCTACTGACTGCATTTGACATCTCAGCAAAGATTCTCTCCTCAGAATTCATATATAAGATGGGAATTACGGAAAAGATTTATTATAGGTAATTTTTTGACATGTAGACACTGGGTATATGCATTGGCTGTTTCCATAACCCTGCCATAACGTCACCTTGACTATGCTTTCATGCCTGAATATTGTGATAAGTATCAAGTATAAAAATGTCTTTGTAATCGCAGTGAAGTACATGTAGTGGCTAAGACCGCAGGTTTCAGAGAGAGAGAGAGTACTGGGTTCACATCACACACTTCTGTTCCTTAATGCCAGGGTACCACAGGAAACGATTTAACCTCTCTGGTCGTGTGATAATAGTTTTTTTTTTAATGGTAGAATTTAATTCTTGGGAAAATATGGAAAAACTGGCATTATGGTTAATACAACATAAATTTGACAGTCTTTCTGGAGAGTAATTTGCCAACGTGTATTAAGGTACTTAAAAAGGTAATACCTATTCAGGGGTTGGGAAAGATGAGGAGTGATCGCCAGTGGGTTACGAGTTTATCTTTGGGGTACTGAAAATATTCTAATTAGATAATGGTGATAGTTGCACAACTCTGAATGTACAAAAAGCCACTGAATTAGACATCTTAAAAGGGTGAACTTTATGGTAATGCAAAAGGACTGTACTCAATAATGTTATTAAAAAAGTTAATGACTTTTGACCCAGTAATTCCACTTAGTTAATCATAAGTAAGGACAAAGATTTGTTCACTGAAATATAATTCAGCTTTATTACATCAAAAATGGGAAACATCTTAGTTCAATTAGGGAAAAGTTTAAAAGACTCATTGTATATATGATGGAATCATTTTTAGTTTTTTTGATGCTTTTCTGGTGATATAGGAAAATATATCTCTGTATTCTTAAGTGAGGAAAGAGGTTTTTAAACCAGATATGTCATATATTATCATAGGGTTTTTATTTGTGAATTTTTTTTAAATAAAGGGAATACCTCTTCACATTTTGGGGTATGTATGTGGATAATGGGTCATTTCAAAAACTTTTTATTGTAGTAAATTAAAAATGTGTGTATAAATAGACAGACCAATTAATACATACCACTATGTGCCCAGCCTTAAAGTTTTTCGATTTATGGCCCATTTTATGTCTTCTATTTCCCAATTCTTTTCTGCCTCCTCCTCTACTGATTTGAGGGAACTCCTAGATGTCATGTCATTTAATCTGTATTTCAGTATGTGTCTCTGGTAAAGACTTTCTAAAAAATACCATTACCATTATCACATATGAAAAATTAGCAATTCCAGTCAGGGTTCAAATTTCCAATTTTCTCATCTGGTTTTTAAAAAGTTTATTTGGGTTAAGATCCAGATAAAGTCCACCTATTGTGACTGATTGCTCTGGTTTCTGTCTCTTACTCTGTTGGCTCCCTTTCAATCATTTATCCTCTTTGCAATTTATTTGTCCCGTAAAGTGTCCTGTAGACTGGGTTTGGCTGATTGCATCCTCATGGCTTCACACATTCCACTGTGCTCAGTATTCCCTGTAAATTGATAGATGGATGTAGAGGCTCAGTCAGATTCAGGCTCCAAAAGAAACTGTTTTTTTTTTTTTTTTGGCAATACTGTTTCATAGGTGGTGTACTGATTTCATTTTAATTTTCTTCTTTCTTTATTACTTCTATTTTCTCAAGTTTCTCCAGGAAACATGCTTGCCTTTAGAAACAAAAAGTAATATCATTAAGAAAAAATGGATTGCGAGCCCACAGTGGTTAGCAGTAATGGGCTGTGGTAAGTCCCCAAATTGAGTAATTCATATGTGAATATCCAGAGTTGACTGCATTTGCATTTGTTCACTACGCTGGGAGGTTCTCAAATTGATTATAGTTGCTGAAAAATGTTTTGCTTGTTGTCTTACCAAACTTGTGTGCTGTCATACCTGCATGTGAATGTTTTGGTCTGCATGAAGAGACACTGGGACTAAACTAATCCAGAGGACTCCCTTATTTTCCCTCCATTCCTTACCTATACTAGTCTCAAAAGTACTTTATCTTCAGTAATGTCTGGTCTTTGCACATAACTGCAGAGTTTTTTTTTTACAGGTGGGCTTCCAGATTACCTCCATAAAATGACAAGAATAATGTGATCTCAGTATATTCAAAACACACCAATCTGAGATTGTATTCCCTTTTTATTTAGGAATTTACTAGTGAGGACTGGAAGGAAAGGAGCACATGCTTGTTCATATTCTTTTATATTTCATAGTCAGATCCCTAAGGGGACATTGTGGTATTAATTGCCTAGTTGAGGGGTCAACTCTATTGGTCTGAAGTGATCTTTCCATTAATTAAGTTTTTATCAGTGTGGAAGAAGCTATTTTCCCAAGAAATGTTATTTTATATCACTGAGAAACTTTTCTTCCTCTGAAGTTCCTGTGGTAGGGTGTTCAAGAAAAGGACATTAAATCTGGTTCTAAAATTTATTTATGGACCAGAACTGATCTTGTTCAAGAAAATGCTCACAGTTTTTTCCTTCATGACCCAGAAAATATGCCCTTTGTAAAACGCTTTACTGATTCACCTTCATCTGCAGGATAAAATCCAGTACCCTTTGCCATAAAAGGCCCTTCAGCATCTGACTCCTGCCTCTCCCCCATACTCATTCCCTCCTTCTGTATGTTTCAGTTCTATCAAACCACTTGTAGTTCCTTAAATATATCATGCCAGCTTAAATGTGTCTCCTTATCTGAATGAATGTCCTCTCCTCCACACCCTTTTGCCCTGTTTTATTACTATTTACCTTTCAAATCTCAGCTTAGATGTCCTCTTCTTGTTAGCATTTTTCTTGTCATGTTATATTGCAGACACACACAGACACAAATACACTTGAGAGAAAGGTCCATGTGGTACTCTTTTTCTGTAACTGGGCTGCTTACCACAAGGTCTCAGCATATAATAGGCACTTAGTAAATGTTTGTTGAACTGAGTCGAAGCATAGGTGGGAGCTATAAAAGGCTACTAAAATAGCCCAGGTCTTGGGATTTGCGGTCATCGTTTGGAAAACCGACCTTTCTTAGAACTTAATATCCTTTCCCTATCCCAGTTTGTCTTTGTGTTAGTAATCATGATCTGAGAAGTGGAGATTGCAGACAGTCTGTATTGCCTCCCCAGAGAGACCTTTCTAGTACTCTCGAGAAAATAGCAGTCGCGCCACATCCTGCTGCTGGGACAAAGAAGCGGCAGCACTGGGGAGCAAGGAGCTCTAGAGCCTTTATCCTTGGCCTTGTTAAATTTGCTTGTTTGTTGGGATGAACTGGCTTTGGAGAGGTTAATAGCCTGGGGTCGCTCTAGAGGCTTATTGCTGTTAAGCTGCTTTCACTCTTTAATCTCACATATAATCACAGTATCCTTTAAGTGAATAGGGTTGTCATTGGTGACTGGGTTTCTAAGTTCTTGTTTCATTCTATCCTTCACTCTCTGTATAGTTTTTAAAATTATACAAAATAGATTCATGTTTATTGAAAACAAAGTACAAAAATGGAGACAAAAATTAAAGTTCTGCCAATCCCTGCATATATATTCACTTATACACACAGTAAAGCTTCTTTTGTTTTTTAATAAGGATTATATTCAGTATTGTTCTGTGAGTATGTCAAGTCATTAGGTCATGAGTTGAGAAAAGGTCATTTTTAACCAACCCTTGGTTATCCTTACGTCATTTGGTCACTTGCTCTGTTAATAGCTAATAACACTTCTACACTGTAAAATTGAAATGAACTGTGTGTTAGACATGTATTAGGTACCTTGTATTCCTGTCTTTTTAGTAAGATCAAGTGTGATATTTTTGTAGGTGATTGTGTTGTTTCTAAAACCTACAGACAATCCTGCAAGACTTGTTAAAGAGGTTAAAGCTAACTTACTCAATGTCACATGACTAAGCATGGCTGTTCAGAGAATCAAACGCAAGCCAAGCTTTACTGCCTTGTGAACCACCTCTCTGTAAAGCATTTGCCTTCTCTTTTAGATCTTAGAACAACAGTGTTTCTCAAACCATCTGTGCTGAGGAAAGTGCTAACTTTCTATGTGACCTTGACCAAGCATTGTTTTCCTCAATCTGTTGCAAATCAGTACTTTTGTAAAATACAGTATAAACAAGTTACTAGAAAAATTGAGTTTGGAAAGGCATAAAAAATACAAGTCCAAATATATTCTTAGATTCCAAATTCGTCAAATTCTATACTTATTTCACAGACTGGGAAAAAATCAGCTTGTGGGCCAGCACTGGACTACAGACCTTCTGCAAGTCCCTGCCTTAGAGGCTTCGGGGTGGTGTAATAGAAAAATCCTTAAGAACTAGTTTTTGTTTTTAATATTTTGTGGAAGATTTTAAATTTATACAGAGATAGAATAGTATAAATAAAGAATTCCATGTACACATCAACTACTTCAACAATTAGTAACTTACAGTCAATCTGTTTCATTTTCTTTGACACCCTTAACCTTGCCAACTATTATTTTGACACAAATCCTAGACATCATCTCATTTCATTCATAAATATTTTAGTATGTATCTCTAAAAAAATAACTTTAAAAACACAGCTTCTGTAACATTATCACACCTAAAAAAATTAACAGTAATTCCTTAATATCTTCAGATCTGCTGTCAGTGTTCAGATTTTACAGATTGTTTGTAAATATCTCTTTATGGGTGATTTCTTCAAATAAGAACTAGCTTTTCTGTCATTCTATTAATGTGATACATCACGTGGATTTTTATATGTTGATCCCCTTGCATCCTGAAATTAGAAGTTGTTCATGATGTATCATGCTTTTAATATGCTATGTATCTTAATAATACTCAGTTTGCTAGTATTTTATTGAGGATATTTGCATTTATATTCATAACAGATATTGGTCTTTACTTTTCTTGTAGTATCTTTGTCTGGATTTGGTAGTAGAGTAATGCTGGTCTCATAAAGTGAATCAAGAAATGTTGCCTTTTCTTCAGTTTTGGAAGGATTGGTGTTAATTTCAAAGAACTGGCTTCAGACATCACTTCAGTGCTAACTTTCTATGTGATCTTGACCAAGCTGTTTTACTTTGTTGGGCCTCAGTTCCTTCATCTGCAAAAGGATATCTAATTGAATTAAATGCTCTTTAATTCATTTCTATCAGTTTGTTGCCCTACACTAGGGTCTAATTTGGTAGAAAGATGTTTGCTGTCATTGTAAAAACTTGTTATTAATGATGAATTTCTCCCTGAAATTAAGAGAACTACAGACTTGAAAGTTGAAAGGGGCTTTAGGAGGTTATTTGTTTTAGGCCCCTGCTTTTACAGAAGCAAATTATTGTCTTTGCCGCATACATAAAACAGGTGAAGTTCAGAAGGTTTTAAGTGATTATCCTAAGATATATAACTAGGACTTAAGTCTGTTTACTACAGGGCCTGTGGTGCACATATGTTTTTTTCCGGAAGTTAGCATAATTGGATAATGATTTTTCTTGTGTTTTTCCTTCCCTGTAGGTTCTTTGCACTGACATCCCTTCGTCTTGTGTTTTTACTTGCATTCAACTTGATGATCATTGTGTGTATAGATCAATGGAAGAACAAAATCTGGCCTGAAATAAAAGGTGAGTTTAGTAGCATTTAGAACAATCTGAACTGGAAATGGTCTTTCCTATAATTTTTTCCTTTAATTTTGGGGGTTTATGAGGGAGTTTGTGGAACTGGGAGTATCTTTTTATGTCTCACTTATTTGCTTTGGGAGACACTTGAAGGGCTAGTGCTCCATCTGTAGTTCCTTAGAACCAAGTTCCACCATTTCCATTGTAATTAAGCTCAGGAAATCAACATCCACCACCTGAGACTTTCTTCTCTCATAATTGGCCTCAAGTTTTTAAAAAATAATTCTCCTCATTGGATACTCATTTTTAGTGAGGCAGTGTCAATTTTCCTCTCAGGAATTTGTTTGAAATAGTTAATTTGCAAAGCACTAAGCTAGGCATTGTGACTTATGTAAAGTACTCTAAAATATGGTTCCTTTTCTCAAAGATTATATATACATAACCCTAAGGAAAGTTAAATGACAGAGAACAGTACCAGAGATCTCACAGTGTACTATCTCAGCAGTTTGTCATGCATTCGACCCAGCTCAAGCCTTGAGTGAAGCAAAGATTTGGACAGGTGGAGAGGGAAAGGTTTTTAGAGGGGCCAATAGCCTGACTAGTCTGAGGAACCAGAAGCTGTAAAGCATCTCCTGAGAGCAGAGAGCCAATCGTTTTCATAGGAGGGAAGAGGTCATTGAAAGGTGTGCTAGGAAATATAACTGAAAGTATATTGGGTTTGTATTAAAAGGTCTTAAAGTTAGGCTTAGCAGTTTAGATTTTATACTGTAGGTAGTGGGTGGTCATTGAAAATTTTATTAGAGCTATATGCTGAGATAATACTAAAGATTAATTTGGTTTTTGGAAATATATATGTATATATTTTATATTGAGGTATAAAGATTAATTTGATAGCATTTTACAGGACCACCTGGAAGGAGAAAAAGGGAGAGGGGGAGGATCTGAGAGGAGACTATGGCTGCATCTGTGTGAGTAGTCAGAGGTGTCTATGGGAACGAATGATGGATGGCTTATAGAGCTGTGGAGAAAGAAGACAGTACATTAAGACCGATACATAGGGCATTGGGAGAGTAAAGGATTAAAGCCAGCTTTGGGATTTCAAAGCTGGGAGAGTAGGAGAGTGGCATTATAGTTAGCAGACACAGGCAACGTCAGTCAGGGGAGTTGGTTGGTTTGGGTGGGAGTGAGAGAGAGGAAAATTGATGTAGGTTTTGGACATGTTAATTTTGAAATGTTGGCAAGATATCCAAACCAGAGTGTATAGCTTTTAAATACATTCCCATCCTACTTTGCAGAGAATTCAAGGAATCATGTAATTCATCCTCCCATCTTATGGCTGGTGAATGTCAAAAGACTCAACATCATTCATTGTTGTTAATAGATCTCTTTTTTAGAGAGAATAGGCAGATTTCTAGTGTTTTAGTTATGACATGCCTTGGTAACCTGGTGCACGTTGATGTGTATGAGCAACCCAGATACATTTGTGGGGTGGGATGGACCATTTTTTGTGTGCACCTTGGCTCTTAGATGTAGGAATTAAAAGGGCCTTAATGCTCCATTTGGATCCTCCCCCTACCCTGCCCCGCTGGAGAAATGAGCAGGCATCAGCCATCATTCCCTTGTCTGCAGCTCCCTCACTCTAGCAGTATAACATGGTGTTTCCTTTTTATTGGCTATTACTGTTTTCTTTTTCTGAAACCTATTAAAACTTGAGCTGTCAGACAAACAGCCTAACATTTTCATGTTTAGTTTCCCTACCAACTAATGCTCATGTTTGTTTTAATATTGTAGTGCCAAGACCCGACGCATTAGACAATGAGAGGTATGGAACACTAATTAAATCCCTTCTTCTTGCTCTGATTGATTCTCTTGTTGTAATATTCTGGTTACATGTTGTTAACTCTGTGTTCTGGACACCAAGTATAAGCTGAGAACCTAGTCTGTTTCCAATAATCATTTTAACAAATCCTAAAGTTCAGGCAGCAATATGTTAAGATGGCTAGTGGCCTCTGATATTTTTACAAGAGAAGTTTCTGAAAAGGAAGCATTATCGTGTCCCAAAACCTGACATACCAGGGAATTAGCTGCATCATTCAGCCCTAGTGTGAAAACTAAAGAGACAGCTTATTTTATTTGTCTCCTGGCTTTTATGCCAGGTCATTTAGTGTTTTCTATGACTTGCTATTTAAAGTTCCTGGTCAGAAAACACATTGGTTCTGGTATCAGCAAGCCAAAGATTCCTCTTGTGTCTTTACAACTCCTGCTTTCATTTCTCAGTTCATTCATCCCATGTGTTTGATCCAAGGAATTTTCTCTGCTACAGTTTATTTTGGTTTTATTTGTATTCTGAGGGTTCATCCACCATTTCCTTCCCCTCAGCACCAGTGGTTTCAGACTGTCCTTTACTTTTAACCCCAGATTGCAATCACTGTGAATTGCAATGGTCTGAGCACGGGAAGATGTTTCTAAGCACAAAAGGGCCTTGGAGTCGGTGGACAGGTTTATATACAGGGATTGGGCTGCTTGCTCACAGGATGGAGTTGTCAGAACAAGCCTGCTCTCCTACTCCCTAAATTCAAGTTTCAACCTGGGTGAGCTAAAAAGAAAGTCATGCTTCACCTCCAAAGTACCTCAGACTAGCCACTCCCAGTTCCTATTGAAACCCGGATACACTGGCTGCCTATGCAGCAACATGTGGGGAACCTTCAATACCATCCTTTCACAGCTCCCCTTCTCTCTCCCTTAGCTGGGGCTTTGTGCACCCTCGGTTGCTCAGCGTGCCTGAGCTCTGCCACCATGTAGCTGAAGTCTGGGTTAGTGGGACCATTTTCATAAGGAATCTTTTGCTTTTCAAAAAGCAAAACCCAGGCAAGGTAAGACTCTTCCCTTTTTCACTTTCATTTCTGACTCCTCACTTCAGTCTATGCTAAATGAAAACAGCCCTTTTACTATGTATCCTCATTCAAGAAAGAAAAGACCATGAGGTTTGTGGAGACAAAGGGAAGTTTTAGGAAGAAGCTTCTGACTGGCCACAAGACTCCTCCTTTGAATGCTTACACTTAGAGTAGGCCATCTTCCCACCCCAAGATGGGAAGGAAAGCTTGCTTTTGTGCAGTCAGTTTCATATTAAATGTGGTAGGTTGTTGGGTTTTTTTGTTTTACTTTGACTTAAAAAACCCACCACCAACACTAGCTTTCAGAGAGAATTTTTGGCTAAGTCCTATTCAAACCAATTTCTCAGCATGAAAAGTACAGCCCTGTGGGGTTAGCCACATATAAGAAGTTTGAATAGAAGTGGACATCCTCCTTTTCCTCCCAAACAACCACCACTGGATGCGGCAGTGGCTGGATACACCTGTCATTCTGTCTATGCTTTATACTCATAGGTCATTAAGAATCATTTCAGTACATCTCCATCTTACCCCCGATCCCTACCCCCGTCTCCTGCCATGTAGCAGAAACTTAATACTATTTCCTGACTCCCCTAGTTCTGCTTGCTGAGTTGTGGGATACTGACCTTTTTGGCTGTCTTGGGCCGCTACATCCCTGGGCTCCTGCTGTCCTACTTCATACGTAAGTATGGTCTATGCCTCTCTCCTGAACTTACCCTAATCATGGCTTTTCAGCTATAGCTAACTCTGGGTCTAGAGAGAGGACTTTCTATTTTCTTGACCTGTTTAGTATCATGAAAATATCTTTCTTCTTATCTATAGCAGGCTCCCAACATAAAAAGTTATTTTCTCAAGTCAGCTTTAGAAATTGTTGAGGGTCCTCTAACATACATTGTATTACCAACTATAAAGGACTGTCTGTCCCTATTTAAGGAGGGGATTTTTAGAGTCAGTATATTGTGTATCATCAGATACAACCTAACTCTTAGGGGATCCTCTGCTAGGTTCTGTTTACCCTGCGGCAGTTCTGTAAATTTAGTGGCTTCTTTTTGGCATGAACTCTGCTTGCTTGTGGCTGGAAGTAAGGTTGTGGCCATTACATCAGAAGCTCACATGACCTGTTGTGTAGTTTCTGAGGTATTGCTACCTCACTGAGCCTTGTTTATGGCTCAGTGACACCCATATGCAAGTGACCGCCCTGCTGGGTTCTGCCCTCAGTGCATCAGCACCACACAGCTGTGCACATCCTTGTAGGTGGCTGCCAGAGTGTGTGCCCTCCCCCCGCCAACTTCACATAGTAGGGAAACCAGTGAAGATGACCAGCTGTTCACATTGTATCCAAGCCTGAAGGACACAATAGCAGAGGGACAGTTAGGACTGTTTCATGCAGCCCCTTTTCCATTTTGCCACTGTTTCCCACTCTCTAGTTGTTACTGTCATGATGTGGCCCCTTGCTGTGTACCATCGGCTGTGGGATCGAGCATATGTACGGCTCAAGCCAGCTCTGCAGCGGCTGGACTTCAGTGTCCGTGGCTACATGATGTCCAAGCAGAGAGAGAGACAATGTAAGTGTCAAGGGGAGGCCTCCTTTGGGGGAGAGAAGAAACCTGGAGGTGCTATAACAGGTCCTTGTAAGTGGGAGAAGTGTGGATGGTAGGTAAAAATGATACTGTATTCCAGGGACATCTATGCAGACTTCTCAGTTTTTCTCATTTGGAATTCTAGACATGCATTTTAAATAAATCTGAGAAAAGCTCCCCTAAGTTGAAACAGAGACAGACAGCGGAGATACCCCTAGTGTTTGCTGCTTTTATGAAGCATTTTCCATATGCCCAAGCACTGTGCTGGCTGCACTGCATGTCCTCTTACTTAACCTTAACAACCACCTTGAGAAGGGGGTAGTATTATCTTCCTTTTCCAGTTGAAATTGAAGCTCATAGTGAATGGCTGTGCAGGTCTTTTAAACCCCTAAGCCACGTCTCTTTTCTCTACTGAAAGCTGCTTTCAAAGATGATTCAAAACTGCCAACACCTCAGATGCCGGAAGTATGCTAAGCCCAGGATCCTCCAACACCCAAATGACAGCTGTGCAGACTTTTTCCTTCCTTCTGTGGTCTGGTCAGGTTGAATGTTTCTTTAAGCCCTGGCCTTCAAAGAAGCCTACATGTAATCACCATGGCAGGGGTAGCCAGTTGAATGGTATCAGCCCTCAAAAGCCCTGATATAAGAGATGGGGCATCTCTCTGCCCTCTCTTAAGAAAGTGTTCACTTTTCACCTGGACATCTGGCCTGCCCCTAGCTGCTTCTATGAGTTGTTAACAAGCCTGGTAGTTGGTCATTTGACCAGAACAGAAATGAGGAGAGCTGGTAAAGGGAGAGATGTTGGAAGAGATTCTTCTCTCCTGTGTTGTTAGCTTACCTTGCCACTTAGGCTCAGCAATCTTCTCCTCAGGCATTGTTATATAGGCTTAGGGCCATATTCAGAGGGGTTCATTTGCTTATGTCCTGATTTCATGCCTTTGAAGTCCAAAGCAGGTGTGGGGGGAGTCTCCTCTCTAGGTCAGGTGTCAAAGCCTTCTGTTCTTTCCACATAGTGCGCCGCAGAGCTCTACACTTGGAACATACCAGGGACAACCACAGTGACAGTGAAGAGGAGCTTGCTGCCTTCTGTCCTCAGGTATCTTGGGTGTGGGAGGTGAACCACTGGCCAGTTTTCCTTAGCTCCCTTTCATCCATTTGGCACCTCACATTTAGGCAGTAACCACCAGGCTCATTATGGGTTCTCCAAGGCCCTCCCCTCCTTGCCCACAGAGCAGTGAGGAGAAAACCTAGTGTTATATTGGGGCTTTGTACATGGGTCTCACTTTGAGCCTGGTGACCAGCACCCCCTCTTCCATGTCTCCTTTTTACTCCATCATGGCAGAACCTCTAGAACTGGCATGATTGTCTTTTTATTTATTTACTTTTTATTTTGGTATCATTAATATACAGTTACATGAGCAACACTGTGGTTAATAGATTCCCCCCATTATCAAGTCCCCACCACATACCCCATTACAGTCACTGTCCAGCAGCATGGCATGATTGTCTTTGAAACAGCACAGCCTACCTTAGGTCAGGCAGCATATGTATTCTCCTGGCCACCTGTGCAAAGTATTCTCTGGGTCACTTGTTTGGTTAAGAATGCATGATTGATTGACTTTCAAGACTGCTTTCCTTTCTGTGCTCAAGATTGATGAATCAAGGTGTTTTTCTTGAGGGAGCAGCCTAAAGGAATCAGGATTTTGACAAAAGCCCCCATCCATGCCTGGTTACACCACTGGCAATAGGGTAGCCTTTGGGCCCACTTATTAGTAAAGCTGTAACTGGGGAACTGCACCTGTTCCTAATGGCATCATCTCTTCAGGTTTGTCAGTCTTTTCTTTTCCCAAGCTGGATGATTCTGCTGTTGCCAGGGAATTGGCCATCACAGACTCCGAGCACTCAGATGCTGAGGTCTCCTGTACAGACAATGGCACATTCAATCTTTCACGGGGCCAAACACCTCTAACAGAAGGATCTGAAGGTGAGAACCTTGGATCTGAGTTGATGACTTTGATGGTTGCCTCTCAGCTTCCCCTGGGCAGCAAGGATACTGTCCCCTCCTCTCCTGTGTTCTGAGCTGTGGATCAGGTTGCTGAGCAGCCTTAGGATATGGCTACAGCCAGGATGACACTGCTGCTCTCCTGGAAACCCTCAGTCCCTTAGCAGCCTCAGGTTCTAGGCTCCCGGCAGGGAGAGGGTTAGGGGTGTTAGAGTAAGAGAGGGGAGTTCTCTGGCCAGTATAGGTCACACAGCACTCCATAAGTGAAGGGGAAAACCTGACCAGTGCCACAGGTTTTGTTTCACCCTGAGAAATCCAGGGTGGAAAAATATGGTTATATGGGACTGATTTTGTGGGGCTGGGGCACAGGAGGGCCAGGTAGTTGCCATGTCTCAGATATCCCTCTATTCTCCCAGACCTAGATGGTCACAGTGACCCAGAGGAATCCTTTGCCAGAGACCTTCCAGACTTCCCTTCCATTAATGTGGATCCTGCTGGCCTGGATGATGAGGATGACACTAGCATTGGGATGCCCAGCTTGATGTACCGTTCTCCACCAGGAGCTGAGGAGCCCCAGGCGCCCCCTGCTAGCCAGGCTGAGGCTGCACTGCCGGAGCTCCTGCTTGGTGTGCTGCCCACCGGATCCAACCTTACCAGCAACCTTGCCAGCTTGGTCTCCCAAGGCATGATCCAGCTGGCCTTGACAGGGGCTTCCCAGCCAGGCCCTTCTGGCCCACCTCCTCGGAGAGCAACAAGAGGCTTCCCCCGGGCCCCCAGTTCAGACCTGGACACTGATGCAGAGGGGGATGACTTTGAACTTCTGGACCAGTCAGAGCTGAATCAGCTGGACCCTGCCAGTTCCAAGAGCCACTGAGGCAGAGACTCCTTTTGGGGATCATTGAGGTTTAAGTTTTTTTTCTCCCTGTCCCACTTAAGGTGAAGGGGCAAGGGAAGAACCCAGGTCTCATCCCCTGAATTATGTTTGTGTGCTTGGTGGCCTGGCTGATGCTCAGAAGCCTGCTGAGGATACTCACTCCCCTGCTACCAGCTGGATACCCATTTCTGAGTTCAGTCACTGCATTGAGAGTATGCTCCCACAAGGGAGGCTTCTGTCCAACAGGATGGTACTTCTGGGGAACAAAGTAGTCAGGGGTACTGGTTCCCCTTTGACGGGGTGCTGCTGTTTGCTCTAGGTATGGTTGCTTGGGGGTCCTCAGTGGCAAAAGAGCCCTTCCCTTCCTTTACCTCCGTAGAGCTCCAAGTCAGGCAGCAGCTGGAAGAGTTCATTGTCATCATCCTCTTTTGCTAAGTCATGATTTGTCTTTTTTCTAAGCAAGCTTGACCTTTGGCTCTGCAGAGCAGGCCTGCTCCTTCTGCCCCCAGCCCATAATTTCTTGAGGCGTAACCCTCAGTGCTCCAAAATACCGCTTATGAAATTTAAGAAATGTGAATATGATGTTATGATGTGGGGTAAGTCTCTTTGACATTACTGTGGGCCACGGGGTCAGCTGGCTGGGAGGGTGAGTGCCTCTGTATTTCATGGTCTCATGGAATCTTCTGGAGCTGCCTGGTTATCTTTGGTGCTGTTAACCCCTGGCTCCATTTGACTATCAGCCTGAGCAGTGAGCAATAGCAATACCATAACATACCCATTTCTATGTTCCTGTTCCTTCCCCTGCTTCTCCTTTGGAGAAGCAGTAATTCCATGGGGGATGTCAAAGTAGCACTTTACAAATGGCTCAGTGGCATTCATCCCAGGAGCCACCAGCTCTTCTTGTACCAGCTATTCTTACTCTCTATTAAGCTCCTTTAATCCTTTATTTTCAACTGCTTCCCAACTTGGCAGAGCCTAGTTAAGCATAAGCCCAATTAGCAAGAATGTGTCTAATCAGCAGAAAGCCCTCTAAGGGGTCTCTCCTCCACTGCCCCTAGTAAAATCATGTGAGCCCCAAACTAAAAACGGTTATTAGTTGTAAACCTGTGCCAGTCTGTAGCCTCTGTCTGCCATCCCCAGGCAGAGCTCAAGCCAAACTCATCTGTCCTCTTGCCCTCTGCGTTAACCCTTGCTGATCCTCAGGGGCCGCTCCCCCAATACTCCCATACCTTCAGGGGACTGTGCTAACACGTTTGCTCTTGGCTGATGGATAAGGTAGAGCCAGGGAGTGAAAATTGTGAATGGTGAAGAGGGGGAAGAGCTATTCCGTTGTCACTAACCTTTATGTGAAGGTTAGAGTAACAGCATTCCCCCCACTTAAGGGTTTTCAGATGGACTCTGGACACCTCTCTTCTCTGAGCCTAGATGTCACGAGCAGGTGAACTCTGATGTGGAGAAAGAAACGGGAGATTAAGGAAAGGAGTGGGATTTTGTGTGTTTGCGTGAGTGTGTGTAGCTTCATGCCTTGGGAGTTGACAAATGGGAGGGAGGGAAGGAGAGCAAAATTTTAGGAAGGTGTTTCTTGTACCTGGGGGATCCTGCTCTGAATCTCCTTAGTCCTCCACTGTGAATTGGGGTGGGGAGCGGGGTGGGAGAGGTGCTGGGGAATAAATCTTGTATGAGAATAATCTTTTAGAGACTGATGTCTGTCAATGGTGCCCTAATCTTGATAGGTCTTTCTTGTTTATCTAAGATGTGATTAATTTGAGGTGACAGCTTCAGAAGAGGAAGCCCAGGTGTGAGGGACCCAGCTGCACATCCCTATTCGTCCTTTGTGATGGCCAGAACAATCACCGTGATGACAATTCCCGTGGGTGGTATAAGGCCACTGCCCTTCCCTAGGAGAGCCCAGACAAGAGCGTCTTGTCTGGCGTTTAGCCAGCAGTTCATTTCTAATTCTTAATATTGTCCCCTCAACGCATGAAAAGTACATGTTTCAAAGGCTAATGAGATTTTAGTTAACAGAAGGCCTAAAAAAAAAAAAGGACCATAATCTTCCTCTGGATTGTTTGAGCTGCAGGAACAGCTGCCTTTTGGCTTTCAGCTGACCTCAGAAACTAGAAATACTTATTTCAGGCTTTGTCCCACTGGCCACTGGGGGCAGGAGTGGAAAGCACCTGCCAGGTGTTGCCTTAAGATTGACTCGTAACAGGAAACTCTACAAGCTTTGTGGCTTAAGAGTAGCCTTCTCCCAACCCTACCGTATATCCTAGGCGTTGAAACCACAGCGTGAGTCGGGCGCCCCCTATGTGCGAAGCAGTCAGGATTCTGCTCTTTCCAAAGCGTTTAAGCATTCTTTAGTCGTCACAACCACCCTCCTGCGAGTTCTCTCATTCCTACTTTACAGATAAGACTAGCCGACGGAAAAAGCGTTGGGCCGTGGGACAGCACACGTCCCTGTGAGTAGCTAGCCCTGTGACCTTGAGCAAGTAGCCCAGCGGCAGTTGATCCGGAGGTTTTTCCCGTTCGAACACCGCCCAGCTCAAGGTCTCGAGTGCTCAGCCGCCGCTGGAACTGAGTCTCGAAACTTGTAGGCATGACTTAAAAGTCTGCATTCCCAGGGGAAGGAAGGGAGTTCTAAGCAAGCGCCCCGCCACCTCCGCAGAGACCGGGGCCGCAGGGGTCGCGCCGGCGCAGAAGCTGCGGGCCGAAGGGAGCTACGGCGCCCAGGTAGGGTCGCTTCGTACCCGGAGACTTTCCCTTCCGCCAATCACCGTTGAGGCCTGCCCTTCCCGCCGCCGGAAGGGGCAACGGCTCCATCCGGTTTTCGGAGTTTGGTGGCGGGAAGGACCATGAGTAAAAGTCGGGCGGAAGCTACGACCGGAGGTAACGAGCCATGGGCGCCGGGGAAGTCCGGGAGGGGAGCGGGTGAGGGGGTCGGTTGAGTGGCCCTTCTCCTACCTCATCTCCTTAGCCCCCGGGATCCTCCTGAGGTACCTGCAGGAGCAGAACCGGCCCTACAGCGCCCAGGACGTGTTCGGGAACCTGCAGCGGGAACACGGACTGGGCAAGGCGGTGAGGACCCTTCCCTGGGGTTTATAGCCATGGGCTTCCTAAGGCCTGTTGGACGCGACCTTCGTCCCCAGTTGAAATTCCCCTGGCCCGAAGTCACTCCCTCGGGTTACCCCGCCCCCTCCACTCTGCCAGGCGGTGGTGAAGACGCTGGAACAGCTGGCCCAACAAGGCAAGATCAAAGAGAAGATGTACGGCAAGCAGAAGATATATTTTGCGAACCAGGTGAGGGAAAGCTGTGCAGAGCCCGACTTGAGGTGAACCAGTCCTTAGTATGAACTCTTTTTGGGAGACTTGAGGCGCTCCATGAAACTCACCTCTCTCAACCCTTTTAAAGGAGGCCCAAGCATCCATTAAATCAAGGTGTGTACTCCCTTGTTATGATCCAAATTTCATGAGATTTCCAGATTTTAAATATGATAGCTAACAGAAGATACTGAATTGTTACCAAGACTCAGTTCCGCATGGAGGTTCTTATTCCCAATCTAGATTGGAACCACCGTCTGGTGAACGACTTGCCTTTTGTCTTCACCTTCCCTAAACACATATTAATTTTGTATCTCCAGCCCAAATCTCTATCTGGATACCTTTCAGACCCTTCAGAATCAATACTGTTGAAGTAAAATGCTTTCTCTCTCCCCTAAACTGGCCCCTCTCGCATGCTCCTCCTTTAATAGAATCACTGTTCACCAAAGCTACAGACTGAGGAGTCATTCTTAACTTCCCTTACCTCACGTGCCAAGTCAGTGGTCAAGTACAGCTGATTTTCCCCTTCTCAAATCCATCCTCTCCTTTGCATCTGCTATCACTGCTCTAGCTCAGTTGCTTCGCATCTATTGCAATATGGTCTGTACAGATTTCCTGGCCTCCTCAAACATACCTTAAGCGTTGTAGCCAGAATGATCTACATAGATGGAAATCTGGTCAAGCCATTTCCCCACTTAAAACAATAATGCTCTCTAGAACAGGAAAAAGGAACTTGGACACTTGGCCCCAGTCTGCCAGTAGCCTCATCTGTCATTTCTCCATCCATCAATACTAGACCAGTTAAGATGTGTTTTACTCCTGTTTGCTTTGCTTTGTCCTTCCTCCACTTGGAACTTAGTCCCTTCTTCCTCATCTGCCTTTTTGCCCAGCTAACTCCTACTTACCCTTTGGGATTCCACAGGCATCCACTTCTCCAGAAACCTTCCCTGAATGCTCTTACTGCTTTCTATTTTGAGGCATGCTGTATTATAATGTCTTCTTGTCTCCCTCACTAAACTGAAGCTCTTCTAAGGCACACCCCTTTTCTCTCATCTTCCTGTATTCAGCATCCCCATAGTGCCTAACACCCAGCAGACATGAAATACTTGTTTAACTGAACCAAACCACCATTAAGGCTAATTTTCCTAAACTAGGTTTCATTATGTTACCACTCTATTGAGGATACCCAAAGGAGAAGCTGGCAGATTTTTCCTGTAGAGCCAGTTAATATTTTCATGTTTTGCAGGCCAGATGGTCTCTTGCCACAGCTACACAAGCATCACTACTAAAGTCTGCCACTGTAGAGCAAGAACAGCCACAGACAATATGTAAATGAATGCATGTGGCTATTTCATTAAATCTGCTTTTTCAAAAACATGCAGCTGGCAGGATTTGGCTTGCTGGCTGTAGTTCACTGCCTCCTGTTCTAAAGGTTTACCATGCCTTATGTAGAGTCTAGCATTCATGTCTTTCTAACCTGCTCCCCATCACCAACTGACAACCCCACTGAGCCCCAACACAGTCCTTTTCTAGTAGGTGGTCTCTCACGGGAGGGGCTCCTCATACCTTCACCTGAGTCCCTTATCTGAATATGTGCTCCATGCCTCTTCACCTGCCCAGAATCTCCTCACTGTGGACACCCATGATTGAGGTACCACCACCTTGGGAAGAGTGTACCTTTGCTCCTTCAGCCCAGTGAGTGGTTTTACCGCTGAACTGAAAATAACTTCCTGTCCTATTTAGTATCCTGCCAACCTGGAAGTCTCAAGGACAGGCATCTGATTTCAACTCATTCCTTTCTTTTGGGACCAGTGCTAA
Organism: Manis javanica; assembly: GCF_040802235.1. Lineage (NCBI taxonomy): Eukaryota > Metazoa > Chordata > Mammalia > Pholidota > Manidae > Manis > Manis javanica. The sequence continues at coordinate 161,448,305 of NC_133159.1, read as the reverse complement.
ACTGAATGATTTCTCAAAAGTACTCCCTCACCGCCCCCTATTTCCCAGGCTCTTTGGAGGGCTTGGGGAGTTCCAGGTTTTTGATTCTGTGTGAATGTTGCCTTCTCAAACATGAGTTCCTATCTTGGGCCTCACTTCATCCCACTTCTGTTCTTCATCTCTGGCAGGACCAGTTTGACATGGTGAGTGATGCTGACCTCCAGGCCCTGGATGTGAAAATCGTGGCCCTCACTGCTAAGGTGCAGTGCCTACAGCAGAGCTGCCGCCACATGGAGGCTGGTAGGACTGGGTAGCCCCTGGAAGGTGCCCCTAGGGTCAGGGTTAGTCTGGACGTCAGGAATTACTAAGTGAATGGCTTGTTGACTGCGTTGCTGTTGTAGTAGGTCCTTTGCTGGGCTGCCATGGGCATTATATTAATTGTGTAACAGCAGAATGCTTTTGAATACAAATGGGTGAGACATGCATTTGCTTTCCCTACCACAACTGTGTGTATGCTGTTTCCACACTCCCTTTATTCCTGCTGCCTTAACTGGCTACAGTTTACAGTCTATTCAGCCTCATGCTCTACCACTACTTGTATATGGAGGAGGAATGAAAACTAGAATAAACTGGTAATTCTGTAAGCTTTAATCTCCTGAGCATTTCCAGAATATGAGACCCATTCAGGACCCATTCTGGACCCACTCAGGGAGTGCCCTCTGGGAAATCTAGAACCCCTTCCTTGGGGTAGCATGTGACTTCAGGGAGATGTGGTTTCAGAGTTCAAGGAGTTAACTAGTGCCCTGACCACACTGGAGATGCAGAAAGAGATCCAGGAGTTAAAGGAAGAGTGCTCTGGCTACACAGAGAGACTGCAGAACATCCGAGCAGCCACCAACCACGTGACCCCAGAAGAGAAAGAGCAGGTGAGCCGGGAGGACAGGCTGCCTGTGCAGGTCCAGGGGGAAGGTGAGGGGTGACCCCCCCAGCAGCTGCTGCGGGGCTCAGGGGTTAGAGGAACCCATTTCCCTGTCTAGGTGTACAGCGAGAGGCAGAAGTACTGCAAGGAGTGGAGGAAGCGGAAGAGGATGGTAAGTAGGAGCTCGGAGGCAGGTCTGGGAAATGACAGCCACCAGGAAACTGCTGCTCAGTATCCTGGATCCATTAGGCAGCACTGAGTCCTGCCCATCTGAAGGGTATGGTTTTGTTTTTTGTCAGGCAACAGAGCTGTCTGATGCAATCCTTGAAGGATACCCCAAGAGCAAGAAGCAGTTCTTCGTAAGTGGTTCTCTCCTTTTCTTGTTCCCCTGGGGTCATCATCCAGGGAGGTCTCATTCACTTATTCATATCCCACAGGAGGAAGTTGGGATAGAGACAGATGAAGATAACAATGTCAAGCTCCCAGACCCCTGAGAGGCAGGACTGGGGAATGGGAAGAGATGTCCTGGACTGGCTGCCTTGGGTGGTCAGCTTTTTTTGTGGCTCCTGCTGCTTGCCACCTTTGAGCAGAGCAGCTAGGAGAGGGGCATAAACCAGTGTATTAGGTGGAGGGAGGGAGTGCTGATGGCCTGGAGTGGATGGTTACATTCATTTTCATTGTCCACATTCCAATTGCTTGAGTTTAACCCTTAGACTTGGAACATGCCAAAGGACAGCATTTGGCAGTATTTATTGTAACATAATTTGATATAAAAATAATTTCCTGTGGATAATCAAACCTCCCAAATATCAAACCTGAGGAAGACAGAAGGGAGCTTGAGGACAGGGGTAGAGAAAGGCCACTATACACAGCATTCAAGGACCCCAAGGCCTCACCCAGTACTCTCCCTGGCTTGGTACCCCAGGAGCCCTTTAGATTATCTTCTTTATGTCTTTGTCCTATCTCCAAGTCTTGGGAGAAAGGCAGTACTGAGAGATGGCAGAGACCCAGATACACTTGACAGAAAGGCTGGACTTTGAAGCTCTGTTAATTTTTCAAAATTGTAATGTTAGCAAAAGTGCATTGTTGGTGTTTAGAAAAATAAAAAACTTCCATTATGTAGTGCTGTGTCACACTTGACTTCACTGTGCAGTGCTCCTGCCTGTGGGGACAAAAGGCAGGACTAGGTAGGGAGGCTGCTTCCCTCTACTGTTCAGAGCAGGGGAGGAAGGAGAGGTGATAGAGGTGAGGGCTGGAACCTGGCAGCCCTGCCCTGAGCTGGCCAGAAAAGCCCTGGCCTCACCTTGGACTGATCAGGCAGCCCTAGCCTTGTCTTTGTCCTTAATGGCTGTAAGAGTATTTCCTCTTACTCCTTTTTTCCCCTCCAACTGCCAGAATGACCAAACTTGGGCCAAATGTTGCCCAGGAGACCAAAATAGAGGCAGAGTAGTTTCCAAATATATGTAGCTAGTGAGCAGAAATCAGGTTTAGAAAAAGGGAAGCGGCCAGGAGCTCTTTGGGGTACCCGGAGCAGACTCGAGGTCTTCTATGGGGGGAGGGGAAGACTGGGTAGGGTCGAGTTCTGTGGTCAATATAATAAGTTAAAGCTTTCACAAAACAAACACCCCTGCCCCACTGAGGATGGGGGGGGGGAGCCAGACACTGATGTACAGTGTCACAGTCTCACAAGCTTGGTGTTCCGTGGCCAAGTAGGAGACTCAAGGCCTCTTACTGGCTCTTCTGCAGGTTCTGAGAGCCACTCAGTAAAGTTGGTTCTTCAATTGGTGCAGGACGCCAATCACAATCTCCCGGAGGGTCTGGTGGGGGCAGCAGAGGAAGACAGTGATGATGCTTAGGTGAGGGTACAGAACTGTCTGAGATACCTGCCTAGACCAAGTGTGCAGATACAGTACAGACTACTGTACTGTATTCAGAGTACAATGAAAAAGGTCCCTGGGAAACACTGATGTCTAGTTTACTTTGAAATGCCCCTAAAAGAGGACAGGAAGGAATGGAGAAATGGTAGCTATGTGATAAAGTAAATACAAAAAATGCTAACGGCAGGATTTAGGTGGTATAGAAGTATTCATTGTAAAATTTGGTGTTGCAGTAGGTTTAAAGTGTTTCACTTTAAAAATGTTGAGACACAAAAATGAAGTTTCTCAAGTACAAGTCAGGCTTCAGAAAAAGCAACCAAGCCTCAAAAGCAGAAGACCGCATGCAGCACTGTTAGCACACCACTCCGCTACACACAGTAATGGCAGAAGAAGCGATTCAGTGGGCCCAGGGCTACAGGCTCACTAAAATCTTTCCAAAAACTCCAAGTAATTCTGCTGCAAGTGATGCAGTCTTACATACTGGGCAGCGAGGGGTGCTAAGATGTCCATAGTGTGGGTGAAACAAAGGCTGAGAGCTAGGCTTTGCCTAAGTTGCTCGAATCATTCTTGCTGAATGAAACCTGGCCTAGAAAGCAAAGTGCTCCAAGTTGTAGAAACACCCTCAGGAATCCTAAAAGCTGCTACTCTGCCTCTCTGAACAAATAATAGCCGGGGTCATTTTACCTGAGGCTGTAGGGAACAGACCCCAGACCCCGTGAGCACTGCTGCCCCATACCTGTGGCTTACAGTGCTCCTCAATCCAGCTGAAGACACAAGCCGACAGCTCCTGGAAGCTGGCCACGGAAATGGAGGCATTGAAAGACTGGAACAGGGAGTCCATGATGCCCTGAAACACGTTGAACTTGACCTGGTCCGAGACCTGGTCCTCCCCCTCATGGGGATTGTCCTGGTGTGCCTTCACGATCTGCTCATAGTTCCTGAAAGCGGGCAGGCCAAGGCTAAGTGCTGCAGCAGCTCTAGCAGCCCGGGAAGAACAGGGTGACCTTGTGTACTCCTCCATGAAGGGGACTCCCACAGAGCTCTGGGGGTGTACTTAACAGCTAGATAGTGCTTCAAGGTCAGAAGTGGGGACCCACCCACTCCAACATTTCCTGCATTACTCCGACAGGCATTCCAGAGTCTGCCATGTGGGGACTGCTCGGGTACAGAGGCCTGCCTCAGTGGCCTCCTGAGGGAGTGAGAGTATTATCTATCCGTCTTACCTGAGGTAGCTTTTGAACAAGGGGGCGGGGGACGGGTGTGAACTGCAGTCAGCCTGAGTCCTCTCAGAAGCCCTGGTTCCCCCAATTCCGCATCCCCCTTACACTTTCATGATCTTGAGGGCCATGACGTCCTTGCGCAGTGTGGATACCTCCTCCTCTTGCTTTTTCTTCTCCTTGTGCAAAAACTGGATGTAGTCGATGGCTAGGGTGGGGGTGGGCACAGAGGAAGTCTCAGCCAGGACAAAGCTGACTTGTTTCTCTTCCCCCCTGCCCCAACTCTCCCATTATAACCATCCCACCAGCGCCAGGCCGAAAGTGTGTACTAGGCTCTGGTCCCTTCACAAGCCCTATTGGCTCCAACCCCTCCAGTGCTCTCCCTGGTCATACTCTTCTGTAGAACGATGGCTTTGCTGAGCTTTTGAGACCCAATGGAGAAGTCCTGCTGTTGGCAGGTGGGGACGATGGTCTGAAGGTCATCATAGCCTCTCTGTGGAGATAGCAGGGGAAATGGTTTCTTTAACTGAGGGGTTAAGGCAAACTGGCACAAAACTTTTCTTTCAGAAACTAAGCTCCATGCTGACAAACTTAAAGGGGTTGGGGCTGGACGGAGGGAGGTATTCATGTCCAGGGACTAGACAAGCTGCCTTCGAGACTGCTTGGGACTGTGAAGAGATCAGGGCAGAGTGAATCTGAAAGACACAGGGCTCTCCTGTGCTGGCTGAGGCACCAGCCTCCCCAGTCACCTTGATAGCGTCCCTCCTCTTCTGCTCAGCCTGCGTATGTGCTCGCCGCCGCCGGTCCTTGTAAGACTCCTTGTAGGACTCCTGGTGGTAATCACTGTCCTCGTCATCTACACTCAAAGTGGGGGCAAGAAGACGTCATCTTGGGGCCTAGTGGGGTCTAGCTATCCCACCTTAATCCCAGCTAGGAAGATGATCCTGGTGCCCAGAGATGGCAGGTGGACAGAAGAACCTAATATCCTAGATGAGGTGGAAGATGGAAACACCCTGTGTCTAGTACTAGGGTTCCAGCACCCTGTGTGGATGGCTGGAGCTTCCTGTCTAGGAAAGATACTAAAATGATGGCATATCTGAGCTCCCCCAGGTGGGGGAAATGTTGCTGCCTACCTGTGTTAGGGACGGAAGAGGCACTGGTGGAACCGATGCTATTAGCTCTGGACACTACACTCCCCTTGCGGGTACTTTCTACAAAAAGCCCTGGAAAAGAGAGGCCCCAATCACTAAGGGGTAGGGTTGAGGGACACTGCTAGGCCCTCAGACATTCGTGGGCTCAATGGCTTCACGATCCTTAAATGTTAACTTCTTCCTTCAACCCAAAGCCAGCCATACTGGGCCACCCACTTCCTGTCATGCCCCTCTGCAATGCTCCTGTCCCTCGTGTCTATACCGCTCCACAGGCTTACAGTGATACCCTCTGGTTCATGCAGTGTCATCCAGGCATGATGAAAGCGAGAGTGACCAGCTGTCACTACTTCCATCACACCCCTGCTCCAGAACAGAGGGAACTAGGTGTCACCCCTTGATGCTTACTGCCCCTGTCCTCCAGCTCCTCCCTCACTGTCTCAGGCCAGGAACTCGGCTCAGGAACAGTGGACTGTTCTCAGGTGTCGCTGGCAAGACCAAGCCAACCTACAGGGCTAAATCAGGAGTAATCCCTCTGGAGCCGAAAATAGTGGGGGAGGCACTCACCGGGGTCCAGGCTGTTGTCACTGTAGGCATACTCCACCTGTGGCACCAAGCAAGGGAGAAGCCCATCATACCTCTGCCCGTGGGGGAAGGCGCTTCCACTCACCATGCCCACGCACGTACCCACGCACCTGGGGGGCTGCGCAGGCAACTGGATTCTCCTAAGAGCCAAAAACGGCTAGGCGTAGGAGCGCCGCCCTCTGCCTGATCCCGTCCGCCCTCACTCCACGTCCCCAGGCCCCAAACCCTGTCCCCTCACACTCGCGCACACACGCCGCAGTTGTCTCCCCACCCTGGCACGCGCGGGGTGAGAGCGGTCTTCTCTGCAACCCGGGGCCGGGATTGCAGTGGGGACTTTGGGGATGGCAGAGAATCCCCTCCTCTTCCAGACCCCTTACGTGCGCGAACCCGACCCGCCCTCCCCTCGCAGCTCCACGGGGCTTGCCTTGACCCAGGGGTCCTCCGGAGAGGCGCTCGACTCCGTCATCTCAGACCCACCAAACCGGAAACCAGAGAGCGGTCAGGCCCCCTGCGGCGAGGAAGAGGCGAAGCGCCCGCGTGACCCAAACCCACCAACCCGCGACCGGGAGGCGTAGGGCGGGGTGCCGCGCATGCGCAGCCCGCAGACACAGGCAGCGGGTTCAACTTACTGTGCCGGATGACAGAGGCAGCCTCAGGGACGTCGCCCAGGGGTTCGTTCCCTCAAGAGGCTTGTCCGAACATGGTCGCAGCCATCTGTGTGTGTGCGCGCGCACTGCCCGGCCCAGCCGGCTCCCGAGCAGCCCTCCATGCCACCCGGACCCTGTCTGGCTGCAAGCTCCGTGTGGGCAGAGGCTCCGCCTGGCTCTTTTAAAGACAGTCCTCCAATACCCAGTCATACAGGATACTTGTGGAATTAACGTTTTCAAAGAGCCCGTTGGCCAAGTTATGCCACTTTATAGATAAGGCAAACTGAGGTACCTATAAAGTACACAACTATCCACATGCACATAGCTAGTCAGTGATAGGGCCAAGGCTGATGTCACTTGGACTAGGTAGCTTTAAAAGCCAAGCTCTTAATCACTTAACTCCCGGCTTCCAGCTCAGGTCTGGACTCTGCACTCACAGCTCAAGGGTCTCAAAGATTACCCGGAGGCATTGGAGCAGAAAGCAGACACTATACAGGTAGCACCTGGAAACATTCACCTTTAATTCTGTTACAAGTTCTGGTGTTGCCCTGGCCCCAGTCAGCCATAGGTATCACAGGCACCTGTGGGCAAGGGTGCGGACAGGAGCCAAAGGGGCCTGCTCCCCCATGGGCACATCCTCTGTGTTGGCCAAACACCAGCAAGCTGGGTAGGTTTCCTGTGTCCACCAGCCCCAGCGCTGTCCTGCCCAGTTTAGCTCAAAGAGCCCTCTAGGCCCACACTAGGATGAGCAAAAGGCCCGCAATTCTCCTCACCACTGGATCTGTCAGCTCTAGAAGCCAGTCTGGCCCCAGAGAAAACTCGTTGTCAGTCACGGGTCTGATGATGCTTCGGGAATGCGCTTCTGCAGGAGGGCCCAGGCTTTCTCCACCTTTGGGCAGGCCAGAATGTTCAGAGGAAGAGAAATGTTGGGTCAGGGCAGCACTCACTGGAGACTCCCTCCCCACAACCCAGCCTGGGCACCAACCTGGCGCTGAGTAACGTGTGGCTCCCACAAAGTGCTCAGCACCACATGGCTCTGGTCTACAAGCTGCTGTCCACTCATCTGGCTCTGTAATCGACTTCGAGCCGCAGCCTCACTCAGGCCATCCCTCTCCACGATGCGTTGCACAGCCTGGGCATCGATGAGGGATTTATCAGCCCACTGGCTCAGATCACGATGCAGATTACAGTGAAGGTAGGATAGGAGGTAGGGTCCAGATACCTCAGTCTCAGGGATGACAACAGTCCACACCTCATGCACCATGTTCTGCCAGCCGGCTTCAAGCAGCATGGCAGCATCAATCACGCACACATGCTTTCCTGTGGGAAGACCCCAGTCACTGCCAGCAGCACCCTGCCACTTGCTACCAGTCAGAGAGCCACAAAACATAGTCCTAGGGAAAGTGGATAGTCTGGCTTGGGATGGGGAAGCTCCTGGGGTGAGAATCTGCTTAACTGTCCCCCTTGGCCACTCCCATCATCCCTCCCACTCACCCTTAGCCACAGCCTGATCCATCTCCTCTCGAGCCAGCTTTGCGATAACTGGCCACATAATATCTGTGAGTATCTTCAGCTGCTTCTAAGGAGGGGAATAGAGGAAATGGGCAGAGTTTACCTTCCCTCAGGGATGGAGCCAGTCCGAGGGAGGAGGTATTTAGGAACAGATGAGTGGAAATTAGCATTCTAGGCCAGACCAGAGAGGTCCACTGGGTCTCAACCTCTGGTCTAGTAGCAACTGGAGTCCTTGGAGAGGTGTATCTTTACCTTGTTCCCAAACACCCGGCTGCCTAGGACCTTCCTGTTGATAATGCCGTCTTTATGAAGAATATCTGGATGACAGAGACAGAGGACTGGGCAAGGCAGCCAGGCCATCTCCTCACTTCAGGCCACCTCCAGCCCTCCCCACTTATTACCTGTTCCAAAGGCTTCCACAACTGGCTGATAGGCAGGACCGCCTGGGGCATAGGCCCGGTGGCCCAGGTGGTCACTGTCAATGACAAATGCCCCCAGGCTCTTAAGCCGCTGAGCAACTGAGCTCTTCCCGGAGCCACTGATGCCCGTCAGACCAATCACGTAGAGATTTAGGGGGAGCTCTGGCCTCTTCTGGGAGTATATGAGAGAGAACCCCATAGCCATGAGGGTCCTCAGACTCTGCTTGGAACTGAGCTTGCAGTCTCTGCTCCCCAGCATTTCCAGCCCACTTCCAAGCACAGGGGAGGGAGGGCAGGCTTACGTGTGGAGGCCGAAGCAGGCTTCCCAGCATTCGCTGGCGGAAGCTGGAGGAGCTGACTTTGTCCTCTTCATTCTCCTTGTGGCTTGGGTCCTTGAGCAGTTGGATCTTGTGTAAGGCAAGCTCCTCCAGGTCCTGCAGTAAAGGAAGAGGGGTGAGGAGAGGAAGGGAAAAAAGAGGGATAAACACCAACACCCAACCTATCCCCTTATCCTCCCCTACCTACCCAGAGCTTGCCTCAGAGGGCAGGCTGGAAACCAGTTCCTCCTTGCCCCTCTTCACCACCCCGAGGCCTCTCTTCCCTCCTCTGGAGTCATGGTACTTCCAAGGGGCCTCCCCAGTGTCCTTCCCCATCCCCATCCACTCCCTCTGCCAGTCTCCCTCAGGGGTTACATTCTCAAGGCGGAAGCGGTTGACGGCCATCCCCCCACGATAGGTCTCCTCGCTGACCACCAGGAACTCCAGGGAGGGGTCAGAGCCAGCGGGCCCATAGGGGTCCAGCAGGGGGATGATATCAAAAGTCAAGGAGGGCTTGATGTCCACCAGGAACTCACTCAGATGTTCCACACGTTCTGCATAGGGTTGGAGCAGCTCAGGGAGCAACTTGCCTGGGGAAGGAGCCCAGAACAGTGAGATCATTTTCCTAGGAAAAGTGTGGGCCAGTTTGGGGAAGGTGCCCCTAAGCACCCTACCTCGAGAGAGGGGTGGCAGGAAGAAAGGGCTAACCTGGGGGCTATAAGGAGGCAGTAGGTAAGGAACAATAGTTGCTGCAAGGCCTGGCACATGCCCAGAGAACTAGCAGTGCAAGTGGGCCTCAGACTCAGGTGGAGAATTCCAAGAACCACACCATCCACAAGTCCCCTCTTACTGGCACTAGAACCATTTATTTACTCATCCTTTTATTCCCAGGGTCTCAAACTAAGGGTTCACCTGGAGAACTTGTTAAAAGCACAGATCTCTTGGCTCCCCATTTGGGGAATTCTCCTTCACTGGTGACTAGACCACACACTAAGAAAGCTGCACTTACTCATGTAACACAATTTCCTTAGCACCAAGTGAGGGCCAGGCACTATCACATTTGGGAGGGGCGGAAGTAATGGATGGCCCCACACTTTCTTAATTTTGACATGGGATGGAGGATGTTGAGCAAGGAGTTTTGGGGGTCCTCCCCTGCCCTAGTCCAGAGTCTCTCTCACTCACTCTTCAACAGGTCTTTGTCAGCTACTCCCACTACAAGCTGCTCCTGGGCCAAGATGCACGCGACACTGAGCAACACCTTGTGGGCATTGTGCAGGCGGTCAAACGTGCCACCCACAGCCCCACGGTGGTAGCCACGCACTGGCTGTTTTGGAGACCTGGCCACAGGGGAGGCTGGCCTGATGGCGGAGGGTAAGGGGACATCCAGGGGCTCCATGGGCAGCTCTCCAGGCCCACAATCGGGGTATAGCAGCACTGAGGCCAGTTGTGGACAACAGCTGTAACAGCTGGTGGCATAACGCTCTAGCTGTTGCTTGACCGGGTTGTACTGGCTTCCATCCAGGGTCTGGAAGTCAGTTAGCACCACTTCCGGCGGGTGAGCCAGGTTTTGGACCGAGCTGGGCAGGGGTGGGACAAAGGCACTCTTGGCTCGGATATTGGTCAGCAGGATTCTGACATCCAGGTGCCTGTGGACGTTGGCACCAGCGTAGAGGTGCGTGATGAAATCGAGAACCTCAAATGTGGCCTGCACGAGGCTGGACTGGGGCTGAGCTGAGCCTTCCAGACTCATGCCCGGCTGCAGGTGTACATAAAGCGTGTGATTCACCAGCCGGGCCGCCGCGGTCAGGATTGGGGCCAGACGAGGGGCCAGGGTGGCCAGCGGCGTCGTTAACACCAGGAGGCCCGACCGGAATCCGGCCATGCTGCCTAGGCCTGTAGACAGTCAAAACAGAGACGAGTGGTTATGTGGCTGAGGCCAAAGACTGTAGGGGGGGGCCTTGGACCTAAGATTGGGGACCTGGAACAGGGACGGGGTCTCGGTGTGACCGATAGGAACCCGGGGAAGGGGACGGGGCTGGTAACGGCACCTTGGGGCTGTGCTCTAAGCTCCGGTTCTCTCATTTCTCAGACGGTGAATTCGCTAAACTGAATAGAAACCTTGGGAAGGGGATACTGAACGGGAGCCCCCGAGTCATAGGACTGGGGATCCAAAAATCCTGAGCCCTCTTGCTAAGCTGTACCAGGGTCTTCAAGTCACCGGGGAGAGGACTAAAAGGGAACGCTCGGGCTCGGATCGGTCCCCTACTTACTGAGACCTTCGGGCTTTAGTTTCGCGAGCACGGCCGCGGAGGATAACCCGGCTGCAACCCGGAAACACCAACCCCGGAGCTGCTACTCTGAGCTACGGAAACTGAGAATGGCCAAAAGTTTTAACTTCGGTTATGGGCGGGATTCTCGCGAGATTTTAAATGGGGTAGGAGTGCCCTGCCGTTGGGAGGAGGACAGATTTGGAGGCTTGGGAGATGGGAGGAAAAATAAGAATTCTTTTTCCCAGATCTCAACCACACGGGGACGGCACAGGCGGGCGAGATCAAGGCGGGCCTGAAAGCCCATTTCACAGATGCCTTTAAGACCCTGAAAGAAGAGAGATTGACTTCAGCCAGGTCACCCAGGAGACTAATTCATAAATTAGTTGGTTTTCCTTCTTAATAAATTACGGGAACGGAGGTGGTAGGTAACAGGGTAGCACTTAAATTAGGGCTTGGCCTACCCAAAGCCCTCCTGGCGACTTCCTTATCCAATAATCCTCACGTGGAGGGCACAGGACAGTTGTGTGCAAGTCCCCATTTCACAGATAGGAATTGCGGTCCTGTATTTTCCAGGGACAGATAGGTAATGAAAGAGGCCAGGTCCTGTGGCTCACGTGGGATACTCTCCACACCAACCAGAACTTGCCATGCGCCAGGTTGGGAGCAGGGAGTAGGAGCTGCGCGTCTGCTCTGGAGGGCAGCCAGACGATGGAATTGAGGGCGGCCCTCGCGTCTGGAGTTTGCCCTGAAGCTAATGAGTGTGGAAGGGCTGGAATTGGTAGTCTCCAGTGGGAGAAGAAGCCAGGTTGCCATCGGGAAGCATTTCAGGAATACTGTCCACAGGTACCTCAAAAGGGAGGGAAACCAATCTCCAAGATTCCAGTAATGTGCTGTGGTTTATTTTCCCAGACTAAATAAATGCTCACTTTCATAATTATGTGCTTGTTTTCTGTATTCTTAAAGAGGTTTCCCCAGAAGTGTATAAGCCTCTGGCCCCAAAGAACTTGGATCTGCCCTGGGGTCAGGGATGGAAGCGTATAGGTAATAGATACAGAGGCCAGATTTCTTGCAAGAGACTTCTCAAGCTGGATTTTAAAGAGAAGACCCAATTTGAAGAAGCAAACTGCAAAGATGGGAAGGAAATCCTTGAAACAGTCTCAAATCCCTTCACAAAGTCACAGTTAAAAGTGGTTATTGAGAGGATGTGATAACGGGTTGATGGACCTGAGCAATCAGAAGCTCCTCACCCACTCTCCCATCTTTGGAATATGTTCTGTCAGCTGTAACTACACAGCAGGGCCCAGCCTTGAGAGAACAATGTATTGTTGGGACCATTTGAATTGTATACATGTCTGAACCCAGTTAAGGCCTATGTACAAAGATTCTGGCAGGCCAGTGTGGAGATGTACTTGTTTTGTAGCCACCCAGGATAAGCCTCATGGCTAAGTCCCCTTGCTTATTAAAACTGCCCCCTACCAATCTGGAGTGGTTTGCCTCTTTCTTTGGTCTCTCCTTGACTTTTGTTTAAGGGGGTCAGTGTCAGATTTCACCAGAGGGAACTCCCCAGATTGCAAACCAACAGTCTTTTATTCAATAAATGTGTGTGCCTCCCATAATCAGGAATGGTTCTAGGCACAAGGGATCAACCAGGGAACAAAATAAAGTCCCTGTCCTCTTGGAGATTAGACTCCTGTGTCTTGGGATGGAATGGCGAGGGCTATAAATCTAAAACAAAGTCAACAAATAATTTTATAACACATCTAGCGGTGATAAGTGCTATGAAGAAAAATTTTAAAAAGCAAAAGGACTATAGCAGAGGGGAAGGAATGTTGTTTTAGATAGGGTCATCTAGGAAAATAGCAAAGACCTAAAGGAAGAGAAGGAACCAAGAGATCAGGGAAAGTGAACCAGATAGAGGGAACAGCCAATTCAAAGGCCTTGGGGCAGGCCAGCAGGACTGAATCAGATGATAGAGCGTGATTACAGATAAGATCAGAAAGAAGGCAGGGGCCAAATCAGAGAAGGTGTTGGAGGCCTTGGGGAAAAACCTTGTATTTTATCGAGATAGGAACCCACAGGAGGTTTGAACAGAGACATGAAATAATCAGACTTTCAGTTTTAAAAGATCATTCTGTCTGCACTGTGTAAATTTTACTGTTGGTGGGCAAGGGTAGAATCAGGGAAAGTACTTAGGAAGCTCCTGTACTAAACCAGGAGATGACAGCGCATGGACTAGTGATTTCCAAATATACTTTGAAGACTGAAGGTAGAGCGATCAGTATTTACTGATGGATTGGTTGAGGGGTAATAGAAAGACTGGAGTCAAGGATTATTTTAAGAGTTTTGGACTGAGCAACTGGAAGAATGGAGCTGTCATATACTGAAGTGGGGAAGGCTGGGGGAGGAGCAGGCAGGAGGGTTGGAAATCAGGAAGGGGGTTTGGACATATTAATTTTGTTAGACATCAAGTGGAGATGTTGAGTAAGGGGTTGGAGATATTTAAGCCTGGCATTTGTAGGAGACCATGGAGTTGGAGATAGGTGGGAATTTTTGGTGGGGGCTATCAACATATAAATGGTATTTGAAGTCATGAGACTGCATATTATTAAGAGAATAAATGTAAGGAAGAGAGAGGGGTTACACTTTGTCTTTCTCATCATCGCGTCCCCCTGCCCCTAGGGGTGATCTTGTGAGTGCGTGCATATATACACACACACATACACACACATACACACTCTCACACAGAGGTGCAAAGGAACAGCTCTGAACGTAGGTCCCTTGCCTCAGAGATTCATGCCACCTTGGCCCTTCGCCCTTTCTGTGGCCTTCCTGAATGCTGCAGGGACTGCAGATCCATCTGGGCCTGCAGGGCAGGGAGATAGGTAAGGATGGGGTGGCTGAAGCCCTCCTGAACCTTCCCCCAGGAGTAGAAGCGTCAGGCAGTCCAATCGCCCAGAAAGGGCCATTATTTGAGGGTAAGGGCAGGTCAGGATGCAGCACCTCCTACCGCCAAGGTCCCACACAAAGTCTCCAGAACCCCAGTAAGTTCCCTACTATTCCAGGCTCTCTACAGCCAAGCCCCTACCCACTCCAGATGATCCCCCTCTCCCTCCCTTACCCTCCCTCAGTACCATCCCCTCCTGGGGCCTCCTTGCTCCTTTCCACCTCTTACAACCTTCTCACCTAGTCTCCATCTGTTCTCCACTCTCCCCCGCAACCCTACCTCGGAGACTGTGACTCTACAACCCCAACTACTCTTTCAGTGGCTCCTGCCCCTGGTTTCAGGAAGGACAGAACATTGGGCAGACCAGCCAGGCCTGGAGCCTCAGCTAAACCTCCTAGTGAGAAGAGGCTTCTGGGCTGTTGGGGATCTTTCAAACAGAGTTTTGTCTAGGGCAGGGGGCAAGGACAAGAGTGAGTGGGGCTGCCTCCTTTTGACGCACTTAGCCTTGTTTCTTATTTACACATCTGTCTTCTGCATGGGAATACAATTACAAAAGTAATACTACTAATGGTAATAACAGTCGTGTCTGCTATTAAGACCTCTATGGCAGCACTTTCATGCATTCTCTCAATTAATCTTTAATACAATCCATGACATAGGTATTATACCCATTTTACAGATTAAAAGACAGACTCCGGGTAAGAAACTTGCCTGAGGTCCCATGGCTAGAGGCAGCCAAGTCACAACAGACTCTCTCCCCACCCAGTCTAACTTCTTTTGCTGCAGACACCCCTTGGGAATCCAGGGACCACTCTCGTCCCTGCCATGCCCTGTGGTGTACTTGAGGTGTAACCCTGGGGCCCCTTCCTCTTTCTGGGCTTTGGTTTCCTCGTAGTTATAACTGAGGGTGACACGATCTTTCCTGATCACCCACCCGCTGCGTGTGCCACTTGTAGCACAAGGACAGTGCAGCCAGGAGCCCCACTCTATCCCTCAGAATCGCACACCCCCAGGGGCGCAAAGGAGAGCGCGGGACACTGCAGCGAACCAAGCAAGCCTTTACCGAGGGGCGGCAGGAGGAGCACCGAGCTCGGGACCCCCGAGCTCTTCAGCTCCAGCCTCCTCAGGGGTGCCCTCTGGACCCTCAGCGGCCTCGTCGTTGAACACTGTGCGGTGCATGGCGGTGACGTAGCTGCAGCCGCTGGGGTCGTCGAGGCGTAGACGCGACAGGGGCAGGAAGCGCTCTGTGCTGAAGTAGCGCAGGGCGGGCTTCGGGGCGCGCAGCGCGGTGAGGAAGACCTGCGGCGGCGGGAGGAAGCGCGCTGGCAGGGGCCGGGCACCGGGACTCGCCTTCCGCCCCCGCTCCCGGAGCCCCGCGCGGCGCCCACCTCTGTCACCTCCTCCGGGTCCTGGGCCGCTTCCCGGTAGATCCGCTCGCAGTGGCGCTGGTAGCGTCTAAAGAGGTCGCGGGTCTCGGGGTCCGTCGCGTCCAGCGCTCCGCCCTCCAGCTTCTCCTGGAAAGCGGTGCGCACCGGGCCGCACTCGATGATGCTCACGCTGCGGGCCCGAGAGCGGCGAGTGGGCGGGGGCGAGGGCAGAGGCGAGACCTGCCGGGACCCCGAGCGCCGCGGCCGCGCCGGGAAGCGGGTCTGCGCGCGCGCGGCGAGCGCCAAGAATGAACGAGCGCGTTTGAAAAGCGGTTTACCGCCAAAGGAGCGCTCCCACATCCATCAGAGGGTGTGAGAGAATCTGGTGTCAGCCAGCTGGCTGAGCCACTTACAGCTCTGTGACTTTGGGCCAGTTACCTAACCTCTCTGCGTCTGAGGTTCCCAAAAATACCTACGCTTCATCAGCTAGGTGGACAGATGGAATGAGGTCACGCGTGCCAAGTGCCCAGTGCAGTGCCTGGTGCACAACAAATGCGAGCCGCGGTAGGGAGAGGCCAGGGGGAACGTCTGAGAGCAGCTCCAACGAGAGGGTGCTGGCATTCCCAAAGTCAGGGTTCCGAGGGGTCCTGGGGCGGGGCAGTGACTCACTGGACTCCGAAAGGCGGCAGCAGAACAGCCAGACTCTCGCATAGCCCTTCGAGGGCAAACTTGCTGGCGCAGTAAACGGCGTTGAAAGGCAGCCCTTGGAAGGGAGAGGACACTGCTGAGGTGCGTAGGGGAAGAGGTCCGGGGAGAGCCCCAGCCGCCATCCTCCTCAGGCCCCGCTCCTTCCCTACGCCCTGCCCCCTCCCTTACACTCACCCATCAAGCCTCCCACGCTCCCGGTCACTAACACGCGTCCGGAACGGCGGCGCTTCATGTCTGGCAGGAAGGCCTGCAGCGTCCGCACCGTCCCGGCCACGTTCACGTCCAGCAACGAACCCACGGCGTCCGCCCCGTGCACCTCTATCGGCCCGAGCAGGCCCCGGCCCGCGTTACACACTGCGGGGAGAGAGGCCCAACCCCACCTGCCTCAGGCACTGCTCTCCTCCCTGGCTGGCTCCCTAGCGTTCCTTGGGCCTCAGGCCTTGTTCTGGACACAGGGTGCGGAAGGCTTCTGTACATTCGTTGCAGGAAGGCTTACCCAGCACATCCACGCGGCCCTCAGTCACACGTTCCCGGGCAGCGGCTATGGAACCTGCGTCCCTCACGTCCAGCTGCAACGTCTCCAGGGAGCCAGGAGGGCACCTTCGAGACCAGGCTGCCTCCCACAGCAGGCCTTGTGTGTTCAGGTCCCGTAGTGTGGCATATACTGGAGGGAGAGGACGAGGGCCTGAATTCCCTGCTTACCCCTACCTAGGTCACCCTGGACCAGGGGCTACACTTTCTCTCCATCCAGGTCCCCTCATGTACCTTTGAAGCTCTGAGATGGGTCGGACGCCAGCCGCAGGGCCAGGTGCAGGCCGATGCCTGAGGAGCAGCCGGTGATTAGCACCACGGTGCGGTCCATGGGGAGACGTGTGGAGTGAATCCCAGGGAGTGCTAGGCTCTGGTCTCTGGTCTGGATATCACCTGCTTTGCCCCACCCCTGCCCGCTGGGGTCCCCACCCCTTGTTGTGTCTGCTGCACAATCTCAAGGCTGAGCCCTCCTGTAGGTCCCTAGCCTGCTCTCCCAACCCTGTTTAGGTCAAGATAGAAATGAGGCCACTGCTTGGAACATCCTTTCTTTAGTTGCAGGTTGGAGGAAGCTTTGCAAGCAGGAGGTGTGGGCTTCCGTGTTGGGCACTGGGTGTCCCAGACAGATCTTCCCCCGGGTGTGTGTCTGTCCCACATGGACAATTATAATTCCCAAACTTTGCTGCTGTGTGAAAGTAAATGCTTTGGGAGGCATTCTCAGTTCAAAGGCCAGGGATTAATGTTAAAAATGGGGAGGTTGAGGCAAGGGGGGCAGGAAGAACTTGTCCCACACTAGGATCCACACTATAGCACTGGGTCCTCACAGGCACGGTGGCATTGACATTCTGACAGATGCCCAGGTGACACGAGTTTATTATGTTGTATTAAAACAGTACTTTGATCCCAAATTTGGGATGGTGGTGGAAGGCAGCTAGCTCACCTCCCTCCAAACGTCCCATGCCTGATCCCACTGGCAGGTCTTGAATTCCTTCTTCCAGGCCTGAGGCCCTCCTGTGTCACTTGTCTAGCTCCCGGCTCTGGGAACCTGCCTAGGCCTGCAGCTTGGGGAGAACATGGCCCAGGGGTGCTGCATCTGTCACAAGGCACCAGCCACCCACCGGGGGTAATACTTGAGGAAGAGCTTCTTGGCCAGGTCCACCGTGTCACCGTGGGGCTGGCTGGGATACCTCCGCGTGCTGTGGACGAAGGTCTGCCCCACCTGGAAGGCATTCCGCTCGAACTGGTGCTGCTGGAAGGGGATGCCTTGGACCAAGCTCTCAACCAGCATCTTCACAAAGAGCTGCCAGCGGGGAGCGTAGTAGTCGGCCACCAGTCCTGCCAGCTGTTTGTTGGCGTAGTCTAGGATGTTGCCTTCTGGCCCCCACAGGGTCAGCTGGTAGCGGCTATTCTGCTCATAGAAATGGGCCTCAGCCTCACTGACAGCTGCTGCCCGAGCCTGCTCCAGCCAGCTGCCCAGCAGGAAGCGGCTGTCACTAGACAGCACGTTGTCCAGTGTGGGCAGAAGATCGTAGGCCAGGATGCCTGCCACCCTCAACAAGGGAACCAGCTCCTTTTTCAGGTAGGCAGTCCTTGCTTCCTCATAGTACAGGCTGACCAGCTCCTGGGCCGCCTGGCGAGTGAGATCCAGCAGGTCATAGCGGAAGGCTGGGCTGCCGGCCAAGGTGGGAGCAGCTATTAGCAGCAGCCTCCAGGCTTCAAATACATCTGACCGGTTGTACCAGACAGTGGTAAGCATGTGTAAGGATGGCCGCCTAACCAGTGGGCTGCGATTGTGCCCACTGCAGGCCTGGCTGGAGCAGTTGTAGACACTCCTGAGAAGCAGCCTCCATGCTGCCTCTGAGTCTCTGTGGGAGACCCCATACCGCTGGGCTGCAAAGTTGGTCACCCAGGCGCCTAAATCTGCCACTGGGTCCTTCCTCCAGCCTAGCTCAGCCATGAGGGCATAGACCACTTCGTTCTGGCCAATGCCCTCAGGTGCCATGCCTGTGCCTACCATGGTGGAGTTGGGGAAGAGACGGGCAGCCGTGGGGCCTTGGTTCACTGCTTCCAGTGCCCCGAACAGGCCATGGTTACCCCCAAAGTTATGCAGCATGCACCAGATGAAGGGCTGGCCCTGGAAGGAGGCTGTGCGGATGTACACAGGCTGGCTCTCAGCAAACAGGTCCAGAACCAGGAGGCGGCCAAGGGGTACTGCTCCCAGCACAGCCTCCACCTGGACGGGCCCCCAGAACTGTGGCTGGTGCTGGAAGAGCCAGCCTTGGAGCAGCCACACGGCATCAGGGTCCACTGTGGTTTGGGGGGAGGGCACAAAAAAGAGAGCTGATGAGAAGAGAGGGACCCAGTGGAACATTCACCTCATTCTACAGGTGAGGAAACAGAGGTCCACAGACGTGAACTGACTGTATCACGGGACACTCCTTCTGCAAACCCCCCAAACAGCAGGGCATTCCACCGTACGTGCCCTGGGTTCACTCCTCTGCTTCCCACCGGGAGCTCCAGGCCGGTATTGTCAAGCTTTAGGGGAAGTCAGAATTACCTGCAGGGGGTGGGGGTGCAGCAGAGGGACAGTTAAAAGGCAGATTCCTGGGCCCCAGCCCTAGTCACTCTGATTCAGGAGGTCTGGGGCAAGGCTGGGGGTGGCAGCTGAGAATTTGCAGACCTGGCAGGCTCTGGGTCTGGAAACGACCTGGAGCAGTGCTGTTCAAGGAAGCCTGTCCCAATCCGTTCCCTTCCTGGCTGACCAAGAGGCCTCACCACTGAGCTATTTGGGGCTAGGCCTGGCTGCCCTCCACTCCTCCCCTTCAAGGGGCAGGAAGGAGCTCTGGGTTCACCTCTGTGCACGAGGAAGAGCACCTCCCAGCTTTGAGCCCATCCTCTAACCTCTGGGTGCAAAACCTACCTCTGCATGTTAAATTTTTTCAAAAGCCAGCACTTAATGACACTTTACTCTGTGCAGGCAACATTCTACTTATGAGGGAGCCCCATTTTACAGATGGAGCAATTGAGGTGCTGGAAGTGACGTAAACTGTTGCATCACACAGGCAGGAAGTGGCAGTGTGAGGATTTGAGCAGGTTGTCTGGTCCAGAGCTCGCCCCTCAACCAGCGTGGCCGAACGAGATGGTGTATGTGTACAAGTGCTCGGCAAACTGTAAAGTGCTGTGTGTCCCAGCGAGGTATTATCTCAGTCCCTCCTCTCACTCCCACTGACCTCTGCCCCCCCTTCTCCCTGAGGGCGTCCCCTCCCCACCTCCCCTGGGGACTGAACCTGTGATCATGGCCTGGTAGACGGCCGCAGTGGCTGCAGCAAGGTAGGAAGGTTCTGAGGATGGGGGCTGCATCTCATTGAAAGTGTCAGCCCCGTAGATGTGATCCGTGCCAAACTCTTTTGTCAGCTCCCGCAGGAAGAGGCTCCCCATAATGGGGAATAAGGGGTCTTCTGGAGCCAGGAGGAAGGAGCAGGAGTAGGAGCAGTTGAAGTGTCCCCAGCTGTCCATCTGTGTGATATTGACCCGAGGGAACACCCTAGTGGGGGCAGGGGTGACAGTCCAGACATTTACTGGCAGCTGACCCAGTATTCATCTCCAGTCTCACTAATTAATCTTCAGTTCTTGGAACCCATCCT
Organism: Manis javanica; assembly: GCF_040802235.1. Taxonomy (NCBI): domain Eukaryota; kingdom Metazoa; phylum Chordata; class Mammalia; order Pholidota; family Manidae; genus Manis; species Manis javanica. The sequence goes on along the minus strand of NC_133159.1, from coordinate 161,428,224 downwards.
AGTCTCTAATGCCTCTGCACACCCTGGGTCCTGTTCTTCCTCCCTCCCTACTTATCCAGCTGCTTACTCCTTGACATCCTTTGAGTTTCACCTTGTCTGGGAAGCTTCTGCTGTCTCTCCACCACTGACAAACAATCAACACTCATTTTTCAAGATCTGGGCCAGTACGGCCAGGCAGAAGTGACCCTGACGGAGGAGAAGTGGGCCTGCATATATTCCTGCCCATTCTGCTATTCTGTACTCCCCTGCAAACCTATCTCCCACCAGAGGCGGGAACCCAGCACACCCAGAGGCTGGTCTGGTGGCCCCAGACAGCCAAACGCTCACTGATGTATATATGAGGCTCCTGCCACCCAGTTCGGGAGGTGAAGGTGGGTGGCCAAGGAGGCTAGCTGCATGTGCTAAGCACTGTAGGAGTGGCAGGAACTAGGTGCTCATGGGCACGGAGAAGGTGGTGTCCATTGCTGGGGCCCCAGCAAGACTTCCTGAAAGAGGGGAGGTCTCAGCTGGGCCTTGAAGAATTTTCCCAGGAGAGGATGGCTGGGTAGCACAGAGCGGCAGGAAGGACAGAGAACAGTGCACCCCTACTACCACTAATAAGAGCTGCCATTTGCTAAGACCCTGTGCCAAGCCACTTATATTTAACAAGTGAGGAAAATGAGATACAGGGCAGTCATGTAATCTGTCCAAGGTCACAGACTAATCAAAAGCAGAGCCAGGAATCAAGCCCAGGTCTACACCCAGAGCTTCATTTTCCTTTAAATCATGTTTGGCAAGGGAAAATAACTTTCCTCTTTGAGCTGAGTGAGGAATGTGGGGTCAGGGGAACCTCACCTGGTGATAGCCTTGGGGACATGCCCTGCAAATGCAGGCAACACTGGGATCATGCCGAAGGAGCGCATCCGGTCCAGGATCCGATGCTAGGAGGAACACGAGGGGGAGGTGACAAGCATGGCCACCAGAGGTGGGAGGCCCTTAATCCCCTGGGCACTCAGAATCCCCACGGTCCAGGTAAGAGCCCCAAGCCTGGACAAATGCCACCCTTCCTGGGCCCATCACTGTCCAGTACCAATTCTGTCCCATCCCTTCCCATCCTTTTACCTGCAGGTAAAGTTGCTTGAGATGCCAGGAGCGGGGCAGGGGACCACCCCAGGTGTGCAGGTTGCCCATGCGCCCCCAGGCCAGGAAAGCAGGACCAGTGAAATACTCATCAATCTCTGACTGGGTCAGGCCCAAGTTCAGGTACACCTGAGGAGGAGAGCAATCCCCACACATATAAAGACTTTCATCTCCATTTACTGACATCTATTCAACACTCATTCATTTCTTCTTTGTGCTGTCCCCTAGTTAATAAGGTAGAATGCAACCTCTGCCTGCAAGGAGCCCACAGTCCAGGAGAAAGATCTGTGAACAGGTAAGTTGACTAATGTTACCCTGGTCGAATGGATGAAGGGGCTCTCTCCAAAACAGGGAAGGGGCTTAGAAGGCTTCATGGAGCAAGGCTGGCTGGAATAATGGGTGAGGACAGACTGGCAGGGAGCTTGAGGCCCAAGGACAGAAGCGCCCAGGCCGGCAAAGCCTGAAGGCATTGGAACTTCCTGAGCGTGTGAACAGCGGAAGGCCTCCGCCAGATCTGCATTTTGGAAAGGACGCCCTGGTGGAATGTGGAGAGCCAGGAGTCCTGTTCAGCGGCTCTTGGGGGGGGGGGGGCGGGTCCAGGGAAAGGGGGTGAGGGACTGACTGGGGCCATGAGTAAGGATGGAGAAGCAAATCAAGAGCTGCTAATGACATGGCATCCATAGAAGCAGCTGAGTGACTGGATGTGGGTGTTGGGAGAGAGGGGAGCTCTGGTTTCTTGGTGTTTACATTCGGATGCTGGGTTCTAGCCCTCGGGGCGCTCCTTTGTCTGTCTCAGCAATGGAAGCCTGTTTCTGGAGGGCTGAAACCCTTATTTTCTGTGTGCCAGACACTATGTTGATGCGGGGGACGTGGGGACACATGGGGTGGGCACGCACCCGCTGCCAGATGGCCTCTTGGCCGCTCCAGGCCAGCGCCAGGTTGATGCCGTTCAGTGCCATCCAGTCGATCTCCTGCTCCCAGCGGGCCCAGTCCCACCACACGAAGGAGTAGCTTTGTGTGCACACGTTCTGGTAATAACGGTACCTACAGGCAGACACATGAACTGGGGTGTGTCCCTGGGGACAAAGGGGATGTCCCCCACCACTAAGACTCCATCGCCCAGGAAGAGCTCAGAGGATAGCCTGGCCCTGGAACCATCCCGCAGCCCAGATCTAGTCAAGAGGGGAGGTGTTCCAAATGTGGCCTGTTACTGTCTCACTCTGGTATCCACCCCACGTGGAGCTGAGACCTGGGTACTTGAGTTACTTACTGCCCACCCATCTGCCCCCCAGCACTCCTCCAGGGCCCTGTAAGCCCCAGAGATAGCGGGGAGAGCAAATTCCCTTTTCATCCAACTCTCCTAGAGCCCCTACTCTGCACAGTATTTAAGTGCCATATGGCAAAGTTGGTCCTTGTCTTGGAAGTGGTGGGGATCCCTTGCTCCATGACGTAATGGGGAGACAGATGTGTGAACACATCACCTCCATGCAGTGGGGCTGACGCTGGCAACAGAGACCTGTGAGAGGGGTGGGTGTCAACTCCTCAGCATCTTCGAAGAGAGGGCAGGTAAGGAAAGGAATAGCATTCACTGATCACTAATTATGCACCACAAGTTCTACGCCCATCACTGTGCAAATCCTCACAACCAACACTGCCCTGTAGATGTCATTATTTCCATTTTTCAGGTGAGCCAACTGAGGCTCTGAGATACTAGATGACTTGAAGGACACAGGACTTTCAGGGGCAGAGCTGGGATTTGAAGCCAGAGTTGTGCGACTCTTTAAGGCCAGCGACCAGCACTGCTTCTTACTGGTTTCGGTGGCGACCAGGCTAGCGCTGGGGTGGGGCGGGGTCTTCAGCGAGGGATAGGCGCTCCAGGGTGCGAGGCTGGAGGCAGGTGCAGGGGAGCTGCGGGACAGCGTGGGAACCGGTTGGGCGGCCTCCTGCCCAGTACCTGTTGGGCGTGGCCTCGGTCAGCTCCTCCGGCACTGCAGGCAGCGGCTGCGGCAGGCGCAGCTGGGAGCCCGACCAGGCCACGTGGCAGCCGCATAAGTCGCGCAGGTAGCGGTGCAGCCCTGCAGCGGCGGCCACGCCGGTGGAGCCCAGCACCCGCACTGGGGTTCCAGCACCGCCGCCGCTCAGGCGGTAGGTGTCTAGGCCGGACTCGGCTGCCAGGGCGCGCTCCACCGACACCGAGAAGCGGGCCGCTGGTCCGGGCCCCAGCAGCCGAGCCAGCAGCGCCCGCACGGCCGCCGCCTCGCGGGCCTCATCCCGGGCCGTGCCCCCAGCCGAGGCCAAGAGCAGGAAGCCCAGCGCCGCGGCCAGAGCCACAGCCTCCATAGCCCAGCAGTCTCAGACCCGCGAGTAACCAATTCGGACTCGCCAGGGGGCGGGACGGCCAATCAGCTACGGGCCTCAGGCCACGTGGATTACAAGGCGCAGCACCGGCCCGCGGCAGGAGACCCGTCTTCCGGGTCCCAGACCAGCGCCTGTGAGGTTGTCTTCTGACCACACGTGGTGCGGAGCGCGTGACTCAATTAACATAAAAAGTCCTGGGCTGGTTGGGATCTGCCATCCTCTACCCGCGCCTTCAGCAACGTGCTTTAAGATGCAAATCACTTTCCGTCCGTCCAATAATAAATAATTATTTGGAGTTTATTTTGTACCAGACACGGCTACCCTAATCTAGGGGACACCTAGAAATTAAGTACTTATATATTTATATTATAGTTGTGATGCGGTGAAGAAACAGAAGGGCACCCAGCCTAACGCTTCTAAAAGAAGTGACGTTTAATCTGAATAAAAGAGGGAAGGGAGAGCGTCTAGGCAGAGAAAATGATTATAGGAAGACCCCAGAAGCATAAAGAGCTGGCATAATTTGAGGAACTATTAGACGTTAAAAAGAAAGGCTCGACATTGTGTCACTGCTGCTGGGCCAAGTAACCAAACCAGGGCTTAATACCTAACCAATTGGGAGTTTCAACCTCTCCAGGATATGTAGTCAATCAGGAATTCCCTGACCAGCATCCATAAGGTAATGCCACATTTGCCTTCTCCATGAGCTAATCCATTTAGATCTTATCCTTGCTTCCTCTTGCACACATAAATAGCATAGGAATGTGTATAGCATGACCCTTTTTAAAAAATTAAGGTATCATTGATAAACAATCTTACGAAGGTTTCACATGAGCAACATTGTGTTTACTACATTCACCCATATTATCAAGTCCCCCCCCCAACCGCATTGCAGTCACTGTCCATCAGTGTAGTAAGATGCTAGAATCATTACTTGTCTTCTCTGTGCCATACTGCCTTCCCGTGACCCCCCCCCTACATTATGTGTGTTAATCATAACGCCCTTTAATCCCCTTCTCTCTCCCTCCCTCCCCACATCCCATCCCCATCCACTTCCCTTTGGTAACCTCTACTCTCTTCTTGGAGTCTGTGAGTTTGCTGCTGTTTTGCTCCTTCAGTTTTGCTTTGTTCTTATACTCCACAAATGAGTGAAATCATTTGGTACTTGTCTTTCTCCACCTGGCTTATTTCACTGAGCATAATGCTCTCTAGCTCCATCCATGTTGTTGCAAATGATAAGACTTGTTTTCTTCTTATGGCTGAATAATATTCCATTGTGTATATGTACCACATCTTCTTTATCCATTCATCTATTGATGGACACTTAGGCTGCTTCCATATCTTGGCTATTGTAAATAGTGCTGCAATAAACATAGGGGTGCATATGTCTTTTTGAATCTGAGAACTTGTTTTCTTTCAGTAAATTCCTAGGAGTGGAATTCCTGGGTCAAATGGTATTTCTATTTTTAGTTTTCTGAGGAACCTCCATATTGCTTTCCACAAAATTCCAGAATAGCTTTATTCTAAGTTTCATTGCAAAAAAAACTAATGAGAAATTAAAGATATGAGGTACTTAAACACTGTAAAACTGAAGTAATTTACATTCCCACCAACAGGGTAGGAGGGTTCCCCTTTCTCCACATCCTGGCCAGCATTTGTTGTTCCATGTCTCTTGGATGTTGGCTGGCATGATCCTTTAGGACACTAACTAGATGTGTCCATGCCATCCTGCTTAAAGTCTTAATAAATGTAACCTCTTTCCTGCCTGTACACCTTACTGTAGGGAAAGTATTTAAGATGTCTCCAAAAGGGACTTTAGAGCAGTTTATCAGAACACACTGATGGGCTGCTCTCGGGCCATGGTCTTCAGTAAGACTACAAATGAACTCTTTCTTAAACATAACTGTTATGCTGATTTCAGTTGACACTTTGGCAGCCACAAAGGGACCCAGAACAGACTGCCTGAGATCTCCTGGAACTATGTGTAGACCCAGTAACCTTGGTATCAGTGGGGCCCATTGAGCCCACCCAGTTCCCCAGAGTTCCAGCTGTGGTAGGGTGAGTCTTTCCTGGGTCTTGAACCTCCCTCTTTGGTTGAGGATCCTTGAATTTATCCATTAACTGTTTACACTCTGAGTGCTAAGTGTCTCCTCTGCTAAGTGACAGGGAAGGGAATTTCAAAGTCTCAGTTGAAATAAAGTAAGAGGAAAGCCTCAGTTATAAGACACTGGGAGGGATGGACAGTGAATGTAATGGGGTATGTGGTAGGGACTTGTTAATGGGGAGAGTCTAGTAACTATGTTGCTCATGTAATTGTGCATTAATGATACAAAAAAAAGAATCATAAGAAGTTACCCAAATAGGATTATAAAAAAATTTTTTTAAAGATACTGGGAAGAAGAAGAAGAAAAAAAAGCTAGTAGAGGAAAAATTGGTCAGAGTTTTCCTGACTCAATTTCTTTATTAAGAAAGTTCAGCAAAACAAACCCCAAAGTGAATGAGTGTGAGTGCTCTCTGGTGCTAAAGACAAGGGACACTGGCTCCCTCCCTCTGCCATTCTTGGTGGTGTCAGAAGTATAATCTCCACGCAGCATGTTCGACCACAGAGAATTCCACTCAATAAAGTTAACTACGCACACATGAGGACGGGTCCTCCAGGCTCTGAGCCCCATGGCAGTTTCAGACTGCCAGTGGAAAAATCAAGACTCGAAAGAGAGCGTTTCATGGCCTTTGAGAAGTGACACTTGGAAAATCACTACAGTTCTGACCCACCATACCTAAACCATAGTTTTGTTTTACTGAACCAAAATGGGAAAACAGACTTAAAAACAAAAAAATCTCGTGGCACCAAACAACCCGCCTCCAGCTAGTTGTCCAAGGATTTGTAGAGCTTATACTTGTCAGTGGCTCCCTAACTGGAAGAATTTACTAAAGGAGATCTTGATCTGAAGTGGCCAAAATGGAGCTAATGGTCTTGAAATGGACCATTTCAAGCTAATGGTCTTGCATTCACAATTAGAGAAAGTTGGCTACAAGTCTGAACCACCTGAATGGGATGTATTTATTGATTGGTATTTAGAAATAGCCAAGGGGAAATCATCTTTAAATCTTAAGAAGTCAAGTGCACCACCTTCCAGCTCTAAAAAACTATGGTTCTGGAAGCTATGAGTATCTAGTAAAAATTGCAAATCTTACTAAGTTTGTTTGTGTTCTGAGAACTTGGTTTAATAACTGTCAGGATGGGGACCCTATGATAAGCAGCTGGGGTCCTACCAAACTGCTGCCAATCCGGAATAGCTATGGGCATTATAAGAAACATTCCAAATAGATAAAATCATTAAAGAAGGAACTTAAAAGCAAAATCTTCAAAACTTCAGAATAGCTTTATTCTAAGTTTCATTGCAAAAAAAACCTAGTAAGAAATTAAAGATATGAGGTACTTAAACAAAAAACTAAAACTGAGTAACTCCAGCTGCTGCGTTGGTCCCTTAACAGCCAGGGGGAATCTGGGGAAGGGTTCCTAGAAATACCTGCAGAAACCTGCAAGAAGTGGAAATTCTTAGCAGAAGCAGCTTTCCTGAAACTGTCTGTAATGTCCAATCGAGGATGGGAAACAAAATTTCACATTGTATCTTCCTTTCCAAATACAGAATCATTATGTCTCAGGAATAGCTAGGCTAGTGCCTTCTTGCTTACATTGTTTTACATCCTAAAATCTGGCTTTGGCTTTCTGCTTGCATGGAACATGGAGGTTATTAGTTCTTTTCTTTAACTGTCTTTGGGAGTGACTCTGGATTTGGGGAAGGTGCTATCCTTCTTCGGATCCTCTTTGATGATCCCTCTTACATCCAAGAGGTATCATTCAATATTTAATGTTTGTCCTGGCTTAAAACTGACAAGATACGTAAAGGAAATTTTAGTAGCTCTCCAGTGAAAAGAAAAATTGGTCAGATTGGAAGCTGGTATGTAGAACCTCATAGGAATGTTTAAGGTATTTTGCCTTACGGTGAAATTAGAACTGTGTACCCAGAGGGAGAGAAGCAAACTGAAGATAATGTAGGTGGATAAAGCTATGATGTCATTTGAGTTACAACCCAACTGAGTTGAGAGCAACTGTAAAAAAATATTTTTTTTTACAAATTTTTGCAAAACCAAAAATGTAAGTGTAGAAACAAGTTAAATTCCATCTATAACTCTTATCTAGATTATCCTCAATTCCTAAGACTGAAGAGGAAAGAAAAAATGAAAAGGAGGCTTTTTAAAAAACACAAACATGTATAGAAGCATCTTTGCCCAGAATTAGGCACAGCTTTCACAAAGGTGCTTGTCCAGGACCAAATAATAAGATATAAACCTTAAGTATCTTCTCCACAAATAGGAGTAGAAAAAGCTTTAGCCATCTGAGTGAAAACCCTAACTTATTTCACTTCCCAGAAAAGTTTGGATCCAGTTGTTCCTTTCACTAGTAAATTTCACATTATCATTCCTGTCCCATGGCTCAAAGATTTTTAACAATAAGTATGAAATCTCTGATTGCATCTATTATTATGTCTATGTGTTGCAGATATATGGATTTTTTTTTCCCTACCTCCGGACTGTATTGGTATCGTTAATTTGTAAAGAGCTCTATTTAATTGGTTTAAAAATAAGTGATTAAGCACTTCCAAATCTCATAAATAGTAACTAACCCAAATGCTTTTAAGTTTATGTGATCTATAACAAGTTCCAATATTAAAGCTAATTGTTTAATAAAAACAGACATATCTTTAGTTATTAACATTATGGATACTTTAGTTTTACCTAGGTTCACTAAGAATAAGTTCATGTTATCTCTTTTAACAAAACCTGTCAATAATTTGGTATGATAAAAACGTTTACTTAAAAATAGCTTCCAAAATCTTTTGATAACCTGAAACCTTAAAGTTTCACTAAGTTAAATTAAATGATAGGAAGCCATTGAATATCTAGATCATTTCCAAATAAGATAAAATGCTGAAACATTAATTGCTAAACAAGTCTAAGTTTACCTACTTTAATCTCATTACAGAGAAACTAAAGATATATTTGGGTCTGTCAGTAAACTTGTTTGAACTTTATTGAAAGATTGTACTATGAAGAAGTGAATATTTCTAAAAATTATGAAATGTATTCATAAATTTGCCAGTCTAAGGAATACCAGTGTAACAAACAGTTCACAATTGCTAATTGCTTAATTTTCCCCAGAAATAAAGGTTTCTAGAAGCTAACAGTTCTAATAAGTGTAATTAAAGTCAATTGAAATAATGAGGAAAATGTCACCATGCAAGAAAAGCAGAATGTGTGCTTTGGGTAAAACAAGGTATGAGGAATGGAAGTGCATTTTATTGAAGGAAAAGAAGTAATTTTGTCCTAAAGTAAAGGTGGTTATTTAATGAGGGTAAACCTAGGAGAAAATCTGAAGGTAAAAAAAAAGTTGTAGAAGGTTTGTGAAAAGGAATCTTGAGAAAAATATCTTAATGTGTGATCAAGCTGGCTAAGATTAAAATGAATTTACTTTAAAATGATTTTATTAATATCAAAACGTAAGCTGGTACAAAATTAAAATTTAGTTTTTCTCTATTAAAAGACAAAGTTGACCTCCTCTTCATAATAAGAGATTGTGAAGGGTTTCTCTCTGTTCTTAAGGTCATTGCCTAGAAGACAGAATTCTGTGTTTTATCAAGTTTCCTGTACTTCATAATATCTTTATCATCTGATTTTTGATTACTTAAGAAAAACTGAGTCTTAAGATTGAAGGAGCTCAGTTTTGTTAGCAACTGCTGTATATGCCAGTGAAGCTTTAAATTGTCACTTTGGTTAAGTAAGTATTGTTTCACAGTGACCCATGATGCTATTTGACCAAGTGTTTTAAAACCTTGATAAAATTCCTAGAAATCTGTAAGTCATGGTACAATGTTACCATTTGTAATTATTCTCTTACCTTCTGAAACAGCAGTCATTAAAATTGAGGCTCACCCTAAAAGAATTGAACCTGAGTATCAGGGAAATGCCCTACTTGATTCTCATGTAAGGGCGGCAAGAACAGTCTAAAGGTTATGGCACTTATGGGTGAAGTCCAATCTGCTTCTATGAAATAATCCTCATTGCCAGACTTTGCCATCCTGACAGTAGCATAACAGCCTGCTCCTAATAAGATGGGCTAATAATGGTTATAAATCAATGAGTAGTTGGGGCTATGGACAACAAGATGGCCGCTTAGTTCTTCCCTGCTTCCTGGCAAACTCCCCTTTTGGTTTTTGCATTCCTTTGTCCACCTTAGCACACTTAAGGAAACTATTTTGGTTCCCCAGAGGCTCAGACCTCCTCCCTTTGGACTTTTCAAACACCCACAGCTAGACTTCATTCAACTGTCATTTAGCACCAGTCTTGTTATTTTAGGTATATCTTCTGGATGGGGTGAAGCCTTCCTCTGCCACAAGGCTGATGCCCTCACACTAGCACAGAAACTGTTAGGAAACATAGTTTCCACTTGGGGACCACCTTCTGTAATCTCCAGTAATTGAGGCACCCACTTCACTGGGCATATCATACAAGCTTTAATGAAAGCCTTGCCAACTTCTCAGTCTCAAACTTAAAATTTCTAAACCTGTCAAAACTACTGGACTTCCCTGGCCGAAGGTATTACCTTTGGTTTGCTGACTATTCACAGCCGCCCCTTTTTGAGAACAGAAACTCACTCCATATGAGCGTCACTGACAGAACAAGGTCTGAGTATACAGCCTTTTGCTGATCTTGTGCTAGTCTGCAGGTTTTTAATGTCTTACACTAATGCCTATCATCAGGTTACAGAAGACTTCCCAGATCCCATTCAAAGGATCTTGTTGGTCACAGACTAGAGCCTGATGACAGGGTATTCCGGAAATGTCATCAGAAGACAGCTCTTGAACCCACCGGAAGGGACCTTACCAGGTGCTCCTGACCACTGACGCTGCTCCAATGTCAGAAGACGCTGAGCCTTGGCCACTTAGTTCACAGCTGTAGATGACTCTGTTTGATATCTGGTCTCTGAATCAGATTAACGAGGGAGAGCAGCAGCTGATAGTCATGTAGACTGCTTCTGCCCAAGATGATGGATGAAGACCACACTTGACATGAGGCCCTTTCTTCTTTTCCTTTCCTTTACTCTGGAATTGGCCTAGATCTGTAAATCTCAGGACATTGCTAAGTGGGGGCAACCTCTGGAATTTAGAACAGCCTTTTAAACTAGGAGAGAATCTAACCCTGCTCCTAACTTTTCACAGGCAAAGTAAGATTTCTCTTCGGTCAACATCCCTAAATTTACATCCCCAGGTTAGCAAGGCTTCCCGCAGCTTCATGATTCCTTTTGGCAGGTCCCTGCTTCCCTGGCTGGGGACAAATGTAGCTGAGGGTACAATCGGGAGCCTCTCCTTAATTCTTGAAGTTATTGTAGAATCTGCTGCTGAAGCATCATCTGTCCAAGAGATCCTTAGACTCTGTGGCCAAAGTTGTTCTTGGTAACAGGATAGCCCTTGATTACCTTTTAGCTGAACAAGGAAGTATCTATGCTGTGGCTAACGCCGCCTGCTGTACCTGGATTAATGCTCCTGGGATGGTTGAAACTTGGTTACATAGGATCACTGAGCAAGCCATTTGGCTTGAAGGGGTAACTGCTTACTGTATTTGGATTGGTTTGGTTCCTGGAGATCACAGCTCTGAACTGCACTCCAAACATTGGGAATTATCCTGCTTATAGTTATCATAATAATCGCCCTGGCACATTGTATCCTCTCAAAAAGCTTTACATGTGTATAAGCAGCCACTAAGCACCAAGCAGATGACCTCCCTGAGAATGGAACTTTGGAGAATTGAAAAGAATGACTGATGAGGACTGTGAACCTGAAGTTAACCTGTGAATATCGTAGGAGTAAAGCAAAAACATGATCCAGGGACACCACTCACAAGGAACAAGGAAAGCTGCAGGAACTACAGTGGTAGGTGAGGGGCACAGATGCTTTAAATTTTAATCACCTCTTTCAGTTAAGTGGAGAGTCTGATCAAAAGGGAGGAATTGTTAAAAGGAAAGACAGGCCCAGCATGGTGTCACTTCTGCTTGGCTAAGTCACCAAACTGGGGCTTAATACCTAACCTAATTAGAGTTTCAACCTCTCCCAGAAATGAATTCGGTCAGGAATTCTGACCAGCATGGATAAGATAATGTCACATATTCCCTCTCCATCCCTAAAGGAAGATGGGGGTTGCTAATCCACCCCATGAAACCTTATCCTCGCCTCCTCTCACACACATAGATAGCGTGGGAATGTGTACCGCATGATCCTTTAGGACACTAACTAGATGTGTCCACGTCACAGTGCTTGATGTATTGATAAATGTAACCTCATTCCTGCACGTACACCCTGCTGTAGGGGAAAAGGATTTAAATTATCTCCAAAAGAAGGGGCTTTAGAGCAGTACACTGATGGGCTGCTCTGGGGCCATGGTCCTCAGAAAGACTATGAATAAACTCTTAAAATAAAACAATCATGCTGATTTCAGTCAACAAAGGTCAGGACGTTGGAGGAGAGGAAGGCCATGTGAGCTCTCCATTTGATCCTTAAAGGGTGGCAGCAATGGGACAGGGCAGGAGTTACCTTCATTTTACATATTGGGAAACTGAGGGCGAGAGAAAGGAAGTGACTTGGGCAAGATCCATAACCACTAGGAGAGCAGGGTGGGGACCAAGAACCTGGACCTCCAGACTCACAGACCAGCGGCATTCTTGCTACTTGCAGGTTGCTAGACACCGTCCAGAGGGTAGGCAGCACATCTGAAGCCTGAGCCCACAGGTGCTGGGGCAGGAGCGTCACCATTACTCTGCGCATGGCACACTCTCCACCAGGCTGCGAACTTAGGACAGTAGTGGGGCTGGGTGAAGAAAGGAAGGTACATGGACAGGATGAAATAACAAGCATTTAGCACTTGCTAAAAAAAGGATGAAGAAGATGTGTTGGTATTGATCTGGAATGTTCTGAAAACTACGTTTTTAAAAAATAGTTAACTCTAATTTGTTTTTTTTTTAAAGGCTATATAAACAGTAGTTGCCTCGGGTGGGGTCCTGAGATGCTGGGGTGGGGGGAGGACTTCCTTTTTGTAATAGGGCCTTTGTACCATGATACATTTCATTACTTTTTCTGTTAATGTGTGTGAAACAAGTGGGCTGGGCTCTCCATCTCCATCTCTCTTGTTCCTGACCAGCCTCACCTTCTGCCTATGCACCCCAGAATATCTCCAGGGTCACTTGTCCCTTTCTGCCCTGCCAATTGATTTGCCTGTCATAGCCCCGCCAAGATCCCACCCACCTGGCCCGTGAGGAGGAATGAGTCCTTCCATGTCTGGCCACCAGGGAGCAGCCCATTCCTAGGACATGCCATGGGTGGACTGGGGAGCTGGGAGGACAGGCAGGCCATTCTCAGACCTGATGGGGGTCCCAGGGACCCTTCTACCCAGAGCTCATGGTGGGGCAGAAAGAGACGCAGTCCCACCCAGCTCCCCAGTGAAGGCCAGGACAGAGACAGGGGTCTTAAAGTGGTGATGGGATTGTCTCCCAACTCTGTAACGGTGAGCCACCCCAAAACCACTCTATCCTATGCTGGTTCCAGGACCTCAGGATGGGAAGCATTCGCTGGACAGTGGCACACACTCATTCAGCAGATGTCTGGGGTCCAGGGATTCCACAAGAAGGGGATCAGTGTAAAGGGCATGATGGTTAAAAACAGGAGCAATGGATCCATCCAGGGTGCCTACCTCAGGGTCCCTGGGACTTCCCACACCCTCTGAAACCCAGTTCCTGGTCAGTCTACCTTTAGTTGGCTGGGTTGGAAGCAGTCCAAGGTCACTAGACCCTGGGCACTCTGCTTAGCCAATGACCCAGTGGCTGAGGTCTTTTCAGCCAAGCTGGGGGGGAATTTCTTCCCATGGAAGCCCTAGGCCCCTCTCCCCCTACCCCATTTCATTGATATATACCATAAAGTTAACCAATTTAAAGTATACAATTCAATGTCTTTTTAGTATATTCAGTTATGTAACTACCACCATAATCTAATTTTACATTTTCATCATCCCGCAAAGAAATCCTGTACCCATTAGCAGTCACTCCCATTTTTATCCTGTCCCCAGCCCCATCCAGCAGCCAGTCCTAGGCAACCACTCATCTACTGTATACATTTGTCCATTCTAGCCATAATTGGAATCATGCATTACGTGGCCCTGTGTCAGGCTTCTTCGTGTAACGTTTTTGAGTCCACTCATGTTGTAGCTTGTACCAGCACTTCATTCCCTTTTATTGTAGAAGAATATCTATTATATGGATATACCACCTTTTGATTATTCATCGGCTTATAGATATTTGGGGGCTATTTGAATTATGCCACTATGAACACTTGTGTAGAAGTCTGTGTGCATTTTTTTTTCATTTTTCTTGAGTAGACACCCAGAAGTCAAAATTTTGGGTCTTATGTTAATTCTATGTTTAATATTTTGAGAGATTGCCAGACTTTCAAAGCAGCTGCACCATTTTACATTTCCACTGGCAGTGAATGAAGTTCCTATTTGTCCACATCCTTGTCAACACTTACAATTGTTTCTCTTGTACTATACAGCCTTTTGCATGGGTGTGATGTGGTATTTCCTCATGGCTTTGATTTGCATCTCCCTAATGACTAATAATGATCTTGACCATCTGTCATGGTCTTGCTGGCCATTCAGGTTTTCTTTGCAGAAATGCCTATTCAAATACTCTGCCCAATTTTAAATTGAGGTATTTGAGTTGTAGAAGTTCTAGATAACAAGTCTCTTATTAAAGATACATGATTTGCAAATATTTTATCCCAGTGTGAGGGTTGTCTTGGTTCTGTCCTTTGAAGCACAGGTTTTTAATTTTGCTAAAGCCCAACTTATCTTTTTACCTTATCTAATTTTGTAGCTTGTACTTCTGCTATTTTATAATTCTATGTCTAACTCACTGCCTAACTCAAGGTCATGAGGATGTGCTCCTATAGTTTCCCCTAAGCTTTAGTTTTAACTCTTACATTGAAGTCTGTGACCCATTGTTGAGTGATTTTCATATACAGTGTGGGGTCACAGCCCAAATTTGTTCGGTCACATATGAATACCATTTGTTGAAAACTTTTCTTTCTTTCCCCATTGAATTAACTTGGCCCCTTTGTGGAAAATCAATTGACCATAAACATTAGAGTTTATTTCTAGACTCAATCCACTCTATTCCATTGACTCAAAATATCTACTCTTAGTAGGCCTCCCTTGAGTCAGTAGCAGAGCTGAAGCTAAAAGAGCTCCTTTACCCAAATTTTCACTCTGGACTTTTTGAGAAGTCAGGTGGAGGCGGGAGGTGTTGCCCCAAGGACCTTTTCCCAGGCAGGTGGCCTGTCAGGGAGGGACCGAGGCGGGATAGGAACATGAACCAGGCAGGACATTCCAGCCCCTCCTCCAGCAGCCTGTCACCCTGCAGCTCACGCGCCTGCGCAGCCCCTGCCCTGGAGGCTTCAGGAGGGAGGGTGGAGAGGCAGGGTGCCGGAAGAGCAGCTGCTTTCCATGGCAGTTAGCGGGAGAAGGCGCCCTCCTGCTCGGCCCACTTGCTGGGTCAGTCTGCATGCTCCCCTGCTGCCTCCTGCCTCAGCACCTCACATTCTCCAGCTGCCCTGAGGAACCCCGCACTGAGCCTCCACTTACATCAAGGCCAAGGGCATCAGGGCTCAAAACAGCCCAGCTGCTAAGCCCTCCCTGGCGTGGAGAGGAACAGGAGTGGGCCCTAGCTGTTTGGGTGTGTGAGGGGAGGGGAGAGATGGGCCCTCAAGTTCCCTCCCCACCTTGTGTGTAGTGTCTGCAAGGTTGCCTTGGGAGTGGGAGGGAACCTGGGGAACTTGAGATAAGGTGAGAATTCCACAGACTAACTGCCTGGCCAGGGCCACTGCCGCTGTGGCCTTTGAACACAGAGAAGAGCAGAAATGCTGGAGGGAGGTGGTGGGGGTGTGACACAGGGACTGTGGGCACAGACGGGCAGCCGCTTGGTAGAGTCAAACACACTTTATTCAGCACAGGAATGTCTGAACAGTAGGGCCTTGGCAGGGTTCCCGACAAAGAACTCTGCTTCAAGTCCCACTGTAAACGGAGCAAAGTTCATCATGTAAACCATGGGGAACAGCGGGGAGGGGGTTCTGCACAGCTCTAGGTCAGGTCACACTGGCCAGTGCACAGGGAAACTGGGGCAGGTGGCCCATGCCTGGGGCCAGCCCAGCCTGGGAGCAAGTCCAGTGAGCAACTCTAAGTAACTCAGTCGGAAAAGCCAGGGTCAGGGGAGGGCAAGGGCCTAGCAATTCAGGGCATTATCTTGACTGCTGAAGATAGTGGGGCTCAATTTAGCTGAAGCAGTCAGGGCTGCGGCACCAACACATCATTAAAAGGCCCTAAGATTCACATAGCCTGGTGTGGGGTAACAGGGGAGGGGGGCTTCAGGGGTGCTCACATCCCACAGGGCAGGGTCATGCAGCTGTCACAGTCACATGTGACTGACAGTTGCTTCTAATCAGCAAACTATGACCTGGACCTTCCTGCTCAGGACCCCACTCCCTTGACTTGGGGTCCGTGTGGAAGTGCCTAGGGGCACTGGAGAGCACAGCAGGGCTGGCCCTCCCTTGATGACTGGAAGTCCCGCACTCATGACTCATGACTGGGGGTGGGGAAAGGTCTCAGGATCTGTCCCAGGGACCAGCAGCCATTTCAACCCTCTGCCCAGAGGGTGTGCTTGTGGCAGGCTCCGTGCATGGCCTGAGCAGCAGCCAATCAAAGGAGCCAGCCGGCACCTGTTTTGGGTCACTCCCAGCCACACTGTGTTATGCTGGGGGCATGTGAGGTGGGTGGTGGAGGAAGGAGAGGGATTTGGGAGGGAGGAGGAGAGGGCGGGGTTAGGAAGGTGGTGCTAGGTGCCCTGGGACCCTTGGGGGTGACGGGGAGAAGCCATGCACCCTGGCACAGTTGGGTCCAGCTGAATCCCTGATTAACATGTGATCTGAAGACCAAAGGGGAGGTGGGCAGAAACCCCATCTTCCTGGCTCCATTCCTGCTAACCCAAGAGTGCTCCCACCCCCAACCAGCAATTGGAGTGGCAGGAGCTGGGGCTCAGCTACCTCCATGGGTGGTGGGCTCATATGTAAATGCACAAACTAGTTCACCACCTGGGGACGGATGGAGAAGGGGCTCTCTTGGCTGGACTGAGGTGGTGAGGGCAATGCTGGTGCCCATTGGGTATGAGTGACAGCCAGAGGCTGTCTAGAAAATCACTACACTACACAAAAAACTGGAGGTGATGGGGACCCAGGGAGGTCTGGGTCTATTTAAATGATTCGCAGGCAGCTGGGGGAGAGGTGATGGGGATGACCCCTATGCCCCACATCCAGGGAGCACAACCAACAGGCAAGAGGGACACAGCTCACCACTGCGGAGGGAGAGGGAAGGGCAGCTGGGCACACAGTCCCGCGAGGGGCTCACTCGTCAAACTTCCCTTCCCGAATGTGCTCGAAGGAGAAGGGTAGGAACTTAAAACCGTTCCCGCTGTAGAATTTATTCTGGAACTCGACCCTGGGGAGAGGGAAGAGGAAAATCATCATTCCACAGAAACCTCTGGAAACCTTTTGGGAGTTCAGTTGGGCTAGAAAAATGCCCCAACACCATGTTCCCCAAAGTCTCCCTTTCCTAGATGAGCTTGGAAACGCAGCCCAGAGCCCGGTCTCCTTCCCACAGCCACACAAGCTCAGTTTCTGAAGCTCAGGGCCCGTCCTCAG
Organism: Manis javanica; assembly: GCF_040802235.1. NCBI lineage: Eukaryota > Metazoa > Chordata > Mammalia > Pholidota > Manidae > Manis > Manis javanica. The sequence continues at coordinate 161,410,897 of NC_133159.1, read as the reverse complement.
CAAGAGGGCAGTTACCCCAGTGCCTTGGTCTGTCCTACTGAGCAGTGTTTACGCACAACTCTGCAGAAAGCTGTGTGCAAAAACAAGTTCAGTTGGCCTGAGTCTAACAACAATGAAGACGAGATACCCCTCTCCCGGCAGGGGCTCCCAGCAGGCCTCTAAGGGAAGCCCCTGGGCGCTGAGCTCAGCTCGGGGAACCCTGCAAGCACCACAGTTTTCTTGTTTCTTTCTTTTCTTGGGGGGAAGAAGGAGAAGGGAGGGTTGTGCATGAACACTGGAGGCTTTCAATTTAGGGGAGGAAATTCCCAGGAAAAGGGGGGAAGTCAGGAAGGGAAGTCTTCTCAAAGCAATGGCAAAAATATTTTTCAACTACAAAAACATCTGAGAAAGAATTCTTCTCTTGGGGACCAAAAGGAAAAACAGAGCCTTAACTCCCTTCCCAGGCAGTTCAGCATCCATCCCCAATGGTGTCCCCGGGGCCCTTTCAAACTCTTGGGGACAGGAAAAAAGCTTTGCTCCTGTAAGCAGAGTCAAGCTGCTCGGCTTTGCTCCCCCTGCAAATGCCCTGGATGGCTGCCCAGCAACCAAACCACCACCAAATATGGGCAGAAAAATGCATTCAGAGGATAAAAAAGCCAAGGAGAGCTGCCCTGAGGAATAGTTTCCACTCAGTGCTGCGTGACCCTAGGGGTGCCAGAACCCCGGCAAGAGAAGGGAGAGGTGGGGCTGGGGCAGGCTTCAGGCAGTGGTACTGGAGAAGGGCAGGCCTTTGTCCTCCCTCCAAGCTAAGGGAGGAATTAGTGAAAAGGGGTAGGGGGAGAGGGGCCTTTGCATCACACAGACTATCTGCAGTGGCACCGAGATGTCCTCAGAGGCCCCTTCAGCCTGGGCAGCTGGCTGATGGCACTGACATAGAGCTGCCAGCTCCACACCCTGGGGAGAAGAGGTGACAGAATTTTCTGTGTGGGTGTAAGAGCAGACGGTCTTGTCCCTACATTCCAGGGGCTGGGCCAAGGCCACAAAGCCCTCCAGATCCTGGAGGGTCCCCATGAGCATCTGGGCCAAGCCACCCAAGGGAAATGGGACCCAGGAGGGCGAGCTTCGGAACTTCAAAACTAAGTCAGTCACAGGATTGCTGGCAGGAGCAATTCCACACCAGGACCTGGATTTGCCCTGACACTCCAACACTCCTAAGAAGTCCCCCAGGTTCCAGCCACTGAGGCCTCCTCTGGAGGAACCTGGAGGGAGGCGGGGAGGTTCCTGTTTCTTGCCCGCTGCTATTAGGTCTGCATTCTTCACGGGTAGGCTGTGTTTCCATATGGCAAGGGTATTTCTGAACCACTGAAAATAGATGGACACGTTCTGTGTTCATGCAATGATATGGAGCAGACAGTGGGCAAGTCACCTTAGGTCCCAAGGGATCCAGAACTCTGATCTCTGGGCTGGCTAATTACACCAACTCTATTTCCAAGGTGGGCAAATGAAGTAGAAACTTCGAAAGTTTTTGGATACCCATGGGGTCAACATCCTTTTCTTGGCATCCCTGTGTGCCTCAGCTATGCATGGGGCCCAGTGGGGAGGAAGGGGGACACACAAATTCTGTGTGACGGGCAGTCCATCTGGCACACAGCCTGATACCTCCTCTCCCACCAGCTGTTGCTCAAGGTTGGAGACTTAGGGTAGCCCCCACTGGGGACATCTTGAGTATGTGGGGGTCAGCCTGACTTCACCTACCTTCACAGCCATGCACACTCCCACCACCCAGCACAAAGCTGGAAGCAATCTCCCTGGCTGGCTCCCCACCCCCCTCTCCCACCCAAGCAGGGAAACAGTGCACTTCCTGAGAAAGTACAAACACAGTTCTCTGGGCTGGGCGCAGCAGTGCTATGCAGCTGGCAGCCTGCAGGCTCTTCCTTCTTTAGGGGACCTCCACACTGCACACCCTAAGCCACGCCTCCAGAAGTCAACACTCATGAGAAGGGCCTCTGGAAGGCGGATGGGCTTCCGACCCCTTCCAGCCCCAGGACCTGACAAAGGCCACGCAGGGACCCAGAAGGCTAGCTGGGAGACCACAGAGAGCCGACTGCTACAGAACAGGAAGCTTTGCTTCCTTGAGTGAGTGAAGGGGAACAGAGTTCTGGGGCCTCTTCCCTTTCCTGGCAGGGGGATGACTGAGAGAGGCAGTTTTAGAAAGATGATGCTGGGCTAAGCAGCTTCTCCGGCCCTTTCTACCACTCTCTTTTCTGGGCCTAAAACACACATCTGTCTGATGGCCCAAATGTCAGAGAGGTGATGGCAGCCAGGGACATGTCAGGCATCCTTAAACTTCTCCTGGGAAGCCATTCCCTGACTACCCCGTGGCATGCTGCTGTAGTGCACTGCATCCCTTACAATAAACTGGTCCTTGTTTTGGCCCTTTAGCCATCAACCAATCTGTGGGTGTGCAAGTGTACACATGTACACATACAGGCACACCTCGTTTTACTACACTTTGTAGTTACCGCATTTTCTACAACTGAAGGTGGGTGGCAAGCCTGCACAGAGCAAGTCTATTGGCGCCATTTTTCCAACAGCGTTTGCTTACTTCATGTCTCTCTCATTTTGGTAATTCTCATAATATTTCAAACTTTTTCATTATTATTATATTTGCTGTGGTGATCTGTGATCAGTGATTATGACGCACTGAAAGCTCAGATAATGGTTTGCTTTTCTTAGCAACAAAGTATTATTTCTTTTCACTTAGTTTGTACCTCTATCCCCTTTAACTATTTTGTCTGTCTCCCCATCCCCTCACCAGGTATTTTTAAATTAAGGTATGGACATTTTTTGTGTAGACATCATGCTATTGCACATTTAACAGACTACAGGATAGTACAAACGTAACTTTGAAATACACTGGGAAACCAAAACATTCCTTCGACCTGCTTTACTGTGATATTTTCTTTATTGCAGTGGTTTGGAACAGCACCTGCAGTATCTCTGAGGTGTGCCTGTATGTGGAGCTGCTAGATTGGGGTTATGTTCCTGTAGGTCATGGGGTAACAATCCGTGTGCTAAAATCAGTTTGGTGTCCACAGTTGTAACTATATAAATCATATCCCTGCCTCTGCTTTCTGAAGAAGAAAATTCATCTAATTAGGGTAGGCCAAGCATACTTTACATGGTCAGTGGGAGGAAAAGAGAGAAAGATGTTAACTCAGAAGGAGACAGAATTAGCAGGTTGGTACAATACCTTGTTCACTATTGTTTTCAAGTATGTCACCCACTTCCTTATGACCCTTTATGATTTCTGACAAGTGGTTTATATTTGTTATCAAGTCAGATGTTTTTCTTCTTGCCCACACCAGAGAGACCCAGAACTTGTGTAAAGGGGCAGCCCTTGCATCAGAATCGGGAGACCCCAGCTGAATAGTGGGAGTAAAGTGACAGGTACGAAGACGCCAGGGTGGCTGCCAGGAAAAACAGCAGCTATGTCCTTGCAGCAGCCATTTTCAGCAGGACCAGCTGCGCCCCGCTACTCCCCAGATAGCCACAACTCAGGACTCCTGGGGACCAAGAAACCCAGGATCCTGGAGGCACACCCACATTCAGCCAGAAGGGGGTGCATGAGCACCAGCTTCATTCACTCCTTTTCAGTGGCAGGACAGATGCTCCAAGCCTCAAGCTATCACTCTTCTCTTCTACCCAGTACTTCCACTACCAAAAAAAAGGAAAAACACAAGGACAGTATGTCTGAAGAGACAGCTCCTTGCAAACCACATCTGAGATGGTATCCTGTGCCTCCCCTTGAGGCATCCCCTCTCCCTCAACAGACTAAAGGTAGTTTTGTTGCGAAGAACCACAGCCAGACGCCTTCTCCACAGGGTAGCCCACTCTTAAGCAGGGCAGCCGCCATCTGTCCTTGAACACTGGTTTATCATGTGCCAGAGCATTGTGACAGTCACCTGGTATGTGCATAATTTCTTACTTGATCCCTGCAACCTTGTCATGTGGATATTATCCTCTTTTCATATGAAAGAAAGTAAGGTTCAGAGAGGTAAATGCTTCCTCAGGGTCATGCAGTTAGTGTTGGCATGGCAATCAAATCCAGGTCAGCCTAATTCTGAAGACTGTTTTCCTGTCACTTGTCACTTCCTTGGGCTCATTCATGAGGATGTGGGATGACACCATCACTCAAAGGCCACGGGTGAGCCTGAGGAAGAGGTAATCCTTCTGGCAACTAAATGTGACCTCCCAAACTGCCTCAGCTCCCTGGAGATTAGGCCCACCCCAGGTGACCTTCTGCGCACCTTGGTGTGCCTGTTCACCGCTCTGTGGGACAGTTCTGGCCCAGCCCTTGACTGCTCTCCACCTCACCCAGGGAGGAGGCAACAGGCTCCCCCGGCTTGGGCTGGAATCAGGTGCGGCGGTAACTGTTCCCTCAGCCCAGGGCTCAGCAGAGAAGTGACTAGGAAGGGGAAGAAGCCAAGGGGACAAGAGAACTTGAGCCGCCAAAGGCTGGTTCCACAGACATCCCCTCAGGCCGGGGGGCTGAGGAAGTGCTGGGAGAGAGCATGCTGATAAGCCGACAACCGGGTAGAGCACCGGCAGTCCCAGCCACACCATGACCTCCGGGCCCCACAGTAAACAACAGCTGGGCGGGAGCAGGGAGGCAGGAGGAGAGCCAAGCCAGGGAAAGCAACCTGTGACCCTGACACAGCAGGACGGATTCCTCTACAGGAGCCTCCGAGGGAAGAGTAAGTTCCAGCCGCATCCCACCCTCACACGCCCACCCTTTCCCTCCGTAATTTAGAACAACAAACAGTGGAATCTTTGAGGAGTTTCAGCTGTAACCAAGCCAGGAGAAAAGTCAGAGAAAGGGAGTAAGGAAGAGTTCTCTTAGTTAGATTTTGGATTTTTTCAGGTTTGGAGAACTGACGGGAAGAGATATTCCGAGCCCTTTTTCACCTTGAGATAATTACCCCCACGGATCATCTCGACCATCCCTTGTAAAACTGTGTACACACATTGGGTGTGTGTGTGTTTCTCTGGAGAGAGGGTCCCAAGTTTCCAGAGCCACTGGGGTTTGAGACCCAAAAAAGAGAGGAAGAAACACACATAAAGGAGGAAATGGAGACTCGAAGAGGTAGGGTTTGAGGTAGGACAGCCAGATAAAGTAAAGGATGCCCAGTTTTTAGTATATCTTATGCACATTTGGGAAATAGTTATGCTAAAAAATGTATTCATTTTTTTATCTGAAAATCAAATTTAAACTGGGTGTCCTGTAATTTTATTTGCTAAATCTGGCAGCCCTACTTGGAGGTCACAGAATCAGTTAAGACCAGACCCCAACTGTCCCATTCCCAGGGACTGAGCTTGCTCTCTCCAGGCAAAGCCATTAAGACACAAACTACATTAAATGAAACAAGCCCCCAACCTGCCCTTCCTCAAACTTGCGTCAGTGTACTGAGCTGCACACTCTGGAACCAGGAATCCCCATACCCACATGAAGATGCTGGGGGCCCTACCCAAAGACACGGGCACAGTGACAGAATGGGGGGACAAAACTGGGGCACAGTGTCCTCTAGCACTTTCCTGGACTTAGAAACTTTTCCAGAGCTGCTTCCACTGCTCTGAAGATAGTAGAAAGTTATATATCAGAGCAAAAAATCCCAACAAAATTAAACTTCAGTGGATCTGGTAAGCCATGATCAGGAGCACTGAATGCTAAAGGCAGGGAGAGGGCATCTGACAACACCCACTGGAGAATCTCTCCGGAGGCTCTGCTCTCCGATGGACGTTTGCTGATGCTCACTGCTAAGATACGTCCTTGGGTGCAATGAAGTGAAAGCAGACACCTCGAGCTTCTGGAGTCTGTAAGAAGTAGAGCTGCCCTCAGTGCAGCTAAAGACACGGCCCCAGCCCCCAGCCCCCTGCCACCCCTCACCAGTGTAACCGCAGCGCATGGAGAAAGGCTGAGAGGCCCTCCATGATCAGGAGGATGGCCACGGTCAGGGTGGCAAAGGCGGCGAAGATGAAGAACAGCACCAGACCTCCTGCCAAGCTCTTCACCCGTAGGCCGATGTGGATCACCATGGTCCAAAGCACCTCAGACAGCTCTGGGGAATGGGCAGAGACATGACATCCAGGTCAGTTTGGCAAGAGGAGCTGTGGGCCTTGCATTCTGCTCTGCCATCACATCTGTGGTGTTCCTTGCTCCCTGGCTTCTGTGACCTTAGTGAGACCACTGTGCATAGCTAACCTGGCAGAAGTGCAGATCCTCCCATCTGGACATCATTTTCCCTGGAGTCAGTAGGCTGAATAATTCCAGAACCTTTATGTAATTTCCACTCAATTTAAGCTCCCCACCTGCGAGTGTGTCGTTTTCAATCTGAGAGAAATACACTCACGTGCATGAGCGAGGCTGAGGGCCCAGAGCCGCAGGTAGGAGGCAGTGTTGGAGATGCAGCCCAGGCAGTACTCGATGGTGTGGATGGCCTGGTGGACCATGGTGTCCCCAAAATCAAACTGTTGTGGGAGGAAGGCAGAGAGAACAGGTAAGAGTAGGAGGGGCAGGGGCAGGAGGCACTTTGGGCCTGGGCCTGAGGATGACACTAATGGCTACGTGGGCCAGGAGCCCCTGGTGTTGAACTTGTGTAATTTCAGCTATGCCATCCCCAGAAAAGATGCCTGGCTTAGTCCCCAACTGGTACACCCATCTTTCTCAATAGGCTACATCTTAATGAACTATATCCTAACAAGATTCTTCTCAACACATTTATTTTTCTCCCTGTTAGACTGCTCACTCAAGAGTGGAGTGTATGCTGAGGCAAGAGCACTCTGAGAAAACACATGTCTGGCCCAGGGCCTCTGAGGACCTGCTGCTGGACTCACTCTAGCTGGCGTCCCCTTAAGGGGCCTGAGAATGAACTGCCCTGCTCTGAATAAGCCATGAGAGCAGGAAGGGCTTTTCCTCAGCTGGCCGTGCAGCAGGAGACAGGCTATCAGGCCAGACACGGTGCGGACGAAACTAAACCTCCACAGCCACTTCACTTATTTCTACAACCTACTGAGAACAAGATGACCTCCTCTTCCTTTGGTGACTTCTGAGAAGATTACGCAGGGACAGTTTAGCACAAGCTTTACAAACTTCTACTTGGACAGCTGATAAAGACCAAACAAGCCATGTGTTGTGTTTGTCTTCACACTCCCTTTCAACATCAAAAATGATCTCCAGAACAAAGGGGCAAGGCTGGAACAAGCTTTCAGGACTTCACTTCTAGGACTGCCCCAAGCACAGCTGGGGAAGAACACCGACTCCACTCGCTCTAGCAGCAGCAGGTGCCCTCGGGCCTGTCAGTCTCCTGGCGGAGCAGCCACAGGGGGAGGAGCTCCCTCCCGGGCTCCTCCTCCACAGCCCCGCCCAGAACCAGTGGGCCTCCCAGCCTGCCGGGCCCTCAGCTCAGTCTATATCTCACCAGTTTCTTTCAAGGTTCATATGACCCCATTTCCAAAGCACACCTGAAATGCCTTGGGAAGCTACATAAAGGTAGGATGAGAGAAGGGGCTGGTGGACTCTGGAGAGAGGGGCTAGTCCAACACATTGTCTTTGGGCCTCATTTGTCCACACCTCTATCTACACTCAGTATTTCTGGGCTTTTCTGGGACAAGGTCCTTCAAGCCTCTTAGTTACCCTGAAAACTAGGTAATCCTAGTTACCTCAGTCCCAACACTGCTGTTGCCCCAAAGCCCACGCTCAGAGGAAGGAAAGGTCCCAGCTCTGAGGCCGGCAGACCTCCACACTCCCCAGAGCTCTCTGGGAGCAGGGACTGCTGGCCTCTCAGAACCAGCCCCTGTCAGCGTTTGTATTGTACCTCAAGTTTCTCCCATTTAAAAAAAAAAGCTAAAAGGATGGAGGGAGATCAGGGAAGAAGCTTCTCTTCTAGGCCCTACCCTCACTTTCCTCTCTCCTTCATTCCAAACTTCTTGCTTTGTAACCTGGGGCAAGTTTTCTTATCTATGCTATGTACTGGGCCAAGGTAAAGATTGAGAAATGGAGCCAAGCACCTGGAGTCTGTCACTGCCCCTCCAAGTCAGCTCTGGCCCAGCACTGATCACCACTGATCCCCGTCCACATTCTGTCTCTACTCCTTTCTCACTGCCCACCTCTACTCTCCTACTGCACCTGGCTTCTACCCCCACGCTGGCCCTTCTTGGCATGCCTGCCCGTACCTCCCAGTCTTGAGATCTGACGGGCATTCTGGGTGCTGACTGAGCCTCTGCAGTTTCTGTGGCTACTGTCCTCTCCTTCTCCCTCTTGAGACACTCACCTACCCTCGTTTTCCCTCCTCTGTCCTTTGCATGTTCCTTCTCAGGCTCCTTTACCTCCCTTCTTAAAATGCTGGCTTTCCAGGCTTATCCCCAAAACATGACAGGCTCTTACATCTTCCCTGTAGCACTGCCACCCAGGGCTTCAACAGCCACCCCTTGGAGTGACTCCCAGGCTCCATGTTGCCCATTTCCAACTAGCTGTGCTGCATCTCCTCCTCCTGCACCACAGGCGCTTCACACTCAGTGCCCCCCAAACTCATTGACTGCTCTCCTTTGACCCCACCAGGCCTACTTCACTCCACCTCGTGTGGAACAGTGTCACTACTACTGCCCCAGGCGACTGAACCTTGAAAGCAAACTTGAGTCTTCACTCTGGCTGCCTGCACTCACTAAGCCCTGGGGCCTGGAGCTACTTCCTTAACCTCCTATCTGTCCCTCCCTTTCCAATTTGCCCTGCACTTCACCTCAGGTCTCCCGATTCTTCTGTAACTCGGGTCAGACTAGCTGGTCTTCATGCCTCCAGACTGCCCCCCTCCCCAGTCCAACATACCCTATTTCTAGGGCATTTCAGCAATGCCACATCCAACGTTATTGTCCTGATGGCTCCTTGTCACCTCAATGCTCTGCTACAGCTGGTTTCTGCCAACCTCATCTCACCTCTCTCCAGTCCCCCTACTCCTGACTCAGCTATATAGTTGCTTATCCCCAGAACATGACAGGCCCACAGGCCTCTGTGCCTTTGTGCTAATTATGTGTACAGATGGGTCTGCATCTCTTCCTCCCTCCAGACTCCTGTTGGACCAGACTAAGCCTAGCAATAATTTCCATGGGGAACCCATTCCTACTCTCCTCCCCTCCACGCCCCCAGTGTTCATCAGGTGCCCTCTGTGCTCCCACAGCATTCTGGGCACACCTGATCACAGCATCTGCCACCCAGACGTCTCCTCAATCTGGGAGTTCCTTGAAGGCAAGGACCATGTTTTTCTTGTCTCAGTTTCTGAAGCACTAAACAGAGTGCTTAGCACACAAGAGGGTGATGAATGGATGGATGGGTGGGATGAACGTGCCTGGTGAGATGACGCAAGAGGGAGAGGTGCCACTGACCCTTGCTGAATGGCTGCAGCCTCCAAAGATTTCCCAGACAGTTACTGGTATGGACCTGTTTGCAACTGGACTGAGTGGCCCCCTGCCCCAGGGAGAGGGCCTGCTGCTTCTGCTAGGCGGGAGCAAATGGCTTGCCTGAAGCAAACAGGTTTTCACAGTCAAGCAAAATGGGAAAGTTCTCGAAGAAGTAGGCTGGACATTAAAAAAAAAATCTGTTTTGTTTGTAATACTTATAGATAACCATGGCTGATATCTAAATTTGGCTGCAGAGAACTACACTATGTATGTGCCTAATAAAATGTTATGACTGCTGGGGAAGCTGGGGGTACTGAATTACTGTCATCTTGTTTGGCTGTCCAGTTCCCCCGGGAAATGGCTACAAATGAGGGCCATTCTGACAATGGCCATGGCATTAGGTGCTCAACTAGTAAGACATTTAGAAAGGACAGTATTGTTGGCAGTGGTGTTACAGGGAGGGGCCTGGGCTCCTCACTGTTCACCCAGCCCTTCCAGGCAGCGCAGACTGTGCACATGAGCAGTCCAGAGGAACACAGAAGCTCCTGAATGCCAGCAAAGGAGTCTCTTCAGCCTTCAAGAAGACCGAACACTGCTTTTACACAGCATAGCAAAGATTTTCCCATTCCCATCCCACTGTCCCCTTAGAGAGGCTCCGGAGTGCCAGGAAAGGGAAGGGTGAGTGGGTCTAGGGAGAGCAGTTTTAGGGGAAGATGCAAACAGTGCAGCAAGGCCTTTTAAAAAACCAGTTCCAAACTTGTATATTGTTTAATAAATTTTTGCTGGGCTAGAAGGCCTTCTACTCCAGATATGGCCTGAATATTTTGCTTTCTTTCTATTGTCTATTATTCTCTACGCGTGGCTGGAAAATTATGAACCCCATTCACGCAGATGGATTGCTTTCTCTGGGATGGATCTGCGAGGCAAAGCCTCCTTTTGAAAGCTGTCTTCCTCCCACCTGGGTCATGTGGAGGCCCAGCTGACCCCAAGCAAGGGCCCAGCAATTCTCACTTCAAGCATCATCAAGCTGATGAGGGCAGCAGAAGAGGCTGGCTGCATTGCAGACAGGAGGAAAGGGTGAGTTTTACTCCTAAGTGCTCAGAGGAGCAGGGAGGAAACAGCTATTCCCAGTGGCAGAGCGACCACACATAGCAGCATAGGAGAGAAGGCACAGGCCAATGGGACTTAACCCCAAGGGGAGTCCTTCAAGAATGCCAATGCAGACATTACTTGTAGCTCCTTTCAAAGCCATTCTCAGAGGTACTAGATCAGCAAAGTCAATGAAACGAAGACAGAGGAGACCAACATGAGATGCAGTTAATGGAGATGAGCAGATTCACAGACTGGTTAGAAATGGCCAGTGAGATGCGGGATGTGTGGCCCCAGGACGCAGCAGGGTCAGCAGAGTGATCACAAAGATGGGAAGAGAAACCCCAGATAAACATGAAGGCAAAGCCAGCTTGTTTCTTACCACTTCGTCCTCGGTAGGCTTGAAAACACAAATTTACACTTAGTGGGGAAGCCACGCCACACACAAGGTCACAAGTCACGAGCACAAGGCTACTGATTGCTTCTCAGGGAGAACTGTTAATGTTAAGTGGATCTAACATGTTGGAGGCAGGCCTCAGCAGACAAGGAAAACAAAATCAGCAGGATTTAGAGCATTTAGACACATATTTTTAAAAGGCACCTCAACCCTTACAATTTCTTTTTTTAAAAAGTCATACATAGTGGACATGGTCAGTCATACTGAAAACTCTGGTCATCTGGGTCAACTCCTAATCTATTTGCTTTAAAAAGAATATAATAAATAGATGAAAATCAAAAGTTCAGTAAAGAGGCTTCGTGGTACGAGTGGTAAGGCAAAGAGACTGGATTTTTAAAAACTGAGCTTAGAGGTAATGGTTTAAGGAAAAGCCTAGCTTGGTCTTATTACTTTTCACTCTCCCTATAAAAAGGAGGCAAGTAACATTTTTAAAAGGCTCAGATAAAATATCTGCAACAAGTGGGACAGGACTTCAAAAGCACCAGTGATTACAGTTCAATTGGAACCACTCTTGGAAGGGCCAAGGGATGAAGAAGCTGCCATAGTGGACTGTATTTCTGGTAAAAGAGCTGGGAGCTGGGCTAACTGGCCTCTGCCTGAGGAGAGCAGTTGCAACTGACATTTTCACAGAGTACTGCAGGCAACCCAGATCCCGAGAAGTCAGACAACGGAGTGATGCTGCTATGGGCTCTGCAGGTAACACCTGGTGTTTAGTGCCGGGGACCCACTAGAAGAAGCTGGGGTGCCCTAAGAGGTCCAGAAGGCAGGCTGATCATTAGCATTCTCATTTTTCAAGGTGAAGACTGGTATGAGGCCACTTAGGTATACAAGACTAGGGTGGAAGGACAGGAAGCCCACACCACTGGATCTTACCTCTTCTGCATCCTCTGAATGGGTGGAGAGCTGGTCATGCTGAATAATCTCAGCATCCTCCTCTGTCGGTCCGTTGCCCACCCTGATCCCACCAAAGTTGAGAGTTCCCTACACAGATGAACAGAAAGAGTAGAATTTGCCTGGGCTTTAATGTGACATTCTGTGAGGTGGGGAAGGGCGATGGTTAGTACATACAAACCTCAGAAAAGCATATATTCTAACAACAAAATCAAAACCCACCTCACAAACCTCTAAGAAAAAGAAAACCACTGTTACCACCCCAACTGCCACTGCCCCAGCTGCAGTCACCACTTCATCCTGATTAGAGGAAATACACAGTTCTGCCTGCTGCACCAAGAGACACAACGCTCACTTAGGTCAACGCTGCTGAGAACCCTGCTGGATATGAACAGACTCTCGTAACAAGTGTAGCTCTACCTGTAAAGCCTTTAATAGCCTAAGTTTTTCTGCAGCAATCTGAAGACTGGCCTTTCTAGGAGGGAGGGGCACCAAATGACGTACTGATTGTAACCTCGTTTGATTAGCTTTCAGCAGGAACCCAACAGTTCCAATGACTTCTCCCAGAAATGTTCCAACTCTCTGCCCAGAAACAAAGGACTTCCTAGGTCAGGGAAGGAAAAAGCTTGATGTACATTAGCTTGTGGGTAGAGAATACTGAGTTTAAAAAAGGTGGGTGATGGGGGGTTCCCTTTCTTCAGGAGAGGATTCTGGAGCATTATAACAACTCTCACAGGCATGTGGGCAGATGCTGACTGGGGTCTGGCTGCTTCTCACTTCCTGGGCATAGTTTTAAGAAGGGTCTCCAGCACCAGAAATTTTAAGTCAACCTGATTTGGAAAGCTCAGGGTTATTGAAGCAAAAGGACTATTTGGGCACAAAAACTAGGTTGAATGGGGATTAAGTCTGACAGATGGCATTTAGTGCTTATCTGCCACAGAATGAGAAGGAGCTGAACAAACAGCCCCTGGACCCTCTCCAAATGATTTCTGTCTGGGGAGCCAAACAAGGCAAGAGTCTGGAGGCTGCTCTCCTGTAAAGTGGCCTTCTGGACTGCAGGCAGGCGACATGCAGGCCAGTTTGCTCAACAGCCCTGAGGCTCCCTCACAGCCTCACCTTTGGGTGTACACCATGCCACAGCTTACTGACAACTGGATCTGGGTGTTTCGGCAAATTCTCTCTCTTCTAGCATCAGTTCTCACATGCTGGTCAAAGAACCGGGTGCATCAGAAACACCTTGAAAGCTACATTTCATTAAGTAGAGATTCCTGAAGAATACCCTTAGGAACTGTAAATTTAGTAGGTCTGGGGTAGGGCCTAGGAAATCTGTATTTAAAAAAATATTTTCCCAAGTCCAAACTGTATAATCATTTTTGATTATTTATCAAAACTGAAAATGCGTGCACAAAGAAGCACATGCATCCTTTGAGACTTAGCAGTCCCACTGCTGGGAACATATATGCTTGTGAAATTTTATCAGGATACATGGATAAGGATGTTCCCTGCATTATTTGTAATAGCAAACAATTGGGAAAACCAACACATCCATCAACGAGTGATAACATAATTGTAGCATATCCAACAGAATGTTCCATAGAATGCTAGGCAACTATGAAGAAGAGTATCACCATGAACCAATCTCTAAGATCTGTCAAACTTAACAAAAACCTAATAAATCAAGAGGCAGAAGAGTGCTACAGTTTAAAACACAATGTGTTTTAAATATATATATATTCATGTATTTACACACATATATATTTATAGCCACAGATGGTGGACATATGTTGATACATGCAGAAAAAAATCTGGAGGCCTATTTCCCGGTCTGTTAACCATACCCTGGAGGAGGAGAAGGGTGCTGGGCACAGGATGCTTTCAGCTTCAGAGCAATTTGCATTCTCTGACCAAGTACACCTATTGTTTTAATTTTATTTTTAATGTCAGTAGGGGATTGTCTGGGTCATGGAATTATGGGCCACCTGTGTTTCTTCTTCCACTTCTCTGTTTTGTTTTACTGCCCTAAGAAACAAATTTAAAGTTCACGAGGTGATTCTGATGTATAGTTACATTTGGGAACTACTCATATCCTGGGCACCTCCAGGCCATGCAAATATTACACCCAACAGCCCTCAAAAGGTGGACTGAAAGTGCAACCAAGGGCTCTGGGGACAGGAGAGGACTCCTGGGATGGGTTATAGGGGAGAGGTGGCAGGCTTCAGGCTTCAAGGTCCCAAAAGCAGAAGGCTATTTATGAAGCTTTCCCCAACCAGCAGAGAATGAGGGGCAGAACTAACAAGTGTCCCTTCAGAACATGAGGAATGAGAGTAACAGAAAGGGGGATGAGACATACAAATCAGTAGCAAAAAGAAAAGAAAAAGATCAAACCCCTGTGATAACCCACTTATAGACAACCAAGAGGACACAGAACAGGACAAAAACAGATCCTCAACCTTTGGGACCAAGAACCTAGGGCCCCTGTTGTAGAATGATCAGCCTGATGCCTCCAGAAACACATTTGGCTGAAGAAGCAGTGGACCGAGAAGACCCTGTGAATGTGCAGGTTTCCAGACTGGGGACTTGAGGGTATCATAGTACAGTACCACAGAAGAGGATGCCAGACTTTAAAAGCATCAGAAGCACATCTTAACTATATTAAAGTTCACAGAGAGAAGAATATGTGGAGAGGATGTCAATAAATAGGTAGTATGTGCTTTAAGGGTTTTTTTTTTTTCTCTCAATTTCTCAAAGGAAAGAAAGTCCCACTTGGAAATAATTTTAAGCAGCAACATTAAAATATCTTATGATCTAAAATATCAGCCTTTTTAGACTGGTTCTATAAGGATGATTATAGCAGTTTTCTAAGTTTAAAATGATCAGAACACCTAGTGAAGGAAATGGTTACTTGTCTATAATCACTACTGCTGAGGTTTTCACAACCTTATAGATTCATCACCTAAAATAAACTGGGCTAATTTGATATTAGTGTATTGTAAGAGTTTGGTTAAGAGATGTTTTTAAGGATAAACATTGAAATGCGTAACATTCACAGTGCTCTTACTGAATCACCAGTTAGTACTGGAAGAAGGAAAGACCAAAACAGAAGATGACTCTCGTTACTACACCAGATATAGAGTACACAAGAGACACAGCAGGGTAGAGGTCTCGCTGCAATAGTAGAGGGCACAAGCTTCTGAGTCTCTCACAAAAAAATAGACACGTATAAGCTTCCATGGGAAAGGGAGTAAGTCACAGCTAAAGTGGACACAATGTCCAATCATCCAAAGCAGAACTTTACAAGTACAGGGAAATCAACTCAAGATCACAGAGATGTTCTTACCCCATGCTGAAAAATTATCAAATACATGGCCACAAGATACAGACATGAAGTGGACAGAGTCCACAAGCTGCTGTCTTGGATGAAGATGATGGGACTCAGAGAGGGCCCAGCAGCCACTTTGCTTTCACAGACAAGACTGACTGTACTTTACACATTTCAATAGAAACCTACTAGGCCAGTGAAGATGATACCAGAATCTATTCATAAGAGGTGGACATCTTTTCTGTTATCATCTCAATAAGTAACAAGAACACACTTTCCAAGATACACAGGTCCCATGCTCTCAACAGAGTTACAAAGAATTCTGCTGCACTGTTTGCCACCTCTTTGAACAAAATGTGATGGATTGTCAGTTTCAATTCACTCACTGTTGCAGCCGCTGCTGCCTCTAGTCCCTGCTGGCTCGGGGTTGGGCTGACTGGGGCCTCCACAGGTTGCCCTTCCTGATAGTGAATGGAAGAAAAGAGGAAGGGAAAGGAAACAAAAGAGGGAGAAGTGAAGGGGGAGACGAATGGAGGGCACATGGAAGGATGAAGATGGTCAGAAAAGGGAGAAGGAGGCTCTTGTAACTCAGCTGCTCTCCAACAGGAGTAATAATGTAACAGCCATATGAGAGTCATGCAACGAGATCTTTTGGGCTTTACCAGGCAGTGGAATAAGCATTATCACATAGCCAAAAATGAACATTTGGCAATGTAAGTGTGTGTGGTTGTGTGTGCGTAGAATTCATAGGCACCCATACATTAGGTAAACATGAAAGTGTATGCTGCTTTAAAAAAAAAAAAAATCAGTGTGCTTTAAACCAAATCTTTTGCCCGGATGTTTTGGTTGGTGAAAGTATCACACTCTCGTTTTAAAAGAACATGTCTCAGCATCAGCTCTGTGGCTGCCCAGGCAAACCACATGAATGGGCTCATCGTCTCCAGCCTTTGCAGCCTTGCTCTGGCTGGTATTGCATCTAGACAGGCCCAGACCTGGATTTTGCTGTGCACAGCCTAAGCAGAGCATGACCAGGAAAGGTAAAAACTTATGACTTGTTTTCTCAACTCAACCTATTCAAAGCTAAATCCAGACATCAGAGCTGCAAATACATGTTTTTGAAAATTTAAGCAGGTCCAGTGTTCATGCTGGGATATGACATAAATGCATTTTAAGAGTATATAGACATATGCATAATTCATTTTATTGATGAGGAATTGCCTTTGATCTTAAAAAAATAAATCTAGTAACTTTCAACAACAAACATACACCCACCAAATGCTTCCTCCTCAAATATTGGTGGCGAAGGACCAGTGGTTTAAATAGTAGCATCCAAGGTACACACAACAGCGCAACCACCACCAGGAAACACTGAATTCCTTTCTGCAGAGAAAGAAGGCTCAGAACATTAGTCAAGCATGCAGTTTCCAACTCCAGCACAGATTTCTCCCAAAACAGTATTTTCTTACTGATCTGTAAACAACATTATGCTATTTCTCAAAATAATCAGCAGATGTGGCAAATCCCAGGAATAAGAGTTATAAATTCTATCCTTGCTGGATAAAAAATGACAGTAGACCAAACTAAGGAGCATGTGCTGAATTTAGGTCTGGATGTATGGGCTGAAAACCCAATACCACAGATAGAGATTTTTAAAGCCCCTTCTATGGTAACAGAAACATGTGGCTTCCTGACCTAGGGTAACCACCTAAAACATTCCTTCTCTGGTTAACGCACCTGTCCAGAATACAGCATCGAGTTACCAGAGTCTGCATAGGAAAAGAGGAACATGTTTATGAAATGGATCAGAAGGCTTGGCGCTTTCTCAGATGTCTTTGCATCATAGGCTGTCCACTTGTAAAAAATAAGGATAACCAAGTAGCCAAACAAAGAGGTAATGAAGATTATTTCAGGAATAAATCCACAGTAGATATTCAGGGGCTTCTTGAAATAGCTGAAAAGGAAGAGAGAGAAAAATGTTAAAGGTGAAGAGACCCAGGGTCACTCTTTACCAAAGGGAATACTCACTAGATTTTCTACCTGATGCTCCCTCAATTCTGTCATCACTTTAAGAAGCAACAGACAGAAGAACTGGAGGCAACAGAGACAAGGAGGATTAACTATGACTTCCACACTCTGCGATCTTGAATGGCTCTAGTACCAACCCCTACCCGTTCCTATGAGAAAGATTGGAAAATCTCATACATTCTGAGACCACAGTTCATAATTTTGTGTGAGTTACCCATCAAGGAAAAAAAAAAAACTCACTCATTTTGATGAAAATGACACAAATTTTTTCTAAGATCTCTGCTACAATTGTAAATTATTAAGAGACTAATATTAATTAAGTCTCATTTATGAAGATGAGATTTTTATAAAAGTACTTCTTTAATGTGGAATGTAGGGTTCTGGGTTATTAACCCCTCCCTAAAGATGTCATGATTTCTTTAGGCAAAAGCATTATCTAAACTATGTGCATTCCTGGCACAGAACCAGAGCAACTCACGTGTGGTTGAAAAGGCTCAGGCTGACTCCAAACATCATGTGGATGACACCAAGGATAACAGAGGTCTTCATCTTAAAGGAGTTGAGAAAGGTCAGCTTATTGGAAGCTATGTTCCAAATCTGTCACAACCCAAACAAACAAAGAGGCATTAACAAAGAGTTCTCAAATAGAAAACTCTTAATTCACTCATTTAAAAAGTTTTGGTTTTTTTTTTAACATGGGAAGTTCTAAACATATACTTAGGTAAAAAGAGTAGTATAACAAATTCCAACAGACCTATGACTTAACTTCAACAAATAATTATCAACTTACAGTCAATCTTGTTTCACCAAACCCCAAAACTACTCCTTCCTCTGTATTATATTTGGAAATGAAGTCCAGGTATCATATTATCTTACCTGTAAATATTTCAGTATGGGTCTCTAAAAGGTAAGGTCTCATTTTTAAAACATGACCACTGTACTGTTATCATACCCAAAAGCATTCACAATGATTCTTTGCTATCATGAAACATGAAGTAGTCAGTATTCAAATTTCCCTGGCCGTGTCCCAATTTTTTCTTTCAATAATTAATTTATTCAAAGGTGGGTCCAGATCAAGTCTCTATACTGTGATTGCTGATACAGCTCTTAAATCTCTAATCTATAGGTTCTCCCTCCAGCTGGGATTTATTTATTTCTTACAAAATATGTTGAAGAAACTGGGTCAATTATTTTATGAATTCCCAAAGTCTGTGTTTTGCTGATCGTGTCCTTGTGGGGCTGTTCTATGTATTGGACCACTGTGATATTTTCCTGACAGTTCTCCTGCCTCATGTGGCCACAGATTACGCTTCCTAAATCATGACTCTGATGCAGTCATTTCCCTGTGCCGAAACCCCCTGCACTCCTTACTGTCAACTCTAGGCCAAAGTGCAACTGCAGCCTGGGAAGGCAGTCTTCCAACATCTAGCTCAGCAACTTTTTTTCTGAATTGGACTCTCATGCAGAGGTCATCCTTGGTGACCTCTAACCTGAAAACTTGTGACTCCAGCCCAGTCTCTCCTGGAATTCAGTTCTACAGTTCCAACTGCCTGATGGACATTTATACCTGGGTATCCCAAAGGCACTTCAAATTTACCATCAAACCTCTAAGCATCAAATGAGATGCCTACAAAAATATTGTCATTACAGAGCACCACAGAAGTGTGAGGTTGTATTATTATTATTAGACTCCAAGCTACTTGAGGGTGGGAGCTATGCCTTAAAATTATGTGTTTCTCCTATCAGGCACCATGCCTTGCAGACAATAGGGAGTCAATAAACATCTGTTAAATGCATATGTGAAATGTTATTAATTCCCCCCCAGTCTCAGTTTCCTTATCTGTATAACAGGCACAGGAATACCTTCCTGACAGCATCGTCAGATAAATCAGGTATGATGAGGGCTCAGTACAAGCATTTCAGTAACATTAGCTTTTATAATAATCAAAACAATTAACTTTGTACCTCCCCACCTCTATGCTTTTGCATATGCTTCTCTTCACTTATAATAATGTGAAATATATTTTAAAGGCCATGTGAATTCCCTTTTTTTTTTTTTTTTACAAGAAACAATCTTTTTGGCTCATAATGATCTGTTTCCCTCTGGAATTTTGTGATCCTTATTCTCTAATGCTTATTCTTAAATTCTCCCTGCCCCCTCTTCCTAAGCACACAATATGAAAGATTTGATCATACTTTATTTGCCTAAATATTTGAAAAAAAAAATTCTGGGATGAGTTTTTGTAAGTATGTAAAGACTGGAAGTCTAAAATCCAAAGGAAAGGGTTTTTGTGCATTGTTAGAACATCTGCTAAAAATAAAAACCAAATTAAGTTAAAGAGAAATAAGTTAAACTGTGAAGGAGTCTTGGAAAGCAATCTCTCAGGGTCAGTATTATCAGCCACCTCTGAAATAAGGAGGGCAGAAACAATCGTTTGGTTCCCCAAGGCACTGGGGTCTCTTTTGGCTTTGAAGGGTTCTGGATAGACACATCAAGGTTTTCTAAAAAAAATGTCAACTAAAAACCAAATAACTCTTTACTTTCACTTTACTTCTCTTCAGGTTACAGTTTAAAAATATGGTGTTAGACATATAGTAAAGAAGGGCTCTTACTGGATCGATGCCAAAAGGATATGGTCCACCAAAAACTCCAGGGACAGCTGGGTTCAGCTGGAGAACAGGGTTCCCCCGAAGCGTCTCCTCCCTACCATGTTAGGACAAAAGCTGCATTTATTTTCTATTGAGAAAGGGAAATTCTGGGGTCTGGAAACTGATCCCCCACAAAAAACTACTATAGTTCTCTTGCTTCTTCAATAAAAGAGAAAGAACTAGCATCTGAAAATCAGAAGGGATCAGTGACAACAAAAAGACAAATTAAACACATATATAAAACCCAGTAGGCAATCTGGGAAATCTGCTTTTAATTTACAGAAAGAATCAACGTGCTTAATTCTTAGTCTCAGTTCCTTAATAGTGGTGAACAAATCACAGAGCACCTCCCAGGATGGAGCATAAATAAGAGAAGACACTGCATTCTTCCGAAACAGAGACATTGTCAACCACTCCCTAAAAAAGTGTTAGTTTACCACTTGTCTGGAAAATAAGAGTTAAGCATGAAAGAAGTAAGCTTTGACTTTCAGCATCTTTTCAACTTACGTCCAATTAAATATAGTAAACATCGGCCGTACGCTCCAGGATGACCCGAAGATATTGAGAGACTTGGAAAAGCAATCATTGTAGATGAGGCCAGTGTAGATAGAGAACACACCCATCAACAGAATGATGTACCTGCCGCTGAACACAGTACTGAACATCTGGGAACCAGAAGAAAGAAGTAGATGAAATGTACCTGCTGTATATACATTTTGCTCATGTTGTAACAATGTTTTTTAGAGTATACTAGACCCTTCCTCTCATACCACTTTACCCCCTCCTGGGTCAGAGAACTTGAAGTAAAGACCAAAATACAACACTACTGAGAAATTCATCTTCACAGCACGTGGCCCTTTTAGTGTTAAATGGAACATAACTCCTCTTTTCTCTAAATAGTCTCCATAACTTCTCTATAAATTCATGGATAGAAGACTTCCAAATCATAATTTTCATAATGAATACTTGAGAAATTATCAAGTTTCAGTCCAATGCAGGTGTAACTTAAACATTACCTCATTCTCATTCTTCTGGGAAAGGATCCGGCTCTCCCTTAACACCATCCAAACAGCAAAAAGGGTCATCAAAATGCCATGGCCAAAGTCCCCAAACATCACAGCAAACAGGAAAGGGAACGTGATGATAGTATATGGAGCTATGAACAAACCAAAGAAAGACAAAGACAAAGTAGAGAACAACTCCCAACACACCACACTCCTCTCCCACTCTAAGACCAACGTAAAGTGACTTATTCTCAAGCTACTGGTCAGATGGACTCCCTGGGAAAATCTTCCATGGCAGGATCTGCCACCCTCACAAAGCTCTGATGGCATCTGAGCTACCACTAGCATTTCAAGCAAAACACAGGAAATGAAACTTTGTCTCTAGCTTTGTCAACAGTGTGGTTTGTTCTTTAACTTCTTTTTTCTAACCCCTAGGATGCAGCTCCTGGGGAAGGCCAGCTCTCTTCTCTTGTGCAGCAACTACCTCCCAGCTGGACAAGCTCTCG
This sequence comes from Manis javanica, assembly GCF_040802235.1. NCBI lineage: Eukaryota > Metazoa > Chordata > Mammalia > Pholidota > Manidae > Manis > Manis javanica. Next base: position 161,389,528 of record NC_133159.1, on the reverse strand, counting down.
GTAAGTCAGAGAAAGGGTGGAACATGGAACAACACAGGCCCTGCAGAAGGCTCCAGCTGAAAATAAATTTTCAGACTCTTGATTTAATAACTCTCTAAACAAAGGAGAAATCTGCCTAGTGCCTAAAATGGTCAATAACTTGCTGTATTTTCTCTAACCTGGAACAGGGAAGCCATTTTAAAATATCAGATAACTTGTAAAAAACCTTTTTTTTTAAAAGCAGTTTCTGAAAATTGTGTGCTAGAGAAAGCCAGGTGTTTACACCTGTGAGGACTCACAGAAGAATCCAACCCATCGAGCTCACTTCTATAAAATTCCTAAAATCCAGCTCCTAAAGGAGTGCCACCCAGGACAGACCACACTCCCTATGTCAGAAAGGGTACCTCTTCACAGGAATTACCGAGAACTGAGGTCTTGACAACATCTTTAGTTTTAAGGCAACTATTCAGCCGCATTTAAAGCGAGGCATTAAAAGAAGTAACAAACAAAAAATAAAACCTCTGGAGGGAAAAGATTCAGGCTGTTTTTTTTACCTGGATTTATCTCACGATAAGTTCCAATTCCATAAGCATCTACTATGTTCTGAAAGCCATATGTGAACTTGTTAGTTTTGTTGTAAGTTGGGGGAGTCTGGTTTGTCTGCATCCTGTTCAGAATGGAGGGCACCGTGGAACCACTGTGTTCCTGGGAAACATTAAGTGCATATGTCAAAACATGGTCATCCTCCTAATTGTGGCAGTGGTTACACAGGTGTATGTATTCATCAGAACTCACTGAGCTGTACCCATAAAATATGTGTATCTTATGTAAATTCTGTCTCAATCTTTCCCATTCTTTGGGGAAACTGGAACTAGGTATACAATTTGAATGAAAGATTTAAATTAAGTCTCAGAAAGAGTGTCTTTACTGCAAAAAACATTTAATTCTAAAATGTGTAACCAAAGAAAATCTAGAACTTGTTTTAGGAAACAGCCTCATCTGCCTTTCTGAGAGTTACTATTGTTCTTTCTTCATCTTATGGAGAAATCAAAGTGTACTCTGTGACTCTCCTCCTTCCCCACCCATTCTGTCTCCCTAATCCCTTACAATCTGGCTGAGTACGCTTATTCAAAGTGGCTGGCACTTCACCAGAACCAGGTCTTTTCTCCTGTATGCAGCCCTGACACTGGAGACCTCCCCCTTCCTTGGTAAAAATCCTTCGTTATGGGATTCTCCCCCTCCTCTGTCTCTTTGCTGGCCTTTCCTCCTTTGCCTATCCCTTAAAGTTGCAGGGCCCCCAAGAGTCTATCTTTAGCTTCCTTATTCTCTCCTGGAGGTCTCATTCCCTTCCACCCTCACAGATCCTATTTCCTTCATTTTGCCCTTTCTATCAAGAACCTGTCTATTATCTGCTTGATGTTTCCACATGGATTTACATCCAGCTGCTCGATCTAACCGAAACCGAACTTGCCATCTTTCCCCATCACTAAGTTTCTCTTGCTGAACTTTTACTTCCATCAGTGGGACCATTATTCTGCAGGCCACTCAGCTTTGATACTTCAGGAACATCTTGAAATTTTTCTCCTTTTCTCTTGTGTGTTGCTAGAAACCAAACATTGATTGATTCTCTCACAGCATGTCTCACACTCTTCATCATTTTCTATTCCCATTGTCAAGTCTTACTATAGGGGTCTTTCTTTGTGTCTTTACTATTACATATACAATAACCTCCTCACTGAACCCCCCCCACCCCTTTTTGGCTCATTCTATTTCCCAGCCCAACACAGATACTTAACAATAGATTATTCTTTTAGAACTCTGTTTTGATCATGTCCTTTCACTGCTAAATAACTTCCAATGCCTCTCTACTCCTGGAATAAAATTTAAACCCTCTACTGTGTTATTTAAAAACCCTTCACAGTGAGGTTCCAATCCACCTGGTGTAGGTATATACCCCCACTCTTTCTGCGCACCCATTATGACTCCTGTTCTTGCCAACCACACAGTCACACCCCTCACTTCCTGCCTTTCTCCATGTTGTGGTCTTCTCGTCATTGCTGTAGGCATCTTATCCATCCTTCAAGGCTCAGGTTAAATGCCACCTTCTTGAAACTTTTTTCCAATCATTCTAATTGGAAAAGCTAACACTCTCCCTTCACACACATATACCACTTACTTTAAGCACAGACTGTCTTATATGTTTGCGTGGCAACCTCTCCAAGTGAATCATAAAATACTTGAGGGCACTTTTTTACATCTTTGAACCTCTTGGACCCTAGACCAGAGCCCTGGAAAGAGCAGTAGCTCCAACTACTAAACAGATCTGCCAGGGAGAGAAAATGGATCAGGAACTTGACACTCTGGTCAGGAGCTACCCTGAAGAATAGTGGGCATTTGATCATGTCATCTGATCTCTTGAGCTGCAGTTTCCACATTCAGAAAATAAGGATATACAAAATAGAGTGTCAGGATACAGGATGAGTACAGGAGGATATTAAAGAACTCTGAAAGAGAAAATGCCACCAACGTGCGATTAAAGCTACTATTGATGGGAACCTCTCTCCTTGGTCCGCAGGCTGCATAGCTAGCTCGGGGGACTCACCGTGCCCCTTCGGAGTGCAAACTGGATAGAGTCCAGGTCGGTGACAGGGCACCAGACCTCGGCAATCAGGCACTTCTGGGTCACATCTATGTTGCAAAGGTTCAGTGTGTGGTAGATGGCCTTCATCTTCCGCACCTTGATGAACCAGACACGGATGTTCTTAGCAGCTGCCTGCAGAACCCTCTGGCGGTGATCCTCTGTTTGATTCAGGACCTTTTGGGAGAGAAAGGAACAAGAGAGCGATCCTTCTAACACCAGTCTTGGGACTCAGGGTATGAATGGCAAAGAGGCACAGCTTTCTGAGAAGGGTTGCTAGGCATCTGGTTTTTTCTTCCTCTAACTAGAATGGCTTTTTTTCCTGGCCAAATGAAATTAGAGTTCTAGTTACTAGCATTCATTTTCATTTAGTTTCAAGATGAAAAGAAACCTGAAGAAATGGCTTTTAGCTTTTCTATATTTAATCTCACCACTAAATCTACAGCACACCAGTGCAGGTCACTGGCTTTTACTTGAATCATTAAAGAACAATGACTTTCCACGTGGAGTCTGTAACTCAGACTCAGAGAAGTCAGCTCCACAGGCCTGGGAGCTGGCAAAGCCAACAAATCCATACTTAAGAACAGCAAGCTGCAGAATCCCCTGAACACAAGGCAGCGCCAGGGCCTGGGGGCAAGAGCCAGAGCTGAACACCATCATCTGCCTGTGCCAAGAGACACCTCCTGCCCGGAAAAGGGAGACACTGTGCGGTCAGGAGGCCCCACGGCCTCTGCAGGGGATTTACACTACCACATACCACTGTCATCACAGGGCAGATAAGCCTTTATCTTTCCATCAGACTTCTTGGAGCGAGAAAGTTTCAGTGCTGATTTCTGGAAACCAGTGCAGATTTCCCTCATAGGAATCACAGTGCCAAGACTAGCATGGGGGTAAGGGGCAGGAATACTTTACATTGTACTGCTTGTTTACTGCCAAATATTTAAGATTTCAATAGCAGAAGAGAGACTATGCCAAAACTGGGCAAGCAACCCACCAATCATACTTCTGCATGAAAATCTATCTTGAATCCCCACATTTCTTGGAGGAGAGAAAGCCATGTAACAACCATGTTCTTAGCCCAAATCTCCATCATAGTTGGCTCTTCAAGTCAGTTTAGAAAAATAGTGGTAGCTACTCCCCGAAAAACTGCCTTGGGAAGTTTGGGCAGTAGAAGGTAACTTCCACAGAGTGGTTTAAAAAAAAAAAGCCAGGGCATGCTAGGGAATGCTGGTATCACTTGAGAATAAAGAAACAAAGCTACTTTTTCTCTTTCTAGCTGTTGACAATTTCACAATTACTATTAAAACTTCTGGAAGGATGCTAAATAAACTTGCAAGCAATATTCTATTTGCTTTTCTCTTTCCCCATTTGCCAAACCCACATTTTACTCCTTCGTATTCAATCCCTTTTTAAAGTTTCAGTTCACATGGCTGGGTGTTTCGAAAGTCAAATTCTGGCCATATTGCACATGCTTTTTAAAATCTATCCATAAGCCTGGGAGGCGATAAGATAGTCCTGGAATCTGGAATATATGAATACAGCCTACCACCCACCGGCAGTTCTAAAAAACTCTCTTCCCTTAAACAGGTCCATGTTTCTCAAAGAAGCCCACAATAGGTCAAGCTGGTGGGTCATATACAAAGAGGGGTGGAAGGAAAGATGGGAAAGGAAACTAAAATGGGAGTTACGCCTATCTCTGACAATTCTGCCACAGACAGAAAGAACTGTATTTGGGATTAAGTACAGTGGTCCCCCTACATCTGTGGGGGATATGTTCCAAGATCCCCAGTGGATGCCTGAAACAGTGAATAGTACTGAACCCTACATATATTATATTTTTTCCTATACATACATTCCTATGATAAAGTTTAATTCATGAAGTAGGTACAGTAAGAGATTAACAACAACTAATAGTAAACAGAACAATTACAATAATATACTGTAAAAAAAAGTTACGGGAATGTGGTCTCTCTCTCAAAGTAACTTACTACACTGTACTCACTTTTCTTCTTGCGATGATGTGGGATGTTAAAAGGCCTACATGATGAAAGGTGGAAGGATGACATAGGCATGGTGATGCAGCGTTAGGCTACTATTGCCCTCCCGACCCTACGTCAGAAGGAGGATCATCTGCTTCTGACCAAGTTGGCCGTGGATAACTGAAACCTCAAAAAGTGAAACTGTGATAAGAGGGACTAGTGTATGTTTATTAATATTTCAAGGGGGCAATCATCGTATTCTTTCAACAGGGAACAAAACTCCCACTGGCCACCCTTTCCTTCCATGCATACATAAATCATGGTGCCTTTCTTAGAACCTTGTGATAACCACAATGTATGTAAACCACACACAATGCAATTTGGTAAAATCTTACTGCAGTCTCTTCTTGGGTACAAGACTTCCACCAGGACTCTTTGGCTAGACTGGTGATTAAGATCCAAGGCCGCCTCTGGGCACAGAATGCAGGTGAAGGAGGAACTGACTTTATAAATACTGTGAATTATTTGTTTTTTCCCCTAAGCATACTTTTTTAAATCATAAAAAATAGACTCACGAGGAAGGAAACTGAATATTCCAAGCAACAAAAATTTCAGATGCATAGTATTCCTTTTTTCTGAGGATAATTAATGCTATTTTTCACAGTCATTCCCTGAAATTTTTCCCAAGCTCCCGGTGGGACATATTACCAGGGACATTTCTTTTTTTTGGTATCCTGGGCCACTTCGTGTGCCTAATAAGCTAACTGTTAGTGTTTCAAGGAAGGAAAATGGATTGCTATTGTAGTATTTCATGAAAACAAACTCCCTCCAGCCTTCTGTGTACCATTTGGAGATCATCAATCCTGGTATTGACTCCAGAAGCCATTTCCTTCCTCTCCTGTGGGGTTTCAGGACAAGGATAAAGTGAGGCCCGGAACCTGGAATATACAGATGCAGACTGAGGAACATTGAAATTTCTTAACCTACCCAATTTGAATAATCTCAGAAAGTAATCCTAACTTACTAGAAGGACCAAAACAGGATTAGTTCAGACTGATGCTCTAATCCATGATTATTATTAATGGGAAGTGGCCTAAAGATAGAGCAGTAATATTCGATCTAGTTTGATATTCTCTGTAGCTATTAAATTCCCCTAGATTAAAAAAAATTAATATAAATTATATTATAAATTACTTGAGAAAAACGGCATGGAGAACAGATCTCATGGGAAGAATTTCAGAAAAGTTTAAGGGCACAGTGCCTATGGCACACTGCTGGTTATGCAGACCCACTGTCCCAGAACAATGCGGCCTTTGTAAACTATGAGTCCCCAAGACTATTTTTCAAGGAAAGGAAATTGTGGTTTTGATAGTACTTTAAAAAAATGAACTTAGGTCATTTCTAATTGTTTAAAATAGTCCTAACATTACTGAAAGATATATTCATGTTGTCAAGATAAACTAAAAGGGTTTTGTGTCTCACTATTCTATATTTTAGGGCTTAATCCTTAGGCAGCATGGGCTACACCTGCTGGTGAGGCACATTTCTTACCCTTCACAGATTTTCTTGACTCTGTTTTTCAGCTGATCGCCTTGGAAGAAAATGATGAACACAGACTTGTGTACGTAGTCACCCTAGGCCCCAAACCAAAATCAAGAGTTCAGTCTTCTAATCTGGAAAAAAACTGCTTAAATATCTTATTTTCATGATGATAAGAGCAACAGGAATCCTTTATGGCCATGGCAGTCCTGGAGTTTAACCACTATATCCGATGCATTTTATTTTTAAGCTCTACTATAAGAAAATTTGGCCTGTAATCTCTAATTCACAAAAAACTTACTGTATTTATTTTTAAACTCAACTCAGAGCTTGACACATGCTAAGATTCTCTTCTTTGCACAATTTAGCCCTATTTACCATTTAACTTTAAATCTCCTGTTGCCCTAATGACATAAATACAGAGGAGAGGAAAGAGAAGGAAGCCATTCCTGTCTGTTCCCATGCTTACAATTCCCAGATAAAGGGGACTGACTACTACAAGGAACTAAAGAGACTGGGAAGAACATGGATACATATTATCAGGATTCATGCCACTTTAGACTTTAGGGGCAGAAGGAAGGCAATCCATTCCAAACACCAAGCTGATACCTGAAGTCTGATGGGAGGGCTGGAGGTAAAAATCAGAGAAATAAGCTATACTGGGTGTTTGGAAATATTTCTGACCAGGAATCTAGGAATATTAAGTGCATGTAGGCTTTACAGTTTAAAGATTCTTAAGCCAGGAACATACAATAAGTCAATATAGACGTGTGGGCTAGTTTAATTGTTTAGATTTAAAATGATTTCCACCATGACAGTTTATACAATCTCTGGATGCCTATATTTTCTCATATTCCAAAAGAGCTTTGATAGTAAGAAATCAAACAAAACTTTAGACAGATAAAAGACGAGAAGTGAAGAAAATGAGACTTGAGAATCTTAAATTCCTAAATTCTTTAGGAATAAACTGGAGCACACTCTTCATGCAGCTGCTCTGTTGGAGCTATCCAGAACCCTCCTTCCTCAATTTGTTGATAAAATGTTTCTGTTGCCCAGAAACCTGGCTGAACATTCCTGAGAACAGATCCACATTAGGTGTGACTGCAGACTGCAACATCAAGGGCAGCCTTCAGTGAGACTATAAAACTGCTCCTCTGGGTAAGGGGACTCACTGTAATCTAAGTGTAACCATATTCCTACTCAGGGCCAAGGATGAAAGCCTTTTATGTATCTAGATCATTTTTAGCTATGTGACCATCCCATTCTCATAAATTCCGTAATTCAATCTCTTTTCTTGGGTAAAGCAAAGAATACTAACTTAAGAAACCCAAAAGATTATTTAAAACAGAAAAAATAACTCTGGGCTTCTAAATAACACTAATATAAAAGTAAAGTAAATTTTTGCAGAACATTTAATCTTCTTTGTTTATAATTCCTGAAATCAGGACTCATGATACTTAATATAGGTTTATGTTAAGAACTCTGTCCCATTATGTCAAATGCCAAGATGTTAATCTGTTCCTACTTGCCAAAGTATTAGATGGGGAAGATTAGCCTATGTTGCACAATATATAAACTAAGTTTCTAAACCTTTCAACAAAGAGACAAAAAAACTTTAGCAACTAAAATTGCATCAGCTTATTGAAATCACAATTTAGGAACTCTCTCCTCTTCTTACATGTGGATTATTACCAAACTTGGAATCAGATATCTTGCTTTAAGTTCACTTTCATAGAAAGTTAAGTTTCTTTTGGTCTGAGATAATAGAAAACATTTAAGCTAAAGTTTAAAATAACTGGAGAAAATATATTTACAATAAAAAAGACCTACATGGGTAGAGCTTGAAAATGTGTATATGTATCTGTCATGTACACATTGGATGTAAACATGTGATAGAAATTAAGAAAAAGAGCAGTCCTTCAAATTTGCAGATCAAAGCAGGGGTAAACAGAAGAGCTCCTCTGCAGGAGGGTCAGACTCAGGTGGCACCACGGTGTCTTACACTTTGAGCTCCCTTTGCAAGATCTATGCTACAGGACACAATTTCCTTGTCTTACAGTCACAGGATCCTCCAGCGGGTTCTCGATTTCAGCCTGCCGCAGGAACACATTCCCACGGCACACCCGCCAAAGCATGCGCTCAAAAGTAGGGATGCGCTCCCGGTTAATCACACCAGCCACGAAGCTGTGGGAAGAAGAGCCAGAGTGGGGACTCTATTCCACGCCACAGGGTGGAAGGCTTCAAGACAAAGGAAAGTGAGAGGAGACAGCAAAATGACAAACATGAAGCTATGCATCGTTAAGTCAAAAGGGCTGCCCAGGTCATATTCTCGGACCCAGCACAGGGCCGACCGCACAGCTCAGGACCTGTATCCAAAGTGACTGAGGAGCACCTCTCAGCAGACTCAGAAAAGAGCACATTCTAGAAACAAGTGAATGCCCTGCCTCGCTGCTCGTTTGAACAGCAAAAATGAACATGAGCCCACTGAGCTGGAGGTCTGACTGGAACTTACCCAAGTCTTAAAGGTGTGCCTCTTCCCATCTCACTTGGCTCCAAGAGGGACGAGGACTCTTCCAACAGGTCTGGATCCGCCATCTGCTGATGATGCAATTCAGCCTGAATTCACAAATCAATTAATATCTAATGAAAATAGTTAGTGGCATGCAGGGAACGAGGAACCAGGAGATAAGTTCAGAAAATAAAGATGAAAGAAACTATCAAAAGAGAAGACATACCCACAAAAATAATAAGAAAACAAAGGAAAGAAACATGAGATAAAGACAGCATAATTACCCCCAGTGAAGCACCTGGGGAAACAGTTTTAGAAATAAGGAATAAAGAGAAAACATTAGATGATGGTGACATGTATAAATCTGTTAATTGGTGGAAGCCATTTTTTTCTCCTATGTTTCTCGAATGAGCCATTGAAAGTACCAGGAAATACCTTTGCATGCAGATAGAAGCTGAAGTGTTTCTTCCTTTTGAGCAAAAAACAAGGCAGCTCTGGAGATAACCCAAACATCAAATTTCTAGGCAGCCACCGACTACAATTTTCCCTGTGTGAGAATGTGAAAGATGGAGACTCTCCTTCCAAGGAAGAAAGCAAGGCACCATCGCTGTCTTGAACAGTGTGATCTGGAGAAAGACAGAGGGGTATCTCCAGATATCTTGGTTTTCCATGCTCTTAAAAAACTCAGAACATGAGAACTTGCAGCATGGCCACTATATAAAATGCTCCAAACCATGGGATTTAAATAATATTCCTTTCTCCAAAAGGATAAGAAGCAGAGCGGCTGAGCAGGCCTCCACTGTACCCACAAAGGGAAGAAAAAGTGGAACCATTATCTGAGTGTCCCATTTCTGACCAGGAATCTAGGAATATTAAGTGCATGTAGGCTTTACAGTTTAAAGATTCTTAAGCCAGGAACATACAATAAGTCAATATAGACGTGTGGGCTAGTTTAATTGTTTAGATTTAAAATGATTTCCACCATGACAGTTTATACAATGAAATGAAAGAGAAAAGGGACCTCTCAGATGTAGGTCTGTATTTCCTAGTCTCTCTCCCTCATCCTACCACCTTTTGCTCTCACTAGGAAGAAGCTGCCATAAAAATTAAAGGTGAACTGACTTTTGCACTTCCTGATCTCCCCAATTTTAATATCCATGCACTACTTGTTTGAACAAAGACTAGAAGTAAGCAGAACAGTCTTCCTTTCCAAAGCAAAATTAAACAAAAAGTCAGGAGAAGTCTTCTCTATGATTTCCATTCCAAATTCCAACTTGATCCTATTCCTGTCAATCCTGCTATCAAAAAATGCCACAAGGGAACCTCACTGGATAAAGTTATAGGATCATTAAGTATAAAGTCAAAAGGGTTGGGGAGGAACTGAGTATAAACCAGAAAGCCTAAAAAAGTGAAAGCAATTGTTTTGGGAAGTAAATTCTAAAAGCACGATCAACTTCGATCAAGGAAAAAAAAAAAGAGGAAAAAAAAAAATGAAGGGCAGGCATTGGGTACACCAGAGGGCAGAGACATTCTGTCATGAGATTTGGATAAGTTTAAGATGAGGTAATGGGGGCACAGGTTACCACTTGTTTTCAAATGGAAGTTCAGGGGGCTTTTTTAATTGCTACTTAAAATCAAATGAGCAGATGGCAAGCCACAGGCAACTTGTTTTGAGGATCCAGACAACTACAGCTGCTTTTCAACTTGCTTTTGGGATGTCTCTGACCAAAAAACAGAGGAACTGACTGGCTACTCATAAGACTCCTGCATACATCCCTGCGCAGTTCACAAGGCCTGGTTTAAGTAAGCCCTGAAGGTCAGACTTGGCGCAGACATGTGCTCTAAGGGGGACAACTAATGGAACAGCAAATAGTGCTTAGCAAACAGATTGCTCCAAAGACTGTATCTGGGACTGTCCGAAAAAAACAATTAAAATTATATAAACTTGCAATAATACCCTAATTAATTAACTGTACTACTTCACACTTCAGGATCCTAAGTCTTAGAGAAGAAGGTTAAAAATGTTTAAATAAAATAATTGTGCCTGACGGGAAACCTTGATGACCAGAACCACCACTGAGGGCCTTTAAAGCAATCTCCGAAACTACGCCAAGTAGCAGCTAAATCCTTATCTGGATCTGGGCTCTCTAATGAGAAACTAATTCTCTAATGAGAGCCGACCTTCCTCCAAGTCATCTGCTGTGCTCTTGGTCTGACCCCCATCCTTCAGAACACTGAGCCCATGCTTTGAAAAAGGAAGCAGCAGAACTTCAGTAGGTCTATTGCTACACTTACAGTATAAGGAACACATCCAGTTCCAGCTACATTAAGTACCAAAAGCAACATTTTACTTCCACTTAACAGTGAGAAAGAAATTATATTTCATCACCTAAGGTATTCATCCAAGCCCCAAAGGAGATGACAGATGGTAAAGAAAAGTAAAGAAAGCAGATGGATGGAAAACTCAGAAGGATAGGAAGGCAGGGATCTGCATGCCATTAACCATTACTTTTCCAGTCTTCTTTATGTTCTCATATGTTATGATGCTTATGGTAAAAGATGCAGAGAAAGCTCTCCGGCTCTTACACTTCTTCAAAAACAAGAAGACTGAGAAAAGGATAATCATTAACAAGTCATTTTAAATGCTCTGGATAAGAAATGGCTAAGTCCAATTTGTAATCATCTTAAATCATGAGAATATTCAATATATGTTTATTTTTCCCCTTCTGCACACCTAGCCAATTATAACCCCTATGCCTTAAGATGGAAAGACTGTTTTCCGATTAGCCATTTTCTGATAACTCATTATAATAAAGTATTGATCAAATCATAGAAAAAAGAAGGGTATGAAATTGGTAGTGTTTCAGGCCATTTGCAAATATTGTAATTGCAGGCATGGAAGAAAATCTCATGAAAAACCTACATTTCCAAGATTTGAGGTCTCAAGCTTATCTTTTGCATTATTTGAAGTATGTGCTGGCATGTGCAGACACTTATTCTGAGCTCTTGTCTCTTATCATGGCAGCGACACCTGAGGCTGCTGTTCAGTGGCAGGGCAAGGGCTGGCTGAGGCTCCGAGCTACAGGCAAAAGCAGACTGTGCAAAGGAAAAGGCAGAGCGGTTCTCACCAAAAGACTCCCTGCACTGTGATGGGGGGGCTAGAAGTGAGAGGGGCTAAGGACAAAAGCCGCAGGAGGACCACTCATAGCCAAGGACTCATGCTCAACTGTACTTCCAAAGATTAAAAATAAAGTTTTGCATGCACAGGAAGGAGAAAACAACCCACCTTGGATTGGGCATGAAGGTCATGAAGACATTAAGCCTGCTTTCTCAGCACAGGCATTTCATGTTTAGACTTATTAATCACAAAGAAAATCCCTAAATCCATAATTTATGATTTTAAAATCTTTATACCATCTTTCTAAGTGGTTTCTCTTGCTTTTATTTTAACTATTTTAAAAAATTTATTTTAACAGTTTAAATAACTATTTCCTTTAAGGGAATCCATTTGTCAGTCTTTATTTAGCAACTAAAATAGGAAGCCTATTCAGATCCTTAAACCTGGGAAGTTATGAAAGACATTTATTTTCATGTTTCAGCCACATCCCAGTAGTAAACTAAAGACTACATCCAAAGGGTTTAAAAAGGTGGGGTGAGCAAAAGAATTAAGCCCCAAATGATGCTAAAAGTCGCTGGACTTTGCTCTTGAGGTCAGGTTTACACTGGCTCTACAGGCAGCAGCTTGGATACACTTAGAAAAGCACACGCCCATGAATGTATGGCGGAACTGTTAGGGGACGTGTGCTGGTATGACGAAGTAATTGAGCACGAGGACCATCTCTTTATTCAACTTGGGCCGAACAAAGAGTAGGTGCTTGTTAGATGTTCAGTGGATTAATGAATATAAATACCATAATGTTTAGGCAGATTATCTGTTCATTAAAACCATATGGCATAAGTGGCCATGCCTGTTGCAAAAGATCTGAAACACTTGGAAAGAGTTAATCACATTATCCCACATCATATAAGGTGATGGTATCGGTGACTGGTGAAAGAAGTTACCATCAGTCTCAAAATTCTTAACTCAGTGAGCAAGCTGAATATTCACACCAAACCTCTCTTGATATATAGTCAGAGTCTCATTTTTGGGAAGACCAGGCAATTAAATTCATATACGCTTTCCCTGCTCCCTCCCGTCAAAAAGATTTTTTTAATTAGCATAGCTTCTCTGAGTCAATACTTAGTCACTGAGGAATGTGTCACCTCTTCAGCTGACTTTTTCTAGCCCAGTGGTTCTCAAACAAGTGTGCCTCAGAATCACCTTGTGAAAACACACTGCTGGGCCTCACCTTGAGAGCTGCTGATTCAGTGAGTCTGGGGTGGGACTGGTAATTTGCCCTGAAACAAGTTCCCAGGTGAGACTAAGGCTGCTGAGTGAAGAAGTCCTGCTCCAGTCTAGAGAACTATGGAGAGTTGTTCTGTCCCCAAAAGACAGAAATTCAAAGTAGAACTGAGAATACATCAGATACTAACTAAAATGGGCCCTCTATTTTTTAAGAGCTTTGCCACATTTTGTTGTTGTTGAGTAAGGGAAATAGTTTTACGGGAGGTACACATAAGAGTGACTGGAACAAACTCTGAAGTGTCTGATGTTGCTAACCTAGTGGCAAAGATACCTGTAAAAAAGAGCTACCCATATTTTAGGCCATTGGAAAAGCATGTCCAGGCTGAAAGATAAAACTCCTCAGGTTTAATCAGGAAAAGAAAGCCCTCAAAAAGCCTTGCTCCAAATTCTTTCCATAGGGTCACCTCAGCAAACTGTCATCTGGCAACTTAAGTCACCTAGAACTTAACCCAGGAACTTATTAACAATTTTCCCAATTTTAATGCAATTGAGTTTATGTGAAAATCCAGAAATTTCAAATAGGCACCCTACCAGTACTTCCATACAACATAAAGAAAAACTCTTAAAAAATTAAAGTATGACATGTGGTATCTGAAGTAGTTAAAATGGGTTCAAAGGTTGATAAGCAAACATAGGGAATAAAATGAAAATTAAAATCTGATGACAAAAGGTTTGGAGACGAAACCTTTGTTATAATTCCATGTATGACCAAATATTTCTTGTTTCAACTTAAACCTTAAGCATATACTTACCTTAAAATACAATGTGAAAATTTCAACTAACTGTGTATGCACAACTACTTTAGGGTTCCTTTCCCATCTTGGGATGAAAATCGCGGAAAATGCAAAAGTATGCAAAACCATGTATTACATGAAAAATGGAACACAATCGACATTTCTTCAACTGAAATGGAGTGTGAAAATGGTACTGCTTTCAAACTAGCAAATTAAAATAATTATTGGAATAAAAATATGGCCCAATTGTGCAGGTAATAGCAGCTGCTCAAATACTAGAAGAAACAATAGTCTGACCTCATCAAAAAACTGCTGAGTTTTGCGAAGTATAAATTTTAATTCAGTCAGTTCCAGGAAATTTCTCTTCAGAGCTTCCTGGTTTGTGTTGATTTCCTTCAGCTCATTTTCAATCTTCTCAAAATTGGCCTACAGACAAAAAAAAAAATCAAACTATTAACTCAAACTAAGCTCAATATGCTTGCTCTGCAAGACAGATGAATTCATCCATCCCACAGAACTCTTTCCATCTTGATGGTTCAAAGAGATCTTATATCTATATCTACCAAGCAAACATGTGACTTTACCTGTGCAATTTTCTTTATGGAAATTTTTTTGCTTAAAATTGTCTTTCTTTGTCTATAGATTCTGTTATACATTTGGTTGAATTTTTCAGGAAACTTCTGATGGGTAAAATGAATACCAAAAAGTCCACTGGCCATTCACATTTAGTATGTGAGATTCATAAATTACTAGATAAACTGACATTAACCCAGTAAGGTTTCAGTAAGCCAATAAATATTTATTTAGTGGTATGTGACACTGTTCAAGATACTGTTCTATACCATAAAAAATGAAATTCATTTTAATCCCACCAACAAGAACTTGCAATCAGTAGATGATGCTGACAAGGACAGGGAGAATTACTCCATCTTCCATTCACTCAGGAGAGTACTTTCTGTGTTTAGAAAGAAACTTAGCTTGACTTCTCAGAAGAGTTGTTTACCTCTAGGTCAATCATGTCCCGGGGGAAGGGCACCTCTGGGTTTTCACCAGTGTCCATAATTGGGATATTAGCTTTTCTTATCTCTTTCTCAACAAATCCTAAAATGACAAAATCAAAACATTAATGCATAGCACATGCCTGGAATTGCCAATACTTGAGGAAAAAAATAGTAGGACACAAAACCTGACCAAAAAGAGTTTCATTCTAAGAAAGGTACACTCACACAGATGTAGAACATGCAAATCTTTCTTTTGCCACATTTCTCTCCCTCCTAGCCCACACCCTCTACAGCAACGCTACCCCAAAGAGGGTTGTCATTCCACTTTTTTCTCGTCTGACCTTAAAACTGGTCCTCATCTGCTTCAGCTTTCCACCCTGTACAACTAATATTTCAGAGTTATGACGGTTCTGGTTACAGATGTTGTTGGCAGAGCCACAGAAAAGTGCAATTCAATACATAATTTGACATTCAGCACACCATTAACATAACTGCAGATCCAAAGCATTTTTGTTAAACTGGAAAGCAGTCAGGTCAGCTTTAAGCAAAACAAAACAAAACAAAACGAAAAGCAACCTCACACCAGTTAGGATGGCCAACATCCAAAGACAAGAAAACAAATGCTGGCGAGGATGCAGAGAAAGGGGAATCATCCTACCCTCTTGGTGGTAATATAAATTAATTCAATCACTGTGGAAAGCAGTATGGAGGTTCTTCAAAAAACTAAAAATAGAAATACCATTTGACCCAGGAATTCCACTTCTGGGAATTTACCCAAAGAAAACAAGATCCCAGATTCAAAAAGACACATGCATCCCTGTTTATCGCAGCACTATTTACAATAGCCAAGATATGGAAGCAACCTAAGTGTCCATCATTATATGAATGGATAAAGAAGACGTGGTACATATACACAATGGAATACTATTCAGCCATAAGAAAGAAACAAATCCTATCATTTGCAACAACATGGATGGAGCTAGAGGGTATTAAGTTCAGTGAAATAAGCCAGGCAGAGAAAGACAAGTACCAAATGATTTCACTCATATGTGGAGTATAACAACAAAGCAAAACTGAAGGAACAAAACAGCAGCAGACTTACAGACTCGAAGAAGAGAGACTAGTGGGGAGGGAGGGAGAAGGAGATTAAGGAACATTATGATTAGCACACATAATGTAGGGGGGCGTCACAGGGAAGACAGTACAGCACAGAGAACACAAGTAGTGATTCTATAGCATCTTACTATGCTGATGGACAGTGTCTGTAATGGGGTGTGTGGGGGGAACTTGATAGTATGGGTGAATGTTGTAACCACAATGTTGCTCATGTGAAATCTTCGTAAGATTGTATATCAATGAAACCTTAATAAAAAAAAACGCATGGAGATTTGTAAATCAAAAAAAAAAAAAAAGCAAGACATGGAATAAGGCTCCAAAACATGAGAAAAGAGAAGTATTTCAGATGACAAAAACTGACTTTTCTTAGAATGGGGGCCAAATTCACCCATTACCTAACTGAAAGCTGGTATAATATAGTAGCAAGATGATGGGTTTTGGAGACAGAGAGAACAACCTGGATTCAAATACTGATTCCACCAAGACCACTTATGTTCTTGGTCAAGTCACTTAATCTGATCTTTGGCTTTGCAATTTATTAAATGAGATAACACCCATCTGAAGGAATATTGGGGGGAATGAATTAAATCAAGTATGACACCGTAAATCTCAAAAGGACCTTAATAAACGTGCTAGTTTCTTCTGTCATAAAAAGCTCAAATTAAAAGGTGGCTATCCTGACATCTAAAATTGATAGTGGTCTGCACATCATTTCCCAGAATTCTATAATGTAGTAATTTATAATGCTATAAAACCCATCCCACAAAAGAAGAACCAGTCCCTTTAGCTTGAAGGTTGTCATCCAAACAAGGTTTCCGTTAGTACCACCTACCTCAAATGCCACAAAATCTACTTTTATACAATAAATTCATCTTAATATCAGGATTGCAAGACTCTTTTTCTCCTGTAGGTTTTCTTCTTTTATTAAGAGGACTAGTGTCTTTAATTTTAAACAAACAACTCATTCTATGAACAGCGTACAAGATCAAAATGTACATACGAAGCTTTCGATCCATTTCTTCACATCTTCTGACTTCATTCACAAATTTCCTCTGGAAAACATTCACATCTGGATTTAACTACAAAACAAGAACATAATACCAAATATTCGAATACTGCATCTATTTCCTCTGTTTCACAAGCAACACATCCTGCAAAGTGAAAACCATATTTTGGGTCATATAAGAAACAACACTGATAAAAATTATCTACTTACCTACATGACCTATTTGGGGGCCAGCCACACCAATTAATGATAAAAACCCTTTCCTCACATAATACTGGAATGGAGGCAAATTCGACAAAGCACTGTGGTACAAAATGTTCTTCCCAGGCCAGAAGTCTCAGTGAGCATCCCCCACCAAAATTTCAAGCAGCAGATGTAACCAATGCTCTGCCTGGTTTTCCTTCTCTCTTTCCTAATCAGAAAGGACAGAAGGCAAGCTTCTCTTGTTCTTTTGTCCCAGGGTCTTCACCTTCTAGGTGACAGGCTGGTGGTTTATTCATTCACAGATTAGAAGCAATTTTCAAAACAGATATTGTGGAAAACACAAACAAGAAAAAAACAAGTTCCTACTCATTAAGAAGCTTGCAATCATAGAGAAGATGAACACAACCAATAATACAGCATGTGATAAATTCCACAAAAGTAATACAAATAACTATAATTACTCAACATGGAACATCAAATCTTGCCAGACACTGTAGTAGGCACTGGTATAAATTTAAAGAATGTGAGTTGTCCTAGTTTTGAGGAGCTATTGGTCTATGGAAGAGACAGACATAAACCAATAAACACAATTTGTTGTGATAAATGCTATTAAAAATAAGTAAATTATTGTTGGTAGTTTCTTATATAGTTAAAACATAAAACAACCTACCTCATAATTGAGCATTCCACAATAAGGTATTTGCTTAAGAGAAATAAAAAAATGTCCACAGAGACTTGTAAAGAATGTTTATAGCATTAGTAATAGCCCCAAAATTGCAACGATCCAAAAGTCCATCAAGAGGAGAATGGCTAAAGATATGGCAGTATATTCATACAATGAATTACTACTCAGCAATAAAAAACACCAACTGCAGATACACTCACAAGCAGGTAAAAAATCTCAAAAACATTAGGTTGAGTGAATGAAGCCAGACATAAGAGTTTATAATGTATGATTCCATCTATATAAAGTTCAAGAACAGGTAAACTAATCTACGATTGTAGAAATCAAAACAGTGGTGACCTTCTGGGGTGGAGATTGACCAGAAGTGGGCACAAGGTACTTTCAAGACTGATACAAATAATCTCTTGATTAGGGTGGTGATTACAAAGGTATACAAATTGACCAAAAGCACCTAATTGTATACATTCTAGAGATTTATGCATTTCACTGAAAAGAAATTTCACCTCCATAAAAAAGGAGTGGGAAAAAAGCAACACCCACACACTGGAAGAGTAACTAGTGCTATCTGGGGGATAAAGAGAAAAAGTGTACAACAGGAACACCTGAGCTGGGACTATGGGGGATGAGGCAGAGTTCACCAAGCAGAAACAGGCAGAATGGAATCAGAAACACCACGAGCAATTGAGAGACATAAATGCATCATATATTCAGAGTAGGGGAGAAATTCACCATAGCTGAAGAGAGAGGATTTCTCCTCTAGGGAATCAAATGATCTGATTTCTTAAAAATACTTTTTAGAGATAGTTTAACACATTATGAGAGATTAAGAGGATCACTACAAAATGATAATCAGAACAAGTTCCAGGAAGATGCAACAATTCTAAATTTGTGTGGTCCTAATGAGATGTTTTTGTTTTTTTTTCATTGAGCAAGTAGTACCTCAGCCTCCTGTTCAGAAATTTCCACTTCAAAAAACATGACACTGAAGTGATATTTTATAGGAGGAGTCTAGTAACCATAATGTTGCTCAAGTAATTGTACAATAACAATATCAAAATTTTAAAAAATGCATGTGTTTGTGTGTGCGTTTTAGATTAAGCTCATTCATTATGTTTGTATTATCTCTACCCATACCAATATTTGGTACACTTAATATATCAATAATTTGAAAATCATATTAAAATTTCCCTCTGTGGAAATCTTCTGCATCCGTGGATGTTTTGCTGCCCTTTTCTAGCTTGGATTAATACTTAGCCTATAGGCACAGACCTGATCATCTACATTTGCCCTCTTACAGCACTAAACTATGTTTTCTACCTTTATCTTGCATCTACCTACCACTTTAGCATTTTATTAAATAAATAAATAAATAAATAAATAAATAAATAAATAAATAATAATAATAATAAGGGAGAAATGTGGGATTCACATAGAAATCAAGTATAAAAATCAAACGAATAATCATATTTGACCTGATTGTTTATAGTTCATGATGCGTGATCAAAACTGAAAGTTTCTGTGATGACTGCCCTTGCACTGTTCACCATGTAAGAACTTATTCACTATGTAAGAACTTGTTCACCATGTAAGAACTTGTTCATTATGCTTCAGAAGATTGGAGACTGTTGAGAATTAGGCTTGGGGTTGATTAATGATTGTGCATTGAGTCCCCTATACAGAATTTTATTGTTGTTAACAACCATTTGATCAATAAATATGAGAGATGCCCTCTCAAAAAATAAATAAATAAAATGATCCATAATTGTGAATTCACCTCAAAAAAATAAAAATAAAAATAAATAAAAAAAATAAAAGGAGGCAACTGTAAAAAAAAAAAAATTTCCCTCTGTGTGGACAGATTTGTCTGTTTCTCCTTGTTCTGTTAATTTGGGTTGAGATATTTGAGGATGCTTCATCTGAAAGACTGTGAGGCTGCAGTTGTAAGTTGTGTTCAGATAATGAGTAACCATAATGTTGTTCAAGCGAAGTAAGATGCTATAGAATCATTATTTGTCTTCTGTATATACACTCACACATGCATTTTCTTAACCATTCATCTAATAGTTGTCTCAATAACTCATTTACAAAAATTGACCACAAAATAGGTCACACAGCAAGTCTCAGTAAAGAATTGGTACTATATAATGGTCTCTGATTATTCAATGCAATCAGTCAGAAATGCAATGACAATATACTTAAGTTAGAAATCAGTATCAAAAATGCAAGTTAACATATCTGGAAATTCTGAAATAATTCTAAACAATTCATAGCTCAAAGGACAAATCATAAAGAAAATCTAAAAATATTTAGAATGGAATGATAATTAAAATATTAAAGTCAAATTTTGTGGGATACAGCTAAAGTGATATTTAAAGGGAAACCTATACAAGCATATATGGTTAATTAATATACAATAAAGGAGCCATGGACATACAATGGGGAAATGACAGCCTTTTCAACAATTGGTGTTGGCAAAACTGGACAGCTATATGCAAGAGAATGAAACTGGACCACTGTCTAACCCCATAGACAAAAGTAAACTCAAAATGGATCAAAGACCTGAATGTAAGTCATGAAACCATAAAACTCTTAGAAGACAACATAGGAAAACCTCCTGAATATAAACATGAGCAACTTTTTTCTGAATGCATCTCCTCGAGCAAGGGAAACAAAATAAAAAATGAACAAATGGGACTACATCATGCTAAAAAGCTTCTGTACAGCAAAGGACACCATCAACAGAACAAAAAGGCATCCTACAGAATGGGAGAATATATTTGTAAATGACATATCCGACAAGGGATTAACATCCAAAATATATAAAGAACTCACACACCTCAGTAACCAAAAAGTAAATAACCCGATTAAAAAATGGGCAGAGGATATGAACAGACAATTCTCCAAAGAATTCAGATGGCCAACACGCACATGAAAAGATGCTCCACATGACTAATTATCAGGGAAATGTAAATAAAAAACACAATGAGGTATCACTTCACACCAGTTAGGATGGCCAGCATTGAAAAGACTTCTTAGTCTTTTCTTATAGTCTATTCTTACAACAAATGCTGGCGAGAATGAGGAGAAAGAGGAACCCTCCTACACTGCTGGTGGGAATGTATACTAGTTCAACCATTGTGGAAAGCAGTACGGAGGTTACTCAAAAAACTAAAATAGAAATACCATTTGACCCAGCAATTCCAGTACTAGGAATTTACCCAAAGAAAGCAAGATCTCAGATTCAAAAAGATATATGCACCCCTATGTTTATTGCAGCACTATCTACAATAGCCAAGATATGGAAGCAACCTAAGTGTCCATCAGTAGATGAATGGATAAAGAAGAGGTGGTACATATACACAATGGAATACTATTCAGCCATAAGAAAGAAACAAATCCTACCATTTGCAACAACATGAATGGAGCTAGAGGGTATTATGCTCAGTGAAATAAGCCAGGCGGAGAAAGACAAGTACCAAATGATTTCCCTCATTTGTGGAGCATAACAATGAAGTAAAATTGAAGGAACAAAACAGCAGCAGACTCACAGACTCCAAGAAGAGACTAGTGGTTACCAAAGGGGAGGGCTGAGGCAGGGTGGGTAGGGAGGGAGGGAGAAGGAGATTGAGGGGTATTATGATTAGCACACATGGTTTGGTGGGATCATGGGGAAGACAGTGTAGCACAGAGAAGGCAAATAGTGATTCTGTGGCATCTTACTATAGTGATGGGCGGTGACTGCAATGGGGCATGGGGGGACATGATAATATGGGTGAATGTAGTAACCACAGTGTATTTTCATGTGAAACCTTCATAAGAGTGTATATCAATAATAACTTAATTAAAAAAAGGGACACCTATAGCCTTGAAATCATATAATAGAAGAGACTAAAAAGTAATGTGCCAAGTGTTCAATTCAAGAAGTCAGAAAAAGATAATAGGAAACAGAAAATAACAAAGAGCAGAAATGAATGAAAGTCCCAGAACAAAACAAAGTCAGAGATGGTCTACCAAATCAGAAGCTGAGTTTTCTTGTTTTTTTTTTTTTAATCTAGTTACTCAAAAAATACAAAATAGACAAAATTTTTGTAAGACTGAGAAAAGGCAAAAATATATGAATAAAAAAGGAAACTACAGATATTTTTAAAAATATAATACTAATATCAGTTTTATGCCTGTTACTTCTCAGAAAGTTTAGATTATTAATGGATAATTTTCTAGAAAAATAGAACTTACTAAAACTTTAATATGTTGAGAGAGCACATTCATATAATTTTCATTATAGTATACTTTTATAATTGTCCTTTTTATTATTAGTTGTTAATCTCTTATTGTGCCTACTCTGTCAGTTAAACTTTACCATAGGTATACACATATAGGAAAAAACATTGTATATATAGGGTTTGGTACTATCTGTGGTTTCAGGCATCCACTGAGGGTCTCCATAGATAAGGCAGGATGATTGTATACATGAAAAACATCCTAATAAAATATTAAGAAACTGAACCTTAAAATTCTTTTGAAATACACCTCATGACCAAGTTGAGTTTATCCCAGGCTTGCAAAGATGATTTTATATTTAAAAAAACAAACCATACAAATAGCCAATAAACATATAAAAAGATGCTCCACAACATTGGCCATGGGGGAAATGTGAATCAAAACCATCTCACAACCATTAGGATGGCTACAATTAAAAAAAAAAAAAAAAAGGAAAATAACAAGTGATGGCGAGGATGAAAAGAAATTGGAACTTTCATACTTTGATGGTTGGAATATAAAATGATGTGACTGCTGTGGAAAGCAGTCCGGAGGTTCCTCAAAAAGTTAAACATGGAATTACTATATGACCCAGCAATTCCACTCCTAGGTATATACCCAAAAGAAGTGAAAAGAGGTATTCAAACAAGTACTTGTACACAAATGTTTACAGCAGCATTATGAACAATGGCCAAAAAGTGGAAACAACCCAAATATGTTCATCAACTGATAGATATAAACAAAAGGTGGTATAAACATACAATGGAATATTACTCAGTATAAGAAAGAATGAAGTACTAATACATGCTACAGCATGGATGAGCCCTGAAAACAAATGCCATGAGAAAAGCAAGACACGAAAGGCAACCACCCTATCATGACTCTATTTACATATAAGGTCCAGAATAAGGAAATCCATAGAGACAGTGCTAATTAAGTTGTTGCCAAGGGCTACAGGGAGGGGTAGATATGGAGTGAGTACTAGTGGGTACAGGGTTTCTTTTCTGGGTAATGAAATATTCTGGAATTAGACAGTAGTGATAGTTGTACTACCTGTGAATACACTAAAAACCACTGAATTGTACACTGTAAAAGGGTGACTTTTTTGGTATATCTCAACTGAAAAGAACAAAGGCAATGGAATCAAGACAGTCTTGGTGTAAATCTGTGTGTCCTTTGGGTACTTATCTGCATCTATGCCACAGGTTCTAATCTGTAAAATAAGAATAGCAGGCTCGAAACACCATTTGATCCAGGAATTCCACTCCTAGGAATTCACCCTAAGAATGCAGGAACTCAGTTTGAAAAAGACATATGCACCCCTATGTTTATCGCAGCACTATTTACAATAGCCAAGAAATGGAAGCAACCTAAGTGTCCATTAGTAGATGAATGGATAAAGAAGAGGTGGTACATATACACAATGGAATATTATTCAGTCAAAGAAGAAAACAAATCCTATCATTTGCAACAACATGGATGGAGCTAGAGGGTATTATGCTCAGTGAAATAAGCCAGCAAGAAAGACAAGTACCAAACGATTTCACTCATCTGTGGAGTATAAGAACAAAGAAAAAACTGAAGGAACAAAACAGCAGCAGACTCACAGAACCCAAGAATGGACTAACAGTTACCAAAGGGAAAGGGATTGGGGAGGATGGGTGGGAAGGAAGAGATAAGGGGGAAAAGGGGGCATTACGATTAGCACGTATAATGTAGGTGGGGGGACACGGGGAAGGCAGTACAGCACAGAGAAGACAAGTAGTGATTCTATAGCATCTTACTATGCTGATGGACAGTGACTGTAATGGGGTATGTGGTGGGGACTTGATACTAGGGGGAGTCTAGTAATCATAATGTTGTTCATGTAATTGTACATTAATGATAGCAAAATTTTTAAAAAGGAAAAAAAAAAAAAAAGAATAGTAGGCTCCACCACTTAAAAGTAGATTCTATTTCTCAAGGCTGTTGTGAGGAATACCTGCAATAATAATGTTAATGCTCAACATGGCATCTATTAAAAAATGTAAAATGCCATTACGATTATAAGTGTTAGTAAGGGACTGAAGAGTAGAGCAGTATGTTAAAAAGAAGAATGGATGAGGGGGAATATCGGTCAGAGAAGATTTTGAACAGGAGTGAGGAAACATGTCTTACTCAATTGTGTCTCTAAAACCTGGAGTGGTATCTGTGATATAATGAGTCATAAGAAATATATATTTGGCCATTCATCCACAGTTCCTGAAAACACTGCAGACTTAAAGGTGAAATGGGTGTCTTGTCACGTTAGTGAGAGACTTTTGGACACCAACCAAGGGCAGGGGCTGGAGGCTGAATCAGCCAATGGCCAATAATTTCTGTCAAACATGACTATGCAGTGAAGCCCTCACAAAAAACCCTAAGAGCTTGTCGCTGTCCGCTCTCTTGGACCCTGGTTCTTTGTGGGAGAGGGCATCTATGCTTGGAGAACCAGAACACCTCCACATGCCACCGAGCCAGGTCCCCAAACTCCACAAGAATAAAAGCTCCTTTATTTGGGACCTTGCCCTATGATCTCTTCATCTGGCTGTTAACTTGTATCCTTTACGGTATCATTTATTAAAATGGTAAATGTGTTTCCTGAGTTGTGTGAGCCGCTCTAGAAAGTTAATCAAACTCAAGGGGGAGGTTGTTGGAACCTCCAATCTGTAGCCAGTAGGTCAGAAGCACAGGGAACTGCCTGGGGCTTGTGACTGGTATCTGAAGTGGAGGGTGGAGGGCAGTCTTGTAGGACGGAGCCCTTAATGTGGGGCATCTGGTGCTGTCTCCAGGCAGATAGCATCAGAATTGAGTTGTTGGACACCCTGCTGGTGTTTGAGAATTGCTTGGTGTTTATGTGTGGGAAGACCCCCCACACACACATATTTACACATATTGGAATTGGGTCTGGGAACCCAAACAGAATTATACTACTATTACTGCTGTGTATAATACTAATGTTGTTGTTATATGTAGGAAAAGGACACTAGTAGTATCTTTGCAGAGAAGATAGACAACTACTTCTTATATTGAAGCACTCTTTAATATGCTGCATATTTTCATATGAAAAATAGATTTTAAAAAAATGAAAAGTATAGATACATACTACAACACAGATGAACCTTGAAAACATTATGCTAAAACTGAAGGAACAAAATAGCAGCAGACTCAAAGACTCCAAGAAGGAACTAGTGGTTACCAAAGGGAAGGGGTGTGGGAGGGCAGGTGAGGAGGGAGGGAGAAGGGGATTGAGGGGTATTATGTTTAGTACACATGATGTGGGGGATCAAGGGGAAAACAGTGTAGCACAGAGAAGGCAAATAGTGAATCTGTGGCATCTTGCTATACTGATGGACAGTGACTGCATTGGGTATGGGTGGGGACTTGATAATATGGGTAAATGTAGTAACCACATTGTTTTTTCATGTATACCCTTCATAAGAGTGTATATCAATAATACCTTAATAAAAAAAGTTATCTACATTAAAAAAAAAGAAAGAAAACATTATGCTAAATGAAAGAAGCCTGTCACAAAAGACTACATATTATGTGATTCCATTCATATGAAACGTCCAGAACAGGCAAATCCACAGAAGCAGAAGGCATATTAGTGGTTGCCAGGAGCTAGAGGTGAGGAGGGGTGTTGGGAGGAAACGGGAGTGACTCTTAGCAGTTTAGGGTTTCTTCTTGGGGTAATGAAAATGTTCTAATATTGATTGTGGTGGTTATACAACTCTATGAATATACTAAACTAGTAACTATACAGTTTAAATGGACAGATCTTATGGCTTATGAATTATATTTCAGTAAACTGTTTAAAAAATAATAGAAAAAATCTGGGTATGGAGTTTACCAAATTACAGATTAAAGGAGAAAAAACATGATAATCTCAATAGATAAAAAAAGGAATTCAGTAAAATTCCACAACCATGTGTAATAGTAACTTTAGAAAATCAGGAATGGACAGGAATCCACATAATCTAATCAATTTTTTTTCCCAAAAACTTTAGAGTAAACATCTCATTTAAGTTGTGAAGTATTAAAGATTACCCTTAAAGTCAGGAGCAAAGACAAGAATGGCATGTGTCAGACACAGAGCATTTTGCCCTACTTCTTTATTAACAAAAAAAATCTCAGTTTTGTTCAAGGCACCAACTGCTCAGTTGAAAAAAATAAAACACATTTCCCAGATTCCCTTGCAGCTAGAGTATGCCATAATTCTGGCCAATGATGAATTAGCAAAGTTAACTGAAGATTTCTAAGAATGTTTTTTTCTCCTCATGTATGCACTTCCCCTTCCTCCTTACACTTCCTTCTTCCTGCCTAGGATATGGGTGAAACGCCTGGACCTGTGGTGATCATCCATGATGACAAAAGCTGAGTACTCAAAGATGGCCAAACAAAAAATATGAATGATTTTAGGACACTGATGACAGTGTGAAGCTGGGCTTCATGTTACATGAGAAGAGCATACTCCTATCATTTGGGTTTTCAGTTACACAGAGCTAAACACAATCCTCACCAGTATCAGCTTGCTGTTACTCTTCTTCAACATGTTACTGAAGGTGTAATGTGTATGTGAAAGTAAGGGAAAGAAAGTAAAGGATGAGGATTTGAAGGGAAGAAACAGCTTACTCTCTAATGGTGCAAAAAAGATTACATCAAATGTAGCAAAGTGTTAATAACTGGTGAATAAACATTAGAATACTCAGGCTTGAAAGTTTTCAAAATAAAAATTTAGTAAAAATACTGATAAGCCAAAAAGAAAAACTTTTGGATGACAAATATACCAATAACAAAGGGAAAAGATAAGCCAAGGGAAAAGATAAGCCACAGCCTGGAAGTTGTCAGTAATGGATTAGAAAAAAGTTAGCTTCCAGAATACGTGAAGACTTTTACAGATCCTACAAATCAATAAGCAAAAGACAAACAATCCCACAGAAACACAGGCAGGTGATTTGGACAGACTTTTTTTTTTTTCATAGAAAATGAGACCCATTATGTCTAATAAACAGAAAAAGATAGCAAATGTATGAATTAAGAAAATACAAATTAAAACAACAATAAGGTACTACTTCACACCCATCAGATTGGCAAATTTCTTTAAGTCTGAGATGATAGATGTTGACACAGTTGTGGAATGACAGGAATTCTCAACCAGTGATGGGAGCACAAACAGTTTCATTTACTGTGAAGCACACTTTGACAATATCGAACAGTTAAAGACGCACAGGATAGTCAGCAATGCTCTGCCTACTTATGATCCCTGGAGCAGCAGCAGGTCCCTAAGATCAATACTACTTTCACAGTAACACTAAGACATCATTTGCCTTTTGTATTCTCATTCTTTCATGAGTATTCAGTGAAGTTTTCCAGAGCTCAGCAGACTGGCTGCAGAAGAAGATATGAAGCTGTCTTCTGTTAATTCAGATACTAAAGAGATTTTCAAAAATGTACAAGCAATGCCACTCTTCTATTTTTTTTTTCATTTTGGGAAATAGTTACTTTTAATAAAAGTGTTACTTATGACAACATGTAGTGAGCTTGTTACTGCAATTTTTTAATGAATATTTTAAACATTTCTCAGGCTTAATTTCCAATACAATAAATATTTATAACTATAATTCACATAAAAGCCTTTGGGTTCCTTAATCACTTTTTAAGAGTATAAAGATGCTCTTAGACCAAAAAGTTTGAGAACCACTGCCCTGGAGAAAGTATCACATGTGTATAACAGAAGACACTACAACACTGTAACAGCAAAGAATTGCAATCATCCCAAATGTTCATCAGATAGAAAAAAATTATAAACTGTGTATATTTTTAATGTTAACTATATAGTCATTTAAAGGAATGAGCTAGCACTTCCTGTATCAACATGGTCAAATCTCACAAATGTTGAATTTAAAAAGCACCTGCTAAGATATATAAAATATGTCATGTATACAGTTTTAAAACATGCAAAATTATACTACTATATATTATTATTTACTGATACATACATACATACATAGCAAAAATAAAAAATAAAAACTGGGAATGATAAAAGCACAAATTATTGTAGAGGTTATTTTGGCAAGGAGGGGAGAGAAATGGCATGGAGGAGGGGCAGGCAGGAGCCTCCAATTAAATGTGGAATGTTTATCTCTTAAGTAGATAGTAGAAATATAGGTATTCATTATATTAGTCCTTGTAATTTTTTGTATAATGAAATACATCATAAGTAAAAAAATAAGAATGCTAAATAGATAAAATAGATGTTAGGAAGGGAGACACCACAGGACTAGATAGATAAAAGATTGCAAACTAAGGATAACTTAGGTTTGATTTAGGTTTCAAGTCTAAAAAACTGGGAGAATATTGATGCATTAGCTCAAAACTGAAGAAACAGTTTGTAAAAAGGTAAAAAAGGTAAAGTGTTGGGATCTAGATACACTACTTTGAGAAGCACAGATGACAACAATCTTAGAGTTGTAAATTTAGGGATGATGTTTAGGAGGTCAGGGCCAGAGACACAGATTTGGGACTCTGAATAAAGACACTGTGAGTAAAGATGGAAGGTTTGAGAAGAGATAAAATTACTAAAAAAAAAAGGTGATAAAGGAAGATGTGGGTGTGGTGAAGCTTATCCGGAGAGAGCAGAGCAGAGAGCTGGTGGAACACTGACACTGAGGGCGGGGTGTAGAAATGAAAGAGAGGCTAGTGGAAGATAGCAGGTCCTCCGAAAGGTAAGAGGAGGAATCAGAGTCAGGTGGGAGAACTTTCTAAGAAAGTTGGCATAAAAAGGTTCAAAGCGAATGAGGAGTAAGACTATGTCACTGAACTGTATTTGTGTAATTTCAGCTCACACTGGAAGTTCCCTAAAACTTGCCAGTTCCAGGAACCCAATATTGACTAATCCCACCCGCTCTGACCACACCTCTTTCACCCACCCATTCATGCCAACAAATAGTGATTATCTTGTATTTGGGCACGGAGGATACAATAATCAATGTCTCTGTCTTCATGGTGCTTAGATCATAGTAGAGGAAGGAAACTTTAATTAACCACTCAGTGATGAATGTAAAATCACGACTATAGTAATGCTATCAATAAGAGGTATGTGAAGCTTTTTGATTACATCATTGAGAATTGTTAACTCCCCTCCTTTCAGCAGAGTATAATGTACCTACTTAATCAGATTGTAAGCCCCACAGGGCATACGTTTTAGACTGTCTAAATACTCAGACTGTTTTCTTTTGGTATCTTCTCCAAGTGCCCAGCGTAATGCTTGAAAATAATGGGTATTCGGTATATGCTTACTTATATATTATGTATCTGTAACTTGATGCTTCAGATTTTGCAATAAACATGTCCTACTGTATGGAAGAGCTATGACAATTTTTTTAAAAATACACTGCTTTGGATGGGTATTACAGGAGTCGTAAGGCATAGTGCAAGCCCTGAACAGGTTAGCTTGGTGTCCTCCATGAACATCCCAGCAATTACCTTGAGAATGCTTAGGATTATTCTCAAAGGGAGAGCAGGTAAAAGCACAGGACTGGCACAAAACATTGTCACCTCTAGAAAGACAACTTGAAGTGTATACTCTACCAACAGTAAACCAGTGCTATCACGTTATTTTTACAAATAAAAAACAAAACATTCATCATAGAGCAACTGGCCATGACAAGAAAAATAAGAGTTCCGCAGAAAGCAAGACGCAGTCGCACTACTTACATCACGAAACTGAACCTTTCCGAGTTCTCCTAATTCACTGACGCAGCAATAAGCAGCTTCTGACTGCAGAAAAAGCTGCGCCAGCGTCATCTCTTCGCTCCGGAAAAGCTCCCCCATGGTGGCAGAAGGTTCCAGTCAACGGAGTATCTGGATTTCTTTCCAACCTAAAGCAAAAAGAGGGAATTACATGGCCTTGGAAATTACCAAGAGGGCTAAGAGCAAACAACACCCAGGAAGGCTCTACCCCTTTTGCATTTCGTATCTTCCACCCCATGCTGACAAGGCTTTAACAACTGTTTTGACATCCTGCTTAGAAAGAGGGGAAAGGAGAAATTGCAAAGGCTGTTACTGAGTCCTTTCCTACAGAGTGTCTGCTGAAAAGTCACTTCCTTTGCAGTCAACATCAGGATCGAATGACAATCTTTTGGGGTATGTCAATACATAAGAATGCGTCCAGATTAAAAACAGGAACTGGGAATCCAAAACAGCTCTTTAAATACCCTGGACACAGTATTATGAGACAGTGACATTCACACTGCTCTATCTTTTCTTGGCTCGTATCAGGAAACAAACAGAAGAGACCTCGATTACCCTCTCACAAAGTATGTCTCCACTGCAATTAGTTTTCTACCGTCTGTCCATTTTTAACAGCCAAGTCCCAGCACTACCCTAAAGCTACAGCTACCTTAAAGGGTTTTCCAGACTCCTCACAAAACACCATTTTCTTCCTAAGGAATCTAAACACCTAAGTATTAACTTTAAAAAAAAGAACCAGGTTGTACATTCGGCTCAATTTCAAGTCAAGCATGACAGCAATATATTGATAATGACAAAGCAGTTTTATCAAGCCACAGAGAATAAGCCTTCCACCTCCATAGCCTTCTGTTTCTTATCCCCACCTTCAAGATTAATTACATTCGTCCATCTGTTAAAGCAGCTCAGGAATGAGCCAATAAAGGTTTCCTTTTAGGGCTGGTACAGTTACCGGATATGAAAGACAATTGGCGCTATCAGTGGTCCTGAAACTGCAAATTATTTATTCTCAATCAGCGATTATAAGACACAGGCTGCACAGTATCTAAATTCAGTAAACACACAGTATTTTTAGTATCTGAGAGCATCCATAATGGTAGGTGAAAAACTGGCATCAAAGGAAGAGTTACTCTTTGGAAGGCTGGGAGACATTTTGAGAAATCTGAATGACAAAACCTTCGGGCATTTGATGTTCAAGGTAACAAAACTACATACTCAGATAAGCAAGGATTTATCAAGAAATTATATACTCGAATCATCCAAACAGCTGTTATCAGCCTCTCTACACTCCCCTCAACAAGGATGATTCCGTAACCTCAAACACAAATTATGCCTGCTTAGCATAGTTCAGAGTCTGCCAATATACGACATCCTCCAATGGGTTGCCTCCCTCCTTCTGTTCTTTAATGATTACAAGTCTCCCTAGAACATTATCTTCCTGTAGACCAAGAGAAAAACTAAATAGGCCAAAGCGACTCGGGATAGCAATGTCACAAAACAAAATACGAAGAAACTAATTATGTACAAGATGAGTCCAAATAAAGCACTCCCGCGCCCTGCCTGTCATCCATCCAGTCCTCTCCTCCAAACTAAGTATTCAGATCACCTGCTTCATTTCCTGTCTACCCAGTGAGAAAACAGGAATTCCCTGCGCCCAGACACATCTGCCTCCTTGAGTGAGGAATAAAAAGGGGGAATCTTCAAATTGAGTCCCTTTAAGAAGCCCCCAAATTCTTCTGCCTACCCAACATTGTTCCGTTCCTTCCCTTACCCCTCAAGTGGGGTAAGGGATCAGGGCCTCCAAAGGGCAGAGAACCTCTGGTTCCTCTGCCCACAGGCGAGGTGCCCAAAGAGGGATGAACCCCCTTTTGCTCTCAGAGACCTAAGATCCCTAATTCCCTTGACAGTTGTAGAGGCTGTTAGAAGGATTTCCGGTGCCCCTCGGAGGCCGCTGCTTGCCGGGCTGTACCTACAAACCCCGCTCACCTCCAGCAGTAGGTCGGGACGCCGCCAAAGCAACCGCCGCAGACCGAGTCCACAGTCTCGGCAGCTCGGGGCCGCAGCGCCTCGACGTGCGTGCGTCTGCAAAACTCTGCCCCCGCGCCGCCGCGGGCCCCGCCCTCAGGTGACGTCATTGCGGTCGGCCAATGGGCTGCGACCTCGCTCTGCTGCCGCAATGCGGATCGCGGGGGCGCAGGCGAGACCCTGCGTGCTGACGCCATCTTATTCCCGCAGCCGGGAGCGTTGGTGTACGTACCGGCTGTGGGTGCGGGTGGTGGAGGCCTTCGGGAGCCCTTCTTCCTGGCATTTATCCTCGAGGCAAGGCTGCGTGCTTTCTTTATATTCATACCCAAAGAATCGGCTCACAACTGCTTCTCCAGCGAAATAGCACGAAGGAAGGGGAAAAATCATGAAATGGTCTGAGGGCTGGAAAGGATCTTGAAAGTGCTTCCAGTCCAGTCTCCTCTGCATACGCACACTCTTTTCCCCCTATTTTACAGAAGAGAAAATTTGAGCTCCAGAGTGGGCAACGAAAGATTCTAGATCCTGAAGAGCCTTGCACAGGGGCTCGTTCACTTACGTATGGGAAACCCCTCTTTAAAAAGGTACTTGGTTCAGTCCCTTGGTTCAGCAACTGTCCAGGGTCTGTTTTTCTCCAATTAACTGACGGGAAAAAAAACCCCATAAAACTACATACTGTATAAGTAAATTTTTCTCCTTGGGCAAGGGAAACAAAAGCAAAAATGAACAAATGGGGTTACATCAAGCTAACAAGCTTCTGTACAGCAAAAGACACCATCAGCACAACAAAAAGACATTCTACAGTATGGGAGAATATATTTGTAAACGGTGTATCTGATAAGGGGTTAATATCCAAAATACATAAACTCACACACCTCAGCACCCAAAAAGCAAATAACCTGATTAAAAAATGGGTGAAGAATATAAACAGACAATTATCCAAAAAAGAAATTCAGATGGCTAGCAGGCACGTGAAAAGGTGCTTCACATCGTTTATATCAGGGAAATGTAAATTAAAACTGCAATGAGAAATCACCTCACACCAGTCAGGATGGCCAGTATGGAAAAGACTAGGAACAACAAATGCTGTCAAGGATGTGGAGAAAGGGGAGCCCTTCTACGCTGCTGGTGGGAATGTAAACTCGTTGAACCATTTTGGAAAGCAAAAACTAAAAATAGAAATACCATTTGACCCAGGAATTCCAATCCTAGGAATTTACCGAAAGAAAACAAGTTCTCAGATTCAAAAAGACAGATGCACCCCTATGTTTATTGCAGCACTATTTACAATAGCCAAGATATGGAAGCAACCTAAGTGTCCATCAGTAGATGAATGGATAAAGAAGAGGTGGTACATATATACACAGTGGAATACTATTCAGCCATAAGAAAGAAACAAATCCTATCATTTTCAACAACATAGATGGAGCAAGAGGATATTATGCTCAGTGAAATAAATGAGGCAGAGAAAGACAAATACCAAATGATTTCCTCTTTTGTGGAGTATAACAACAAAGCAAAACTGAAGGAATAAAACAGCAGCAGACTCTCAAACTCCAAGAAGGGACTAGCAGTTACCAAAGGGGAGGGTGGGTGGGGAGGTAGGCAGAAGGGGATTGAGGGTTATTATGATTAGTTTTTATGGTGTTGGGGAGGTCACGGTGAAGACAGTATAGCACAGAGAAGACAAGTAGGGACTATGTCATTTTACTACACTGATGGACAGTGACTGCAGTGGGGCATGGGGGGGGGACTCAATATGGGTGAATGTAGTGACCACATTGTTTTTCATGTGAAATTCATAAGAGTGTCTATCAATGATACCTTAATAAAAATAAAATAAGTTAAACATTTTTTAAAAAGTAAATTTTTATATTGTTTGGTGGTTTCCTGTGGGCCCATTGATCACATAAGGGTTACCATCCTTCAAGAAGTTTTGAAGAGTAACTTTTTTTTTAAACGCAAAAGTGATGCCAAGTTTTATTGACAGGAACGCTTTTTTTCAAATATTGACATCGATTCCCTTGCCCATCTTCTAAGGAGTAGGGATCCCAAGTCGTTTATAACAACCGGAACTGTTATCAGGAAAAATGAAAAACTCTCAGAAAACCGGTTATGCTGTCTCCACGGGTGGTGAAACTTTGAGATTCAAGTGTAATGGAGATATTTCAGATAAAAACCTGATGCTGACAATTTTGTCTACCTCGTCTGCTGATTATCAGTCCTGTTGTACCAGCTTAAATGAAGTAATGAAGAGCAAAGTGGACGTTTTATTTGAAATTTCTGTCTCAAGTGAAGGTATAACTTCACTCTGATATGGTTGAGAGAAGCAGCACCTTGCTCAGGCCCAGACCTCTGTTTTCCCTGTCATCCTACCCGCCCCCTAGCCCCTTCAACTTTCTCGGCAAGGCGAGCAGATAGCGACCCATGTGGGAAAAACTGCCACATTTTATAAGGCTCTCACACAATGTCATTTCCTTCCTGTGAGACTTAAAAAAAGAAAAAAATTTTTTAAACCTCAGACTCAGCTGCTTCCTAACCACCAATTTTTCATACTTCACCTTTAAAACAGCCTTTCATATGGACTCATCTCAGTCCCCTTGAATTCTTCTTTTCATGGCCTCCTTGAAAGTATATCTTCTCAGAGCTCCTTTTCATTTCCTGCCATCCATCTCTCTTCAGTGTTTTTGTTTTTGTTTTTTCCACTCCATGCTCACTTCCTTGGCAGCCTTGCCTATTATCAGGTTTAAATGTCTGTGTGTGGGACTCATACCTATTTTTCTATCCACCTCCCTTCTCCAAGGCTCAGAGATGGAATTTCAAACTGCCTGAATAATGCCATTCAGGCAACAGATGCCTGCTGCTGAGGTCCTGCTATGTGACAGACGTGGTGTTAGGTGCCAGGGATAAAATAAAATAGACACACTTCTCCTAGAGGAGGAGCTCGTGGTTCAGTGAGAAATAAAGTTCCAAAAAATTACAGAGATTAATACAATGATCAATACTTATTCTGTACCAAAAGTGAGCAGGCACTTTTCTAAGTGCTTTTAAATGTGAACTCATTCAATCCTCATAATAATATTAGGAGACAGATATTATTGTCCCCATTTAACAGATGATGTGACATTGAGGCACAGTAATTTGCCCAAGGTTACTCAGCTAGGAAAGGGCATAGCATGATTCAAATCTAGCCAGTTTGGCCTCATTTCCTGTGCTCTTAAGTATTGCACTGTTCTTCCTCTGTAAGGCTGTCTCTGAGTCCAATCTGAAGTCAAATCTTGATCTGCCACTTAATATGTGTAACCTTAGGACTTTCTAAGTTCCAGTTTGCTTCTCTGTAAAATGGGTTAGTAATCATACTTACATGGTTATTGTGAGGAATAAAAGGAATTTAGCACATGCTTGGCATTCAGTTGGCTTTCAGAAACTTAGCCTTCATCATCATCATCATTATTGAGATACAAGATACTGTATAATGGACCTGAGGATGTCAGAAAAGGTTACATTGAAGAGGTGACATGACAGTAGAGCTTTGAAGGATTAGAGTTCTCACTGAATAAAACTGTCCCTTCCTCTGAGATCCTTAATCCTGCTAACAACAGCATTGTTTTCCTAGTTACCCAGGCTCCAACCTTAAGCCATCTTTA
Source organism: Manis javanica (assembly GCF_040802235.1). NCBI lineage: Eukaryota > Metazoa > Chordata > Mammalia > Pholidota > Manidae > Manis > Manis javanica. The sequence goes on along the minus strand of NC_133159.1, from coordinate 161,354,034 downwards.
ATTCCATTCTTTCCCTTTCCACATTTAGTCAGTTGCCATGCTATACTAATTGTGTGTCCTGCACTTATTTCTTGCCTCTACCCCTTCATCCTTATTTTAGATAACCTTGTAGAGGTTCATTTGCCGCTCTCATAACTAAAACAGTAGTGTGGACAAGGCAACATAGTATAGTGGAGAAGACCACAAATTTTTGTACCATCCTGAGCTAAGGAGGAATCTCAGTTCCTCCAATTATTCCATCTGATATCAAATGTGAGAGGAATAAGTCTCAGCTCTAACAATTACAAGGTGTGTGAACTCGAGCGTTAGTTCACCTCCTGAACTTCCATTTTTCTCATTGGAACTCTCATGGGACTCCTCTGTATCTCTTTTATAAAACAATACTTTCTACCGAACTTTTTTTTTATTACCAAACAATGAACTCCCTTTCTCCCTTAGCATTGGGCCTACTCATTTAATTGTAAGTACCATTTCTTGAGTGAATGAGTGAATGGATAAATGATCCTGAAAGAAATGGGGGCCTGCTAACAAAAATCTACTATTAACAAAAGAACATAGCTATCAGGGGAAAAAAATGATCACACCCTGCCTCTTTTCTCTATCCTCTTAGTTTTATGGATTTCATTATCTGTGTGGAGGAAAGTTTGTGACAGATGCTGGCTGCTGGCATTCTTGTAACAGAGATACGAGGGATAGCTGGGGACAGAGTGGAATCTAAAAATCAGAAAATATGTGTGGAGTCAGTGACAACTTTGTAGAATCATCAAGTTCAGTACAATAGTAGTACTGATGTTTGTATTCCATTTACAGTTCTCAAAGTTATTCTATGTCAGAGCATTATCTATGAGGAAAATGCTTTTTAAATTCAGTGATGAAGAGTACTTTTGTAAGTGGCTTTTGGTCATCAAAAATTCATTATTCCTTCAGCAAGTATCTGTTAAGTGCATGTTGTATACCAGGCATAATGCTAGAAGCTGGAAACGCAAAAATAAGCAAGGAGCTCAGTCAATAAGGGAAAAAAATGCTAAAAAATGAGCAAGGCATTCTATCGGGGAATGCTAATTATAATACAGCATATGTGATTGGAACAGAAGCCTATGGAAGCCCAGAGAAGAGAGTTCTTAATCGTGTTGTCTTTGGGGACGGCTTTAAGAAGATACGGCATTTGAGATGAAGAGAAGTTTGTTCAGAGGAGGAGACAAAGGCTAATAGAACAGAAAAAGTAGATTCGACTAATAGGAGACTAAAAGCAGATTTTGTTTTCATTATAGTCAGCAAATACATAAACTTAGTCCAAAACTAATTGAAATGCTTTGATCCAGAATAATCGGGCATTTATGTTGATTTTACCTGTAGTTACCTGTATGCTTCTCTAGGAAAGAAAGTAAACAAAAAGGATCTTCTGGGTTATGTGTAAGCTTTTCTGTCACTTGAACAAGTACAGCGTATGTCCGCCAAGGTCAAGTACAAAATGCTATTGATCACACAGCCTTAGAAGTGGTGAGTAATTCCATATGAGTCTCAGCCAGTAATGCAGTTCTGGTTGTCTAAACTGAACTATTTCTTAGCATTTGTGAGAATGTCTAAACAAAAGTTACAAAATTAGTTCCTTACTACGAAGACAAAGCAGACAAAAGAAGCAGTGATCTAGCAGAGTCTCAAAAAAGTTACAAGAATTCACTGTAGTAGAATGATGAAAATAAGTGTTTTCCCTTTTTTTCTCTATTTTTCAGTTTGAATAAATGCACAGCAATTATCCAAATTTCCACCAATGACAGGTCAGCTTATGTTTACCCATCCAACTTACATTCCTAGGTGGGGCCTAGAAAGGAGAGAAAAGTTAAACCAACTTTTTTGAAATAACCTATTTGCTCAAGTGTCCTTTTCCATATCTTCCTGTAGTAGTTTCCTAGGACTGCCATAGAAATTAACTGATAACTAGGTGGCTTAAACAATAGAATTTATTCTCTCGCAGTTCTGGAGGCTAGAAGTCTGAAATAAAGATGTCCACAGGGCCATGATATTTCTAAAGGTTCTAGGGAAGACTCCTTCATTCCCCTTCCCAGCTTCTGGGGTTGCCCACAATCTTCGGCATTCCTTGTCTTGTAGGTGCATCACCGAAATTGCTGCCTCTGTCTTCACATGGTGTCCTTCTCTCTGTATCCTGTATCTGTGTCCTGTATCTACATCCAAATTTTCCTCTTCTTATAGGACACCAGTCACTGGATCAGGGCCCACCTTAATCCAGTATGACCTTGTCTGAACTTGATTACATCTGCAAACACCTTATTTACAAATAAGGTCATATCCACAGGTTCTGGAGGAACATGAATTTGGGGGGAACACTGTGCAACTCAGTACACTTCCCTTCCCAATTTGGAGAAGTAAATTTTGCTTTGCATAGTTTTCCAACTGTTCACCTGCAAGTAGCTGGCAGCAAACAGTAAAATTTTGGTTTAAAGTTTTACTTCTGCTTGTCTGCATTCTTTGAGATGACAGTGGCGCAGTTTAATGATTGTCAAGTCAAATAATTTTTTTTTGTTTTTCCTTTTTATGGAAAAACAACTAGTTCTTAACCTGTTCTGCTAAAGATCTGATTTGACTGTTGGGTGAGAGAATTCTCTTGCCACAACCTGTAGGTGACCTGTAATCACCTTTGATCATCTTTCATGAAATGTTAATTGGCAGTTTGTTTCTGTAGAAATAGTTCCTTTTTGCAGTTTCAGTCTGAGTTCCTCAAAATAATACTGTGCTTTTAGTTTCAGAGCCTGTCAGTGTTTACACTAAAAATCTTTTGATAACAAGTAAAAATCTCTTCAAAATAGATTTTGAAGTTTCCTTTGAAGCTCAAGGAATGTTGGCTTCCTTTAGTTCTGCTAATAATTATTACATCCACAAGGAGTCATGAATGAGCCTAAGGCATGTGACATTTTATGCAACCCTCAAGATTCTTGTGACCAACACATAAGGCAAGGAGCCTCTTAACTTGTAAGAGGTAAGAAGGCCACAGAAAAAGGCCTCTTAAAGAAATGAAATTGAGAACACTTGAGATTAAAAGAAGGGAAAGCATTGATTGACACAGGGCAGGGAAGCCTCTGTGACATTAGACCTGAAATATTTGCCCAGTTAAATAAGAAATTGTTTCAAGGAGATTTCTGAAATAGAGGATCTGGCAAATGTTTCTGTATTGGGTTTCTAGTGATTTGGGAAAAGAAGACGAGACTTGGAGTGAAGAAATATATTGTAAATTTCCAATAGAAAGGATCCGGCTAAGTCCATGGTCAAGGGATAATCTAACTTGACCTGTCATATTTTTACTGCCTAGCTTCATGCCTGGCATTCATATCTACTAAATAAATATTTTTGAAAGAAAGAAGACAAAACTGGAAATGTAATTTCTTAACTTGTGACAAACTGATGTGGATTATTTGCATTTGTAAAATCATGTACTTTTTTTATTAAGGTATTATTGATATACAATCTTATGAAGGTTTCACATGAGCAACATTGTGGTTACTACATTCACCCATATTATCAAGTACCCTCCCACACCCTACTGCAGTCACTGTCCGTCAGCATAGTAAGATACTATACAGTCACTACTCGTCTTCTCTGTGCTATACTGCCTTCCCCATGGCCCTCCTACATTATGTGTAAGGCTGGAGATTGCTACACTTTACAGTTGAATTGTTTTTGTTTTATAAAAGCAGTTTACAGGGCTTGTGTGCTATTTTAAGAGGGAGTTGTGGGGAAGGAAGCCTGTAGGAAACTTGTAGGGAGAATGTACAGGACGTGGTCTTCAGAGAAGAAAAATTTTCTTAGAGGAAGCAGAAAGTTATCCAAAAGGGAACCTTCAGTTGGATATTGCTTTGAACCCTATTTTTATTACAAGTTTCTTTTTGCTTGAAGTTTTAGAGACTCTGAATACAGGTGAGTAATGATTTCTATTTAAAAATATGATTTGGGAACTTAAATTTTTCTGGCAATATGCATAGCTATTGACCACACTAGATATGAGTAAAATCTGTACAGTGAGTTTTATGAGCTTTCCAGTCAACTTTGACATGCCTCCTTCCCTTCCTTCAGTCAGTACAAAGTTTTGTGCTTGATATGATCCAGGCCTAGGTATAGTAGCCCCCTTATTTATGGGGGGTATGTTCCAGGACCTCCAGTAAGTACCTGAAACCATGGATAGTAGTCAACTCCATATATACTGTGTTTTTCTGATAAAGTTTAATTTATAAATTAAGCACAATTGAGATTACAACAATAATTTATAATAAAATATAACAATTATAACAATATACTGTAATAAAAATTATGGGAGAAAGTAGTTTCTCTTTGAAAATATCTTAGTGTACTGTACTCACCCCTCTTCTTTTGATGATGTAAGAAAATGCCTTTGAGATAAGATGAAGTGAGGTGACATAGGCATTATGATGTGGTGTTAGGCTATTACTGACCTTCCAAAGATATGTTAGAAAGAGAATCATCTGCTTCTGAGTTGCAGCTAACTCAAAATGTGGAAAGAAAAATCATGGATAAGGGGGGACTACTGTGTAGAAAATTGGACAAAGGCCCTAACTTCAAGAACTCTGAATCTATAATACAGTAAGGGTTTTATTAAAAATATATAGGGAGTACTTAAAAATATATAAGGATGTGCTGATAAATGCACTACTAACTATGCTTTAAAACTTTTACAGAGGAGATGAGATTTGAATTGTCTTAAAGGATAAGAGGATGTTTGCCTCTTCACTGTGAACCTGATCTGTTTTCTGCCAGCCTCGCCCACTGGGAGTGATTCCACTACCTCTCTGCAAATTGTTTATTTCAAGGCTGAGTTTGAAGCTCAATCTTTTAATAATGACAGCATTACGTATCAAACTTTATGGGATATCACTAAAATTGCACTCAGAGAACCAGAAAAATAATCACAGCTTTAAATGTGTTTATTAAACAAGAAAGAATTAAAGTTGAATAAGCATACCTGGACATGTTTTTAAAAACACAATAAACTCAAAGCAGAAAGAACTGATAAAGTCAAAATGACTTAAAGGATAACAAATATAAGAGTTAGTTATTTTCAAATATCAATAAAAATAAGACTCTGGTAAGGTAAGGGAGAGAGAAACTACAAATATAGTTAAGAATGAGCACTGGTTTTAACCATAGATACAGGAGGGTTTTTTGGTAGGTGTTCTTTATCAGGTTGAGGAAATTCCCCTCTATTCCTAGTTTTCAGAGACTTTATCATGAATAGGTATTGAATTTTGTCAAGTGGACTTTATCAATTGATATGATCATGTGGCTTTTCTTCTTTACATTGAATATGGTGGATTACATGGCTTGAATTTTGAATACTGAATTAGTCTTGCAACTCTAGAATAAACCCCATTTGGTCACACATACAATTCTTTTTACATATTGCTGAATCCGCTTGCTAACATTTTGTTAAGGATTTCTCATATATATTCATGAGGGATACTGGTCTATAGTTTTCTTTATTTTGTACTGTCTGTATGGTTTTGATAACACAGCAATACTGGTCTCATAAAATGGGTTGGGAAGGGTTCCTTCCTCTTCCATTTTCTGGAAAAGATTGTGTAAAACTGATGCTAATCCTTCTTTAAATGTTTGGCAGAGTTCTCCACTAAAACCACCTGGGACTGGATATTTCATTTTTTGAGACTTTTAAATTTAAAATTTAATTTTTTAACAGTTATAGAGTCAATAAAACTATCTAAACTATTTAATATTGAGTGAGTTTTGATAGTTTGTGATTTTTGAGAAACTGTAATGTGGAATATTCACTTAGTCTCAAAATACCACCCTACAAAATACTAATGGGGAAAAAAAGCAACTTTACACTGGGAAAGTCTTACAGATACCACTTTAACCAACTGATCAAGGTTAACATCACCAGCAATGGGAAAATCAAAATCACATTTGGATAGGATACAATGAGAACACAGCATTCCTTTTGTTCTATTCCTGCCATAGATAAATACCCTAAATCCAATCATGAGGAAACATCAAACAAGCCCAAGTCCAGCAACATTCTACATAACTGATCTGTCATCTTAAAAAATGTCAAAGTTATTAAAGTTAAGGAAAAAATGTAGAACTATTCCCTGTCTGAAGGAAACTAAAGAGATGTGACAACTAAATTCAAAGTGTGATCTTAGATTGAATCATTGAACTATAAAGGACATTATTAGGAAAAACTATGAAATCTGATAGGCTGCTGGGAACCAGATGGCGATATGTATCAATGTTAATTTCCTGACTGTGATGGTTATACTGTGATTATGTATCAGAAAGTCTGTAAAAAATACATAGTAAAGTCTTGGCAGGGGAAGGCTAAGACATCAAGTTGTCAACTTGCTCTCAAATGATTCAGGAAAAAAATTTGTACTTAAAATATTTTCTGTACGTTTTAAATAATTTTATGAGTTTGTAAATTAAATTTTTTCTAGATAACCTCTTCCCTTTTAAAGGATCCTATTTTTCTAGAGCTCCTAAACATTGATGGATATAATGTATATACATTTGTATTGGTGTCTTGCCAATGGGTTTCAGCCCCAGGCAAGTTTACTATGGATTCAAGGTGACCAAAGAAATGACAGTAAAACATTCTTGGGGTGAAAAGGTTTATACTCAACTTTATTTCCATGGTGGCAGGTTAATCATTAGAGTCCCATCCACTCAGAGCAAGTATGCATGCAGCAAGCCGGTCTCTGCCTCTGGGCCTCTCTACCCACACAGCCATCCTCTGGGCCTCTGACCTCAGCGTAGTCACCACTCCAGCCTCTGCTCTGCTTCCCTGAAGCCATGCCACCACGTTGCCCAGAGCACTGGGCAAGGCTCTTTATATTATATAGAGTCAATAACAACATATGGCCCCCACATGTGCAATGAGCTAGCCAACCAGGGCCAGGTGAGAATCCTGGCCACAGGAACCTTCATTTTAGCCACAATTGGGTGTCATCTACTTATATGGAATCTTTCTACTTGTGAATTTATTTCCTTAATGAGATTATTAAATACCAAAAAGACATAGATATGCTTCTATTTCCTTTGTATTTCCTTGTGGTATCAAGTAGCTGCTCTTAATAACCACTTGTAAACATTAAAGGTTTTGAAGCATGAATTATCTGAATAGCTGAATTAATTCTTTTAATTTAAATGCATGGAAAAACTTTAAATCATCTCTCTTAAGTCATATGATGGGTCCAGGAACCAAGTCTGTGCTGGTTGCTCTTTCACACCAATCAGTGACCCCTGGGATTCATTGAAATATGAATTTTGGTGGAAAATGAATCATTCCACCAACACCCAGCTGGACTCTCACACCCAGAGCACAGTGGAAATATGGAAATCTGAGTGGAGCACAAGGAATCTATATCTGAACAAGCATTCACACTCTTCCTGTTCTGTTACATTGTGAAATGGAAACATTGTTTTCTGGGAAAAGGGCCAGATTTCACAAAGGAAATTGTTGTGCTTAAATGTGCACAGCTGCTAAGCACTTACTGTGCTTACTGAGAGTCTTGTTTTAAAGATCTGGTCTTGGTTTCAATTGCATAGTTGAAAGGGGAGGGGGATGTCTTCTCACGTGCAAAAAAGTGAATTTAACAGAAAGTTATCTTGAATACTCATTCTTGACTGGTTCTAGTGCATGAAAGGTAAAAAGGGTCATGCACATTGGTGTCAAACACAGTGTGACATGTCCCTTTACATATATGAACACATGTCATTCTTAAAACAACCTTAGTATTTTTTATTATGGGAAAGTTCAAATGTAGAAGAAAGCAGAGAGAATAAAATAATGAATCCCTATGTACCCATCACCTTGCTTCAACAGTGATCAATGCATGGCCAACCTTATTTCATCTATCCTCTTCAACTTCCCTCAGGATTATTTTGAATAGATGTGATGTCATTTCATCTGTAAATACTATATTATGTACCCCTTAAATGTAAGGATTATTTTCAAGCGTAACCACAATGCCACTCTCACACCTCAAAATTTGATCATAATTCCTTGATGTCAGCAAATACCTAATTAGTATTCAAATTTCCTTGATTGTCTCATAAACCTTTTTTGTTTACAATTTGTTTGAATCAGGATCTAAATGAAGTCTATACATTGTAATTGGTTGACAGGCTTTTTCTTTTCCTTCATCTTTTTTTAAACAGGCTTTTAAAGCCTCTTTAAATTTAGCTATTTCCTCCTTCGTCATGGTTCTTTCCTCTCCCCTGGTCCTCCTGCAGTTGGTTTGTTGGAGAAACTGGATTGTTTGTCCTGTAGAATTTCTTACCTCTGGAATTTGCTGATTGCATTCCTACAGTGCTGTGTAACATATTTCTTTGACCTCTATATTTCCTGCAAACTGGTAGTTAGATCTGGACACTTGATAGGATTCAAGTTTGATTGTTCTGTTGTTGTCTTTGTCAAGAATATTTCATAGATGTTGGTGTGTGCTTTCTATCACATCCCAGGCAAGTAATGTCAATCCTTTTTTTGTGATGCTAAGATTAATGAGTGGGAAAGTAAACTCGAAATGGATCAAAGACCTGAATGTTAGTCATGAAACCCTAAAACTCTTAGAAGACAACATAGGCAAAAATCTCCTGAACATAAACATGAACAACATTTTCATGAATGCATCTCCTTGGCAAGGGAAACAAAAGCAAAAATGAACACACGGGATTACATCAAGCTAAAAGGCTTCTGTACAGCAAAGGATACCATCAGCTTTTTGTTTCAAAAGGTATCCTACAGTATGGGAGAATATATTTGTAAATGTCATATCCAACAAGGGGTTAACATCCAAAATATATAAAGAACTCACACACCTCAATAACCAAAAAGTAAATAACCTGATTAAAAAATGGGCAGAGGATATGAACAGACAATTCTCCAAAGAAATTCAGATGGCCATCTTTTCATGTGCCACATCACTAATTATCAGGGAAATGAAAATAAAAACTACAGTGAGTATCACCTCACACCAGTAAGGATGGCTAGTATCAAAAAGACTAAGAACAACAAATGCTGGCGAGGATATGGAAAAAGGGGAACCCTCCTACACTGCTGGTGGGAATGTAAGCTAGTTCAACCATTATGGAAAGCAATATGGAGGTTCCTCAAAAAACTAAAAATAGAAATACCATTTGACCCGGGAATTCCACTCCTAGGAACTTACCCAAAGAATACAAGTTCTCAGATTCAAAAAGACATATGTACCCCTATGTTTATTGCAGCACTATTTACAATAGCCAAGATACGGAAGCAACCTAAGTGTCCATCAGTAGATGAATGGATAAAGAAGAGGTGGTACATATACACAATGGAATACTATTCAGCCATAAGAAAGAAACAAATCCTACCACTTGCAACAACATGGATGGAGCTGGAGGACATTATGCTCGGTGAAATAAGTCAGGCAGAGAAAGACAAATACCAAATGATTTCACTCATCTGTGGAACATAAGAACAAAGCAAAAACTGAAGGAACAAAACAGCAGCAGACTCACAGACTCCAAGAAGGGACTAACGGTTACCAAAGGGGAGAGATGTGGGAGGGTGAGCAGGGAGGGAGGGAGAAGGGGATTGAGGGGTATTTTGTTTAGTACACATGGTGTTGGGGGGTCACAGGGAAGATAGTGAAGCACAGAGAAGGCAAATAGTGAATCTGTGGCATCTTACTACACTGATGGACAGTGATTGCAATGGGGTATGGGGTGGGGACTTGATAATATGGGTGAATGTAGTAACCACATTGTTTTTCATGTGAAACCTTCATAAGAGTGTATATCAATAACAACTTAATGAAAAAAATGTTAAAAAAAAAGATTAAAGGGTGGGGAAAAAGATTTTTTTGAATCTGCATTCAGTAAACAAAAGAAGAAATGGACTGTTTCTACCTTTCTCCCCCTCCAAAATAAAAAGTAGGTGTAGGTGTTGTGAGTCTGACGCAACAGTTACAGAACCCCCCCTTTGGTTCCACCTAACCAGTTAAGGCAGGCATTAATGACCATTGTCTAGATCATTATTTCTCTAGAGGCTACAAAATGGTGACCTTCTAACTCCATCATTCCATCTTCATTTACAAATTGGAATTATTCTATAAATAAGAACTTACCCTCACAACTATTTAGTTAACTTGAGCTACAATTCAAACAGAAAAGGTATGGTAAATGCTTAATTTTCCCCTTTATTTCCAGTTTTTAGAATAGTAACTTGGTTCTGTAGTATTTTCCAAAAGTGATTCCCAAGAAGTTTTTTATTTAGCATCATTATGAACTCATGGATTAAAACATATCTGATATATATTACCTGACACCAACAAACTGGAAAAGTAAATTAATAATGCTTTCCTACGCATACTTTGCTACTTACATAAAGAAAGAGATCAACTATAAATATATAAACATCAGGAAATGCCTTTTAAAAGCATCGTTCGGGAAATAGTACAGGATTAGTACTATTTAATCCAATCTCCTATGGTTTCTACATCTGTACTCCTAAATAATGAAAATTATGTTTTAGACTCTTTCCTCTCCCTCATTCTTTACATGTAACCAATCCCCAAACCCCGATTTTCCCTCCTGTTGGACTGTCCCATCAGAAATCTTCCTTCTGTGTACATTGCACTGTTTTAGTTCAGATGGTCATTTTCTCTTGCTGGAACTATTGTAGTAGCCTCCTGCTAGATCTCCCTGCTTCTAGTGTCAGCCCCTTCCAAGCTATCATTTACATTTCCTTAAATCAACTCTTTTTCCAAAACACAAATCAGTTCCTCCCCCTCTTTTAAAATCCTTAAATAGTGCCTTAAAACCTTTCGGATAAAATCCAGACCTCTTAGCATGACTTCGAGGATGCTCTGTGATTGGGCAACTTTCTCCTGCCCAGCCTCACCCTTAGCCTCTCTCCCTCCAAACAGCTTATTTTCCAGCCTCAATAAGCTGTTTGCCGTGAGCTCAGACGTCCTCATGCCTTTACCAAGACCTTTCCTCTTCTTAGAATCCCAAACTCAACTACCTTTTTCTGCTTGGCAAATGCCTGTTCATTCTTCAAGCTACAGCTTAACTCCTCTGAAATGTCCTTTGACTCCCTTATGTAAATGTAACACTCTCCGGTGCTTCCATTGCTTCTTGTATTTGCTGCCTTTCACGGCAGTCATCCTATTAAACTGTAGTTTTTGAAGTACATGTCTACCTCCTATATAGACTATAAGCTCCTGATAGCAAAGACCATGTCTTTCCATCTTTGGGTCCCCATTCCCTAAAACTGGGACTAGCACTTTATAGGCACTCAATAAATATTTGTTAAATGTTTGCCTGAACGAATAATATTCAAAATGATTTTTCTGAAGTACTATAAGATCATAAAGGGCCTTCTGAATTATCAAAGACTAGAATCAGAGAGTCACAGAATGCAGAACTGGAAAGAACTTTAGAAATCATCTACTCCTATTTTTCTCATTTACAGATGAAGAAACTGAGAGAGAGGTGAAGAACTAACAGAAGGAAAGTCATTCACCTGAAATCACATACCAATTTGGAGTAGAAGCACAAATAAACATTCTGTTCAGCAGAGTTAAGTATGAAATGGATTCCTCCTATTCTAGCAGATTATATATAATCTGTTTTTATCAGTTACACATTCAGTTTATCAAATATTGCTTTAACAGGAACCTTCCTCTATCTTTTTGGATAAATGGACGTTTATTATAGTTTAGTTTGAACTGTGGTAAAGCTTTACTATTCTATTGGGCAGTGATCTTTATTTTCTTTAGTTTGCTAATATCTCTGATTAAACTCAAGCAGATCATTACTTCCATGGGTCTAGGAAACATTGTGAATATCCATAGTATGTGTTAATTAAATTTATGAAATTCTCAAAGAACAGCCATACTTCCAAGTTATTTAGGAGAAACTCATTATTGCCACCAGTTCTACCTATAGATGACACTAGGCACATTAAACATAATTAGACCCTTTCTAATAGAAGGATTTGTGCTAAGTATGCTGTTAGGCAAACAGATCACTCTAATTTAAAATTCTGCTAACCTGTTTGTTACAGAAGGAATAAGCATAACCTCTTTAGGAAAACTTTTGCCATCAGAGTAACAATATGCAATAGGAAAATAATAAAGTTGAATTAAAAAATTGTTTACTATTCTATAACTGAAACTCCATGAATTCATTTTCTAAAATGATTCACATTGAATCGAATTTCCATTGACTTACTCCACTTATTTGGGCCTTAGTTTCCTCATCTGAAAAACATTTACCTAGATGATCCCTAAGGTGACAATGATCTTGAAGGAACATTACACTACTAGGGTCCCTAACTGCTCTAACATTCCATGATTCACTGATTTTAAGCCATAATTCTAAATTGAGAGCCTTTTAAATATATCAAACCCTGCTAGGTGCTGCAGAGATTTCAGAAAAGTCCTGGCTTACAAGAATTTACTTGGAGACAGCAAATATACACAGAAAGAAACAATAATAGAAGAGATGTCAAAGAGAATGATAATCATGACATATCTCTGGAATGCAGTCTATCAGGCAAACTGGAGCAGCAGGAGGTTAACATGAAGGAATATAATGAATTAATAACAATTAATTATTAATTGAGTTGATACATGAATTAAATAGTAGGTGCCAGGCAAAATGTTCACAATATTGAGTAAATAAGATAAAGCCACTGACAGCTTTGTTTTTGCAGAGGGGTGACAATAATCAAAGTAACATTTTAGACAGATTAACTGGCAGTGCTGTGCATGCCAGATGAATTGGAGGGAAAAAGATCAGAGACACAGACACAGACTGGGAGAATACAGTAACGATGTAGGTATTAACTGGTCACAATCGGACCAGAGCGACAGCCACAGGAATGGGAAGGACAGGAGGACAATTATGGGGGAAGGACAGGCTTGGGATTTCGTTTGCTTTGGGAGGTGAGGGAGAGGAGTCAAAATAACTCTAAGGTTGAAATCTCTTGTGACTGAGAAGATGATAGGACCACCAACAGAAAAAGAAAGTCATAAGGGGTCCGATTTTTGAGGAAAGGTATTACATTTAGTTTATAGATCTTAAGTTGAGGTGATGGTGGGATGCCAAGCTAGGGCCGAAAGCAGCGGGAGATGAGAGAGCCTGGCATTCAGGAGAGATGTCAGAGCCCGAAGCTGACTTTTAAAATATTGAAATAGTTTTGGACATACTGGTAAACAACCAGTGACCCTCCTGGCCTCGTGGGATTTAACAGGAACCACAGGAACTCTGCTTTAGCACAATAGACAACAACATCCGTTCTGATGAATTGATGTCTATGCCGCTGGTTTTTAATGTTTACTACCTCCCCATTTCAGGACCAGAGATGCCAATTTGAGTCATAGTAAAGAGGATACCAAAAGAGGGGATGAAAAGGAAAGAGGGAAAGTGACTGGAAGCAGAACAGAAGGCTGGAGATAGACCCATGTTAAGTAAAACAGCGTGAAAATGAAAAAGAAAAAAGAAAATGGTATGAAAGTTCATAGCAGAATTATTCACAACAGCAAAAAAAAAAAGGGAAACAACCCAAAAGTCCATCAACTGACAAATGTCATATAGCATATGTATACAATAGGATTGTATTCATATTTATTGAAAGGAATGAAGTACTGATATATGCTACCACATGGATCAACCTTGAAAATACTATGCTATGTGAAAGAAGCCAGACACAAAAGGCCACATACTATATCCATTTATGTGAGGTGTCCAGAACAGGCAAATCTATGGAGACAGAATGTAGATTAGTGATTGACAGGGTGGAACAGGAGTGACAGCCAGTGGGTACAGGGTGACAATGTTGAATTTTACCTGAGCCCTATGCTCCTGAAAAACACTGACCTTTAAAGGAATCTCCTACTTTTTGTGTTCTGGAAAACAGCTCACTGCAAAGAACCACCCTTCTCCCTATGACTCATGGATACCCCTTTTTGGTTCCTTCGACAAGGACAGACACAGACCCTCCACATTTCAATTCTTTGCCTTGTAAATGTTTAACCGAACTGCTTGTGCCTTCTGATTACTCAGAACAAAATGCTTGTTAACCAAACTTTGTTAAAGGCTGCTCTCCTTCCTCCAGGGCCCTGCTCTTTGTCCCACTGTCAGCCTGAGCCAGCACCCAACCCCTCCTGAGGATAGGCTGGCTTCAAGGGGAAACATTCTCTCTGAGCGACTCCCCAGTCATGCCACCCTTTCAGCCCATTCCATGCACCTGGTTCTTTCTGGCTTTGTTAACTCCTCTATCAAAGAAAACCTCTTCCTGCCCCGCCCTTGAGACACTTGAAGCTCTTAGGGTCGCAGCCTTCTTTCTATTGCTATCAGCTCCTTCTCCGGACCGCTGCAATTCTTTTCCTCCTCTTACAATAAGCCTTTCAAATAAAGTCTCTCTTTACGAAGTCTGAATTTGCGTTTCATTTGACAGGTGTTTATTTCTGGGGTGATGAAAGTACTCTAAAATCGATGGCTCACTTTGTGAATGTACTAAAAGTTATTGAATTGTATACTTTTAATAGGTGAATTGTATGGTATGTGAATTATATCTCAGTAAAGCTTTTTTTTTTTTTTTTACTTTTTTGGGGCAGTTTTAAAAAATTATAAAAGAAAAAAATGAAAGAAAGAAAAAATAACTTAGCAAATGGGACGAGAAATAAATAAAAATAATACGTCCTCACAAAGGCAAAAAGGGAGAATCTGAAGGACAAATTGGTCAGCAATGCTAAATCCTATAGAGTTCAAATAAAATTAGAAACGGAGAGGTAATTAGAATACAGAGTTTAGTAGTGACTTTTAAGTGCTCTTACAATAGAGAGGAGGCCACCTTTTTGGATGAACTGCCGAAGCTGAAGGACGGACTTAGGGGTCAGGGATCTGTGACTGTAGTTCTACAAAACAATGAAATGTGAACAGTAGAAAAAAAGGATGGCCCCAACCTTGAGGAGACAGGAAAGCAAAATCAATTACGCCTGCAGTTTTTGTTGGTTTGTGTGTGTTTTGCTTTTCACTTTTAGGATTAGAGACCAGGGTATGTTGAAGGCAGAGGAGGAGTGGCTTTGTGGCATTTTCATTAATTTATTTTCTTGATGTTTGTTAGCCTGAATCACTGCTTCCCTGAGGCCAAAACTTAAAGCACAAATTCACCGTGTCCTTTGAATGGTTTCTAGCATCATAATATGCATAAATATTAATTAATAATTTTGATTGTTTTCTGGCTCAGGAATGCTACCTTATCTATATATTGCTTGAAGGAGAAGAAATGAAGGAATTTTTGAAGAAGAGGAATATACAAATATTATAGGCATTTTACACAGAGGGATCTAGGGGGAGAAACATTACTGCTGTCTGTAGCTGCTGTGAGGCAGAGGTTGAGGATGGTTTCCATGAGGGATGGTTTCTCTGATGTGAAGGCACATCATTCATGCCAACTGATTATTATTAACAAAACACTCTATCTCCTTGGAGTCTGTCCCAGTGCACATCCAAAAGACTGGGTGGGACGTCTGCACGCTGCAGCCCTCACACCTTGCCGGATCTCCTTAAGTGTAAAATGGCAGAACCACAATAAGAGATAAGCAATGCCTAGATATCCCTGTCCCCAGCTACACACTGTCACACCTCCTGTCGCTGAAGAGTACATGGTAGGGTGTACTCTTCCTCCTCCTTTACACCTAGAGACCCTCCCTGTGTGAGCCCTTCCCCCTCCTCCCAGGAAGTTGTAGCAACCTTCCCTGAACTGGGGGAGCATCTTCCACTTTGTACCAGGATCTATTTATGCATGCCTCCCCTGCTATGCTAAGAGCTTTCCAACAGGAGGGACTGGGCTTTCTTCATCCTCCTTGAAGTTCCCAGCCTAATAGCTGGCGCATGGTAAGAAGCAGACAAACTTTTTTGAACAAATGGATGGATGGAGGAATACCATAGAGTACTGTGAGATTCCAGCTGCTGACATGGTTGCAGCCTGTTGTTCTTTTTTTTTTTAATTTTTTATTAAGGTATTATTGATATACACTCTTATGAAGGTTTCACATGAAAAAACAATGTGGTTACTATGTTTACCCATATTATCAAGTCCCCACCCATACCCCAATGCAGTCACTGTCCATCAGTGTAGTAAGATGCCACAGATCCACTATTTGCCTTCTCTGTGCTACACTGTTTTCCCTGTGATCCCCTACACCATGTGTACTAAACATAATACCCTCAATCCCCTTCTCCCTCCCTCCCCACCTGCTCTCTCCCATTCCTCCCCTTTGGTAACCACTAGTTCCTTCTTGGAGTCTGAGTCTGCTGCTATTTTGTTCCTTCAGTTTTGCTTCGTTGTTATACTCCACAAATGAGGGAAATCATTTGGCACTTGTCTTTCTCTGCCTGGATAATTTCACTGAGCATAATGCATCCATGTTGTTGCAAATGGTAGGATTTGTTTCTTTCTTATGGCTGAATAGTATTCCATTGTGCATATGTACCACCTTCTTTATCCATTCATCTACGGTTGGACACTTAGGTTGCTTCCATATCTTGGCTATTGTAAAAAGTGCTGTGATAAACATAGGGGTGTATATATCTTTTTGAATCTGAGAACTTCTATTCTTTGGGTAAATCCCAAGGAGTGGGATTTCCAGATCAAATGGTATTTCTATTTTTAGTTTTTTGAGGAACCTCCATATTGCTTTCCATAATGGTTGAACTAGCTTACATTCCCACCAGCAGTGTAGGAGGGTTCCCCTTTCTCCGCATCCTTGCCAGCATTTGTTATTCTTAGTTTTTTTTTTTGCTGGCCATCCTTACTGGTGTGAGGTGATATCTCATTGTGGTTCTAATTTGCATTTATCTGATGATTAGTGATGTGGAGCATCTTTTCATGTGTCTGTTGCCCATCTGAATTTCTTTGGAGAACTGTTTGTTCATATCCTCACCCCATTTGTTAACCAGGTTATTTGCTTTTTGGGTGTTGAGGTGTGTAAGTTCTTTATATAGCCTGTTGTTCTTTTTCTGGACCAAAGGGTTGTTTGTTTCCACCTCTCTATCTCTGTTACAGTCTCTGCCTCAGCAGCAGAAAACACACAAAGAGACAGTGTGCCTTTCGGCAAATAGAGTGAGCAAATGGAGAGTGCAAAGCATCAACCCTGAATGCAAGTAATGGCATGCTAAATGTAATTCTAAATGAAGAGAAACTGATTATTTTCAGTGAAATGAAGTCCTCTGGGAACCATCCTTGGGCTCCAAGTCTAGGTGCACTAAGGCTCGGAATGCCCCCTGTTGGATTTAGCTGGTATTTAGTAAGAAGAGGAACAGAAACTTGGGGCAGTTATTGGATATCATAGGTATGCAGGGGGTAGGGCCCCTTCTGTGAAATTCTGTGGAGGAGGCATCAGATGAGACAGAGATGTATTCACTGGACTATCCCTGGGATATAATTTGATTCACCCATAAATACTGACATTCCTTTTTGAATAATAGAAATACTTTCCTGATGGGAAACCCAGAATGGCATAGACTTAATTCCTTTTAGTAAGCATGCAACCACAAAAAACGTATCAACCACAGAAGCTCTTCTTCAGTATCTCCCCCTACTCCCAACAAATGAGGCTTAAATCATAATGTCCATTGACAGAGAACTGGGTAAATAGTACATCCACCATTGGAAAACAAGGCAGTTCTACACACGGTGATGTGGAACAACCTCTAAAACATATTAGTAACTGAAAAGAAAGCACTTATATGCTTTAATACATTTTCTCTTAAATTCTAAAATAAATTGGCAACTTGTCAGTTCTAGCATATATATATATATGTATATATATATATATATACATATATATGTACACAATTTTATATACTGGCTTATTCTATTTGAATATCAAACAAGAAAGTCACTTGTTTCTGAGAAAACAGCTATTGAAGTGTTAGGGAAAATATTTTACTTAGTAGTTGGGATTATGCCGGGTTATCCCAGCCGGTATGCTCTTCAGCTCCTTTCTGGGCTGGTAGGCTCTCTGACTGGATTGAGTGGCCAGGGGTCCCTGCCAAGCAGTTTTCACTCTTCTTAATGATACTGCAAACCAGACTAGAAGTGAAGTGACCTTTGGCCAAGGCTATCATCTATTCAGCTGTGGAAACCCACGCTTGCTTTCCTAACCAGGGGAAAGGTTTGCAGCTTTTCTGGGGGAAAGGAGGTCTGGTACCACTCCAGGGGACTCACAGCTCCAGGGCTATGCTGGAAGAGCCTGAGCAGCCTCTTTTCCCTGGGACTTCTGAGCTAAGGGTCCTCCTTGGTCCTGCTCCTTGGTTGTTATTCCTCAGGTCAACAGGCTCAAAACCAGCACATGTGGGTGGCCTGTCTGCCCCACCTGTCCCAGTGAAAGGTAGAGTGTTAAGGTGGAAAGAGCAATAGCTGAGTCCAAGAATTTCATTGGAGAGCCAAGCCAAGGCTCTCCAATGAATATATGCTAGAACTAAGTTGCCAACTTATTTTAGAATTTAAGAGAAAATGTATTATAGCAGTATAATTGCTGTTGATAATCTCTGTCAAGGGACTTGCTTCGCCAGGGCGTCCGGTTCTGGCTGTCCAGCCAGGAGGTGGTATTTGACAATGTCTCTGATTGCTGAGTGTCAGTCTCTGGAACCTAGAGAGGTGGACCTTGAGAGGTAGAGGCACTCCTCCATCCTGCTCTCTTAAGTCAGTGTCAGTTAGGCCTCTGCGGTGGCGGGAAACATAGGGAATGGTGATTTTTGGAGAGACGAGTGAAAAGCTTTACTTTCTCTTTAATTGCCTTTCTACTTTATTGTCTTAATCCTACTATTAGGATAATTCTAAAAGGAACCTAGAGTAGCTTCACAGTCCCTCACCACCACTTAAGTTCTGCCTTCCTTACCTCCCACACAACCCCTCAGGCTTTCAGAACAGTGGTTGGTAACGTGGCGCGGGGGGCGGGGGGCAACGGTTAGGGCCCCTTCAAAATGATTCTGGAAGCCATGGATACTTTCCCGCACAAAAACTGGGTGCAGGCAAATACGACAGAATATCTTGCATGTAATTTCAGGATTTCGTACTGTACCTGACTTGTGTCTCATCCCTTAGAACTCCCTAAAGGCTGAGGCGGGATTGTGCCGGAGTGAAAACGGCAGGCGGTTACAGCGGAGCGGCCGTCTAGGACCTGCTTCCTTCCTCCAGCTCACATTCCTCCCCCCAGTCCTGCTCCGCCGCCTCTGCAGCCAGCGGAGGCCCTAGTCTCCCGCCCCAACTATTCCAACCATCCTGGGAAGGGTGGGGCGCTCGGCTCTTGGGTCCCCTCGGTTGCCCCCCCTTCCCCATCATCGTTCTCCCCCTTGTGCCCCCGTCCCTCCCATTCTGGGGTGAGGCCAGCCAATGAGCGACGAGACTCCAGGGTTTGGCCCGGGAGCCGGGGAGCTCACCGATCCCCGCCCCACAGTTCTGGCCGCGGTCCCGGCGCGCACGGACGTGGCTCGAATTTCCTCCGCTTTCCGCTCGCTCGCGCTCTCCCTCCCGCTCCTCCTCCTCTCCGGGTCTCCCGCTCCAGCTCCAGTTCCAGCCGGCGGGCCCCGCACGGATCCGGGTAGCCATGGAGGACACCCAGCTCCATATCATCGAGCAGCCGCTTCCCGAGTACCCCGACGCCGGAGACCCGGGGTCCTCCTCCCTGGGGGCACCAGCGGCGGAGGAGCCGTCGGGGGCCGGCTCTGAAGAGCTAATCAAGTCGGACCAGGTGAACGGCGTGCTGGTGCTGAGCCTTCTGGACAAAATCATCGGCGCGGTCGACCAGATCCAACTGACCCAAGCCCAACTGGAGGAGCGGCAGGCGGAGATGGAGGGCGCCGTGCAGAGCATCCAGGGAGAGCTGAGCAAGCTGGGCAAGGCGCACGCCACCACCAGCAACACCGTGAGCAAGTTGCTGGAGAAGGTGCGCAAGGTCAGCGTCAACGTGAAGACCGTGCGCGGCAGCCTGGAGCGCCAGGCGGGCCAGATCAAAAAGCTGGAGGTCAACGAGGCCGAGCTGCTGCGGCGCCGCAACTTTAAAGTCATGATTTACCAGGTGAGTTGGCGGGACGGACCGCACCCAGAACTCCGCGCCCGGCCCGCTGTGTCCAGCCCCGGGCTTGGGGTGGGAGGACGGCCGGCGGCGCGGTTCTCCCGCCAGCCTGGCCAGGCTCGGGGGGACCCACCCTCCTGCCTGCCTGAGCCGCGGGAGTGGGCTGGGTGGGGTGAGCGGCGGATTCCTGGAGCGCGCGGAGGGGTGCGCTCTGCACCCTGCGTCTGCTCACCGAGCCCCTCCCTCCGGTACCAAACTGGTAGCGCAACCGAGTTCGGGGGCTGAACTTCTCGCAGACCGCTTCCAACTTGGCTCTGTTATAAGTCTTCCTATTCGGGTTGGGCTTTAGGAATATCCAGGGGCCCCTGGCGGCCGTTGGGGCCCGCTGTAAGCGGACACTGGCGGCGCAGACCGGGTTTGGGGCCTCCGGCACTGCCCGCCCGATATAGCGGGTGATTCAGGGTTCAGGCACGCACCCGCGGGGGCTGCGCCAGGCGAGGGACGCGACCGCCAGCACACCCTCCCGGACCCCGCGCCCCCGCATCAACCTCCGCTGCCTACCCCGTCTGCCCCTGGTCTCCGGGCGCCTGCAGGCCTCTGGGGACACCCTAGCTGGTGGCGTACCCTCGGCCTGAAGGGAGCAGGCGCGGTGTGAGAAGTGCGAGAGAAGTGCCAGTGGTGGGGTGTGGACAGCCCCCAGTCCAGCGGTCTGGGCGCGGTGAATCACCCCGATGTGGGGGCGGGGAGCAGCGGGCGGACCCGCGGGAGTAGGCTGTCGCGCCCCAGGCTCCGCCCATGGCTGTTGTTACTCTTTGCACCTCTCCCCATTCCTCCTGCCTGGATAAAAGTTTAGTTTTTGTCTCATGACCCCAAATAATACATGACCTCAGTATTGCTGCTTCTCTCCACTCCTCCTCCCAATTTTTTAAGGGTGGGTCTGAGCTGAGAGGCTGGTGATCTTTGGTCGGGTGGGAATGTGCCCGGCCTGCCTCCTCTCTGCTTGCCGCGGCCTGGTTGATGTTCCTACCCCAAGGAGGTGAAATCATGGGGGTGGAGGGTTTAGTTTATGCTGCTGCTTCTCCTTCCTCCCTACGGAAGGGTACTGGAAAGAAAAGGAAGGCTAGATTTACCACACCCTGTGGGTAAGAGGACCCCAGGTGAGGGAGCTGTGGTTTTAGTGACTGTTCTGGGGCCTGGTTAAACTGGGTGGATGCTTGAGGTCCTTGGTGTGGTCTCTAGGAGGAGGTAAGAGATGCTGATTGGAACAAGTGTTTGGGGACAGTAAACACAGGGAGGTGGGGAGCTGTCACCCGTCTGAGGAGGTGGTGGTAGGACAGAGGCAGAAGTGGTATTCCTCCTTGCCCCCAATGTCCAGGGACTCCTCCCAAGAGGCTCAAGAAGTTTTGCTTCCCCCTCTCCCTCCTCCTCCCATCCCCAAACCCAGAGCACTATCTGGTAGAAAATGATTGTCTAGAGCCGTTTCCACTTAATCCAACTGTTGGGAAGAAGCGTGCGTGCGTGCGTGCGTGCGTGCGTGCGTGTGTGTGTGTGTGTGTGATTTTGTGTGTGTGTGATTTTGTGTGTGTGTGTGAGATTTTAGAAGAACTCTGCCTGGGAAGAAGCGGTATGTGTGTGTGTGCATGTGTGTGTGTGTGAGATTTTAGAAGAACTCTGCCTGGCACTGGAGAATGAGACAGGGAGGGGGTCTGGGGCCACCAACCAGCTCTCTTTCTTCCAGAGCCTGGTATGGTAGAGGGTTGCCATGAAGGGCTTGGGTGGGTGACCCTTCTCACTCCAAGTATCCCATACAGTAGAACCTGGGAAAGTTCTCAGCCTTGAGGTAAAACTCCCTATGTCAAAAATGGATATTTTGAGAGAAGGACTGTGTTCAGAGGTCAGTGGCATCCCCATTTACTCCCTCTGGGCAGTTGGCAGGGGTCTGTGGAGAGGGAGGGGGTCTAATCACAAGATGGCTCTGACTGCATCTGTAGTAAACCAGGGCCAGTGGCAGGCAGAGAGTTGAAGTAGAAAGAATGGCTCAAGCTGGGGGCTCTGAGCCCCTGAACCATAAGGGAAATGACTAAGAAGTAAAGCAGTTCCAACTCGGAGAGGTGCTCAGAGGTAAGGAAAAGATTCCAGCAACAGGGGTGGGGTTCAGGGAAGCAGAGCTTTCCTGAGCTGCAGAGCAGATTTCCAGGTGGGGGTGAGGGGGTGGGGTACTCAGCTGCTGGAGGAAAGCAGAGGCTGCTCCTCCCTGAGGTCTGCAGGCCTGGGAAGAGAATGAGGTAAAAATAGCTCTGTGCCTTGGCAGACCTAATAGGGAAGATTGGGGGCAGCAGCATTTATGGTAGTCAGACTGAGGGGGTAGCGTGCTTGGGTGGCCAGGCACAGAGAGAGAGAGAGATTTGGAGAAAGGCCCTCCGGGATGGTGTGAGTTCTCCAGAATGGGAGCAGGAGGGGGTGCTGTACTCCCCACTGCAGATGTGGGAGGTGAGGATATGGCAATGGGGCGGTGTGGAGGGGATAACTGAAAGGATGGGAAGGCCCCACCTGTGGGATCGTCTGACCTTTCACACCTTCTCCTGGGGGACAAAGGAGAGAAGCCCATATCCCAGATTCAGAGAATTGCTTGACAATGATTTCACAGCTTAAGTTTGCATTTGGCCCCTAAACACACACACACACACAATCTCCCACTCCAATCTATCAGAGGCTTCACCTTGAACTCACTTCTGAGTCATTATTGTCCTTTTCTGGCATTTCCCTCCCTGTTTCCCAAATAAAAACTAGCAGTTTGGCATCCCTTCCTATCAGGCAACACCTAGTTAATGAGAGAAGTGAATCCTATTAGTAGCTAAGGATCAATGAACTGAAAACTGCTGGGAGAATCAGACAGATCATGGGCACCATGCAAATAGGGGAAGCTGTGATCATTAACAATACAATTCTCATAGCTCTAGTGGTGCAACTGGTTAGTGCCCTGTACCATAAATGCTGCTGCCCCCAATCTTCCCTATTAGGTCTGCCAAGGCCCCCAACTGTCCTTTCCCCTGACTTCTGATTGTCTAAGGCCAGAGTGGCAGCTCTGCCCCTCAGAAGGGAGAGTTAGGACCTGCCACTGTTGACCCCAGGATGTAGACCCACCTGGCAAAAAAATAGCTTGTCTTTTGAGCCTGATTTCTCTGTGCATCTTGGTGGCTGATATCCCAAGTCTGGATGTGGGGAGGGGTGGCAAGGGAGGCAGGAGGAGGGGACGTGGCCAAAGGGAAATAGCCAGGAAGTCTCTCTTCCATGCCTCTCCCTCTCCTTATCCAGGGCAGTACCCTGTGTGCCCCAGGATGTAGGCCCACCTGGCAAAAGATAAAATTCTCCCAGACAACAATTTGAATATTGGAATTCTTTTAGAATCCTGAAAGGGGTCTAAAATGGAAATGTATTTTCTGGAGCAGTTTTGGTGAGGCAGTTAATGACCTACACGTGGACCTATCAGACCGGCTCCAAGTGCTTGAGGACAGGACCAGGAAGCATTTAAGGGATTAGGTGGCTCATGGGCATTAAAAGGGAGGACACCAGGGTTGGAATGAGGGCCTGCTGGCTTCTTCTCCCCAAATCCTAACCCAACATAGAGCTCCTTCCTGGGCTCAAGGCAAATCAGGGCTACCTTGGTCCAGAGAACCCCAAACCTTTGCTCAAAAATATTCCCAACTGGGGCTATGGTTCCCTTTCACCCCCTAAGCCTAGTGGCCATGGAGAGAGAGCTTACCACATCCTTCCTCCAAAAAGCTGAGTTTGGATTGTTTCTCCTGGTCACTGAATCCAAGCAGGGAAGGTATTTTAGGGGTATTTCCTAAGACAAAGGAAATCATACTCCCTCTGATTTATTTTTTAAGTAAATAAAGTCTGACTATTGAAAAGGTCAAAATCAAAAAGGGATGAGTGGGCAACTGATAGAGACAGGAGAGGGACCATCATTGCTAGGCAACCGACCTCAGAGAGGAGAAGTAGTTTGTTCCATTTTTTTGGACCCTCACCATCAAGCATATTCATCATTCTATTATTATAGACTTTTTGAGCTGGAAGATGCCTTAGAGATAATCGACTTCAGCCCCTTCATTTTGTAGCTGAGGAAGCTGAGGCCCAGAGAAGGGAAGTCACTTGCCTGTTGCCACTCGAGTTATTGGGTGTCAACGCTGGGGCCCCTCCTGCTACTCCCTGCTCCTGCACCTTCTCCTTCTATTCCCAGACTTTGCAGCAGAAGTCAGGGTGGAGACTAGCCCTAACCAAGGGTTAGTTCTGGCTCCTTCATTTTCTGAGGATGACAGTTACAAGGGCTTGACACTATGGCTGCTTTGCATATGGGTTGGTGTGCATGAGTTTTAGCTAAGAGTGGATAAGGTTGATGGCCATTAGCTGCTCAGCCTTATAGTACTATGGTAGGGGAAATATATGGTCACCTAGCCCAGTGACAGTGGGAAGGGAGGGGTGCAGGGTGTAGAGCGTGGGGCTTCTACACCAGTGTGGGTGTCCCCTGGCATGGACTCTGTATCTGGCCATGAGAGGACCACATTGGCCCCTTTCTCCTCAGCCTCCCAGTACCTGACAGGGCATCTGCTGCTTTGTGTTTTTGTGGCTGCAGGCCTTTACTCAACACTGCTCTCTCCAGTGTCTGCTAGTGCCCCTAACTGCCCTTTCCCCTGACTTCTGATTGTCTAAAGCAAGAGTGGCAGCTCAACCCCTCAGGAGGGAGAGTTAGGACCTGCCACTGTGGGCCCCAGGATGTAGGCCCACCTGGCAAAAAAATAGCTTGTTTTTTTATCCTGATTTCTCTGTGCATCTTGGTGGCCGATATCCCAAGTTTGGGTGTGGGGAGGGGTGGCAAGGGAGGCAGGAGGAGGGGACGTGGCCAAAGGGAAATAGCCAGGAAGTCTCTCTTCCATGCCTCTCCCTCTCCTTATCCGGGGCAGTACCCAGTGCCCACCCTGCCTGCGGGGAATAATGAAAACTGGGATCAGCAGCGGCTGACTCTGACGACAGTGAAGTTGTTTGCCTTCTCTTACTCATAGGAACCTCTCCGGTTAGAGTGCATCAACAGGCCTCTTAGAAAATTCCTTCCCTACCCCCAGCAGCCTCTTTCCCTTCTTCCCCTGATTCCCAATTGCATCATCCCAGGACCACAGATGGCTAGTGATAGAAGGTAGGAGGCCAAGGATGGGACTGGGGAAGATTCTAGAGGGAGGAAGGGAGGGGGTTCTGTTTAAATTGTGTTTATTAATTCATGGGCCTGGGTTTGTGCCGCTCCTTTCAGCCCCAGGGCCCTCCTGATGAAGCATTTAAAATGTGGTTTCCGCCCAGCCTAACACATTGTGTACTCCTTCTGCCTCCCTACCCACCAGCCCCAACGCTGCACGCTCACCAGGGCCTCTTTCTCTCAACCCCATCTGCACCCATCCCAAGCCCCATTTAAACCCCTTTTCCTCATCTTAGCCCAAGAAGAAGCTGAATGCACCCTCTGATCTGGCCACACCCAAGATCGTGTCTTTTGACCTTCGGCCTGAGACTGAGTCCTTTGACCTGAAGCCTGACACAGTGCCTGAGCTCCCACTGTTTGACCAGACGCCTAGGACACTGCCCTATTACCCAGAGCCTGTGCCTCTGCCCACTCCAGAGAAGCCGACAACTGGGGAGGGTGCTTAGAGTCTCCTGAGTCACATAAGGCCATGGGCATGGGGTGTCACTCCAGGCCGCCATCAGCTGACTGGTAGTCAGTGATGGGATGGCCAGCCTCTTCCAAGCCCCTGCCCCTTGTGGGTGGGTGGTGGGTACTGTACAAACACTCTCTGTTATGCAGGGTTCAGGCGAATGTGGTGTGTGCAATGGGGTGAGAGGTAAAGGGATGGGGACCCTCCCCTACCTCTTAGCCTTGCTTGGCTGCACCCAAAGCTGCCCTGCATGGAATTGCATGGAACTCAGCACCATAGCTCCTGAGTCTCCCTTCCCTCCCCCTCGGGGACAGGCCAATTTGCCTCAAAGTGTCTTTGGAGAGGGCCCTCTGAGGCCCAGGCCCAGGGTCTGTTCTGTGCCCTGTCCACCCCCTCCCTGCAGCTAGGGAAAATATTTATACTTACTTGTTCCAGTTTTTTTCAGAAAATGTTTTGCAAAGAGATGGCTTATGTTTGCCAGATCCTGTCTTGGGTGGGGCACCCAAAAGCTGCCAACTCAGAGACCAGAAGGGAGAACATTTTAGCTGGTCTGGCTTGGATCTGGCCTCCCTATAGCACAAAAGTGTTTTTCCAACTTCTTTTTTTCATAATCCCCCAAAGGATTCCTTGTGGATATTTCCTCCCTAATTGTTCCTTCCCCCATGGAAGTTTAATACTACAAATATGCTATATACTATATATCTACAGGTATTCTATATACATCTTGGCAACCTGAAATTGGAGATCCTGAGTTTTTTTAAGACTTTCCCTCTCTTCCACCTCTCCCCCAGTCTGGACCCCTTTCTAACATACTAAGCAGAAGCTGGGTCTCCGAATCACCTCTCCAAAGTCCTCTCTGGCCACTCCCAGGTGGTGGTTGGGACAGAGCTGCTTAGCTCCAAGTCAAGAAAGGCGTCTCACCCAGAGCCATATGACATTGTCCCACTTCCCTGACAAATGTGAAGTGCTTGGCCAAAGACCAGGTACATTAGTAGATGCTCAATTAAATTATAATCATTAAAATCTTCGCAAGTCAGAGGATCTTAAGTTTATACAGCAGAGTTGAGGAGTGGAGTGGAAGAGGCTGGAACTCCCCCTAAATCCTTTCTGTACTGGTGCCTTCCTGGCTTGGGGAGCTGTGTGTGCTCAGCAGGGTGCAGGGGAAGCTGTGCATGCTTTTGTTCAGACATGGTCATTAAAGGTAACTCTGGAAACCAAGCCTGTTGGAAGTAGTGGTTTTATTGAATAAAAACATGAAAACAGAACATGAGAGCCCTCCTTCCTTGCCACCCCCTGAGGCCCGTCCTTTGGTTTAGGAACTGCCAGGGAAGTAGGGGTGGGACAAGGTGTCCAGCATGTATGCCCAGAGTGGGGGGAGGTGCTTTGGGAATGTGCTGGTGGTGTTTGTAGCAGCAGGCAGACTGGGTGGGCCGGAGAGAACACTCCAAAGCCGTGAGTCACAGGGGAAACCTGGCTTGGAAAGGGGAAGAAAAAGGAAAATCCATTGGTGGAGGGGAAAAGCTGAAGTCCTGGTGGAATATCCTCTCCAGAGCCAGTCTACTGGACACTGTCCTAGGACTCAGGTTGGGTTAGTTCTTCCTCTATCTGCTGATTTTCCACCCAGAAGGCAGCTCCTCTGGTATAAACCATCATGGGGGGTGGGGGGGAAACTACAGTGAATGCGGTTATCTTCCCAGGTGCCTTGCTGGACTGGGGGAGAGATGCCCCCACATTCAAGAATAAACTTCCCCTCACTGGGATTACTCCCTAATGTTGTATTGTTTGAGACCTTGCATCAGGCATCAGGAAGATGGGATTGGCTGCAAGAAGTCTGCAACTCTCTCCCCAGCCCTGCTCACTTCTAAGCTCAGCTGGCAAACACCATTCTTTATCTAGGAAGCCAGAGGCCAGGAAAACCAGTCAGCTCAGCCTTTACAGGGTGGGGGAGAAACAGGGATGCTGGGGGTAGGGCAGGGAGACAATATGGATTTGTTTTCCAGCAGCTGGGACTCTTTCCTGTCTATTCCCCGCCCGTCACACTAATCCTTCCCTAGTCCATCCACATTTATCTGAGTTTAGTGAATGGAAAGGTTGTCCTCCACCCTTTGGTGGGGTGCCATGTGGATATTTAATCTGGGAGGCTATGAAGGACAGATCAGAGCTGAAATTTTTTTGATACTGGGGCTGCAGGTAAATTCTGGGTGCAGATGGATGAAGGGGTAGTAGAAGGTTTAGATCCTAGAGTTCTAAAATGGTATGTAAAAAAGGACTCAGTAGCAGGTAGGGAGAAGTGATTGCAAGAGACCCAAAGGGTATAAACTGAAATCAGAGGGAATGCTAAGAGAGGCTGGGTCTTCCTACACTCAGAACAAGGAAAACACCCTTTCAATGCTTCTGTGAGTGATGAGAGGCACAGAGATGGACAAAGTGCCATAGGATGCTCTGATAGTATCAAGCCAGCTATGGCAGTAGAAGACTACAAGTCCCAGCATGCCTTGAGCCCAGGTTACCTTGCCTGATGGGAGGTGTAGTTGAGTAATGGGAGCTTGAGGTGGCCTGGTGCCCACCAGAGCTGGTGCCCGGTTCGGATGAAGAGGTGGGGCCAGCATTCCCTCTTTGTCCCTGCTAATGCTATTAACAGGGAGGGAAGGAAGTTGGGAGAGGGTGTTCCTAGTTTTCAGTGTAAACTAGGAAACTGAGGGGATGGGGATGGGAGGGAAGAGGAAAGAGATTGGGGGCTGGGTAAAAAATTTCTGTAGCAGGTGGTACAGAGATACCAAGTTGCCAATGTGTGAGTGCATGTGTGTGTGTGTGTTTATGAGAGGGGCCAATTTGTGTTGCCTCATTTTTCTCAGTGGGATTTTCTTAAAATTCTGGGAACAATCTTAAGAAAACCCTTTAGAAAAAAACTGTCTCTCATTTCTTTGTCTGAAATCTTGAAAGAGAAGTCTGGGCCGAAGGGGAGGTCCTGTTAATGTTCTGGGTTATGCCCCCTGTCCCTTTTGTGGGCAGCTTCCCCTATATTGGTTGGGGTGTGTGCAGCTGAGATTCTGAAATGCTGGCCCAGAGGCAAGATCTTATAAAATCTTCCCTCAATGGAAAACAGTGCTGATGCTATGTCCTCCCCTGGATAGAGGGAACAACTGACTCTGAGCTCCAGGATTTCAGGGAATCTGGGAACATCACCCTAATTCCTGGCTCCTTGAGCTTCCATCTGAGAGGGGGTCAGAGGGGGTGGAGAAGCAAAATGGAAAAAGAATCTCTTCCTTCCGTTCCAAGGCCGGGAAGTCAAAACCACAAGAAATGTTTTTCCTGGGGAGAAAACCCCAACCAGCTTCTTTCTCTTTCCTCCCCTAATTTTACTTGAAGAGAGGGGAATGACCAACATGGAGCCAAACAGTATGAAGTCAAGGGGTGGGGAGGCATGGGTTACAGCTCTTTTTTCCTAAGACTGGTTCTGAAATGGTTTGAAGTCTGAGAATCGCACTCCCCTTAGTTTGCCTTTAAGCCATCCTACTTGGGGATCGCCTGCTATCCCCACCCCTCAACCTAAACAAACACTTCCCCAAACCCTTGCTTTTTAAAAGACCTGGCTCGAGCAGTGTATGACTTAGTGCACCAGAGGGCGCTCTGCCCATTTCCAAAGCTAAGTCGTATCCCACGGGACACACACAGTAAGAATGGTTAACGCAAGAGGAGTGGACTCAGGGTGCAAGGACTGGGTTGGAGGGTCGCAGAGCTATTTAACCGAGGTGCAATTACACTTCAGGCCAATCTCCGACCCGAAGTCATTTCCCTTCTCACTCTGCATATTGTCATTCATTCGACATCAATCTATAGGGCGCCCACGAGATGTCCAGCTCTGTGTCAGGCACTGGGAAATACAAGGGTGAGCAAGTCCAGGCCGATTTCACGTATCCCACGCACTCCCCAGGACCCCCACCACCCTGCCTTGGTTGGCCCAGCTTGCCCCCAGGACCCCGCCCTGCCCTACCGCTCTGCCCCCCCCTCATCGCCTTCCTCTTCCTCTCCCTTCAGGACGAAGTGAAACTGCCGGCCAAAGTAAGCATCAGCAAGTCGCTGAAGGAGTCGGAGGCGCTGCCTGAGAAGGAGGGCGACGAGCTGGGCGAGGGCGAGCGGCCCGAGGAGGACACGGCGGCGCTCGAGCTGTCGTCGGATGAGGCAGTGGAGGTGGAGGAGGTCATTGAGGAGTCGCGCGCCGAGCGCATCAAGCGCAGCGGCCTGCGGCGCGTGGACGACTTCAAGAAGGCCTTCTCCAAGGAGAAGATGGAGAAGACCAAGGTGCGCACCCGCGAGAACCTGGAGAAGACCCGCATCAAGACTAAGGAAAACCTGGAGAAGACGCGGCACACGCTGGAGAAGCGCATGAACAAGCTGGGCACGCGCCTCGTCCCAGCGGAGCGGCGCGAGAAGCTCAAGTCCTCGCGCGACAAGCTGCGCAAGTCCTTCACGCCCGACCACGTGGTCTACGCGCGCTCTAAGACGGCGGTGTACAAGGTCCCACCCTTCACGTTCCACGTCAAGAAGATCCGCGAGGGCGAGGTGGAGGTGCTGAAGGCCACTGAGATGGTGGAGGTGGGGGCCGACGACGAGGAGGGCGGTGCGGAGCGCGGCGAGGCTGCCGACCTGCTGCGAGGGAGCAGCCCCGACGTGCACGCGCTGCTGGAGATCACCGAGGAGTCCGACGCCGTCTTGGTGGACAAGAGCGACAGCGACTGAGCGCAGGCGCAGGGCTCTGCCCGGGTGGCCCCGCCGCCCCGCCTTTCCCTTCCAGTCCCGCCCATTCCCTCTTCCCAGCCCCACCCCGCATTCCTTTCTCTTTCTGAACTTTCTTTTTCCTATCTCTCTCTGCCGCAAAACAGGCTGAGATGTTTCTAAATTGAGAACACCTCCTCTCAAGGAGCACCTCTCCAAGTCTTACGGCTGTTAAGATGGGAGGGAGAGGCAGCCTCCACAACGGACAGCCCCAACTTGGACATAGTATGGTGTGGAAATGAGAGGAGAGTGATCCATGTCCTGGTTGTCCAATCTGGGGATCTTAGAGGAAATTGCTGACACTTACATCGTTGGGTTCCCTAAGGGCAGGCCGTCTTCCCCCGAGCCTCCCACTCACATTCACACCCAGCTGCTGTCATTCCTACTTTCTGAGCTCTTCTTTCTCATCCTGATCCCTGTAGTCTTCAAAGCCAAGATTACTGTGAAAGGAGACAGTGAATCCTGACGAGGACCCTTGCCCACATGGGAGGCCCCAGGCTTGAAGGACTTGAAAGCAGCTTCCGGGAGAACCTGCAGCAGTTGGGGAGAGGGCAGAGTGGGCCTGAGACTGGATGAAGGTCTAGCATAGTCTGTACATGCAAAGGGTCCCCATAAGGAAGGCTGAAGCCTAGCAGAGCCCTGGGGAAGGGGTGGGGTGGGGTAGTAATAGAACAATGTATGTGTGGAGGGAGGGGCACACTCACATATTTCTGCATCTGCACGCAGGAGCACATGCTACAGCTTTGGGAAGGAGAACCCGGAATAGTAGTAGGTGGAAATGGGTGAAGAGCCGAGAATTCTTCATTAGCAGTATGACAAACACAGGACACGAATCCCTTCTTATTGGGCTTCTCAGAGGACAGCAGGACCACTTCCAGGATAAAAGAGAGGAAAGTGTGAGAAAGCCATGATCCAAAGAAAAGAGATAGGAAAGCCTCACCCCAGTTCCCCAAATGGGATCTGGATGGTGCCCCTAGGGGCCACCCATTTGTCAAAGCCCAGAAAGTGTCCCAGAAGGGGGCAGCACCAGGCTGTGGAGATAAAAGAGAGGACAGTGTGAGAAAGTGATGATACAATAGAAAAGAGATTAGGAAAGCCTCACCCCAGTCCCCCAAATGGGATCTGGATGGTGCCCCTAGGGGCCACCCATTTGTCAAAGCCCAGAAAGTGTCCCAGAAGAGGACAGCATCGGGCTGTGGAGAGCTGGGAGTGAGGAGGGAGGCCGACTGGAAAGAGACCAAGGTGCAGATGGCCAGGCCACCAAGCTGAGAGGGGGAGGGGAGGGGAGGAGAGTATAAAGCAGCCCAGCCTCAGCTCGCTCCTGGCAGTTTCTTCTCAAGATCCTTCCCTAGAGTTAGTATCCTATAGCTGCAGGACTGTCAAGACTTCCTTGCTCTGTGGGCTCCTCTCCTGAATCTTTGGGATTGAGAGGAGAGTCACTCCCAGACAGAAGGCCTGATTTCTGTAACCCACTGACCAGGTTCTCCTCAGGACACCTCAGTACCCCTGTTCCTCTTGGGTAAAGGTGGCTTGTCAAAAGCAAGGACAACTTCCCTCTCCAAGTCACAGCCCCAACAGTAGGGCTGAAGACCCGACCCCTCATCTTCCCTGCTCTGCTTTTTTAGAATTGCAGCTAATTATTTTAAGGGGTGGAGGGAGGGAACCTGGGGACACAAACCTTTTTTACAATACAAAGCTTTGCTTACTCCCGCTTCCTTAGTTCCCTTTTCTCTTCTGGTTGGAGAGGGGCAGCTGAGGGAGGATGGGGATTGTGGGACAAGGTCCCTTGGTGCTGATGGGCTGAAGGGGCCTGAGTTGTGAGCAGATACAGTTTTCTGTGGGCTCTGGGGAGCCTTTCACGTTGCTGTGTCCTGGTGAGCAGCCCGACCAATAAACCTGCTTTTCTAAAAGAATCTGTGTTGGATTGTATTCCCTGAAGGCAGTGACATAGGGTGAGTTTCAGAAGACAGGAGGAAACCATGGAGGGAAAAAGAAAAGACTGTTGGTTTAAACTTGCCCCACTTGCTGGAGTGGGGGTGGGATATATTATCATCTCCATTTTAGAGATGAAGAGAGAGAATAACTTGTCTAAGGTCAAGTAGCTGGTAAATGGAGCTGGGATTCTAAGCCAGGCATCCTGGTTCCACAATAAATTTTGACTGTTAAGCCATCTGTAACCCTGTATTGTTTAGACTTACCTCCCTGCTCTCACAGCATTAGCCCTCCAACATACCCAGTTACTCTACTCAGCCTGAGTGTCCCCCAAATACATGCTTCTGAATCATAGGCCTAGAGGAGGCAGCCTGGGGTAGGGGGGGGTAGTCAGAGGCCCTGACTCCGAGGGCTGGATCATACAGAATGGATTCCAGGGCATGTTAATACATGCCAGTCATACCCACACAGCATATTTAATTTCTCCCCACAACCCCAGGATGGGTACCTATTTCATTGCCTATGCAGCCTCTCTTCCCCATGAGTAGCCTACCCCACCTGCCTACAAATTGTGGATTTCCTAGAGCAATGGACTCAAATTAACATGTGTGTTCTGTCTGCATCAAACTCACCTGGGAAGGAGTTTCCCTAATAATGTCATCTGGGGCTCTATCCCAGCTTCCTGCCACCTCAAACAAGCCAGGTCCTTCTTCAAGGACCATTCATCCCCCTTAGAGCCCTGCCCCCACCCTCAGCAACAAGCATAGCTATCTAAAGTTCTAAACACAAAGAAGGGTTGGATTCCCACCAAGAGAAATGAAAACTGATGCTGAAAATCGGAGACTGGGAGCCAGGAAACTTCCTTCCTACCAAGAGAGACACACCAAGGATCTTTCTTGCTCTGGGATCCAGGTGTACAGCTGTGAGAAGCAGTGAATGATGTCAGAACTCCAGCTGTGGGGTAATAAGCCCCAGGGAAACCAGGAAAGGCCCTGGAATTCCAGACCATCATTTATTTGTCTTACCCACAGCAATAAGGTTCCTGGCCCCTCCCCCTTTCATTTCACAATCCTCCATCCTCACCCCCATCTCCAGGCACTGGTCTACCACACTTTAAATACCAGCACAGTTACTTGGCTGTACCTTCCCTACTTAGCTCTGTTGTGGCACCACTTTGTTAAGAGCAGTCCTAATTCTCTGAGCAGCCACTTTTCTGTGGCCCCTGTACCATGGCCTCTTTTACATCACAGTGCGGAGCACACATCTCCAGAAGCTCTCCCAGGATCAGAAATTACTCATTTCCATCTTCTTTTGTAGCAGAGGGGAGGTGAAGGGCTGGTCTCAGGCATGATGCAATAGTCAACCACCTACTGATAGGATCTGATGGGCACTCCAAAGTCCCACACTCACAAAACATCTTTTCAACCAACCCATCATGCACTTGCCCACCCATCATTAGCATTATTTTGCTGGGTTAGAACCAGGCAATAAATAGCAGTATTTTTTCTCAAAGAATAAATGTTTCCTTCAATCACAGAGATCTAAGAAAGTTCCTCTACAGCCTCAGGTTGAGCTGACAAATCTCTAAATGGTACCTCCAAAGTCTTTTGCCCCAAAAGGTAACTTTCCACTGGGGTCAGGAGTAGACTGCTGCAGCCAGTCTAGGACTGGTCCAGACCCTCATCTACTCTCCCCTGGAGTATTTGAACTGACTTTAGATTCTCTTCTAAATGATTCCCCACACTACAGCCAGATATCATGATGATATAGGAATAGACAGATCAATATTTTTAAAAAACACATTTTACATTTAAATACCTTCCCTTGACCAAAGGGTTAAACTCCTTGGCATGGTTCACAAGGTTCCCTTAAGAGTTTGGTTCTTGCCCCAGTTCTTACTGCTCTTCAACATAATATTTAGAGAGAAATGGACCACACACTTTCAGGCCTGCAGGTTACAGCTCAGGCTGTTCCCTCTCTAGAATGTCCTCCCCCTTTCTACCTCCCCTCATACACCAACCTCTTCCCCAGCTCCACTCCAGTCATTCTCTTTGCTCCTTTCTCAGAACTCCCATAGAACTTTATGTCAATAAACATTTGTTGAATGAACGAAATAATTATATTGCAATTACACCTTCCATTGCAACTGAAATAAATTTACCTCAAATGGGCTTCAGCAGAAACAAACAAAAGAAAAGAACAATGAAAGCTGAAAAAAAAAAAAAAAGAGGGAATTAATGTAATTGAAAAAGTTCCTGATAATAGGTCCAGGGGTGCAAGTTCTGTATGTAATATCATTAAGAATATATCTCTCTTCTTACCTTCTCTTTTCCACTGTGTTTGTTTCATTAATAATGAGATTTTCCCCCATGTGTTGGCAAAGATGACGTCACCAGTTACAGGCTTATGGCTTAATGGTTGAACAACTTCATTTAAGAGGGTATCTTTCCAAATCCTTACAGCCAGAATCTCAGATATGATGCCCATTGGCCCTGATAGGTCACATATTCAAATCACTGTGTCTCTGACCAAATCTAGGTCATGTACAACTTCTAGAACCCACCTGAAGAGTGGAATTGAGATTGAAGGAAGGCTGATTTCCCAAAGATAATTAGGCTGCTGTTATCAATAGAAAGAGGAGAGGATGATGTGCAGACAAAACAACAGATGTTCTTTCCAAATGTTCTGTTTGTGACACTGTGCTAGGAGCCAAAAGGCTAAAAATAACAACTTATCTAGCTTTTGATTTAAAGGGTTTTCAATTTGTGGGAGAGGCAAATGTTCCAAATAGCTCAAAGACATGACTGTAGGTGAGGAAAAGCAAAATGCAGTGGAAATACCCTGGAGACGGATTAATCCTGATTAAGGATTAACATCCTGGGGAATATAGGGAACCTTAAAGGAGGAAGGGAGTCTTTAAATCATGACCCCAAAACATGGGTAGGATTTCACATAGATGCTGTTGAAGGGCTAAGGCAGTATTTTGCTTGATTTTGATATCACCAGAGCCTAGCAGTATCTCAAGTGTGCTTGCATTGGTTAATGTTATTTGATTGAAAGTATAAGAAGAGGACACGGCCCAAAGGAAAAAAGAAATTTAGGTTGGAAAGCTGCCAAGATATCCCAAGAACTCCAAGGACTTTCTGAGCAGCCAGACTAGGACGACTAGAAATCAGGGGATCTCCAGGGACTTCTGAGAGGGAGTTGATGGATGGCTCTCTCTAAACTGCTGACATTAATGGGACTCAGCTCTAAGGGCTCCCAAGCTCTGTGCCTCTCAGTTTCAAATTCTAGATTCCTGGCAGAGAGAATCTGATTAAGCCCGTTAGTATCATTGTTCACCCTTGATTTAATCATCTATAGCCAGGAAGACAACCATACAATAACAGATGTGGCTGAAGGAACCCATTCCAGTGTATGACTGGGTGGTGGGGGCAGGGGAGGCAAGGAGCAGAGGAGAGCAGTTCCCAGGAAAGGAGAACTTGTGAGCTAGGCAGGACCCAAGTGATATATATTAACATAGTAGGTACTCAGTATGTATTAATTCAATGAAAGCAGTGATGTGGGGACCAGGGAAGTTCTCCAGGCAAAGGGAACAGTGTGCAGAAAGGCAAAGAGTCAGAAAGCTGAAGGCATGATTGAAGAACAGTTAATAGAATTATGGGGTGTTAGAACTAAGAGGGGTTTTGTTTTATAAATGAAGAAATAGAAGGAGTCGTTTTACAGAGGAAGTTGGTATATAGACCCAGGATAGAAAGTAATTTATAGGCAAGTAATAAGAGTCAGCATAAAAGAATTTTCAGAAAAGAGGTGGTCCTTGAAATGCTATAAATAGATGAGTTTGCCAAGGGAGAGAGGAAAAGAAGAGGATGAAATTTAGAATTAAAAGCAAGAATGCCCACCATTAGGGGAGGGTGTGGGTGTGGGTGTGGGAGCAGCAAAGTAGACCATGGGATAGTCAAAGAGAGCAGGATGTTCTGATGGGTGCAGAGCACTTTCATAAACATTATCTCAGATAATTCTAACATATGCTGGATGTCCCTCTGCTCAGAAAAGCCCTACCCACTCCGTCCTGGGCTTTGTCTCTGCTGGGTGACCAGGATCCCTGGCCCTGTCCACAGCTGCTTGGTCAAGGATGAATAACTGGTCTTGTCTGGGCCAGTAAAATCCTTTCTGCCAACAATTTAGAATTTTGAACTGACAACCACAGAGACTGAACATTTTCAGCCCCAAGACAAGTCCTGACAAGGGAAGGGCAAAGCTCTAGTGGGGTGTTCTACAAACGCCCTCTGGTAGGTTCCTGGAACTGCCCTCCCCAAGGTGTGGTTGTTCAACTCTTGATTGAAATTTGGGAGAGATCTCAATTTCCTTCCAATAAGTCTCCCTCCTTGTTAGTTTTTTGGCTTTGTGTGTGTGTGTTTTGCATAAGATAAGAATAGCTAGCATATATTGAGGGGTTACAAGGTGCAGATGCTGTATTGAAAGCCTTGTAGGTTATCATTTAATCTTCACCACAACCTATGAGGTAGGTGCTCTCACATTCCCTATTTCATAAACGAGGAACTGAAGCTCAGAGAGGTTAAACAGTTGGCCCAGAGTCCCACTGCTGTGTAGATGGGCTGCTGAGCAGTGGGCCCTGCCAGGACTGCACATATTATCCTATATGTTGTGTGCTGCACAGTATGGTATTCATCTGCATCTAATAAGAGCATAAAAGAATTATCAGAAAAGAGGTCATCCTTGAGGTACTAGGAATAGATGAGTTTACCAAGGAAGAGAGTTAGGGAGAGAAGAAGATGGAATTTAGAATTAAAGTAAATTGAAAGTATCTGCCAATCAAAAACACTTTAATGCAAACTCACCAAGGTAAGAATTATGTTTTGTATTTAAAGATGATGATGCTATGGCTCACAGAGCTTAAGAAACCTGCCCACGGTTGCACAGTTTATCCTGTGTCTGACCCAGGGTTCAAACTCAGTGTGTTTCACTTCAGCTCCCATCAGCTTTCTAGTTAACGCAATTGCTTCTATTAGCTGGTGTGACGGTCAAGGGACAAAAGAAGGAGGATAATCAACAGTACCAGACTCTAGAGCAAAGTTATATAAAATGACTTACAAGACATCAGCTTTCTTGAAGAGAAAGGTCTGGTGGCCTTAAAGAGCATTGCTCTATGGAGAGAAGAAGGCAGAAGCCACCGGTGGAGCAAGTGGGAATGAGGACGTGGGGGCTATGATGGAAAGGTTGGTAACTTGAGGATCAAGATAGGAGAGAAGGAGAATTTTCAGAGACAGTAAAGAGGGATTAAATGGAAAAGGTCAGGAGGGAGAAGAGAATTGATAAAGCTCAGAGAGGGGTGGGGTGGGACCAAGAGCACATCCATTCATTCAGTAAGTATTTACTGAGAAACTCTTATGTGCCCCACACCGGGGAGACCAAGGAGCAGCAAACTGGCAAGATCCATTTTTCCGGGAACTGACTGTATAATGAGGAAGACAGGTAAGAAGCTGTAAACAGACCAATAAAGTGAGAATTATGATAAAAGCTCCACAGAAAACAACCTATTAGAGATAGAGATTAACAGGCTGGGAAGTTAGTGAATTTGTAATCTAGGTAAGGTTAAGCCAAAGTGGCTCATCTCTGCTACATTTGGTCTTCATGGGGGTGGCTTGAAATCTGTGAGCTGGAGTCATCTGGAGGTAGGCTCATTCACAGGTGAAGCTTGGTGTTAGCTGGGCCTTAGCTGGGCTCTTGGCCAGAACACCTTCATGTGGCCTCCACATATAACTTAGGCTTCCTCACAACATGGTAGCTGAATTCCAAGGGTGAGTGTTCCAAGAGAGAAAAATGAGCCCTTTTGTGACCTAACCTAAAACCTGATGAAGCATCACTTTT
Organism: Manis javanica; assembly: GCF_040802235.1. Lineage (NCBI taxonomy): Eukaryota > Metazoa > Chordata > Mammalia > Pholidota > Manidae > Manis > Manis javanica. Next base: position 161,315,618 of record NC_133159.1, on the reverse strand, counting down.
ATTGTAGTCTGTTGATTAGAAGCAAGTCACTGAGGGGGTGGAATTAGACTCTACCTTTAGAGGGGAGAAGTGTCAAAGCATTTGTGAACATGTTTATAAACCACCAGGAGCTTGAATGGATTGGGCTTCCTATGCTCTGTCGCTTGATGGGTGGGAGGTGGGAGCCTCATCTTCCTCCACAACCTCTTTAGAACCTGTGTTGGGGATCCAAGAAGAAGGTTAAGCTTGGAGATATAATCAAGGAAGAGCAGTGATTCAGGCTCTTGAATTAGACGTTCTTGGATTTGAATCCTGACTCTGTCATTTACTGGCTTTGTGTTCTTGGGTAAGCCACTTAAATTTGGGTAAACCTCATTTACTTTATCTGTAAAATCACAGTATCTTCTTCATGGGGTTATTGTAAGGATTAAATTAGTAGATGGGTACGTAATACATGCTCAGAACACTGGCTAGTGCATAGTAAACACTCCATAAAGTATTAACTCTTGCTCATATGATTATCCAACATATGTATATTAATATTTAATTAACTCAGGCTTAGGTGAGTTCTGGGCTAGATGCTGGGATTATGAAAATGAACGTACAGGAGTTCAAGCTTCCAGGAACCTAAAACTCAGAGGGAGATCTGGGCAGAGTCCAGGTCTTGGAGTCAACCAGATCTGATCCTCATTCTGAGTTTGCCTGTAGTTTCTATCTGTGGGACCTTGGACCAGTCTTTCATTTTCTCACTCATAGTTTCCTCAGTTGAAAATGAGAACTATAGTAGTACCTATGTCACTGGGTTCTGATGAGCATCAGCTGATGTAATCTATGTAAAAAGCTTAGCACAGTTCCTGGAATATGGTAATTACTTACTAAATGTTAATTATTACTTTTATCAGGAAGTAGGCTAATAAGTGGATACATTACAGTGCAAGGCAGAGAATACTATATAAGATGGGACACAACCCACTAGAGGAGTCCAGCAGAAGAGATTTACTTTGCCAGGAAGAATCTCAGAAAGCCCAAAGGAAGTGATGTTAGAACAGGGCTTTGAAGAATGAGTAAGAGTTTTCAGGTAAGGAATGAGGAAAGTGAAGGTATTCCAGGTGGAGGGAAGAAAATCTGCAAAGGCATGAAGTTACAGAAGGTGTTAATATGTTTGGAGGAAGATGATGAATTCAGTGTGTAGCTTAAGGTGTGTGGGATAGAGGCGGTAAGAGCTGGAAGAGGGAGTTGAGGTCAAAGCATTGGCTTAAGTGAGAGAAACTGCCTGTCTTTAAGTCAAGTAGCTGGGCTGGAGAAAGGTTGTGTAGGTGGAATGGATAGGCTCAGGGGTAAATTGTATGTGTGAATATGAGGGAGGGTGGTGAGAGAAATAAAGGCCTGCTGGTGAGGAGTCAAGGGAGGAGGGCAGGATTTTGAGAAGATGGAACAAAGTTATGGCATGTGGAGTCCAAAAACCTGGCTCTGAACCCACCTGGTATACCTCTGAGTCTCTTCGCAATCTTAAGATTGTCATACTATTTTTCTTTTTTTGAAACAGCATTTTACTTTTTTTATATATTTGCTTTTTTTGTTTTTTTTACTGTAGTTGATATACAATATTATATTGGTTTCAAATATACAACATAGTGATTTGACAGTTATCCACATTATTAAATGCTCATCCCAACTAGTGTAGTTACTATTAATGTAGGGAGATGTTGTAGAAATATTGACTATATTCTCCATTGTACTTCTATCCCTGTGGCTAATTTGTATGTTGATCGAGATTTTGTGCTCTTTATCCCCTTCATCTATTTCACCCAACTTTCCCTAGCCCTTTCCCCATGGTAACCAACAGTCACTTCTCAGTGTCTATGAATCTATTGCTGTTGTGTTCATTTTGTTTTTTTTTAGATCCACATATAAGTGAAATCATATGGTATTTGTCTTTCTCCACCTGGCTTATTTCACTGAAGGTCCGTGCATGTTGTTTCAAATGGCAGGGATTCTTTCTTTTTGTGGCTGAATTGTATTCCACTGTAAATATATACCATCTCTTCTTTTCCCATTCATTCATCCATTGACAGACACTTTGGTTGTTTCCATACTTGGCTATTGTAAATAACGTGGCAATAAACAGAGGGGTGGAAATAAATTTTGCATCAGAGATTTTGTTTTCTTTAGGTAAATTCCTAGAGGTGGAATTACTGGGTTGATGTCATACTATTCTGGCCTTAGTTTCCTGTCAGTAAATAATGTGGACTCTCCTATCTGTTATCCATAATTGTTGTGAGAAAGGAAAGAGGTAATGAGTAAGTGCTTTGTAAATAATAAATAAACAAATATTAGACCCTCTGTAATTAGGGAGGCAGTCAACTGCATGGGATAGCACAGTTAAAGTAGAGTTTAGGTGAGGTAAGAGGTTGGGGACATCTGTCCTACGGTGAATATAAAGATGAATGCCATGATACACATACTCACACACACACACTACAGATGGGAATGGGTCTACAGAAGGGCGTTGGGAAACTCCCAATCCTACCACCAGCAACCCTACTAGTAGCTCTATAAATATTCTCACCTTTCACTTGGATGTAAGGTTGTCCAAATATCCAAATCTGGAGTCTTTGTCCGGGTCTCACTTATCTAGCAATCCAGGAGAATTTTTGAGTAAAAGTTTATGATATATAATTTCTGGGGTAAGAATTCATAGTCCCCAGCAGACTCTTGGAAGGATCTGTGACTCTCTCAAAGATTAAGAGTCATTGATCTTCTCACCAGAAATTAATAAGAACAGCTGTCCTTGGGGAGAAGGAGTGGTGGGGTAAGGGGAGATTTTCATTTTTAACTTCGAACTTTTCTGAATCGTTTGAATTTTCTAACCACGAACATGTGTTAGTTTCATTGAAAAAACTGTCATCAGGGGACAGCTGGGTGGTGAGATAACCCGGCCCCTTTTAAGATTTCATCTTTATACCTCTTTGTATTCAACAAACACAAATAGGTGTTGTTTAAAAAAAAAAACCAAACCCTGATAGTATCAGTACACACACAAATCACTCTATTATGCAAAATACATACTTTATTTTGTAAGGTAAAATGTCTACATTTCCTCTTAACTACTGGCTTCAGTGCAGTAAAACTTGAAGTAGGTGAGACGAAAAACAAAAAGGCAGGCAATTTCAAGTATTTCAACCCAGACGAAAAAAAATAATGTGTATACGTGTCAATCTTCGTATGTATTCTCTTTTGCATTCCCGTGAACCGGCCAATGTGCTAGCCGTTGGCGTTTAATGCGCAAGACGATGGAACGGAGGGCAGGGTTTAATCTACGACCCTCTCCCCACGCACTCTAGTAATTACTCTATTTCCACGTCATGTTTCCGGGTGTGTGTGTCCCGACTCACGCACAAACTGAAGTTCAAAGCAAGCGGGAGTCACCCATGTTCTTCTTGCTGTCCCCAGAAACCCAATTCTGGCGTTGGGCCCCTTAAGGATCTGGCGTTACCTGGGGACTAACTGGCTGATTCCCACGTGGTAAGTGGCTCCTAATCTCTCCCCCACGTGGCGCCAAGGGCCGGGAAAAGGGAAAGCAGGCAGAGGAGAGCCGCATCAGGGGCATTTAAGTGTCTTGACGTCACGCGCTGCCAGGAACTCAGCTGAGTTTTCATCAGGATATTCCGGTCATCTTCCCTCCCTCCCACCGGGCCTCTGCCCAAGGCTTCGGCTCTTTCCCAGCTGCTGGGGAGGGAGGAGCTCTAATCCTCGGAACAGCCAACACTGGGGCGTTCCCAGCCTTGCCATGGCTCCGCCCTTTCCGCAGAGGATCTCCTCATTGGTCAGCGGGTGGGGCTTTGGGGTGTACCGTTCACGTCCCAAGGCCTTTGGATGGCCGAGAAAACTGGCCGTCTCATTAATTATGCAGGAGCGGCATGTCTGGGCCGGGTCGGGGCTGGGCGGGGATTGGCTGGAGGGGCCGTAATTCAGCGGCTTCCGGAGCTGCAGCGGCGTAGGCTGGGAGGGGGAGTTTGGGGTTCCGACGTCGCCGCGGAGGGAGCGAGCCCGAACCGGATCTTTGACTAGCACCCCTGCTGTACGCTCGCTCGCCGCGTCCGTTAGGAGAAGCCCCGCGGCCTGAGGGAGCCCCGCGGCCCGCACCCCGGCGCAAGCGCAGCCCCGGCCTGTCGGGCCTCAGCCCGAGAAACAGGTGAAGGGGGTGAAGGGTGGGGCCGACCCCCACACCCCGTGACGGTTGTTGGGCCTGGGGATCCCCAGGGGCGCCGAAAGGCCGGGAGCCTCTGAAGTGTTTGGGGGAGTAGTGGGCTGGGGGATACGAAGAGACACGGAGGGTCGCTCAGAAGGGACAACTCCCCGGGATGACAGGAGCGGGCCTCTTAAGGGACAGGGGGTGCTGGAAGGAAGTTTCGTTCTTCTCATTTAAGGGGAGACGCTAAAGAAGAGAGAGAATGGGCTCGAGGGGGAGGGCCATGGGGCGAGGGTACTCTAGGGTGGGAGTGGCTCGAGTAAGGGACAGCCCCCAGTTCCCTGCTTCCTGAGGCTCTGGGGACGTTCTGGCCGCTGGAGCGACTGTCACGCCGGCGGAGATCACGGGGGTGGGGGGCGTTTGGGAAGAGCTGCTTCTGCGCCGCCCGGCGGGGCCTGGCGGCTCCCGGCTGAGCCACTTCCTCGGCCTTGCCCTATTCCCACTCCTTTTGGATTCACCCGTGCCCCTCTGGAAGTAGGTATAGGTGTCTTTCCCCACAGCCTCACGGACGGGTTGGTTGTGGGTAGGATTATTGCATAAGAATCAAGTTTCCTGTAGAGAAATTGGCAGTCTTGTACTCTTTCTAAATTCCTTCCCGTCTTTTTCTAGGTTAAGCCGTGCTTTTCTCCTCCCCCTTCTAGAAAAAATAAAACCTCCATCAGGTCAGTTCTAGAGAGAAATAAATCTCTTTCTTTCTTGAATTGTTATTTTTTAAACACCTGGTAAATTCAGCCAGAAGATAAATAATTGAGTGCTTGCGTTTACTTCGTTGTGGTGTTGCTTAATTGCATAGGACAGAATGAACCAATCGAGAGTGGGAGTTTTTGTTTTAGAGCCAAGATCTTGGGTAAATGCAGAAGAGAGGGAAACAAAGACAGACTGGCTTTGGCTAAGCCATGTGTACAAACTTTACCTGTGTTTATGGGGGGTGTTTGAGCTTGTTAGCAAAATTCAGAACGTCATTCTGGTGCTTTATCCATGTTTAGTACACATCCCTCTGTGTTAATGTCAAGTGGGTGTATGATATTGACACCCTTTTTCTTATTAAAAATGTGTATAATGTGTACCTGCAGTTCTTCGTTTTGTTTTTTATCATGTGTGCATCTAAAGAGTATATTCTGTGTATGGTGTAACTTTTTGGCTGGCTGTGCTGGTAAAGCATTGGTTTGAATAAATGAGAGTGGAAAGTCATCTCAATCTTCTACATATGGATTTACCCTGTATTATGACTTGATTTAGCCCATTTTCTATTTATTTTATTTTAAATATGTCCGTGTTCCAGGAGTCAGCACATTTATTTCCTTACTATGTGTGCCAGACTGGAGTGCCAGCAGAATTTTCACTCAGACATTTGCATAGTGGGTTGGGGCAAGAAGTCTGGAATTAAAAAAAAGAATTATTGATGTTGGAGGGTTGATTTTAGACTCTGTATTTGTTAGCACACCCACCACAAAGAACCACTAGCAAATTAATGAATCTTTTGTTTTTATGTGTAGTACTTTGGGGAAGAATAACATTAAGAAATAGCCATAGCTATAACTTGACCTACAAAGGGCAGAGAGTTCTCATAACATGAACCCCATTTTACAGAGAAGGGAATTAAGGCCAAAAAACAAGGTGCTTACCTAAGGCAACCATAGGGATTAACTCATACCTTCTGTATATTTTGTGGTCTTTTGACTATTTGTGCTTAAGTATTAGATCTTGATTTAAAGGTGAGTATAGGCCCTGCTGGGAGAAGTGTCAGTGAAATTCTAATATATACCTGGACAGTGAAATACCACCACTAGGCTGTAAGACTCCAAGGGAGATATTTAATAAACAGATGAAAAAAGCAGTACAAATAGGGTTCACTTAAGTTACTTTTCTATCTAACTGCTATTCTAACTTGGGAAGTTTTTAGTTGGCATAATTTGTTATCAGATTTAACTGTTTGCTAATGAAAGACTTATTTATTTAGGCAAGCTTGTGAGTGGTAAACAGTCATGACCTAAAGTATCATTTAAACCAGACTTCCTTGTGGCCTGATCACTGATCGTTTGTGTCTCTGGCAAGTTGCCTTCTGCCTGTCTCTGTGTGTCTTTTGACATTCAGTTGTGAGATGAGGCAGAGATAGTGACCATCATTCCAGATGCAAAGTCCCACACCTTTTTACCTTGTAGTTTTCGCCCCGCTGGTGTACAGATCAGCAAATCCTTATTTTTGCTACTCTGTGAAAGTTGTCTTCTTCACAGAATTTGCAGTCTACTAAGGGGACTTGGTAAATGCTTTGTCTATACAATGTAACATTTTATCCTCTAAGAACTGGTGAGACATTAAGCCTGTGTAGCCCAGCAAGGTAGCTATTATTTATTAAAAATACATACAGCTCAGCTATAGAACATTCCCTTATCATGGGGTGTTCTTTTGGACGGTGTTGCACTAACACTACAGTCATCAGAGGAAGGGGACATTATAAGATCTGGAGTAGTCTAGGAGGTCTCATGACCAAAGGAGAGATTTGATCTGGGTACCAAATAATGGTTGGAATTTGAGAGAGAAAAAGAATTTGGGATGTGTGGTGATACAGCACAAACAAAATCCTGGTAGATTAGGAAGATAATGGTAAATTAGGGGAGGCATACCTATTTATTAAAGCCCTTGAAGACCAAGGAATTTTAATTCTCTCCTTTTGTTGCAGAAGATTTTAAGGATTTTTGAGGCTGAGTACTGGTGTTTAATGGTTATGGAATTCCTGTTATATGTCAGGACCCTGCCTGATGTTGGTTAATTTGCACAAAGTCAGTCAGTGCCCATGGCCTGTGCCCCAGGGGAGTAGTCATTGAGGCTGACCTTATAAATGGCCAGCACCCAAAGAGAAGTGTCCTGACTTACCAGATTTGTGTGCTTATGTGCAAAAATGTTTTTTTGAGAATTTTTAATTGGCTACAAATGACCACTCACATTTTATATCTTCTCTATTTAAAAATTTTTGCTGTAACTTTTGGGTCATTCATAAAAAATATAAGAGAGCACTTGAGAGACATCCCCAAATCCTGAAGAACTCATGCTGGCCTGGAGCAGCCTTGGTGAGATCCGGTAGGATGACATCGCTGGGCTGCATCAATCTTTGTTGGTTATGGTGCAAAGAATTAATATTGTGGCTACACGTTTGTTGCTAGGTACTTTGGCTTACTATGATACACTTTAGTTAGGATGGCCAGATGGTACTTTGATGGTAAATTGTTTAAAACATCTCCAGTTTTTAAAAGAAATAGCATGTGGAGGAAAGCATTTCTATTCTGGTCACTTCTCATTTATCATGTTTGGATTACCACAACTCTTAGGTCAAACTGGCAAACCTATATTGAGACCCAATTATTATGCTAGGTGGGACCCAAGAATTGTGAAATACAGTCCCTGTTTTCATGGAACTGGAGGTATTATTGTGGGGGCCACATTGTGTGCTGTGTCTGTATGGACTTAGAGTAGGGGAGTTGATGGGGTAGTGGTTCAAAGCTCAGGCTCTGGAGTCACACACATCTGTGTTAGGATCCTGTATCTGTCACTTCCTAATCAGAATCTGAGCCTCAGTTTTCTTATCTGTAAAAGGAGAGGATAACTGTACCTATGTTCTAGGGCTATTGAAAATTCAGTGAGATAATGCAGGTAAAAAGCTTAGCATAAACACCTGGCACACAGTATGAACTCCATAAGTTCCGGTTTTTATTACATGTCCAAGAAAAGAGATTAATTCCTCAGGGGTGAGAAAAAGGCTCTATCGTAAAGGGGTTTTCTCAGATGGGAACACCTGAATAGGATCTTGTAGGATGAATAGGAATTCTCCCAACAAAGTGGAGTGGTGAGCAGTTGCATTCAAGGCCAAAGGAACATGAGTGTGCAGAGGCCTAAAACAGCATAGTGTGTTCAGGGACCTGTACATGGAAATTCTTAATTTGGGAGAACTAAGCTGAGGGGAAAGGACACTGCTGAGCCATAGCTCTTAGCCCTCTCCTCTGTTATTAATTTGGTTCAAATGTCATTAAAGTAAGTTGTCCTGGTTACAAAAGTAATTCATGCTATTGTAAAAAAAGAATTCAATTAGTAGAAATATAAACTGTATTTTACATATATCCTGTTAATAATTTGGTGTGTATTTCTTCAGATTTTTTGCACCTGTTTCTGCTTACCAATTTATCTTGGGCATGTTTATTACAAATTTATTTCTAACAGCCTAATAAAAGGGTAATAAGGAAGGCAAATCTGTCCCTCAAATAAAATAAGGTTTGTATTATCTGGCTTTCCTTTCTGCTAGCTCCATCTGTAAGAATAAATGACTTTTGCTAATCATTGAACTTTTACTTGACCTTTGACCTTTTAACTATATTAGACAAGGAACTTACATTTTGAGCTTTTCTAGGGTAACTGTTTTCGAGGTGTTGAAACACTTAGGTGGTGTTGCCTGGTCTGAAGTTGCTACAGGAGCTATGTGGTCAGGTTCCTGGGGCTTTAATCCCAGATGCACTACCTCTTAGATCTTGGGTCAGTTGCTTTAACTTTTTTGTGTTTCACTTTCTTTATCCATAAAATGCAGATACCAGGTCCGATTGCAGGGGAGTTGTGAGGATTAAGAAAGATAATGTATAAAGTACTTTGCATAGTACCAAGTGGACAGCTCAAATTTGAGTGCTAATAATTACAATGATTAAAAACTGCAGTATCTAACTACAAAGTCAGGCAAGTTATGATTCATGGTAGCCATGAATGACCCAAAAGAAAGAAGGAGCAATTGAGGGATTCTAACCTAATAGGAAAAAAACTAAATGAACAGGGAGGGGGGCAGTTTTCATTATGGTGGGGAGATGGAGGCTGTCGTGTTAAAGGAATAGGCAAGGCAAACCATAATAAATTCCTGTTTATGTGAATGCCCTGTGATAAGTCTCTTTGCATCTTCCAAAAGCTATGATTGCTGCCTATTTATTTTAAGTAGTATTCAACATATAAACACATTAAAAATGTATTGTCACTTAGGAATTGAAACAGTCCCTTGGAGTTCTTCATGACACTAAAAGCACAGATATTATTGAAGGTATGAGGGGCAGCGGAGTCAGACAAGGAGGGTGAGACAGGGTACAGCATAGGGCTAAGACAGCATCTCAAGTGGACTGAGTGATCTCTGAGGCTGGGAGGGGATTGTCCCTTGACATTTGTACATTATCATACACTTTGGTGTTCGTGTGTGTGTGTGTGTGTGTGTGTGTGTATGCATGCTTGTGTTTTCATTCCAGGAGTAGAGCTTTAGCTTCCTGTCCTGTAACTTGGCAAACTCATCTGTATTCAAAATAGCCTTGTGGTGAAGAAGAACCGCTCAGCTTCATCTTGAAACAGGTTCTTTTGCACCAGTTCTCTAGTTTGGGATCCAAGAAGGCAGGAAAGAAAAGGCCTCCCAGTTGTTTCTGGCCCATATGTGGGACAGGAGGAAGCCAGCAAAGCTTGAAAGAGAAAGTAAACCTTCTCGTAAATAAATGGCACCCCTATTGTGGAGGAGGAGTGCAAATTATTAGGGGGATGTTTGGGTAGTTTTTGTAGAAGCCATTTCTGAAAACTGATTTAGATGAGCGAAGGTAGGCCCAATTTAGGAAAACCCTGCTTCATCTGGTGTTAACCACCTGTCTTCCTGCTTTGTTGGTTGATTTTATTAGTTTTCATATCCTGATTTCTCATTCTCATTATGAGAGTTGGTGGATTAGAGTCTGAATCTGAGCATCTGCTTAGGTGAAAGCTTCCTAAACTGTTTGTTGCATCTTTTCTCATGCTAATCTTCTTTTGCTGTTTAGCAAACAGTTTTTCTGACAGGATCTAAAGCATTAGACTTTTCTTTTGTTTCTCCCTTCTTCCTCCTTCTCCAGCCCACCCACCCAAATTATAATCCTCAAAACCCAGATGCTAGCTGTGTAATTACCTCTCCTATAAACCAACAAAGCGCAATATTGCATTGAGTGAAATTAAAATAGTTGGCTTTGAAATTTTTTTCTACTTGTGGTTTAAACACAATAAATATTTAATCTTAGTTTGTATTTGGGCCTCTTTTTATCAGTATGTTTACTAAAGCGAATTTATTGAAACATTAATCAAGATAAATTATAATTAGGATGGAAACTGTCTTATGCATGGGACAGGTGGGATATTGAAACATTCTGAAGCTGAGTATCAATATTTATTCTTAATCCTATGTGTTATTGTCCCTTTGCATTAGAGTGGACTGTAAGGGGGTCGAAGTATGTGGGACACTTTAGGGTCCTAATTACTGTGTTGTAGAATCCTAGATTCATGGAGCCATCCAAGGTTCCTGTACCACTGTGCTGCCAGATGTTGATAGCAGGGAAGATTGTGCCAGTTGAGGAACAGGGTTTTTTTCTCTACTTTCTGCTTAATTTTGCTTTGAACCTTAAACTGCTCTAAAAAATAAAGCTTACTAATTAAAAAAAAAATCCTGTTTCTGCAGAAATATTGAGGTGTCCTGGGTTAGAAGTGCCCTGTATACAGCTGTATGATTCTTATACTTCGACCTCAGTTTATCCTAAGCTTTACAGTGAGAATACCATTCTTTTATACCCAGTGAGACTATTTCCCAAGTAATGGAGAATGAGGCTGGAGGTGCAGGGATAGAGAAGATGGAATCTGGGTCAAACTTCTTCCCCTTGCCCTAGAAAAGATGAATGCTAGTCTTAGCCACAAATCTGCAGCAAGCATATATCAGTTCTGTTTTTCAGTTCCAGATTCCAATTTCCTTTATTGTAAAAACAGTATTTTAGAAAAGTTTACATTAACCATTAGTACAAAAAGGTGTGTGGAAAATGGAAAGTCTCTTCACCTCATCCTCTGAACTCTTTCCCAGGGATAGGTACTTACCTGTTTCTTATCTTTCCAGAGTGACTTCAAGTGTATACATATTTCAATTTCAAGTGTGTACATACTATTTTTTCTTTCCACAGATGGTAGCACATTATACACATAACTCTGTTTCTTGCTTTTCTGTCACCTTAGGAAACACTCCATCTGAATATGTTTGTGTCCACTTTATGTTTTTAAGATCTGCCTAGTAGTATTTCAGGCTATGGATGTCATAATTTATTTAATTAATCTCCTAATGATAGGCATAGATGGTTTGCAGAATCTGAAGACAGAAAAACAATGTAAATATCTTCATATTTATCTTTGGGCATATATGAATAGCTCTGTACATATATGCTTTAAATGTTTTGATCATAATAGGTATACTGTTAAGAAATGTAGCTTTTCAGTTAACAGAGTGCACATTTTTCTTTCTAAACTTAAACTTAAAATTCAGGGAAAAGTCTATCTCCTTCATTAAATGAAAGCCCAGTGTGTGTCTGTCACTTGGTCAAATAGGAATTGTTGCAAACCACCCCTCTGCCCCATCAGTTTTTTTTAAAGCTTGCTGTTCATGTACCTATGATGTCAGAGCCCAGCTTCTGTTAATTTCACCTACTCCATCCTAAAACAGAACAGTTCTGTGTAAGCACCACTACTACTTTGGCAAGTGGTTCAGAGGTTGTTTTTGTTTTTTTGCATTGTCCCCATGGATGGATTGCTCCTTGGTGGTTCTGTTTGAGTTGTCTATAGGAGCAATTCTCAGAGTATAGTTCACAGATCCCTGGGGGTCCCTGAGATCTTTGCAGGGGGGTCTTTGATACCAAAACTGTTTTCATAACACATAAAAATATTTGTGTCATTTTCTTGTCTTCTGCACTTACACTAGTAATCATGGTATTTAGTGCACTCACAGAAAAATAACCTGATTTCACTTAAGGATAAAAACACTCCTGCTGCATACAGAAGTGTGATGGTTGTCTCAAGGAAAATCTTTTGTGAAATTGACTTGGAGTCTCAAACTAGCTGCTTTTTTCATGAAACACCATTTTTATTTGAAAGAATGACTGATGGACCAGTTGAGATATTGGTAGACATTTTCTCAAAAATGAAAGAAGGGAACCTGTCTCCTGAAGGAAAAAACTGACAATATTTGTTGCCAGTGAAAACTAGAATTTGAGAAAACTTGTATTCACTGCTCTAAGTTGGACAGCTTCCCACTATTAATGAATATAATTTTTTGATGGCAACAAATATGATTTTTTGATAGTTTATAGTGAAATGTGTCAACATTTGGAAGGTCTGCTATATCTCTGAAATAGTGTTTTCCAAATGATTAATGCATGACATTACAAAATCATGCATGGGAAAACACTTTCTTCAAAATGCAAGACAGACTAATGAATCTTAATGTAATTGAGTATGAAAATTACATTGATAGGGTTTCAGAATCCACACTGCATCAAACCTTTAAGAAACTACCACTCGACAAGTTTGGTGTGGTATTAAGAATATTCAAAATTATCTGAAAAGGCTATTAAGGTTATTCTCCCTTTTCCAACTAGTGTGAGGTCAAATTTCCTTCACATAGTTTAGCCAACACAACACACTGTAACACACTGATTACAAAACAGAGCTGAGAATCCAGCTGTCTTCTATTAAGTCAGACATTAGAGAAATTTCCAAAACTTTAACACTACCACTCTTTTACACTAAATTTTTGTTGTTTTGGAAAATATAGTTATTTTTCATAGAAGTGTTATTCATTTTAACATGCAATTGGTTTATTATCTTTTAAATGAATAAATAAATATTTTTAAAATTCTCAGTTTTCATTCCTAATATAATAAATACTAATAGATATATCCTCCATAAACAAAAGCTTTGTGGGTCCTCAGTGTTTAAGGACATGAAGGGGTTTTGAGAGCAGAAGTTTGAGAAGTGCTTATCTGAAGGCTTTAGCTTAAGAACCTCTGGTGTACTTGTCTGAAAAAGAGAAAGATTCTATGATTCTGCCCCAGAGAGTCTGGTTTAGTAGATGTAGGGTCATTTTAGCAGGCAATCAGGTATTTTGATGCAGGTGGTCCTTGGTCTAAGAAATGCTGTTCTTAAAGGACCATTAGCTATAAAGTGTTTTTCAGATCAGTAAAGTCTGTTCACATGGTTTAGAAATTATTACTGTTCTGGAGATAAAAGTAAATGGTGGAGTAGCTATGTAGTCTACTAAGGAAAATGTTTTGGGGATTTCTTTTTATTCTGTTTACTCTTGTTAGTATTTATGGGCCTGAATAGTAATCAGGACTGGATTATGACTATCAAAAGAATCATGACTTTATCAGATTAATATTCAGTCTGGCTTTGATAGACTATCCATGAACATATTAAAACAGTTCTGACTGCTTGGATTGACTTTATTTACCAGAATTATCCTTAAATTCTATCAGAAGTGTTCTATTTCAGACATGTCTTTTTTTTATTCTATTTTTTTTAAGTTAAAGTATCATTGATATACGATCTACAGTGGTTTCACATGCACAACACAGTGGTTCAACATTCACCCATATTATCAAGACCTCACTCCCCCATCCGTTGCAGTCACTGTCTATCAACTAGTAAGATGTAGAGTCATTAATTGTATTCTCCATGCTGTACTACCATCCCCGTGACCTACTTATATTGTGATTGCGAATTATAGATTTCCTTAATCCCCAACCCTTCCCCTTTGCTAACAACTAGTCTCTTCTTGGTATCTAGGAGTCTACTGCTATTTTGTTCAGACCTGTCTTTATAATAAAGTTAACTTTCATTTATTATATGTAACACAGTAAAGCTCTCCCTTTCTTCTTGTAATTGTGTAACAAGTTCAAAGAGAAGTTTACTTATCAGAGATCACACAGCAGAGATAAGACTTAGAAGCAGATATTTGACTCATTTAGCTTGAGAGTTTGAAAAGTCCAAATTTGTTTTCTGGCTCTACCTTTATCTATGTGGTCACCTAACATTTCAGTCCTTATCTGTAATATGGGAATAACCACCTACTTGATAACATTGTGACATTATCTTGGCCACCTCTGGGTTCTCATGGCTGAGTTCTTGACTGGAAGATCCAATGTGAGTTCATGCTTCAGGCCAGTTTCTGTAGGGATTTAGAATTTAGATCACAAGTTACCCTCAGTGCAAAGTGAAATAGTTTCTAAATTCTTCATTATTTTCCTTGTAAGTATTTATTTTCTTTTTAAGTAATGTCTTCTACCTTACTTACATTGTCAGATTATAATTTCATGAGTAAGTGAGCTTTTGCATAACGTTCGCTTGTGTGGAGAGTAGTGGATAAGATCAGGTGTTCGTTTTCTGATGAGTGCTCACATCATGCAAAACTATGATGTACGATGAGGTCATTTATTTTTCCAAATGTATTATTCATTTTGATAAGGCTTTCCTAGAAAAGCTTGTTTAATTGGGGAGGTAACTTATCTTCTATCTTGAATATCATTTAAACTTTATGGGTCAGATTTATGTTTTTAAAATATTTTTCATAAAGCTCAATTCATACCTTTAAAGAATTAATAGACTTTTTTAAGAGCAGTTTTAGGTTTACAGAAAAATTGAGCAGAAAGTACAGAGTTCTCAGATACCCACTCTGTTCTCTTCTCCGAAGTTTCTCCAGTTATTAACATGTTGCATTAGTGTGGTACATTTGTTACAATTGTTGAGCCAATACTGATACATAGTTATTAATTAAAATCCATAGTTTACATTAGCTGTTCACTCTGTTGTACATTCTGTGGAATTTGGCAAATGTATAATGACACATATCCACCATGATAGCATCATACAAAACAGTTTCACTGCCCTAAAAAATTCCCTCTATTTCACCTATTCATCCCTCTCCCCAGCCCCTTGAACCTACTGACCTTTTTACTATCTCCAGTAATTTTGTCTCTCCCAGAATATCGTATAGTTGGTATAAGGTATGTAACCATTTCAGACTGTCTTTTCACACTTAACATTTATTCAAATTCCTCCAAGTCTTTCGGTGGCTTAGTAATAGCACATTTCTTTTTATTGCACAATAATATTCCATTGTCTGTATGTACCGTGGTTTGTTTATCCATTCACCTATTGAAGGACATCTTGATTGAGTCCCAGTTTTGGCAGTTATGAATAAAGCTCTGTAAATATTTGTATGCAGGGCTTTATGTAGATAAAAGTGTCAGGTCACTTGGGTAAATATCAAGGAGCATGATTGCTAGATCATATGTTAAGAGTATGTTTAGTTTTGTAAGAAACTGCCAAACTGTCTCTCAAAGTAGCTGTACCATTTTGCATTCTCACCTAGCAGTGAATGAGAGGTCCTGTTGCTCCACATCCTCACCAGCATTTGGTGGTGTCACTGTTTTGGATTTTGGCCTTTCTAATAAGGTGTGTAGTAATATCTCATTGATTTAATTAGCAATTTCCTAATGGCATATGTCATACCCTTATTTGCCATCTATGTGTCTTCTTTGGTAAGGTGCCTGTTCAGATCTTGTGCCCATTTTTTTAAAATGGGTTGCCTGTTTTCTTAATTTTGAGAGAGTTTTAAGAGTTCTTTGTATATTTTGGATATATTTAATTTTCTTAAAACCTTTTCAGATCAAGGTACACAAGTGAGAAGATATTCTTCCAGGAGGTCCTGAGAACCTTGAGTTCAATGAATCCCAGGGAAGAAAAAGTAACAAGAGTGGCTTGAGTGTCTTTGTGGACTTACTGGTGGATTTGTCTTGGGGTTCAGAAACATTTGGCTGATTGAAGGAAGGAAGGAGTAGGAACTGTGTGCTGAGTGCTCTCTGCATTGCCAAATTGGATGCCCTCTGTCACCATTATGGTTGCCCTTTTATTGGTATTGGACACAGCACCAAAAACACCTCTTTTTTCTTAATACACTCTCTTCTCTTGACTTCTGTGACAAGATATTCCCCTGGTTTTTCTTCAGTCTTACTAGTCTTTTCGGTTTCCTTCCTGGTTCAACCTCTACCTTAACACTAATGTGGAAGTCCTCAAAACTCTGGGGCTTTCTTTTCTTTTTTCTATATTCTCTCCCTAGGTTATTTCATCTGTTACTTTGGCTTTAACTATCATCTCCATCCTAATGAAAACCAAATCTCCAACCCAGGCATCTCTGAGCCCCCGATTCCTGTATCCTGCTGCTTACTTGGCATTTCTCTTTGGACAGCTTATAGTTGTTCCTGTTTATCGTGCCAAAAATGTAACTCTTAAGCTTTCTCACCACAGGCTTGTGCCGGTCTCCCTGCCCAGCTTTCCCCATCTAAGTAAATAGAATCACCATCTATCCCATTCCAACAATCTAGGAATATCCTCAATTCCTCTGTTCTTGCCTGTGTCTGCTTCTTTTTAAATCATCAAGTCCCAGTTGGTTCTACTTCTAAAGTTTGCTTAAATTCCTTTCCTTGTCTCATCCTGACTTCTCTCCCCACTCTGTGGTAGACTAGATACCCTGAAAACCTTCCTGTACAAAACACCGAGAAATGTTGGATAAACTGAACTCTCTAGAAAATTAGGGAAATCTTCAAAGGCAAAAATCAAATGGAACCTCACCCCAAAAAAAGAGAAACCAGCCTATGACAAGGATGGGGAAGGGCACTTATCTCTGTTACTAAGGATTTCTAGTTTACCATCCACTCTAGGCAGGGGACAAGACCTTAGTCTTGGTGAGGAACTGGCCCTGCCAAGTCTCCTAAAAGAATTCCTAAGCATAGGCCTGCCCATTTTAAGATTTGAATTTATACTATGTTTTTAGTCCTGGAAACTCCAAACTGAGATTTTAACATAAAATGGTCTGTTTCCTTTTAAAGTCAGAAAGTCGGAACAAATAGTTATTTCCTCCAAGATGCCTTCCCTGACTATGTGAAGTATGCCAGCTTGGCCTCAGTCACTCACTATCCCATCATCGTTACTGCCATAGTCACAAATCCCTTCCCAGTTTCTTGTCTGTCTTCCCATCTGTCCTTTTTCACCACTCAGTACCCTGCCCTCGGTTCCAGACTACTTTTTTTTTTTAATAAATAAATGGGCGAATGAATGTAGTAAGGAGGTGCCTTCTGAGAAAAGATAAAATGATGTTACCTCAATTTTATTTTATTTTGGTACTAAGCCTTTCACTTTAAAATATAATTTTAATTTCTATCCAGGTAATACATATAAATAATTTGGAAATTGACTATTGAAAGACATTGAAAATAACAGTCTTCTGTCCCAGTCCTTCTCACTTCCAAGTGTTGCTTCCCAAAGATAGCTCACTTGCACAGCATTTGGCTTTTTCTTCTGGTGGTGACTTAATGCTTCTAAGAAATATGCTTCACACTGCTATTTTTTGATACATCAAATTTGAGACACCTTTTACTTTCCTATTACATTGGTGAAGATTTCTTTTCTTTCACCCCCACTATTCCTTGCCATATCACGCCTCACAACATGATTGTCATAATTTTTAAACCACTAATCCTATCTTTTATTTATGTTATTTATAATTTATTTTATATATAAAGTATTTATAAGTATTGTTCACTGGCAAGTCAGGTAGTATACTGTGATTATGTTTCCTTCCACTTACAAATATTTGTATTTTCATGGAGTTAACATTTTTATTTTCAAACATTTGTTTAGTTTTCTTATACCTATTGATAACTTCCTCCTGATGTTTCAGCAGGTCTCAAATGCCTGGTGGTTTACTTCAGATACTTAAACACATTGCCCATCTAGTCATTATTTTCTTGGCAACTCCCCAGGCCCATCCCCACCCCTCCTGCTGCAATCTGGGTTTCCTTATACCACCTCTCATATGTTGGATTCCCTTTCTCCTAGGTCCCATGTCTTCCTATTTCTGGCTTTACTGCTTCATTTGCTGAAGCACACTGTCTGGTAACTTGCTATCAAGAAAAGGTGCATTGGAAGTATATTTTTTCAGTTATTGAGTATCTCTAATATCTTCATTCTTTCTCCACACTTGAATGATCAACTGGGTGGGCATTGAATCATTTGCTATCATTTTGAAGGCATTGTTGGCTCAACTGGCTTCAAATCCTTAAGCGTTTGTGTTGAGAATCTGATACGGTACTGATTTCTGATCCTCTCCAAGAGACATGGTTCTTTCTCTGGAAGCTTGTACAACCTTATTCCCACTGTTCTGAAATTTCACAGGTTGTGCCTCAGTGGAGGTCTATTTTCAATCATGGGATCGAGTACTAGTTGGGTTCCTTTCAGTCTGGGAAGGGAAATTCTTACTATTTCTTTGATAATTCCCACCTTACCGTTTTCCCCTTCTCTTTTTCTGTGAATCCTTTTGGTAAGGTATTGGATCTTCTGGACAGATCATCTGGGTTTTGTCTCCCCTCTGCTTCTATTTCCTGTTTTTGTGTTGTGCATTATATTCTAGGAGATTCCATTGGCTCTTTCAACTCATTTATTTAACTTCAAATTCTGGCTGCCATTTTCAGTTTCAGGAGATTTTTTTCAGCTGCCATTTTCATCCTCATCTTCATCTTATTTTATTCCTATTTAATGTGCATATTTTATCTCTCTGAGGTTATTATTTATAGTTTTGTGAAGGTTTTGTGTGTTCCTAGTATCCTCTGATTCCTGGGCTCCTCTTTTCTTGTGCTCATCTTGCTCTCTCATGTTGGAGGTTTTCTTCAAAAGCACAGTAGTTTTCTGTTCTTAGTTAAAGTTGAATGGTTTTATGTGCTTGTTGGGCTTCACTGGGGGAGTGAGGGAGGTGATTGGGGGAGGCCCCTGGCTGCCAGGGTTCTGGGAGCTGATGTTTATGGCTTGTCACCTAATCTGTTGTTATAGTTCAGTGACTCTCTTGCTGTCAAGTGTGCCTGGTGTCCCCAAGTCCAGACTTGACTTTCCACAGACACTAAGTATTGTGCCTCCTGCTGGGTTCAGAGAGGTAGTTACCTGAGGGATCTAAATGCTATTTATGCAGATTTTCCAGCCAATTGTATTTTCAGCCAAACCTTTTATCCCTGCTTTCAAGCATACTTAACTACCTCCAATTTGGCGTTTTTGGGGGGTTATACAGTGTACTTCTGGTTGGAAATCCCTTCTGCAGACACTTTTCATTTTTCTCAGCTGTGCTAGGTCAATTAGCATCTCTCCACTTGCTGGATTCCAGAATTTTATTCACATATTTTGTTCACTGTCATCTCCTTTACCATTCTTTGTCCTTGTGGCTTTGTACTCATTGCCCCTGCTTTACTGTCACATAGTAGACTTTTGGGTCATCTTCAAGCAGAAGATCTGTGTCATGTTCTCTTGAGCACTCCTGTGTTTGCACATTAGTATGTTCCCTCTACTTGGACTGGTTGCTCTTTACTCTGTAGCATCACCATCCCTCCTGTATAGCCACTGTTGCATGTAAAATACATACCTACTGGTGTAGCACTATTCCATTTGCATGTAGCTGTCTTGTTATGTGTCTGCCTTTCTTTCAGGCCAGACTGTCTTATCCTTGATGGGGGACCAGATTGCACAACTCCAGGAGCACCATTCGCCTTGTTATTTTGGAGTTAGTCCCAGGTGTTCCCCCCCTGGAGTTGCACATTCCTCTTGCTGTGGTAGGGATTGTGAACTTTCCAGTTCTGTGTTCCTCAGGCTCGGCAAAGCATCTGGTAAAGAGGCATTCAAATGTTCAGTGAACCAAGGACACCTCTACATGTAGCCTCCCAGATGTCACAGGGTGGCTAGGAAACCTCTAAGGTGGGAATGTAATGTATAGCATGTAGAACATAGTTAACCATACTGTGTATATTTGAAAGTTGCTAAGAGTAGATCTTAAAAGTTGCCATCACAAGAAAAATAATTTGTAGCTATATGAGGTGACAGATGTTAACTAAATTTATTGTGGTAAGCAGTTCGCAATATATATGTGTATTAAATCACTGCTTTATACACCTAAAACTAATATAATGTTATATGTCAGTTATATCACAATAAAACTGGTGGTATAAGAAAAGAAAACCTCTGAGAAATTTTTTTTTTTTCTGTGCATTTTTATCTATTAAGGTCATCTGCTAAGTTATTTGACTAACTTTTTTTGTTTTTTTTTTACTCCCAACAACAAAATACTTCTCTTCAAGAGAATAACAACTGTGACCCTATTCTTCTGCCTGGATAGATTATTTTCTCTTTGTAGTCAGACTTTTTTCCCCCTTCTAACCATATTTTTCCTGTAAAGTTGAAGGCTTTGATCCCTTCCTTATCTCTCTCATCGTATTGCTGTGCACAGAATCCTAGACTAAGTCCAAGAGGCCGGCTGTTGGATGTTGTTCCCTATGCTCCTGGCAGTGGTCTATTTCCGTGTCTGTAAAGTGAGGAGGTTGGATTTTACATATTTTAAGCACTGTTAACAACAACAACAAAAGCTTTTTGTAACAGGTTGGAGCCCAAGTGTCTTCAGGGTAAAGCATTGAAAAGTGGGCAATAGATTTACTTTGTAAAGAGATTAACTGTTAACTCTAGGTTGGGTCTCCACTTTGGAAATTTCTCAATAAATTTACTCATCCAAGTGGTTTTATGTTTGATGAGAGGCCTCACTGCAGTGTCTGCATGTCAGCATTTAGTTATAGCGTGATTTCTTAGAGACTCAAATACTTCCAGCAGACACATGTCTTGAAATGTCCTTTTTTAGATGATGACAAGGTGCTAAAGTCTCATTACTGCAATTTAAGGAGAAATGACTATCCTATATAACAGTTCAGCTTTATAGGAAAAGTCTTATATATTTTTAAAAACTTTCCTTTAGGGCTACCTTTTAATATAACTTCTGTTGGGAAGCTTTCTATATTTGTTTTGTCACCTAGAATAAGTTTGCATGAATCATTGTACCTAATTCGCTTGTGCTTAAGGAACACCAGTTTATGCTATTACCTTCTTAAGGTGTTTCAGTCTTTTCTGTGCTAAAAGTATGTTACATTTTTTTAAAAAATTTACTTAATTTTCATTTTTTTGTTCAACAAATATTTGAGCATTCTCTCTGTGCTGAGGAAGTAGCAGTGAACAAGAAGAAAGTCTGTGTTTTTATGAGCTTACATTCCTAGCAGGTGGTGGTGGAAGGAGATAAAAGAAATACATGATGTTTTTGGGAGGGTGATATGCACTGTGAAGAAACATTCAGCAGGAGTAGATTGCTGTTTTAGGTAGAGTGGTGTCAGGGGACAAGTTCGTGCAGAGACCTGAATGAGGGGAGGGAGCATGCCGTGTGGCTACCTGGGGCAAGAGCTTTCCAGGCCAGAGAAGGAAGTACAAAGGCTTGGGGCAGAAAAGAGGGTGGTGTGTTCCAGCAGCAGAAAGGAGACAGGTGTTAGCCAAGGGCCGAGCAGAGGAAGAGGAGGTCAGAGGCATCCAGGAGCATATCTGGTGGGCTGCAGTAGGAGTTTGGATTTTTTTTCCCCAGTGGGTTTTGAGCAGAGGGATGAAATGTTCTGACTTATATTTTTAAAGGGTCTGTCAATGTGGAGACTAAGAGGGACAGGGTGAGAGCACCAGGGCTGAGTGATGTAGAGCAGGCTGGGTAGGGGACAGTGGTGGCCTGGGTTAGGATTGTAGCAGTGGAGGTGGTAAGAAGTCTTCACATTCTAGATATATTTTGAACATAGGGCCAACAGGATTTGCACTGGTTGTTAGTGGACTGGATGTTGGGGGGAAAGTAGGACGGAGGAAGGAGGAGGAAGAGAGGGAGGAGCGGAGGGAGATTAGAGTCAAGGATTATTTCTGAGGTTTTTAGCTTGAGCGCGTGCTAGAATGGAGTTGTCATCTGCTAAAATGGGGAACATTGGAGGGGAAGTTGACTGGGAGAGGTTTTTAATGAAGGGGTTAGTTTGGGGTACATTAAATTTGAGATGCTTGTTAGACATACAAGTGGAGATATTGAGTAGGCAGAGAAATATAGGACTTGGGAGTTCATGAGTAAGGATTGGATTGGAGATACAAATTTGGGGATTGTCAATGTATAGCTATTATTTTGAAGGAGGAGGACTGGATGAATCATTCAGAAAGTGAATGTATAGAGGAGAGAAGAGGTTTACTTACATTAAAATAGTTTTAATAGCAAAGATTTTTCTTTAAAACTGCAAATTCTTTTTTCGTGGAAGTTGGACTCTCTGTAAAGATGGTATTGCACTGCTATGTTAGTAAAAATACTGTTCTAGTCACCAAATGTAATAAACCACCTCAAATTTAGTGACTTAAAGTAGCAACCACTTTATTATGTTCACAGATTCTGTGTGCAGGAATTCAGGCAGGCATAGCAGGGCTAGCTTGTCTGGGGCCTCAGCTGGGAAGACCTGACCATTTGGATGCAGTATCTGATTCCTGTGCTGGAGAGTCAAAGGCTGATCTCAGCTAGACTCAATAGATCAGGTGCCTCCATGGAGCCTCTCCTGCCTTGGGCTTCTCATAGGATGTTGGCTGAGTTCTGAAAAGTGAGCCTTGCAACAGAAACAGGTAGATCAGGCATAGCCTTGGAAGTTGCATATTGACACTTTTGTCATTCTGTTGATTGGAACTGTCAGGGGCTTAGCCAGATTCAAGGAGAGGGGAAAGCATTTGAAGCAAGAGCATCTGTGAGAAAGGAACAAAGTCTTCAGAGGGTGAGGGGTGGGTGGGTAGAGGTGGGGAGATGACCTGAAGGGAGGTAGAACGTGAAAGTCATCTGGAGGCTGGAGAGAAGAGCTGGAAGTATCTACAGTTGGCTGAACTGTCGGGAGCCTTGACCAGGGGATTGGACAGCGAGAAGTTGGTGCATGTTTGTGAGCAGGGGGAGTGCGAGACTTTTTACTGAGAGGTCGCTGCAGGATCATCCTTGAATTTTTCCAGCAAAACTGGAAGAGTTGGTCTGCTCCTCAGAATAATTCTTATTAGATGCAGTGCCCTGTTTGGAAGAATCTGCCTTACTCGATGTAGTTGGGGCTTATACCTGTGGTATATCCATCCAGTATGTATTTTTTGAGTACCTCTTATGAGCTAGCACCGTGTTGGTTGCTGGGGATCATGAGAAAGACACATCAGAGAGCAGAACCAGGGCTTGTCCTGCCCTCGCGCTGGCAGTCCAGTGCAGTGGTTACAAGCACGGTTCTGGAGTCACAGTGCCTGGGTCACTGTGGATGAGACACAAGGAAGACCTGTGAGGGGCCTGTGAAGGAGGCTGGGGTGCTCTTCAGCAGCTGGGGGAAGAGCAGAATAAGTGCCAGGAGCTGAGCCAGCAAGCTGGTGCCAGTCGGGGCAGGAAAGGAAGGGCCAGCCAGGCTGTCAGTCACATTTGTGACACTCACACTTACCTGATGTGTGCCAGTTGTGCCACGAGTGTTCTGTGTACATGAACTCATTTAGTTCTGTGAGGTAAGTCCTAGTTTCTTCCCTTTCTATAAGTGAGGAAACTGGGGCACAGAGAGGCTCACAAGCTGGCACTCGCTCCTGTTCATCCAAATGGCAAGGACAGTGTTCACTTCTAGGCACAGTGGCTCCTGGATCTGTGCTCTAAGCACAGAACTATTCTGCCTTAATATGACATACTTTGTTCTTCAGCTTAAGAACAATGCAGAGTCATCAGTGGGGTTTTAAGGTGGCCCGGCTGGGTTTCTGCTCTGAGGCTTCTGGCTTGTCTTTGTCTTTCACTCCCTTTCTGGGGGGAGTGGTGGGGTTTGTCAGTCAGTTGGAGTCTAAGCCCTGGACCCTTTTTGGCCCAATATCAGTGTGCTGTTTTTACCACACATTTATTCTTAATGTCTTGAGGGCATCCAGCAGGCTGATAATTTATGGACTCAATAGTCTTTGGAGGCCACCTAGCCCAGGTGCTCTCCCAACTTCAGAATTACTGCTGTGACATTTCTCAACATCTGTTTGAACACCGAATGCAACAGGAGCCTGGGAGGTTGTCCCTTGCCCCTCCTTTTCTCTGAGTCCCCTTTGCCCTTCACTATCACCAAGCCCAACACATCTCTCTCTCTTTTTTAAATTAAGGTATCATTGATACACACACAATCTTATGAAGGTTTCACCCATATTATCAAGTCCGTCCCCTCACCCCATTGCAGTCACTGCCTATCAGTGCAGTAAGATGCTTTAGAGTCATTACTTCTCCGTGCTGTACTGCCTTCCCCACCAGCACATCTCTCCATAAGGTATCTGGAAGATGTCCTCTTCAAAGCAGTTTGGAGGAGAGGTCATATTTCTGAGTGTGGCTTACATGAGAGCCACCTCATCCCATGCCAAGTCTTGCCACAGGCTCTGGGGTGCTCTGCTTCATTACAGCTGCCTGGGCCCCATCCTGGAGGTCATTACTCAGTACATCTGGAGTGAAGACCAGCACTGGCCTCTTCTGATGTGCACCCAGAGTTGAGCCCTGATCTCTGCTCTAATTCCAGGTTCTTGGTCTTGCTGAATGTTAGCGTCATCTGAGGAATTTTAAATACTAATACCTGTTCCCTCATGGATTCTAATTTGGCATCTGGTTTGGTTCCCAGGCACCTGTATTAAAAAACAACCACTGCCTTTGTAATTCTGATTTGTAGCCAGGATGGGGAATGTCTGCCCTGTAGAGGGGGTTACTCCAGAGGACAGAGTTGGGGAGACATGTGGGGAAACAGATTCCGGTTCTGCAGTGGTTTATGCTTTCAGTTATGGATCTCCAAGTATTTGAAGAGTAACTCCTCTGTAATTTATCTTTTTCTCTCCTAAACCCACTTCCTGCCCCTCAAATCTCACTGGGCACAGTGTTCAAAATCAATGTCCCCTCACACCCTGTTGCCCCTCCCTGAATGTGTTTGTGTTTTGGTGTGCCATTTCAATTGCGATACAGTTAAAATATCTTTCTCATTGTGATTCTGGGCCAGTTACAGCGGGACTAATAGATTCTTTAGTCAGCACAATGTATGTCTGCTCAAATACCATAAGATCACCTTGGCCTAATATCATGATTGACTAGTGGCTTACTTAAAAATCAGTGAAAACTCTCACTCTAGCATAGTCTAGTGCAGATTTGTATATAGACTTCACCTCTTAAAGTTAACCCTAACCCATGGTGGTTAAGAGCCTTTTTACCAGTGTGACCTTGGGGGAATCACTTAAAATTCTGTACCTCAGTTCCTCCTCTGTAAAATAGGGATAAAAATAGTATCTCTCTCACAGGGTTGCTGTGAGGACAAAATGAATAAATAAATATCCATCAAATGCGTAAAACAGTGCCTGGCGCATAGGAAGTGCTATGTAAATATGATCAGTAATCATCCGTTAGTTAGATTGCTCTTAAACCAAGGTTCTAATTTTTCATCTTTGTCTTTCATTTGAATTTCACGTAATGTTTTACCTTTAGCCTTCTTAGGACCTTGAGCCTTCCTAGGAGAATTACATATGGAGCTGTTTGATCAGGGCCTTCTGCCCTGACACACGTCTACCAGTCAGCCTGAGGAGCTGCCCCCTCGGGATATGCTACAAAGGCTCATTACAGTGTTTGTATTTTACAAGCAGGGAAAGCTGACTTTATCATTTACCGTGGCTAATCTGATGAATTAATCTGTTTCTAAGGGCACTAAGGACACGGATTCAGCATAAGAAATGTCTGATTTAGCATAAGAAATAGTGGTGAAAGGGATGCCTTGTGGGGGAGGGGCCCTACAGAAGGACAGTGCACCCAGCACCCCTAGGAGGGATGCCAGACTTTCATTATCTTCTTTAACTTTGACAGCATATCCCTCCTAAGAGGGGCACTTCCCCATTTCCCTGAAGAAGAAGCCCATTCAGTCGTTAAGTAATGTCCTCAAAACAAATAACTGTTAAACGGCAGGCAGGGTTTGCACCCAGGCCCGTCCAATGTCAAAGTCTCTTGTGGCCTTGGCCTCACACCGCACTGCTTCCGAGGAGTGTGTCTGTTTGGAGGAGTAGAAGTGTTAGAAAGTGGGGAGACCAGGTGACGGGTGACGCACAAAATCGGTCTGTTTTGTGGTTTCATCTAGAGCTCAGACCTGTTTCAGGCAGTTTTAACTATAAACTGCACTCAGTAATTGACAAAGAATGTCTAATTGTGTTACTTTCAATTTAGAGGGAATTATATTTGTTATGCTCTTGCTCCTTTAATCTGAAATGTTTGTGATCAGATGGTGCCTATTCCAAATCAGGTATGGAGAAGACACCAGTTTCTTCTCTTTTTAAATCTTTAACACTGTTAGATTTGAAACAATAAGAGGCCTTGGTAATTCGCAGTTCTTAGAATCCTTTTTCAAAGATAGCTGGATAAGCACTAGATTCTGGGTAGTTCTTCCATTTTGTTTTAAAAATCCTGATTGTCCTTCATAGATTAGAGCACTAGATTTTGTTTCCTTTTTACTGTTCACATTCCCGGTAGTCTTCACCTGTTAAAGTTAACTGTAAATCTGATGCATTTTATTCTCTATGTTCCTGGACGCAAATTAGGTAACTGCAAGGGGAGGCGTAGTGATAAGGCCTTACAAGCATGTCAGGATTTGGAAAGTAAAAAACAATGTGTTTAGCGCAACATTCTCGAACTCTTCCAAGAAGAATTACTGCAAGATAGGAGAAATGAAAGATAGTAGACTTTTTGGGGTTGAGAGTGCTCCAGAGTATTATTAAAAACTGTCCTTTCCCTCACTTCCCCAAGCTCTTCTCCCGAGTAATTTAGCACTTCTTTCATATATTCAGTTTTGCTGTATTAGCAAGGACCTGTAATTAAAGTTCTCTAACATCTCAATGTCCATTTTTGCAAGAAAAGTTGGTTTCTGACTTTAAAGCAAATCCTGTCATTTGTAATTGATTATATTTGACTGTTACAATAAATACTAGATTGGGCTCTAATATTTTGTCTTTTTAGGAAATTGAAACTAGATTTATACATAGACTTCTTATTTTAAAGGCAAACATGTGGTCTTAAACCTTATAAAGGTAGTTTGGTCTTGTAAGCAATGAAATTGTATGTTTACTATACAAGTATAGTTATATTGAATTATCTTTTTTTATTTTGAAATTCCAAAGCCTTAAAGTCTCGGGTAATTATGAATGGTTAAATTATCAGTGGTTCAGTAGTTAAATATATATCTAAATGTGGACTCCTGCTATTCATCACACCTTTACTAAGTAAAAATTTCATGAAATGTTGAGTCTTTGTCTAGCATTAATTGCCTTTTACTTTCTCTCATTTCTTCTCCTCCCTAATTTACTTGAAGGAGTTTGTCACTATCTCAGATTATTTTTGGAATGTGGTATGGTAAGGATAATAAATTGGAGCTTGCAAATAATAAATAATTTTGTCACTCAATGGGATTTGCAGGATTATATTGAGAACACTAATAGAATGCAAATAGTTGTTATATGGGCTTTAAACAAAAATTTCCTTTCATAGAAAAATGTTTCCTATATAGTAAGCTTTAAAAGAGAATACAAAGTTGTAAAATTACTATGATCCCAACACTTTAAAAGAAATGAAATTTATACACACCCTGCAATAGAGTAAAAGGAATTACATCAGTATGTTAATTGTAGTTCTGGAGAGTGGAATGGCAGGATATGGGTAATTTTAGCTTTCAGGGTTATTCTTTATATTTCTCTGGATTTTCCATAGTGAACATTATTACTTTTATAATTTTTTAAAAATATCTTCTTAAAAGGACTGGTTTCTGTAGAGATTAGTACAAGTGTATTTCTTTGTTACTTTATATTTTGGTTGCCTTAAGTCACTGGGTCTTTTCTGACAGCACAGAGGAGCTTAGTGTAGGCAACAGATAAAATATGCTCAATTTATAATGTAAGTATTTCTAATGCAGAGTACGACTAACACCCAAAGGAAAATCTTGTGACACACTGCAAGGTGGAACAGAAATTATCTTTAGATCACTTTCTGTTCTGGATTATTGCACGTGCCTGGTTTTTGTCCCCCTCATCATTTTTACCCCTCCCTCCCTCACCCCTGTTGTAAATCCAGTGGTGCGTGGATGTGAAGTACAAGTTTTTATTTAAAAAGAAGTTTTATGAAATGATGTAATGAATCCCTTTTGCAAGTGGTGCGTGGATGTGAAGTACAAGTTTTTATTCAAAAAGAAGTTTTATGAAATGATGTAATGAACCCTTTTGCAACCAGGTCCTGATATATCTTTGGTTTCTTTAGACTGAAGTATACAAATGAGAACTGTGACTCTGGACACACATTTTTAGTGGTCTTTACAGTAATAAGTTCCCCATTAGACAACAGTTGTTTGCCTTATGACTTGTTGCTAAGTTGTCCCCAAGGGGTTGAGAAATTCCTGTTCTGAAAAGTCCAGAAAGTCTTTTGCTTACTTAATGTTTCACTTTTATTTTTCTCTTTAGTTGGAGAAAACAGGATCACACTTACCTTCCCTTTATATGTTAGCATCTACTATCTGCTAGCTTAAACTTAGTAAACATCTTGAGAGAATTAAGTCCTATGTCATACCCCTAAACCACAAATGTGTGGAATGAATTGACTTCTCTCCTATGCATCCTGGATGGTACTTGGTGCTCAAATTGTTGTGCAGATCATTTTCTGTGTTCTGGGGTTCAGTGTGAGTGGTTGTTAAGTCACAAGTTTACAATTATTCTGTAGATAAGAAGTACTTTAGTTAGACTTTAGTGGACTTCTTTAGATTAATTTGTAATTTGAAAAACCAGAAGTGAGATTGTGAAATAAAGTGGGCTCTTTAAAATTTTTTTTCCAGTAAAACAATTACCACAAAGCTAGTGAGCAATAGTTTTCCTAGATAATTTGGCTATAGTAATCTCTTAAGAATATTCACTTCTTCATCATTTGGTCTGATTGCCCTGTGGCTAGGGTTAAATGTGGTTTGTAGCTAAGCAGCTGCTGAAGGACATCACTATTTGACTCTGCCCATATTCACCTTGAAAATGCTACCTGCTCTTTTGGCTTTAATTTATAATAATTAAAAAAATATATAGGATAGCCATTACAGTATTACCTGTAGTAATTAGTCTTAAGAAACAGAACGAATATCAGTCAGTTTTGGTGTCCTAATTTTACAGGAAAAACTATTAACTAGTTTCTGGTTTAAGAAAAAGCACAATTACTATACTACTTATGTCCCCAACTAAAACTAGACCACCACCACTACCCTCTGCATTATGGGCTAGAATTGGACAATTTTCAATAGATTGTGCTTTTTTAATGGTACATTAGTTTGAAAATGCAAATATTCATGCATGACCCCAGTATGGATTTGTAATTGAGGAGGTGTGGTGGGATCTGCTTTAGGTTTTCACTGGGAACTTCTGGGAGTTGACTGTGATGGCTCTACATTTATACCCAAGACAAGCAATTAAACAATTAGTCGATTTTTAATTAATTTATGACACGAGTTTATTATGAAAAGCAGGTATTTATTTTTAAAAATTCTTTATTAGGAGAACCATAGCTTTTTGGTTACATAAGACCAGCAGTGTCCAATAAAAATACAATGCAATTCACATATGTAATGTTAAATTTTATAGTAACCACATTGGAAGAAGTAAAAAGAACTGGATGAAATTAATTTCAGTAATGTCTTTTATTTAACCCAGCATAAAAAATATCATTTCAGTGTTAACGAGATATTTTACATTCTTTATTTTGTACCAAGTCTTCAAAATCCAGTGTGTATTTTACACTTACAGCCTATCTCAGTTTGAACTAGCCACTTTTCAAGTGCTCAATAGCCACATGTGGCTGGTAACTACCATACTGAATTATGCAGGTCTAGAGTTTCGGTACGTTCACACACAGTAGAATCTACATAAACTGGCATATTGTACAGATTTCTATGCAAATCAGGTCCTGAGAATCATAAGGCTGGTGGTCCTGACACTTTTAACCTATGAGGCAGATTTTCACGTGGCCCCAGTGTGAATATGGTAAGAGTTCTAACGGCCTTTGATTTCTTATTGAGAGTAATACACACCATGGTTACAATGCTTTAGCCTGTATGTAGCATGTGCTTCAACCATGCTTCCATTCCATTCAGTGTTTAGTGTACTGGTAGTGTTTAGTGACAGATGCCCAGGCAGCATCTGTCCTGTGGCAGGTTGGTCTTGAGGATGGGAGATGACAAGGAGGGGGCAGCTGCAAAGGAGTAGCTGTAGGTGTTTGGAATGTGCCTGAAAGGAAGGAAGACATTGTTAAAAACAAACCAAAAAAACCAAGCACCCAGGAAACTTACTAATTCAATTCTTCTCACATGTTGTTGGGAGATTTAGTTTATTTATGGAAACGTACTGGCCTGATTGGGGCAAATACCTCATTCTGATATTCTCATTTCTTTGCTTTACTAAACTTTTTCACTGGTGGAATTTAAGCCGTTGGTACTTGAGGAGGGAAATACCTTTGATTTGTAAGTGTGAAGTACACACTGGATTTGAAAAACTTAATACAAAAGAAGAATATAAAGTGTCCCATTAATTTTTGTATAATTGCATGTTGAGATGATAACACTTTGGATATATTGTGTTAAAATAAAATGGACTATTAGAAGTAATTTACCTGTTCCTTTTTACTTTTTTAATATGGCTGCTATGACACTTAAGATTATGTATGTGTCTTTCATTACATCTCTGTTGGATGCCTTATATTGTTAATTATTCACTGTGAAAGACTTCTGAGAAAATACTGCCTGTGCTTTCCTCAATATGCCCTTGAGATCTCTACCAACTGATGCTGTCTTTGCAGGAGCAAGGGGGTATTCTGTGTCTGTGCCCTCAGTGAGGGAGGGCGAACTCCAGCACTGCACTCTCAGGTTCTGTAAGACCACTTAGTGACCATTAAACTTGGTGCTTTGAGAACAGAAGACCTGTTGGTTTTGTTGCCAGTTTGTTTATTTTTGTAAGGACCAGTTTCTACTTACTTCTTCATGCCTCCTCTAAGATGTAAATCAGGGACTCTAGTTACTTATATGTGTTTGTGTATATGCAGTCTTTCATTAATGTTCTCACTAGGCCCGAGAACCATGTCAGGAACTTTGATCTGTACATATCGTAGTCTTTGGCTATTACTCATAGTTATTTGTACAACTTCTTAAGACTACTTGGTCTGTGTTGGTATTCCCATGAGTCAGGCTGTTGAGAAAGAGGACTACAGGTGATTAGCTGGGTTGGTTTCTTCATACCTGAGCACTTTTCTGGGGTTTTCATGAACCTGGAGACAACTTGAATGTCTGGTATTTGGTTTCTCTTCTTTCTCATCCCAGTCTGAGAGATTTAAAGAACAAAAATAATTTCTTTTGAGTGGGAGAATCCTTGCTTATACTTGCTTGTCCTCATAAACTTGTAGTCTTGGAATGAGCTCTCTGTCCTCCCTGAACATCCACATCCCACATCTTGGTCTTAGTTCAAGTTTAGAGAATATACCTCCCAGTTCACCTAAAAGGGGCATGGGGTGGGAAGAAAGGAGCTGACATCTATTGAGCATCTGTTGTGTAAGAAGCACTGAGCTGGGTGCTTTAGAGGTATTATCTCAACAGTCCCAAGTGGTGGGAATTATGATCTCTCTTTTATAGATGAGGAAATAGAAATTTTGAAGTTAAGTAATTTTCAACTTCATATACCTCTGGTAGATAATGGATTCTAGAGCTTGGCATTATGTCTGCCTTGTTATGCCACTTTGGAAGAAGTTGTGATGTGGCTCTAGAGGTAGAGGTCATAAATGTGTATGTGTGGTTCTAAACTGGGAGAAACAAGCAGGATCCTTTCCAAAGCATCTTTTATTCCTAATCACAGATCTGATGCCGGTGTCGGGTAGATGGGGGATTTCTAGATTGTTACTCCCTACTGGGGCTTTTGGTGACCATATGAACACTTTGGTCCCTCAGGATGGCCCAGTGGAATCAGCTACAGCAGCTCGACACTCGGTACCTGGAGCAGCTACATCAGCTGTACAGTGACAGCTTCCCGATGGAGCTACGGCAGTTTCTGGCCCCTTGGATTGAAAGTCAAGACTGGTAGGTCCTCGAGAAACTCCTCAGATTGTCAGGTTTGGGTTTGAATCAAGAGACATGATCTAATTTAACTCTTTGCTAATAACTATTTCATTGAAAAACTTAAGGGTACAGATGATGGAACAAAAGAGGTCAGGAGATAAACATAGTCTTGTATTAGAAGTGCATATGGGCAACCGTCTTGTGGCACTCTGAACCAGCCTGCTTAGTGGTAGACGTTTGGAAGGTTGGTTTTGATCACATTTACTTAGTGAGATCTGTGTATTTTGACACCAAGGATGTGCTTCAGATATTTTTTGTTTGAATGAGAATTCTATCATGGGTAGAAGTTAGGGTCCATACTTCTGATTCTCCTTTAATTAAAGGAAAGAGACACAAAGTAAGAGAAATAGACTTGTTCATAGAGAGGATAATGGCACAGGATTCCAATGGCCATTTCCTTCACTTGAATGTATTCAGATCCACCTATTAGTTTTGGTTTAATTCAGGCCTGTAAGATAGTTTTTCCAGAATTTGATGAGGGGCCAGGGAGATGCTTCAGAGATGTTGGAGATAGGCTATCCTAGCCTGGGATTGTTTATTTGCTACTAATAATCTGACCACAGAGTTGACTGAGAATTCAAATCAAAATGGCATGTCCACTTCACTCCAATATTTATAAATATAGACTATGACAGTGGCTAATAGTATCTGGAATAATTGTTAATAATTATTAACCTGATGATATTTATTTTGCTGAATCTAAATAGATGAATGGGTTAAAACACTGGTTTACCTTGTTTCCATTCCCCCTCAATGGTGATTTCTGTGTGTGTGTGTGTGTGTGTGTGTGTGTGTGTGTGTGCGCGCGTGCGCGTGTGTGTGGGTTTCAGAATCATTCTTTTTCCTTCTTCCTTTTCCTAGGGCATATGCAGCCAGCAAAGAATCACATGCCACTTTGGTGTTCCATAATCTCTTGGGTGAGATTGACCAGCAGTACAGCCGCTTCCTGCAAGAGTCAAATGTTCTCTATCAGCACAATCTGCGAAGAATCAAGCAGTTCCTTCAGGTATGGTGATGAGAAACTGAGTAGAAGAGAACCTGAGTCTGCTGAGTAGGGCTTTAGCTTTCTTTTCCTGGAAGTATTTCTTCTCTCAATTGGCTAAGTGATGAGAACCTCTCGTGTTCTTTAAATCAAAGTAGAAGTAATTAGCCCTTTCTTTAATCTCTGTGTACTCATCCTTGGGCATCATGACCTGAAATTCACTTCTTTTGTCAGTTAAAGTAATACCGTGGTTATTATATTAATTATACTTTGTTAGCATGTTAATAGCATGAGTGTAACTAGGTCCCCTCATAGGAAGATGACTCTTCCTTTCAAATGTTAAAGGTTTGACTATAATTGGATACTCCTTGAAAAAGTCGGTGGCGCTCTGTAAGGTCAGGACAGCACACATCTGAAGGCTCGGACCAGGGTGTCTCTCACAGAGTACAGCTCAGTGTGACTGCCTTTCTTCTCCCCTTCATCTCCCGCTGATTGCAGCCAGACCTGAAGCCCTTTGTTCTGTTGTTCCATGTAGCAAACGCAATGCTTTCCTCTGCTTATGAGGAAGTTAACAGAGTTGGGTTCTTTCTCTCCTACTTACAGAGTAGATACCTTGAGAAGCCAATGGAGATCGCCCGAATTGTGGCCCGGTGCCTGTGGGAAGAGTCCCGCCTCCTCCAGACGGCAGCCACAGCTGCCCAGGTAAGGTTGGGGAGAAGTGCAGCACTGGTGAAGATGGCCTTTCCTTCTGGGTACAAAGACGTGCCTGCTCTTCTTATATAGTCACTTAGGGTATGCACTCTCCTCCAGGGGACAAGGGGGTGCTCAGGGGTTTTACATCTTATATAGTGAAAATGTTACTTTTTTCTTGAGTATATAATGTATTCTCCTTTTTTTTTTTAATTGAAACATTACAGAAAAATACAAGGAAGAAAGTTGTTAAAAACATGGTATGTCACTCACTCCCTTTCTTTACTGTCTCTTCCCAGGAAACCAACTTTAAAGTCTGGTATATATATATACCCTTCATACCTTTCTCCAGGCTCATATAAGTTATAGAAAATACACACACACACACACACACACCTTATATTTAAATGGGTCTACTTTTCTGCATCTTGCTTTTTTCACTTAATATTATATCATATTTACTGCATAATATTTTGTGGTCTAGATTTGCTGTAATTTATTCAGTTGTTCTCTCTTTAACAGATGTTCACTTCATTCTGTTTTTTTTCCATTATAAATAGTACTATAATGTCTCCCTATGTGTTTTTATATATTCATGCTTTGATTTCTCTAGGATAGATTTCCAGGCATGGAATTGCTAGGTCAAAGGAGATATATATTTTAATTTTATAGATAGTTCTGATTGCTTTCCCCAGAACCTAATATCAAAACCAGAACAATATGGTAATGTACTATTTTTGGGAGCCACCTTGGGGATGGTTTGAAATTGAATCATTAAGGTTCACATGCATTTCTCTTTTGTGGTTAAGTCTGAGAATACCCTCACTAGAGCTAGAGATACAGTTAGCTTAGGGAATAGAGATAACGTGTGATCCTAACCGGCCCACTGCAGGAACAGTTCCCATGCCACTGGTCTCACCACTTATACTGATATGAGAGACACATCTGTCTACATCCAGAACACCTAATTTAATCTGTGTGTATGTGTGTGTGTCCCACTATGTGCTAGTTATTATTACCCCCCTGCCCTAAAGGAGGTTTAGTCTGGGAGAAATGGAAAATCAAACAACTTTATTATGAAATAAAGTACAAATTATTAAAATATTCTAAAAAACAAAAAAAATTAAATAGACCAATAGCTATAAATATATACTGAAAAAGACTTTAAAAACTTTATATTCTCTGTCTCCCCTAAAACAGCCAATAACTCAATGGTTTAAAGATTTTTAACAAACTTTCTTGGTCCACATTGTTCCATTATCATTTAAACTCTTGCAAAGTATGTCAAAAAAGATGTTTCCAGCTTACTTTATGAGGCTGGAATAATCCTAATATCAAATCTAAAAATGACAGTGTAAGTAAAGAAAATGGTCAGGATATTCATATCTTTTTTAGTGTATAAAGCATGATGTATAGTCTGGAAATGCAAGGATGGCTCAACATTAGAAATTCTATGAATGTAATTTGTTAAATTAGTAAGTTAAAGAAGAAAAACCATAGTTTTGTTAGATGGCAAAATTTTGTGTCCATTCTGGATTTTTTAAAAAAGGAAATTTCTTAACACAGTAAAGAATATGTGTCAAAAGCCAGAGGGAACATGATGCTCAAAGATAATACACTAAAGTGTTCTCATTAAAAGCAGTTACAGGATTGAGGATGCCTCTTGCCCTTGAATTTTGTCTGAATGATCCAGCCAGTGCAATAAGACAGAAAAAGGAATGGGAGTAGAAATGTTGAAAAGCAAGACAAAGTTGTCATTATTTACAAATAGATGGGTCTTCCTATACGATCCAGGAGTAACAATTAAAAAAAAAAAACTGTTGGAACTGACAGGAGTTCAGAAAGGTGATTGTATTCAAGATAAATGTTTTAAGAATCAGTAGTTCTCTTATACAATAGCAGCAATAACCTGTTAGGTGATGCAATGGAAGCAAGCTCTGATTCATAATAGTAAAAACAAATGTATATGATATGCATATATTGATATGTATGATAAAATGTCTGGAAGGATATATACCAAATCATTAATGTGGTTGGTCATAGGAGACTTATTACTTTCTCTGAGGGGTTTTATTTCCTTTATTTATTTATTTCTTTATAACCAAATATTATTTATTAATAACGGTGTATTTAACAAGATACTAATAGGGTTGATTTTTATTTCCTTTAATAGTCTATAATCAGGGAAATTTTTTTTCTCTTCTTTTTAAAATTGTGGTAAAATACACATAAAATTTACCATCTTAGCCATTTTTAATTGTACAGTTCAGTAGTATCAAGTTCATTTATGCTGTTGTGCAGCCAATCTCCAGAACTCCTTTAATCTTGCAAAACTAAAATTCTACCCATTAAAAACTCTCCATTTCCCCCTCTCATCAGCCCTTAGCAACTACTATTTCACTTTTCTGTCTCTATACATTGACTTTCTAGGTGCCTCTCATAAGTGGAATCATAAAGTGTTTGTCTTATTGTGATTGGCTTATTTCACTTAGCATAATGTCCTAAAATCCATCCATGTTGTAGCATGTGTCAGAGTTGCCTTCCTTTCAAAGGCTACATAACATTCCATTGGGTATATGTACCACATTTTGTTTATCCGTTTATCTGTTGATGGACACTTGAGTGGCTTCTGCCTTTTGGCTATTGTGAATAACGTGGCTATGAACATGGGTGTATAATTTTTTCTTTTAAAAGACAAAAACGTAGTAGGAACATAGAAGAAAGAACATTTAAGTCTAACCAAGGGAGTCTGGGAAGACATCACAGAGAAAGGAGAGGTTTGTGTTTGAGTCAAGACTTAAGGCTGGATACATGTGCATCAGGCAGATGAGGGGCGGAGAGCACTGCAGGCAGAAAGAAGGGATGTTCAGACAGGGAAAGAAAAGTATTTGTTCTTGGGAGAAGTGTGGACAGCTCAGCATCTGGTTGGGAGGGGAAGGTAAGCTAGTCAGATGCCATGTCACGAAAACCTTTTGAGCCATGCCCAGCAACTGGGCCTTGGAAGAACACTTAACCACAAGGGTCCTGTGGCCAGACTGCCTGGGTTTGAACCCCGTGGCTCTGCCATTTGCTGTGTAACCTCAGGCAAGCTGTCTGTCTATTCTCTGTTTTTCCAAAGGGAATGATTATAGTACCTACTTCATAGAAATAAATGAACTCATGTGTGTAAAATGCTTAGAACAGTATCTGACACAGAAGTGTGACACAAGTGCTAACTGCTTTCTGCTGCTCTGTCATGGCCATTGTCATTGTCCTCCTCATCATCATCCACCATCACCACTGCTGTAAGACTTGGGGACCCATGGAAGCATTTTAAGCAGAAAACTGATGTGTTCAGATATGGGTGAAGGGGTAACTAACTGTAGCACTCACAGTTTGAGCCCTGAAGCAGGGAGGTTAGCAGAGAGGCGCTTGTGTATGCCTCACTAGGGTTTTCTGTTGTGGAGAACCTTTATGTTTTCATCCTGTTCCTAAAATAAAAATATTTGATTTAGGCCAATTTGCCTAGAGGCTCCAACTTTACCATGACAGGTAGGAAAGCAGTAGGGTTCCTGAGGATGTTCCCAATCATATAAATTGGGGGTTGGCAAACTATGCCTGTGGCCCCAATCCAGCCTGTTGCCTGTGTTTTGTAAGTGAAGTGTTTTGGAACACAGCCACGCACATCGTGTGTGCGTCATCTGCGGCTGCTTTCATACTGCAGTGAGATACTCAGCAGGGCTGAGTATTTACCAGAGACCATATGACCCACAAAGCCAAAAATATTTACCATCTGGCCCTTAGAGAAAAGTGTGCAACCCCTGATAGAGAATTACAAGTTGGATATTTGAGGCCTCAATCCAGACCTCACTGTTATTTTCTCTGTTTACATCATCTGGCATATTCTCAAGTGTCTTTATGGGTAAAGCACCAGGGACATAGGAAGATAGTAGATGTATTTCTGCTCCCAGGGCTGTCAGTCTACTTAGGATTATAGGTATACAAACACTCAAAGTGAGAAAAACACAGAGGGGGATATAAGTAATTTTGCCTAGAGAAGTTAAATAAAGTTTCACAGGAGAAAAAAGAGTTGCACCGAGTTTGAAGGTGAATGAGTTCAGGTGTGTTTGTGGGGAAGCTCATGGGAGGCTGAGTGGACCCCGTATGGTGGAGACACTGCACATGGGGGAAGAAGGGGTACTTTGGGGTAACTGAAGCATAGGGAGGGAAGGCCTAAGTTGTTCCCAGGTTGTGTGAAACGTCTGTCATGCAGCGCTGAAATGTTTGTACCTAGAAGCAGTGGGGACTCACACTCACAAAGCATTAGGAGCAGGTTTCTGATGGGTGATAATTAATCACATCTATTTCAATTTGGAAATAGACATGAGATTCAGTACAGATTAAAATATCAGTTGTATTGTTGGTAAAACAGGACTGGCAAGCATGGCATGGGTGGGTACCCACAGGGGATTTGTGATGCCTGCCCCTGAGTTAGGTCTTGGGGTGGAGAGATTGGGTTTGCAAAGCAGCACTTCCTCAAGTGTTCCATTGGGAGCTTCAGAGACCATAGACTGATACCCAGAAAACAGACAGTGAGGCCTCTAGAACTGCTTCTAGAAACTAGGTCCTTGTTCCTGCCCCAGGTGTGTTCAGGAAGGCAGGAGTGGGAGGAGAGAGGCCCCAGTGTAAGTGCTGGGTTCCTTGAAGATCTCTATGTGTATGGAATCTCTCTTCCAGTTTCACCCATCAGATCAGATAGGTCACTCCTGCATGAAGAGAATAAGTAGGGGTCGAAGTTGCCTTCCCAAGACTTCTAAGAGAAGTTAGCATTCTGTGGGCTTGGATAGGGGCCATGGGAAAGGGAGAGAATGGTTCCCTCTAAAACTGGCATGTTTAGATCTATTTTGGAGACTTCTGGTAGTGGTGTAGAGAGCAGACTGGAAGGGAGAGGAGTTAGAGGCAAGGAGACTAACAGCTGGGGCTCCGCCTGAGCCAGTGGCACTAGGGGTGGATGTGAGAGATTACAGGTTCTAGAGCCAGGAGGATTTGGTGACTCTGTGAAATCAAAGACAGCTGAGAATTTCTAGTTCGAAAACTGGGAATAAAATGTCTTTCCTGGACTCTCAGTTCTGTTGCATTGACTGCTATCTCTGTCCTGTACCAGTACCACACTGTCTTGATCAATGCAGCTTTTACAAGGTCTTTTCCTTTTTTGTTAGAAGATACCCTATTTGCCAAAAAGTGTAAGTTTCATGTGCTATTTGATATTTTCAAGGTACCAGCCTCCCCTTCTCCCCAGACACAGTATCTCTTGATACAGCATTTCACCCCTGGGACAGAGTGCTTTTTTATTATCCCACAGAAATGTATTGGGCACCACATACATTAAATAGGCTCCCAGAGTCTGCTGTCAATAATTGTTCTGAATTGTTGTGCATACCCACCTAGAATGAGCCTTTTGAAGGCAGGGACCGTGTCTTAGCTCAACATGTAGTCTCCCAGTGCAGTACATGAAGTGGGTGCATAGTATGACCTAGAGGTGAAAGGCCAAGGACACAGGTAAAACTCTACAAGCGCTTCCTTGGCACTGCACTCACTGCACCTGGAGGGCTGTGGCCACCGTAGAGTTTCTGTTGCAGTGCCCAGCATGCTGCTGCCTCAGTTTCCCTTCCCTCATGATGGATGCATCCCAGCCAAACAGGAGGGGTGCTGGGGTGGGATGGGGACTGGACAGAGGTATTCTTCCCCGCATATTTCCTGCATTCACATGTGTGTTGCCTCCCTTTTTTGGCAGCAAGGGGGCCAGGCCAACCACCCCACAGCTGCCGTGGTGACAGAGAAGCAGCAAATGCTGGAGCAGCACCTGCAGGATGTCCGGAAGCGAGTACAGGTGAAGCCAGTTTTGGGCAGGAAGCCTTTGTTTGGGTGGAGTGCCCGTGGGTCCTGCATGTATCTTCTTTGAGGTTTTTTGCTTTGTTTTCATTCTTCCCAGAAACTCTCTTTTCCCTTTCCCCAGGGAAATCTTTTTTACTGCTGTTTTTTGTTTGTCTGTTTTAAACAGGATCTAGAACAGAAAATGAAAGTGGTAGAGAATCTCCAGGATGACTTTGATTTCAACTATAAAACCCTCAAGAGTCAAGGAGGCAAGTGAATTTTAGAGACATTAAAATCTCCCATAGAAAGTGAGTTGTGCTAACTTGAGTTTCTGGATTCCTTTGTCTTGACTCTGTGTTCAAACTTTGTTGGGGGTGAGCAGGGACTGCTGGTGCTTTGGGGAGCCTGGTTATTCAGGATAATAGTATTCCCTTAGGTCAAGGAGTTTTTCCTTCCTCCACAGACATGCAAGATCTGAATGGAAACAACCAGTCGGTGACCAGGCAGAAGATGCAGCAACTGGAACAGATGCTCACCGCGCTGGACCAGATGCGGCGAGTAAGAGCCTCAGACCAGCTTGCCCTGCATGTCTCGCTCACCTGTGACATTACAGTATCTCGTGGCAGAACTTGTCTGGTTTCTAATAAGTTCCTTCTCTGGAATTGACTAAAGGCTGTGGTGAGAGACGGTCTCAGGAAATGTTTTCTGACTTTGTTTTGGTTTCCAACCAGAGCATCGTGAGTGAGCTGGCGGGACTTTTGTCAGCTATGGAGTATGTGCAGAAAACCCTCACGGATGAAGAGCTGGCTGACTGGAAGAGGCGGCAACAGATTGCTTGCATTGGAGGCCCTCCCAACATCTGTCTAGATCGTCTGGAAAACTGGTAAAGATTAAAGAGCTTCCTTTCTTTCTAGAAAGCTGTGCTCAATTGCCAGTCATAACTGCAGGCCCAAAGCATTGGTACCACATCTCAAAGGTAGGGACTTTTGCTTACTAAAATGAAGTCTAAGAGTTAAAACTTTTACTTTATTTGGACAGTTTTTTAAATAAAAATGTGTTTATGTTACTGTGTGTTAAATATGTTTTATTTAATAATTTAAATAAAGCCTATGTTTAATTATATTTAATACATAGACTACAGTTTAAATTTTAGTCACCTTAATAATCTAAAAGACACATGCTCTTTGTAAGAGAAAGAAAGTTCAAATACAGAAAAGTAAAGGGAAGAAAAGTCTTAAAATCTAATCATTCAGAAGCACCTATCACTAAAATTTTGGTGACTGTCACTCTAGACATGTTATCTACATACATATAAAGATGGAAATCTACACATTTTCACATCAGTGGGGTCATCCTTTATATGCTCTTCTGTACTCTGCTTTTTACTTTCATTCATCCAGCAAATCTTCATTGCGCATGCTTGACACGCAAGGCCTCATACTGAATGTACTGCACCAGCTTAAGCCGGGAGAACTTGACGTGAAGGGGGACCTAGAGACACAGAGCATTCAGTGGGAAACTTAGGACAGCTCTTCACAAGAATGCTTGTTTGTTCATATCCTCACTAACTCTAAGTTTTCTTACTTTGCTGAAAGCAGTTGTAAATGCTTTCTAATCAGGGACCCAGAAAGCTCAAGTTCTGAGAATGGGGAGAATGTAAACATCAGGAGTTAGGGAGCTCAGCAGGCCCAGCAGTTGTCCTGCCCCTGAACTCTGTCCCCCTGTGTCTTTCATCTTCTCTCTTTTGGGTCTTTCAGTCTTTATTAAACTAGTGCAGACCATCAAGGAGAGACACTCATACGTCTCTGTCCTTGGGGGCCGACTGGATCAGACTTACTCTCCCTGCCTACTTCTATATACACATCATCAATATTTTGAAACATAATTGATCCATTGAAGGCTGACATTGAAAGGGCTCATGGGGATCATGCAGTTCAACCCCTTCTCGGATACAAGGTCCATTAAGCCCATGGTGGTAAAGGGACCTGGCCAAGTGAGTGGCAGGACTAACTCAAACCTGTCTTCTTGGGCAGTCTAATATCCTGCATTTCCCCAGTCCCCACATTTTGGTACAAGGACAAGTTAGGATTAATAAAGTGAGTGCCTAAATCCGTATTTCATGTTCTTATCTGGGTTCTAATGCTTGTCACTTTCCAGTAATAACTGTTAATGCCTCCTGTTGATATAAGTTTTGACACATCCTTCTCTGTGCTTAACTCCCTCTTTGAAATGTAAAATTTTAGGAAGGGACTATTTTAAAAAAGCAATGTAAATTCCCCTTTTCTTATTTAATGCCGTTGAATTATACACTTACAAATGGTAAATTTTATGTTATGTATATTTTTCCACACACAAAAATTCCCCTTTCTTATTTTGGGGACTGCAGTGTATTGGTGTTTATATCTATGATATTCCCTTCCCCTCCTCCAACTCCCCCACGTACCCCCACATAGGTAAGTGGTAACTTTCTTATTTTTATTGGCAGGATAACCTCATTAGCAGAATCTCAACTTCAGACCCGCCAACAAATTAAGAAACTGGAGGAGTTGCAGCAAAAAGTTTCCTACAAAGGGGACCCCATCGTACAGCACCGGCCAATGCTGGAGGAGAGAATCGTGGAGCTGTTTAGAAACTTAATGAAAAGGTAGCTCAGATTGTGGTCCCTTCCCCTCACTAGCCCCAGCCCCTCACTTCAGAGGCACAGGACGGAGCCTGGCGCAGCTGCAGAGTGTGAACTGCTGTCCTTCTTCCCTCGCAGTGCCTTTGTGGTTGAGCGACAGCCTTGTATGCCCATGCATCCCGACCGGCCACTCGTCATCAAGACCGGTGTCCAGTTTACTACGAAAGTCAGGTGGGCCACGGCACTTCCACCTCGGGTAGATATTTTATCGGGAGATGCTCTTAGGACAAGAGCAGAGCTGGTGTTCTTTATAGTTGTTCTTTACAGGCATCACAGGCGGGTATGGAGCTTGTTGGCGTGATGTCAGCTTGCTCTGTGCCTCGTCTATCAAACATTAAAAAACGGGAATCTTTTTGAGGTTACCTGGGCATATTCCTGTGATTCCAGGCCTACAGTGTTAGGCCAGCTTATCTCTCCTTCTGTCCTGCACAAGGGGCAAAATAATGCCAGTTTTTCTGTTCCTTGAGCCTACTTTTCCCTGAAGATTTTAATGGAAAGATAAGACTTAGTGATATAGAAGCTGGGCGGCCACAGGGCAGGTGGGTGGTGGGCCTGCAGGGTGGAGTGTAGCTTTCACTCTCAAGTCAGAGCAGGTATGCTGGGGTTTGCGCTTCTGCAGTGAAATTTCCCTTTTCAGAAACTTGGGCGGTGTTGGGTTTCAGGTTTAATAGAAAGAATAGCAGCTGCAGAGCATGTATTCCTGTAATATTTTTCATGAAGTGGCTGTTATTATCCTTTTGCGAATCTCTCACAACTTTGTCCAAGTGTTTTGTCCTTAGGCTTTTTTCCTTACCTTTTGGCCCAAAGGGGTGACGCTTAATTTAGGATTAAAGGCGCCACTGGCAGGAGGAGGAGTTTGGGATGGTGCTTTATTCACCTTTTAGAAATGAAGAGTTATGAGTTTACATTTCTTCAACTAAAAATTGCTGGGGGAGCCTACTGACTGTTTCTTAAAATGGAGTATTTTTTTTTTTTCTCTTTGCTCAGATACTTGTTTTCTCTTTTTTTTAAAATAGATTGCTGGTCAAATTCCCTGAGTTAAATTACCAGCTTAAAATTAAAGTGTGCATTGACAAGTAAGTACTCCTTATCATCTTAGCTGTTTTTTTCCAAATGAGAGACAGAGAAATGAGAACTTTGACAACATCATGCAAACTTAGAGACTTTATCTCCATTCAGAGATCTTTTTTGGGAACAAGAGTTCTCAAGAGACTCTCAGTGTGCTTTGCCATGTGCGCGCCTGAACCAACCACAGAGCTAGCGGCAAAGATTTGGATTGTGATCGCCGTTGTGACCTTGAGTCCCTCTTTCAGTTTTTTTACTTCTGAGTGTAATCTATGTATATTATGTAAAACTGAGAATCTATGGGAAAATTATTTTTTATTGTTCCATATTTTACCAGGCAATGTAATATGTACCTTTCAAAATTTGACAATACCTTTCAAAAATGAAAATCTACATACCCTGTGGAGGGATTAGAAAAGAGAAAATGCTTCCTGATTTTTAGATGATGTAATTATTTACCTGGAAGTTTCATGAGAATGAACTGGAAAATAATTACTAATGAAATAGGGGCTTGAGGAAGATGGTGGGTTTAATAAATAAATTTAAAAAAACCAATGACCATATTTTAGCATTAACCAGTTAGAAACTATAGTAGATAAATGGTCTCACAATAAAGCAATCAAAGTAAAATATATCGTGACAAACTTAACAGAAATAGGTTAAGATCTGTGAAGAGAACTGAAATTTTAGTGAGGAAGGGATATTGTAAAGAGTGATGAAGCAAGTCAGATTCCTGGAGTGCAGACTTACAAAGCAAACATACAAAGATGTTGATCTTCCCAGTTAGGATAATACCAACCAAAATATGAGTAAGGTATTGTTAACTCTAGTCTTGCTTTTCAAGTTGTAGCATAGATGAAAAAAATGAGCAAACATAGCTTCTTTAAAAAGGATTTATTTATTAATTTTTAATTATAGCAAAAAAAAAATTTTTACATAAAATTTACCATCTTTATGTTATCATCTTTAAGTGTACAATTCAGTACTGTCCATTATATTCATTGTTGTGCAACAGGTAAACCTTTTCATCTTGCAAAACTGAAATTCTCTATCTGTTGAACGACAAATCCCCATTTCCCTCTTCTTCCAGCCCCTGACAGCCTCCATTCTACTTTCAAAAATACTCTTAATAAATAAAAATAATGGGGTGTGAGGGGAGTAGTATGGGAAGCTGCCTGCCAGATA
The DNA here is from genome assembly GCF_040802235.1 of Manis javanica. Taxonomy (NCBI): domain Eukaryota; kingdom Metazoa; phylum Chordata; class Mammalia; order Pholidota; family Manidae; genus Manis; species Manis javanica. The sequence goes on along the minus strand of NC_133159.1, from coordinate 161,271,015 downwards.
CAAATGTATCACAAAATTTCAGTTACTAAATGAATATAGGACAAGAATAAACTGATTGATCACTGAAACAAAATCTTAAGTCCAGAAACAGACTTCAGATTTATGTAAGGAATTTATATATGTTTAAAATGATACTTCAGATCAGTGGGGAGAGGATGGATTATTTAGTAAGTAGTACTGGGGGGATTTGAGTGAGAAGCAGAGTTTTTCTTTTTACTGTTTATCAGTAAATTCCCAATGTATTTACATGTTTAAAACAAAAATAGCTTAAAAGCATGGGTGAATGTATAACAGTGGTAAAATGGCAAAATGGTTCAACCACTTTAGAAAACAGTTTGGGAATTTTCCTAAAAAGTTAACCATGCACCTACTCTGTGACCTAGCCATTCCATTCCTAGGTATTGACCCAAGAGAAATGAAAGCATGTGTCTGCACAAAGGGTTGTACATAAATGTCCATTAATAGATGCTTATATGAATAAACAATTAGTGGTATATCTATACAGTGGAATATTAGGGTATTAGTCACAAAAAGGACAAAAAGGAGTAAACTATTAATATCTGCAACATATAAATAAATCTCAAAATAGTTATGCTGAGTGAAAGAACCCAGACCTAAAAAAAAGTACATACTTTATGTTTCCATTTATGTAAATTCTAGATTTGCAAATGAACCTATAGTGACTGAAAGCAGATCAGTGGTTGCCTGGGGACGGATGGGGTGTGGGATTGGGGAATGGATTACAGATGGGCCTGGGGAAACTTTGGGGATGATGGGGGTGTTCATTATCTTGACTGGGCTGATAATTTCCCAGGTGTGTGTGGTATATATACATATTATCAAACCTTATTAAATTCTGTACTTTTAAGTAGTGCAGCTTATTGCTCATCAGTTATGCCTCAAAGCTGTAATACAAAAACATTATATTAAAAGAAGGAAATATAGGCTAGACATATGGGAGAATTTCCTAATAATGAGGACTCTTAAGTTCTAAAATGTGATATATGGAAGGGTATCTTCTGAATGGTTTAAAAATGGATCAGTTTTTAATCTGTAATCCTACATGGAATGCACCATTTAACAAATAGTAGCTATTATTAATTCTAAAAGCATAGTGGATATACAGCAGTGGAGGAGGACTTTAATACAGTACTAAAATAATTTTAAAAAAGAAAGAAAAAGACTCAGAAATGTGACTATATAAAAAATTGTGAGCTCAAAGGTAATGGATATATTGGGAAGAATATTTCCAGCTGTATCAAATGGGATGCTCTAAGTCACAGGTAACAGTAAACCTTTACAGAAAATCCAGTGTGATTTAAATAATAAGGAAATTTGCAACCCAGTCTAACTGGAAATGCAGAGTTAGGGCAAGTTCCTGATGGTGAGATTAGTGACTCATTGATGCCATCAAGAACCCAGAATCTTCTGGCTGTCTTCTCTGCCGTCCTGTTATCGTTGGCATTCTAAGGGTTGCAGCAAGGTTGCTTCTGGTAGTGAAGACCAAATGCTTCCTTGCCAATAATAATCTAAAGTTATGGAATATAAATCCAGCCTGGTATAGACAGTGTAAGTCATGTCCGGACTCCTAGACCACTGTGCTGTGGGCATGCCCTGGAGGTGGGGATGGGGAGGATACCTGAGCAGAATCAAGGTTCGGTTAAGAAGTAGGGAGTGGTTCTTGGGGAGGCAACCAGCCTCTACTATTTATGCCAGCCTCTACTATTTAAGCATGTTGCAGAGTTGTTATATTTCACGTATAGAATGTAACTGAATAGTTTATAGAAATTCCCAGGAGCAGAGTAGATTACAGGTGTTCAAAATGGACTTTTTGAAGAAATGTGGGGCCTGTTTTATTAACACCATTATGTATTCTTAACAGAGACTCCGGGGATGTTGCAGCTCTCAGGGGGTGAGTTCAGCCTAGAGGCTTCATTCTGTTCTGTTTAATCTCACTTTGTCCTCTGGCCACTCAGTCACCTGCGTGGGTGGTTTTTCTCCTGTGATTCAGATCCCGGAAATTTAACATTCTGGGCACAAACACGAAAGTGATGAACATGGAAGAGTCCAACAACGGCAGCCTCTCTGCAGAATTCAAACACTTGGTACGCGGGAGCAGGCCAGACTCCCCCTTTCCAAGGGCAGCTGGCAGAGGGAGAGGTTGGGGGAGCCTCACATGACAGGTGCTCTTTGCTTTTCTTACAGACTCTGAGAGAGCAAAGATGTGGTAACGGGGGCCGAGCCAATTGTGATGTAAGTTTTGTTGGGGATGAAGGCCAACTGGGAGTAGAGAGTAAAAAAGCCTTCTTACTGCCCAGAATTAGAGACACCAGTCTGCATGTCAGCTGTAATCATTCAGAAAAGTCACTGTGGGACAAAGGGACATGGTCAGAAGTCATATACGTGGTGGAGTACTTTGGCTTGGAGCATTTCCGTGATTGTCCCGGGAGTTAGCTCATCATTAAGGAGGAGTGGAAAGTCCCTTGCGAGTTGCCACACCCATTTAGTAGAAAAGAAGCTTCCCACCTTGCCTGGGGCTTTCCAAATTCTCCTTCCAATTTCTGCCAACTGGCACCGCTTGGCTGCATTTCTAGTGACCTGTTTTTCTTACTGAGCTGGGATAGAAGGTTATAATAAATCTGAGTTAAACATTTAAGAAAAAGAAAAAGAACAAAACCTGTCCTGTTCCTTATCCCCCTTATTTCTTCTCTGCCTCCCATTGACTTAGATTGTTGGATTCTAAGTGTCAAGAATAAACTTTTAAAGAAGAATAGAGAAAAGTGGCCAAACACGAGCTTTTAATCTTTTAAAAAAATTGACACCCTATTCTTTTTCTGATATTTGTTCCCTGAGCCATTCTTCCCTCTTCTAACATGTAGCAGACCTTAAAAAAAGGAATTTATCATCCTTGACAGCAGTAAAAGAGTGAGGTGATGTATATGCTGTAATATGGAAAAAAATGCATGTGGCATATTTGTTTAGAAAAAGCAAGATGCAAAGTAATTTGAGTAGTATATTAGTATATGTGTTTTAAAAAATATATTAACACTGTTTTTTGTCTATTGATGTATGCATTACAAAATTCTGGAATAGATGCCAAACTGCTTATACATTTATGCTGCTGTTAGTATCCAAGGCTACTCTATAATACTATCTCTATAGTATTTGCATTTTAAACTGAACATGTATTGCTTTTGTAATTAGAGTGTTTTAAAAATGAATTGGAATTCCATTTCTGAAACTCCATTGGCAATTTTTACTTAAAATAAGGTGCTGTGTTGTTGCTGGGAGTATAAATTGTCCCTTTGGAAAATAACTTGGCATTATAAAAATGACAAACCCTATAAACCAGCAGGGCCACTCCCAGGATTTAACAATAGAGAAATCTTTGCATATATGTACAGGAGACGTGTGCAGAATGTCACAGTGGCCTGGGTGTAAGTCCTAAATACAACCCAAATACCCATCAGCCCTAGAATGGATACGTGATGGTACAGTCGTACAGTAAAACACTACGCAGCTCTGAAAGCAAATGTTGCAGCTGCCGCAACCAAAGGGCTGGGAAAAGTGAGTCACTAAAGAATGCATAGGGTACGGTTCCATAGGCATGAGGCTCACAAACATTCCAAACCAAGCAATATACACGTTGTTTAGAGATACAAACATGGTAAAGCCATGAAGGAAACCTAGGAAATGATAAACCTGAAAGCCAAATAGCAGTTAGGGGGCAGGGATGGGGTTAGGGAAGGGCAGCCTGAGAATTTCAGTGGGGGTGGTCTTTGTCTTTAACTGAGCAGCAGGCACACAAGTGGTCATTGTTTTGTTACTCTGTGTGCCCCACCCATTTTATAAACAACCTGCTGGATTGTAACCTAAGGAAACCAGTAAAAGATCAGCTTGAGGATCATAGCACTGGGGAGTCCTGGTGTAAAGAAAGCATGTGCTCCAGGTTGTGTCCCTGGGCGTTGGTCCTTGGTCTCCTGGTGGATTGGCCTTCTTGGTGCGGCGTGGCTGTGGCTGCTAGTACTCAGCCCCGTTCTCTGTGAGGAAGAGAGTGCATTTGTCGTTACTGCAGGCCTCCCTGATTGTGACCGAGGAGCTGCACCTGATCACCTTTGAGACTGAGGTGTATCACCAAGGCCTCAAGATTGACCTGGAGGTAAGTTCTGCGGCAGAGCAGGGGCAGGGCTGCGTGCAGAGGTGATTCCGACCAGAACTTCTAGTTGAGATTTTAATATAGAAGGTGGAGTGATGACTCTTTGATAAGCACTGTGTTTATTTTTGCTTTTTTTTCTCCTAAAAATCCTTAGTATCCCATCTAAAGTCTTGTTTGAGTGCTTAGACAATACATGTGTACTCAGCTTTCAGCAAACTTGAAAATCTATATTTAGAAATTGATTATAGTTGACTTTATAAAGTTTGAGCAAAACTGTCTTTAAACAGCCAGTGTTTTTAGTACACATCACGGCATTTACATTATCTTTCCAACTTTCTTAATCTTTAAATTAAAGAAAACCTGAAAAAGCAAGGATCCTAGTCTGATTTCTGGGGCCTCTCTGTTCGATGAGCAGATACAGCTTCAATTCTTGGAGAATGCCTTCCAGGTTATAAATGGGGAATCCTTGAACTGTGGGTCCAGCTTTGAGCAAGTCAGATTTTACAGGTTCCTGGTTGTGTCCTGTGGCCATGTCTGATGTCCGTTCCACGCTGTTCACTGGACGACTCAGTCACACTCCCCTAAGAGCTGGTAGTAGATGGGGTTTATTTACAACATGACCTTTTATTCCAAACATGGCGAGACAGGCGTGTAGAGATTTTGGAAGTCACAAAGGCCCAATGCCGCCCCAACCTCTTCTCCACAGACTCACTCATTCCCCTCTTCTCCACAGACTCACTCCTTGCCAGTTGTGGTGATCTCCAACATCTGTCAGATGCCAAATGCCTGGGCATCCATCCTGTGGTATAACATGCTGACCAACAACCCGAAGGTAAGTGCCCCATCATAGGGGGACCCACCTCCTCTTAAGACTTCTCAGTGCCAGCAGGTTAGGACATGAAGTGCAGGTCTTCAAGTACCACCCTCATCTAAATGAGCAAATGTGTCATTTTCAATAGAACGTGAACTTTTTCACCAAGCCCCCAATTGGAACTTGGGATCAAGTGGCTGAGGTGCTGAGCTGGCAGTTCTCCTCCACCACAAAGCGAGGGCTGAGCATCGAGCAGTTGACTACGCTGGCAGAGAAACTCTTGGGTCAGCAGTTTACCTTTCTTCCCTTCTGCCCTCTTCAGAAAAGGAATTTGGCCTGTGGGGCTAGTCATTCAGGAAGATTTACTGAGCCAGGCATTGTGCTGGGGCCAGAAAATGTGTGTTCCAGCATGGGGGGTGGGGGCTGGGTGAGGGGAGTCAGGACACAGCAGAGGTTTGCCTCCCGACCATCTTTATGAGGTGGGAGGCAGGTTTCTTCACTGTGGGTGGCGGTCTTCCTCTCCCTTCCAGAGCACCATTTTGTCTAACCTTAGGAAGATGCGGTTAGAAGGCAGAGCTAAAGGGTTGACATTCTGTCCATTTCTTCAATAGACTGTAGGCTTGTTTTCAGTTTTTTCCCCTGGAAAAAATTCTTAGGAGAATATTTTTTGTGCCCTCTGGACTATAAGTAGCTTTGTCCTGTGTGTGCTGCCATCAAATGTCCCTTTTAACACCAGCTGTCAGCTCATTAGTGTTTGTGCTAGTCTCTGGGCTATCACACGGGGCTGGGAAGAGCAGTGGACTTGATACTTCATCTACCACCTCTGCTGGGCTAAACAACTCGGGTGATCCAATGATGGAATAGGGAGGTGTGTGCACATGAGTGTGCCCCTGTGCATGCACATAGGCACACAATGGTGGCAACCTTCAAATACAGTGGTTTCATGACCCATTGTGGGACAAATGTCTATGTGTTCTGTTCTTAGAAGTAAGATCTTAATCCAAAGCCAGCAATTACTACTATATTCTTTTTTTTTTCCTTCAGGACCTGGCGTGAACTATTCAGGATGTCAGATCACCTGGGCTAAATTTTGCAAAGTAAGCAATCTTGTCAACTCTCTGTGGCCGCGTCTTGGGACTGGGAGGGAATGCTCACCTGTGACGCTGTCATGGATGGGTCCAGGGACCAGTAGGACCTGCCTGAGGGTAGATGGGCCTGAGGACTTTGGTGACACCATGCCCCTGGGAAGGAAAAAGCTGGGACGGTGGTAGACTTGCCTTTCCTGTTATTCTTTTCTCCAGGAAAACATGGCTGGCAAGGGCTTCTCCTTCTGGGTCTGGCTGGACAATATCATTGACCTTGTGAAAAAGTACATCCTGGCTCTTTGGAATGAAGGGTAGGTTGGAAGTCTTGTGCCGGCAGAGTGCACACGTATGATAAGTAACCTGCTGTCTCAGACTAAGACAGGGGCCCTGTAAGCACAAACCTTATTGTTGCTCTTTTTTGGCTCTAGATACATTATGGGCTTTATCAGTAAGGAGCGGGAACGGGCCATATTGAGCACCAAGCCCCCAGGCACCTTCCTGCTAAGATTCAGTGAAAGCAGCAAAGAAGGAGGCGTCACCTTCACCTGGGTAGAGAAGGACATCAGCGGTAAGCTGGTCTCTCATCCACACTTCGTGGCGGCAATTGCTGCCACCACGGGTGCTGCCAGTTCCAAGCACCTGCTGCCCCCCAGTGGGCAGAGATGGCTTTACACTCCTGTGCCTTAGATGGGTGAAACATTTAGGTGACTTTTCTCTGCATTCTTCCAGCTAAGGGAGTGGTTTACCAATTTTGTTTTGCTTGCCCCAGGGGCTAATGTGTGCCTAGAATTTGCGATTTAAATTTCATTCTTCATCTCTTTTCTAACCTACCCTGTTTATATTTTATGCAAGTAGTTATTCGAGTATATTGCCTATGACCCACCTGGATACCCCCTCTGAAAGCCCGGTGAACATTTCCACAATGACAGGCCTCAGGGCAGGGGATTCAGGGTCTCAAGCGCTAGGTTGGCATAAATCTCTCCATTTCAAGGAAAAATCTGTCAGGTAGTTTTCTCTGATTATCTAGTCATAGGTTCCATTTATCCCATATCCCATGTCAGGCAAGACCCAGATCCAGTCGGTGGAACCATATACGAAGCAGCAGCTGAACAACATGTCGTTTGCTGAAATCATCATGGGCTATAAAATCATGGATGCTACCAATATTCTCGTGTCTCCGCTGGTCTACCTCTACCCCGACATTCCTAAGGAGGAGGCATTTGGAAAGTATTGTCGGCCAGAGAGCCAGGAGCATCCTGAAGCTGACCCAGGTAGTTGTTGATTTTCCACGTCAGGCATTTAATTCTGGGGAAAAGTGGGAAATCGCAGGATCCTTGGAGGACAGGCAGGAAATGCCTGAAGAACCTGGTGATCTTTGTTCCCCTTTACAGGAAAGAACTTTGTCGTGCGTGCTTTTAGGGTGCCTATATGGGGTTACTGAGGTGAGGAATCCGGGTCCCGGGTCTCTGCCCCACAGGGAGCACACACACTCCCACCCTAGACACACCAAAAGTGCTGCGGCAAAGTGGGAAGAGACTTCCTCAGTCACCGGCTGCCCGGCCAGTGCAGAGCTTCTCACATAGTAGGTGCTGGAACACTGGTGACTCAGACGTCAGTCTAGTGTGTTTCCTCTTCCTGCCACAGAACAGCGTCAACCATGTCGGGTGGGATGAAGAAAGGCTTTGTGGAGGAAGTGAGCGTTAGCGGCTCTGGAACATGGTTTAGGAGCAGAGTAGGGGAAAGTGGTGAGCGAAGGGGAGACAGTAGCTGGTGGAAGGGGTGTGGAATTGGTAGTTAGAATGGGCGACTGTTGAAAATATTTTTCAATGTGCAAGAGTATATGTGTTTATGTCTGTGTGTGTTTGTCTGCATTAAATCTGTCATCTCTGGAGCTGACATCTGCGTGGAGCCCCCAGTTGGTTCCCATCTGCATCAGCTGCTTCCGCTCTGGGCTCTCTGTCCAGGCCCTGATGAGGAGTCTATGATATGCCATTTGTTTTTATTTGACTTTTCCTAATCGTAGAGCCAGCAGTGGGCTCTTCATAAAGTAAACGATCCTTTGAGGTTAGCTTCTCTGCCCTAGTTGCTTTTGAAAACACTTCAGTACAAATAGCTCACATAGCCCCCACCAGTTTCCCTCCTACCTTTTATAGGAATTCCGTCTGAGGAAGTTCTGGGTTAGAGAAAAATGGGACATGGAAGAGGGAATTCGAACTAACTGGCAGTTGTCTTTCCTTTTTCCTTTGTTCTGGTGCTGAGTTTTGTTCCTCCTGTTGAAGGGCTTAACTTCACTTCCTGTCTGCTACTTATCTCTCTTTCCATGTTGTGCTTCAGTTGGGAGATCTGTTTATCAGCCCCTGTCACACTACTCTTTGTTCCTTCTGCCGAGGACATTTAGGTCCAAGTGCTAGTCCTTTGACTAGTTTTGCTTTCGATGTCCAAGTTCCCAGTCTGAGGCTGAGCCCTCCATTACCATCACCTCTCCTGTGTGACCGGCAGGCAAGGTCCTTCCTGCTTAGAAGCATCAGTGTTTCCTCAGGGGCAAGATGCCAGTCACGAAAAAGAGACTATAACCTGTGTGCTTTGCCTGCCTTCAGGGAGGCGAGTGTCAGCAGTGTGCACTGAGGGGCTCGGGGTGCTGTGACCAGATGGGGCCAGGGGGTATGTAGGGGCAGGTGGGGTACATGTGGGGTCCCGCTATCAAGATGGGAATCCTTGGGAAGATGGGTCAGTTCCCCTCTGTCCGTCATGAGGGTGTTCATGTCTCCCAGAGACAGGTCATCTTCCTAGGACTTTCCCCTGCTCTTGCTTCTCCACCAGAAGCCCACACAGTGTTTCCTCCTGGCTTGAGGGAGAGAGTCACCTCAGAAATGACCAGAACCTTATCTGACCAATTGGGTGACGTACATTTCCAACAGTGTGCAGAGCCACAAACCAGCTTTTAGTCTTGGTTCTGCTTCACTGCTGCTGCTGCCCCTCAGGCTGAAGCTATTTTTCTCAGCTACCTTGATCCCTGGGGAGTTAAATCCATTCATGTTGGGGTGTCAGCTCCCCTCAGGTCTGGGCCAAGGTGGGTTTGTAAGACTGGAAGTCTGCCTCAGTAGGTTCTTTGGATTCTGCATCAAATGAGTCTATTTCTTTGCCAAAAATAAACTCAGATGTCTGGCTGAGGACCTCTTGACGATGCCTTTCCTCAGATTGTCTCGTATTTGCTGATCCCTCAGTTTCTCTCTAAGCCCCAAGTTTTGTAACTGTGCTTCTCTCAGCTCACCCACCCTGCCCCATACCTCCTAAGAGATTTATTTGTTCACTTGAATCCCCCAAAGTTCATGTCAATGTCTCCAAGGCTCCTTGACTTCTTGGTGTAGGCATTTAGCATCTAAAATGCATTTACTCCAATCCTCACATTTCTAACTATAGAGCAAGCTTGCCCAGGCCTCTCAGCTGTTGAAGACATCACGGGGCCCAGGCCTCCTGTCTTCCCGTCCAGAGTCACCTGTACTGCACCGCAAGACATCCCCCCTTTATAGAGAGGCTGCTTTTTGTGTGAGGTGGTTATACAACTGGGAGTTACTAACAACTGCAGCTAAAAATGTAATAGAGGCAGATTAGTGCTGATAGGAATAGAAGGTGTAACCCTCAGCTTTAGAACTAAATTAGTAGTTCCCACGTTCTCTTAAAGACTCGGTGACTTTGCTGTGCTGCGACTGCATAAGCTCCCACCCTGCTCCTAGAGAAGTTACCTAAGAGATGCAACCAGGCCAGTCCTCGGACCACATCCAGGCAGTTACATGTTTGCTTGATCTAGGGAAAGATGCACACGAGGCTGGCATTCCGCTAGGCTCAGTTGGGGTAAGGGTATGCTGACGTCTGCAGCTCAGGAAGACTTTATGGAAAGAATTCAGCTACCAAGTTCAAGTACCTTGAGCATCAAATAGTATATGGTGAGGGAGGCAGCCCTTGCAGGGGAGACAGAGGTTCAAAACAGTCTGCTTGCGGACAGAGTGAGGTAGCCAGCTTCCTCCCTCCGGCACCCGGAGAGGGGACACATCCAGTAAGCCCGCGTTTCCTTCCTCTCAGGTGCTGCCCCGTACCTGAAGACCAAGTTTATCTGTGTGACACCGTAAGTGGTTTCTCTTCCCAATTTTGCCCTCATTTCTAATGTCCTCAGTTATCCCGGGAGTAGGACACTGGGTGAGAGTTACCCTGTGAACAGCTGGATGGCCCTGGGCTATATTTACTACTCAAGTGACCTTGTGTGTTTAAGAAGCTTGAGCTTTTTATTTTTCTGTTGGAGACCAGAGTTTGATGGCTTGTGTGTGTGTGTTTTGTTCTTTTTTTTTTTTCTCCATTGTGTCTTGTCAACCCGGCCCTTTCCCCTCCTGCTGCTCCCCATTTCCTACAGAACGACCTGCAGCAATACCATTGACCTGCCGATGTCCCCCCGCACTTTAGATTCATTGATGCAGTTTGGAAATAATGGTGAAGGTGCTGAACCCTCAGCCGGAGGGCAGTTTGGTGAGTATTTAGCTGACAGACTTTGTCCTTGTGAGGGAAGTGGGTCCCTTTTGTGTGCTGCTCCCGTGGACAGAGCCAAGAGCTGGTTGTGCAGATTGGTAGGAGGAAGTTCTAGAACAGTGCTCTCCCATAGAAACAGAACTCGTGCCACATGTAGAAGTGTGAATTTCCTAGTAGCCACCTTAAAAACTGTAAAAAGAAACAGGTGAGGTTAATTTTAATACTGTATTTTATTTGACCCTATAATAATAATGTATTTTATTTGACTAGCATTTCAACATGTAAGAAAAAAATCAGTTTTTCCATACTGAGTCTTTGATATCTGCGGGGTGTTTTACATCTACAGCCCAGCTCTATTTGGACTAGTCACATTTCAAGTGCTCAGTAGCCACCTGTGGCTCCAGGCTGCCACAGTCAGCAGGGCAGGCTTAGACCTTCAAACACGGAGAACTGGGAATGAGTTAAGGTAGGAAGGAGAGTGAGCCTCTCCAGAGGGCAAGACTCTATAGGGAAGAGAATAAATCTGGATTCCCCAAACCTGTCCTGGCCACGAGGGGCAGGAGACTGATGGCAGCAGTGGCCTGAGCCTGTGCCCTGGAGGGCTAGGGGTGTGCCCCTGCCAGCTACAGGGCTCAGGTGGCTGAACTACCCTCCCTGTCTGTGCCTCCAGAGTCCCTCACGTTCGACATGGAGTTGACCTCAGAGTGCGCAACCTCCCCGATGTGAGGAGCCGGAGGCGGAAGCTGCAGAGAGATGGCAGAGGCGCCTACCTGTGTTCCACCACCCTTAAGCAGCCAGACCCCAGATCATCTGAGACTCCTAACTTTGTGGTTCCAGATTTTTTTAAATCTCCTACTTCTGCTATCTTTGAACAATTTGGGCACTTTTTAAAATCGAGAAATGAGAGTGTGGGTGATATGCTTTTATCTAAATGCACATAAGAATGCATTCTCTGAGACTGTGATCAGGGGATGTGGAAGTGGTGACAAGAGAGAGAGAAAGGAAATGTCTTTTATATTTTTTTGCTCCCCTGCTCTCCTTTCTCAGCAGCTTGTAGTTGTTAGGCAGGTGCTCCTGGTGCCAGCGGCATCCTTTGGCCTGTCCCTGAGCTAATGCCACATGCCCCTGGCCTTGCACTTTTAACCTTGCTAACGTCCAAATAGAAAATAGGACTTTCAAAGCCCCTAGGTTTCTTTTTAAATTAAAAAAAAAATTAAAGGGCAAAAAGCCCTGTCTTGGCATAGCCATTTCTGTATTTAAGAAAACTCAGTTAATAGCCTCCTTGGTGCTTTAAGCATTCAGCTCTCTTCAGGCTGATAATTTATATAAACCTTGAAATGGGCCTCAGAACCAATCCATAAAAGATATCTGAAGATGTGGCTTGGCCCTTGGTTTTGAAATGGGAAGGTTAAAGGAAAACCTAAACATTCTAGACTTTTTTTTAACAAAGTTTTTATTTTCCCCTTTAACGTGTTGGGCTATTAGTAGGTAAGGCTGGGCAGAGGGGCGCTTACAACCCATCCTCCCTCTCTCCCTATCTCAGAGCCTGGGTGTTCCTCTGGGTGCCTTATAAGGGACGGGATGACCCTTCCTCCCGGCCCACTTGACCCCCTTTTGGCATGGCTTCTTCATGTGTCTGAAGGTCCCTTGTCCTGTTTGCTTTAGGAATCCTGGTCTCAGGACCTCCTGGAGTAAGAGACAGAGCGTTACGGGTTGAACATGACTCAGACTGTGGGGCCCCAGTCAAGGTCTAGTTGAGCTCAGGGAATATGGCTCTTATCCCAGTTTCTTGGTGATTTCCTATGGCACCTATAATCACTTATTCACTTGGTTAACCCAGGGCAAAGGCTTACTGATAAATCCAAGGTCTGTCCCTTGTGTGAGGGAGTCATACCCCGGCCTCCCCGTTGGGGCCCCACAGATGAGGTAGAACACCTCAAATTTACTGTGTGTTTCGGATCACTTAGTAGCATGTGAGCTGGTCTCCGATATTTGGGCCTTTTCTGACCCAGAAGCATAGCTAGATTGGGGAGGTCCAAAACCACTTTGTCCCAGTTGGTCAGAGTTTCTCTGGAATGCTATTTGTTTTATCCAGATGAGCCAGCTTCTCAATTTAGGGTATGCCCGTGGCCACCCTGTCCTCTTGCTGGCAACAGTAGAGGGGAGTATAGAGCTCTCCCTTCTCCAGCAACACTCTTCAGTTCATAACAAGCTTAACTCATAAAGAGAGAAACGGTTTAGATCAGAGGGACTTGGGACTAGGATCCAGGCTTCTGGAGCAGATACTGTAAAGTTCGTGACTGAGGTAGCATGTGTATCTGGTTTTAACTCTGATGGTAGCAGAAGTTCTCAGAGGAGCTGAGACTTGTTCTGGCCCCTCCCTCCCCTTAAAGAACCAAGTCCTCGGGGACCTGTCCTCTTTCTCTCCAGTCTCCCCTGCCCGACCCCAGCCCAGCCATGGATTGCTTAACCTACCTAGACGGTGGTTTGTAAGCCACTGTTCTGGCCACTGCATCAGATTCCAGTGTATACTTTACAGTGTAAAAATTTATATTATTGTGGACTATTTTTTTTTTGTATATTGCTGTATCTACTTTAACTTCCAGAAATAAAAGTTATATAGGAGCTGTCTGATGGTGCTGTGGCGCTGTCTCTGGCTGGTGGAGGTGCCTTTTTCCCTGCCTCAGGTCTGAGGGGGGCCCTTAAGCCTGGGTCTTAAGAGGAGGTGGTTGCCCCCACCCCAGGGTTGGTGGCCTTAGCCGGCCTCTGGGGCCCCCGAGCACCCCGCATCTCTTGTTAGCCACCAGCCTCCAGGTAAGAGGTCACTGGAGGAGTTGGGGTCATGGAGCCTCCCTCCTGCCCCCTCCCTCCGGGGGCCTCTGCCGGCTGCGGTGTCCTGTCTGGAGTCCGATAAGCTACCTAAGGGGGCTTGGGGGGTAGATACCCCCCACCCCCAAGGCCTCCCTGCCACAGTTGGCTGCTTTATCGCTGGGACTTCAGTTCACTCAGCGGGGATGAACTTAACCGGCTGCTGTTGCGCCGGGCGGTCTGTGGTGATAATTCAGAGACATCAACTCGCCCACTCGGCTTTCTCCCCACCCCCTCCCCCTGTGCCAAGCGCCGTGGAGACGAGCAGGCGGGTGAGATAGCAGCCGCCTTCCCCGGCAGAGATGGGAGGGGAGATTAGTGCGCTCGCCGGCGGCCGCCTCCCTCCCTGGCCACCCCCGCAGGCCCCGCTCTGGGCCCCCCCGCGTCTCCTTGGGGCGGCTGCAAGCCCCTCTTCCCTTGCTTTGAGCTCTGAAGAAACCTCGTCAGCAGGTCGTTGCTCCCCAACACCCCCTCCGCTCCGCACGGGCCCTAGTGACAGCCCCTGGATTTGGGGCACCTTGGTGCCACGGGGTCCACGTCGGGAGACTGGCTCCTCTCTGCCCCAGCCTCCCAGTCTCAGGCCAGCCCTTTGAAAACACAGTGGCAGTGGGATGGCGCCACCTGCTGGCCTCTGGAGAAGAGGCCAGGAGAGGAGAGACGTTTATGAGGCGCTCCGGCCGCCGCTGGCCCGGGAAGGCTGAGAATCTCGGCACTGGGCCCTCAGCTGCCAGCTTCAAGGTCTCTTCTAGTGACAGCCGATAAGGAGAGGCCGGGACCACAGTTCTTCCCGCTCCTCGTGCCCCTCACCCTCGTAGTTCCTGACCCATTTCCCCCAAGACCGTATGTCCTAGGTCTAGTCGTCTGAGAAACACCGACCGCTATTCCGCGGGTGCAGGGTCAGGCAGGCTTAAAACAGAAGAGAGCAGAGCCCCTGCTACACATCACAGCTTCGGCATGCGGGAGGGAGGGAGCCAAACAACTCCAGCCCCCCTGATCCCCCTTACCCAGGGCTCCCCAAACCAGCACATTTATGAAAAAAATATTTTATTCAAAACACCATTTACTCAAATGTGTGGCCTATGTACAAAGTACAAAAGAATCCCTCTTCTTGTTCCCAACTTCTCTCAGAGATGTTAAAACCTGGGACTCCCAATCTTTCCCCTGCCAGCTGCCCCTGGCTCGTGTCATGTCATAGCCTCAGAGGGAGCAGCACATTGGGTTTGGAGCAGGGCCTTCTCAGACCACAGTTATGCAACTGCTGTTCCAGGCACACCTCCCAGCTGAGAGGAACGAGATCAGCTTGTACCCCTCAGTCTAGATTCTGCAGACATGCAGCAAGCTGCTGATTTGCTGCTTTTCTGCCAAAGGTTTTTTCCAGGAAAGTAGGGGATCACCCACCATATCCTAGACCAGTCCCTTCCCTCCCACCTCTCCTGGAAGCAAGGTTGAAGACAGGTGAGGAAAGAAGGCTAGGGCCAGGAAGAGGGGAGGGGATGGAGAGAGTGGGAGTGTGGGCACGGGCATCAGAGATTTGAAGCCCAGGCCCCCTGGCTGGAGGCCAAGAAGCCAAGAAACCACGTGTTCAGCAGCTTCGACAGGCCCAACTGCCCATTTCTGCTGGTAGAGATGTGGCTGCAGTCTAGGTAAGCTCTCAGTTAACAAGAAGGCTGGAACCCATTTTCATTAAAGTATAAAATACCCAACATTGAACTCTACATCCCTCCTGAGGGAATCAATAGACCAACATGTCCCCGAGCACAGATGCACGTACATCAATGTGTGTACACACTTGGGAGGGGAAGCTTCTCACTCAGGAGTAAAACTGAAGCTGAGAGAGGTTACCCATCTCCCTTCCTTCTTGAATAATTTCATTCAATAGCTGCTGAGCAGGTAAAGGTCCCGGCAGGAATAGGCCTGCCTGCACCGAGTACTTGCAACAACAGAAGCTCTGTCTCTTCTGCAACAGAAGCAGACCCATGGGTTCCTGGAATGCCTTGATCTGAAGAAAAAGGCAGCAGCTTGCTGCTGCAGCCACATACCCAGAATGGCAAAACCGAGGCAGGCGCACCTGTGCAGCACATACACGTGCCACCTGCAAAGGCGCCAATACGCACAGCAATACTAAAATCACAACTACTATGACCCCTTCCCATTGAGGACTGTTTCCAAAGAAAAGTGTGGGACTCAAACATTCAAGAAAGTGAGCCTCTGGCAGAGGTGAAAAGACTAGTAGGTGGGGAGAGGCGGGCGTCCAGACTGTCCATGGGGCGGCGTAAGAGCTCCTCCACATGCCGGGCGACATCCATGGTTTCGTCCAGGTCGAACTCTCCGTCCTGATCGAGGACGGGGTCAGGGCTGGTGGAGAGAGGGATGTCAGAGGGAGCTGGCCTGCCTCGCAGCTCCTGGCCACTTAGACCAGAGTCTCACGAGCACAGGAACCAGCCCTGGCCAGACTTCTTCACTCCATGATAGTCAGTCAGTCATTGGCTGGATAGGAGACCCTGGAGCCCTAGTCTCATCTCTTGCTACCTCACTGAGTGATCGCAGGGAGTTCACTGCCCCTGTGCCCGTCCTCATCTGTAAAACCAGGTGGTCGGGTCACTGGGCTCTGCCCACTGCACAGCTACTCCATTAAATCATAGGCACAATTCCCTCAGCACTGACCACTGCTGGGCCTTTTAACCACGTTCCTCTAGTCCTCAAGTCCACCTGTAAGACAGGTATCAACTCTGTTTTAGAGGAGGAAAGGAAGGTTTGACAACGTTAGGAAACTTGCTCAGGGCCACCTAGCTAGCAAGTGGAGTCAGGGTTGGAATTCCAGTCTTTGTGACTCCCAAGCTTGTGACTGTCCCACTTGTACCTCCTGGGCACCCAGACATCCAACCCAGGCCACCGACAGCTCAGAAGAGAATTAATTCTCTACCCTGGGAGCTCCAGAGAAGAGGAATTGATACCATGTTCCCACCCAATTCCTAAGACTAACCACCCAGCCCACAGCTACCCCATATCAAGACCTTAAGTAGCTCACCTGTGCTAAATGCTTTACCTGCCTGCACTTTCTCACTCAATCCTGACCCCAATACTCTGTGGCAGGTGTTCTTGCTTCCTTTTTACAGATGAGAAAACTGAGCATCAGAGATGCTCAAAAATTTTCCCAAAGTCACAGGTAGTCAGCACAAGAGCAAGGACCCTGCTATGTGTAGCTTCAAAACGCTCTATACATTTTACTGGCTCCATCTCTCCCTCCCTTCACCTGGGCACCTGCCAGAGCCCAGCCTGGGCTGGGTGGCCTCAGGCCTAAGGAGCTCTGGATTTCTTTGCCCAGTGGCCCTCTGAGGGGCCAGCCTGAGGCCAAGCGCCCAGGCCCTCCCCACAGAGCCCCAAAACACGACCTACTTCTGTGGGAACATGTTATAATGAGCCTGGGGGCACACGGCTGGGGAGGGGGCCTGGTCCATGTAGGTGGCGCTGCCCCCCGCAGACTCTGCAGATGCGCTCACAAACCTGCAGAGGAAGCAGAGCAGGGCCTCAGCTGCCTTGGGGAGGGGCTCAGGGGGCATCTTTATGTCTTTTCTGGGGATAGAAGGGGCTGTGGCTGCAGGAGTGGGGCCCTGGGTACTGCCCCGTGGTGACTAAGCCCAGTTCCCTCCCCAGGCTGAGTGGGGTTTTGGGGAAAGGGCAGGCTGGGCACACTGGGCCCGTGGATGGGAGGAGCAGCAGAGTGGGGTGAGGAGCCGGGGGGACAGAAGAGGCAGCAGGGGGCCAGAGCTGGACCCTGGACACTTACTCAGGGACCACTTGCTTGATCTGTGGCTTCACATATCCGTCCACTGCTTTAGCTGCCCAGGGGGGAACGGTAATGAGAAACAAAGTCTTTGGGAGCTCCCCAGGGGGTGGAGCCCACCTGCGCGGTTGGCTTCCCACCCAAATCGCTGTGGGGCCTCAGCAAGGATAGGACTTCCCAGATTCCCAATGAACACCCGCTGTCAGACCCAGCCTGAGGGCCACCCAGACCCCTGGCTTCAATCTCATCCCTTCTCCTGGCTCCTTTGCTGGCTCTTGCTTTCTCTCCCTGCCCTGCCTCTGACAAGGAAACAGAACCCACAACAAGGAGCAAACCCAGCCAATGGACTGGGGACAGATCAAGGAGGAAAAACCCGTCCATTTTGCCTCCTACACTCAACTTGGGGGCAGGTCCGAGGGAGGGAGTGGTGGGAGTAGTTGATTAGGACAGGAGTACTGTATTATCTGTGGGTTTGAATCATCCCAGCTCCCTCCCAGCACTGCAGCCTCTTCCTTCAAGGGCACAGGAGTGAGAGCCACTCAGTTCTCCACCTTGCCGAGAAAGCTGGGTCAGAGATTTTGTTTGCCCTCACCTCACCTCAACTGTGAGCCCTGAAATCCTCTCTGCATGCTTTGCACCATCCCATGGACCAAAACCCACAGGGCCAATGGCCCCTGGGCTCTGCTGGGGGAAGCCTCTCTGCTGGGCCCCCAGAGCTCCATCCACTGGCAGAGGGGTATCGTGGTAGGACGTACCGAGCACAGGAGTGTAGTACTTGGAGAAGACCTCATCCTTCGGCCGGTCGGGAAACACATAGATGAGATAGTTCAGGTCCCCCAGCCGGTCGGCCAGGGACCGGATGGAGAAATCCCTTGTGGTGAACGGCTTCAGGTTCCACAGGTTGCGGTCAGCTGTGAAAGGACAAGCTCATTCCCACAACCCACCGCCATCAGGAAAAGAATCAGGGGTATGGGGTTTGAGAGCTACAGGCTTGCAGAGGCATCCAAGCTTTTATCAGCGTGCACTGCAGCCCCACCCCTGTGCTCCTCGGCATAGGACAAGGAAATGACCCTGGGCACACTCTACCCAGCAACCAGGCGAGTAGATGCTGACAAGGCTGGGTCAGGGCAGAGAAGGAGGAGCACGCAACTGCTGCAGGACTCACCCAGCAGTTCTGCAGGCTATGGGGCCAGTGATTTTAGCTTCTACAGAATGGAAAACGATAGAGAGGGCATGTATTTCTGAGCAACACCTCCCGCATCCAGAGCTCAGTCCCTATCTTTCCCACTGGGTGTCTCCTAAGATTGCAGGTCTGATGGCGAATGGGGAGTAAGGAAATGGGAGACAGGGCCATTGTGACTACAGTGTAGGCAAAATGGGGCACTCACGAGAGTCAAATTTCCAGGCAATGGTGATGCCCCCAATTTCCGAATCACTAAAGCGCAACAAGAAGGTCCCATCTGGCTTGTTGATGAGCAGATCATGGGCCTGCTGCTTATTCACAAAACCTAGGATGGCCCTGGGGGCACGGAACATACAGTGTCGCTGCTGGTCCAGCAGTCGCTGTCCCTGGAGCCCGTCTCCTCCCAACCCCCGTGCCCCCCATTCCTCACCCATCATTCCAATGGGGCTTGTGATGCTTCTTCAGCACCTCCATGACCCCGTCAAACCACTGCCAGAAGGTGTAGTTCCAGCCTGGCAAGTTCTCCTGGGAGCGCCCAGGAAACCCCCAGTCAGGGCTTGCACCCCATCATCACAGGTGGCCCCGGAGACAGTGCCCTCCTTTCCTCACCCAGACTCTCTCCCACTCCTCACCCTGTTAGGCCCCCACTCCAGCAGTCCATGAACTGACCCAGCCCCCAACCTGTATCCGAGGCAACCAGAGAGAACCCTAGCCCCTTGCCTCTCGGGCTCGGGGTCCAAGGCAGTCCCAAGGTAGGAGGTGCAAGGAATTGTCCCAGCTGGACGAGACCTCTAAAGTCACCCCTGCCCAACCCCTTCATTTTACAGCTCAGGAAACTGGTGCAGAGAAGGGATCGGGTAACACAGGTAGGACAAGAGTCCACGGGTCCTGACTCCCAGCTCAGGTTACCTCCACCACCCTCGTTTGGCTCTCACAGCTGGGGGGCTTCTGGCAGCCCCTGCCTCCACTCCTTGGGGCACTGGCCCCATCTCTCCTGCCTGGGGGTGGAGGGTGGGTGCTGGCCGAGGGCAGTGCCTGTCTGTGAGGTGGGGGAGGGCTGGCAGGGGGCAGGTGGTGCCCTCACCCTGTTGAACTGGGACCAGGACACGGACATGCCGCTGTAGTCCTCCAAGTGGCCGCTGCTGCTGTTGAACAGCTTCTGCGCCAGGAACACGAGGTTCTCCTTGGTCAGGCCCCGGCTGCTCTGCACTTCGGCCTTGAATTTCACGTTGAGCGCTTCACACAGCTGTGGCCACAGCACTTTGTCAGGCACGGCAAATGGCACCCTGCCCTGAGAGGGACAGAAGAAAGGGGGGAAAAACGGCAGATTGAGGGAGTAGGAAATGTTCACACACCAACAAATACACACACAGATATACAGATACCAAGAGACAGAGGAGACTGAGAAAGATCCAGAAAAGGAGAGACAAACACTAGGGAAAGAAAGGCAGGGGGACCAGGGCAGACAGTGGGCATTCAGGGATAGCCCAGGCCAGGGGGCTGAGGACAGAGATCAGGGACCCAAGTCACAGGCCAAAGGAACACCAGAGAGTGGAGCCCAAAGACCACATTCACAGACCTACGAGACACCAGTCCCAAGACGCAGAGCCCCCGTGGAGCCCAAGGACACGCCAGGGGAGGGTGTACATGCCAGCTGTCCTTCCCCCACCGGCTCCCTCTGGTCTGGTCCGGGGCTCCTGGGGACTACTCAGCAGGGGTCTCCGGGTTGGGGCTGACCCTGGGAGACTCCTAGGGCCTCGGGTCCCACGGGCACTCACCGGCTCAGCAAAGGCATTGTCCCACAGCACGGTGGCGGTGGCATTGTGGTCCTGGCTGCCATGAACGATGACAACCACAGGAAGGGACAGGGTCTATGGGGGCCAAAGGAATGAAAATAGAGGGCACATGGCCCTCATCTAGCCCCCCCACTTAGGCAAGACTCCCAACCTTCATTCCTCAGCCCCAGTTCCAGCCACAAGCCCCTCCCAATAGAACCAAAGCAAAAACAAACACATTTCCTGCCCACTAAGGTCTATGGGCATGTGCCAGGTTATAACGCAGCAAACGGGCACCAACAGTGGGTTTTCTGATAGCATCATCAGGTGACCAGTCTGACCCTGAGCCTTCAGAGCGCTCTGGCTTCCCAAGCCGGCCGGGGCCTCAGGCAGGTCCCGGCCATTCTGGGTCACCTGTCAGGGGTGGGAAAGCGGGGCCTCACCTTCACCTGAAACACAAGCTCATTGCTGCCAACACTGAACTGAGACTCAAACAGGACTGTGAACTTCTCCTCTGTCACGGACTCTGCGCCACGCCGGTCAGCACGCTTGATCCTCTTTAGTGACTATAGAGCAGGAGGTCAGAGGGGGTCAAGGAGACGGCGGCTGGTTACAAGGACTCTGCTCCAGGCAGAGGGGCCAGGCCCCATCCTCACCATGTTCCTGAAGTGGGCGCTGAGGGTGCCTGTGGCTTGGTGATACTCCATCACGCAGCAGTTGTTCAAGATCTCTCCGCTGCACTCGCTGTGAAGGAGAGGGGAGCTGCGTGTCCAAGCAGGCCCCAGGCCAGGAGCATGGTCCTGCCGGCGCCTTGGGCCAGGGGTCCTCACTCCAGAAAGCCCTGCTCCATCCCTGAAGAGTGCTCCCCAGTGTGTCTCTGGGATTACTTTCCCATCAACCTGAGGGCACCCAAGAAGAGTGTTTGAGGGTGGGTCTGAGACTCTGCCATTAGGCTGTAAGTTCCATAGGCACTGAGATTGATGCAGGGGCCTTTGGGGACCTCTGGCGGCTTCTGGAGCATCTAAAATAAAAATCATGACCAGGGCCTACAAGGATCCCCACGATCAGCGCCTCCCTGGCCTCTCTGGGTTCCTCTCCTCCCAAGACATGTGAGCCACACTGCCTCCTGTGTTTCTGAACATGCAAGCTTGGTGCCCCCTCAGGACATTTGCATTTGCTCTTCTGCCTCCCCAAACACTCCTGACCATTTCATTCATACTCGACTCAAGGATCTCCTCAGAAAGACCCTCCTCAGCCATCCATGTGGTACAATGTCTAATGTTTATCCAGACACTCTGATATCACTCTATTTTAATTTTCTTTCTGGAGTCAATCACTTTGTGACACTGCCTTATTTTCAAAAGAATATGACTATCTCCCTACCTGGCCAAAACATGGGTTCTGGGAGAGTGAGAACCCCTCTGTCTTCATCATCTAATGCCCAGATTCTATGGCAGGAACTCAGGACACAGGGCCAAGCCTCCCACTTGACTCATTTGCTCCCTTATTCATTCATTCGCCACACCCTTTAGGGGTGACTGCCCTGACCTCTGCACCCTGTGCCTGCGTTCACTGACCACAGCCTTCTCCATGCTCCTCCTTCAGGACAAGGCCCTGCCTGAAAGTTCTCTCTGCCTGAAGTCTTCCCTTGCCAGCTACTTCCTGTTCATCCTGCAGCCTGAGACTAACCTTCTGCTCCTTCCGCCCCCTCCAGGACCCACTTCCACAGTGCCCCGCTTCTCCATGGCACACTCCAGGAATCCTTTCTCATACTGCTACCTGCTCTGCTCGTCAGGAGGTGGGACAAGGAGAGAGCCAAGTTCTGTTTGGATCACAGCTGTGTCCCAGTGCTTAGCACAATCCCTGAACACCCCAACAGCACAATCCTTGCTGACCTACTGTGTGCCAGGCACGGCAGGGACTGGGGAAGGCCCCTAAGCAGGAGGGGGGAAGTGACATCAGGAGAGACAGAGTGAACGGGAGAGACATTGGACCACATCTGCAATGCCAGGACAAATGTCCACAGGGAGGGAGACCCTGCTGTCCCCGTCCCCAAGGACGCTGGTGGTAACACCAAGGCAGTCCCCAGACTAACTCTGGGGACGGTCAGAGAAGGGAGGCCCACGCACTTGCGGGTGTTCTCGTTCTTGAGCAGCGACTTGGCCTGCTGCTCACTGATGATGGTGGCCTTCACCTGGGGGGGGTTCATGTGCACGTTCAGCTTTCCTCCCACCAGCAGGCGCACGGTGGCTGCAAACTTGGTCTGGGTCTTCAGGACCTGAGGGGGCTGCTTCTCAATGATGAATGTGCTGCAGGGACACAAGTGACCAGACAGACGAAGTGATGCTGGCTGGCTCAGCGGACAGGGCTCAGGTCCCAGGGAGGCCACACAGTCAGAGGATGGTGGGAGGGGAGGCAGGGAAATGAACTCGGCAGCTGGCACAGGCTGCAGGGCACCAGGTCAGCCTGTGTACCATCCACTGGAGAAACTGGGCAAGGTCCACACCCAGCAGCAGGGGACAGAGGAGGATGGGAGTGAGAGGCAGACACAGGGACGCAAGCGCAAGCTCCCCATCTGCAAAGCCCCCAGCCTCCCCCAAGCCAGCCACAGGAGGGGCGCTTGGCACGGCCAAGAGGCAGCAGTCACCTGGTCACCAGGGCTGAGATGATGTCTGTGATGGTGGCGTTGACCTCAGCCAGCATCTCCTCCACGGGGCCGGCGATGGGCAGCTGCTGGCAGAGGTGCTCGGCTCTGCGGATCTGCTGCCGGTTCTGCCAGATGATCTCGGCCAGCTTCTCACACCTGCACGGGAGCCCCACAGTCAACAGGAAACACAATGGTTCTCCGCTGCCCCCAGGTCAGAGGATGGGGGGGCTCCCTGTCTGCAGAGAATCCCCAAGATCCAGCTCCGCTCCACCAGGGGGCCTCCATGCCTGAGCCACCACCCCTGACCCCTGAGCAAAGCACAGCTGTCCTGCCTGCAAAAATCACAGAGACACACAGGAGCAGCGACCCGGATTTGTGTCCAGCCAGCCTGAGCGGCACTCTGCATGCCTGGCCCTGCCCCCTCCCTAACATAGGGACTCCTTTCCCAGGGAGGTGACACAACACAGGGGCATCAAGTCTGTATCAGGAACCAGAACCAGCGGTGAAATGGACCCACTGTGGGGCAGAGGGAGCCGCTGCACGGGTACACGCAGGGGGCAGACCAGCCCTGCCCACCCTGCCCTGCAGCCCCGCACCCATTACCAGGACTGTAGCACGTCCAGGCTGCCCTCGGGGGGCCCTCCGTTCCCCGCCAGCTGCTGCCGCCGCTTCCACTGGATCAGTTCGTCATCAAGAATGATGGTCTGTTGCTTCCGCAGCAGCTGCAGGGTCTTCTGGTGCTTCTCGGCCAGATCCTGAGGGAGTGGGGGCACAGCAGGCCCTCTGGGCTCTCAGGCAACTACCTGCAGGGCGTCACTTGGAGGGCAGGTCCAGGATGAGGCTCCCTCACGAGCCCTCACTTCCCTGGCCTGTGCTGCCTCACAGGCAACACCCCCACCCCCGAGAGGAGGCTCTGGCCTCCTGCTCTCCTGGGGCTCTATCCCCTCTCAGGTTCCCAGATGGCTGGGGATGTGGCCATCCCTGCCTGGGAGGAAAGGGACGCACAGCCCACTCACCACGCGGTACTGCTGCAGCGTCTGAGCCTCGCGCTGCAGCCAGGCCTCCAGGGACACCTGCTTCTGCTGGAGGGCCGTCTCCCGGCTCAGACGCTCCTGGGGGTTCAGCTGGGCCAGCTGGGCAAACTGAGCTAGAGGAGGGGATGGGACACCCACGGTCATGGTCCCCCAGCTCCCAGCAGGAAGCCCAGAGGAACCACACTCTTCTGTTCTGAAGGCAAGACGCCCACAGGGACACATCTGACCAACAGCAAGTCGGGTCCTAATGCCCATGGACAGGCGGGCTTCTGGCCCTGGCCTCCCGACTCTGAGCTCCCCTCTAGGGAGCAGGGAGATGGAAGCTTGGGGTACAGCTGAGGAGTCTCCCCTCCCACCCCAGCCCACACAGATGGCCTCCCAGCACTCCCCATGCCACGTGGGGGTCTGGCTGGGCCACACAGCCTTGTCTGAAGTGTGTCCTTGGTGCTTACTACTTGGGTGATCATGGGTAAATCACTTCCCTTCCCTGGGCCTCTGCCTCAGTTTCCCCATGTGTAAAACACAGGAATCACGGCCCCTGCCTCACTGGACTGCTGTGAGGATTAAATAAGTGGTGACATAGGAAATGCTCAAGACTTTCCGGCACGTGGAAGCCCTGGGAGACAGTTAGTCCTTGGTGGTTAATGGGGTACAGGGTGGGTTAAAGGGTAATGGAGGCAAGCAGCTGCTCAGCCCCAATGTCACAGGGCCAAGCCTCATCGGGAAGGACCCTGCTCTGCTGGCTGTGTCCTCTCCCAAAGTACAGCGGCCTCTCCTGGGGGAGAAGGAGTTTCTCTAGGTGCTGAAAGGTGCCTAACACGTTTGTCCAGGTGGGTCACCCAGAGCTTTGATGACCAATATGAAGACAGAGAGAAACTGAGAGGGTGTGTGTCCAGGGCCCACTGGGGACACCAAAGCAGCAAGATTCTCTCAGAAAAGCAAGGGTGGAGGGAGGTGACTTGTTAGGAATCTCATCAAAGAGAGAAAAAGGGAATCAGTGAGGCCTATCTCTTTCAAATATCTACTATGAAATTCTTCAGACAAGGGAAGGTAGAAAGAATGGTTCAAGGAACAGCTGTTTATCAATAACCTAGCTTGAGATCCCACATTTCCACAGTCAGAGCCACCTGGACACCCTCCTCTGCTTGCAAACCCATCCATCCACTATCCTGAATGCTGGGATTATTAGGCTCTGCCAATAACCTTCTGGGACAGCGTCCTTACTTAGGTGAGTCAAGAAGATGTGAGCACTAGCATGTCTCGGTCGAGTTCCTGGCTCCTGAGGGCCATGTCACACTGACCTAGGCCCTGCCCCATGGACGCACAAGCTGGGAAAGATTAAGCAACTCTCGACAGTCAGGAAAAACCCAGAAATAAAAGAGAATTTAGAATTTAAGTTCCAATCTCACTGCACGGGACTGAGCAGGAAGAGTCCTGTCCGGGCACTGAACACAGCAGAGTAAGCTGGACGTCCACCTTGGCAATCTTGCCACCCACAGGGAGGTGGTGGTGATCCCAACACCTGGGCCCAGCTTCCCTCGGCAAGTGTCCCACTTAGGCCTCTCCTGGCAATTTGCAGAAGCTTCTGGGAAGGAGGCCAGGAGATGTGAGGCAATCGTCTGCTCCACTGGAGGGAGCTGAGCCTTCCCTTGCACAAACAGATCAATAGTCTGAGTGTCTGATGGGTGAGCTCGATAAATGAGACTGAACTGACACTACCATGATGGGTACGAACCCAAACCAGAATCCAAACCCAAATCCATATGTAGGGAACAGAAAACCCAAGAATAGGATTGGAAGTACTGTCAACCAGTCCAAGGCCTTGGGGAACTAAGAGCCTGAAAATCTCCTATTCTCTAACCTAGGAAGAGGGCCATTCTTTCTCTGGGGTCAGTCTGGGATGGATTCAGATGAAGGAAGACAAGCTAGAACCATCCCACCAACACTCAGTCAATACCTACTATGATTTAGGCAATGTGTTGGTCTCAGAGTACAGGAAACACTAATAGGGCATGGTTAGGAGGGGAGCTGAAATAGTTAAATAAAACAGAATTTTTAAATATTTTTAAGTGATATAAAAAATGATGAACAGTGGAACAAAACATAAAAAGGGGCACAACAGAAAATATTAAAATGTACACCTCAATGCTACTCTATTAAATATTACATTAAATATTAGTGGACTCAACCCCTCAATTAAAAGCAGAGATTGTCAGAATAAATGCAAAAGCAAGACTCAACTATGTGCTGTGTATGTTTTAAATTTAAAAAGGCATGAATAAAGATATGTTGTGCCAATATAGAAGAAGGATGGGGTGGCTATATTGGTTTCTTTTAAAGTGGACTTCAAGACAAAGAATATTATCAGAAACCAAGTAAGATATTTCATAATTATTAAGGTGTCAATTAGAAACATAATAACTATAAATACATATGCATCTAATGACAAAGCTTCAAAATATACAAAGAACATTTACAGAAATATTTGGAGAAACAGACAATTCCACAATATAACAGGAGATTTTGATATTTCTCCATCAACATCTGACAGACCATTAAGCAAAAAAAGTTAATAAAGACAGTTTAGTGGTTCACAAAGTATGGACCAGGTATCCCTGGTTCTTAAAGGATCTCCAAGAACATTATAGAGGGTCCACAAAACCAAAACTGTTTTCATAAGGTCATAAGACCTTATTTGCCTTTTCTTCTTTTAATCTGTTGTAAGTACACAGTGGAGTTTTCTGAAACCTACAAAACATGTGATATCAAAACAGATTGAAAGCAAGATCCAGCTGTCTCCTATTGAGCCTGACATTAAAGAGAGTTGTAAAAATCTAAAGCAATACCACTGTACTCACTAAATTTTGTTTTGGAAAACACAGATATTATTGTTTTTTTTGGTTTGGGTTGGGCTTTTTTTTGGTAAAACTTTAATATGTTAACAATGTATATTATGTTACATATGCCAGCATTGTTGAATTTATTATTGCTATTTTTGAAAGAAACAACTGTAGAACATACATTCTTTTCAATTCCACAAGATATAGTCACCAAGATGGAGTACATGTTGGGCCATAAAACAAATGTCCATAAATTTAAAAAAATTGAGATCATATAGAGTATGTTCTCTGTCAACAATGGGATTCAATAATAAATGAAAATTAAATCAGTGATGTGATATTTAGAAAAAATATTTGGAAATTAAACAATGCATTTCTAAATAATATAAGATAAAAGAATTAATCAGAAGATAAATTAGAAAATATTTCAAACTTAAAAATAATGAATACATAGCATATTCAAAATCATGAGATGCAGCTAAAGCATTATTTGGAGGGAAACTTACAGCTCTGAGTGTATATATTTGAAAAGAAGAAAGGTCTAAAATCAGTGACCTAAGGTTGTATTTTAAGAAGACAGGAAAAGAAGAGCAAAGGATAAGGCAGCCTGATGCTCCTGCTCTCACCAGGACGAGGTGGTATAGCTCTGGGGTCAGGCCGGGTAGGAGGAAGGGGGGCCATGTCTCAAGACTCTCATATTGTAATTCTTTCTGAGTTAATTTTTCTTTCCCCATAGCCTTATCATGGTAACCACTGGCAAACAACAGATGCAGGAGAATTTTCCAGTGCCACCTCCTCCTCCCTGCTCCATCTCCTCCCAGAGGCTCAGGCAGGAGCGCTCCTGGAGTCCCACCTCTTCCCAGCCTCGTTCAACCAGGGGGCTCAGCCTAAGTTCTTCCTCTGACTGGGTAACACTCTGTCCATATTTATTCATGCATTCATTGAGATAGTCATTGAACACCCACAATCAGTGAGAGATTATTAGTAAAGTGCAGGGATTTTATGTCCTATCTCTAGATGAGATCCAGTTCTACAGCTTACAAACCACTCAGGCCGAATTACTTTGTTCTCTTTGAACTCCCGTTTTGCTATCTGCAAAATGGATAATACAACTACCTGCTCTCTAGTGATGTTGTCAAGGTTGAACTGAATCATGCACACAAAGGGTCTGCCCCACAGCACGGGTCAATCACTGGCAGCCATTAATCCTTTGAGGCTTTGGGTAAGGTTTGGGGATGCTAGACACTGACCTAGCCCCAACCCTGCAAGTCACAAAGGGTCCTCACTCCCGTGCTCCAAACACGCCCAGCCCACGCTGCCGGGCCTCACCCTGGATCCTCAGGCTCTCTTGATACTGGATGATGAAGTACTCTTGAGTCTGCTGCAGCTTCTTCAGTTCATTCTCTGTGTCCTGCGTGACCAGTCGCAGCTCCTCAAATGTCTGGTTGATCTGAAGGTGTTTCTGGGACATGGTGTCAGCAAGACTCCCAGCAGGAGAAGTGCCCTGAGACAGATCAGAGGGGGAGTGCAGGCGGCGGTGAGCTGGGCAGGGAGGACCGCAGAGAACCTCAGGCCCTGAGCCCAGGGAAAGCGGTGCTTCTGCAGATGCAGACTATGGCCTCTTCACACAGCCCAGCAGGAGCTGCTGAAGATCTGGCCGCCGCCAGAGCATCCCGAACAGGGGCCATCTAAACTCTCTTTGGAGAGGCTGGAATTCAACACACCCCAGGAGGTACCTGGGTTTTCCTACTAATGAAGATGACCCCTCATTCCACATGCATTCATTGACCCAATGCCACAGAGAAGCAGGTGCTGGGGACCAGAGGGGAGTAAGGCTGTGGGAGCACACATCATCTGGGTCCTCACTCAAGACCTTCTCGTGAGTGAGGGGAGAGGGCAGGCTGAGCCTCTCACAGGTGGCACCCTGGAGAGCCTAAAATGAAGACACAGGAGAGGCATCCACAAGGCTGCCCTGGATCCAGTTATTCAAGTGACCTCATCTGATGTATTCCTTCAACACCTGGCTGAGAGGGAACCAGGTCTTTCTAATTAACTGTTCTCAGAATAAAATCTAAACTTCTTCCCACAGCGCCCCTGCCCCAGCTGACAGCCTGTGCCTTACCTCCACTCCCAGCTCTACCGCCGCCCAAGCACACCAGCCACTTTCTGTTCCTTGTTCACCACAAACATGTTCCGGCCTTAGGGCCTTAGCACTTGTTGTTCCATTTCTCTGGAACGTTCTGGAACCAAATCTTCCTGAGGCTGACACCTCAGCTGGCACCTTTTCAGACTGACCTTCTCTGATGCGCCAATTTATAACAGCACTGCCCTTATCTGAAAGCGTCTTGTTCTTGTATTTGTTTACTTTTGTCTCGTCTGCCTCCCTGCACTAGGATGTGAACTCCCTAAGGGCTAGGACCCTGTCCGTCTTGTGTACCACAGAATCTCTAGCTTTGGGGACTAGAACATCGGAGGTGCACAAGAACGGCTTGATGGCTTGGAGCAGGAAGGACTTCCCCCGGACCATGCCAACACCTGCATTATAGACGTGCATTTTGTAGCTAGAATTGAATTCATTTGTACATTTACACATAGCTCTGTGCTGGCAACAAGTTAAGGCACACAGCATTGTCCTGCCTGAAAGACCCCTTGTGACCTGGCTTCTGCCTCCTCTCTGATTTTACCTATTGGTGGTCCCCAGTCGGGTCCCTTCTCCCCAGGAGCACTGACCATATGCAAGCCTTCAAGTATGATAAGACAGTTCATGCCTTCTAGGCATGTCACTTTTGACTCATCATTCTCTTCCTCCCTCTTTGCCCACTGTAGTTCAGACATCCCTTTCCTCAGGACACCCCCCTGCCAGGCTGTCCCAATCTGAGTTGGATACTCTTTCCATATATGGCCCCTTAGCACTCAGCTTACCTCTAGAGAATCTATCATTGCCTGAATTCCTCCTAGGTGGGGACCAGGCTTTTATCTGTTTCTCTAGTCCTAGCCCAACATCAGACACACTGCAGGACCTCAAAAAATGTTTACTGAATGAACTGGAAAATTCCTAAAATCAGTGTCTACAACAGTAAGTTAAAAATAAATATGATCTGTGCTCCAGGCACTATTGTGTGGTCTTTCCTGTGTGATGTCATTTTATGAAATTCACTTTGCTTGATTGCAGATAATATAACATTTGCACCATTGTCCCAGCAGACATTCTATGCCTTTCTGATCTCAGAACTTCGGGGATGAGTCCTGTCCCACCGCTCTGAGCACCACCTCTCTCACCTTGCCAGCGTCAGTTAGCCTGACACAGATCTTAGCTCCATTTCTCCTCACAGTCACCACCAGAAGACATTTCTTTTTCTGGCCCCAGCACCCTTATTGGATGACAAATATTTTCCTGTTGATTTGTGATGTCATCTCTGACACAGGTTGAATTTCCATGTGTGTGTGTGTGTGTGTGTGTGTGTGTCTCTGTGTGTGTATGTGTGTCTCTGTGTGTGTGTCTGTGTGTGTGTATGTGTGTCTGTGTATGTGTGCCTGTGTGTGTGTGTCTCTCTGTGTGTGTGTCTATGTGTGTGTCTGTGTGTGTGTCTCTGTGTGTGTGTGTGTGTGTGTGTGTCTGTGTGTTGTGTGTCTCTGTGTGTGTCTGTGTGTGTGTCTCTGTGTGTGTGTGTGTGTCTGTGTGTGTCTGTGTGTGTGTCTCTGTGTGTGTGTGTGTGTCTGTGTGTGTCTGTGTGTATGTCTGTGTGTGTGTGTGTGTGTGTGTGTGTTTAGGGCTTCCTCTTCCATTTCATTTGTCTGTTTGTCTATCCCCGACCCCAAATAGTACCTCATTTAAACCTCACAATAACCCATAAGGTAGGCACTACTATCCCCATCTACAGTAAAAAACAAAACAAAACAGGCTCAGAGAGGTTAAATAACTTGCTCAAGCTGCACAGCTAACAAGAGGTTAGAGCCAGGGACTGAAGCCAAGGGTCACTCCACCTGCATGGAATATTGCCTCTCACACATGCCCATGTTTCTTGTTCCTCTGGTGCTCTCTCATGCCAGTGTTTACAAAACCTTCATCTGGAGAGAAAGGTGGGTAGAAGGACTCCCAGTTCCTCTCCCCACACCCACGGGACACTCACATTGTTGGCTTCGCGGACCAGCCTCTGTTCATTGTACAGAATGTGCCGGATGCAGCGGACCAGCTCCATGGGGCAGCGGTCATATGTGTTCTGAAAGAATCCAATGGCAGTTACCAGTGGCCACCCTCTGCTTCCACCATGCCTGTTGTAGTGCCATGCCCACCCCTTCCTCTCCTCCAGCCCCCTGCCTCAGCTTTCCGTGGGACACCTCAGGACCTGTCCCCAGACACCTCTCTCTCTTCTTGATCCAATCCCTCCCACCCCCAGGTCCTCATATTTGGTTTGCAGTGCATGAGAAACCCATGGTTTCCAAAGCACTTCCATTCTTGACCTCTTTTGACTTTAACATCCTAGAAACCCTGTGACATAAGCAAAAATTATTACCCGCATTTCACAGATGGGAAAACTGGTACTCAGAGAGATTAAGTACTTGCCCAAACAAGTGAGTGAGCAGATGACTTGAGACTTGGGGCATCTCATGCCAAAGTCAGGGTACTTTCCAACACACTCCTGGCCCTGGGTACCTATTTTGCTTCCCCCTTCCCCCCAGGCTTCTCCTGTTTCCTCTATCTTCTGAGATGGAGTTTTTATTTCCCCAAGACTCCACTGCTTGTATTTAAGAAGGGCTAAGAAATACAAGTGAGTTCCAATAAATGCTTGACTATGATTACCACTCACACCCGTTTCCTGCTTCCACAAAAACTTCCTCTCTCCCCTGTACTCCTCCACCCCACCCCATGTGAGGGAGAAACTACATCTTACATCTAAACCCTTAATTCAGGGCTCCTTTATCCAGCTCTGGCCCCCAGGGAAACTCTCCTTTCTCCCACTCCACTTTGGGGGATCCCCTACCTTTCAAAGAGCCCCAAGAGGGATGTCTTCATCCCTCTTGAATACAGGTTGCTTCATTCCCTCATTTCTAGAATCTGTCGGTTTTCTTTTTACAATAAAGGAATCTTGACTCAGGCTGCACCATCCCTTCAGCTAGATCTGTTCAGAATGCCCTTTCACCCATCCCCCTTCTCTTGGGGACAAACACGCCTCACCCCTTGCTTTATAATATGTTAAAGGAATCAGACAGGTCTGACTTAGAAAGAGGGGGTGGGGGAAATTGAAGCACAGAAGAGTTGCCCATAAATTCAGAGTCACATAGTGAGTCAGTGGCCAGGCAAGGAAAAAAATAAGGGTTCTGATGCTGGAAAGAGAAGGTAGACATTGTTTCCCTGCAGACGGCCTGGCATTCACACGCACCTGGAGCTGCGTGGCATAGTGCCCCAGCTTGATCTTCAGTAAGAACCCATCTTCCCCCACCTGGTGCTCTGCCTTCTTCTGCAGCTCCTGCACTAGGCCCTCCAGGAGCTGGGTGGCCTGGGCTTGGTCCTGGGGATTGTCCAGGTCGATGGCATCCCTTGAGGCAAGGCAGAGGAGAGAAGCCTACTGTGGCACCTCCTTGGGCAAGGAGCCTGGGGAGGGTGTGGAAATCCCAGGCTAATAACTAAAGGTGCTTCAGAGCCCATAAGACTTGTTTTTGATAGCTCCGCAGTCTTCTGAGTCTAGAAACATCCTCTCTCCTCTCCCAGGCTCCCATTTTCCTGTTCCCCTTTCCCAGGGACACTGCCTCTTCTGCACCAAGAGGTACACACAGGACCAAAATCACACCAAATCACGAAGAGGAGACCTGAGGGCTGAGGGGCCTGGATGGTAGGGACCCGCTGAGGAAGCTGCCGGTCAGGGGCACCTACCACGGCTGGCTCTCTATCCACTGTGCTAAGTAGTGCCGGACCTCGATGGGGAAATGCTGCCCGTATAGCACCTGCATCTGGCGCAACGCATCTCCCTGCAGCTGCTGGGCCTGGATCCAGCCCGCCATGTCTGTTCACCTGGCGCGAGCAGAGGGCTGAAGTAGAGGCGTCTCTCCGCATAGGCAAGGCCTGGGCCTCCCCTGGCCCTGCCATGCCCACCCATCCCTGGACCGCGGTCAGGCCAGGCCCCTCCCCTCCCACGGACACGCTTTCCTGTGCGGGAAGAAAGATGGTGAGGAGGGGAAGGCCGCTCTTCCCTCCAACAAGGAACCCGCTGAGGCTTGGGGAGGGGCTCCCGAAAGTGAGGTGCCCTCCCTGTCTTCCTCTCCCCTCGCCCCATCGGGGCTTCCCCAGAAGGGGGGTTGCTAGAAAACTGAAAGAGAAACTCGACCGCGGAGGCCCACGGGCCCTCTGGGGAGGGCTGCAAGAATCCCCCTACCTTGCCTCGAACCCAGGTTCCCAATTTCTGGGAAGGGGGGATATTCCAGAGCCAAGTTGGGGCAACGCCACCGAAGGCTACCACTGGGCGGCTCGGTCCCTGCGGGCACGCGGCTGTTAACAGGGAGAGAGGGTCGGAGAGACAGTCGCTACCTCTCAGGCTGCGCCCCCCAGCCTTGCCCCGCTGTCTCCCACTGCCCAGCCCGACAGCGCCCCCTACCCACTGCGGGCGAGGACGGCGCCCACCCTCGGCCCTCCCTCCAGTTGCGTCCAGCGTCCAGCGTCCCTCCTCCGCGCTGCGCCGAAACTCTCTCCCGGGCCCGGGGACCGTTCTCTGCACCCCGCCGGCCGTCGGGCTCCGAGTCCCGGGACGCGCGGCCCGGCGCGGGAGTCGAGTCGCGCGCCGCCCGGGACGCGCCGCCGGGCCACCCACCTGGTCGCGCCGAGCGGTCCCGCGGCGGGGCTGCCTCACCGCCCCGCGGCTCTCGCTCCCGGCCGGGGTCCCGGCGGCGGCGGCTGTTACTACAGGAAGGAGCAGAGAGCAGCGATTTCCTCCTCAAAGGTCAGCTGCCTCCGATAGACCATACACAGCGCGCGGGCTCTCGCCAACACCCCTCCCAGCCTCTCGCTCCCTCCCTGCCTCCGCCCTCGGTCGTTGGCGCCCGGGCGAGTGCGCGGCGGCGGCCGGGACAGCCAGGCTGGGCGGCGCCGGGCGTGGGGGCTGCCCCGACGGTGGGGTGCCCCGGGAGTCCCAACCAGCGATCGCCTGCGGCCGGGGACCGTGGCGGGCTGGAGCGCAGGAGTGGCCGCAGCATGGGGGTGGTAGGGCCGGGAAATCCCGGGCTCTGGAAATCCCAAGCCAAGGCCTCCGTTTTTTCACCTGTAAGAAAGGGAGAAGGGGAGGGTTGTAGTAGCTGGAGATGCCTTCCACCTCTGCGTTTGTCATCTTTTGAGTCTCTGGATTTAAAAAGTAAATGTGTTGCGCGGTGTGTTTATGTGGGTTGGGGACACAGCTTCTGTGACCTCAGAGGCAAAGCCCTAAGGAGGGGAGACAGGGGATTCCAGAGAAGCCAGCTCACCACCACGGCCCCACCTCCCTTCCTTCCATCACTCCCACCACCCTGCACTCACCCGCTGCAGCGGACACAGGAAAGAACCTTAGCAGTCATGTTTCAAACTCCCCGAAATTTTGCAGATAAGAAATGGAAGTCCAGAGAGGGGAAGGGGCTTGCCCAGGGTCACACACTGGGCACATGGCCTAGTCGGCAGGTTATGATCCATAAATGATCCTGCCCTCTGTTCACCCAGCCCAGTCACATTTGAGGCTGGTCCTACCTTCTAGAAAGATCCAGGGAGGGCTGTCTTGAATCCTCACAAGCCCATGACTGGCTATAGGCCTTGCCAGAGCAGGGACCACCCTTCCTGAGCCTTGCCTGGGTCACGGCTCCTCTCTGAGGATCCCCTAAGGAGCCTGCAGAGTTGGGCAAGGCCGGACTGGAAGCCTTCCATCCCCTTTACCCAGCTTCCCTCTCCTCTGGGCCTCCCCTCTGCCTGGCAGCTGGTATTGGCAGCAACAAGGAAGGGCCAGCTGCGCCAAGACCGAGTGTCCTGCAGGGAATCATTCTCCTCCCCCTCCCTCCTTCAGTCCCTCTCTAATGCCTTCTTGGACCTGCCCTTTTCCCTCCGTTCCCTACCCCCAACTGCTCCCCCACCTTCTTGCCCCTTAGTACCTCTCTCACTTTCAGAGAAAATGTTTGTTTTTTTTAACTTCAGAGAAAAACTGAAGTTAAAGGCTACAGAAGCTGGAATGTCTAGGTCCCTTACGTGCATCTATGTGTGGCCACAGTCTCTTAGTTGGCAGAATCTCTTAGAGGAAAGCAGTGTAAAGCTGTAAGGGGTTTTGGAAGGACTGAGGAAACCTTGCTCTTTAGACATCCCACAGGGGAGCCCTAGGGAGGAGGAAGCACATGCCTGTCTCTCCCTACTTCCCCAGCTTCATGCAATGAATTTGGGAGGGTCAGACACACAGAGCTAGGAGGTCACTTGGAATGAGAGGCAAGTATCAGAGCTGGAGGCAACTGTAAAGATGATTCTGTAAATGGGGAAACAGAGTCTGAAGAGGGGAAGTGACTTGGCCAGTGTCACACAACCTGTCAGTGGCAGATCCCAACCCATTTTCACAAGGTGGGCGGGTCCACCTTGGCTGTTGTGCATTCAAGCCTCTTACTTCACGGGTTGGGTGAGTCAGTCAATGGGAGCAGATTCCTTGGGTTTCCAGGTCCTCTCAGACATGTCTGGAGGGCAGAGGACCACCCTGGCCATGGACCCACACCTGGATACCATAAAGGGGGATATGGGAGTGCCAGCTCCAGAATGGGGGCCCTGCCTGCCTGCTTCCAGGCAGCCACCTCTCCAGCCTTCTTGCCAGGGCCTGCAGGGGCCTGCTGCTCCAGCTGGCAGCCCCACCCACCAAATATCGGGCTGGGCTGGGCCTGGCCACAGGGTAGGTAGTCCTGCATCCTAAAAAGCTAGCTTTGAAGTGCCAGTGAACAAGACTGGAGGGGTTGGCCTGACAGGATGTGCCCCAGTGCTTTCAGAGCCTTCATGTGCTGCCTGCCTCCTGACCTTGTCTCAAGGGGGTGGCAGCCATTCCCCTGGCCAATCTCTGGCTCTCTTCCCATTTGGGCCTTTTCTGTGCAGCCCTGAATCCCAGGGTCCTTCACTGTACATTTTCTTCTCTTGTTTTTTGTTCTCCTCCTCCTTTTGGTTCCTTCTCTCTAGGTCTCTGCCTGGTTCTCTGATTGATTCTGTGGGAGTTTCTCTCCATTTCTCAGAGCCTCTGGTCTCCCTTTAGATGCAGTGAGGAGGAGGAGGAGCTTTGGAGCTTTCCCAGGATGGGCAAAGGCCACCCAAGGGAGGGAGCAGGGAAGGGTGTCAGAGCTGGGTTGGGGGCAGAGGTGACTGTGGTCATGGCTCTGGATAACACAACTACCCGGAGATGTCAAATTGGGGGTTTCTTTTTGCTTTCAGTCCCCTGGCTTGGTCTCTGTTATTTCCCACCACAAAGCACCCTAGTGCTTTTAGAGGCCCAGACTATAGAGGAGAAAACTGAGGCCTAGGAGATGGACTTCAGGATGATCAGAAACATCCTAGGGTCTGGACTGAGCTAGGGTCCCAGGCTGGCCACCCCTAAAGGCCCCTCATTCCCAATTCTAAGCCAAGGCATTAAATGGGGAGTAAGGAAGAATTTTTTAAAATCCTATGGGAATACATTACCCTAAAGAGGACAGACCA
Source organism: Manis javanica (assembly GCF_040802235.1). NCBI lineage: Eukaryota > Metazoa > Chordata > Mammalia > Pholidota > Manidae > Manis > Manis javanica. The sequence continues at coordinate 161,234,650 of NC_133159.1, read as the reverse complement.
TATTTTATAACATATTTAGTTAGCACGTGATGCACGTATCTTGAATTGAATGGTGGCACATTCACGTACAAACATGGTTATATTCTTCAACTTCACTGATCCCTTGCAACAGCCTTGAAGGTAGGCAAGGCCAGAATCATCCCTGAAGTCCTGGAAAGAAGCCTGTCTGCAGCTGTATGGCCCGTGAATGCACAGCTGGCGCCAAGGTATGAGCTGCCCGGGCCTATGGGTAGTGTCTCAGTCCAACCTTTCTCGACTTGCACACAGAATGAAGATGTCCACCTTGGCCAGGCTTGCCCGTAACTGTCCTGTGGCATGCAGCATGGCATCTCCCTGCCAGTCTTCTGCCCTGTTGAAGGAGGCAGGGTGACCTATGAGTTATATGAAGGTGGGTCCGAGTTTATGGGGGAAACAGAATTATCACAAGTCCCATCTCTGGCCTTGCCTTGGAGACCAGGTGAGCCAAGCCGTTGTTGCCGATGTTCCTACCCTGGGGAGAACAGATTGAGGTCACCTTGACCTAACTGTCCCAGGGGGCGGAGGGAGGTGGTACAGAGATGCCTTTGTTGCCTCTGTGCCAAGTCCCTTCTTCAAGGAGAGTTCCTGTTGTGTGGGAGCCAGAGGGGAGGTGGGGTGGGAGGGAAGAGCCTTCCCTAGAAAGCTGGAGGCATTCCAGGAAGTATCTCTGCACCCTGCAGAGGCAGAAGAGCTGCAGGCCCTGGGCTCCTAACTGCCTGCTTCACCCCACCTTGTTTCTGCTGGGACTGTCCACCTCCACTCCAGCCCCGTCTGCAAGGCTCCTGGAAGGAGGGCCACAGGCCCATGCTTGGCATATATGGCATCCCTCGGCCACATGTCGCTGCTTCTTCCAGTCTCCTACCCTGGGGGCTCCCTGTAGAAATGTTGCCCCACTCTTGTCCACGCAGGACAAGGAGGGTATGTGTGTGGTGAGGAACTGTGTGAATCTGGCAGAAGGAGGGAGCTGCTGGGTCCCAGGTGAAGCCTGTCCCCTTTTTCTGCCTCTGTCCCCTGTCCTCTACCACTCTTCAGGGAAGTCAGTTTACAGTGAAGTCACAAGAGAACATAAGGCCACCAGCCTGAGGCAGAGCAACTATCCCATTTCTAGGAATAGTGCAAGGGGAGGAGAAAACCCTGCCTCCCTTTGTCCAGCTACACTGTCCACCTGCCTCGGGAGAGGCACTTGCAGGACAAGGAGAGGAGGGGGTACAACATCTGTGCTGAGCACACATTTTCTCCCCAGTCAGGGAAGGAAGGAGGCCCCCCTTTGCTCGTCCTCTTCATGGCCCTGGAGCCTGATGAGAGAAAGGAGAGGTGGGCCACAGGCACGGGGCTGGGCAGCTGGGTGGGACTGGCTGCTGTCCTGAGCAGCCCTGGCTCCCAGCCTCATCCATGATAACTACCAGGCCCCTCTTCCTGCTGAGCTAGTTTCTCCTACTTCCAGTCCAACAAGCCATCTTTTGTGCCTTAGCCAGCCCAGTATCCGACCTGGGCCCTCCTGGGGTTGTGTGGGAGAGAGCTTTCCTTCTCTGCCATCCCCACCACTCTGCTACTTTTCCTTTGTTATGACCAGAGGTGGTTCAGAGGTGGTTCCCTTCTCCCTGTCTCTGTTTCACATTGTTCCCTGGTTTGTTACAAGCACACATGCACCCATGTCTCCCCTTCCTACTCCCCTACTACCAGCCTCCAAAATTGGCTACCCAACCCCAAGAGCAAGTGGGGGACATGAGGACAAAACGAAGAATGGGCCAATGCCGCATCCCTTCCTGCTGCCTCCTGGCCTGTCTTCATTTTCTGCTGCATCTGAGCTTCAGCCATGCTGCTCCCCCAGTGCACTGGCCTCTCTCAACTCCAAGCTTTTGCCCGCTCCATTCCACCTACCCAGATGCCATTCTTTCCCTGACCTGGTGACCTCATCTCTCCTGGGGTCAGTGTGGAGTAGAGAAAAATGCAAAGGCTTTGGAGTCCTAAGGACCTGGTGCAAACCCCAACTCTGCTAAGTGACCTCAGTTATGTGAGTCTGCTTTTTCTGAGTCGAGTGAGCTCCTTTGTAAAAGAGCAGCAAGATCCACCTATGCTTCGAAGGACCTTGGCCAGTGAACCGGGCATTTTCTCCTCTGCACACCTGTAGTGCTTCAGTCCTCTAAAACAGGCCTCCTCCTAAGGCTCTAACTAGTTGCCTAAAGGGCTGCATCCCACTGCTTGGTTCATAAAGCAGCTTCATAGATGTTTGTTGGATTAATGAAGGTCCCCTAACAGGACAGGGCTTCCTGAAGCTCTGACACTCTAAGGGCTCCCTTGCACTAGTGCAGACCCCTGTTTCCCTCTCACACGTCCTGACCCACAGCACCCAAAAGGCTCTCTCCTCTGCCACCCTGGCCTCTCCTTTTCCACCCTTTCCAGCAGCCTCATCCTTGCCTGGCTCGCTTTTGGGTTCTTAGCACACACACACCCCACCCACTGCCGGTGTTGGCCCAGTCCTCTCTGGATAGAGCAGCACTGCCTCAGGTCTCCGAGTGAAGGGCAATGGTGGCCCTGTCCCAGGGGGCAAGGTAGGGGGGCCCTTGGACTTTCTAGAGAGCCACCCCTCTAGCTCTGGCCGGAAAGGAGCCCAGGCAGGTGAGGCACATGGGAGCAGGACAGAGAGTATGTGAGCATCTCCTGCAAGGACCTGTGCATCTATCACTCGCTTCCCAGCTCCTGACTGCAACGTCCCACTCCCATGCCCACCACCCTTTGGCCCAACGAGCTGACTGGGATTGAGCTGAGGAAAGGAAAGACAAAATGCTCATTTATCATGTGCCTTCTGCAAGCCAAGCAGGAGGCTTACTTTTATAAACACTATCTACTTTTTTCCTTTTAAAAAACTTTCATTCCCTTAATATTTTAATAGGTAGTACAGCACATGCTACAAAACTTAGAAGACTCAAAGTGGTGAAAAGTTAGTTTCTGTCCTTTCCTGTCCCCCAGGTCCCCTCTGCAGGGGCAATGGCCACAGTTACTCCCAGAGAGATCCTATGCATTTATAAACATATATTACACTTTACCTCCTGTGACTTACTTGGGAGGGAAGCTAAGGCCCTCAGAAGAGTGAAGTGCTTCGACTAAGGTCACACAGCTGCTGAGTTTGGCAGAGCTGGGATTTGGAACCAGATCTAAATGAAGAACTCAGCTCTTCACCGCCCACGCTCTGGCAGAAGTAAGCCCTGGCACGGACAGAGCCCCTCCTGCGCTGTCGGCTGTGACAAACCTCCATTCTCAGGCCCTGGAGATCTGGGGTCTCTGCCTTTCTGTCTGGTGAATGTCAGATGCCTCCTCCCCATGGCTTTAGGGGCCTGTATTGACTTAAAAGGGAGGAATCATCCTCCTAAGGAAGAAGGGAAGTTCCCACAAGTGTCCTTCCTCAGCTACTGTGCGGCCGGTGGTCCACCCAGGGTTAGCGTGACTCCTAGGTTCCAGAGAGTTCTGGAGAGAGAAGTCACATGAGCATGGGTCTCTGGCTACAGGGATTGTGGTTTCAATTACGTTTCCAGAAAATGGCTTCATGATCTCCCCGTGGCTGGGCAGGGCTGAGGGACGATGTGAAGTGGGGGACCTCTTGTCTGTGGTAGCCATGTGCTTGTTCACGGGAGCGAGGGCAACAGTCAGTCCCTGGGTGAGGGTGGGCTGGCTGTATGCACAAGGGCTGCCCACTAGACTTCCAGGCTTCCACTCACGCCTCTCTCTCTCCTGGGTCAGGCCGAGGTAGGCTGAGAGATGACACGGGTGTCTCTCTCTAGCAGACGCCTTTATGTCTGCAGGTGTGTCTGACCTTTCTATGTGGGCTCTCTGCAAGGTCTTTCTAGGACTCCTGTGTCACGTCTCAGTCTGGTATCCCCTCAACTTAGGAGACTTATGTCCCTGACTCCTGGAGAAGAGGGTCTCACCTCATCTAAATTGGCAAGTAGGGGGAGGTAGGTGTTGGACCGTTCTTCCTGTCTCAACTTGACACTTCTTGTTTTGCTGAGGTAGTCACCCGGAACATTCCGTCCTTCGTCTTTTGTGCACACAGCCAGCCAGATCTAGCTTGGTGCCTAGTGGTCATTCAGAGGTGTGCTATGAGATGCAAGAATGAAGAGCTGTCCCTGCCCCGCCCTGTAGGGCATTTAAGCCAGTGCCCTGTGGCTGTTCACAGCAGCAGCCAAGGCAGCTGGACTGAGTCCTAGATCTGACTGGCCCTAGGAAGAGAGATGTAAATCTTAGCTGTTAGTAGAAACAACAGTAAGAGTTAACAGCTCTGTAGTGCTTTATCCTATGCAAAGAACTTTACATGCATTAGCTCACTTAATTCTCACAGCAATGCTATGAGGTAGGTCCTATTACTATCAGCACATTAAGGTGAGGAAATTGAGGCAGAAAACTTGCTCAAGGCCACATGGCTGAAGGAGTTGACAGAGAGTCTGGTTTTAGATTCTTGTGCTCTTAATTACCACACAGTCCTCCCAGTTTCCATTGCTATTCCTATAGTGTAAGGTTTATTCCTCAGATATTTACTGGGTGTCTGCTCTGGGCTGGGCACAGGGTGGGAGGATTTAAAGGCGAATGGAGCACTCACTTTGGCAGCACCCATACTAAAATGGTATGATACAGAGATTAGCATGGCCTCTGTGAAAGGATGACACAAAAATTTTTGAACATTCCATAGTTTTTTAAAGCAAAAAAAAAAAAGAAAAGGTGAGTGGAATAGAGTGTGCCATTGTGCATAGAGAGAAAGTAAGAAATAGTCCTTTAATGGGAGGGGTGCCATAACAGAGGCATGACCAACATGTCGGGGTGAGTGTGGGGGAAATAGGGAGGGTGAGGAGCAAATGTTACTGAAGTGCAGGCATCACGGGGGTAGAACATTCCAGGCAGAAGGAACAGCATACGTGCAGGTATGAAACCTTACAAGAAAGAGAAAGTGTGCACCAGTATCAAAACATCTTGGATAGTGACTGTCCAGAGGGGTGCCAGAGAGCTCATGGCTGGTGTTTCTGTCCAGCTTCCTGCTGTGGCCTCCAGGCGCTCTGTACCTACTCTGTGCAAAGCACTGTGCCAGGTATTGGCCCCGAGCGTGGGATTGGAACAGTTGCCTGGGTGAGGGAGGACTTTGTGATCAGCTGTATACGCAAAAATCTTTGTGGCTCCTGTAATTCTGGGGATGAAGGGAAGGCTGCTGGGGAGAGCTGCCAAAGGAGGATTATGGGAGAACTTGGGGACTTACAGATCGTGGTCATCTCTGGACATGAAAATTTTCAGCCTGTAGGGAAGCTCTGTGTGTATGTGCAGGGTCCTTCTCCCCTTTCTGCCCCTGCAGCTGGAGATCTGACATGACTTGTTTCGGAGCTGGCCCTTGGAGGGTTGCCAGGGAAACGGTTGGCCAGCTCCAGAGATGTAACCAGAGGAGAGAGGAGAGGAGAGGAGAGGGAGTGACTCAGGCTGCCTTCTCAGACACTGCACCCCCTCTCCATTACGAGATAAAGTCTTTCAGAGACCCCTTATCCCTGGATCTCACAGAGGTGATCCTGCTTCTTCATCCTTCTCTGGATAGAGCAGTCAATCCCTCCCGCAGGTGGGAGCTAGCAAGCGTCCCCAGGGAGGGGAATAGTCTCAGACTCCCTTCTACCCGACAGATTCTCTCTAGAACAGTGCACGGATCCAGTAGGCCTGGGCGAGTGTAAACTCCCGCTGTGTCCATTCAGACTTTCTGCCCGACCGGGTCTTAAGAGGCAGTCCTTGCTGAAACACCCTCCTGGGAGCAAACCCGGGATAATTATTGATGGGGCAGCGGTGGACTTCTGACCTGCGCCTGGGAGGGACAGGCCCCTGAACGCGGGCCTCAGCCCGGGGCGAGGGAGGTGGGCGGGCCGTGCAGGGGGCCAGCGACCACAACCACGGCCGTCGGCCGGCGCCCTGCTGGTGGCAGCCGGCTACCCAAACAAAGCAGCATGCGCTCGTGGCCCGCGGAGCCGGCCGGGGAGCCGAGTGCGGAGGCCACCCCACCTACGCGGGGAGAGGCTGCGCGCGGCGCCCGCCCCCCGGGCGCGCGGAGGGGGTTCCGGGTCCCTCCAGGACCGCGGAGCCGGGCCGAGGGACCACGGGCCCGCGAGCGCGCGCCGGGCGGAACCAGGAAGCGGCGCGCCCCCGCGCGCCAGGGCCTCCGCGGCAAGCGGCGCGCGCGCCCCCGTGGGCCGCGGCGCGAGGAGAGTCGGCGGCCGGAGCCGTCACCCGGGGCGGGGACCCTGCTCAGGCGACTACGCGCGGCGGCCCGGCGGAGGGAGGGAGCGAGCGAGCGAGAGGGCGCGAGGCAGCCGCTGGGGCCAGAGCGGCCGAGCGAGGTAGGAGCCGCCGGGCGAGCCCTGCGCTCGGGGCCGGGGGAGAAGGGCCGGGGAGCCCGCCCGGGCGGTGGCCTCGCGCCCCGGCCGCCCAGCCGCACAGCAGGGCCGCGCCGCCGCCATCGCTCCCCGGCCGGGAGGCAGCCGTCGTGGCTGCTCGCGGGCTGAGGGGCGGCGGGGGGCGAGGGGCCGGGGCGCGCGGGGGGCGCCGTGCGGAGCCGCGGCGTGGCGGGAGGAGGCGACAGCCGAGGCTGTGCGTGCGCGGGTGTCTGGTGGGCGTGGGAGGGAGCCGGCGCCCACCCCGAGGGCCGGAGGGGGCTGCTGTCGCCACCTCACACCTTCGTGTTGCAGTTCCAGGTTGCCTCTGCCGCCTCCTCGCTTTTCCTCCTTTTTTCAGAAGAGGTATCTGCGGCCCCCGGGGGTGGGATGAGCTCGGGGGTGCCCGGTGGGGTCGGGGTGTCAGCAGAGCCTCAAGGAACAGTGCCTTATAAGGAGTCAGGACAACAAACTCGAACATTTCGATAAGGCTCTGGGCTGCGGGATCCCACATCAGGACCCGCCAGGCCCGGGCCCGGGCTTGTGGCAGGGGATGCAGCGTGCTCTTTTTTTTTTTTTCTAGCCGGGAAGAAAGTAAAAAAGGGCTCCTGGTGGCGGGGTTAGATAGGGAGAGTCGGAAGGGAGTCGTTGTGTCACAAAAGCCGGTCCGAGACTAAAGGAATCTGGCAAGACGGTCAGGCTGATCGAAGAGGAAAGAACTTGTGTGGAGCAAGAGGCGTTTGCAAACACTTGTAGCCAGCAAGTGATGGAAAGGCGAAGAAAAACAAGCGCCAGTTTTGGGGAGGATGGGATTAATGAAAGCCGCAAGAATTTAAAGGCAAAAAGAGACAGTGATCCTCTTTTTTCCCCAAAGTTCTTCTTCATGTCCCCTATGATCCTGCCATACTCTTGTATCAAATAAATAGTGCTAAAAGTGGGCCCGTGAATGTTAGGACTAAGGACCCCGGCGATTATACTACATTTTTTAATTGTACAAATGAGGAAACTGAGGCCCACGCCGGTGGAGTAAGTGTCCTGCTCAGTTCACACAGCTGTTCAGTAGTTCAGGGATTGAAATGTCATTTTGAGGACTCTCGGATCAGTGCTCTCCCCAAAACATAGTGAAGTCATAGATCTTTGCCTAAATACAGTTCCATAAATTGTCTCTGAAATGTCCTTGGAGAATGCCCCTTGAAAAGGCAAGTGTGTCACCAAATTATTGAACTGATCTTAGGTCATTTTTTCAAGTCTTCAAATGAAGTTTATCGTCTGCTTGTATCTTAGGTTTCCAAAGTGATTGGATAGCCGCCTGGGCCATAATAAGCTTTCAGCTGTTGAGTATATTTTATCTAAAATAATTTTGTTATCATTCAATTAAGAGGATAAAAGTTTGCCTCAGCATTCTTCTGTTATTGTTCATTTGTTTATAGTCATTAGCTATAGTTCTAGAAGAGGATGTCTTTTACTTAGTGTGCCTTTCATGTTTTTTTCTAATTTCATTTTGTAACACTATGAATATTAGATCAGTTCGGATCATTTCAAATGGTGGAATCCTGTTGATTGTCTTTGTTTCAGAGCTTCAGGGTTTTCGTTTGTTTTCATATCAGTTTCCATCTCATGAAGATGACAGTTAGAATTGGTCTTGTAAATGTGAGAAGGGGCTGTCGAATTCAAGAAAAATTTATTACTTGGCAATTTGTGGTTCTGTCAAGTTTAATTAAAACAACACACTTTTTGGTCAGGTAAGGTTATGGAGTAGATTCCTTGTTTTCTGTAGCCTTTGGAAGATGAAAGTTGCAAGCACCTGTTGGAGACATGGGAAAGAGTGGAGAGATCTTTTTTTCAAAAAGCAAAACATCAGAAAAAAAGTTGATTTCTATCACCAGCAGTTTGGTCATTGCATAACTTGGAGCTAAACTGCACAAAATCTTTGCTGTCTACCCAACTAAATAAATTTTTCTACCTTCTCTCTAGTCCTTTTTGGTGTTCACATTTCTGCCTATGGCGTATTACTATGGATTGTATGTAGAAAGTTAAGCTGGATGTGTTCCTTAAACAGATACTTCGTGATACAGATGATAGAAGGGGAAAAAGTGCTATCATTGTTTGGTGTGTTACAACATAAATATTTTGGTCAGCACTTCCTATTGTGTTCCAACTTCTCATTTCATCTTCACTTTCTTACTCTCAATTGATTTTTAAAGATTTTTTTTTACATAGAACCACATCAAGACTAGCAAAAAGTATCATTTACTGCTCTTTTGGTACTTATGTCAGTTTTTTCAAGTTATACTAGTGTCAGTATTCAGATTATTTGTGATTTGTGTTAGATTTGTATTTATGAATGTGCTTCTGATGGTTCATTTGGCTTGTTTTTGTGTAGATAGATGATACCCATAGTCTTAGACTAAAAGGAAGATGTTATAAATAGGTAAATAACATGCTCAAGATTAGATTGCAGGTTGAAGGTGGGATCAAGGAAGCTTAACTCTTCTAATGCCCCACAAATACGTATAGGGTATTTGCAAATTTCTGGATGTTCTACCTACCAGTGACACAGTTTTCCTTCTATTAGAGTGTAGGTTACTACATTATTCCTACGTAAGGAAGCAAAAAAACAAAACAAATCCCTCCGGTTTTTGTTAATTTGTTTTGAACATTTGAAACTTATTCTTCTGAAATGTTATCTGACAATTCCAGATAACTGAGCGATTCAGAAGAATATCCTTTTACTGCATAATAAAGTATCAACACACTTTGTGGAACTTCTCAATAAACGTAATGTTTAAAGAAGTTAATTCTAAAGTATTACTGTCCCTATAGTGTTTAAAGTAAAAAAGTTTTCTTTAAACCTGAGCTTTGTTAATAGAAGTGTTCTAAAATCAGAAGTATTTTTTCCCCCAGCAATGTTGGAAACACAACAGTTTTATGCTAATTTCTGGGAATAAGAAAGTCAGATTTAACAATCTAGTTTCCATTGATCAGTTTTTTTTGTACCTTTAAACCATGAGCATTACAATGATAAAAAATGTATTTTTTTGGAAAATTGCATTCACTCTTAGTTATCATTTCCTCATTTTAAGTAGAATGTTCACATTAGTTGTTTTCTTATTAATGATGATCCTTTACTACTGAAAAACCTGAGTCAGTTTGGAGAAGATTTTACATGTCTAAATCTATGCTGTTTTTACTAATCAAAGAGAGGAGTAATTTACAGGTGTCAGATTTTTAGTTGGTTGAATGAGACCCTCAGTTTTGGTGGTTTCAGGGTTTTAGATGATGTTTTATTACTTTTGTTAGTTTTGGTCACACCCATGACTTCCTTGGAAGGTATGTTTGAGGTTTGGTTTCCTTTTTTTTAAATGGTAATATTGGGGTGGGGGGTGCTTCCTGTTTGTATTTTCAAAATTAGGTCCACATGTCATCCTTCTTGTAGCGTCATCTTTTTCTTTTAAACATACACAGACGAGCATCAGATGCCATGTGGTTTGTCTTTGACCCATTGTACTCCCTCATGACACTTTTACTGAACTCTCAGCCTGAATACCCAGTTGGGAGGGCAAGACATTCCTGAATCCTTTCCCAACTCTCTGCAGGGTTTAGCAGCTTTGGAAGGAATTTTAAAACACAACATCAACAAAGGCACAGTGAACAGAAAATTGGGGCTCCTGCTATCTGTTTCCTCCCAGGTACCTAGAAAATGTATGGCACTGAGATAGAGTTGAAACGTATTACGTGGAGCCTTGAGTCATTGTCAGAAGAGTTTTAAAGAGGGGTTGCCATAGGTTTATATAATATAGAGCCCCAATGTTAAGCAGTGACTGTAGCAGTTTTCTGACCTCACCTAAAAGCCGTAGAGAATTTCACAGAGGAGTTGGTCTTAATGAGCTAGGAGAAATTTAGGGTCCGGGGATATAACTTTGGAGGAACCACCCTTAGCCATAAAACTCTCCCTTGACCCTCCTGGATAAATTTTACATGATAGGTCACTTTAAATATAAATGTTGGAGTATGAGTTATGGGGAGCTGAGGAGAAGTACATTCTAGAATATGGACAGTGTTTCAGTGATTGAAGCAAGTGGTCTTTTCCTGGTAGTCAACTAACTTTATTCTAAGAAGTGTAGTGACTAAAGAGACTCCCGATTAAACTGGCATTCAAATAATTTTGCAGTTTAGGGGTAGTTTATCTCTCCTAAATTTTCTTTTGGATCACATTACTGAAGGCAGCATTAGCATGTTGCATGTATAAGCACCTGCTATTTGCAAATGATGGTAATACTTAGAAAACCTTGACTTCCCATTCCCTCCACCCTCAATATTCAAGAAAAGAGGACTTTTAATTTGTCAAATACTGGATATTTCCTTCTTTGGTTTTTTTCATAATAATTACATCCATTCCCCATGAATAATAATACTATTAAGATGAAGAATATATTGATTGATTGAAAAAGAACATTTATTTTTTATAAGTCAGTTTGCAAAATCCATGCCAACGCTCAGTTTATTCTCCCATTGCCTTTGACACTCTTTTTAAAAATTTTCCAGATTTCCATTATGAAGAGAAATATCTCTATATTCTATGCACTTCTAGCTCTCTGAGGTACTTGTGCTGACTCATTTTTTAAATTATACTAAGATATAGAGTATGGTTTGAGAGCAGTAATGAGATTCTCAGAAAATATGAAAACTTTCCTTTCTGACTAGTAAGAGAAAGGTTGGGGAAGACAAGGGGAAATACATCGATGAGCCAAATCAATCATTATTATTTGTTGGGATTAATTTAGTGACTAACATTTTCAGTGCCCATAAGGCTACTAAAAGTGAATTTGGCTTTACCCTGCAGTGATAACAGAACAAGCCCAAGTGTTTTTTAATACTACTTGTTTTCCCTGGTAGGGGATTTTTTTTTTTTTTTTTTTTTTGCATATGGGAAATCAAGCCAAAGTTACCAGTAACAGCCACATTCATGATTTGTATTAAAAACAACTGTTTACCGCTCTGAGCTAGAGCTCTACTACCATGGGCTTATCTGGGAAGATGTACTAATTATCTATGTGATAATTACTGTGCCATTTTTCAGAAAGTGATCAGAAAGGTAATTGAAAAGTACCTCAAATTATGCCTGAAGTCTAAAAGTAGAAAGATAATAAGGACACCTGACACTGTCCCCTTCAGCGTGCCAAGCAGACAGTGTTACAGCTGTCACCATGTTTGAATTTATGATCCTCAGAGGGTTGGCTATTGTCCTCAGATGAAAAATGAAGAAATGGCCACAGAGAAGTTAAGTAACTTGTCCAAGGTCACGTTGCTAGTAAAGGCAGGCTGGATCCAAACCCAGGCCAAGCTGATTCCAGAGGCTGCATTCCTAACCACTGCCCTGGGAAGGAGAGAGGCAACTGCAGCTTTGCAACACACATTTAATTTCTTTAAGGCTTGTATTTCTTTATTTGTGTACCCAAATGGACTGTTTGGTTTTAATAGTGTACATATCTATGTATGTGTGCGTGTGTGTATTTTTTTTTTTGGTGTTTTCTTAAGTTTATGAAGGTAGTGATAAGTATTTTTCCAACTAACGTATATAATCCTGGTGGAAGTTACATTAAAACAGAGTAAGTCTTTAATTTTATCTGTAAGTTGTTCTTTGTTGTCCTCCACTAGCATTACCATATACATCAGAGAAGGGGATATAAGCTGTCTCCTTGGCCTCTGTTTACAAACAAAGATCATTTGTGCCATTGTGGCATGTGACATATCTGTTTATTGACTGAGAATACAGGTATCCAGCTCATCTTATTTTTATCTTTATTTTGAAAGGACTTATAGTCCTCTTCTTGTTTTATTGAAGCTTTTTAGAGTTATTTATTGTAATTTCTGAGATAGGACTTAAGAATTTTAATTTTGGGGGATGATTTTTAAGGCCACTGTACTAATTATTATCTATTTAGAATAATGCAAGGGTCATTAGAAACTAGTCTCAGAAATGTATTCGTTTTCATATCTGATGCTCTTTGCGTTTTTCCTTGGAGTTGAACTGGGAAGTTAAATCTTGGAGACATAGGCAGAACCCTAAAGTATAGTGATTTGAATTTGAGATCAAGTCAAGGACGAGAAAAACTTCAAATTCCCTGAGCAGAGAGTATTAACTTGTTCAAATAAACAGAGGATGTTAGCTTCCAGGATTGTCAAACTGTCACCTTTGACCAGGGTTGAATTTTCTTTGAATGTTGACAGAAGTTACAATGTCAGTGGAAAAAGCTTAATGTGAAGAATCTATAACTCAGAATTTCCTTATGTTTGTGACAGTGAGATCCTACAATTAAAGCTGTTTTTTTTTTTCTATGTCTGATGAGTTTTAAGTCTTCAGTGGGGTTTTCCAGCCTTTAGGTGAGAGTAAATTAGAAAGTTTGTGAAAAATTCTCTTGTGTTGTCTAAAATTCAGAGCCTATAACTAGTGATAAATCACTGTGTGTTTGTAATGAGTGGGATTCAAAAGTTCAAAGTAGGGAAATGTTTTAAATAAGCTACCTTCAGAAATGTCATAGTAGCATTTATAAAAAGAAGGATGTTGTGCACTTTCTGTTAAAGTACTAAAACAGAATTTATCAGTATAGTATAGCATTCTACATGACGTCATTCACAGTTTAAATTAGGTAAAATTTTCTTTCAAATAATGTTGATTCTATTTTTTCATAGTGTTTCAGGTTTCTGAAAATCTTTTGGTCTTTTAGGCTTGAGAAAAGTAGCAAACCTAGTGATCTAGAGAAATACACAGCTGTTTACAAAATGAAACACTCCACCCTGTGTTTAGGATTTGTGATCTGTTTCTGGTAGAAAGTGAAGGAGAATTTAGTGAGAATTGGACATTGTAGAACCTTACTACAAGATGCATGGAAGGTCTAATATATAGAGACGCAATGCAAATATTCCTTCTTTTTATGTTGTTATTGTTTTAGTTATATAATGACACAGAAACCCTGAAGCATATCCTAAGCATATTTTAGAGGCAAGTTGATCTTGCAATGAGTTTAAATATCAAGTAAAAATATTGAATTCATTGTAATATGTATAGAGATTGGCTTTCCACCATAGCTGTTGCAAGTAAAACAAAATAGAAAATATTTAGCTTCCTGAATGACATGGCTACAGTTAACATGCTGAGTTGGTGATGAAGCATGATCCTTTGATTTTACAATACCAGAGCAAAGCACGTAATTTTAAAAGATGGGTCCTTAAGGAAGATTACTTATTACCTTAAGCACATATTTAAATTTTGTTCTAGATATGTGACATCATCAAAATTTGTGGTTTTGAATTTTTATTACCCAAATGTGAGAAGTCTAGTTTGGACTTCTGGTCTAGTTAGCATTACATTCCAGTTGTACTGGTAACATTAAAGTGGACAAACATAAAAACAGTGGCTTTTATGGAGTAACTCAGAAGAGAAAAAATATATAAATTTATAAATATATAAATATTAACTTCTTTATGCCAAAAATATCAGAAACCAAAGGTAGATACATGACAAAAGGAGAAAAATACTTTAACATATATGACAAAAGGTTATGTGTTAATGTTCTTAACATATAAAGTATACAAATAATAAGAAAAAGATGATTCTCCCAGTAAGAAAATGAACAAAAGAACTATAAGTGACCAATAGTCATATAAATTATGTTCAACTGCACTAGAAATCAAGAAATACAATTAAAAACAATGACATAACTTTTGCAGTTAATAGATTTACAAAGACTAAAAATATTGGAGGAGCCAGAGACGGGTAAGATTCCTCAAGGGAGGAACAACCTAAGACAGGCACAGTCGCAGGGGGGCCATCAGGTGAGAATTTGGGGATCAACAGAGGTGAGGCTCAGAACCTCACCCCCCCTACTTTGAGAGAAATCTTCTGCATCCGTGGATGTTTTGCTGCCCTTGTCTAGCCTGGATTAATACTTAGTCCATAGGCACACACCTGATCATCTGATCATCTACATTTGCCCTCTTACAGCACTAAACTATGTTTTCTACCTTTATCTTGCATCTACCTACCACGTCAGCATTTTATTAAAAATAAAAATAATAATAATAATAAAGGGAGAAATGTGGGATCAACATATAAATCAAGTACAAAAATCAAACGAATATTCATATTTGACCTGATTGTTTATAGGTCATAATGCTTGATCAAAACCGAAAGTTTCTGTGATGAATGCCCTTGTACTGTTCACCATGTAAGAATTTATTCACTATGCAAGAATTCATTCACCATGTAAGAACTTGTTCGTTATGCTTCAGAAGATTGGAGACTGACAAGAATTAGGCTTGAGATGGATTAATGATTGTACATTGAGCATTGACCCCCCTATACTGAATTTTATTGTTGTTAACAACCATTTGATCAATAAATATGAGAGATGCCCTCTCAAAAGAAAAAAAAAGTGTGCTCCTGATAGATCAAAGATATAAACACAAAAAGTAAAAAGCTAATAAAATAAAATATTGAAGCTAAATCCTCAAATCACAATGTCAACGTTGATGGGTTTAACTTCATCAAATGAAGAATTGTGGTGCAATGAAGGATTCCCTAGAAAAAGTTAACAGACTAGAGAAGATAATCTGTAACAGCTAAATTCAAATATCTAGAATATCCCTCCATACCAAAAAACAAAACAAAACAAAAAACATGGCAAATCAGCAAGAAAATAATCCAATAGCCAACAGAAAAATGGATAAAGGGTAAATCTCAGGAAAATCTTAGGGAAAGGACAGATGTCTAACAAGTACATGAAGAACAGTTCAACACTGCTAACGACAAAAATACTTAAAAGTTTAACCATCAACAATATTTTTCATTAGAATTTCAAGAACTAGAACACTAGATAATATTATCAAGGGTTGGAGAGGATGTGGGAATGGCAGAAACTATTAAATACCATTCTAGGGAATATAAACTAGTCCAGTAATTCCAGAAAATAATCTTACCAGTACTGAAAAATTAAGTGTGAGGATTTTCTGTGATCCAGCAACCCACTTCCGGGTACAATAGTCACCCTTTATCCTAGGAAGATATGGTTCCGGACTCAGTGGTTGCCTGAAACTGTGGATAATACCAACCCCTATACATACTGTGCTTTTCTCTTTATGTGCATACATATGATAAAGTGTGATTTATAAATTAGACAGTGATTAACAATTATAATAGAATTTTACTTTAATTATAACAATATACTGTAATAAAAGTTAATGTGAAAAAAAAAATTGGAGGAATAAAAACAGTACTGCTTACGAATGTGGGGGAACTGGCACCTTCACACATACTGGTTGGAATATAAATTGGTACTTTTTTTTAGGGCAGTTTAATATACTAAGAGCTTTAAGAATGAGCATACCTTTTGACCTAATAGTTCCATTTACTTGACGTATTCTAAATATGTTCAAAGATTTGTATACTAGGGTGTTCCTCATAGTATCTAAAATAGTAATAAGTTAGAAACAACTTGTGTTCAGCCTTAGATAATTAAGGAACTAAATTGAGGAATAGCTGTACAATGAATACTATCAGCCATTTCAAATCATGTCATAAAACAATATTTGATGACTTAGGTAAAGTTCACAATCTGTTACTGAAATAAAAAAACAAATTACAAAACAATCACATACAGTTATGCTTGGTAAAAGAAAGAAGCATGAGAAAAAGTTTCTTCTGGGTTGTGGGATTCAGTGTGTGTGTATGTGTGTATACATTTTCTAGTATGTTCCTATTTTTCTATAATAAACAGATAATAATGAACAGGGGATACTTTTGTCAGCCAGAAAAAGTTATTTTTAATGAATGGATGGAGGCAATGTGAGATATACATGTATCTGATGGAATATTATTCAGCCACACAAAAAAAGGAAATCTGCCATTTGTGACAAAGCGGGAAGGACTTTGAGGGCATTATGCTAAGTGAAATAAATCAGATGGAGATCTGTATGATCTCACTTACGTGTTGAATATAAAAAACCTTATCTCATAGAAGCAAAGCAGATTGGTGATCATCAGGGGCAGGAGATGGGGGACTGTGTGGAGGTGGCCAAAGGGTACATACAGACTTCCAGTTAGAAGATGGATAAGTTCTGGGGATCAAATGTACAGCCTGGCGACTGTAGTTAATAATACTGTATTACGTGTTTTAAAGTTGGTAAGAGAGTATATCTTGAAATTTTTCACACACACCCCCACCCATTCACACAAATTATAATTATGTGGGGTGATGTTTGTGTCAACTAACTTTATTGTAATCTTTTTGCATTTTATATATATATATATATATATATCAAATCATTATATTGTATACTTTAAACTTATATTGTTACGTCAATTATATCAAAGCTGGGGGGAAAAGTTTCTCAAATGACTTGTATGTCGATTTATCTTAGAATGAGAATCCTGTTTTGTTTTCCATTAATGTTTCCTTTTTAGGAGCAGAAAAACAAGTAGTAGTTTGTGATGTTTATGTTAAATATTTGACATAGTATTCCTATTTGGTATGGTTATATGACATCTTTCATCGAACTTTATTAAAGTCAATCTAATTGTATTTTGTGTTTTCAGAGTTAAAATAATTTGAACTTGAGGACTGAGTTATTGCCTATACTTGATGGAATGCTCCTTATTATTATGTATCAGCTGATGGAGAACTATATTGTTTTATAAATTTAGGAAAGAAATTATATTGTGGTACTTGTGTATGCACTCTGCTAAGTTACCATTCATTTCATACTGAGTATATGTGTTTGTTTTTCTCAACTTTTGAAAAAAAAGTTGGTCTAGTTTACTTTAACTTCTTGCAACCCTGAACATTGTATTATTTCAATATATTTTCTGCATTTGCTTTTGTATTGCTTTCTCCTTCATGATGATACCTACAGAGGTTGCTAGGTGTATGGATTTCTTTTTCTTGTAATTCCATTAGTCATGCTTAATGACTTCTTTAAATATTTATTATGGTAGTCACTTGGGAATTTCTGGTAAAGGAAATCTGTAGTGACAAATGCTTTCTCTTGGGTATATGTCATTGTCTTGGGTATATGTCATTGCCAGTACAAGGGACATGTTTTGCCTTAATTAAATTTACATTAAATAGTCTTTTGTAACTAGATTTAGTGTTTAAAATAATTTTAACATTTAAGGAGTTTAAAGAAGAAAAATGAAAATAAATTACAAGTTGATGTTTTAGAAAAATTTTGGGGCATAGCTATTTTTAGGTCTTACCAACTTTGTACCAAATGAAATTACAATCTTTAAAAATATATGTATTTGAGCCCAGCAAAAGATCTATTTGTTATGTAAAATTCAATTCAGTAAAAATCTACCTTAACTTACATTGTGCCTTGTAATTTATTGTAGTGAAATTTTCTGTAAGAGAATTTTAAGGCAGTTTTGAGAATACTAAACCATAGAAGAAACCGTATAGTACCTCTAGAGCTGTTTAAACCTAAATTCGTAAGTAGTTAATTCAAATTCATAAATAAAAATATTTTCATGTATTAAGGATAAAACTACAACTAGGCATTGCCCAATATGCCTTCATAAATAAATCCTGTTGATTTTTAGGGGTTTTTTTTTTTTGCTTATTACTTTCTACCTCCTCTGCCTCCTGAAAATGGGATATTCCCTTCAAAATTATGTTTTCCTTTGATTTCAGTTCATTTATAGTTGCTGGTTTTCCCTTTAATCTGTTTTATCACTATGGTATCATCATGACCAGTTAGAATAATCTTTCTTCTCTTATGTATCTGAATCATTTTACCACACAATGAGATATTTTAATAATTGGATAAATTTGGAGCCTCAGATTTAGCATCATATTTATTTTTTATATTATGGCATCAATAAATTATAGAACATTTTAAAGTTAATATATAAAATGATTTATTGCTTTCTTCATTTAGAACTACTTACTTGATTGTGTCCTAGTCTTTATCTGATTTTGAAAACTTGGCTAGCCTCACAAAGATAAAAATTTCCAAATCCAGAAACCTTTAAGTTATCTCCTTAAAGGAGCTCAAATGTTTGTAAGATTCAAAAGATTTTTTTAAAATTTACATTATAAGGAATTCCACTTCTAGGAATTTACCCTAAGAGTGCAGCAGCCCAATTTGAAAAAGACAGATGCACCCCTGTGTTTATCGCAGCACTATTTATAATAGCCAAGAAATGAAAGCAACCTAAGTGTCCATCAGTAGATGAATGGATAAAGAAGATGTGGTACATATACACAATGGAATATTATTCAGCCATAAGAAGAAAACAAATCCTACCATTTGCAACAACATGGATGGAGCTAGAGGGTATTATGCTCAGTGAAATAAGCCAGGCAGAGAAAAACAAGTACCAAATGATTTCACTCATATGTGGAATCTAAGAAAAAAGGAAAAACTGAAAGAACAGAACAGCAGCAGAATCACAGAACCCAAGAAAGGACTAACAGTTACCAAAGGGAAAGGGACTGGGAAGTATGAGTGGGAAGGTAGAGAGAAGAGAGGGGAAGAAGAAAGGGGGCCTTAAGATTAGCATGTATAATGTGGGGGGGCACACAGGTAGAGCTGTGCAACACAGAGAAGACAAGTAGTGATTTTACAGCATCTCACTATGCTGATGGACAGTGACTAATGGGGTATGTGGGGGGGACTTGGTGAAGGGGGGAGTCTAGTAAACATAATGTTCCTCATGTAATTGCAGATAAATGATACCAAAATAAAAAATATATATATATATATAAAAATTTACATTCTAATTTTTTTCGAAACTCTTCAATCTGCTTTTTGTCTCTTAGCTGCCAGAGGGCTTTTGGGGTTGTGTATGTGTGTATATTTAAAAATACTTCTAAAGTCAGTAAAGAAATTTATTCCAAAATTTTATGGTAATTGGGTTACCAATCAAGGTAAGACTCAGTACTAAGTAAATATTTGTTGACTAATGAATGAACAGGCTGTACAATCACATATCCTTTTTGAGGCAAAGTTACACAAAAACTTGGCTCATTAAACTATATGCCAGTAGTTCTTAATCATCTGGGGATTAGAGACCCTTTGAGACTCCAATGAAACCATTGACTCTTCCCAGTAAAATACACATACACATAAAATTTTGTATACATTCCAAGAGGCCCATGGAATAGATTACAAGCCCCTAATATAAACAACCAGCTGTCCCTTAACACAAGTGATGGAGGCGCTGAAGGGAATATGGAGAAGAGACGAATAATCCAAACTTACAAAATATGGATTTATTTACAAACCTGTGGTCTGATCTTGTTATCTGGGGACTCAGGAGGGACTTGTTTCCCTGGGAACTCAATAAATATCAGTCTACTTCAGTATTTTTAAGGTCTGTATCCCATTGTATAGCCCTACCATAATTTAGTTAATCCATTAATATCTACTAATGGGTATTTATGTTTCCAGTTTTCACTTTTATAAACAACACTGTGATGCAGATTCTTAGGCTGAGTGAATTTTTTCACACTTGCTGCACCGTCTCCTCAATGTAAGCTCTAAAAGTGGAGTTACTGAGTCATTTGCATAGATAGTGCCAGTCTGCCCTCCAGAAGGACTATCCCAGTTGATATGCCCACCAGTAACTAGTGCATGAAGCGGATGGTCATTTTCCCACATCTGCCATACTGAGTGTTGGCAACCTTTATATTTTTGCTAGTCTTTCATACTTGTTTTTGTTTCTTTGATTTCTAGCAATGGTGGATGGTGTTTTACATGTTTATTGACCATTTTGTTTCCTCTTTGTGATTTGCCTTTTTATATAATTAGCCTGTTTTTCTATTACTGTTGTTTGAGTTTTTTCCAAAAATCTTTCTGTGCTACATATTACAAGTAATTTCCTCCCAGTTTTTTCTTTTTTTGGCTTCCAACTTGTATAGTGTCTTTTCCAGAACAAAAATGTCAAACTTTTATATAATCTACTTTAATAGCCTTTTCTTCTCTGATCTGCCTATTAAGACATGCTTAGAAAATCCAACACTACCTAAAGGTATAAAAATTTTTCACTGAGAATGTTTTACAGTTCTGTTTTTTTTTTTTTACATTAAATCTCTTGATCCATCTGGAATCTATTTCTGAGTAAGAAGTAAGGTGGGAATGTAGCTTTATTTGTTTTCCTGAAAATAACAGTACTAGTTATTGGTCACTCACTGTGTGCCAAGCACTGAGCTAAATGTTTCATGTGTATTAATGATATTAACCTAATCAAATCCAGGTAAAGTAGATTCACATACCCAAGTTATTCCAAACATATTTGAAAGTTTCCCAATAACTAAATTGAGCATTAGTTTTTAAGTTTACATTTGATTAAAATGAAATAAAATTAAAACTTCAGTGCTTAGTCACACTAGCCGCATTCCAAGTGCCCAAGAGCACATGGCTGGTGGCTGTTATCGGGAAGTGCAGTTATAGGCCTAAAAAAATAAAATTTATGCTGTCTAGCATCTAGCTTACAAATAACTCAAATACAAATAGGGTCTCTTGCCCTCTGCAGGCTAAAGCCATTGGTCTCCAAGGGAAGAGAAGCCATGTTTACCTGAGGAAGATGATAACCCTAAAGCTTCCCACTAGACCCCCACCCCAACACCACACATACAAATGTACCTAGATGCATTCCCTGTTTTTGGAAACTGCTGCATCGAGGCATGGTTGAAGCAATATCTACATCCTTGGAAAATCCTTCTCTTTTCTGAGGAGAAGAGCAGTCTGTGCTGTGTGGGAGCCAGGATAAAGGACAGAGGAGGGTGGAGGAGTTATTTTGTTACTAATGGTCTTTTCCTTCAGAAACAGAATTACAAAGGATAATTAGGTTTAGTAGGCTTGTAGATCAATTGAGGTTTTGGAACTTAACCAAGATTTTTCATCTCTTTATAACTTTGTTTCAGTGGGAAAATGTTCCATGTTCCAAACAACAAATGTGCAAATACATTTTGTAAGGTGACCAGGAAGACCATACGGGGAAGATATTGGGAGTTACCTGTTATTTTGATTACAGAAAGAGGTAGGGACCTGAATATTGAACTTTGATGCATCGGCCTGAATTTTCTCTTGTCACCTCTATGACCTTACTTACAATTCGGGAACTAAAACAACCCATTTTGTTTTAGGTTTAACTCAACTACCAAACACTTTTAGGCAGTTTTTGTTTGTTTGTTTGTTTTACTTTGGTGTGTGTGTCTGTGTGTGTGTTTTGGTTTTTGAAACTGATTTTGCCTAGAAAAGAATAGTATTCATCTTTTAGTCTTAGCTACTGTTCATTTTTATTATACACATAAAGTTCATTCTTGAAATTTGAGATCTAGTAGTTACAGATGAAAATTTTCATTTCAAAAGATTTTTTTTCCCCTAATGTTAGTTTAATCTTTGGAGATACCTAAGGGAGGAGAGTAATTTTTTTAGTTCTCTATAGATGAGGTGACAGAAACTCCAATTATGTGTGGAAGACTGAGCCAGCAGCTTCTGAAAACCATGTGGTAGATTCTGGAACCTTTACGCCCTATTTCTCTCCATTCTTGAGGCCTTCCTAGCAGTTTATCTTAATGGTCTTTTTAGATCTCTGATTCTAGAAGGAACCTTTGAAGAAATGGACAGAAATTCTGTGTTAGTTTGAGTATTGGCTGACATCTAAGCCAAATTAGTTGGCTTCTAATGTTAAATAAAATACTTGGTAGCTTTTATTACAAGGTAGGCTTTAGGAACCACTTTATTTTAGAGTAATGCCCAAAGTTGGTTAATCATAAAATTCAAAACTTTCTGATATATTGATTTCAATGTAAATTATTCTTCCATAAAATCGATGATTATTTCCATAAAGGAAAAACCCTTTTTTCCCAAATACAATATGATGACCTATTTTAGGTTATTTAAAATATTTCCTTAAAGATGAAAATTTAAGAGCATGTACAAAGATTGTTATACTCCAAGGAATCTGATTCTTTTGTTTTAAAATTCCTTATAATCATTATATTGAGCAAAATTTTTTTGTGTTGAATTGAGAAACAGATGGGACATTTCCAAGTTTTTCGAAATATTTTTGTTCTGCTTAGGTTTTCACTGTAATGGTATTTGTTATTTTAGTAGAATTTAACCTATATTTTATTCCATGGGAAAAGGAAGAAACTAAATGTTTGCTAGCCACCTATCACCTTCTGCTGCTATGCATTGGTGGGTAGAAATGAATCCCATCATGAATTTTTAACTATATACCCTATTTTTATTACCTCATGGAGACTGAATCTGCAGATCATCTTCAAAAGATAAGTGATTTGATTTGATTGTGGCATGGCAAGCATGAAAGTTATCCTCTATATAAAAGAGTGTATCCTGGAAAAAAGCTGGACTAATACCACAGTGAAATGATCTTAACTGGGGAATCCTTGCTTAGACCAGATTTGTTTTGTACATATTATAGCTCCATAAAGATGATGAACTTTCAGTAGGGATGAACAGATGTCCTGGTTTTATCAAAAATTGCTTTCACATTGCCAAGCTTTTCACAAAAGCCAGTCATCACCCTTGTTAGTCTATTATTGTTCAGATGCTTTTAAAACTTTTCCCCAAATGTTGGTTTGAATGCACAGACTTTGCTGTTTGCTCATAAGATTCTATTATAGTCAGATGGTATTTTCCCCCAATAGAACCAAAAAGAAGAAAATTAAAGGCAAAAAAAATTTAGAAAGTATTACATAGCTCAAATTTTGCTTAAAGTGTTTAATATCAGATACTAGAATCTAAGCTCCGTAAAAGGTATGTCTGTTTTGTTCACTGCTATGTCCTTAGCACCTAGAACAGAATCTGGCATATAACAGGTGCTCAATACATACCTGTTAAATAGATACTTATTGTTTCTATGGAAGGGATGGTCTACTTCCTTCCAGTTTAGGGTAGGCAGATGCTCATCTCTGATAATAGGCATTGACTGGTGTTGAATATACCTCATCCCCTTAAACCTCAATTTAGAGAGCATGCCAGAGACTTGCTTCAACCCTCTGAGGGGCTGAAAATGTGTCTTTAATTGTGAAAGAAAGAAAAGGACAGAAAACCAGTTCTCTTTATTTCCTTTGGATTTCAGAGTTAAAGATGTGAGAAATGTGAGTTCACTTGGCAAGAACTGCCTTTTTCTCCCCCATTTAAAAAATGTGTAATATCTATGTAACACATATACATATATATTTACCACTTTAGCCATCTTTAAGTGTATAGTTCAGTGGCATTAAGTATGTTCACATTGTCGTGCAGCTGTCACTACCATCCATCCCGAGTTTTTTCATCATCCCAAACTGAAACTGTACCCATTAATCATTCTTCCTCAGCTCCTGGCAACCACCATACTACTTTCTTTATATGTAAGTTCAACTCTTCTAGGTACCTCATGAAAGTGGAACCGTGTAATCATTGTCCCTTTGTGCCTGGCTTATTCTTCTTTTTCTTTCCCCCCGCTGGCTTGGTACCTAGACCTAGTCAGTGATGCATAGACAGTAAATCCAAAGACAAGTTAATTCAACAGCTTGTTGCTTACCACTAGGGGGTTATTAAAGCTTTGACAACGTGATTCCTAATCTGTATGTCTGTAAGCTTGTCTCCTCCAAGCCTTACTGATAAACCTGCACCAACAGTAATATTAGAGATTAGTCTTTCTCCATGTTTCATTAAGCAAATTGTTCTCCTAATAGCCTGATATGAACTGGAAAATTACTGGTACATTGTTGTAATTGTTGATGCAGACATTGAGACAAACTCTACTTGAGGGACAGCAGCTACAAGAGGTATTAGATTGCAGCTTCATTAAGAAATGATATGCTCATCCTCATTTCTTTTCTCTGTTTTTCTATTCTAATTATCCCTCCCACGTTTCCTTTTCACTCTCATTTTTCTGAGTAGTTGCTGCAGAGACAGTCTGACCCTGTGGTGCAAATGTAGATAAAATAGTCATGGCTGTCCACCAGTCTACCTGGAGGGAGGAGGAGAAAGAGAGTAAGAGAACTAAAAGGAGGAAATAGCCTCTTTTTTTTTCCACAACAGAAACTAACTTGTTGAGGGAAAGAGAAATATAATGGGAGATCTGATTGGTAAAGAAACAGAGAGAGAGTGCTTTGGGTGATTTGAAAAGTAACCTGTGCAATTTAGATGTCAAGCAGGATCTTAACCCGTGGACTGTTTTAGAGCTTCTTAAACAGAATCTTGAACGTAGGGCGAATAAAGTGATTTTCTCCCACTGTATTCCCTGCTCACTTACATGGGGCAGACCACTTCTGCCTTCCTTGACTCCATGTTCTCAACCTGTAAAGTGGAGGGTCAACAATTAGATTCTGAACCATAAGAGTTTGGGTTGAAGCATTAGAATATGAAAGGTATTTTTTAAATTCAGTTTTTATGATAATCTACAAATACAGGTGTTCATATGCCAGAGATAGAAGTATTGATAGTGAAAAATTATCCACAACCAAGTTTGGCTCCTATTGGAAAGGTGGAAAAGTGATGGAATTCAGTACCCTCAGCATCCTGGAGTTTTTTGACATTCAGGGTGTTTGGAGTATCTTTTAGTCCTTCCTGTTTAAATATAAGTGGGTTTATATTGCCATTAATGTCCTGCCTCCACTTCTCCCAAATATAGATCACCAATATTTATAAAGTTTACTACATACAAATAGATTTTTGCATTTCCCTTTTCTTGTCATGGCCCCCCCCCCTCTTTCAGTTCAATATGCTTCCATTGGCACATACTTTGGTTTTCTTTACAGCAGCAGCTGCTGATTAGTTACAGCTTTTGAGCAAGTAGCTTGTCATTTTTGGCAGGGGCAGGGTATATCCATAGCAATTCAAGACTATATTTTCATTTGCTATATTTATTTAGTAGTTGGAAATACATCTTGAGTAAAAAACAGTCTGTAGTCAAAGGTGGCTGTATTTATTAAAATACCTTACTGGGTTGGCATTTGGTCCTGCAGTCGAACAACTCCCAGGATATTAAAAAAAAAAAGGTTCAGTGTCTTTGAGACCGATGCCATTAATCCTGAGTCATCCTCTAGCGTTAATCTACATTCTGAATGTAGAACCTCATCATCTTGTTTTGATACAGTAATAAATCTTTCTGGATTGTATTTGGTAGTATACATGGTAACCAAAGGAGTGAATTGTTGATAAACATTGTGCTGTGTGTTTATGCTCATCTTCCTTCTCTAGACATAATTAAAGAAACAGTTGAGTTTGTATAAGGAAGCAGCTTTCTTTGGAATTTCATCTATATTAGCATCATCATATTCCATGTAATTCTGCTCTTTGAAATTGCTGTAACAAGGTGTTAGCTCTATTTTACAAACTTGTCACGATGTTTATGGAATGGTACAACTTGTGATTATATTTACCTTGATTAGCACCAATGATGAGTCAAAACCACCGCTGTCACTGTTTCTATAAAGTGTGATTCAGTCCCATTATTCCTGTAATAAGGATTCAAGTTAATGACCTCTGCAGTGTTAAAAATAACATTTGAAGGAAATAACTAACCTACCATCCATTTCCCCCAATTTAGGTTGTTTTTGTAACATGGAGGTCTACCAAAATTATATTTAATTTAACACAGTTATTGAATATCTACCTCGTATGAAGTACAGTGTTGAGTACTAAAATGCGACATGGTTCCTACCTTGGGATAATTTACAATCCAGTAGTTGAGCAACAGATTACACAAAATTGCTTTGCTGCTTATGCCTGGAATGTAGGGTAAATTCTAATTCTAGAGAGGAAAACTATTCCATATTTTAAAAAACAGGATGATCAAAATGATGAAAGGCGTAGGTTACAAGTATCTTGGATACTTTTTTTTTTTTTCAGCTTAACGTGTAAAAGATTGTATGAGGCACCTTTTGTAGTGGGTATGTAATTGCCAGGTGTCCTTGTCCCAAATTTCTCCTTGACACGTTGCACAACACTGGTAAGTTCCGACATTGTCATCCACATCAAATGCTGCTGTTTCTTACTGCCGTGGCTTGGTGAACCCAGATGATCTCCTAACATTCAGCAAATATTTAATGTGCACTGTGTACAGTAGCATAGTTATTTGTACATTTGTCACATTAGAGTTTATCAGTTATCACAGAAATTTATTGTTTATACCTTGTCTGTAACTTCATATGCACATTGGCATTAGGTAAGTTGATGTTTAGTTATTGGTATAATCATAATTAAACAGTTATAGAGAAAACTGACTTCAGTATCTTGTTATCCTATATTACCCACTAGAACATTTCACAAGTTGTTGTCTCATTTGTTTTCATGATATTGTCTCTTTAATGAGAAATGTTTTCTGCTATCAGAAAACCTGAGTTGAGGATGATCTCTGGTAAACATTGGTGATAGATAATGTATCTGATGGACAGGAAGAAGGAATTTGGGAACAACTATAACAAATGTAACCATTCTGCTTATAGGAAATGTCACAGTGCTAATTCTGACCACAAGTGGCCAGGATCTAGGTTTTGGCCTCATTGGAAAGTTACCCACCCCAGAACAGTTCTTGGTATTCTCCTCTCACCCCCTTTTACAATCTAAAGCTTTTAGCTGATTTCTGATTGATTTAAAAGAGTGAAGGTAAACTACCAGACCACTGATATGACTTCCTCTGGTTGTGTTTGAAGGTTTGTCATCTTAAAGTTTTCTGACCTTTAGGAAAGGGAGTCCCATTTAAAGCATTTTGGATTGCCAAATAAATTTTTGTATGTGTGAGTTACACTTTGTGTTAATTCACTTTGTAGCCTTTATCATAAAGCAGTCTTAAACCACAGGTATGTGATTGTCAGGAATAACTTATTTGGTAGGTGAAGGTTTTTAGTAATTAAAGCACTGGAGTTGAGAACTTAGGTGAACAGCTTAGGTGCTGACCCCAGCCCCTTCTCTTAGTCACTGCAGGACTTTGGGCAAATTTCCTTATTCTTAAGTCTGTTTCTTCATCTATAGAATGGGGGTGGTAACTGTACATAGGTTTGTCAAGAGGATTAAAGGACTGCATGTATAAAGTGCATATAGCAGCACATGACAGAGCAAGAACTCTTCAAATGTTTGTTATTACTACTACTGCCAGTATTCTCTTTTCCTTCTTTCCCATCCATTAATGTTAATTAAAAGTTTGATGATTAAATTAAGCAGGAAAGGCTTGGAAATTTAATAGTTTATTTTGTTTCCGGCATGAAGCAGTTTCTACCATTAGGGGTAGTTAATGGAGTATATATAACAAAAATTAGTATGTTTTCCCTTGACCCCCGAACTGTCTTCATTTCAAACAAGGTACTCTCAGAGTGGGTTACATATTCTCCATCATCAAAGCCTAGAATCTTTAGAACAAGAGCTTGTCTCACCAAAAGCCTTGTGTCTCTGTTGCCACCACAACCTGAAACTAACAAGTTAGAAACCAAACAGAGCCGTATGACATGCTGTCGGAGCCCTGCCCATGGACCCGTCACACTTTATTGGAAGTTGTGTGTAGACAGCTAAGCCAGGAACTGATCTGGTTTTCATTTTTCCTTCCTTCACTTTTATACTCTAAAGGATCTGATTTTGGTGCCTCTGGGAAGATGGAATGCATAGATGCTCGCTTAATTTAAAGAAGCTACCTGAGACAATGCTCTTCTTGTTCCTTTGCAGGTGGGAGGTCTTCAGTAGTGTTATGTAATTATTCGGGGTTACTACCTAAAGAATATTTAAAATAATATTTTCTGTCCTTTTCCTTTTTTTTTTTTTTTTTCAGTTGTTTGTATGCTCTCCATTTCTAATCTAAGAAACTATATAATCACGGTATATGTGGTCTCACTAATTGTCAGCGTTGAACCCAGCCAGTGCCTTAGCGTTTTGGATGACTGATTTTACTTTAGTTTGAGAAGGGGAAAGCTACAATTTATTTTTATATCCATCAGCTAGGGATCTGATATGTTGTCACATTTATTATAGCCAAAATACCATTTTATTTTTAGGTAGAGACTTCTGGAGCATTAATGTGAAGTCTAAGATAGTTCCAATTCTATCCTTTTCCTCATATTTAAGTCCCCATTAAGTCTGGTAGTTCTTAATAGTTCCACTGCTGTTTAAAAAGTGTTGCTTCACGTGATCTTATTGTCTTTAATTTAGTCAAGTGAGACACTTTAGATTGCATAGGTTCTGCGTCTCACAGTTGCTTTGTTTTTCTTTGGAGCTTTACTGGAAACGAAATGCTGTTGCGTACTAGCTGCAGAAGTAGGAGGGGAAGTTGGCTAGAGTTAACTGCTTTCTGTTTGGTCTGTGTGAGGCAGCTGACCTTTTGGAAGGAAATCGCTGCTCTTTACTTCTTCCTGTAACAGTGTAGCCTGTGAAAGAACATACACAGAAGGGTTCTGCTGTTATCCTGACTTATGTCTTGTTAGTTAAGAGGTGGGAGTCTTCCATTGCATCTGTTGTGTGTTGTGGAACATGCACTCAAGTTCACAATGCCAAGTTGTGTGTCAATATCCTACTAGATATATAGTGGAAAGAATCCATTTCTAGAAAAAGCAATTTGTTTTAGCAAAAGTAGTTATATTTTATTGCAAAGTCCCAGGGTTAATGCTGTGGTAAATGTGGACAATTTGTGCACAGTTTTTTAAATTAAGGTATTATTGATATATACACTCTCATGAAGGTTTCACATGAAAAGCAATGTGGTTACTACATTCACCCATATTATCGAGCCCCCCCATACCCCATTGCAGTCACTGTCCATCAGTGTAGTAAGATGCCACAGAGTCACTACTTATCTTCTCTGTGCTACACTGTCTTCCCCATGATCTACCCCACACCATGTGTGCCAGTCATAATACCCCTCAGTCTCCTCCCTCCCTCCCCACTCGCCCTCTCCCTTGGTAAATTTGTGCACAATTTTAATTCATCTTAATGTTAGACATCCTGATAGCAATATTATTTCTTATACTGGATAACCTTTTTACCTGAGAAGCTAAACATTTTGATTTTCTAAGACACGAGATCTTATTTAAATGTCATTTCACCTCAGAATTAGTATTAGCTTCTTAACACACCTGCTAGCCATTGTTGGACCCACCTTTTCTGCAGGATTTGTTTTAAACATAGTGAGCATTATATGGCACACATTGGCATGATCATCCGAAAGCTACAGCCAGGCTTCACAAATGGAATATCCAAGGAACTAGCTGATGAGCCATTTTTCTCTTAAAAGAAGAGATTTTAGTTTCCCATGGTTTTACCCAACACATAATAAGGTTCATTTTTAATTTTGTGTTTTGAAAGTATTTATATTCAAGTAACTGTTTGTAAGCAAAAATAAAGCCGATTATGATTATTGGTAAATGAAGAGGACACAGCTCCCTGAAAAGAGGGGGCAAAATACCATATTCCTCAGCATTTAGTTTGGGGTCAGAGGATAGATGTGCTTTTCCAGTGTTTTATTGGTCTTTTTCCTAGATTTACTATTGGTAGTAAAGATTGTTGGGTGAGCATTAGTGTAGATGTACATAAAAGGCATAGGGAGTAACCTAGAGAGAATTATCCCGGGGCTTCCTTAGCAAGATTGCCAGTGCTGCTTTTCTGCTCTTGGAAACTGGTCTGATCTGTTCATCCTTCCTGAGATAGTAAAGAATCCCAGAGGGAGTACAAAGCTTGCTTTGGCTTTAGGTATAGGTTCATGGCACAAAACAAGTAGATAATAAAACAGGAAGATATTCCTCAGTTCTATTGGTCCTGGAGCAAAGTTAGGAACCAATGGCTAAGGCTTTGAGATCTGATCTCGTGACTGTAGTCTTCTAGAGGCCTTCAGTTGTTACCCTTGAACTATCAAGGGCCTTCACCTAGGCCAGCTGTGTTGAGGTGTGTCATTAGGGGTAAGGGAAGTGTAGTGTTTGAAAAGGAATTCTTGGGTGATTTTCTGTGTATTTCATTCTGTTCACAGTTGGTACAAGTTTGAGGGACAATGATTTAGTCATATCAAAGATGAAAAAAAAAAAAAGCCAAACAGGAACCTAAGTATGTATTTCTCCTCTTGAAATAATGGCTTCCCCAATACCCTATACCTTTTTTTTTTCTTTTCTATTTTCTGTGTTTCTTTTAGAAATCACAATAAAACCTCCTAAATTCACATTCCACTATCTCTGAGATCACTCATCTTCAACCTGGTCTAAGTTCTAGTTTACCTTTTTTTTTTCCTTCCTCTTGGCATTCTGAGCTTTTTGGTATGAACATTTTCAAACACACACAAAATAAAAGAGAATAGTATATAATGAATTTCCATAGGTTCATCACACAAGTTCAAAACTACCAAAATTTTGTTAATATTTTTTTCATCTATTCTCCACAAATGCAATTTTTGTTTCTTCTGGACTTTAAAAAAAGCCTTCAAAATATATTTTTGTGCCATTTTATTTTTATACTACTTCTAAAAGAAGGGTTTTTTAAATAAGAGAATAATATGAACAGTTGTTGAATTCAAGGCATTTTGATGAAGGGTTTAAGTAAAATATTAAATAAACAGATGTCAAAATTACAAATTAATCTTAGCAATTAATAGTCTTGAATGACTGAAAACACATTAAGTTGCTCTATATTTGAAAGTGATAGAATTGCATTTCTTTAAAAACACATTTTATAAGTCTGAATATTTACTATTCTATGCCCTCCTTAAGTCAGGACTACCTAATTGGTAAGAAAGTATCAAAACCCAGATACTGTTATGTTGAGAAGTATTTCTTCCTGTGTCTTCTGCTTGTCCCTTTAGCTTGGCTCCTGTGGGATAGTGAGTAGCACCAACTGCTCATGATTATAAAATTTGCTTTTCAAATTTTATGTGTTCAACACAATTTAATAAGTCAAAAAACTTTACCAAAAAAATTGTTTCAGAACTTCTTCACCTAAGTGTATCTGTTTATAGTTCTTTGTCCTTTCTCTGATATTTGCCATCTAGCATACATACATCTTGAGTACACTTTTCACTTAACATCCTTTTATTTATACTTTAAAAAAATGTATCTACATGGCCTCATGCTTAAAAATGCCTTTGTATTTCATTTAAATCATTGCCCAATATTCCATTAGATTTTGCTATAACCTAACCATTTTCCTATGTTGGGCATATAGGTTATTTCCAGTTTCTCACTATTTCGTGTTATACTACCAGTGGTTGTCCCTGGGAATTGACCTAATGCAAAGGTATTTTTCAAAGCAAATTTTGCTACGTGGGAAGTTGACACTGTCATTCTCAATGGTAAGAGGGAGGTTGTGAACTTTAATGAGGAAGACATTGAGGACGTACATGTATTTATGAATAACATGCCTTTAAAAAAAATTCAGAGCAAGAGGGAAGGGATTATCTTTCATCTCAATGGTACAGAAACTCAGTATGTTGTAGTGGCTGAGGAATTTTTCCTTCCTGAACTAAAGGATTCGAATTGTATAAGAGACATATTCTAAGATGAGTAGGTCTTGATTAACAGTATAAAATGGGTACAGCTATAAACCTTCATTAGAAATTCTGAGACTGACATAGGGTGACATGACAGTCTCAGATTGTTTCTTACTCTTCCATAATGCAGATGGATTATTTGTGGACTACAGCAAATGTTTTTAGTTATCTGGAAAATGGTATTGATGTAGCTTCTTCCCAAATGGTTTGTTCAAGTTGCTTAATGGATTTTGACACAGATAATGATAATGCATGAACATTTGAGCTGTGGGCCAGCATGGCAATAGGGAGCCTGGTTTGGGTGACAGAGACCTACTGGCTGCAGCACAAAGTCTGAAGAGTCCATATTTTTACATACTGCCAGGGACAATTTCAGAATGCAATGCTACTCCCATTGCATTTTTTTTGTCCTTTTTGTCCTTTTTGCCCTTAGGTTTTATTTTGAAAAAATTCTGAGTTACTGAGAAGTTGGAAGAACAGAACTATGAACACTCATTCACACTTTGCCTAGACTAATTGTTAACAGTTGTTATATTTGCTCTATCACCCTCCCTTTCACCACCACGTTCCTCCTTCTCTCCTTTGGAAGTAAGTTGCAGACATCATGACCTTTTACCCTTAAATACCTGAGTCTCCTCTATAACGTCAAGGCCATTATCCCTCTCAAGAAATTTAACATTGATACAGTAATATCCAATATATAGCCATATTTAAATTAAAATTAAGATTTAAATTTTAAATTTCCCCAGTAATGTGTTTGAGAGAGATGGTTTTATTTTTGTTTTTGCTTTTTTTTTAGTGATGCTCTGGGTGGTTATCACATCTCTTGAGAGCAGTTCCACATTTTTCTGTCTTTCCTAAGAGCCTCACAATTTGGATTTGTCTGACTGTTTCTCCATAAGCAGAAGTAAAGCACTGGGTTTGTGTGTTCCTTTCAGAGCATCACATCAAGAAGGCACATCGGCTTGTCCCGTGATGAGGGATATCTGATTACTTGGTTAAGGTGTTGTCTGCCAGCTTTTTTCACTGAAAATGTACCTTTTCCTCTTTGTGAATAATAACTAATACGTGAGGTAGTACTTTGAGGCTGTGTGAATGTCCTGTTCCCCAGCAAGTTTCACTTAATGGTTTTAGCAGCTCAGCTGATCCTTGTTTGAGGCCACACTATATTTGAGATGGTGTGTTTTTAGCTTATATTTAGGTGGGAGTTTTATTTATTTTTCTTTTTAGGTTCCATTAGGTCTTTTTTAATAATTATAAGCTGTTTTTATTGAAATAAAGTTTATATGCAGTATTATATTGGTTTCAGGTATACAATTTAGTGATTCATCAATTATATACATTATAGGTGAAGTTTTAAATATATGATAACCATTAAGACTTGATCTTTATAAATATCCCTCCTCCCTCCTTCCACTCTCCTTCCTTCTCTCCTGCCCTTTCCTCCCTCCCTCGTCTTCTCTCTACCTTCCATACCCCCTTTTTCCCTCCTTCCCTCTTCCTCTCAAAGTAGTATGTAGTGATTTTGCTGTGAAGTAAAGATTTATGACTGATTGTCTTCCTAGAATATTTTCATCTCTATGTTGGCCTGGGCAAATTTTTCCTTTTTTGTTTCTTTGTGAGCCAAATACTTCTATTCTTTCTGTTCTCTTCCCATACATATGTTTAATAATCTGATTTTGCTAGAGAATTGCCTTCCTGATTGCTTATAAAGTAGTGTTTAGAATGTTTTTTTTAAGAGCAGATGGCTCTGGTATTGACCTACTTCTAGATGCAGTAGTTTTATTTTAACCTTCCTACTTGATGTTAGGCCAGTTTTAATATGAACAAAGTCTTAGTCCTTTATTTCCACTATTTAATATTTTTCTGTTCCTCCACATTCCTCCTATCGGTAACCACCAGCACTGCATACATGTAACAATGTTGGTATTAACAGTAAAGCAACAAACACAATCAGGGAACTTGCTCTTTATATTCTATCCAAAGTCCTTTAGTCATTAAATGGTGCTGATATAACTAACAGTGTTGAATCCTGGTTCCTTGCCTCAATACTTTTTAGATCAGAAGCAGAGTTTATATACCTTCTGCTTCACCTGCCGACCAGCCCAAGACTGCCCATATCTGAGCCTTGCAGTATTAAGTTTCTTATTCTTATTTCTTACTCTTTTTCTTTCATTAAATTATGGTATATAACAAACATACAGAAAAGTACAAAATATAATGTGACAAGTGAGCACAAGTTGTCAGGACAAAGGCAGCATGGTGTAGTGATAAAAAGTATAGGCTCTGTGGCCAGACTGCCCAGATCAAGTCCAGGTGGTGCCCTTCAGTAGTGTGGGACCTGGCACACGTGTCATCCCAAAAAGAAACCCAGACCTATTATAAGTCATTCTCACTTACCTCAGCCCTTGGCAACCACCAGTCTACTTTGGCCTATGGGTTTGCCTATTCTGGACATTTCATATAAATGGAATTTACAGCATATGATGTTTTGTGTCTGGTTTCTTTTATAAATTTAGCATGTTTTCACAGTTCATCCACAATGGAGCATGTGTCAGTCCTTTGTTCTTTTTTATGTCTGAATAATGTCCCATTTTATTTTTCCATTCATATCTATATTATCCATTCATCCATTGATGGACATTTGGGTTGTTTCCACTTTGGGGCTGTTATAAATAATGCTGCTATGAACATTTGTGTATAAATTTTTGTGGGCATATGTTTTCAGCTGTCTTAGGCAGAGACCTAGGAGTGGAACTGCTGGGTCATACAATAATTCCATATTTAATTTTTTGAACTGCCAGGTTGTTTTCCAAAGTTGCTACACCCTTTTATAATCCTGTTTAATTTGTTGATCCTCAATTTCCTCATTTTTAAAGTGGGGCTAATAATAGTGCCTACCTTGTAGGGTTTTTATGAGGATTAAATAAGTAGACTCATAAAAGCACTTTTGTTATAAATAATATAGTAAGTGTTCAGTAAATAATAGTAAATGAAAATGATGGATCTAGATGGTGGACAATAACTCTAATAAATGTTACTTTAATTCATTTTGCAATCTTCTGAAATTTATTTTACTAGCTGAATCAAAATATTTGTTGCTAGTAATTCATACTATAATTAGTGGAACACAGTTATGTTCTTGGAAGGAATGGGGGGAAGGTCCAGCTCCCTGCTGGCTTAGTCGTCTCTGCCTGAAGAGTGCTTTCTTTTTCCTCTTGAGTTTTTTTTTTTTTTTTAGTTTAGCATACTTATGACAGTGTTGCTCTTGTTACACCACCCTGCACAATTCCTGGTTCTCTCATTCAGAGGTGCTAGTGAAATTGATTAAGAAATGGGACTGACATCCTTTATTTTTATTATTAAGGTATCATTGATATACACTTTTTTTTTTTTTTGAGAGGGCATCTCTCATATTTATTGATCAAATGGTTGTTAACAACAATAAAATTCAGTATAGGGGGGTCAATGCTCAATGTACAATCATTAATCCATCTCAAGCCTAATTCTCGTCAGTCTCCAATCTTCTGAAGCATAACGAACAAGTTCTTACATGGTGAACGAATTCTTACAGAGTGAATAAATTCTTACATGGTGAACAGTACAAGGGCATTCATCACAGAAACTTTCGGTTTTGATCATGCAATATGACCTATAAACCATCAGGTCAAATATGAATATTCATTTGATTTTTGTACTTGATTTATATGTTGATCCCACATTTCTCCTATTATTATTATTATTTTTATTTTTAATAAAATGCTGAAGTGGTAGGTAGATGCAAGATAAAGGTAGAAAACATAGTTTAGTGCTGTAAGAAGGCAAATGTAGATGATCAGATGATCAGGTGTGTGCCTATGGACTAAGTATTAATCCAGGCTAGACAAGGGCAGCAAGACATCCACGGATGCAGAAGATTTCTCTCAAAGCAGGGGGGGTGAGGTACTGAGCCTCACCTCTGTTGATCCCCAAATTCTCACCTGATGGCCCCCCTGCGACTGTGCCTGTCTTAGGTTGTTCCTCCCTTGAGGAATCTTACCCGTCTCTGGCTAACCAGTCATCTTCCGGGGCCATACAGGGAAATGTAAAGTTGGTAAGTGAGAGAGAAGCCATATTGTTTGCAAAGGTTAGCTTTTTACTTCTTTGCAGATTTATGCCCTGTGGCTTCTATGCCCAGCACTTGTCTCGAGGTATCTTTACCACCTGGAGGAATTATGATACTCGGTAAATTCGATATGAGGCACGAATTCTATTTAAGGTTTGTAATTAGGAAGGAAGAAGAAAAGCTATAGATGTAGCATATGAAGGAAACTTGGGAGGATTGATTATTTCTTTGACATATCTTCTTGTATAGTACCTTAAGTATGTATAGGTTTTAAACTACTAACTAATTTGCACACACATATTAACATAATAGGAATACGGTGACATAAACAAAGCAAATCTATAATTACCAGCCATCTCCAGTGAAGCCAAGAAAACCATTTAGGCACCCTAGGCATTTGTGAAAATTTATCTATGATATGATGGATATTTTCCAACTGTACTTGAATGATATACACTTTTATGAAGGTTTCACAAGAAAAACAATGTGATTATTACATTCACCCTTATTATCGAGTCCCCCCTATACCCCATTGCAGTCAATGCCCATCAGTGTAGTAAGATGCCACAGAGTCCCTATTTGTCTTCTCTGTGCTACACTGTCTTCCCCGTGACCCCACACACACCTGTGCACCAATCATTATACCCCACAATCCCCTCCTCCCTCCCCACCCGTCCTCCCCCACCCCTCCCCTTTGGTAACTACTAGTGGGACTACCATCTTTTAAAAAGGAGGTACAGCTTATACTGTAGGATATTGGTTAAGGAGAAGGGTAGCAAGAGTCTTTGTGAGGGACTGACTTTGGAAAGGTAGTTTATTGAAGTGAATTAAAATTGGAAGATGGGGAGAAGGAAGCCACCTCTGTTAGTTTAAGTTTGGAAAAGTCAGAATAATATTGAGCACTTGGGATGAGCCAGGCACGGGGTGTTAAGCATTTACACATATTAACTCATTCTTACAACAACCCCTTGAGGGATGTGAGTTTTATTGTTCCCATTTTACCAATAAGGAAACTGAGGCACAGAGAAGTTTAAGAGGCTAAGTTTTGTTGACCTCTATTTAGGTGAGTTCACCATTACCTCCAGACCTTTAACCCCATTGTAAACTTTGGCATGGGAGGATGGGATGGGCTAGGACAAGATAGGATGGGATGGATGGGATGGGACGGTGGTTATGGTGGGATTGAGAATAGGAACTATAAAATGCTTTGAATCATACCCATGAGTCGAGCAAAGCAAATCCCTGCACACACCTGAGCTGGAATTCATTCACTCAGTCAAGCATATACGCACTGGCACCCTATGCTCCTCCTCCACCACCATTCAGCTATGGCAAGACCTTGGCCACAATGTTGAAGGTTTATATTTTACTTTTAAAAGGGAAAGCATCTAATAAAAAGGCATTTATTGTTGAGACAAAATTACCCCTAAATCCCACTCACTCACCTCATATGTGTATGTTAGTGGACATTCGTTTTCTTATGCTTTTCCAATAAGCCTATAAAATTATGAGTTACTAGACTTTGAAAATTTTTTTAACAAGCGCCTGAGGGTCCACCTTATTTGGGACTCCTAGGATATATCCAGATATTTAAGGTCGATGTACATACCGTATGCTTTTGGAAAGTATATATTTTGCATCCAAGGCTGGGTGAGGTGGTTTGGAGTGCTTATGAACACTCAGAGTACAACTAAGCAAAGCTCAAATAGTTCCCATCTTTGGCTAAAAATAAGATTGTGAATCTATTTCCCAGTCTTTAGAGAAGCCCCTGTGATGATTTACCAAAGATACAAACCACTTCCCTTGTGAGAACATCATGCATTGAAGACGGAGCTGCCTGTAAATAAGCTTCAGAGAGCGCAGGTGCAGTCACTGCATATGTGGAGTGGCATTTGATGGCAGGATAAACACTGGTGAGAAAGGACTGGGAATCAGTTGATAGCAGGCACAGCCTCATCAGGGGTGTGAAGAATTTTGACACATATATGGAGAAAAGCACTACTTAGATTCTAGGTGTAATTGATACAGTTGAGGACAGGGAGTGGTTTTGTTCTAAACAGAGTATTTTAAATTATAACATAGTAATCTCAGTAAGTCACCTCATATTCCATATGTATATAATTCTTAGTTAAAAAGTAAAATAAGATCTGTACTATTTAGTGTACTTCATTTTACATTTTTTGACTACTGGTAGGCAAAATCTACTTTCCTGCTCTATCAAAGCATTTTTATACAGTGAAATTAAAGTTTATTGTATTTACCAAAATACGGTGTTACCTCCTTAGATTTACCATCTGTTATTCTTCAGGTGGCATTTTAAAAAAATGTCATAAAATATTATGTTCATATTTAGAACCATAACAAATATTGTGACAAATTCTAAGTGCTCAGCACTGTACTCTTTGATAAAAAACTAAGGACTAATTTAAAACAAGACAAAATAAATATGACACTTATATAGTACCACTGTGCATGTGGCATATCACCGTAGTATTCTTTCTTAAAACAATAATAGATTCCTGTAAATAAGCTTAGCCTGCAGGACATGTGAAATACCCACCAAATATTTGGTACATATTTATTTGCTCAGCAAATACGTTTGACTCCTTACTATGCAAGCAGGGAAGACAGATAAAAACAAATTAACAAAAAGGAATTACAAATTGTGGCACATGTTATTAAGGAACAAATGGACGCTCTTAATATAGACTCAACCAAATTATAAAATCTGGTTCATTTTCTTGCCTTGGTATTTCATACTGATACCTTTTTACATAACAGCTTAAAGAAGAGCTGATAGATGTGACCAAATTGTGTGTACACATTTATTAATACAACAGAAAGAAATTTACTGAATGCTTATATACCAGGCATTATGTAGACCCAAGAGAAAGAGCAGTGAACAAAATACAGTCATTGTGTTTGTGGTAATTTCACCGTAGTGGTAAGATGGTAAACAAATATATGATAAATGTGAGGATGATATGAAGAAAAATAAAGCAGCTTGTGAGGATGGAGAGTGGCTGAAGTACTGTTTTATTTAGGTGGACTGAGAAGGGGTCTCCGAAGAGATAAATGTTTTCCCCTAGTTTTCCTTTTGTCTCTTGGGTCAATTCAGTTAGTGAATGCAGGATGCAGGATGTTTGTATCTGTTGATCTCATTCACATTTTCATTAAGAGAGCTATGATGAGATTCTGCTTCTTTCCAGTTCTTCACTACTAAAACAGGTTAATACCTGAATACTTTTCTTCATGCCTTTACCATTCTTCCATATACTTTAATGCCTAAGCACCTTCATCCATCTGCCTATCCCTTTACCTTTTATTCCTAAAATACATGCTTTGTTATCTCTCCCAATTTTCCAAACTCTTGGGGTATGATTCATTTGATTAAAAATCATACCATACAAGTAAATGTCTTCCAGATGTTTGATTATAATGTGGAATTGCTTTTGGAGAGAGCTCTTTTATCCAAGTCTTTCTCCTAGTAAACTCTGCTATTGAAATTTTATGTCTTGGGTGATCTTACAGTGATCACAGCCTTAATGCCCAAAAGCCCTAAATAAAATTATATACCACTCAAGTGTTCTATAGCATCGCACAAGTCTAAAATAGGTAACTGGCACCCACCCCACACCTCATTGTTGGCTAACTGACC
Source organism: Manis javanica (assembly GCF_040802235.1). Lineage (NCBI taxonomy): Eukaryota > Metazoa > Chordata > Mammalia > Pholidota > Manidae > Manis > Manis javanica. The sequence goes on along the minus strand of NC_133159.1, from coordinate 161,195,009 downwards.
TGTCCCATAAATAGTTCAGTGTTACGTGATTAGACAACTACAACGAACAGAGAAGGGATTTTTGTTTCCTAACACAGATGTGTATCTCTGGTATTCAATGAAGTCAAGATCCAGCTGACCAAACCCTGACTGTAGCATGGTTCTTAGAATGGTGCAAATCAGTAGCCAGATCATTTTGGATGGGCTTCAGGGTAGCTCTGCCTGACACCATGGACGGATCTGAGCAGGACAGTTGTAGCACCTCTGTATATGTGAGAGTAATGTTGCTGCAGACCGTATGGTTAATCTAGAGAGTTTCTGCCAAATGCATTAAAAGTCCTCAGGTGAGTCTGAGAAGGCATCATGGTAATTTTTTTTTTTTGAGAGGGCATCTCTCATATTTATTGATCAAATGGTTGTTAAAACAATAAAATTCTGTATAGGGAAGTCAATGCTCACAATCATTAATCCACCCCAAGCCTAATCATCATGGTAATTTTTTAAAACCAGTTTTCTGAAATCAAGAGCATGTTTTTTTTTTTCCTTTGGTTTTCCCACACAAGAGATTTTATTATCTGCAAGAGAAAATGGCTGCCCCCAGAGAGAGGGAGCAGCCAAGAGCATGTCTTAAAAAACCTACCAGCTACTGGAATATAATGGTTCTTGTTTCTAACTCTTTTGGAATGTATTGTTTTTATGTCTGAAAGATTTTTAAATGCTATAACCTAACAGAACATTGCTTCATAAATTCCTTAGCAGTAACTCAGATGGTGAACCTTGGGGTATTTTTCCACATAAATCTGTGCCCTTTGTGTGCAGAGCTTTGCTGCTTAGGTAACTAGTAATAGTACATAGGGTTCAATCCATGCTTTACATATTTTTACTTTTCTTTTACTGGATCTTTTCAAAATGGCAATATGTTTATTGCATTTCTTAAAAGTCAAAATAGCAAATCTAAAATGAGTGATTAAAAAAAGTCTGTACTATTTATCACTACTGTTGAAATACTGTTTTTTTTAATTAAGGTATTACTAATAAACACTCTCATGAAGGTTTCACATGAAAAAACAATGTGGTTATTACATTTACCCATATTATCAAGTCCCCACCCATACCCCATTGCAGTCACTGTCCATCAGTGTAGTAAGATGCCACAGATTCACTATTTGCCTTCTCTGTGCTACGCTGTCTTCCCAATGACCCCCCACATCATGTGTACTAAACCTAATACCCCTCAGTCCCCTTCTCCTTCCCTCCCACCTGCCCTCCCACCCCAGTCCCCTTTGGTAACCACTAGTCCCTTCTTGGAGTCTCTGAGTCTGCTGCCATTATGTTCCTTCAGTTTTGCTTCGTTATTATACTCCACAAATGAGGAAAATCATTTGGCACTTGTCTTTCTCTGCCTGGCTTATTTCACTGAGTGAAATACTGTTTACTGTGGCTTCAGAAATTAGAGAATATGTCTGTGATATCAAAGCTGTAGGCAGTTCTTCCCCTAATGCTGGCTTTGTACTTCTGCTTATAGGACTTTGGCACATTTGATAGTGAAAGGTTCTTAGACACAGTTATATATACCTTTCTGTGGCCACACTGAATGTCTGTATTTTTAAAACACTTTAAAGCTAAGTTAGGTTCAAGAATACTGATCTTTAGTCTACTAAAAAGGGCTTAAAATATTTCTCTCTAGCTCTTATAACTGAATGAAAATTTACTCTAGTGGATTTAAAAGAGGAAGGAGAAAAACCCACCCAAACTCTGATTGTTTGTTTAACAGATTGTAAACCATGGCTGTGTGGATACAAGCCCAGCAGCTCCAAGGCGATGCCCTTCATCAAATGCAAGCATTATATGGTCAGCATTTCCCCATTGAGGTGCGGCATTATTTATCCCAATGGATTGAAAGTCAGGCATGGTAAGTGAACAGCTTTTTCCATCATAGTTTGTGAAGCACAGCATATATTGATTGGGAAGATAACATGATAGAGACTTTGAAAGTTGTGTGTTTAAAAAAATAAAAGGTGATCCTTGAAAGGTATTTAACCCCATCTTAGATTTTAGGGAGATGTAATAACTCTTGGGATTTTTAAAGTAGGATTTGTTCCTTTTAATAGTAAATCCTGGCTAAAAGTATTAGACTATTGCTGGTAATAAAAAAAATTAGCAAACACATGTTGAATGCCTATAGGATGTCTAGCAGTGTTATGGGTACTAGAGTTCATATGAAAAAATTAAAGCCCTTATCCACAAAGAATTTAGTACTTCATTGAGCAGATAAGGTATGCATATAATTTAATAAAATGTATTGTTAACAAATTTAACAATGGAGACACTGGTGTTTTTTTTATTTGTATGTAGCATATATACACATAAAGACTAAAAAGCAATACAGTACACCAAAATATTAACAGTAATTACATCTTAGTGGCAGTTTGTTAAATAAAAATTAATTTTTATATACTCAGAGGTAAAGTTTTTAACTTCTTTCAGAATTAGTACAATGCAGTAGACTGACAGCAAAGCTTTCTAATGAACAGCATTATTGCACACAAGGCAGCAGGCTGTCAGCTGCTCTGCTGGGGGCCCGGGAGCATAATAAGCATGTTGGTTGGTTACTGGTCTGTCAGTCTGACCTGACATATTCATCGGACACTTAAGGCCTCCATCATCATGGCAGGGGTGGGATCCATTTGCCAGCCTTTATGCTGCTGTAGAAAGGTGCTGTATACCTGTCAGCAGTGTTACCTTGGAGTAACTGCAGTCAGGCGTTAGTACCAGATTTCTGTTCAGAAACAGAAAGCACCAAAGGAAGGCAATTTGCTAGGCAATTAAAAACTCTCAGCCTCAGGTAATGAAGTGAGGGAAAAAAAACGACCTAAATGTGAGCATGTCAGCTGCCCCTTGCTCAGTGCTTTTCCATTTCCATTTCTTTTGCTTTTCTGTTTTAATCATTTGGAGGGCTCAGAAAAAACCCTTGTAGGAAGCTTCTGTTGGTTTCAAAGTTCATTTAGTAGATTTCCTATATAGTCTTCTTAATGAATGTAAAACGCTTGTGTTGATATTAAGGAAAACCTGGTTTTTATTTAGTTTATTTAGTTTTGGTTTTCTTAAGAATATAAAGATTTTAATAAAAAATCTTTAGTCCTTCATGTTTAAGCTAAGAAAGTTTTGTGTTTTTTTTTAGCAGAGACCCAAATACCAGAGCCAGTACTTGATTCCATGAGTTTTGTTCAGAGACTAGATCTTCTCAAGAGTGGGTTCCTCACATGAGGAACATTATTACCAGTTGAAACGGAGGTGCCAGGGCTACCCTTCATCCCTCCCAGGCTTTTATTTAATGCACATTTTATTTAGTGCATACATATTTAAAATTTGTCTCCTGTACTGCCTCCTCAAAGTGCAGTTTGTGTGTATTATTTGATGAAGTACCTTATCAGTGTTTGGGTACACTTGTTTGTCCCTTTGTTGAAATTAGTTACTAACTGACTTCAGGGGTTTAGAAATGACAGTGCCTTTTAGCTACCACTAGATCTCTTGTTTGGCTGCAGACCCAGTCAGCAGGAATTGAATGTTATTTCAATCTGACAGCTGTTTGGTTTCTTCAGCTAGCTGAGTTAAGTAATTTAGTACTGCCCAGTGGCAATTGTTGCCTAAATTGTTAAAAAAAAGAGAGTGGGGGTGGGGGGTTGGAGAGAGGAGGGAGGGAAGGAAGGAAGGAAGGGAAGAAGGAAGGAAAAAGAAGGAACCTCTGTCACTGGTTAAATGGCTCTGAATTAATAAAGTTAGTAGAGTGGTTTCTCTGGTTCGCTGGAAGAGTTAGCATTGCCTACAGGTCCCAAATCTTCAACTAGTGATATAAATGTCTGACATACAGGCATCTTCTTTCTTAATATCTCATTTCCAGGGCTCCTTAGAAATAAATGTTGCAATAAATGTTGCACCTGTCTTTACTTAAGAAATACTTTCTGTGAAATTAGCTGCACTTAGAACTAGTCAAAGCTGGAAAAAACATGTAGAACATTCTTGACCTTCTGCCTCCTTACACCCTTGAGTGGGTAACTATGAATAGGAAATTATCGGAGTCCTTATTTCCTTCAGAGTACACAAAGCACTTTCCTTTTCCCTTCATTTCTAGAAGCAGATAGCATAAGCACCAGAGCAAGTCAGCAAGAGGAAGGAGAAAGGGCAGTATCCTGTAAAAAAAAAAAAAAAGAAAAGAAAAGAAAATATACTATATACTATATAGTCCACTAAGGTAATTAGTGGATTAGGAATAGATTAAAGTAGGCATCTAGTCAATTTGAATTGGGCCATTTCCTAAAATTTGCAGTGAGCATTGTGAAAAAATCACTTTAGCAAAAGAAAAGGTGCAATACATTGAGGCTGCATTTTTATACAGGCTCATGTGCATGTATGTATACATATGTATGTAATTTTTTTCCCCTAGGGACTCAATAGATCTTGATAATCCACAGGAGAACATTAAGGCCACCCAGCTCCTGGAGGGCCTAGTGCAGGAGCTGCAGAAGAAGGCGGAGCACCAGGTGGGGGAAGATGGGTTCTTACTGAAGATCAAGCTGGGGCACTATGCCACGCAGCTCCAGGTGCGTGTGAACATCGGCCATGCTGAACTCTTCCAAGAGGGACTCTTCCTTCATTTAGTATGACCTGTAGAGATCTTCTCTCTCTTCTTCACGCCAGGGTTGTTGAGTTATGTGTTATGTGTATACAGCTCTTGTTGTTTGGTTTTGTGGTTCTAGCTGTCTTTCTTTAAACTTTTTATTTGAAAATAGTATCACATTTACAGAAAGGTGCAAGATGGACGCAGAGAACCCCTACATATGTCGAGATTCACCTGTGGTTAACATGTGCTTTATCGTATTCTCTCTCCACACACACACATTTGTCACCACTTGAGAGCAAGTTGCCTACCTCCTGCCCCTTTGCCCCTCAGTACTCCCATGTGCAGTTTCTAAGAACACAGACCTTCTCTGCCATAGTTAGCCCACAGCTGCAACTGTGGTGATAGTTCCTTAGTCACAGTTGTCAACTGCAGTACATCTAACATTGACACAACACTTCCGAGTAATCTTATATCTGTATTTTTGTTTTGTCCTGTTTTTTTCCCTCCAGTCTAGGATCCAGCCCGAGATCACCTATCACACATATTATATCTATTTAATCTGGAACTGTTTCTCAACCTTCTTTGTCTTTCATTACATTGACATTTTCAAATACTTCAGCCCCTCTATTTTTAAAGATAAAAAAAAAGATAGAATGTACTTCACTTTGGGTTTGTGTGAAGGTTCCTCATGATTAGATTTAGGTTATACACCCCTGATCAGAACCATAAAAAAGGATGTTGTGTCCTTTCTCGTGTGTCACATCTGGGGACATCCAGTCATGGCTGGTGGTGCTTTTGATTACCCAGTCCAGGTGGCATCCAGTTTCTTCTCTGAGGTGGCCTTTTTGAAATTTTTCCTATTTTCAGTAATGACTCCCTAGCACTTTAGGCAAATTAGGATACAAGAAATAAAATAATCTTACCTTGTTCTCTTACCTTGTTCCTGTACATGGGTTTCCTGAAGTGTGCTTTTCCTCACCTGCATTGGTATTGTAGACACAGCATTCCTCGTGATTACACCATCGTGTCTCCAGCAGCCTCCTCTATCATATGACCTTACCCTCTGTTCCGAGCTAGGGTTAGGCCCTTTGCAGGGGGTGGAACAGGTGCTATCTGCCGTTGGATTCTTTCAGAACACATATGACCGCTGCCCCATGGAGCTGGTCCGCTGCATCCGGCACATTCTGTACAACGAACAGAGGCTGGTCCGTGAAGCCAACAACGTGAGTGTCCCGTGGGTGTGGGGAGAGGAGCTGGGAGGCCCTTTCCTGCCCATCTCTGGACCAGTTTTGTCAAGATGACTCAATGTACATCTGCTGGTGTCTCTGTAAACAGAGCATTGTCCTAAGGTTCACAAAAGAAATGGTCGATTGGTCTCTGCTCTTAGCTGATTTATAACCTTGATGAGATTGTAGCCACAAAACAATGTAAACAAGTGCCAAGTAATTTACCTTCAATCAAATAATTTTTCAGTAAAGGCATGCTTGTGTGCAGGTGATATTACTTAGAAAAACTTCTGCTTAGCCCCCTCTCAGCCAGGTGTTGAAGCAATAGATCAGATGAGGTCACTTGAATAACTGGATCCAGGGCAGCCTTGTGGATGCCTCTCCTGTGTCTTCATTTTGGGCTCTCCAGGGTGCCACCTGTGAGAGGCTCGGCCTGCCCTCTCCCCTCACTCACGAGAAGGTCTTGAGTGAGGACCCAGATGATGTGTGCTCCCACAGCCTTACTCCCCTCTGGTCCCCAGCACCTGCTGCTCTGTGGCATTGGGTCAATGAATGCACGTGGAATGAGGGGTCATCTTCATTAGTAGGAAAACCCAGGTACCTCCTGGGGTGTGTTGAATTCCAGCCTCTCCAAAGAGAGTTTAGATGGCCCCTGTTCGGGATGCTCTGGTGGCGGCCAGATCCTCAGCAGCTCCTGCTGGGCTGTGTGAAGAGGCCATAGTCTGCATCTGCAGAAGCACCGCTTTCCCTGGGCTCAGGGCCTGAGGTTCTCTGCGGTCCTCCCTGCCCAGCTCACCGCCGCCTGCACTCCCCCTCTGATCTGTCTCAGGGCACTTCTCCTGCTGGGAGTCTTGCTGACACCATGTCCCAGAAACACCTTCAGATCAACCAGACATTTGAGGAGCTGCGACTGGTCACGCAGGACACAGAGAATGAACTGAAGAAGCTGCAGCAGACTCAAGAGTACTTCATCATCCAGTATCAAGAGAGCCTGAGGATCCAGGGTGAGGCCCGGCAGCGTGGGCTGGGCGTGTCTGGAGGACAGGAGTGAGGACTGGAAGGAGGCTCAGGTCGTATTGGAAGATACCAGTTTTCTTCCAATTGACAGGCACTGAGCTCTCCCTAGAGTAGCAGGAACATTTGTACTGCACCGCTTGCTGGGAGGGTCAGGCTTAGGAAGGAGAGAATACAAGTGCTTGCCTTTGAAGAGTGTGGGGTCTCCCTCAGGCTGCCCACCTGGGGAGAGCCTGGTCGGCTAGGGAACACACTGTGTTCTGTGAGAATGAGCTCACAGCCTAGTAAACAGACCAGATAATACTTGGATGTATAGTAGTCCTTTTATAAATGCTGCTTTACTGAGATGTTAAATTCCCTAAGCAGGAACAATAGAAGGAGTAAGGGTTGTATTTGTGGTGACCAGCTATTAGTGGTGTTCTGTGCAGTTATTCAGAGAGGCCATCCTGGGTTAGAGCACACTACTGCACCTCAATTAGTCCTTGTAGATAAAGGCTTCCCTCCTGGGTAAATGCCTACTGGTCCTTGGGTACAGAGAACTTCAGACACAGTCTTGAGGCTGTGGAGCCCCACCAGCACCCCCTGTTGACCTTGTAGGGGGTTGCCGGTGTGACTTTTGATAGTTTCCTCTCCCTGCGTGCCTGCCAAGTTCAGGATCTCAGAAAATCCTTTGTAGGACTGCCCAGCCATACAAACACACATGCATGCACATATCACATGCTCCTGAAATACCATGCATGTGGGCTCGATCTTGTAACTATGTTGATACTGCTTATTAACTCTATCTTCCCGCGAGAATATAAATTGAGAGGAGACTGTGTTTTATACCTGTGTACTCCAAGGCCAACACATTGCCTAAATCATAGTAGGTATTGACTGAGTGTTGGTGGGATGGTTCTAGCTTGTCTTCCTTCATCTGAATCCATCCCAGACTGACCCCAGAGAAAGAATGGCCCTCTTCCTAGGTTAGAGAATAGGAGATTTTCAGGCTCTTAGTTCTACCCAAGGCCTTGGACTGGTTGACAGTACTTCCAATCCTATTCTTGGGTTTTCTGTTCCCTACATATGGATTTGGGTTTGGATTCTGGTTTGGGTTCGTACCCATCATGGTAGTGTCAGTTCAGTCTCATTTATCGAGCTCACCCATCAGACACTCAGACTATTGATCTGTTTGTGCAAGGGAAGGCTCAGCTCCCTCCAGTGGAGCAGACGATTGCCTCACATCTCCTGGCCTCCTTCCCAGAAGCTTCTGCAAATTGCCAGGAGAGGCCTAAGTGGGACACTTGCCGAGGGAAGCTGGGCCCAGGTGTTGGGATCACCACCACCTCCCTGTGGGGTGGCAAGATTGCCAAGGTGGACGTCCAGCTTACTCTGCTGTGTTCAGTGCCCGGACAGGACTCTTCCTGCTCAGTCCCGTGCAGTGAGATTGGAACTTAAATTCTAAATTCTCTTTTATTTCTGGGTTTTTCCTGACTGTCGAGAGTTGCTTAATCTTTCCCAGCTTGTGCGTCCATGGGGCAGGGCCTAGGTCAGTGTGACATGGCCCTCAGGAGCCAGGAACTCGACCGAGACATGCTAGTGCTCACATCTTCTTGACTCACCTAAGTAAGGACGCTGTTCCAGAAGGTTATTGGCAGAGCCTAATAATCCCAGCATTCAGGATAGTGGATGGATGGGTTTGCAAGCAGAGGAGGGTGTCCAGGTGGCTCTGACTGTGGAAATGTGGGATCTCAAGCTAGGTTATTGATAAACAGCTGTTCTTGAACCATTCTTTCTACCTTCCCTTGTCTGAAGAATTTCATAGTAGATATTTGAAAGAGATAGGCCTCACTGATTCCCTTTTTCTCTCTTTGATGAGATTCCTAACAAGTCACCTCCCTCCACCCTTGCTTTTCTGAGAGAATCTTGCTGCTTTGGTGTCCCCAGTGGGCCCTGGACACACACCCTCTCAGTTTCTCTCTGTCTTCCTATTGGTCATCAAAGCTCTGGGTGAGCCACCTGGACAAACGTGTTAGGCACCTTTCAGCACCCAGAGAAACTCCTTCTCCCCCAGGAGAGGCCGCTGTACTTTGGGAGAGGACACAGCCAGCAGAGCAGGGTCCTTCCCCATGAGGCTTGGCCCTGTGACATTGGGGCTGAGCAGCTGCTTGCCTCCATTACCCTTTAACCCACCCTGTACCCCATTAACCACCAAGGACTAACTGTCTCCCAGGGCTTCCACGTGCCAGAAAGTCTTGAGCATTTCCTATGTCACCACTTATTTAATCCTCACAGCAGTCCAGTGAGGCAGGGGCCGTGATTCCTGTGTTTTACACATGGGGAAACTGAGGCAGAGGCCCAGGGAAGGGAAGTGATTTACCCATGATCACCCAAGTAGTAAGCACCAAGGACACACTTCAGACAAGGCTGTGTGGCCCAGCCAGACCCCCACGTGGCATGGGGAGTGCTGGGAGGCCATCTGTGTGGGTTGGGGTGGGAGGGGAGACTCCTCAGCTGTACCCCAAGCTTCCATCTCCCTGCTCCCTAGAGGGGAGCTCAGAATCGGGAGGCCAGGGCCAGAAGCCCGCCTGTCCATGGGCATTAGGACCCGACTTGCTTTTGGTCAGATGTGTCCCTGTGGGCGTCTTGCCTTCAGAACAGAAGAGTGTGGTTCCTCTGGGCTTCCTGCTGGGAGCTGGGGGACCATGACCGTGGGTGTCCCATCCCCTCCTCTAGCTCAGTTTGCCCAGCTGGCCCAGCTGAACCCCCAGGAGCGTCTGAGCCGGGAGACGGCCCTCCAGCAGAAGCAGGTGTCCCTGGAGGCCTGGCTGCAGCGCGAGGCTCAGACGCTGCAGCAGTACCGCGTGGTGAGTGGGCTGTGCGTCCCTTTCCTCCCAGGCAGGGATGGCCACATCCCCAGCCATCTGGGAACCTGAGAGGGGATAGAGCCCCAGGAGAGCAGGAGGCCAGAGCCTCCTCTCGGGGGTGGGGGTGTTGCCTGTGAGGCAGCACAGGCCAGGGAAGTGAGGGCTCGTGAGGGAGCCTCATCCTGGACCTGCCCTCCAAGTGACGCCCTGCAGATAGTTGCCTGAGAGCCCAGAGGGCCTGCTGTGCCCCCACTCCCTCAGGATCTGGCCGAGAAGCACCAGAAGACCCTGCAGCTGCTGCGGAAGCAACAGACCATCATTCTTGATGACGAACTGATCCAGTGGAAGCGGCGGCAGCAGCTGGCGGGGAACGGAGGGCCCCCCGAGGGCAGCCTGGACGTGCTACAGTCCTGGTAATGGGTGCGGGGCTGCAGGGCAGGGTGGGCAGGGCTTGGTCTGCCCCCTGCGTGTACCCGTGCAGCGGCTCCCTCTGCCCCACAGCGGGTCCATTTCACCGCTGGTTCTGGTTCCTGATACAGACTTAGTGCCCCTGTCTTGTGTCACCTCCCTGGGAAGGGAGTCCCTATGTTAGGGAGAGGGCAGGGCCAGGCATGCAGAGTACCGCTCAGGCTGGCTGGACACAAATCCGGGTCGCTGCTCCTGTGTGTCTGTGATTTTTGCAGGCAGGACAGCTGTGCCTTTGCTCAGGGGTCAGGGGTGGTGGCTCAGACAGGGAGCCCCCCATCCTCTGACCTGGGGGCAGCTGAGAACCATTGTCCTTCCTGTTGACCGTGGGGCTCCCGTGCAGGTGTGAGAAGCTGGCCGAGATCATCTGGCAGAACCGGCAGCAGATCCGCAGAGCCGAGCACCTCTGCCAGCAGCTGCCCATCGCCGGCCCCGTGGAGGAGATGCTGGCTGAGGTCAACGCCACCATCACAGACATCATCTCAGCCCTGGTGACCAGGTGACTGCTGCCTCTTGGCCGTGCCAAGCGCCCCTCCTGTGGCTGGCTTGGGGGAGGCTGGGGGCTTTGCAGATGGGGAGCTTGCGCTTGCGTCCCTGTGTCTGCCTCTCACTCCCATCCTCCTCTGTCCCCTGCTGCTGGGTGTGGACCTTGCCCAGTTTCTCCAGTGGATGGTACACAGGCTGACCTGGTGCCCTGCAGCCTGTGCCAGCTGCCGAGTTCATTTCCCTGCCTCCCCTCCCACCATCCTCTGACTCTGTGGCCTCCCTGGGACCTGAGCCCTGTCCGCTGAGCCAGCCAGCATCACTTCGTCTGTCTGGTCACTTGTGTCCCTGCAGCACATTCATCATTGAGAAGCAGCCCCCTCAGGTCCTGAAGACCCAGACCAAGTTTGCAGCCACCGTGCGCCTGCTGGTGGGAGGAAAGCTGAACGTGCACATGAACCCCCCCCAGGTGAAGGCCACCATCATCAGTGAGCAGCAGGCCAAGTCGCTGCTCAAGAACGAGAACACCCGCAAGTGCGTGGGCCTCCCTCCCTCTGCCCCTTTCCTTGAGTCCCTGCAATAGGAAGGAAGTGATCCCCCCTTCTAGGATGCTTTCTGCACTCAGCCATTCTTATGTAGGAGCCCTGTAGTCCTCTGGCTGCTTCTGGCTCTCAGAGAAAGAATATAAGTGGGTTCTTATGTGAAGAAACTATGATTTTGTTTCATTTAGTAGTTATACATCCAAGAAAATTTATTTTATATTTTATCTGTGTTTATTTCATGTATATTTTATGCAGGTGACATTTCCTCTGAATGACTTATATTTTCAACAACCTTCTTTATTTCCTTGTACCTTTAATATATTTTCTCTCCCATGCATACTGAGCACCTATATAGATGTAGTGCTGAGTCTCTGTGTTTGCAGTGATTACAGTGGGGAGATCTTGAACAACTGCTGCGTGATGGAGTATCACCAAGCCACAGGCACTCTCAGTGCCCACTTCAGGAACATGGTGAGGATGGGAGAAGCAGCAGCTCAGATTTTCTGTAGTTGTTCGAGGGTGTTACCATTTTATTTTCTCATTTGTAGTCCCTGAAACGAATTAAGAGGTCTGACCGTCGTGGAGCAGAGTCAGTGACAGAAGAAAAATTTACAATCCTGTTTGAATCACAATTCAGTGTTGGTGGAAATGAACTGGTTTTTCAAGTCAAGGTAAAGCCCTTCCCCAGCTTTACATGCACATGTGTGTATGTACTTTATATCACAGAATGATTGTTTTGATAACGTATCTTCTTTTTGACTACCAATGAACAGGAAGTGGGGAGACCTCATCCTTAAAACTATCCCTTAGATTCTCTTAACAAACTAAAACAACTGGAGATACAAATAAAAATGAACCAAGAGAAACATCTCTCAGGATGAGTTTGAATAACAGTTCTAGTTAAGTTTTAAACATTTGTTACTTGAGATTTTTTTCCCAGCAATGCCTCCATACTCTTTCTTTTTTTCTCTTGTTCTCCATGTAACTTTGAGAAATGTACCCCATCCTTCAGAAATACCTAGACAACATCTCTTTTAAAATACCTAAAAGTTTTAGGATTGTGCTGGTGTGAGAAGTCCTGTTATTCCTGGAGCCATTCAGATTCTGTATTTGAGGTTGACATTTACTGAAACTTGAAGAGAGAAGGAACAGATGATAGAAAAAGAGAAGGGAAGAAAGTGGGGTTGCCAGCACTCAGCCCTCCTCCTGTGCCTTTTTAGACCCTGTCACTCCCGGTGGTGGTGATTGTTCATGGCAGCCAGGACAACAATGCAACGGCCACTGTTCTCTGGGACAATGCTTTTGCAGAGCCTGTGAGTGGATTCCTTGAGCCTGTGGGTGTCAAGATATGATACTGATGTCATGAATCTCTTTTGTGTGTTATCCTCAAAAAAAGCATAATAAAAAAATGGTGTTTTCCCTAGTGGGAGGCAGAATGGAGAGGATGTGGGAAGTAGAGCATGGGCTTGAAGTCAGGCCAAGGTTTGAGTTCAAGCTCTATCATTCCTTCACTCTGTGACCAGGGGAATTTCACTCTACCTCTCTGAGCCTGTTTCCCAGGAGCATCTGCAACACAGGGACAATAATGCTCCATAACATTTTTAGGAAGATTAAATTAGATAACAGACAAAATGCTTGTCTCATAATTAGTACTCAGTAAACATAATTTTGAACTGTTGGGTAACTATGAATGGAATTTGGGGCTTCCAAGCCCCTTCTATAAGTTAGACCTCTTAGGAAGTTACTTTAGCTTAACAGTTGCTTCCTGTGGTCTTCCAATAAATGAGGGTGATATTTAATGTCTTCTCCAAATTTTAGATTCTGTGATTCACCCCAGATCTCTCATGAAGAATGAAATGCTTTGTGTAAAGGAACAAATATGGTTTTGTGGCTTATGCACCTGAATGCTATCTGAGTACCGCTAGTGCACTATTTGATGAGCATTTTCAAAACATTCCAGTAGACAAAGTTCTATCTTGCATATGTCCAATAGAGACCAAGCTACAAAAGCTTGATGAAAGGGTTAGAGTTATTATTTGGGACATGAAAGTATGTCCTTCTCTAATGTGGAGAGTCTTACTTAGCATTCTCAGCAATCCTCTTTAAAGAACAATATTTTTGCTGCAAAGGTGAGATTTTTAGCAGAAATTCTGTGCTTATGCTACAATCCCTGAGTTTGAGGCTCCTTTTAAAAAAATACCTGCCTACATCAAGTCCTGATCAGCCTCCTGGATACGATTTCCGTATCTTCTGTCATTTCCTTCCCTGCCTGTCTGCAAATCCCACCCCTCCCCACCCCATATAATGCTGGCATCTCCTGCAACATCTCATTCTTAAAGTATCTTGTCTAAATAAATATGAATTTTTAACATTTTCAGTTATGTTAATGACCACTGTACCTTTTATGCTGTTTCAAAATAAGTGCCTACATGTGGGAATTTAGTCTACAGCTATTTTGCATATATGCCAAATGACAAAAGGACATTGCAGCATTGTTTGTAATAGCTAAAGACTGGGGGTAATACATAAATGCCCATCTGGGGGGTGTCTAGTTAAATCTGTTATTTAACCAGATCTGTCACTCCGTTCTGTAGACTATTTAGCAGCCACAAAAGAAAAAGGAATTTATGTGCTGATGTGAGGTCTTGCAGATATGCTATTAAGTGAAAAAAAGAAGATATATAAAAGTGGGTTTTAACCTACCACTTACATATTTTTTCTCATATTATCTGTTTTTTTAAGGTATCATTGATATATGATCTTATGAAGGTTTCACATGAACAACATGTGGTTACTACATTCACCCCTATTATCAAGTCCCCCCACACATCACATTGCAGTCACTGTCCATCAGCATAGTAAGATGCTATAGAGTCACTACTTGTCTTCTCTGTGCTACGCTGTCTTCCCTGTGACCCCCCTACATTATGTGTGTTGATCATGATGCCCTTTAATCTCCTTCTCCCTCCCTTCCCACACCCCCTCCCCACTCCCTCCCCTTTGGTAACCACTAGTCTCTTCTTGGGTTCTGTGAGTCTGCTGCTGTTTTGTTCCCTCAGTTTTGCTTTGTTGTTATACTCCACAGATGAGTGAAATCATTTGGTGCTTATCTTTCTCCGCCTGGCTTATTTCACTGAGCATAATATCCTCTAGCTCCATCCATGTTGTTGCAAATCCTACCACTTACATTTTTAAGAAGGAAAAATTATATTGCTGACACATGTAGATTATCTTTGGAGGTATACACAATAAACTAGATTCCATGCTTTGGGAAGAAGAATGGGGTTGCTGGGGAGCAGGGATAGGAAAGTGACTTCACTGTATACCCTTCTGTTTTTCAATTTTTATTTCATGTGAATGAATTGCCTATTCAAAAATACTTTTGTTATAATTAAAATGAATTGCTGTGGCTGAATGGAATGAAAAGTGGTTATTAAAAAAGTCAAATTCTAACCCGTTTTTCAGTAAAATCATCCAGCTTGCAGTTTCCACTCTTCATACTAAGTTGTTTCACTTTGAGCTAGAGTTCTTTGGCAGAAGGGGTGTGAGTGTGTGTGTGTGTGTGTGTGTGTGTGTGTCCCTAGAGACCCAGTTTTTTAGATTTCTCTTCCCATTGAGTTTACTGTCTAAGAGCCAGACCTTGGTCATGTTTTGTTTTTGTGGCTTTTAGAACATAGGGGTGGACTGTACGTTCAGTGGCTCATTTAGAGAGCACCACAAATGGCATGAGGTTACCGTCTAAGTTGTATGAAGCAGGCAAAATGGAACCTTCTGAATTGCACAGAACTGCCTACCCCAATAAAGTTTGACTTTATCCTCCGGCTGAGCAAGGCAACCATTTGTAACTATATCCAGCCATCAGTGTTTTTCTTTTGTGGGTGGAGGGAATAAATCATGCAGCTGTTTTCTCATAAGATTCTGGCTTCTGTCCCCTCAGGGCAGGGTGCCATTTGCCGTGCCTGACAAAGTGCTGTGGCCACAGCTGTGTGAAGCGCTCAACGTGAAATTCAAGGCCGAAGTGCAGAGCAACCGGGGCCTGACCAAGGAGAACCTTGTGTTCCTGGCGCAGAAGCTGTTCAACAGCAGCAGCGGCCACTTGGAGGACTACAGCGGCATGTCTGTGTCCTGGTCCCAGTTCAACAGGGTGAGGGCTGCCGGAGCTGCCTTTCTCAGCTCGGTCCCTCCCAACCAGTTGCCTTTAGAGTCTCCCTGCTCTGGGCCCTTGTTCTTCGTGTCTGTAATGAAATGTCCCCAAAGTAACAGGAAAGCCACGGAAAAGAGGACAACCGCATGTGTTTATGTAGAAAATTACCTCTTTGACTATTTAGTAAGTTAGGCTCTGTATGCAGCTAGCGCATTTATAGCACAGAGAAGACAAGTAGTGACTCTATAACATCTTACTATGCTGAGGAAGTAGCAAATGCTGACACACCTCATGAGGAGTAAAGCTTTTGTGATGATGAGGACTCCGCAGCTCTGTCCCATTGACTCGCTGATGTCCCCTGATGTGTGATGCACCCTCAACCCTCAAAAGGGGATGCCGACAAAGGAAACTTTTTCAGATATCACCTGTCACATCTTTGGTATAAATTTAACTTTTGTTTCTGTGCTTATACCCCTCCCCAAGTGTTTAAACACCCTAATTCAGAGACTTTGTAGTCTTGTAAATGGCTGTGTGCTAAGCAGTTGGTACACAGGTTTACTGTAGACAGAGGAGTTTTGATAGGGACAGGGAAGGTCTCAGTGGTCTGCCTTTGCCATTGCAGTAAATTTTCTGCCTTCCAGCAGAATCAGATAACTGCACTTTGCTAATAATTATTAGTAACAGCTGTGCAAGGGAGCGATCTCTGTGGCCTCACGGGGTGATCTAATCCAGTCCAGATTTACACATCACTGAAGCATCTTGTTGAGCTGCAGGCTTGGCAGGTCTGAGATGGGGCTTGAAAATACACATTTCTCAGAAGCTCCTGGGGGTGCTTCTGCTGGTCAGACCACACATCAAAGAACCGGTCAGCCCAGATCTAGGTGGAAAGTTCGCAGCAGGAGCCCAGGCGGTGTGGGTCATCGCTCTGTGGTATTTTCCCCTTCCTCCCTCTTTTCCTCTCTGTTCTGTGTGTTTGGTTGTAGGACCATTTGGTAAAAAGTCAGGCAGGTGTGTACGTTGGTATGATTCTGACAAAATAGACGTTTGCTTTCCACCTAGATTTTCCGGTTAAAGAATGTAATATACAGGTGATATTCCAGTGTGACTCATGTCTTCTCGTGTTCACTGTTGTGTCCGACCAGGAGAATTTACCCGGACGGAATTACACTTTCTGGCAGTGGTTTGATGGTGTAATGGAAGTGTTAAAAAAACATCTTAAGCCTCATTGGAATGATGGGTGAGAACCGTCGTTTCTTTAATCACTAATTGAGTTAGGTCATCTTTTCCACGTTGAAACATCATGCGCTGTCTGCCTCTCTGGTCTTTGTGATCCAGGGCTATTTTGGGTTTTGTGAACAAGCAACAGGCCCATGACCTACTCATCAACAAGCCTGATGGGACCTTCCTGCTGAGATTCAGCGACTCTGAAATTGGTGGCATCACCATTGCCTGGAAGTTTGATTCTCGTGAGTGCCCCACCCTTATAAAGCATATCTTAGCTCTGGTTAGCGGCTTTCATTGCCAGGTTACTCTGACGACTCACTGAGTACTTACTAAGAGGCCAGTACTGATGAAAGGAACACACATGTATAACTGTGACATAGCTGTTGATAACAGGGCAGCCTATGTCATGGGACATGCCATGGGAACTCTTGTCATGGGAAACACATTTACTAGTTCTGAGAAACAAAAGTGTGCAACCCTGACACAGTGGCTACATGAAACACCACATTCTGTTCACAATTTCAGCTGCTGCTTGTTTCGAAATGTTTGCCTTGTTATTCAACCTCTAGCTTATTTTAGTGAAGAATTACTTTGATGACTTGGAGTCAGTAGACTATAAATAATATGCTATTTTAATTATTCCTTTGTCCTAGTTCACATAAGTATATTGCTGTTGACCATTTCCACCCAAGAATGTTAGTTCTTCCCTCTGACCCTCACTGTAAGTAAGATAAGAGTAGTGTGCTAGTTTTCTTGTGACTTATAAAGATTTTAATAGCCCTCACACGTCCTCTGGCTCTGTACATGCTTCCTGTTTCTCTTACATGCGTTTACATATAAGGGACTCACGGATTGGTCAGTAAGAGCTGTTTCTTCTAGAGAGGGACAGAATGCCATTTGAACTTGAAACTACCTGAGGTCATTGGATCTCTAGGGAAGTGGCGAATGCATTACCTGCTTATCTACCCATGGCTTAAAAACATTACTTGATCTACAAGCTGTGGTTATTTTTTAATGGATATTTTTATTGGGGCAATTTTAATAGAGAGTATTAATTTGTAGCATAGCTGTTTTAAGGTTTCCTATTCAGAAATCATGTTTAGAATATGATTGTTCTGTTTATTGATCTAGAGGAAAGAATGTTTTGGAATCTGATGCCTTTTACTACCAGAGACTTCTCCATCCGGTCCCTGGCCGACCGCTTGGGGGACCTGAATTACCTCATCTACGTGTTTCCTGACCGGCCCAAAGATGAAGTATACTCCAAATATTACACGCCAGTCCCATGCGAGCCCGCCACTGGTAACAGTGCTCGCACTCTGATTTGGTTCTGTTGTGATTCTGGTTGTGTTTTAGTTTTGTGTGACTGTGCGTCTGTCTTGCATGAAAACCTAAAACAATTAGTACTTTGTTACTGTTGTTTGAGCTTATCCAGGGTAGATGTGAATCCTGGGCAATCTTCAGTCATACAGAAAATATACCTGCCATTAACTCCATGTATCAGATTGAAAGGAGCAAATTGCTTTTCAAACAAGCTTAGATCAAATAAATTAGGAAGGTAAAATTTTGTATTTCAAAACAGAGATGTTTGTATTGTTTTCTGAACCTAAAAGTGTTATGTATTTATTGTAAAATTTCCAGAAAGATGTAGAAAGGAAAATAGATCTCACACATCTCTCATCTAGAAATGAACCGTTGGGAACAATTTAATAAATATTCTCCCAATCTATAGAGATAGTATTCTTCATTCATTGTCACCAGCTGCTTACCAAGTATATTTCCTTTGCAGAGGTTACAATGTAGTAGTGAAAGGAAGACAGTAAACAAGTAAGTAATTTAGTGATGGACACTGTGAAGTAGGCAAGGGATCTGCCAAGCAATAGAGAAGTGACAGGAGGAGGATGGGGGGGCAGCGTTTCGTTAGGGTGGTCAAGGCAGATTTCTCTGAGGAGGTGATGTCAGAAGAGACCTGAATGAAGTGAGGAAGCTAGCCATGCAAAGATCTAGAGAGGAAACACTGTAAATCTGAGTTACCAAGTGCAGAAACCTTGAGGTGGGAGTGAGGTTGATGTGTTTGAGAAACCTTTCGAGTTTTCAAAGGTTTTTGAAACGAGCTTCCTGAGCAGGAAGAAAGTGGTAGCAGATGAGGGCAAAGCAAAAGGAGGGGCCCGCTTGGGTCATACTATGCATCATCATTTGCAACCTGACTTTTTTCTTTCCTCCACTTAAAAATATATCATAGGCAGAGTTAAGGTCAGTAAATAACATCTTATATCATTTTAATGGTGGCATATAATTCCATTTTCTGATGAGGCCATGTCAGTTATTTAAGATACAGTTCAAGTTATTCAGTTTTTTGTTATGATTAACACTGAGATAACCTGGTCCATACATCTTGTTCAACTGTTTCCTTAGGATAAATTCCTAAAGTAGATTTGGTGTCAAAGGGTATATACTTTCTAAGCATTTTGACACATCTTTGCAGAATTGCCCTCCAGAAAGGGGAAATCCGTTTTCCTCCTACAGATGTCTGTTGGAGTAACTGCTTTGCCATCCTCCTGCCAGTCATAGCATCTGTGCATCCCTTTCATATTTGCCAGTCTGATTGGCATAAAAATCATGTCCTAGTTCTTATTTTTACTTCCTTGGTTCTAGGTAAGTTCAGAACATCTTGTCATATAATTATAGTAATAACAATAGTCATAAATAGGGTAATAATAGCAGCTAAAATTTATCGAATGCTTAGTGTTCATTTACTGTTATTAGCTTACTGCTTATGGACAGTATTTTGAGCACATTTCACAGTATCTCATTTAACCTTCAAATTAAAGGTGAAGTCTATGAAGTAGGTACTATTACTATCCCCACTTTGCATATGAGGACCTGAAGCACAGAGAAGTAAAATAATTTGCCAAAGGTAGCACAGCCCAAAAGTGGCCAAGCCAGGATTTGAGCTCAAACAGTCTAGCTCCAGGACCTGTATTTCTTAACTTCCACATTATTGGCCGTTTGTGTTTTTTCTGTGAAGTATGTGTATGTTCCCTGTTCATTTTTCTTTTGAGGTTCCTTTCTTCCTTAATGATGTGTAAGTATTTTTATATAGTAGATAAATCCTTTATTACATATAGCAATAAACAAATGCTATTTATTACATATAGCAGTAAATAAAGCAAATAAACCCTTTATTATATATATTTTTTTCTTCAGTGTGTCATTGTTCTTTTAACATTTAAGTTTTATTTTTGCTAGGTTAGGTGCAAAAGTTGTATTTTCTATATGACTCAATCTGCCAACCTGTTTCCTTCATAGAGTCTGCTTTTTGTATCCTGCCTTCCCCACCCTAAGATAATGGTTCTATGTTTGCATGGGGAAATAAGCCAAGATATTTTCAGTGTATGTTATATTTTGGATTAAACCTATCACTGTGTTTTTGTTTAGCACAACTAACCTAGATTTTTAAATCCTATTTTTTACAGCATTTCTTAGGTTTTTATCTTTTCTTCCAACCTATAAAATTCTCTGTAGATTATAAAGTGTATAAAAACATGAGATACTATGGAAAGGTAGCACATGACATTTGAAGCCAGAGCACAAGCAGTTTAGGATGACCAGTACTTTGTGAACCAGGTGGCCCTGTCTTGGGCTGTTTGACTGACAAGTTCTTCATCCTGTTGTCCTCAGTGTAGTAGTCTTCATTGTCTAGTACAGTTAAGATCACACTTATCCCCATACTCACATACCCAGGAAACAAGACTTATTTAATTCACCACCATCAGACTATCATATTCCTTCTACCTACTTAATAGGATTTCCACAGCCAGCCTTTCAAAGCTATGGCTCACCAGATCACTCTCAGGTTTGTCCCTAGCCTACCACATCGCAGTGGGGATTCAGTGGAGAGTGAAACACCAGCATTCTTTTGAACCAGCTGTGGGGCACAGATGACACTCGCTGGCATGAGTGGCCATCAGATTAACCCCAAATGCAGAACCCCAAGGGTACACACGCAGATACCAGAAAGAGTGACATTCCCTTTCCTCGAAGAGTAGATATTCAGAGTCAGAATAACTTCTGGGTCCTCAAGTCCCACCCATTCCTCTCTCATGCTTAGGTTTCTCTGTGTGATGCCTGACAAGTGTTGTACACCCTCTGCTTGAAAACCTCCAGTGATAAGAACATCAGTTCTTCCCCACACAGCCCATTTCTTTTCTGGGCAGCTCTAATTATGGCAACCTTCTTCTTTATATGACTGAAAATTCTTTCTCTTTGGACCTTCTATTGGTCATGTTTTTGTCCCCTGGGACACAGAACAAGTCCTGTCCCTCTGCTGCATCTGTGACTTGAAACTTTTTAAGATATTTTTTCTTTTTACAGTTACTATGCAGTTAATGCTCAATTTAGATTTGAGTTGAAGTACATATTTTCTGTGGTTTGAAGAATTTATTAGCACATGCCAACCAGCTTGGAAGACATCTTCACTTGGAGTTTTAGCATTAAGGTTTCTCCTCTACCAGGTCCTCCTAACAGATTAAAATATTAAGTGCTTATGTCAGATCCTAAGTTAAATTAGGTGAAAAGAAGGGAAATTGTGTTTTTATTTCATTTGAGAACTTTGCTTCTCATCACCATTCCCCCCTTGGCAGCTAAAGCAGTGGACGGATATGTGAAGCCACAGATCAAGCAAGTGGTCCCTGAGTAAGTGTCCAGGGTCCAGCTCTGGCCCCCTGCTGCCTCTTCTGTCCCCCCGGCTCTCCTCACCCCGCTCTGCTGCTCCTCCCATCCACGGGCCCAGTGTGCCCAGCCTGCCCTTTCCCCAAAACCCCACTCAGCCTGGGGAGGGAACTGGGCTTAGTCACCACGGGGCAGTACCCAGGGCCCCACTCCTGCAGCCACAGCCCCTTCTATCCCCAGAAAAGACATAAAGATGCCCCCTGAGCCCCTCCCCAAGGCAGCTGAGGCCCTGCTCTGCTTCCTCTGCAGGTTTGTGAGCGCATCTGCAGAGTCTGCGGGGGGCAGCGCCACCTACATGGACCAGGCCCCCTCCCCAGCCGTGTGCCCCCAGGCTCATTATAACATGTTCCCACAGAAGTAGGTCGTGTTTTGGGGCTCTGTGGGGAGGGCCTGGGCGCTTGGCCTTAGGCTGGCCCCTCAGAGGGCCACTGGGCAAAGAAATCCAGAGCTCCTTAGGCCTGAGGCCACCCAGCCCAGGCTGGGCTCTGGCAGGTGCCCAGGTGAAGGGAGGGAGAGATGGAGCCAGAAGATATTGGTAGTTCAGAGTGGGGTTGGGCAAATGTCATCTCCCCACTCCCCAAATGGAGGTCTTCCTTGCTCTGTAGGAGGACCAGATAGGGGGTTTAGATGTGTGCACAGCAGTGTTGGGGCAGCTGGGTGGGGAGTCTAGGCTGAGTCTCTCCGTGTAGCCAGTACAGGACTGTGCTCCCCAGCGTTTCGATCAGACGCAGCTCTTTGCCCACGAAGCCTAGGCTGAGCATTCGGGCAGTCCCGGGCCGCTCAGCTGCTGGATGCAGGGTGTCGGGGGCTGCTCATCATGGCCTCTGACAACTTTTCCCTTCTCTCTCTTCTCTCTCCCTCCCAAGCCCTGACCCTGTCCTTGACAACGATGGGGACTTTGACCTGGATGACACAATGGATGTGGCACGACGTGTGGAGGAACTCTTGGGCCGACCTATGGACAGTCAGTGGATCCCTCATGCGCAGTCGTGACGCGCCCCGACCCCCCCCCATCTTCAGCTTCTTCATCCTCGCCAGGGGAGTTACTCTTGTGGATGTTTTAATTCCATGAATCGCTTCTCTTTGGAAACAATACTCATAATGTGAAGTGTTAATACTAGTTGTGACGTGAGTGTTTCTGTGCATGGTGGCACCAGTGAAGGGAGTGTGAGTGTGTGAGTGTATGAATGAGTTTGCATGTTGTGGTGTTTCTCCCACTTGCTGTTTATAGTTTAGTACAGCATAGGGGCCACAAACAGAGGCTATGGTGGTTTTAACCTTGTGCAAAAAGGCAGTTCCATGAACCCTGAACTTGGCCGTGTGTCTTGAGGGTGGCTATATTTCTACATGCGGCTGTTAAAGTAAGAGAAGGACTGTGGGAGGAGAAAGCACCTTCTCTCTGGTGACTCTTTGTTACTGTGTATACCAAGCAATTGATATAGAACCATGATTGTCTCTGCTTCTCTTCTGAAATGTAGAAACTGCCTTTTGAGAAAGAATATCAGTCCTCCTTCCTTCTTTCCCACCCCCATTTTCCTGGGTAGGGATGGGCAAAGGGGAGACATAAAATGATAGCTGGGGCAAGGGAAGTCATGGGTTCTCTGATGGGTAGTGGCTTTTTAAATAACACCTAACCCGTCTAGATATTCTTTCCCTTCTCCTCCTTCCCCCTCTCTGTTCCTGTGTGTGCCCCTGCAGATGCATCTGGTGACCTAGTGGGAAGGGGAGGGTCATGTAACAAAGCTTGCAGTGTTGACATGCTTTGTGTTTCAGCCTGTGTGGAATGCCCGGCCTTGGCTGCCAGGTGCTGAGAAAGCTTCCCTGTTGCCCAGGGAAGCTGCCGGTCCGTCTGCCCATCCCTCCTATGCGCTGATGGAGGCACACGCCAGGCTGTCTGGAGGCTTATTGATAATGACCGTTTGCAGACATTGGATGGTGTTTTTGTTTCTAAATTGGGACTTTTTGCTTTCCCCTCCCCACACTAATTTGACATCAGAATTCTTTTTTCCTGCATCAGGTCCTGTGGCATTATAACCAGGCCACCTCATGTCCCTTCAGTGTTCACACACGCTGTCTTGGGAAGTGGGCAGCAGGAGTGGGGTCTGAACCCAGGGCCAGCATGTTCAGTGGGGGTTCAATGTTCTTGGCCCACCTGGTGCAGAGTGCTGGGTGCTGGGCGTTGTCCATTGGGGAGATGCAGTCAGCAGGCTTGCTGGGAAGTTTGGTAAGCTGCAAAAACAAAACCAGAAAGCCTCCACATAATTTGGTCCACAATTTCTTTAGCAGCTTTACACCAGAAGGAAGGCATGGGCTGTGGCAGGTAGACGAGAAGAGGGGGAAGCAGGTATAGCTTTTGGAGTACGCCTCCAAGGTCATCCCTTGGCCCCCCTCTCCGTAAGAAGGACATAACCACACACACCCAGGAGAGAATGGCCCTAAAATCCTTATTTTTATACATGTGAATAGATATTTTTTTTACAGAAATAATTTCTGAATTTATCAGTGTTTTGATGCTGAAGGAACATACTCCTCTGTAGTAAATTATTTATTGGAAGATAACTTTTTAAAAGCTGCTGTTTGCTCTGGCTTGATTTCATACACTGATTTATTTTTCTATGCCGGGCAGTAGAATCTCTCTGCCTCCGAGGAGCAGGCCAACCCCTCCGTGGATACCAGCCTTGGCGTGGGATGCTGCTAAGCCCCTTCTGTACCCCTCAAGATTTGGTTAAAATTCCACCCCAAGGATGGGAGTGTTAGGGAAAGGTGAAATGGAAGTCGGCCTGCGGGAGGCCCAGGCTAGAGGGCCCTCACCTCCCATACCTGCCGCTGGCCACTTGGCCTTCGGCAGCACCTGCCTCTGAGGGGTGCCCTGTTGTTCCAGCAGCCCTGACGGGGTGCAGGGAGGGACACACTTTCAGATGGGTAGTGGATCCAGCCCTAGGGCACGCTGAGGGCCCAGCTCTCGCTTTACAGTAGGTCCTGGGGTTGGGAGACAGGTGCCGAACACTGTGGCTGCCCCGAGGAGCCGGGGTTCCCACACCAGCAGCGTTCCTGAGCTGTCCTGTTTCCTGAGGCTGTGCCTGTAGATGGGAGGGATTTTGACTGAAAAGTACCCCTGCTACCTACGTTTTATTTTCTCTTTTCTCCCTGTGCCTGCAAACCACAAGAAGAGGCCATGGCAAGTCCTTACCGCCTCAGCCTCTCACTCGCTCCAGACACACACACACACACATCATCATCAAAATGTTTCAATGTGTGGTATGTGCAGGGTTTTTTTGAGGGTGAGGGGAGAAACTAAAAGCAGATATAACTTAAAATGGAAGTATACTTTTTATAATTTTTCATTTTAAAACTTTGTGAAATTATTTCAGATACAGATTTTAGTGTTGAAGTGAATTAGTATATAGCCACCAAAAAAGTATTGTGTACAATTTGGGGCAGTCAGAAAAATGTGTATTTTATGTTACAATAAAGGCTTCCTCTGAAGAGCCAGTGTTGAGTCCTGTTTTTCTTTTGTGCATCGAAGGACACTAGAAACTGAAAAGGCAACCCACAAAATGGGAAAGAGAAAATATTTGCATATCATGTGTCTGATAAGGGATTAATGTCCAGAAGTATAAAGAATTCTTCAATAATAACAGCAACAGTTTTTAAATGGGCAAAGGATACAAATAGACATTTGTCCAAAGAAGATATACAGGGGGCCAATATGCACACAAAAAATGCCCAAACATTAGGGAAATGGAAATCAAAACCACAATAAGATACCACTTCTTATCTATTAGGTTGGCTATTATGAAAACAAAACCAGAAAACAACTGTTGTAGGGGATGTGAAACAATTGGAGTCCTTGTGCATTGCAAGTAGGCATGTAAAATAGTGCAGCTGCTGTGAAGACAGCATGGTGGCTCCTCAAAACACTAAACATAAAATAAAATTGCCCTATGATCCAGCACTTCCACTTCTGAGTATATACTCGAATTGAAAGCAGGGATTTAAGCAGGTACTTTTACACCCATGTTCATAGCAGCGTTACTTGAAATAGCCACAAGGTGAAGACAACACATATGTCCCTCAGTGGATGAATGGATAAAATGTGGTCTCTTCACACAGTGGAATATTATTCAGCTTTAAGGAAGGAAATTCTGACAAATGCTACAACTTGGATGAGTCTTAAAGACATTATGCTAACTGAAATAAGTCAGGCACAAAAGGATAAATACTGTGTGATTCCCCTTGTGTCAGGTGCCTAGAGTCAAATTCACAAAGACAGAATAGAATGGTAGTTCCCAGAGGCTAGGAGGAGGGGGAAGGGGGAGTTAATGTGTTGTGGGTATGTGGCACTTCGATTTGGGAAGACAAGAAAGTTCTGGAGATGGATGATGGCGATGGTCGCACAACTGTGTGAATGTACTATATGCCACTGAAGTGGATACTGAAATATAGCTAAAATGGCAAATCTGAAGTGTGTCTTACCACAATAAAAAGTGGATCAAGGACCTAAATTTAAGAACCAAAATTATAAAACTTGGAAGAAAACATACAGGTAAATTTTCATGACCTCAGATTTGACAATGGATTCTTAGATATGACACCAAAAGCACAAGCAGCTAAAGAAAAAATAGGTAATTAGACCATCAAAAATTTTTAAATGTGTGCTAAAAAGGACATAATCAAAATGAAAGAGGTATAATCTTCCAGTTATAAATAAGACATAGGGATGCAGTGTACAACAGGAAAAACAGTAATATTGTAACAATTTTTTATGGTGGCAGATGATCACTAGACTTATTGTAGTGACCATTTCATAATATATAGGTATCAAATCACTATGTTGTATAACTGAAACTAATAAAATACTGTATGTCAATTATTCTTCAATTTAAAAAAATAAAAACCCACAAAAATGGGAGAAAATATTTGCAAAGCATATGTCTTATAGTATGTAAAATATATAAAGAACTCTTAATAATAAAGACAACTCATTTAAAAAGTTGGTAAAGGATCTGAACAGATAATTCTCCAAAAAAGTATACAGATGGCCAATATACACATGAAAAGATGCTCAACATCA
This sequence comes from Manis javanica, assembly GCF_040802235.1. NCBI lineage: Eukaryota > Metazoa > Chordata > Mammalia > Pholidota > Manidae > Manis > Manis javanica. The sequence continues at coordinate 161,168,660 of NC_133159.1, read as the reverse complement.
TTAGTCATCAGGGAAATGCAAATTAAAACCAACATCACACTCCACTAGGTGGCTATCATCAGAAGGTCAGATAGTAACAAATGTTGACACAGATGTAGAGAAACTGGAACTTCATACACTGCTGGTGGGGATGTAAAATCTTAGAAACCAGTTTAGTAACTCTTTAAACAGTTAAAGAGTTACTAAACAACCCAGCCATTCCACCCAGACATTCCTTTCATTAGAATCCAACAAATCACTTACATTCCATTTTTACACACAAAAAATAAAAACATAGGTCCATGGAAAACTTGTACACCAATGTTCATAACAGCATTATACATAATAGCCAAGGAGTAGAAATGCCCCAAATGTCCATCAGCTGATGAATGGATAATTAAATATGGGGTGGTATATCTACAATGGAATGCTATTTGGCCACAAAGAGGAATAACTACTGAAACAATATAGTAAATGGAAGAACCTCGAAAATATGCTAAGTGAAAGAAACCAGTCACAAAAATACATGTCTTAGATGATTCCGTTTACATGTAATGTCCAAAACAGTCAAATCTGTAGAGAAACATTTGTGGTCACCTAGGCCTCCATGTGGGGAGGTGGGAAGGGATTGGGGAGGGGGTGACAGCTAAAGGGTAATGGGTGACTTTGAAATTGATGAAAATATTATAAAATTGACTGTTGTTGGTATTGTCCACATCTGTGAATGTACTGGAAACCACTGACTTGTACATTTTGGGTGATTTTGTGTGGTATGTGAATTATATTTAATAAACCTGTTATTTTAAAAAAATCAAGTGAAAGATATAAACAAGAAATAAAAAGACATGAAAGTAAGGCAGGTAACCTGATAGAGTAGATCCATGCAAAGGAGCTCAGCTGTGAAAAGAAGACAAGCGTTTCAAGATATAGAGGCAGGTCAAGTTTGAAAGGATTTAGCGTCTGAGAACCTTGATAAAAGAGCACAGGATGGGGGAAGGCTTAACCACGGAGAGCAGAACCTCATTCTAGAGCCCAGCTTTCATGAACTTCACAGTATGAACGTGTAAGAGCCTAACTTAGGTGGGCACCTTGCTCCAAGTTGCAAAACTATCTCCTGTCACAAAGATGGGACAAATTTCGTTTTCCTTCATATCAAGCCTATTAGCAAGCACAACTGGTGGCCCCAATCACCAGGTAGAGTTAAGATAACTATGTGTGACAAATGGTGCCGTCAGGTCCCCTTACTTGAGGACTAGTTATGGTTTATCTTGAGCCCCTGTGTGTAACAGCATCTGTCTGGGGCGGCTGTATGAGGGAGTGAGATTCTGTCTGTCTTTGCACTCTCTTAGCAGATTGCCTCCAATGTGCATCACATTCTGGTTAAATGCTTTATTCGTTAACAAAAATTGTCTTTCTTTACTGCCTTTGTAGAAAAGATTTCTGGACTGGGAGACAATTTTGCTTTTGAACAGTTCTCAAACTTGAACGTGCTCCAGAACGGGGTACACCCATTTCCCAGTTGAAGCTGCTTCAAGCACTCTTCTTTGCATTCAACTTTTCCTTCTTTCACCTGCGGGAGTTTGAGGACCCCCCCGCACCCCTCTTCCAGAGTGGGCCAGCCCCGGACCGGTGGCGCCCCTGAGGCAGCCTGCCCCTTTAAGAGCACGCCCCACAGCAGATCCTCCCTAAGCTCGTGGCCGGATTTCCCGCTCTGGGCCCAGCCCTTTAAAGCCGCGGCTCCGTCTTTCCGGCCGGCTGTGTACTGAGACTGAAGTGCTGGGGGCCCTGGGCACCGGGGCTGGCAGAGGGCCGCGACAGGTGCACGTAGTGTGGGCCACTGCCCGGGGTTCGGGAGGGACCCGGAGCCGGGACGGGTGGACGCTGGGGCAAGGAACGCAGAGGCGGAGCCGCTCTCGTCCACTAAGCAGCGCCGTGTGCCACGCACCCCTCAAGCCCTTTCTGCACCTGCCGAGGGAGGTATTACCCCGGTTTTACTGGTCGGGCAGCTTGCGGGACACCCAGGGCCGTACAGCCAACAGGCGGCGCGGGCGGGATCCGAACTCAGGGCGGCGTGACCCCAAAGCCTTGCTGTACTCTCTTGCGCACCCCCTGCCTGTCCTCCGGTGCGCAGCGGAGCGGCGGGAAGGAGTGGGGCACCCCTCCTCCACAGCGGCTGGGCCTCCGCCCTCCCACGGGTTGCTGGGAAGTGATGGTGCTGTTCCTGCTGCTGCTGCTCCTGCCGCTGCTGCTGCTCCTGTTGCTCCCGCCGCCGCCGTGGGCCGCGTTCCGGCAAAAGTCGCCCCGGGATGCCAGGCTGCCCTGGCTCGTTGGCCTCCAGCACCGTGCGGCACTGGGGCTCCTGTGCTGGGCGGCCGCCTGGCAGCGGAGGAGACTGGAGCAGAGCACGCTGCAGGCGGGCCTGAGCCAGCGGCGGGCCCTGAGGCGGTGTCTGCGCGCCCAGGGGCCCCGCCGTCCCCGCGGGGCGAGCGCAGGTGGGTCTCCGGGGTCAGCGGGGGTCGGGAGGGCCCGTGGGAAAGAAGCCCCCCCGGAACCTCGGATTCCAAACCTGAAATACCGCCTCCCGGTCTGCCGCCCACGGAGGCTGACCGGAGACACCCGGACCCAAAACTGTTAGGCGGCTCCGTCCTGGCCCTCGGGCCCCCTGCCCACATGCCTGTGCTGGGTGCCTGCTCTCAGCTCTCACCAGGCTTGCCTGAAATTCTTTGGGAACTGCGGCTTCCTGAGGAGTATATGGTGTCTTGGGGCTGCAGATATGAGCGCCTTCCGGAATCATGTTCCTCTGACCAAGGCCTGCCAGACTGAGGAGAAGGAAAGTGGGGAGCAGGGCCTGCCACCTACCTCAGACCAGCACTGTGGGGAGGCCTCTCTGCAGGTAAGCTGAGAAGCTGGAGCCCGGCCCCACCAAAGACCCCCGCTTGTAAGCAAACCTTCCCACCAGGGTGGGCGGAGAACCTCCACCTGGGGGCTCAGGGTCTGGCTCAGACCGAGGGCCAGCACGCTCTCATATCTCCCTCTAGGCCACCTTGCTGGGTCTGGCAGCTCTAAACAGGGCCTACCCTGAAGTGCTGGCTCCGGGAGGCACTGCCCGTGTGACCCCAGCGTCCGCCTGGCCCCACCCCCTCCCCTGGCCTTGGCACACCCTGGGCCAGCTTAGCCCACCTGGAGCCAAGGACTCTTGGGCCCTGCTGCTGGAGGCACTGAGGTCCCCAGGGCTGCGGGCACTGGAAGCCAGGACGGCAGTCGAACTCCTGGATGTCTTCTTGGGCCTGGAGGCCAGTGTGGAATTGCTGGCTGAGGCAATAGCTGCTGGTAACCCAGGAGCACCTCTCCCCAGACGGGCAGCTGAGCTGCAGGAAGCTCTTGAGCAGGGACCCCGAGGACTGGCCCTTCGGCTCTGGCCAGAGCTGCAGTTGGTGGTAACTCTGGATGCAGGAGGCCAGGCCGAGGCTGTGGCTGCCCTGGGGGCCTTATGGTGCCAAGGGCTAGCCTTCTTCTCACCTGCTTATGCTGTGTCTGGAGGTCAGCAGGACTCAAGGGTAGTAAGCCCTACATAATCATCTCATTTAGTCTCCCTACACCTGTGGCTCTACTTTACTGATAAACTGAGGTTCATTGAGGCTCATGAAATCTTAAGAGATTTGCACAAATTCATACATTTATACCCCACCCTCCCCACCCAGGTCTGCCACCTCCAGAACAACCGCCTGTTCCCAATTAGGGCCTTAGAGGCAGTGGGCTGAGCCTGGGGGAGCCAGAAAGGGGTGTGTGAAAGGGCAGCAGTGGGGTCAGTTGCTCAGAGGGTTGGGGCCTGGGATCCAGGGTGGGAGGCTACTGCCAGCAGAAAGCAAGGACACCACAGATGAAGAGGCCACTTGCTCCCACAGGGGTGCTGGGCCTAAACCTGTGGCCAGAGCAGCCTGCCGGGCTCTACCTCCTGCCCCCTGAAGGCCCCTTTATTGAGCTACTTCCAGTCAAGGAAGGAGCCCAGAAAGAGTCTGCCCACACTGTCCTGCTGGCCGAGGCTCAGAAGGGCAAGGAGTACGAGCTCGTGCTGACTGACCGTGCCAGCCATACCAGGTAATTACCTGGCTGCCCCCTCCCTCACCTCCCACACTCAGCCACCTCAGGCCCTCTGGGACCCTGTTGAGGGCCAAGGGCATGAGCCAGTGGGCCTTTGGCCTGACCTCAGTCCCACTTCCACCCCATCAGGTGTCGCCTGGGTGATGTGGTACAGGTGGTTGGTACCTACAATCAGTGTCCAGTTGTCAGGTTCATCTGCAGGTAGGTGACCCCTGGGTTGCTGAGGAGCTGACCTTGTGCCTTGGGCTCCTCTGCTTCCCCCTTCCTCCTCTCCAGGCTGAGCCAGGCCCTGAGTGTGCGAGGAGAAGACATTGGTGAGGATGTGTTCTCTGAGGCCTTGGGCTGGGCAGTGGGCCAGTGGCCAGGGGCCAAGCTGTTGGACCATGGCTGTGTGGAGAGCAGCATTCTGGGTAAGCTTCTCCATTGGCTTCTGCCTTCCATTCTGGGGTTGGCTGTACCCCTACAGAGAAGTGGGAGACTTCTCTGAAGGAGATGAGACCCAGCCTCCTAACAGAGTCCTGCCCTGTGTCTAAGTGCCATCCCTCCTGCTCTCCCTATTTCCTTTCCTGCCCTGTTTCAGATTGAGGATTATACTCCTCTCCATTTATCCCACTCCCTGCCAAGAAAATTCAGAGTGGGGAAGAACATGTGGGGGCAGTGGGCATTTGCACTGGAAGCTGTCCCCCACAAAAGTGTGTATGTGGGGGGGGTGTCTGCAGATTCCTGTGAGGGCTCTGCTCCCCACTATGAGGTGTTTGTGTCGCTGAGGGGGCTGAGGAACCTGTCAGAGGAAAATCGAGACAAGGTAAACAAGACAGGGACAGGATATGCCTGCACCACGCCCCCAAGGGCTGTGGGCACAGGGACTGATAGGGTAAAGGAGGGCAGGGAGGAGAAGCTCCCTGGGGTCCTGGGAGGGGAGGGATGAGTGCCACAGACACACACACACCTGTACACATGAATCTCCTACCCACGTATACCTGGGCACAGATGCCTGCACCTCATCCACACCCCAGCGTCACTCAGGTTGTTTTGTTCCAGCTTGACCATTGCCTTCAGGAAGCCTCTCCCCACTACAAGTCCCTGCGGTTCCGGGGCAGCGTGGGCCCTGCCAGAGTTCACCTGGTGGATCAGGGGGCCTTCAGAGCCCTCCGGGAAGCCCTGGCCACCTGCTCTTTGGCCCCCTTCCCTCCTGAGATGCCCCGGGTCCTTAGGTACAGGCACTTGGCTCAGTTGCTGCAGAAGAGGGTGGTGTCCTGAGCTGAGGCCTGCCCACTGCCCCATCTGCCCTCACAGGCCTCCTTGTTCTTTCCTCTGGGGCCTCTCTGGAGGGGGAGCCCTTGGCCAGGGTCCTTGTCTCTGTGACACCTGACAGCTGCCCATCAGAGCTGCTGGGCCTCAGGGAGGTCCAACGTAGTCAGCCAGTTCTGAGGGGTTGCTTCAGGAGGATAGCAGATGCCAGCAGCACCCTGCCCAAGCCGCCTCTGCCCACCAGGGCAGGTACTGCAAGAGTGCCCATACATGCTGATGGCTCCTGTGTCTCAGCCCAGTGCGCTGGGCAGGTGGAAGTGTTGGGAGTTCATGCTTCCAGGAGTGACCCTCAGTAATAAGAAACAGGAGCTGGTGAATAAAGACCTCAGTGTTAAAGTCCCTCAGTGTGACAGTTCTGAAGTGTATTCTGCACCGTGTGTGCACAGTGGTAACTCTCATTCACAAGGTTCTTACTGGATTTCCTTGCATCCCTCCCATCCCCATTCCCATATGTGCTTTCTAGGATCACCTCCCAAATAAAGTTCTCACACTGGGATTCTTGACTCAGAGTCTGCTTGTGGGGAAACTATAGGGGTCCCGTTTGTTCTGCTGCTGCCGCAGCCTGATTCCCCCCACCCTTTGGCTCAGGACACCAGGGCTTCCCCTGCTTTCCATTCCAGGATCAGGTAGACTCCAAGTGTGTGTGCACTCGAGCCCTCAGAGACCCTAAGATGGCCTAGGTTAACCTAGAAGACAGAGCCCCATCATCCTGCCTCTTGCCATTTCTAGCTTAACCCAAATATGGAGGAACTGCTCCCCATCTTCCCTTGCCCTGGCTTAGTTTAGCATGGATCCCTTTCCTGGCCCAACACCCACAAATCCCTTCCATGGGCAGGGGCTATGCTGCACATCATGAAGTATCCGGCCGAAAGCAATCCCAGAGACCATCTGGGTTAATCTCCATTCTACCAGTGGGGAAGCTGAGGCTTCTTGAGGTTGTGAGGCTTGCCCAAGGCCCACAGTACCACCTCTGCAACACAACACCTGTTTCCAATCAGTCACTAAGTCTCCGGTTCTGCTTCTGAATTATCTTTGGATTCCATGCCCCTGTGCCTTCCCACCTGACCCCCACATCAGCTCACGACTCCCTGCTCAAATCTCCTATGGCTCCCTGGCACCCACAGGATCAAAAACAATCAGCTTAGCCTATAAGACTCTCGGACCCACCCTGGCCTCACTTGCCTATCCAGTCACTTATCTGAGGGAAGTCATGACTGATGACCACACCCTGCTATCCCACATGAGCTAAGGACTGTCATCTGAGTCTTTGCCCAAGTCCCTTCTAAGGAATGCCTTCTTCCCTGCCCTTATCTGATGGATATCCACATTTCATGCAAGGCCTTTTCAGAGTCCTTTCTCTTGCTGAGCTATTGTTATGCTTGGTTACAACCCCACCTGGACTTGAGCTCACTGAAAACTGCCATGTCCTATGCACACTGTTGTTTGAGCACCCTATGCAGGGACTGACTGGCACAGAGCAGGTGCTCAATAGACAGTGCCCTGAATAAGAGAGACTCTGGTCTAGAGATGACACATGTCCTTCACCCAGTGGTGCTCACTCCCTGCTGATGGTGACTGTTCACCTCCATCCCTCCCCTCCAGCAGCCTGACCAGGATTGGAAGCTGGGGAACCAGGCTTGGCTGATTTCCTCCCCCTTCCCAGGTACAGTTTTCAAGGTTTCCCATTTTGGAGGTTGGTGGAACAGGCAGAGGGAAAGGGAGAGCTGGCAGGAGAGCCAGCTAACAAGCCTTTTCCATAGAGGAAGAAGGCCCTGGAGCCTGACAGGCCCCCAGGAGCAGTGACAAGGAACAGGAGGTGGGAGGTGGAGTCTGCAGCCTGGATGCCCCCCAATGCCCTACACACTCTATGAAGGGTGGGTCTCACAATTGCCTCCTCTCCTGCCCCTAATTAGCAGCTGTCCCAGGCCAGCGCCCCAGCCAAGGCCTCTTTTGTGTTCCCAGATTCCTGGGTGTAAGGTAGCCTCATTAGTGCCCAGAGACCATCTCATCTCCAGGGAGCAGGCAGACAGAAAAGGGGGGGAACCAGGGGCACAGTGACCCAACTCTGGCCTCTGAGCACCTTGGCGGTCATTCTTTGGGCCCAGCCTGGAGACGGCCCCCCTTGAGGAGGCTAATCTTAGACTTGCCTTTGTCTGGCCCCAGAGTAGACGCAGGCACCCATCTCTCCCTCACCGCCTCAGAGCGCTATAAACCCCAGGCCTTTGGTAGCAGGTCATAGTCGATGGTCTCCAAGTTCCAGGCTATTCGGACCACTGCGGACAGCACATTTCCTGGCTACCCCACTCTGAGCTCCAGACACCATGAATCCTCCCTCTACAAAGGTAAAGTCCCAAGAACAGAGGGGTGCCTTACCATACCAGGGGAAGCAATGAGAGCACTTGCTCCACAGGCTGGGAGAAAGGCCAGAGGTGTCTCTTCCTCTTTTTTCTACTTGGGCTCTGAGGCAGGGGACTGGGTGGACCCTTGGATGAGAATCTGCCTTGGCTAACATTAGACTGTGCTCTATTCTCCTAAGAGCTCATGCGTATTGAGCACTTACTATGTACCTGGCCCCACTGTATGCACCTGTCATCTCATTTCCCCTCCCAGCCCTGCACAGTAGGAATTACTTAATACCAGGTTATGAGTAAGTCCTGCCCCCTTGATATGGTAGGAAACTGGTCCAAAGCCAGAGTTCAGTTTACACTGCAAGGGGACAGGCAGATGAGACAACTTGGATGGCACCAGCCCTTGATTTGCATGTGTTTGCCTGCTCTGTGTGTGTGTGTGTGTGTTGGGGCTGGGGTCTGGGGACAGGACCAAATGGGGCCTCTGTTCCGTGAGAGTACAACTTCTGGTGCAGACGGACACAACGCACCATTTCATGGGGTGGGGGTGGGGTCCAGCGGCGGAGAGCACCCAGAGGAGGGAGGAATTCATTCTGCCCGGGGAATCGCAAAGGACTTGCTGGAGGAAGACCCGGGGCAGTGTCGGGTCCTGAGGATGAGCAGGTGAAGGAGCCAGATGGGCGCGCAGAGCCCCTCAGAGGGCGCCTGTCGCAGGCAGGAACAGTGAGGAACTGCGGGGGAAGGGCACAGGCCCGGAGCAGCGCTAAGCCAGCCGGGCAGGGCCTGGGAGCGGGCTGGGCGCGGGGAGGCCCACGCCGGTGTCCCGCCTTCGCAGGCCTCCTGGGCCGCCCTGACGCTGCTGCTGCTGCTGCTCTTGATGCCGCCGGCGCTACTTTTGCCCGGGGCGGCCGCGCAGCCCCTGCCTGACTGCTGCCGCCAGAAGACCTGCTCCTGCCGCCTCTACGAGCTGCTGCACGGCGCGGGCAATCACGCAGCTGGCATCCTCACGCTCGGCAAGCGGCGACCGGGACCTCCAGGCCTCCAGGGCCGGCTGCAGCGCCTCCTGCAGGCCAGCGGCAACCACGCAGCTGGCATCCTGACCATGGGCCGCCGCGCAGGCGCAGAGCCAGCGCCGCGCCCCTGTCCCGGGCGCAGCTGTCCCTCCGCCGCCGCCTCGTCTGTCGCGCCTGGGGATCGGTCCGGAGTCTGAGCCCTTTCTTCGACCCTGTCCTGGCCCTGCTCTCTCCCCTCTGCCTGCCTCGTGTCAATCCCCCAGAAAAAGGACAATAAAGACGAGTCTCAGTGTGGCTAGTCTCTGTTCCTATGTGGTCGCGTCCCGCTCTCCATGGGGCGTGAGAGTCTTGCGAACTACAAAGAACCGGGGACCTGGAAGCCCGGGCCTGGGGCGTCTTTGCTTTTGGTGTTAAACTCGAAGCACTCAACGGATGCGGAGCTCCCAGAGCAAGGAACCGTGGAAGGCTCCGGAGTGCGGAGAGAACCGCATAAGTACATGCCTGGAGGGGAGGATGAGGGACAGAGACGTCCCTAGACGCTCCACTAGTCATTCTGTATTTGCATCAGGATCTTTATGGTGAGACACGGGAGGGAAGGGAAAGCAAAGAAGGCAGCACAGTGGAAAGGAGTTCAGCTGTGCAGGGGCGGGAGCTGAGGCTGGAGGAAATATGAGGTTCAACATAAATAGTCCAGAGTGGCTGCAGCGTGGGATAAAGGGTGTGGGGAGCAGTGAGGCGCTTGAGGGGATCAGTGCAGCCCAGATTTTAAAGGCCCTCACACAAAAAAATCATCGGGATTTGCACCTTATTGTGTAGGTAGATAGGAGTCATGAGAAGTTCTTAAGCAGGGATAGGGCAAGATTTTCCTGCAACTTAACTGAACACTGGTTGAATTGTGCCTCCCCTCTTCCCACAATTCATATGTTGAAACCTAACCACCACCCAACTCCCCAATTCAGAATATGACCTTATTTGGAAATTGGGTAGTTGCAGATGTAATTAGTTAAGATGGGGTCATGCTGAAGTAGGGTGGGCCCCTAATCCAATAAGACTAGTGTCCTTATAAAAAAGAGGGGAATTGGGACACAGAAACAAATACAGGGAGAACTCATGTGAATATCAAGGCAAAGGTGGGGTGATGCATCTACAAGCCAAGGAACACCAAAGATTGCCAGCAACTCACCAGAAGCTAGGAGAGAGGCATGGAACAGATTCTTCCTCACAGCCCACAGAAGGAACCAACCCTGCCATCATTTTCATCTTGGATTTCTGGATCCTCCAGAACTGACACAATAAATTTCTGTTGTTTAAGCCACCCAGTTATGGTACTTTGTTACGGCAGTCCTAGAAAAATAAATATAACATTTGAACACAGACACACAGAAAGATGTGGTATGTTTAAGCAATCTAGTCCCAGATAGTGCCTGGCTTAGACTCTGGGGGTTAGGGGCACTGGCCTGCCCTCTCCCCTACCCATCTTCCCATTCTCACTGGTGTTAGCCGTTTTGTTCAGGGAAACAACCACGCTAAGCCATCACAACAACTGTCCATCATTTTTTCCTCTAACGAGAAAGACCTGTGCCTGGTCTCAGCTGGGTTCTTGCCGCTGCACTGGTTCCGCCTTGGAGAGGATAAGAGTTCAAAGCCCACTAGCGTGCCTTTGGAGGTTTGCCAACCTCGACTCGGTCAATCTTGAAATGATCTTTCTCCCCCCAAAACTTGCCTCCAGCCTCTCTTGCAGTTGAATGGCAGCAGAGAGGGGGGTTATATCCAGACAATTGGAAGAGGGAGAATAGAGACACAGCAGTTCTCCAACACACTTTCTGTGTGCCGAACACATGCACTAGCTATTAAATTCTTACAGCTGCGGGAAATACAATTATTAGCTTCATTTTGTAGATGAGCTGAGGCTCGGAGAGGCTGTCACACAATTAGTAAGTGGCAGAACTGGGATTCTACCCTGAGGACACCAAAGTTCTTTCATCAACCCCGCTGCGCTCAAAGGCAGTTCTCCAGAGTGCCCTCCGGTAACTGAGGCACAGGTGTGGGTTAAGGAGTGCATTCTTGAAGTTGAGCTCCCAGCCTTCCTTACGATTCCCCACCAGCAAAACTAGCCTCTTAGCCCTCGCTGTCTCACCCTGGAGTGCAGGAAGCTGGCGGTGCTGCAAGTCCAGCAGGCGGCACTGTGGACCAGACACCATTCCCAGCGTGGGTTGCCCGCGGGGAAACCCGTGGGGCGGAGCCACAAGGAGCAGCCAGGGACCCACGTGTGGGGCGTGACCACCCCGGTAAGGGGCGTGTGTTATTTAAGTCCCGCCCCGGCCCGGCCCCGACTCCAGGTGGGCGTGTCCCGAATTCTCCACGGGGACGAAGCGCCGTGTCCGCTCCCCCAGAGGAGGGACGCCGAGAGAGTTGAAGGTGTTGCCGGCTGCCCCTCCCCGTGCGGGGCCACGTGGCGGGCGCAGGCCGAGCCCGGGGGAAAGAACCTGGCCCGTGGGGAGGGGGGAAGGGGTGCGCCGAGGCGGCGCCAGGTCGAGAGCAGAGAGCTTCGGGGTTCGTAGCAGAAAGGCTGAGGCGGCCGCGCCGAGAGGGAGGGGAAGAGACAGGCGGGCGCATGGGGCGCCCCGGCCCCGCCGGCAGCGCGCCCCCTCCGGCCTGGCCGCCCTGAAAGCCCCCCAGCGCCTCGCCTCGAACCCGCGCCCTAAGGCCATGCCGGTCATGAAGGGGTTGCTGGCCCCGCAAAACACCTTCCTTGACACCATCGCCACCCGCTTCGACGGCACGCGTGAGTGGGGCGGAGGCTGGGGTTGGGGATTAGAGCTGGGGCCAAGACCACATCGGCACCAGCGCTGGTCGCCTGTATGTGCTGAGACCGTAGGCGCAGAGACAGAATGGAGTTGAGAGTCTAGGAATTCCCGAAGCCGCGGTAAAGGAAACAGGACTGGGAGCGCCCTGTGAGGGGGGGCGCGGAGAGGGCCGCCGGAAGCGGGGGTCAAGGTTGGGAGGTGTGACTGGAGACAGGAAAGGCTCTTTGTGCAACAAAACCGTGGAGAGGCCTTGGGAGCCGCCCACTCCTGGGCAGAGCTCTGCTGGGGACGTGCATGGGGGTATCCGAGACGCTGAGGTCGCACGAAGTGGCCAGAAGCCCTGAGGTCTACTCCCAGACGTCTCCAGCATCACCTCCCCCTCACCAGCCCCCAAAGGAAAGGAGAGAGAGAAAAGATAAGACTCCGGGAGGACCTTGCTTGGATTAAGGTCACGCACCCCAAATCACGGCGTGTCCGTGTCCGAGGGAGGAGAGGCAGAGGAAGGGATGGTCCGTGTGACGGAGGGAACTCTGGGCGCCCACCTCAGCTTGGGTTCCAGGTTCAGCACCTTGGACAGCTCCATTCCAATTTCCCGGTCTCTTCTTCCGCCATTCCCTTTTTCTACTTTGAAGCCTAGAGATCTGCCCCTGCCCTCTTTGGGCACCCTGGCCGGGATCGGGAAGGTGGGGGGCGGGGGGACAGCGGTACCTGAGGGCAGAAACCGAGCCGCCGGGGCCCTCCCCGCCTCCCTGCCCTCCCCCTACACACACCTCCCTTGTTTCCATAGCGCCCATCACCGGGACAACGGGCCCTGGGATGGAAGAAGGAGGCTGCTGCCAGGGCCCAGCGCCTCCCAGGCAGCCTCAGTGTCCCCATCAGCCGCCCCGCCCCTAGACTCTCACACTTCTAGCGCTTCTCACCCCCACCCCGGGACTGGTTATGTCAAGGGCCCATTCCCTCAGCTAAGACGCTGGCCCACAAAGCCCTCCTGTCTCCTCCCACCCATTGGAGCTAGAGGGAGCCAGCTCAGGTTCTGCTGCTGGGATTGCTGGAGCCACATCTTCACTGCCCAGTCCTCTCGAACTTTGAGCACTGGGGACAGATGCCCTGAAATTAGCTAAAAGGATGCTAAAAAGAGGACCTTTCCCAGAATGCAGGGACCAAGGACACTCCTCATCACTGTCTCCCTCCCCCAACAAAGGAGATTTGTGAGTTTAGATAATCTCTGCCTTTTGGTTTTCTACCAATAAAATGGGTGTAATGTCACCAGAATCTCTGCCCTGTCCACTCTCTAATAGGATGACAGGATAGCAGCTGTGGATGTATTTTGGAAGCTGTGCAAATGTGGGGGATCATTTCATCTTCTCAGTGTAGCATGCACAATGTGCCAGGACTTGTTCTCCCCAGGTAACTCACATAACTCTCACATCAACCATGTGAGGAAGATAAATTATCCCCGCCTTTGAAGATAAGGAAGCTGAGGCACAGAAGAGTTTAACTTGCCCAAGGTTATATAGTCAGTCAGTGGCAGAGATGGAATGCGAGAACCTATGCCCTCACTCACCATGCTGTGCTGCCTCCTACAGTAATAGCTCACCAGCTTGAAGGCGGAGGGATGGAGCTCATAACCTTCTCCATTCCCCTGGCAATCCCTGTCCCAGGTGCAGGCCACCCTTAAGTCTTTGTCCTTTTGCACTATCTCTTCTTCCTCTCATTTCAGAATGTCCTAAAGGGAGATCTAGGAATCCCCCAGAAGCCTGGGAAGTTTCTGGCTCTGTGACCTCTGACCACAGCTTGGGGGAGTTACTGCCCACTTGGAAGTGGAGCTCCCCTCCTGGCCTTGACCTGACCTTGACCTCTTCTTCCTACAGACAGCAACTTCCTGCTGGCCAATGCACAGGGCCCACGAGGCTTCCCCATTGTCTACTGTTCTGACGGCTTCTGTGAGCTCACAGGCTACAGCCGAACTGAGGTCATGCAGAAGACCTGCAGCTGCCGTTTCCTCTATGGTCCAGAGACCAGTGAGCCAGCCCTGCAGAGGCTGCACAAGGCCCTGGAGGGTCATCAGGAGCATCGTGCTGAAATCTGCTTCTACAGAAAGGATGGTGAGGGGGTCTGGCTTGCCCTGCAGCCCTGCCCAGACCCCAGACCTTATCCAGAGTCCACTTGGCACAGTGGAAGCTTGGGTGCTGGTCCCACACTGCTACAAGCTGACTGTGTGACACTGAGTGCATCCCTGACCCTCTCTGAGCCTTGGTTCTCCCATCTGGAAGGTGAAGGAGCCAGCTGACATAATCTCTGGGGTTCTTTCCAGCTCTAAACCTTTGCCAAGCCCTTTGACTATGCCCAGGAACCAAGGAGGATTAGGGAGAAAAGGATGTCATGGGCTACTCCCCCTCCCCCTCCATCTCTCCATACCTACAGGCTCAGCCTTTTGGTGCCTCCTGGACATGATGCCCATCAAGAATGAGATGGGGGAGGTCGTGCTTTTCCTCTTTTCCTTCAAGGACATCACTCAGAGTGGAGGCCCAGGACTTGGCACTCCAGGAGGCCATGGAGACAGTAATCATGGTAACTGCATGTCTGGGAAAGAAGCATTGAATGGGCAGGGTCCTTGCCCAAGGTCACACAAGACCTCTCCCTACCCAGCCTCATGGGAGTGTCCCCACTTATCTCCATACCCTTGTTCCCAACAGAAAACTCCCTTGGCAGGAGAAGAGCCAGCTCAAGATTTCGATCTGCTAGGAGGCAGAGCCAGACTGTCCTCCACCGACTGACTGGCCACTTTGGACGCCAGGGCCAGGGAAGCATGAAAACCAATAATGTGAGTCCTATCTCCACCCCAGCATCTCCCAGTCATGATTCAGAGGCACCCTGGTTACTGTTTCCCTGCTTCCCTGTCTGGTCTCTCTCCAGGGACTCATTCTTCTGTCTCCCAATTTCATTCCATTCTATCCTATGTTCCCTTGTATCTCCTTCCATCTCCATCTCCCTTACTTCCTTGTGATTGACATTACTCTACTCAGACAATGTCACAAGGATGGGGCTTTTAGAAGCAATCACATCACCTACCTGTAGTTGATAGGGTCACCTCATGGTGGGTAAAATCACATGCTGTGTTCCTAGGGAGAAAGCCCCCATTGGAGGTCTGGCTTTCTCCTAGCCCTGTGTACCAATCCTAGGACCCTGATAAAGCCTCAGGATTGAGTCTCTAATCCTCTGTGTAGTCTATTAGGGCCACAGGGAATGGAGTATGCCAAGCCAGCCTCCTCTCACCCCTGGTTATACTTTTTCCCCACTGGGCCCCCAGAACCCAAGAGGATCTTGAGGGAGAAATCAGTGACCCCTCACACAAGGGCATGTGCCCGATTTGTCATAATCTCCCTCTCAAGCAGGGTGAAGGTCATGCCTTATAAATACCCCCCACAAAACATGATTGATTCAAAAGGGGGCCTGAGCAGAGAAAAGTATGACAGAGAAAAGGGTCAGGTGCCAGCCACTGAGCCAGACACAGATAGAAGCCCTGTGTCTTCTATCTCCACGAGTGGTCACAATTATAATGCCCACTCCGCCCTTTCCCCATCCCCTGCCTCTCCTTCCCCCCAGCCTTGGCTCCTCTTTTCCCCAAGTGTCCCCAACCGCCACCCCTCTCCCCTTAGAACGTGTTTGAGCCAAAGCCATCAGTGCCCGAGTACAAGGTGGCCTCCGTGGGGGGGTCCCGCTGCCTCCTCCTCCACTACAGCGTCCCCAAGGCCATCTGGGACGGTCTCATTCTCCTCGCCACCTTCTACGTTGCGGTCACCGTCCCCTACAATGTCTGCTTCTCGGGTGACGACGACACCCCCATCACTTCTCGACACACCCTTGTCAGTGACATCGCCGTGGAGATGCTCTTCATTCTGGGTCAGACCCTTTGTCCCACATACCCTGGTGGGTGGGCTGGAGGGACCCACTCATCCAAGCCTTGCTGCATCCTGGACCCAAGCCTACAGAGCCCATCCATTTCTGGATCTCTAAGTCCTAATTGTCCATGTGCCCTGACCCCTGACCCTTGCAGCCTTCAGCCTTTAAACCTTGCTTCCCAGCCAGAAGCCCAATCTGTCTTCCCCAGTCCTGCCTACAACTCCATTCTGGGTCTCTAAGGCTTATTCCTAGCTCACCGAGTTCCTAGGCCCCTTGGCCTAAGTTCTTGGACCAAGGCCCCTTAGTAACAGCCTCTTGCACCCCCAGATATCATCCTGAACTTCCGCACCACCTATGTGTCCCAATCCGGCCAGGTAGTCTCTGCCCCTCGTTCCATCGGCCTCCACTATCTGGCCACCTGGTTCTTTGTCGACCTTATTGCTGCTCTGCCTTTTGACCTGCTTTACGTCTTTAACATCACTGTGGTGAGTGACCCCCATCCCACGACACAGCCTAGCCCCTCATCTTCAGTGCAGCATCTCCTGTTAGGGGACCCATCTCAATCCAGACTCAGTCCTCCCCATCAGTCCATCTGTGAATAGTTGTCAGTCACCTGGGATGGGCAGAGTCCCATGCTAGGTGCTGAGAAGGAGCTGAGAGAGAGTCTGTGCTCCTGGGGAACTCAGCTTACAATTTCTGAGGGAGGCTGAGACAAAACGAAAAGCTAACTAGGGCTACCAAGGCGATGTTGGTCTGATGCCGAATGAGTGGTACTTTTCACATTTTTATTTAACAAACAACTGATGAGCATTTAGCTGTCTGCAAAGCAGTGTGGGGCATGGTCACTGTGGGGAAAAGGAACAAGGGTTCGGCCAGCAAGCAGCTAAGCAGGTGAGGGGGCAGGACTACTTGAAATGCAGCAGAAACAGAAGAGGTGAATGGAGTGAAAGATGGGGCCCAGGTGTTGCTGCATGGGGACTGGGCACAGAGCTAGCTGACCTTGGAGTTCCAGGCTGGAACCTGGGCATATGTAAAACTGATCTGAAATCTAGCCAGCACCTGGGAAGCATCCCAGTTGGACAGAGGTGACAGTGGTCTGGGAAAGGCTTGTGAGAGAGATGAGAGTAGAAGTAGGTCTTAGACAGAGAGTAGGATTTCGCTGGCAGGAGATGAGGAGAGCGCGTCTGGGGGAGCACAGTAAGCCCAGACTAGTGGGTAGAGGCTGTGCAATGCATCTGGAGTCAAACAGTGCCAGGACCTGTGCCCTCCCAGCTCCCTGGGGACCACCTGGAGGTGCCCTGAGCTGTCAGCTCTGCACCCAGCTGGCAGATATTAGGTCTTCCTAAGTCCAGGGTGAGGGAGTTCCACTCTGTGTCCCCAGACCCCCTTGGTTGTTGGGTGGGGAGGTGGAGCGCATTTTCCCTGTGTGCTCCTCTCTCTGCCACACTTAGCTATAGCGGGAAACCACCTACATGCAGCCGGATTTAACTAGCCGCCAACGGGCTGTGGGCCTCTTCTCTTGACTGTGTACACGTGTGTGCACGCTCCCACACACGTGCATGTGTATGTCTGCCCTGAAGCACTGGCCATACTAACAGAATACCCCACCCCTCTCCACGAGTGCATCCCTTGCCCCCTGTGCCCACCAGGCTGTGTCAGCTGGGCAGCTGTTCTTGGGGGGTAGGAAGAGCAGCAGAGAGCACCCTACCTCCTCCCAGGCAGCCCCCTTCTCTAGAACCTTCAGGAGCACTTCATAGTTTACTAAATCTTTTCACACACATTATCGCACAGGAGCCTCACAGCAATGCTTCAGGGCAGATTCTCTTATTCCTCTTCTTCAGAGGCAGATGCACAGGCTCAGAGAGGTTAAGTGGCTTGCTGAAGGTCACACAGCAGCAGTAGGCAGGAGAGGGGAGCCAGGTCTCCAGATTCCTAGTCTAGGATTCTTTCCAACATTCCTGGCTTCCCAGGAAACCAGGGGGACCCGAGTGGATAGTCTAGCATAAGAGGAGATGCAGAGCAATGCTGGGGCTGAGTGAGGCAGAGCAAAGATAGGAATGAGTAGGCAGTGGCAGAGCTGGGGACTTAAAGGAGCCAGACTTGGGACATTCTAGTCTAAGCAGAAGGAGAGGAAGGCCTCAAGGTATGGCCTAGGGGAAGCCCTGAAGGACTCAAGTTTGGAGGCAGGCACTTTGGGAGCTGGCATTGGAGCAGGCGTTAAGCTCTAGAAAGAGGGGGAATCAGGGCTACTTCCTTCCAACTCCTTCACCTTAAATAAGATAAAAAAGGCCCGAGGTGGCTCAGGAGCTGTGTAGGGCCAAGGCTATGGGGATTGTGGGGAAAATGGAAGTTCCTACGGCTGGGATCCTCACCTGACCCTAAACTACTTGATGATGTAACTGTTCTACTGCTAGGCTACTGCTTCCATATCCATTAGTAATACCCTCTTACTGACTGAGTCACTGTATAAAGAGCTCCACCCAGTGCTCAGGACAGAGGCAGAGACAGAGGTGGATTACAGACCTGCAGACTGCTGGATGCAGACGTGATTCTAGTGCTCAACCTACAACCATGAGAATAAATCCGGGTATAAACCCTTTTACCCCAAGAATGTTCCATTGCCATTTCTTGGCCTCACCAGATCCATGGTGAACTCACCTGGGGCTGAAACCCTCAGGCAAGACAGGATGCTCCTGGAGCCCCTGAAAGGACAGTGATGGGCCTCCATACCAAGTTCCCCAGGCACTGCCCCACAGCCACTAGCCTCCAAGTTATCCTGCCCAGAGTAGTGAGAGGACAAAGCCTACAACTGCTCCTCAGCTCTGAGATTGGAAGGGCTCACTGGAGCGCTAAAACCACAATGAAAACAGTTATAGTGGTAATGTTAGCTAACGTGTACAGGACGCTTTCTAGGTGCCACTGACTCCATCAACCCCCACCTAGCTCCACAAGGGCTGAGACCTCGAAGCCCAGCTTCCCTCTGCCTCTGCTCTCCTTCCCTCCACATCTCAGCATGACCCTCTCACCTGCAGCTGAGGATGGGGAAAGGTTCCTAAACTTGCCCCTGTCCACAAGCCTCTTGCCTCTTCCCACTCTACCATGCTTTGTTATGTCTCAAGGGGTAGCTCCCATCATGACTGCTGTCATCACTAACAACCAGCTCTTGTCCACAGCTGATTGTGCCTAGGACACTGGGGACTTTGATCAGGGGCCAGAGATCATTCTCTCTGTTCCCCTACCTTTAACCAGGACTTGCCTTTTCACCAGCCCGCAGTGCTAAGAGGCAATACAGCACAAAATGGACTTGGGTGTCAGCCCAGATTTGAGCCCCAGCCCCATCATTTCCTTGGTCTGTGACCTTGAGCAAGTCACTATCCTCTCTGAGCCTTACTTAGTTTACTCATCTGAACACTGGGAACGATGATGATAATTGGATTAAAGGCATTATTTTTTTTTGAGGATTACAAATACTTAGTCCAGTGCCTGACACACACAGAATGTACTCACTAAGTGTTAGCCCTGATTAGTTTCAGTATTATTATCCCTGCCACCAGCCCCCTCCACATTTCACAGTCACTTCCTCAGGACAGCAGGGATGTTTTCCTGCTACATCTTCCCCAGGCTCTAGGGCGCTGGTGGCTCGGCACTGGGAGGGGATGTGGGTGGGAGGGGTGGGAAGGCTCTGAGAAGGTGTGTCTGCTGATGGCCACCCCCACCGTACCCCCACAGACGTCGCTGGTGCACCTGCTGAAGACAGTGCGGCTGCTACGGCTGCTGCGGCTGCTGCAGAAGCTGGAGCGGTACTCACAGTGCAGCGCAGTGGTGCTCACACTGCTCATGTCCATCTTTGCGCTCCTTGCCCACTGGATGGCCTGCGTCTGGTATGTCATCGGGCGCCGGGAGATGGAGGCCAATGACCCGCTGCTCTGGGACATTGGTGAGCCACTGACCCCAGGCTTTCACTGACCACCCATCCACCTGCCCTGTCCACTCAGGCCCTCAAGCTGATGCCTCCACCAGTACCCCCACCCCCCATCCCACGTTCTTCCATTCATCCAACAACGTGCACTGAGCTCCTTCCAGATCAGGTGTAGGTATACTGATTTGAAGACAAGGGCTCTGTCTTGGTAGGACCTCACAGCCTGGCAGGGGAGCAAGATCACGGATGGAAAATCAAATACAGCACCAATGGCAGGAAGGGTGTTGTGGACAGAGGGAACAGTCCCCCTGCCTGGACCCTTTCAGTGGCTTCCCACTGCCCTCAAAATAAAGTCCACACTCGGTCCACACCCTACATAGCCCCACAGCCCTCTGTCTCCACCTAGCTTCCCTTTCTGCCATGCCCCCAGCGCTGCAGCCACA
The DNA here is from genome assembly GCF_040802235.1 of Manis javanica. Classification (NCBI taxonomy): domain Eukaryota; kingdom Metazoa; phylum Chordata; class Mammalia; order Pholidota; family Manidae; genus Manis; species Manis javanica. Next base: position 161,148,836 of record NC_133159.1, on the reverse strand, counting down.
CTGGCCTCCCTCCAGCACCCAGGGTGGACCGCTTTTTCACTTATGGCCTTGAGCATATTTTCTTCTCTGGAATTCTCTCCCTTTGTCTTCCCTTCCTTCTTCACCTCGGTGGCTTTTCTGTTTCCTGCAGTCTCAACTAAAATGCTGTGTCCTAAGGGCGCGCTTCAGAAACCAAACCTTTCAAACAGGGTTGGCTTCCCCTAACCCATTAAATTTCTAAGATCCCCTATATTTCCCCTTTTAACTTGCTGTCTACTGTAATGGTTTATTTCATGTCTCTTTCCCCTCCTGACTATAAGTTCCACCAGGGAAGGGAAAATGTCAGCCTGGGTCAAGTCCCTGCACCTTATACACAGGAGGTGGTCAGTAAGCTATTAGAGAGTCTAGGGGCCCCCGAACAGTCAGCAGTGTAGGAATTGGTAGCTTTGGATTGCAACTGTAACAATTCACCCCTGGGAGGTCCAGGCACAGGCTGCTCCTCATCTTCCCTGCTGCTAGCCCTGTACACTTCCCTCGCCTTAGTAAATACTTGTCCAAGGTCAAGCACAGGCAGCTCAGGGAAATCCAGTTTTCCACCACTTGCTAGTCAGAGCTCCTTGCATCCTTCCACCCCCACCTCTAGGCTGGTTGCATGAGCTGGGCAAGCGGCTGGAGGTGCCTTATGTCAACGGCTCAGCAGGCGGCCCGTCGCGGCGCAGCGCCTACATTGCTGCGCTCTACTTCACACTGAGCAGCCTCACCAGCGTGGGCTTTGGCAACGTGTGCGCCAACACCGACGCAGAGAAGATTTTCTCCATCTGCACTATGCTCATAGGCGGTGAGGCTGGGCCTGCCAGACCCCGGGGTGGCCCTGCTAAGCCCAGTGTGCAGATGGGGAAACTGAGGCCCGATGAAGGCAAGGTGTCCTCCCATGTCCAGACAGTCATTCACTCATTCGCAGACATTTCCTCAGCACCTACTACATGCTGTTTCCGGGGCATGCCACAGACGTGGCCTCTTAGAAGGGAATGGAAACCCAAATCCATGACCTAATGAGGGTGCATGAGAGGAGCATCAAGTCTGACCCCTGTCGGGACCACCCTCCATTCCCTGTCGGTGCCCCAGCCAAGCCCTGGCACCAGGCAGGCACATGCAGGAGCCCACTGGATCCCTCCTGAGCCTCTCCAGGAACCCAGAGACCTGTCCAGGGCCGAGTGGGTTTGGGAGGAGGGAAGAGGAGGAAGGGCGACCATCCCTGACCATTGCCCACTGCTGCCGCTGCAGCGCTGATGCACGCCGTGGTGTTCGGGAACGTGACAGCCATCATCCAGCGCATGTACTCGCGCCGCTCGCTCTACCACAGCCGCATGAAGGACCTCAAGGACTTCATCCGCATACATCGCCTGCCGCGGCCGCTCAAGCAGCGCATGCTCGAGTACTTCCAGACCACATGGGCGGTCAACAGTGGCATCGACGCCAACGAGGTAGTGCGCAGGGCTCCCGGTCCCCTACACGTGGTGGCACAGTGGGGAAGAGGTCATCGCTTCTCTGGGTTTGGAAGGGAGGTAAATAGGGTTCAAGGTGGCTGAGGTGCTGTTCACAAAGGCATGTGCCTACACAAATCCACATCCCTTTTCCTTTGCACTAGAATATGGGAGCTGAAAGGGGCTCAGGCCTTAGCTAATGCCATGATCCCTTCAGGCAGCATTTCCCAAGCACCTGCTTTGGGCCAGCCTCTGTGCTATGCTGGACACAGAGAAACTCAGAGGTGCTTACACTCAGCCCTTGCCCTCAGGGAGACACTAGCCTGGTGAGGGAGACAGACAGGTAAACAAATAATTATGCAGTGAATGGGACTCACCCGGCCAGGACTCTGCTGGAGGGAGGTTGGTGCAGTGGGCCCCTCACTGTGTCTTGGCCTGGAGGAGCCAGGGAAGGTGGCACAGAAGAGGGGACATTGTGAAGGACAGAACAAAATCAGTTTGCTATCAGGATGTCATTCCAGACAGAAAGAGCAATAGGAATACAGTCCCAGAAATGTTGACTCAAAGAGCAGGGTGAGTTCAGGGAACTGAAAGTAGTTCAGAGAGCCTCCAGGAATGGGTGTGTGAGTGCTGTGGGATGGAGGAGGAGTGGAGTGCAAGGGAGGGGGCTGGGCAGGCAGACAGGCCCAGCTCATGGATGGCCTTGAGTTTAGATTTTATCCTGCAAAAATTTTAGGCTGGGAGTAGCCTGGGGATCTAGGAGATATTTCTGAAAGCATGGGACTTGGTGGTTAGCTGGTGGCAGCAGAGGAATGCAGAGTGGTTCCCAGGTTTCTGGCTTGGGCAAAGCAGTGGGATGGAGGAGTTACAGGAGAAAACTGGGCTTAGGAGTGAAAATGGGAGTCCAGGGTTGGGCCATGATGAGAATGTGGTGTTTGTGGGAGATCCAGGTGGAGGTTGCCCGGTAATGTAGTTGAAAATACAGGTCTGAACCCAGATGTAGGGCCCACAGGAAGTGGGGGAAATATGGAGCTGGTTGCCGTGATGCAGGAAGAGTGTGAAACGTTAGAAGACAGCAGATGGGGCAGGGGCGGAAATGGGAACAAGAGAGAGAGGTTGACAGGCCAGAGTGGCTGGTGGGCTCCATAAAATGAATGGAATTTTGAGCATTAAGTTTGGTCTCTAGGTCATTGGTAATGCTCAAGGTCTACTGTAACCGTGTATTTTACAGAGGAGGATACTGAGGCCCAGTGAGAGCAAATGGATTGCCCAAAGTCCACAGAGATTTAGGAGCAGAAATGACTTCTAGTCTCCTAACTCCTGGTTGAAGGCTGAACCACCAGGGATGGTCCTTGCATGTGTGGGGCTGAATAACCAGGACAAGTGTGAGTGGCCAGTATGTGTAGCCATGGGCAATGGACAGACAGGAGAAGACCTAATCTCTGTCCCAGAATCTGGGCTGGGACGTCTACACACAACCAAGATTGAGGTTAGACAGAAGTCTTCCTGAAGGTCAGAAATGTGTAATTTCAAAGCAAAGTGCAAGTTGGAGCTCTCTCCTTGGAGACAGCTCCGTACATTTGTAGAATTCAAGTAGCAGCAGTAGGGGGATGGCCAGAATGATCTATGCCCCTTATGCAGTTACTGCGTGACTTCCCAGACGAGCTGAGAGCTGACATTGCTATGCATCTGAATCGGGAGATCCTGCAGCTGCCACTGTTTGGAGCAGCGAGCAGGGGCTGCCTGCGGGCCCTCTCCCTGCACATCAAGACCTCATTCTGCGCTCCAGGCGAGTACCTGCTGCGCCGTGGGGACGCCCTGCAGGCACACTACTACGTCTGCTCCGGCTCACTTGAGGTGCTCCGCGACAACATGGTGCTGGCCATCCTGGGTGAGGATCCCACTACTACACACTGTGTACCCTGGAACCTTCCCCCAGAGGCCTTTGGGGTGGCCAGGAATCTAGGGACTGGGATACACCTAGTGGCTATATGGAATTCCTGCTGAGGAGTACTCTTTCTTGGTCCCTTCACCCTACTACCATTCCCTTTTGATCATTCCCCTTGGACTCTTTCCTACTCCTGTTGGCCATCCCTCAACCCACTAACCTTTCCCCAGTGACTGTCCCCCAGCTCAAATGGTCCTTTCCCATTGTACCATCTCCCAACTCCATTGACCCTTCCCCACTGACCCTCAACTCCATTGACCTTTACCCTTTAACTGACCTTTCTGGCCATTGTTTTTAAATCATCCAATTCCATTGATCATTCCTCCAGTCTTACTGGTATTCCCCCATTGATGAAGTCTCCCTACTTCATCTTTCGTTCTCCACTGACCTTTTCCCCTATTCCATTGATTATTTCCACCAATCCCATTGATTGACTCACCTTCAGCCATCTTTTGAATGCACCGACCATTCTCAAATCCACTGACCACCTCCTGCTGATGTATCCTGGTCCCTCTGCCCCAGCTGACTGTCCCCATCCATTGCCCACAGGGAAGGGGGACCTGATTGGGGCAGATATCCCCGAGCCAGGCCAGGAGCCTGAGTCAGGGGCAGGTCCAAGCTGCGTGCTGAAGACCAGCGCTGACGTGAAGGCACTGACCTACTGTGGCCTGCAGCAGCTGAGCAGCCGAGGGCTGGCTGAGGTCCTGAGGCTCTATCCTGAGTATGGGGCTGCCTTCCGGGCTGGCCTACTCCGGGACCTCACCTTCAACCTGCGCCAGGGCTCTGAAAACAATGTATGTAGACCCCTAGCAGCTTCCATGTCCTCCAAGATCCACTCCTTCAGAGCAGACCCCACCCCCCAATCCCAGAGAAAGCCTGACGCATCTCCTTCCCCCTGAAAACATCATCTCTCAACTCCAGGCACCCCCTTCCACTGCCCCTCCCATGCTTAACGCCTTCTAACCCTGCCGACCTATTTTGCTGGCCGTCACTCAGCCCCACCGTTCATCTCTCAGGACCTCTGCTTCCACTCTACTCACCTATTTCCTCTTTGGCCAACCCTCAGCCTCACTCCAGACTCCTAAAAGGACCCTAATTTTGGAAACAGTCCCCCTCTCCTGTGCTTCTCCTCTGTCAAGTCCCTCTCTGGGCATCACCCCCTGGGGCTTCCTCTTTACTCACCAAATGTTTCCTGGGCCAGTTTGGGTTTAAACTCTGGGCCATACCCTAGCCCTGTGACTTACTTTGCCACTCAGGGTTTCTCTGAGTCGGAGTTGGAGGTACCTCTGTCTCAGCTCCACAGAAAGGCCCCACGTTCTCAGCTGCCACAAGATGGATGGGTGGGACTAGGAGGTACTGTACCAGGGAACAGGGAGGGATGAGTCAGCTTGATTCCCCCACCCGTGTCCTTGCAGGGTCACAGCCGCTTTAATCGATCTCCTCGCCTCTCCCAGGTAACACTCCCTTCCTGGGTGGGGTTGAGGTTGCATGGGGGAGAGGCTTGGAGTAGGGGGCACCTCTCCTGGGTACTCTGTGGCAGGGAAAAGGGACAAGGGATGGAGAGCAGCACCTGCCAGTGACGGCTAGAACCTAATGAAGGGGCCTGTTGTTCACTGTCCCGTGACATCAGCTGCCCCCTTTGCCCACAGCCCCGCTCGGAGAGCCTCGGCTCCTCCTTAGACAAGACCCTGCCATCCGTCACAGAGACTGAGGCTGGGGCAGAGCCTGGGGGTGGTTCCAGGCCCCGTCGGCCCCTCCTGTTGCCCAACCTGAGCCCAGCACGACCTCGGGGCTCCCTGGTCAGCCTTTTGGGCGAGGAGCTGCCCCCATTCTCAGCCCTTGTCTCCTCCCCTTCCCTGTCCCCATCACCATCCCCTGCCCTGGCTGGCCAGGGCCACAGCCCCTCCCCTCGTGGCCCCCCCAGGGGCTCTGCTGCCTGGAAGCCCCCCCAGCTTCTCATACCCCCACTGGGAACCTTTGGACCTCCGGACCTCAGTCCCCGGTGAGATGCCAGCCTCCCCTGCTTTCCCCATGCCCCTGCTGGTTTCCAGAACCTCTGGGCTCCGACCCCAGCATTTCCAGCTGTGCTCCTCCCTGTCTCTGCCCCATCTGCCCACCCCACCCTTCCCCATACACCACAACTTGCAACCCCACCCCTCTTTGACTGCTGCCCCTCCCCAGCTCCCTGGAACAGATGCCCCCATTCACCCTCTGCCTGCTCTGCTCTGGCCCTTCCCTCTGTCCCTGGGACTGATGACTACTGTCCCTGTCCCAGGATAGTGGATGGCATTGAAGATTCTGGCAGCACAGCAGAGGCCCCTGCATTCCGATTCAGCAGGAGGTTGGAACACCCTAGGCCCCGCTCGCAGGCCCCTCCTACAGGTAAAGAATTCAACTCACAGTCACTCATTCATCTGCCATTCATCCGTCCATCCATCCATTCATCCATCCCACATGTAGTTGGACCTGCCATGTGCCAGGTGCTGTGCTGGGAAAGAACAGATAGACCGGACCTGGCCCACACTCTTAGCTCCCAAAATAGCTGGGGAGACACCTGTGCACTCAGAGCAGGGTGCAAAGTACCACAACTAAGACAAGAACGGGTAGGAGAGGAGGTACCCCCAACTCTCCCTCCTAGAGAAAGGGACACTTGAGATGAATCTTAAAGGGTGGATAGGAGTTTGAGGGGTGGAGCAAGGCAGTTGTTGGAAGAGCATGCTGTATTCAAATACCAGAGATGCTCCATGCTTAGAGCTGGGACAAGGCGGGGCAGGGGGGAAGGGGTTGGAGAAGTTACAGGGCTTCAAAACCAGCCTGAGGAATTTGGGCTTCCTGTCATCCTGACCCCAGAGCTGCTTCTCCCCTGACTTTCTGTCTTCCCAGTGACAGGAGGGTGCCTCACCCAGGCCATGCACTGGTGTCACCTATACTCACCCCGCATCCCTTCACCCCATTCTACCTGCAGGGACCAGGCCCAGCCGGGAAGCGGCCACTGAGGCCAAAGAGATGAAGGAAAAAGTCTGCAGGCTGAACCAGGAGGTGGGTTGGAGCTGTCTTCTCCCCTCCAGCCTTGAAGAACATCATCCTGGGGTCAGAGATGTGTCTCCTATAAGAGCATTTCAGGGTTTGGAACCAAGTTCTGGTTTTGTATATTCACACTAGCTGGGTGACCTTGGGCAAGTCCTACAACTACCCTGAGTTTCAATTTCCTCATCTAAAAATGGGGAAAAAAATACATTTTTCCCAGAGTTGCTGAGGATGAGCTGAGAGCACACACATGCTTGGCCCAATCCCTGGTGCACTGTACGCGCTCAGTGACTGGGCGTCATGCCTTCGCCGCTGGCTAGGTCATCCAGCCTGAAAAGAAGGTCTCTCCTCTTGCATCACTATGGGGTTCTCTCTCGCAGGGACCCACCCGACACCAAGTCATGGTGCTCCAGTCTTCTCCCTTACCCAAGTCTGGGAAAATGTGCTAAGCAGACACAAGGAGGGTGGAGGACAGGGAGGCTGAGAGTCTTTCAACCCTGGGAGACCTGGGCCTTGTTTGAATCCTGGTCAGAAAGAGCCCAGATCCTGTATGCCAAGGCTCTGCCTCCACCACCTCCCGGGGGGATCTTTGCGCTGTCGCCACGGTGCAGCCAGGCTCAGCCCTTGGGAGTGGGCCTTCCCTTGGTTCTGATAAACATGATCAGGCATCCCAGGGAGGCAGCACCCTGGCTGGCTGGGGCAGGGAGCCTGGTGCTGGAGGATGGCCCAGTCCCTGTTCAGCAAGATTAAGGGCCAATTCTGCTTCCACTCACAGTTGTCTAGGCCAGTGGTTCCCCTGCCAGCCCCTGGAGAACCCATTGAGGTGCAAAGTCCTGGGTCTCACCCAATTTGGAATGTCTGGGGTAGGGCCCAGAAATCTGCATTTTGACAAGTTTCTTGTTGATTTGTACTCCCTGCAATTTGCAAAACACTGAATAGACACTTGAGCATGTGTGATGGGATCACCTGAGGGGAAGGCTGGGTCTCTGTCACTTCACAGCACTGTGACCAACTTGAGCCCATTTTCCTGCATTTTATAAAAGTCAGGGGCAAGAGCACTGGCTGCTCTCTCAAATCCTTTTTGGAAGGAGGCTGGGTTATTTATATCTAGACAAAGATAACCCCTCCCCATTGTTACTCTCAGGGTGGCCATGAGCAGGCGTGGCTGTGAGAAAGCTTTTAAAATCGAGAAAGGAGGTGCAGCCAGGACGAGGGTGATTGTTGTGGCACCCAAGAAACAATTTTATGTGTTTTCAACAGATCTCCCATCTCAACCAGGAAGTGTCTCAGCTGAGCCGGGAGCTTCGACACATGATGGGCTTGCTGCATGCCAGGCTGGGTCCCTCAGGCCACCCAACAGTCTCAGCTTGGCCCCCAGACCATCCTGGACCCCAGCTGAGGCCTCCATGCATCTCTCCCTATCTGTCTGGACCACCACCTGACCTCCAGGATACTACTTTTGCAGAGGTCCACCGCCCGGCCAGTGTGGGGACAGCAGAGATGGGGGTTTCCCCTGCTGACCTGAGACCCTCCATGCTGTCCCCTTACCCCTCAGAGCCTGACCCTCTGGGACCCTCTCCAGTACCAGAGGCCTCATCTGCAACCCCAAGCCTCATGAGGCACAGCTTCCGGTCTAGATCAGACACGTTCCACTGACCCTGGCCCCAGGCCCAGGCCTGTCTGGGGTGGGCATTGCTGCCTGCCACCCAGGGAGGGGCTGGGCCCCGTGGCCTCCTGCCTCGGGACAGTAGCCACCAGCTGGTCTGGTGGCTCTGGATTATCTGGACTTTTGAACAAAGCCTGGTCACTTCTCACCCTGTTCCCTTTTCCAAACCTTCCCCCGTCCTCCTCCTCTGTGAGGGGAGCCACCTGAGGCCATGGAACCCAAAAGGCATGAGACAGACTGCAGTGCCCACGGGGCTGGGCAGATGAGATGTCCTGCTTTCTCCCCAGGACCTGGAGGCAGGTAGAAATGGGGGAGGGGAGGAGGGGGAAGGACCCCCCAATCCAGCCTGGGAAGTCAAGACAGGCAGGAGCAGACTGGATCTTGGGGTCTAAGGCAAGAGGAAACAGACTGCAGATTCCATTGTGGAGATAGCTTAGTGATACTGTGAGGTCTTCTGTCCTAGCCCCTGGGTCTCTGCTGGAGATCTTGAAAGCAATGTCACCCCGAGAGGGGTAAGTTTGAGATCCTGGCTGGCACTTGAACAACCCAGTACTGCTTCGGCATCCCACTACCAGTCTAGGCTGGAGGGGATCACCTCACCTCTCAGCCCACACAGGGAACAAGCTGATTACCCCCAGAGAGGTATCCTTTGGCTCTCACAGTGGGGTTTTTTTTTTTTGAAATATGAATGTGTTGCCAATATTAAAAACCAGAATTCACATAAAAACCCAGATATTCTGGCTTCTCTAAAAAATCCTGAGAGATCTGGCAATCCTGGGCCCACATCCCACCTGGCAATAATCAGCTGGTGTTGGGTACCCACTGTCCTCTTAGATAATGCCTGCATGCTCCACTTGTCCACAGTCCCCCGTTTCTTGAGCATCTGATGCCGAGCTAGCTTCCCTCTTTGGAATTCTTGGTCCAGCCTCTTGCGGTAGTTGAGTTTGCAATCCCTATCTTGAAGTGTGCTCCCAGGTTCCCGTGCCCCAGCGGGAGCTTTCTGGGCACAGCGATGTCTGTTTCTACCCCTGGGTCTGGGCCTCAGCCTGTCAACATCTCTGTTTCTGTCTCTCTACAGGCTGTCACTGAAGGTGGTCTCTTCTGCTGCCAACAACTCGAAACAGTACCAGCAGCACACCCTACCCCACCCCCAGACCTCAGCCAATTCTCCCACTTCCAACATGGTCTCTCTCAGGGCCCTGACTTCTTGCAAACTCACCCAGGTCTCCAGCTCTCTTTTACCACCCAACACCCTGGTGGTACTTTTGGGCTCACTTTTGGATAGGAAATAAACTCTTTATTTTTGTAGTTGTTGGCTCTGGCTGTTTCTGGGGGTTGGTCTGAGATCCCTAGGGCTTTGTAGGATCCTACACAGCAGTCACTCCCCACCGTACCCCAGGGCCCTGTTGCTGTCTCTACGAAGGGCAAAGGCGCCAACCAATCCACTTGGCACCGCATTCATGCCACCAGAGGCCCCAGGGATGAGGTAGAAACCTTAATGAGTCACTGTGGGCCCGTTATGCCCCCTCCTCCCCTAACCCAGTCACAGCCACAGATCACAGTGTGTAGGAGGAACAGAGTTCTGGTTCAGGACCACCTCCAGCCCTGGAAAGGTGGTCCACTGGACTCCCCACTGATCCTGTACTTGTTGCAGACGAGGTACAGCAGGGTCTTGGGGAAGTTTGTCACATCCAAGAAACTGCTAAAAATCCTACTCTGACTCATCATCTTTGCTCTCCCAAGACCCCTCATCCCTTTTAGCTTTCACTTCTCTAGTAATCACTGCAGGGGTAGGTGTGGTAGGGGTTATGGATGTTTGGACAAAGGCACCCTGGTGACCAGATAGAATTAAGTGTGGCCAGTATTGTGGAAGGTTGTTCCAGACAGTCTGATTTTCCTGCTCATGCTCCAGAGTGTGATTGGTATTGGCTGGTGTCATAGGAACAATGCCAACAGCTGGTTCTGGAGTGAGCTTTCACTCCATACGTGTTTTGAATGTCCCTGGGGGTTGGATTCAGAGGCAGAGGAGGTACTGATCTGTACTTGGGGGTAGGGGAGTGGACAGAAGCAGAAGTGGTCCTAATCCATATTGAGGGGAGCAGAAAAACTAGAAAGAGTCCTGATCCATATGGAGGGCAAGATGGAGGCAATAGAAGTAGTTCAAATTTGAATTTATGCCAAGGCAGAAGTTGTCCATCAGACTCTGTATTTGGCATCAGAAAGAGATGATTCTGGTTGGGGATAGAGGGAGGCAGAGGCGGTCCTGGTGTGTTTTGGGGGCCAGCCAAGGAGGAGGGTCTTGGTTTATGTCTGGGCAGAGGCAGGAGCTCTGCTTTTGATCTCACCCAGAAGTCTCCAAAGAAGCCTTCCTATAGCTCTTCCGCCACTTTCCCCATCACAGAATGTCCCCAACCTCGGCCTCCCGGAGCTGACTTGGCCCAAAAGTGTGGACAGAGTTTCTCCGGGTTATTGAGTGCTCAGAACCGGTCCATGTGCGTATTAATTCACACCATGTTTTTACCTTTTCCAATTCTGCACACATACCCTTCTGATCTCGTCCAGTGCTCCGCCCCCGCCCCCCCACCGCTTGAGGGTGCGGGTGCCTGGAATCCACCGTGACGGCCGCTGGCAGGCCCAGCCTCAAAAAGTTCCCGGCCGGACTCCGCCTAGCCGGCAGTCAGCTCCACCCTAAACCCAAGTCCCAGGAGGCCACCAGAGCCTCCCAGCACTGCGAACTACAAATCCCGCAGTCCCTCGCGCGCGCTCTTCCGCGCCCCCCACTGGCGTCGCTTGTGAGTGGACCAAGAGTGCCTCCTATTGGTCTCTCTGTCCTGTCAGTCACTTGGGAGTATTGAGGGGCGGGTCGGGTCGGAGGTGGAAATCCGGATCCGGAGCGGCTGAAAGGCGGAAGTGGAGGCCGGAGCCTGGGACACCGCCGGGGGGGAGAACTGCGGATCCTGTCCGAGCCCCGGCCCCAGGTAACGCCGCTACCCCGAAGCCGCCGTGAGTGTGCCTGTTCCGGGACCCAGCGTTTCGCTCGCGTTGAAACCTCTCGGGGGCAACCCTCCCTTCCGCCCAACCCCGTCTTAGGGGGATACTGACCCCTCCCCCGACCCGTAGCCCCCTCTTAAGGGGTTCCCCGGGTGTCGGGCCAAAGGAGGTTCCTTCTTTTCCTCCCTCACCTGCCTTTCGTGAGCCTTGGGAAACCCCTTTGGCTCATCTCTGGCCTGTCCAGTGCAATTGTGAGAGGGAGAGACCCTAAGTTCCGCTCCCTCTGCTCCCGAAATTGGAGGAATCTTTGCCAGGTGTAAGGGAGCCTGTCCCTATTCTCTCTTAGAGGTGGCGAGGAATGCTGTCTGTCTCCGTTTTCCTTCCCCCTCGTCCCACAAAAACAGTTGTCTCCTCCAGTCCTAGAGGAATTTTATCTCGATTCGTGGGGGGTGGGGGTGGGGGTCGTGGGTGAGACCGTTCCACAGGCACACGCTCCTAAAACTCCTTACTTCCTCTCTTTCCTCAAGCCACAGAGCCAGCCAGGTTCTCAGCAGTTTAAAGTTTGGGTTACTTTTTAGGAATGAGCTGGCTTCTTGTCTTGCCCCTCTGCTCCAGCCCTGTCCTCTAGTTACTGCTGTTCTCTAGTTATGTTGTTCTGAGTATATCTGTCTTCCTTCCTCTGAAAAATTCAGCTGAGGTTTGCTCAATTTTAGCTACTGATCACAAATTAGGATGGATCTGCCCATTCATTATCTTCTTTCCCTCCTCCTACCCCCTTGCTCCAGGCTCAGCCCTGTCCTTCCAGAGCATGTGAGTGGTTTCCAAGCTGCCTCAGAGGGACTGCTCCTCCTGGGACTGCGGTCTGCTAGGCTTTAGGGTGAAGGAAAAAGACCAAAATTGAGGAGTCTGGAATTGAAGGGTTCTGGGTTTTCTCTTCCCCACCCCAACCACACACACACACATACTTCTCCCTGATCAACAGGTCCATCACACACACACACACACACACACACACACACACACACTTCTCCCTGATCAACAGGTCCATCACATACTCTCTCTCTCTCTCTCTCTCTCTCTCTCTCTCTCTCTGTCTCTCTCTCTCTCTCTCTCTCTCTCTCCCCCCCCCTCCCTCTCTCCCTGATCAACAGGTCCATGCCACTCCTAGTCCCGGGGTCTATCTCCAGTCCCTTCTGGCCTTGGGAAAATTGCAGATTACAGAGGATTAAGTTGAGATCACAGTAGCACCTCTGGTTCTTAATGTGCTGATTTTTGTAGCCCAAGGAATTCCCATACATGCCAGAAAGTGTTGATTCCCCACAGTCTTCCCAGGAGACAGTCCATACTGACAGCTGATCCTTGTCTATTGCTTGGGACTTAGGTCTGTGAAATGGCTGCTGTCTCAGACCAGGCTCGGAGGTTCTTTGTTATGTGACCAAAGTACAGGCCAGAGACTGTACCTTAATGAGAGAAGCCTGACTTTTTGAGGCCATGACTGACCCTTGCTATCTACAGCAGAGGAAGGGAGGAAAGGCCATGCAGTCTTTGGGGATTTCTGTAGCTCTTCAGTGTCCTGGGCCATCTTTACTGCCCTTAGATGCTATTTGCAAGTGCTAAAGTTTTTTTGCCTTAAGGTCTTTTTGACTACTTTAGACAGTCACCAGTGTCTGACTCCTACAAACTTTTGAGCTAGGCCTGGAATGCACTTACTCCTTTTTTTATTGGACAACAAAAACTTTCCTTATTAGGGTCAACAGTCAGATCGCAGACTCTGTGTAGGTCTTTTTGGAGGGTCGTTGGAGACTTCTACAGCCAACCTGGTTTCTCTAATCTGGTCAGCCTGTGCCTTTGGGGGCAGGGTCAGAGAGGGCCTGGGCATTTACAGGCCATTGGTCTCTGACCACACTTACCTCCTCAGCCGTGGGCTGTGGTTTCTGAAACTCTTTAGGAGTCCCAGGATGAGGTTGGCCAGCCTTCCAAGGGGACTTTCTTTGGATATGCTCTGCCAGTTCTGATTCTGAGACAGGCTTTTGAAGGAGAAGCTCTCCTTTTCAGAGAGACTAGGAAGGCATCAGTACCACGGATGTTTAGGCAGCCACTTGGCAAGTAGAGGTTATAGAGTCTAAGTAGAGATCTGACAGTGCTTGGCAGAAAGAGGGGAGGCTCGGTGTGGGACAGAACCCTTCCTTTCTGATGCCATTCCTCTTCTCTCTTGCCTTTAGTTGGCTTTTTCTGCCTTTAGACTATAAAGGGGTGGTAACAACTGATTTTTATAAATCATTTTCAAGTTGCAAAGTTCTTTTCATACATGTTTCTCATGAGTCCTGGGAGAGAGTGGGATTAGTATCTCCACTTTAAGATGATAAAGGAATTTAAGTAGCTTGTCTTAGCTCATACAGTTAGAAGGTGGTAGGGCCGGGGCTTGGGATTTGGGACCTGCTGTGCCTCGTCTTCTATAATAGTGGGCCTCCTTCCGGCTGTTTAAAGAATGAAGGTAAGAGTGAGCAGTGGCCTCAGTGTAGACTCTAGTGTTCCTCATCATTGATATTCCTCCTCTGTTTCCATTTTTTCGCCATCCAACCCCACCCTCTTGTTCTCCTTCTTGACCCCCTTCTCCTCTGTGGACCATGGCAGTTATGAGCACCAAATCAGTACTCCTCAGGGTCTGAGAGTTTGCCGACAGCTCTGTACCATTGATTTCTGAGAACCTGAACATCATGATGACCCGAAAATGAAAGTAAAAGTGAGTGGACTCAGGGGTCTCCGTGCAGAATTACAAGCATAGGGAACCAGCAGAGTTGGCTTCTGCTTAGCCCCCTGACTCCCCTTGGTGCTGCCTCTGGCTTGCAGGTGGGAAGAATGAGGCTGTCTACCAAGAGCTCCTTTCAGTAGAATTTACATAGAAACAGCAAGGTCAAAAATTTAAATTCAGCCCCATCAAGCAAGTACTTCTTAGAAAGGACCTTTTTCCTCCAACCCTTGTCCAGTAAACAGAGAAGGCAGTGTGGTGGGGTGGAAAGTGCGGGAGCTTTAGAGTCCGCCAGACTGAGAGGTCATCTGGACTCCCCTGTTTACTAGGTGTATGGCCTTGGGTTTGTTACTTGACTTTGTTGAGCCTCTGTTTTTTTCTAGTAAAATGGGATACAAAATATCTTACAGAATTAGGAACAAAGGGTAAATGAGCTAGTCCAGTCCCTGGCACAGAATAGGTATTCACGCAATAGCAATCTTATGGATCAGTGGAGTTTTTAAGGCACATTATAATTCATCTCTAGGGTTCTGATTCAGTGTTTGTACCCAGTGTAACTGTGATGCCCAGTGATAGTTTTGCATGTTGTCTTGTTCCCTGTGTGTTGACGTGCATCATATTCCCATTTTATTGAGAATGCCAAGGCCATGATTGTGAGAATCCTTTGGGGTTCCCACACCCTGCTGGGGTTATATGCTGTGGATACTCAGAGCCACAGACCATACAGAGGCTTTGTAGACACTTCAATCTTACTCATTTTTAAACAGTTTCACACTAAAACAGTCCTAGATCTGTTAGAGACTGGAATGCAAAGTTTGCATGAATTTAAGCTTAAACAGGAAACTTGAAAAATTTTGGTTGAAGCAGGCTGCTTTTTGTTCGATTCCCAGACTCCTTGGGTTGGGCATTTCCTCTCCCCTCACTTGAGTCAGGGGTACTTCTGTTGGGGCTGTTTGAGAAGCACTGCATCTGGTAGGATTTATAAACTAAGATGTCCCTAAATCTAGGTAATGCTTTCAAGAGCCTTAGCAGAGGAGAACGAGTATTTCTGAAGGAGTCCTCTGCATTAATAGTCTATTTTAAGAGATTTGTTTTCAGAGTAAATAATCCCCATCTCCCATATATAGGAACAATAATACAAGTAAGAGCTAAACTTCTTGAGGTTTGTGACCGTGTGCCAGGTACTATCCTGAGCCCTTCACATGTATTGACTCCTTAAATCCCACAGTGACTCCAGGAGAATGGTACTGTGTTTAATCTGCATGTCATGGGGAAAACTCTGCAGTGAGTGGCAGAGCAGGGGTCACAATCAAAAGTCTGTGCTCCAGTCTTTATGCAGCACAGCCCTTCCTTTGCCCTGTCTCTGGGCTGCATGCTCTTACCTTTGCCTGGAGGGCTCTTCTCCCTCTCACCTGCCCTGGAGCCTCAGCTTCCTAATTTTCTCTCAAAGCTCATTTGGGACATCACTTCCTCTGTGAAGCCTTCCCTTCCCCCAAGTAGGCTGAGGGCTTTTTCCCTCCGTGCACTTTCCTCAGTGTTCCTTGTGTAGGAGCCCTGTAGGGCACAGATCGTGTCCCGTTTTATCTCTATGTGACCAGTCCCTCCGTGGTACCCAGCGTACCAATCCCCCTACCCCCCCAACTGCAGTTGTTAAAGGAAAGGGCAGGCATTCATACCTGCCCTTGAAACCCATGCCCGCCCAGTTCCTTTAACACACACTGCCTAAGCTCACCCAGTTTGGATGTGGTGAGCCTGGGATTCACATACACATCCGTCTGACCCAAAAGCCTGGGCCATTTCTTAGGTCCATCCTCTGAAAATTTGCTCAGAGACAGGAGAGCAAACAGGTAAATGGGATGAATGTTACAGTACTGATGATACATTGGATAGGGCCAGGGCTGGGGGGCAGGTCACACGTTTAATTTCCAGAAGGTAGCACTGTCCAAATCTCCCGTTTTCGCTGAAGGATTTCATAGAAAGAGCGGGGCGTGGTTCTGGCCATCCATACTCCTGTTGACCAACTTGACAGCATGTGTATCGTGAGACAGCTCTGACCCCAGGCCAGAACTTAGCAAGGATCAGTGGTGGTGAATTGAACCCTGGGCCATGGGCGCTACTTTGCACAAAGCTCATTCTTGAGATGAAGGTTGGTTTAAGAAAGTGGCGCCAGCAGCTGTGTAGACAGGCAAGTGGTGAGAACAGCCCTCCCTTGTGTGATCTACAGGTATGGCCTTTAAACTCCCCTGCCCTGTGCCTGTGGAATTTGGCACCTTGAGACTGTTGATGTGGCTCCCTCCAACCCCCTACTTCACACCCCTCGGCCCAGCTCCACATAAGGTTAACTCATTTCTATAAATATGAGTTTATGGTAACTGGAGCCCTTGGATCCCAGTTTGTCCCAAGGTAAGCCACTGCCTTATTTTTCTAAGATAAACTTTTTATTTCAGAATAGTTTTAGAAAAACTGTGAAGGTAGCACAGACTTTCTCACAAATCCCTGCACCCAGTTTCTGCTGTTACTAACATCTTACATTAGTATTGTACCTTTGTCACAGTTACTGAACTGATTTTGACACATTGCTATTGACTAAAATCCACACTTCATTCAGATTTCCTTAGTTTTTGTCTCATGTCCTTTTTCTGTTCCAGCGTCCCATCCAGGATGCCACATGACATTTAGCTGTCATGTTCCCTTAGGCTTCTCCTGGCTGTGACCGTTTCTTAGACTTTCCTTGGTTTTGATGACCTTGGCAGTTTTGAGGAGTACTGGCCAGGTATTTTATGGCAAGTCTTTCAATTGGGATTTGTCTGATGTTTTTCTCACGACTACACAGGGATTATGAGTTTTGGGGGGAAGACCACAGAGATAACCGCCACTCTCATCACATCATATCAAGGGCACACAACATTACTTGTCACCATCGGTGTTGACTTGGTCACCCGGTTAAGGTGATGTTTGTCAGGTGTCTCTGCTGTAAAGTTGCAGCCTCCCCTCCCCCTCTCTTCACCATCCTCTTTGGAAGGAAGTCACTATGGGTAGCCCATGCTTGAGCAGCGGGGAATGACTAGCAGACTAGCTAATTGAATTATACATGAGAGATTTGTCTATTCTGCCCTGTTTATTTAATTATTCAACTTATATCAGCATGGGCCAGTGGACATTTATTTTATACTTTGGTTTAGAATCCAGTACTACTTTATTTTATTGCTCGATTGTTTCAGCTTTGGTCCTTGAGAGCTCTTTCAGCTCCCTTTGACCTACCCCCGTCATTGGAGGCAGGGAGTAGGTTTTATATTTTGAGCACTTCTTGACTTTTCGGCACCACAAGATGTTTCAGGCTCATTTTATTATCTCCTAGAATCTGCTGTCTCTTCAAGGCCACTGCCTCTTTAGTGTACATTTCCTCCCAGTGTGTTGATACAGAGTTATATGAATGGGTTCAAGTTTTTTCTTCCCTTGATGGTTAGTCGTAGTCACTGAAGACTCCGGCCTTGGCTGAGATGGAGATGCACCCAGGGAACCCACTGGGTGAGTCCTGGGAGTTGACCCCAAAGGCAGGTGGTGTATCTCTTCTCACCCCTTCTTACTTCTTGTAGCCCTGATACTTTGATCCCAAAATGCTTGGATTTGGTATTTACTCTGGAGTTTACTATCCAGTTGGGAAGATGAGGTACATAATTGTTCTCTAGTTCAGGTGCTAAGTTCTCCAGCCAAGCCTTCCAGGACTGGAGGTCTCATGGTCTGGGCCAGTGTTCTCCCGCTGCCATTCAAAAACAGACCTCCCCTTTGGGAGGGTTTGTGGCTCTAGGCAGGCTCAGGGCAGACTGTCACTTTGAGCTGTTATCTTGAATCACTGAATAGCTTAAATCCTTCAGTTGTACTGTCATCCCTCTGAAGATGTGTAACCCAAGCCCTTCTGGAAATGCTAACTTGGGATCTAAAGCAGAGCTGCTTTACAAGCCTCTTGCCTTCTATTCATAGCCCCATGTGTGTCCCCTTCAGGTGGCACTGTCAGAAGCATCCCAGGTGTGGGGGAGGGCGTGGGTGGCCTCCCTAACCATGGCTGCTTTCCTAGTCATCAAATTGCTCTCTGAGCTGCTCAGAAGGCTGTGGTGATTAATGAAGCCAATTTCCAAACCTCTCACATTTTCAGGCTGGTTTTTTAAAAGGAACTCTGGTTTCTTTCTCAGCTGTCCTAGTCGTGTCCCCTCCCCCTCTCCACAACTGAGCTCCTTCTTCCCTTTCCTGAAAGAGGTTCTGAGATGGAAAGAATGGCATTTGGGCTTTAAGACACTTTGTGTTGTGAGCTCTTTTTTTGTTTGTTTTGTTTTTAAGGGGTTATGCTTTGCCTGAGTGGGGGCTTGAACTCAGTGCTCATTTGTTTGGATGGTGGTGGTCCTTCCTCTGTTCTTGTGGCTCAAGAAGCCAGTCTTCAGAAAATACAAGGTTAGGGTTGTTCACAGGTCATAGGACATCAGGTGTGAGCTGGGCCTTTTTCTGGGACACTGGTGAAGTCACCTCAGTCTGTGCAGGCTGCTATCCCGAAATACCACCAACTGGGTGGCTGATAAACAGGGAGATGGATTTCTCACAGTTTTGGAGGCGGGAAGTCCAAGCTCAGAGTGCTGGCATGCTCAGGTTCTGGTGAAGGCCCTTCACCAGGTGGCAGAATGCTCACTTCTCCCTGTGTCCTCATATGGTGGGGCAGGGGGTGAGGGAGCTCTCTTGAGCTTCTTTTATTTTTTATTTTATTTTATTTTATTTTATTTATTTATAAAAAATTTTTATTAAGGTATGATTGATATATACTCTTATGAAGGTTTCACGTGAAAAAACAATGTGGTTACTACATTTACCCATATTATCAAGTCCTCACCCATACCCCACTGCAGTCACTGTCCATCAGTGCAAGTTGCCAGAGATCCACTATGTCCCTTCTCTGTGATACCCTGTTCTCCCCGCGATCCCCCACACCATGTGTACTAAACATAACACCCCTCGGTCCCCTTCTCCCTCCCTCCCCACCTGCCCTCCCATACCCCTCCCCTTTGGTAACCACTAGTTCATTCTTGGAGTCTCTTGAGCCTCTTTTAAAAGGGCACTAATCCCTATCATGAGGGCTCTGCCCTCCTGGTCTGATCACCTCCCAAAGGCCCCACCTCCAAATGCCATCACAGTGAGGATTAGATTTCAGTATAAGAGTCCTTAGGGGGACAAAACATTCAGACCTTTGCAGTATTGTCTCCAAACGAGGGGCATTGAAGGATGGGGTCCAAAGAAACCGAAAGCCAAAGGAATGCATAAATATTGTGTGAACGTTCCAACTGAGGGATACACTCCCTTCGCAGGGACATTTCAGAGTGCTTGCTGTGAGCCAGGCCCTTTGCTAAGTCTTACATGCATCCACTTCCCAACAGCCCTGGGAAAGGGGTCCTGGCCTCTCTATCACACATGAGGAAATGGGTTCAGTGACACAGCACACGCTTGCCCTAGTAAGAGGTGGCTCCAGGACTCAGACTGAAGTGTATTTGACTCCAGCATTTGTGCTTTTAGCCCCTGTGCAGAAGGGATCCAAGAGGTCCTATCTGGTGGTGAGATGTCTCCTTGGGTCCGAGCCTCTGGCAGACAGAGGTGTATGTAAGCCTTCAGCTGCCCTTTTCACTCAGCAAACCTAACCAGGCCTATATTGCAGGCTTAGTTCACTTCATTTATGAGTACCTACTGTGTGTCAGGCTTAATGTTCTCTGAGAAACCTAGAGACCAGCCTTTGAAACTTTTGTTGTGTGATCCTTTTCACCTGCAACAATGCCTTTAATTTCTCTCACCTTCTCCAACCCTCAAGCCCCCAAGTTCTCCAACCTCTTGCCATCTACAACAGTCTGACAAAATTTGGGGCCATGGAAATAATAATGTGATTCATTCATTGAAACATGTTTAGACCCGTTCATTGCCTTACTTCTTCCCCTGGCACCATTCTACATTTTGGTCAGCAAGAATTAAGAAAGAAACAGCCTAAAACATTGTTCTTTGGCACCCAGGTCCCTGAGAGGAGGCACTGCTCCTCAGATCTCACAGTGGGAACTCTGACCTTGTTGCTCGCTGGTTGGGCAGCCTCTGACCCCAGTGTGTGTGATGTCTGAGCAAGAGGAATCTTGCTTGCTAGTGTCTGCTCACTGAGTTCTTTTTCCTCTGCTTGCCTCTCAAATATGACATCTGCCCTCTGCTCTCTGTTTAGGAGAAAGAGGGCAGTGAATTCAGTTGTCTTCCTTTTGGTTTTTGTAAAGACGGGAAGGGTTTGTGAGAGGTGTCCGGTATATTTGTTGGTGTGGGTAGATGGATGAACAGGTGCTGCTGGGGACCCTGACTTCAGCAGAGGTTTGGAGTCTTTCTGGACCTGAGGTGGCAGCAGGAGTGGCAGCTGTCGTGGCTGGTCCTCTTGGCCCCTGCAGTGCCCCTCCTTGGTACAGGGAAGATGGCCCTGCATTGATGGGATTCCAGTTAGAACTGCCCTAAGTAAATAGTAACTGTGCGAGGGGAACAAATGCAGGGAGTGCACAGAGAATTAGTAGGCAGGATGTGCAGCTGCAAACAGTCCCCTGTCTGTCTGTCCTTCCTCACAAATGCCTGGCTCCTCTGTCTACCAGAAGGCCCAGTGAATAAGAATCCCAGACCTGCCCCTGAATCCTGGGGCCCTTTTGTGGTCAGTAGGAGCAGACCACACTAACCAGGCTGTGTCAGCAGGTCCCTGGAGATGGCCGCCTGCCCCTCAACAGTCTTCCTCCCATGGGCACAGGAAGAAAGGAAGCCAGACTGGAGGTTTCCATCCTTGGCCTGAAAGTTAGCACTGACTCTGTTTCTTTCAGCCCCTCTAGAGAACCCATCTGTTGTGGAGAGCTGAGAAAGCAGCTTGCAGCTCAGGAGAAGACTTCCTGGCATTCTTGCTGGGGTAGGGCTCTGGGAAGCTGGGGATCTATCCGTCAAGGGTTCCTTCTACCTCATTCAGCTTGGCATCTGTCCTGAGTGACACAGCAGACCTCCTGCACTGGGGAAAGGCCTGCAGGAGCAGGTGTGCTCTGTCCTGTCTGGCTCCTGGCAGAGCTCCAGGGTCAGCCTGGACAATGTGGCAAAGGACCACTTGGTCATGTGCCTCCATTAAGCCTCTTGGTGCCCCTGCACACTAGCCCCTTTGGCTGGTGTTGGTACAGTTGGTGGCCTCAGCCAGAGCTCTTGTGGGCTCCACTGGGGCCTTGCTGTGGTGCAGAAGTCTAGGCCCTCAGCCCAGAAGAGTCTTATCATGGAAAGGGGAGTGAGACGAAACTGATCCCAGTTAAGGGAATTGGGTGGGCTGGGGAAGATTGAAGGGCCTATTCCAATGGTAGGGGACCCAGCTCACTCCAAGTCCCCCGCTGGGATGATTTCCTTCCCTTCCCCCTGGAAAGGAGTCATTTTGTGGTTGTATAGAGGAAGCACCCCCCTCTCCTGCTGCTGTCTCCCCTATGCCCCCTACTTACTGATAACCCAGGCCTGATATGCCCATCAGAGGTCTCCCCAAAGCTCAACCTGGGCTATTAAGCTTCTGGCTTCCAGGGCCAAGATTCCTCTGTTATACTCTCAGGTGAGACACAGGTCTATGTGTAGCAATCCCATAGCCTTGGTCACATGGGAAGACACCCCCTCTCTTTGATACCAGTACCCCCACCCCTAAACCACTTTTTTCTCTGCAGATATTCTATTCTCTGGACTCATTGGGGAGTGCAGAGCATCACCCCATGGTCAACTTTCTCCCCATCAAAAAGATATAAATATCAGCTTCTCTTTTTATGATCTTGAAGCTTTAAACAATTTTCAAGTTCTTTAGCCCATAGTTAAGTACAAACAATAAATATATTCGTAATATATATGCAGCAGCCACACTAGCACTGAATCCTATTGCCCCGTGTTTGGCTGGGTATCTATGTTCTTTCAATACTCTTTGAATTCAGGTATCATCTCTTTTATTGTCTTTATTCTGAATTTTGTTATGCTAAAAGAGGCGGCAGAAAATATTTTATATACAGGGAAGCTAGATTGGTTTCATGTAATTTGTAAGTTTTAATTTCTCATTGTTATATGCAAAATTCTATACCAGAAATGTTTTTTACTGACGTATAACTTACAGATAGTAAGGTTTACATATCTTAAGTAGGCAGCTTGATGGATTTTTACATTTGTATACATCCATGTATCTACCTCCCAAATCAAGATATAGAACTTTTCCCTCCAGCTGTGTCTTGTTTTTTTTTTTTAGTTTGACGCAAACTGATTTTTCTGTAGTCAAAAGCCATATTTTATTAAGCGTACATGGAAAGTGGCAACACCCATAATTCACAGTGGATGCAGACATTGTTAATATCTGGAGTGTTCTATTTCTGACTTGGGGAGCCTTGCTGGGATTGTGAGTCCTGGGTTTGGGCTCTGCCACCACCTGCCTGTAACTCTGGGCAGGTCACTTAGCCTCACCTCCATCTCCTTGTCTGTAACTGGGAAGAGAAGGGTTAAGTCTTCAAGGACTTTTTGAGCTGTGACAATGAGTCAAGTATTATGGATATGTAGAGTGTCATGTATAATGAGTTTTGACCAATGAGTCAAAACCAGGTAGTTAGGCTCTTAGTACTTAGAATAAGCCTGCCATTTGTTGGAACCTTAACTTTGGCCTAATACTGTGCTGTACACACTGAGTTGTTTTATTTAACCTTTACAACAACCCTTTGCTATGGGTATTAAATCACAACATTTTATAGATAAGGCACTGAAGGTGACAGTAGTCATTTGTCTGACTTTGCGAAGGTTCCTCAGCTAATAGACAGTGGAACCAGGCTTTAACCAAACCCAGTTGAGCCTCCTGAGTCCTAACCTTCTAGTTGTGCTGGGGAAGAGTGGTGGGTACTTCCGTGGCTCATGGCTTGTGTTGCTTCAGAATCTTCTTTCCTCTGGGTCTGCAACCTGCTAGAGGCCTGGGTAGTCCTGCGGTGAGTCTGCCCACTGGTCCTGTGTGCCAGTAGTGGTGGTTTTCTTTGATGAAGAGCTGTGCTCCAGGGTCTATGGGTAAATCATCTCCCTGGCTAATCTCAGCTTTATAATGTCTTTCACTTTAGCCTTTGAACATGACTGCCTCCCTTCCAGTGTCCCATGTAAGCTAACAAGTTGCTTCTGCTGTTGTCTTCTCTTGACCAACTCTTGTGGTGTTAATTATTCAGGAAAGCTTTTTTCCAGAGGAAAGCATAGCTAAAGAGTCACTGGCCTGAACCCCTTTCAGGGGGCCCTGGGGTTGGGTCAGTTGATAGTTCTTATCACCCCCAAGCTAACCTTGAGTGAGCCGGTCTGGGCTCAGCCTCTGGTCAACAGAGTCTGATTGGTTTCCCTAATCAGCTCACTATCCAGGCCGTGCCAGGATTGTCAGCTAGAGGAAGTTTCTGAAGCAAACAGGAAGCATGAGAGACACCCATCAGCTGGAACTGCTCACCCATTTACCAGGAAGGAGAAAAGTATGAAGTGGGTGACTTCATGGATTAGAGAAGAGAAAGGTGAAAATTTCAAATGGAGGCTGGGGGACGGGCAACATTCCAGCAGCATCTGGAGAAGGCTTCAGTTGTTCAGGGAAGCCAGCAATCAGTCCCCACCCGCAGGCTGATGGAGACCTGTATTGTCCACAGTGCTGATCTGGGGGTGTCTTTCTGTCTCCTGCATTCTTTCCTCCTTCCTGTATCAACTAGCTCTTGTGCTTAAATGGAGTGCCTAGAATCACTTAGGGGACTTATTTTTAAATCATTGGTTTCTGGACTCCACCTCTAGAGATTTTAATTCACTTGGCCAGGGTTATTTTCTAAAGGCCCTGAATGATTCTGATGAAAAGTGTTTGAGACCCACTGACCTGTAGTGTCCAGAGCAGAGGAAACTCAAAGGAAGAACAGTGTCTTACTTTTTCTTTCTCTCTCTCCTGCCCTTGGCCCCAGAACCGGCTGGGGATATGCCCATCATGCCTGTTAATGAGGCCAGAGTGTTTAGGAGCTCCAATCGCTCTGTGCTTCCGTGTGCATTACGGGGAAAGGGTGGACTACCTCTTGGTCCTTGCATTCTCTCCTGTTGCCTGTGATGACACAGGGTTGGGAATTCTCATTCTCCGCAGCTTCTGAACAAACCTCCTGATTGGAGGGAGTGGCGAGCAGGTCATAGCAAGGAGAGTCTTTTTGCTGTGGGTCTGAAGCTCCACCACATCAGCAGCTTCCTGAAAATATCCAGGAGGAAATTCATCCTACTTGTGTGTATTTCCTGATGCTGGAGAAACTGGTTAAAAAAAAAATATTTGGGCAATTCTGTGCCTTGTAAGAAACTTAGACTACAACTTTAGCTCTTAAAGAGAATTTTATTTTTGTCTGAAAGAAGACTTTTGCTGTGTCAATTTTGGTTGTAATTGTGTTACCTTACTGTACCCAGGGATAGTTCTTGAGGAAAGAGTCCAATAGTGAAATTCCTTCCCATAGGAGGCAGGCCAGCTCAGTGCATGAATTCACCTTTACCCCTGCCAGGGGTACATTCTTGGGAGGGGAGGACATTTTTTCTTAAATTGGGAGGGTTTGTGGTTAAACAGGCTGCCTAGAATCACTTGGGGATTATTTTTAAAACATTGATTTCTAGACTCCACCTCTAGAGATCTGAATTTAGTTGGTCAGGGTTATTTTCTGTATGCCCTGAGTGATTCTGGGTGTGAGGTTCTGGGTATGGCCATTGCCTGTCTTAGACACCTTATTGTCTCCCTGTGCCCTTCATCACAAAATCAGCTTCTTCCAAGCTCTATTATCTGAGAAGGTTCAACACCTCTGTTCATGTGACCACCAAGTGGGGCCAGAAAAACCTCGCGACAGCAGGCCAGAAAAACAGCCATGGGTGCCTGCTCAGGTATCTGGGAGGCAGGACCAGCAAACAGGAAGAACATGTCATCAGCCAGTTTGTGCCAGGCAGAGCACCTACACCACTTTTTAAAAATATAGGTACCAGGTCTCCTTCAAACCTGTATCAGAGCCTCCCGGGTTTGGCTGTGCAGACAATTTTGACGTGCAGACAGGGCTGAGAAACCCTATATGAGAGTTATTTGACTCTGCTTCTGGCTTATTAAAAAAAATAAGATTCTGTCTGGGCAGGTCTAGAAACTCACTGATGTGATAGGGACAAGGCTTGGATGTTGTTTCTATTTTTATTGACTTGTAGGTGCTGGCTTCTCCTCCCATAGCCCTTAGCCCCGGCTGCTTTTGTGTTTTTGGAATTGGGTCTTCATCTTCTGTCACCCTTTGCCCGCTCATTCATCCCTCCTCTAGGGGCATCCCTCATTCATGCCCCAGACACTCTGCTGTCCAGCCGAGATTGTGTGTCATGTGGATTCGTGGTAACAACCAACTTGTAATTCCACTGTGGTTTTCCTCTGTCACTCTGCCCGGCCCTGGGCGGCTCCTCCCACTATTGGGAGTACTCAGGCACAGCAAGATCACCGGGACTGTCAGTGGAGCTAGGCCTTGCTGGGGGCCAGCAAAGCTGCTGCCACAAAAAGAGAGCCTCATTTACCCAGCAACCCGAAACCCATCCAGAGAGTGGGCGTTTCTTCCACCTTTCTTCCATCTGCAGGGAAGACAGGATGACACATGAGCATGCAGGCTCTGTCACCTGTCTTCTGGGTGGCCTTGAGCAGGACCTTTAATTATGCAAGTATCAGGCTATTTGAAAAGTGGGAGATTGTTTTAAAGCTGAAAGGAGATAATGTCTCTGCAGTTGCTCATGTTCACTGTCTCTGAAAACTATTTCATTTAGTGAGCACTCTGAATTCCCAGTATGTACCTGGGCATTATGAGGTAGGCATCTCAAGGCCAGAAGCACAAGCCTTGCCCCAAGTGCCATGGACTCTTGCAAACATCATCGGCAGGGGTGAAAGGAGAAAGCATCTTGAACTATGAAATGTATCAAAACTGGCATTTCTTGTCACTCATTGAGCCCTCCCATACTTAACTTAACTCCCATAACTTAACTTAAGAAAGGGGAAGAAGTGGCCCCCCTTTCAAACCTCTTTTCCTTTGGTGCTGTCCAGAAAGGAAACTGTTTGTTCCTGGCTAGTGAATCATTCTTCCTGAAGCCCACTTTTTAAATGAGTCGCCAGGAAAGCTTGGGTGTGAAAAATGATTTCGGGTTGAACAAAGCAAGCCCCTTGCTGTCAGCTTCTTGCAGGAGCTTCCCACAGATGGCCCTCACGTCAGTCCACCCCATCCTCTGACTGTGAAGGGAATGCACCTGCCTTGCTCAGGAGGGCAGGTTGGGCTGTCCTGGGGACCTTGTTCCAAGGGCCCCTCCCACGTAGGCTCCCATCATGCAAAGGGCAGTCTTATCAAAACCTTTCCTCTCCAACTTAGGTTCAAATGCTGTACCGTGTTCAGGACATAACACCTATGTACTCATGTGGAAAACATTCTGTGTATATTCTGATACCTTTTAGTGTAAGTCTTCTAGAGGCTTCTAGAGGTGGGCTCCTCACCCTCAGTCTCCAAAGCTATCACTAGCCGAGTGACTAAGATGACAGTGCTGGAACACCAGCTGCAGGGGTGCGGGTCTTGATGGCCCGTGTTTGTCTCCACCCTCCACACCTCCCCCTTGTTCACCCTCTGCCTCTGCCAGTAGAGAATGGAGCTGAAGTCTCTATTTAAAAGGGAGATTTGGCAGCCATTCTGTCTGCCAGTGGAACTCTCTGGCTTTGGTGTGTGGTTTTGTGTGTGTTTTGTTTTTTAATGTGTGTGGGATTTCTGGCCCATCAAAAAAGAGAACTGTGGGGAAGAGGCTCAGGGTGAGGGAGTGAAATGGGGCTTTGATTCCAGTGCATAGTCCAGCCTCAGACTGAGAAAGCTGGTCAGTCCTGAAGATGGCAGGGCAAAATGGCTATTCTGATCACAGCTTACCTGGCCAGGTCCTGGCTCCTGAGTGCCCACAAGGTTGGCCAGGCACCTGTCTAAGGAGCTTCTGCCAGGACTCCCTGTGCCCTGGCAAGCCTCACCGCCCACTCTGGCTTTGCACAGAAGCAGGGTCTGATCTTAGCTATCAGACTACAAGTTCACCATTTATTGATTTAAATCCTAGAGCCTTCCTGTGTGATTTTTTTGCAAAGAGCCTGTTTACTTAATTGTCACCAGGCTGGCACACACCCATTCTTCTCCTGTGTGTGTTTATTTGTGTATGAGTATATATATATATTTGGGATTGGGAAGTCACTGTGTTTTTCTCAGAACCATGAACCTGAAGTTGGGTGACCACTTTTCTCTTTACCACTCAGGGTTGTAGAGCACATAGATGTGTGGTGCAGCCTAGTTAGTGCTCTTCTCCTAACTGCTAGGGGGGGGGAGTCGGGGTGAAGGGAGGCACAGCCAGGTGCTCAGGGAGGACAGAGGGAGAGACTGTGAGTTAAGAAGGGCTCGCTGTGCACCTGTGTCCAAACTGACCTGGTACTTCTGACTCTTCCCTGCAGTTGGAGACCCCCCTCCCCACCAAGTGCCTCTTTGCCCAGCACTGGCCCCTGCCCCCACGCTCACTGGTACCACTACAGCCGGACGGGCCATGGCGGGTCGGGGAGGTGCAGCACGACCCAATGGACCAGCTGCAGGAAACAAGATCTGTCAATTTAAGCTGGTCCTGCTGGGGGAGTCTGCAGTGGGCAAATCCAGCCTCGTCCTCCGCTTTGTCAAGGGACAATTCCACGAGTACCAGGAGAGCACAATTGGAGGTGAGTGGGCACAAGGAGGTGTCTGGGGCAGCAGCACCCCTTCCTCATCTGGGCCCCGGAATTGAGTCCAACAGCTGGTCTCCATGCCAGAGTCCCAACAAGCATCTAATAAGAATTAGCTGGGAGTTAAAAACTGGCTTCCTCTCCTGCTTCTGCCACTTTATTCTTTGTGTGGCCTTGGCTAAGTCCCTTCCACTGATCTGGCCTCTGAGAAGGGAGAGGCCAGGTCTGGACCGCTCAGGGTCCTTCTTACTGTGCCAGGCAGTGCATCTGCCCCAGCCTCTCCCACTCTCCAGAATGGGGAAATGGCCTAGTGAGTGGGCTGGCATTTCTGAAGCTGACCTTTCCCCTTTCTTCAGCTCAGAGCCCGTCATTGATTTCCCAGTGGTCAGCATTTAGGATGTAAAGGTCTGAACGCAGCCTCCTGCCTCAGTAGCCAGTACAAACCTCATGGGGCCTGGGCCGACCTTGGGCTTGAGTCATCCCTTCTCTACCCTCTTGGTTGGCAGGAGGTTTCCAGGCAGCTGGAAACAAAACGGGCTGGGTCAGCAGTCTTCTGCTGCCTCCTCAGCACTCGAGTCAGGAGCTGGAGAGGGGGAAGTGAGGCAGCACCTCAGGCCCCTTGGGGAGGTGGGGGAAGGGCAGACAGGGAGCAGGGGCTTTCTGCACGGAGCTCCCAGGGAGCTGGACCTGCGCATCACGGTTCTGCGGCTCCTCCTCTGAAGCACATGCCTGGGGGTCATATCAGAGGGTGGCCAATCAGGAGTAGGTCAAGGTCAAACCTGGGGGTGGTGGCTAGCCAGGGTGCCTGGAGGTGGCAGGGGTGGTTGGGAACTGGCTACCCGGCCTCCGCCTGTCAGTGGAACAGCGTGTACTTTCAGGCGTCCCCAGCATAGCTAGAGTGTGTGAGGGTGTCCTCAGGAAACTAAAGGCGAGTGACACCCCTGGGCTGGAGGTGCCCAGCTGGACTGTTCTCTCTGAGGGGAGTGAGGAACAGGAGGAGTGAGTGGGCCCACCCTTCTGTGATTTGGAGCCAGGTTTCCCCTGGCCTTCCCCTCCTGCCCCTGCTCACTCCTCTTCAGAGAGTGCTCTGAAGTGCGAGCAGGCTTCCCTTCTCCTCCTGCCCCTGCCTAGTGTGGGTTTATAAAATCTGTGCAATCCCCAGCCCCTCACATACACAGAAATACAGGCTCCGCAGGGCCCTCTCTTGCCTGCTCTCTGGGCCCATCTCAGCAGAAAGCTCCTAAGTGCCAGAGCGCATATGCGACAGTGGAGCTATGTGAAGGTGGCTTCGCTTGTTCCTTCTTGCCTGGTAACACCACCTTCCCTCTTACAGCGGCCTTCCTCACACAGACTGTCTGCTTGGATGACACAACAGTCAAGTTTGAGATCTGGGACACAGCTGGTCAGGAGCGGTATCACAGCCTGGCCCCCATGTACTATCGGGGGGCCCAAGCTGCCATCGTGGTCTATGACATCACCAACACAGTAAACATTTTCTCTTCTCCACCCTCTGTTCCTAGGTGGGATGTGGGCAGACTTCCTCTGTTGTTTGGGGGTATCTCACTAGAATCTCTGGGATGGTGACATCTTAAGACACCTTGGCTCTGCCAGTTCAAGCTTTAGTGAGTGGCCTGGGCAGAGTGCCTCCTTCATCCATTTGATAGTCTTGCCCTGTCTTCCCAGGATACGTTTGCACGCGCCAAGAACTGGGTGAAGGAGTTACAGAGGCAGGCCAGCCCCAACATCGTCATCGCACTCGCGGGTAACAAGGCAGACCTGGCCAGCAAGAGAGCCGTGGAATTCCAGGTGGGGACATGTGCAGGCCTTGGGGGAGGAATAAGCCTGCTCTGCTCAGCTTCGCCTAGGCTGCTCAGGGGCTTTGCAGGGGGCTTTGTTAGGAGGCAGCAGAGGAGTTTATATCTTCTATCCTCTTGAGACTCGAGCATGGGCCTAATGGAATTGTCTGCCTCTCCTTTCATTTTTGTTAGCAGTATGGTGTGCATTTGGAGAGCTAAAGCTTCTGCTTATTTTTTCTGTTAACTGACTTCTTAATGAAACATACTGCAAAGTACCTATTTTCATGTAATACTTTAAGTATTTAAGTCATTAAAGTATTAAGTACAATTTAAACAGTATAAGAAGGTATGTAGAATGAAATTTAAGTCTAACCCTAGAAACTCAATCTCTCTTCCCCCAGGTGCCTCTTAGTTTGTCTTCCCAGAAGTGTGCACCTGAGTGTGAACCCCTTTCTGCATACAGATGGGATTGTGCTCCACATACTGTGTATTTATTACCAGTCCCTAAATGATGGACTTCTAGGTTGTTTGTAATAGCAAAAGACTAACACAATGCTGCAGTCAGCATCCACATACTTTTGTGTTTGTCCAAATGTGCAAGTATATATAGAGAATGACTTTCTAAAACTCTTCCCTAGCCTAGTGATTTTGAAGAGCAAGAAGGCAGAAAGGACATAGGGAAATCTGAGCAAAATATTGCTGATGCTTGTGAGCTGAGAGGTGCTTTATGTGAGGAGGGGAGCTTGGGGTATGGTATGGGTGTCTTGGGGAGCCCATAGCAAGAGAGCATTAGGCCTGAAAACCTCTGCGTTGTCTCTACTGTATATAAGGCACAGTGATGAGGGAAGACTTTTACCCTGGGCCCCCACCATCTGTCAACATTTCCCTCCCACCCACTCTCTCACCTCCATCCAAATCAGGAAGCACAAGCCTATGCAGACGACAATAGTTTGCTGTTCATGGAGACATCAGCAAAGACTGCAATGAACGTGAATGAAATTTTCATGGCAATAGGTAAGCTGCCTCTCCTGCCTCTCCTTACCCCTCTCTACCAGGGGCATACCGCTGGCCTGCTATTCTGTACAAGGTCTGTGGAGTCCCTTCACCAGCAGACCTTTTTTTAATATACTGATAAAACCATTTTTAATAATATTCTGATGAAATAACTCCCAGATGTAGGTGGTTCACCCCAGAAGTTTCTAAAACCTGGGCCAAAGTCTCAACATATCACTTCCTAACCCTTTAGCTTACCACCCACCTAAAACCCTACATCACTGTCCACCTACCCACTTCTTAGGATTTGTGAGTTCATTTGGCTCCAGAGTCATCCTGCCTGAGTTTGAATCCTCATTCCACCACTTTGCAGTCTTGGGCAAGAGCAGTTTAACCTTTTTTTGCCTCAGTTTCTTGAAATAGTCAGAATGCTCCTGGCACATAGAAGCGATGCCCTTTATATGTTAGTTAGCACTGATTGGGTGGTACAGGCCAGATTCTACTCAAGTGGACTGGGGAGAGAGTATTAGGGACCCCCACAAACACATTTTTTTCCTCTTCTCCCAAAGCTAAGAAGCTTCCCAAGAATGAGCCCCAGAATGCAGCTGGTGCTCCAGGCCGGAACCGAGGCGTGGACCTCCAGGAAAACAACCCAGCCAGCCGGAGCCAGTGCTGCAGCAACTGAGCCCTCTTGCCTACCCACTGCCCCCACTTCCTCTGCCTGAACAACCCGACTGGAATCCACTCTAACCAATCGCACTTAACAACTCGGGCCACCGCTGGGGGGGCAGAGGGAGGGGTCCACCATGATTTCTCCATATAATTTTGATCATAGGCCGGAGTGAGTTATTCCACCTGCACCTTTCTGTACAAATACTAATTCAATTTTAAGTCTTAAGTCACTTTTTTAATATATATGATCTTCTGTTCTTCCCACTTCCTGCCCTTTCTACTGCTTCCCCACCCTTCCCTGCTGGGTATAGCCACATGCCCATTACCCTGACCCTTGTATGTGGGGAGGCTGGGGTTGGAGCAGTTATCCCTCTTTCACTCTTGCTGATTAGCAGACTCAGCAAAGAGTGTCCATATCCTTACCATGTGTGGAGTGGGCTTGGTTCTGGGTGGTGGAGCAGGCCCCCGAGGCTAGGGAAGGGAGAGACAGCCCTTCACTCAGTGGGCTGTTACCAGACTGAAGCCCACTTCTCACCCATTGACTCACAGCTGGGAGAGAAACCACAGCATTATTGTGAACAGCCACAAACCCGTTGCCCACAACCCTCTCCACCCTTGTCCTTGGTCGCCCTGATCTCTGGCTCTGAGCCCTATTCTGACCAAATCATGATGATGAGTATTTGGGGGGGTGGGGGGTAAAAGGGGAGTGGGAGGGGATGGAACCAACTTTTTCTGTATTTTGTATTGTATGTTTTCTTCAACATGTAACCAATCAGTATCTTGTCAATATAGTCAGCCGATCGATCGACCTCCTGCTTGTCTTCCTTGTCTTTTCTCTGGCCGAGTTCAAACGACCTCTCTAGATTACTTGAAGTTAATTTAAAATGAACCATTGAATCTTGTTAAAAGCTTCCCACAGTCCCAAAGTAAGGGGATGCTGGTAGTCATGGAACCAAGAGAAGGAAGCCCTTATATTACCACCTCTAATGGGGTGGGGTAAGGGTGACCTGTTGCTGAATCTCATCGAGTTTGAAGTTGGACTTTTGCATTCACTTCTCGCCAACCAGCTCCAGATTATATTGGGGTGATGAGCAGTCTGCATTTGAAAATAGTTGGTCTCCAAAACCAGAAGCAACCTCTTTGGGGGTTTTTGGTTAGTCTGTACCAGGGTTGTGAGGGACTGGGTCCTCTCACCTTCTTGCCTGAAGAGGAAGGAACACCAATGACCTCTGGAACCTAGGACTGGTCTTAAGGCCAAGAGACAGCCCCACACCAGGTCCAAGCCATGTTTCCCTGGGCTGTCCTGGCCCTCTGCTGGTTCTGAAGCCAGAGTCTGCTTGGCTCTCTGCTGCTCCCTGCTGGAGCTGTTGCTCAGGTGCCCAGGGCAGGAGCAATGTATTGAGGCCATGAGTTGAGCTGAGGGTCTGCCCCAGCTCCCAAGGCCAGAGGCCCAATTCTTGGTGGACCACCACCTGGAGGTGCCTTTCCTGCCTCCCTGGGCCCTTCACTTGGCCCCCCACTATCTTTGTTAAACATCCACTTTGACCCCAACCACGAGAAGAGACCACAGGATACTAAGGCTGCTGCTGCACACTATGGTTGCTTACTAGGTCAGACTGGGTTGGAAAGCTTCTTAGAGCCGCGGCTGCTGATTATTGGGTACGGTGCTATTTGGGCTTCAGGGGATGCAGCGCCTGGCACTGGCCTTGGAAGCACAGCTGACCTGAGGGAGTCAAGCTGTAAGTCATGGCGGCAGGATCCAGGCCCGGCAGTAGTTGTACTTGCCGGTGTACCTTCTGCGCCGCGCGGTAGCTGCAGCCATCGATTTGCCGCTGGCCTGTCACCATCAGATATCGGCTGTCCACTTGCACCACGAGCTCATCAGGGGTGAAGCCATGGGCATCCACTTTCATCTGGAAGCCATCCACTGCATGTACATCCTGCACAGCGGCCACATCATCCCTCAGCAGTCGCACTGGCATCGTGGCCACCTGGCCCTTGCCGGGGAGACCGCTACGGACTCAAGTGAGCAACTGCTGTCCTACCGCGCGAGGTGCTCGGCTTGGCACTCGGGCAGTGGCGCGCATGCCTGGAGAGGAAGGGCCCGTAGAGTTCTAGGTCAGCTGTGGACGTCTTACCTGCAAGGGTCAGGCTGTCAGCCGCCCTGGCATGCCCGCTACTGCTTTTATCTTGGATTTTGCCCCTTTCTGGGGCCCTTCCCCACCTCCATTACAGGGACTGGGCGGCCCAGGGCTGTGAACTGACTGGATGCCTAAACAAAGCTAGATGTGCTTAAGCCCGACCCTGGAGTAGTCACCAGCACAGAGGGGTGATGAGTTAGCCAAGTTCTTGCCCTTCCAAGAATCAGTCCTGTGGGCAAAAAGGACTATCCTCTGAATAGCGCTATCAGAATGTGACTGGAGTCATCCTTTCCTGGAATGTCCTGCTTTTCTCTGACCACGCACAATGCTGTGACAAACGGGGTTTGGAAGATGGACGCATTTTCCCGGTTTCCTTCACTCATCCTACTCTGGGGCTACTGTGACAGGCTCAGGGCTGGGCTCTAGGACCACAAAGATGAAGACGGGCCCTGCCCTTGAGGTGCCCACGGTGTAGGGAAAGAGAGTTGATTCCCTACACAGGGAAAGGCGCCCGCCCTCTGGCTCTCATCCCCACTTCAGTAGCCTCGTTCATGACCGACCACTGCCATGCCTCTGGGGCTCAGCGCTGTTATATTAACTCTATTCAAGTATAGTCTACATACAGAAAAGTGCACAGAAGGGTACATTTTAATTATCCCAAAGAGAATGCACTCGTGTAACCACTTCATAGGTCAAGGAACAGAACTTGCTCCTCAGTCCCCACCGTAGCTGCATTCTGTGCCCAGAAATATGTGGGACGGCGCGGGGGTGGGAGGAGATGTGCCGGAAAGCCAAGGCAGCCCCAGGCTCCAGGCCTGCACTTCCTCCCTCGGGCTTGGGAGGTGGGCAGAGCCCACTATTCCCCTAAACGGAAGCTTGTTTCTGGGATGCTTCTCCTTGTCCCCAAGAAGGCAGCAATCTTGACTATGCCGGAAGCCTTCAAGAGAGATTAGAAGTGAAGAGGCGTCAATCTGGGGTGCGAGCTAGGGCCTCACTTGGCAGTCTGGGATCAGAAAACAGGACCGAAAAGTCTGGAAGCTGGAGGCGAGGAGAACGGCGGTGTGAGACTACAACTCCCATCACGCTCCGGGGCAGCGACGCCTGCGCATTGAGCGCCGCTTGCCCATGCGGCCCTAGGGTTGGGAGCGCCGCGCCGCGCTCTGCTGTGGGGGAGGCCATGGCGGAATCTTCCCAGGCCTCGACCCCGGCGCCAGCTGCGCAGCCCCGTCCTCTTCAGTCCCCCGCCCCTGCCCCAACTCCGACTCCTACCCCCAGCCCGGCTTCGGTCCCGGCTCCGGTTCCCACTCCGGCACCAGCCCCCGTCCCAGCTGCAGCCCCAGTCGGGAGCACAGGGACGGGGGGGCCCGGGGTAGGAAGTGGGGGCACCGGGAGCGGGGGGGATCCAGCTCGTCCTGGCCTGAGCCAGCAGCAGCGCGCCAGCCAGAGGAAGGCGCAAGTCCGGGGACTGCCGCGAGCCAAGAAGCTTGAGAAGCTAGGGGTCTTCTCGGCTTGCAAGGTGGGGGCGGGGCCTTGGGTTAGAGGGGGCGGGGCTTGGGGCATCCTCAGGGCTCGGGTGGGGAATGGGGGTAAAGCTGTGGGGGGGATGGGCTTTCTGGTCCCCCAAGTACAGGGTTATTGACTGATCCTTCTGCCTCCAGGCAAATGAAACCTGCAAGTGTAATGGGTGGAAAAACCCCAAGCCCCCTACTGCACCCCGCATGGACCTGCAGCAGCCAGCTGCCAACCTGAGCGAGTTGTGCCGCAGCTGTGAGCACCCCTTGGGTAAGGCAGGTAGTGCCCTGGGAGCTCGGGGGGGACACAGCTGCAGGTGCTGGTCCTACTCGGACAGGATTACTTTAGTGCCACAAAGCTTCATCTCTGGAACTGAGATGCCTTCTAAGGAGGGATTAAGTTGGGAGGGTGTATGACCCAAGGGAGGAGAACAGAAATCTACCATCCCGAAAGAGACCAGGGGCCACCCCAGGGCTGACATAGGAGCTTCATTGCTGGTCACACTGGTTGAAGGGATGGAAGGGATATCTTGGCTGGTGATGAAGAGGGGCAGGAAGCCCTTTTGCTCTCTGTTCAGTCTTCCCAACTCTACCACCTATTCTTTTGGCAGCTGACCATGTGTCCCACCTGGAGAACGTGTCAGAGGATGAGATTAACCGGCTGCTAGGAATGGTCGTGGATGTGGAGAATCTGTTCATGTCTGTTCATAAGGAGGAGGACACAGACACTAAACAGGTCTATTTCTACCTCTTCAAGGTAAGTGTCTCCCCAGTGAGTGTGGATGAGCGAATGAGGTGAAGCTGAGGGTTCCACAGTTCTGAGCCCTGCTGACCTCTACTCCTCTTTCTCTTTCTCTAGCTCCTGCGGAAGTGCATCCTGCAGATGACCCGGCCTGTGGTGGAAGGCTCCCTGGGCAGCCCCCCATTTGAGAAGCCTAATATTGAGCAGGTGGGGTGAGGAAGGTGGTAAAAGAATCGGGAGCATTTTGGAGGAGTGGGGAGCTTGTGTTCCCATCCTCCTCAAGCTGAGAATAGGAGAGAGTTTCAGAGAAGGGAGAATGGTTTTTGCTAACCTCAGGGTGAGCATGGGGGTGAGGAGGGGACATAGTTTCTCTTCATAGAACATCCCAAAGTAAGGGGAGAGCCTTGCCCCTGTCCTCAAGAAGCACCTATTTTTGAATAAGAAGCCTCTGCTGGCTGCTCATACCTCCTTCCTGGTTTTGTTCCCCACCCACCCCTTCTCAGGGTGTGCTGAACTTTGTGCAATACAAGTTTAGTCACCTGGCTCCCCGGGAGCGGCAGACGATGTTTGAGCTCTCAAAGATGTTCCTGCTCTGCCTTAACTACTGGAAGCTTGAAACGCCTGCCCAATTTCGGCAGAGGTCTCAGGCCGAGGATGTGGCCACCTACAAGGTCAATTATACCAGGTAGGCCCAGCTGGGGACAGCATGCAGGGGAGTTTGTAGGCCTAGCCTGGGTTAGTGGTTTCCACTCTCACACCTCCTCCCCACTCCCTGCAGATGGCTGTGTTACTGCCATGTGCCCCAGAGCTGCGATAGTCTCCCACGGTATGAGACCACTCATGTCTTTGGGCGAAGTCTTCTCCGTTCCATCTTCACTGTTACCCGGCGGCAGCTCCTGGAGAAGTTCCGGGTGGAGAAGGACAAGCTGGTGCCTGAGAAGAGGACCCTTATCCTCACCCACTTTCCCAAGTAAGGCTCATTCTGGCCTATCAGGATTTTGCTCCAAGTTCACATCCTCCCTGTTGTCCCCTTTTTTCCAGGAAGGCTTCCTGGATTGGTCCCTCCTCTCCCTCCATGAGCCTTCTGGGATCTGGGTGTCTACCTGGCAGACTTGCCCATGGCCCAGATGCAGCTTGCTAGCATTTGCCTTTGCGTGTACTAGTCTGGGGATGGCAGGTACATGGCCCAAGTGCTAACATTACCCCTGCCCACACCCCTGGTAGATGTTACTAATTGTTCCCTCGGGGCCTGGACACAGCCTCAGAATCCTTCCCACTGAAGCACTCCAAGAAACCAGAGCTTACACTTGAGCTGAAACTGATTTCCATCCCTGTTTTAGTTCTTTCTGTAATATTTTCCTGTTTTGCCACACCTTCTTCTCATTTTAAGCTTGTAGCTTTCCAGTTGAAGAAGCCTTTACTGACTAATCTAGGCTCTCCAGTGCTCCTTTGCCACCAGGTAGAATAAGAGGTGGCAGGAGGAGGTGGATTCTGAGCCCCATTTTGACAAGGCCCAGAGTGACTTAGTGCCCTGCCTGGCCACAGCACAGGATGGCATTGGTTCAGACCCTGTCTCTCTATGCTATACATCGTGGCAGACCCGGACTCTGATCTCTTTCTGGGAGTCTTCTGCCCTCTTGCCTTCAACTAGGGCTCCCAGGAGGCAGGAGACTGTGCTTTCCCCTAGTCTGAAGGCAGAGGCTGTCTGTTCTTAGGCTCCCAGTTCCCTGAAGCAGGGCCTGTCTCTTTGGCCTGCCTCCAATCCCTCTGGTGTATAGCCCAGGCCGCTCCCTTGGTTGGAGGACAGTTGTGGGACAGACTGTACCCTCCCCACAGATTCCTGTCCATGCTGGAGGAGGAGATCTATGGGGCAAACTCTCCAATCTGGGAGTCAGGCTTCACCATGCCACCGTCAGAGGGGACCCAGCTGGTGCCCCGGACAGGTAGGTGCCCCAGCAGGCCTGGCAGCGCCTCTGCTCGGCCCTTGTGGCTGAGCTCAGCCCTGCTGTGGAAAAGTGGCTGTGAAGGGTAGCCGGGGGGGAAATGCATTGGGACTAAGTGTGGGTGGAGGGCCCTGATCCCTTTTTGGGACCTACC
Source organism: Manis javanica (assembly GCF_040802235.1). Lineage (NCBI taxonomy): Eukaryota > Metazoa > Chordata > Mammalia > Pholidota > Manidae > Manis > Manis javanica. The sequence goes on along the minus strand of NC_133159.1, from coordinate 161,111,248 downwards.
AGGGCCTTTGACCCCTATTCCCTGACTTCTCTGTCTTTCTCAGCTACAGTCAGTGCTGCAGTTGTTCCCAGTGCTCCCATCTTCAGCCCCACCATGGGTGGGGGCAGCAACAGCTCCTTGAGTCTGGATTCCGGAGGGGCTGAGCCTATGCCAGGTGGGTACTTGACCCCTGACAGTAATCCCTCCCTCCCCCAGCCTCTCTTGCTGTCCCTGGGAGACCTTGCCAACCTCTCCCCAGCAGGCGAGAAGAGGAAACTCCCAGAGAACCTGACCCTGGAAGATGCCAAGCGGCTCCGTGTGATGGGTGACATCCCCATGGAGCTGGTCAACGAGGTCATGCTCACCATCACTGACCCTGCTGCCATGCTGGGGCCCGAGGTGGGCAACTAGCTTGCTGACTGGTGTAGGGAGGGGGCCTCACCAACCTGAGACCCTAGCTCACTGCCCCTCCTCTGGTACCCAGACAAGCCTGCTGTCAGCCAACGCGGCCCGGGACGAGACAGCCCGCCTGGAGGAGCGCCGTGGCATCATTGAGTTCCATGTCATCGGCAACTCGCTGACGCCCAAGGCCAACCGGCGGGTGTTGCTCTGGCTTGTGGGGCTGCAGAATGTCTTCTCCCACCAGCTGCCGCGCATGCCCAAGGAGTATATCGCCCGCCTCGTCTTTGACCCGTGCGTCTGCAGGAGAACCCAAACCCCAGGGCACCAGCCCAGGCGCTTCGCCGGCCCTCCCCACTCCTCCCCCAGCCTCTTCCCGCAGTCTTTGAGTTCTTGCTCCTTGGTTCCCAGCACTGAGTAAAGCTCAGGCCTCCAGGGCTTTGGGGATGTGGGGAGCATCTGGGTGACAGGTGGGGGCTATGACCTGTTGCCTCTCCCCTCAGGAAGCACAAGACTCTGGCATTGATCAAGGATGGGCGGGTCATTGGTGGGATATGCTTCCGCATGTTCCCCACCCAGGGCTTCACAGAGATTGTCTTCTGTGCTGTCACCTCCAATGAGCAGGTCAAGGTGAGTGCATGCCCCCAGCCCCAGCCCCTGGCCACCACCTGCTTCTAAGTTTGAACCAGGTCAGAGCAGCAAGGCTGTCGTGCAGCAGCAGCCCCCACCCTTCTCTTGATGGTCAGACAGTTCCGCACTTCTCCACAAGGTGGCATTTGTGCTTTGATAACTGGCTTAAAAAAAAAACCTCTGACAAATGGAGCCCAAAAATCAGTAACAGTTTTAACCATTGAATTGCCTTCATCACAGGAACATTTACATCCGTTGAGGAGTTATTAATTTTTACAATAGCGCTGTGCTGGGTGGTAGTCGCCTTGGCTTCTAGCCTTTCACTGTCATAACAGACCACTAGGAGGGTCCCTGGCTCTCCTGTTCATGGAACCCAGCTCTGTGTTGTACCTCCTTGGTCCTGACATGAGGGTTCAGATGCTGCAGTGAGCAGAGCCCTTGTGATTTCCTTTCTCCTTTCCACCCAATACTGAGGCCCAGGGACTAGGAACCAGGGACCTGTGGGGAGCAGCCTCTTGGTTGGGTTTGAACCCTGGCCCTGCTGTGACTGGCTTGCCTGACCTTAGACACATTTCCTAACACACCTGAGTTTTGGTTTTTCCTTCTGTAAAATGCAGGTAATAATACCTACCTCATGAGTTAACTTGACTGGTCTGTAAAGTGCCAACACCACACATGGCCCAGAGTAGAGCATGCCTTCACTCTTCTCTCCATGAACTCCCCTGCCTCTGCCAGTTGCCCTTCCTCCTGCCTGTTCTGTGTCCCCTGGCTTCCTCTCCAGTCTGCTCCCTCCTCTCTGGCCCTTCCAGTGCCAGCCCTCCCCCCACACTCCCTTAAGCCCTGCTCTCTTCCCCCGCAGGGCTATGGGACTCACCTGATGAACCACCTGAAGGAGTATCACATCAAACACAACATCCTCTACTTCCTCACCTATGCCGACGAATATGCCATTGGCTACTTCAAAAAGCAGGTGAGCCTAGCCTTACCCCACACTTGCCCGCTGCCTGGAGCCAGGGGTTGTTCTGTCTAGCCCCCTGGTGTGGACGGAGTGGGAGTCCCTTTGTGTCCCCTGTCCCATCCAGCACCCACCTGTGGGGAAGTCCTTTATGCCCATCTTCCACCTTCCTGTTGCTGCCCCAGTGAAGAATAGGGTCCTGTAGGGCTGGTCAGAAGAATTGGGAGGCTCTTGGGGGCAGCTGACCAGGGGCCTTTTCAGGGATAGATTAACAGGTACTGCAGGAGGGGATCCAGGAACTGGGCAGGGGCAGAGGGGACACGGCATGCTCGGCCTCTCAGGTGCTCCTGGGGGCGGGGGGGTGATTTAAGTTGGGAAAGCCTTGCAGATGGATTGCATTATAACATCCACTCCCTAGGGCTTCTCCAAGGACATCAAGGTGCCCAAGAGCCGCTACCTGGGCTACATCAAGGACTATGAGGGGGCAACACTGATGGAGTGTGAGCTGAATCCCCGGATCCCCTACACAGAGCTGTCCCACATCATCAAAAAGCAGAAGGAGGTTGTGTGCACTTGCATATATGTCTTGGGTTTTTTTGTTAACGTGCACATGCATATGTGAGATGGGGACTGGCCAGGAGCTTGGTTCTTGCTTTAGAGGGGAGGTGCTTGGACTCAGTGGCAGCAGCTCTGTGGCCCTGAGAAGGTTGTCACTGGGGTGGGGGTTGGCCCCTCAGACCCTTCCTTCCCTCAGATCATCAAGAAGCTGATTGAGCGCAAACAGGCCCAGATCCGCAAGGTCTACCCTGGGCTCAGCTGCTTCAAGGAGGGTGTGAGGCAGATCCCTGTGGAGAGCGTCCCTGGCATTCGTGAGCAGGGGTTTTGGTGGGAGAGGGGGTGTGCTGTTTGGGTGTGTTCATTCTTAGGAATGTTCTCCCCACTTGCTGCTTTGCAGGAGAGACGGGCTGGAAGCCTCTGGGGAAGGAGAAAGGGTGAGTGTTGTGTGGAGGGAGAGGGTATTGGGGATAGCAGGGGGACCAGAAACCTCAGACTTGGCCTCTGTCATCCCAGGAAGGAGCTGAAGGATCCTGACCAGCTCTACACAACCCTCAAAAACCTGCTGGCCCAGATCAAGGTGGGCAAACCAGGTTCTCCTCTGGGGTTCCCTCCACCAGTGCCTGTGCTTGATGACCCAGTCTGGGGTGGCTGGTAGTTAGAGCTGGGTGTGGGGCACAGTGGGCCTGGCCCCAGCTCAGTTCTGCTCTCCTCTGTAGTCACACCCCAGTGCCTGGCCCTTCATGGAGCCTGTGAAGAAGTCAGAGGCCCCTGACTACTACGAGGTCATCCGTTTCCCCATCGGTGAGGCCCCTCATTCTGACCCCCTTCTTCCTCTACCACTCCCAAATCTACTACTCCTGCCTTGACTGCATCACACAGCCCCTTGTGACCCACCCAGGTGGACAGCCACTCTCCTCCGCCTCCTAAAGGCCTCTCCTCCTTTCTCACTGCCCCAGACCTGAAGACCATGACAGAGCGGCTCCGTAGCCGCTACTACGTGACCCGGAAGCTCTTTGTGGCTGACCTGCAGCGGGTCATCGCCAACTGTCGTGAGTACAACCCTCCCGACAGCGAGTACTGCCGCTGTGCCAGTGCCCTGGAGAAGTTCTTCTACTTCAAACTGAAGGAAGGGGGGCTCATCGACAAGTAGTCTCTGGCTTTGGACTACAGCCTCCACCTGGAATGTCTCCCATCTCGGGTTCTAATCCAATCCTGGGGAGCCCCTGGCACCCAGGCTTCTCTCAACATGAAACACTCCCACCAGGGGCCCTCCAGCCCTCATCATCTTTGGACTTTGAGGCACCCCCAAGCCTGCAACTCTGTGCGACCCTTCATTGTGCCTCACCTTGGTGAGGGATCTCCTGGGCCTGGAGCTCAGCCCCTCTGGAGTGGCTGGTGCCACCTGCTCAGCCCTGGTGGCCTGTAGGCATGGGTCCCCACAGAGCCATGGAGTCCTGGTGTCCTCAGCCTGCCTTGGGTCACCGCTTCCTCAAGGGCCAGGACTGCCAGTTCTAGCTTGAGTAGGGGGCCTCGGGTTGGAAGTTCAGTCCAGACAAGAGGGGCCATGCCTCACCCTGCACTGTTCTCTCTCCCCCAGGGGTGGGGACATGGGACCATTGGTTTCCTGGCATTAATCCTATGGAGGGAACAATAAAGCTCTTTTTTTTCCTCTGTGTGATTGCTTCTTTGGTATAGCCTCTGCCTTAGCAAGCTGACCCTGTTCCCACCAGTATCCCCTAAAAGCTGAAGCCTATTTACTCTCGGGTGTGCTAGGGCAGCCCACCCTAACAAGCCTTGTGCCTAGTCAGTCCCCTGCCTTTGGGGTGATAGGACCTGCCTGGCTGCAGCCCACTGCGCATTGCTCCTGGCCCAGGTGTGGGGGCAGCAGGGGTCCTAATCACCACCTGGCTACCTTTACCTGGGTGGGTATGGTTACAGCTGACTCCAAAGGGGGTGGAGTTGGGGGTGAAGACTGCTCTTGGGGATGGGGTCAGGGGACTCAGGAGGAAGGAAAGGGTGCTTTCCCAGCAGCCATCAACATTTCCCCTGCCTAAGCTCCAGCAGCTCTGGGTGGAGGGAAGGAGATCTGAAGGCTGAGCTCGGCCGGGCTTGCTCCTCCCCTCAGTTTCAGTTTCCATTCTCCATCTGGCAGAGCCTAGCGACATCCAGGCTGATCCAGGCGGGGCCAACCCAGGGCTGCTGGTGCAGGTTCTTGGTAGGTCCCTCCAATTCCCTGCCCCACCTCCTTCACGCACGGTGCGGTCCTGGGCAAAGGGAGGTCTGTGCCAGACTGGGCTGGCTGGGCACAGGGAGGGGGCTGGGAGGACCAGTGGTCTGAGTCCCCTGCCGTTCCCAGAATGGAGCTGCGACCCTACCAGTGGGAGGTGATCATGCCTGCCCTAGAGGGCAAGAATATCATCATTTTGCTGCCCACGGGTGCTGGGAAGACCCGGGCAGCTGCTTATGTGGCCAAGAGGCATCTAGAGACAGTGGACGGGGCCAAGGTGGTTGTATTGGTCAACAGGGTGAGTAGCCTGCTCTTCCTCAGTGGGGCTGCAGCTCCTCAGTGCCTCTCAAGACCCTGTAGAACTCCAAAGCTGCTGTGGCCATCCCTAACCTCGCCACCCTAGTCCCCAGCTGTGTTCCGGGGGCTACCTTGCCCCTTCCCATCCCCCTTGTTCCCCTTCCTCTCCGTCTTATTCTCCACCCCCAGGTGCACCTGGTGACCCAGCACTGTGAGGAGTTCAGCCACATGCTGGACGGGCACTGGACCATCACAGCGCTGAGTGGAGACATGGGGCCACGGGCTGGCTTTGGCCACCTGGCCCGGAGCCACGACCTCCTCATCTGCACGGCTGAACTGCTGCAGATGGCACTGACCAGCCCCGAGGAGGAGGAGCACGTGGAGCTCAATGGTGAGGGCTGTGGGCAGGGCAAGGGGCGTGCACCGGGGGCACCCCTGCCGCCCACCCCAGGGCACCTCTTCTAGTAAATATGTTGGGAGATTCTGTGGGAGTGAGGGCTTTCCAGTCACCAAAGCCCAGCATACCGCCTCGTAGAAACAAGACCCGGCTATGGTGCAGTCTCTTGGGCAAGTGCTTTCTCCCGGCTGAGCCTGCTTATTAATCTGTAAAATGGAAGTAAATCATCCCTACCAGGCCCGTTCTTGGGGGCCTGGCTGCAAGTTGTCAAGGGAAGAAGGAGTTCTCAGAGGAACTTGGGACTACATGAAACAAAGCTTATGGGAGGAAGGGCTTTGCAAACATTAAGTCACAGGCTTCCCCTGTCTGCCCCCAGCCTTCTCCCTGCTTGTGGTGGATGAGTGTCACCACACGCACAAAGACACTATCTACAACATCATCCTGAACCGGTACCTGAAGCATAAACTCCAGAGGACACGTCCCCTGCCCCAGGTGCTGGGTCTCACAGCCTCCCCAGGCACTGGAGGGGCCTCCACACTTGATGGGGCCATTGAGCACATCCTGCAGGTCAGCTTGGCCCCAGTGACCCTCCCCCCGCCCGACCCACCAGGGACCTCCCTGGGCCTGCCCTACCCCACCTCATACCCACCAGCCCTACCTAGGCATGGTCCAAGCTCCTTCTTCACTTAAGCTGCAGACTTTAGTGGCTTCTTATTGTACTTAAACTCCCAACTCTACCCTGACTTACCAAGTTCCTTGCCTACCTCTCCGATCTCATTTCCTCTGCCCTCCACTTCCCCCCTACTATACTGACATACTCTCTGTATTTTGAGCAAGTCAGGCTTCCTCCCATTTCAGGACCTTTGCATTTGCCATTCCTCTTGCCCTGAATGCTGCACCCCACCCCCCCGCCATGCTCTTTATCTGTCTGGCTCTTTTTTGTTATTCTTCGAAGTCTTCCCTCCTCACCCCCAGTATGTTCTATAGTATATCCAATTTTACTCTCTTCAGAGCTTAATACTATCTGAAATTTCTCATTCTGTTACACTTTACTGGTTTATCATCTCTCTCCCAACTCCAAGGTAAGGTGCTCTGTATCCCAGGACCTAGAACAGTACCAGGAGCAGAGAGGGCAAACAATCAATCTTTGCTGCATAACTGAATCCCCATTCCCAATGATCCTGCCCAGTGGTAGCAAGGCCCCATACTGCCCCAAAGCTCTGTCCATTGTCCTTAGGACTCCATTTCAGTGAACCCCTTTCTGTTGCTCCAGCTCTGTGCCAACCTAGATACATGGCGCATCATGTCACCCCAGAACTACCGTCCTCAGCTGCAGGAGTGCAGCCACCATCCCTGCAAACAGTATGACCTCTGCCAAAGGCGCAGCCGGGTACGTGGGGAGCAGAGCATGGGGCCGTGGGCTGCTGAAGTTAGGGCACCTGGGGTTGAGCCCTGACTCCACCCCCACTAGCTCTGTGACTTCAGGTTACTTGCTATGTATTTGAGCCTCTATTTCTCCTTTCTGGGAAACGGGGCAGATACAGCCCATGCCCACAGCCTGTTTGCCCACAGTGGGCCTCTGTCAAAACCCAGGACACACAGTAAAGTGTTTTGTAAACCATAATCTGGGGCACTTTGTGCAAAGGCTGTTCCAACCTCTGTCATGCAGTGTGGACCCTGCGTGATGTCTTCTGTGACAGGGCTGGACGAGGACTAGACATCACTGTTCTGGGGCCAGAGGTCACTTGGCTGGAAGAGGCAGAACAGGAGCTGGGTTCAGCAGCCCATCTCCTGCCTCCAGCCAGGACCCCTTCATATCCCAGTCAGCCTCCCTCTAGAAACCCCTCCTCTCCAACACCGTCCTGATGGCAGTGGCAGTGTGGCTTCACACGGCTGTCAGCGCTCCCACTCTCTAGACCTGTATGGGAGTCCCCTCATGCCCTCACTCTTCCCATCCAGGACCCATTTGGGGACCTACTGAAGAAGCTCATGGACCAAGTCCACGACCACCTGGAAATGCCTGAGTTGAGCCGGGACTTTGGGACTCAGGTGTACGAGCAGCAGGTGGTGGAGCAGAGCCAGGCTGGTGAGAGGGCCGTCCGGCCAGGAGAGAAGCAGCCGGGGTGGTCTGGGACAGGGCCTGCCCTGGCGGAGCCTTTCGGGAAGGAGCTCAGCCTTTCGAGGGCGGAGTCTAGACGAGAGGGGGCGTGGTCACTCAGACCCTGCGCCTCCTATGCTTCCGCAGCGGCCGAGGCCGGGCTCCAGGATCGGCGGGTGTATGCGCTTCACCTGCGGCGCTACAATGACGCGCTGCTCATCCACGACACCGTCCGCGCCGTGGACGCTGTGGCCTCGCTGCAAGATTTCTACGACACAGAGCGCACCACTAAGACCCAGGTCCTGCTTGCTGAGCGCTGGCTGCTGGCGCTGTTCGATGGTGAGGCTCATGGGAACCGGACTAGGGTTCAGAGGCAAGCCAGAGCACAGGTGCCAGTGCAGGTTTGGGAAGGTGTCAACTGGGGCCCTATTTTTCTAACCAAAAGTCAAAGCTGTGAATATGACAAAAAAATGTATGCTCTCATTCGTGAAGGTTTGTATAGATAGAAAATTATATGAAGTCACATTATTGACAAAGATTTTTTTAAACCATTTAATTGGGACTGTCCCTAAAAGTCTCAGGTGTGTGGTACCTTTAAACATGGAAAGTGAGGTGGTCAGAGGGTGAAATTTAAGGCTGGAGACCTCAGCACAGGCTAGGGGGACAAAGAACTTTCTGAAGAGACCTGAGATTGAGTCAATCCTGAGTAGCAGAGGTCAGCATGAAGAGTGCTGCCTTAGGTCTGTGAGCAGAGGATTCTGTCCCGTAGGCGCCTGGTGTCGGGCTGGCCAGCTCTGAGGCTTGGCATGCAGAGGGCCTAACTGCTCTTGGTGCTGCTCTGGGGGAATCTGGCAGGACCAGGTGTCCTCGGGCCCCCTCTGTACTCCTGCAATTCTGTCCCTGTGAGCTCTGCCCGCCTCCAGGCCTGAGTCCTGAGCCTATGTTTTGGGCTCTTCCGGCAGACCACAAGAAGGAGCTGGCCCACCTGGCGACTCATGGCCCAGAGAACCCGAAACTGGAAGTGCTCGAAGAGATCCTGCGGAGGCAGTTCAGGAGCTCTGATGGCCCCCGGGGCATCATCTTCACCCGAACACGCCAGAGTGCCCACTCCCTCCTGCTCTGGCTCCAGCAGCAGCCCGGCCTGCAGACGGTGGACATCAGGGCTCAGCTGCTGATTGGGGCTGGGAACAGCGGCCAGAACATCCATATGACCCAGGTGTGGGCTTTGGGGAAAGGAGCAGAGGCTGGGGGAGATCCCTAGGAGAGAAGAGGAAAAGACAGAGTCTGCAGCATGGAAAAGGGGAACTGATTATACTCGGGGAGAAGGCAGAGAGCTGGGGGAGAGAGGCGGACACCAAGAATTCCGGTGCTGAAGGTTCCTCAGTCTGGGAATCCCTGTGGGTAGAGAGGCAGAGGCTTGGGGGTTTATGAGGGAAGAGGTGAGTGATGTCCTCAGGACAGAGGCAGGGCTTTGGGGTCCCTTATGGGAGAAGAATATGTCCTGAGAGCTCCTAGAGCATTGGGACAGGGACCCTTAGGAGTCCCTAGGGGAAAAAGGGGTTAGTCACCTGGGAAGATGAGCAAGATTGTGGGGGAAGATTGTGGGGGTACTTGGAGATAGAGGTGGAAGCTCAGGGTCTCTAGGGAAGGCAGCCAAGGTTGTGAGTGAAAGGGCTGAACCAGGAGAGGCTGGGCTTGCAGGAGAGCAGGCCACTTCATATACCATCCTTTTTCTTCTCTACCCCCAGAGGGACCAGCAAGACGTGATCCGGCAGTTCAGGGCTGGCACCCTGAACCTCCTGGTGGCCACAAGTGTGGCAGAGGAGGGGCTGGACATCCCCCAGTGCAATGTGGTGGTGCGCTATGGGCTCCTGACCAACGAGATCTCCATGGTCCAGGTGCCCAACCCCCACTACCACCAGCCCCTGAAGGATCCAGGGTGGGACCCCAGCCCCACTCAGGCCCCTCCTTTATCTCCTTCCCCAGGCAAGGGGCCGTGCTCGGGCCAGTCAGAGTGTATACTCTTTTGTGGCAATCCAAGGCAGTAGGGAGCTTCAGCGGGAACTGACCAATGAGGCCCTTGAGACCCTGATGGAACGGGCAGTGGCTGCTGTTCAGGAGATGGCCCAGGCCGAGTACCAGGCCAAGGTCTGTGGGCAGCCTAGGTGCGCTGTGGGGAGTGGGGGGTGAGGACGCTCCTCCTGGAAGGTCTCTGCACACACACATATACTGTTCCTCTTTTCTCTGAGGGCTAATTGGCCCACCTAAGGAAGGTTTGAATCGAGGGAAAGGTAGAGGCCAGGGGTGGGACTGCCAGGGATGACAGTGGGAACCGGCCTTGTCCAGGGCTCCTCATTTATCCTTGTCACCATATACTTTGTGTATCTGTGAGAGCTGCCTTACAGTCCTTCTGGAACCAGGAAGGCAGGAAACAAAGACACATGTACAAAATAAGCCCAGAACCAGGACTTATATCAGTTCCCCTGAGGCAGGGTCACCACCTCACCCAGGGTGGTCCATGTTTACTCCTGTTGTCCCAGCATAATTATTAATGATGCTCCATGTCGGATTCCAAGAAGCAGCTTTGTGCAAAATCCTCCAAAGAGGGGACAAAGAATCAGCAAGAAAGTTTGTCCTGCTCCAGCCATTATCCCTTCCCCATGTACTTTTCTCCACAGAGCTGCTTGTAAAAGCTCCAGGAGGGTTTATAGAAGCAAAAAAATCTTCTGGGTACTAATGATCTAAGGTCTTTGGGAGAGCTCTCTGTCTGCTTGGGTGCAATCCTGGGGTCAGGTCTCTTGGGCCACAGCCATGCCTGGTGTTCCTTCCCACTCCAGATCCGGGACCTGCAGCAGGCAGCCCTGGTCAAGCGGGCAGCCCAGGCGGCCCAGCGGGAGAATCAGCAGAATCAGTTCCTGGCAGAGCATGTGCAGCTCCTCTGCGTCAACTGCATGGTGGCCGTGGGCCAGGGGAGTGACCTGCGGAAGGTGGAGGGTGCCCACCATGTCAACGTGAACCCCAACTTCTCGTGAGACCTGTGGAAGGGGCTATCCATATGAGGGAGGAGAGATGCAATAGGGGGCTGACAATCCCCCCTCCCATCCAGACTGTACTCTGAGGGTTTGGGAGCTTAAAGAGCGTTTTAACAAGTATTGAGTTTGCATTTTCACAAGTTTGGTTAGGTAGGTATTATCACCAGCCCCTTTATAGGTGAGGAAACAGAGGTTCAGAGAGACTAAGTAAATGGCCCAAGCTCCCACAGCCACTATGTGGTTGAGCATGACCTGGAACTCAGTGTGCCAAATACCAAAGGGCCACAGACTGGACCCTGGGCCTACATACTCTGAAGACATCAAGAGGGCTGGTTGTCCCTGAACCATCCCCTCATCCTCTGCCCCCTGGTGCTAACCTTTCCCCGTCCTCCATCCATTCGTTCATTCAAGTAGTTATTTGGCACCTACTGTGTGCCAGGCCACTGTGCCAAGGATCTCACACAGGTTCTCTCATTTGAGGAGGTAGCATTTCAACTAAGTCTTAAAGGACCAATAGGGCTGGTATGTGGGGTGAATATAGACAGGGATGATGCGGCAGGGGGAATGCTGGTTGACTTGAGTGGAAGAGACTATGAAGGATGAGATTCTGAAGGAAGACAGACCAGCTGTGAAGGACCGTGAAGACCAGGCCTGAAAGTTTAGCCTTTATCTGAGGCAATGAGGAGCTCTGCAGGGATTTAGAGCAAGGGAATGTCGGGGTCAGGTTTAGAAATGTTTAGTTGATCACTCTGGCAGCTGGTAGAAGGGCTTGGGGTCAGGACTCAGGATGAAGAGGATGGAAGGATGGGGCAGGAAGATCCTCGGGAGACTGCTGAGACCATCTTGGGGAGTGGTGCTGAGGCTGACCTTGGGCAGAAGGGAATGCAATGGAGGCAACACAGGCAGAGCTTATTGGAGACTGGGTTTCCTGACCCCAGGAGGCTCTGTGCCTCTGGCCAGGCAGAAAGGCCCAAGGCCCAGGCAGAGGCCCAGCAAGCAGGAGCGCATGAGATATTGGGAGTGGGCATGAGAGCTGAGGCCGCTCTTCGTTCTCCAGGGTCTACTACAATGTCTCCTGGAGGCCTGTGGTCATCGACAGAGACTTCAAGGACTGGAAGCCTGGAGGTGTCATCCGCTGCAGGAACTGTGGGGAGGTGAGTGCTAGGGCCATGACCCTTAGCTCCAGTCTTCAGAACTCCTCAGTCTGAGAGAGGAGGCCCAGCTTCTGCTATCTGGGTGCCTGCAATGGGATGGGGGAGATGGCACTGCTGCAGGAGCCCCCAGTCTCAGGAGAGTGGCCCACCCCCCTCTCAGGGAGCACACAGTGTGATGAGGGGAGAGCTCTCAGTCTGAGATGGGAGACATAGGCCCTGCATTCATAGACCAGCTTGAATTCAGAGACCCAGACATAGCCATCTCTGTCTCACTCCCAGGTCTGGGGTCTGCAGATAATCTACAAGTCAGTGGAACTACCGGCACTCAAAGTCCGCAGCATGCTGCTGGAGACACCGAGAGGACGGGTCCAGGCCAGGAAGTGGTCCCGAGTGCCCTTCCCAGTTCCTGACTTCAACTACCTGGAGCACTGTGCCCAGAGCCTGGACCTCTCCCCCTGACCACCTTGTCACTGCAGTGCCCAGCTCAGGCTGCAGGGGGCAGGAGAACCCACAGCAGCCACCACTGGAGCCAGACCCACCCCAGCCCGCCCTCCCACCAACCCACCTGAGTCACCAGTGCCAGATAGCCAGATATCATGTGTGACCAGCTGCAGAGGAACCCTGGATGCCCAGGCTGACTTGGAATCCCACACTGAGGAAGCAGCTGGAGGGCCGCAGCTCATCCCAGATCCCTGTCACCCTGGCATAGATGCTTTCATAAGAACTGGATGGAATTGGGGGAAACTGAGGCATGAAAATGGCCACATTGTACTAGAAATCACTGCTTGTTTCCCCTTGGCCCCTCAACATTCCTTTCGTGCTGAGGCCTCCCCTATTTTTGGAGGCTCCCTATAAATTAAGAATGAATACAATATTGGTGTAGAAAATGTGTGGTATTTTAAAACCAATTTGTTGAGGCATAATTGGCGTAAAGAAACTGTACATATTTACAGTATGCAATTTGATAAGTATTAACATACTTATGGTCCTCTACAATCAGGATAATGAACATAGCCAGCACCCTCAAAAGTTCCCAGGTTTCCCATCATAATCCCTCCCTCCTCTAACTCCCCATCTACTGATCTGCTTTATGGTATATTTTAATGTTACATGTTTTTTTTAACACCGTTCTTTATGGCTGTCATATAACCTTATTTGGAGACAGCATCAAAAGTCTAAATTGGAGAGGCAACAAAATATAAGGCCTTCCTGTCCCCTCCACTCCATAATCCCCAGCCCCAGTGCCCCTTTCCATCTTCCCCTGACCCCCAGATCATCTCCCCTCAGCTAGTGGAGAGGCTAAGATCCAGGAGGGGTGGGGCCCAGCTAGGCATGGGGATGGGGGGAGTTGCAAAGGCCTAAATTTTCTGTTCTCATTTTGACAAGAAAGAAAAAGAAAGGCAAGATCTAGGTTGATTCTTCAGGGAAAGGGCTATTTCTGTAGCATGAGGCCCAGCAGGCAGAAGTCACCTTCAAGAGGAAAGGAGGGGGCTAGGACAGAGATATGAGAGTGGGGCGGCAGTCATTCCTGCCATCTAACCCTCTTCCCTCCCGCTGTATCTCTGGTCCTGCCTAAGGGTATATGGGAAATCACACACTCTCCCCCAGCATCTTCTTTCTTTAGTCTGCCTCTTGTGTGATTGAGGCTGCAGTCCCATTCCAGTCTTCCTGGCCTCCATTCCCTGCAGAGAGTGTACCCCTCTTTCCCAGGGTCTCTCCTAATCTCTGGTTTTCCTGTGGCCCTGGCTCCAGGAGCCATCTCCTCCACGTGGGCGGGCCCCTTTTTGACCCTCTACTTTCCACTTTATCTTCAGTTGTTATCTCCCTGCCAGCAACGTGCCTTTTACAGGTCAATAAAATTAGCGAGGGGGCGGGATAGAAGGAGGGGGCAGGGGACCAGGGGTGCTAAGCTCAATGGCCTTGAATGTGGCTGGACGCAGGGAGTCCGAACGCCTGTCATTCCAGAACTAAACAGTGACAGCTGAGGGGCCTGAGCTGGTGTTGGGGGCAGAGGAGGGGCTGGGCTGCAGGGAGAGCCATGGACTGAGGATAAAGATGACCCGGGCACGTAATGGTCCCCTCGGTGGCCTGAGCCCCTACCACTGACCCCTTGGATAGAGGACCCTTACTTAAGAGGGGGTATCCTATGTCGCACCTACCTTGCCAGGCTGGGAGAGCTTTCTTGAGCTCAGATGGAAGGGGAAACTCAGGCAAGGAGGGGTTCCTGGACAGTCTTCTTGTGCGGGGTCTTCATGTGGAGCCACCGCCTGCAGTGCATCTGGACAAGACTGCCCGAAAAAGTGACAGCTGAGGTCCTCAAGACCCAGGCATCCTATCTGCCCAGCCCTCAGAACAGCCGGTGCTCCAGATCTCCCTAGTGGCCCGGATGCCCCCCGCCCCTTTTCTGCCCACCTAAATAAGCCGGCCCATCCTCCCGTGGCGGAGACTCAGGGAGGGGCTCCCCCGCCGGGCCCCGCCCCCGGCCCCGCCCCCGCCCCGGCCAGCGCGGAGCCGCTGCGCTCCGGAGCGCTGCGAGAGCAGGTGGCCGCGGCTGGCTCCGTCCCTGCCCTGCAGGTAAGTCAGCGACGTGGGCCGGTCCACGCCGAGGACCTCGAGGGCAGCGCGGGCAGAACAAGGAAGCCCCCTCCAGCTGTCCTGTGCCCTCGTCTCAAAACTGGGGCACCCCAAGGGAGAGTGAGGACATTCCTATGGGCTCTGCTCACCGACCTTGGGCATCTATCGGGTGGGACTAAACTCTAGAGAAGTTTAGAGGGTCCCGCTGGCCGCCCCCTGGTGCCGGGGCGGGCTCTGAGCGATGGGGAAGGGCAGATCCCACCATCAGTTTTCTGGAGGAGCAAGTTGGAGGTGGTGGCTGCAGGGTTCCAGGTGAGAAACCTCCTTAACTCAGCGTGTCCTGTGCCTCATTCAAGTACAGCACCCTACTTTCCCCTGGGGAGTGATGGGGGACCCAAACTTGTATTCTGTGGGCAAGTGAGGTTAAGAGCCACCTCATAACTGAGTAGGGGCCCGGGTTTTCTGCTGAGCTCCAGGGCACTGCATCATTTATTTACACCTGGGTACAAATGTGCATGGGTGAGGGGGCTGTGGCCTGGGGAACCCAGAGAGCCTGGGGACAGGGTAGATCTTTTCCGGAAGTGCACCTTATTGCAGATGTGGGGGCCATTTGCAATTTGCACCCTCCCCTGTCTTGGAATTTGGGCTGTGAGAAAGGGGTCCCTCCTCCCAGAGCCTTAAGGAAAGCTTCCAGGAAGAGAAGGTCCTGGGCTGACAGCTCAGGTGTGATGCTCAGAGCTCTGGGCCACAAAGGAGAGTCAGGCTTTGGGCCTTGGTGCTGGGTTGGGGTGGAGCCGAGGACCCCAGGTTGTAGCACAGAGGGAGGTCAGGATGCTGCCCCTGGATCCAGCCAGGACCCCACAGACCTTCTAGAGATCATCACAAGCCTGCAGTCAGACCAAGATCTAAATCAGGTGGGAGGGCTTCCTGTGTTGTTTTCCCCATTCCACTGTCTCTTCCCACCACACAACCACTGTCAGGAAGTTCTTTCTCACAACTGACCTCATCTCTTCTGCTTGTTTGTCATCTTCTTACTTCTGGGGGGCAACTGTGCTATACAAGGGCTTTGGGAGTCAATTAGACTTGAGTTCCATCACCTCTCCCTACTATGTGACCTTGGAGGAGTTACATAACCTCTTTGAACTCACCCCACCTGTAAAATGGGGATAATAATAGAACCCACCTCATAGGGTGGCTGCAAGGATTAAATGAGAATACGCATGTAGAGCACTTCGCACAGTGGGGACGGCTCAACAAGTGTGAGTGTCCCCTCATGTGTAGGACAGCAAAGCTCATCTGTGGGGAGTGTGGGTGGGGGTTGCAAGCGTGTCCAGAGAAAGCCATGTGCTTTGCCAGCACCCCACCAGCCCCTGCCCTCTGCTGGATCTGCCTGGGGCCCCTCCCCTCCTCCGTTAGTTCTCCCTGTTTTTTGTCTCCAGGGTGAGGTGAGGGGCCCCAACAGGGCAGGGACCAGGGGCAGCAGGAGCCCACCTGAGGCTGTGCCTCAGGGGAACAAATTGACTCAGAGACCCAACTGAAAAAGTGCCCGATTGCCATTACCTCCCTGCCCTCCCCACCTCCAGGAATCCACAAGTTGGGATCAAACTGCTAAATTTTTCCAGGAAGATAAATAATACAAGCAACTGAAACTCTTGTTTGGGGATTGTCCAAGCTGCCCTCCAATGGGAAGACAGCTTCACTCTCTGGCCCAAGCTCCAGAGGCTGTCAAGGAAGGCTGGGTCTAGTAAGCACCCTTAAATCTGGACAAGGGAGGGGTGCCCATGTCCTAGCTGGGCACATTCAGGGGCTCCACTATGGCCCTTCTCTGGCCGTCCCTCTCCTGCAAGGTGCGGATTCAGCAGGGCCAAGGGAATGAGTCTGTGCATCTCCTTTAAGACTGTACTCCCCCTATCTCTGCCTCTGGATGTCCATGCCCAGCAGGTTCCTACTCCCAGCTTGGGCAAGTATCTTTTCTGGGCCTGTTCTCCTCAGAGAATGTTATGCCACTAGTGTGCCAAACCTGAGGGACCACTGAAATGGCTAAGGGGCAGCTGTTTGCAGGGCATGATAATGGAACTAGGTTGAGGCTGGGTGTCATGTGTGCATAGGAGTCCCTTTCAGTGCAGAAAGGAGCTGGCAGTAGAAAGGGGGGCTGTTGGCTGGGGTCAGGGTGGGAGTGTATCGGTCTCTCTGTACACAGCATTATTCTCCTGCAAAACTCCCAGGAGTGAGAGAAACCGAAATTGGAACATGGTTTTCCAGGTTGTTTTGAAAGTGTGTTTGTCAAGGTGAGAGGTTAGAACACATTTCAATTAACAGTTTGATAGCTTGATTCATAACTTTTAAATATTTAGATATGTGTATCTGGGCCCCCATTTGTCCTCTTGCCCCAGACCCTGCAAATGTTAGAGGCGGGCCTTGCAGCTGCTATTTGGTGAACCCCCTTCCTGCTCTGCCTGTCCCCAGTATAGTAGTACCCCTGCAAAACTGGGCTTACGACATGCCCACCTGGACCAGGAAGGAGTTCAAGGTGAAATGAAGACTGTCAGCTGTCACCAGCAAGCAGTCCCCTTGGGCCTCCTGACCTCATTCTCCACCCCAAAATTGGGACATTTAAAAAAAATGTCCTGTGATGCTTAAGAGGGAAGGGATAAGGGGGAGAGAGTGTGGGGAGGGTGTGGGCACTTGCTGGACCCCAGGAGCAAAGAAGGAGGTAAGTGGGCTGCAGCAGCAGGAGGGATGGACATTAGACCGGGGAAGCTCGGTGCTCCCTCTGTCCCTCCAGCTGTCCTTCTCAGAGGGACCTATGTCCACAGCCAGGAAGGGGGCTGTGTGTCTGCAATGTGGGACCTCCTGTGTGTTTGGATCTTGGGCTTTGGATGGGGAAGAGTGTGGGGGCCAGCTGGCCAGCCGGTGGGAGTCATCCCTGGTGGAAATGACTGGCATGTTGGCCTCAATTGTAGTTGAGTGCCCTCGGGCACCTGGACACACTGTCTGTTCGGAAGAGGGAGGCATGCAGCCTTTTTGTGGCTGTCTCTGACTCGCTCGTTGATTCTGATTGGGCTGCTTGAAGGTCAAGCCTGCCTCCCTGGCCTCAGTAGTGCTGGGAGTGCTGGATGGAACCGGATCCACACACACTCACATGCACACACCACTCACATTCAGTCTCATGCACGCTCACAATCACACTCAGACACTCTCACAGGCCCAGGCACGCATGCCACTCACATGGACTCTCAGATGTCGCTGTACACAGTTTCACACCCCAAACACCTCTTGAAGTACAATCTTGGGTACGGATCCCTGAGGCCCCTCCCTGGCACGTGCACTTGGCCGACTGTTTTTCACAGCAGTCGGTCTCATTGTCCCCTGTCAGTGACTTTTCACTCACCTTGTGTGACCCGCCAGCTCCGATGGCCAGGGGTTGGCTTACTTGAGGGTGGCTGGGGGCCAGAGGCTTGCAGCGGTTTAGTGTGGGTGACAGGAGGCAGAAACATTGCCTGTCTGGGACGCCCTGCAAACCCCAGCAGGCTCCCCCAAGTCTCTCAGGAGAGTGTTTTCAGGTCCTGAGTCCCTCATTCTCTCAGCCCTGTGTATTCTGCGAGCTCTTTCTGCCTCTCAGCCTGTGTGTCTGTCCCCTGCAAGCTCTCTGCTCAGTCCTTCCCCTGTTCCTACGCCTGCAATTTCTCTTTTCTCCCTGTCTTTGAGTCTTTCTCTTTTTCTGTGTCTCTTTTCCTCTTCCTTTTTCTCTATATGTATGTCTCTGTCTCTCTCTTTCTCAGTCTCTTCCTCTTTTTTTCTGTGTTTGTCTCTGCAACCCATCCCTGCTGCCACTCTCAGTCTCTCTCCTGTCTCGGCTCTGTCTCATTGCGTGGCTTCTCTCTAGGTCATCTTTCTGTGTCTACGTCTCTGTCTTTACCTCTCATCTCTGCCTCTAAGTCTGGGGCTCTGTCTCTCCAGTGGCTCTCTATCTTAACCCTCGTGAGATGTCCCAGGGGACCAGGACAGCTAAAGGTCTCTGAGTGTTTAGAAGGTGACAGAGCATCCCAGGGGCTGGCCTCCGTCACTTCTGGGCCCCTGCATCATGAGGCAAGGAGGGGATGGGAAATATCAGGTTCTGGAGGGGATAGATGTTGGCCCATCTCTCTGGGCTCCTCTGCTGAGATGAGAACTTGGGGCTCTGGCTCCAGACCCTGAAATGTTCTTCAGTGACAAGGCCCAGGGCAACAGGCCTGGGAGCAGGGCTGGGGGTTCAGAGTGATGAGGGGTAGAGCCCCTGTTCTGTCTGGTTGCTCTGATTGACCTTGAGCTAAGGGAAGGGTGTGGGGGACTTGGCCTCACCCTGAGAAAAGGCATTGACCAGAGTGGGGCTGATCTGACCCTTTTCTTGTTCCTCCAAGCAGCCAGACTCAACGCACCCATCCCAGGCTCCAGCTTCCGCTTCAAACCTCCACTGTGCTCTCCGCCCTGTTCCAAACATTCCTGCCAGCTGCCCCTGGGCCACTGGGCCTGTTCAAACAGCCCCTGCTCCCTCCTGGGGCCTCCCCACCCCTCCGGGTCTTTCCTCACAGCCATGGCTTCTCACACAGGAGCGGCTGTGTTGGCTGTTTGTTTGACTAAGGTTTCTTTAGGTGGGGTGAGCAATGATTCCGCAGACACTTCTCCCACTTCAGATGCCCGGGCAAGAGGCCAGGCCGGCTCCCCCATCCATGCCCCTGCTGCCTCCCCTGGCCCTGACATGACTTCCCTACCCTACTCTGATCTGTTGATTCCTACCTGATGCTATCTGACCCCCTCCCACAGGCAGGATAGGGAGATATGAGACACACCGCTGCATCCCCCATCCCTTACCTGGGGAGGTGTTGGGAACTGGGACTTGAGTTATCTGGGTTTCCCCAAGAGGAATACATGAGGTATGGACTTCAGAATGTGGGGGAAGTCTGCCCACCTGCCTTCCCACTCTTCTTGGCTGAGACTTCAGCAGAGGAATCGTGCTGTAAGGGGTCTGGGGCACAACCTCCCTGGGGCCCCGAGGTCCACCCCTGGATTGTGTATGGCACTCTGCAGTGTACGGAACTACCTCATCCTGCCCCCGAGCACCTGGAGAGGTAGCAAAATCCCCAGGCCTGCAGAGGCTGGATTTGAACCCAGGTCTCATTCCCTATAGTCAGGCCTTCTCCACTGACTGAGCCAGAGCAGCTCCATGGGCAAAAATAAACCCCAGGCTGCAGCCATTTCTCAGCTTTCTCTCCATCTCACCTCCCCCACATCTCCCCCACCTTCATGGGCCTGCACTGGAGAGTCCTGGTGGTCCCCACCCCTGTCCTCCAGCTGGGCAGGGAGTGTGTGGGCAGGTAGCATTCTTGTGACCGGGTTCTGGTATCTGCTGTCCCAGTAGCTTCCTGAAGGGAGAGCGACTGAAAAGCTTTTAGAGATGGTTTCAACCATCTGGGTGTTAACTGGGAGTGTTACTGTCTCTAGGTTGAGTCTGGGGACAGCTATTCCGGGGTGGCAAGATGAGGTGTGGGGCTGGAGAGGCCAGAGGGGGGATCAGGAAGTTTCCCCAAATAGCCTGGCCTGCAGCCAAATGTGGGAGCCAGGCTTGGGGGGGTGGGGATCAGCCCAGCTGGGGGGCAGCTGGCTAGTTGGCACATGAATCTGAACCTTGGGAAGCTGGCAAGGGGCAGAAATGAAGCAGGACTGAAACTGTTTCCTCTTTTCTCTCCTGCTAAAATGGGCTTCTAGGCAACTTGATGTTGTGAGTAAGGCAGGGTTAGAGGTGGACGAATGTGTCTTTACCCTGTCCCTTTTTTTCCCAGGGGCCTTTGTCAGCCCTAATCCATCCCTCTGCCTCTTACCCTGGTGGTCTTCATTCATTCATTCAGTTAACAAATATTTGCTGAGCACCTACAATGCATTATACTTTTTAGGCCCTGTCCTGGGAATTCAAGGAGGAGTAGGACAGGGAAAAGAGAGACTACGAGGAGCCGGGAAGGAAATCTACCTTAAGGAGGGCACCTAGGGAAGAAGACCCCTCATGGAGGTGACTTGTCAGCATCAGCCATGAGAGGGTGGGTAGCAGCCGGGGAAAAGAGTACTCCAGGCCGAGAGAACAGGTCTGGAGGCCAGGGAGAGCTTAGCATGTTCCAGAGAAAGAGCCCAGTGTGCCTGGAACATTGTAAGCAAGGGAGGGAGTGGTACAAAACCAGAACGGGGGTGGGGGGTGGGGGGCACAGGATATTCTGACCTGAACATTTTAACCCCAAGGATGTTTTGAATGCAAACATTTTAAACCAAAACATACCAACACTGAAGATTTTTTTAGAAAGTATTTTCCAGTTTGAACTCTATTCATCCAACTTAATTTCTCGATCAGATGTTTCAGTGTTTCATCTATGGTACAGTTAACAAATTTCTACTTTTCCATTCCATTTTAATTTTACTGAAATTATTTCTGTCAGCATTGATCTTATATAAATTTTGCTGCCAGATTTGATTCATCGATCAATTTGGCATTGGTCAAGGGCTCCACCATTGTGAGAATGTCTGGGTAAACTCGTCCAATTCTGGAAGATTTAAATTTTTTAAAAGTCTTTTGGTCAAGATTGGATTCTTCTGTCCACTTCAGTTGGTAATGAATTTTCTTAAATCTGGTTCTAGCCAGTGCCAGTGTTATTTCTACCAGTAATGTTCTTAGGTGACACTGTATTTCATCTCAGTTCATCTGTGGGAGGGATCTGGTGGAAGGGGTGGGTTGGGAGAGGAGAAAGGTTTTGGGGAGGTGGGTAGGGGCCAGATCTTCCAGGCTGTGGTAAGGATTCCCCCCTGAAGTGAAGGAGAAGCCTGTGCAGATTTTAGGCAGGACAGTGAGATGAGCAGATTTGCCTTTTTAAAAGGCGCCTTCTGGGTATAAGGAGAATAGACTGGGAGGGTGGAAGATGGAGGCGTGGAGGCAGGGGGTCCAGTGAGGAGGTTGTTATGCCAGTCTAGGTGGTAGAGGAGTGAGTGGACTGAAGAAAGAGTAGGAAGGTGGAGAGGGCAGGGTAAGCCATCACTCCTCAGGGCCCCAGGACGGCCTCCCCGCGGGCCCAGCGGGGCCTCCTGACATTCCTCCATGTCAGCTCCTGCCTTCCCTTCCTCTGAGGCCCAGAACACCCCAGAGTCTGGCCACTTGGAGTTGGCACAGGGTGGAAACCAACAACTGGGGTGTTTTCCTCGGGGCTCCCTCCCAATCTGTCCCCTGGATGAATGTGGCCAAGGGCGGGTCAGGGATGCCCTGCTGAGGTTGTGGCAGGGGACCAGGAGGGGTGGGGGAATGGCATTCAGATCCGCCCCCCCGGAGCACGAGGCTGGAGCAGCCAGGGCAGCCGCAGACCTGGCAGTGGAACAGACCCAGACACAGAGCGCTTGTCCGGCCTGTGGCTCTGAGCTCAGGGTGTGGCCCTGGGCAGGGGTACAAGGGAGCCTCTGTTGGTACGGAGGCCAGATGCCTGAGCAGTGAGGGAGGTGGGCCTGGGTGCTTGCGGAGAAAAGGCTTGAAATGACCGCAACCCCACCTGAGGCAAGTCACTTCCTCCTTGATCCTCAGTCTCCTCATCTGTAAAATAGAATCTCAATCCCAGCCACCCATTGGGCATCATTAGGACCCACTTTGTTGACTGACTAAAGCCAGCTAGTATCATGCATTTTTAAACACATTATTTAACAAACACATATACTTATTACCATGTAACCTGTTTGCTAAACACTTTACAAATATTGACTAATTTAATCCCCATAACGACTAAAAGAGGTACTATTTATTTTACAGATGGGGAAACTGAGGCATAGGGGTGGCCAAGGGCACACAGCTAGGAAGTGGCAGGCGTAGAATTGGAACTCAGGCAGTATGGCTATACTATGATGCTTCCTGAAAGGGACAGGGTGGGCAGGTGTCCTTAGGAGTCCCCAGAAAGGAAACCTGATTCCTCAGCAGGGGCAGAAGGGGTATTCTGGAGCACTTCTGCCTCAGGGAACATAACTGTGCGCTGTCTCTCAACCCTGGGCCGGCCCCCGAGGGCAGGGCTAGGAGTGTAGCGGGAGGCAGAGAAGTCAGACTACCTGAGAGGAGTCCTGGACCGGAAGCCCAGGGCAGGAGAAGGGGGTGAAGCAGGGATCTCAAGGAGCAGGTCACCAGCTGCCACCTTTCGCCCAGTTGTGGGAGCAGCTGTGCCCAGCAGAGGATGGGGTAGTTTCAGTATTCCTTCAATTAGGACGAGTCAGACTCTGTGGGGTGCCAGGCTTGGTGCCCCATGGCTGGAGGAGCCAGCCCTCTCTCTGGGAGCCAAGGGTCTGGCTGGATGTGAAGCATGGACATGGAACAGAACGGCACAGGGAAATAGAGCTGAAGCCCACAGCAGTGGGGACCTCAGGCTTAATGGTAAGCCTGGGAGGATGCACAGGACTTGATTGGCTGAGAAAAATAGGCAGGGCTTCCCAGGCAGAGAGCAAGAAGGGGATGTCAGTGTATAATGAAGCAGCAGGTGGTTCCGTGAAGGCATGGCTGGGGTCAGTACCTGGGTACCTCAGGGTACCAAGATCAGACTTGCTTTCCTAGAAACGTTTCTAGACCTGCTCTTCAGAATCACCCTAAAAAGGCAGACAATAGGCTCACTCCAGCCCCTGAATCTGAACCCTTAGGGTTGGGACCCAGCCCAGGATGCTTGACAAGCTCCCCAGGTAATGCTCACATGGCCAGGTGCTTAGGGAAACTATAAGGTGAGGGATTCACCCCCTTGGTTCACATCAGGATCACTCAGGTGGAGTTTAAAATCCTGGTGCTCAAGTTACACCCTAGACCAACCCCACCAGAATCCTGGGGAGTGGCCCAGGCATCAGAAGTTTTCAAAACTGCCCAGGTGATTCCACTGAGCAGCCATGGTTGACCCTCTAGAAGGTCTGTCCCTCATGTCAGCAGGTCTGGGCTGAACTGCCTGCCCCTCCTTCCGTGGCCACTCATCCTCCTTGAACTTGTGTGTTTATCTGCTTATTGACCATGACTATCCCCCCTAGACTGCAAGCTTCACCAGGGCCCCTCAGGACATTTGTTCGCTGCCAGGTGCCCTGGGCATAGAATGGAAGACCTGGTGTATAGTAGGTGTTCAACAGATGTTTATGGAGTGAGTTTATTGAACCCCTATGCTTTGCTGGGGACCAAGGGAGAAACTTTCCCTACATCATCTCTTCATGCTCCCAATAGCCCTACAGGACAGATGTGATTGGGCCCACTTTACAGATCAGAGACGTAAGGTGACTTGCCCAAGGTCTGATGCCTCCAGAGCCCCGTCCCTGTCCTGGGCCCCACACTACCACCCAGCTAAGACCTTTGAGCAGTCTTGCTGAGGGAAGCAGCATGGCAGCCTAGAGGCTGGACCGAGGGCCTGGTGGGGAATGGGACATGCTGACACAGCCCATCCCCAGGACGTTTCTTGGAACCTCTTGTCTGATTTTGAAAGGCCTCGTTCATGGCCTGCAACAGACGTGTGCTTCCACTGGACTGATTGGAGAGGAGGACTCCTTGATGTGGTCAGTAGCTGCTCCCTGGCCAGCACGGTGGAGCGTGGCCACCGCACCATCTCCTTCAGCCTGTGGGCTTGGGGGCTCTCCTCTCCCTTCTGCTCCAGGTGACCCCAGATTTTCAGGGTTACCTGCAGCCTCCCCTTGCCTCCATTCTTCTGAGGGAAGGATGGTTTAGGCTCAGTTTCTTGTACTGAGGGAAGGGAAAGGGCCCCAAGGTCCAGTGGGATGGGCCAGGATGGAAGGATTCTGCTGGACAAACTAACTAAAAGCATTAGGAAATGAAGGGTGGGGAAGGAAGACTCAAAGATCTTAGTTTACGCAGGATTGATCCTGGCTGGTAGTCAGGGCCTCTCCCACCTCTTCTGAATGCAGCTCTTTAAGTAAGAGGGCAGGTAGCCAAGGACCCAGTGAGGACCCCTGGGCCCTCCAGCTTTGCCTCCCCCTCCACGGGGTAGTGTGGGGCAGTCCCCACAATGCCTTCTACACTGTTGCTACTGCAGCTAATATTCTGAGGAGGGGACCACCCCTGCTGTGGGCACCCAAGTTCCCAGCCTCCTCTCCACCAGCTCCAGCCTCTTCTGCACAACCCAGGCGGCTTTGCCAAGCTGGGTAAGGAGGTTGAAATAATTTCTGTTGCATTGGCAGCAAACACAGTTTGGATATAGCTGTGGGCTGGGGAGACTGTAGACAGGCTGGCAGCCTCGGGGGGCCAGATGATGGGCAGGAGGGAGGGGTTTAGTCTGAACACGGGGCTGAATACCCTGGGTTGGGAGAGGGGATCATTGATGAGGTTTTCGGGTCCCACCCAGGCCTGTGGGTCTGCTCTCTCTCTTTGTCCTGTTAGTTTCCAGTGCCCAGCTGTGAGGATGTTCTTCCTGTAGTCTTAATCACCATCCCTCCTGCTGTAACTAACGATGTCAGCCTCAGATCACTAAGGCTCATAACAGCTTGTACTACTGTCTACCTGTCATCTTATTTGATCTTCTCAGTGTCAGAGTGGGTCAAGGAAATTATTACTTATTGTTATTGTTGGAGTCAGGACCTGTTTGCCTGATTCCAAGTTACTCTGGCTCTCATGAGGTTTTCCAAATCATTCCCACACACCCCGCTTACCCCTTTCCTGCAGCCCCTCCCCCTTCCATCTCACCACAACTCAGAAGTAGCCCAGGGCTGAAGAGGTCATCCTGTCCATCCCCCTGCCTCTAGCTTGGTGTGCTCGAGCCTCTGTGTGGCTGGTATCTGGAGCTCATCTGGCCATGGTCCAGGAGAGGGCAATAGTCCGGGGGTGAAGGGCATCATCAGCTGGGGCTGCTGCTTTTTGAGCAGACTTTTAAAGTTTAATGTGATAATCTCATCCTGATTACTGCAAACGGAGGACCTCGAACTCATCCAAGAATCCGTTGCTGGCCTCACAGGAGGAACAGGGAGGTTGTGCCGGGATCTCCCGGCCCCCCGCCCCCACCCTCCTGTGCGCTGATTTAGACTGAGCCTTCTGGGGTTCTTGTAGTTTTGTGGAAAGGTGTTTCTAGATCATGGGACGGATGGATAACTTGAGCCTTCTTCCTCTTTCAAGACCTGGACCGGGAACTGGTGCTTCCCTCTTACTTCTGAGATGCTAATACTCTAGGAGTAGGCTCCTGGTGGGCCTGGGCGTGAGGGCGTCAGAGAGCACAGGAAACCAGCCCAGCTGGGCCCAGGGTATCATCGCATTCCCCCACCCCATTTTCCTGACTGGGAAACCAAGGCTCGTTGCTGTTGTCTCCACATCGTGCCTTCCCAGAGGTAAACCAATTAGCACCGTGTCTGGTTCTGTGTTCCCAGCACCTGTCTCATTATTTGGGGATTTATGTCTCGGTCACAGTGAAGGACGACTGTCCCGGTTTCCACCACAGGGGTGGGTGGGGGCTGGTCAGCCCTGGAGCCCAGTAGGGGGGGTGGCAGGAGGTGGTGCCATCCTGCCTGGGGCAGGATGGGGATTTAATTTCAGGGGGATTTGCAACCAGTGGGGAGCCGCCCTGGGCACAGAGTGGCTCTGGGCTATTTTAGGAGGCAAGAGGCTGGCCCCGCTGGGGGAGGGATCATGGTGGACTTGCTCAAGCTGTTAGTGATTCTGCCCTTTCAGTGAGAATGGAAAGGATCTGTACTGGACAGGATTGGGGCTTCTCCCACCGTCCTGGAGCCCAGGGGCCCAAAACTACTCTGTGCACCCCTATCCCAGTCAGGGCTGAATAGAAGGTGCTGGCTGGGCAGGGGTCTATGGCTCCTTGTCTGAACCCCTTTGCTACAGGCTTTGCTCTAGTTGAAGCCCTTGGTATTATTAGTATGAACGATTAGCATAACCATCTCATAACTTCGTGGTGGAAATTCTATTTATGAGAACTCAGGAAGACCACGTGGGGCAGGGAAAAGGGCACAGCCTTAAGGTAGGCACAGCCGGGTTCCTGTCCTATACGGGCCACTTTCAAGCTGGAAATGTGGGTTGCATAAGTCCCTTCACCTCGCTGAGCCCCAGTGCCCCTGTCTCTAAAGCAGGGACCATAGCACCTCATTATATATAGTATGTCAAGCACTCTGCAGGGATGGTCTCACATCACCCCTGTCATGTTGTAGTGTGTTAATTGCTCCATTTTACAGATAAGTAAACTGAAGCTCAGAGAGGGAAAGTAACTTGCCTAAGCCTTCATAGCCAGAGCAAGGAACCTGATCCACGTCTGGCACCCACAGTGAGAGGTGTTTCATTCCTCAAATCCAGCAATATGTGTTGTTTGCCTCTGGTGTGCTAGGCACTGTTCTAGGGCTGGGGATTCATCACAGACAAAACAGAGGAAGAGGAGATAAGGGGATGAGACTGGACAGCAGTGAGAACCAAATGACCCAACCAGAGACTCAGGGGCTTTATTTAGACTAAGGGTCATTTTCTGGCGTGGGGAGGGAGGCAATATCTAGGGACCTGAATCCCTCATGCATCAGTGGTCGGTGGGCAAGGGAGTGCCAACCTCTCCTGGCACCTCCAGCTGTCATTACTAGGAAGAGGTTTTCTGCGCTTTCTTCTTCCTCACCCCACCTTTAAAGGAAAAAATCCTTGGGCATATTGGGAGAAGGCCTTTAGAGACACCATGACATAGAGGAAAGATAGCCTAGAGTTTGGCGCCAACCAGATGGGGCTCAGATCAACCTTTTTCTGGCTCTGTGACCTCAAGCAGGTGAACTAACTTCTCAGAGCCTCCATTTCCTTATCTTCAAAGTGAGGACAGGAATACTGACCTTTTGGGGCTACTGGGAGGATAAAATGAATGGATAAAGGTGTGGGAAGGGCTGGAATACAGACGGCCCACAACTAACGGCAGGGTTCTGTGTGTGTGCAGGATTAGGGGTGTGTTATTCCTAGGTATCTGGGTGAAGCCATGTCTTTGTGGTGCCACTAATCTGGCACCTGTGGTCCTGCTGAATGATTTCAACAGGCTGGGCAGAACAGGAGAGCCAGCAGGCCTAAACATAAAGTTTGGTGCTCATAGTTCAAGAAGTCACTCTCTTGGTGATTTGATGGGGAGGCTGAACTTGCCAGCATATCATATGAAAATAGACTTGTGGGGCTTTGTGGGCCCTCAGCTCATAGAGGACAGGTTGAGGATGGGGAGAGGTGATTCTTTCCCCTGTTCTATTCTAAGGGGAACATTGAAAGCCTAGATAAGGTTAGTGGGATGTGACCAGGACAATAAAAACCCTGGAAACAAATTTTTATTAAGTTGTTTAGTTTAGATCAGTTGGTCACCATGCAAGATACTGGGCAGAAGGGAGTGAATAAAGGCCCAGAAGTACCCTACTCGGTGCAGTGGGGTGCCTGGGACAGGGGTTAGGGGACACAACCCAATTTGAAAAGTGTGATGTTAGAGACCCATACAAGGCCCTGGCAACACATGAGAGGGTCTTCCTGGAGGAGGCAGCCATGTCAGGCGAGGAGTAGTTGAGGGAAATAGGTCTCTTTAGCTGGGAGAAGGGACCCCTTAGGAGGAAGCTGCCAGCTGTGTTAGTGGGCTGTGGGAGGCAGACTGCACTTTTTCTGCATTAGCAGGGGGCCCATCTAGGACTCAGGCGCAGTGCACAGGCGCTAGGGAAGCAGCTGTCAGCCCCCTACTGCCGAGATTCCTGTCACTAAGAACTATCAACAATGGCATGGGCTGCCTCGTGAGGCAGTGAGCTCCCTGTCATTGGCATGTGCAAGCAAAGACCAGAGGGAACTTGTTCGGTACAAGTTATAAAAGGGACAGAATGACCTCTAAGATCCCTTCCCAGCCTGAGCAACTGTAATTCTCCATGGACAGACCCAGGATGTGGACAGGGCCAGAGAGAGGTGTGACTGGATCAAGTGAGAGGATGGGCATGTGGCAGGATGGGGCGGAACACATGGTGTACCAGGACTGTCAGCCCCACCCCTGGATTTCTTTTTTTTAGTAACTACTTTATTGATAGAATTCACATACCATGAAATTCACCCATATAAAGTGTACAGTTTAATGTGGATTTACTTTTAGAGTGCATTCATTCCACAACTATTCATCAAGCATCTATTAGATATGCATCAGGGTTTGTGCTGGTGCTTCAGGTACCGGGGAAATAAAGGCCCTGCCCTCACGGGGGAGACAGGTAAGTGTCTGAGCCAAAGAATGACATCTTGGGAGACGCGCTAAGAGGGAAATAAACCAGGGCCTGGAACAAAGAACGATGTGACGGGGGACATGGGGCCTGGGCAGGGGACACGGGATCTGCGGCCTGAGGGGCAAGGAGACAGCCCCATGCAGGTCAGGGGAGCCTTACAGGCTGAGGGAGCAGCAGGGGCGAAGACCTCAAAACAGGAATGAGTTGGGGTGTGAGGACCAGGAAGAAGTGCTGGTAGGCTGGGTGGCAGCCCAGTGCCCTGGGCAAGGCATCCCAGAACTCCCCACAATGGGACCTCCTCTCCAGAAGGCCTGGTCCGCAGGAGGCCCCCCTGGAGCTTGAGGTGGTGCGAGCAGCATTGACACATCTTCTCTGAACACAAGAGCCACTTATGTCCCCTTTCTTTGGGACTTGCTTTCTTACCCTCTTACTGCCTCTCCAGAAATGGAAAGATGGCCGAGCACTCTCAGTAAGTCATGCTGTCAGCCCTCCTGGCGTGGCTCCGTGTCCTCCTGGCGTGGCTCCGTGCTTCTGCACTGCACCCCCACCATGGCCCAGACCCCATGCACTGATGCCCTGGGAGGAATCAGAAATGACTCCCCCCCACACACAGGTGGTCCCCAGCAGGCCCGCTGCCTGTCGCCCGTCTTCCTGAAAGGCTCCTAAGGAGCAGTCTGGAGTCACCCACTGGGTGCTCACTTCATGTGTGACTTTGGGCTAGTTTCTTAATGTCCTCAATCTTTCATTTCCTGGTCTGTAAAATGGGGATCAAACCAGACCGGGCAGAGTGGTTATGAGGATTGAATACAATCCTTCCTGGAACCCAGTAGGTGCTCCATGAATGTCCGCTTCCTCCTTCTCTCTGAGCCTCCCCCCAAGAGGGGCAATTTGCAGGAGATGGGGGAGGTCACAGCAGGCCAGTGGGAGGTGGCCACTTTAGGGTCCCGATCTCTGAGCTGTGGGACCCCCCGGAAGCCGAGGGCCACTGAGAACACGGGTAGGGAGGGTACTCACCAATCGGCCCGGCCCTCCCGCAGGGCGAGCCCCCGGGTCACCCGGGGCCTCCCTTCCCAGGGAGTCCCACGCGCGGCTCCTCTCCCGGCGGCCCGCCTGCGCTCTGCTCCCGGTGGCGCGGCTCCTGGCACCTGCTCCGCGCCGGCCGGCCAGGGGCGGGCTCGGGAGACCGGCGGCTGCCCCGGGACGCGCGGGCTCGGGACTCACCCGCCGCGCACCTCGGGAACCGCGAATCCGGATGCGGCCCCGCTCAGGTCCGGAGCGCCCTACAGGTAGGCGTCGGCACTGCCCGGGGACTGCTCTCCTGGCTCCCGGTGCCGGACGGACGCGCCGCTGGGGCCAAGCGCCCGAGGGGGCCCGCGCGCGGGGCGGGGGGCAGGTGGCCTGTAGGACGGCGGGCAGCGGCGGTGGGGAGACAAGAACCGCAGCTAGCGGGAAACCGAGGCTGGGCGGGGCACAACAAGGTGATGGTAAGAAGGACTTTCCAGCTCCGGGTACGGGAAGGGAGGCTGGAACCACAGGGCAGAGAGGGTGAGACCCCCACCCTAAGGAGGCGACCATTCACTAGAGACCCACCAAATAACCCACCTTCTTCCCCAAAGAGTTTAGAGAATCCCCAAATCATTCCACCCTTATCAGCCCCAGGGATAGGATAGAATGGAAGGGATGGGGGGAGGGAGAACTATTGTCTTCTTGGGGGTTCAAAGAGCTCACTTGCCACCCCCACCCCTCCCTCTCCTCATTCACGGTCATTGGAGGCCTTCCTGCCCTGCCCCTCCCCCTCCGAGCAGAGTGCCTCATCTCAGCAATGGGCACAGGTTGGGCCCTCCTGGCCTGCCTCCCACCCCCAATTCTCAAACAGTTCCTGACCTCCCCACCCTCCTCCCTCTGGCTCCCAGGGCGCATTCCCCCTGTCAGGGCTTGGACGTGCTGATGGTGGGGCCACCATGGGCAGGCAGTGGGGTTTAGGGAAGCTGCTGCACAGTCCTGGGCAGGGACAGCAGACTGCTTGGCCCTGGTGTGCGAAGGAGGGGTGCATGGGGAACAGGGATCTCCTGCATGACCGGTCAGGTTTCCTAGGCCTTGCATGGTCGCAGAGGGTAGAAAACGGGCTACTAAAGCTAGTACTCCCTTCCTAGCTGCACCACAATACCACCTTAGAGGAAGATGCTCTGTTTTGCCACTGTGGACCCTGCAAGGAGGGATGCAGGTTAGATAGCAAGAAGGACTTCCTTCCTGAGGGTGGCTTGAGGGTCTCTGGGGAAGTCTTACTGCCTAGGAGAGGCAGCTCCTATCTTTGGGGTTGTGAGGAGGACACCCAGCAATAAGGGGGCGAGGACAGAGAAGACTGGGGGAGGGGAAGTGGTGGGGGATGGTGACCTTATCTCTGGACCATCTTTCTCTCTCACCTCCCATGCCCTCTCTCTCCCTTCCTGGGAGCTGGAGTGTTGACTTTCAGCACCTCTTAGTCAGCTTACTACTAAAATCCCCAGCACCCAGCAGTCCCCAGGGTTAGGTGACAGGCTTCCTCTGTCACCACTTTGAATGGGAAGACAGACATGGCTGCCTAGTTTGCCAAATGGAACCCCCCCCACCCCAGCTGTTGCCCAGTCCCAGGGTCTCCTGCTTTGGCAAAGCAGAGATGTGTGGGCTGGGGGTTGGCATGGCCGGCCCCCGCAGGCCATCCTATTTCTCTAGGTGGGGGTCTCTGCCTTCTCTGGGGATTCTTGGGTATGACCCTAGTGGCCTCAGCTCTCTGGGCCCATGGGATGGCTGGGGTGGGTGTCACTGAAGTGGGTCATTTCCCTTTTCCTACACTAAGGTGTCAGCCTTGGGCAAGGGGAGGTGACAAAGCAGAGAGACTGACATGCTCAGGGGTGGCTCCTTGGGGAAATCGAGGGGGGCAGCCAGTCCCAGAGGGCTCACACTCTACTAAGACAAGAATAGACAAGACCTCTTTCTTCCAGACACTTCTCTCTGCAGCTGAGTTGGGATCCCACACTCCTGCTCATGACCCTGTGAGTGGCTGGGGTGGGGGCTGCCAGGGTGCACACCCCCTCCCCCTGTATCACAGATGTGAGAGAGCTGGCCCTCCTCACCTGCCTCTCTTTTTTACTCTGAGCCTCAGTTTCCTCATTTGTAAAGCTTCACAGGGTTGAAATGAAGGTTAATGAGGGCCATGTGCCTACAGTGCCCAGAAGGCAGCGGGCACTCCCCACGAGCAGTTCTTTCTCCATACCCACCCCTCCTTCCTCCGGCAGCTGAAGCAGACAAATACAACTTGGCCTCCTCCCACCCCCACTGTAGAGGCAGCTGTCCTGTGTTGCCACTACAACACTGCCTGCGAAGGACCCAAGAGATGACCCCAGGCCAACCCCCTCTCTTTAAAGATGGGAAACCGAAGCCCAGAGAGGCAGGACTGACCCAAGGTTGGCCAGCCAGCCAGGCTCCCTTCTCAGAGGCAGGGCCTGGGACCTGGCTGAGGGACGCAGGAGGGTAGATGGATGACAGATGTGGGGGAAAATACCAGAGTGTAATTGGGCTCATTAAGGGTTTGGTGAGGGAGCCCTTCATGCCCTGCCAAAGGCTGGGGACAGGTCTAGAACCTTCCTCTCCATTAACACTTTGGCAAAGGCAGCTCTTT
This sequence comes from Manis javanica, assembly GCF_040802235.1. Classification (NCBI taxonomy): domain Eukaryota; kingdom Metazoa; phylum Chordata; class Mammalia; order Pholidota; family Manidae; genus Manis; species Manis javanica. The sequence goes on along the minus strand of NC_133159.1, from coordinate 161,079,076 downwards.
CCTGAGGACTCCGTTCCCCAGGCTGGGGCTGAAACAACCCCTGCCCTGCATTTTTTGGCCTCCGTGGTCCATTTCCCTCCAGCCCTCTTTGGATAGGCAGGCAGAGAACTCCACTGCACCCCAGTGTCCAAGGACCCCTCTGAAACTCAGGGTCCTGAAGTCCATTTGTAATTCACAGTAAGTGGTGGAGATGGTGTGCTAGCACCCAGGGGCCCTGCCTTACTCCCTTCATTTTCCTACAGCTCCAGCTCCATATGGACAGACACACAGACAGGCAGACAACAACCCTGGCTTCCATCAGCTCTCCAGCTTCGGTGTGAGGCTGCCTCTAAGTGGGTGGCTCCCTCCTGTAGTCAATCCCAGCACCCGCTGCTGCAGCCTCAGCCCATCTCTCAGGAAAGATGAGAACCTAGGAGCTTTACCCCTTTCCCGTGCAAGTCACACACAGATAGACACCCGGACACATGCGTGCTCTTTCTGCTTTCACCTTGTCTTCTCAAGTTCAATCTCCCCCTTTCTTCACAGCCCTTCCTCCCAGCCTCTCTGGCTCTGGCCCTGACTCTTCCTGCTCACAGTGTGGCACCTCCCTGCCTGGCATCCAGCCTATTAGGGATTGGGCGTCCCGGAGCCTCCCCGGGAGCCCTTCTGTGAATCTGTAACCTCCCCCTCCCCACCCAGCAGTTCAACCCAGGGCTTGGCAGGCTTTAAGAAGAGGTGGGATAGGGCAGTGGTTAAGGATTTGGGCTCTGGAGTCAGACAAGTGTAGGTACAGGTCTGGCCGTGAAACTTCTCAAAGACTGTTCTCTAATCTACAGAATGGGATAATGGGTTAATAATAGTGCCCACCTCATGGGGTTGTTGTGAAACTTAAAAATGATTCTGTGTTTAAAGCACCTGGCATACAGTAAACTCTCAATAAATGGGATTGTAATTATAAGAAGAGGTGGCCTAGGAAGCTGGATGCTAGGGAGGGAGGGAGGGAAGCTTCTAGAAGCAACTCTTGTACTCTTTCATGTCCTTGGAAGCAAGTCCACTCCCCTGCTCTGGAGCTCAATTTTCTCTTCTCTTGAAGACAACTTGTGGATGGAGTCCTGTTCAAGTGTAGGTCCAGCTAGGGTGAGTCATGCTGCCTCTGAATAGGGGCCAGGGCAGGGGGTGCTAACCTGTTGAAGATCTGAACAGAGGTTAGACAGACATGTGTCTGCCCTAAAAATTGCCCACCCCTCCAAGTTTTCTGGCTGGGAGTCATAGCTTAGCTGGAGCAGGATAGCTCCTGAGGGGACAGCTGGGAAGGCTGGGCCAGGCAGGGCAGGCTGCAGCAGACCCAGCAGTCCGGCTGGGGGACACAATTAGTCCCGGAATCCAGGCAGGCCCTGTGAGCCCACAGGCTGTATATCACGGTGGTTTAATCAGCCCCGTGGCAGATATTTGTCTGCTCTCTTGGGCCATGTCCTCAGCCTGCATGTCATAAATTGCACTGAGATTTCAAAATCACCTTTTCCCCTTGCTGACAGGGCAGGCGGTTCTACTTGGCATGGCCAGGAAAATCACATTCCCCTGAAGCCTCTTCCCTTTACAAGTAGGACCCTTCCCCCAACACTTGCACCTGGTGCTTTCTTTCTGCTGGGAGAGGAGGAGAGATTTGTAAAGGGAGGAGAACAGCTTTGATGACTTTCACCTAGAGACGAGCTGGTGCAGAATGCTGGTGAGGACTCCGTGCAGCCTCAGGGGGGGTATTCTCACAAGGTGGTCGGGGTGACCTTCCAAAGTGGGCGGAGCTGTGCCCGGCCCCCAGATATGGTGCCCAGGAAGGTGGCATGGCAGAGAGAAATGTGGACGAGTCCGGTCGTATTGCCTCGAGGGGTACTGAGTGCCTTTCATCTTCTGGCTGGATGCTCATTGCGCCACCTGGAGGCTATCGCTGGTACTTCACCCCAGCCACCCTGGCTGCAGGGTTGGGGTCCTCAAACCACCTGACCACACAGGGTTCAGACCCATGGTGCATTAGTTTAATAGGGCTGCCGTAACAAAGTACTACAAACCAGGTGGCCTAAACAACTGTGAGGAGTGTATTGTCTCACAATTCTGGAGGCTAGAAGTCATCAGGGTTCCTTCAGAGGGCTGCGAGGGAATCCTTTACCTAGCTTCCACTGGTTTGCTAGCAATCTCTGGCAATCCTTGGTTTGTAGAAGCATCACCAGATCTCTGCCTTCATCTTCACATGATATTCTCCCTGTAGCCATGACTGTGTCCAAATTTCCCCCTTTATAAGACTACCAGTCATGTTTAATTAGGAGCCCACCCCATTTCAGTATGGCCTAATCTTAACCTGATTATATCTGCAGCAACCCCCTTTCCAAATTAGCTCATATTCTGAAGTGCTAGGGGTTATGATTTCAACATAGAGGTTTGGAGGGAGGGCACAATTCAGCCCGTACCACACAGGTCTCAGTGACAATCTCATTCCATGATATAGGCACAGGGCATCCACACCATGACACAGCTACACTGTGACGTGCACACAGACTGAGTAACACAGATGGATTCACCTCAACAGATGGGATAACAGAGACACTGACAGTGACCCAGGTATATTATGACAGGCACTCAAGGTGACAGATAAGGTGACTCCACTCATATGCTGCAAAACAGACAAATGGCAGATTAGTAACACAACTGACTTACGGTGCACTGAGATGTGTTTTATATAGATCAGCTCATCTCCCTCACAATGTGCTTGTGATTTAGGACCTGTTACTTGCCACCCCCATTTTACAGATATACAGATGAGGGGACTGAGGTTCAGGTCACACAGCCAGTAAGTAACAGAGCTGAGATTTGAACCCAAGTGTGAGTCAATACAGAGCCCGTGCTCTTAAACTCTGTGCCCCCCTGTTCCATTCACATGTAATCACCACACATGTAATGACAGACCCATTATGTGGGACCACTGCCCACAAAAATGACAAGCAGCTTACTGAGAGCCAGGGGGAAGGGGCCAAGGACTGAAGACAGAGTTCTTGGCTGTGGCCTGAAAAAATTAATCTTCTTTGTTCAGATGTGGGCTCCATCACTGGATGTGAGGCCTTGTGAGAATATTATGGCATCACTTGACTTTCCTTGGTCTGATCTGCAAAATGAGCATGAGCCTAAAGACGCAGGAAATGCCCTTGGGGGGAAGCACTAGTCTGCTTGGGCTGTCATAACAAAGTACATAGACTATGAGTGGTTTCAAAACCAGACTTATTTTCTAACAATTCAGGAAACTAGAAGTTCAAGACTGAGGTGTCAGCAGGGTTGGTTTCCTCTGAGGCCTCCCTCATTGGCTTGCAAATGCCCAGTCTTCTTTTTTTTTATTTTAATTTTTTAATTAAGGTATCATTGATATACATTCCTATGAAGGTTTCATAAGAAAAACAATGTGATTACTACATTCACCCATATTATCAAGTCCTCCCCATACCCCACTGCAGTCACTATCCATCAGTGTAGTAAGATGCCACAAAGTCACCACTTGTCTTCTCTGTGTTACACTGTCTTCCCCATGATCCCCCCACACCATGTATGATGCCCAGTCTTGTATCTTAACATGGTCTTTCCTCTGTAAGCATCTATGTCCAAATTTCCTCTTCTAATGACCTCAGCCATAGTGGGTTAGGGGCCCAAAGACCTCATCTTAATCACCTCTTTAAAGACCCTCTCTTCAAATACAGACATATTCTGAGGTTTTAGGAGTTAGGACTTCCACCTATGAGTGTGGGGGAGGGGAGTGCAGTTCACCCCAAACAAGAGAGGTGGGCTCAGTCATGCCTTAAAGCCTTGGGAGTCCCTGCGTCTGAGGGGACAGACACATTCTTTGGCCTCAGGAATTCTCTGTCCTGATGAGGGAAACACAGACCCTGCCTTCAGGAAGCTCCCAGCCTGAAGCAGAGGCAAGGAGTGTGCACACAAATGCAGGAAGTGAAAATCACTGCAGGTCACCGCAGGTCAGCCTTAGTAGAAAGCTGACAGCCCCAGGGCAGAGCCGGTTAGAGGCAGAGGAGTCAGGCAGGAAAGTTTCAGAGAAGTGAGTTGGAAAAGAAATACTGTCTGTGGAAGAAGAGGGGCCTAACGGAATGGTGTGCATGCTGTAGGGCCTAGAGTGTGTGTCGGTGGGGGGGTGCTGTGTTCAGCAGACTCAGGCTGCAGGGCCCAGGTTGCTACTGAAAATGTCAAATGTTGCCACAGCCTGGGTGGCCAAGGCAGCAGCAGGCATCTGAAGCCACACAGGTCAGGGGTGGGGATGGCTTCACACACTGTCACCATTTATGAATGTCACCCTGTTGGGCACTGGGCACTGGGAGGCTGGATTTCTGCAACTGGCCCCCTGGCCACATGGCTGCCTGTCACAGGACTCTCAGCACCTGCTGCAGGCATGAGAACTGGGCTCTGGCTTCCCCAAATGTGACTTTACTAGCCTCACTGCTGCCTGTCCCTCCCTGCCACCTGGTCTCCAGGACCAGTCTCCCTCTCTGAGCTTCACCGAGTTCCCATATGTCAGCCTCCCAATGTAGACATTTGTGACATTTTGCCACATATTCCCATATTTAAATGCTGCTCTGTTTGAAATAGACCCCATTATGCTCCCTTCTGCCATCCTTGGGTTGGGGTTCTCCAAAAGCTGGGGAGTTGGGACTGGGATATAGGGCTCAGGCAGCTTGGGGCTCTCAAGAGGGGACATTTGCTCCCTTTGTTTATTTGTCTCCCTCTCTGCTCAGGTATGAAGCGGCCACTGAGCCCATCTCCCCCAGGTGAGAAGGAACCCCCCATATCTGGAGCTGCTGAGTGCCCCCCTCGGCCCCCAGAGCCCCCAAAGCCCAAGCGGGAAAGAAAACGGCCATCCTACACACTCTGTGACGTCTGCAACATCCAGCTGAACTCGGCAGCCCAGGCGCAGGTGCACCGTGGGGGGCGGGCCCACCAGAGGCGGCTTCGGCAGCTCAGCCTGGGAAAGACCCCTGCAGGGCCAGGTCAGTGTGGAGGGGCACTGCTCCCCAAACTTGGTTCTGGGGCTCTGGCTCTGTGGCTTCTCCGTGGAGCCTTTGGGTCTAGGGTGTCCTCCATGGGGTCTCAGGGTCTGAAGTCTCCCCGATGCCATCAAGTTTTGTTTTGCATCTGGACAACCCTCTACAGAATCTCTCAGGATCTGAGGGTCTTCAGGTCTGAGGACTTCTGATGACTTTTGGGGTCTGGGAGCTCTCCCTGTGGGGCCTTTTGGGACCAGGATCCCTAAGTAGCATTTCTCCAGTCTAGAGCCCCTGGCAGGAATAGTCTTTTGGACAAGGGTGTCGCCTGAGGGTATCCTGGTCTCCTTCTCTGGTCTCCGAAGGCCAGGATCAGCAAGGTGCAGGACACTCCAGAGGAGGGAGAGGTGGATGGAAGAAGCACCTCTTCCTTTGGCTGCTAGACTCCTGGCCAGGATTTCTGTCTCTCCCCAGCTGGGGTGATTTTGCAGAGGGTTGGCTGCAAGCACTGAGGGACTGCTGGCTGCCAGGCAGATTTCTGGGGGAAATGGGTGAATACGTTCATGAGTGTGATTCCAGCTGACAGGCACATAGGGGCCATGGGGTAAATGAAAGGCGGTCTCCTAGCTGGCAGGGGAAACAGGTTCAGAACGAAGCCCATTATGGGAGGTGGGAAGGGCTGGACCTCCCGCCTGGTTCTTGGGGGCATCTGCTGGAAACCTCTGCAGCCCAGGTTGGCAGCTTTGCCAGATGGCTATGCCCTGGACTCTGAACTGGGCTGCCTATTCTTTGGTGAATATTCATGGGCACCTCCTGTGCTCCCCCCACTGCACTGGGGACTGTTGGCAAATAAATTCCAGTCTCACTCCTCACCACCCCACTCCAAGACTGAGTCTGTCCTTCGCTCGGAAACAGACTGAAAAGAGCAGATGAGTGTTGTGGGTACCACATGGGACATACCACCAGGGGTACAAAGGAGAAAGGGCCATTATATCTGGGGACACCCGGAAAGGCCTTCTGAAGGAGCAGGGAAGGGCTGAGCCTGGGAGGGGCCAGGGGGAGAAGGGACACTGTGGGCAGTGGTCACTGCAGAAGCAAAGACAGGGAATGTCCTGATGGCCAGTACCAACAACGCCTCGGAACACCTGGAGCTGGACTTCGAGGGTGTGATCTGAGTTGGAGTGTATCTGACTGTATGGGTGTTTCTGGACTGTGTGTGTGTGTGTGTGTGGCAATAATATTCAAGATCTAGTCTCTTATCTTTCAAACATATTATACAGTATTGTTAATTATAGTCATCCTGCTGTGCATCTGACCCCCAGATCTTATTTATCTTATAGCTGGGAGTTTGTGCCCTGAGCCCTTTGACCAACGTCTCCCTAACACCCCCAGCCCTGAGCCCCTGGAAACCACCATTCTACACTCTATTTCTATGAGTCCTGCTTTTTTAGATTCTGAATATAAATGAGAATGTACAGTATTTGTCTGAGAATTCATATTTTTAAAAGGTGGCGTATTTGCCCATCCAGAAAGAGCTGTCCGAATATCTCACAAGGAGATGAGTTTGTCCAAGATAATAACAGGCTTCATAGAGGTGGGCACAGGGTACTTTGAGAAGTCAGAGGGCGAGGTAAATTGACAGAAGTCAGGAAGGCTCCAGAGATGGGACACTGATGGTGGATCTTGGAGATGGAAAGGGAATCCCAGGCAGGGAGACAGCTGGGGCAGACGCCGTGAAGCCCGAGGCTCAGGAGCAGTGGGGGCCACGCAGGTGTGGTGGGCCTCGTGGCCAGGCTGGGCATTTGGCCTTTGTCCCAAAGCATCATGTGCCACTGAAGGGTTTAGAGCAGGAGTAGTTAGTGTTTTTAGATGTCTCCAGTCAGTGGGGAGAGCAAGACTTGGGGGTACATGAGAAGGAAGCGGGGTGGGATGGAGGAGATAGATTCTGGGGCCTTTTCTGAAGCAGAACTGGCAGGATGGGATGTGGGGGCCGAGGGGAATGCAGGTACCAAGGATGAGTCTAACTTAGGCAATGCCATGATGGACAGTTCTGTTATTAGAAAGGGGGGGCGCCAAGCAAGAAGCAGGGCTGGAGGGAAGGTTGTGTCAGGAAGGCTGGTCCTGTGGCCTGAGGATTTTGTCCTGCCCTGCCCCCTCTCGCACGGCCTTTCAGGCCTTGCTTCCAGGCAGTGGCCCTCCTTCTTCCCCTTCCCTGCCCATGGTGCCAATGTAGAGAGAGCAGATGGGGTGTGAGGAAAGAAGACCACAGCGCCAGGTACAGGCTACCCAAGGGGATGGGGACCCCCTCACATGGCTTCCTTCTCTTCACAGTCCTCACCCCTGAGGACTGGGTAGGTTTGCAAGTCACCAGGAGACATGATGCCTGGTATTCCTCCCCAGATTATTAAATGGGACCTGGTAAGTCATCGTTCCTCCATTTATCCACCGCCTTGCCCCCCAGTCCTATGCAGGCCCTGTGCAGGATGTCAGGATTCCGCACTGAGCAGTGCACGGTGCCTTCCTCCGGGCACTCATGGTCTAGACAGGGAGACAGCCATGGGTCAGGCCTTTACAGCGCCTGATAAAAGGAGTGCCCGGCATTGTGGGTTGTGCTCAGGTCAGGGCAGGGATGAAGGGTCCTCAGATTTCTGGGAAGCCTGGAATTCTGGGGTTCCAGCTGGAGGATCTGTTCTCCATTAGCCCGCTGTCTCTGAGCCTACTCCAGCCCATGACCCCCCATGGAGTTCCATCTTCTCAGCTCTCTGAGAACTGGGAATAGACAAGCAGACCCCAGCAAGAGGATGCTAGCCATTGTCCCTGGGCTGGGGCTCAGGGGTGAGGGACCTCAGCCATGCTGAAGGCCTCTCCCAGCCCATGGGAGGGGCTGGCTGGAGCAGAGAGCCCTTCTGGGAGGCTGAGTGGGGCGGCCTTCAGCCTCGCAAATGGAGAGCACTTCCTACTTTCAGGAGGCTTGAGGCAATTGTGAGGAGCCCTTAACACACTTTCTTCCCAGGCACTGAGGTTTCCATCCTCTGGCGCCTAGGAGGATGCTGAGGGCGTGGGGCTGGGGCAGCCCAGCCATGCCCCTTTGTGGCTCCCACTCTGGGAGGCCTCCTGGAACTGTCACTTTTATTAGGGGTCTTTGGGGCTGGCAGCTTACACAGTGACAGGCTGTCACAGGCAGTGAGGCGTGACCCTCTCCTGCTCCTGTCCCTGAGGCCATCAATCCATAGGAGGGGTTCGGGGAGGCTCTTCCCTCTCTGAGCTCCCTCTCAACACCTCCTTACTTAACCACACCCAGCTCCCAGCCTGGAGGGCACCAGGACCACCTGGGAGGGGACATGGGATGGGGAAACAGCAGGTACCCCACACTTCCTCCTCCAGGTATGTCCTAAACTCCTCTGCCCACCCTCCCCATTGCCTCCCGCACAACAGGCCCTTTCATTCTTCAGGAATGTGTCTGGAGACATCTTTCACCCCCTCGGCCTTTCCACGGGGTGTAGGCACCAGAAACCCCCACCCCAGTAAGGCTGAACTCAATGACCCTATTGACCGTCTCACACACACACACACACACACACACACACACACACACACACACACACACACACAACCCTAAACAATTTTAGGTAGTTCTTGAACATCTGCAGAGAGAAATATTTGCTGGCTCAACCCTCCTAACTCCAACCTCCAGTATGAATGCTGGGCCAGCGCAGGGCACAGGGGACACCCAAGCAAGGAGCTGTGACCTACCCCTAGTGCCAAGCTGAGCATCTGTGTAGGAGCTAAACTGTTAGCAAAGCACTTGTCATGCAGCACGGCATTCCCTCCTCACCCAGGCTTCGCAGGCACAGCCGATGGCCTTCAGTCTTCACTTTACAAACTGGGATACTGGAGCTCATACCCAAGGCTACACAGCTGAGTTCAGATCCCAGTGTATCTGATCTCACCTGCCCTCCTCCACTTGCTGCTAAGGAGAACAACATATATTAAGAGAGACTGAGCCTGCAGTGTTTTAGCAGGAGGATGGCCCAGGAGGCATGGCCCTCAGAAGGCGCTGGCTCCCAGAACAGACCCATTTCACAAGACAGGACCCACGGCCTCTCTGCTCTGTGTCTTTGTGTCCTCAAGTGAAAAATGGGGAGATGCCAGCCATTTCCCACTCTTTCTGGGCTGGCCCCTAAAATCAATTGGTCCCTCCCTCTATCTCCTGGCAGGACTGATCCAGCCATCCAATTCAGTGCCTACTCCCAACCACCAACATCCATTGCAACCTAGCACCAGAGCCTAGAAGGGGATTTCGGAAATGCCTTAAGCTCTGGCTTATAGAAATGGCCAAAGGGGCCTTGGGTGGGGAGTGCAGGGAATACACGAAGGGGACAGGAAAACAGAGATGTAATGAGACCATAATGGATTTCAGGGCAAAGACAGCTGGGGCTGCACCAGACATTCCTGTGCTTCTGTGGGTGGGGAGGGATCAGAGTGGCAGGTGGAGGCTGTCCTGTGCTCGGGGCCTCAGATCTCCCCTAGCTCCTGTTCTAATAGGTCCCTCAGCTCCTCTCCAAGTCTTGGACTGCAGAGCCTCTGGCTGCATTCTGAGCCCCAGAGTTCAAAGACCTTGAGCTCGGGTCATGCCTGAGTCACTGGCTTGGTGAGCTCCTCACCCCTCCCCACAGATGGATTAATTTCAGTCCCATCAGGAGGCCCCGGAAGCCCTCCAGCCTGTCCCCCCATCACTGCAGTGTCTCCCTGGTTGCTGGTTTCCCCTCCGTGTCCCCCACCCTATCCTGAGGCCTTTGAGGCATGTTTCAGAGTACTGTGCTCCCCCAGGGCCAGGAGATGTTCTTGTAGTCCGACCAGTGCCTTCGGCTACTCTTCTCCATCAATGGCAGGTGACAGAAGTGCCCCTCCCTCTCCCAGGCCAGCCATCAGGCCCCCTCCCCCAGGTGTAAACCTGCCCATCAGCATCCTCCGCCACTCAGGGACCACCAGGAAAGGCAGGGCTGGGCAGTGAATTAGGGGGCTTAGCTCAGCTCTCTGCCCCAAAGAGGACAAAACTCCATCTGTGTCTGAATGGGTTCATTAGCTCTGGGCTTGAGTTTCCTTCCTCCCCCAACGCCAGCAAGTCCTGCCCCCCAGAGCCTCTTCCTAACAAACCTGTTCTCAGGAGCTGCTGCCGACTCCTCCCCAGAACTTTGCTGCCAGCAGGCTGGGCTGGGGTACTGGCCGCTCAGAGATTACAGGTTATTGTCTGCTGGAGACAGGATGCTGAGGGCATGGGGGGCTAGTGGGGGGACCCAGGCTTGGAATGTGAGACCGCATCCAGCTGTGGGTTGGCTGTCTCCTCTCCCCCATTCCACCCCCTCCCAGCCACCAGGTGCTCAGGTGAGTAGAGAGCAGCCAGTTTTCAGGAAGAGGAGGGGGACTTAAGGAGTAAATGGAGGAGACAGAAAGGGGTAGAAAAGGAGCGTGGTCAGCAGAGGGGTGTCAGGTGCTCTGGCCGATCAGATGACCACGCCCCCTTTCTGGCATGACCCAGGTAGCAGGTCCCCAGCCCAAGTACTGGACTACGAGGGGCAAGCCTGGGCTCCCTCGCCCACCACCATGGTTAATGCTGTAGCACCCCTCCGAGCCTGTTTCCCCTAAGAGGGAAATATAAGGGGATGATGGACAGAGGATGAGAAAGTGTGGACAGGAGAATGGGGCTCTTACAGCAGCAAGCCCTGAAGCAGTGCTTCAAAGTTCAGCAGCAAGAACTTTCTGGCAGCACCTCCTTCCCAGAGGTCTCTGTGGAACTCTCTGCTCCAATAACAGAGGTGCTAGGCAGGGAGTGTGCGGATGTCAGGGGAGTGGAAGCCCCCTGATGCCCTCCCCCATCCCTAGTCTCTGCTTTGGTCCCCTCTTCTACTACCCTTGGTGAAGCAAGTGTCCTGGTCTTTCTTCCTGCCCAGGGTTGGGACGCCGGAAACTCAAGGGAAAAGGCAGCTCCTTCCTGGCAAGGGGAGACAGGGCCCAGCAACCACTGCTTCCCAGGCAGGAGCAAGAGTCCCTCCCTCCTCCCTCCCCTCCTGCTCCTCGCATCCCCTATCCCTTCCCTCTGTCACTCTCCGGCTGGGTTTCATTTGCTCCTCACTCTGCACTCAGCGGTGCCTCCAAAGGCAGAGAATGCTCTTGGGTGAGTGCTGAGGGCATCTGAGCCAGGGGCAGGGAGGGGGCATTGAGACAAGGGGGCCTCTCTCCTCTCCCCGGTCCTACCCTTTTCCCACTATTGTTGGCCCCCCCTAAAGTTGTCTGTCCAGAGACTCCGGTAACCAGCTGATTCTTGGTACCTTTTCCCAGGTCCGGGGCTGGGCAGGGGAGCCCCACTCTGGCTGGGAACAAGGATGGGGGTAGGGGTGGCAGGCACAGTGGGGAAGCTAGAGGTGTACTCTGCAGGGGTGAGACCTGCTGCACTTCGGGGTGGATGCGCATCTAGGGAGCCTGTGTCAGATGTTCCCTGTATCAAATCATACCTTCAGCTGCTCTAAGGGGCTGCCTGAGCCTCCAAGGGGTGGTGGAGGGTGCTGAGGAGGGGGTTACTAATACAGCAGAGGGAGGGAGAGAGGCAGACAGATGGAGACAGGCAGAAACCTGGGTGGCTCCTACCTGGCGTCCAGCCACTGAGCTGGGGTCACTCCTCTGCCCCTCCCCTTCATTCACTGTCTCCTGGCTCACCTCTCCACACAGAGGTTACCTGGCACTCTTTGAAGAAGACAACCGTTACCCTCTCAGGGGTATTTCTGGGAAATCCTTCCATGGGGGCAAGGACCTGGAGGCTGTGTGGCTGGGGCAACGTTCTCCTTGTGCTGGGCTTGGGGGGTGTCCCTCTGTCACAGGGAGGGGGATGCAGAACATCAGTACATCCCGGGTGCTGGCTGGCTGGGGGCTCTGGGGAATGTGGGAGCCATGGTGGGAACCCTGGTCCTAGGTCAAGTGGGCACCCATGTGGTTCAGTTCAACCTCCGCTCCCCTTCCCTGCCTTTGGCTCTCTCCCCATCGTGGACTCCCATTTTCTTCACAGAGCTTGGTTTTATCTGTGATAGAAACAACCCCTTTACTCTTTGAGATGTGTGTATTTGCCTTGGGGAGGCCCCTACATCTTGTGGGGGGAAAGAGAGACTCAGGGTTTGGCTACATGAATTTGTGTGTGTGTCTGGTGCATTTCATTTTGTAAGGGTGGTGTATGTGCACCTATCTCTGGGTAAATGTGTCTGAATGCAGCCGTTTTTGTATATATACCTCTCCTCGTGATGGTGTGTGCTGCTGCAGGCCTGTTGTTTTGTCTGTATATGCCTCTGTTGGGATCTGTGTGTCTTTCTGTGTCTGTTCCTCTGGCTACATGTGATCTGAGTGTGTTCTTGTTGGTCTTGCCTGTCTGTGTGTACGTGTATGCTCATATGTGGCCTCTGTGCCCGCCCTTGCCCCTCAGCCAGCATGGGTAACTGTCTCTGCATGGTCACCACTTCCATATGCGTACCCATCAGTATGTGCAGACGGTCTCATCCTGGGGAGATGTGTATAATAGTATGCCTTGGAGTCTGTGCCTGTTGCCATCTGTGTGGGTGCCTCTGGACCTCAGGGTGTATGCCCTTTGCTCTTCTGTGTGTGACTTTCCCAGTGATGGCAAAACAGCAGGATGTGGTTTCCCTAGATCCCGTCCCTTGGGCGGCAGCTAGGGTGATGTTGTTTCATGCGACACATGCTCTGTCCCTTGCCCCAGCCTCAGCTGGACTCCTGGAGGTGGCCTCTTCTCTACCACTCAGCCTGGTTTGTTCATGTTTTACCAGAGCAACAACCCACTCTTGAGGCAGCTGCCCAAGGAGCCGCGGGTCCCAGCTATGGACCCCTGGCCAGCGTTGGGGAAGGACTGCTCCAAGACACTGTCAGGGCTGTTCTGCAAAGTGCCATCAGCAAAGACACACACACACCTGACCTTTCTGTGGGTGCAGAATTTTAGACCTGCGCAGCTGGTGGTGCCATCCTGGGGCAGGTGTGGGTGCTGCAGTGTCTCCCTTCATTTGAGTGTACCCACAAACCAGGCAGTCACACGTGTATGCACACATGCCATCACTCCTGCATCATCCCAGAGGCCCCGGGAACCAAGGTTCATGGTGAGTGTCAGAGGCAGAGAGTGGGTGGTGCAGAGCAGTGCTGTGTGACGAGTGCTGGTGGGGGAAGGGTCCCAGCAGCCATGGGAGAGGCCCCAGTCTCCAATCAACATGTGCCCTAGGCCTTGTGTGGGAGAGGACTGTACCCAGTTGTGAGGGGGCTAGAAGGCATTTCTGGGTGACTTTGTCCTGACCGTAAGAGGAAACTGGGTCCCTAAGTGCCCCTGCTCCCGCTCTTCAAATGGCCGCCACACTCAGCTCCTCATTGGTCCTGAGACCCATTCCTGTCCTGCCCTTTCCTCCTCGCCCAGCTGTAATACCTGCTTCACAGATGAGGGAACCGAGGCTTATAGCTAAGTGTCCAGCCCCAGGCCTCAGAGTTCGTTGTAACTGGGGCTGTGCTGCCTGTGGACCCCGGGTCTGGGAGGGTTGGCTTGCCCAGCCTCACAATCCTGCAAGTAACCCATGTCCTTTCTTCCCCTCTCCTGGGAGCCCACACAAGTCAGGGTCTCCTGTGCACCTGAGAGTTCTAGGAAGAGGCCAGTCCTGCCCCCTTTCTCTGGCATCCCCATTACAGATAATTCATTCGATTCAAGCATTGAGCTCTCAGCTCAAACACCTCCTGAGTCTCCCCACCAGGCTAGAGGCTCAAAATCCCCAGCATTCACTGCAATTCACTGCAGAGCCTTCCAGCAGCAGGCACTGCCCACGACCCTCCTTACATCCACTCTGCCTGGACCTTTGTGAACCTGCATGGCACTTTCAGCTTTCCCATGGTCGCTCTGCCAGTCCGGCCGCCTGGAAGGCCCTTCCCCTGGCAAAAACCTCCCCTATACTGCTCTGAAACCTAATTGACTCTCCTTGCGGACCTTCAGCTCACCTTTGGTTGTGATCCCAAAGCATGTTGTTCGGAACTCGGAGCACTCGCTGGGATGCAGCCTCCTTAGCCTCGCCCTGGGTGGCTCTCACCTGTGAGCTCTCACTTGCTAGCTCCTCTAGGAACCGACGGTGCAGGTGATGAATGAATGACTGTCCTTCCGCTCGAGGGGAGCATCCGTCCTGCGGTCTAACCTCAGTCGCTCCTGCTGTGGCGCACGCAGCGCGGGAGGCTGAGGGTGGCGCCGGGCTCAGCACGCGTGGGACGGGAGTGGCGGCAGGTGGGCGCGGCCGCGAGAGCCCCGGGGGCGCCGCCAGTCGGCCCGCGACCCCGGCCCGCACCGGCGCTGGCGCCTCTTCGCCCCGGTTACCGCTAGTGGCTGCTGTCGCTCAGTGGAGCCCGAGGAGACCGCGGCCAGAGCGTCCACCGCGCAAGATGGTGGCTCCCGTGGCTCCGTGAGTGTGTGCGGGCGGGCGGGGGCCGGCCGGGCGGGGCGCCCCCTCCCAGAGCTTCCGGACTGGGGCCCTGGGGCAAGAAGGGGGGGCGGAACCCGGACCCCCTGTGGGACCCAGCCGAGGGCTCCTCCATCACGCGCCCCCCAGAGGAAGTTCCCCTGCCCTGGGCGATCCGACCCCGGGAGGGTGGGCCCCGCGTGCAGGCGGCCCCAACCTCAGACGGGCTGCCAGCGAGCGGGCGCCCTGCCCCTCCTCTGCCGGGAGCCTGGACTTCTCTTTAGTGGGGTCCTTCAAGGAAGGGGCCCGAAGGAGCCTGGGGACCAGACTGCAGACCACCATGCATGGGCCAAGTAAACACTGTTTGAGGCTTACTTGCCTGGGTCGAGTGGGGACCGCCGACCACACACAATCACCTCTGGAGCCCCATCAGCTTGCCAAGGTGTGAAGAGGTGTGAGGGACCTGGGTCTGACAGGTACACCCTCCTGGTCATCCTTGGCCACCTAGTCACGTTTTATATGTGTACATCCCACCCCACCCAGCCTGGTCCCCTCAGGTTGAAATAGAGGAATGTCAGTAGTTATTGACTAGTATTTTTAGACCAGCGCTGTCCAGTAGAACTTTCTGGGATGTGTATCTGGGCCATCTAATACAATAGCCACTAGCCACTAGTGACTTTTGAGAACTTGAAATGCGGCTGGTGTGACTGAGGAACTGAATTTTCAATTGTTAGTAAATTAGTGAATTCTGATTCATTTTAAATGTCCACATGTGGCTGGTGGCTCCTCTATCAGATAGTGCAGTTTCAGAATCTCCATCTTTCCATGCCTCCTCCCTATCTACTCTTTTGTTCTTTTCTCAAAAACACTCTAGGTCCCGGAGTAATTTCATCCTTCCATAGGGTGGGGCAGGATAGCTAGCTTGTAGGTACAAAAGGATCTGACAAACTTCCCAAAGGGTATCACCCTGGACTTGTACTTCCTCCCCATTCTAAGAGCCTTTGGGTGGTGGACTGGACAAGGTCACAGAATCATGGGCTCTTGAAAGGAAAGGAGGTCAAAGGCAGCTGCTTTAGCCGCCCAGCAGGTGCCCACAGCCCATCCTATTGCTTTGTCTGCCTGAGAGCTAGAGGGTCACTCATTCACTCCCCAAGTTCTGTGGAGCACCTGCTGGGTGCCAGGCAGTGTTCCTTTCTCTGGGGTTCAGACATGAAAAAGTTAGCTACCTTTCCTGCCCTCAGGGTGCTTGCATGAGAGAGAGAGAGTGCTAAGCAGTAGAACTGTACAGAAAAAAGTGATTTGCGATGGGGAGTACAAGGGAAGGTATAGTGACAGAGAAGAAGGGGACTTCCTGGGAAGGGATAGAGAAGTCTTCCCAGATGAGGGGCTGGTTAAGCTAAGACCAGAGGGCAAATGGAATAAGCACAGTGTTGAACAGGAGGGTGGGAATATTCTGGAAGCAGGCACAGCACGTGCAAAAGCTCTGGGGATGAGAACCTTGTACTCTGGACAGAGGCACAGGTGGCCTGCAGAAAGGTCAGCAACACCTGGGCATTTGACAGACCTCAAAAGGGATTCTGGTGCTGACCTCAGAGCATCAGGCAGTCATGGAGGGATTTAAGCAGTATATTTTTAAAAGCCCCCTCTGCTGCTGGGGGTCTGAATGGCTCAGAGAGAGGTAAGAGTGGAGGCCCAGAATGCAGTCAGAAAGTGATTGCCATAGTCCAGGCAAGAGATGAAGGTGGCCTGGATGAGGACAGTAACAACAGCATGGAGAGAGGGGATCCACTCAGGGCAGACTGTGGAGGTGGAATCGGCAGACCTGTGGGTGGGCTGGGTCCTGGATGTGGAAGAGAGCAGGGGCTGGAGGGGCAGGTTTCTGGCCAGAGTGCTTGGGTAGAACAGGCCATTTCCTGAGCTGGGGACGACTATGAGAGGAGCTATTTTATAGGCACAGATTGAGAGCTCCACTTAGATAAGCCAGGATGGTGGTCGGATGGAGAGGTGTGGTGCCAAAGAGTGACCCGGGCTGCGGTTGTATATTTCAGAGTGGCCATGAGAGAAGGTTCTGAACTCTTTGGACAGTTTTAGGTTAGGAGGAGGAAGAGGAGATGACATCAGAGCCTAAGGAGAGGCTGGTGGTGGGAAGGGAAAACCAGGGCATGTGGTGCCTTGGAAGCCAAGAGAAAAGCGTTTCAAGGAGGGTGTGGTGAGCGGTACCAAATGCCCCTCAGGGTCTACAGGAAGAGGACCAATGAGTTTCACCTGTATCTGGCAAAACAGAGCACCTTTCCTTGCCCCTGGAATTCTACTCATCTGCCCTTGTTTTATTTACTACTAAGTGCCAAGTTCCAGGCAGTGTGCTGGGTATATCAGATGAACAAGACAGTCGCTGCTTTCTCAGAGCCTAGAATCATCTAACCAACAGCCGTAGAAACAGGAAGTTCTTTATGTAGCCAAAATAAATCCTTGCATTCTTTTAAACAACCGACTTTTGCTGAGAGGCATCTGCATGCTCAGCCCTGTACAGGGACTTAGAGATCTGAAAATGAACGAACATGATCTTGGCCTTCCAGGAACCAAGTGCAGAGATACACTGACACTCCCTGAGTTCACCATATTGTATTACCAAGACCCATGCAGAAGAATGGGGAGACTAGAGGAGAGGTACCAGCTCAGGTTGTGGGGAAGGTGACGAGAGGATGCCTGAGCTGCTGACCAGGAATGAATGAGACTGAGCCAGGGAAAGGGGAGGGGTAGAGAATTCCAGGCGCAGAGGATGAAAGCAGGAGCAAAAGTCACAGCTGAGTGTGGGAGGGCAGGGAGGGTGAGCCTTTGGAGTTGGCCAAGGAGGCAGGAGAGGTGAGAGGCTTGGGGGAGGCTCACTGGCTCATGGTGAGGTGTGTAAACAGGCAGAGGACACCACTGAAGAGGGGCAAGCAAGGGAGTGATGGAGTGTGAACTTGTGCCCTGGATGCTGCATGAGGACACATTTGGGGGGATGACTGCAGAGGCAGGGGCAGATCACGATCCAGGTGAGATGGTGCAGGCTGGGGGCTCAGTGTGGCTTTGCAGTCAAGAAGAGTTGGTTTCTAATTCTACCTCAGCCACTTACTGCTTGTGGAGCCTTGGGCAAGTCACTTAAAGTGCCCAAGCCACTTGGTTTCCTCCTCTTCAAAATGAGGTGGTGACAGCCTCAGAGAGTACTTGTGAAGGGCATCTTGGTCTTCTGATGGTGTCACTGCAAAGCCCTTATAGTACAGGGCCTGACTCAGTTCACACTTAATAAATGATACCGCTGTTGTTATCAGTAGGCATGGAGAAAGGTGCCAGGTTTGAGAGATAATGAGGAGGTAGGGGGCCGATCTGGCCCAGTGGCTGGACATGGCCTTCTGATCCTGAACTGTTCATCCCGGTCTTGTGCCAGGGGTGGTGGCAGAGTGAGGGGGGCAGAGGCAACCAGTGAATTGCCTTCAGTCTGGGGCCAGCCCCCAGGGTAGCCCCACTTCTGGGCTATCCTTCCCCGAACCACACTTCTGGTGTGTGTGTACACGCACATGTGTGCATGTGAGTGTGCTCATGTGCATGTTCATGGAAGAGAGCTCCACAGCAAACAAATCCCATTCCTCCATACTGTGGCTCCAGGAGCTCAGCTTCGTGCTAACAGCATTCTGGTGAAATAAGCGACTGGAGGGACCTGTTGTCCTTGGGGGGAGGAGTCAGGAGGTCTGAGTTTTAGTCCTGGCCCAGCCATGAATTATTCATGAACCCTGAGAACCCATGTCTGTCTCTGGGACTCAGTCCCCAACTCCCCCTGCCCCTGTAAAATGTGGTTGCATAGATGGTGCCCATCTTTCTAGCTCTGAGTTCTCAACAGCCAAAGCTAATCACTGCCATGTCCTGAATGGGAGACCCTCAGAGGGGGCTGGGGACCCTGTACCTCCCCCACTTTGGATAACGTTCCATACATGGCCCTTTGCATGACCCTGCCCACTCCCAGTAGCTCTTGTCTTTTAGGTCCAATCCACCCCTCAGCTGAAGAGTACTCTGTGGGCAGCGTGAACCCATGGTGGTCCCCCTAACACCTCTCCCTTATCTCTTTCATCTCCAGTCTCCCACCAGCGGAGCAGGAATAAACTTCCCTGGCTAAGTTAGATGGATGGTCCCCATTAGCCTGGCGGGCTTACCCCCCTCCTGCATCCCCACTAACTCCCACTGTCCAGGGAGGTGCCTCAGTAGTGGGGGAGCTGGAGGGCCAGGTCGTTGGTGTGGGGGTTGGGGGCACCCTGCCCCTCAAACAGGAATGGTGCCCCCGGGAAAGAAGCCAGCTGGAGAGGCCTCCAACTCCAACAAGAAATGCAAGCGCTATTTCAACGAGCGCTGGAAGGAGGAGTTTCCCTGGCTGGACTTTGACTGCGAGCGGAAGCTGATGTTTTGTCTCGAGTGCCGCCAGGCCCTGGTGCGGAACAAGCATGGCAAAGCTGAGAACGCCTTCACCGTGGGCACCGACAACTTCCAGCGCCATGCCCTGCTGCGCCACGTGACCTCAGGGGCCCACCACCAGGCTCTGGCTGTCAACCGGGGCCAGCCCACTTTGGAAGGGCAAGCCAAGGGAGGAGGGGCCCACCCGGACCTGGCAACCACCCCTACCTCCAGGGGCGTCAAAGTGGAGGTGGACCCAGCCAAAGTGGCTGTGCTGACCACAGTGTACTGCATGGCCAAGGAGGACGTGCCCAATGACCGCTGCTCAGCCCTGCTTGAGCTGCAGAGGTTCAACCTGTGTCAGGCGCTGCTGGGCACAGAGCATGGTGATTACTACAGCCCCAGGAGGGTGAGGGACATGCAGGTGGGTGGCAGCCAGAGGGATGGGGGAAGGGTTGAGGAGGGAGGACACTGAGCCATCTGGGCACAACACCAGCATTCCAAGCCCCTGGGGCAGCAGCCAGAACACCTCATACATACTTTCACCCATCAGAACCTTCCCTGAGTGTGTACTGTGTGCCAGGCCCTGGGCCAGCTGCTGGGGGCACAACAGTGAAAAGGCCAGATCAGGCCCCGTCCTTGAGGGCACCAGGGGTATTCCCCTCATGACCTAGGCCAGAGGTTGCAAACTGGTGACCTGGGGTGTTGACTGAGCCACAGATGTGTTTGGTTGATTTTCAAAGTGTTTTTGAAAAACTAGTTTCCAAGTTAAAAAACTTGAGAAGTTACATATAAAAATGTAGATTTGTGACTTCTACTGAAAAGCTAGATCCCTGTGCTCTCAGGGTACATGCAAGTTGCAGCTCTGTCCTAGCTACTAACTGTGTGAGTCCTGGGGGGCGGGGGTGGGAGAGTTGGATATCATCCTACAGAGAGATGACAGACAGCACACACCGGGGCCCTGTGTAACTGGTCGGAAGTTGGGAGTGAATGTGTCTATCAGTTAATCCTTGAGCAGCAGACTGGAGGGAGACCCCCAGGAATCAGGCAGAAGGGAGTGGTGATGTAGAAACATGAACATGCATACAGTGCTGCAGGATCTTTATGGTTCATAAAGCATTTTTACATTTATAAGCACAACAACAAAAAATTACATTTGTAATTCACAACAACCTTTTGAGGAGATTGGGGCAGGCGTTATCCTTAGTTTAGAGCTGAGGAAACTGAGGCTCAGAGAGGTGAAATGACTTGCCCACAGTCACATAGCCAGTAAGTGGCAAATCTAGGATTAGTCCCTAAGTCTGTTTGACTCCAAGGCCTGTGCCCTTTCTGTCACCTGGTACTCCCTGCATTCCCTTCTCAGGGCAAGCCTAACTCTGTCCTCCCTCCCTTTCTCTCCCCGGCTGTCCCAGGTGGCCATTGCCAGTGTCTTGCACACAGAGGCCTGCCAGCGCCTGAAGGCATCCCCGTATGTGGGGCTGGTGTTGGATGAGACCAGGGACTGGCCTGAGTCCCACAGTTTGGCCTTGTTTGTCACTTCGGTGTCCCCCTGTGATGGCCAGCCTGCCACCACCTTCCTAGGCAGTGTGGAGCTGCAGGAGGGCGAGGTCACCGCTGGCCAACTCCTGGACATCCTGCAGGCCTTCGGCGTGTCTGCATGCAAGCTGGCCTGGCTCAGCTCAAGCCTCCCCAGTGACCGCCTGGGGAGTGTGGGCCTGCAGCTCCGGGCTACCTGTCCCCTGCTCACTGAGCTACACTGCCTCCCTGGCAGGACAGATCCCAAGCCCCCTGCCTACCTAGGTGAATATGAAAGTGTCCTGGATGCCCTATTCCGCCTCCACAGTGGCCCCGGTTCCCACATGGTCCCTGAGCTCCGGGCAGCCCTGGACCTTGCAGCTATTGACTTGGCAGGACCACGGCCAGTACCCTGGGCCTCCCTGCTGCCTATAGTGGAAGCAGTGGCAGAGGCTTGGCCTTGCCTGGTGCCCACACTGGAGACCTCTGCCCCAGCCTCCCCTACAGCTAGGGCACTGGCCCTTGCCCTGCGCCAGTTCACCTTCGTGGCCTTCACCCACCTGCTGTTGGACACTCTGCCCTCCATGCAGAAGCTTGCCCTTGTCCTGCAGCCAGAAGAGCCCGACTTGGCCCTGCTGCAGCCTCTGGTGATGGCAGCCGCAGCCTCCCTCCAAGCGCAGCGCCGCTCAGGCGGGACGCGCCTCCGGGGCTTACTGCAGGAACTGGAGTCCTCCAGCCTCAGCTTGGGCCGTGGGCGCTGCACCTACCGCGGCGTGGAGCTGGTCGGCTACTCAGAGACTGCGGTCAGGAGCTTGGAGCAGCTGCGGGGGACCCTCCTGGACTCCATGTGGAGGGGACTGCAGGACTCCTACCCCGGGCCCTCGCTGGACGCCGTGGCCGCATTCGCGGCGATCTTCGACCCCCGCCGCTACCCGCAGGCACCAGAGGAGCTGGGCGTGCACAGCGAGGGAGCGCTGCGCGTCCTGCTGCGCGCCTTTGCTCCCGCCCTGGTGCGCCAGCGGGCGCTGGGCGACTTCGCGCTCTTCAAGCGTGTGGTGTGCAGCCTCGGGCGGCTGGGCCCGCAGGCCCTGTGCGCCAAGCTGGCCTGTGCGCGCTCCGAGCTGCACGAACTTTTCCCCGACTTCGCCGCCCTCGCCGCCCTGGCCTTGGCGCTGCCCGCGGGCGCTAGGGTCCTGGACAAGGTTGGCCGCAGCCGGGAGTTGCGGTGGTCGGGGCAGAGCGGGGCTGGGGAAGGCCGGGGCGGCCCGGCGGTGAAGATCGCCGTGGATGGGCCCCCACTGCACGAGTTTGACTTTGCGCTGGCAGTGGAGTTCTTAGAGAGTGGGTGGAGGGAGGCGCTCCTGGGGTCGCAGCTCACATGAGGGTGGCCTCCTCTCTGCTCAGCCAGCCTGGGGCCCGGGGCGCTCTCAGGGCCAAGCCAGACTTGCCCGGGCTTCACCCAGATGGCCTACTAACGGGCCTCCCACCCACCTGCCCATGCTTCCTCCCCTCGGCTGTGGAGGAGGCGCTGGGTCGAGGGAGACCTTGAGAGTGTGCAGAGATGCTGGGGTCTAAATGTCATTCCTGACCTCAAGAGTAACTCAACCTTTTCCCTCTAGACTCAGCCCAAGTTTGGGCCCTAGGAAGGTTGAGGAGTCTTGGATGGAGGGAGGAGGACTGGGTCTTGGGAACTGTGGGCCGAGGGAAAGGAGAATGGGGCCTTGACTGGTTGTAGCTCCTCTGAGCATCACCTCTACAGTAAGACTGGGGAATAGATAATTGTCTTTGTGTTTTTGACACACAGCACAGGACTGTCTCTGTCCATAAGCTTACAGTTCAAGGAAGGTAGTGGTGTCCTCCCTCCCCTCCTCACCAATAGGCTGCCTGAGGCTTTACTGTATTTTGGCTTTGTATATAGACATATACATGTATACAGGTAAAATGAATCTGTCCCATCTGTCATACTGTTACACACACACATGCACGCACACACAAAATCTAAAAAGACTTCTTTTGGTTTTGCAACAAGGTCCAAGAAAGTCCCAAATGGACTGGATTTATTTCTAATTCTTTTGTTCCTCAAAGTCTGGTTGCTCACCAAATTCCTAGCCTTCCCATGCCCTGGCCTCAGACCTTTAAGACCAAAGACTAAAAAGTCACAGTGCTGGACTGGCCAACTCTTGAGTATCAGCCTCAGGTGTGACCCAGGGATATTGGAGGGCTTTTTACTGCTGGGGGAAGCACTTGTGGCCTCACCAGAGCTGGGAGCACAGCCCTTCAGATTCCAGTGGGTTTCCCATCTGTTCTGACAGCCTTGCTGTGAATGATGTGGGGACTGAAGGGGGTGGTTAGTGCGAGGGGAGGGGGCTGGCCTTTCTCTGGGCCTCCTGGGCTTGGGTTTAATTTGCAATAAAGTGGAAACCCAGTGCAATGTGCAGTCTTCATGGTGGTGTGTGTGCCAGGGGCCCAGCCAGACTCCTCTCTCCTGTTCCTTGGCCTGACTCACCTCTGTGGGGTTCATTTGGGCTTTTATGCTGCCTCTATAGGGGCAGGAGGGTCATCCTGGGCTGGGAACCTCACACTGTGGATTCCCTGCTTCTGCTTCCCCAGTTGTGGAGAAGAGAGGCACAGAAATGGGCTATAATGGCCCTGGGCTTGGCCAGTGCTACTTTGTGTAGGAGAAAGGAGTTTCTACCCTGGCTTGACACCCAAGAGGCCCATCAGCCTCTTTTTCTGGCTGCGGAGGTAGTTGAGAGACCTGTGCCTCCCCACTTCAGACCCTGCCCTTCTTCCTCCTGCAGCAGGCCCGATCTCCAGTGCCCCCAGACCCCTGCTGGCCTCCCTGCCCCTGCCCACCAGGCCTCTGCAGCCCCAGCTGGACTTCAAGCACTTGCTCGCCTTCCACTTCAATGGCGCCACCCCGCTCAGTCTCTTCCCCAACTTCAGCACGGTACGGGCGGGCGGGGCTGGTGGGTGGGGGCATGCAGCCAAGCTTGGGGGTGGGCAGGGAATGTGGTCTCAGAGGGGCTGGCTTTCAGAAGCTGGGTATAACTAGGCGAGACATCCTCAAGAGTGACAGGTGCTCCCCAAATGGGATCCCTGGGCTCAGCTCTCCCGTAGGGCCAGGGAACAAGGATGATGTCACCCCCTCTCCTAATAACAGCTGCCATGCCTGGAGAGCCCAGAGACTGTAGGTTTCACTTGAGTTTTTGTATGGGGACTTCCATCGACGATCTGTGGAGGAGGTGTGCACTTGGGTATACCTTTCCATTTTACTTTGTGTCTCTATAGGTCTTTGTGTGTTATTTGCAGATGTGAATTTGTGTGTGTGTATATTTGTAAACAATTCTTTGTGCCTGGGTAATTATGTGCAATTAATGGATGTGCCTATGTACCTGAGAAGTGTTTTTGGGCCTTTGTGGCAACTATGTACATGTCTGGTGTCTGACCTCTGAGTGTGTGTCCATGTGATTTGGATGCTTGTGAGTTTATCTGTGGGTGCCATTTGTATGTAGGTGAGTGTGTCTCTAATTTGTAATGGCCTGTAACAAGCGTATGTGCTGTGTGTCTGTATATCAGTCTGTGTATTTCCATGTGTGTATTTGTGTGGGCATGAATTTTCCTTCACTACGTGAGCTATGAGAAATGCTCCCCTTTCTTTTTAATTCTGAAAACTCCAGTGGATTCATAGATAAGCCCCATTGCATCCTGACAAGATGGTGGGGAATTCAGCCTCAGTCACCCCTAGGAGTCTCTGCCTTCTGACCCTCCAGGGCTGCACAGAGGTCCTGACACATTTAGGGAGGGTCCTTGGGTCTCTGGTCCCCACTGTTGCTTGCTAACATGTGCACCGTTCAGGCACATATTTCCTCACCAGTAGCACTGCTGTTGTCCTCATCGCTGGGGACCCTGTAGGCCATTTTCCTCTGAAGCCCGGTCCCTTGCCCGTCCACGGCCCTGGGTGCTATGAACCAGTGAGGGTTAGAACCTCTTTTGTCCTCAGGGGAATTTCTGAAAACAATGCTTTTCTCTCAGTCTCTGTTCTCTCTTCTCAGGAAGGTTTGGAAAGTTCCTCTTAACAAGCGAGCCCAGACAACTTCTGCTTTTGGCCCAACAAACCAGCCCGAGAAAAGGAACAAGCTTAGTCTGATAGAAGAAAAAATTATTTAAAACACGGAAAAGAAAAAAGTGCAAATTATATTCCAGATAAATGATCCTACTGGGAATTCTTTGGCCTCCACGGCCACCTGGCCCCTCTGGCCCTCCACCTCCCCGGCTGTGGCTCTCACTCTCCGTGTCCGGACCTGTGGTCCATGGCGGAGCTGATGAGCTAAGCCTTACCTCGCCTAGCCCACAGGTCCAGCACAAGGCTGGGCGACAGAGAGGAAATCCCAGCAGAGGGACTCTTTGTCCCTTCCCTGCTTCTCCCTGCCTCCAACTCTCTGTCCCAAGACTTGTAATTCTTATGAATGAGGAAAAAGAGACCAGAGGGGCAGCAAGAGATGCCACAGTGATCATCAGAACATGGCTCTGTTTCTCAGGATCGTGGAGGTCACCCTGGCCATCTCTCTGCCTCCCAGCAGAAGCCCAGGTTGACAAAGTCAGCCGGGGACTAGGCTGTTTCTTTTTCTGTGTCTGATATCCACAAGGATGGGAAAGTTCTTCCTGTGGGCTGACCACTGCCCTCCAAGATGGTCTTTAGTTTGGGGCTTTTTTTTTACTGTTACCGGCTTCCCAAGCTGACCCCAGAGTTACTGTGCCCTCCCACCCCCTTCATAGATGGACCCGGTCCAGAAAGCTGTCATCAGCCACACATTTGGTGTCCCCTCCCCTCTGAAGAAGAAGCTCTTCATTTCCTGTAACATCTGCCACCTGAGGTTCAACTCAGCGGTGAGACGTAGTAGTGAAAACAGGCTGGGTAGGGGGCTGGGTAGGGAGAGGGTTGTACACTGGGCTTCCAGGGTCTTTCCTGGAGGAAGAGGGGGTCAACGGGGCCATGGTCTGCATTTTCCATCCCTGGGTGCAGAAGAGGCACTCCTGGTCCTTGATCCTTCGCATCCTCTCCTCTCTCCAGGTTCCTGTACCCCTTCCCCCGTAGTTCCCCCAGGACTCCATTTCCCTCCCTGTGCCTCTCCTATGTTCTGGATACTTCTGCAAGACAGATCATCCTTCCCTACTCTGGGTCCCAGGTCTGGAGCTGAGTTCTTAAAGCACCTGAGAGTTTACAGAATATGTTCATGCCCATCACCTTAATTAGTTCTCATAATCGATCTGTGAGATGGGTAGAGGCACCATTATGATCTTCACTTTTCAGATGAGGAAACTGAGCCTCAGAGAGGTTAAGTGACCTGCCTGAGGCCACACACAGCTGGTAAGTAGAGGAGCTGGGATTTGAACCCAAGGACCACATACTTTGTACCACAGTCTGCCCCTAGATAGTGGACAAACCTCATTCTGGCTTCCCAGGGAAGGTAAACCTTCTGTTCAGGCAACTCTGAGGCATGGAGAGATGCTCTCAGCCGACCTGCTCTGGTGAAAGGACCAGGAGAGGAGCCAGTGGGTCCTGTTTTTCCTGTTTGGGAACGACAAGCCACGACCCCTAGTTGAAGGAGGGAGGACACTGACAGGCCAGATTTGGGAGTCCCCTCCGGCTTTCAGGTTTCATGAGAGTCGTGGAGAAGTGGACAGGGGGAGTTCACTCCGAGGGAGGGACTGTGTCTTCTTCACACTAGGCCCCTGTCATAGGGCCTGGCAAATAGCAAATGCTGAATAACTATTTGCTGGAAAAAAAATGAATGAAAGGCTGAATGCCTTATCTGGGGTACATATACCCCAAACTGTGAAGACTGTTGTTTTCTCCATTCATGCATTTATAAACTTGGTAGCTAACATTCTTTGAGCACCTACCATATATACTAAGACATTGTCATTTATGTTTTCATTGTAATTCTTACAACCCTGGGAGGTCAGTATTATCATCACAGAGTTTACAAATGAAGAAACAGGCTCAGAGAGGTGAGGTTACTTTCCCAACGATGCACAGCTACTAAGTGGCTGAGTCAGAATTTGAAGGCGAGGTTGCTTGCCTGGGAGCTTATGTATCAGAATGCATTCTGTAAACCTCAGGGCCACACACATGCCACCCAAATGGCAATGACAAGGATTCGGCCCTGTGTCACCAGAGTCCTGCTCCCTCTACCCTGCCCCCTGCTCAGCAGCAGCTCATGGGTGGGAAGTGTGGACTCAGCAAAGGAGTGGTGACCCCAGGCCCTCCCCTCCCCAGAACCAGGCTGAAGCACATTACAAAGGCCACAAACATGCCAGAAAACTCAAGGCTGTTGAAGCTGCCAAGAGCAAGCAGAAACTGCAGACCCCGGCCCGGGACAGGGTACTGATGTCCCCAACCCCACCTTCAGCCAGTGGCACCCCTGGAGAGCCACAGCACAAAGGTCGGTCCTGAACTCCTCTCCCCACTCCTCACTCCAAATCTGGTCTCTGACAAGAGGTTGAGAGATTTCTGGTTATTTTTTGTTTGTGTTAGAATATTCTTTACACACAGAAAAAAGCACGTGTCACAAGCAGAGCTCAGTGGATTTTCCCAGTCTGAATACCGTATCGAGAGCAAGAAATACCCCGGTGCCTGCACAGGCACTCCAGAAAGGCTCCTTGGGCGCCCTCCCGTCACTCCCTTGCTGTGCTAGCTTCTTGGGCTGCTGAAATGGATGACCACCAACAGGGTGGCCGAAAACAACAAATGCATTTTCTCACAGTTCCGTGGTTCAGAAGTTTGAGATCAATGTGCCAGCAGGGTTGATTCCTTCCTGCTGAGATGGGCTCAGAGGATCTGTCCCCCATGCCTCTCTTCTAGCTGGTGGTGGTTGCTGGCAATCCTTGGTGCTCCTTGGCTTGTAGAGATGCATGGCTCCAACCTCTGCCTCTGTCTTCACATCACGTTCGGCCCTGTATCCGTGTCTGCACATGGCCTTCTTGTAAGGACACCAGTCACTGGATTAGTACCCACCCCGATCCAGCATGATCACATCTTGACTAATTACATCTGCAAAGATCCTATTTCCTAATAAGATCTCATTCTAGGGGGCCAGATGGACATGAATTCGGGGGTGGGGGACACTGTTCAACTACCTACACCCCACCCCACCCACGGTAACTATAATCCTGACTTTTCTCCCCATTAATCAGTTTCATCTGGCTTTGGTGAATCACAGAGTATGTAGGTGTTTGTGTCTGGCTTCTTCCACATTGTTGCACGTAGCTGTAGGCTGTTCTTTTTTTTTCATTGCTGTGTAATGCTCCCGTACATGACCATACAACTCTTCTTAAAAAATCTATTCTCCTGTTGGTGGAGATTTGGACAGTTTCCATTTTTATACTATTATGAAGAATGCTCTATGACTGTTCCAGTACCTCTTTTTGGTGACTTCCACTTATTAACAATTAGCTAATAACTGCAGATTCTCAGGGCTGTGAGAGCTTTCTGAGACCCCTTTGTACAACTTCATGATTTCAGATGGGGAAACTGAGGCCCAAAGAGACCCAAGTCTGTCCATGAGTTGGTGGGAGGGTGGAGTCTGGAATTCAGTGTTGGTTATCCCTACACCAGGGACCCTCTCACTCTGCCAGGCCACCACCAATTTGTCTGTGCTTAAAATCATAGTCCCGAGGATCATCTTGGGCCTCACACTCTTACCAGGTCCCTTCCATCTCCCCAACAGTTGCTGTAGCTCCACCCTCTGGCCCCCCACTCCAGCCACCACTGACTCCGGACCCCGTGTCCAGGGGGCCGGCTCACTCAGACCTCTTGGATGCTGCCTCCTCTTCCTCTCCTACCTCCTGCCCACCCTGCTCCCCAGAGCCTGGGAGAGAGGTGCCAGGGTCTGAGTCCACTGCAGCTGCTGTGAGCAGCAGTGTGAGTGGGGAAGGCAGGAGCGAGAAGGGGCGCCTCTACTGCCCCACATGTAAGGTGACAGTGAACTCTGCCTCCCAGCTTCAGGCTCACAACACAGGTCAGTGCACCGCCACCAGCTGGAGTCCAGGGAGGAGAGGGCAGGGGAATTTCTGGGCACCAGATGTGGGCAGACTAGAATTGGTGGGTACTTTGCTCAAGGGCTTGGTGACAGAGGCACTGTGCTCAGTTTTGATTGGATGGGCATTTAGGGTCCTGCTAATGCTTGGGGAGGGAGAACTGGGCAGAGAAAAGTCTGAGGTAGCAAGCAGGGAAGAGTTGCTCCAGAGAAGACAGGAGACCCCTCCTCCATCTCTCCTTAGGTCAGACCCTGAAGGAAGGGATTGAGATGCAGGTGCAAGGAAGCTAACCAGTTACATTGCATGAAGAAGGCCTTCCTTGGGGAGGTTGGCAGGATGAGAGAGGCTGGGAGGACATTGCTGAGATGGGAAAGAGAAATCTCATGGCTGGGGGGCTGTGTCTGCACAGAGCAGCCTGGGGACTTAAAGAGACAGCCAAATTGACCTAGTTTGGAGGGGTTCTCTGTGGCCCTTGAAGCCCCTTTTAGGTGCTGACAGGTTGTCTTCTTTCTTCCCTCCAGGAGCCAAGCACCGGTGGATGGTGGAAGGTCAGAGAGGCACTCCCCGAAGGGGACGGGGACGCCCAGTGCCCCGGGGAGGAGGTGGACACAAGGCCAAGAGAGTAGCCGGGGCCCGGGGGGGCCGGCAGGGGCCCAGCCCTGCCTTCCACTGTGCTCTCTGTCAGCTCCAGGTCAATTCAGAGACCCAGCTCAAGCAGGTGGGGGAAGTGAGGCTGGGACTGTGATTGAAGCAGGGGTGGGACCACAGCTGGTCTGGAGTAGGGAGCCCGAGGAGAAGGTGTGGGTGGAGGAAAAGGAGCAAGGTTAAAGGGACAGTGGGCTCCTAGAGGGCTAAGGCCATCTCCTGCCTGCCCTTCCAGGGCCACTCCAGGCTGATACCTAGTAAACGTGCCTTCAGTGTGAATGATGGGTAGAGGAAGGGTGAGCTAGTCAAGGATGATGGAGTAGTTTGGGGTCCCGGCTTCCTCATCTTGTTCCCAGTCTCTGTGTGTCTGTCCAATCCATCAGCACCTGAGCAGCAGGAGGCACAAAGACCGCCTGGCTGGGAAGCCCCCCAAGCCCTCCAGCCAGCACAGCAAGCTGCAGAAGCACGCAGCGCTGGCTGTGAGTATTCTCAAGGTATCTGTCTCCAGGCAACAGAGCTGGGACCCGGGTCAGGAGGGGAGGGGAGGCTGCAAGGGAGGGCCAGCTGGGGCCTGGGCATGGGACAGGAAGGAAGCCATCTCCCCTTCAAGGCTGCCTGGGCAGGGAACAAGCTGGGCTTGGGTTTTGGCTGTCTTGTGATCTGTTCCGAGGAATTTCCGGGGAGGTAGGCCTAGCTAGTAATCTCTGGGGCAAGAGCAAGAGGTGGGCATGCACCTCCTAGTTACCGTCTCTATCCCTGCCCACCAGCCACCACAGTCTCCTCCCTTTGCCCAACCTAAGATTCTCCTCCTTCTGGGCAGGAAGACAGGTGGTGGAGAAAGCCCTTTGGAATGCATTTTTGGGGGTGGTAAGGGAAGAGGATTTAGGTTTGGAATCCTAAAAGGCACGTTTTTCCTGCAACAAAAAGCCCAAGGAGGGGGCCCCGGGAGGGGGTGGCATTCTCCCAACGTCAGAGACCGGGTCCATCCCTCTCTCTCCTTTGCAGTCTAAACTGGCCTTGCAGAAGCACCTCACCAAGGCACTGGCAGCACGCATCCTGCCCAGCCCGATCCCTGCTGCAGCCGCGGCTATCTGTGCCCTGCCGGGGCCCCTGGCCCTCCGGCCTGCTCCCGCAACAGCCACCACCCTCTTCCCAGCTCCCATCTTGGGCCCAGCTTTGTTTCGCACCCCAGCAGGAGCTGTCCGCCCGGCCACAGGACCCATTGTCTTTGCCCCCTATTAGCTTCCTGGGGAGACCAGGGCTCATTTCCCAACAGCTGTTCTCCCCTCCTCCCCAGATGTCTCGGTTTCCTCCATCCCACACAGGAAAGCCTTTTACAGCCTAGGGGGTCCTGCCCAATCTAGTAAGAGCTGGGCTAGTTTTTAGGGCAGCTGCCCTTCACTCAGTCTGTACTGAGCATTCCACTAATGCTCCTCCTGGCCCAAGGACCACCCATACCCACCCTCCTTTCCCTTCCTCCAGGGCTAGTCCTGGGCTCCCCACCATTCCCCAGCCTGACCTCCAAGGAGCAAACTGAGAAATCCCAAAGATTTATGCAAAATCCTCATACCAGCCCCATGGTGCTCTCAGCCCACATGACAATAGACCCTAGGAGTCTTAACTTTGGCCTGGGTAACCTTGTGCTGGGCTGGAAGTCGTCCCTGCTCACTAGATTCTTCAGAGAATCACTGGAGATGAGGGATGGGGTCTCAAGCTGGAATGGGTTCAAGGCTATTTGGACAAGGTGACACAGGGGCGTGGTGGGAGACTGCGGAGAAATTAAGCCATGCTGAAGTGGGGCTGAAAGCTTTTAGGGGCTTCAGTTGCCCTGCTGGGCTGAGGCCAGGATAGGAGCAGGTAAGGGGGATGTTCCAGCCAGGCTGTTCTAATGGAGGTGACCCAGCCCACATGAGCTCTCCCCTCTTCTTCTTTGATGCCTCCTGAACTCTAGCTCTTAGCAGGGGAGGGCACTGGCCATCCCTCAGATTATGGATCCCAGCTAACAGTGAACCTCCCAGGCTCCCAAATGCAGAGCTTTCCCCTCCAACTCCCCACCCCAAACTGGGCCCCAGCACTAATTGCAGCTTCCCTTCCTCTCAGCCAGCATCCAAGCCCCCCAACAGGGAAGCTGAGCGTTGGGATCCAGTCTGATACTCTCAAGACCCATTTTCATGTAAAGTTACTGTCACAACCTCCATGCCACTCCAGACTGCCCCCCATAACATGGGACTTTGCCAGTATCCGCCTGCATCTTATTTTTTAAATAATTCCAATGGGAGAACAAAGGGGGGGAGGGCAGGGAAACTCTTTGATAAAAGTTATGGTTTTATTGTACCCAGTGCATCAATAAATGAATCTTAAGCCCAAGCCTGTAAATGCCCTACCACGACTTGCCCAGCCCTGGGCCCCTGGTGCTACTCACTTCTCACACCTTGGGGAGGAGGGCACACCTATGCTAGGTGTGCGCATTAGAAGCATGAAGTAAGCACAGGAAGTTGTGGATTACAACTCACTTGATAACATGGGTTACAAGCTCACTTTGTAACATGTTTAAAGTGTAAACATCCTTCTGAGCCCCAACAGATCTGTTAGCTGAGAAGCTGCTCCTGGTTTGCCTTGTTGGTCAGGCATCTGAGGTAAGAAGGGCTAGAGGAGCACCTTGTCCAGCCTTCACCATGGCAGCGGGCACACAAACCCAGGGAATTTATAAAAAGAAGTCCAGCTACTAGCTGCAAACCATAGAAAGGGGTGAAGACCAGTCCCCACAGGCACGAGGTCCCACTGGGTACTGAGTGGCTGCTCTGGTGACTAGATGGGTAGTACAATCCTGCCCCCTGGTGGTCAGGGGAGAGCAGTGTCCCAGCCTCCAGGGCCGGTAGGCATAGCACCTTGAAGACGGAGCAGCACAGGGTACAGGGGCAGCTGGTCTGGAGCCACAGACATAACATCGTAGGCTAGAGAGGATCTAGAAGACCATCTAAGCAACTTTCGTCACCTTACAGGTGAGAACACTGAAGCTCAGAGAGGAGGAACGCCTTGCAGGGTCGCAAAGCTAGCTGGTGGCTCCCAGCCCAGCCATCATTCCATTCCACCTCAACCAATGAGGGCCACATGCTTCCTGAGGAGGAGGAAGCAAAATAATTGGGAGAAGAGTTAACACAGAATATTACACTTCACAGGAGGCTAGCTTCTTCCAGCCAAGGAAAGGATCAGGGTGTTGGATGAGGCACCAGACACCAGCATGCACACTTGCTCATGTGCACAACACCGGGGTGCCCTTTCTCTGAAGGTGCTGTGTGTGTGTATGAGATTGACAGGAAACCTAGAGGCACAGGACCCGTGATAGGAACTGGACTCGAGACTGGGCACTTCTGCATGGCAGTTCTGCTTCCTGTCCAGGGCATGGGAAAGGGATGCTGACCCACAACGGCCCCAGATCACAGCAGGGCTTCTCTGAAGGTGCTGTGTGTGTGTATGAAATTGACAGGAAACCCAGAGGCACAGGACCCGTGATAGGAACTGGACTCGAGACTGGGCACTTCTGCATGGCAGTTCTGCTTCCTGTCCAGGGCATGGGGAAGGGATGCTGACCCACAATGGCCCCAGATCACAGCAGGGCAGATACATAGCTGGGAGAGGTGGGCTTGGGGCACTAACCTAGACTATTTGCATTTCCCAGAGTTGGGAGGAAGCAAAAGTGACTTGAGCCTAGGACAGCCCAGCTGCCTGGCCCAGAGCGGGTTCCCCCACTGACTGGGAAGGACAGCTTCCCCTACCCCATTCCACTACCACCCAGCCTCTACCAGAGCCCCAGAAGCTGGAATGGGGCTGGGAAGGTGAAGAAGGCGTGGCAGCTCTTCAGCCATCCAAGGAGCCACTGCCCTTGTTCTTGCGGCTGAGGGGGAAGGCAGACTTGCTCTGAGGCTGGGTCATCTTGCTGGCCAGGTAGATGAAGGGCTCTAGCAGAGAGCGGCGGTCAGCCACCGACACCTCCCAGAGCTTCACCTTCTCTGACTTGGCCCAATGCTGAGCCACATCTGGGTCTACACGCCGCTGCTCCTGCAGGTCACACTTGTTACCGAGGACCACGATGGTGACCTAGGGAAGAGGGACAGAGTAGAGGCCTGTGGATGTACAGTGGACCTCCAGAATGGGTATGAGGGCTGGCAACCCTCTAAGAGTCCTGGGAGAAGGAAAGTTTCAATGGCTGATGTCTCACCGCTTCCTATATCAGAAACCACGGAGTAGGGACAGGGAGACGGGGCGCTCCTCTCCTTCCTCTGCTCAAGTCCTGGCCTCCATCTAGCCCTTTCTCTGCGAGTTCCACTACAAGCCTCGCATCATCCTTACCCACCCATTAGCAGTTACATTCTAGCTAAACAACCGGTGATGAAGCACTCCCAGAATGCCTGTTGCTTAAAGGAGGATTTGCAAATAGAAGGGCCTTCACAGCTAAGGGCACAGAACCGTTTTCACAGAAGACTAGTGGGGGGCTTCACGCATTAAGTAAGGGACCTCTACAAATGAAGAGAAGCCTCTTTGGTTGAGCTGCCTCAACATATGGCAACTGCTACAGGTAAAGATACCCTCCAATTGCCTCCATCCCTACTCCAGCTCCTAACCTACCTTCTGGCAAATGAAGGAAAAGCAGCCCTGCCAGGCCTCCCCAAGCCAGCCCAAGGCTCACACTCTCTTACCACTGGGGTCCCCCCCACACACCTCCTTCTTATCTTTGGATTTGTCAATCTCCTTCTTGAGCAGTTCCACGCGCTGAAAGGACTCTCGGCTGTCTGTGCTGTAGACCAGGACGTAACCGTCAGTGCAGGAGAAGCAGTGCCGGGGCAGCTCCGCCCCGTCTCGGAGCCCCCGGGTGTCATAGAAACGCACCTGTTCCCGCACCCCCCGGTCAGTCTCAATGGAGCCCACGTAGATGTCCTCCTGCGTCTCAATCATCTCAGAACCTAGGTCAAAATGAGGAGAAAACTTATTTGTAGGGAGGATGGAGATGTCAAACATGAAGGACTGAATATATCCTAACAGGCTAACCAGGCAAGGAAAGCAAGGAGTGTGAGGGCTCAGGAGAGAAGGCCAGAGACTGACAATCTGACGGGACTGCAATGATTTGGGGAACAGACATTAATCTCATGCCAATCACCAGGCTAAACAAACGTGTGACTTGGAAGGTTTTCCTATCTCGCAACTGGGTTTTCTCTCCAGATTTCTTCAATGTGGTAAGGTTGGGATTATGATATAGATTTTTCTCATTTGGGACGTGAATGGCCAGCTTTCAGCCTTTTTATGTTGAGATCAAATCATACTCCTTACTCAACGTCTTCCACTATGCCCCCACCCCCCAAAACACTCACCCACTACATGGTTCCCATACAAAAGCTGTTCCAGGATTGAAGTTTTGCCCACAGATGCCTGGCCGCACACGACCACCTTGCAGCTCTTCCCCATGCTCAGGCTCCAACCCTGAAGAACAAAAGCACACTGGGTGAGGTGGGAATCAAAAGAGGGCAGAGCTGCCATTAACTGAGAGCCCAAGTTCCAAATGAAAGCACAGCCTCGGGGATTCAGTGCTGTCCCCTACAGTAATCAGACTATATTGAGGTGATGTGTCTATGTCCACTACTGGACAGTGAGCTGTATTTTATCCCTCTTTGTTATTCCCAATACATGGCCGGCAACTGTCACAGAACAGGTACTCAGTAAATGTTATCATTAAGACATAAGACAGTCACTGATTTAAAGGAACCCCCGGTTAGGTTCCTTTCTGTGCACAGATGTGGAGGACCAGTTGTTGAAGGGAGCTCCGGCTCAGCTTCCTCTCTTTAACCATGACCCCATGGAGAAATAAACAGGAATATTATTTTGTGTAGATCTATCTTAGGCCAACCTTCCTGGGGAGGCAGGTGGGCGGTAAGCAAGTGAGGATATTTTGCTTTCCTCTAAGGCTTATGTGGACAGAAATCAACCCCTTCTAATTCCCAGTCAAGTTCATGGCTAAGATGAGAAACATCAGAAAAGAAAGAAGTGAAGGAATCTAGGGAGAAAAGGCTTTGGAAAGGAGAAAATGTTTGCTGCCCTTGGAGTGACAGGGCAGCAAAAGCTGACAGAGAAAGCCCTCCTCTGAACGAAGAGATCCCAGACAGAGCTCTCCTCAAAGGGATCCCAAACAGGTTTCCCAGGAGCCCTAGGCA
Organism: Manis javanica; assembly: GCF_040802235.1. Lineage (NCBI taxonomy): Eukaryota > Metazoa > Chordata > Mammalia > Pholidota > Manidae > Manis > Manis javanica. Next base: position 161,043,769 of record NC_133159.1, on the reverse strand, counting down.
AAGATTTCCCCAGAGTACAGAGATCACGTCCAAAAGGAGCCCCAAACAGAACCCTCCGCAGAGGAAACTCCTGATACAGAACCCTCTCATCCAAGGGGCCCCACGGGAGAGTGAGCCCTGAAACTAAGGGAGACCCCAAAAAGGACTGGACTGCCCAAGGTGCATCCGCCACAGCTCTCCCCACGAAGGGGCCCCAGAGGGAACGGGCGGCAGAGACCTGCCACCTAAGGCGGCCCGGATCCCGGCCTCCCAGCTCCGTACCTCCCGGGCCCCTCGCAGCACTGCGGGACAAGCCCCTGGAGGCGCGCGGGGACCAGGGGCGGAGCAGCACAGCCGCAAGGACGCACTCTCGTCCCGGATCGAGCCAGGCTCCGTCTGGCCCCGCCCCGCAGCTTCCGGCCAGCAAAACGAATTCCGGCCGCGGTGAGCGGGCGCCGGCCGCTCAGCGCCCCCCAGCGGCTAGCAGGGAAATCGATGGACTCGTGGGCCGGAGTACGCGGTTCTAGGCTGCCGGACGCCTGGTGCTGTACTGGTGTCTCTGATGCCAAAATATTCTTTCTCTAAAGGCCACCGTAGTACAGTAACATTTCGTTTAGCAATCGTTTATTCATCAGATGTCTTCTGAGCACCCACTCTGTGCCAGGTAGAGGACTACGCGGTGAGAAAAAGTGGACGAATTAGGGTAGAGGAGCTAGACATCCAAACCAACAATTACAGTACAATATGGTAAGAACTACCACAGAGGTGCTCTGGGAGCACAGCAAAGGGGCATTTAACTTGGGGCAGTGGGCATCACAGAGACCTTCCTGAAGGAGGTCATCTTTGAAGGGGATGGGAGGAAAGAGTGGAGGAATCATGGCAACTGTCATGGCATTTTCTGGTACTACAAGTTATTTGGGGTCGGTATTGATGGTAGAAAGGTGACAAATAATCAACGGCCTAGTATGACAGGCCAAAGAGTTCAAACTATATCCTAACAGCAGTGGAAAGCCATGGATAAGTTTTATGCCAGTGACGTGACATAATCAGTTTTTGCTTTTAAGCACGTCACTGTGGCAGAGGAGTGAAAATGAGAGAGATAAAATGAATATGGTAGTATTCCAAGTTTGTAAAAAGTGATGAGAAACTGAACTTGGATGCAAAAGAGATAGATTTGGGAGACATTTGGTACAAGATTCAACAAGACTTGGTGACACAGGAAGTCAGGAGTAAGAAAAGGAATTCATGATGTAGCCCATCTTTCTCATTTTGTGACCAGGTGAATGGTGAATCCATTCAACACGATGAGGAATTCAGGAAAAGAGAATCAAGCACGGCATCTGTTTTTTCTGTTATTGAGGAGTGGGGAGAGCATGACAAGTTAATTTCAAATATGTTAAGTCTTAGGGATTTGTGAAACATTCAAGGTATATCCAGTAGATAGTTGGATATACAGATCTGCAACTCAGAGGAGAGTTTTAGGTTGGAGATATCAACAGAATTGAAAGCCATCTATAGATAAAGTTAAAGCTGAGGGAATAAATGAGTTGCTTAGATGCAGAAAACACAAAGTGGGAAGAAGGTTAAAGCACCTTTGCCTCCTGCATCAGACTGTGAGCCATTGGCAGGGAGAGCGGGTGGTCTGTGAGTCTGTGTCCTTCCAACCCAGCATGAAGTAGGCACTTTGGAGAGGGCTACTGAATGATTGGTCAGATGAATGATCTCTCTCTTACGACCCCATCCTCTTCCAACCTTCCTCCCCTACCCATTGGAGGGTGTGGCTTCTGCTCCCTTGGCACTGGGACAGGCAAGGCCATGCAAGTGGGCTAACAACAGCACACGCTCTTTAACTGGAAGAAGAGAGTAGATTCTCTTTAATACTCTTGCCCCCTTATTTTAGTTCCTCTTAACCTAAAAAAAATTTAACCTCAAGCCCCCATTTTAACCTCAGAAAACTACAAGTTAATTCAAGTCCACAAATACTATTGGTTAGGGTGAGTAAAGTACTACAAAGATGATTAGGCTGTGTCCTTGCCCTCTATGAGCTCCCACTCCGTACTGCAGTCGACAAGACAAGCGTGCTGAGCAGGAAGTTTGTATAAAGGATGGGAGTACTGGGGACACTGCGGAGAGGGGACCTCACCCCGCAGGCTGCCCTATAAACTCCAGGGCCTGGTCTGGGGCGCCGTACCCCTCTTCTTTGGCTTAATGCTGAGATGGCACTCCAAGGCGACCTACATAAAAGCAGACTCATAAAAGGGTCAGCGTCATTAGGATGATGAATCAGTGCTTGGACATCCAGAGGGGATGAAAGGCGCGGGGGGTAAGACATCCCGCGTTCCCCTGGCTTGGTTGGGCAGGGCTTCCAGAGGCCGATGAAAGCTGGGGGAACTGGGCTCAAAGTGTCTCCTCTTGCCTTTCCCGGGAGGAAGCTGTGGGCATACTGCAAGTCTGGGAAGATAGTAGTGGAAGGTCTTTCTTCCCAGTCTCGGGTCACTGGGTCCCCATCCAACTCAAGACTCCCCTGAACCTTAAGAAGCGTCTCAAGGATTGGAAGTTGCTGTGGCAACGAGACTCTCAGAATACTGAGGAAAGCCAAGGCCTAGAGAGACGACCCACTTCCGACCCACGGGTAAAGTGGCGCCCCCTACGCACAGGACCCATCCCTGGGCCTCTGCCCCGGCGAGGAAACCGCTGTGGACCTCCAGGAGCGAGAGGCCACTCTGGCACCAAGCGGAGCCGCTCGCTGGTAGGCGGGCCCGGGGGATCCCCTCTGGGCGCAGCGTCGCGGTGCTGCTCGATGCTCCTACCGGAAGTGCTCTTCACGGCCGGCCGCCCACCGGCCTCTCTGGTCTCGGCGGTAAGATGGCGGCTGCCGTGGAGTGCGATGTGGTAATGGCGGCGACTGAGCCAGAGCTGCTGGGCGACGAAGAAGCGAAGAGGTAACCAGGTGGCAGGTAGTGGAAGGGGCGAGCTTCAGCTCTGTGGCTCCGGGAAACTCGTCCCTGCCATGCTATAGCCCTTAGCTGTTGAGATGCTCCGCCCTCCGCTAAACCCCCACCCCCCCCACATGAGTTAAGTCCGGAGGGAGCCCCTGAAGGGGCGCTGTCGGAGGTCAGCCCTCCCCTCCTGCTTCCGCCTGGCGGAGAAGCTGAGGCACGGCCTTGTTCTCCAGCCCAGAGAAGGGTCGTTCTTATTATAGATCTCTGAGGGGCTCTCCGAGGTCAGCTGCGGGGTGGGGGAGGCGGCGCGGCAACGGTGACGGCTCCTTATGTCGCCCCCGACCCCAGCCTTCTCAGCTTAACTTCTGCGCATTGTTGTCTGTCAGCACTTTGCATCTCCAAAGCCCTTGCTTTCTTTACCCCCTTTTCTCAGTAATTAACGCCCCAGCGACCATTAGTTTGGGTCCGAGGTGATTGTGTATCTCCGTTATTGACCTGGTTGCCCCCCACACTCCCATTACCCCTGATCGAAGTCGATAGAGAAGGAAGAGTGAGGGGCTTGTTTCATGCTCTGTAACGTCAAACTTGTTCCTCCGTCGTTCAGAGTAAGAATCTCATTCTTCTCAGGACCGTTCTTTCTTAAGAAGCAAGGAGGACAGCTGCTTGGGTGCTGCTGTTGGCACTGCTGGGCAGCCGCAGTGGCTGGAGATCGCCAGTCGGGACTAGGCAGGGGAGCTGCTGAGTGAGTTGTTTTCGAGAACACTCTGGATTCTGGCTACAGCTAAGGCAGGTTTTTGGAAGTGGGGTTGGAATACAGTTGTGGGTAGTCATACTTGTCCTAATCCTGAGGCAGAATTAACGAAAAGGTTGTGGAAGTTTAGGCCGTTTCCTATCAGCTGCAGATTAATTGACTGCAATTGCTTTCTCACGTATTTTTTATCTTTATACTAAGCCCGTTATGGCTTCATTCTGGACGATTTGAGCTGGTGACATCGAATTAGTTCATGAGATCTGAAGTCAGGATTCTGAGATTTTTATACAGTGCAAATTAGAAACATAGGAGGTACTATAGTGAGGCAGAATGGTTATCAAGCTTAGGGTAGTTTGCAGCCTGTGTCCCTAGTTCCCTACCTGTTGGTAGCTGAGAGGCTTGACAAAGTGCAGTAGGTCCCTGGGGTAGCGGAGAAGACAGGATACCAGAGTCCAGTTTCTCTGTGTTCATAGTTTTGAGTTTTCACATCATTCCTTGTTCTTCCAGGTATTTAGAATTAAGCATTATCATCATCACTAAGGAACTGTAAAATGGGAAACAAAACTTCACCAACACAGACAGAGCTTAAATTAGTTGTAAGGATTTACTTTACCTGTTTGTGGAAAGCATTCAGTGGCTTTTTGTGCTATAAATAGGGACTTGGACTGTATGTAGCAATTTAAAAAAACCTCATCCTACTTAGTATAAATCTCTGATGTGGGGACTGTCTTTAATCAGCTTTCACTTCAAAGTCCCCAGTATAAAGCAGTCCTTTTCCTGCCCTCCCTCACCCAAAAAAAATCACAGCCTTAGAGGATATTGTTTCTATCATAAAATTATAGTAAATGAGCCTGAAGATACATTAAGAAATGTAAAACATGATGCTGTAATGTGCCATATCACACAAAAACATTTGGTATTAGGTACAACATAACATTGTACAACAGAATAAGGGAGGGTGTTGACTTATGTTAACTGCCATATTTCATGAATTCAAGATGTCAGTGATTGTAAAATGCGTGGTTGGTTTATCTGCCACTAAGAAAAAGTAACTAAACGTAACTATGAAAAAAATGCATTCTTACCTAGTAGCTTACATCTTATACATATTCATATAGATCTCTTTTAGACATAATAAAACAGGTGTTTACTGTATACCATTTACGTGAACAAATCAAACGGAAAATATAGTGACATTTAAAAAAACCAGTTTGACTTTTTGCCATATAAGTCATCCTTAGGAGGGTAAACATTGAGATCTGTTTAGTAAGAAAAAGGCTTTTTTTTGGTATGGTTTAACAGTGCTGAAAACAGAGTGGTGGTTTTGCTCTGGAGGAATGTGGTTTTACATTTTTCATGTGTCCTGGAATCCTCCTGTGCAGAGGGCAGCGATAGGGACATCCCTTACAAATGCCCTTTACTACCTGGCTTGATTAGTCATTTGGCCAAGTTCATGTCTCCTTACAGTCCCCCCGAGACACAGTAGTTGCTGGGTCTCTTGGGTTGTTTCTGTGAAGTCCAGTTAGGAGTCCTTCCTTGTGTCTTGGCTCAAGGGAATCCTGCTGCCGCTAGATTGTTAGAGTCCCACGGGGAGCAAAGTGAGAGGAGCTCTCAAGATATTGGACCTCATGGTTGCAGCATTTTAAATGGCTGCATGTTTTATTTCCTTAGCTTTAGTGCCTCTAGAGAGAAAAGAAATGGGCTTCAGTTTTTTTGCCTCTCACTCTGACGTTCTTTTTCCTTCATAGCTAGCAGCTGAGAGGCTAAAATAAAAGATATTCGTTGGCACTCCAAAATAGATCAGGGTTCTGTACATGAAGATTATTTATTTCTCTTTGCCCACCAGAACAGATAAAGCTATTTGGGGAGCCAGAGGGCTAAATTTCATAGGTTTTACATTTCAGCTAATTTAAGGCCTACATTTTCCAGGAAAGTTGCTGATTGCTTTACCTAATACATGTGTGTGTCTTGAGTAAAAGCTTCCTGGTCGCCTTTCCTGGGTTGGGAGCAGCTTGGTCTCCATAGGTAGTCTTTGTTATGGTAAAAATCGAAGGATTTCAAGTTGCTTATCAATAGAGGAAACATTTCTGTGTCTCAGCTTATACCTGGCATGACTGGACAATGAGGTCTAAAAGGACCAAAGGACCATAGAGTTAGGAGCCAGAACATTCTTACCTGATTCTAACTTCTTTGTATCTGTTTTCCTGATGGACACAAGCAAGAGCAATTATTATTAGGCCCTTTCTTAGTACCTAGGTATCGTAGACTCTCAGATTTTGCCTTTTACTTATCTGTCCCTTTGTTGGTGGGAGGCACTAAGCCCTGAAGTCATGCCCCAGGGTCTGCTGTAGTTGCTGTTTGTTTACTGCAGCTTCCTGGGACGTTTTGAAGTTTGTGGTCTTAACCAAAGAGCTTGTGGGAATGCCATTCCCTTCTCTTCTTCCTCAGCCTGCTTTAAATTCTTAGGCAGTTGTCCCCCCAAACTGTCCCTGGAAGTTTCAGAGCAGGCAGCTAGACATTTCAGTAAGCCTGTAAGTTGAATGAGTTTATCTTAGACCTTGAACCCAAATCAGTAAGAGACACTGCTCTCAGCCTTCATTTTCTTTTTGGTATACTGAATGTGTGGGGTCAGAGATGAAGAAATGGGAGATAGGACAAATAAACCATGGTTAAGGAAGGGATAAACCTAGGAATACAGAATCCTGAATCCCAGCAAATTATTTGAACTCTGATATTAACAAGTAGCAGAATTGTTAAGTAATTGTAAGTGGAGCAAAGGTAGAGTGGAGGAAGGGCCTCTCTATTGCTTGCTGCTTTAATTCAGATCCACATATTAGCCAGAGCCAGTAAATTGAGCGATTTTAACAAAATGTTGGGCTTGTGTTGCAGTTACCCTAGTGTCCTGTCCATTCCCAATGACCAGAACTCTGATTGGCTTAAAGCTCAGCCTTATTGTACATTCCAGCCAATCAGGGATTAGTTTACTCATTGAAATTATTATTTTAAGTTTTTAAAGGCTGAGTACTGGGCGCTTGCCTTTCCTTGCTTGAAATCCTTTGGATTTTAGATCAGAGAACAGTGGTCAGTGGCTGCCTAGGTGCCTTGTTGTCTGCTGCAAAGTCCCTCTGAGAGCCCATTTCTCCCTTACCCCACTAATGTTTGGTTCCCTTTCTCCAGTGCAAGTGATGTAGAAGTTACTTAGAGGTCGTTCCAGATGTACTTTTAAACTGTCTGGATTTCAGCAGTAAGAGCAGGATTCAGCATACATGTTATTCCAGTAGTCTATTCATTTTATTGGATTGACATTTTTTTTCCTTTCCCATCCAGACTAAAATAGGGTTTCCTATGTTTTATCCCACCATTGGCAGGGGTATGAGTGGCTCAGGCTTTTGAGAATGTTAATATGAGAAGGAATATTTGACTTTAAGAGTTTAATTCTGAAATCTGATATTTTAATGGCATATGACATAAAGTTTGTGTGGGGAGGCCAGACTGTCACATAAGCAAAGTCTTAACCATCTATTCTGATTCTAACACTAGACTTTTAGGGGAGGGTGTGTGAGGCAAGCAGGACCCTCTCTTATTCTGGGAGTTCTTCACCTGGCAGTTTGCTCTCAGATGGTCAACCACCTTGAACTAAGGGACCAAGAAAACTTTGGAAGCAAAATTGCAGTTGACAAGACTCCCCACTCTTGTTCCACCTCCACACATACCCCAAGAAAAAACAACCTCAAAAAGCAGCCTTTTTCTTGATTATAGTTCCTTAGTTCCAGATTTTTGATAGGTGCTCATGTCTTTATGAGGGTACTGGGAGATGTCACAGAGTGGGGAACCAAGAGATAGAAAATGGTGGGTTTGGGGATGTGTCATGAAAACGTGCCTCTGGCTAACGCTGAGAAGCAGAGACTTGTGTCCTCAGAGTGGCTTTTGAGACGCCTTTTTCTCCGAAGCTGCTTTATGGTTGGTCTCCTCTCCCCAGGGGTAAAGAAGTTTAGGTAGATGCCACAGATTGACACCTACTATTAAAGGAACTAGCATAAGTTCGTAACTCACTGTGGAGGCAGCTGTTTCCGTGTTGATGTCTTTCCGCCTGCCGCAGCGGAGTTTCCGCCCAGATTTGCCTTGTACTTGCCTGGCCTTTCCCCCTGCTCAGTGAGACGTAGCCAACTCCAGGGCGGTGCCTGGCGTCCTTCCCTGCTCAGGCAGCAGAGAGTGCTGCCGCCTTGTGGGGACTTCTCTGTGACTCCACTGCGTGCCTCTTGGTCCCTTGACTGTGCCCCTGTTGAGGCTTACCCCCTGAAGACCCAGAGTACAATTTGAACTGATATGTTAATGAGTTTACATCTCCTCATCTCTTTTTGGGAGGAGAGTGGATATTTTAATTGTGCCTTATAATGAAGGCAGCTGTCTGTTTTGTAGCAAACTGGGTAAAGGAGGCTGGGTTAGCCCACTTTTACCAACTGGTAGCAGTTGGATAGAGTCCTCCCTCTGTTGTCTCTGGACCATCAGGAAACCTTTATTTGCACTCAGCACACAGCACCTTGCATTTAGCAAGCACTCAATCTGTGGAATTGTTCCAGATCATATGTGGAACAGCTTTCATATCTATATAAAATGTAAGTTGTTATTCACATCTAGATTAGTTAGATAAAAAAGAAAGAAACGGAATAGTACGCATTTGGTAAGACAGGATAAAAGTTAGGCTTCTGTGCTCCTTTATTCTCTCATGGAGGTCAAAGGGAGTACAACATGAAGCAGGCCCTGTGACATGCCTTTGGGGACAAGAGGTCTTGGACTGTGGGAAGGAAGAAGGAATTTCTACTCTGAGACTGGCCAAGATCCTGTAAATTCCAAAGGGTGGAGGGCATTTGTAGATCAACGAGCAAATAGTAAATTTGACCGAATAAAGGGAATGGGTGCAACAATCATAGAGTAAGGGTGACATTTTGGAAGTAGTAAATATAATAGTAATGCATAAAAGATATTTGACTCAATGGCAGTATAAAATATCATTGTCAATAGCCTGAGGGGGAAGAAAAGAAATCTTTTTCTAACATTCTTGCTGACAATAGTTTCTAAAATCAAAGGCCCCTAAACACTCCTCTGCTCTAACAAAATAAATCATTTTGTTCTGAGTTGCAACTTTTGCAAAGCTAGATTTTTCTTCCACTTCAGGAGTAGAATGCACCAAGAAAGTGAAAGAAAAAACCCTTATTCAAGCTGCTGCATCTGTTTTGATTTAAACTGCTATTAACAGCTATTGGAAGAGCTGAACTTTATTAAAAATAGATTACTTTAGCCAAATACTTGAAATAAAAGCTGTGAGGTATGTTTTTTGTCGTAGAAAAACCTAATTGGCATTTCCTAGGTTGCAAATGTAGAATAGTGAAACCATGTTCATCTTCATTTGTTATGCACTGAGGTAGAATAAATCTTAAAATGATACCATACAAATGATGAAGCATCTCATCCTACTTAACTGATTTTCAAATGTGTGATAGGTTAAGCACTTCCAGGCAGAACCCAGCCTTGAACATGCTTTAAAAACTACCACCCAACAAATCCTGCATTAGCAAATGCTGACTAAAGTTTTTGAATACCTCTTTAATTGCTAAAAGATAGACTAGTTTGTCTAAGGTAAAGATGTTGCGTTAAGTGTTTGACTTGGAAGTATTTAGAAGATGGAAATTTTTGCAGGGCTCTATTTTGGGGCACGTTGCTGGTGTTTTAATATGTGTTTAATTTAATTTAGCTGAGCTGTAAATGTGCAAAGTTGGCTGCTGACTAGAAGCCCAAGTTGCCTGATTTGCTCACATGCTGAGACCTGTGTGATACCAAATGACTCTCTTGGCAGTGTCTGTTGGAGTAATTAATTAGCATCTGTGATGAATGGGTGCTAAACCAGTAGAGAGAGAATGTAGCTGCTTGATCAGAGGATACACACAGATTTTTAATATACATGTAGTATGGAAAAGCAGGTGTCAGAGATGCAGTTTTCTGATTGATGAGGAATTTTTTTCCCTGAAAAATAAACGCATTTTAAAATAGCAAAGTAGACCAAGAGTGGAATGTATTCTACTTACCTATATCGGTCAGAGGGAAGTCTGGCCTGGCCATTGGCACTGCCCCTGTTGTGAGGTACCTTCCCATTATACAGCCAAAGAAAATTGTTTTTTGGAAACCTTTCAGCAGCTGTTTTCACAAGAATTTATTGCAGGATATTAAAGTGAAAGGACTGGTTTGGTGGGGCTGGAGTCATTCCCAGCATCTCTTCATGAATTAGAGAAATGAAGCTTGTTCTGCTTAGAGTTGACCCAAGGATTGGGTGGGGTACTGGATCAATTGGTTTTAATTTAAAGCCTCAACATAAGAGGATCTAGTGGAAAAAAGCATAGGACTCCAGGAGTTAGGGAACCTAGGCAGCCCCCTTGGGTGCCTCACCAGCTGTTGTTGCAGGTCATGTGGTATTACTACCATATCCACTTCAGAAGGCCATTTGTGAAGATCTTCACTGAAATGCTTTGAAAACATAAAAAAGCTCTAGAGATAGAGTGTAGTTCTTAATAGCACCATCAGGTCAGTTACATCCAAGTCTATATTTTGATGCAGTATTATATTTCAGGGTTTAGTCTGAATTTTATTTTGGGGCTATAGAAAACAATCTGTTAATTTAGTCCCTTTTGGAATCTTTGCCATTTTTCATTTGGGCCAGGTGAAGCCAGTTACTCCTAATTCTTCCTTTCTTGATGCTGATGTATTTTAGTAGGCACATGGTGTAACTCATTTGGTTACCAGATGAACTGACCCTGGCAGTGAGCGGAGTGATAGATGCCACCGCCAGATTGTCCTCAATTCTAGTGTTAACCCGCTCTTCTTCTTTTCCAGTCCCACGCCTTTGACATCTCATCCTTCAGTCCCTTTGCTGTAAGGGCAACTTGAACAAGCTTCAGCCCTTTCTCAGACTCCCAGGGCAGGACTTGAATGGATTTGACCCTGGAATTGTTCGTGATGCTGCCTTGTTCAGTTCTTGCTACTGCCATGCTGGATTCCAAAGATCCACTTTTTCCTCGGCTGGGCTCACAGGGTCAGGCCCATTGGTTAAAGTTTGTTGTGTATTTGGTGGTGGTAGGGGGTTGGTTCAAAATGAAGGAGGGACTCCACTTTGCGCTTTGGACCTGGAGGCAAAAAATAGCATTCAGTCTAAAAGCACTAAGTGCCCATTGTTTAGGCAGCTGTTAATCAACCATGTTTCTATGAAAATAAGTCCTTTTTATGAGGCAATTGTGTGGGAAAGCTAATTCTGGCCTGATGCTGGGCACTGTGAGGTTAAAAACATGGTAACTTGTCACAACACAATTCTTCTTGTTCTTTCTGCTGTGGGCTGACTCTACATTACTCGCTTTGTTTGCTCTAGAATGGAATCTACTCACCATTTACTAAAATTAAATGCATTTCTTGGGGTAGGCAAAGTCCAGTTCACTAGGTCTTGGATCTTAAAGAGAAAGAAACCCTGCTCTCTCTCTATGACTAATTGTTAAAAATTTCCTTTAGCTTGTTTAAATCCAGATTGCAGTTCTAGAGGTGGATTTTGTGTGCTGGCACTCTTTTATGTCTTAATTTAAAGACTTTTATATATCCATTGCCCATGTTTTGTTCCTAACAGAACAAATAAAGTTTTAAAGTCTTAGTAGATAGAGGGGAGCATTAGAGAGAAAGCTTAGCCTAGTAGATAGTGCACAACCTTTGAATCTGACAGGTGTAGGTTGACATCCTGACCTCAGTCCAGTTTTTAACCTCTGAGCCTTAATTTCCTCCTTTGAGAAATGGGAATAATGAAATTCTCCTAATAAGATAATATATGGAAAGTACCTGGCCTCAATAATTACAACTAATTTCCCACAAAAGTCCTTTGCATTTTTGCTGGAAGCCAATCCTGAACTCACCTGCCTCCATGGGAGTTAGTGTTTCAGGAAGGAAAGGGCACCTTTCTGTGGCTCTATAGATTGTTTCACCTTTGACTAACAAGCGTTAGGCTGCTGACGCAATATCTGTCTAAATACTGAGAGAGATGTTTTGATGTAAGGGTTTGTGTATTCTTAGTCATGGGTGGCTGAAGAGTAGGCTAGATCTTCTCAGATACAGTTTGGGCCTAATGTTTCTTTTGAATTTACTACTCTGTTTCTTCACAGAAGTTTGACTCCACTTCTGCAGTCCAGTGTTGGGGAAGCCCTTTCTTCAAATCTCTTGACATGTCTGCTCCTAAAGGATAGGCCCTTCATAGTTTTCATAGTTTCTTGCTTAATTTAGAGTTACAAGATAGTGTGCACCTTGTAGGAAGATTGCATTTGGGGGATGCATAAGTCATGCAGTTGGGAAATCTTTCTTGAGGACTTTTTATAGCATTGTGACGATTGGTATAATAAAATTATTCACAGATTTATATCCAAGTTCATATCTGTCGACATTTATAGATCATTCCCATTTTCCTTTTCCTTTCTTCTAGCAGCCTTTTCATGTTAGGGTTTGCCAGGACAGTGGTGGAGAAGAGTGGAAAGGGAGATCACTTCAGTAAAAGGAGGGCGGCTTTGCCAGTTTGTAGTTTAAAATATGTAAGTAAATAAATCACATCTTCCCAATGCTAATGTCAGTAGAATCAAGTTGTAAACTCCCATACCATCATGGGTTAAGAACTGTGCACGTTTGTCCCCACTTCAAGCAAGCTCTTAGCTGGGTTCTTTTTTGCATGTGTAGAGGGCAGAAAAAGAAACAAAGATTCTTCCTTTTAACAAAGATACTCAGATAGTTATATTGCAGTAATCATTTTGGTAAAAAATTATCTGTGTCACTCAAGTTGGCATTAGACTAATTCTGGGTATCTTTGATAGAGGTTACCAGTGTTTTGTTCTTTTAAAGCATTGGTGGTCATGTCTGATTTGATTCTAGTGTTGTAGTCAGAAATACAATCCCCACTTAGGTAGCATTGTTCTTTTGGGGAAGTATGGTTTGTTCTATGGCATAGCTTCAAAAAATGGATCTTGGAATAGGGCAAAAATTCTGATGGTGATTATACTCAGTATCACAGGGATGGTAGAGGGGGCTGTAAGTACCCACATAGATGTGATGGGCAGGTAGAACACCAGTGGATGAGTATTTCTGAGAGCATGGCACTGCAGCCTGTAGCTCCTGTGTCCTTGTCATCCAAGTTCTTGGTCTCTGCTGTCACGCAGCTCTGTAATCCATCTTAACACCAATATGCTATGCTTTTAACTCCTTTGCCACCTGCTTTTGTTCTGCTTGTTCTTCCAGTGACAAATGCATGAGCCAGTTTTCAAGAGAATAAGTTGTAAACTTACTTAATTTAATTTTCATTAAATTTCTAATTTAAATTTCATTAAAATTCCAAGGTTGTGACCTGTTTCACCTTGAGAGATCAGTTGCCCCTGAATGGAATTACCTATAACTGATTTTTTGTTAAGTTTGCTAAAGAGACAGCAGTTGTGACACAGTGGAAAGGAAATAAATGTAAAAACTCAGTCTCTGTGAGAGAACATGTAAATTTGTCTGTCCTAAGGGGAATGAATGCAGATGGGAACAGCAAGGAAAGGCAGGCAATAGGACAAAGGTTTTTCTTGATCTAGTTTGAATGCACCTAAGTGACAGAAGGTAGCATGAAACAAATCTATAAATTCTTTCAAGTGTCACACCAACTTTCAGCTCCATGTGCCAGGGGCATTAGATCACAGATTGCTCCCATGAGATTATAGAGGTTATTACTGAGGTATAGTAACATGATTCTCTTTCTCTTTCATTTTCAGGGAAGCAGAGTCTTTCAAGGAACAAGGAAATGCATACTATGCCAAGAAAGATTACAATGAAGCTTACAACTATTACACAAAAGCCATAGGTGAGAAGGACCTAGTACTTAACACTGGGAGATAATTTGCCAGATCCTGTTGTTACAGATAGCTCCTTTCTAAGAATTAGCCTTTTGCTTAGTGAGTTGATAACTGTTAATTGTGAGCTCTTTCAGGCTTACTGACATCATTGTAGGTCAAGTGGGTAGTTCTTCATTTGGCAAATGAAAGGCAATTCCAGAAATTCTAGATATTTTGGTGAAAAAAATACCCACCTAAATAAATGTATCTCAGCTATTGCCAGTTCATTTACTATCTTAGAAAATGGCCTTTGTAGATATTACCAAGGCTTAGTTACTTCCATGCTCTATTTGCCAGCATATTTTAGTCCCATGTCAGGGTTTTTCTCTCTGTTTGCAGGCTTCCCACCCCCAACTCAACTAATGCAAATGTATTTTCATGTCTTATTCCATAAGGCACAATTAAGAAGATACATATGCTGGCCCCCTCCCCCTAAAAGATAATCTGTGCACTTCAACACTAAGTTTAAGTTATTTTTAAATAAGTTTTCTGTTTAATTGGTTGCATCATAACTTTTGACCATTTGCACAGGTGGTTAAAAGTTTGGCTGTGACCTTTTAAAGAGAGTTTGTCAGCACTCCTATTATAGATGATTGCCTTGACATAGTTCTGATGCAGATGGCCCCGAGTATTTGAAGCAGTGACCCATACTAAGTTTTGTTTTATATTTTCCTGCCATTCCTATAGACATGTGTCCAAAAAATGCTAGCTATTACGGGAATCGAGCAGCCACCTTGATGATGCTTGGGAAGTTCCGGGAAGCTCTTGGAGATGCACAGCAGTCAGTGAGGTTGGATGACAGCTTCGTCCGGGTATGTGTGTGAGGCTGTTCAGCAAGACTGGACTGCTGCATTTGAGTTCCTTTAGCCCAGGCTTTTCAGTCCTGACATGACTGAAATTTCAGGCCAGATAATCCCTTGTTTGGAGGGCTGTGCTCTGCACTGTAGAGTGTTAGCAGTGTACTTGACCTTTAAGCACGCGGCATGAATCACACCCCCTCCCCAGTTGCACTGACCAGAGTCCAGTACCACCTAGCGTCCTGTGGAGTCAGAGGCACCTGCGTGGAGCCACTTGGTTTCCCACTGTGTCTGTTGTTGCTGCTGTATTTTCTCTGCTCTCCAGATTGTGCTTGTCTTTCCTCTGTGTTTCCTCTTCTAGGGGCATCTGCGAGAGGGCAAATGCCACCTGTCTCTCGGAAATGCCATGGCAGCATGTCGTAGTTTCCAGAGAGCTCTCGAACTGGATCACAAAAATGCTCAGGCACAGCAGGAGGTGGGTCTGGTCCTGTGCATATTGGAAGAGACAGTGACTTGAGAGTCAGAACTGAGATCCAGTCTCACTTCTGCCATCAACCATACCAGGGTGACTAGGCAAGTCCTGGTAGTCTCTCTCTCAGCCTCATTTCCTTATCTCTAAAAGGAGTTTTGATATTCAGATTTACAGCCTTAGAAATCTGAAAATTGGAAGGCTTCTTAGATGGCTGTGGGATGGGCAGATGCTTTAAGATACTGACTTAAGTGAGGTTAAAGAATATGAGTAACTTCAACTCCTGATAAAATTGTTTCCATCTCCATATATACCCAGTTTATCCTGGATGTGTTTTAGTGAAAATCTCAAAACTTCTGCTCAATCCCTGATAATGCCCTGCCTTTATTTTGTGTTTATCAAGGCATGGCTCTTATATTTCTGACTCTAAGTTAAAACTTAGTGTGAAGGTTGTGCTCTAGTCTTCCTGTTAAAGAGTCTTAGCTATGTTGACACTAGCTTGATTTGTGAAAAGTCTGTGGTTCTGATTTTCTTGAAATAACAAATTCATCAAGGCCTTGTTGATTTTTGTGGTTGCTAAATCTATAACTTCATTAAAACTTTCCCTTATCTGATTTTCTGGTATAGTTCAAGAATGCTAATGCAGTTATAGAATATGAGAAAATAGCAGAAACGGATTTTGAGAAGCGGGATTTTCGGAAGGTAAAGTACAACTATGAAGATTACACTTTCTTACAAAATTCCTGTGTTGGGCCGGGGATAATTAAGAAGAGTGGTATGGAACAGAAGGTCTAGAAGGGCAAAGTACTACTTCAGTTTGGCTTTGACTTTTTCTTTTCTTTCCCTCTTCAAAGACTAATTATTTTTTAGAGAAGTTCTAGGAAGACTGCAAAATTGAAATGATGGTATAAAGATTTCTTATGTCATCTGTCCCCATACATGCGTAGCCTTCCCCATTAGCAATATTCCTGTCCCAGAGGTACCTTTGTTACAACCAAGTTTCTGGCAGTGATGAATAGAGCTGCTATAAACATCCTTGTGGAGGTTTTCATGTGGACATAAATTTTCAACTCTTTTGGGTAAATACCAAAAAATGTGATGGCTGGATTGTATGGTAAAAAGTATGTTAAATTTTGCCAGAAACTTAGTGGCTATTCCAATTTGCATTCTCACCAGCAATGAATTAGAGTTCCTGTCACTCTGTATCATCACCAGCAGTTTTTGGCTAATGTACTTAAGTATATTTGGCTTTATGATAAAAAGTAATAGAGGTTTGTTATTTGAGTTTGTTCCTATTTTTTATGTAAGGTAGTAGCCTAAAAGTATGCTGGTCTAGAGAAGAAAAGTCAATTGGAATTAAATATAAGGTTTGGATAATAATAATAATCCATTAATATTTGAATAATGAGAGCTAGCTTTAACTCCTGCTTTATATGATCTGGATGAAGGTATAAATCAAAAATAGAGGTCCCTTTTAGATTTTGAATAGCATATGTAACTTGTCATCACTACTGTTTCTCAATAAGCATACTTCTGTCCTTTGTAGAGTTGTGTGATACTACCTGAAAATTTACATGCTAAAGTGGTTGACTTACCTGAAACATGCGAAGGCATAAAAGTTCTAGACTATCTCTCTAGACATTGTTTGTAGTGGTTATGCCTCATGTATAATTCCTGATTTCCTTCTTAGATGGTACTTGGAAATAACTTTCATTAGAGTTTCTAAAGGGGAGATGACTGGCGCCTAAAACCTTAAAACCACTAATCAGGATGTTTTCAGGATCGTGTAAAAGAAGTTTATGAGTATCATGTAAGGAATAGTTGTCACTTCATGTGTGAGAATTTGCTTGGTGCTTCCTGTGGCAGGTATTTGGTAAGTGTTTGATGAAAGGGTGCAGTTAAGAATCATTCTTAAGTCAAGTCTCTTATTTGGTAATAAATATATCTGATTAGCTTGTGCAGAGTCCCAGCATTAACTTACTCTTCTCTCCATTGGTTTTAATACACACAGTGTCCCTGTAATGTGATTCATAAGTGCGTGTGTGTTTGAAAGTGATTCTGCCTCTGTCACTGATTCATTTTCTGAGGTTTATATAGGCAAAAGCTTTGTCTCAAAAGGCAGTCTTTTGGGTTTCTTTCTCTTACCCACTGTGGGGCCAGAATCCCCAGTTTGTGACAGAATCCTCTGTTTGTGACATCCCAGCCCACCCCCTAGCTCCCACTGTAGCTCATGGTGATGTCACAAATGAAGAATTATGATCCTGGCAGGGGAAACAGATGAACTTGGAAGAAACAAAGATCTTCTTTGCCTGCAGCTGTCCCTAGTCATGGGGAGATGAGGGGTGGGAAGTGAAGCACTGAGCCTCAACTGACACTCCCCACAATGAGCAGAACCATCTCCATACAGAACATCGTGAAGGCAGTATGGTGTAGCTGATTTTGACAACTCCCCCTCAACCACCCCCGTCCCCCATGCACCCAGTTCTTTTAATGTTTAAGGGGGGAAAAAATTAGCACCATGACTCCAATCTACATAATACCTAAGTTTTCATACTGTCCTTAGAACTTTCAGGACAGTAACCAGTAACCTGTGAAGGAGAGGCTTCCCCACCACTGCTGTGAATGCTGCAGCAGGCCTGCCCTTAATCTGTTTCCTTATTTTTCTAATTTAAATTTTTGAACAAGTGCTATTCATGGTTCAGAAGCTAGAAGTAGAAACAAGCACTCAGTGATAAGCGTACCCCCATACTTGTTTTTTCTGTCTAGTTCTCAGCCCCTAAAGTAACCTCCATTCTTGTTTCTTATATTTCCTTCCAGTTTTGCTCTACATATATAAGGAAATATAAATACAGAGTCTTAATTTTTTTCTGTTTTTGCATGGAAGATAATATGCTATACACAGTTCTATACCTTGCTTTCTTTCTCTTAGTAGACTTTGGAAGTCTCCATATTAGTATAGGAGAGCTGCTTCATTCTCTTTTAGAGCCACATAGTATTCCCTTACATGCATTGTCTACATTACATAACCAGTCTCCTGTTGATAGAATTTGAGTTTTTTCTGCTTCTGAATTTTCAGATTTCATCTCTTCCTCATCCCCATGCCCATATTCTTAGAGGGAATGGGTTTCCCTTAAGTCCAGATTTCTCCTTTGCATCAGTTATTCTTAGAGGAGAATGTACTTCAGCAAGAATCTCCCAGAAATAGCAGCTAAATGAAAAGTGAAAGAGAACAAACTTCTGAAAAGAGAAAATGGGAGTATATGGAGAGTCTAAAGCAGCTGAAAGATTGACGTAATCCCAGCTGTGTGTGTGCATGTCTGCACGTGCACATGTAACTTGCCTTTTGGTTTGTATAGCAACATGGTGGGTACAGTAATCTGATAAGAGTCTGTTATTTAGAACCATTTGAAATGAACCACTTTATCAGTCCTAAACTAGAAATGGAAGAGTGGCCACCGGGGTACTCTGAGAAGTGAGTCATGGCATAGGAAGATGGGAACTGTGAGCAATTTCAATAATACTGGGAGCAATGGTTCTGTTTGAGGTCATTTTTGGTATTTCTTGTCTTAATAGGTAATGATGAATTATAAGAAAGTAGCAAGTAACAGTACTTCTACACTAAAAGAATGTGAATTTTCATCAGAGTCACTGTGGATATGATTCATGGTGATTAAAGTGATAGTCTGGAGTCGTAGTGTCTGATCAATTCCTCTTTCTATTACTTACTAGCTTTGGTGACCTTGAACAAGTTAATCTATTTTTTAATTTTCACATCAATAAAATAAGGGTAATGTCATTCCATACTTCATAAAATTGTGAGCATTAACTGAGTTTATATATAAAGTATTCAGTATTTTTTTATCATCTGCATCAACTACTCTCTTCAGTGGTTTAATCAAATGAATTGGATATGTTCTTAAACTCTGATATTACTTTCTTTAAACTCTGTTGCGTGTGACCAATTAAAGTGAAGACATTTCTTGAGTCTAGGATGAAGAGCCTCATTTGCTTCTTCCCATAGGTTGTTTTCTGCATGGACCGTGCCCTAGAATTTGCCCCCGCCTGCCATCGCTTTAAAATCCTCAAAGCAGAATGTTTAGCAATGCTGGGTCGTTATCCAGAAGCTCAGTCTGTGGCCAGGTATGAAGTCAAACCAATTCTGCACTGATGTGCCAGAAACCACTGCACAATGCTGTCTGGCAGCTGTATACAGCAGGAGCTGTCATGTGTCCTGTATGTAGGCCAGCTAGGGCTGGGTGGACCTTCCTGGGACTTAGAGCAAAGGTTAGACCTGATTTGAAAATCCACAGGGTATACAGGGATACAGTAGGAAAGTGAGTTGTATGTGAAAGAACATTTGTGTGGTTTGTTTTTGTTATTTAAATGTCCTTTTCTTTCTACTCCAGGGGTTTGCAAACTCTATAATTGGTCGGATAGTAAATATTTTAGGTTTTGCAGACTTATATTCCCATGCCTCAACTATTTAGCTCTGCCATTATAGTACAAAAGCAGCCATAGGTAATACATATGTGAGTGATGTGGCTGCATTTCAGAAAAATTTGGTTTACAAAAAACAGTGGCAGGCAGGATTTGGCCTGTGAACTGCAGTTTGCCAACCCCTGTTCTAATGATTGTGAGACACAAGAGGTGTATTAAAGATAAATGCAGTTGGTTTATTTTGGGAAGAGTCCTTGGGAATCTGTCTACCTTTGGATACTTCCCATACTAGACACATGGTCAAGGAAAAACTGTTGATAGTCACAAATGATAGTAATGATGGGGAGCTACAAACCACAGCTGAATGTGCCCCTTTCTGGCTGTTGCAGTGACATTTTACGAATGGATTCTACCAATGCGGATGCTCTTTATGTACGAGGTCTTTGCCTTTATTATGAAGATTGTATTGAGAAAGCGGTTCAATTTTTTGTACAGGCCCTCAGGATGGCTCCTGACCATGAGAAGGCCTGCCTTGCTTGCAGAGTAAGTTCTAGGCACCAGATCCAAGTAGGAAAGGAAGCTTCGTTTTTGAGCCTCTAAGAGAGTGGAAGGTTTTAGAATCAAAGGAATGTGATAGCTCCTCCTGCCTTCCCCAGGGTGCTCTGTCCTTTTGTTAGAATTATTTCAGGACAACTTTTATTTGCCTAAAAGTAAACATGATCATATAGAGTAAGATCCTTTTGATATCTAAGTGTGTGTTTTTCTTTTTTCTTCCCTCAGTGAAGAAAAGATAGTAATGCTTGTCCTGGGGAGTGGAGATGAACCCTGGGTAACAGAGGTTTCATTGGTATTCTTTTGTAAATCTTGGTTTCCATGTCCTTTATAGGAAGCATCAGTGAGCAACAAATAGCCCAGTGGCGGAGTTGGGGGCTGTGTGATAGAAACTGCTGGGATCTAGGAAATTAAAAGTAGATTCTCTCCTCTCTGTGCAGTGGTCTGAGGCTTTCTGGATATGAACTGACCTCCCCTTGCTTTTCTCTGTAGAATGCCAAAGCTCTTAAAGCAAAGAAAGAAGATGGGAATAAAGCATTTAAAGAAGGAAATTACAAGCTAGCATATGAACTGTACACAGAAGCTCTGGGGATAGACCCTAACAATATAAAAACAAATGCTAAACTCTACTGTAATCGGGGTACGGTTAATTCCAAGGTAAGAACTTGGTCTGGGTCTTGGTCTTGGGGCTTATGGAGATACTGTTAAGGGACGTCATAGAGGTCTTGGGAAATCTGCCCAGTGAGGGTAAGCCAGATGACAGGAGAGGCTGTTTTCGTTGATATCTCAGCTTGTGAGGAACTTCCTTCTGAGAGGCAAGCTTTTAATCTTTTTGTGGAATTTATGGGCACCTGAGGGACAATTTGGGAGGATATTCCTGAAGATCCCCTTCCTCCGCTATGAAAATGGCTAGAGGCTTTGGGATAATTTTTTAAGCAAGTGTTGTTGCTTCTTTTTGCCTAAGCAAGTGATTATTTCTTTTTTAGAAGTGATTTGGAGGAAATTAAGTGTAAGACCAGCTTGATTTTTCTCTCTGGCATAACTTCTGTTGAAATGCATGACTCGGTTGAAAATGGCCTGAGTGCCCACTGTGGTCCTACACACCATAAGAAACGAGAGTAGGCACCATAGAGTTCTGGTAGTTTAAAAATCACAATAATTCTGATCCCTGATTCTTGCTTCTGTAAGAATGGAGGTCAGGAGCTACCTTTACTATATCCAGGTCTTAGTTAGGCACTAAGCTAGAATGATAGAGGCATTTTATCCTTGTAGATAAGTGTGCTTGGCTTCTGTCACTTAGGAAAGAAACCAATTTTGAGTTTGGTGTCCTTAGCCCTCTGAGATACTGGTGTTCCCAGTGACCAAGCACAAGTGTGATAGTTAGGGAGCCAGCATGACTGATCCTCTTAGAATTTTGAAGTCATGCTCACAGCTTCTGGGCCCCCTTCATCACCAAAGATGTGAAGTATGACTGCTCTCTCTCTCCTGAAGCTTAGGAAACTAGATGATGCAATAGAAGACTGCACAAATGCAGTGAAGCTCGATGACTCTTATATAAAAGCCTACTTGAGAAGAGCCCAGTGGTGAGTGCCTCTGGTGGGTGGGGGGAAGAGGGAGTTGCTGCTGGCCTGCCAGGGGAATTGCATTATGGATGATGAAGCAGACCCAGGGATGTTGTGAGGTCATTTGGTCCTTCCCCCTGCCTCTAGGTGGGATTGTTCCAGCCCTAGACTATCTTTATAGACCTCCAGCGGAGGAGATTGCACAAGCTCCCTCAGTCTCCCATGCCTGTGTCTTACGCCCCTCACGGTCAGTAAGTTTCCTCTGATGCCTGACCCAAATTCCTTTTGTTAAAGTTTAAATCCATTTCCTTTGGAGATTGTATTTTATGTTACACACTTTTGCTCTAACTCGGCACAGTGCCTGCACACAGTAGGTGCTCAATAAATATTTTGTGGAATGAATGTATGGTGCTTGAAGGAGATGTAGTATCTCTTGGAGACAGTTGAGAATTGTGCTTACCTTGCTTGTTCCGAATTAAGGAAGACAGCCTTCCAGTTGGAAAGGACTAAGTCTGGTTCAGCCTCCCAGCAGTATAAGAAAGCCCCTTTTGCAGTACCCCTACCTGACAAGGTGATTTATGAGCCAGGATATGGCTGCCTAGATCTGGTACCCAGATTTGCCCTCAGAGTCAGGGTGTTCCCCAGCATACTTGTTCATCTTACTCCTGGATCCACCGGACTCTTTTCTCCAGATAGGAACATTCACAAGGGCTAGGTGAGACCACTCCCCCAAATCCATCTTTTCTTATTTCAGATTATTTCCCAGACAGAGACCATCATGTTTTTGAAGTTCCTGAGCTTCCTATTTGTATACCAATCCTCCAACACCTACTCCCTCCCTTGTCATGAAATGTCTTACTCAGAGGACCTGTGATGTGTTGATGCATGACAAGCCCATAGTTCTTCAAGCTCCCCATCTCATCAGTGGTGTGGAGTGTGGCCTGCCTCCCATTTAGGTTCCCCAAAATTCTTCCTCAGGTTTTAAAAATAGGAAAATTGCTACTGTATGTTGTGCTTTTTTTTTAAGTGAATTTCTAAGTAGATGATGAAGTCTGTCAAACAAAAACATAAAAAGAATTATAGATACTGTGAGACCAACTGTTAGTCATCTCATCTTTGCAAACCACTGGCAGACAAACCTGGAAGCTTTGGAAGACAGAAAAGTACCCCTGACCCAGCTAAAGATTTAACAAATACGGAATGCTATGTACATGCTGAACACAATAGCAAAAAAGGAGAATCATCTCAGTGTTTTAGAGGGGAGATGGTGGCTAGATAAGTGACACTGTAAACTCAGTGGAATATTCTACAGTATTGGGAGAATGGGGATTGGGGAGAAAACAAAATTCTTGATTTGTTAGGAGGATAACGGGATGGAGGATTATGCTTCCTAAGTGTACAATAAACAAAAATCAAGAATTGCTTTGATCAGACTGTGAACTCCTTTGTGGTGGAAACAGTTGTCCTTTGGCTCTGTCTCTCAGATCCCGCCACAGGGGACAGCATGCACTTTTTTAGCAGTTAACTGAGAACGTGGCAACAGTCCTCTCAAGGAGCTGGGATTGACAAGAAGTACTGGCGATGAGTTCAGGTCAAAGTCTTACCAGAGGCCTGACAGCTGCCCGAGTCTGCCTCAGCTTACCCCTAAAGTTAGGGAGATGCCAGGTCTTTGCTGCATCTCCCACCATGGACTGGAGTTTCCCATTTTCCCTAAAGCTGTAATTATTTTTCTAATTTCTCTAACTTAAAAAAAAATTTTTAATGTAAGGATGTCCTTGAATTTTAAAATGTGAAGTAAAAATGCAAATCACTGTAATATAGGCTTATATAATACATTACATAATGGCCTGAGAAGTTCATCGGGTTGCTTGTTAGACCCTTCTATACCTAGGGCTACCAGCAAGTTTTTTCTACTTCAGTTTATGTTCTGCTTTCCCCGTAAGTGGGGTCTCCAAATTCCTCGTAGCATTTTTGCTGTGTCTGCAGGGCATAGGTTTTTGTCACTTTTTTAAAGTAGTAAATTAGGATGTTGCCAGAAAATCAGAGATGCCTAGGATGTTGGGTTTCTCTTTTACCAGTGACATCAGTAGCACTCCTGTTGCCCTGGCTTCTAAGCCTGGCTGGGCTCTGTGATGTTAGCGAAGATGGGCTTATGTGGTAGCAGCAAACTGAATCTGTTGTACAGTGACTAGCTGTACCACATGGTCATGTCCCGCTCCCCCGCCAATGGTGTCTGCCCCTGGAACTCCTACCATATCCTACTTAATTGGTAGGCCAGCCTTGGCACAAATGGTATTATCAGGATATGGGAAGTGCCACTGTGCTTCTGTGGAAGAGAAACTAAAAAGGTCTGGCAATCAGCTTGTAAAGCTAGATTCCTCCCATCTTGGGCCAAGGCCCCTCCTGTTTTCTGTGTTAGGAAATAGAAGCAAGCCTGTGTTGAGTCTCCTTTTCTATTTCACTTACCCACATTTCTCAGATTGATTAATCTTCATGGAAGCATTGGCCAGCAGCCACCACCTTGAATTTGAACCTCTAGTGACTCACTAATCTCACTTCTAGTTTGGATTGGAGCTGGCCCTGCATGTTTATGGCACAATAGGTTTCAGAGCTCTTCCGTATTTATTGTTCTTACTTGATAATTTTTCGCTTGTGTTTCAATCCCAAGTAATCAAGTAGGTGCCTTCACATTGCCTCTCCTAAGGTCCAGATGCCTCTTGGTGATCTGTGACATGAGGAAGAACTCTTCCCTTTGTTGCTTTCTGTTCAGAGCAGAGTATCACTTTGGTTGGCTGCAAGTGGCACGAGACTTAGCTCTCTTTTTCTTAAGGAACTGGTAGTTAATTTTTTCTCAATGCTCACTTAAGGGCTCCTGTTTCATGAAGTGTCTCAACCAAAACTGTATGTCTCTTGCTTGAGCCATGTCTCTCCCCTAGAATGACACTGAAGGCCTTTGCCATTTATGTTGCTGTCTTGCCCTGTATTTCCTTTTCAGTTACATGGATACAGAACAGTATGAAGAAGCAGTGCGGGACTATGAGAAAGTGTATCAGACGGAGAAAACAAAAGGTAAAGGAGTTTGAGAATGTGTTTCTCAGGGAAGTGTGTGGTCTTACTTGCAGGCCCTGAAACTGGACACAGGAGGAGTTCGATTCAGGGGTCAGGAATGTACCTGGTGCTCACTTGATCACCAGCCAGGAAGAAGTGAACAGTAGGCCCAAGTGTGGGACAAGGCCCCAAACCCTCCCAGTCACTTTCACTTCCCCTTCTGTGTGATGAGGCTGATGTGAGGAACCTAAGTATGTGTAGAAACACATAAAACACAAAAAAGCTATGGTTTATTAAGCACCTACCAGGTGCCAATGATGGTATTGGGTACTCTGCATACGGAAGAAAACACCATAAAAGCCCCTGGTATGGTCAGTAAGGCTTCTGACTGCAAGGCGTCTGGGTTGGGACTTGGTAAAGGAAGCCAGAATCAGATTTGTCCATTGACGCTAGGTGTCTTCCCCTAGAACACAAACAGCTCCTCAAAAATGCACAGCTGGAACTGAAGAAGAGTAAGAGGAAAGATTACTACAAGATTCTGGGAGTGGACAAGAATGCCTCCGAGGATGAGATCAAGAAAGCTTATCGGAAACGGGCCTTAATGCACCATCCAGGTAGAGTTGGAGGCAGGGGTGGGGTGGGGGGCAGACAACTCAGTGGGAAGAACAAGCCAGACTGGCCCACTGCCAAATTCAGTCCAGAATGAAAGCCTCCAGAGGCTCTTTAGCTGGGATTAAGATGTTACTAAGCTCCATACTCTCCAAATTTTGGAAAGTATGTCTTTCTCTTAAACTTGGTTTTCTTGAGATTGATGCTTCCTGTATTTCTCCCTTTAGATCGGCACAGTGGAGCCAGTGCTGAAGTTCAGAAGGAAGAGGAGAAAAAGTTCAAGGAAGTTGGAGAAGCTTTTACCATTCTTTCTGATCCCAAAAAAAAGACTCGCTATGACAGTGGACAAGACCTAGATGAGGAGGGCATGAATATGGGTGGTGAGTTGGTTGAGGCAGCCTGGGATAAATCTGACAGTCGTGGAATGTTAGAATTTTTTCTAAAGATACTCCAGAGGAACGGTTCGCATAATGTGCCCGTGAAGCACTGTGCTTTGTAGCGTGTACCTTTGATGAATACCTGTAATGGGTGAGGCACTAGGCTGGGTGCTGGAAATATAAAGATGAACCAGACAGGCTCTCTGACCTCCAGGAACCCACAGTGTAGGGGTTTGCAAACTGGCTCACAGGCCAGATCTGACCCCTGTTCTAGCAGACGTGGAATCCAATGAGTACAGTCAAGTGTGGCCAGTGCCCAGGGTGCAGATCGGGCACCAAGGAGGTAAGCATTAGCAGGGGAAGCGCTGAAGGGCAGGAAGTGCAGTGCCTTTGAGGAGCTGCAGGGGCCTTCGTCTAGGTGGAGAAGAGGTGAGGCAGCGGAGTCCAAGAGATGAAGCTACCAAGTAGTTAGGTCAGGCCTCAGGAGGCCCGAGGGCTTGGAGTAAGGACTGGGGGCTTTATCCTATTGACTGGAAGTTCTTTTCACCCACTGCAAAGCATATGCTGAATGTGTCACACATTCCTGTCAGCCCTCAACCCTCACAGATAGCCACTACCCCGAAAAACTTAGAATGAAGCACAGCTATCAGTGTCATTGCTCACCATGAGCTATTCTAGAGAAAAGAGGCCTCTGAACTGAGGCACAGTTCTCAAACTGTCTCTAATGCCAACCCATTCTCTTCCACTAAGAAAATCTGTTGGAATTTAAAATAAGATCGATGATGTTTTATAGATAATCCTGACTTCTCCAGTTTAGGGTATGCGTGTGTTTTAAAAATCTAGGTTTAGCAAAAATAAATAACTGCCTAGTGGTTGAAAAGGGCTATAAGCAACCAAAAGCTACTGAAGGGTTTTAAGTGGGGGAGCTATGGACCAGATTTAGGCTCTAGAAATGTATTTGTGATGGCAATGAATAGAGATGGTTGGGAAGGGACAGAGGGGGATACAGATGGAGGGAAGCCATGATAGGTAGGAGATGATTGGAGGGCACAGTTGAGAGGTGCACACCCAGCAGGAGTTGGTTGCAGGATGTGTTGGGAGAGGGAAAGGAGCAAGTTGAGAGTGGCTTTGGCAGAGCTCACTTGATGGGGCCATTCACTGAGCTAAGGGACTTGGGAAGGTGAGCAGACAGAGAGGCGAAGAATTCATTTTGGACCAGGATGTGCCTGTGAGATCAACTGGTGGAGATAAATCCTGTGCAGCTTGGGAAGTCGGGCAAGGCTGGGAACATCAGCCCTGCTGTGGCCTGGTGGAAAGAGAAATGTTGGAGTCAAGACAGGTGTTGGAATGTTCGGTTCTGCTGCTTTGGCCACTCATCTTGGACAAGTTACCTGAACTCCCTACTTAGGTTTTGTTGAGTATAAGTTGGGGATGATATAATGTATGCAGAGTACCCAATACCATCATTGGCACCTGGTAGGTGCTTAATAAACCATAGCTTTTTCCCTGCCATACAGTCTAGATAGAGCATGAAATCAAACAAATAACAAAAGACTGTAGGTCTTACATTTGGTCTGGTAGCATTTAAGAAATTTTAGCCTTTTCAGTAGCAGCCTCAGCATTTTAGGGAGACAGTGAGGCAAGTTTTGTGTAAATAACTGCAGATGGCATTCCCAGTGGTTGACAAGGCCCAGCAAAGTGGGTTGCCTTTGGGACCTCACTTGGGAAAGGGAAACATAGCCTAGAAGTGGGATCCAGTAATAAGTTCTGCATAGGGTGGGGCAGAATTGCCCACCTCTGGTCTGAGGTTTGGGGAAAGGAGGGAAGTGAACTGTCTGGAAAAGCTGTGGAGACCCATCCTCAGTGTCTTAAGTTCCTCTTCAGGTGTGTCCCATTTTCTCACCTTTTTGTCCCTTCCCTGTTTCTCACTTTGCTCCAGATTTTGATGCAAACAATATCTTTAAGGCGTTCTTTGGTGGTCCTGGGGGCTTTAGTTTTGAAGGTGAGTATGCCTGATATTCTTGAAAGTTCTCAGATCACAAGACAACACAGCAACTTTCCAGTTAGGCAGCAGGCAGCTGATTGTCAGAGGCCCCTGAGCAGAGGCAGTAGAATTCTCACCAGCAGGGCATCTCTTCACTTGGGCTGCCATGGATGAAGATTCCCAGGCACACTTGTCTTGGGACCATTAATGACACACCTCTATAGGATCAAGGAGGCATGTCTAACTAAGCTGCCTAGTACCAGGGCCTCTCTGGAAGAGGAAAGGTGTTACAATCTACACATGCACACGGTCATACACTCCCTCGTACACCCCAGGGCCCAGGCTGTTTGATATCCAGAGAGGTTTTTCTGTTTGAGTGTGAAGCAGCCCTTGAAGACTTTTCCATAATCAGAGCAAAGTGATCCTCCCTAGAAAATTCCGAGAGTCAACTAACAAGCGTTTCATTTTCATTACAGCATCCGGACCCGGGAATTTCTTTTTCCAGTTTGGCTAGTGAAAAGACACCCTCCAGAACCCCCAGAATGCAGACTTGCTCAGTTTAACCTTGAATGTGGACACAATTCACCTCCTCCCTTCATCGTGTCTCCATGTACTTAGAGCAGTTTCATTTTCTCAGTTGGACACGCTGTGTCTGTGTGAGTCGGGTGAAGGACAGGGAGCCAGCACCGAAGACTGCGGGTAGGGGAGGGAGGCGGGGGGTGGACAGGGAGGCAGCTTGTGAATTTTTGTTTTACTGTTTAACTTTATTAAAAAAGAAAAAAAATTAAGAGAATAAAATGTTTTGACCCTTTCTGGCACTTTGCTCTGGCAGCCACTTTGTGTCACTCCAGTCAGTGGGCCAGAGCTGAGTCCCAAGTGTGGAACTGATGAGCTTCCAAAGCCTGGTGGCAGGTGGCAGGTAAGATGCTGCCTCTCCCAGACCTATGTAGCATGAGTGCTGAGCAGACCCTGTGTACACCGCCAGGCCGAGCATGATGCCATGGAGAAGCTCAGGAAACATGCTCATTGTATGGTAAGGTCTACCAGAAGTCACTAGAAGCTGTGTGTGTCCAAAGCTCACATGAAGCATGGGTGGATATTCATGTCAGACTGGGCTAACCTAGAGGTTTACACAGGTTCTCATAGTTCCTGTTTTCAAGGCAGGCTGGAGAGAGATGGATAAGGACAAAATTCTGCCTCCCTCACCTCCCTTTCCCAAGTCAGATAGGCAGTTCCTGGGCCCAAGGATTCTTGGTGTTGATGTTAACTCACATCACTGGAAAAACGCCATTCTTAGCAAATGTCCCCTGCCTTCTCCACTGATGTCCCTTTCTGCACCGAAGGCAGGCTGAGGATGGAAGTGGTGGCATATGTCATGCATAATGTTCATGGTGAGTAATCTTGGGAGCTCCAGGCAGAGGCACACAAGGCTTTGGCTAAAGCATAGACTCCTCTTGCTTTGGTAGTAGAGGCGGCTGGGGGAGGACCTTGGGCCATTTGGGCCTGTTTAGGTAGCTTACTATTTCTCCTCC
Organism: Manis javanica; assembly: GCF_040802235.1. Classification (NCBI taxonomy): domain Eukaryota; kingdom Metazoa; phylum Chordata; class Mammalia; order Pholidota; family Manidae; genus Manis; species Manis javanica. Next base: position 161,014,795 of record NC_133159.1, on the reverse strand, counting down.
TGAGCCCTGCCCCTTTCCTTGCATCCTTTCCCCCTTTGCTGCCAAGGCCATGGTGGAGTGATGATGAGTCAGGTCCAGGAAGGTCCGCATGTAGCTGTCCCTGTTGGCTTGGAAGACTCTTGAATGTCATGTGTTCCTGTATGTTTGAAGTAGCATTGACTTCAGGGTAGCCTTGGAAAACTGGGGGAAACGTGTACTTGGAACTCTGGGTCTTGCTGAGAAGTCTTTCTGATTGGACAGGGCTGGGCACACCTGTGGGCTTGTTGCTATAGTTAATGGGGTAGAACAGGCCTTGTGCTCCGTGTCCCTCATACCAGCCAACCCTCGCTTTGTGTGCATCTAAGACTAGCCTCTCCCATTTCTGCCTCTTCATGAAAGCCAACACTGTTCAGCTGTCCAACCTCACCACAGCTGTACCCAGCCAGCAGAGGGGAGACAGGACCGACGGCCCCAAGCTGCAGGACAAAGCCAGTCCTAACACACCCAGCCCTCACCCCAGGGAAAACTGAGCTGGGCACAGAAGGGTGAGAGACTGCACGCAGCTAGGATTAACATGGTTTATTTCATTATCAGTCTTACAAGTTGCTGAGGTCAGGCAAAGCCGGGATAGTAACTAAATCCCAAGCACTTCTGTTGAGTGAGAACCCCATTAGCAAGGCCCTGTTACTGAGCAGGGTACAGCAGACGACACCCAGGAACCATAGCCCAGGTAGTCACGTTAAAACCCCTTCCTAGAAGCACCCAGTGGGGCTTGGCCCTTAACAGCCACGGGTCCACTCCACTGGCTCTGCATACCCGCCAATCCCTTTAGAGGCAGTACAGAGGCGCCAAGGAAGCAAGCTGGGCTGGGTGGACAGCAAGACTGGAGCTTCCCCAGCAGGGCACAAAGTCTGGCCTCCATCTCCCCATCCACACAGAGCCACACAGCTGAGGAGAGCCAGCCTGTCCCCTTCCTGGGACATGACTGCTGCTTAACTGTTTTCTTCCAGTTACCAAACTGTTACCTAGTTAAAGTGTAGTGTATGGAGAAGGGACAGGCACGCAGGACCAAAGGTGGGAGGTAAACCTGTTTTTCTACCCTGGTGAATAGCCCTAAATTTCTGGGGCTATACTGATTAAGAAATGGGATCAAAGCCCAGGGATCCCTCCTCTCAAATCCACCACTAGTTTTCCGTGGCCACGGGGACCACCCTGTGGGTGTGTGCAGCTCTGAGGTGTGTCTCCACATCAGCCAGCTCTGGGCAGGGCAGTGGGCTGGGCTGGGGGCAGGAGCCAGTAACTGACAGCAGGGCCTGGCTTGTGGCTGTGTTTCCAGGCCCGGCTCAGCTCAGCCTCACCAGCTTTGGCCCAGGTTCCTGAATGGTGCCTACCCACCTGCCTTGTGTTGGGAGCTTAAGTGTTAGACGGGACAAGGTGGGCAGGAAAAGAGCAGTTATCTTACATGTTTTTTATAGTTACAGGAAGGTTAAATTTGAGTAAAAAAAAACGACGATCAAGCAGAGGGTGTGCTTCCCTCTCCTTTCTCCTCCCCTTCAGAAGGGCGAGGGGCATACAGTGGGGAGAACTCTCAAATGATGGTGCAGGACTGCAGGGCACCCCCCTTGCGGCTGCTGTGTGTGGGCACGGGTTTGCCCTTGCCATAGTATCCTGTGAAGATGGCCCTGACCTCCATCTTCTTGGCCAGGCTTAGCATCCAGCGCCCACTGCCCAAGGAGTAGAGCTTGCCCCGAGTGAGCTCACCCACCTCCTCACCTCGGCTTCCCCCCTTCTCCTGCCGCACAATCTCTAGGAGGTCAATGCCTGTTTGCACAGCCTCCACGTCACCCGCACAGCCTAGGGTGATGTGAGCGCGGCTCCCCCGGGGCAGGCTGTCAGAGAGGGACAGCTTGTCCACGTCATTTGGCCACAGTGGCAGCTCCTGCTCGCTCAGCTCCACCCGGGCTCCAGTTGTCTTGGGTGTCACAAAGAAGGCAGAGATGGTCAGTGTGAAGGCCTTGCAGTAAGATTTCTTCACCACCTATGGAAAGTGAGAATGCAAGGACTGGAGGTGATGGCCTCTAGAGAGGGGCAGCTGACCAGGATGGGCCTAAGAAAGGTGAGCACACCTGAGCAGGGTCTTTGGGAAAGGCAATGTGCCCCTGTGGGGAGTCATGACGCCTCTCTGGTGACACTATTCAGGGTGGTAAGAAAAACATGAGTGGGTAGAGGCAAGACAGTAGGGGTTGACAGCCAGAGTTCCTGAGCTCAGAACCTAGCCCCCCGACTTTGAGTTGCAGGGCTTTGAGTAAGCTGTGTAACCTCCCTTTGCACTGGCTTATTCACCTGTAGAAGTAGGGACAATACTAGAACCTACCTCAGTGTAAGGATTAAGGGAGTGTCTGGGTGAAGAGTCTAGAAGAGGCACCTGACAGGTGCTACTGTCATTACTCAGCTCGCCTGGTAAAAGCAGCCCTGGGTATCCAGGCAATATTCTGGAGGGCAGCATGAAGTCAGAAATAAATGCCTTTATCAGAATCTCTGTACACCTTGGTTTATATCTTGATTATACATGTTATATCTGAGTCTGAGGAAGCCCATCTCCCATCTGACCATAAAAGCTTCTCTCTTTTTGCTCCAAACAATCCCTTGTGTCTTACATATTACAAGTGCCTAATAAAAACTGAATGCATGAATGGTAAGAGATGGTAGTGGGAAGTGTTACATATTTACTCCTGCAGCTATGCCAGGTGCTTCAAATATGGGTGAGCAGAACTGTAGAAAAGGCTTCCCACTCAGGGAGCTTCCATTCGAGTGGGAGGCGGCCAGTGAACAAAGGTAAAACGGCTGTGCTGACCTGGGCAGACAAGGGCAGGTATGGGCAGAGGTCAGACATGGCCTCCCCACACAAGGAGGCTGGAGGAGGCTGGAGACATGCACATCTGGGCAACATGCCTGGTTGTTAGGCATCACCATGTCAGAGGCTGTGGGCAGAACACAACAGCTATGTGGTAGGGAAGGGTCGGTTGCCCCAAAGCAGGTAAGCCTCACTGTGTCTCAACACTCCCTATTCCAGGCCTCAGACCTGGGGGGCAGACCTTAGGGAACCAGGTTCCTGTGGGGGGCAAGGGACTCTTAGCCTTTGCAACTGAACACAGGCCAGAACAGGAATCTGCTGCCGACCGGCATTCTCTTGAGTTCTGCAGAAGGAAAGGCACTGGATAACAGGCCTGGGGGATGAATGCACAGGCTGGTGGCACCGCCGGACAGGCTCCTCAGAAAGGGCAATGAGGTCTGTGCAGCTAAGCCTGTAGAGGGGCAAGCTGGAGCAGGAGATGCCATTTTTCCTGAGAGGCTGTCTGGTTTCTGATTCCTGCCTTACCGGCACCCAATTCCAGGAGACCCTGCCCTCTCCCCACCTCAGCTGGGTGTCCCTGGGGAGCACTCACATCCTGCTGGGCGTACTCGTCTGCCCCAGCAGTCTTCCCGTAGTCACAGAATTTGGTTGTGCAGTGCAGCACACCTGGGGGTCTCTTCCCAAAGTAGGTGACCAGTTCAATCTTCTCCCTGGGTTCATCTCCAGAGACAACTGCAGGGTGAGAAAGCAGGACAGTCAGGGTGGGAAGGCAGCAGCCAATCCCAGCATCTATCACCAAGACCATGGAGGCTCAGAGGGAAAAAATCGGATGTTAAGCATAAATTCTTGGGCTATCCACTACAGTCCATTTATTCATTAGCTGGTCAAACTAATAGCAACTTTAGAGCTGTAAAAAGGTGTTTAAGTTCCCTGGCTTTGTGTTACATAGATTTCTACATCTCTTCTCTAAACTTGAAAACTAAGGCACTTGTAACCCAGGGCAGGCAGCATAGACCAGGGGAATCTCAGCTTCACCAGCTACTCATCTGAAAGAGGGAAGAAAGTCATGAAAAATGGGGTAGGAAGAAAAAAGAGGGTTGGGAACTGTGGTGTAATGGAAGGAGCCAGAAATAGCATAATTAGCATCCCAGATCACTTAGGAGCCATTTGACTTGGGGCAAGTGATTGGCCCTTATCAGGCCATCAAGTACAATAATTAGGGTGGCCATACACCTCAGTTTACCCAGGACCACCCAGGGAACTCTGTAGTGCCCATTTCACTCAGGCTCACTCAGACAAGAAGTTACCTTGTCATTAACTGTACCTTGCAGGTCAATTTGGTGATTGAGAGCCTATAATGGGCCTGGTGTAAGAAGGGTCTTGGGATATCATGGGATGACACTATGTGGCTGGTAGTCTCAAGGCTTAGGAGTATCTGTGATGTCAATTTCCAGACTCCAACCCTTGTGGCTACTTTAAAGTCACTAAGTTTTTTCCTTTTTCCCAAAGTTGAGTTCCTTCAAGGATGTCTCTTACCATCCACAGAGGAGGGAGACCTCCACTCTGAGAGCAGAGTCTTGCCCATTACCTTTCCTTCAGCTGGGGTCCCAGGAAGAAAAGGACTCCAGCTTTTAATAGTTAAAGCAGCTTCAAGAGGCAGAGCCATCAGCTCTGATGAGGAGCCCTGCCTCTAGGGTGCTTTTCTGCCAAGCTACTCACAGTGACAGGGCTCACACCTGGCCCGTGTGACTATAGGCACCACGGTTCCCTCATTTCCCAGCATCCAATGAAGAGAAGAGTACATATGTTCTCTGGGGACACCTACAGGCCAAATTACCTGCCTCTGAACAACACAAAGATACATGGGTGGGGATATTTCAAGTATGAAGATAATCTAAAATGTGGAGAAATTAGAAACAGGTTAAGGAATAGGTGGATTAGCAGGTGACATCCCCAGGAAGCCATGTAAGAGAATGTAGGCCATCAGGGTTCTTCCGTATCCCAAATCTACCCTATCACTGGAGCAAAGACCCCGTGCCAGGAGAGAACCCTAGTCCAATATGAAGAGGCTCCTGCTAGAATCCACAACAGTTCAGGAATTCCGGCAAAGCCTACATCCCTTCTGGGTGTTTTCCCATCTGTAGGAGGGCTTGCACTTGGAGTGAGACTGTTCTATGGAGTTGTGGGGTGCACAGGAGGTGCGCTGGGTGGCCCAATACCTGGGAATCATCTCCAGTGAAGTCACAATAGTGCTAATTTTTTTTGCAGCTTAGGATTCCATTGAATATTTTATTTTAGAAAATGAATCTGCTGCTAAAAATGAGTTTGAAAACACTGGACCAGATTTTCCCTGTAAGGTTCAATGAAATACTGACATATTCCCTATATGACAGTAATTTGTTTTTCCCACCTCTAGAACAGAGTGGTCTAGATCCAGGCTGGGAGAGGGCCGCTGGAGAGAAGGGGGAAGGAAGGAAGGGTGCAGGGAGAAGGAAGCAGCTCTGAGAAGCACCTCTCCCCATATTTCCATTTCCACTTCCCAACACTGCCTCTGCCTCGCACCAGCTGAGCCACCACCCGCCTCCCCTCTTCACTACCAGTGCTTTGAGAACAACAATGATCCCTGAACACAGCACCTTGTGCCCAGGTGGGGGGGGCTTGAGATTGTGGCTACCTGGCCCCACCCCGCCCATCCCACCACCTACAGTGTCGCAGCTCCTTCTTGAAGGCTTTGTGGTTCCCCAGCTCCTCCAGGAAGGTCCGGCCAGCTTTGCGGAGGTTCTCAGAACTCTTCCTGGTCAGGAACCAGCCAAAGTAGAGTGGCAGGAAGTCCTTCTCCAGCCCAGGTTTCAGCTTCTTCAGCTCATCGGCTGACAGCTGCCACTGGTTCTTCTCCTTGAGCTGGGCACAGTCCAGCCGCCACGCCGTCTTGGGCTCCACCAGCACCACTTGGTACTGGTACTGGTCGGCCATATCAAAGAGCTGCTCCAGCCGCTCCCGCTCGTGGTTAGTGTCGTCCAGCACAAGAACTCGGATGTCCCGGCGGCAGTAGGCAGCCAGTTCCTCATCCAGCTGCTTGTACTCCTTAACGAAGGCTCCTCGAGTGCCGGGGGTAATCTTGTAAGCGTCGGCAGACACCATCTTGGTGCCGTCCCGGTACCTGTCCACGATGATCTGTGCTAGTGTGGACTTGCCGCTCCCTGGCAGGCCGCGCAGGATGAAGAGGGTCTTGCACTCCTGCAGTGTGGCCACAGTCTCCTCATCCTGCAGAAAGGGAAACTGCAGCTCAGGCTTGTCCTTGGCCCCTGAGGATGACATTTTGCGGAAGAAGATCTTGGGCAGGAACGTGTGGCTTTTTCGGGAGAAGCCTCTATTCTGTGTGAGAAGGGGAAGAGCAGATGTCAGCCATGTCACTTGGGGCCACCCCACCAGCCTTGCCCCTTGCCTCCTTCTAACTGGGGGTTTCCCCAGCCTGAATTTACAAGCACTCCAGGTATTGTGGGCTGTGGAGTGGTGGACTTTCTCTCCTCCATCCTTGCATACCTGTCTGCTGCTGGCAGAAGATGGAGAGGGAAGCTTGTCTGTTTCTGAACTCTTAATTTTCTCTAGTTATAGCTGTAGCCACAAAAATCACCAACTGCTGCCACTTAAGGGAAAATGTGTTGGAAGTGCATGCAAGAAAGCTCTGAAGCCTGTGGTTCTAGAAACAGACCCTATTCTTGACACCTATTAAGGATGACCTCTTTGGAGGTGGGGGTCTCTATGTCTGGGCAAAGACACAGTTGCCCTGGCTCTGAGTGTGTGAGCAGGGAGAGGGTAGAGAAGGGCTACCCAACGTCTTCCCTTCCCCCAACAAGGGCAGCAACAGATAATACTCTCTTGTCTGGGATGGGGGGGGACAATGGTCCCAAAGAAGAGCCGTGGGGGGCAGGGCAGGAGAGAGACGGACAAAGGGCCTTATTCACCACCTCCGCCACCTCCTCCTCTGCCCTCAGCCCCCAGGGCCCCCAAGAACTGGGAGGCACAAGGCACCTGCGTTCAGGGCCTAGCTCTGCCCACGGCCTTGCTGTGTGTCAGCGGCACCTCCCTGAACCACTTGTTTCCCTGCCTGCTAGAAGCCATAGTGGTAAGTTTTTACTGTTATCAGTAAAACCGGCTCCACCCCCCCGTCGGCCCCCCTAAGCCCAGCGGGCACACTGCTTCTTCAGACATCCTCGGGCAGGGGACGGCGAGGGAGCCCGCCCGCGCGTCCGTGGTCGCGCTATCCCCGGCCCACATGCCCTCGCGCTGCCCCGGGACGGCAGCTGCCGCACCCCCGAGGCCCTCCCTCTCCAGCGGCCGCTCCCGCTTCCCCACGGGTCCCCTACCTCAGGGCTGCGCCGGACTGCCAAGCAAGACTCAACTCTCCAAACTCGGGTCCGGTTTGCATGCTACTTCCTCCCGAAACTCCTCCACTACTCCCGCTTTCTATTTAGGTGCTACCCCGCGCCCGGCCCGCCCCTCGCGCCCGCTCACCATGATGAGGAGGGGGCACCGCAGTCTCCGCCTTCGCAGGCACTAGCTCCCCAGGGCCGCCCGCCTACGCGGAAGGACGCGGAGTCCAACTGTGGCGCGAACCCACGCTGGGCAGCCTTACATAGCCCGTGGGCGGAGCGCGCCCGGGCGGGGCGGGCTTTCTGCGCAGGCGTAGCGGTCGAAACCCGAAACTGACTCGGCGCCGGATGGAAGCTGCAGTAGCGGCGCACCTGTGCCTCTAGAGCGGGCGGCGGGAGCGCGGCTGCAGCCTCTTTATCTTGCACGAGTTAAAGACGAACTCTGTAAAGAGGGAAGCAGTCACCCTTACCCGTTCCAGAATTAGAATAAGGCGAGGGAGGTGGGGTCGTGCAAGTGCAAGGCCAGATCCTGTCTCTGTTGCACATTTTGATGTTTTGTTCATCATGGGTTTTTGCATTTTTATTTTGTACAGTAATGCATTAAAATGCTGATTATCCTGCTGAGTAAGTTTGTTGGAGCCTTGTGAAATGTTGCATCTGAAATGCCTCACTCGCCTCACCCTAGTCCGTCCAGATCCCAGCCTAACCTCAGCCTTCCAGCAGTTGTAGAGATGGAACCAAGATGGCAGTGGCCAAAGGGGCAGATGAATTATGTGGACTCCTGACATCCTCTGGGGCAGCTGCTCAGCCACCACCTCTTTTGTGAAGTGATGAAACCTCGGTTGAATTTTCGAGGACTTCCTGTGTTACAGGTGCTGTGCTAAACACTCATAATCTTCCCATCAACCCCCAAGGCACCGTACCCATTCTGCAGAGGAGGAAACAAGCTTGGGGAGTCTGATTTACCTGACTGTACCTCTGGAGGCGGCACAGGTGGAGCCCAGCGGCTCCTCCTACTCTGGGTCTGCTCACTCTTTTCGGACAGACATCTCCTCTCTTCCTCCAGGCTCCCAGAGCACAATGCCCCTGTCAGTGCCAGCATTATTGAATTGTTTTCCGGGCTGAGGGGTTTACAAATAGAGCCCCCTGACTGACGGCTGAAGCTGCCCCATCATTATTTCTTCTGTAAAGCCTCTCACAGTGCCCTGCACACAGCAGGTACTCAGCAAGAAGAAACAGGCCAGTAGCTGGACAGACATACTTCTATTCCCAGGTCTTTCTTTCCTCCCTGCTTTAATCTTTCCTGGTTCCTTGGAGCTCACCTGTTTCTTCACCCACCTGAAACCCTTTCTTCCATGAGGTCTTCGGACAGGGATTGGGGGAGAGGACCACATTTCACACCTGGATCACACTCTGGATTAGGCCTTGTTTGGGGATCTTGGTGTTCCTCACCTCCTTGGGGAAAGCCAGAGTTCCCCTTGGAAAGTAGTACCCCATGCCAGGTCATTCATTCTCTAAGGCTCTCCTGAGAATGGGTGGGGTGGAGGAGGCAAAATGACAGACTCAGTGTTTGTAAGAGTGAAAGACGTGTATTTAAAGGGAAACAGTAACAGAAAGAGGCAGAGGTGACCTGTGAGGCCCAGTCCACAATTTTCCTATTAAAGACACATGGAAGACCAGTTCCATAAGATCCCTGTAGTCCCTTGTGAACACGAGCCCCCTGATCCTAATGCCCAGTGACATTAGCTTCAGGTGCCCTCCTTTTCATTTTTTTCCATTGTTCCAGCATTTTCTGTTGTTTCTGTTTCTCCTACTTCTTCCCATTCTGTTTTTTCCAGTTCTTCCAATTCTCTTCTGCTGGTTTCTGAAAGTCTCTTTTCTAGTCCCTCTGATTCCTTTCTACTGAATTCTTCTGAGACTTTCTGGTTCAGTTCTGAAGGCCTCCTGTAAATTTCCCTTGATTCCTGTCTGCTCACTTCTGATGGTCTGCTGCCTTCCTCTCCTGATGTCATGCCTACTTCTCCATACAGTTTCTCGGCAACCTCTTCGGTGCCCAGTCGTGGTCTCACTAAGGGGATGGGGTTTTCTATTCCTCTCTGCCATTTTTCTTGTCTGCTTGTTCTGATGCCCAGAGAGTCCTTGGAAAGCTCATCTTCTGTCTCTTTCTCACTCTCATTTTGCTCTCTTTCCCACTGCTTCACCACCTTCTTGGGCTCATCTCTGGCTCTTCTTGTTTCCTTCTCCTTTGCCATCACTGTTGTAGTATTCAGTTCAGCAGCGTCTTCTGGAAAACAAGAGAAAGGAGGGAAGAAAGGTAAAAGTTTCCATCTCTGCACCTGGATGAACCCCAACCTGTAGGGGCCTGAGTTTCTGAGAGACAGCACACCTTTCCTGAAGGAAAGAAAGGGAATCATTATTTACAGAGTGTCAGCATGTTCCAAGCATCGTGTGACTGCCAAGATTATACCATTTGGGCATCATGAAATTACATAGTGTTGTTGATTTAACTTTGCAGCCAAGGGACCAGAAATTGATTAAAGAGAAACACATACCATGGTCACGTTGCAAATAAATTAGTGGCAGAGCCAGAATTTGAACCCAGGACAGTCTGCCCTCACGGAACATTCTCTTTCCTGACAACAAATAACACTGGTGCTGGGAAATGACAGGAGGGTCCTTTTCTCTGGCATCTTTATTGTGCATTTCTCTTTGTCCCTGGGAAGCACATTCATCATTTGTTGGAAGGTTCTCTGTGAAAATATGAGCAGATTGCTAGCAGGAAGTTCAGCTGGAGAGCACTTTTACAACCAGAGATCTTTACTCCTTGTTTTCAACAGCTACAGAGAAAAATCGCCAGTCTCCTTCTGAGTCTCCCACATTCTCTTCCTGAAAACTGCTAAGATAGAATAGGGCTCAAGGTTCACAGCAAGAAAAAGGCCGGCGCTTGGAGGTAAAGATGGATGCAGTGCTGCCGCATGCTGTTCTGTGAGGGAAGCGCCTAGCAGCTGCCACTGGCCACCCGCGTTCCCGATGAGTTTTCAGGACAACTTCCCCAGCACATGGCCTGCTAAAGGGATGGGAGGCGGCTTGGAGCCGCCTTTGTTTGCTGTGTCTCTTCACATCTATTGCTCCTGTGACTTCTAAGAACAGCCTCTAGGGCATGTGGGGACAGAGGCAGATTTGCTCGAAAGGGTCCAGCCACCACTTGGCAGGCACTGGATAATAAAGGGCTGTCATTTGACTGCACAGGTGCCCAGAAATCCCAAACCCAGATTCCCACTGCCACACACTGAGTCTGAGAGGACTTCAGCCTTGGTGCATGAAGGGGCTCTGTCCTCCTGGGTGCACGGTGCACGGAGCCTCAGCTTAGCTACCCCCTCAACTGTGACAAGGCTGGAGTGATGCACCACATATGGTCGGGAAGAAACAGTGTAGAACCCTGGTAACAGCGTGGGTTCTGAAAAACACTGTGGGACATTAACTCCTCTGCTTTCATGTCCTCATCTGGGATATCAAGCGACTAGTCCTTATTTCATAGTGTTCTTGAGGGGGACAGATGAGTCACTGCACATAAGCCCTTAGAATTGCGCATGGCACAGAGGAGGCACTGACTAGAGATCAGCCTCTCTTAGCCCATTGTGAGGAAAATGGAAGTTCCAATTGCCAGGAACCTCACCTGACCCTATAGTACTTGATGATGTAATTGGCCTGTTACTAGGCTAATATTTCCACACCTGTAGGCAATAAGCTATTATTGACTTATAAAGAACTCCACCCAGTGTTCTGGGCGGAGGCAGAGGCGGGGATCGATTATGGACTTGCAGACTTCTGAATACAGATGTGATCCTAGTGCTCAACCTACTGCTGTGAGAATAAAGCTGCTATAAACCCTTTTACCCCAAGAATATTCTGCTGTCGTTTCTTGGTCTCACCGAGTCTATAGTGAACTTGCTCAAGGCTGAAACCCTCAGACAGGACACTCATTCTGCAGGGACTGTTCCCGCTGACTCTGGGGCCGGGGGTCCCAGCCATCTCTGCTTCCCTTGTTCCCATCTAGAGTGGAGATGGGGCTCAAAGGATTTTTCCCTCCCTGGAGGCCTTGGGCAAAAGAATGTGGTAAGGCCAGTTTGCCCAGCAGGAGCACAGCTGAGACAGAGCTGCCTCTGCACCCCAGTGCCCTCACGACCCCCGCCCCAGCCCTACCCACTGCTGCCAGAAGAGCAGTGCCATGCTGCAGGGGACACTGTGGCTCCCAGTCAGATCACTTTCCCTCACTCAGCCTTCATTGTCCCAAACCCAGTACGTGCCCCCTAGTGGGGTGGGGGGTTGGGGGGTTCTGAATTCTCATTCAGACCATCCTGTGCTTAACCCAGCGCCTGGCCCAAAGAGCCCCATAGTCACTGTCATTCTCTTTGTGTCTTTCCTCCTGCTATTCCCTGTTGGAAACTTCTTTCCTCCTCCACTTCACATCTGAGGCATGTTTTGGAGCCTGAAGCTAATGATTCTTCCTCTCTGGAGCCTTCCCTGTCTCCCTAGAGAAACATGGAGCCCTGAGCTCAGAGCTGTCCCATGTGTCAGGGCAGAGCGCTTCCTCCGGTGCCCTGCAGGGCGGGAGCCCACTCACCCACAGCTCCCACCATCTGGCTTTGCTGCTGGGCTGTGGGCAACTTGGGGCAGATGCCGAGCCCCTGTCTGCTCCAAATCTCACACCTTCTAGGCGTGTGACAAGTGCTCAACAAATATGTGATGAATTCCTTGAGAAATAGAGGAGGGGCTCTCGGGGCAGACAGTGTGGGTTCAGAGCCCAGCCCGAGGTGGTGGAAGGGCCTCCTCTCCTGCCGCAGAAAAAGGCTGGGGCTGCTGGAGGAACAGCTGGATGGTGGGGTTGAGCCCACAGGGGGGCAGAGGGAGCACTGAGGGAGCCATCCTTGGGGCTCCAGAACTCACCTCTCTCTTTATTTTCTCTGAGCATCTCCCTGTAGTTCGTTTTCCTCAGCTCTTCAATGATACTCCTTTTGGCATCATCCAAGGCCTGTGGGTGGCAGAGGGGCCAGTGTACTCTCTTAACCTGTTTGGTGCCTACCCTTCGCATTCCCCAACCCCTGAAGAAGGCAGGATCCTGCACTAACCCCACCACCAATGTACACTTACGGATTTGGAATCACCCCCACTAAGTGGGGTATGCGACACACAACTGCAGGTCACTCAGACTTCATTTCCCTTGGGCTTAGGCATGTATTTGGAGTTTTGTCAATTTACTCATATTGACCTTTTTACCAAAAGCTTCTTTTGGCTTCAGCCAATGCAGAGAGACAGTTCAAGAGCCTAAGCACTCAGCAAGGCTGCAAGCCAGGGAGCGGACTCAGAAACACACCTCCGCTGGGGCTGGGGGCTGGCCTGCCTTCAGAGTGGCTTCCAGGGTGTCTGTGGGTTCCCCAGGAGGCCTGAAACTCACCTGTGCACATCTTGAGGGCAGGCTCTGCCTTGTTTCTCACAGCCGTCCCCAAGGCTTGTCCCCACCACTTGTCCCAGAGCTTTGCACAGGGTGAAGCACCAATAGGCACTCAGGAAATGTCTACTGAGCAGCCACCAGGCCTGGACACTCCTGGGCAGTATCAGTCTGCCCCCTTATATGTGCCAGTCCAGGAGGAGGAAGGCTCAGGAACTGGTCCCCCGAGGAGCTGCTTAGGGCCATGGGGCTGTCTGGCCTGACAGGCACTTCTCTCTGTCTCTTACTTTAAGGTGCACAGCCTTTAAGGCGACCTCAAGCCTTCCCTGATGGGAAGGCCCCAGCCCTGCCCCCCTTCCCCCCAGGCCTCTCTCCTCTGAACCCCCTGGTCCCTGTCATACTGGACATGAACAAGTGGTTTTTGTTTTAGCCTTTCTGCTGACACTAAGTGTCCTGAGGGCCAGGACTATGGTCGTCACCTTTGGGCTGGGCAGCCTAGAGCCAACTCATGGTCAGCAGATACTTACTAAATAGAGTTGTCATGCTCTCTCCAAATACTTGCAGGGCCATCACTCAGAAGAGGATTAAATGGGAGGGGCCTTGTGTGTGAATGGAGGAACACACAGCAAGGCTTCAGCGAAGGCGCACGTTCTTCCTCTGGACAGGTTTTAGGGGCAAGGTGCACATTTGGGGAGCTGACCCCCTCAGCAGAGGAAGATGACAGCAATGTGACAGGCCTAAGCTGCCTCTGGATGGGTGAAAGCAAGACATGGACTGCCACATGGTGAGATCTCTTGAGAGCGATTTCTCCACCATGACAGGGAATAGCCTCACCAAGGTCCCCACAAACCATGAGCTCACCCCCTGAACCCCGAGCAGATCAGGTCGCTTCTCTGCCATTCCCAGCCTTTCAAGTCCAAACTAGTCTGCTGGCTGCCTGGGGTTCTTTGACCCCATTCCTCCCACCCTCATAAGCCAGCCCTCAGATCCAGGTGCATGGTCTCTTCCCTCCTTCCCACAGATCCCTCAGTGCCAGGGCCCCTGTGCCTTCAGCGCTCTTTGCCCTCCTCAGCCTGGGCAACCCCTGCCACACTTGTCCTTCAAAGCCCAGCATTAAGTCTGCTTCCAGTGGGAGTATCCTTGGCGCCTTACTTCCTAGGGATCTGTTCCCTTTCCTGAGTGCACGCTGATCCCCCAGTCTGGTCCTAGAGGCCATGCCCCTCCGCTGCCCCCCTTTTACACAGTCTGCCCTCTCACAACCATGGGGGCAAGTTCCCCAAGGACAAGGGCCTTCTGATTCACTGTAGCACAGTAGTACTGTAGCTGTTTGATTCACTGTAGCACATGCTTACCGGGGTCCAGCACAGTAGCTCTGGAATTTCGACATGAGATAGGTCAGGGGCAACAATCTGGCAGGCAGGTGGAGGTGGGGTGGCCAGGGGATTCATGTCAAACTGCCTGTGCATCTGCGAGGTCAGCATGCTGACCCTGCTGAGCTTGCACATCTGCCTGGAGTGGCTCTGGGAAGGGTGGCAAGCCTGATGCGCCTCCAGGCTTCCCCAGCTTCAGGGCCCGTCTCTGCCTCCAAAGCATATGGTCTAGGGCAGCCCTGTCCAACAGGAATTTCTGCAGCAATGGGGAATACTCTAGATCCTCACTGTGTGGTACCCACAAGCCACATGCAGCTGTTGAGCACTTGAAATGTGGCTAATGTGACTGAAAAACTGAATTTTACATTTTATGTATTTCTAATTTATTTTAATCTAAATAGGTGCATGGGACCAGCAGCTGCCTTACTAAGCAATGCAGGTCCAGGCAAGAGAGTGAGGTAATCACATTGTATTTCTTCTCTCCTGGGGGTGGTAGCGTCTTTCAAACTAAGAGACCTAAAATTACTTTAGAAGGTCTCAACCAGCATTAAACAAAAGAAAAAATGAAAAAAACAGTAAAATAGGAAATATCAGCATACATAGTAGATGTAAATACGTTTGGTAAAATTTCTGTTTCTTTCTGTTTTTGTTTATTTCAAATAAAAGTACGTGTATTGCTACTCAAACTGCTGGCAGTAGCAAACAGTCCAAACGTACCCACAATTGTCCTGCAGTTGGTAGGTGATAAGTATCTGCGGGATGGACCAGGGAGAAGGTTGAGGGGCTGAGGGCACACCCGCCCCACTCCCCACAGGAGGGGCCCAGCTGGGTGCAAGGCTCACGCTGATGATGGCTTGCTGGGCCTGGTTGTTATGCAGGAGCTTCGCTTTCTCCAGGGCCTTCTCAAAATTGTTCACAGCTGACTCGAAGTCTCTCAGCTTCACTGGAGAGCAGGAGGAAAGCAAAACAGGTAGATCGTGACACTGTGTGTTGCCTAATGCAGCTGCCCTGCAGTGCCAGTGGCCCTCTCAGGAGCCCCCTGGCCCACACAGCCATTCCCAGGGGCTGTTAGAAGCTTAAGTGAGCTGGAGTCAGCCCCAGGCCTTGGGCAGTACCGCTGAGCTGCCCCCAACCCTTCCCCTTACATTCCTGGGCATCTCACCAGTAAGGACCAGAACCTGGAAAACTGAGCCTTGGGTCTCAGGCCATTCAAAGGGGTCGGTGAGAGAAGGGGACACGGGGTAGGGCCTGTGTGCACATCATGTCTCCTGGGCAGGAGGACAACTCCATCTTTACACTGTTCCAGAAGAGAAAATATGTATTTTTTACATGCTCATTCAGTTTTTTCAAAACACTGTGAAGACCAAATGAAAAGGCAAAGGGCTGGATGTGACTTGTGGGCCAGCAGCTGGAGTCCAGCTCCCACACTGGTGCAACCTGAACCACAAGAGGAGATGGCCCCTCCGGCTCACTCACCCAGCCACTTTGTGCTGGAGCCGATACAGGGATGACGGGCAGACTGACTGTGCTGAAACAGCTGAATTACTGGAATGAAGGAGAAAAGCTCACCAGCCAGGGTCTGGGAAACCCACACCCCACTTTCTTCACATACCACTACTTTCTCTTACAACGAATATACCCAGCATCCATCCTCTACCCAAGAATTATTTGGGGATCCATGGGAAAAGGAGGGCCTTGAGTCGGTAAGTCAAGCTACATTTGAATCAAATGTAATTTTGAAAATATGTGGAGCCACAGTAAATGAGCTCAAAAGTACATTTTTTTCAATGTAGAAAAAGAGTAACAGTGAATACAGAGACCACTGAATCAATGTCCGTGTCACCCACCCTGACACAGCAGGTCTGTAAAGAAATCATCATGCTCATTCAAGTCTTACTGAAGACGACGCTTGTCCTTTTCAACTGAATACATAACCTCAAGTTATAGTGATTCTGAGAGCTGTTTTCCTCCTCTTCCCTCCTTTAATGCATGTTCAAATCCACACATTTATACCTAGATTTTCTTGAGCCATTAATAGGCTTTCCTAAGGAATATAATTGCTTTTCACCAGTCAGAGATGCTTATGGGAAATTGGTGAGATAAGAGGGGAGGAAGGAGTAAATTAGTATTTCTTGAGCACCCCCTATATGTGAGTCCCTGGCCTAGGTGCTCAGGTGCTCAAGCATCACCTTATTTCTCACACTAACCCTACGGGTAGCATATACTCTAATCAGCCTGTTTTACAGAAGATGAAGCTCTGAGGCACAGAGCAGCACTTGCTCAGGGTCTCTGTGCCGGGAGGACCTGCAGCCCAAGCTCTGCCTGCTGGGCTGTGCTTTCCATAGAACCCAGTGGCTCCCAGGCTACTGCATGAGTCTCTCAAACCCAGAGTGGGGAAACTGAGACCAGTAGTGAGTGGCCTGGCTCTCCAGGAGCCCTCAGGCCTAATAAGTCCTCAAGAGTAGACTCAGGACAGTATCAACCCTGAAGGGCATATCTCATCTCCCCCTCGGTATACACAATGCCTCTAAAGAATAGGAAAGAGTTCTAGGAAAAGCCACAATCATCATGTTTTTCCCCAGGTTAAAACTTTCAGTGGTTTTTGCTATGCTTTTAGGAAAGTATCATTGATTTGTAACTAGGCCCACGAGGCCCTGCGGCTCTGGCTCATCATCAGCTCCTCACTCCAGACCTCTCGCCTCCAAGAGCTCCAGCTGACACTGGTCTCCTTCAGCTTCTTAAATCAGCCAAACTTCTTCCCACCTTCCTAAACGTTCCATTGGCTGGAAAGCTGCCATCAACTCCTAATGGAGCCTTCTTGTCCTTAAAGTTCCTGCTTAAAAGTTACTTCCTCAGACACAAGAGCAGGAAATATATCAGTTCTGGTCCCTAGGGTATACCCAACCTGGTGCCTAGAAGATGCCAAGTATTTGTGGTATGAACAAATGAGTGAATGACCCAGCCTCTGATTATAGTACTCTTCCTCTCCCCTGGGGGGTCAGCTGCATACCCGGGGCACGGGCAGCTTAGCGCAGTGATTAGAGCCCAAGCTCCGGGGTCACACAGAACTGGGTTTTAGTCCCAGTTCCATCACTTACTAACCTGTGACCTGAGGCCATTTCCTTTTTAATTTCATATTATAAATTATTTCAAATATATATAAAATTAGAAGGAATAGTATAATGACCCCCATTACTCATCACCCAGCTTCAACAATTACCACAATATTGCCAATCTTGTTTCATCTATTCCTCTTCACCCCTGCCCCTTGCTGGTTTTTTTTTTTTTACAACTTTACGGAGATGTAATTTACATATTCTAAAATGCACCCATTTGTAAGTATACAGCTCAATGATTTTTAGTAAATTTATATAAGAGTTGTGCAAAGAGTTCCATCACTCTAAAAAGGTCCCTCATGTGACCTGGGGCAATCTGCTCAACTGCCCAATGCCTCAGTTTCCCTACATATAAAATGAGGGCAGAAATGCCTACATCATTGGCTTGCATAGTGAATAAATACAAGAATGCACATGTAAAAAAGACAAGAGGATGTGGCACTCTTTTAAAGAGGACACAATACTGTGCTGGGAAGGGCAGCTCTCAGGGTGCCCCAAGCCCTCACAGAGCTTAACTTGAAGTAGGCACTTTCCACATGCTGTTCAACGGAAGGGTTTATCCCCACTCTCAGAATTAGCCTGGCCAGAGACACACTGGGATGGTAAGCACTCCCAGCCCTGGTGTGGCAGCTGTGCCTGAGGGCTGGGAAAGGTAGGGTAGTGCTATCTGAGCCCATACCTTGTGCCTGTGCCACCAGAACATTGGCATTCAGCTGCCATTCAATGTCCCCTTCTTCCTTGGCACACTGCTGGGACTTCTTGCCGTAGTTTTGGGCCTGCCAGGCCTGGTCCAACTCCAAGTAGCAGCGGCCGATCTCATGGAAGAGCCAGGTCTTCTCCAGGGTGGTTTTTGCCAGAGGTATCTTCTCTTCCCACCTGGAAACATGAAGAACCAGGGGCAGCTTTTCCACTCAAACCCTGCCCTTGGCCAGAGGAGGCCCAGGCTTCCTACTGGGCAGCAGAATAAAAATTGTCTTCCAACTACCAGTTCTTGTAGATAAGGAATAGAGCAAATAAGCATTAATATATTTTAAAACTACCAAAGCTATTTTGGTGCATCTATGGCATTGAGTTTGATGCAAAAATTGAACCTAATGTTTATAAAATTGCTTTTGAAATAACATAAGAATGATATTTAAGAATATTATTAAGTACATATAAGAGAAAATCAACCCAGAAAAAAGATTAGAATGAAAAACCAAAATAACAATAAAAGTAAGGGGAGGATTAGAATTAGTACTTTTCTTTGGGTGGTGGGACTGAATAAAATTTCTTCTACTTTTTTATATTTTCCAAATTAATACTGTAACAATAAGCACATATTTACCATAAAACATTTTATTGTAAAAAGATACAAATGGGTGGGTGAACTCTCAAATTCCTCTCTTTTGGCACATAGACACCACAGCCATTTAGGAAATGAAATTATGTGTGACTGAAAGCTGGTGGTGAACAAGACGGGGGCCTGAAGGACAAGTTCCTCTGTGCTAAGTGAGTGAGCCCAAGGAGCTGGCTTGCCTACTACAGGCCAATGTCCAGGCCAGGCCCTGCGCCCAGTCTCCTTGGGGCTAAGTCACCCAACCAGAGCAGGGTTGGACATTAAAAGGTCAGTTGTTGGGCCATTTGGAGAGCTTAGGCTCCCTTCCCAATGATCCCATGTGACCACACAGAACTACAGAACGGCCTCAGGAGAGGCCCCAGAGGTCAGCTGGGCCACCAGTTCCTGAACTTGCACAAGGTATTGATAATTGGGAGTGCTTGCTAAAAACAGATTCCTGAGCTCCAACCTGGCCCTGCAGAATCAGAAACTCCAAGGCGGAGGCCCAGTAATTCATGCACCTAACAAGTGCTCCAGGTGATTCTTGTCACTGGGAAATCGGGAGGAAACGCTGATTCTATTCTATTAATTTATTTAGCTGATGAGCTGCAGAGTTTACAACAGGGCCTGCCCATGGTGGCCTAGCAGAGTCAGAAGCCAAGCTCAGGACTTCTGATGCCTCCTCGCCTGGCATTCCGGCCTCAGGCTGGAGTCTGGTGTGAGGATGGGAAGTCCTGGCCATAGGGTGGGGAAGGCACAGTCCTTGGTCACTCACGTGTCAATGGCTTGCTGGAACTTCCCAACTCTGGCAAAAACCCTTCCAATGTTGTCAAGGGCTCTTGACTTGGCATCAGGAAGGTCACTGAGGGGAGGAAGCACAGCAAGTTGTTCACTAGAAATCAGCCATTCTAGGCACTGTGCAGATTGGAAAGAAGGCAAAGCCAGGAGCCCTGGCCTCGGGGACCCAGGATCCGGGTGGAGGGAAGCTGCCAGGCTGGCAAGGCTCGGGCACACAGGCCTGCTAGTGCCCTGTGGCTTAGCATGGACACTATCAGGCCCTTCTTGGAGGGCCGTCAGAAGCTTGCAAACACGTCTCTTTGCTCTAGCAATTCCCTTCCAGAAATTTACCTCAAGAAAATGATGTGACAAGAACACTCATTAAACTCCTGTTCATAACAAACACCAGAAACAATCTGAACACTATCAGTGCCCTAGCTCTGGCGATTTTTGTGTATGAAGAGTCTCTGATACATTAAGTTAAAAAGTCAGATTAGAGGAGCATATACCATGTCTACTGTCCCATTTGTGTTAAAGATAAATAGTCAGGCCTGAGCCACAAGGTGGGCTCCTGGCTTTGACAGTGGGGAAGGGGCCCTGAGCCACAGAGCGCACTGTGCAGCTTCTGAGCTGGGGAAGGCGAGGAGAGAGAGTCACCCCTACAGCCTCGGAGGGAGCACAGCCTTGCGGACACCTTGATTTCGGCTCAGTGAGACTTCAGACTACAGACTTCTGACATTCAGAACCATAGAGAATAGGACTGCATTGTTTTAAGCCACCAAGAAATTAATTAATTAAAAGCATGCATTTTTTTTTTAACTTTGCATTTCAGAGTTTACTTTTATTAATTAATTTGTTTGTTTGTTTATACTAAGTTATCATTGATATACATTCTTATGAAGGTTTCACAAGAAAAACAATGGGTTATTACATTCACCCTTATTATTGAGTACCCCCCATGCCCCATTGCAGTCACTGCCCATCAGTGCAGTAAGATGCCACAGAGTCACTATTTGTCTTCTCTGAGCTACACTGTCTTTCCCATAACCCCCCACACACCATGTGCACCAGTCATGATATCCCACGATCCCCTTCTCCCTCTCTCCCCACCCCTCCTCCCCCACCCCTCCCATTTGGTAAAAGCAGGCATTTTTAAAAGAAGAGAATGTAAGTCTATTAACAATGATTACCCAAGGGAAATGAGAATAAATTGAAACTTTCAATTTATCCATACTGTTTAGATTTCTTACAGTACTCATCTGTCATCAGAAAAGGGATCACGTTCATTCCGCAAAGAAAAAGATAAGTGCTCCCTCTACTTGGGTTCTGTACCCTGCCGTAGGAACATTCTGATCTCTCTGTTAACAAATTCCCCTCCCCAACGACTGAAATAGGGACACCCTCCTCCAATCCCAGATCCCCTCCACCAGCATCTTCTCCCTTCCCAGGGGGCTTTTCCCATTCCTCCTAGCCCCTCAGCCCCTGATGCCTGTGGGCTTCCATGGCTGCCGTGAAACTCTCCCCCTTGGAGTCATTCTCCCCACCGTGGCCAGGCCTGCCTTCCTAAATTGCAAATCTGATCAAGCCACCCCCACGTCCACAGAAATGCTGACACGCATCTGCCGTGTGGTGCTGCAGGCCTGTGTGATGGTGACAGTCGGACAGCCTAAGCGCTGCCCACAGGGCTGGAGTTCAGTTGGTTCCCGCACGGGCTGGAATACCTTTCTGTGAAGCCATTTAATGAATGATACACTTTCCGTGACACATTCTTATTAAAAAACAGAAAAAGGAGCTGCTTTAAAAAAAAAAATCCTACATATGTATATATGTACCTAAATACGTAGGTAAAAACATTGAAAAGGGGCCAGAAGCACACAGCTCAGTGTGGCTTCAGAGAAGCTGGAGTGGAGGCAGACGGAACTTTCAAGTTCTGTTCTCAGCACCACACAGTTCTGAATAAGCACAACGCTAAACACGAGTGTAAAAACACACTCCTCATGGGCCTGTGGACCTTCAGGAGGAGGTCCTTCTTCTTCAGTGCATCCAGGCCCCCAGCCCTCCTCCCGCAGCTCCCATGTCCTCCACCCCTGCCAGTCTCCTGCCTAGAGTACCCTCCCCCACCCCTTGTCCACTTTGCTGACATCCTGTCCTCTCTGCAGCCCCTCAGCTCTGGTAGGGCTCCCACCTGCCTCTCCGAGGCCTCTCTGCTATACTTCGCACCTGGCTGCTCTGACAGCACCCCTGATGTTGGCCTCCCCTTCTAGAGTGGGTGCTCTGTAACAGTGTGAGGAATGAGTGAATAAGTTGTAATGTGTGAATTTATTCTTAATATGTAATAAGAAATAACAATACATAACAATAATATGTAATAAGAATGCATGCAATAAAATAATCTGTATTTAGAGAAGGAAATGAGGGCTGGGGTCACTGAAGAAGCTACATAGATGAGCTACAGCACAGCTTGAAGGACAGGCTTGGGCAGTGGTGGGAAGACAGGGACGGGGGACAGATAATAGCATGGGGGACATGCGGGGCACACCCAACTCACAAGGAAGACTGTGAGGAGGCCTGTTTGCAGGTGTTAAAAGGAACAAACATTGTTTAAAGAACACCTCTTTATTTAGCCATGTGGCACTCTTTCATTACATGCCCATTATGTGGCAGGTGCTGGGAAGAGAAAGGGAATATGGCAGCCCCTGCCAAAGTCCACAGTATGACAGAGCAAACAGGATGCGAGGCGAATGTGGACAGAGCATGGAGGAGGGATTTCAAAATCCTCCCTGGGGTGTATAGAAGACTTTCCCAAAGGAAGCCACTTAAATTTTGAAGCATGGGTGAGAGGGAGTTGATGAAGAAAGGACTGGTGTGGGGGGGGACTTGGTGAAGTGGGGAGCATAGTAAACATAATGTTCTTCATGTAATTGTAGATTAATGATACCAAAATAAAAAAAATAGAAAAATAAAAAAATAAAAAAAAGAAAGGACTGGTGAAGAGAAGGTGTCTTGTTTAGGAGCTAACAGGAGCAGAGTTACAAGGCGCTGACTGGGCCACAGGATGCCCAAGGGCCCGGACAGAGCTGGGTCAACAGAAGCCAGGAAAAGTTAAGTCAGGAAGGGTGGCCTGAGTGGAGCAGAACCGGGTGACGGGCCTGTATCCTGATCACTGGACTTGTCTTGCACAGAAAGGCCAGCTGGACTGCAGGGAGCCCAAGTCAGGTGAAGCAGGCAAGAGGTGAGGCCAACCTGGAGTGAGTGAGGGAGGGGAACGGAGAAGGGAAGGCGCTCCAGGAGTCAGGAAGGAGGAGGGAAGGATGGCCACGGTGGCAGGGTGGGGGTCTGAGGGGACAGAGGTGTCTGGGAGACCGCCTGGGGACTGAGTGGCCAAAAGTGCCACCCTCAGGGATAGGGGACCATGGAAGGAGAGTTCTAAGGGAGGAGAATAAGGGATTCCATTTTGTACATGTTAAGTTTGGGGTTCTGGTGGTACAACCAAGTGGAAAGGCCCTAGAATCGGGCCTGGGGCTCAGGTTTTGGAGACACAGGTCTGGGGGTAGGAGGGAGATCTGGTGAGGAGTAAAAGTAGACATCGTTAGGGCATGGTTGATGGCTGGATTCAAGGACATGTCTTATTGTATATACAGTAAATTCTATATACAATTTATTCTTAATAATGTCATAAGAAATAGCAATAGCAAGAAATAACAATACTTCCTCACAATCCCTGTGAGTTGTTATTATTATGCCTTCATTAGACAGGAGGATACCGAGAAGGTGAGCAGCTTAATCCAATCCACACAGCTTCTGAGTGCCAGAGCCAGGACTCAAAGTCAGCTACGTCCCTAAAGCCAGGTGTTGTTTGCTTTCCACTTCTGGAGTGGCAGTGTGCAATGCTCCTGCTCAACAGGAAGGATGAACCAGAAATGGATGGCATGAGGGTGCAGATGAGGGAGGGAGAGAGGGCAGGAAGCAGCAGTGCTCAGGGAATAGTTTGACCCAAATGGAGGACTGATATGCAGGGCTGTGCAGAAGTGGGGCCGAGCAGGCTGAGCAAGAGTGTTTGGTTTTATTGTGCAGCCAAGGAGGGGCCGAGGCCTGCTTGTCGCCAGGGGAAGGAGCGCGATGGATGAAAAGCAGCATGTCCCTGGAGGGGCTGTGTGGGAGCAGTGGAGGCTGGGGGAGCTGAGGGATGATGGGAGACTGAGAGAGGCTCAGAACTGTGGGCCAAGTGGAAACTAGGCAGGACAAAGTCACGAAGGACTCTCAAGGTTAGAGCCAGGGAGCCCAGAAAGCAACAGTACCTCTGAGAGGGGACAAAAAGGCTTGGCAACAGCTGCTTCCTGCGAGAGTTTATTTCATTCTGATTGTGGATGCCCAGCACCATCCTAAGATCTTTACATGGACTTCTGCATGGCATCCTGCCTCCCACCTGTCAGGTAGGGGCTACTCTATGCCGATCACAGAGGGGACCCTGAGGTGACAGAGGTGCAGTGCCTGACCGAAGTCCCCACAGCTGGGAGGAGCGTTCCAAACCCAGGGCAGCCCGACTCCAGAGCCCAGGCCCTTGCTCAGCGCCAGGAGTCCCAAGCCCTGCACCCTTGGTTAGGCCTACTCTTGGCCGCTCTGCCCCAGGCAATAAAAGCACGAGGTCCTGTACTTTTCCTTCATGATGCTTGTCACAATTATTAGTTAGTCACTTTTTGTTTTACACCTGAAAGGGAAATGGCCCTGGTATCTGGCCACTATTGTGTTCCCAATGCTAGCAGCACCTGGCATGTCTGGGGTTGATCACTGCTTGTCGAGATGACATAAGAATAAAAATATCAGCTAAAAACACTAATTCAAAAACAATACACATTACTGTGTTCATTGCAGCATTACTTAGAATAGCCAAGTTATAGAAACAACCTAAAGATTTATCAATAGATGAAAGAATAAAGATGTAGTATGTGTATATGTACAGAATACTACTCAGCCATAAAAAGAAAAAAAGAAAACTTGCCATTGCAACAAACATGTACAGACCTTGAGGGTATCATGCTAAGTGCAATAAGTTGGAGAGAGAAAGACAAATACCATATGAGTTCACTTATAAGTGGAATCTAAAAAACAAAAGTAAGGGAGAAAAAATAAACAAGACACAGAAAACAGATTGGTGGCTGCCAGAGAGGGAGGTGGGTTGAAATGAGTGAAGGGAGTCAAAAGAGACAAATTTCCAATTTTAAATTAAGTAAGTCATGGGAATGTAATGTAGCATGGTGACTATAATCAACAATACTGTATTCCATATTTGAAAGTTGCTAAGAGAATAAATATACCTTAAAAGTCTTCACCATAAGAAAAAAAAGCAAAAAACTTTTCTATTTACGGTGAAAGATTTCAAATAGACTTGTGATGACCATTTTGCCATGTATACAAATACTGAATCGCTGTATTGTACAACTGAAACTAATAAAATGTTATATGTTAATTATACCTCAATAAAATAAAAAAATTTTTGAAGTTGAAAAAATATCAGCTAAGAACTGGATCATTGGGAGCTTTTTGGAGTTATGGGCCAATGTCTCCCTTTTTGTGGCATAAAAGCTGACAGCCTAGGTCTGACCCAACCCCTCAATCTTGGGCAGGTGGCTCCTCCCTCCAGGGTGGTGTCCCTCAGGAGGGCGGGCAGAGAACAGGAGCTCAGTCACCAGCAGCCCTGGCAGAAGGCCCAGAGGCGGCCCAGCGGCTCCTCCGCAGGCCCTGGGCTGCCGTGCCCGCTCGCCTCCCGCAGGCACTCACTGTTCCTTGGCCATCTCCAGGTCCTTTCTGTGGCTCTGCAGTGCTGCTACCATCTGCCCCAGCTCCATCTGGGCATTCCCTATGCAGCTGTACAAGTTTCCAACCAGTTCATCCTTGTTGGGCACTTCTTCTTTGTTCCATTCCAGCACCTTCTTCAGCACTTTCTCAGCTTTCTGAAGGCTGCCTTCAGCACTGCCGCTGGTCAGCACTGGGAAGGGAAAGAGGCTCTGTTAGGTGGAGGTGGGAGCAGCCTCTAGGCTGAAGGGAGAATCCATCTCCCACCAGATACCATGCACAGGCAGCGAAGCCAGGGCTCGGGCCGCTATGCTGCTCCCTCCCCACCTAGCAAGGGCTCCGCCCTTCTGAGAATACCACCCACACATGTCGATGTCCTCCAGGCTCTTGAGGATGTAACGGGCTGTCTGCGAGGGACGGCGTTTGCGGTCCCGCAACCATTTCTCTCGCATCAGCTTCCGGTCCCGCTCCCGGGCGTAGATGGGCTTCTGCTGCCTCCAGAAGTCACTGCGGGTGTCCAGGTAGTGGATGCCTGTCATGATGAGGTCCTCCACAGTCAGGCCACGCTTGATGGTGCCTTTGATCAGGTCTGTGAGGAAGGGTGTGAGGAGGAACCAACTAGAACAGGCGTCTAAGGGTGTCACCTCTTCTTGGCTCAGGATCCCCACTGTGGGGCTCCCTGTGCAGAGCTCTGCCTGAAGTGGTGGAAGTGTGAGGAAGGTCAGAGCACATGGGTGACAGCGTGGGTCTATCTGGGCCCAGATGAGGCCAGAGCCCTCCTTGCAGGTACTGCCTGGTGCAGAGCATAGTACTTGGGCTCCTTATCACAAGATATGAGGAGCCAGCAGAGGGGCAGCTGGTAGGTGACTTTCTGAAAGGCCTGCAGCCCTCAGGGCTCTCTTATGTCAAGCTGTGTCTTCAGAGAAGGCAGTTTTAACGCACAACCTGTCCCAGCTTGCTGGTGCCAAAGGCTTCCCAGGCGCCCAGTGGGCCAGTGTGTGTGGGGTGGGGGTTGAGAGGCATGCCCAAGTTTTGCCCACCCACCTGACTAGAGGTTAGAGCCCATAGCAAAGCTGAAAGGCCACTTGGGGTAATGTTCAGACCAGCCCTTCCTCCATGGAAGCTACTCTGGAGTGGGGAAGCATTTAGGCCTGTTACGGAAGAGATGTGCCGGTAGCACAGCACGGCCTGCAGAGAATCCTGTATGTGACCTTGGGAAGTCAGTTCTGGGAAAAGGCATTTGATTGAGGGGTGATCCCTACTCAGGCTTATTAGCTAGTGGCAGTACTCCCACTATGTGAGACATTCGCTTCAAGGCTCTGATCTACTTCCTGCCGTTGCCAGCAAAGCGCGGAGGAAAGGGTGTCAGACTGGAGGTTAGGAGGCCTGGTCTCTGGTGTTGACATCACAACTAACTTGCTTGTCCCCTTGGACAGGTTACTCCTTATTCAGGGTCTCTCCTTCCTTATCTATAAGAGGAGGGATTAGACCAGATGAGGTTCAGGACATTCCAGTACTAGCACCCAAGTTTCCCCCTCTAGCACTTCCTGGACGGATTGCTTTGCCCTTTATGCAGAGATCCTTCACAGACCATGGTGGTAAAGGAACCCAAATCTCTGGTGTTACCACTGTGCTTAACAGCACTGGTTCTGAAATTGGACTTCCTGGATTCCAGTCCAAGAGCCATGTCACTGCTCACCTAGGTGTGACTCCAGGAGTTACCTACCCTTTCAGCACCCGTTTCCTCATCTGTACAATGAGAACACTAGTGAAACCTATCCATAGGGATGTGTTGGCTAATATTCTGTGACAGGCTCTGCCTCTAGTTCAGGCATTAAGCATCCACCCCAGACATCCTTTGCCCCAAGTTCCCTGTTGCAAACAAGCAGTCTGAAACCTTTGTCCAACAGGAGCTTCTCCAGATATTCCTTGTCCACGTAGAGTTCGCCCAGGAGCTGGCGGAGAGTCTTCTCACTCTTGAACGAATACCTCTGCTTGGACTCTCTTTTGGGGTGATGTAAGAAGTTTCTCACAAGATGAGGCTTCTGCTGGGTTTTCATACTCTGGGAAGATGGAGCAACACCCAATAGGGCCTTAGCAAGGAGCACAGAGTATCCAGCCACAGCCCTAGAGCCTGCTATCCCAGACTCCTCCTTCAAGACCCGTCTGTGGGCCAAGAACCACAGAGTGTGTCTGGACCAGGAACAGCTAGACTCTAGACCCCTCTGGAGCTGGGTCAGAATCCCATTGCTGCCCACAAGGGGTAGGAGTGAATAGCTCCCAGGAAGAGGGCCACAAAGACCTGTGCTCCTCAGGCACACATGGCCTCTTCCCTTAGAGTGATGTGGTATCAGAACCAGGGCCCTTACCTCAGCCTGCTTGCTTAAGAAGGAAAGGTCCCCTTTGTTTTCCAGCTTAATTGAAGAAGGACCTGAAAGGAGAAAAGCTGGGGCTCAGGTCGGCCAGGCCCCCAGGCACAACCTATCACATATTTTTATGTGGAAATGGCTGCGTTTGGCAGGGGGATAGTGGAGGTTGTGGTAAAGCTGGCTCTGAGTGAGCCCAGCAGACAAATGATATAGGGTGTTTGATACAACACTCTCCTAGGAGCTGGGCAAGCCCTCACTAGCCCAACACCGTAGCAGCCAGATGTCCTAACAAAGGCAGGTACTGAGTACCAGAGGTACTCTCCATCCCAAGCCATTTGCACACTCTGCCACCCATAGTGGCAAACTCTCACACTCCTCCCTCCTCTGCCTGCCACTAACCGCTGGGCAAGGCCAGCCCTTGGTGTATACATGGTAAGGGAGGAAGCCAGAGACTAGGAAAGGCCAGGCTCAGGACCCCTTTCTTCCCTATTATACCAGGCCAAAGACAGGCCCACTGTGAATCAGCCCTTGCCATCTGGCTTAGAGGAGAGCCAGATGCTGCAGCAGCCAGCACAGTGGCCTGGTCCTCCGAGTGGGCAGTTCCTAACCCTCAACAAAACCAGCAGCAGCCAAATCTAAGCCTGAGACTCCCTGTAGGCCTGGTGGTGGTTGCTCACCCACTGTACCCCAGGCCTTCCTCCAAACCTAAGTATTCCAAGAGCCTTCCTGGACAGGGCATAGGCCCAATGGGCACTCACTTCCCACTGAGTTGTTGATCGCTTCCTGGGCTTTCTGAATTCCAACTCTGAATTCCCGATCAGGCCGCAGCTTGTAGCCTCGATGATAGAACACCAAGGCAAACTCAAAGTCTCCCATGGTGTACAGGGTCTCAGCCTTTTGCAAAATCCCCTGAAAGGAGAGGAAGTCAAATGGAGGTGGACAGACAAAGCCTTATAGGACTCAGGTATGGTGGAAAGGAAGGGTGCTGGGTTGAGGATCAAGATTGGGATGCAAGGGCAGGGAGCTAAGCAAGTGACCTATGAAGGGAAAATGGCATCAAACTCTAGGCATTCTGGCTGGTTCTTCAACTACTTCTAACTAGAGGCTGCTGCAGGCAAAAGCAGTGGAGAAAGTAAGATTGAGTGCTCCCATCCATACAGTCACCTTGCAGAAGGTTGGGTCACCCTGGAGTGAGGCTTCAGCATCCTTCAGGGATTTCTCCAACTCTCCCATCTTCAGGAAGCACTTGGAACGGGCAACCAAGCAGTTCTTATCTCCATTCTGAAGGTGAAGAGCCTGAGAAAGGAACCACTTAGGTTGACAGGGCAGGGCAAGGGAGAAGCTCAACTGGAAAGAGTGGCATGAACCCTCCTGCTAGAGTTTCAAGGGGACTCTTCAGGCCAGCAAACAGGTCTCTGGATCTCATCAGACCAAAAGCAGCACAACATTGATCTTTGCTCAGCACACTCTATTATCTGCACATGGCCCATCCTGAACAAGGTCAAATCACAAGCTATGGTGGAAGCCACTGCTTGAGATGTGAGACTGTGCTCCTCCATGGATCTACCAGATTTATCCAAATGTCTGGGATTCCTCCAGTCTTCTCACGCAATAGAATGTTAGGATGTTTGGTGCATACCAAATTCAACCACAAACCTGAAAGAGCTGCACAGTACACTCAAAGGCTAAGTACTCTGAACTAGCTAAGCACTGTGGAGGCTAAAAAAATGGATTTTAGGATAATCTGCAACTTGAATTATCCATTCCACTAGCCCTCTCTTTTTACATAGCTTATTGAGAATGAATCATTATTTCATGAGATTAAGATTAAAATGCCAGGAAAATGGAAATTGATTTTTGGTCCTGAAGTGGGAGTGGAATGCTTCCCCTACTCCCCATTGCCTCTCTCTCTCTCTCTCTGTCTGAAGGCACTACTGTAGTCTGTGGTGTACTGTTGTCTTTCCTGAGGCATCAGACTGTATCCACCCCTTTTCTAGACCTTTCTACTTTTCCAGGAAGAGGAAGTAGCTATTGTCTTCCGTGGAAGAACGCCACTTCTCACCCAAAGCTATCTTCCCTCCGGGAGTTCTTTTCACTTTGCCAGGATGGAACATGATCCAGAAAGAGGAGAATGGGTCGGAGCAAGGCTCTTGAATTTAACTGTTGACCCATCTGGTCAATCACTTCTGGTTTTAGGGTGTGGTCGGTACAAAACACTCTGGGTAACATTGAGATGCTTGACTTTAAGGAGAGTCTTGGGACAGGTCCATTCGGAATAAGTGGGCTGTTTGTTGTAAAAGAAACATACATGAGAACTTCTAATAGCTTACTTGCTGACAAGTATGGTATGGCGGTTGGCACCTCAGCACCAAAGACTGAGAGCCTGGGTGTGAATCCTTCCTCTGCCATGTGCTAGTTCAGTGATCTTGGACATGTTACTCAACTTCTGTATCAGTTTTCTTATCTATAAAATGGCATAAAACAGTACCTCTCTCATAGGCTTATGTTATGCTTAGCAGTGTGCCTGATATTCTAAAACAACACTCAGTACCCTCAGGGTAGGGTGGAGCAATTTATATTAAGGTTACTCTATTAACATTAATAGTTATTTACTGACCACCTTCTGTGAGCAATTGTGTGACAGATTTCACCACTTCTATATGCAGCCTCCCAGCCAATTTCCCAGGCCAATGATGGGAAATTGAGTTTGCTCTGTGGAAGAAGACCATTCGATCATCAAACATTTGCATAAAAGAGGAAGAGATCACCGTTAATGCAGAAAATGGTTATTAACAATCAGGCAGAATGCAAGTGGGAACTGGTAGAAAATGACCAAGCAGGGACTTATCTGTGATAGTAGTGCATCAATCAGGAACAAATGAATAATTGAAACAACAACAGGGTCCTCCAAGCACCATCAGGACCTCAGTGTTATCAGAATCCAAAGTGGTGGTGAGTGGTTCAGAGGGCGACTCACGTTGCTGAAGCTTTGGGCTGCTTTAGAGTACTCCCCGCGTAGATAGAATCGCTCGCCCTCCGCCATGTAAGAGGGAAAGGTGCTTCGCAGGTCATTAATTTCTGGGTCCGACATGGTGACCGGATTCTGAGACGCTTCAGCGGAACCCCTGTCTGTTTTGAGGAAGCCCTGTCTCCTAGCAACCGGAGACACAGTTGCTTCCGGCCCCGCCCCACTTGGGCGGGGTCTGAGTTCAAGGTACTACTGCCTCCGGCGTGCGCAAGCGCCTTGCAGCCCCGCTTAGGCAGCGAGCGATGAGCACGTGGCAGGCGGTTGCAAGGCGGTGGCTCGCTGCAGTGTTTGCTTTTGCACGCTCCACTGGGGCTTTCCGGATTTGTACCGTGTCCAGAATATACAGCCAAGAAAATAGGAAGAGGATTGGGGTAGAATTCTAAATAGGATAAAGCATACGTGGCAAGGATTTGTGCACCGTGTACTGCCTGAATTCAGGGGCAGAGGGCACTGGCTTGGATTCGTAGTACTTGGCTGCTGTCTTCGCCTGTTAACTGTGTGATCCCTGCACCAGGCACTTAAGAGCTCTAAATTTTACACTTGCCAGGTGAACCTGAAGATAATAAAACCTTGGAGATGTGAGGATTTGCATGAGACTGTGTGGAAAATAATGTAGGGTTCAGCCTTCAATTTGACACATTTACTGAACACCTGCTAGTGGCAGGCCTTGATTGAGGCCATTCCTGACATCCTACCCCATTCCCCAATTTTCCCCCTC
The DNA here is from genome assembly GCF_040802235.1 of Manis javanica. NCBI lineage: Eukaryota > Metazoa > Chordata > Mammalia > Pholidota > Manidae > Manis > Manis javanica. The sequence goes on along the minus strand of NC_133159.1, from coordinate 160,983,651 downwards.
AAAAAGGTGGACTAGGTTCTTCTAAGTTCCAACAACACCCTGCTTTTGCTGCATTACTTTTAAAAAGGTCAACTTCCAATGCCAAGGAAACTAAATGTCTTAAACTTCCAATGTCCTAAAACAGAGGCTTTGTCATAACCTTGTTATTTCCAGAATTCAACGGTCTGGCATATAGTAGGAGCTAAACAAATCATTGTTAAGGTTTAGTACAAAGATATCCTTAACTACACACACATATACACAAATGAGTACATGTAAAACTGGGCAAATCTGAGTAAGATTGGTGGATTGTATCAGTGTTTTCTGGTATTATCATGTACTAAAGTTTTTCAAAACTTTACCAAATATTCAAAAATATTACCATGGAGGAAACTGGATAAAGGGTATGTGGGATCTCTGCATTATTTCTTACAACTGCATGTAAATCTACAATTATTTCAAAAATCAAATGTTTAATTAAAAACAATGCCTTTAATATCAAGATAACAATAATACAGTTCCTCCCTTGGAAGAGTTTTGTCTCATCAGGGACAGAGATAGTGAACAATAGTGACTACCTGAGGTGATACTAAGTTATTCAAATTCTGTGTGCTTGTGAGGGGTATGAGGACCCAGTGTAGGGAGGTCAGGAGAAGTGAGTAATTTAGTCAGGGTCTGGGCTAGATTAGAGACTTTACAGAAGGGGTAACATTTGAGCTGAGGGTGAGTAGGTTGGTGCCCAGGAGACCCAAATAGGTAAGGAGGTGAGCAAAGGCCAGAAGTGTGCAAGTTCATAAGGTCTGTAAGGAGCAGCAACTGCATGCACTGGAGTGAAACTCGTCCTGTTCTGGGTTAGTAAAATGGGCACGTAGGTGACTTGAACACACTGCTGAAGTGACTAGCAGTTAATCAGAAAAATGCTCCTGCAAAGAGGAAATCTGTAGGTTCAATACAATTCAGTCAAAATCCCAACAGACTTTTTTTTTAGCAGCTGACAAGCTAATTCAAAAAGGTATATGGAAATGCAAAGGACCTAGAATAACCAAACGTTTTTGGAAAAGAAGAATAAAAGAGAACTTATGCTTTGCTTTCAGGACTTTTAAAAAAACTACAGTGGTGGTATTAGCATAAAGGTCAACCTACAAATCAGTGGAACAGAACAGAGAGTCCATAAATAGATCCACCCTATATGATCTTATGTTCAACAAAGTTGCCAAGGAAATTCAGTGGGGAAAGAATGTTTTTTAACCTATGATGCTAGAACAATTGGATGGCCATATGCCAAAACAAATAACCTTGATCCTTACCTCACATATACAAAATTTAACTCAAAAGATTTCAATGTAAGAGGTAAAATTACATAAAACTTGAAAAAATAGTTGTAAATAACAGGGCACAATGAGCACAAAAAAGAAAATATAAATTTGATGCCATTGAAATTAAAAGCCTTTGCTCTTCAAAAAACTGTTAAGAAAAATAAAAAGCGAGCCACAGACTGGACTAAAATATTCACAAAACATGTATGTGACAAAAAAACTTGTATCTACAATATGTAAAGAGCTCTTACAACCCTATAAAACAAATAATTCAAATAAAAAATGACCAAAAGATTTGAACAGTTTCTTCATCAAAAAAGATACACGGATGGCTAATTAGCACATGAAAAGATGCTCAACATCATTAGTCATTAGGAAAATACAAATTAAAAGTCACAGTGAGATACCATTAGACACTCACTACCATTAGACTGTTTAAAAATAAAAAAGGACTGACCTGATCAGGTGCTGGCAAGGATGATGAGCAATTAGAACTCTCATACGCTGCTGGCAGGAATCTAAAATGATATAACCGCTTTGGGAAACAGTTTGGCACCTTCTTAAAAAGTTAAACATACACTTACGGTATGACCCAGCCACTCCACTACTAGGAATTTACCCAAGAGAAATCAAAGCTGTACCCAAATATCCATAACAGCTTTATTTATAATAGCCCAAACTGGAAACATACCTGTTGACAGGTGAATGGCTAAACAAATTGTAGTTTATGTAATGGAGTACAACAGAGCAATAGAAAGGAAACAACTAATGATACATGCATACTATGGATAAATCTCAAAATAATTACGCTGAGTGAAATAATTCAGACAAAAAAGACTAAATGATTCCATTTATATGAAACTCTAGAAAATGCAAACTTAATCTACATTGCCCAAAAGCAAAGTGGTGTCTCCTGGAGGTAGAGCATGGAAGGATAGATTACAAAGGTGTACAAGGAGACTTTTGGGGGTGAAGATATATGTGTTATCTTGATTGTGGTAAGCTTTCATGGTATATATATATATGGGTTAAAACTCATCAAATTGCACACTTTAAATATGTACAATTTATTGTATGTCAGTTATATATCAATAAAGCTGTTAAAAAAAACCAATAAAATAGCAATAATGATGTATATTTTTTGGCAGTTTACAAAGCTTTCTGTGATCTTCAGAGCACCTGAGTGAGGGAGGGAGCTGGGCGGTATTTTCCTGGTTTCACAGAGGAAACACTGAAGCTGAGAGTGGTGACAGGTTCACCCCAAAGCACAGAACCAGGGTATAGGTGAGCTGGGCTGGGACCCAGCCTTCGGTTGAGTTGGTAGGGTAAAATAGACTGGAATTGGCACCTGCAGGGCTACCCCTTCCCAGGTAACCACCACCCTCCTTGTTACTACCCTGGTCTGAACCCCGTGGTCTCCCCCAAGGATTACTGTGTTATCTTTCTAGTTAGGTCTCTTTGCTTTACCCTTACTGTCTTCCCTCTCAACCAGCAGTTAGAATATTCATTTTAAACTGTCAGTCAGATCGTGTCACTCTGTTCAAAACCCTGCAGTGGTCCCCCGTTTCACTCTGAATAAAAGCTACTCTCTGACTCCCTGTGCTCCGGCTACCAGCCCTTCCTTATTATTTCTTGAACAGGAAAATAGCATATATGCTCCTTCCTAGGGCCTTTGCTCTGAGTGTTCTCTTAGCCCCAAAGGACCTGAAATTGGCCTGAATGCTCCCTCCCAGGTACTTAAGTGACCCTCTCCCCTCCTTTATGTATTTGTTCAAATCTCTCCTTTGTGATGAGACATACCATGACCACCCTATTTAACATTGCAGCCTAATTGCCTTTCATCTCCAATTTGGGAATTCTTGATTCCTTACTCAGTTTTCTTTTTACCATAGGACCACTTGCTGATATATTACGTAACTTCTTTATTCATCTTCTGGATTATTTGCTACTGCTTTCCCCAATAAAGGGTGAGCTACACAGTGTGAGTGTCTTTGCTTGTTTCATTCACTGTTGTTGCTCCAGTGCTCAGAACAGAACCTGGCACATTGCAAGTATTCAGTAAATATTTTGAATGAAAGAACTAGAGCCTAGTTTTTTGTGATAATAATTCCCTTGCTTTTCTTTGTAGCTTTTCCACCTAAGGTATCCATCCCAAATAATACAACTCAGGTTTGCTTGTTTTGACTCTATGTAAATTGAATCATACTATATTTGTCTTTTCATGTTCCACTTTCTTTTGCTCAACATTACGTTTTTAAGATTTATTCATGTTGTGTGTAGCTGCGATTCATTCATTTTCCTGGTTGTTGAGTTTTTTCTTGTATGAATATATCACAACCCATCCATCCATTCAACCATTGAAGGACATCTGGGCTTTGTCCAGTTTTTAGACAATCTCATGTTTATCTCCTGGCACACAAGTATATGAGAATCTCTAGGTTATGTACCTAGGAATGGAGAGCCAGGGTCTTAGTCATGTGACTCCTCAATTTTACTAGGTAATATCAAATGGTTTCCAAAGTGGTTACACCAATTGTCACCTCTTTGAGCCTTGTTTCCCCTGTATTTCCTTTTAAAATAAGAGGATTGGGGATTTCTGAGGTCTCCTTTGGTTCTGACATTTTATGAATCTGTAATCAAGGAGCCCTAAATAAGAAGCAGTTGGGGCAACACCTAAGTTACAAGGGAGAAAAGCAAATGCTGCCATGCTTGGGATGAGACCTCCAAACATCCTAGGGGTGAAGCATAGCCCCAAACTCCTAAGATTGGTGTCAGAGTAGAGACTCTGACCTTCACAGAGACTAACAACTCATTTGCATGCTGTGTCCTCTGCTTCTGCCCGCCCTTGGGAGAATTCCCAAACACAGATCATGGCAAAGAGACAAGAGGCAAAAATAATAAGTTCATTCAGAGGTAAGGTTAAACCTGGCAAGTAAAAATTAAGGGTGAGTGATCTGTGTGAGGGCGGAGCTGTGCTATTTGTCTTTGGATAGGAAGTGATAAGCTGTCTTTCTAGGGAGGGCTTCCTGAAAGAGGAGGGAATTTCACAGGAACACACGAGGTGGAGAGGAGGCAGAGGCAGCTTTTAGGACAGGGTGAGGGTAGAGCTGGGGGTGTCACTGGGAAGAAGCCAGTGAGGAGCTGGTTGGTCTAGCTGGAGAATATTTCCTGAGCACAGAAGCTGACTCTGTCCACATTTCCCTGGGGAGTTTCCCCAAGACACACAGGTCCTTGGCCCTTGGCTCCAATTGGAGGCTGGTCAGTGTTGGGCAAAAAGGGAGTGGTGCAGGAGTGAGAACCTCCTGGTTCTTCACAGGGTGGGTCCTGATGGGCCTCTGCTGTGAGCCCCTGTCTGGCTATTGCGAGGAGATGGGTAGGTTTAGGATTGCATGCTCAGGGAGTCCCTTCTCCTGGCTGCATGTTCTTCCTCCTCCGCCTTCTCTTCCCCTACAATTTCCTTCTTTCATTCACATGTTCATTCCAGCGTTTATTCAGTCATGCATACAATGAGTGCCTAATACATGGCTAGCCCTATGCTAGGCCCAAGGATGATGAAATAAACAAGGCACACTCCTGGGTCTTGAGGAGCTCACAGTCAAATGGGGGAGACCCACTGGACATGATTTTTCTTCCCTCCCTGCTCACCTGCAGCAGGCTGTAGTGGGCGGAGCAAGGAACTTGGCAGGAGAGGGTCAGTTACTCATCTGCAAAATGATGATAACACTTGGCTCAAGAGGTCGCTGAGCGGTGTTTGCCTTAGCACCTTGCCTTTCACATAGTAGCTGCTCAGTGAGTGTTAGCTAGAATGGACTAACATTGAGAAGGGAGTCATTAGGCAGTCTGGGCGTTAAGTCCAATGACATGAACCTGTCCTCCGACCCAGTCTATGAGAAGGGAGGTGATTCACAAAACAAAAACAAAAGCATTTAGAGTTTTCTAGTCAGAACAGAAAGGTGAGAAAATGGGGACCAGACTAAACTAATTCAGGGCAGAGGAACCTCTGTAGGAGCCTGATGGGGTAATAAAGAGTCTTTCCTGGGGAGGATGGGGAGGCCTGGAATGAGACTACCAAGAGAACTGGAAAATCTCAGTGGTTGGTTGGTTCATGTGCCCTCTGGCCAGCACTCTCTTCCCTCACTCTCTGGACAGTTAGTCTCTTGTTGTGCCTACCCAGGACTAGTCAATCTTGGGCTCAGCAACACCTAGATGGGGGATTTAATCACTTAGCAAATATTCTGAGTGTTTCTTATGTACCAGGTCCTATGCAAAGTGCTGGAAACACAGCAGCGAAGAAAACAAAGATCTCTAGACAGGTGGTGATTATACAGCATCTTGCTATGCTGATGGACAGTGACTGTAGTGGGTGGGTGGGGGGGACTTGGTAAGGGGGGGAGCCTGGTAAACATAGTGTTCTTCATGTAATTGTAGATTAATGATAGCAAAAATAAACTAAAATAAAGAAAACAAAGATCTCTATCTTCATGTACATATGCAATGAATCTGAAGATAAATTGTTAGAAAAGGAATTGCTGGCATGTGCATTTTAAATTGATGGACAAAGAGTTTGCTACAATTTATGTTCCATCTGGATGCCTGTTTCTGGATGAGGCTATTTCTAACCAGAGGGATAAGAGCTGCACAGGTGATTCCTCCAGACTACAATCTTCCTTCTAGGCCATTAGCCTGAGTTGTTGTCCCCCACAGTCAGAAATGGAGTACCTTCATAGGAGATGTACCTTCATAGATGCCCCCTCTGAGATTTGTGCCATTTGGGGAGATACTTGATAGGGGTAGAGTTTAAGCCATGTAGGAGTGGAAGTCTTTCTAGGACCAAGAAATAAAGGAGGTGAGGAGCTGTTTCAAGAGGATGCTTGTGAGGGAAGGCACCAGAAAGTGACATCATCAGGGATCACTCGGGCCAAGCATGGGCAGCTGCCCCACTGCTGGTGACAGCTGGATTGGGGGAGGTTTTTGTCCACAAAAATGTCACAACATTGTTGCAGTGTGAGTAGGACCCAGGGTGCTTGGCAGGGGCACAGGCATGCTGATTCTCTGCAGAGTAGGCTTACCCCTTCACCTGAGCTGGTCAAGGCATGATTCTCGCACCTGGAGCTAGATGGTTGCTAGCGTCAGGTTGTGCTCCGGGGACCTAAAAGGACTCAGGTGGAAGTAGGGAAGCTCCAGAATGTTGGAGCATTAAATATATGTCCTGATTTCCAAGACTGTCTGATTTCAAATATTCTCACCCACAAGTTCACCAGCACCTGTCAGACCGAGTGTCCCAGTTTTGGTTTGGAAAAAATAGTCTAGCAAGAAATGGAGAAAGAGGAAGCAGTAGTTCATTCCTTCCAACGTCTAAGCGTGGGGCTGGGCGGTAGGGGGAACAGGAGACTGGTAGAGATGGCCCCTGCCCTGTCCTGACATGTGGCGTTGAATTCTTCGCTCTGTGCTGCGGAGTGCAGGTGAGTGGTATAGGCGTTGCGACTGACGTCCTCATAACCCCACCTACTTACCCCATCCCCCGCCCTATCCCACCTTGGGAAGTCTGATCTGATCTCTCAGCCTCACCCCACCCGCTCAATGGAAAGGGTCCATGTGCAAATGGGAAAACACTGCCATGGCTGCTTAAAAAGCCGGCCTGAGCACTGGGTTCGGTGCGGCAGATTTCAGGCAGCCGAGACGCAGACGTCAGCTTCTCCGAAGAGGACAGGGAAAAGAAACTCCAGGTCCCCAAAGCTGAGCTACAGCCTGTTCGGCCACCGCCCCTCACAACTCCCTACGAAGTGACGGTCGGCCCAGCCCCTAAGCGATCAGGCCACTGCCCCCAGACGCGTGCTCTCTGCTCCCAGCGTAGCGCGGCCCATCTCCCCACCCGAGGCCCCGCCCCCGGCCGCGCCCCGGCCCCTCTGACTCGGAGGCTGCGCCCTCCCGCCGTCCAAACGGAGGCGCCAGCTGGACTACAAGTCCCAGCAACCCCTGGGCCCCGCCCCTGGGACGGGCAGCGAATTGGGAGGAACCCTGGAGCTCAGGCTAGGGAACGCGTGTGGCCAATCGCGCGGCCGTTTGAGCCGTGTGCCGATGGGGGCGGGGAGAAGCCCAGCGGGGTCGGAACAAAAGCCGGATTCCGAGCGGCTGCGGGAGGCTAGAGCGCTCGGGGGAACTGGCTGTTCCTTGCGGCCTGCGAAGGGAGCGCCGTGCACCGACTTTCGCAGAGAGGTGAGCGGTGGGCGGCTGCTTTTGCGGGACGGACCGCACCTGCCTGGGAAGCTTCCCGCCTCCTCCCTCCAACCCGGAACCGCCACCCCGGCTCAGGCTTGGTGCTCACGCGCCCTCTCTGCACCTGCCTGGAAGTTTAGGGCGTCTTGGCTTTAGGTGAGTTTTCGCCCGGGACCCCGGCCGGCGGCCGCGTGTCGACCACCCCTCCCCTCTTCCACATGCCAGTTCCTGGGAGTTTGAACGGAGCTTCCCTCCGTCCTTGCTTCTTTTCCCTCCGCCGAATTGAATTTGCACCATCCTGACGCCCCTCACCCCGACACGGGGCCGGTCATAGAGCCGCTTCTGCCTTTATCCGGCCACCTCTTAACCCCCATCCGGGTTCCCCCACCAGATCAGGGAGACGGGAAGTAGAGCGGGGGCCACTCGCCCCGCTCCGACCGGGCTTGGGCCTGACTCAGTTTTGTGGAGAGTCTGTGAGACCCACGAAAGTGGAGGGAGCAAGCCGGCGCACAGCCTTGGCGGGCCACGCGGGCAGGGCTGCCCCAGGGTGTCCGAGGCCTGGCCTCGCCGCGAGGACTTGGCCGTGGAGCGTAGGAAGGACCCTCCTCGCCCCCGAGGTGCCGTCCGGCCCAGGCATTAAGCGACAGATGGCCTGGGTGCCTGTCTGCCCCCTCACTCCTGCCACTGACGCCGAGCCTGGCCGTGGCGAGGTCCTCAATGAGCCGGAGGATGCTGCCGCCCTCCTCCGTTGGGCCTGGCAGAGGCCCAGTCCCAGTTCCTGCTGCCCTCTCCAACCGTGGCAGATACTGTGCAGGACCAAAGAGTTCGGTCCTTAGGTGTTCCCCGGGAAGAGGATTTGGGTGGGGGGTGAACAGTGCATAGCTGTGTGGTCAGCCAGCCCACTCCTCTCCACCTTTTAACTTTGTTCCAGCCAGCTCAGATCCTTAGATTTATGAAATGTTGGCTGAGGGACAGCTGGTAGACCCCAGCTGCCCAGATGAGTAATTTTAACTGCTTAGAGAGCTTCTTAAATGGCTTGGGGGATGGTGATGGGAAGAGCCTGAGACACTGGGCAGCTGGTGTCTCCACCCCCGTTCTCGTATGGTGCTTACTGCAGTAGGGAACCCTCACAGAATTGTGCCCCTTGCCTTCATTCCAGGGATTGCTTGTCCTCTCAGAAAACCCCGATCCTACACAAACCAACCTTAAAATGAGTGCTCGTTGTCCTTCCCAGAGAGAAACCCTAAGTGGCATCCCCTGTTGTTCCTCTCCATGGGCTCTCAGAGGCACTTTCCTGGGGAACAGCCTCCTTCCACTCAGCCTTCCCTATGGGCTGCTTTTGTCCTTGGTGGCTCTTGTGGATGAGCCCAATCCTGGGTCACTTACGCTGTCTGCAGAAAAGACCATATTCAGCTTATAAGGCCCTCCCTTGGAGTATGTGTGTATTTTCAGGTTCTCTGCCATGATTCCCCCTGTATGGTTTACACATTTACCTGTTGCTAGCTAATAGTTCCTGGGGCCCCAAAGTGGATCCCCAGGATCTTAGCTCTGCCCTGAAACCATCTATCACCAGTTTGACAGACATTCAGTTTCTGGGCAGGCAGCCTAAGACTTTGGAGCTGGGGTGGGGATGGGGTAGCTCTCCCCAAAAAGCAGACTGTTAAGCCTCCACTAGAGCAGATATTCTTAACTGGTGTCCTGTGGGCCATCAGATCACAGTCACAGGTCAGCGCCTTGAAATGGAATGCACAATTGGATATGTGCACATTTTTCTGGGCTTTTCTTAAAGGTGTTAAAAGAGTCTGAGACCTCAAATAGGTTAAGAGTCATAGCCCTAGAGACTCAAAGACCCTGCTGAACGATTATATTTTCAATCTATCTCTTCCCAGGCCACTCCCTGGGCTTGTGAACCTTCTTACCCTGCATTAGCAAATATTCAGAGGCCAGATTCTTTTTCTGCTCTTATTCTACCATAAAAGTCTCTGTCTTGGCCTTGAGAGGGCTTGCCCCATCTAAGCCAAAGTCCTGTGATGGCGAATCTGTTTAAAGCTGACCAGTCTTTTCTCTCTCGTGTCATCCACTCGCAGTGTCTTCTGTGCCCCACTTCCCCCAGCTTTATGGAGATGAGCTCTTGGATCTGAGATTTGAGATTTGATCTAAGGCTCAAGAACATTGTGTTTTTTCGGCTGCAGAAGGGTCCCTTTCCTTAACCTTGTCCTTCCCAGAGTTGGGTGTTTGCTTTGGGAGGTTCCAGGCTGGGGGAGTTGTTGCTCTGGAAGTGTCTTTCAGACTTCTCCCTGCTCGGGAGGCTTAGCTGAAGGGCTTCCACCCTCCTGGAGTTTGTGATAACTTGTGTCCTGATGTGCCTGAGCTGCTGAGGGTGTTCAGAGTCCCCTCCCCCGCCTTCTTCCTCTGCTTGCTCGGCCCTGGGCTGCATTTTGTTTGGGAGGGGGTAGGGGCAGGTATACCCTTCTGATTTCAGGACCAGTTTTTCTGGTCTGAAGTCAAGAAGGTTGGGAAATGGGGCTGGAGTGGTTTGGGGGTTAAGGACTGTGGAGCAGTGGGGTTGTTGAGGTGTCTCCTTTGTAAACTCATGTTGACAAGGAGCCAGAAGTCATCCCAGGGGAAGGCCAGAAGAGGGAATATCTCCTTTGAGCCCCTTCCCAGCTCCCCCACTTTGGGCCAACACCAGACTGAATGTGCCCATTGTGCTGAGCTGGAGACTAGCTGGGCGGCTGAGGGAGCTGGCTAGGATTAGAACCTGAAGCCCTAGCCTGGCAAGTTGGGAGGAAGATGGAGAGTGGCCCCTGGAACTTTAGCCTCCCCTGAGCCTGGAATGGAGACCAACCTTCATGTATAAACCAGCCAGCTCCCTAACTCCACCCTCCTTTATTTGCATTTGACTTTTCTCCTCCAGCAAATACAGCACCTTCAGTTTTGGATCTTTGCAGGAGAGATAGGAGTGACTTTTCCTGATCTGGCCAAGCTCTTGGCATGAATGACTTGGTTTCTTTTCTCTCTCCCTCCTCCTTTTCCTCTCCTCCACTTCGTCCTCCACTGCCCCTGGGAGAGTGGGTGTGTCAGGACAAAGCAGGGGGAAAATGAGGAAATTGTCATCACATACCCTGTGTGAGATGAAGCAGCCCCCCCACACCCCATGGCCTGGTCCCTGAGGAAATGGTCTTTTCTCTTGGCCTGAGGCATGGAGTTTTCTGGGGACCAGAGTGAGAGGGTTTGGGTTCAAGTCTTGGGGCCTCTGCTTATTAGGCTCTTATTAGCTCTGAGTGTTACTCCTTCTCTAAGAAACAGGGTTTTGAATCTTGATGTGCCTCACAGGACTCGCATAAAATGTAGTGGAAGATGGTTTCTGCCTCCTCCCCTGGCTCTGGCTCAGGTAGAAGTGACCAGTACTGGGTGGTCGCTACAGAGGCCTCTGCTCTAACGTCGCATCTGGATGACTCGGTGGGTTAGGCAGATGCACTGAAGGTCACAGGTGGCCTGCCCAGTGTCTGCTCTGAACTTGGGGGTGGGAGTCTAGTGTCCTGGGAGAAATGAGTCTCTTCCTCCTTGCTCCTGGGAACTTGGTTCTGCCCGAGGCTAAGTAAACTTGCCCTCAGCCTGTTGTGGGGTGTGTGTGAAATGGGTGAGCCTGGGTGTGGGGAAGACAAAACCTGTAGGGGAAGTAAGGCCAGCGTTGCACAATTCTGGCCATGTGCTCCATAGGTCACAGAACCAAAAGGTGTGTTTCGGTGTCTGTGTACCTACCTCGGGTGGCACCAGCACTCAGGTTTGGGTCATACCTGCCCTTTTTTTTTTTTTAAACTGAGGTATTGTTGATAGACAATTTTATATTGGTTTCAAGTATACAACACAGAGGTTCAGCACTTCCCCACATTATCAAATCCTCACCCGCCTCTAGTGCAGTCACCATCTGTCCACATAGGAAGGTGTTGCTAATCTTTCTGGCCTCCTCATCCAGCTGCCTTTTGCTCCAGGACGAATGTGGTCATGGGTGAGCTGGTTTGCTGAGATGGAATAGAGATAGGGCTCAGCCAAGAGTCCTCAAGAGTGGGAAATGCTGCCTCTGTTTTTCTCCACCGTCTTCCCTCGCCTGTCATTTCCGAATCCTCTTCTGCTATCAGAAGTGCTGTTAGCTTTCTCCTTCCCACCCGTCCTGCTGGGGGCAAGCCTTTCTCTCCCTCCTTAGAAGCACTGGGATTGGGTTTTGTTGTCTGGAAGCAGCTGGGCATGACTCTGCTGTGCTGGAGAAGATAGTACCTGTTTCCTTGCCTCTTCTGATCAGCTGTTCTTACCTCAGCAGGTAGAGCAGGTCCATCTGCAGCCATGTCAGCCAAGGCAATTTCGGAGCAGACAGGCAAAGAACTCCTCTACAAGTACATCTGTACTACCTCAGCCATCCAGAACCGGTTTAAGTATGCCCGGGTCACCCCTGACACAGACTGGGCCCGCCTGCTGCAGGACCACCCCTGGCTGCTCAGCCAGGTAAGCCTGCTCTTCCCCCGCACCCCAGCCACAACTGGGCCCTTTGTCCAAGCCTGGGGTCAGAGAAAAATAAAGGATTGGTTTGTTGGGGGTGTTCAAGCAGGTCACATGATAGCAGACTGCCTGCATCAGTGGATAGCATGCAGTGGGCTGAGCAGGAGTCTGTGCTTGGCTCTGGGCCCTGCATGATGAGGTAGCCTGGTGTGGTGGTATACACGGAACATGGGCTGGGAACTGGACAAACTGGAGTCCAAGTCACAAATCTCTATTTATGGACTATGTTGCCTGGAGCAACCCATCTCACCTCTCTGAGTTTTAGATTCCCCATCTGTCAAATGGGTATAACACTCACACTGTGAGCTGTAAGGATTATCATTAACGTCTGGAAATCGTTTAGTGTGCTGCCTGCCAACTTGGTAGATGCTTATTAAAAAGTAGCACATTTGCCTCCCCACCTTTGGTCCCAAGTGGAGCATATCAACAATGTGTCAAGGCCATGGGAAAGTATGATGTGCTTTGTGTAGAATGGCTAATGGCCTTGGCAGGGGGCAGCCTGGGGTAGAGGCTCCTCTTTTCAGATCCCTGCCAGGCTGTCGTTGGGAAGCTGAGACTTCTTAGGCAGGGCCTGGAGAGGAGGATGAGGACCAGTGGTGGTTGTCTCAGGGACACATTTCCTCCTGGCCACAAAAGGAGCTGCCTCCAGAGGTAGGGACTGATTTCCTGGAACTAGAAGGTATGAGCAGAGGCTTGGGGCTGCTTGGCGGGCCTGTAGATAGGGTTCAAGCACAGATGACCTCTGAGGGCCTTTGTCACCCCAGGGTTCTGTCTGTCTGTCCTTCCTTTTGGAACACTGGTGCTAATCCATACTCTGACGAGTTTATGGTTTGATGAAGCTAAGATACCCATAGAGAGGGCAGGAGTCTTTCATTCATTCAGCAGATATTTGGTGAGCACCTGCCCTGTGCCAAGCCCCATGCTGGCATGGATGGCTCTAGGTTCTTGGCTGTCAGAAGAAACATATAGGCCAGAATAAGTGAGGGAAGCTTGGAGGAGCTGACCCCAAAGGATGGATGGCATTGATTTTGGGATTGGGGTGTATTGGAAGACATGTAGGCTGTCCTATGCTTTGGGTCCCCAAACTATCACTTCTTTCTCCGCCTTTTCTTTCCTTGTTCTAAATACAAACACCTTTCATTTCAGAGTTTGGTTGTCAAGCCAGACCAGCTGATCAAACGGCGTGGAAAGCTGGGCCTAGTTGGGGTCAACCTCACTCTGGATGGGGTCAAGTCCTGGCTAAAGCCACGGCTGGGACAGGAGGCCACAGTGAGTTGCCGGTATAGGGTCGGGGGGTGTGTTGTGGTAACAGAAGCATGCATGGTCCCTCCATATGGGCAGCCCTGTGGATCACCCCCACAGCCTGGTCCGGTAGCAGCCTGGGGAAGGTGGGAGGGCCCTCAGGGCTGGTGCTGGTGCTTGTTCCCAGCAACCCTATTATCAGGGAATAACAAGATGTGCTGCAAAGGCATCCCTGGTATAGTTCAAGAACCAGGTGGAAATGGTATGTTTCTTTAATGATGATCATGGAGATGGGACTCTGAGGCCCATTCTGGGAACCTCTTTGTTTTCATTTTCTAGAAGGGGTATGCTAGCTTGTCATGACATGCATTCATAAGAGAATGGGTAAAAAAAGTTAAAGAAGGAACATGAAGAATCTCTTAGGCAGAGAGATGTTATTGGTCTAAGAACCTAGGGTGATAGTGTTAATAACAGTAAAGAGTAAATTCCGTTCTTGGCTTTTTCTGGCTTGGTGATTGGTTTCAACTGTGTAAATGAGAGAGCTAAAGTGAAATAGGGTTTAGGAAGGTTAAGAGATGCTCAGAAATAAAACTGCATTTCTTTTTCTCCTCACTCCCAAAGGGAGTTGGAGAACTGAAGGGAGAAAGTGGGCTGAGGCATGGCTTAGATTGGGGGATATGCCATCCACATTTGGCTTTGTCCCATCTGGGGTGACTGTGGACTAGGGTGAGCTGTTCTCTTCTTTGGCTGCCCTGGAAGTAGGATGAAGATGGCAGTGGAACCATTATTGGGCTCCCTGAAATAAGTTCTTCATGTTAAATTCTCAGTTCCTTATGGATAAAGAGGGGTCCTTGAAGTTGTATGTGGCCTGGGGGTGGAGGGATCTTGACCTTCATGTTTCTAGGCCCTTGGAGAGAAGACAGCAGGGTTGTTGGCTGAGAAATGTCCCGAGGGAGGTCCTCATGCCCCCCCTTTCCTCTGCTGGCTGCTAGGAGAGGGATGTCGGGAGTGTCTGAGCTGGTGGCAGCGTCAGCCAGCAGGAGCGGCTCATTACCTCTGATGGATCACTGTCTGGTCCCTGACTCAGCAATGACGCAGGGCGGGTGGGGGCTTCAGGACCTGCTGGGATAAGGGCTGTCTCGCCTCGGCTGCTGCCAGGGACCCACTCAAACTGATTAGCTCTGCAGGCCTGTTGTCCTCAGCCAGGAAACTCAGCCTGCTGAGCTCTGGCTCTTGTCCCCACCCCACCCATCCCCACTGTTCCCCACGCCTGGACTCATGTCCTCAGGCTGGGTCTACCTGCCTGAGCTCTGGGATGAAGAGCCTTGATTTGTCTGCGCTCCTTAATTTGCGTGATGGCTGGGAAGGAGGTGACTCCTGATCTTTGCGCTCTGGGGCTGGAGCATTGTCGCCCCTCATTTATCACCCTCCAGAGGAGGCAGAAGAAGAATGCAAGGTGTACGTGTCAGAGTGTGGCTGGCACATGGCAGGGATATCTATGAAGACTTCTTTAGCTCAGGGGTCTGTCACCCCACTGCCCTGCTTTCTGGAAAAGTCTTTCTCTGCAGGCGGTGTGGTAGATGTGCTTGGGCCCACCTCTGATGGGAGGGTGAGGTGGAGGGAGCAGAGGGCCATCTACCTCCTGCGCTGGGGAGCATGACATGCTGTCCATCCAGGCTTTCTCTCCCTCCATGTCCGTAGGTTGGCAAGGCCAGAGGCTTTCTCAAGAACTTTCTGATTGAACCCTTTGTCCCCCACAGTCAGGTATGTGTGAGGTGGCTCAAGCTGGGTCTTCTTTCTTCTGGAGTTTTGTGTTTGCCCGTCCCAACAATGAAGGGAGAAATCAAGCTGCTGGAGAAAAGTCAAAGGGACTTGAAGGTGTGAGGGTGCCGCAGAGCAGGGAGTCCAGAGATGGAGGCAGGGCTTGGTTTGCAGCGGGGAGGAACTGGGGCTGGTTAACAGGTGGGACTTTCCAGTGCTAGAATGAAAAGACTGGAAGGCCGGACCCCTCCCCCAGATCAGGTCACACTGGCAGAATCCCTTCATTTCTCTGGTCTCCAAGGAGAAGATGGTGAACAGGTCACCTCTGTGAGGTTCCCTGTTTAGAGATGAGCGCGCAGGTGTTGATCCCCTTACCCGTTGGGCTCTCTCTTTCCCTGAAAGGCTGAGGAGTTCTATGTCTGCATCTATGCCACTCGAGAAGGGGACTACGTCCTGTTCCACCACGAGGGGGGGATGGACGTGGGCGACGTGGATGCCAAAGCCCAGAAACTATTTGTTGGCGTGGATGAGAAGCTGAATCCTGAGGACATCAAGAAACACCTATTGGTCCATGCTTCTGAAGACAAGAAAGAGTTGAGTGAGAGGGAGGGCAGGAGGGTGGCAGTGGGGGAATGAGGAAGGCTGAACCCTTTGGGTACGGAGCAGGGAAAGCTGGTCTTCCCAACCTGGGCATCCACTCCCGGTCCCAGCATCTAGGTAGGGGGGTGGGGAGCTAGCAGTAGGCACAGCCCCGCCCTGGCCCTAGGAGGGGAGCTGAGGGCAGCAGGGGGGCCAGCTCAGACTGGAGGATGCCGTCAGCATCCCTCACCTCCGTGCCCCTGTCTGTCCAGCATCTCGCCCACTAGCGCCGTTCCTGACAGCTGCTTTCCGCCTCAGTGGCTGAAGAGTGGTGTCCAGGGACTGGAGAGCGAGAGTGGGCGAATGCTGGGAAGTGGAGCTGTCGGGCCGTGAGAGATGGAGGGGGCGGGCGGGATGTGCTGCTGAGCCTGCTCCCTGATGGATTGACTGTCCCTCTCTCCTTGCCTCTAGAATTCTGGCCAGTTTTATTTTCGGTCTCTTCAATTTCTATGAGGATCTGTACTTCACCTACCTCGAGATCAACCCCCTTGGTAACCGGCTCTGCTGGGGTGGGATGCAGCAGGGGTCAGTTATAACAGTGTTCCAGTGCCTGTCGTAATCCTGGCCTTGACATTCCGAAGACCAGCCCCCCACTCGTAGAGGGCAGTGTAGCAAGTGTGTGCAGGGAGCTGTCTCCGGGCTCATTGAATGCAGACTCCTGTTTCTGAGCCCTCAGAAGACAAGGATGACTCTTCTTTTAACCACCTCCAGCCTCTTTCTTTGGTCTTAACTTGTTCTGTGTTGGGGAAGTCCTGGTTTGGATCTGATTGTGTGCTCTGTGGCTATTCCTGCCTGTGGGTCAGGCTGTTCTACCAGGAGTGGGGCTGCCTCTGTGCTGCCCTGAACATTCAGGCCCTTCTCTCTTCCTGGTCCCTCAAGAGGCCCCTTATCCCTCCCACTCCAGGAGTTGGTCAATCACTCACGCCAAGGCTGGGAAGACCTTGGCCTCAGCCTTTCACGCTGTGAGGGAGGCAGGCGGTGTGGGCTGGCTCTGGCCAAGGCTTTTCAGGGCAAAGTCTGATTCTGTATTCTAGTGGAGATGCCGCCTCTGTAATGGACCAGATGGCTGTGTGCTAACTTAATTAACTAAATGACCATGGGTGAAAGGGAAGATGGATGTCCAGTGAGGCTGCAGTGAATCCTGCTGGTTGGGGGCCCAGTGCACCCACAGCCTCTCACTGTTCCCCTTACCCCCACTGCCAGCAACAAGCCTTCCCCTAGCCAGGCCCCAGGAAGCCCAAATGTGCACACTTGGTGGGTGGGTGGGATATTCTGATAGCAGCCTCTACCTTAAACACTTTTTTGTTTTAATGGCAGGGCTGTGGATGGGTAAATGGCTAGGTATTTAAGGCACAGAGAGTGGCATTTCATAAAAATCCTCACACATTGCTATGGCAACTAAAACAGACTTTTCTGTCATTACCTGTAGGTCAGGGAGGTGCTGCTGGTCTTACAGAAGTCGTCTTCCCTTTAATGGGGGAAAGCTGTGTCTCCCTAAGGGCCATTCTGGTTTCTTGTCAAGCTCAGGAGCTGTTAGGCCTGGGTGGGACCCCATGAGAGTGGTGTGTGGGGAAGTCTGGAGGGGTTCGGAGGTCAGTGGTTGCCTCTGCCCGGGGCTGGTGTCTGATGGCCTTTGCTTTCCTCACAGTAATAACCAGAGATGGCGTATATATTCTTGACTTGGCGGCCAAGCTGGATGCCACAGCTGACTACATCTGCAAAGTGAAGTGGGGTGATCTAGAGTTCCCTCCTCCCTTTGGGCGGGAGGCTTACCCAGAGGTAAGGCTGGTTTGGGGAGGAGACAGAGGGTGAGGGGTTTGGGGAGAAGGTGACTAATTTCAGATGAGCATTTGGCCCCCCTTGTGGGTTGTATGTTTGGCAGGAAAGGAAGACCTAGAACCATTTAATTTTCTTCAAACCCCAGAGGAAGCAGGGTGGGAGTCAGCCAAGCCTCTGAATCCTGGCCAGAAATGCTTTTAGATTTCTCTCTCAATCAACCTCCTGGGTTCTTAACTTGTTATGTTGCTTCTCGATAATTCCAAGTGGCTCTCCCTAATCCTATAGGGGGAAGGTAGTTCTCTCTGCTGCTTGCTGAGAATTTTAATTGCTCCTTCCCATCCTATCCTCTGAGGTCCTCGCAACAGGATCAGGCCTGTTGATGCAACCCAGGCCATGGGAAGAGTCTGGGCTCGGGGGAGGGGGGCCTCTGATGAGCTTGCCACGCAGGTGCTGGGATCGGGAGTCGTGGTAGAAGCAGAGTGACCTAGTGAGGGTTGGGATTTGGGCAGAGGGCCAAGGACCTGAAGTCAGATGAAGGAGTTGTAAAGTGTCCGCAAGCGATGACTGTAGCCGTCGGTGGTTTTAGCACTTGAAGATGCCGTATGTTTTGTCCCAGGCACATAGGACCCTGAGCAACCCCTTCTTCCTGACCCTACTAAGGCAATTGTGACCTCTTCTTGTGTCTCCAAGGAAAGAGGAGGGGTCCTGGGATCTGGGACCTGGTGAAGGGGGCACTCCTGGGGCCCACCTGTTGCTCTCTGGTTCCTAGGAAGCCTATATTGCAGACCTGGATGCTAAAAGTGGGGCGAGCCTAAAGCTGACCTTGCTGAACCCCAAGGGGAGAATCTGGACCATGGTGGCTGGAGGTGGCGCCTCTGTCGTGTACAGGTAACTGGGGGCTGCTGAAGGGGCGGTGCCCAGGTTCACCCAGGGCCCACATGTGCATGGCCTGGATCTCAGTGCTTCTTCGGAGGGGCTCTCCAGTTTCTCAGAATGGCGCAGAGCAGGTGGACTCGTAGGGCTTCCCAGAGTGGCTCAGGGGCTCTAATGAGGGCTTACCCTGTACACAGTATCTCCTGCAACCTTCTTGTTTGCTTCAAAATAAAGTTATTTTTATTAGTTTTAATTCATATCATTAGTGATATGTGCTGTATGCAAAGGTACAACAAATGGAGGAAAGAACCAGAAAGTGAATGTTGCCTTGCTGTTCCCCCTCTGCCACTAGGTCAGCACAGTGAGTGCACTGCTGTGTGTCCTTCCAAGCATTTATTGCCCGTATGCGTATTCGTACTTGTACACTTTGTAGAAATAGTAGGATCATATTCTGTGCTGTTTACATAATTGGTAGTTTTTCACTTTGAGCACAGTAGACGTCTGCCCCTTTCTAGATCTGTAATCTGCCACATTCCTTTTCATGGCTGCATGGACTCTTCAGACTCTGGCTGAAGCAGTGTTACTTCTCCATTGGGCAGCCCAGCAGGAACTCCCGGAATGGGCAATTTAGTTTTGTGTCGGGAGGTGCCCCTTGTTCGTTTTACTTCCCATTGTCAGTCTAGGGCCCTACAGTGGCCCGGCTGGCAGAGGTCACTGCCCAGGAGAGTCTGGTGCAGCACAGTAAACCTTCAGGTGTGACTCTCCTGGGTCCGGAGGGTCCAGGGTCTGAGAAATAGGTTCCATAGACGGACTTCAGGGCTTTGGGGGTGACTGCATGTCCTCCTGGACACCAGGCTGCCACTCTTTGCCGCTGGAGTCAGAGCCAGCACTGACTACCATGTCTCCCCGGCAGCGACACCATCTGTGATCTGGGGGGTGTTGATGAGCTGGCGAACTACGGGGAGTACTCAGGCGCCCCCAGTGAGCAGCAGACCTATGACTATGCCAAGACTATCCTCTCCCTCATGACCCGTGAGAAGCACCCAGATGGTGAGACATACATGCTCCCTCCCCAGGGTGGCCCGTGTGCTGGTGTGGGGACAGATTTGGACTAGGAGGCACTCAGGTGGTGACCTTGGTCCTTTGCAAGCTGGGGCTAGTCATTTAGCTTCTGGGCCTTTGTTTCCCCATCTGCCCAGTGGGCTCTGGGAGGGCAAGGAGGTGGTGTGTGCACAAAGCCACATGAGCAGGTGTGGTGGCAGCGACTCGCTCTGATGGACTGCAATAAACTCAGCTCAGTGGCCCACCTACACATTGTTCACCCAGGCTGTGCAAGTCCCCGCTTCCCTTTACTACCTGTCCAGCCTTTGGGGACTACACATAACAGTTCCCTCCCTTGAGTCAGATAATCTGACATTCCCACCAGGAGTATCCAGAAAACAAGTTGGGTTTCTGATGCCAACTAGGAATGCTGTAGAGATAATGTGAGTTTGGATTAACCACCTGCATGTAGGTAATGGAGAGTCAAGCTGATATTTCTGAACAGGTATCAGGAGAAACAGGCTGCCCCACCCCACCTCTGCACTGATTCCTCCGAGCAGTGGGGGACCCTTGCTCAGAGTGGGGGGAGCTCCCTCAGGTGGATTTCTGTTAAGATGCTCAAGTCTACTTTTCTAACTCCTTTTTTTGTTTCTCTTACTGCAAACCCAGGCAAGATCCTCATCATTGGAGGCAGCATTGCAAACTTCACCAATGTGGCTGCCACATTCAAGGTAACCAGCTTCAGGGAATAACACAGTTTCTGGGGAATGTGGGCTTGGGGGAAGTGGGGAAGGAAGGTTTCTGAAAACTAGGTGTGAGATAAGCAGGCCCCCATGAGCTACCTAGTCTAGGTAAGGGCTCTTGATCCAGGTTTCTTTATTGGGGGTGAAGAAGACACTGGAATTGATCTGGGTCTTCTCCAAAAGGTAAAAATAAGGGAAGTGTTTTGATTATCTGGGGTTCTTGCTCATCCATCCTGTGCATGGGTCAGAGACATGGGCTCACAGTTGAAAGCATGACTGCTTGTCAAGAGGGATGACAGTTAACATGTTTTGAGAGTCATCCCCTTCAAAGCAGCCATCCCAGGAGGCCGTTTATTATTCTGTACTGTCAGATGCTCAGTGAGGCAGTTCAAGAATGTCCACCATCTTGTAGTTCCAGTTAAGTTTTGAGAATAATGAATAAATGTCAACCTTGAATGCCTGAGCTCTCAAGAAGTAGGGAACTGGGCCTCACCAGTCTTGCCTAAAACAGGGTCTCCCTAATTGGATCTGATTCAATAGAAAAATTTAAAGAGATGAATCTTGACAGCTCTATTTTATGTTCTGAGCAACCCTTTGAGAAAGGCAGCAGGAATTGTCTGTAGAGCTTCCAGTGAAATGCCTTGGGTGGTAGAAATTAGGCTCCTGGCCCAGTAATTATCCTCTGTCCTGTGAGACCAAACTGGTACACACCTGCCCATCCTCCTGTGTTTCCAAAGTTGATACCCATTGCAAGGGTTGGTCCCCTATTCACTTCAAGAAGCTTTTGTAGAACTTTGGCATTTAAGTAGACTATATCCTGGTACCTCTCAGAACTCTTGCATAGGACCCCGGCATACTCCCTCCCCATCCCATGTTGCAGTAAGAGAAGGCAAGAAAGACTGTAGATGGGGACAAAAGAGAGACCAGCAAAGGCCCACTGACTCCATACGTTGAGGGTGTCACTGCCAGATACCCAGACAGTCCCCTCAGCAACATTATAAGTGACCACTTGTCCTAGGCCTTTGGTTGCTAATGTGTAGTCCAGTCCACACTGGGAAAGTTCTTGACTTGGTGGCGCCTGCCATGCTTCACGAGGAGCAGCCCTTGTTCTATACACCTTGGTACGTCTGCTTATATGAATAACTGACTTATGGCTGCCTTGTTTTTAGTCATGTCTGTCATCCATTTGTGCTTCCAGGGCATCGTGAGAGCAATTCGAGATTACCAGGGTCCCCTGAAGGAGCATGAGGTCACGATTTTTGTCCGAAGAGGTGGCCCCAACTATCAGGAGGGCTTACGGGTGATGGGAGAAGTCGGTAAGAGGGGGGGCTTTTTCTCCCTCCCCCTTTCCTTTCTGGCTGTGCAGCTGCCTCTGCTTCTACCGTCTGCCCTCCCCTGACAAAGCACCCAACCTAAACTTCAGAGTGGGCAGTAAAGCATTTTCACTTAGCTGTTCATGGAACAAATATCGCAGAACCTGCTGTGCTGGGCACTGGGGTTATATCCACATAATCGATGGCTGAGTAGGTTGACTGTAATGTCGGGTTGTGCAAAGTGCCATGGAGGAAAACAGTGAAGGCATAGAGTATGTGGGAGAGGATGGGGCCAGTTTTAAATGGGGTGACCAGAAAAGGTGACATTTAAGTAAATAGCTGGAGGAGAGAAGGGAGCAGCTCAGTGGTGGCTGTCTGCAGAGGAGAGGGCAAGGTCCAGGGCCCTGAAGTGGGAGCATGCTGGGACCAGAAGGGAGGGCCGGGGGAGCAAGGGGCAGGGTGTTGGGAGATGGGGACAGAGGGGCAGTGGGAGCACACACGAGGCACTGGTACAGGTCCCAGGGAGCAATTGGCTGTGGCCCTGGGCTGGCAGGCACTGGAAGACTTTGAGAGAGTAACTCAATTTGACTTGGATTTGAAAGGGTTATTTTGGCCACTGGCAGCCAGGGTAGGAGCAGAGAGACCATGAGGAGGCTACACAGAGCAGTGGCCTGGACTGAGGGCAGGGGTGGAGGGAGATGTGATGAGCAGTCAGGTCCTGGCCACTGATGGCCTGGATGCTGCGGGTGCAGGACGGGGAAGGGTCCGGTAGCTGGCAGAACAGGAGAGCTGCCCTGTGAGGAGATGGGAGAGGAGAGGGTGTGGCATTCATTTTGGCTTCCTTTTTGCCTTCCACATTTTGAGTGTCTCCTGCAGGCTCATGAGTCTTCAGACTCAGAGCTGTCAAGAAGTTGAGGACCACATCTCGTCAGTCAGGACTAAAATACTAAAATCGGGTCTCCCTAAATTGACCTGATTGAACCTGAACCACATGTGATCAGGAAAGGGCAGCCTCTGTTGCTAAGAGCAGTCATGTGTGGGGCAGGGGTTCATGGGAAGTGCCAGAGGGGT
The DNA here is from genome assembly GCF_040802235.1 of Manis javanica. Taxonomy (NCBI): domain Eukaryota; kingdom Metazoa; phylum Chordata; class Mammalia; order Pholidota; family Manidae; genus Manis; species Manis javanica. The sequence goes on along the minus strand of NC_133159.1, from coordinate 160,961,121 downwards.
GTCAGATACAAGATGCTCTTCTGAGTGAGTGTGCCCTCTGATTGGAGAGACAGAAGTGTTCCATCCTCCCATTTTCCATGGCAAACGCGCAACCCACCTAAATCACTTGACATGGTACCAAGTCCTAGTTTTCACCTCAAACTGAGTGCCTCCCTCAGGCTCAGCCTTTGGGGCAACACAGTGAATGTTACTCAGCCATCAAACTCAGGACATTCAACAAGCAAATGGGCTGGAGATGATGCTTCCAGATGGGGAGCTATACAGTGAGGCAGTCGAGTGAGGAAGTCAGGGAAGGCCTTTCTCCAGAGGTGGCACTGGAGTGTAACTGAGTGATGAGTGATACTTTGTGCAAAGGAAGGAAAGGGGCCACAGGCCTGGGGTGATGTGTGCGGGGTGTTTAGGAACAGTGGCCAGGCCAGGGAGGCTGGAGTGTGGTGACCGCAGATGCTGAGGGTGAGGGCTCACGGGCCAGGGTCCAGGGTGTGGATGGAAGGGGTGTGGTCTCTGGCAATGCAGTGGCCATCTGAGAGTGTCAGTAAAGCTGTTTCTTACTCTTATTAGCAGGTTGTCTGTACGAAAATTTGTTTGGTGGTGATAATGTGGCAGTTGGTTTATCCTGGATAATTGCACAGAAAGCTCCAGACATCAGGCTGGGCTCTGTAGGACGTTGCAAAGTCATGAGAATTTGGGCACCACTTTAAAGACTTGAATGATGGGTTTTGTTCCTTCCCTCACAGGGAAGACCACTGGGATCCCCATCCATGTCTTTGGCACCGAGACTCATATGACGGCCATTGTGGGCATGGCCCTGGGCCACCGGCCCATCCCCCACCAGCCTCCCACAGCAGCCCACACTGCAAACTTCCTCCTCAATGCCAGTGGGAGCACATCGGTAGGTGCTGGCTGTCCTCTGCCTGAAAGCCTGACATGTCGTCATTGTCACTCCCACTTCCCCCACCCCAGAACAGCTTGCCCCTCCTCTGTCCCTAGCCATCTGAGGGCAGCTGGGGAACAGGAGGGAAGGTAGCACCTGGTTAGTTTCTGTATCTCTGCCAGGTTTTTTTCTGTCCTAGTTAAGGTAGTGTAATGGAAAATCAAGGGGTTTTACATCAGACCTGAGTTCAAATCCTGCCGAGAGTGGGACGTTAGCAAGTGTTATACCCGCTCAGAGCTTCAGTTTGCTCGTTTGTAGCACAAGTACGATCCTAATTCCCATCTCAGGGCTGTCAGAACAGTACTTCAGGAAGCAGCTTATAAAGAACAGTGCTGTGCATAGTTCTTGCTACCTGGTTTCTTTGGGGCCTTAGGGACCAGTGGCATTTTTTTCCCCTGCTGCTACCTCTGATGCGCGCTGTCTTCTTATTCCACCCCAGACTCCAGCCCCCAGCAGGACGGCATCTTTTTCTGAGTCTCGGACTGATGAGGTGGCTCCTGCAAAGAAGGCCAAGCCAGCCATGCCACAAGGTGACTTCCAGGGGTTTCAGGCTCCCCGCTCCCCTGCTTTCCCTGGCCCCGCTGGGCCAGCAGAGGCGGTGGAAGACGGTGTAGACTTTGCCCTGAGCATAGGCATGATGCGTGGGGTGGGAAAGGGCAAGGGCCTTCCCCTTGGGCTCTCCTGGTGCTGTGGGTGGGTCACCTTCCTCCCCACTGTCTTCTCTTCCACCCCCTTACTTCCTGTCAGGGTGCATGAGCTGGGCAGGAAGGCTGTGGAGGAGACAGGCCTACAGAAGTGCCTGGGAAAGCTCTGGGAAGAATCTGGGAAGGTTTCTTAGATTTTCTTAATTGGAGAGCAGGAACCCAGAGCTCAGGATGGCAGAGCAAGCTCCCCTAACAGTAGTTCCCCCACCCCATCATCCTGGGGCTTTGAAAAAGACACTCCTTTCCTGCAAGCCCCCCAAAAGAACACACACCATCCACTGGCCCTTCTGTACTCTGCCTGCTTGTCTCTGTCCTCATTCATCCAAGACGTGATCTTTGCCAGCTAGCCCTTAACAACAAGCATTAGATAACCAGTGTTAGTTAACACGGGGCTCATGTGGCCTGTGCAGTCTCTTCTTAGTCACCCTACCTTAAAGCATTTTGTGAAAAAGCAATACTGGCTCCAGGCACTCACATTTGGAAGCCACTTCCCTGTAATCCCCAGACCAGCAGCTTTGCCCGCACTGACAGGTGCAACCCCACACTGACCTAACACAGTACTGTGCTACATGAGGACAAAACATGATTGGCACTAGGAGGGTGGGACTGGGCTGGCCGTCCCTCCATCCCTCCACAGGGCCTAGGGGACTTTGGTGTTCACACCCTCCAAGCTGTCATGACCCTGCTTCACTGCCCCCTTGTTCCTTTGCTCTTTCTTGTTTCTTCTGTGCTGATCAGCTCTCTCCCCTCTTCTGCTGGTTTTCCTTCTGTCTGTTGTGAAATAGAGACAGTGAGGGTGTAAGGCCTACAGGGCTTGTCCATGGGTCCCTTCCTTGTCCCCACCGTTCCCCTCCCAAGCCTCCAGCCAGCAGGTCACTCAGTTGCCTTGGTCATTTTCTTTGACAGATTCTGTCCCAAGTCCAAGATCCCTGCAAGGTAGGATTACGGCGCCCTGCCTCAGCTCCTGTGTGGCTTTGTTAGCGGGGTGCAGTCTTGCCGTCTGCTTTGTTTCCCTGCCAAGTCCTAGTCTTCACTGTCCCTCCCTTCTCACCCCTGCGTAGTTCCTGCCACCACTCAGCGCTCTCCTGGCCGCGTGGCTGGCTCTGGCTCTGGCTCTGGCTCTGGCTCTGCACCGGGGGTGGGACTGAGAGCACAAAAGGAGCAAGAGTCAGGCCCATGGCCTGGAGAGTGCAGTGGTGCAGAGGAGGGGGGTCATCCTGGGAAGAAGGGAGCCGAGCCGTGGAGACTGAAGGGGGTGGGGCAGAGAGTAGTGGGTGAGGACCACTGCTCTGATTCCTGGCTATCTCTCGCGTTGTCTTCATTTTCTTACTTCTCCCCCTCAGCCTTACTACTGCTGACTTCATTCCCGAGTCCCCAGTACCAGGGACAAGTTTAGATTTCTCTGGGATTTGCGGGCAAGACAGGGTAGAGCAATAGAAAACCCAGAAGGGTATGTACCAGTTCTGTCATGGGCTTTGGTTCATGAGGTCACTGTTTACAAGGGACATTTCTGTGCGGCTCATGCAAGCTCGTGTACGCTTGAACACACATTCATCTATTGACCAAGGCAATAGATTCATGGGTTCGAAGCATTAGGGCTTTAACTTTCTGACATTCAACAGCTGTGGGAAGTTTCACCCTGGGGAAAGGGGAGTCTTTTGGTAATACTCTGACCCTTTGCTAAAGGGAGGGGAAGGAGTTACTAGGCTAAGTCACAGATACCTCAGAGAGGCCAGCAGTGCAGCCCTTTGACTATCTGTCTTTAATTCCTACATTTTCTTCTGTCTCTGGCAAGATCCACGTTACCTACAAGACCACACCTGAGGCCTGAGGCTGAGGCCTCTGGAGAGAATGGCCCCTCTGTTCTGCAGAGAGCTCTTTCAGCCCAGGGGAGGGTTCATCTCACTGTCAGTCCCAGGGCTGGCACTGTGGGGGAGTGGCGTGGGGGTCCTCCCTGCTGCTGGCGGGCTGAGGAGCTTTCTTTGGCTTGCCTTCTCTGTGCTTAAGGAGGTGTGTGCTACTTCTTGCCTCTTTTGTGCTGCCGGTGAGGGTAGGTGTGTAGAGAACCCGGCTTTGTCCTGTTTCAGTCCTGTAGCCTCTTGGGTTGGGAGTTGTGTGTGTGTGTGTGTGTGTACACACTGACATTTGGTCTCGCCTGCGAAGGTAGAGTGGTGGGGTCACCCTGGCTTATTTTCCTCCCCCTCAGTTGCACAACTGAGCTGCTGCTTAAGCTAGTACATAATCCTTGCTCTGATGCTAGCTGACCTAGGATCTCTGTCATTTGGCATCTCCGGGCTTCAATTTCATGGGACAGGGAAGGAGGAAACTGGATTAGGTGGCTTCCTTTGTTTTATGATTCATGTCTCATTGGAACCCAGATGGGACTGGGTGACAGTAAATCTCAGGTATTTGCAGCATCAGGAGCCTTCAGTCCTGAGACGCCTCCAGCTGCGGTGATGTGCAGGCCTGTGTAGGGATGAGAACCCTACATGCCTTGGGGAGGTGATCTCTTACATTTATTTAATCAGACCTTTGACTTGGTTAGCCAAGCCTGCATTAGCACACTAGGCTAATTGATACCAGATACCACTGAGCTCGACATTGTTTCCCTGGGGAGCTGCACGCCTCCCTTGAGGACTGCTTTCCTCCAGCAGGACCTATGGGGAAGGGAGGGTCAGGTCCCCTGCCTGCAGGGTGGCAGAGGGGCCTTTCCCATCAGGCTGAGAAATGCACTTCTGACAGCTTCTCTCTCTTCCTTTGTCCCTCACCCCTCCCTGCCCACTGGAGAGCCAGTGCGGGAGCCCTGTTCTGAGCAGGAACAGGCCACCTGGCAGGGAAGGACAGGAGAGATAGCAGAGGTATGATGGGGGTGCCAGAGCCCAGACTCAGCCTCGGTTAGAGATAAGGCTGCAGCAGTCTCTTCACTGGACCTACACTGGCCGAGAATTGTGAGAATTCAGATCCTGACCCAAACTGGGTTACGCCTGGATTTAGAGGTGACGATTGCTGGGGCATTGTTTTAAAGTCCTGTGGCCACCAAAATTGGGAGTGCTTAACATTTTTTCCCAAGGACTTTAAGAATAATTTATGAAGCCTCCATTTGCATATAAACAGGAGCTGATTTTGTACCTTTCCTGTGAGATTGAGCAGGTCTTACAGGAATTCTGTGCCAGTGGGCCCGTTCTCTCTGCTCAGGGAGTCTTTTCTGTCTGTTGCTGAGCTGTTTACCAGCCAGGCAGGTCCTTTTCACTGTTTTCTACCACCTCTTCCAGAGAACTCGGGGCACCTCTTATCAGTTTCTCAGATTTCCATCCTCTGGATGTTCCTTTGCAGTTTTGATGAGCTGCCTTCCCTGAGCTGGGGCGTGGAAGGGTCCGGCAGGTAGCCCCCGCTGGTCTCCGGGCGTATCTGTTCTGGGTGCACTCGCTATGTCTTTGCCCACCAGGAAAGAGCGCCACCCTCTTCAGCTGCCACACCAAAGCCATCGTGTGGGGCATGCAGACGCGGGCTGTGCAGGGTATGCTGGACTTCGACTACGTCTGCTCCCGAGATGAGCCCTCGGTGGCTGCCATGGTCTACCCCTTCACGTGAGTCACACTGCAGCAGGGAGGCTGGAGATGGCTGCCACGCTGGATCTCACGAAGACAGAGCTTGGGGAGTCAGCTGGATTACCCTTTTTGCTGGGCAATCCATATTCCTGGGGGATCCTTTCCCTCAGAAGGGGAGTCTTTGAGGGCAGAGATCCTGCCTTTCCACCTTCTAGATAAAGCTTCTCCTGCTGGTTTACCCCTCCCGGCCCTGACAGGTTGGGGCTGCCCTGACCCCTCCTCTGCCTTCCTTGCAGTGGGGACCATAAGCAGAAGTTTTACTGGGGTCACAAGGAGATTCTGATCCCTGTCTTCAAGAACATGGCTGATGCCATGAAGAAACACCCAGAGGTAGATGTGCTGATCAACTTCGCCTCCCTCCGCTCAGCCTACGACAGCACCATCGAGACCATGAATTATGCACAGGTAGTCACTGGGGCCAGGCTGATGGGGAGCAGGAATGCCCCTGAATGGTGCCCCTGTCACTGCCTTCTGGGACAGAGGGCTTGGGATTCGGGACTGCTGGTGAAGGGTGAAAGTGGTTGGAGACACTTGCTATTCAAAAGACAGGGTAGTAACCCAGGGCTGGTGGGCTGGGTAGGGCTGCTACCAAGAGTCAATCAAGGTCATCTGCCCCCACCAGATTCTCTGTGTTTGCAAAGATGTCTTTAAAAAGAGAATCAAATGTATTTTCTTTTCTGTTATAAAATTATCGCATGTTTATAATTGGAAATAAATACCTTAAGTCTCAATTCCCAGAAACTCGGTGGCTGACATTTGACTATATCCTTATCCACATCCTTTTCTGTATTTCAACAGGTGGAATGATACCATATATAACTATTTTATAATCCGTTTTCTTCAGTTACTGTTTCAGTAAATTTTGGCAGCACCAGTTTCACTTTTTCAAGTCTTGGGGTGAACATCTTGGATTGACATTTGCAGATATCCTTAATTATTTCCCCAGCATGAGTGTCTAGAAGTCAACCTGCTGCATCAGATGTACAGGTTGCAAAGCCTTTGATCTGTCCTGCCTAGGTGCCCTCCAGAAAAGCTGTGTGGATGTAAACTCCCATCACTGGCTTGAAAATGGCTTTTCCCTGTACCCTCACCAACACTGAATGTATGGATTTAAAAAAAACATATATTTGACACAGTGCTAGACATTCTATTTAACTTGCATATCTGTGATTATTAACTGTAGCCATGGCCTCATAGACACCATCCCATCCCCGACCAGGGACCTGAAGCCCCCCCGCCAGGAGTTAAAAATCCAAGTATAGCTTTGACTCCTCAAAAACTTAACTACTAATAGCCTACAGTTGATTTTATGGTAGTAAATAAATGATCAGACAGACTCGATATCTACATATATTTTATGCATTCATGACATATCTAGCTTTTCTTTATTCTTTTCGATATTTCTAGGCTATGCAATTCTAATATGAGTTATTTTTAATTTGTCCCAAATCTCAAAAAAAATTTCCAGTATATTTATTGAAAAAACATCTACACATAAATGGACCCACAGAGTTCAAACCTGTGTATTGTTTAAGGGGCAGCTATAGTTAAGGTTTTGGGAAATATTTGCTTCTGCTTGGTTACCTGTGGTGTTAACCAGTGGGGATCAGTTTGGGGTGTCCCTACCTCTGGGAGAGATTTGGAGTGATCAGAGGCAAAAAGTTAACAGGGAAGGTCTGTTCTTATCCTATAGATCCGGACAATCGCCATCATAGCTGAAGGCATCCCAGAGGCCTTCACGAGGAAGCTGATCAAGAAGGCAGATCAGAAGGGAGTGACCATCATTGGACCTGCTACTGTGAGTGTCCCTTCTGGAGAGCCTTTTTAAGTTCAAGGCCATCTTATAAAGTTCTGGGCCCTCAGGAAGCCCACTTACTCTCTTCTGTCTTCCTCTAAGTTGGGAGGATTTAGAGAGTACCTTTTGAAAGTCAGGCTGTCCATATCCAGTTAATTTGTTAAAGGGCTCTCTCTAGTCCATATCACCTTTATAATTTCAAGGGGCTAATGCAAAGATTTTTTTTATTTTAAGCTTTTGTCCACTCTCATATAACCATGGCATAGTCTATGATTATTCCTTTAACTATAAGCCAAAGAAAAATCTACCTGGAGGCTTTATTTACCCAAAGGTATTCACAAAAGAAGAAATTGACCTGTGAATATTATTGTATTATTTGTTTTTACATAGTTGTTGCATTAAAAATTTGTCTGAAGTCATTATTGAATTAAGCAAGGGAACTTTCACCTCAGAGGCAGGGATGATTTTGAGCAGAGGCACACCTACTTTGTACACCTTTACTGGGTACTGTCTCCCAGTAGAGCAAAGGAGGTGATTTAACCCTGAGTATGTATATCTGAAACCGCAGTAATAAGCTAGGTTTTACAAAGAAGGCTCTCTTTTTTTTTTTTCTGTGTAATCTCTTGAGGGAGAGAAGAGCTTCTTCCCAAGCAGGAAACCCAACGTACAGGTGTTAGTTCTCTTGGCCGTTTTCCCCAGCCTGGCCAGAGTGGGTTGGGCAGATAATACTGGGCTTTGTGATTCTCCTGAGCTCTGTGGTCAGGAGCGCGTCCCTCCTCCCTGACAGCCGTCCTTGCGCCTGCAGGTTGGAGGCATCAAGCCTGGGTGCTTTAAGATTGGGAATACAGGTGGGATGCTGGACAACATCCTGGCCTCCAAGCTGTACCGCCCTGGCAGTGTGGCCTACGTTTCACGTTCGGGGGGCATGTCCAACGAGCTCAACAACATCATCTCTCGGACCACGGACGGTGTCTATGAGGGTGTGGCCATTGGTGGAGACAGGTGATTGGCTGGGGTGCCTGAGTGTGGCAGGCTGGGAGATGGGGGCACTGGATCCTCCAGTCTGCTCCCTGCCGCCGAGTTCCAGGCCAATGGGACTGTTGTTTAAGTCTATAAAATGGGGCATCTCTACTCTGTCTCAGGACTAACATGACCATAGAATCAGAAAATACAGGGAGAGGTGTTTTTAAAAGGTATTCGGGTTTTAGGGGTAATTCTGTTTGTTGTCTGAGTTGTGACCATAGGGAGGCAGCAGAGTGCAGTGGTTTGCAAGACCCCTTCTGAAATCAGACTAATTCAAATCCTAGTTTCCTGGCTTACCAGGGGGCTGTCCTGGGCAGGTTACTTACCCCCCACAGATCTCCATCGTCCCTACAGGTCAAATGGGAACATAACAACACCCACCTAGTGGGGTTGCTGGGAGGATTAAATGAGGTAATATACACATAAAGCAGCTAACAGGGCCTGGCACTTAGGAAGTACCCAGTAAACGTTAATTGTAGTCCTTATCAGTGATAGGAAAATCTCTTTTCCTTTACCCCCTACTGGTGCCACACTCCTGGCCACAAATGTGTGTGTGTTAGTGGGGTGGTTCCCATGCTCAGCAACTCTCTAAGTCTCTGCAGACAGCACCTGCATAGGCATCCTACAGCTCAACTCCATTGTGCCACTGTCTACCTGGACATAGCATCAGATCCCACAAGTTAAGGGCTCAGTCCCATAAGACGCCCCCCCAGCTGCAGATGTCATTTCCAAGTCTGAGCTTCTGGTACTCCTGAGCGACTAGCTGTGAACTGAGGGATTCCACAACCCCCTCCTTGGTTTGATAATTTGCTAGAATGACTCACAGACTCAGGAAAAGTTTACTTACTAGTTTACAAGTTTATTATAAAGGAACAACCAGATGGAAGAGATGCATAGGGCAGGGTGTGGGGGGGTAATATGGTGAGCTTCCATGCCCTCTGGGCATATCACCTGCCCAGCACCTGAGTGTGTTCACCAAGCCAGAAGCTCCCCAAACCCCCTTCTTTAGGGACTTCTGTGGAGGCTTCATCATATAGGCATGATTGAATATTGATTCAATCATGAATTAATAGATGGGGGGGGTGGAGTTGAAAATCCCAAGCTTCTAATCATGGATACGTCTTTCTGATGTCCATCCCGCATCCAGGAGCTCTGCAGGAGCCCACCCAGACTTGCCTCATTAGAACAAAAGACACTTGTATCACCCAGGAAATTCCAAGGAATTTAGGAGCCCTGTGTTAGATGCTTTTGTCACCCTCGTTGCTTAGGATTACAAGGGTTTTAGTAGCTCTGTGACAGGAATGGGGGTCAGGAACCAAATACATATTTCTTATTATTTTATCAGTAGTGTTCTCATTATTTTTGTTAGTGGCAGCACTGATCAGTAGGTTATCAATAGTGTTTTAGCTTAGAGTAATGCCTGGTACTTAATACTATGATAAGTGTTAGCTATCGCTATTTTTTATTATTACTTATACTATTACTACTGCCTACTATTACTATGAACTACTGTTTATTACTATTGTTATTACTGTTACTACTGTTAGACTCAGAACAACAAGCTGTTGGGAGAGTGAGTCACCTTGACAATCCCCCTAAGCTCTCCCAAATCATGTCAGATGGAATTCCTAGGGGAGGAAGGACTTCAGGGTGTGACCTGGCGCATCCTAGTCCCTGGGTGTTGCCTGACAAAGGGCTCCTCGTCACGTAAGTCTGGGCGTTATTGCAAGTTATACTGCCTTCCTGGGATTTATAATGCTCTTGTGCATATCAAAAGTCCATGAAGATCATCAGAGAGGTCTCCTCAGTCTTAATGCTTTTGCAAACTCATGTGATAGTAGGAAAAGAAAAACTTTATATAGACGTCCTTGCAGTAGTCTGCCATCCTGGGATATTGTTTGGTTCATTGTATTACCTGTTGCTGGGATAAAAAAAAAAATCCCCCAAAACAAAGTGGCTTCAAACAACAATAAACATTTATCCTCATGGGTTCTGTGGGTCAGGATTGAGGAGTAGCTTGATAAGGCAATTCTGGCTTGTTGATGGTGGGGTGGAAGGGGTCTTGTAAGGTTGCAGTCAGAGGTGAGCAGGGCTGCACCAGTGAAGGTTTACCTGTGGTTGGCGGCTGCTCTTACACGTGGCTGATAAGGTGTTCTCTGTGGGCTTCTTAAGAGAGTCCCAGGCAGAAGCTATTCTTTTTATAGCCCCTTGTTGGAAGTCAGTGTCATAGAATCACTTCTGTTCACATTTTGAAATTGAAACTAATCATTAGGTCTGACCTATATGCAAGAGGAGAGATGTGAGGTTCCACCTTTTTCAAAGAAGTTGTGGCCATATTTCAAAGCCACCACATGCGCTCTCCAGACATCTCTTACTGCCGCATAAAGCTCTGCGCTTATTAATTCCTCTTCCTTCCTTTCTCTTGTGCTCCATTTGCTAACCGCCCTTTAATCCTGAGGCGTCTCTGGACCCTCGCTGGGCATCCACACTCATGAAAAACCTCACAGTATTCCTAGTACAAGCGTGCTTCCCACACATACACACACACCTCCACAAGCCGCCTCCTCATCCTGTATGTTCTCCCTGCTCTCACCAGGTACCCTGGCTCAACATTTATGGATCATGTGTTACGTTACCAGGACACTCCAGGAGTCAAAATGATCGTGGTTCTTGGAGAGGTAAGTGAATTTTAAAAAAAGCTTTTTTTCGTTTCTCTCATTGTAGAAGTACTGCATAAGCTCAGTTTTTAGGAATTCATACATTTTGGTACTCCTACTGCCTTGACTCTGGGACTTAGAGGTTGTCATTGTTGATACTGCCGTGTTCCTGAAAAAGGAATTCTTGCCTTTCAGTGGCACAAGATGTTTTAGTGTCAATAAAGGAGAAGCTTTGTGCTGGTTAGCCATGTTTTTACCGGGTGGGCTAGATAGCTGGAGTAAAAAGTGCATTTTTTAAATTTGGTGGGAGAGTTCTGTAACCTCATCCCTTGCTCGTGCCTCTGATCAGGTCTGATCCTAAATCATCTTGTACCTTAGATCAGGAAAGGGGAGTCCCAGGGGCTCGCTGAGGATACCCAGTGTCCCTTTCCAATGCTTCCTTGCATCCAATCTCAATCTTACGGTGTATTATTTGGCCAAAGCCCAGGTCCCCTCATTTTCTAGCCAAGTTGTAACTCAAAAGACACCTGATGGTTATGGCCACTGCCTGACTTGGGACAGATTTCCCTGCTGGTGGTGCTGCTCTAGGAGTAACCTGGGGTGCTGGGGGGTTCTGTTAACCTGTGGCCTTTTCCTTGTTCTCTTGTCCCTGGCAGATAGGGGGCACTGAGGAATATAAGATCTGCCGGGGCATCAAGGAAGGCCGCATCACCAAGCCCGTGGTTTGCTGGTGCATCGGGACCTGTGCCACCATGTTCTCCTCCGAGGTACAGCCAGGACAGGCCACTCCCAGACAGGGAGGCTGAGAAGGGGCAGTTGAAGTGAACCACGTGGTCCTCCTGCTGAGAAGCTAGTTCCTTCGATACATGTTTATCACTTGCTCTGTTCCTACAAGATCCAGCCAGGGCCCTGCTCTGTAGGAGCTTACATCCATTTGGAAGAGACAAACTCACCAGCAGATTAAGGCTAGAACAAGGCTCTGAGTCCCTACTCAGAATGGGGAGCAATCTACTGTTTGGAGGAATTGATGAAAGGGCTTCACAGAGAAGGTGATGTTTGAACTGCATCTTGACAGACTAGATGGAGTTTGCTGATCAAAAGCTAAGCCGAGGAGGGAGAGAACACACCCCAGGTGGAGAGCTGGGGGGTAGGTGGTGAGAAGTTTGTGTAGGGAGAGGCTGCAGAAGAAAGCAGAGTTTGCTCTGGACATGTGTACCTGATGTGATGCATGGGAACATACCGGAAGGCATATGTAAGTGCAGCATGGGAGACATGTAATAGAAGTGACATAAACACTCTGAGCTATCTGTCTCCTGCTGGGAATAAGCCAGTCTTCAGCCCATCCTCCAGCTAAGAGTCCTCTGTCTCAAAGATGGCCCCTCCAGGGATAATGAAGCCAAGGACACAAGCACTTATCACCGATACATTCATCAATAGCTGACCAGGTGCTGAGTGTAAGGCTTTGTCCTCATGCCTGTGAAGACAAAACTTGGCCATCAAGGCTTCCTTCAATAATAATAATCCCTACACTTAATCCCTTAATTCTTACTACCAGTAGGCCTGTCATGCTACTTTTTCTCCCTAGAATGCTTGCCTTTCCCCCTTCAGATACTTGCCCACCTCAAAGTGGCGGTATTTGTCCAACTGAAAGATGTACCTCTCCTTTGAGCCAGCAATTCTCATTTCTGTAAAGTTACTCTGTGGGTGTGTATGCAGAAATGTGTCAGTCTGTGTACAAGCATACTCACTGCAGTGATGTAATGGCAAAAAATGGAAACAGCGTCATTACAAGTCAGGAGGGGACTGTGTCACCATGGCACGACCATATAATGGAAAATCAGGCAGGCAGGCAGAAGAATGAGGTGGTTGTTGATATTCATATAGAAAGAGTTTAAGTTGTGTTAAGTCAAAGGAAGGGCAGGATGCAGTAAATGCTCATAATATGATTTTGTGTAAGTATGAACTGTGTGTGTGTGTGTGTGTGTATGTGTTAGTTCTTTTCCATATAAAAAACACCGTTAGGGGTGAGCACTACTTCCCAAGGCTTTAGAAGCAGTTCTTGGTGGATCTACACAACCAGGCAAGTCATTTAGCCTCTCTGCCTCAGTTTCCTGAGCTGTAAAATGGGGATGATGCCGTTGTGTGGCTTACATAAGAAAGTAACTGTAAAGATAATGGCACATTTAGGTCTTAGCAACTGTTGGTTTCCATTCTTCCATCCACTTATTCCATGAAGCTGTTCCTGATACTCTTTCTTCTTGGCTGCTCTTCCTCCACCTCAGTAGTCAAAAATAATGCCTCCTCTGCCTCCATTGTTTCTCTTAAACACATTTGCATTACCAGCCCTCCACCTCCCCACCCCGACTACGTGAGGGCATCACCTTTCTCTCTGTGTCTGGCCCGGTACTCATCATCACTCCCTGGGTAGGGCAGGTCCTCAAGGTGTTTTTCAATGGATTTTTTAAAAACTATGAAGTTTCAAGCATATGCAAATGTAGACTAGTACAGCGACTGCCCAGTAGAACAGTGACAGGTCACATGACCTTGCAGAACATTCTGCCTTGTAGAGAAACTGAGATAGCACACAACAAAATCTCCATCTATCAGCACGCTGAGACAGCTCCTCAGGAAAGCTGACTTAAGCCTTAGGGGATGAGAGTAGAGACAAGGGGGTATCGGCAAGCTGGCATTTTTCAGAAGTATGTTCCACGGAGCACAAGTGCTGCAGTGATGGCCCACAAAACTGACAGAAACCAACCAACCAAGCGGGAGTTTCTGTATGCTACGACCATGCAATATAAACTGTCTTCCTTTTTAAAATTTTGGTTTTTTGTTTTGAGAAACCTCAGAGTTAAAAAAATTTGCTTAACTTTCCTGAACCCAGCATTTTCTAAGTTTATGGGTGCAGAATCTCCCCTTCCCACCCGATCCACTGGCAACTGAGTCCTACAAAGAATGCATGGGGATCCCTCAGTTTTAAGACATGTGTTTCCAAGCTGTTGCTAACCAGAGCAGCTGTTGCTAACCTGACCTTTTCAACCCTTAAGGCCCCTTTTGTTATATGCAGTGATTAAGCACACAGTGAGAGGCCAAGGTACCTGGGTTCAAATGCTACTACATATTAGCTGTGTGGCCTCGGGCAAGTTACTTTACCCCTCTTGTGTGTCCAGTTCCTTTGTTATAGGAAAGCATGCTAGCTACTGAAAGATCAAATGAGTAAAACTCTTAGAAGAGCGCCTGGACATAGTGTTATTTAAACAGGTTAGATATTTCTTTTTTTTTTTTTGGTATCATTAATACACAATTACATGAGCAACATTGTGGTTAGTAGATTCCCCCCATTGTCAAGTCTCCCCGACATACCTCATTACAGTCACTGTCCATCAGTGTAGTAAGATGCTATAGAGTCACTACTTGTCTTCTCTGTGCTATACTGCCTTCCCCGTGCCCCTCCCCCTACATTATGTATGCTAATCATAATGTCCTTTATTCCCCTAATCCCTCCCTTTCTGCCCATCCTCCCCAGTCCCTTTCCCTTTGGTAACTGTTAGTTCATTCTTGGGTTCTGTGAGTCTGCTGCTGTTCTCTTCCTTCAGTTTTTCTTTGTTCTGATACTCCACATATGAGTGAAATCATTTGATACTTGTCTTTCTCCGCCTGGCTTTTTTCACTGAGCATAATGCCCTCTAGTTCCATCCATGTTGTTGCAAATGGTAGGATTTGTTTTCTTCTCATGACTGAATAGTATTCCATTGTGTATATGTACCACCTCTTCTTTATCTTCTTTATCAACTAGTTGCTATTCTCCATCCCCCTGACCACTGCCTGAAGGAAGCCCAGAAGAGGTGTTTGTGGAATTGGATGGCCAGGCTTCGTATCTTGCCTCCCATACACACCAGCTGTGTGACCTTGAATAAGCTCCTGAACTTCTCGGTGCCTCAGTTTCCTCATCTGTAAAACAGGAGTCATCCACTATATGTATTCCGTGAGCCTGCTTGAGGCCTGAATGAAGTGATTGATGTGGAGTGTTGAATGGGGTCCGTCTGTGATCAGTGCTGATGTTCCCAGGAGCCTTTGTTTTCTCTCTCTTGGGAATGGACGAGCCCTGTAGAGCCATTTCCCTTTGCCTTCCAGGTACAGTTCGGCCATGCTGGAGCTTGTGCCAACCAGGCCTCTGAAACTGCAGTAGCCAAGAACCAGGCTTTGAAGGAGGCAGGAGTGTTTGTGCCCCCGAGCTTTGATGAGCTTGGAGAAATTATCCAGTAAGTGGACCTTGGGGAGGATGCCAGCCTTCCCTTCCCTCTCCAGACCCCTCCTTAGGACAGCAGCCTCTTCAGCACAGAGGTGTCTGATACTCAGTCCCTCTCAGGTATCTAGCACAGCAGTACAGATAGTCCAAAATCTTTTCTTTTGAGTTTCCATTTTATTTAGTTTGTAGAAGCAGCAGTTGTAGGCCATTCAGACTTGTATTAAAACATGTTCAGTTTCTGAGCCTACCCACTTGGCCTGGCTATAAATGAGAGATGAGCATAGAAACATCTAGAAAGTGTCATCTCTAATTGAGTGAGAGAGTTTTTGGGTAACCTGTTGTCTCTTCCCATTCTGCCCCTTGGTCCTTCCTTGGCCTCCAGATTCAGCTTTCTTTCAAGCTGCATTTGGGAAGGGGAAGTTCTTGGCCAGAGCTTGTTTTGTTTAGTTCTCAGGAGCCCAGCTGGTGAGGTTAGCCACTGATGGGGGGTGTGGTACAGAGCTAGAGAGCCTGAGGAGCTGGGGTTAGATGGAGGAGCATTCTTGGGATGGCTTAGAGGAGCCCAGAAGAATAAAAGTGGATGTCTTTTCTCTCCCCTTCCTCTGCCTGCCAGGTCTGTGTATGAAGATCTTGTGGCCAAAGGGGTCATTGTACCTGCTCAGGAGGTGCCACCCCCAACAGTGCCGATGGACTACTCCTGGGCCCGAGTAGGTGCTGGGGGTGTCCCTACCCGTGTGGGCAAGGGAGGCTTGGGGGCTAAGGTGGTGGCTCTTGAGTTGATTCAGTACCAACCCCTGGAAACCAGGCTCACCCTGCTAGTTAGGGCAGCCATGTAATCACTGCTCCAGGCTCCCAAGCCACAGCCTGAGGGAGGCTTCTCCCAGGGCATCAAAAGAAACTGTGGTGGTTACCCTTAGGTTCCAGCCCCGCCTTGTATGCTGGAGCTTGTGAGGCAACCCCTTCTGACCAACTCGTAAAACAAATGTAGCGCCCAGGAGAGCTCAGGGCATCATGTCTCTCCCACAGCTTTGTGGCCTGACCTGGATGCAGGGGCTGGGGACGGGCACTGTCCCCTAGAGTTGTTTGCACTTGCTTGGAGATTTCAGGGTGAAGTAGAGTCTGCTCTGCCTACGTGTCTAAGGGGCATAGATGGAGGTTTTCTCATACCTAGGTTTTCTTAGTATACAAGAACTCTTCTAAATCAATTTTAAAAAGACTAATAACCCACTAAGAAAATGGGTACGAAATGGTCTTTCAACGTGAAAAAATTCTCAACCTCACACCTAAAAGGAACCAAAGTAAAAACTGATGCCAATTTGCCCGTCAGGTCAACAATGAAAAACATTTCTTTGATAATGTTGTGTTCACATGGGTTTCACAGTGAGGAAACTGGTGTGTTTGTTGTCGGACTGGAAATTGGCACCACCTTTCTGAAAGGCAGTGGGGTAATATTAGTCACATTTAAAAGTGCTCATACTTTATGGCTCAGCAATTCTCTGTCTAAAAAGCTACTTCAGAGAAGTGCTCACAGACAGACACAAATATGTTCAAGAGTGTTTTTAGTTGATGTTATCAGGAGAGGAATGGCTAAATTGTGGTGGTGTATGAAAGGACTATATAGCAGTTAAAAGGAGTGAACTAGATCTGTGTAGGTGCTGACACTTCTGGAGCTCAGATTTCACCAAATAGTATATGGGACAATATCTCTATGATGATTATGAAGAATTTGTGCACACAAAGAAAGCAACATGTATATTTATATGTCTAGGTGTGATATACATAAAAATGGGAAAAGGAAGGTCCATAGTGATACTCACTGAACTAACAAATATTAAGGCAGAAAGAGGTTTTTTATTAAAGTTAATAGGGGATAACTGAAGAAATGGGCTAAGACATAGTTGGCTAATGATACCCCCATTGTGCCTCAACTCTTGAAACAGATAAATGCAGAAGCTTGGTCCCCTCCCCTGGGTAAAGGCCACCGTGGGGGGGATCCCCCACTTCTGCAGGCATGTGCTTCATTGCATTTCGATGGGGGGTTTAAAAGTTTTAAAGTGTGGAGCATTTAAAGTTTCCCTTTAGTTCCATCCTTCCATTTCTTAGCCAGGTGACCTCGGGCTAGTTACTGAGCCTCTCTGAGCCTCATTTCCTCTGCTCTCATGCCTTTGTAAGGTTAAGATGGACTTGTGGGTGTGAACTGCTTTGTGCCCTGCCTGGCTCTACGAATGCTCAGTGAGAAACAGAAATAGTGCCAGAGCTGAGCAGGTGCGATAGGCATAGCACTCCTATTTTCTGAACCTGAAATAATATAATAATAAAGGGGCTTTTGCACTTCTTTCTTGGGTGGAGTTAGTCTGAGCACTGTTGCTTGGCTGTTGGAATTAAGACTTTCCTGGGACACTTTGGTTCTGAGGGCACAGACAGTGAGGCAGTCCTGGAAAAATCTCTGTGGTCACCACAGCTGTGCTTCCCTCTGCCCCCATCTCTGCCCAGGAGCTGGGCTTGATCCGCAAACCCGCCTCATTCATGACCAGCATCTGTGACGAGAGAGGACAGGAGCTCATCTACGCGGGCATGCCCATCACCGAGGTCTTTAAGGAAGAGATGGGCATCGGTGGGGTCCTCGGCCTCCTCTGGTTCCAGAGAAGGTGAGGCACGGCGGGCAGAAGATGGCCCTGCAACCTGGAGTCAATGATTTTCCCCTGGCGAGGGAGTGGAGGTGGGCAGCCCTGGGGAATATGCCCAGGGCCAGTCTTGATGGCCACAGATCAATGCAAGGCTGGAGGAAAGAGAGACAAGCAGTTCTTGTGTCTTCAGTGACAGAAAGGCCAGTCCCAACCAAGAGGAGTAGGAAGCAGTGACCTCATCAGGGATCTTGATCGGCCCCTTTCCCTTTGGAACTTTTAAAGAAGTGGAACATAATGAATGCAGGCTTCTTGAGAGAACAGTGGGGCTTAGCTGGGGTGATGTGCATGGCTCTGGTGGCTTACAGAGCAATGGCCTGGTGGAGGTGCTGAACAGGCATTGTTTAAGTACCTTGTCCTGTGACATCTGTAAATTTTGTCTCATCAGCCTGAATGTTGGAAAAAAATGGTTTTCTCTGCAGCTCCCAAGCTTAGCTCACCCATGACATGAGACTGACAACTGGGCAAGGGGGCCATTCAGTATAAGAGTCACAGAGCCCTGGCCTGGGTGGTTCTGGGTAGAAGACCAGGCTGAAGTGTTGGTATGTGTCATGCCCTCCCCTGCAGAGAGCTGGGTCTTGGTCCTGCTTTGGCTCTTCCTGGGAGAAACTCACACACTGTAACACTTGAGCAGGTTTCCCTCCATCTGCTCTTGCAGACCCAAGTCTCCAAACTTTTTCCTTCATAGTCAGTTGGGAGGTTGAACACTGTGAAAGGGACGGGTCTTTACTCTCCGTCTGGCTCTCACGGGGTAGCCACAAATACAGGTCAAATGCTGAAACTCATGCTAAGAACTGCCTAAAGAAGAGATTTCAAACCCTGTTTGCTAACTCTTAGTGTATTTTATTTTATCTTTTTTAAAATGTTGAACTACAGTTAACGTAATATTTTATTAGTTTCATATGTACAACTAATGATTTGACATTTAATACACATGCAGAATGCTTACCACGGTGAGTGTAGTGACCAGCTCACTCTATTTTAAAAGTGGTATTTGATATCAGCAATGTCCAGAATGGCTCAAGAATCGGGGTTTTGCCTTGGAGCTGTATGATAGTATCAGACCTGGACGGGGAGATGGCTGCCCTACCTGAGTTTGAGTAACTTGTTCAGGGAGATGAGAGAGAGTCGGAGCACGGTCTTGCCAGTGGTGCACTGTTGAACCGCCCATTTTTGTTCCTGCTCTCTTCCTGACCCTTCATTTTCCTACCCCTAGGTTGCCCAAGTACTCCTGCCACTTCATTGAGATGTGCCTGATGGTGACAGCTGATCACGGGCCAGCCGTCTCGGGGGCCCACAACACCATCATCTGTGCTCGGGCTGGGAAGGACCTGGTTTCCAGCCTCACCTCGGGGCTGCTAACCATCGTGAGTGCTGTCATCCTGGTGGGACGCTGGGGGCTGTTCAGGCATGCCAGGTGGGTCTGCAAAGCTGAAGGAGACTTCCAGCTCAGGGCACCATGGTTTTCTCCTACAGGGGGACCGGTTTGGGGGTGCCCTAGATGCAGCAGCCAAGATGTTCAGCAAAGCCTTTGACAGTGGCATTATCCCCATGGAGTTTGTGAACAAGATGAAGAAGGAAGGAAAACTGATCATGGGCATCGGTCACCGGGTAAAATCGGTAAGTCACTGCTCTCGCTAAGGGACTAGATGTACAGACTGGATGGTGATGAGAGCATTGATTTAGTTGGGAACACCCAGGTTCTCAACTCCCAACATGCAAAGCTTTGGACATGTTGACAGATGCCAAAGATAAGGCCGCTTGTTTTTTCCATTATAATACAAATTGCCCTTGAACAGTTTCTGTTGTGTTCAGTTGCACTGTGAAAATGTGAGCTGGAAACTTTAGCTTCCAAAATGAACCTTACAGGAAAAAATGGATAAGGTCTGGGTTAAGGGGACATGTGGGGCACCTTAGGCTAGACAATGCTGCATGCTGCGGTAACAGACACCTCCAAAAATCCTGGCATCTTATAACAGCATGGGTTTATTACTTATGCACCCTATGTCCACTGTGGGCTGGCTGTGGCCCTGTTTACTGTCATCTGTGGTAAAGGAGCACCCCTCCCTGGGATGTTCTGGTCTTCTGTCAGAAGAAACTCTTAAAAGGCCTGCTTTGAAGTTGCACAGATCACTTTCACTCACATTTCATAGGCCAAAGGAAGTCACATGGTGAAGCCTGGCCTCACTGGGACAGGAAGAATAATAAAATCAGGGCAAACCTGATTGGGGGGGAAGGGGAGCAAGTATTTTAGTTAATAGAGTCTGCCGTGGGCCCGTAGTCCTCTGCAGCCCTGGTAGGGAGTTGTGATTAAAAATCAAAGGAAAAGAGAAGCGATACCAGCAGCTGCTCAGGGCCTTACAGGGACAGCTCCTCATAGGTCCCTTAGCCTCAGGGTCTTTGGCCCTGTAGCTATAGAAACCTCATCTAGTTGGCCACTCCTCTGGTCTAGGTGGGGTGTATGACACTTTAATGCAGGAGAGTCAGGCGTGTGATCTGGGATAACCCAAACAGTGGGCCCGCCCAGGATAGATCTCCTTGCTTGAAGAGCAAGGACTGTGTTAGAACCTGGGACGGTGGTCAATCTGAGGGACATTCCATCCAGGCTTTGCAGAACTTTGCTCAGCCACTGTGGCTCGCAAGCAGGTAACACCAATGCACAGCTCAGGAACTCATTCCTGAGATAACTTCAGACTTGCGCTGCCACACTCAGTCTTGGGCTTCTTCCTTTCAGAGTCCATACTGACCTATGTCTCTTTGCTAAGGGAGAAGGATGGGGAGGACACAATGGTCTGGGGATTTGGCATGTGCCTAAACCTCATTCCCCCACTGAGAGATTATTGCTTTGTGTGGGTCTCTTAACAGATGATTCATCTCCATTCATTGCAAGTTCAAAGTTTTTGAAATTTCCAGGGTGCTTTGCAGCTCCACTGCCAGCATGTGTTTGCTTAGTTACAAACTGAGAACTTTGTTGCAGCTTGACTAGGCTGAGGAGGCTGCTGAGCTGATAGGTAGCACGATTGGTGGCTAGAACCTAAGACTTCTAGCTGGAGAGTGGGCAAGCCTCAGCTCCCTGCTGTTTATTACTGTAGGATGCATGGCTAACTCTTCCCATCTCACTTTCTTGTTTGGAATATGAAAGAGAGAATTTATAAAGGTTATTTTAAGTGCTCAAATGAGATGAGAGGACTTCAAAAACCCTGTGTCCAAGGCAGTGTGTCATAATCTATGCTACAGGGGATCATACATGGATCAGGTCCCTGAAATAAACCTTGTGGACACTACATGTACAGTTGTACCCACCTGCCAGACAAGCACGAACATGTATCTTAAATGTGGTGTTAGGATGGGTTTTTCTGTAACTATGGGTCGCTTTCTAGATAAACAACCCAGACATGCGGGTGCAGATCCTCAAAGATTACGTCAAGCAGCACTTCCCTGCCACCCCCCTGCTCGACTACGCGCTCGAAGTAGAGAAGATTACCACCTCAAAGGTAAAAAAGAAAATGTCCCTAATTCTCAAATCATAGTTTTGGGTGAATTTTTTTAGAGAAATTGAGAGCCGGGTTGTATTTTGATGTGCATCTAACCTGTGTGTCAAACCTGTTTTTCTGGAAAGTTTTATTTCTGTTGCACAATGAAGTTCAACAAACATATACTAAGTGGTAACAGGTGTTGGGTCCTTTACTAGACTGGGAATTGAGCTAAGACCCAGTTTCTCCTAACCAACCAAGATAGATGTTTTTGTGAGAGGTTTCAAATGGACGTGATAATTCATAGTAGTATAGTAGTAGTGGTAATAGTGGGGAATTACAAGGAAAAAAAAAGAAAAATGCTAAATGCTTTCAATTTTTGCCTTCCCAGAAACCAAATCTTATCCTGAACGTAGACGGTTTCATCGGAGTTGCATTTGTAGACATGCTTAGAAACTGTGGGTCCTTTACTCGGTGAGCTCTGCAGCCGTTTTCTTCTTCATAATGTTGATCGATTCTTGTTGCTTCCTCCCAGCTCTAAAAGCCATGCATGCTCATTACAGAGGATTTAGAAAATATGGAGAGGTACAAAGAAGAAAACAAAAATTGCCTTCTACTCCTACTACTCAGAGCACCCCTCTGTTTTACTTTGGAATGAGAGAGAGCTTAGTTTCTCACTCCTGGACAGAAGTACTGTCTGAGAGGAGGAGGGTGGTCATGGGAGCCATTTTAAAACTCCAAGTTGATTGTTTCAGGGAGGAAGCTGATGAATATATTGACATTGGAGCCCTCAATGGCATCTTTGTGCTGGGAAGGAGTATGGGCTTCATTGGTGAGTTGTTAGTTGTTATTAAGTATTTTTGTCTGTCTGTTTTACCCCATGCTTCAGCTATGCCATTTAACTTATGTGGTGAGATTCTATCAGATGTCACATTGCCTTCATCATTGTTCCTAATCCTTCCTTTCTGAACTTTCCCCATATCTTTATCTTTCCTTTGTTCTTAGAAATGGCTTTGATTGCTAGCCAGGAAAAAAATAAATTCCAGGACTTCTCTTTTACCAAGGGTAGCATTTATGTGTGGAATGGATCTGGATTTACTTCCCCATTTGTTTGTATTAAAAAGATTTCCCTTCCTTGTTGTCTCACCACTAACCAAACTTTTAACAAACTCACCAACTCGTAACAAAAAGATTCATTTGTTCCATTTTAGGACACTATCTTGATCAGAAGAGGCTGAAGCAGGGGCTGTATCGTCACCCGTGGGATGATATTTCATATGTTCTTCCGGAACACATGAGCATGTAATTCAGCCAGGAACCCTACCATAAAGTGAAGATAAAAACTCTTCCCCCAGGACACAGCGTGCAGACTGCTGGCACTGGAGCTTGTTGTTGGCTGGGCTTGGTATACAAACAGCCGCTGGTATACAGGCACTGAGACAAACACCCACAGGCTAACACTGCTCAGTACACACAAAGAAGCTTGATTTTTTTTTCATCAGCATAGAATTAAAAACCAAGCCAATACTTGTGATATTTGCTCTGCCATCTGCTATATTTATTGTATAGAAGGATAGTGTTTTTCCTCATTAGGGTATTATGATGTTGCATTTTTTTTTTTTTCCTTGGAAGAAGAGAATGAAGCTTAAGACCTCAAGATACTATACATTTAAAGCACCCCTAATGTCTTGTTTTTTCCACTTCCCTTTCCTCCTTCTGTAACCTGAAGAGTATTGTATTAATCTGATTTTTAAGGATCTTTTATATGTTATGTGTAAAGAGTTTGTTTGGTATTCCATTGGAACATTCTGTGTTACAGTCCAAAGTCTGATTATGTTAGGAGGTTTGGGACCATTGCATCTTTAGCCATTGTCACAAAATATGTGGAGTAGTAATTTAAAATGTAAAGTTGTAACATACCTATGTTTAAAATGGAAATGCAAAGCAGAAAAGCTGTGAAATGTCTTGTGTTCTCTGTATTTATGCAACTGACTCATCTGTTACTGAAGTGTGGGTCCAGACTGGTCTCCAGCCAGTTTGTATCTGTATCCATGAAAATTCTGGGCAGCTGCCAGCTCAGTCTCTTCTCTGTATTATCATAGGTCGGTTTAAATAAACTCTGTAGTAACAATGAAGGCATACTGCTTGCTGTCTTGTGTCATACACCTGCATTCCTTTGAACTGTACTTCCTAGTAGTTTTACTACATGTAGTTTTAAAATTCTTCATCTACCTCTTCAAAAACAAAAACATGAACTAATCAAATTACTATCTTCAAAAACCTACAGTCTCCCCTAAATCTCCAACTCTCCCCTCAGTGAGTGGGCACCAAAGCTCTGCCCACACTTGGGAGTCATCTTTTCCTCCACTTCTCTGCCTAGTTGCCAAGTCCTGTGGACTCAGACTTTATCCCTCTGATCTAGCCTTATCTGGTATGCTAACCAGTGGCCCTAGTTCCACTTTGTCTCCTTAAAATCCATTCTCCACACAGCCACCAGCTGATTGAGCTGTTCCCTTGCTTAAAACCCTAAAGTGGCTTTTATTAACCTTTATTTAATAAATATGTTGTATGGAACTATGGACCAACCACTACGTAAAGCACTTGACAAGCACCTCAATTCTCAGGGCAACCTTCCAATGCAGGTATCATCCCATCTTCAGAAGCTAAATCAGTTCAGTTCATCCTCATCCACTTCACTGGGCTCGGTTGTAAGTCTTTTATAATTTTTACTCCAAAGCCATTTTAAAGTTTAAGTAAAAATCCAATGTTTGCAACCCTAATGTAAGTCTGGGGAAAGGAAATCCTGGGGCAAAATACCTCTAAAAGCCGGTATCAGTCAAAGGGAGAAATAAAGTTTAAAATCCGTTTATTGCTTACAAACTGCAGTCCAGGGCCAGTTCTCTCCTGCTCCAGCAGAAGCCAAACTGGCCCTCCGCTTCACCTCTCAGGTACAGGTAAGCCCTCAGTTGCCCAGGTAATTACCCACTGATATGGAGATGAATTTCTCTCCACCCCTGAGGAATGATGCAAATGCACTAAAGCCATACCTTCTTTCCATCTCTGAATGCCTATTGATATGCAGATGTACTAAAGCCAGGCGAGATATTCTGGAAATATTACCATTTAACCCACGCCGAGACATTAGCAGGTGACGGTCTAAGGTGGCTTTTGGTTGACAAAGTGACAATGGAGAGCATGCTACTCAGGGGAAGCCGTCGTCCCACCAGCCTGTGGTGCGAGGCCTCCGGGAAAGCAGTCTTAATGCGTAAAGTACCATTCAAGCTTAAAGCACCGGCCAGATCCCGGCGAGCGGGGCGGCGCGTGCGCACAGCCCGCGCCGCCCGGCTCCGCCCTGCGCCCGCTATTTATTCCCAGAATCCCTCTGTCGCACCAGAACAGTCGGATCATTTCGGGACTGCGGTGCTCGGGCGCGGCGGCGTCAAGATGGCGGCGGCGGCGGTGGCGGCGGCAGCCGCAGCGGCCGCGGCTGCATCTCTTCAGGTGTTGGAGATGGAGAGCATGGAGACCGCCGCCGCGGGCTCGGCGGGGCTGGCCGCCGAAGTCCGAGGCAGTGGCACGGTGGACTTCGGGTCTGGGCCCGGCATATCTGCAATGGAAGCGAGCGGGGGCGATCCGGGCCCGGAGGCCGAGGACTTCGAGTGCAGCACCCACTGCTCGGAGCTGTCGTGGAGGCAGAATGAGCAACGGCGTCAGGGGCTCTTCTGCGACATTACGTTGTGCTTCGGCGGTGCCGGAGGCCGCGAATTCCGGGCCCACCGCTCGGTGCTGGCGGCCGCCACCGAGTACTTCACGCCCTTGCTCTCCGGCCAGTTCTCCGAGTCCCGCTCGGGCCGGGTGGAGATGCGCAAGTGGAGCTCCGAGCCCGGGCCCGAACCCGACACGGTGGAAGCTGTTATTGAATACATGTACACCGGGCGCATCCGCGTAAGCACGGGCAGTGTGCACGAGGTGCTGGAATTGGCCGACAGGTAGGCGGGGGAGGCGGGATGCGGAGGGCGGCGCGCAGGAAGGTGGAGATGCTCTCCCACCGAGGGCCGCATCCAGGGAGCGGGCAGAAGGCGGGGACGGTAGTGCCTACGGCTGGGACTCGAGAGAGACCGGAGGAAATGCGCCCGTTTGATACTTAATGAGCGCCTGCTGTGTGCTGTGGGGCAGCCACTGCGCTGGGCACTGACAGCTACTGCCCTGGACACTGGGCGCTGAGGCTGCAGCCTGCCAGTCTGGCGGGGGCACCCTGCTCTTAGCTGATTCCAGGTGGTTGGACAAAGGTAGTGACAAAGAAAGCCCTAGTGTAAACAAGTGATGTTGTGATACTAAAAAAAGGATGAAAGGGTAGAGGAGAGGATGATTGGGTAGAGGAAAGACCTCTCTGAGGAGGTGACATTTAAGCCGACCTCTTACCGGCAAGGAAGAACTGGCCGTGCAGAGATGGGGAATGAACATTCCAGGCAGATAGCACAAAGGCCCTCAGGCAAGGTCTAGTTTGGCTTGCAGAAAAACTAAAAAAGAAAAATCCTTTGGGGCTGGATCTAGTGAAGGGGAGAAGGGTGTGTGAAATGCGTTGAAATGAGTTTGGATTTCACTGTGTGGTTGGGAAGCAGGGTAAAGAAACGATCTAATTAAAATGTTTAAAAAGATGATTCTGCTTCTGTGAAAAATAGATTGTAGCCAGCAGGAATGAATAATCCAGAGACTGATTAGGAGGCAGGTGAATGCCATTTTCAGAGATGGGGAGGAGTCTGGGCAATATTATGTTATAGATACCTTATTTTAACAAATACCTATTGAGTACCTATTATGAATCAGATCAGACACTGGATTCTAAAGTGCTGGGGATTCAGCGGTGAACAAAACAGAAGTCTCTTTCCTCTTTGCACTGGTAGATGGACAATAAATTAAGTAAAATACATAGCATGTTGGATGATTGCTACAGCTATGATGACTAGTAAAGCATGGTGGGGGCATATAGAAAGTGCCGGTGGAGAGAACCTGGTTTTGTTTTTCTTTTTTTAACTGGATGGATAGAGAATGCCTAATGAAGATGTTTTGCAAAGAACTAAAGGAGAAGTAAAGAGTGTTTCAAGTAGGGGACACAGGTATATAGGCCCTGAGATGGAGCTTGTCTGGACATTAGAGAATAGGAGGCCAGTGTGGCTGTATGAAAGGATGCAGAGTGAGAGGAGTAGGAGAGGCCTCAGGGTGTTAATGAGGATGGATCCAGATCCCAGAGAGCCTTGCCAGCCTGTGGAAGGACTCAAGCTCTTACTCTAAATAAGGTTTGGGGCAGAGAAATGATGATGCAGTCTGATTTGAAGAATCCTGCTGTGGTAAAACAAGGATGGGGCAGTGGGGAAGGGGTTGCAGGGACAGAGGCAGAGAGACTAGTTGGAATTGTTGCAGTAGTGGTGGAGGCTTGGACTGAGGAGGGAGAAGTAAAGGTGATAAGAAGTGCTTCAATTCTACATATATTTTGAAGGTAGAGGAGGTAAACTTGCTGATGGCTTTCATGTGGGATATAAAGGAAAGGACTGTTAGTGTTTTGACCCAAGGAATTGGAAAGATGGAGTTATTACTTTAGTAAGATGTGGAAGACTGCAGGAGAGCAAGTTGGGGAGAAAGAGCAGGAGTTTGGTTTTGGCCCAGGAGATACCTGAATAGGCAGTTGGATATCAGAGCATTGGGAGCTAGAGATTGGGAGGAAATTAGTGTGTATATGGTGATGAAAGCTATGGGACTGGATGAAATTACTTAGGAAGAGAGTGTAGATGGAGAAGAGAAGAGGCAGGACAGAGCCCTGGGGTTCTCCAAAATGTTAAAAAGGAACCAGCAGAGAAGGCTGATCTCATGGAAGCATTGGAAGAAAGTATGTCAAGGAGGGAGTGGCCAATCACATCGACTCTGACAACCATAAGTGATCATTAGGTTTGGCAATAATAAGAGATCTTTGATGGCATTGAAAAATACTATTTAAGTCTTGCTATAAAGAGGATCATAAAAATGATACATGGAAATGTTTCAGGAGGAGTCAACAGAGAGGTCTGTCTTTCTCCACCCTCTAAGATAGGAGATACTAGAGCGCATTTGTGCACTGATGAAAAATGCATCAGTGGAAGAGGAGAAATTGATGTTATAGGAGCAGGGGAGTAATTGCAGGATTAAAGCCCCTGAAGCCAATAAGAGGCTAGAATCCAAATATAAAAATGGAAGACTAATGGTGTGGGAACCGAGAGTGTAGGGTACAGCTGCAGGCAGATGAGTAGTGGGAAGATAAAGATCCCACCTGATTGTTTTCTCAAAGGGTGAGGCTGGGTCATTAGAGGGGCGGGTATAGATCAGCGATAAGGGATAAGGACGTTTGGTGAATGAAAATGCATAGAGAAGGGCCATTGCTCTCACTCAAACTATGTTTGCTTCTGTCACGGGAGCTCTATTTTTCAGATTTGCCACTGCTTTGTAATGGAGTTGGAAGTGTGGGGAGAAGAGAACTCCCAAGGCAGTTCGTTCAGAACTCTAACTTCTGTCCATCTGCCAGCTGCTCAGCAGCTGCCTGGTGTTAGTCACTGCTCTAAGTGCCCTGCAACCATCACATCTAATCTTATCCATCTTCTGAGGCTTGATCCCAGTCCCTACTGCCACCCTTCACCCCTGCCCAGCCCCCAACTCTGTGGATCATACCTACCTTCCAGAGCACTTACAACATTAAGAAATCATAAGAAGTTCTCAGCCTAATGCCCATCGCATGGCAAATGCCTAATACGTGATAACTATTGTTTTCATAGAGCAGTGTTTCCAAACACCCTGTTCAAGGGACTGTGTGTCAGAATTACCTGGGTGCCTGCCAAAAATAGGAGCTCTGGTGGGGAATGGGGACAGTCTAGGAATCTAGTGACCCTGGCACCCAGACATGGTTGAGAGCCACTAGAGCTTTTAGCATTCCACCAAGTCTTTGCCTTGTTCCTAAGATAGTGTGTTCCCTGAGAGGGTGGAAGGAGCCTGTCTTATTCACCTTTATGTCACAGATAGTTGTTAAGTGCAATAACCATAACCAGTAACAGATGGTTACTTTTAAACTGAGAGAGGCCTGCACTGATGAAGTCATCCTTACATTGTTTAAGGTTCTTGGTTCTAGGAATTTATTCTTTTTTAAACAGTGGCCTCAAATTGGCCACCCTCGGGGCTGAATTATGTCAGGTTTGTGGATTTGACTGAAACTGTTGTGGTGTTTTGTTTTGTTTTTTAATTTAACTTCAAATGATTCAGGTGGGTGTACAACTTCTAGTCAGCTACATACCAGATCACTTTCTTTTTTAACCTGGACTGTCCTATGCGTGTGTTTTTTATTGTTGTTGTTTTATTTCCTGGCTTCTTCAGATGCCTGAAGTTGCCTTGCCACCCCTCCTTTAATGAGGACCCAGCTTGGGCCAAGGCCGCAAGCACCATCCCCTTCCTCCCCTCACTAGCTGCCCAGACAGTAAGCCCTGGTGAAGACGAGATCAGAACCTCTGACACAAAGCCTCCACTGCTGTTCCTTCTGGTATTGGGGCAGACAGCCTCCCAGGACCCGCAGCTTCTGTACTGTCCAGTCACTGCTTAATAAAGTCTCCTTCCAGAGACCTACCCCATCGAAGAAGAGGCTGGTGACTGGCAAGGGATTAGGGCAGGACGGCATAGACAAGTTTGGATTGGGATTTGCCTATGCCAAGGACGAATTAAAGTGAAAATTAAGTATGGGACTATTGTACTCTGTTAAAGAATGTGTTCCAGAAAACCCTGTAATTAAAAACAATTTTTTGTGTATATGTGTATTATGTATATATACTATATAATTATATATAAACTATATAAATAGTTAAAATAATATTTTATATATGTCTTAAACATACTTTTCAGCATAATCCTTTTTAGTTTGGGAGGATTTGCTTTTTCTTTTTTCCAATTGTACATAAAGCGAGAAGCTTGCCATTTCAATTTGTATAATTCAGATGCTCTCAAATGCAGCCACTAAAATTGCACATTTGAAACTTCTCTTTCTTGATTTTAGGTTCCTATTAATTCGTTTAAAAGAATTTTGTGGAGAATTTCTCAAGAAAAAACTTCATCTCTCTAATTGTGTGGCCATTCATAGCTTAGCTCACATGTATACCCTGAGCCAACTTGCTCTGAAAGCTGCTGATATGATACGGAGAAATTTCCACAAGGTAATTCAGGATGAAGAATTTTATACTTTACCTTTCCATCTCATTCGAGACTGGCTGTCGGACTTGGAAATTACGGTTGACTCCGAAGAGGTTCTCTTTGAAACAGTACTGAAGTGGGTTCAGAGAAATGCTGAAGAGAGAGAGCGATACTTCGAGGAACTTTTTAAATTGCTCAGATTGTCCCAGATGAAACCTACTTATCTTACTCGGCATGTCAAACCAGAGCGATTGGTCGCCAATAATGAAGTGTGCGTCAAGTTAGTGGCTGATGCAGTGGAGAGGCATGCTCTGCGAGCTGAGAACATGCAGTCTGGTACGTTCCAGCATCCTGCTGCTCATGTCTCATTATTACCGCGCTATGGGCAAAACATGGATGTGATCATGGTGATTGGAGGTGTGTCAGAAGGGGGGGACTATTTAAGTGAATGTGTGGGATATTTTGTTGATGAGGACAGATGGGTAAACCTGCCCCACATTCATAATCACCTTGACGGACATGCTGTTGCAGTAACTGAATCCTACGTGTATGTTGCTGGATCAATGGAACCAGGGTTCGCTAAAACCGTGGAAAGGTATAACCCAAATTTGAATACGTGGGAACATGTTTGTAGTCTGATGACAAGGAAGCATTCTTTTGGGCTAACAGAAGTCAAAGGGAAGCTCTACAGCATTGGAGGACATGGCAACTTTAGTCCCGGCTTTAAAGATGTGACTGTTTATAATCCTGAACTTGATAAATGGCACAACTTGGAATCAGCACCAAAGATTCTTCGAGATGTGAAAGCACTGGCCATTGAAGACCGGTTTGTGTACATTGCTGCCCGCACTCCTGTGGACCGGGACACTGAGGATGGATTAAAGGCTGTAATTACTTGCTATGATACGGAGACTCGACAGTGGCAAGATGTGGAATCTTTGCCACTTATTGACAATTACTGTTTTTTCCAAATGTCTGTGGTCAATTCAAACTTTTACCAGACAGCATCATGCTGCCCTAAGAGTTATTCTTTAGAAAATGAAGAGGCAGTAAGAAAAATTGCCAGCCAAGTTTCAGATGAGATCCTTGAAAGCTTACCTCCAGAAGTCCTAAGTATCGAAGGAGCAGCCATTTGCTATTACAAAGATGACGTTTTCATTATTGGTGGCTGGAAAAACAGTGATGATATTGACAAACAGTATCGGAAAGAAGCCTACCGATACTGTGCTGAGAGAAAGAGGTGGATGCTTCTTCCTCCCATGCCACAACCTCGCTGTAGAGCCACTGCTTGCCACGTGAGAATCCCTTACCGGTACTTGCATGGCACTCAGAGATATCCTATGCCCCAAAACTTAATGTGGCAGAAGGACCGGATCAGACAGATGCAAGAAATACATCGGCATGCCCTAAATATGCGGCGAGTGCCAAGCTCTCAGATTGAATGCTAGATTCTCTAATACATGCAGCCTAAAACGGTTATACCTGTTTTGTGAAGCTGAAGATACCTAGACTGTTACTTGAAAATGTATGTTGATAACTTATTTTTTACCTGAACTGATTATTGCCCCATGTAAAGGAAATGTAGTTAAAAAAGAAAGAATGGGAAATTCAATTCAATACATGGTAGTTTTTGTTAGCTTGCAGGCTTTTTCTGTCTTTAGTTTGTGAGTATGCACTAGCTAAAGAAGATCTTGTTAAAGACAAGTGGAAAAACCAGGTGTAGTTACTTGACTTTTTCTGCCAAGTTATAACTCCTTTGTCTTAGGGACTTCAGTTTTGAACATGCTTCAAGTGCCAATTTTATTTGCACATTTACTTTGTTGTTCCTTTTCATTTTTTCTGAATGGTTATTTTCGACAAGATCAGAATTTAGGCAGTGAGTCCTCATGCAGGAGGTATGTGCAATAGTGAGACTGAAATTTGAAAAGAAAAAGCACAATTTTTCAGCAAGGTGATTTCAGATGTTTGCATTGATATTTTGTTGTATGTATTTATCTAGAAATGCTATTTTGTTTATTTTTAGAAGAAATGACTGATGAGAAGTTTGTGATTGGCTCATGTATTTTTTTAAATTTTCATTTCTTTAGCAACCGTTAGAGACTTTGGGCCATTGCTCTGAGATGATGGTAGTTGGCAAAAATATCAATCTTTAGCAGATTGATAAATAGAGGAAGTTATGTATGTGTAATTTGTTACTCTAAGAAAAATAGCATTATTAGTGTAGTCTGAGAAATCAAAGTCATTAAAATTTCTTACTTTTTCAGGAGTTGTAGGCTTATTTGAGGACAAGGTAGTATAAATAATGCCTATGACAATCAACATTTAATGCCTTCAATTTTAAATTTTTCTCTAATGCATATGGTATAGAATCCTCATCATTCCTTTCTAAAAGAAACTTTTTTAAAAACGGGAAGTAACAATTTAGAGAAATGTTGCTAAAGAGAAGCCTTATTATTTCTCAGCCCTGATTGTTATATTTTATCTAGTTGCCTTAGACCTCCATTGGAACTTTGAGCCTCAAGTACCAAATTTAAGTGTGTACTTATGGCTCTTAAAAATGTATTGATGTAGTTATCATTTATTTGTATGCATTCTGACTTTTACATGCTTCCAAGCTTTATCAAATTAGCACTCAGTTAACATAAAGAACTGCTCTAACAGTTTACAAAGTGGGTCCAGTATATTTTTCCTGTTTCTTCTGGAATGTCTCAACCTTCTTAGAAATTACAAAATACTGTTCTAGAGGTTGAATTCCAAGTCCAGTGATTTTTTTTTTCCCCTAGACCATTATAGGTAACTACCTTATTAGTTGTATTAAACATGGAAAGAAAAAAGCACATCTAGAAATTTTGGCTCCCAATTTGCTGCAGGACTATTATTATATTTAGCCCTTGGGCTATCTACTAAGAACTTTCCTGAAATTTCTAAATTAGTGACCCTTAGTAGAACAAAGTTTTCCAATAAATGTGTTGGAAATCTGCTTTAAAACCATTTAATTTAGACTGGAATGGAGATGAAAAACAGTTAAATATCTGTATGAGGATATATTATCCTACCCTACCTCTACCATTTTCTCAATTTCCATTTATTTGTAGTTATTTTAATAATAGCCATTTGGTGTCTGACAAATGCTACTTGTTAGTAGTGAGAGGTCTGCAACTAAGACAGAAAAGCTCATTGAACTCACTTGTCGTTTTTCTCTGATTGACTGCTAGCAAACTCCCTCTCCTTGTTGGTGGTGAAGTAATCTAGTAGCACACTAGGAGGCCAGTTTCTTTCCAGAAGGGTGTGATGTAAGGTTTTGGGTGGGTTTTGTCTCAACTGTTGTCTTCTGAGACGATTATCACCAAATTATTCAGAAGATTGTCTTTTTCTCACAAGATATGACAGAAATAACTCCTAAGATTTAGATACAATCTGGTTTGGAGAACTTAATTGAAAGTGTTGTTTTTTAACTCAGCAGGCAGCCTAGGCCAAGGCTGAAAAGAAGGGGTAAGTCCTTCCTTGCATGATGCCGTGTGTAGGTTTTCCTGACCTCTGAGTTTCTCATTTTCATATTTGAATTCACATGTGTGATTTCACATCAATAACGTGTGTTTCTGAAATATCCTAACTAACTTGTTAATAAGGAAAGAAACCAGATTCCAGAATTCCTTTAATCTGTTCAAGGCTGACATTCTGAAATTCTAAACTGGAAATAACTTCTGGAGTATTTGAAAAGGTTCTTACTTTGATGACCAGCCTAAAATGGCTCTGTGGGAAAAAAACTTCCTTTAAGATTGTGTTTGGTACTTTATGCAGTTAAAAATATGGCTTTAAAAAGACAGTTTACTGTGTATTCAAGCAAACCTCCTTTTGTTGCTTTTGTTTCATTTTGTGGAAGGAAAAGAAAGGAATTGATTATACCAAAAAATAATAACTATGTCTAACTTTGAGTGAGGTTCCTTGTATCTTAGAATGGATATCCTCTATCTCTACCTACCCAACCATGGTTTTAAAAAAACCCAGCAGTATATATTGGGAATGTCAGTCATGAGCTTAGTGTCACTTGCAGTTGTTTGCATGATTAGTCTTGTGTATCTTGATAATCCACTTTGCTTACGCTGTGCCAAATCAGAAATACTTTACTAAAAAAAAAAATCTCAAAATTCATTGACATCTTGTTTTGATTACTTGGTTTTGTATTTCTGGGACCAAAAATTTTTTAAATACTGATTTTTTTTGTAATATAGAAGTTTGGAGCTGGAAAGGTAGTATTTATGGAAGATTTGTGTGCTTTGTATTTTATACTTTTCAGGCTGCTGATAAGGCAGTTTCTAGGGCACACTTTTTTCCTGTATATGTTTCTTGGCTAGTGTAGCATGTGGTATGTTTAAATACTTGATACTCTGCTTCATAATTCTAATATGAACACTATACAATAGGTAGACAGGTAAGCTAAATTGTATATTTTAGTTACTTGGCCTAATCAAGCATAACTAAAGGGATTTTTTTTTTTTTGTATTTTGCTCAAGTTAAGCTTAAAAGGCTTGTTGGCCACATTCCATGTCTTTTGAAAGTATACAGAATTGTGAAGCAAGTTCTCTGCCTACACTAGGAAAATTGGGCGTTTATCGGTTGCTGTTTAACTGTAGAATGTTTGAGAAACAGTTCAGTCTTCCCTTTTTTAACTGTCATTTTGACACAGTTCATCACTCCAGTTGCTACTTTCTTGAGAATAGTGTATTTTTGTTTTTGTTTTTGTTAAAATGCTTACATTATAACAGTTCTGGTCATTGAAAACAAAACAGCTCATAGATGAGTGATGTAATACAACAACAATAACAGAATATAGTGGTCATTTTGCTTCAAGGAATTTAATTAGAGAGCCAATAACTGCTCTTTGTTGATTACCTTTGTGGGCTTTTGTCTTACTCTATATGATCAATACTCCCAATGTCTGACATTGAAGCACATACAATAGAGCACTTGTTAACTTACTCCTCCTGCATTAATGCACTTGTGAAACTAGTGCTTGCTAGTGTTTAAAGGTTATGATCCTTGTGCTAGGGCCACTTATTTATAAAATGAAGAGTTCAAGTTGATACTCAGTGAGTTTTTTGGGGGCTATCAGTATCCAAGCCCCTATTCTACTGAAAATATATCCTTGGCTATCTCCCTATAAGTCAGGAGATGTAGAATTTAGGACACTTTGAGACATTACATTGTAAAATAGCTTGCTTTATGTTCATAAGCTGTCTTGGTCTGTGTTAAAGCTCCTAATTGTCTCAATGTGAGTTTTAAATAAATGTATTTCTTTAGAGCTGGTTTGCCCTGTGTAATTTTTCCTTTTTAATTATGCACTGTTGAATGTAATTGCTTTCTTCCTTCCCTTTTACTCTTATCACTCATCCAACCCTTG
The DNA here is from genome assembly GCF_040802235.1 of Manis javanica. Classification (NCBI taxonomy): domain Eukaryota; kingdom Metazoa; phylum Chordata; class Mammalia; order Pholidota; family Manidae; genus Manis; species Manis javanica. The sequence goes on along the minus strand of NC_133159.1, from coordinate 160,926,397 downwards.
GCTCCTTTAAGTTGAACATTTTCCAGTACTCTTACAAGTTTAAACACTGGATTTATTTAAAAAAAAATAATTCTTATTGCTTAGACTTTTTATTAGCTAAATTAAGAGGTTCACACAGGTAGGGTACTTGTGGAAGCAGAGTACTTTACTTCATCTCGCAGCGCTAATCCTGTGAAGTCGCGTCTAGCTGCGTATTCCCCAACGTTGGCCAGCCCTGGTACCACACAGCAGCTCAGAGCACTGCGGTATATGCTCATGTCATGGGCATCATACCACTCGTCGGCCTTTTCATCATAGCACTCAACATTAAAGGTGGTGGTAAACCCATTAAAGCCACCCACCACAAACAAGAGGTCGTCTACCACCTCAATGCCAAAATTGCTACGAGGATTGAACATAGTGGGGATTGTGCGCCAAGTATTAGTGACTGGACTGTAGGCTTCTGCGCTCCTAAGTCTATTAGCTCCATCAAAGCCGCCTACCTGTGGACAGCAAGGGAACAGATGACTGGTTACCATTGCTTCTGTTCACTGAGGAGGCCTTCTTTGGCGGCGGGGTGGGGAGAGAGGGATGAGGGTGTGGGAGGGATTTGATCTCATACCTCTCTCTCCCACTATTTTCCATGGAAAAAAAGGGTTTTCAAATGCTTACCAAAGGTGTGTAAAGCTATTTGCTAATAGAAAATCTAGGGATATCATTTTTTTTGTGGCACAAGGTAAACTCACTGCATATACGTGTTCTCCATAAGCAATTACGCCTATTCCACTCCTCCTGCTTCTCATGGGTGCTATGACTGTCCACTGGTTAGTCTCAGTGTTGTACGCTTCTGCTGTAAACAGGCATTCATTTCCGTTAAATCCACCGCATATGTAGACCTGTGTGAAGAGTCCCAAGATTACTAAAATTGTTACCTCTGGGGAGTAGAAAGAAAGGGGTGTATGTGGTGGCGGAGGGAGAACACCTCTGATGCCGGTGTACACAGTCTGAGTCTAGTCCAGATGTGCATGCATGGCTTACTAATAAGTAAAATAAGGGAAGATAATTACAAAGGGCCACTTAGTCATCTGAGGAAAGAGTTAGTACAGCAAAGTGAGTGCCACTTCTGTTTTCCATCCACCCAAGCAATGAAGAGAAGCATTTCTGGGCTTGTTTGCCTCCACACACACATACTGACCCTCATGTTCTCACCTTTCCATAGAGTGTCGTGGCACTCGCATCACTCCTCTGTTCGTGCATGGGGGCAATGAGAGTCCATTGATTGGTCTCTGGCTCATAACGTTCAGCAGTGTTGAGACGTATGTAGCCATCAAATCCTCCCATGGCATAAATAAAATTGTTGAGGACTGTCACGCTGACATAGCAACGTCTGGAGTGCATTGGGGCCACCTGAAGCCAAGTTTTCTTGACTGGGTCAAAACGCTTAACGCTGTTGAAATAGTCCACGCTATCAAACCCCCCGATGATGTAAACATAGCCTTTCAAGTAGGCTGCTCCATGGTAAGCACGGGGACTCTCTTCCTCAAAAGTGACATTCACCCATCTGTCTGCCCGAGCATCGTAGGCCTCAATGGCATTGGTGGGGCTCCCACCACTCCAGCCACCAATTGCAAATAGGATGGCATAGGGCAGGCGGGGCGTGGTGAGTGGGTTGGTGAAGTCAGAGGGTCCATTCATGTTTAGGTCATACATGGCCTTTAGGGCATTAATGATGACTGGCTTACATTCCTCACTGTCTCTGACATAGTCATTCAGCTTAACATTGTTCATAAAGTACTCAGCATGCATTAGGGCCAGGCGAACCTAAGGAGAAAATACAGGCAGTGATTCAGATGAGGTGAGGGTGCCTGGGAAACCCATATCCTCAACACCCTATTGAAGAGTCTGCCTTGAATTGTGTCAGGGTCATGTGTTTTCAAAATTTACAACTCACAGTTAAAATACTTGTTTTTCAAAGGTGGCATATGTTTGGATGCTGAGAATGAGCTAAATAGAAGGCACCTCAAATGGTCACAGAGCTAGCCTGTGTCCCTGGCCACCGGACACAGGTATTATTAGACCAGACCAAAGTCTAGACCACAGTACTATCAGACCAGAAAAAGCTGTGGTGATTGTTCAGTAGCTGAATATCTATGTCTATAAAACAATATGAATTAGCACCAACTGGCTACAATTATGTGCAATACTCATGATTTGGTTTCTTGCCCAATTTCTGTTAGTGGTCTGGGGTAATACAGAGTGGAAAAGGGTGAAAGGAAGACCCTTTAGAATTCTCTTGAAGGCCTTGCCTTCTTCCCCCGACTACCAGGGAGAATTTGGACCAAAGAATATAACAGGGGCAGAAGGAGCTAACAATGCCAAGGGGAAAGTTGCAAAATTCCAGAGAATAGTGGGAGATGCCTTCTACATAAGTTTATGTAAATACAGCCCTAGGATTGGTCAAACATCTGAGAATGGCTCCTCTGGGATAAAGGAATCAAAAGTGAACAATTAAGCATCCCACAAAAAATAAACTCGACCTTGGGAAGCAAAACTGATATATGCTGCTTCCTATTTTGAGGGTCATGAGAAATCCATTTTAAAATGGCCTCAAATACAGCATCTTCTTGTTTAACATTAAGCTCGTCTTTCTCAATGATGTCCTTAAGTTCAGTCACAGAGAGCTCTAAAAACTCTGCTGAGACTTTCACCATTTCCTCGAAGTTGTGCAGTATGAACATGTAGGCCTTCTGCCTCAGCTCAGGGCAGTAGTAGTAGTCCGTGAACTTGCAAATGCCGATACAATTATCCAAACACAGCTCCGACTTGAGGAACTCGCAGCAACCCCTGACAATACCCATGATGTTAAACTGGTCCGCGGCAGCCAGCAGCTTCTCCACATTGTCCCTTGTGATGGGGACGGTCCGGGTGTATGCATATTCAATAATTAGCTTCATCATGTCAGGAGAAATGCCAGGAATGTTGTATACCTTCTTCTCAGTGTTATTCCAGCCACTTGTAAACAAAGCTCTGGAAAAAAAGAAATAAACCGGCAGCCTCTGAAAAGTCCTCTCCAGTTTGCCAGGCTCTACCCCCACCCCTTTTTGTGTTGAGCAGTGTGTGGACATTTTCCAAATAGTGTACCTCCTAACTGATCTTGCTTTTGCCCTTGATACCTCTGGAGTTTATAGTCTTATCCCAGCCACCAGAATGACACTTATGAGCTCATGTTCCTTTTCCACTACAAACCTTCCAGTAACTTCCCTTCTATAGTACTCATGCATCAGGAATCTGCAAACCTACAGTCTCTGGGCCAAATTCAGCCCACCTCTTGTTTTTGTACTGCCCCCCAGCTAAGGATGTTTTTACATTTTCAAGTGGGGGAAAAACAAAAGACTTTGTGACACCTGGAAATGATGATAAATTCAAATTTCAGAGTCCATAAATCATTTTGTTGGAACACAGCCATACCTTTCATTTAGTATCGTCTATGGCTGTTTTTCCACTATAAAAATAGAGTGGAGGATAGTGACAGAGACTGTGGCCTACAAAGCTTAAAATATTCACTGTCTGGTCTTTTTGTAGACCCTGATGTGGATCTATAAAAATGAGAACTTTTAGCAATAGATGAGATGCATTTATCACATCTTCATTGGAATTGATTGTTCAAACATTTTCAGCTCCTGAACAAAATAGCTCTTCCACTTCCCGGGTAACAATGGTTTTGGCCCCAAATCCCTTTCTCTTCTGATTCTTCCTGGTTCTTCCCCCTCTTCCTCCTTTTCATCTCCTGAATCCTTGTTATTTTACCAATCTGTTTCTGAGATGGTCTACTGAGATAAGGGTAAAGGGTAGCTGAAACGGCATTGTCATTTAGGTTTAAATAGGATATCAGGTGTAGGTGTCCAACCTTCCCAAAGGTTAGTTTGGGTGGGAATCAAAGAAGAAAAAGCACCTGGCCCACCAATAGCTGGTTGAAAGCCAGAGAGGAGGCTCCGGCCCTCGTTGTGCCTCTTCAGAAGACAAATGAGCCAGGCTGCAACAGCCGGGAGCTTTGACAGTGTCCCTAAACATGATGGGGTGGGAAACATGAACCAAAATGTCTCAGAAAGAGCCCAATTCCCCTTATGGGCTTAGTTTGGCCACCCTGTCATACCTAAAGTAGGAACTGCAGCTACAGAGGATGTTCTTGTGGGCGTTGAACTCAAAGCCATTGACCTTGATGACCACGTCACAGAGCTTGCCCTCCAGCCTGAGCTCGTTGAAGATCTCACAGGTCATCGCACTCATTTTCCTCTCCATGTGAGGCTGGTGGGAACGCGCGGAGGCCGCCGCACCGTCCGTCTCCATGGCACCCTGGGACCGGCAGAGAGGCTGCTCTCTTAGGGTGCTGGGAGGGTTGTGGGGGGCCCTTTCAGCCCGCTGTCGCCCCTTTTCCCTGCCACGTCTTTCACGTAGGGCCCAGCAGGGAGCCCAGGTCCCAGAATCCTGGGCCCGCAGTGAGGTCACTCGCAGGATTGTGCTCTCATGTTCTGGAACTCTCTCCCATCCCGGCCCTCCTCCCTTCTCCCCTCCCCCACCACCCCTTCCCTGTCCTTGACCCTGGAGCAGAACTGTGACCACCAACACCACAGGAGAGGTTTTATTAATTCCAGTTCCCGTTGTTCCCTTCCATCCGCCTTCCCCTGCCCTGCACCTGGCTCCCCAGACACTGAGTTCAAGGAAACCAAGTCAGAGGAGGCAGAAGGGAGGAGTCAGGCTGAGTAGATTTCATTCTGGCCCAGCTGTCCCGGGCGGTCCTGCCTTGTGGATGTGGCTCAGTCACTCATTTTCTTCTGTGATGTGGAGAGGGCCCAGTTAAGGAAGCGCCTTCTGGATGTTTAACGGAAATCACTAGGGCTCCTTCAGATCCCCTCCCATCCTGAGGCTTTTTTGTCATACAAACTTCACGTCTGGAAATGACCGCTCTTGCCAGGGTTTTAGCTATAGGAGGGGGGCACCTAGTAACTCCAACTCCTTGGGACCCTTACCCTCCTCGGCATAGAGCCCTCGACTCCGGTCACCACCGGTGGGCGCCTAGGAGGCCGCCGGCGGCTCCCGCCCCGCCCGGGAGGCGACGCCTGCGCAGTGCGCCGCGGGGCGGTCGTCCCGGCGCCGCCGACCAGGCCACCGACGCCATGGCGGAGGAGGTGAGGCGGGAGGAAGCGTCTGGCGATAGTCGCCCCGGGCCCGTCCGGAGCCCCCGCGCCGCCCCCTGCGCCCCGGCCTAGCCTGTGAGCCCCGGGCTCCCCGTGGGTCCAGGGCGGTTCCGGGATCAGCGGTTCTCTCGGTCTCGAGACAGGTGCGCACCCTGCTGAAGGCCACGGTCCTGATGCGGCAGCCGGGGCGGGTGCTGGAGATCGTGGGCGCCCTCCGCCGAGGCGGGGCAGACCGCTTGCAGGTACCGGGGGGCGAGGGAGGGCGGGCCGGGCCGGGGTGGGGGGCGGCTGGGGTGCAAAGCTGTCCAGGTGGCCTTACCGCGTTGCCGCGGAAACCTGCCAGCCCTCTGCCCCTGACGCCTGGAAACGGCTAGCGGCCTGAGGGCAGGCAGGTCGGTAAGCCCGTTTTACCTTGGGAAGAGCCCATCTGTCTGAAAACCTGGCTTTCACATTTCTCAGCGATGTCCTGCTGCTTCCTCTAATTAGGCCGAAAGCACCCCCACCAGTTCCCGGGGCCTCACTGTCCACACTAGGCCAGGTCAGTGGGCTCCCCAAGAAGTTTCAGATGTAGAGATGGGTCATAAAGGTGGAGGCACCTTAGGAAGGCCCCCCCGCCCTCTCTGGGCATTGAGATGGGTGCAATGGCAAGAGTCAAAGCGGCCCGGACTCCTCAGTCCCCACTGCAAGAAGCTGGGCCTCTCCTTAGGGTTAGCACAGTGTACTAACTAGCCCTTCCTAACTCCCCCAAGGGCTTTCCCACAGGCTGGGCACTGAGCTGTAATGACTTCCACATTATCCCCCCAGGCTACAGGCTGCACACCAGAAGGGGCCTGTCTAGGCATAATCTCTTTTGCATTTTAGGTCATTTCTGATTTTGACATGACCTTGAGCAGGTTTGCATATAACGGAAAGCGGTGTCCTTCTTCTTACAGTAAGTTACATATGAGCTTGCTTTGTTGGGCTTGACAAGGTGATGGCTTATAAGGGGCAAGTAAAAGGAATTTTGTGTTTTTGCAGATATTCTGGATAACAGCAGGATCATCAGTGAGGAGTGCCAGAAGGAGGTAGGTCACACCCTTTCTTTGCTCAGAAATGGCTGTCATATACTACTTCAAATGGTTCTTGGTTAGGACTAAATATTGCAGGATAGAGACCTAAGAAAATAAATTTTGTAAAGGTTGTTGCTATGCTCAGGTGGACCTAGTCTTAATACACAGGGACAACTTTTCCTTATTGGCCAAGATGTACAATGACTGATAGTTGAAATATTGATGTAATGCTTATGTTAGCTACAGTATTTACAAGAGACTTCAGCATTTGCGATTTAACCCTCCTGCAACTCCCAGAGGTGGACAGGACCCTTATGGTCTCCATTTACCTAAGAAAACAGGCTTGGAGAGGTTGAGCAGCTTACCCAGAAAGATGCAGAGCTTTGTTTTCTGGTAGATCTGATTCTGTCCTGAATTCTTTCTACTACATTATGCTCTTTCCTTGATAGTATAATTTTCTTGGTAAGGCAACAGGTATCAAGAAAGACTTCTGAATTAATATCATTATGTGGTTAACTCCCATTTCCGTATGATGCCTGCAAATATATAAAGTGATTCTGTAACCTTGGAGTTCATTTTACTGCATGCCACCTTCTTTCCATTGGTGTATTTTTTGGCAGAGCAGAACCATACAAGCTGCATTTCTCTGCATGTTGCTGAGCTCTTTCTGCTGATTAACTATATTTAGTTCAACTTCATTAAGAAATTTACTGAATTGCATACTAAGTTATCTGTTGGTCCATCATATTGGTCAGCTTTTCTATACTCTCATGATTACTTGTTAGCAAGATGGGCGGTGAATTATAGATAGCTCTTAAATTTCTAAAGCCTGTCTCTCTGGAGATGCCACTTCTGTTTATTAATTTTCCTTTCTTTCTTTTTTTAAATTGAAGTATAGCTGGTATGGACACGCCACTTTTAGCTTAAAGTAGCTTTTGGCTCCACCACTGATTGCCTTTGGCATCACTGTTTTTGTTTTCTCACATCCTTGATCTTACCAACTTCTAGAAAGCTGCATCCACAAATAAGACAGTAGGTTTGGATGCCCTCTCTAGGATAAAGAAGGGAGGAGAAAAACAAGATTCTTGGAGTTGATGGGCTCCTGAAAAAATGAAGAAAGCAAAGTTTATGTATGAAAATTTTTTCTTTTTAAAAAAATTATATTCTTCTGTTTAGTTCTCCTATACTTTTAGAAAAATGTCCTCACACCCAAAAAAACACTCAAGTGGAGAAACTTAATTTATTTCAAGAGCTTTCTGCTTCTATCTCAGTGTGTGATTTTGGAGTTGAACCCTCTTTGGGACTGATGGTCGTGGACTCCATCTGTCTTAAAATATTTTGAGGCCATGCATATACTAGAACTAAAATTCTTTACCTGGTCAGTTCCCATCTTTATTGGACGCTGTTACTGACTCACCCTGTGTTGCACATGATCCTGGAAGTGGGCTCTCTAGAGGGTCAAAGGTCCTGGCATATGAAAGGAATATAGCCAAGGAGGCACATGCAGATGCTTGGCAGGTGGGTCTCCTGATGTTGACAGTGTGATAGAGCATCCACTGACATGCTGCGTCCCAAACTCCAGCGTTCTAGTTCCACTTTCATGATTTTAGCCTCATCTGTGCATGGCTTTCACCAAGTATTTTTCTTTAAGTTGTCCTGCTATGAAAAATCTGAAGGTAATTAACTGACAAAAGAAAGAAACCATCTTTATGAAAGCATGAGTTTGATGTGCTAGGTTTTTTTTCTCTAATAGACATTAAAGTGAATCCAAAAGCACTAAAATGATAAATGTATATCTATGTACTCCTGAAAGTAATCTTGCCTACCACCTGAGAAAATGTGCCACATTTGGGGAACCACAGCATTAAATCACTTCTATCTGGTTAAGCCCTGAGGACTGAGCTAACGAGTAGCAACAAAATCGAAGTGGCCCTCTCATCTGATGGCCAGAGTGCTTGATGCAGTTGGTTCCAAGACCACACTGTCTCAGGCTGGGTGCAGAGGGCTGACTGGCTCTGCAGGTCCCATCACTCCTGGACACCAAGTTGTGGCTTCTAGGTGCTTTTTTTTCTCATGTGAAACTTCACTGGGGAAACCTGATGTGAACTAATGGCTTTTTTCTTCATTTGGTTATACCAGCTCAAAGCCCTCCTTCATCACTATTACCCGATTGAGATTGACCCACAACGGACCATCCAAGAGAAGTTGCCTCATATGGTAGAATGGTATGTGACAGTGATGGTGGCCCTCGCGACAGACTGGTCCATGAGGGGGCATATTTCTCCTGAGCTTTGACGAGACGACAAGGCTCCCTTACCATACTGAGTGCTTCACTGAACACCACTAGCCCATCTATTAGAACAAACTGTCCAGACCCACCTGAGGCTGCTTATGGCTGCTGTCAGAGTCGGGGCCCATGGAGAATCTTTGGAATGACTTAGAAGCCCCTTGGTTTGGGGGAATAAGTACTTTGGGAAGATAACCGTCTTACAGAAACCAGTATCACTGAACAGAGCCCCAGTTCTCCAGGGTGGGGTCCTGGAGGAAGGGATTCAGAGCTCTTTGTCAGCAGTTAACCCCCTCCCCTGACCCCAACTTTTGTTTTTGGGTTGCTTTCTCACCCTCTTCCTTTTAAGGGCAGCCAGAGTCCTTAGGAAATGGTCCTGAGAAAAAGGATGAGACTTCTATTAGTACTTCCAGGGGGCACTTGGCCCTGAAAAGGGAAAGGACACTACTTAGTGACTGAACTTGGGGTTTTGTGGGGTGTTGTTTCCAGGTGGACCAAAGCACATGATCTCCTGTGTCAGCAGAAGATTCAGAAATTTCAGATAGCCCAGGTGGTTAGAGAGTCCAATGCAATGCTTAGGTAAGGTTCTGGCTCTGGAAAACACTTGAAACTGACATATTCACCCAGAACGGGTAGGGAAGGAGCAGAGGGGAGTTTGCTGCTGGGAGAGGCAGAAGAGACATGGCATAAGTAAGCTGACATGAAGAAGGTCTTGCTTTTCCTCTCTCGATACAGCTAAAGAATTTTCTACCTTTGGGTACTTCCTAGGGAGCAGCCTGCTGGTAGTGGATGGAGTGTGAATATGACCAGGGCTTCACCTCCTAGAACAAACAGCATATAGTTCACTTTTCCCAATGGTAAAAATAACTGGGGATCACCATGGTGACTGGGTGTTCACCGTGGGAGTTGGTTGGCCTGGGACTTTGACCACTGGCAGCCTTCACAGTGCAGCTCTCTCTGCTGGGGTGTTCTTTACTGGAGAAGGGCTGGGGATGCATAGGGAAAGGAAGAAGGCAACATGGGCGTCTGCCCTCAAGGGTTGCGTGTCCAAACCAAAGACAGAGCTAGCCTCACAAAAACCGAGGAGTGGAGACGTGCAGATCCACGTATGGGCTGGGTGGGTTTGGGGAGTTTCCCCAGTGAAGCTGCCCCAGGATAGTTGTCTGGTTGTATTTTGCTCAAACAAAACATGCCAGGAACAAAAAAACATGGGCCCATTTATGTGAAGTTCAAAGACAGGCAAAGCTAATCAGTAGTGATAGGAAGTCAAAATAGGGAGAGATGGCTTTGACTGGGAAGGGACAAGAGGGAACCTTGATCTCGTTAGTAATTACATGGGTGTCTACATATGCAGATATTAATAGAGATGAACACTTGAGACTAGTGCACTTGAACTATGTGCTATATTATTTTATACCACAACTTTAAATGTTTAAAACTAAGAAAAAATTTAAAATACATAACCCAAATAGACAGTAACAGTCGTAGAGGCAGGGCCATTTCAGAATCCATTCATCTCTTTTCAGAGAGGGATACAAGACGTTCTTCAGCGTGCTGTACCAGAACAGCATTCCCCTTTTCATCTTCTCTGCGGGCATTGGTGACATCCTGGAAGAAATCATCCGACAGATGACAGTGTTCCACCCCAATATCCACATTGTGTCTAACTACATGGATTTTGATGAAGATGTGAGCCAAATCTCATTTGGGCTGGGAATGGGAGAGGGGTGGGAGCCACCCACCTGGACCCATCACCCTAACCATTCACCTAACCTGGGGAGGGAAGGAAAGGGAAGGCATCCTGGCTTCTGTGCCCTTAGGCAGTTAGTTGTATCTTTTGCCCACTAAAGATAGTTACTTTTGAAGGATCTACTCTTTGGTGTTTGGCTGACAGTCATCTCTCTGCCCTAGAGACTAATGTAGGGGTCAGCCAGGCCCTGTGTCACTGTCATGGTCATGTATCATCCTTGGTACTTAAGGGCTTGGATGTAGATTTACTTGTCTAGAGCCAGAGGTGGGCTACTCTGACTCACCCATGTTCTGACTTCTTCATCTTAAAACCAGCAGCTGGAATTTTCATCCTTGTGACCTGTGGTTAGGACATGGCCCATGGCTAAGAGTTATCACACATGTAGCCTGGACAGGGCTTGTATCACTGGCTTCATTCTTCCACCCATATTGGTGATCAACAATATCTGATGGCTCCTGGTAGTTTAAAATAGGGGTTATAATCTTTTTCTAGTAAATATTTTAGGCTTTGTGGGCTATAAGATCTTTGTCACAACTACCCTGTTGCATATAAAAGCAGCCATAGACAAAATGTAAACAAATGGGCCTGGCTGAGTTCCAGTAAACTTAATTTACAAAAATAGACCAAATCTGGCCCACAGGTCCTAGTTTGCTGACCCCCAGTTTAAGACTACAGTGAGATTTTGGCATTAACTCTGGTTTCAGAGTTCTTGTTCCTCTGTGACAGAGACAGTAGAAAATTAGTCCTAAATGGATCCCTGCAGCTCTTCTGTCTGTCTCTTATCTTGATTACTTAGGGTTTCCTACAGGGATTCAAGGGACAGCTCATACACACATACAACAAGAACAGCTCCGTTTGTGAGAACTCTGAATATTTCCAGCAGCTTCAGGGCAAAACCAACATCCTCCTGCTGGGAGACTCCATGGGGGACCTCACTATGGCTGATGGGGTTCCTGGTGTGGAGAATATTCTCAAGATTGGCTTCCTAAATGACAAGGTAGGTGGGGGATCAGTGCTTCCTCCCTTCATGGCTTACTACTGTAGTCGCTGTTAACAAATGTTTAATGAGCACCTTCTGTGTGCTAGGTACTGTATTAAATATTAGAGGTACAGAGGTAAGACACAAGCCATATTCTCCAGGAGAGTATGCCACCTTCCCATAGGAAAATAAGAGATACCCTGGGGTTCCGGCTGCGTGCTCACCACATGGCCTGACATAGGAGCTCAGAGATCAGGCTATTGGAGCATACACTTACTTAGCGCTCACCCTGTGCCAGGCATATCAACCCGCCTAATTCTTAAAACAACTTTCTGAAGTAGTGACTATTACACCATTTGCAGATGAGGAAACTGAGGCAAAGAGGTTAAGTGACTTGCTCAAAGTGACATAGGGTTTAGCAAGTGGTGGGGCTCATTACCAGTCCTCCTAAGTCATACCTATAAGGCATGATTGAGATGGGAGATGTCAGTATTCAGGATGTGGGTTTATAATTTAGAGACAAAAAATACAAGAATAGACCAAAGGCTGACGGGTGAAAACAGTATGGTCATAAAAGAGCACCTTATAGTATCAAGCTAAAAGGCCACCAATCCTCACCCTCAGCCAACAGGTGCTGAAACTTTGTGAAAATTCAGTCCAGATTAGAGGTAACATCTTGTTTTCAGACTTTAATTCTGTTACTGTCCTTCTGACATTGACCCAAGGGTTAATTGTGGCAGCCGGTGCCCATTGCCATCCAGGACTCCCAAGAGGAGGTCCCTGTAACCTTGAACTACTCTCCGGGAGTTGCAGCTTGAATGCCCTCCTCACCCAGCCCCAGGTGCTTAAGAGTTAGAGGCAGTGGGGGAGGCAGAAGGCAGGGCATTTTGGAGAATGTTGGTCTCCCCTCCTCCTGGGCAGGTGGAGGAGCGGCGAGAGCGCTACCTGGACTCCTTCGACATTGTGCTGGAGAAGGACGAGACGCTGGATGTGGTCAATGGGCTGCTGCAGCACATCCTGGAACAGGGGGACTGGATGGAGATGCAGGGCTCCTGAGTGTGCAGGCACGGAGCCAGGTCCTGCAGGCTGTGATGAGAAGGGGAGCCTCAATGGGAGGTCACCCAGCTGTCAACACTGCACATCCCTGTGTGTGCAGAGAAAAGTCCAGGGCAGCCACAAGCTCCTGGGCCCCTGTCCCTCCCTCCTTTCCCAGCTTCTTCTGTTAAGTCCAGAGGCATGAGGGAGACCCTGCAGGTGGGAGGGGCTTCCAAATGAACAAAGGGTGTTAACACGAGGAATCACCTAGTCCAGGGATTCTTTTTTTTTTTCCAAAAATTTTGAACATGGGGAGCTGTTCTTCCAACAAATCAGATGTGTGAAATAGATTAAAATAATTTTAAAAAAGAAAAAATAGGGCTGTTCTGATTTCGGGGGTATAGGGCAGAGCCTGTATCCTTTGGCCCTGGAGGCACAGGAACCTCCAAGAAGCCACTAGGGCTCCATGAAACATGGTTTGAAGACCACCAAATTTGCCCAGGAGACCCTCTGAGCACAGCCTAAATGTGTGTGGGGATCAGGCTGGGTAGACAGAGACGGAAGGGTGTGTTTCTTACCTTGACTGGTTTGGCCTCATTCTGATGCAGCCGTTAAACTTGAAATTCAGTGGGTATCGATTGGCTCTGGCCCACCCTGTCTGCAGAACCCCCTCTTTATGGATCCCCAAAGGGATCCTTTTGGTATAGATTTTCCCTGGAGCCCTTGGCTCCTGTCCTTCCTTTCTCCTCCTCGTCTGGTAGATCCAGGGCCACTAAAACAGACGGCTTGCTGGGGGTTGAAACCAGGGCCCTGAAGGGAGAAGGTGCTCTGGCAAGTGAAAGAGGAGTGATTCACGTCTTGCATTATGGGGCTTTCTTCATTTTCTTTCCCTTCTTCCCTCCCTGTTGGCTTGGATGGTCAAGAACTGGCTGAATTCTCTCTAGGGAACCTTTTGAAGAAAACTATAGACCAACCAGTTCCCCTGACATTTTCCTAGCCTGTCTTTTCTCAGAATTCATTCCCTCACCCTCCTGCCGAGGATGCCCCAAAGCTTTGTTTATCCACAGATCTAAAGGGGAGAGTTGATTGAATGCCTGTTGTGCACATGGATACTTGCATTTAATCGATCCTCCCAGTAACCCTGAATCGATCCTCCCAGTAACCCTGGAAGTAGTTCCCATTTACAGATGGCTCAGTACCTTGCCCAAACTCCAGAACTAGGAGTTAGAGCCAGGATTTGAGTGTTAATGACCAGAGCTGGCCGTTTTCTTCTGCATTGTGCTACCTCCACATGGGCTTCAGTTCAGGGCTGTCCTGTTAGGTTTTGGTGACTGTCTAGGCTGGATGTGTAGCCAGTGTAAGACCCTAATGTGCCTTCTGGAGGCTTTGGATCCAGGGAATATGTGACTGGCCTTGGGGAGAGTTCATGTCTCTCAGGGGATCCTGGGCAAGGAAACTGTTCATGGGGGCTGTTCAGTAGGTGAGTCCAGTCCCATCATTTTCTCCCAAACGCCCCTCCCTCATCACCATCTGATGGCTTGGGTCATCTGCGTTGCACTGGCCAGAGTCCAGCTGGGCAGGTAAAAGCAGATAGCCTGACTGGTGGCTGAACCAACTCCTACCTAAGCCACTGGGGATCTGAACTCGTTACCTTTCTCTCTGACAAGAGGGAGAAGCAGCAGGCAGGTAGTAATGGCCAGAAGCCAGGAACAGGTAAAGATGGGAATACCACAGAATTGGAAATAACTGTATGAATAAAGGAGCGGAATCTGACCTGTGCAGTTTAACCCCTCAGCTTTGTATATTGCATTTGAGGTCAGGGACCTTGTCTTCCTTTCAACTGGGACAATTAGGAGACAGGATCATCTCCCCATGCCTCCCCTGCAGGCCCTCTCCTCTGGACACCCACTCCCCACCCTCCCTCCAGCAGACCAGGGTCCCTTTCCATGGTGAGGACCCTGGTTTAGGCCTCAGGGAGGCAGGAGGCCAAGAACTAGGGACATGGAGGCAGCCTGCATTGTTCCCCCTGCTCCCCCATCTTTGGGGCTAAGGGTCTCCCCCCACCAAAAGACTGCACTCCGAGGCTTCTAGTTTAGGCTTTTATTTGGCACAAAGGAGAAAGGGATCTGACACCAGTCTAGCTTTTAGGGTGTGCAGAGCTCTGCCCACCCCTCTCACCGCAGAGACCCTCTTCCAAATCTATCTCAGCTCTGAATCAAGAATTTTGTAGCCCTAAGACACATCTAAGTAGGTTTTCTCACTGCACCTCCCTTCATATTCTTCCTTTTTCTCAGTCCCTTAGAGAAAGCAGCCTTTTGAGGAGAAAGGTGACACAGAACCCAGCCCTGACCTGCAGCACCCCGGGGTTACCTCAGCTGCCACTGGATTTAGTGAGGGGGGGACAGGTAGCCACACTGGAGCTGCCCCCTTTCCCTAGGAGCCAGCCAGAGCTGAGGGAAGGCAGCTGTGGGGGTCCAACCAGCCCTGGCTCATGTTCCTGGGAACTGCCACAACAGAGGAATGGGGGCTGGAGGTGGAGTGGTGGGGAGGTTGGGGACTGTGAGAAGTACAGATAAAGGGGTGTTTGGGGAAATAAAAGCACTCAGCCTCACTTGGTGTCTGGTGACATGGAGGAGGAAGTGTGGGTGAGGGGCTAGCAATGGCCCCATCCAACCCCAGACTCCCCCAGTCCCCAGACTGGCTTTGTAACTCCTAAACCTTAAAGAAGGGATTTGAGGTTGGAAGAGAAAAACCAAATAGAGGTCCGTGCTGGGGATTTTACTCAGGCTAGTGGGAAGACTGGTGTCTCCTCACCACTTCTTAGATGCTCCCAGACATCATCCCAGCAAAGGGGCAGTGGGTGCCTGTTGGAAGGTCAGCCCCACTGCCCACTGTGCCCCCAGTAGTGGGCCTTCGCATTTGGGTCCAGGCCCAGGCCCCTGCCCGTCAGAGCTCCTCATGGACCCGCTCCTGGTCTTCATCTGACTTCAGCTTGAGCTCCTCAACAGTGATCTTGCCATCCTGGTTGCGGTCCTGGTTCTGGAACATGTCTGCTATGGTTTTCTCCGGGTCCTGCCCAGGCATGAGGCGTCCTTTGCCCTCACCGACTTGAGCCTTGATGAAGGCAGAGAACTGGGGGAAAGGAGAGCCAAGGACAGGGTGGAGGGAGTGAGGGTCTCGCCTGAGCCACTGTGGAGGCCAGCCAGCGAGGACAGGAGAGCAGAGCTGGTGCTGGAGTCCCGAGTGGGCTGGGGCAGGGGGCGTAGGCAGCAGCAGAGGGAACGGGCTGCACGTGTGCCAGGAGAGAAGGCAGGGACAAGGGAGCTTAGCACTGTGACTGGCAGAGGGGCAGGAACATGGCACAGAGAGGATAGTGTGTGTGTACTGCCCCCACCTCCTCTGCGGGGACCTCGCCATCCTTGTTGAGGTCCAGGTCCTCAAACAGGTTGGCAGGAGGGTCCTCGTGCCACACAAACAGGTAGCCTGTGGGCAACCCCTCCTCCCGGGACATCAGCTCCACCTCAAACAGCAGCACAGCACTGCCAGGGACGCCCCGGGCTGGAGGGAAGGAGAGAAGGAAAGCATTCTTGTCAGTCCAGGGATTGGCCCTGCTTCAAAGCCTGCCCAGTGTGCCCTCAGCTCACAAGCCTGTGTCCCCTGCTGGGGCATGGGATGTTTATAGAACCATCTAGAAGCTTTCCTTACTCTTCCCATCAGCCATCAAGGCCCAAGGTGGGCAGAGGCAGAGAGGACACAACACAGATCAGACCAGTCTCTGCCCCTCACCTCCGCTCTCTCCGTGTGCCAGGTGCGGAGGGACCACGAGCTGCCGCCTTTCTCCCACACACATGCCCTGTAGGCCTGTGTCCAGGCCTTCGATCACCTTGTTGGCACCCAGTGTCACCTCCTGGGGAGCCCCATAATCATGGCTGTGGGGAGAGCAGATTGCCAGGTCAGCATCCATGCTTTCCCACCAGGCCCATTACCAAGTCACTCTTCCTGGTGCCCTAGCAGAGTGTTCCCCTCCATAAAATGGTAATAGCTATTCCCCTTAGTACTAACTTCACCCTCCCTTCACTTGCGGAGTAAAGAATTTCAGCTCCTTAAGCTCTCCACATCTGTGCATGCTTAGATGGGAACTTACAGAGGGAGCAAGAGTTGGCGTGCTATTAAGAGGAGCCCCCCAGGCCTGAGCCCACCCACCTGCCCAGACCTGGCCCTGCCCCAGACCCACGAGGAGAAGAGCTTGGTGCCATCCAGTAGAGAGCAGTTGTAATGGTAGCGAACAAAGTCCCCAAGCTTGGAAGTCTCGTTGCAGGTCTCAAGGGGCCGGGACAGTGTCTTGATTTCCACTGGGTCCGCAGGGTTGTGGAAATCGATGACATAGACGTCAAAGATCAGCACAGCAGAGCCAGGGATCTTGTCTCCTGGAGCCAGATGGGGGAGTGGGTCAGCCCAGAGTCTAAAAAAGGCTGCTTGAGGTCTCCACAGAGGCCCTTAGACCTCCCCCACCCGGAATTCCAGATGAGGATGGGATGGGATGGAATGGGATGTTTGTGCACACAGTCAACCTAATATACTCTTGCTGGGGTGAGGGTGCAGGGGAGGGGAGGGGCATGCCAGTTAGAAAGCCCTTTACACACATCATCCTGCAACCTCCCAGGCACTCACCCTGCTGGTCGATGTGATTAGTCCCATTTTATAGGTGAGGACATAGGCTTCCAGCAAAGCTGGGTCTCAAAGCCAGGTAGGTCTCTGCTTCCTAGGGCTATGCTGTTCCCTCTATAACCACCCTGCCTTCCCAAACTCAGGAGCTGGCTGCCCTTCTCCAGTATGGATGGAAGAGGGAAAGTGGCACACTGCCCCTGGAGAAAAGGATGGAGTCCGTGTGGCAGGAATTGGGGGGGGAATGGTGTTTGTGATGAGACGTGCAGAACAGTAGCTGGAATCGCCCCATGGTGGGGAGGTCAGGAAGCAGGTCAGGAGAACTAGGTGGTGTTTGTGGGAGCAGAGAACCAGCCTACCAGTCCCATTCTCCCCGTAGGCGAGGTGGGGGGGGATGGTGATCCTCCGGTGCTCCCCCATGCATGCGCCCTGTAGTCCCTGGTCCATCCCGGGGATGATGTAACCCTGCCCCACATAGGTATTGTAGGTGTGGTTGCGGAAGTAACTGCAATACAAGGTGGGGAGGGCCCCCAAAGGAGTTAAAGGGGCCCTGCCCTTCCAGGAAGCTCAGAGCAAACCCCCCACCCACCCTGCTGCCTGGGGTGGCCTCAGAACCTGGTACTTTCCTTCCTGCCTCAGCTTAATTCTGCCTTCCCCACAGCCTCCACTCCCCCTCCTCAGGACCCCGACCTGGAATCAAAGAGGGTGCCATCCATCAGTGAGCCGTTGTAATGGTAACGCATGAAGTCCCCCGGCACTGCTCTCCGGACGCAGCCAGGAGGTAGCTCCAGCGTCTCCAGCTGGACAGTGTCCTTTGGGTTGTGGACGTCAATCAATAGGACGTGGAAGACCAGGGAGGCCTGCGGGGGGATCACAGTCCCTGGGGAAGGGATAGGCTTGAACCACACAAGTGGAGAGCAAACTGGGGCTCTTTTTCTACTGGGGAAGGCCTATGTGACCACACTGCAAAAAGCTACTAACCCCACTCTCCAGAGCCCCTTTCCTGCTCCGTTTCCTGTTCCCCTTGTGAGGTGTTCCCCAAGGCCACCCAGCCCATAGTGAACCTTTGTGTAAACCAGAATGAAGTACCCCTCCTAGTGAGATCATCACCAAGGGCTAAATTTCATCTGCACTTGCCTCCTTGGCTGGATGCCCTTATGCAGTGCACAACCTCAACAAGTATATGTGGCAGCCCACTTCTGGAGAATCCCCCTGAGTCTCTGGCTGCCCTCACCATAGCCCTTCTCGCCGTAAGCCAGGAATGGAGGTATGATGATCTTCCTTCTCTCTCCAGGACACATGCCCAGCAGCCCCTGGTCCATGCCCTTGATCAGCCAGCCGGAGCCGACATAGGTGTCATAAGTGCCACCACTACTGTAGCTGCAGAGAATGAGAGGGAGGTGATGCAGCTGGAGGAGGGAGAGGCAGGACTGCCCCAAGGCTCCCAGCAGCCCTTACCTGGTGTCGAAGGCAGTGCCATCCAGCAGTGTGCCATTGTAGTGGTAGCGGACAAAGTCGCTGTCCTGGACCATGCGGTGGCAGTGGGGCGGGTGCAGCAAGGTGCTCACCTGCACGGTGTCTGCCTTGTTCCACACATCCAGAAGGACCACATCAAAGTAGAGGGTCGCATCCGGGGGAATGAGCCCCGCTGTGAGGGCCAGCAGCCGGAGCTCAGGTCCAGTGCAGCCCCCAGGGCTGGGGGTGGAGCGGAGGTCCGAACCGCCTGCTTGGCCTCCTGCTCCACCACCTCTGGTTCCCCTTCTTTCTAATCAAGCTATGATCCCGCCCAGAGCCCTGTTCTTTCCCCTTCCTCCCACCCAGGAACAGGAGACTGAAATTCCTGTCAGACCCTGCTGCATATGCAGTGTGGCCTCGGGTAAGACACTCTCTCGGAGCTTCAGTTGTGTGGTCCTGGGGTCCTTGATTCTGCCTCCCGGACTCCTCCTTCCCCATGCCTGTGCCCCAGCCCTTCTCACCCACGCCGATGCTGCCATAACCCAGGTGAGGAGGCACAATGAGGCGACGCCGCTCATTGACACACATGCCCATGAGGCCTCGGTCCATGCCGGTGATGAGGCGCCCCACGCCCACCACGATGGCCACCAAGGTGTTGCGGTCATAGCTGGGGGAAGAAGGAGACATACATGGGCACATACATGCAGAGGGACCCACAGGGACCCCTCCCTACACAGAGGTGCACATCCACATGCTCCTCATCTCATCTCCTCTTCAAGCCTCCCTCCTAGGTTAGCGCGGCTCCCACCTTAGTAGGATGGGCTGATACAAAAGGGAAGTCCCCAAGGAGGCCAGGGGCTTTTATTCATCGGGGGATCGGGGAGGGGGAGCTGTCTGCTGCGGCAGCAAATGAGTGTTAATACAGGGTGAAGAAGAGCTTTCATGGAGCACTTAAAATATGCAGGAGTAAATGCTGGCA
Organism: Manis javanica; assembly: GCF_040802235.1. Lineage (NCBI taxonomy): Eukaryota > Metazoa > Chordata > Mammalia > Pholidota > Manidae > Manis > Manis javanica. Next base: position 160,907,024 of record NC_133159.1, on the reverse strand, counting down.
TTTTATATTCATTAGCATATTTGATTCTCTCCCCTCTGAGCTGGGCATTACTGTTTTCATTTTTCTTATGAGACAAATTGACACTTGAGAGATTAAGTGACTTGCCCAAGGTCGCACAGCTTGTGAGTAGTCTGCTGAGCTCCAAAGCCCATCTGTGTGCCACTGTAACACTGACTTTCCAAGGAAGAGAGGAAGGGGAGGCAGAACTGGCTGAGGGTAGGGATTGCTTTTCAATTTTGAAAAAGCCTATTTTTCAGTTGCTGTGGCCTTTATTTGTTTTTAGTTCAGTTTTAATTTAAGTTTTCAGACCTTAAGGTTGGATAGAAGACTTTTAGTTTGAGCAAAAGGGTAAGAAAGTTTTTCAAGCTCAAGGAAATTGCCCAAGCCCAGCACTGCACGAACTGGCCCAGCCAGGCTCCCAGAGTCCCCACCAAGGAAGTCATCTACCAACTCCCCCCACCCTCCACCCCTGGTGGTCCTGGGCCAAGCTGTAATGTATTCCCAGCACCTGCCTATACCTCATTTTGTCCATTGAACTGGCTATATGTCTGGCCTGCTTCTTTCGTAGTGCTGTTGTGGGGGCCCAAGCTGTGCCAAGAAACTGCATCAAGTTTCTTGTAGTTAAACATTCTCTGGGCATTCAGTCCTCCCCAGTATCAAGGCTAAGGTATAGCAAAGCCACTTTCAGAGGGCCACACACTATGTAAAGTTCACTTTCTTACTGTCCTGTTTGAGTCCTGTCATGGGCCTTAGGAAGTAGGGACTCAGTTTTTCAGATTGCTTTTAAACTCCATTTTACAGATAGGAAACTTGCTTAAATAAGAAAATTCCTTGTCCATGGTCAGAGCCTGGATTTAAACCCAGGCTCTTAAGACTCTGGAGTTCATGTTCTTGCCCAATATACTGTCTGCCTTCAAAGCCATGGATACTAATTTCGTGTGGGCCAACTTGTGTGTGTTTGGGGAAGGGCCTAAGAGGATCTGATTTCTTTGGGTGTGATGTGGGCTGTGTGTGTGACCAGGACCCAAGGTTTAACTGAGACTGGCATGTAGCCCTGTCCTGACCCCACCAACAAAAGTGGACTTGCCAGAGCAGACCAAAGGCCTAGATCAGACCAGAAACCCATCTCTCAAACCCAGAGGCTGGCAAGATGGGTGTCAGTCCTGGCCTGGTGGAGCTAAGGAGGAGAGAAGGAAGCATGAGAACCCTCCGAGGAGCCCAGGGTGGCATGCCCGACCTGTGACACGTAGACAGTGTTCCTCACACTCCCAGATCCATCCTGCTTGCTGTCTTATAATGTCCACCCTACTTTACCTGTCCTGCTGCCCATAACGCCCACCTCTCCAAAAAGTATTTTATTGCCTCTTCTCTAATAAGGCACAGACTCAGGGGCTGAAACCAGAAGGGAGTCAAAGTGGGTGGAAAGGTAGGGTAAGACCACTGAAGGATTCTTCTGTAGCAGAGAGCATGCCTTCCTCCCAACACTGTAGCCCAGAATGCCCTCCCACCTTACCTTTACATAAAGTGCCAGGAAATAAATAGAGCAGTTCACCTTGATTATCTCACTCTTAGGGAGATGTGGGGAGCTTGTGTGCAAGAAAGTGGGGGCCTTAGAGAGGTGAAGTTTTGAAACTGAGGGCAGGAATGTCTTTGGGGAGATGGGCAGAGTCCCCCACAGGGTGCTGTGTTTGGGATAACGAGATGATGGGGTACCGGGATGCAGACACAGCTTAAAAGGCCAACAAGGGACCCCAGCACTGGCTCAGGAAAGGGGAGTGGCGAGTCTGGGGGCACCCAACCCATTACCTCGAGTCAAACTTCTTGCCATCCTCGAAAGTGCCGTTGTAGTGATAGCGCACAAAATCCCCCATCTGCACTTCCCGGGGACAGGCCCTGGGGATGTGGTACCGCTCGATGACCACGTCTTCCAGGGGGCCCCCGGCCGGGCTGGCACGGCCCAGCCCCCTCCCCACGGTCTGCACGAGCACCAGCACCATCAGCTGCAGCGGGGGGCGCCGGGGGAGGGTGTGGCGGGGGAACCCGGCGCCGAACATGGTGCCTGGAGTTGGGACCGCAGGCAGTGAGGGCGAGCGAGGGAGTCGCCGCCGCCAAGCCTCCTTTCCCCCTCCCCCCAGAGCTGACTCCCCCTCTTCCTGTCCTTCCCAACCCCCGCCCTGGCTGGTCCACGTGGAATGGGGGCTGGGGAGACTGAGCTGGCGGGGCGGGGGGTGGGGAATCGGAGAAGTGGGTATGGCTGAGAGGGTTAGAGTCCGGGGAACACGGCACAAAAAACTCCAGATTCCCTCCTCCTCCTTCCCGGGGGCCTAGGCGGGGAGGGAAATTTGGGAAGGCAGCGAAGTCGGAGCCTACTCCAAAAAAAAAAAAAAGTTCAGTGTCCTTTTTTCCAGAATCCCCGGGTCCTAAAGCCGGGCTGAGGCATCCCTTGCTCCTTTTGCTGGCACCCCCAAACTGGGCCTCTCCAGGTGGCTGGTGAGGCTCCAGAAGCTGAGGGTATCTAAGTGATCCCCTACCCCTACTGTCTCAGGCACAGCCTCTCCAGGGATGAGCTGCTTTGTCCCGCAAAACCTGGACTGCCAGACGGACTTCCTGACGCGGGGATGCAGATGGAGCGGGAGGCGGTGACAGTGGAAAGAGCGCAGGGTAAACCCTGGGGTGCGCCTCCCGGTAGCAGGCGGGGGACACACTGGAGTGGCTTTTTCAGGGTTGGGGTCGGGAGTGAGCATTAGGGGCGCTGTGACGGAAGGAAGACCAGCTTCCAGGGTTCGTGCAGAGCGGCACTTCCCTCCCTTTCTCGATCTTAAGGTGGGGGGCTGTCTTCGTGGGAGGAGGGCCTCTCTGGGCTCTCCATCCCTGCGGGAAGAGTTCCCCCACCCACTCACCACCTGTCAAAGGGGAAGACTACTAAAGGCAGAAAGTTGGGCCAACGTCGGGGGCTCAGGACACCATCGGGCCCTCTGCCTGTCGGGGGACCGGCCCCAGACCGCGCCCCAGTCTTCCTGCCCCTGTGCCCGGCGCTAAGACCCAGCGGGCGCACCGGCCCAGCCCCTGCGCCCGCCCGCCAGCCGCCAGCTGGCCTGGACGCCCGCTCCGCTGGGGAGAGCCGGCCGGCGCGGCGGGGGCATGGGTCGCGCGGCGTGGGGGCTGCTGTGGCTGCTGCTGGGCAGCGCGGCGGCGCAGTACGAGAAGTACAGCTTCCGGGGCTTCCCGCCCGAGGACCTGATGCCTCTGGCTGCGGCCTACGGCCACGCGCTGGAGCAGTACGAGGGCGAGAGCTGGCGCGAGAGCGCGCGCTACCTCGAGGCGGCGCTGCGGCTGCACCGGCTGCTGCGGGACAGCGAGGCCTTCTGCCACGCCAACTGCAGCATCCCTGCGCCGCCCGCGGCCTCTTTCCGGGGGCCGTCGCCCGGCCCCGACGGCGGCCGTGGTGACGAGTGGGCCCGCGAGCTGCAGCTCTTCGGTCACGTCCTGGAGCGCGCCGCCTGCCTGCGACGCTGCAAGCGAACTCTGCCCGCCTTCCAGGTGCCCTACCCGCCGCGGCAGCTGCTGCGCGACTTTCAGAGCCGCCTGCCCTACCAGTACCTGCACTACGCGCTTTTCAAGGTGTGGCCTGCCCCGCCCCGCCCCCGGGGCCCAGTAGGAGCCCGTAGTTCCGAGACGGCGTTGGGTGTCCCATAACCGGGGACAACCTGGCGTTCCTGTGCGCTTAGGGCTGCTGACTCTGGCCCTACTGACCCGCTCTGTCCCCACCCCACAGGCTAACCGGCTGGAGAAGGCGGTGGCCGCAGCCTACACCTTCCTCCAGAGGAACCCGAAGCACGAATTAACCGCCAAGTATCTCAGCTACTACCGGGGACTGCTGGATGCTGCCGAGGAGCCCCTCACGGACTTGGAGGCGCAGCCCTACGAGGTGGGGTGGAGGGGCACGCTGGCCCTGACACTCCTTCCTGCCCCCTGTCCCATAGGGCTTGTGGAAGAGGGGAGGTGTTGGGGGGTGGGGCGGGATCCCCTGATCTCTTGCCACACTTCCCTCCAGGCTGTGTTCCTCCGGGCTGTGAAGTTCTACAACAGCGGGGATTTCCGCAGCAGCTCGGAGGACATGGAGCGCGCCTTGGCCGAGTACCTGGCGGTCTTTGCCCGGTGTCTGGCTGGTTGCGAGGGGGCCCAGGAGCAGGTGGACTTCAAGGACTTCTACCCAGCCATCGCAGGTATTCATACTGTCCCTACCAGACTCTGGCGGTCATCCCTCTGAGGCACAGGGCCTGCTTCCCAGAACTCCTATGGCCTCTTAACAGGAACAATCATTCCATACAGCTTTATGGAGCACCTACTAAGCACTTGAGAGGCAGTTATCTTGGTCCTGGGGAGCCTTCAATCTGAGAGACAGGCTAACAGATTCGCTGTTGCTGGGTGTAGAGGGCTACAGTCGGGAGTATCCAAGGTGCTGGGCATTAGTGCAGAGAGACGGTGACATCCCAGAAGGGTCTGGAGAAGTTAGGTTCACAGGCTTTCCAGGAAGAGGGCAATGCAGGTGCAAAGAAGCCTAGCTGTGTGCAGAAAGCGGTTATGGCCAGAAATAGTCTGGGTATCCCAAACTTCAAGGTCCCTCTGTGGGGCAGAAAGGACTGTCCTGAACTTCCTATCTAGGCTGCAGTCCTGACTCCCAACCTTATCTCCCATACTCTCAGAATGCCCTGGCTCCCTCTGGCTTTTGAGTGGGGGTTGAGCTGCTGGGGTGGTGAGTCAGCCCAGCCCACAGTAGTCTTCCTTGGCATCACTTACCATATGCCAAGCACTTTACACACATTGTTTCATGTGATCCCAACAGGCAGAGTTGGGGTTGGAAATCATCTCTATCATCCTTATGAGAGGGATGGACATGTTCAGCACAGCACCAGCTCCTCACCACTGCCTCCCACCCCCAGATCTCTTTGCAGAGTCCCTGCAGTGCAAGGTGGACTGTGAAGCCAACTTGACCCCCAATGTGGGTGGCTTCTTCGTGGAGAAGTTCGTGGCCACCATGTATCACTACCTGCAGTTTGCCTACTACAAGTGTGAGCCTCCTGGTGGGATGGGAGAGGGAGAGCATTGCAGAGATGTAGGCAGCTGTCCCTCAGAATTAGGACCTTGGGTGATGGGAGAGAAGGCTGGGGTGGGGGACAGGGAGGCAGGTGAGAGGCTTGTGAGAGAGAACAAAGAGCAGCCTCAGGGGAAAATTCAAGGGCCTCTTGGGTAAGCTACCAGATAGCCAGCAACTGCAAGCCCTTGACAGTACAAAGCCCTGCCACATCTGTTTATCTCATTTGATCCTCTCACTCACCGCCTGCAGCTAACATTACTGGACCTGTTTTTTTTTTTATTTTTTTAATTTTAATTAAGGTGTTATTAATATACAATCTTATGAAGGTTTCACATAAGTAACATTGTGGTTTCAACATTCACCCATATTATCAAGTCCCCCCCCACACACCCCATTTGCAGATCATCAGCATGATAAGATACTATAGAGTCATTACTTGTCTCCTCCATGCTGTACTGCCTACCCGTGACCCACCTATATTATGTCTGCGGAGCATAATGCCCCTTAATCCCTTCTCCTTCCGTCCCCGCCCTCTCCGCTTTGGTAATTGCTAGTCCCTTCTTGGATTCTGTGAGTCTGCTGCTGTTTTGTTCCTTCAGTTTTGCTTTGCTGTTTTACTCCACAAATGAGTGAAATCATTTGGTACTTGTCTTTCTCTTTACTGGACCCATTTTTAAGATGAAGAAACAGGCTCATAGAGGGCAGGGTTGCCATTAGTAACATGCTAATAAAAATAGCACCAGGACTTCCAGCCCTCATTTCTTGACGGAGGTCCTGGTGTCAACTGCAGTTGGCTCTTGTTCATGCCCTGATTCTGTCTTCTGGGTCTGGGATGGAAATCTCCAGGGTTTTTGCTATACAGAGATGCCAAGATTCAGACAGAGGGTGGAGTTGGAGTGGAGGGGCTGAGGACCCAGGGGCCAGAAGACCCTTTGTGAGTTCAGTTGGCCAGGAGGAGTAAAGCTGGGCTTTAATTCCCAAATGCCATTGTTCTCCAGGTGTGTGTGTGCTTGAGCAGTTTACCTACCCTCTGTGTGCCATGGCTTTCTTGTCTGTAAATGGGGATGATAAAGAAAGTGAGGTTTAAATGAGTTACACAGGACCTGGCACGTGATAAGCATCTAATGCATTCTAGCATTACTGTTGGATGAGATGAGGCACTCAAAAGATATTCTCGGAGGCAGCTGGAGAGCCAGGGGCACTGGACTGAATTAGGAGAGAGGGATGGGCTAGGAAGGGGTTATCCTGAAAATGGGGAAGGGCTGGGCTCCTCCTCACTCTCATCCTGCCTGCAGTGAACGATGTGCGCCAGGCTGCCCACAGTGCTGCCAGCTACATGCTCTTTGATCCCGAGGACAGTGTCATGCAGCAGAACCTGGTGTATTATCGCTTTCACCGGGCTCGCTGGGGCCTGGAGGAGGAGGACTTCCAGCCCCGGGAGGTGAGTACATCTTTGGAGGCACTCTTGGGATATGTGTTTTGATTTTTAAAAATCCTGACTTACTCACAAGTGAAAAGAAAGAATACATGTGATGGTTGGAGTTCTTGGTTCAAAACTGGCCCCAACAGCTGTACGTGTCTAGGAACATTACTGACTCTTTCTGAATCTGTTGCCTCACTTACAGAATGAGCACAGGGCCTGGGCTATGGGAGGTACATTCCTGCCTGCTCCCCTTCCCACCCTCATCACCCTCACTGCTGGCCTCAGCCCTTTCCCCCAAGGACCCTCTAGCCTGGATCAATTAAGGAAACCCCTGAGACTGGGGCAGGGCAAGACTGGCAAATGTGGGGCACTTGGTGTCACTCTCAATTTCCTTGTCAGTGGCAGACATTGCTAGCTGATTGAGGAACCCTTTCTCACTGAGCCTTCAGAATCCTTAACCTAGCACTTCAAGCAGCTGTGATTTTTCAATTAGCATGTGAGCTGATACTTGTTCCCTGTTTCTGCACTGCAAGAGGGCAGGAGGACCCAGATCCTAGAAGCCCTGGCTCTTCCCCATCGGGCAGCAAGGTCTGCCTTGCCTCACTTCCCTTCCCTCTTCCCAGGAGGCCGTTCTCTACCACAACCAGACCACTGAGCTGCGAGAACTGCTGGAGTTCGCGCACATGTACCTGCAGCCAGATGATGAGGTAAGTGACCCCCTGCCCTCCAGGCTGGGCCATCGTAGAAGCCCCTTGGTCCTTTTCCTGGGGCCACTGTGCTAGAGCTTGGCTCCATCTCCTGGCAGTCAGTTGTTGTGAAGCAGTAGAGATTTGCCCATCTCTTATCTATACCTGCCTTTCTCTCCCCACTCAGGGTTCTTATGTTCCCCTTCTCTGCATATTTGAATCTTGCCTCTGCTTGGCCCAGATCAGCTGACACCTCCTCCAGGAAGCTCTTGCTACATGCCCTGATTCTGTCTTCTAGGCTTGGAGTGCTGGCTCTGATCCTCTGTGCCTCCCTGAACCTGGACTTACTTGCAGCCCTTGTCCATCTCATCCCCAGCACCCTTCTCTAGCCAGCCTCCTGGAGCACTGTGCTCCAGAATGGGGGACCAGGTTATTCCAGCTCTCTGAAACTCTGGCAGAGTGGCATTCAGAAACAGTTTGAGGGAATCAGTGAATGAATAAATGGCAGTAGGACACTAGGAAAGAAAGACTACAGTGTGTTACCTTGAGTCTGCGTGAGGGCTGGAGAACCTGAATTTCTCGAGGTGTTGCTACTCAGTGCTTATGACTCATTCCCTGCTTTGTTCGTGCACCCATGCCCTTATTCATCACACGCAGAGGCAGGGTATACTCTGTTAGTGTCCAGGCTTCAGTGCTGGCCAAACTTGGCCCCACCACTCACCAGCTGGAGGCAGTCTCCAGGCAAATTCTAAGGAGCCCTTGAACTTCTGTTTCTTCCTGTGACTGGAAAGAATAATGTCCATCTCACCCCATTGGAGTGAGAATGAATGCGATCAAGTGTGTGAAACCCTTAGAGCTGGCCTCAAGTGGGTGCTCAGTGAATGGTAGCCATTTTGAGGGCTGTTATTTGCAGCCTGGTGTTTGTTGGACACCAGGCTTGGGGCTGGGGTAAGTTGAGGAAGAGCACAACTCTTATTCCAAGCAGCTCACAGTCTAGCAGGGGAGGTACATACAATGCTCTGGGGAGGTCAGCACAGGGCGCCAGAAGAGGGCTCCAGACTCCAGCCAGGGTCATCAGCCAGGGCTGCTTTCTGGAGCTTATGCCTGGCGCTGCAGGGATAAAGGAGAGTGCCCCTGGCATAGGGAGGTGAATGCATTCCTACATGGGCAACTGCGTGAGCACAGCGGCAGTGTTCACTGGGGTATTTAGGCTTAAAAATTAGCCTTGGAAAGAGTGATACTTACAGTAACACTGAATCTCTGCTGGTGGGGCCCCATGTGTCAGCTCAGGGAGGCAGCAGTTTAGAGAAACCCTCAAATCATCCTTGTGTTGAGACTGGCGAAGGAGGGGGTTTGGGGACTGAGATGCCCTCTCTGCCCACTTTTCCCTTCCACAGCAGGGCCCACAGCCCCATCTCGGCAGCCAGAGGGGCCCAGGGGATGGGAGGGCCCCTTGGCCAGGCAGGGAGCTGATGTGGTCTTGTACCTGTCATGACCTGGTTTTTCCCCTGACCCCCCGGACTGCTCTAGATGGAGGTTGAGGAGGCAAAAGCACCCATGGAGCCTGAGGACCCCCCATCTGATGCCGAGTTTGAGGGGGAGGGTGACTACGAGGAGGGCATCTATGCCGACTGGTGGCAGGAGCTGGATGCCAAGGGTGATGAGGCAGAGGCCGGTGAGTGACTTAAGTCCTGGTGGGAGGTGGGGATGAAGCCTGGGATGGAGGATGGGACAGAAGGATCCCTGCACCAGGTGGTGCAGGCAGTGGAGTGTGTGTGTTGGGTGTTGGGACCGCTCCTCTGAGGCCTCTAGTCTGCTAGCAGCCCCTGGCCCCACTTGGTGTGGGAGGGTTGGCATCCTTCCTGGAAACTTGGACCACTGAGATTTGTCCCCAGGGAGCCTCTCTCCTGCCTGCCCCACCTCCTTTCAGGACAGCACCCAGTCCTGTTGGGTGTGAGCTAGGCTAACCCCAATGCTCCTTCCTTTTCAGAGCCGGAGCCTGAACTAGCATGAGAAGAGGGCCACCCCTGTACCCTCCAAGAGCTTGGGAAACCTGAGCCCAATGGCATCACCCTCACCAGCCTGGGCAGCAGCAAGAACTATTTATTAAAAATGTAAAATGGACATAGCTGACCAGGCCCCATCCCATCCCACCCCACCTGTGGGCGCTGCTCACCAGGCCCCTCCTGCCTCCTCTCTGGGTCTGTGGACCACAGGATGGTGATGCTGCAGCAGCTGGGGGCCCATCCTCCTCCCCAGTGTCGCCCCACCTGGACAGTGTCCTCCTAGCTGGGGTCTCAGCGAATTGCAGAAATAGTAGTGTGGCAGTAGCTTTGGGAAGAGCACTGGGCCAGAGTCCAGCAGTTCCTGGCAAACTGCCAATGGGGGTTCAATAAACGTTTCATGTTGAATGAATTGCAGCTCCTAAAGTCCAGTCTCCCCTGGGCTGAGCGGTGAGGGTGCAGGTCCTTCTCTCCCTTCCCCTGCGCCCATCTCCCCTCACCCCTAAATGCTTGCCTCTGGACCCTGGGTGTTTGGTGAGAGTGCCGAGTAGCAGGGGCAGCGCGGAATTGCAGATCCGCCACCAGGGGGCGTGAGGATGCAGTTTCCTCCCTCAGTCCTAGGAAGATGGTGGTTTCAGATTTCTAAACTGGGATGTGCTGTCTTTTCCTGTTTTCCATTACTTCCCTGGCTTCCCTCGGGGAATGTGAAGTGTGAGGAGGGGCCCAAGGACATCTACTTGCAGTTTTTACTTTCTAGACATTTACTCACCCAGGTTACTTAGAGTCAGACTGAGTATGGTCACCCTGCCCTCTCTGCCCACTTTCCCCTTCCACAGCAGGGCCTAGGACGCCATCTCAGGAGCCAGAGGGGGCCCTAGGGATACAGTTCAGCAACATGAGACCACGTGGTGGCAGTAGGCCTGTCAGACCCTCCTGCCCAAACTTACGTGGGCTCCAGGGGCAGAGCCTAGAGGTGTGGAGGTGAGGGTGGTGCCAGGGGGCTCACACTCAGCACTGTAACTCACCAGTGTTGCCCCATGGTCCACAGTGGGAATGTGGAGGCAAAGGAGGCCTCCGGGGAGGGACCCTGCACCAGGGACGGCAGATGACAGGTCTGCCCATGTTTCTGGCCTCACAGGGGCAGGGTGGTAGAGGAGCCTTCTCTTCCTATGGAGGGTGGAGCTGAAGCTGGGAGCCCAGTCCTTACCACCCACACACCCCTGCCCTCCACCAAGATGAGCCAGGTGACCTGGCCTGGGCCCCACCCATCACTCTGCCCAGGAGGACTCCCTACTTCAACCAAACCCCTTCCCTGAGCCTGTGGTGAGGGTGAGGGCAATGGGAAGGCCAGAGTCAGTCTGCAGCAGGGCTGGGTCAAGGCTGAGGGCACTGGTGACCTCATTTCTCCCTCCCTCCCATAGGTGGGTCCGCAGTGGTAGCGTCTCCTAAGAGTGCCCAGATGCCAGGGTGGCCCTGCCCCACCCCAGCCCTTTCAAGCTTCTGTGTTGTCAGCTTCCTGGGAGACCCCGCCCCCTGTTTCTGGGAGGGGCTGCCCTCGGGGGCTGGCACTTCAGAGGGTGGGGAGCAGGGATGTGCTTGAGCGTGCCTGCTGTGAGTAGGAGCTTTGGAATCTGGATGGCTGGGTGTGAGTCTGAAAGTGAGTGTGTACAGGAGTATCGTTTGCATGCTTGCATGTTGCATGGCTGTGGTGTGAACGTGTGCCTGTGTGCACGTTTTTGAGAACATCCATGGCAGTTTTGTGGATGACTTGAGTGTGTCTCTGCACCTGGGTCTGTGAGTGAGCATGCATTCACAAATGTTTCTAGAGTTGTTCCTTCACTTAGCACATATTTGTTGAGTACCTACTAGGTGCCAGGCACACTGTGGGTGCTGGGCATACAATAGTGGCCAAAGCAGGCCAAGCCCCTTGCCTTCCCACAGCTTGCATTCCATCAGGGAGACAAGCAGTAAACAATAAATGTCATAATGAATAAATTATATGGTTATGTTAGATGAGACGGAAAAATGGAGACAGAGCTGAGGGTTGCAGTTTAAGAAGCGTATTGATGTGTGTGTCCAAGTGTGCATCTGACAGTGGCGTCTCAGTACACGGTGATGAGACAGTGTGAGTGTGTGCATGAGGGGGTATCCCCTGGGAGTGGAAGGCCAGCCTGTCTCTGGTCCCCACCCCACCCCCATCCAGGCCCTCCATTTGGGTCCAGTGTGCCTTACTCAGCTCCCTTTTCCCAGGCAGCTGCCTGCCCCTCCCACCTCTCCCTGATGCCAGCGTCTCCCCATTGCCTGGCCAGCTCCCCAGACCGGTGAGACAGAGTCCCTGTGAGTTCCAGCGTGGGCCTTCTGGGGCCTTCCAGCCCCACCCAGCCAAGATGTCCTGTCTTCCTCCACATCTCTGTCTTGCTCAGCCCCCTCCTTATCCTGCCTCCAGCACCCCCACCCAGCACCTCATCAGTCACAGTATCTATAGTATAATGGCTAGAAGGTTAGGGTGGCCAGGAGGGTACTGAGATGGCGACCTCACACAATGGGGCCAGACTTAGATGTCACAGAGGTGTCCTGGACCTGGAATGACCCCATCCTAAGGAAAGCATCACCACTACAGTACTGAGTACCTACTATGTGTGGGCACCTAGCGGGTTCTTTATAAACCTCAAAACAGTCTTACAACATAGGTATCAATTCCCTTTTGCTACAGGTGAGGCTAAGGAATGAGAAGCAACTTGTCCAGGGATCCTCCAGGTGTATGGTGGCTGAGTTGGGTTTGAACCTTTTCTCCCCCAAATCGATGCTGCTCTGAGGAAGGAGAGAAAGCTGTTGACTTATGGGCCAGATACAGAGGCAAAGCCCATCTGCCGCCACAGCCCACTGAGGAAGGCAAGGAATTCCAGAAGGGAGAGGGACAGAGGGACAGGCAGACAGTCAAGCCCTTCCCTCAGGCCTGCTTCCAGAGCCTGTCCAGTCCTGTAGGACTGGGCCCATGTGAGGGGGCCTGGGGTCATGTGGACCAACACCTTCTTGAATCCTGAGAAGTGATGGCCAAGAGGGCAGGAAAGTCCCATGAGCTCCCCAAATTCCAGTAAATTCCAATGGAAGACATTTCCCACTTAAGTTTGAAATAGTCCTTGAAGTCTCACTCTGGTGTTCCCCTTCTCTGGGAGAGTAGGGTCTCCCCTGGGGACAAAGAGTGGCAGCTTCCCCCTGTCAGAAGGCTATGTCCAGTTGGCACTGTGGCCAAGAACGTAGCCTACTGGAGAAGGCCCAGCAGCTTCAGGGCCCAGCCCCACAGGTTCCCGACTCTGGGCTCCTCATCCAGGCTTTCTCTTGCAACTACTCTAGGGAAAGCTCTGGCAGATGGCCCCAGTTTCATGAATGGGAAAACTGAGGCTCAGAGGTTAGACTGGGCCCCCAGGGCTGGGGCTTACTCTCAACCAGGCCAGCAGAGCCTTATCAGGCCCCTTCCCACAATCAAGCTCCAAGATGGCTCAGAGATTAATGGGAGTATGTTGGGATCTGGGGTACCCACTGGAACCAGCCCCAGCCCAAACTCCAGGCTGACCTGTGGACACATCACCTTACAGTCACCACCTGCCTGGGGCCCACCTGGCACCAGGTACCTGGATAGCATCTCTTCTGTCCCCCAAATAGCCCTTGGGGTGGGAGCACCTCTCATGCCCATGAATCAGGTGGGAAAACTGAAATAAGGGAGAGAACATGGTGCTTGTTTACCACCTGCACCCCCGACCCCTGACCTGCACCACTGCCAAATAGCCACCACCTATTTGGCACCACTTAATCCTCAGAATCTGGAAGAACTCATTAGAGTAAGCTACTTGCCAAGTAGAGGCCAAGAGAACTTGACATTTTCCATTATGGGTCACCTTTTCCATCTTTCCTTTTAGAAGAAGAGTGGGATGTTATGTTGCCAGAGCAAAGTAAGGGGTGGCCACATGAGATTCCTTCCTTTTCCCTCGACCACTTGGCTAAATCCTGGTGGGCTTCCTGGAGGAAGAGGCTGGGCAGGAGCGAGGTTCAGCCAATTTAAGTGGGGAGTCTGGCCTCTCTCCCTGGGCTGGGTGGGTGTGTGGAGCAGGGGGCCATTTAGAGGCCTCAGAGCCATGAAGGACATCCCATATAAAATTTTTTGTTATATCCAAATGAGGTTATGTACACAGTTACAGAGTAACAGGGACAGGAATGAAGTCAGAAGATGCTTGTTGTATGACTTTAACCTTCAGCACAATTATTTTGATAATCTTTTTTTTTTCTTTTTTTGTAATACAGTGGTATCCTCAAAAATGGAAATGTCCCTGGCCTTGGCATTCCCCCGCCCCCCACCCAAGCACACACACCCTGGATGGATCTGGCTTCTGTCCAACAACCTCAGCCACAGCCCAGTCCAGGCTTTGCCTGCCCCATGCCCTGTGCCCCTCCCTCTCACTCCTTCCAGGTTCTCTGCTGGGGCCATAAATTATCCATGAGCTGTAAATTGGCTGCTGCTTCAACTGGAGGCTGAAGTGCTGATGAAATATTCAGGGATCTCAACTCTCAGATTCCCTGGTGGCTGCAGGATGGGACTCAGAAAGATGGAATTAATGTAGAAGGCCATGGCCTCTGAGCCCTGGCCCCAGTCCGCACCAAGGTGGGGTCTAGGGCAGGGAGACAGGAGGGGGGAGGGGGGAGAGGTGGGGGAAGAGGCACTTTGCATGATGCATGACTGGGCTGTGGCCCTCCTGGCTTCAAGGGAGACATGGGAGGAGGCTGACCAACCCCTGGCCACCCATGCTCCCCCAGCCCTGGCTCTCTAATCCAAGTCACATGTTTGGGTAATTTCCTACAAAATTTTCTCATCCCCACCCCTCACCTCACCATCCCACTCCACCTTTTGTAGGGATGGAAAGAGACCTTCATTGGTGGGAGTGGTGGGCTGGTGGGCAGGAGACAAAGGTTCAGGCCCCAGCCCTGCCAGGAATTTGCTCATGCAGACTTAGGGGAAGTTCTCTCTGGCCTCCAGCCTCAGTTTCCCCATATATATAAGGAAGGGGGCTCTGATTAGACTATTCTTTCTTCCCCTTCCAAAGGATTATGCACAGGTAGGGGAGAAATTCCTGCTGTGTATGGTATGGTGTGTGTGTGTGTCCATCCTTGCACATGCATGTGGCAGGGCGGGGGTGGCCTCTCCGTGGGAAGGGCTCCTGTTGGGGCAGGCATCTCTCCTGGCCTGTGAGAAGAGGGAGGGGCAGGCAGGCTGGCTGGCTGGCTGGCTGGCTGGCTGGCTGGCTGGCAGGGCAGGTGGGGCCCCAGCTGTGTCAGCCGGTACATGGAGTCGCCCAAGCTGGAGTAGGAAGGGTGCTGACTCAGGTGGCAAGGCTCCTTCTCCCTCCCCCGAGACCACTCCAGCAGGGGAGGAGATGCTCCCAGAGCCAAGGAGACCGAGTTCCAGAATACAACCCTGATGCTTGAAGTCCACCCTGCTGAGCTCCTGAAATCCTGGAATTACACCTTGGTGGGGTTTGGGGTGCGTAGAGGGGGCCTACCCTGGGGGGCAGCCATTCTCTGGAGAGGCCCTGACCCTCCTTCCAACCTTTCCTTCCACCACCAGTGGCCCCTGGTATCCAAGCTGGGCCTGTGCTATTTCTGGCTCCTCCTATCTCTGTTTTCTAGTCTCCTGTTTTCCCTCTGACATTCCATCCCCGCCCACACACGCCTCGCAGTGATGTGTCTCTGGAGTTACCTCTATAATTAAGAGCCCTCCCAGGCAGTCTGGGCACACGCCCACAGGATGGCAGCTCTGGCCTCAGGCTCCTCCCCTGGACAAAGGGCAGCACAGAAGCCAGAAGCATCCCCACCCCTACCCTGGGGCCCTGCACTACCCACCCGGCTCCCCTCCGAGCCACGCTGGGGCCTTCTTCAGCCGCAAGGGTTTGGCAGCCAGAGGCTCTTCTGCAGCCCTGTCCTTTCCCGGCCCTGAGGGGTTCATCCAGAGTGAGCAACCCCGTCACTCCGCTGCTGGCCACAGGAAGGCAAACGGAGGTCCACATACTGAGATCTAAATATGTTACAAATCAAGCTAACTGTTAAATAAAATACACTTTGGCAATGAGCCTATTGCTCCCTGGTGCCCAGCCCCTGGGCCATCTCCCCATCCCCTGGCTCCCCCTGCCCCCCGCCCCCCAAAAGGGCCTCCAGGTCCTGTGTGTAGATACTTCAGCTTGCATGTCTGTGCAGTGACCATTCCTCCCCCTGTCACCCCTTTGCCTAAATGTGCAAGTACCATGCATGTGTCTTCTCTGGAGGGAGAGCCAGAGTAAGAGGCCCATAGGCCCAAGAAGCAGGGTCAGCTCTGGGCAAGGAACCCTAGAGTTTCAGGTACCTGGAGTGGAGTCTTGAAGAAGAAAGGTATGAACTCTGTGTTGTCCCCTTGGCCCTGTGTATGGAGGGGAACAACCCCGGGAGGAGGACAGCGGGGACTTGCCTTCCCCAGCTCCTTAAATCACTCTGCCCGGGGACTCAAGATGCCTGTCACTCTGTGTACTGCCTCGATTCCAGTCCCGACGGGAATAGCTTGCAGTTGTCTGTGCTCCTCTCCTGTCCCTGTGATGTGGGGGGAGCAGCGGTGTGCTGGAAAGGGGCCCTCCTCAGCCTGAAATTTAGCAGCCTCTCTGCTCACCCCCAGCTGCCTTTGTAAAGGTGAACATCGCTGAGGCCAGCTTAAGCCAAAGAGGAGGGAAGAAAGGTGTATGTGTGTATTTGCGTCTGTTCAGGGATAGTGCTGACATGTCTAGCGTTTGTGTATCTGCATCTGTGCCCAGGAGCATAAATCCCTAAGGTGAGAGAGAGCACAGAAGGTTGTGTGTGTGTGTGTGTGCGTGCGTGTGGCTTGTGCAGATCCATATATCTGCTTGCCCCGTCTGGGGAAGGGGCCCCCACAGAGGAAGGGCCAAATTTGAACAGATGACAGAAATTCTTCCACCTCCTTATATGGCCCAGAGGCCTCCTGGAGGACCAGGGGAAGCAAGTTGTGCTGAGGAGGGCAGCCTGGTTGTTCACGTTCCTTCAGGGCAAGTGCCTCCCCATCACTTACTAGCTCCCCACCCTCCCCACAGCCCCTCATGCACCCCTCTTTGCCAGTAACTCTGAGGCAGGTGGGATGGGCCACTTGGTGCCCTTTCCTTCTTTACTCTGAGGCCCCAAAAAGCTGCAAGTTTGAATTAACCATTTGTTTGAATTAACCTTGGCAGCCCAAGGACTCCGATTCCACTGAGCTCTGGGCAAGTGGAATGAGTTTGAACTGTAGGAATATGAATTGAGGCAAGATATCAGAAGGAATTTACCAGTGTTAGACTAAGGAGACGAGGGTATTCCTGTAAGGGAGACTGGAGAATTTCCTTTCCTGGAGATGTGTCAAATGCAGAAATCCCTACCTTTCTTAGGGTTTAGAGACAGAGGACTGGAAATACTGGTCTTGGGGCTTTTCCTTCAAGTTCAAGCTACAGAGGAGACTCTGGCCACAGCAACACTCACCCCTGTCCCTACGTGCCTCCTTGCCCCACAAGACCAAATCCCCTATACAGACAGTTGAGTCTAGTTAACATCATGGTCTGATTTTTCTCTGTATCCTACAGATGAATCCTCTGCACCTGGTGGGCACGTAGTAGGTGCTTAATACATGTGCAGAAAATCCCTTGATCTGAGAGGGGAGACAGGGCTCTTATCCCAGTCTTTCCTGCTGCTGTGGTGGTGCCTCCACCCAGTCCCAGCCAGAGCGCTTAACTTTGGGGCCAGCATGTTGCAGCATGTTCTAGGCTGACTTTTAGGGAGCATCCTGGATACACACACACACACACACACACACACACACACACACAGACTTTATTCTGAAGCCTTATTTCTGTCCCTCCAACCTGCCAGGCACTACTCCACCCTTCTGCAGTCTCAGCCCTACCCTGCCTGTCTGTTGAATGCTGAAGTCAGGAGAAAGGAAGGAGTCAAGTCAGGCTGGGTCTGGGAAGTAAGAGAGAGAGAGAGAGAGAGAGAGAGAGAGAGAATGTGTGTGTGTGTGTGTGTGTGTGTGTGTGTGTGTGTGTGTGTGTGTCAGATTGGGTCTGGGAAGTAAGAGAGAGAGTGTGTGTGTGTGTGTGTGATTGTGTGTGTGTGTGTGTGTGTGTGTGTGTGTGTGTGTGATTGTGAGCTCTTTTACTCCCAAACTGGGGCTGGCCACTGCTCTGTGGGGAGGGGGTAAGGTAGGGAGAAAGATGCTGATATAAGAAGCTGGAGCCAAGAGGAGAGGGAGGGAAAGAGAGCAAAGGGCATGTTGATGTCTCCCTGGCCACCTATAGGAAGACTTCTTGGATGGCGTAAGCCTCAGAAGTGGGACTGGTTAGCCATTATTCCTTTTTTTAGTGGGGAATGGTCAAGGATGCTGCTCAGGTACCTTCATCCAGCTCATCCTATGTACTAGCTTTGGATCTATGAAACTTTTTTGAGAGTGGACCCTTTCCTGAACAACGATTCCCCAGCCCCCTCACACACAGAGTGGCTAAGGTGTGTTGTTTACACTTAGCCCTCTGGGAGCCCTTTGAGGGTTGGGATCACTTTGGATTTTCCATGTCACTAGGGTATAACCCAGTGTCTAGCATACAGTTGGTGCTCAATACTTAAGTGTTGATGAATGAATGTCTGTAGGACCCTCAGCCACCTGTGCAGCTACCAGCAGGCATTCATTTCATCACTGCAGAAGGAAAGACGTGCTGTCTATTGGGAAGTTCTTTCTAATAACTAACTCAGACTCTTCCCCACTGAGGAGCCCACTACCTGTTTCTTTTATGTCAGTATTGATTTCCTTTGGAGTTCTGCTTGATTTTTTCTAAACCCATCAATACTTTTTCTATCTTTGCCCCAAATTATTGCTCTTCTCTTTCTCTCCAGAATAATTGTTTTTGCCTTTCCCTGCCCCCGCACACCCCACAGCTTTGACATTTGTCTATGCTATTATTCTACCAGGAGATGCCTTTAAAGTATTAGAAAGGGGTTCTATTTAGACCTCTCTGAACCTCAGTTTCCTCATAATTGAAATGAAGGTAATTTTGTTGTCCTAAAAATTTTTCAGAATTGTCATAAGATTTGGAAAAAAACCCCACATCATTAATTTAAATTCTAACATTTTGCAGTTGTCCAAGTGATTTCACAAACCTTACTTCATTTCATCCCCACACACTCCAGTGAGAGAGAGAGCTAAGGCACCCATTACACAGATGAAGAGAAACAAGGTGAAAGATGAGGTAACTTGCCTAAGATCATATAAATACTAAGCGGCAGAACCCAAACCCAGGCCTTCAAATGCTAAACTTCATGAGTACTCCATCTTTGGGGAAAAAAATTCCAACACAGAGAAAAGCCTATGTAATGCTATACAGATATGTTATTACGACTTTGTGTTAAGGGTGAATAAGCCCAAAGACGCATCATGCCTGACGCTGAGCTGGCTGGCTTGTGAAGGAAGCTGTCCTTTCCCATGGCGCCCCCTGACTCACCTGTTCGACAGGTAGGGGGAAAGGAGAGAGTAATGAGTCTCACCTGCTCAGAGCTAGGGTGGGGCAAGACACACCCCATCCTTCCCATTGGTCCTTTCCTTATTCTTACTGACAGTTCCTTGCCCAATTAGGAGGAAGTAACCTTCTATCTACCAATAGGTGTTGAGTAGGATGGAACCTCAAGTTGGAGGACGTCCCCAGAGCCAACTAACAGTCCCTGGGGCCAATGGCCAGCGGATAAACAGAGGCGGTGGGGGAAGAGGACTGGGAGCGAGGCTCCGCCCCTACATGGGACAGCCATGCGAGGCAGCCAGTGAGTCCGCATCAGGGGGTGGGCGTCTCCCTCTAGGGGCGGAGATTCGAGGGGTCGAGAGGCGTGGCTTGGCTGTCAGGTCGCTTCGCCTTTTGTTCGGTTACTGAGTTGCTGCCTTGGCCAGAGTCCGGAGCAGCCGCCGCCCGAGCGCGTCGAGCTCAGTTCGTTGCCCGCGCCGGCTCCCAGCCCGGTCCGACTCCTACCCAGCCCGGCCAGGCTTCATACGCAGGTATGGACGATCGGGGCAGGTATCTCTGGGACGAGGGCAGGGAGGGCAGCTGCTCAGAGGCCGCTGCCCGCGGTCTCCGGGCAGGTGAGGGTGGGAGCCAAGAAGCGCCACCCTGCACTGACGGCAGGGGGCGCGCTGGGGTCCTGGGCGCGGGGACTAAGGGGGCGCGAGGTTCTGGACGAGTGCGCTCCGTAATTGAGTGAGCCGGGCTCAGTGAGAGGGAGATCCGAGAAGGGCGTGGAAGGGTCAGGGTAGGTGCCTCCGGGGTCGTACCTCCCTCGTGGCCCATGGAGCTCACCCGACGCCGCGTCCCTGACTCTCACCCTGTCTCTTGCGGGGGAGACTTTGACTTGCGCGCCTGCGACCCAGGGCTTACTCTGTAGTCAGGAATGTACTGTTTGGGAAACTTGCTGCCGCTGGTCTCTTTGGGGCCACCCTCACTCCACCTCACGCGTCATCCTCGCTTTCCCTCCCTCTCTTCTCCCCCAGGCCTGGGTGGGGCCCTATTGTCTGCGCCCGACTTGCCCAAGTGTTGGGCCCGAGCGCAGATTTTCCCAGGGACGCGGGCCCCACCTGCCAAGCAGGTGAGCGCACGGTGTCCGAAGGCCCTGCCCTCCATCTTCCTGAGCCTATGCCGTACATTACCTGCGGCGCACCCCGAGCCGAGCTATGACTCTGCCAGCAGGGGTGGGATATGGGACGACGGGGGACTGGTGCAGGTCCCGGCCCCGCGCCCAGCTGCTGTCTGGGACCCGTGCTCGGACTGGGGTCCGGGCGGAGGGGTCGTGCATGAGGAAATTCACTGGCTCAGTTCCCAGTAGCTGCGGCTTTCAGAATGTTGATATGGGCACAAGACTACCCTTCCTTAACCTCTTATTGTAGGGAAAATCACCCAGACCAAACTTTACATGAGGAAGTATTCACTGCAGCTTTCTTGGTGTTTTCCGGCCTCCCTGCCTAGGGCTTCCCCCAGGCTTGCAGGGTCCTTCCTGGGGCAGAGCCCCATCCCCTGGCCGGCCTGGCTGAACCAGGGCCAGGGCCTGCGCTCTGACCCTGTCCTCCCTGCCCCCACCTCCATCCTGTTTGCTGGGCCCCTGGGGCCTGAGGTGGGGGCCTGGGTGGGGGGGCCCGAAAGGGGAAGCAGCTTCCCTTCCTTCTCTTCCTGCCTCCAGGGACCACCACACCCCCTCGCGGGGGGCCAGCGCCAGTGGCTCTCTCCTCAGCTCTGCCCCCTCCCCAGGAATGGGGGTGGGGCAGGGCCCGGCCAAACTGACAAGGGTGGGGGTAGCGATTGTTCTTTTTTTTCACCCTCTACCCCATCCCCCACGTGATTTAGCTGGCGGGTAGTTGAGGCCGAAGAGCGAGGAGCAGTGGGGCTTGGTTTGCATTTGATTTCTGGATTTTGAAGGTACTTTCCTTCTGGAGGATTTTGCAGGCCTTTCCTGAGAGAGCTTGGTGGGAAAAGGGGGCCAGGAGGAAGGCTTTTGGGGGGAAGGTTTCAGGCAGAGTGCGTAAGTATGCTCCTCTCCCCAGTTTCCTAAGAGCCCCTTCCCTGGCCAGAGTTGGGGATCTCCACCAGGCTTTCAGCGCTGGTTTTTAAAATCTGAAGTGTGGTCTTTTGCAGGGATTTGCATCCCAGCCTTTTGGGGAACAGAGAGTGAATGTAAGAGCCAGGTTCTCCTTCAGTCCTGGAGGGAAAGAAGATTGTGGGGGTTAGGACTGCTTGCCCAGACTCATTTGGGAAGACCCTACCAACTCTTTTATGGTGTAAGTGGGAAATTGAGGGCTGAGGTGCCCTTGGAGTTCTGGGGCAGAGATCAGACTCCACCCTGGGTTAGGGGGAGGTGAGGAGGGAACCCCGTCCCCATCCCTCTTCTGCTCCGGTGGATGGTGTATCTATGGGGAGCCACAAGAGCATGGAGTCTGGGCAAAAATAACCTGTTTTCCCTCTTCTCTGTGCCAAAGTGGAAGAGGGGAAGGCATGGTAATTACATTGGTGAAATGATTAGTTTAGCTAATCTGTTTTGTGGCTGTGATGAAAAGATAATACTGAAGAAATATTGCTAGGAGGTGCCTGGTGAAAACTGGCTATTTACTGAACTGTGAGAGAGGGAGAAAAAGGTAGGATCCAATTAGTCATTTCTTGCTTGATCAAGCCCCAGCCTGGGTGACAAGAGCCTTCTCCACCCTGCCCCACCCCACCCCGGGCCCCAGCTCCTCCCCCTTCCCTCTGGAACCTCTGGGCTGCCGGGGCAGAGGCTTTGAGAATGCAATGCGTTGGAACAAAGGAGGTCAGGGCTAGGTCTGGCAGCTGGCTGTCCTCCTGGAGGCCCATAGGGCA
The DNA here is from genome assembly GCF_040802235.1 of Manis javanica. Lineage (NCBI taxonomy): Eukaryota > Metazoa > Chordata > Mammalia > Pholidota > Manidae > Manis > Manis javanica. The sequence continues at coordinate 160,885,383 of NC_133159.1, read as the reverse complement.
GGTACCAATGAGAGGGTCTCTCATGGGTCTGGGAGGAGTTGGGCAGAAGACCCACTTAGAATGGATGAGGCAGTTGGCTAATCTACAGAAAGGCTGTTTATTTGGAGAGATGTTATAGTGGGGCAGTTCTGAGCACTGATTTGGGCTTGGACTGAGCTGGGTTTGAATCCCAGCTGCCTCTGTCATTACCTGTGTGGCCCTGGACATAAATTCACTTCATTTCAAAATAGGAATAATACTACATACCTACCCAATGAGTGCTTGATAAATGTTAACTTAAAAAGCCAGGGGGTCTCCGCAGATACCAAGCACTTTCATTAACTGCCCTTGCTTAGTCCTTATGGCTATGCCTAGAGGCAGGCATCATTACCGCATTCTACAGATGAAATTGAAACTCAGGAAAGTTCAATAACTTGCCCAGGGTTGCACAGTGAGACCCAGGCAGGGCCAAGAGTGCCCTTTGGGTCCTCTGGCACCAAGCCCAGAGCCCATGCTGTATTGCCCCACTGCTGCTCTGGGAAGAATTTTGCTGTCACTCCTTTTTGAGAGCTTCCGCTTGGGAGTTTGGGGAGGAGAGAATTCAGAAGGGCCCAGGAAGCTGGGTGTGGGCGGTGAAGGTGGGGGCAGGTTTGTCAGGTGGGGTGACTCATGTCTTAGCCTCTAGCCCTCTGAAAGCTCCTCCCAGCTTGGTTTTTAATTTCTGGTGGAGAGGGCTGTCTTCCCAAGGCCAGGGGCGGGATGTGTGGAAGTTGGTGGGGGAGAAAGGAGAGCAGGGGTCAAAGCTGCCAACTTCTGGCCAGACCTGGGCAGAACCAGGGCTCTTCTGGGCCAGTCCCTGTATAGGACGTGGGAGTTGCCTACTTTGCCGGGGGCTGGGGTTCTGCCAAGAAAAAGGGGGACCTGCACCCTGGGGAGTGGAGAGAAATGAGAATCAGATTTAGGACTGGGCCAATGTCCTACTGGATTGTACCAGTTAGTGCTGCCAGGCGTGGGCTGGGAGCTGGCTATCCTTTGCTTTGCAGCCCAGGAGACTGGGGGTCTGGGAGTAGGGCTTTCTGGTGATTGGGGTGGAGTCAGTCAGAGCCTTGGTCTTTAAGGGAGGGGGTGGTGTCACTGTCCTCTCAGCCCTGCCTGGCTCTGGCACCATATGGGCCTGGGATATGGGGCGTCTGTCTTGCTGAAATGGCCTGAGTCCTGGACCTGTCAGCACTAGGCTTTGGGATCCCTTGAGGTCAGGAGGGGACCCCAGGCATGGGGATTTTATTGATCCTGGAGAAGTAGGGACTTGATGTGACCGAGAAGGAAAAAGAATGAGATCAGTCCCTGCTGGTCTCTATAAAGAGGGTAATTGGCTTGAAATTTCCATGCCCCCTGGGGACACACAAGCAGTTGGGACTGATGCTCCTAGGGAAGGAATGGAGGCTAGACAGGAGGAAGGACTTCCTGTCTGTTAGAGATGAGATCTTAAGTTGATTAAGAGGGAGAGTTGACTCTCCTCTCTGAAGAGGATGAGACAGGGCCCCAAACTTGTGAGCTGGGGGTGGGCCATCCTGCCTCGGGAGAGAGGGCAGCAAGAATCTTACCCTCTGGGGCAAGTCTGAGGTCTGTTGGGGTCCGTGGGGAAACTGTTAGACCTGGTGGTGACATGGACAGGTATCCACGAGCCGGTGGGCCCAGGGACTCATGTGAGGAGAAAGAGCAGGGTAGCTGGGGCTGGTCACTAGGATTTATGTCCCTGTGAGCAACACTGTGAGGCCTCTCTCCTGGGACGTGGTTGAATCTGGTGAAGGCTGGAGACAGGGATTGCCCCGATTCCCAGCCGCCTCCTTGGCTGGACCTGAAGTGAAGCTCTGGCCGCTCCTGTTTGCTCAGCCTCTGGAGCCCCCAGGGCAGGAAGCTCAGCTTTCTGTGACCTGCAGAGTGTAGTTTAGCTGGTCTGCTTTTCTTCCTCACCGTGGGGCAGCAGGGGGACGGCGGATTCTTGTGTCCAGGAGTGGCAGGGAGGGGAGCAAGCTGGGATGGGACTGGGCAACCAATAACTGCGTGTTCGGGGGTGAGGCTTCTGGATAACATGACTCTTCTCTCTTGATTGGAGAAGTGACCCCTGATCATGGTAAAAAACAGTTGGAAAGTCTACAAGTTCATTAGAGAAGGAAAAATATTGCCCATAATACCACTCTGTCAAGGCAGCTACTACCAACATTTACCTCCCTTCTCTTTCTATAGCACCCTCTTATTTCTTTGCCTCGATCTTGATGATCTCATGCTCTGTATACCGTAACACATTTTAGTGAAACCTTTATCCAAATCCCAGTTTTCTCCAGCTAATGCTGAACAGGGAGCTAAGGTGGGTCTTCCCTGTGCTTCCAGGAGATGGGCAGGCTAGCGATCCCTGCAGAATGAAACCCCTGGGGGAGTTGCACCCTAAGGAGCAGACACCAGTGGGGTGAGGGGTGAGAGAGTGGGGACAATGGGCACTCAGGTATTGAGCCGTGTCTCCAACGAGTCGGCCCTTTGCTGTTGTTTCCTGAGGCTGGGTGAAGTGTTTTTCCATTCCAGATAAGCCCCAGTTTGGGGTCATCTGCCAGTTTGGGATTTTGCCCGCACAGGGTCACCAGCAAGGAACAGAGCTACAGCTAGAGCCCGCTCCAGGGGAGCCCGGAAGTTCCCAGGGTTGAGCCACCTGGCTCGGCATTTCCCTGTCCTCCGAGCCCCCTTCATTTTCCCGCCCTGGTTTGTTTGCTTTGGGAAGGAGCCCAGAAGGAAGAAAACAAACAGCAGCTGGGGCAGCCTGACCTGAACTCTCCCCACCCGCAAGCCAGTCCTTGGGCGCCAGCCTGGGTTGCCCTCCAGACTGGAAGTGAGGGTTTTCCGCCGGAAGCTCAGGGTGAGCTTCTCTGTCTTCTCTTGTTCCCAGGGCCTGGCCACTTGGAATGACCAGTTTGAGGGGGGAGGCCATAGACTCTGCCAAGGAATCTCTAGTCTGTGGGGTGTTTCCTCCTGGAGCCACCAGTCTGAGGGGAGAGACCTAGCTGGGAAGCCCCAGCCTAATAAGGGAGACAGGGCTCTGTCTCTGAACTTTTCTGGCATCTGTTTCCATCTGCTTGGAGCCTTGGGCCAAATCTCTGCTGGAGCCAGAGACAGAGTAGGGAAAGGTGGGTGGGGGCTGGTGACCCTGCTGAGCCCAGCCCTCCCCTGGGGCTGCTATGTGGGGAATGTCCAGGCCTGGCCACCTGGCTGCAGGAGGCCTCGCTCGCTCATGACTGGGGAGAGGGCGTGACTGGGGAGAGGGCAGCAGCACCGTCCCCACCTGGCCTCCCCTCACAGGGCGCATGCCCAGCTTCTCCCCACAGGGGTGAGTGGAGGGCTGGATGGAGCCCTTCCTGGACTCCCATGCTCTCCTGCCCTGTCCACCAGCCGCCTTCCTCTGTCATGTCTGAGCCGGGGACCTGAATCTGCAGAGGGTGCTAGCCTCTGGCCTGCGGGGCTTCTGGAGGGCCCTGCCTGCTGCTCCCATCCTCTCATGTGTCCTTTCCAGCACGCCCTCTTGGGCAGCCCATTCCTGTCTTTGTTTTCAGGTGTCTTATTGATTCTTGCCATCCTGCTGCCCAGCCCAGCTGTGCCGGTTGCTGATAGTGGGTGTGGGCAGGAGCCTGATGTAGCTCTGGTGGGAGTTCGGCTGGTCCGCACTCTGCTCCAATTGTCCTGGACTCAGGGTGCCCGGTGCCAGTCTGCCTGTTTGGCCTGGCCAAGGAGGAATGGGAACACAGGGAAAGGTATGCCCAAAGCACCTCACTGCTCGCTTGCGGGTTCCTGCCTGCTGTGGGCAGGTCCTGGGGAAGGGTCCTTTGCATACCCTCACTAGGGCACCATCTTTCTCTTCCTGTCCCTGTATTGCCCCCCACGCCGCCCTATGATCTTAAAGCTGGCTGCTGCTTCCCGTGTTGCCAACAATAGAACATGCTGCTAAACAAAGGCCCCCCATTCAGGGCAGAAAACTGCCCTGTGTCTGGCTCTGTCCGGCTCTGGCCAGGGCGCGTGGGCAGGGCCGCGTCTGTCTCGCCCACTTCCACCCTGGCTTGTCCAGGGACATTGTGGCAGGTCTCACTCAGGCCCAGGGTGGAGAGGGACAAGACCAAGCTGGGTGGGGCGTCCTCCAGCCTGGGAGCTGCAAAAACAGCACTTTGTCTCTCATGGGAGAATTCTTCCCCAGTTCTCTTGGGGAGGAGGTGGGGCTGCCCGAGGCCTGATTTCATGCTTCCTGTTGCAGGAGTAGCTTCCCTTGTGATCCTTTCCTCAGGAAGAGTTCTGGTGCATGTCCTCTCATTGCTTTCCAACTGTGACCTTGTCGACCTCGGCCTTCTCTTGTCTGGTGGAATCCAGATTCCTTATTCCTAGCGTCTCACATGTCACCACTGTTCTGAGATCACCTGGGCCACCCTTCACATGAAGCACAGAGAGGGAAAGTCATTGCCCAAGGACACCCAGCAAGTTTGTGGTGGAGCTGGGACCAGAACCTGGGGCCACTGATGTTGAAGCTGGCATTCTGCCTCTGACTGTGAGCGCCCTTGGCCTCACCAGCCACTCTTACCCCTGGTGAGCTTGGCCCATCTCTACCACGGCCACCCTTCTGCAGCCCTCTTTCCTTGGGTCTCCTGTTAAGAACCCTGTAAGCAGCCCTGTTTGGTGGGCTGGAGGCTGCTCTGCAGTAAGGCTGACCTGGATTTGAGCAGAGCATTGCCATATTCTCAATGTAGAGCCTCACCTGGAAATTGGAAATAATAAAATGCCTGCCTGGGTAGCTTCAAGGGAAGCCTGAATTCATTTGGCAGTAAGGACAGCTGGATGCACCCTCCCCCAGGGGTCCTCTGACCTCCATGTGGCCTCTGTCTTGCCCTGGGCAGCTGTCCAGTCTTCAGCTTCTCTGGGTTCCAGGCCTGGGCTGCTGGGCTGGTGGGGGTGGTTAGTGGCCTGCTGAGGAAATGCCCCTCCTCTGGCCAGCCTGGACATTGGTGGTCCCTTTGAACACGGGGCCGACCAGGGGATGGTCCTGGAGGTTCCAAGTGAGGTTCCTCAAACAGTACCCTAAAGCAGGGTACCTCCTGGGTAGATAAGCCTGGGGTCATGCCCTTCTGGCTGGGCTGAGCCCCAGGGGTGGGCAGTGGTCTCTCCTGGGGAGAGGCTTTTCTCCATTAGGATAGGCAGCTTTCACTGGTCAGGGCTGGAGATATCCAGTTTGTCCTGAGTGGCTCTGACTGGGGCTTGGTGCCCTGATGTTGGCTCAGCCTTCTGCCTGGCAGACCGACATTTGCTGGGTTAACTATTTCCTGGTGCAGGAGCACCTTCCCTACAGTGGATGTCAGAGGCTGACAGGCTTGCTCCTCCCCAACTCTCTTCTCTTCTCCCTCCAGGGAAGGCAGGAGTGTGGGGCAGTGTGTGGTTACGGGGGGAGGGGGGTTCCTCCTGAAATAGCCACACTGGGCCCATGCCTGAGAAGCAGCTGGGTGCATCTGGCGGCGGAGCCTGCTGTCTGGTGTTCTGTTTATCAGCCCGAAACTCTGAAACTCTGAGTCACTCGAGGTGATGGGAGGAGAGGAAGGAGGCGGCTGGGAGCCGAGCTGGCTCCTGCTGCTGCCCTTTCAGGTGTGCTCACAGGTGGGGGGAGCCGGGGGCACTGGGAAAGCAGGGAGCTCTGGAGAACCATTCGTCCTCCTCGAGGGTGGCCCTGGGCCTGCCACCAGAAGACATCCACGGTGATCCTTGTTCCTGGGCTGGGGCCAGGCTGCAGCAGCCACCCACCATTCCCTTCACCCAGCCCCCCATCACAGTGGGACAGCGGGTTTGAGGTAGAGCAGGGTACCTCTGGGTAGACCAGCCTGGGGTGTGCAAAGGCCACAGACTTGGGTGTCGCTTTTCCTTGTGCCTGGTCGCAGCTCTGCCATTGTACCACCTCCCCTGGTGGAGCCTCAGTGTCCCCATCTGTGAATGGCAGGGCAGAACATGATTTGAAACCTGCCTGAGAGGGCTGTGGAGTTAGTGAAAAGTCTGGCACAAGGCAGGTGCTCACCAGAGCCCAGCTTCCCTTCCTTCTCATTCCCAAGAAAAGGGGGTCAGATAGACCAAGTGGGAATTCATCTCCCTGGTACAGAACAGGGCCCCGTGATTCGTTAACCTCAAGCGCCCCCCCCCCATCTCTGTAAAGAGAGGGACACCTGCCCCACTCCTATCTGTAGCCTGGGTTAAGAAGGCCAGGAGGTGAGAAAATATCTCTGGGGGAAGCAGAGCTGATACACAGCCATGGCCACCTTGTTGAGCTCCTGTTATGTGTCAGGCACCTGGCTAGGTCCTTATCACAACCTGCGAGGGAGATGGTGCTGCCCATTTTACAGCTGAGGACTGAGGCTCGGTGGAGAGGTGAACTGCTGGCTAGTCTGTGGCTGAGATTCAGACTGGTCAGTGGGACTCACAGTTCTGGGAAAGGCTTCTAGGAGCTGGAGTACTGGAGAGACTGGGGTCTTAGGGTCATTTGTGATGCTGCTCTGTCTGTAGGAAAGCGAGACCCTAGAGTTTTTGAGGGAGTGTGGGGTGCCTTTGTAGCCAGCAGCCTCCTGGGCTCCCCAGAGAAACTTGTCTGTCTGCTTCTCTGCCCCACCCAGTTTCCTGCCCTGCCGGCTGCCTCACCCCCACAGCCTTTCTCAGGGAGTCCCAGTGGGTGGAGGTGGGTCTGCGGGACCCCAGAAGTTGCTGGGGGCCCTGAGTGCCTTCCCCTGCTTTGGGAGTGTTGGGCAGGAACAGCAAAGTAGGTGGGCTCGAAGGCATCTGACCCTTCACTGCTCCGCCCCGTGTGGCTTCTAGGGTCCCGGCAGCTCAGTCTGCCCTGGGCTGGAGGTTAGAGGTGCAAGCCCAGGACTCACACATGGATATTGTTGTATCACACATGGTGCCCTTCTGCCCCCTGCACCCCTCCACCACAGCCCACTGGGGCCCTTGGGGCTGTGATGGTGTTAAGGGGTGATGGGCAGGTCCTGGGGTTGGGCCAGGTGATGGGAGTCCCCACTAGTCCTAGCTGATTTCCTGCCCTTTCTTTGTGTTCCCAGTAGTCACCATGGAGGTGATGAATCTGATTGAACAACCCATCAAGGTGACCGAGTGGCAACAGACGTACACCTATGACTCGGGCATCCACTCAGGTGCCAACACCTGTGTGCCCTCTGTCAGCAGCAAGGGCGTCATGGAAGAGGAGGACGCCTGCGGACGCCAGTACACTCTCAAGAAGACCACCACCTACACGCAGGGGGTGCCCCAGAGCCAAGGTTGGGATCCCTGGGGACTAGTCCATGGGAATATTCCAGCAGAAAACCAGGCTGGGCCCTGGACATAGGTCAGGGTGAAAGGACGCAGGCCTTAGGGGCTCCCAGCCTGTGGCGGGAGGCACAGCTGCTTCAGGGTGCCCCCATCTGGGAGGGAGGCAGATTCCTCTGCCAGGAGCCTCTAGTTTGGGAGGCAGTCTGAAGGAAGAGAAGGTCCTTGCCGTCCACGAGGATCAGTGCTGGTCTCAGGGAAGCCGTGGCTGTGGGGAAGACCTCGTCCTTTTGCTTCAGGAGCCTGTGGTTTGATGGGCAGGCAGAGCTGCTGCCGCAGAGCTTTGTCTGTGGATGAGGTGCAGCTCTCATGCCTGGGGGCTCTTGGGAGATGGGGAGGAGACATGCAAATAGGTCAAGGCCAGGTAGTGGCCTGAACTCTGCCCCATGTCTGGGGCTTAAGTGTGGGGGTGCATAGCCCAGGGCACCTGCCTCCTTGCGGGAGAGGTGTATCCAGGCCTCAGGACTCCTGTCTACAGGGGCCTCCAGGGCACCAAAGGTGCAGCCCAGGGAGATGTGGGAGCTGGGGAAGGTACAGGTGGGCCGTGGGAGGCTGAGGTACCGTAGACCTCAGCCTCTGCACCCCAGGAGGCTCCTCCCTGACAGCAGGCAGAGGCTTCTTAGCTTGGCAAGGCCAGCACTGTGTTGGCAGCTAAGAGAAAGCATCCAGGTGGGAAAGCTGTGGATGTCTGCTTGTTCCCAACTAATTGGAGGGTGGAAACTGTACCTCCCTATCCCCTGGGGCACTGGGACACTTGCCAGGGCAGGGCTGCCTGAGAAGCCTGGACGCCTATTTGTGGGATTCCCAGACCCACCCCCGGTGGAGCCTAGAGTCTGAACTGAGAACCCACATTGGCTTTCTGAAACCCACAGCCCTGACTTTCCCTCTGGTCTGCTGCAGTATACCAAGTAGCTCTCTGGGCCTCTATTTGCCTGCCTATATAGTGGGCATCCTTTGGTGATGGTGAGGGTATAATTAGAATCAGGAGACTTTAGGGTTGAAAAGAGACCAAGGTTGTTTTCATCCTGTCCCTACCTGATTGTTAAGGGAGGAGCATAGATTCTGGTTTAGGCTCTGGAGTCCGGCCATCTGAGTTCAGATCCCAGTTTGGATTCTGATAACCTCTTTGTGCCTCAGTTTTCCTATTTATAAAGTGGCTAATAGTACTTACCTGGTAGGGTGGTTGTGAGATTAAATGAGAAAATACGGAGAAGCACAGGTACATAATAAGTACTCAAAAAATGTTAGCTGTTCCTATTAATCATAATAATGGCTAACAGTTTTGTAGTGATATATACCAGGCACACACATCCTTTCTTTTCAGAGCACTTTACAACTATTATCTCATTTAATTCTCGTAAGAATTCCCAGTGATGGACAGAACAAGTGGTGCTCGGTTTTCCAGGTGAAGTAAGTGTGGTGGGCGTGACCTGCCTGAGGTCACTGGTTAGAGGCAGCGTGGTGCACTGGGGCTTTGGCTGTGGTGGGAGGCAGCCCAGAGAACCCAGGTGGGCTGTCTGCAAGGCCTTCCCTGCTCCCAGGTCCCCCTGCCCACCTTCCCTGCTTGTTGGCCCCCAGGTGACCTGGAGTACCAGATGTCCACAACGGCCAGAGCAAAGCGGGTGCGGGAGGCCATGTGTCCTGGTGTGACAGGCGAGGACAGCTCGCTGCTGCTGGTCACCCAGGTGGAGGGGCAGACCACCAACCTGCAGCGACTGGCCGAGCCATCCCAGCTGCTCAAGTCAGCCATCGTACACCTCATCAACTACCAGGATGATGCTGAGCTGGCTACCCGGGCGCTGCCCGAGCTCACCAAACTGCTCAATGATGAGGACCCGGTCCGTGTGGGACCTGGCCAGGGTGGGGGCAGGGCAGGAGGGCCCTCCCTGGGGTGGAGGGAGGTCACTGACCTGGAGCCCCCTCAGCAGGAAGAGTGTACCTGGGTCCATCTGAGCTTTGGGGAGGGGTCTGGCACCTCCTCAAGGTGCTGCCACCTGGCCCATCTGCTCACTCCCTCTCATCCTCCGCCTCCCAGGTGGTGGTGACCAAGGCAGCCATGATCGTGAACCAGCTGTCGAAGAAGGAGGCATCACGGCGGGCGCTGATGGGTTCGCCCCAGCTGGTGGCGGCCGTGGTGCGCACCATGCAGAACACCAGCGACCTGGACACAGCCCGCTGCACCACCAGCATCCTGCACAACCTTTCCCACCACCGCGAGGGGCTGCTGGCCATCTTCAAGTCGGGTGGCATCCCTGCCCTGGTCCGCATGCTTAGGTACCACCCTACTCGTGCAGGGTCCTGGGGCCTCCCCTCACTTGCACTTCCCCGTCCCTCCCTGGGCTTCCATACAATGTTTATTGAGCACCCACCATGTACCAGGTGTGAAACCATGCCTGGCTGGTTCTCGGCTACTCATAGCCCCACCAGGGAGACCAGCATGTAACTAGCAGGTTGGTTATCAGGCTACAGTATAGGCTAGGGCGGAGGTGTTGAAGATTGCTCAGAGGGGCTCTGAGAAGCTGGTTACTCTAACAACAAAGGGTTGACAGACAAATGGAGTTTGGCTGGTATAGATGAAGGGAAGAGTGTTCTAGGCAAAGGGAACAGCATATGCAAAGTCCCTTGCATCTTTATCTTTGACCTTTTTCCTATTCCCATCCCTCTACCAGGCTTCCAGTTCCCTAAGGGTAGAAACTAATCCCCTCTGAACCCTTTGCAGGGCCTCTCTAGCACGTGGCCTTCCAAATGTAGTAGGGATAGGTGTTGAGGAGACCTGCTGTGTGCACAGTGCCGGGCTGGGAGCTGGGAAGCAGGAGGAGTCATGGGCCCAGTGGGGAGAGGAGTGGTACTGTGGGCTCCATGTGTAAGAGGGGCTGGGCTCAAGGAACGATATTTTAATAAAGGGCTGTTTGTATGAGGGTGTTCATATTGGGAAGGCTTCCTGAAGGAGGTGGCCCACATTTATGCCAGGCCTCTGGGGTCTGACTCACACTAACCCTTTACCCACTGTCCCAGCTCCCCCGTGGAGTCAGTCCTGTTCTACGCTATCACCACGCTGCACAACCTGCTGCTCTATCAGGAGGGTGCCAAGATGGCAGTGCGCCTGGCAGATGGGCTGCAGAAGATGGTGCCCTTGCTAAACAAGAACAACCCCAAGTTCCTGGCTATCACCACCGACTGCCTGCAGCTCCTGGCCTATGGCAACCAGGAGAGCAAGGTGGGCCCTCTGCCCCCAACCAGGACCGATATCCCACTGTCACCTTCTGTCCAGCTGCAGCTTCAGGCAACTGCCTGCTTACCCTTTTTAGGTTAAATATATATGTATATGCAGATGTACATGTTTCATCATATAACTGAATATTTTGAGGATGAAGAAAAGAAAAACATCCCCATACAACCACCGTTGTCTCCGTGTGCTTCCTCCAGTGCTATTCTGTGGGCATACTTGTACATAGTGATAATCAGAGAAAATGTACAACTTTGCATCTCTTTTCTACATATTTAAAAATGTGTTTTTTGTTAGACTGTCCTCAAAACTACCTTCTATAATAGCAAATAATATTTTATTAAGTGGGGACCCCAGACTTTATTCTGAGGGAGAGCATCAAGAATGTCCTGATTTTCCACCTTTATAAACAGTGCTGTAATGAACATCTTTAGGCACATAGCTTTTCCCAAAGAGTGGAAAGTTTTCTCATCAGTGAGGCTGAGGGTTTTTAATAACTGGTTTTATCCAGATTTCCAGGTGGCTTTCCAGATGGGCTATGTTATTTATGGTGCCTTCAGTGGCAGTATATGTTAGTACAATTTCACCTCATCCTTGCCAGCATTGTATATTATCCTTTTCTCACAGTTTGGGCTTATATAGTAGTCACAGAAGCTCTTCAAGTTTTAGCTGAAGCTCAGTAATGACAGCTCTGTCACCCCCTCTTCTTCCCTTGTTTTTGTCGTAGTGTCTGTCTGTCTCATACTCATTCTCTGGCTTCCCCTTCTGCCCCCCCCAGCTCATCATCCTGGCCAATGGAGGTCCACAGGCCCTTGTGCAGATCATGCGCAACTACAGTTATGAGAAGCTCCTCTGGACCACCAGCCGTGTGCTCAAGGTGCTGTCTGTGTGTCCCAGCAATAAGCCCGCCATTGTGGAGGCAGGTGAGTATTATCATCTGTAAAGATGGCCCATGTGGCTGGGAGGGTTGGGGTGTGGCCTTATCCAGCAGCCAGCCTCAGTCAGCCATGCTCCCCTGTGGCTGACCTGTTCCCACATGCCCCGCCCCAGGTGGGATGCAGGCCCTGGGCAAACACCTGACAAGCAACAGCCCCCGCCTTGTGCAGAACTGTCTCTGGACCCTGCGCAACCTCTCGGATGTGGCCACCAAGCAGGTGAGGGAGGTGTTCGGGCCTGTGTCTGCCTCTTCGGCTGCCTCATCCTCCCCTCTTACCGTATCTGGCCTTCTGTGTAGGCGTCTGACCTGAGGAGCTGTGGGAGGCCTGAGGCTCTAAATCTTGCCCCATCGTGGTGAGGCTAGAAGGATCCTGACGACCCTCATCGTTTTAGCTTACGCCTCCAATCCCTATTAAGGATTTGGGAAGGGGAATAGATGAAGGGAGGTGATGACTCTAAGCTGGAGTTCAGGTGGTACTGAGGGAGCAGTTCTGACGTAGGCCCGGGTGGCAGAGTAGTGTGCCAAGAGCCAGCTTGGAGGTCCCTGTGGCTGAAATCACAATTTAAGGAAAAATGCAATTTTAAGACAAGTCTCCTGGTCTCTCCTTCCAACCTGATTACCGTTCCTATGAGCCCCACTCCCGTAAGCAGGCTGCTTATTGATCACCTACCATGTCCTGGACTCTGCTAGGCACTTGTGAACATTGGCTCATTTACCCCTTTCAACACCTGGAGGTAGAGTTGGGGCCCTGTCAGTTAGAGGAAGAAACAGAGGCTCAGGGAGTTAAGTAATGGCCCTTGGTCACAGCTAGTAAAAGGCAGAGCTGGACACTGAACCCAGGGCTGTCTGACCCAAGAATCTGGGGTCTTTTTGTAATACCACAAGGCTCCTGTGGGCCTCCACCCCTGGGAGAAATGAGACTTCTGGGTTAGGGGTGTTTCTTGAAAGCAGATGTGGCCTGAGGGTGCAGCAGGGAAGGCCCAGAAAGGTGAGAAGCATGTAAAAGTGGGTTAGCTGGACCTGTGGCCTTCTCCATTTCCTCCTGGCATAGGGGCCTCACTTGGCCTGAGTCTAAAATGCAGAGAAGGGGCTGGAAAGGGTGGAGGAAAGAGAATGGAGCTGAGAGGCGGGCCTAGGTTCAGACCTGGCCCTCTAGCTGTGGGTCTGCGGGCAAGCCCCTTACCTCTTGGAGACTCAGTTACCCACGAGACAGTACCACCCTCCCAGTGGGTGTTGGCAGGGTCACAGGAATGAAAGTTCCCAGCCGTGTGTAGGCAGGGCCCACTGAGCATCAGTTGAGTGGCTTTAGGCCCCGGTAGGCCGTCTGCTCCCTTTGGATATGTTTCGGAAGACTTCCTGGAGTTGGGAGTCTCCCTCACTCTTCACTGCCCGCCCCTGACCCCAGGAGGGCCTGGAGAGTGTGCTGAAGATCCTGGTGAGCCAGCTGAGTGTGGACGACGTCAGTGTCCTCACCTGTGCCACGGGCACGCTGTCCAACCTGACATGCAACAACAGTCGGAACAAGACACTGGTGACGCAGAACAGCGGCGTGGAGGCTCTCATCCACGCCATCCTGCGTGCTGGTGACAAGGACGACATCACAGAGCCTGCCGTGTGTGCCCTGCGCCACCTCACCAGCCGCCACCCTGAGGCTGAGATGGCCCAGAACTCCGTGCGCCTCAACTATGGCATCCCGGCCATTGTCAAGCTGCTCAACCAGCCCAACCAGTGGCCACTGGTCAAGGTACTGGCTGCCCGTGGGGGATGACAGGGAAAGGATGCTCTGCAGTGTCCGTATAAGCAAAGCTGCTGCCAGAGAGGCCCTCGAGCATGGGGCTACTGTAGGGTAGTTCAATCCTCTCTCATGTAACAGTTCAGGCCTCTATAGCCGTCTGCCCAAGACCCAGAATCTGTCTGTCTCTTGTAGCTCAGTCATCCTGTAGAAAAGAGCTTCAGAGTTGGATATGTGTGTGAGCACCCAGGGGGTCTGACGGGGTGGACCTGGGGCGGGCCTGGGATTCTGCATTTCTAGCGAGCTCCTGGGTGATGCTGCTGGGCTGTGGAGCATACTTCTTTTGCTAGAGTCTGGACGAAAGGGTTTTCCTCACACAAATGGTTGGATTGTATCTTTCATACAAATGTGTTTCTAGCCCCAGGCAGGCTAGCAGCAACCAGAAAGTGGGATGTGTCACTTCAGCTTACACCCTGGAACTTGGTTGTCTAGCTGTGTCTGGATGCAGGGAGGCCTGTGTCAAATGCCGTATGACTTGCTAAAACTCAGGAGGGATAACTACAATGACGAAGGGTAGAGAGGATTCTGTGGGACACTTAGTGTCTGCCACAAGGAGTCGGGTGTGAACTGTTGACCCTTCTCCGGAGGCTGCCTGGGTGGAGGAGAGCCAGCCAGCAGGGGCTCCCATTAGGTAAATGTTAGACAGTTAAACAGCACGGACAAAAATGACTCTTAAGTGATTATATGTATCGAGTTAAAAAAATCCATAGTGAGAAAAAAGAAGGCAGTGCATGATCTCTCCTTGGGCTTGGTCCCTGCTATGCGCCTGTCCCAGCAGCTAAATGACAAGTGACTTTGGCAGGTCATATACCAGTGCTCATGCCTTCACCTCTCACATGATTTTCATCCCTGCCCTCCTGACGTTTTGAAGAGCAAATGAGATGATAAACTGCTTTGAGAGACTCTGGGGGACCCTGGGAGGCCAGAGTGGCTCCTGGGAAGACAGGACACCTGGGGAGGAGCCCTCTTCCCAGAGCTGCCCCACTGGGGATCGATTACAACATAAGCATCACCAAAGCAGGAGGCTTCGGGGTCACCCCAGCAAGGACTTACTGATCATCAGGGTTTGGGAAGTATGAGAGAAAGTTCTGGGGGGCTGAGGGGGAGGAAGAGGGACAGTGGTGAGGGGAAGGTAGAATGATCTGGAATAAGGTATCATTTTTAGCAGGGGCTGTTAGAGTTAGACACGAGGACCCTCAGAGCCTATGGAATAAGGGACATGGGCCGGGCGTGACCTGATTCTCTGGATATCATGCAGCATATCTATGTTCAGCCTGGGGAACAGAGATGATAGGGCCAGGGGGAGGTGATGCTGGGAAATAGGGATTCTCCAGATACCCAGGAAGTGCTCCTGATTTTCCCTTTTTTTGCTAGGCAACCATCGGCCTGATCAGGAATCTGGCCCTGTGCCCAGCCAACCATGCCCCACTGCAGGAGGCAGCAGTCATTCCCCGCCTCGTCCAGCTGCTGGTCAAGGCCCACCAGGATGCCCAGCGCCACGTGGCTGCAGGCACACAGCAGCCCTACACAGTGAGTGAGCTGATGGTACCTGTGACCACCCTCCCTGGGGGTCAGGGTGTCCTCTGTGTGCATGTGTATAAATGGGGAGGCGAGTTGCTATTGATGTCAACTTGAGGACCAGTGAGGTTTGTAGAATGTCATGGAGTGAGGGGTGTGTGGCCACATCCAAGGGCTACCTGTTGTCATGCCCCAGTGCCTCCTCTCACGCAGGATGGTGTGAGGATGGAGGAGATTGTGGAGGGCTGCACTGGAGCACTGCACATCCTCGCCCGGGACCCCATGAACCGCATGGAGATCTTCCGACTCAACACCATCCCCCTGTTTGTGCAGGTGAGTGCGGAGCAGGGGCCAGGAGAGGTCCCTCCATTTCCTCCTTATCCCCACTGTTGAAAGGGGAAGGTTGGCATTCATGGGTTTGGGGGTCTGGGCCAGGTATCAAAGAGATCTTTGGAGGAGTTTGGAGAAAAATGGCCACACCAAAAGTGACTACTTAGGAAAGCGTCTGCATAGGAATGGCTTCCAAGCTCGAAAACAAGGGAAGATATCACAAATGAGAAACAAAATCTTGAGATTCAACCACATAAACATTAAAACCATCTGTACAACAGAAACAGCCTAAAAAGCATTAAAAAGTAAACAGCAAACTGGGAAAATACTTGCAAGTATCACAATAGACAAGAGTTTAATATCCTTCAAATAAAAGAGCTCATTAATACTAGATCCCAGTAGTTAGATGAGCAGAGGCACAAATAATTCCCAGGTGGCTCATAAACAAACAGTGCTCAACCCTAGGAGTTTAAAGAAATGGAACTTACCCCCTAGTGAGAGCCAATTTTCCACTATCAAACTGGCAAAGAAAAATAATGGGAGTGGCTTGTGCTGGTGAACAGTCTCATAATCAGCTGGTAGGGAGATGAGACGGCAAAACCCCCAGAAGGCAAGTTTATAATATATAGAGAGAGCCTTGAACATGTTGATTGATATCTTTTGATAAGTACAAGTCTGGGACTGTCTCCTTATGAAAGAACATAATTTAAAATATGGGCAAAGGTTTATGCATATGGCTGACAATTGCAATTTTACTTATAATAATCAAAAACTGAATGCCCAATGGTAAGGGAGTGGTTAAAAAAAATGGTCCATTAAGTCATGTGACCACATATATGATGTTGAAGAGAAATTTTTGGTTTTCGAAATTTTTCCCCTTTACTTTTTTAATAGAGTTCAGAGGAAGGCATTGGTGCCGCGGCTTCCTCCACCTGTGGCCAATGGGTTTTTTGTTTTTGTTACTGCCTTGCTTTTTAGCCTTCTTTTTCTCTCTTGTACAAATATGAACTAACAGATTTTTAGGAAGAGTTTTTATAATAGAGGAAAATGCTTTATGCTACAATGTCAGATGAAGATTGATTTAATATATAAAATTTATATATTAATAAATTTCATATATTTATATATTTCGTATATAAAATTTACATATTAAGATTGGACTGTGATAAATATCTAATGGAAATATGCCCATCTGTTAACAGAGGATGTGTCTGGGTGGGGAAATACGGCCGGTTTTCTTTTCAGTTCCTTTATACTTTTCTTAGACTTTCCACACTTCTTAGTGTGAACTTGTGTTAAATCCAAAGAAGGGAGGCCGACATGGGCAGGGCTGTGAGGCGTGCTGCCTGCCTGCCTTACTCATCCTCATCCCCGGCCATCCCTTCTCCCACCCTGCAATCCCTCTCCCAGCTCTTGTATTCCTCCGTGGAGAATATCCAGCGTGTGGCTGCAGGGGTCCTGTGTGAGCTGGCCCAGGACAAGGAGGCGGCTGACGCCATCGATGCGGAGGGGGCCTCAGCCCCACTCATGGAGCTATTGCACTCGCGCAACGAGGGCACCGGTGAGGGGCTGCGCTGTGGGCGAGCAAGGCAGGGGGCAGTAGGGAGGCCGGGCCTTGTTTCCCCAGCTGGAGTGGAGGCAGGCGCCGGACTTGGCCTTTCCACTGCTCTCTGCTCAGCTACCTATGCAGCTGCTGTCTTATTCCGCATCTCTGAAGATAAGAACCCGGATTACCGGAAACGTGTGTCTGTGGAGCTCACCAACTCACTCTTCAAGCACGACCCGGCCGCCTGGGAGGCTGTGAGTATCCGGGTCAGACTGCACTGTGTGGTTGTGCAGGCTACACACTGAATAAGGATGGCACTTTTAAGGGGACTTTACCCCAGCTGTTGGTTTCATAGGTTTTTATTTTATAATTGATCATATATGACAATTGCCAGCATACAGAAATAGTATGTTGAACGATCTATCTGTTTTGACCCACCAAAATGGCAATTTTATTTTGTCAAAACTAATACAGTGTTTGAGGCAGGGGTGCCTTTTTCTAACTTGCACTAAGGGCCTGTGGCTGCCCTGATGCTGGGCGGACATTCTCCGGTTCTCTCCTCCACCCCGTTCCCCAGGGCTGCTCTAGTTCTCCGGGTGCCTCCAAGCATGAATGGCGTGGCCCTCCACCCCCGGGAGGTGCTGGAGGACAGGCATTCGCCAGGGCACCGTGTAACCCCATTTCACCCTCTGCTCCTCTTCCCTGGCTCCCTTTATAGAAGCGTCTCCAGCTGCCCGCCTAGCCCAGAGCCCCATTTCTCACCCTTCCTCCTCCGCCAGTGTCTCTTTGTCTCCTTCCTCAGGCCCAGAGCATGATCCCCATCAATGAACCTTACGCGGATGGTAGGTGGGGGCGGAATTCCTTGGGATCCTGGAGAGCCCAGGTTGCGGTGGGTGGGTGTGAGCAAAGGAGAGCCTTTGTGTCTCTGAGGCCAAAGGGCCAGTGGTGGTCACCGTATGCCTGTCTAGGTCCCCTCACGGGAGAGTTTGGGAAGCGGGTAGTGCCCACTGGGGGAGGGCAGAGGAAGAGTCAGTGGCTGAGGGTTGTCCAGACTACCTGCAGACCTTGGAAGGCGTATCCCTTGTCCTCCCCAGATATGGATGCCACCTACCGCCCCATGTACTCATGTGATGTGCCACTGGACCCCCTGGAGATGCACATGGACATGGACGGGGACTATCCCATCGACACCTACAGTGATGGCCTGAGACCCCCTTACCCCATGGCGGACCACACGCTGGCCTAGCTGGCTCCAACCTAGTACGGCACCCTCCCTCATGCCTGTCAGCTGCTGAGATGTGCTTTTCCTTCTAGAACCTCTTCATGGAGGCCTTCTCATGTTGCCTTTGAAACCCTGTCTCCTTTTGGGGGAATGAGTGTGGGGCCTTTGCTGGGTGGCTCCCTGCAGGAAGGCAGGCCTTGGCCTCTTACTCACTAACTTTTGCTGGGGGCAGGGAGTCCTGGGAGGGGCAGGTGATGTGGAAGTGGCATAAGCTAGGGGACACGGGCCTGCTCTGACCCCTCTGCATCTGCCTCACCCCCAGGTGCAGTTCCTCATCTGAGAGGCTCTCCGTGCAGGTGACGGGGCAAGACAAAAGTGCCTGAGCCTGGGGGAGCGGGGCCACGACTTCCTGCCGAGCCCCACGCATTCAAGGGCCTCCATGGGCTCTTCTTGGGATGGTGATCTGCTCTTGCTTTTCTGTCTGGGCCCCTAATGGGCCCAGGGCCCAACATCCCCTCCTCCCCAGCCCTGTGGCCCTGGCATTAAAGCATTAGACTTGAGATGCCCACTGTGTCCCCGCAGCAATCCCCCCACCCTGCTGCCTGTCTCCTGCAGCCTGGGCTCTGCAGGGCTTTGGTTCCTTCTCTGGGTCTGATTTTCTCACTGAATGAACTCCACCCAAGCAGCTCTCCTGAACTGGGCTTCCCAGGACCCAGGCTATAGGCTCAAAGCCCTGGAATCTCTCTTGAAAACTTCAGGGCCCATCTGGAGAGGTGGGATGAAGTACAGAGAGTGAGCCCCCAGCCCCAGGACACTGCCCGCTTCTCCCTACATGACACTCAGTTGGCTTTGTCCCCTTCCTGGGGAGCTCTGGGGGCGGCTCCCTTGCACCCTGTCCCAGCCCCACAGCTGCCCCAGCTGACCCCCGAGAAGCGCTCTTGGCTGACCCCTCTGGTGTGCGGTGAGGGGCTTTCTCTCCCCCTTCCTGTTTCAGTGCACCCGCCCCCGAACCACCTGCACATGGCTGTAGGGTCTGGGGAAAGCCCAGCGGAGAGTTTTATCAGTATCGCTTTGTTTTTGGTTATTGGTTTTTTTGTATAGACCAAAGCAAAAAATAAAAAGAACACACAGATCCAGTGGATGCTATCTGGGGAAGTAGGATGGGGAGATGGGGTTTCCCGTAGTAGCCTGATGCCTCCTTGGTTGGATCCCATGTCTTCGTGGCCACCTTAGTGTCAGGAAGACACAGAGAAGGGGGGTCAGGAGTATTTGAGGAGTCGGAGTCCGTTTAATTCAGTACATACAGGGCTCCAACTTGGAACCATGGGAGGCTAGGAGGGGCAAAGAGATGACTAGGGGTGAGTACCCCCTTCAGGGACACCAGGTCTTACTCATCTCACCAGTGGGCAGCCTCCTTGCTGGCCTGTCAGCCTCCTGTCCTGCCCCCGTCTAGCCTTAATGTGCCTTTGGTGGATTTCTCCTGTGGCTCATACCTGGGAGTCCAAGCCCCTTTTTTGTCTGCAGTGGGTCTCCCTCAGCCCCTGCTCACTCCCATCCCCCAACCCCTCAGCTAGCGTCTTCCATGCTGTTCCTTAGTTCCTGATTTTCATCCGTGTTGTTCTCTGTTTTCACTGGCTCAGCCACTGGAATCTGCTTGGACCTCACTCAGGAAACACGTCCCCCATGACCTCCACCCTTCCACCCTTTCCCAGCCAGGCTGAGCTGCTGGCTCTTCTCTGCTCCATATGCCCTGTGCACAGCTGTCATTTCACTTACCACATTGTTGTACCTGTTGGCTTGGGTGATGGCCCCCATTCATGCCCTCAGATTCTTCCTGGGGAGGGTAAGTTGGAACACACCTGCCAAGAGTGAGAATCCGTGGCCCCTGTGGGCTTGCTTTGCCACACCTGCTGTCCCATCTCTACACCTGCTTGGAGTTGGAGCAGTGGAGAGCCCCTGGCATCATTCACAGAGAATTGGTGGCACTGGGGTGGATGTGTTGGGGGCAGGGAGCTCAGGAGGCAGCTGTAAGGTACAGGCAGTAGGTGATGAGCTGCTGAGCCGAGAGCTCTGCAGAGGGGTACCATGGGAGGGGAGGGGGCAGAAAAGGGTTTCCAGAGATCCTGAGGTCTTCCAACAGTGTACTTTCCCTGTACTCTATACCCTGTCAGTCTGCTCAGGCTGCTATAACAAAATATAGACTGGTGGCTTAAATGACAGATACTTCTCAGTTGTGGAGGCCAGAAGTCCAAGATCAAGTTGCCAGCAGATTCCGTGCCTGGTGAGAGCCCACTTCTTGGCTTGTCAACAGCCACCTTATTGGTTTATGTTAACATAGCCTTTCTTCAGTGTGTGTTTGTGGAGAGATCTCTCCTTATAAGGAGATCTATCCTGAGGGTCTCACCCTTATGACCTCATCTAAACCTAATTACATCCCACCACCAAATACCCTCATACTGCAGGCTAGGACTTAAGCATGTGGATTTGGGGGACCCAGACATTCAGCCCATAACAGGACAGGAAATACCCAACTTGGATAATTAGAGAATCAGGTAAAGGGACTGTTTACAAAGGTGTGGGCAGGTACAGGAAACAGAGGGCAGTACCCTGGTCTAATGGTGGCCTCCGGCAGGAAGGGAGTACTGCTTAGGGACAGGACCTGTGGATGAGGCTCCAGAGAAGTGGAGGGCAGCTCCAACAGGGAGGCTGTGGCCTTTCTCACTCCTAGTGCTCCCTGTTGGCCAAACCTAAGCAGAAACCGAGTGCCCATGGATGTGGTGCATTCACGGCATCCCCTGCTACCCAGAGCAGAGCGGGGAGAAGATGGGAGTTACAGGCTGAATGAAAGAACCTGGCATACTCCCCATCCCATCTTTCCAAAAGGGGACTCAGGGCAGCTTACAAGAAAGGATTGCCCTCTCCAGCCTCGTAACAGGCAACAAGGACAAGGGACAGGAAGCACCCATCCTTGGGTTGATATTTGCTCTGATTGGGCTTTACATTAGGTGCTGAGTTCTCTGGCAGCCTGGTCAAAAAGGGAAACGATGGCAAGTTAATCTTAGTGGAGTGAGGTGGTGGCCACTTCAGTTTTCATGCAGGAGCTCTGAGCTCTGTAACCTTGAGAAAGTGGAATCACTTCTCTGCCCCTCAATTTCCTCATGTGTAAAATGAAGATAGGGTCAGTTCTGCCTACTGAACATGAGGCTGAAATGAGAAAGCGCAGTGATTCCAGCCGGGAGAAGGGCAAAAGGCAAAGAGTTTCCGCAGGGAGGTTTGCCTTGTTTTCTAGAAGGGACGCCCACTCAGGCGCATATCTGGACATTAAGTGGAAACTTTCATGTGATCCACCCTGGCTGCACAAGGGAAGCTGGGAAATGGAGAATAGTTTAGCTGCACACATTGCCCCCTTGGTAAAAAAAAAAAAGGATGTGGTAGTAAGGGGGGAGGGGACAGAAGACAAGGGCTAGGCTACGAGGCTTGTCTGCTGGCAGCTGCGGAAGAGCTGAGTGTCTGGGTTTCAGCAAAGGAGCAGACAGCAGCAGACCAGAAAGGGAAACAGGCTGAGGAAGAGTGGGTAGAGCTGACTGAGCTGCTACACCCGTGGAATGGGAACCTGGCCCTGTTGGTGGGGGGAGGAAGGTCAATGTCTGCCCCCTGCCATAGCCGACATCTCTACCTTGGCATCAACCCATCAACAAGACCACTGGAGACAGACTCCCACCTGTCACAGCAGCAGGCACCATGATGATGGCAAGGGAGGGTCGCTGGCTAGGTGGCAGAACCAGTCCCCACCCCTTGGCAATGACCCAGAATGGGCAGAATTCAAGGTGGGATTTCAATATCGAGTTATTAAAATAAGTGAAAAAATAAGTTATCAGTGAACCTAAAACTGCTCTTGAAAATAGTCAATTAAAGAAAGTACTCAAAAGTAAAAAACTCATAAAAGGAAGTCTCACACTAAAAAACATTTTAAGCATGTCTACATGACCTTGTTGAAGAAGCATGTAAGTTGGCTTAAAAGATAAAATCAACAAGATAAAATAGGAAATAATTCAATGGAACCCTAAACCCTATACTTTGATCTAAAATTATGTATGCACACGGAGAAAATATGGGGAAATTTGGCTACACTAAAGACGTGGGAAAGATTTGAGAACTTTGGTTGTCTCCCAAATTCACAAATTACTAGCACAACGCAGCTGTGGAAAATGACTCCAAGTGCGCCTGGTCTGAACTGACGGGAGCGCAATGTCTCCAGAAGCCACGGAGAGCCCTGCCCCGGCTAGATTCCCATCCACTGAATCCTAAGGCCCTGCTCTTGACTGGACTTTGTTCAGGGTACTGGGAGCAGAGCCCAACATTCTTGTCCTCCAGTGTGGATGGTGGACAGTAAACCAACTAGCAGCAGAGAGTGGAAGTAAGCTTGTGCTGAGGGGTCTGAGTGGGTTCAGGGGAGCCAGAGCAGGGCGTAGGTGACATTTGAATCGCATTCCAAATAAGGAGTGTTTGCTGGGCATCTCGGAAGCTACCTTGGCATTCCTGGCAGCAGAGGAAGCAAGGACGTGGAGATAAACTGGGTGGAGACTGCGGGAAATGACAGTGGGTTGGTGTGTCTGGCCCATGAGAGTAGGCGGTGGGAAATCCAGAGAGAAACTGCCTGGAGAATGAGGCAAACGTCAGAGGGCTTGTGGGGCCAAAGCGTGTGAGCTTGATCCTGGATAAGAAGGGGGTGAGGACCACTTAAAGGTTTTAACCAGAAGGCAGCAGGGACCAGCCTGGAGGGTGAGGCTCTGTCCTGGGGTTCTGGGGGAGCCGGTCCTAGTAATAGTTGGCGATCATACCCACCATTGATTGAGCTCTTTGTGCTGGACCCTGTGCGAACTGGTTTCCTTATAGCAACTTTCAGGTTGGAGCTATCTGTCTCTCATTTAACTTTTGAGGGCCAGAAGTTCAAGTGACCAGCCTGGTAACTGTTGTTTTTACTAATATTAACAACAGTGGTCACCATTTGCTGGGCCCTTGTTAGGTGCTAAGTACTTTATTGCATAATCACAGTTAATCCCCAACAGCCTTGAAAAGTGTGTAAAAGAAAGATAATGTATCCAAGGTGAGGCTCCTGGGACTAGGGATTGGTTAGTACAAGTGAAGGCAGCACAGCTTGGGTGAGCCAGAGTGGGGATTCGTACCTGGGATGCCTCTCGTGTCATGGCACTGCCCACCCTTCTGAGCTGAGGCTTCACAGGGGATCCTGGGCTGGCCCAGAGCACCCCAATGACATCAGGGGGGATGGGGTTCAGGCCTGGCTGAAGGATGGGAGCCTGGAAAAGAGCAGACTAGCAGGAGACCTGTGCCCAGACCACTAGAGGCTGTAGCCTTATTGTGGGGCTTGCTAGAGGTTGTAACTGGAAACAAGGAGTGGGATTAGGGGAGGCGGTGGGAATTACAAAGAGGAAGATTTTTGTTCTAAGCAGAATTCTGGAGGAAGACTTTTCTAGAATGAGCACTGTCTAAAAGTGTGCAGACTACTTTCTTGAGCTCCCCTTTTCCTGGAGATATTCAGGCAAAGGTTGGAGGGCCACCTGGTGGGAAGGTCATGGGAAAGATTCTGCAGCAACTGGTGAAAGGCTGGGGGTGGCAGGGAGCTCTGCTGCTGAGGGGCCCAGGGCCCCGTCCCTCTGCCTGGAATCCATACTCAGTGCTCCGTGGCGCTCACCTCTGCTTCTCATCTACAAAATAGTAATATCTGTTCCCTCCAGTGATAATAGAATAACACATACAAAGCGTGAACCTAATTGGGGCTCAGTATGTGTGTCTCCCTCTCCCTTGCTGCCTCCCAACCCCACGAATTGTCCCTGGAGGGGCTCAGAGTCTGGACGTGGACCTAAGGATCAGAAGGAGCTGCTGGTTCTGGGGCCAGAAGTCAGGCAGTGAAGGACTCCTCGGTCTTTTCGCTGAGCCTGGAGGCAGCTCAGGGAAGCCCAAGGGGGGAAGACCACTCTCCCAGGCCTCCCTCTGTCGCCTGCCCTGCAGGCTGGACGTGGTGGATGGCCCTGCCCTCCCTCACAGTTGGTGCCATGGCTCCCTCCTCCCTGCCCAGCTCCTGGCTGCGTCCCACAGAGCCTCCCAGGTCAGGGCTCGCCCTGTGATGTGCCAACGGGTGGGACATAGCTCCAGATCTCCCTTAGGCCCCCAGCTCTGGTCCCTGGAGGAAGAGAGTGGGGGCTGGGTTGAGGGGCTCTAAGTGAGGAGTGTCAGGGGGTACGGGTGGGGGTGATTGTGCTGTGGTCTCCACTGAGGGTCTGTGGAATTACCCCTCTTCCAACAGGAGGCCCCTGAGGGACTTCCTGGTGGGACTCACCTGTGGGGGAGAGCACGGGGTACTTCCTGGGAGTGCCCTAGGCTCTCACCCTGCCTCAGCCTTCTCTGAAGCCTTTGGGAGGTCCCTCCTCCCCTGCACCCAGACTCACCCACAGAATCCATTGTGTGCTCATTCAACAAACACTGAGTGCCTACTCTAATTAAAGTCCTAAGGATACAGAAGTGGGCAGGCTGACACTATCCTCATTGTTTAAACATTCACCTTGTAGGTAACAGAATCTCACATTGTGCACAGTGAGAAGCAGGGGAGGGTAGAACAAGGAGACACCCAGATCTGAGAGCAGGGAGGGCTTCCCAGAGGAGGAGGCCAGCCTCAGGAGGGCAGAGATGAGCGGGAGTGAGCCCACAGGCTGTGTGGGTGGCAGCGTTCCACTAGGACAAGAACCCCCAGGTTGGAGAGGGCATGGTGGGGTTCCCAGAGGAGGAAATGGCTCACTCCCCAGGATCCGGGCCATCCCCGCTGCAGCCCCTCCCCATCACCAGGGAACTTCCCCTCTGCCCTCTCTATTTGCTTTTCTCCCTTCCCTGTCCTGGCCAGCAGGGGGCCCTAGAAACCAAAAGACAGCCGGCTGAGGGGCTCAGACTCCCAGGGCAGCCCTGCGTCCTCACCCAGGCCAGGGAGGAATCGCAGGGAAGCTCGTGTCCCAGGAGTCTGGCTGGCGTCCTGGGAAGAGTCCTGGGTGCTGGTGGGGAAGAGGGACCGGGATAGGATGGGGGCTCCCCTGAGGCCTGCAGGAGTGGGGGCGGGGGTAGAGAGACTCCCCACCCCAAGTCCAGGGCACCGCCTCCATCCCGCTCCTCAGGCTGCTAAGAAAGTGGTTCTGGCGCCTGACGCTGTCCAGATCCCAGGCACTGACCCTCAGGGGCTCTTGCCATGGAGCGCCCTGTCCCACGTCCTCTTCCTAGGGTCAGGCTAGGGAAGGTGGCCTGAGCCAGGTGTGAGCTGCCCGAGTTCAGGGCTGTGGTGGGGAGTGTGCTTGGCAGTACAGCCTCGTGGGTAGTGTGCCCCTCCTGTCCTCTGTCTGGTCCAGTAGGGGTCACAGGGTCATACTGGGAGGGAGGGCAGGAGGCCTAAGGTCTCAGCCTGGCTGACCTCTTGGGTCAGAGCAGCAGCTGGGCGGGGAGGGGAACAGATTGAAGGACACCACTGGAGAGGTGCCTGCTGGGTCTCCAGGGCAGCCCTGGAAGCTGGCAGTCACCTATCAGTCAGGACAAAACGCTTACTTGTGGGCTGGCTAGGGGTCTGAGCCTTGGTTTCCTTGTCTGTAAAATGGAGTCACCATCCCTGCTCTGCTTTTTCTGTTGGGTGACTGACCCCGCCAATGAGGGAGCTGGGGCTGGGGGTGGGTGGTATGTGGGCTGGCACTGCCCTCTGGTGGCTGCAGCTAGAGTTGCTGGGTGCCGGTGCCGGGACCCTAGAGGGTGAGATCAGTGGGGAACCTACAGTGTCCCATTCATCTCTGTCTTCTCCGTCCACTTTCTTCTTTTCTTTACCAAAATTTTGCAGGGGCCTCAGGGCTGCTTTCTCATGGGAAAGGATAATCCAATTCAGTGAGCATCTAGACAGCAGGAACTGAATGGGCCCCTACTACCTGCCCTACTACTTGTGTACAAATACATTCTCTGCTTGGTGTTGGAGCTGCAGAGATGTCTAAGACACAGTGAGACTATTCTGGAAACTGAAGGCTAGTAGGGGAGGCACTTGGCAGAACTGCAGAACCGCAGCCTCAGGGGGTCTGGACAGGTGGCCCTGTCATGGCCATTTCTGGGGTTTAACCTCACTATGCCCAGCAAACCTTAGGTTTGGGTTCCATCCCCTTCAAACTTTTTGCTGACAAGGTAACCATGAAGACATGCATGCTTGAGTGCTGAGAATGGATTTGGTTACCAGGGTTCCTTTATTCCCAGAAGTACACCTTCTAGTGTAGGGCTCTGTCTTCTACATCAGTTTTCTCCCTGCTGGAACATTTTCATCAGCACTTAAACAGGGGTCATCTCCACTCTCAGTCCCTCAGGGGTCTCCCCTAGTCCCATGGCAATGATCATTATAGGGCAATGACTCCTAGATTTAAATCTCCAGCCCCCATCTCTCCCCTACACTCAGATTTTATATCCAATTGTCTGCCTGACATTTCCATTTGGATACTTAATAAGCACTTCAGAGTTAACTTGTCTAAAACAGAACTCCTCATTTTCTCCACCAAAGCTGGCCTTTGCTTAGTTTTCCTCAGCTTGGCATCTGGTGGCTTTTTCAGGCTTGAACAACTAGAGTCACTTGATGCCTCTCTTTGCTTCACATCCTTCATCCAGTCCATCAGCAAGTCCTATGGCTTTACCTTCAGAACAGACTTCTAATTTGTCTTCTATCTAAATAGATGCTACAACTGGTACCATTTCCCTTCTGCTGAAAACAAGTAGAAAACTGGATAAAATCTGAAACAACTGTTTAAAGGCATTGGACAAAAGACATCACAGGACTGTGGTCTTGGAGAGAAACAAATAAGAGGAGCCCTACGATCACCCCAACTTTCTGTCCAGAGGCAGTTTCCCAAGAGCAACCCGGAGGCAGAACCCAAGCAGACCCTGGTGTCTCATTGATTTGTAGAGATAGAGGTCAGAGTCCAGGGAGGCTGGAGTTTGTGAAACAGATTTTTCCCAAAGAACAAGTTTCAGAAATCTACAGAGGAATACTCTTGAGTTTTTGGTTGAATACTAAGCTGTAGGTGTGTAGGTGTGTAGGGCGTGATTCAATTTACTGGGGAAAGAACACCTACCAGGAACCTGTAAGCTGAGGAATTCCCAGAATGCACACAAGTGCTGGGAAATGTTCAAGTTCAGACCAGCCAGCAAGGAGAGTCCTCACTGAATGTTTGGGGCATTTTTTAGAGACTCCAGAAGGACCACTCCTTAGTAACAGGGCTGAAATATCCCTCAAGACCCTTCTAGATCCTTTTCTCTGCCCTACAAAGCTTTAAAAACACACTTCGAGAGGATCAAGCTGATCCACAATAATTTAGTTGCCTGGAAACATGAAACTCAACAAAGGAAGACCACAAAATCCAGCAACTCAGCAATGTAACAATCACAATGTCTAGCATTCAAAATATTACTAGACATGCAAAGAAGCAGAAAATATGACCTGCAATCAGGAGAATAATCAGTCAATAGAAACAGACCTACAAATGACTGAGATGATGGTGGAGAAGGACTTCTAAAAAGCTATTGTAGCTAAGCACAAGATTTAAAGGAAAATGTGAGCATGAGAAGAGAAATGGAAGATACAAACAAGGACCAAAAGGAATATCTAGAGCTGAAAAATACATGATCAGAAATGAAAAAGTTAATGGGTGGCTTAAAAGGAGACTAAAAGACAAGATCAGTGGATGTAAAGATAAACACTAAAAACCCCAAAAACTCTACGACAGAGAGGAAAAGGCTGGGGAAAAAAAGCTCCAAAACAAACAAAACCAACAAAAACAGAGCCTCAGTGCCAATGTGGTTCAATATCAAGTGGCCTAATATACATGTAATTGAAATTCCAGAAAGGCGGGGGATGCAGAAAAAATATTTAAAGAAATGAAGGTTGAAACATTTCCAAATTTTGAGGAAAGGTATACATCCACAGATCTAAAAAGCTCAGTAAACCCTAAGAAGGATAAAAGAGAACCCCACAATGATCAAATTGTGGAAAGCCAGTGAAAAAGAGAGAAAATTTGAAAGCATGCAAGGAAAAAAGACAAGTTACATTTAGGGAAGAAAAAGATAAGAATGAATCCTAGTCCAAGTTGAGATGTGCTGTAAGTATAAAATGCACTCTGGATTTAGTATAAAAAGTATAGTCTTGTTAGTAATTTTTTAATGTTGATTACCTGTTGAAGTGATACTATTTTGGAGATATTGGGTTAAATAAGATGATTATTAAAACTAATTTCATTCACTTTTTAAAATTAAGGTATCATTGATATACAATCTTATGAAGGTTTCACATGAACAACACTACAGTCCCCCCTATTATCAAGTCCCCCCACATACCCCAGTGCAGTCATTGTCCATCAGTGTAGTAAGATGCTATAGTGTCACTAGTCTTCTGTGTGCTATACTGCCTTCCCTGTGTCCCCCCTACATTATGTGTGCTAATCCTAATGCCCCTTATTCCCCTTCTCCCTCCCTTCCCACCCACCCTCCCCAGTCCTTTCCATTTGGTAACTGTTAGTCCATTCTTGGGTTCTGTGAGTCTGCTGCTGTTTTGTTCCTTCAGTTTTTGCATTGTTATACTCCACAGATGAATGAAATCATTTGGTACTGTCTTTCTTCACCTGGCTTATTTCACTGAGCACAATTCATTCACTTTTTTTTTTTTAACTTGAAAGTTGCATGCTCCTTTATTATTATTTTAGTGGTAAGCCTAGATGTCACAACATATAGTCCTGACCAAACAATTCTTATATTGGTTGATACTTTACCTTTTTTCCAGACAATGCAAATACCTTACTTACATTAGGAGAATTTAACTGTATTCGACCTTCTTTTGATTAAAATGCTGTTGTTTACATGTACTTAAATTCTATATCATTCACTTCTTAAGTTTAAAAAAAAGGTCAGATTTTAAAATACAGCTGTTAGAACTTCTAGAACATTTAAAATCACAAATCTAAAGAGACAGAAAGTGGCTGCCAGGGCCTGGGGAGCAGCAGTGGGGGAGAAACGGGGTCATTTCTAATGAACATCGTGGTTTTTGCTGGGGAAGGTGATAAAAAAAGTTCTGATATTAGATTAGATGGTTGCATAACTCTATGAATATACTAGAAACCATGGGTTGGACACTTTTTTTTTTTTTTTTTGAGAGGGCATCTCTCATATTTATTGATCAAATGGTTGTTAACAACAATAAAAATCAGTATAGGGGGGTCAACGCTCAATGTACAATCATTAATCCATCTCAAGCCTAATTCTCGTCAGTCTCCAATCTTCTGAAGCATAACGAACAAGTTCTTACCTGGTGAACGAATTCTTACATAGTGAATAAATTCTTACATGGTGAACAGTACAAGGGCATTCATCACAGAAACTTTCGGTTTTGATCATGCATTATGACCTATAAACAATCAGGTCAAATATGAATATTCGTTTGATTTTTGTACTTGATTTATATGTTGATCCCACATTTCTCCTATTATTATTATTATTTTTATTTTTAATAAAATGCTGAAGTGGTAGGTAGATGCAAGATAAAGGTAGAAAACATAGTTTAGTGCTGTAAGAAGGCAAATGTAGATGATCAGATGATCAGGTGTGTGCCTATGGACTAAGTATTAATCCAGGCTAGACAAGGGCAGCAAGACATCCACGGATGCAGAAGATTTCTCTCAAAGCAGGGGGGGTGAGGTTCTGAGCCTCACCTCTGTTGATCCCCAAATTCTCACCTGATGGCCCCCCTGCGACTGTGCCTGTCTTAGGTTGTTCCTCCCTTGAGGAATCTTACCCGTCTCTGGCTAACCAGTCATCTTCCGGGGCCATACAGGGAAATGTAAAGTTGGTAAGTGAGAGAGAAGCCATATTGTTTGCAAAGGTTAGCTTTTTACTTCTTTGCAGATTTATGCCCTGTGGCTTCTATGCCCAGCACTTGTTTCGAGGTATCTTTACCACCTGGAGGAATTATGATACTCGGTAAATTCGATATGAGGCATGAATTCTATTTAAGGGTTGTAATTAGGAAGGAAGAAGAAAAGCTATAGATGTAGCATATGAAGGAAACATGGGAGGATTGATTATTTCTTTGACATATCTTCTTGTATAGTACCTTAAGTATGTATAGGTTTTAAACTACTAACTAATTTGCACACACATATTAACATAATAGGAATACGGTGACATAAACAAAGCAAATCTATAATTACCATCCATCTCCAGTGAAGCCAAGAAAACCATTTAGGCACCCTAGGCATTTGTGAAAATTTATCTATGATATGATGGATATTGTCCAACTGTACTTGAACCATCAGACAAATTAAAGCAGCCCATTTCTGGGATCTGTTCACATCCCATATGTTCTTTTAACCATAGATAGTCTATAGTCATGAGATTTTGGAGTGCTACAACTTGCACCCCTCCCAACTCCTGGTTGATGAAGATGTTCTTACACAAACACACACGCATTACATGAGAATGCTTCTGCATGCATATAGTTCAGAAATGAGTTCATAACAATACCTCTATTTCCAATTGATCTTTACCACCTGGAGGAATTATGATACTCGGTAAATTCGATATGAGGTACGAATTCTATTTAAGGGTTGTAATTAGGAAGGAAGAAGAAAAGCTATAGATGTAGCATATGAAGGAAACTTGGGAGGATTGATTATTTCTTTGACATATCTTCTTGTAGAGTACCTTAAGTATGTATAGGTTTTAAACTACTAACTAATTTGTACACACATATTAACATAATAGGAATACGGTGACATAAACAAAGCAAATCTATAATTACCATCCATGTCCAGTGAGGACAAGAAAACCATTTAGGCACCCTAGGCATTTTTGAAAATTTATCTATGATATGATGGATATTGTCCAACTGTACTTGAACCATCAGACAAATTAAAGCAGCCCATTTCTGGGATCTGTTCACATCCCATATGTTCTTTTAACCATAGATAGTCTATAGTCATGAGATTTTGGAGTGCTACACCTTGCACCCCTCCCAACTCCTGGTTGAGTTCCAACAGTACAGATCCGGTCAAATTCGTTGTCTCACTGTATGCACATGCCAGCCTAGACATCTCCCTCCTCATTCTTATGGCAAGTCCAGGAGACGGTGGGCTGGATGCAGCCACAACCGCAGCATCGTCCGGATCCCTGTGGAGGCTTTTTGATGATCATCCCCCGGCACAGGTCCTCCAGAGAGTGCTGATGCCAGAAGCTCCTCCTCATATCGTATCTTAGTTCATTTTCTGGGTATCCAAGCTAGGCCTTGATCTTCTGCGTAGAAATAAACAGACCCTTTGCCCACACTTTGACATGCCCTCTATACCACTGTGCAGAACTCATTGGAGGTCAGCACACAGTAACTGCTTTTTTTTTTTTTTTTTTTTTTTAATTACGAGAAAGGAATATTATCAGAAAAGAGTACCTCCATAGCTGATCATCTGACACCCTTTAAGTGATCAACATTAAGGATATTTAAAGCATGCGTTGATCTTTGATTTACCAATAGTTTTATCCTGTTAAGGAGTAATCCCCCTTTTCTTTCTTTCTTTCTTTTCTTTTTTTTTTTTTTTTAATTTTTAATCTACACTTACATGAAGAATACTAAGTTTACTATGCTCTCCCCTATATCAGGTCCCCCCTAACAACCACATTACGGTTACTGTCCATCAGCTTAGCAAAATGTTGTAGAGTCACTACTTGTCCTCTCTGTGTTGTGCAGCCCACCCTCCCCTTTCTCCCTCCCCCCCGTGCATGCTAATCTTAATACCCCCCTTCTTCTTCCCCCCCCTTATCCCTCCCTGCCCACCCATCCTCCCCAGTTCCTTTCCCTTTGGTACCTGTTAGTCCATTTTTGGGTTCTGTAATTCCACTGCTGTTTTGTTCCTTCAGTTTTTCCTTTGTTCCTATACTCCTCAGATGAGTGAAATCATTTGGTATTTCTCTTTCTCCGCTTGGCTTATTTCGCTGAGCATAATACTCTCCAGCTCCATCCATGTTGCTGCAAATGGTTGGATTTTTCCACTTCTTATGGCTGAGTAGTATTCCATTGTGTATATGTACCACATCTTCTTTATCCATTCATCTACCGATGGACATTTAGGTTGCTTCCAATTCTTGGCTATTGTAAATAGTGCTGCGATAAACATAGGAGTGCATCTGTCTTTCTCAAACTTGATTGCTGCGTTCTTAGGGTAAATTCCTAGGAGTGGAATTCCTGGGTCAAATGGTAGGTCTGTTTTGAGCATTTTGATGCACCTGGGTTGGACACTTTTAAGTGGTGATTTTTATTGTATGAGAATTATACAGCTGTTATTTTTTTTTTAAGAGACAAGGATGTTATGGATTACATGTTTATGCCCCCCCATTCATCTGTTGAAATACAAACACCCAATGTAATGTGGGCTAAAATGCAAAATATTACTGGATTCATGATTTCTCTGCTCCCACCCACCTAGAGCACCCTGTCAGATAGGTACTTTCCATTTCTCTCAATCATAGCTCCTTGTCTGTTTCTTTCAGACAACTCACCACACTGTGTAATTATCTAACTTGTCTTCTTGCTTATCTGTCTTCCTTTTTAGACTCCGAAGTCCAGGAGATCTGGGATCTAGTTTCTCTTGTTCCCTACTGTAGCCTGAGACTCTGTCTGGCACAGTGCCTGGCATATATAGTGGGCACTCAATAAATATTTGTGACACGAATGAGTGAACCCAGATAAAAGGAAACATTCTTATTAATCACAGTGTTTCTCCACTGGAAAGCTGATGAACAGGACACTCTGAACCCTCTTCTTGGGTTGTGTCTGCTATTCCACGCTGTGTCAAGGACACCTGGCCCTCCAGGCACATTGTCAGTACTGGGTCCCAGATGCAGTCCTTGTTCTGGGCTCAGGCTTAGAGCGGTGGTGGCTGTGGGGAAGAGAAGCTTCTGGAATTCCTTAACGTAGATAGGAGCACGAGTGAGAGCCGTGGGATGGACAATCATGTGGAGGGGGAGGAGGGGGAGTGGGGAGCATCACAATAATCTAGGAGAGGATGAAGCCTCAACAGCAGCAGGGCTGTAGGGGACAGGGCACATCTGAGAGATATTTAGGAGGTAAATTAAGCAGGACTTGGTGGTTTGATTGGGTATTGAAGAGAAGAAACTTGGAGCACCCAGAGTGATCTCAAGGCTTTAAACAAATCAGTGCCAGAGCCCTCTCCTTTTGGCCTGTATGTTCCTCAGTCCACAGGCACGGAAATGGCCCCACAGTTCATTCAGGACTTACGGTGGCCCTCGCAGGTATCCTGTCCCCCGTTGAGCTCTGACGCACACGCTCCCTGCGCTGAAGGGGCTCAGGTCTGGCCTCGGAGACAGGGACACTGCCTCGGCGATCAGGTAAGGGGGACGGTGGGGAACAGGGTAGGAGGAGGCTTCACGGGGAGACGGCTAAGCGGGGTCTCCCGGAAGAACAGGTGTTTGCCAGGGTGGAAGGAGGTGGGCAAGTAAATGAGGGCTGGAGGTAAAGCTCAAGGGAAGTCAGTAAGACGAATTAAGAAATCAGAAAGGGGGCTGTGGAGGGGTTCCAGCACGGGGGTGTGAGTGCGAGGGTCAGATGGGACGCACCAGGCTGGGCAGCGCTTTGAAACCGTCCTGGAGTTTGGATTTATCTCGTGGCCAACGGGGAAGCCACAGTGCTGCCCTAACTCACAGATTAAATTCAGGGGAGGCAGCCGAAACCCCCGGGCTGAAGCGGAGGGCGAGGGGTGCCCCCAGCTAGGGACCTCCCAGTCCTGCACCCACATCCCCAGGAGCGGAGGCTTTGGGCAGAACCATTCCCCGGAGGTGGAGAGGGGAGAAGGAGCCCCGCAGTCGGAACCCAAGCGCACAGAACCACCTGGAACCTCCATTCCGCGCTTCCTTGCTCTTCTCTTATTTTTGCACTTTGCTCCGCCACCAGTGACCCCTCTCCCGCGCGGCCTCCGGTTCCTGGCACCAGTGTTTGCCCCTCGGCCGCCCCTTCCCGCGCGTGGTTCGACCTGGCGGGCGCCAGCTACAGGCACAGGTTATAAACGCCTGGCTGCGGCAGCCGACTGCGGACTCAAGATGCGCCCGAAAGAGCCGGGGTGGGCCTGCGCTGGAACCCCGCCCGGACCCGGGCACCCAGCGGCGGTCACCCCCACGCCCCCTCCCGCAGCCGATCCCGCTCCGGAGCCCTCCGCGGAGCCTGAACCCGCCCCTGCGCAGCCACCGGCTACTGGACAGGGAGCAGGATCCGGATCCTCATCAGTCTCGCGACCCCCAGCCAGAGCTCGCCGGGCCTCCGAACCTGGGTCGGAGGCAGGAGCCCAGCGAGCGTCCGCATTCTCGGGACGGACTGCTCAGTCCGTGCACCGCAACTCGGATGCGCCGTGGACCCGTTTCATATTCCAAGGGCCCTTTCGTCCCCGGGCCACTGGCCTGGGGATTGGGAAGGCGGCGGGCATCTGGAAGACGCCAGCCGCCTACGTGGGCCGAGGGCCCGGGGAGTCGGACCCCAAGCGCGCTGCCTTTATTCGGGAGCTGGAGGAAGGTAAACTGGGCTCCAGGACCCCAGAGCAGGTGGGACTAGGGCAGTTCCAGCGGGGAGGTGAACCCGTCGGGTCCAGGTGCCCAGCCCTGCCGGGCACTCTGTCCCACTTCAGCACCCACTCGCGATGTACTGTTTGCGGTGCCTGTCCGGTGGCCGCTTCCCATCTCTTTCTCTCCTTCTATCGATTTCTATCCGTGGGTCGGGTTCTGGGGCCCGCGCGCTTCCCGCCCGGCTCTGCGCGCCTGTTACTGCGGCAGATCTGCACACTCTCGGTGCCCCCTTCCCGGGTCTACCGCAGTGCCAGGAGAGGGGCGGGGGCTGCGGGAGGGCGCTTCTCGGCGTGCTCTGAGCCCGCGCTGGCCCCCCGAGAGGGCACTGGGGTGGTGGGTGGGCCGAGGGGGAAGTTTTCCCAACCTCCTGGCCCTCGTGGGGTGGGGCGTCGAGGTCGGGCCTTCCCCAGCCTAGGGATGCGAAGGGCCTCAGGCTTCTTCCCTTCCTCTTTCGTCGCATCCTCTCCTGGGTCTCCGGAGATCTCTGAATTGGATCTAGAGGCTCAGGTGACCCCTACAGTGCTGGAAAAGTCTCTTCTTCTCTCAACACGCAACAGGTGCAGGGTGGGTGACTGCATCTGTTTTTATGGACCCATGAGGCTCCAGTGAGCTGGCCAATACTGCCCTCGGGGTAAGGGGTGATGCGTCAGTCTGTGGGGCTGTAGTTCCACTAGCTGCCTGCATTCACCTAGGCACCAGGGATCCTGACGTTCTGAGAACCCCGTTCCAGCTGAGCCTGGACAACTATGATCTTATTTCAGCCAGTTGCCTCCAGAAAAAAAAATGAGCCCATTTGGCCCTGGGAGCAGTGGAGGGACTGCTGAGACCTGGGGAGTATGGAGAGGATGCTCAGGCAGGAAGGGAGCTCAGTCTCCTCCCTCACTGGTGACGCTTGTTGGGGGAGAGCTGACAGTGGGATGTGGGGTGGCATATGTCCCTTTTTTCCTGACCTGGCTGCCCCACCTCCTCTTTCAGCACTGTGTCCTGATCGACCCCTGCCAGCCAAGAAGGTCACCCAAGAAGATGTCAGAGTGATGTTAAATTTGCTAGAGGAGGTGTGTGCTGCCTCCCTCCCAGAGCCAGCCCAAGCCTCAGCCAGGCCCCCACATTAACTCTGTCCTGTAGGAATAGGAGTCTGGTCTGTCTCCTGCCTGATCACTTCTCTGGGGCCAAGCTCTTATATGGCCCCAGAGGCTGGTATACATGAGAGTCCAGGTGGGAAGAGCTTTTAGAACCATCTTGTCTGATTTGCTCTTTTCCATAAGGAGAAACTGAGTCAAGCCCCACAGTGGGTTACAGGCAGACTTGTCTGGAGAATTAGGGGATAGGAGGGTTCCGCTGGTGGCCTAGCTTCCCTCTGACACCTTTGTACCCCCTAGCTTCTCCCACCTGTCTATCTGAAAGCAGGAAAGTGTTCCTCACTGATAGGGCTCCCTCTACAGAGAGAGCGGGACCTGAGCGCGGCGGCTCGCATTGGCCAGTCCCTAGTGAAACAGAACAGTGTTCTGATGGAGGAGAACAGCGAGCTGGAAGCCAAGCTGGGCTCGGCCGGGGAAGAGGTAACTGGGTGGAGAGGAGGGGGAGTGGGGTGTGCTGTCTCACACCCACCTACGTCCCCCTCGAGCCAGGCCCTCCAGCACCTGCCCGGCCTGTGTCCTGACCCAGCGCTCCTCCCCCTACTGCCAGATTTTACAGCTCAGACACCAGGTAAGCTTGCGGGATGACCTCCTTCAGCTCTACTCAGACTCTGATGAGGAGGAAGAGGAGGAGGAGGAGGAGGAGGAGGAGGAGGAAGAGGAGGAAGAGCATCAGTGTGGCCGTCCCCATGAGCCCCCTGAGCCGTGAGTGTCCTGCCTCAGTACCTGGGCAGCACCTTCTCTGAGCATCACGTGCCTTGTTGGCAAGCAGGGGCCCAGACTCTGTACCAGCCAGCAGGGTTGCTGGGCTAATTGAAACCAGCACACTTAGTCTGGGGGAGGCGAGTAAGCTGTGCTGGGGCTCGGAACCGGGCCTTCCAGCTTCTGTGCCCTGCCACCCATCGCTCCCTCCCCTAGGAGCCCCCTGACAGAGGTGAAGTCAGGGCACCACTGCCTGCAGCTGGGAGCCCTGCAGGAGCAGCTGAGGCTGCTGGAGGAGGAGAACCATCAGCTGCGAGAGGTGAGGATGGGGAAGAGGGTGCACCTGCGGGCAGGGCGGTGTTCACTTCCCTGCCCCTTCCTTTCTTCCTCCCTCCAGGCCTCTCACCTGGATGCCCTTGAGGAGGAGGAGCAGATGCTCATTCTGGATTGTGTGGAGCAATTTTGTACGTGAAGTTGTAACTTGGGGTAGAAGGCTGTCCTAAGGAGCAGAGGAAAGAACTCAGGACTTGGAGTCTGGAGACCCGACTTCAAGTTCCTTCTTGGGCACTTCCTAGCTGTGTGAGCTTGGACAAGTTCCTCGACCCCTTTAGAATGGGGCTTGATAATTCTGCTTCTGCTGTCCTCTCCAGAGGCACAGCCGAGAAAATGCTTTGTGCCCACTGCAGAGAGCCATACAGAAGCTGTCAGGTCTTCTGTAAACCTGTCTCCTGTTGTGATTTGGGGCAGGTGGAAAGAGGGTGTTGGAAGTGAGGAAGGGAGGGAGCTGTGTGCCAGAGACCAGACACTCTGAGGTGCTGGGGCCGGGGTGATTCAGAGTCCTGCCTGGCCTTGTGCAGCTCTGAAGAGGCATTTGTTTCTCAGGAGCTCAACTGTAGCTGGTGAGACACAGATGCAAGGTGGCAATAGCTGAGCTCCTGCTGCTCTGCTTACCTCAGACCTGATTTTTCTTCCCTTGGCTCCTGAACTCCCTGAATGGCCACCTTGGTCCCCAGGTCCCTGGTGTGGGAGTCAGCCCCCAAGCTCCTTTGCCTCGGCCTCCTAGGAAAGGCTCAAGTCTTCCTCTTTCCCACCCTCACAGCCTCTAGCCCAGGCCACCTCTTACCTGGTCTCCCTGCCTCCACTTCTGCCCTTCCAGGTCCTTCCTTACACAGCCCAAAAGAGTTTTGTAAAACCAAATTTGACCATGTCACTCCTCTGCCTAAAACCCCATGTTAATTTCTCATCAGCCAAAGAATAAGCCCCTTGCCCCAGGCAGTGTGATCCTGGTCCTGCTGGCTGCCCCAGCCACTCCCTCCCAGCGTCAGTGACTGCTCCATCCTGTCCCCTCCACACCTGCCTCACCAGGCTTGCCCTCCGCCTGGCCCGACCCCACTTGCCCCTGCAGAGGTCTTACCTTCGCAGACCTCGCCAGGCCCAGCTGGGTGCCACGGCTATGGTCCCAGCATGCCCTTTACGCTTGCCCATCACAGCCCACAGTATGCACTGCTGTGATCTCCTTCCCCTAGACTTGAGCTCAGTGTGGGCTCACTGCTCACCCAGTGCCCTGCTTCGTGTCAATCAATAAACGTTTACTGAAGGGCAGACCTGAGTGAGGGATGCTGAGCCCTGGGGAACCCAAGGGTGCTCTGCAGGAGCTGAGGGTGTGGGTGGACAAAAGCACCCATGAGGGCCATAACTGGTCCCTGAAAGCTAGGGGAGCCAGGGCTGACCTCTCCTCACTTCTCCCCAGCGGAGGCCAGCCAGCAGATGGCTGAGCTGTCGGAGGTGCTGGCGCTCAGGATGGAGAACCATGACCGGCAGCAGAGGGAGGTCACCCAGCTGCGGACCCAGGTCCTGAAGCTGCAGCAGCGCTGCCAGCTGGTGCGTTAGGGTGTGTGCAGTGTTCCCTCCTCCTATCATGACCCCAGGGGGCTCAAGCCCTCTTCTCCCTGCTTCCACTTCATGGAGCTCTCCGCTCAGCCAGGCCCGAGGTCCCTCTCTCCGTTGGTCCGAGTTGAAGGAGACCTCAGAGAGCCTGCATCCTGTACACTCATGGTTCCAACGGGGGAACAGGGTCCCATGACTCCCCCACTTTATCTGGCCTATTCCACATGACTTCTTACTTAGAGGGCTGCCAAAGACCCACTGATGTGCCTGGGAAGACTTGCTGGAAGTGGGGAGTGCATGGTGGGGAGGCCTTGGGTGGGGGCTTATGGGGCTTGGGTCCTTCCAGTATGGGGCTGAGACCAAGAAGTTGCAGCAGCAGCTGGCCTCAGAGAAAGAAATCCAGATGCAGCTCCAGGATGAGGTGAGGCTCCCCTTGGACTCCTTCCCTGGCCCTTGAGAGCCCCTGGCCTGGAGTGGGCAACCCGAGGCGCTTGGTCAGCCACCCGACTCTTTTGGGAGGATGGGCTCCTTGCATTAGGACCTGGGTCTGTCCCTTCCTGTGCCCTCAGTATCTGGCACAGGGCCTGGCAGGTAGCAGTTCAGTTAGGGGTCTGAGAGGAGTGGAGTCCAGGGACCTGCCCAGGGTTCCCCTGCATGTCGTTATGTGGATCTAGAGTCTGGGCTTCTTGCCTCTTAGCCCAGGCATCCTGGCCCCCCTGGGGAGAGCAGGCACGGCTCGCTGCTGGACATGCCTGGGTCCCAACAGAACCTGTGGGTGGGCTCCCAGCTGCAGGACCTGCGGGTGAGGTACACGGAGTGTGGAGGCATGCTGATTGAGGCCCAGGAGGAGGTGAAGACCCTCCGCCAGCAAGCCCTGGTGACCAGCAGCTCTGTCACCCACTGTGCATACACTGTACCTCTGGTGAGGATGCCCTGGCCGCCCGCCCTCCATTCTGGGTTCCTGTGTCTCGGCCCTGCTGGCTGGTTCCTGCCCTCTGTCCCTTTGTGCCCAGAAGTATGGGCAGGGGCTCTGTGGGGATCCCCTGGTAGTGTCCCCCTTCTCCACTGTAGGAAGCACTTCCTGGCTTCCAGGAGACCCTGGCCGAAGAGCTCAGAATGTCCATAAGGAGGATTATCTCAGACCCTGTGTTTTTTATGGAAAGGTGTGTGCTGCTGGGACCCCCTGACCCTCGCCTTACCCACCCTAACCCTTACCTTTCCTTCAGTGGGGAGAAGATTGCCCCTCATGCTTCTCACCTTCTTTGCTTGTGGCATGCCTCCTCCTGCAGGCCTCCAGGCCTCCACTTGGCACCCTTTTCTCTCTCCCCACATGGCCTTGTACTATCATTTCTCCCTGGGAGTTTTCTTGCATGTCGGGGTCCCAGGGGCTGTGCAGTTTCAGCCAGTGTTGCTTTGGGACAGTGCAGGCCTTTTTCTCTGTTGAAGGAATTGTGAAAGGACCACAGAGGAGGCATCAGGCCTGGGGTAAGCTGGCCAGGGGCTCCCTGCCACCTGCCCTTCTCAGCAGCCAGACAACTCCCTGTAGCCAGCTCTGTGACCCGCAACCTTGGAGGAGGCCCTGCTCTCTGGGGCCAGCTGGACTGAGAGGGGTTCTGGAAAGGCTACCCCCTTTTCCTTCAGATCTTGCCCCTTAGGGGCCATCTGATTTAAGGCTGTTCCACGTGGGGACTGAAGCCTTCCTTTCCCCTGACCGGTGTCTGAGAGGTGAATGAGCTCTGGTGTAGGACCTGGGAACATCTGGGACTGAGTCCCAGCTCGATCCCTTTACTGGCTGTGTGTTTTTGGGCAAGTCACTTGGCCTGTCTAAGCCTTTCTAAAGTGGATTTGTTCCTATGGCAACTGGCTGTGGGATGCGCTGTGAAGGTTAAACAAGGAAGAAGGGGGCAGAGGGGACATACCCCTACCGGTCTGTTCTGTGCAGCAGAGTGGCGGGTCCTTGGGGGAGGCAGGGCCCGTGAGTGTCGGTGGCCATGGGCTGGGTGTTTGGAGCCTTGAGGCTGGTACCCAGCTCTGCTTTCCCCTGGCTGAGACAGAACGGGGGAGTAACCATCAGGGTCTGTGTGTGGATGGGGAGGAAGGCAGGACAGTGCCTCAGCCCCAGTGACTGGAGATGCCCCAGGGGAGCAGAAGATGGGGGCTGGGGGCTCTGGCTGGGGCTGTCTTTTGGGGGCATGGAAAGACTTTCCTGTCTCCCTGGCCAGATGTGAGCTGCACCACAGTGAGGAGCGAGAGCAGGAACAGGGGATCGAGGCTGAGAAGGGGTTGATGCCAGCAGAGGATTTTGTGGTGGAAGATTTCATGCCAGAGGAGGAGCTGTGGGCCACAGAAGAGGTGGTGCTGGCTGAGGAAGGGGTGACAGAAGACGCAGAGCTAGTGTCCGAGGAGGCTGAGGCCTGGGAAGAGGTGGAGCCAGAGGTGGATGAGGCAACGCAGACGCACGTGGTGGCCTCAGCCCTGGAGGCCGGTGGCTTGAGCTCCTCCCACCTGGACATGAAGTATGTCCTCCAGCAACTGGCCAACTGGCAGGATACCCATTACAGGCAGCAACTGAGGCAGAAGACGCTCCAGAAAGGTGAGTGCTCCCGTCGGGGCCTCCCTCCCACCAGCCGGACAAGCTGCAGATCGTCAAGCCGATGAGAGGTGAGGGTGGGTGAGCCCCGCAAGTGCTCACTTACCCCAGCCTGGCCCCACCCAACGTGCTGTTTGCATGGGCTTCGTGTATCATTCGCACAGGCACCTCACGTTCCCTCGGTGGGCACTGCGGCCCCAGTGCTCATTC
This sequence comes from Manis javanica, assembly GCF_040802235.1. Lineage (NCBI taxonomy): Eukaryota > Metazoa > Chordata > Mammalia > Pholidota > Manidae > Manis > Manis javanica. The sequence goes on along the minus strand of NC_133159.1, from coordinate 160,844,239 downwards.
ATCTGGGATTTGCACAGGCTTCCAGATCAATGTCCTCCCTTCTCCTGGGGCCTGGGCTGGGGTCAGGGCCTGGGACTGTAGCCCCCCACTGCGCCTCAGCCCCCCTGTCTCTGCCTGCCTCTTCCCCTTCCCCACCTCCATCTCCCCCCTCCCCAAGGCTCCCCAACCATGCAGCCATGGCAGCAGCAGGCCAGAGCAAACGTGGGAGGCAGGGGCGGGGAGCAGCAGCCCTGGGCGCCAACCCGGGGCTTTCAGAGGCTGGAGGAGGACAGGGCCTGGGAGGAAGAGGGGCCTTCTGGGGCCACCCAGGCCTTTGGGACAAAGGCCTCCACCAGCAAGGGCCACAGTTGGACCAGTCCCCTGGGTGAGTCTGAGGTGGGCTAGGGTCTCCTACAGGGTGGTAGGGGGTGGGTCAGGGTGTCCTCTCCCCAGCTACAAACCCCAAAGACTGGGGAGCTGTACCCACGTGCTAGTCTGCATGAGCCCTGCCTTCAAGGAGCTCATGACGGTTTAGAGACACGCAGTACTGCCTTTATTCTTCATCCCACTGTAGGTAGGTGGTATTATCCCCTTTTGTTATTGAGGAAACCGAGGTTGGGAGAGCTAACTAACTTGTTCAAGGTCACATAGGTAGAGTAGATCTGAACCTGTTCTCATCACTGTGCACCTCTCCCTCTGTCCCTGTTCTGGTGCCTGCCTGGCCTGCTGGGTCAGCTGTGAAGTTTATAATCTGTTGGTAGCCTCCCCATTACATCTGGCCTGTCCCCACTCTGATGGGCGGCTTCGTCAGTGTTCCCATGTAAGGTTGTGCAGGTATAAACCGAATGGCGACCTCTGTGTCTGGGTGGTGGGCAGCCTGCATAGCTGTCAGCGGTGGCTGTGTCTCTGATAAAGCTGGCCAGGCCCGAGCCCCATCCCGCTGTCCAGGCCAGGCCTGTGGTCCTCAGGCCCCAGTTCACTCCCACTCCCCTTCTCTTCCAGGCTTTGCTGTTTCCCAGCAGCCTGCAGAGGCCCCACCCACCCCAGACCCTCCTTCCCATCCTCCAACATGGGACCCCCTGTCTGTCGCCAGCCCACCCTCTGTCCTGATGAACCTGGGCCGGAGCCTAAGGGCCCAAGGCTCCACCCTTTTCTGGGACAGGCTGAAGAAACCAGCTGTCCTTCTGCAGCTGGTGCAAAAGCTGTGGCTGCTGGGCCTGGATCATGTGGTGGCCCTGGGGGCGCAAGAAGCCCAGGGGGAGGCCTGCTAGCTCCTAGACCCAGCTCTGAGCTGGGGCAGGGCTCAGGCCCTGGTGCAGGAAGGAAGGAATTCTGAGTACCCTTCTAGCCATATGCCCTTCACCACTGACCCCCAAATTAAGGGTGGCTCCCAAGTCCTTGCTGGCTTTTAGGGACCTGGCTCTCTTCCCCCATTCTTGGCCCTTTCTTCTCAGTCCCTAATTATTGTTTGTAACCAGAAGTGTCTGTACATGTGGTTGAGGATTCTCTCTGCCTTTGGGCCTCCCCACCTCCCTGCCTGTGGCCTATGAGTGTCCAGGCTCCTGCCCAGGGCCTGCTCACCCCTCACCACAGTCCTCCCTTGTGCCCACTGCTTCCTTCTCAGCATTCTGCCCTTTCCCACCCTGTGCTCATTAACCGCTGGAGGCTGGGGCTTAGGACCCCCGTAGGAGCCTGCCCTGCTCCCTTGCAGGGCTTCGCACTCTCCCGTCACTTTGTCAGCCTGTGTACGTGCTGGTGCAGGAAATAAAGGACTTGTGTGCTCTCTGGCCCAGACTCCACTTGTCTTTCTCACGGGGCATGAGTGTGTGCACACATGTGAATGTGTGTGCACGTGTGCACTTTGCTAGGCAAAGTGGAGAGAGAATGGGCTCTGATATTGAGTGATGTGCCAAGGGCTTTTATTAAATACATTACCTAATCCTATCAAAACCTTTATGGGGTGGTGGGTGATCTGATAAATGGTTGTCAGATGTTGAAACTGGCCCAGGTGGGTTAAGTCACCCTCCCAAGGGTCTAACCTCTGGTTGTGGAGCTGGACTTTGGACCTAAGCCTGAGGGCTTCCAGAGCCCATGCTCAGAAAGACTCCCTTCCCCGATCCTTTCTGCTCCAGGGATCTGACCCTGTGCACCGGCTGCAAGGATATAGGAGGGGTGAGAGTCACCCACTGTTTCAGGAAGAGGCCCCTCAGATCTGGAATAGTCTTTGAAGACAAGTAGTTTGGTTGGAAGATAATCCCAGGAATCACTGTTTGTGGGAGCAGAGACTTAAGAACAGAGGAGGCTGATGAAAGGGCGTTTTAGGCAACTGGGGCTTATTCCAACTGGGGAGTTCTGTGAGAAAGGGAGGCCCTTTGCAACTCAAAGTGTGTTCTGTGGACTGGCATCATTGACATCTCTGGGCATTTGTCAGAAATGCACCCTCAGATCCACCCAGAGTTATAGTGTCAGAATCTGCATGTTAATTGACAAGGTCCCCAGGCAATTCACATATGACAAAGTTTGAGACACACTGGTATACAGACCCCATTTCAGCTATCCCAAGCGTGGGGTAGCCGAAGACTGTGTCTGGCTGACCTCCCTTGGATGAGCCATCCTGTCTGCCCGGCTGTTCAGGTGGATGCCCTTGGTTGGGTACGGTTGTGGGCCATGAAGATGCACACACTTTGTGCCCTCTCCATAGATCCATCTACTTCCATCTTCCCCAGAAGTGTCTCTGATGTTCTAATCTTGCTCTTCCAAATTCTGGACCAGTCAGGTGAGCCACTCTGCCTCCGATGGTTAGGTGCCACCTACTCTCCTCTGTCCTGTGATTATGCCATCCTCATTGACACTAGGTAGCCTGGGTCCATCTCCTGCATCAACCCTGGCCTAAAGAGGACAACCACTGAGCTTCTGAACAATGCTCATGTCTCCTCACTAGGACGTTCCTAATTCCTCTGGGAAAATAGTGTCCTTTGGGCTCTTGAAGGGACGCGCATCGTCTGGTGGGTGCTCTTGTCTCACATAATTCACTCTGGTGTGCCCATCGCTCCAAGCCTTTTGCCTCCTTTCTCAAAACTGTGGAGGCAATTCAGGCATCTTCAACTCAGTTGCTGTAGACCATAGTTTTGTCCAAGCTTCCAGGAGTCCTTCCCAGCAAGGCCTCAGGCCTGCCTCCCAGTGTCCTAGCCGGAACACTGAATCCTGAGTCCTGGGAGGCTGTGCTCCTCTTCCGGAGCTCTCCCCTACCCAGGCATTCTACCATTCTTCAGCCCCGTCTCCTTCAAATTTTCTTTCTTTGGAGTTTCTCTGATCATCAGCAATAGCCAACCAACCTCACAGCCATAATTATCATTGCTCTTCTCTCTCAACTGCTGGAGCAATCTCATAAGCCTGTGCACCCTCTTCCACCTGTATCCCATCCTAATTCACCACTGAAGAGGAGCTTGGAGTAGCACGATTTAATTGATCTTTTAGAAAGTTGGGCGGTTGTGACCCCACCCCATTCTCTCACCCACACATGGATGCTTAGTAATTGTGATGCTATGGCACCCCCAGGGGGTTATCAGCACCCCACTCAACACCAGCGATGGGGAAGTGAAGGACCAAAGTCCAGAATCCCAGGATGAGTGTCTTGCTTTCTCCAACCCCTCCTGGTACCAACTGTTTCAGGATGAGATTCCTGAGAGTCAGACTTGGAGATAGGATTTGAGTGCAAGTTGTTGATTTGGGTGGTGATCCCAAGTAACACCAGTGGGAGTGTGAGAACCTGAAGCAGGGAAGAGATGGAAGCCAGTAAAGGGCATCGCTGAGCAGGTCACAGCCGTGGGGACCGGGGGCTCAGTCCTGCTGGGGGCCTCGGGAGACAGCGTGGATACACCTCTGAGTCATCCTACCCAGGGCTGAGGGAACTGGGGTGTTTATCCTCCCCCTTTCATGGATCACTGACTGAGGGATGCTTCTGCAGGCAGCACCTCTGCAGCATTTCCTGCCTGCCTTGCTCGGGAAGCCCTCGGGAGGAGAGACAGCCAAGTGCCTGCCTCAGCCACTCACCCATCTCTTTGACAAATATTTATTGGTACCTCCCATTCTTGGCGCCGAGGGTATTGCAGGGAAGAGGATCATGTGGTTCCCACCTGTAAAGAGTTTCCCTTCTCACTGGAGAGTCAGACAATAAACTGGCAAACAAAACAACCACAGATTGTGAAATGTGCTCTATAGAAAATATTTCGCTGTGATTAGCGAATATTGGAGGCTGCATGTGAAGGGAGAGGAACATAAAAAGGGCAACTATCTCTGGGAGAGATATTGCAAACAAGACCCCTTGGAGAAAAAGGGGAGTTTGTGCCTGGGGAAAAGTATTCCAGGCACTGGGAACAGCAAGGACAAAGGTTCTGAGCAGGAACGAATGTGGTGCATTCGTGTAAGGGAAAGGAAGAGAGGAGGCAGGAACATGGCTCGGGAGGGCACCCGTCATGGGGACAGCAGGGACAGCTCCTAGGGCTTTGGCAAGGAGTTTATTCTAAGTGCAGTAGGAAGACTGGAGGGCCAAAACTTGGAGTAGCATGATTTAATTGATCTTTTAGAAAGTTGGGTGGTTGTGACCCCACCACCCATTCTCCCACCCACACATGGAGATTCTTGTTTAGTGTTTGGCTCTGGGGACACCGAGGAGAACTAGTCATGGTCTCTGCCCCTACGGGGGTGCTCAACTCTCAACCCTGCCCCCACCAACTCGCCTCTCCTGCCCCACACTTGACACAATGTGAACCATTGGAAGCTAGTTTATTTTGATTGGTTTTTCACGGGGTAGGGCTAGACTGGATCGGGGACAGCTGGGCTCTGAAGCTTAGTTCTAGGGACGTTGGTCCTCTTCCTCAGCACTGCGGCGGCCGAAGTCCATCCATCCATATGCTTCTTCTTCTTCCTCCAGCCATGGTCCCTGCTTCTTGGACAGGTCTGAGGGTCAGAGGTGAGAGAGGAGGTGAGGATGGGGAAAGGTCACCTAGCCTCTGGAGACTAAGGCCAGGGCCAACCTGGCTGGGTGAGGCAAGCACGGATGGCTATCAGCGGCTCCTACCTGCCACCAGGTGTGGGGGGCCCTGGAGCCCCATCTGCCTTCGTTGGTGAGAGGCTGGGCCCAGCTGGTTGGGCCAATGCGCTTCTGGGCTCCTATTGGCCCCAAGACCTGCAGGCGCTTCCTGCAGCTGGGAGCGGGGCTTCCAAGAAGCTTCGGAGGAGGCCAGAGCCAGTGCCAAGAACAGCGCAGCGCACACACACAGTCGCGGCATCCTGTCTGCCAAGGAGAGTGGGGCGGAGCTTAAAGGTGGGGCCGTCCAGGCCCCTGCCTTTGGGTCCTGACCCCTTCCTGCTGCTGGTCTGCAATCCTGTGTGGGGTTGTGGATTGTTCCTCTGGCTCATTTCTCCAGTTCCTGCCAGCTCCCCGGGAGGCCCCGAGCCTTGCTCCATTTCTCCTTACCCACCCTAATTACAGCACCTGCTTCTCTTTGAGAATTGAAAACCTAGCACAATGGTTTCCAAACTGTTCTGCAGAATTTGAGGCCATGAGAGCGGCTCTGTAGATATTTAAGTCTTGGTAATTTAAAGCGAACTTCTAAATAGTAATACTAAAGGAACATACACACTCGGCTGCGTTACAGACCCCACGGTATTTCTCTGGAGACCACCAGCATAGTCACCGGGGTGGCGAGGTTGCACCGTTTTTGTGCAGACCTCGAAGGGAAGGTTCTCCTGCCATTTTTGCTTACCTGAGGAATATCCTGTGATTGTAATTAAGCAGTTAAAAAGTTAAACTCTCATCATTTGCAGCTATGTGTCATGGTGAACCAGGCTTGGGGAAAACATAATACACAAATGAACTGGATACTCAAACAAATCTAAAATTCAAGTCTAATAGTCTGTTCTCTGGATTCAACATCTTTGTGTTCTTCTAGCCTCACTGTTATGATATGGCTTTATGAGGAGAAAATTATAAACATTTTACCTTCTAAGAACACATTTGTATTAATAAAATACTTTTTCATAGTGGGGCTCTCTGTTAGAGTTCCTTTGGAAGAGAAAGAATTCTGCTGCTAAAGAAATAAAGTTGAAAAATCAGTGATGTAGAGCCGTTCTACCCAGCGCTAACCGCATGTATTGCCCAGCGTGATAGCCACTAGCCACCTGTGGTTCTTCATATTAAATTAATTAAAATTAAAATTTCCTCCTTCACGCTAGCCAGGGCACATGTGGCTGGTGGGTGCCATACTGGACAGTGAAGGTACAGAATGTTACCGTCACCGTGGGAAGTTCTTTTAGACTTGCGGTCTAGGAAAAGAGCTTGGGATGAGGTCCAGGAGCCTTGGGTTCTAGTTCGGACCCTGCTCAATAATGTGTGTGACTTTGGGTAAGTCACGTCTCCTTCTGAGCCTCAGTTTTTCACAGGAGATGGGGGAACAGCCTTGTTCTCACCTCGCAGGGCTGCGGGGAGTGTGGAGGAAGAGGGTCAGAGCGGGCCTGGGTGAGGAATCAAGGCAGCCTGAAGGCAGGGCTTGGGAATGCCGGCGTGGCTCCTCGAGCTGAGACCCAGTCTGGCCCCAGCCCCAGAGACCCTGAGGCCTGAGCCTGGTACCTTGATGGGGGGAGGAGGCCCACCACCCCTCTTCTGGCTTCTCCCCTTCCCTCCTGGGTGCTCTCACCTGCAGAGCTGGGAGTGAGTGATGCTGCGGTTGGACGGGCGCCTCTCAGGTCTGTGCTGGGCTTGGTGCCCCAGTCCTGCCTTATAAAGCCCTCTGGGCTCCTCCCCAGCCCTCCTCCCCTATGAGGCCAGCCTCCTCCACAGCAGGATTAATGGGGGTGGGCACAGGTATAGCGCCTGGCCCCACCCTGCCATTTAGAGTCAGTCAATCATCCAGATGTGGGGGAAAGGGGGAGTTGACCTTCATGGTGAGGGGCAGGTGCAAAGCAGGGGCAGTCCTTTAGCTGAGCATGAGGGCAGGCAGGAGACAGGCTCCTTAGGGTCAGGAACAGTGGCCCCCACCATGTCCTCAGGGTCAGAGGCTTGGTGCTCATCCCTTGGACTATGTCCCATTGTGGGTCAGCGAGATGGACGGACCAGATGACCTTAGATTCAGAGAAAGCACATTTCCCCATACACTGATGTTTGAGGAGCAGGGAGTGTGTGAATGTGGAGTGACATATTGATCTGCTGTGTTCTCAGCTGGGCTCTGCAAACAGGACGTGTCACAGTTATCAGCTATCAGGAGCAATGGGCTGTGAGCTGATGGCTCCCACTGCCTAGTGACAGGGGCCATCCTGGTTGCCTCTGAACCCCCTTCACCTTCCTCACCTGGAAAATCCGCAGCACCCCGCTCGCTCTCCTTATGCCCTCTGGGCTGGGCTGCATTCAGCCTGCAGCTGTCCTCTCTCTCTCTCAGGTCTGCATTATCCCTTGCTTCCTGCAAACCCCCCACCTAGAGCCACTTCCTTCAGGCACCCGCTTCACACCTCCCTCCCTTTGTCTTCAAGGGGAGAGGGTAATCTGCTTGGGCCATTCACCACTTTTCACTATAAAATTACATCTTAAAGTAGTTAGCAAGGAGACTAGAAGATTTGCTTAAGATGTACCAGAAAACCAAATGGTACTCTTGTTGATGGATTTGATGAATTGCTACCTTGACTTGATTCAGATGATAAATAGCTTTAGGCTGCTTTTGATTTTTCCACAGTTGGGACTAGAGATTTTGCTCTTATTTCTGAGTCCTCAGGGCCCCTCCTTGTTTGGGGGAGTTTGGATGCCCCCCTGGGTCTTGGGTAAGGGGCAGTGGTACCCATGCTCACAGCCAGCCTTGCTGAAAATTAGCAGGTGATGCAGGAAGCAGGCTGTGAGGTGTCCATGGTAACCAGCAGCTAATTTTCTGGTGAATAGCCACCCCAATCCAGAGCAGGACTCTGTGACTCAGCAGACAGAATAAATGACAATGACAAAATTGAATCACAGAGCTCAGAGATGGCAGGGATTTTGAGGGGGCTTGGGGGAAAGGGTGGGGTAGTGAGCATCATTGCTTACCCTAGGGGAGCAGAGACGTTTGTGTTGCTGTGGTAACAGGAAATCATAAACTTTCAGCAAAGCCTTGTTGTGTCAGAGCCCAAGACTTGATTTCGCCTGTGGAGGGGGTTATGGCCTGGGCTGCTCTTCCATGGGCTGGTGGCACGGAGGATGGTGCCTGCACCAAACAAAGGTGTGTACCCCCCTCATCAGGGGCGGTGGCCGGATACCACTGGGTGCAGGCCCCAGCCGCATGCGGGGAGGACTCTGCTCAGAGTTGAGGCTGCCCTCGCCCCAGGAGCTCATAGTCATGGGAACTGCATGTATTACTCTCAAGGGCACCTTGTCTGATGGAAAAGCTATTGAGCTTTGGGCAGATCTCTCCCCCTCTCTGAGCTGTTTTCTCTGCCAGGGAATGAGGAAAATAACTTGGAAGTAGGAGAGCCTTGTGAAGGTGGTGTAGCTGAAGCACCTTGCATAGTGCCCAGAACATCACGGGGGCCTAATTTGTTGGCGCCTTCTCCCCATTCCCTCTCTGGGCCTCAGTTAGCCTCATCCATGAAATGCAACTCTTCCATTCCTGCGTCACAGGGCTGGTGTGAAGGGGAAATGTGACAAGATCTGTGTACTGTTGCACACATCAAGGAGCTTCTCCTCCTCCAAGGCTTAAATAGTGTAATTCCCAAAAAAGCTTCATTTGTGAATCCATGGCTCTCCCTCCTGATGGCCAGGACTCGGGGACACCTGTCCTGGGTCACTGCTGGAAGAGGGCAGGGATGGAGGCTGTGGAGGCTGGACCTCTTAGAGGCTAGCACCTACTGGTGTGCAGAGGCCAGGGTGGAATTTGACTCTCTGAGCGACCAGAAAATCCAATTTCTGGGTCTATCGAATTAAAGACCTGATCCCAGACCCTGGGGCCAAGCTCCTTTGCCCTCCCTGTGGAACCCTGCCCTCTGATCCTCACAGTAATGACAATACTGTGTGTCAGGCATCTATAACCCCTTTGCGTGAATAAATGCAGTTGCTCTTCACCATGATCCTAGGACATAAGTGCTAGTGTGTCCCCATTCTGCAGATGGTGAAACTGAGGCAGAGACAGGCGAAGTGATCCCTGTCCTGAGCTTGTATGACCAAGGAGGTCTGGGGCTGAAACTCAGGTCTCTGTCTTCCTGGTTCTGGGATCCTTCTCCTCCCATGATGGGTGTGTGGGCAGAATAATGATCCCCCCAGATGCCAGGAGGACCCCACCTACCGTTGCTGGTTTGAAGGCGGGAGGGGAAGGCAGCAGGTCGAGGAATGCAGGTGGCCTTAAGGAGCTGAGAGAGGCTCCAGCTGAGTCTCTGCAACCTTAAAAGAACTGAATTCAGCCAACTTTGATGAGCTTGGAAGCAGATTCATCCCCAGAGCTCTCAGGAAGGAACAAAGCCCTGGCAGCATCTTGATTTTGGCCCAGTGAGCCACGCTGTGTGTACTTGGACTTCAGATCTACAGAACTGTGATAGAACAAAATTGTGTTGTTTAAGTTGTTTCTAAAGCTGATGGTAATTTTTTATGGCCAGAAAATGAAAACAGGGGTTCCAGCTCATGAAAGTTTCTGTCAGTGAGAACTGGCCCTGTGTGAATTTGTGTGTGATTTTTCAAATACAGTGTAGGGGGATGTTCCTTCAGGTATCTGATCATTCATCTAGTCCACTTTCATCTGGTCCAGTTCATTACGGAGCTGCCATAAGCCAGCCTGGATGAGGTCCCGGGAGAGGAGTATGAGCTGCCCTTCTATTGCTTTGGTGGAGTTCAGATTGTAGGGGAGGGGATGGCACAGAAAGACAGATATAATAACAGCAATGGTACCTGTCAAGGGGAGACAGTTTTCTGGGGAAGGAAACTCCCCTGGGGCAAGTCTGTGCACCTGACCACACACCCCGGCCAGAGTTGGCCTGGGAAACGTAACTGCTGAGCTGCAAACCACTCTCAGGGAGGTGGTGTCTGGCTTCCTAAGCGGTTATTGATAGCGGAAGAGGGACGGGTTGGTGGTGACTCAGCCACCCGGCCCCAGGCAGCAAAGCCAACAAAGCCTTGGAGGGTGTGGGGTGCTGGGGTAAACAGCGACCCCTGGGGGAGGGGGTGTCCCTGCCAACATGGGCACAGTGGCCCCTCCCAGGCAGCGTCTGGGGAGGAGAAAGTGGGTTCATGCCTTTGGCTTCACCTGCTGTCTGAAAGTGGTCACGTAGCAGGACCACAAGGACAGTGTTCGCGCTGCTGTCAGGCTGAGCTGGAGAGGCTGCCCACCCACCTCAGGGCCCCGGCATCAGGCTGCTCACGAGAGAACAGGGGTGCCCCCCAGCCTCTGCCTTCTCTCCCTGGCCCTCCCCTCTTCCTGCCCCATCTGATGCTGGCCTATGCCTTTGGAGCGTGGGCTCTCAACCCATGCTTCACCTTAGGATAACCAGGGCAGCTCTAAACCTGTCCCCCACTGCAGGGGGCTGCGCCCCAGTCACCTCAGGCCAGAAGCTGAGATGAGACCCAGGTGACTGCTGGAGTCTGTGTGCAGGACTGGTATGTGTGTTCATGAAAGGACAGGGCAAGGAGACTTTACAATCCTGGGCTCAGATCCCAGCTTCAGCGCTCGGTAACTGTGATTGACGGCAAGTCACAGACTTGAGAATGATACTGGTACTTACTTGGTGTGGGGGTCCTGGTGAAGGTTAAATGAGCTGCCTGGGGTGGCAGTCGTTTAGTTTTGCACACCTTAGAAGTACAGGTTTGCTACTATTACTGGTATTTTCATTACTGTGGCCCTACCACACCTCATCCAGCTGCTGCATCCTGCTGACTTCCAGAATGTTCTCCCCCTTTCCTTGACTTCTTCCTCTCCACAATTCCCTGTGATAGTTCTGGGGCCCTCCTCTGCAGGTTAATGCCCCCTCCTCCAGGCAGGCCTTACATTAACTCTTCAAATCTACCCATCTCTTGTTTCCCACAGGTGTGGGTCACATCCTGGCCTCCACGCTGGGGAGTATTCTGCCTCCCATATCTTATCAATACCTTCCCCTGTTGAATGAGTGCTCACAGGACATATTATTTCACTTAATTCTCAAAACCAAGCCTGCTATCCCATTTACAGACTGTCAAAACCCAGTTGAATGCATACTTTTGTCAAAACTCATTGAGTACATACTTAGGATTGTGCATTCCACTGTATGTAAATTTTATTAAAAAAAAAGAACTGTAACAAATGTTGAACTTTAGTTAATGAGGTGTTTAGGGCAAAGGGTACTGTGCATTTATTCTGAAATGCATATAAAATAAAATGGGTGGGCAGATATGAAATCAAGAATAAGAAAATATAAATTATAGAATCTAGGGGTGGGCATTAGAATCTTCTTGTTAAAATTAAACTTTTCTGTGTGTTTGAACATTTTTATAATAAAATATCAGAAAGTGTTTTGTTTAGCAATGACGGGTAGTGGTTTTAAAATGAGAAAATAAAAGCATCTATGGGAGAGGAGTCTTTACTTGGGTGCATTTTAGAGTTGAAGAAGGGAGGGGCAGCCAGGTTAAGGTGCTTGCCCAGGCTCCACAGGTAGCAGGTGACGGAGCTGAGCTGTGAACTGGGTGGTCTTGGATTTCGTGTATGGCTGCCTCTCCTCCCTGACGACCTCTGTCCCACCCTTTCTGCAGAAACCCAGCTCCTGCTGAACCTAACCTCACTGTGACTGCCATTTTTCCACCTGCCTGGGTCCCCACAACCCACCTACCTGCCCCTCTGGGTCTCACTTTCTTCCCTCCCCAGCCTGGTCCCACATTTCAGTTATGTGTGATGCACCTAGATTGCTGCCCCTGTCCTGCTTCAGATCCTGCAAAGCTGGTCACTCACTACCACTCCATCTTCAGCTCCTATCTCCCTGTCTCTGCAAATAGGAAAGTTCCTGAAAGGGGCCAGTTGATTCAATTGCAAATTAATATTCTGCAGCTGGGTGGTTGCCTGGCAACTTTGTGAAGCATCACTCCTTTCACTGCCAAGGTCCTCTGAAATCAGCCCCCCTTCTCCCTGCCACGCCCACAGTTGTCTGAGTCTACCTTCTGTCTTCTTCTCTTTTCTCCACCGCTGCGGGGTGCACAGCCCTATTCAAGGCCAGTCCTCAAACAGGGTCCTTCATCCCAGACCCTCCTGCCGGTTTAGAGACTTTGTGCCTTCACTTTTTCATTCATTCGTCTATTTAACAAAAATCTTTCAAGTCCTCACTTTGTGCCAGGCACTATGCTGACCCTGAGGACACAACACTGATCAAGAGGGTCTTTGTTCCTTTTCTCTTGAATGGGAGACAATAGGATATTAGTTTAAGTTGCCATGGATGATTGGGGGTAAGTAGGCAGGGAAGCCTCCTCCGTCACTCTGGACCTTGAAGCTCTGCTCCAGGCCAGCCTTCTGATGCCTGTAGCATGTTTTCACCCCCACCCCCCTTCCTGTAATGATGGTGATTAAAATCATGGGAGCACTTCTAAGGCCAGGCCTCCTGCCAAGCACTTCACATGCATTATGTCTTGTAATCCTCACCACAACCCACAAGGAGTATTAGTTATTATTACTATTGTACTAGTATTATTAATATTATAGTAATAATATTACAATTGCTCCTAATTTACAGATGAGGAAACCAAGGCACAGAGAGGTTGGTGATTGCTGGGAGAAGCAATGAAGCAGTCCACTAGGGCCCTAAGTGTCCCTGAAGCATCTCAGTATCCACAAATGCAAGGTCTTGACCATGTTTTACCTGGGCCATTTCTCAGGGTGCATTTGAGTGATCCTGAGGGACGAGGTTCTATTTCTCTATGGGACAGAGCAGGTTCGCTTACTGCTTACTCAAAGCAGTAGATCCCCAAGCTCAGAGTTCCTCGGCTGTGCAGCAATTATTGCCTGTGTAATGTCACATGGGTCCATATTGCATCACCACCATGGAATTTGGGGGGCAAGGGGAATGGTGCACATCACACTGGTAGCTGGGTTGTGAGTAATAAGATTCTTTGTCTCTGACCCAGGAGTCTTGCGTCTTCTACCAGCATTTGTGAAACAGTAATAGAATAACTCATTAGCTTGTAAGTAGGGCAAAATCAAGTCCCAAACTCATGCCAGTGATTTGCCCAGGACACAGAGCTCAGCAGACACACAGCTGAGACTTGAACCTAGGCAGTCTGATTCCACAAGCATTACAAAGAAGTCTTCCCTTGTTGCTTTCCTACTCCCTCTACAGTGATCTTTCTCTTCCCTTTGCTCTGTTATCTATTAGGCCAGTGAATGCGGTTGGTTGGAGTGACAGCTAACGCCAGGCCAGGAGAGATGGGGGAGGTTTTGATGGCTGATTTTACCTATCACTTTACTCGGCTACCGTGAAAAGCCATTTAAGGGAGGGGAGAGGGGACAATTCATTTCTTCAGGCTTTACTGAAGTTCTCTGGCATTTATAGAGCTACCTAATTGTAATTATCCCTACCAGAGGAATAGAGGACTTTTGTGTTCACCAGCTAAAGTGGTGCTGTCATTTGGCAAGGGCAAATCACTGGCTTATAATTTGCCCAAGCATCCAGCTTTGACATGACTCACTCAATTAAAAAAAAAAAAGAGAACCTATTTATTGAGATATAGTTCACATATCATGACGTTCACTCTTTCTGCAGTCCACAAAATTGCACAACTATTATTGTCATCTAGTTCCAAAACATTTCATTTCCCCAAAAGGAAACCCTATACCCACATGCAGTTACTCCTCATTCGTCTTTTCCCCTGACAACCACTCATCTACCTTCTGTCTCTATGGATTTGCCTATTCTGGACATTTCATATCAATGGAATCATACAACATGTGGCCTTTTTTGTCTATCTTCTTTCACTTAGCATAATGTTTTCAAGATTCAGTCATGTTAAAGCATGTTCATTTTTTTCTGAATAATATTCTATGGATAAGCTACCTTTTATTTATTCATTCATCATTTGGTGGATATTTGTTTCTTTTTCCCACTTTTTGGCTATTTTGAACAATGCTGCTATGAACATTTGTGTACAAGTTTTTGTGTAAACATGTATCTTCAATTATTTGGGGTACATACTAAGGAGTGGAATTGCTGGATCACATGGTAGCTCCATGTTTAACTTTTTGAGGAGCTGTAGGACTGTTTTCCTCAGCAGCTGCACCATTTTATATTACTACCAGCAGTGTATTAAGGTCCTTGTTTCTCCACATCCTTCACCAGAAATTGTTATCATCTGTCTTTTTGACTATAGCCATCTTTGGGAGTGAAGTGGTATCTCACTCTGGCTTTGATTTGCATTTCCCTGATGGCTATATCATCTTTTCATGTGCTAATTATTAGCCATTTGTATATCTTCTTTGGAAAAACATCTATTCAGATTCTCTGACCACTTTTCAAGTTATCTTTGTTATGAAGTTGTAAACATTCTTAATCCAAGTCCCGTATCAGATATAAGATTTGCAAGTATTTTCCCCATTTTATGGGTTTTCTTTTCATTTTCTTAGTAGTGTCCTTTGAAGCACAAGTGTATTAAAATTTGATAAAGTCCAATTCATCTATTTTCTTTTGCCATTTGTATTTTTGGTGTCATATCTAAGAAGGCTTTGCCTAACAAGTTCATGAATGTTAACTTATATTTTCTTTTAAGAGTTCTACATGTTTAGCTCTTATTTAGGTCTACAATCCATTCTGAGTTAATTTTTGAATATGGTGGAAAGTATGGGTCCCAAATGCATCCCTTTGCATGTGGCTATCCCCTTGTCCCGGCACCATTTGTTGAAAAGATATTTCCCTCATTGAATTGTCTTGGTACCCGTGTCAAAAGTCAGTAGACTGAAATGTGATGGTTCTTGACAATTTCTTATTTTGGGGGATTTGTGTTATTTCAAATGCAGTGTGTAGAGTGAGGCTGTATTAGTGTGTTTTGTAATAGTGCTTCTCAATTTTTAATGTGCATGAGACTCCCCTGGCGGTCTTTTAAAGATGCAGGTTCTGATTTGGTTGATGTCAGATAGGGGCCTGAGATTCTGCATTTCTAGAAAGTTCCCATGTAAGCCTGGTGCCGCTGTTTTGCAATTCACACTTTGAGTAGCCAGGCTTTATCAAATGTGATTTCAAATGTCCACAGTTTAAATCCATGATATGAAAACTCCATTGAAAAAGAGGATTGAGCAAGTGCGCAGAGGTGGCTGCGCAGAGATCACCTGAAGTAAAAACTCTCCCTCCTCATCAATTGTTTGAAATTTAAAGCTACTCTCTCAAATAGCATGCAAAAAGGAAACGAAAACCACAGAGTCCTTGGAAAATTATAGCCAGGAGAATTCTAAGAGATGGGGCCAAATCTAATTTAGAGCATTAATGTGTTTGACATTAAACAAAGGAGTAAATATAAATGTGTGAATCTTTAAGCTCAGGAAGTGAGAAAAAGAACCACAAAATCAAGGTCAACAACCTCATGGCCTTGGGTCTCTTCTGGTTTCCTACAATTGTTTCCTGTAGCATTTGGCACTAAGACCAGCTGTCTTGGCTTCTCTGATAAGGTTTCCTGCTAGGTAGGCACCCTTCAGCCTCTGCCTGCCTGAACCTTCCATTCCTTCCACTCTCTCAATGTGGGAACTCCAATGGGACTGTCTTGACCTTGCCGCTGCCTCAGTGGTCTCATCCTGTGTTATGACTTTGGGTATGCCTTCAGTGTTCATGATCCTAAAGCTTTGTTTCCAGCCACAACTTCTCTTCTAAGTCCAGACCCCATTGCCATGTCTTTGCGGTGTTCATTCACTCACTCACTCATTCATTCACATTTGTGGAGTGCTTACTCAGTGCGGGCACAGTGCCAGGTGTGGGGGTTCAGCAGGAGTAAGTCTCATGCAGTTTATACTCTAGTTGAGGAGTCAGAGGCTAAACCAACCACTGTACAAATATTTAAGTTATTTCAATTATATTTAGGCAAGAGGTCACGTTCATCACGTGACAGGGAGAGGGTCTCTTTCTCTGCTCTTGTTCTCCATGGCACTAATTACCATCTGGACAAATATGTAATTCATATTTGTCTGATTTTGTCCTCGTCCCCTACGGCCCCAGAACATAAAGCCCACATGATCAGGCACCTTTGTTCGGTGCTATATCCCCAGTGCTTCAAAGGGAGACTGGTACATACTGGGTGCTCAGTGTTTACTGGATGCATGAATGGCTCATGCTACGAGAAGTTTAAAATCAGCAGGGTTATCTTCTGTAATAATGTGATTCATTCTCTCTCCTTTGTTTTCCTATTTGGCAGAGCAGATGAGAAAGGATGGCTTAAATCAGTGGTTCTCAAAAGGGGTGTGTGTGTGGTTTTGCCCCCCAGGGCATTTGGCCATACCTGGGGATAATTTTGGTGGCCGGATGGCAGGGAAGGAGTGTTATTGGCATCTGATGGGTAGAGGTCAGAGATGCCGCTAAACATCCTATGATACACAGGAAGCCCCCTCTTCTCCAACACATAATTATCTGGGCCCAGATACTAATAGTGCTGAGGCTGAGAAATTTTGGGTTATATGAACCCATGGGAACCATCATAAGCCTGGGCAACCTCTTCTCTAAGTTGTTCATGTGAATATTTTCTGTCCTGTATTCAGTGGCAAAGCAGCTGGGATCTCTCTCAGTGAGTCTTGACTTTTTTTGGACTCAAAAGTCATATTTTTCCGGTCATATTAATAATCTAGAGGATCAACCTGGGAACCTTAGATCTTTATCATATGCAACGTATATGCTAGGCATTTAAGTAAAAGGTAACTTAAGGTTGGTACATTTTTGATAGGTTCTTCTCTAAAGTTCAGTTTAAAATGCCATCTGTAATAATCATACCATTCAAAGACACATTTAGACTTTCCCCATTAAAAAGGTGACAAGACACTATCTAGATTTAATGAGAAGGAAAAGCATGATTTTAAAACGTGATGTTGCATCATGTTTGGTTATAAGAACAAATGTGTATTAATGTGCAGATTTAAATTCCATTCTTTTTTAAACTAAAGTTCACTGGGATTGCCCTATGTTTGTTATGACTTTTGCATTATTTTTCTTACAGGGGAATATAAGAGTTTGAGCTACTCATATGCAAGCGTGTGCAAATAGCATGTGAGAGATGTGGGCTGTTTTTGGCCCCAATAAATAAAAAGCCAAAATAGACAAAGCCATCATTGTATTTTCTCCTTCTTTTGTTTTTGACATCTGGAGACCTCTTAATCAGATGAACAGGACATACAGGTCTGGTGCAGCTGGATGGGGGTGAATGGGTAGATCACCATCACTCATGAGGCACCCCCAGCCATTCTGGCCTAAGGCTCTGAGCCCAGGCTTGGTACCACTGAAGAGCTCCCCAGCTGATCACTCTGACAGCCAAGTTTTTGTACTTCTCAGCTAGTGCAATGGTACCAGTGTGTCCATATTTGTACTCAGTCCAGTTCATAACTGTTGTTTTCCATACTTTGTGTGTTACTTTGTCTTTGTGTGTTACAATGAAGATCTAAAATTGTATTGGAAAATGCACTTATAAAAATTAAGTCATAATGGTAATGTCTTTTTTAACTAGCTTGCAGACTACAACATGAAATCTGCTAGTTTTATGGTCCAAACCTGGGCTTAAATCTTGTTTAATGAAGATTGTTAAAATGAAGATTGGTTCAGTAGGTCTGGGATGGGGCTGGAAATTCTGCCCATCTAACAGGCTCCCAGATGATACCTAGCAGTACGAGTCTTTAGTTCCATCTCCAAGGTGGAGCAGGCAACCATTAGTAAGTCACATCTCTCTGCACTGTCCTTATTTTCTACTGTTTCACAAGAATGGATGAGAATCAATGACTTGACCCACACATAGAATGACTGTCATGTTTATGCTCCACGTTAACATTTCAACCTCTGTGCTCCCTATGCTTCCTGTGTTTAACCAGTTGTCCATTCTGGATATAAATTGACCATAAAGAACTAAGATTAAAGGCAATTTAAACTGTGCAATGATTCAGACTCTGCAGTTGGGTGATGGCTGGCGATAGTGGCTATGGAGTGAGTGAGTCACGCCTGGGCATCTGCACACTAGGGCCAGGCTACTGTGTGTGCATCTTCTGCCCAACACGCACTCAGATTTAGAACTGTTTAGAAACATTTTTAAAGAGTTATTAATTTTGAAAGTCGATAGTGAAACAGGCACTGTTGCTGCTTATAATGATGTGGATGGATAAACTGTTAATCTCTGGGGCTTTGTAAGGAAACCATGGTCCAGTGATTCTTAACTGTTTTGGGTCATGGGCTCTTTTTAAGAATCTGATAAAAGCTATGGATGGTCTCACCAAGAATGTGCGAGATGCCCATATGTACATTATATACAAAAATCTCAGCAGTTGGTTTCTCAGTTGCTGATAACCAGTTCTGACCCTTGACCCTTTACAAGCCATCTTGGAAGCAAAATTCCTGATAACTTTCCCTGAAGTTTAGCTCTGATAAAGCTTCTCTCCTGTTCAATTTCCTCAGTAACTCCCCATTAGCCATAGCAATGTTTTCCCAAGTGCTGTTTGCAGCCCTCCCATAGGAATTGGCTGGTGTTGGTTAAAAAGGAGGGTTCCTGGGCCCCACATTAGAACCTCTGGGTCAGAATCTCTAGCTCTAAAGGCAGGGCCATTTCTTGGAGGTTTCCTGGCCAGGCTTTCTCTCCTGAGAGACTGTCACACCTCATACCAAATGAAATAAAACACACCATAGGCCAATAAATGTATTTTCTGTAACATTTTTTGAAAGATGTTTCTAAATTTTAAATAAAAATCTAAGTTTTCTTAAAAATATTTTTTTCTCTATAAGTTTTATCATGTTTACCTATAGTTATAGAATAATTATTATGCAGTTATTATGTTACCTTTTATAGTTCTAAACATTTATTCATTCTGGTTTTGCAGTTTTGGGGTCAAATTTTGGAGATAATCAATTTCTTTCAGTTCTTAGACATTTCTGTAGGCCCTTGAAAAGCAGGTGTGACCTGGGCACATGATAGAACCAAACTATCCTGGGTGGGATCTAGAATCTGAATTTTTAACAAACTTCCCAATGACAGTACATTTTGTGGGTACTGGAATTAGGAGGATTTAAGGGAATGCAAGAGAAGAAAATGGCCAAAGCCTCACATTGTGTGCTAATTCTGAAACAATGTATAGCTCCTAAAAAGTTCAAAGTCAGTCAAGAAGCACAAGTTCAAAGTCTTGTGCATAGTAGTGTTTTGACACTGGTGCCACAAGGGACACCACCCAGGCTGCTAAACAAGAAAGGGGATCCATTCTAGAGCTTCTTGGTGGAATGTTCAGTTCTCCAGTAGACCTTCTTTGACCTATTTACGGGTAAAATGTGAATGGGCTTTAATTTTTGTAGGCTCCTGTGCAGTTTTGGCTGACTAGTTCATTTGTCTTCCTACAACCATTTTAAGGAACACGCAGTTGTGCCTGCTTGTGCCTGTTGCAGAGGGTGGGCCTGGGGGGCAAGGGGGCTACTGATGCTTCGGGTGGGCCAGGGAGACTGAAGGTAGAGAAGAAATGAGAGGAGAAAGGGAGAATGACTGACAGAGTGACAGAGTGGGGAATGAAGGGTGGAGAGGAGACTGGTGGTCAGAGAGGAGCTAAGGAGCAGAGAGCTGACACTCTTGACCATTGATGCTTCACTGTGATTCGCCTAAATACTAACACCTAAATGTCTCGGCCCACTCTCATCTCATGCTGACCTTCCCTCCCTCATTTTCCTCCACTCCCTTCTCCCCACCTACTTGCTAAGTTACCTGGCAGAGTCCCTGTTATTTAAATGAGTCAGTGTATACTTTTAAGTGCTTAGCACAGGCCTGGCATATAGTAAAGTTATTATTTCTGCTCTATACAAGGCCTTTATTGCAGCCACAGTTCTGCCTTAGGGGCCTCATACAGGCTGGGTGCCTCCATCTCTGGGTCTTGACTCCTCTGCCTGGAATGCCCTGCAGCAGTTGGTACCTCCTTTATGAAGACTTCCCTGGCCCCTGTGGGTGTAGGGGAGATTTCCCAATCCTCAAGAGAACTTGTGGCTCCTTGGCCAAGCCAGTGGTGACATTGGCCCCTTTCTGAATGTCAAATCTGTAAAATTCGTGATTTTGACTGCATAGGTCATCGGGATGAGGCTCTACCACTTAGTAGTATTGGAATGTTTACATTTGTTTTCTTGATTAAGAGATGGAGACTACTATGCTTTATTATTTCAACCCTGATACACCCAAGTCACATCAATTGGGTTAGGGTGTTCACAAACACTTGTTAGTTTTATGTTCATGGATGTTTTGATTGGTTTCACAGACAGCTGCTTTAATACCAAGATTGCTGGCTTAACTCAGAATACCGTTCTAAAGGATTGGACATCCTCAAATGGTGAAAGATGTCAATAGCCCAGCAGAGCTGCCCATCAACTTACAGTACGATTCTCTCCCATTACTGTTTCATCTGGACTGTGGTTGTCTTTAAGGGTCTGGTCTCTGGGGTTTCTTCTACAAGTTCCTTTAAAATAGCTCTTCAGCTCTATAAACAAGTTATACCTACTTCAAAGTATAGTATCATTCAAATGTTTTAAACGATACTAGTTTGCAGCCAAGTGGTAACTTTTTATTAAACAGTTTTGTAGCACCTTGTGTTACATTCTTCTACCTCCAGTGTTAGAATCACTTTTCAGGGCAAGAGCCGCTGGCTCAGCTTTTCAGCAACCCTCTAAACATCGCCTGGTTCCTGGATGGCCTCTATCCCAAACACGAGGCTGACCTCAATCTATACAATAGGCTGCCAACAAGATAGGAAAAGCGTGGATTCCTCATGAGTGTTCAGTAGTTTGAAGTCTGTACTTTTGGCACCTGAATTCATGATAGTACCAATTCATGATCCACATGCTAGATTATATGTTTAAGAGAATGGCCTTCACAAGCTGACCTAGATAACTTTACTATATATTGTCCTTTGTCAAGGGATGCCCTCCCAACATTAAATTTCAGCTTCTCAAAACACTTGTCACAACTGTTTACTACCAATTATTCCCTAGAGAAAGTATACAGGAATAGGTTAAGTCCCACACCATATTTTGTCCACTTATTGCAGTGCTTAACACAGGATCCCATTACTGAGGGAACTCTGAGGATTTCTAACTAACTTGGCTTGCTCTATCATCTCACAAGGCAAGTTTTCCAGAGCAGTGACAGGCCACTGTCCACTTTATCTGCCTGCCATGCACTACCTTTCAGGACACTGATTAATGGGACAGCATATGGCTGCTTGTAAAACAGCCGACCTGCTACAAACTTGGAAGAACAAGCTCACTAAAGGTTTTCTTGGCCAGGAGGTTCAAGCCCCAGTTGAGAATCTGTGTATAGATAGACGACGTATCCTCTACTGCCCATTTCTGTGGTTCTTTCACACGTTCAAGAGTGACTACATATAAAATAGAACCTGCACGTCAGATGTTTCTGAAAACAAGTTTTATTTAAATAAGGGTTTAAATACATTACATAACATTAAAACTGAAGGAAAAAAAATCAAAAACCAGTTTGTCACTTCACATGGCATTGGGCAGCTGTTGCTAGTAAGTTGCAAGCTCTACAGCTAGCTATTATGACTCATACATCAGTCTGAATTTGTTCCCTTGTCAGAAGTTTAACCGATAGAGGTTGGCCTCACATTCTGGTGCATGGACATCAATTAGCTAGGATATATGTCCGTTCAAAAAGACCTTGGTTGCAAAAGCCAGATGTCCTGGTACCTCGCCAGAGGGAAGAGGGAAGGTGGCAGCTCTCCCATTGCCCTGGTCAGGTTGGAGACACCAGGGCATCTCCCTCTGAAACCAAAGGCCCCCTCTATAGTGGTACAGCTTCCACTGCTGCCTTACCCCATCCTCTCCTCTGGGTTCACCGAGTGCTGTTCCGTTGGTTACATTCTCTTAGGGCAGGGAACTCTGTAGAGGGAAAGCCGAGGAGCTTCTGGCCAGACATAGCTGCCTGTCATCTTGGGGGCTCTGGACTTGGCTGAAACCTCACGTTATTGCTTTACTTCAAGCCAGACACTGCCAGGTGCCTACTGCTTGACCTCTGTTTAAATGAGGGACTTCAAGACTAAACAGCATGGCTCTTTTCAGTTTATTGCATGAAGAGTTACACTAGTCCAAATTAAAAGCAGACCCCAAATGGTTACATTATACAAGCTGTGAGGTTTTTAAACTTGTGACAAGGGACAGAAGGGAAATTCTACTCATTGCAAGGAAATCCTCACTTAAGCTTCAGTGAGCCAAAAGCATTTAAAACCCATGAACCTTCAGCTGGTCGTCCTTAGCCAGTCCAATCTGCAAAGAAAAAAGGGTGAAGTTTTAGAGAGGAGTAGAGTAAAGTCTCCATTCATGATGGCAACAATCCTACCTTCTAGCTTCTGCAATGGGCAAGAGAGACGTCCAAGAACCAAGGTGTACACCTCAACCCCCGTGAGCATCATGGTTTTCAACTCATGACACTCAGCTAAGACCCAACAAAATAACAGAATTTTAGCGCTTATGAACAGCCAACTAGACATGCTGTTTATTATCTGTGTGCACCCTTTTTTCTTTAAATGGGATCCATGATAACAGCAAACCTAAGGCAGACAAGTCCCTTCTGTTTTTAGAAATACATTCATCTGCATACTTTAAAACTCAACTGTTGTTTTGCTTAGTCTTACAAAACAAACTTCTATGTCCCCAGCAGAAACTGAATAGACTAGGCAGGATCTGAGATTAGCCAGGGGAGAGGCACAAATCAATTACAAGGTGACTGAACTCACCTCTACCAGGAACTGGCATATGTTCTTGCGCTGGTCACCCTGTAGCTGAATTACTTCTCCATATTCTGGGTGCTCAATTACAGTACCATTGCAGGCAAATTTCTGCAAGCACAAAAAAGCAAAACAAATCAGGCTAAGCAACAGCGCAGATACCCTAAAAATCCCCTTTGGAAAAGTAATATAACACAGCACACCCATGTAGGAAGGTAAACGTGATTTTCCTATAACCTCATTTAGGACCTACCTTCTTGAACGCCTTCACTAGTTTCTTTTTATCGTAATCATCAGCAATCCCTTGGACAGTAGTAAGGGTCTTCCTGCCGTTTCTCTGTTGAATTCTTATATGGATATAATCTTCAGTGCCAGCAGGAAGCAGATCATCACCCTTACTTGCATCAGCAAAGGGGTCTGGGAAGAAAGGTCAAGCTCGTTTAGAGCTCTTGTGGCTCAGATGTCACTACCACCCTCTTACTGGATCTTTTGCGCCTGCAGAAACTAGTGAAATCGCAAGTCAAATCAGGTATGTCCTTTGTTGGCTGTCCCCGAACAGGTCAGTCCAGTACGGCTGGCTTCTCCAAAATCGGAGAAAGCTTGGGCCTGTTGCCCCAGTCCGCCCAGGGAAGCCGATCACGTGTCGGGGAGGGAGGGCGGACGGGCAGGGCCCCACCCGGCTGATGCAACCGGCTGGAACGTGAGCTACAAGGCGGGGCCAAGCTTCCCGCCCCATTGGCTCACGGGTTTGTCACTTAGGGCTGGCGCCGCCTCTCCTTCCCGGCTCCGTGACAACGGCAGTGATGTAACGGACGTGACGGAGGGTGGCAGGAGAGGGCGGGTGTGGCCCAAGACTGCCTGGGAGCCATTAGTAAATGCGCCACCCGAGACGCCTGGCCCGCCCAAGAGATGACCTCCCGCCGGCTCCTTCCGGTCGCACTTTTGCCCCGACCCCAAGGTCCGGGCCTCGGCTCCGCCGACCAGACATCTTTCCTCTGCGCAAGTTTACAAAGGCCCGGAGCGCCTGGAAGCTCTCCCGGCCCCGTCTCCTGGGTGGGGAGCGCACTGTTGCCCCACCCTGGCCTTGCTTGCTCACCATGGGACCCTGCCGTGACTTACCGAAAGAGTGGAGGTTCTGGATAGCGGACATACGATACGATTCCTTTTCCTCGGTGGAAACGGCCTGCGGAAGGCGGCGGCGGGAGAAGGCGGGCAGGGGGGACGGAGCGTCGGGAAGCGAGGGGGCTCAAGGGGGAGGTTGCTGAGTCCTCGGCGGCGGCTCAGTGACTGGGGCGGAGGGGCGGTGCCTGTATTTACTTATATAGCCGCCCCTGTGACGCCAGCGCGCTGCCCTCACGTCCCAACCCCACCCAGGCGTCGTGTCTTCTGCGCCCAGGCGTCGCCGCTTCCAATAGGTCCGGGTACGCGGGATGCACGTTGGCGCTTGCGCAGAAACTCTGTGCTGCAGGAGGGCGTCCTCGGGACTCGGGAAGAGGTGGAAGGGGGAGGGAAAGCTTGGTCCGTCTAGGCGCCTGCGCAGTGCGGGAGGAAGGTGTCGGCTGTGCAGAATAGGGGCGGAGGTTTCGGAGGCGCATGCGCACTGTCCTCTGGCCCATTCCACCTTTTATATCCTGTTGCAACCCTACATGCTTAGGGGGTTCTTTCTGGCATAGGTTGGCACTTGCTTAGAAGGGATTTAGAGCTGAGCTTCCCAAACACGACAAATTACCACTATTTCAGGCCCACCCATTACTCACCTTCGTCTTTACAGATTTACTATGGCACTTTAATGAACATACAATAATATAACCAAGACCTTATCATTTAGGTTAATTTATCATTTGAGTGAATATAATCTAAAAATGGATTAATCTGCTTTAAATAAATGTATCACTTAGAAAACCTAAGTAAAGAATACAGTTTATTTGCATGAGTTTAGTGGAGAGTGACACTGGTTCTGGGGGCCAAGAAGAATTCAGGCACCAGAGGGTGTCCTGTGTGTCACACAAATTGCGTGGGGTAGAGCCTTCCCTGTGTGTGGTTGAAATATTTGCTTCGAAACAGTCAACTTTCTTGCTCTTTCAATTCATTAATTGAAATGTTCTTAGTTGCAGGGCAAATAGGTGGTTTTAGATTCCAAAGGCCTCCAGGGGCCGGGCAGGTGAGATAAAGGAGTGCTGACCACCAAGTGTGATGTGATGGGGTGTGTGTGGGGGGGATGGGGTGCGGGGGGGGCAGGATGAGCATTAGAGGCTGCAGCATCTAGTCACCTCCAGCTACTCTGCTAGATCTTTTTCAAAACAACCTGGAAATCCAGATGTTACATAAAATCTCTTGATTTTTAAATATTGTCAATAATTTGAATTTTTGGAAAATTTTGGAAAACTTCAAGCCAAACAAAACAATGTGTGTTGACCCCATAAACTGCTGGTTTATGCCCTTTGGCAGTCAGGGTCACTGGCCTTGGGGAGTCTAATGGGAAAGACAGTAAATAAGATATCATGATAGATGACCAGAAAGAAATAAACAGGGTAATCTGACAGGGACCTCAGGAGACCTCTGAGGAGGTGATATACCAGATGACATTTAGAGGGTGGGAAAGAGTCACTGGGGGGCAAGGTGAGAGCCTACCAGAAGGAAGACCCTGAGGGAAGAAGAACTATGTATACTTGATAATTTGTTTTGATTCCATATTTGCTAAGTGAACTTTTGATGAATAATTTGGCTTCTTGATATCAGAAAGGGGAAAGACATGGCTAGAAGTCAGTATCCAGTCTCACATCCATCCAGGTCTGAGAAGTTAAGGACCCAACATGCCTTGAACCTTTACACTCACAGACGACAAACGTGCTGTGCTTGAAAAGGGTCTGGGAGACGGAGTGAATGAGTCAGAGCTACCTTTCCTGTGCACACATATTTTGTTGTACCAAATTTAACAATAGCAATGTGGTCCAGCTTATCAATCTTTCCTTTTAGAAAAAGATCCTTCTGTGTCATGTTAAAATAAATCCTTTATCTGCCTCGAGTTTATAAAGGATATTCTGTAATTTTTTTTTTTATGTTCTAAAGCTTTGCTTTTTACATTTAGGTTTAAAGCCCACTGGAATTTATTTTTGTGCATGGTTTGAGACAGGGGTCTAATTTTTTCCTATATGGGTAGCCAGTTGTCCCAGCACCATTTAACTGAATAAGGAACCTTTCCCCCACTGATTGCTCATGCTTACTCTGTCATAATTCTGTTTCCTTTTATGTGTGGGTTCATATTGGATTCTCTGTTCTGTTCTACTGGTCTATTCATCCCAAAGCAGTGCTCTGCTACTTAGAGGAGCTTTTCACACAGTCTTGGTGTCCAGTAGGATCGGTCCTTCTTTTTTGTTCTTGAGAATTATCTTGACTCTTCTTGGTCCTACTTCCCCTTTTAGCCTCATGGCATGTTAGCACTCCCCATGTGCTATACCTTAGTGGTTCTGCGAAGCGTCTGAACTTTATTTCCGGGTGTTTGTACGTGCTCTCCCTTTGCTTGGTACATTATGCCCTTCTCATCTCTGTTTGGAGTCTTCTACTCATCCTGCAGGACTCAGCTGGGAGACTGTGTTTGGAGCCCTTCTCCCTGTCTCACTTCCTCTGTTTTGGCATGTATCACACTGTATTTCACTTGCCTGTCCCTTGGACTGGTGACATAATTTGCTGGGCCCAGTATAATGAAAATGTGAGGCTCTTTGTTCAAAAATTTAACAAAGAAATTAAGAACTTCACAACAATGACAGCAGAGCACTAAATAAAGCACAGAACCCTGTGTGACTGGCACAGGTTGCATGCCCATGAGTCTGGCTCTCCTACTTCCCTTATTTGTCAACTTGCTAGGCTGTGAGCTCAAAGAGCAAGGCACATGCCTGCTCCTCTACTGTGTGTGCGTGTGGTAGGTACCTGGTACACAGTGGTGCTTAATGCTTGTTAAATGAACATGTGGACATGCATTGTAAGTGCTCAAGTTACTGGGAATGGCTGATCCCGGGCTCCAGGCTGTAACCTCTCCCACTCTCTTAGAGAGTCCTGGGGCCAAAGATAGAGAAAAAAGCCTTTTCAGAGGTCTGACTCTGGGCTCCAAAGGTTGCTGCTGGCTCTGGCCTCCTGGCACAGGGCAGGGAAGGTGTTCCCCAATAAGCCACCTTCCCCAGCTTCTCTTGCAGGCACCTGGTGCCCAGTGCCAGACCTGACCTCAGTGCACTGCAAATAGTCATGGCCACAAACACACACAAACTTTGACCCAGGCAGGATGCAGTTCAGAGGACAAGTGGTCAGGAAAGTGGGAGACCCAGTTTTTATTACCACCAGCTTCCTGGGTGACCCTGTTCACCTCTCAGGGCTTCTGTTTTATCCCCATAAAATGAGGACTAGGTAATCTCGACGGCCTTTGCCAGGTCTAAAGTCCAAAGCTCTGTGCTCCCAGGTTGGGGGTATTTCCAAGGAGGGCCCACAAGAGTCCCTCATCCAGCAGGGAGTTGTCCCAGCCCTGAGACCTTGTGGAGTAATGATGGAACCAGGATGAATTTATCTAAAAGTGACATCTATGACCCCTGTTAATACTGGCTCATCCATTACCATGCTCCTAGTTTGAGGTCCTAGCCCAGGTGGCCAGGGGCAGGGTACAGAAGCGCCTGACCCTGAGTGTTACCTCCACCTCTTCCTCCTGGGTAACTGTTTTTGCGCCTCCATTTCCTCCTCTTACAAAGGGATAATGACAGGCTTTTAAGGAGATTTAAAGAGGAGAATATGTGTGACAGGATAAAAACGTAACATTGTGAACTCACTAGATAGATTGCACTAGAGTCCCAGAGGGGAAGGGAGAGAGAGCTTCCAACACATCAGGAAACAGGATCAAGCCTCTCAGAATGCAGGGGGCACCTCTCCATGGTGATTTCCTAGGGATGTGGCAAGGGTCACCTGGGACTCTTAGCTTCCATAAGATTCTCCAGCGCCTCCAATGTGGCACAGAAACAGCAGAATCACCCACCAGGAGGAGATCACATCCTCTGGGAAAATAGGTATCTCCACGGTAACCAGGGTGGATGGATGGTCTGGTCCAGAGGGTGTTCCTGCAGCTCTGGTGCTGCAGAAAACCCCATGACTTGGAGAGAATCCTGGGGAGTGCTGGAGCTCCTGTCCCATCCAAGACTGGGTTTCTGGGCAGCTGGTGGGGATGTTAACTGGCACAGGATTGAACTTGATTTAAAGAAAGCCAAAAAAATGGAATTATTTCTTGCATTCCTTATTTGGGAGCCACCAGTCATGTATGTAAATGATGGGCATGGCATCCCTCCCACCCTCCGCCTGTGAATGCAGCCTGCTATTTTTACCCCTTGGAAGAGGAGGCAGAACTGGGCTTGCTGGGGCTTTGACCAGGATTGCATGGGGTTATCGTGAGATCTTGTGTGTGAGGGGTCAGCTGGGGTTCTGCTGACAATACATCGCCTCTTCAACTCCCACCACCTGAGTGTGTACTGGAAAAGGACCCAAGGGAACCCTATGGGGTGCTGGAAATGATCTCCATCTTGATCCAGGTGGTAAAAATTCATTGAGCTGGACCCTGAAGGCCAGTGTGCTTTCACTGTATGTCAGTTACATGTTACTCCCCTCCATGCCCACCGGCAACCCAGCCAGGCTTTCTTTTTATTATCAAGTTTCTTGTCCTTGCCTGGGCCTCTCTCCTGCCAACCCAAGGTGGGAGCTGCTCACTTTCTCTTTGCCTCCTTGCTGGCAGAGCATCTGCCCTCTCCATCCTGCTTTCTGCTTTCTCCTTCCCCTCCTCTCCTTCCTCCTCCTCCAAAGAGTCCAGCAGGAGCCCCTGTAGATGGGGTGGACGAGGCTGCCTTGCTTAGGGAGTGGGATACAGTCCAGGGCTCTTGGTTCCCTTCTCCTGGGCAGGGCCAATTGGGTGGCTAAACTGCAGACTCAGTCGCCAAGAGTGGGGAGGATAAAGTGTGACCTGGGCTCGTGGAGGAATCGGAGAAGGGCCAGGCCTGGTACCTTCCCTAAGGAGCTCACGACCCAGCCAGGCTTCAGACACTGGAAGTGCCTGGCACAGGTGCACACTGGGCCCTACATTTGGACCAGGCACTGGAGGAGGACTCCCCTAGGCTGGGGGGCAGGATGGACACTCCAGACTGAGGGAAGGGCATTAGACATGTTGTATGGAAATCAGACCTGACCCCTCTCCTGGGAGAAGCCCGCAGGTGTGTTTGGCTAGGGCCATCTACCTTGGACTGAGACCACAGCTCCTCCAGCCTCCTTTAGTTTATGTCTTTTAAAAGCTAATGTAACTCTAGAAAGGGCCATCTCCAGGAGGGCTCCTGTGTTCACCTAGCACCAAGTCTGTAGCCAGGCTCCTCAAGATCGCCCACGGCCTTGAAGAACTCTCCTACCAGCTGGGAGAGGGTGGGGTGGTTTGCAAGTGAAGATACCAGGGAGGAAACCCAGAGAACCCCCACACCAGGTTGCCTGGTGACAGCTCTGCACCCCAGCCCCAGCACTCAGCTCTCCTCACTGTGCGGCTCCGGCCCCAAGCCTGTGTCACCTGGGGGTGCTGGGCCCATCTGGGCAGCCTTTACCCTCTCCTGCACTCCCCCACCCACCGGTTAATTCCTTCTTGCAATTAATTCCAACTTGCCAAGGGCCACAGCAGCCACAGGCCGCACATGGCTCATAAGCCCTGGAAACGGGGCTGGTCCAAATGCCAGTGTGCTGGAACTGTAAAGTAGGTATGGAATTCTGAAGACTAGGCATGAACAAAACTGTAAAATATCTCAATAGTTTTAATATCGATTGCTTATTGAAATAACTGTTTTGTATATATTGGGTTAAATAAAAATATTATTCAAATGAATTTCATCTGTTTCTTTTTACTTTTTAAACAGTGTGGACCTAGGGAATTTAAAATTACAGAGGTGGCATGCACTCTATTTGTATCGGGCAGCGCTGTTCTGGACGCTTTGAGACTGACCAGAGGGTCGCTCGGCGCAGCACGCGGCAGGTCCGCACTCCTGCACTTGGCTGTCTCTCTCAGCTTCCCCTCCTCGACGTTAGTCTTATTTCTTGGTCCCCTATTCCCTCCTCCAGCCTCTCTGGTTGGGAGCAATTTAACCTTGTCATGAGCCTGTGAGTTGCTGCTCTCTGCTCCCAGTTCGGAGGACAGCTTGGTGGCGGTCATGTGTCAGCGAGGTCAGCTAGGGGTGTGCAGGGCTCTTTTCCCTTCCTAAGGGGCTTGTCGAGTCTCCATTCACCCCAAACAGGTGTCTTTCTGGCAGGGGTGAGTGTTCTACCACCAAGAAGGTGACGCTCTTTCTGATCTTTCTACTGCCTGGCCCGGCTGACGTGTGTGCTAGCTAGAGACCAAATGCCACCGCGTGAGCATGCCCCAGGGTGGTGGGGGAGCAGACCTCATCCTTCTCCCTGGCAGGTTGGCCACTGCCCCCAGGGATAGGACGCTTCCTGAGAGGGATCGGGGACAGCAGTTCCAGCGTTTTATTGAGCACTCACTATAGCTGGGGGCTGTGCTGAGTGTTTCCCATTCAGATTCCATGGAATCCTGACAAAACAGGTGTGATTAGCCCTTGTGTAGGAAAGGTGCCTGGGCTGTGACCAGGACAGGGCCTGGGGTGGTGACAGCCCTCTTCCTGCTAGGCTGCGCGGCCACCTGAGAGGGGCCAGTTCCCAGGAACCTCCGAGAGCTTCTGCTCTTGCAAGGGGGTTAGTCATTTCCTCAATGGGGCCAGTGCCTGGGAATGTGTGCCCCAAATCCCGCCAGAGCTGAGGGGTGGTGTTACTGCATGTTTGAGGTGTGAGTCTGGCTGCCAGTGCTGTTGTGGACAGGCAGCTGTTGCAGCACACAGGCAAGGAATTAAAAAATCTTTTTGATCCTTAGTTCCTTTCTTTAAGCAAACAACGGCTGAGCCCTGACTTTGACCTGCACTGAGGGGTCAGGGAGATTGACAGAGTTCGGTTGTGGTTCAGAGTTGAGTGGGCATTGTGGGAGCACAGAGACGTGTGTGTGTGCATGTGCGTGTGTGGTCGCGCGTGTGTGGTTGTGTCTATGTGCGTGTGTGAGAGAGAATATAGGGCAGCAGGAGTGCACGTGCAAGCTACATGTGTGTGAGTGCCAGTGTGGGTGAATGTGCATATCTGGGTGAGTGTGAGCGTGTAAGGTGTGTATTCTTTTCTTCCTTCTCAGATGGTCCTGAGGATCTCCCTGTGTGGCAGCCTCACCCCGGGGGAGGATCACAGGACCTACAGGGAGGCCCTACTGGCATGATTGGGGTTTTGAGTCAAGGGACCATTAGAGATGCTGTCCTGCTACTTGTCTGCTCTGTGTCCTCAGACAACTTGCTCAATCTCTCTGAGCCTCAGTTTCCTTTCCTGTATGTATCAGGGGAAAACCTACTGGATTTAGTATCTTTTTCTACTTTGGTGCATGTTTTAAAATTTCTGTAATAAAAGAGTGACAAATTTGTATCTTGAACCTCTTTCCATGCTGGCAAACAGGATTATATTACAACATTTTTAATGTTATGCAATTTTCCTTCATCTGGACAGAGCATAAATAATATAACCAGTCCCCTTTTGCTAGGCATCTAAAATGTCTCCAAGCCTCTCTTCTCATCAACAGCAGTGGATGAATGTGCTTGTGGATAATTCAACATTCACATCTTTCATTATTTCGTAGAATAAATTCCTCGTAAGTGGATTTTCTGGGTCAACAGATAAGCATATTTGTAAGGTGTTTGCAAAATTGCCCTCCAGAGACAAATTGGTTCCACATTCCCTCCAGCGGCCCACAAGAGGGAGGTCCTTACCCCTCTCTCCCAGTGACTTCTCAAACTCTTCTCTCCCTGAGTTTCTGTGACCCTCTTTTGGCATCACAAATCCTGTTCATTGCATTTAAATGTCACATCAACCCAATGGGTCAGGCACTGTAATTATAACCATTTCACAGCTGGGGAGATGGAGGTTCAGAAAGGGTAAGTAGCCAGTCCAATGTAACACAGCTGCTAGGGTGGCAATTGGCTCACAGAGCTACGTGACAGAAGGCTGGGCCTGGTAACCACTGGCTGCACTGATGGCAGCTCCCCCTTGGGCTTCTCTGCTGGCTCCTCTTCTTTCTTTGGACTCTGGGGTCCCAACCTCCTGCTTCCTGCTCTCTTGAGCCTTCTGTCCTCTCTTCTGCAGCAAACTTATTCCTTACCAGCTCTCTGAAGATGGGTCCTAAATTTGCACCTCAGTTCAATTCAGTTCTCTAGGTCTGTCTCTGTCCAGGACTGTCCCTGGAGAGGGTGCCAGAATCACAGTGGCTCTGTGAACCAGAAGCATCTCTGGGGCAAGTGTCCTAGGCTCAGGGCTCTGCTCTGGCCAGTTGCATCACCTGTATGATTCTCACTCCTTCTGAGGTAGAAGTAGGGGAAAAAACACAGGGCTGGGAAACAGTAGCACAGTTCTTCAAAAAAAACCAGACAGAATTACTATATGATCTGCAGCTCCACTTCTGGGTATATACCCAAAAGGGTTGAAAGCAGGGACACGAACAGATATTTGTACCCCTGTGCTCAGAGTAGCACTCTTCACAATAACCAAGAGGTAGAAAAACCCACACATCTGTGGACAGATGCCTGGATAAACAAAAGTGGCATATACACACCATGAAATCTTACGCAGATTTAAAAAGGAAGGGAATTCTGACACATGCTACAACATGGTCTTCCTTGAGGACATTAGCCCCCAAAGGACAAATACTGAATGACTCCCTTTATATAGGGTACCTAGATTCGTCAGATTCATAGACACAGGAAGTAGAGTGCTGGTTGTCAGGGGCGGGGCGCTCTGCCAGTGAGCACAGAGTTTTGGTTTGGAATGATGAACAGGTTCCAGAGATGGATGGTGATGATAGTCGCACAACCACGTGAATGTACTTAATGCCACTGAATTGTACCCTTAGGATGGTTAAAAGGGTAAATTTTACATGATGTACATTTTGCTACAATAAAATAACACGTGCACACACACAGTTACCAGCTGGGTTGTATGAAGGTAACTCATGTGTATCCCCTCTGTAATATTTAATGAGCATCCCATGTCCTGGGCTGAGCTCCTAAGCTCCCCTCCCCTCCCATCTGCAGCCTTCCCTTTGCAGCTGACGGCAGTTCCACGGAGACGAGCCCTTGATTCTCATCCTCTCTCAGCCCACATCCAGTTGGCTAGGGAACCTGGGGCTCTCTGCGTGACATATGCAAAGTCTGACCACTGCTCACCACTCCTCGGCTCCTGTCCTGGTCTGAGCCACCATCATCTCTTGCTGGGACTATTGCAGTAGCCCTCAGTGGGTCTCCTGACTTTGGCCCCAGCTCCCTGGTGCCTGGTTCCTACACAGCAGCGTGAGCGCACTCATTAAAATATAAGTCACATCATGACACTCCTCCGCTCCGAAGTAAAAGCCAGTCTCCACATATTCTCCAATGAGGCTCCTGTGATCAATCCCTGTTTCCTCTCAGCTCATCTCAGCTACTCTACCCTCCACACCAGCTCCCTTGCTGGGCCTAGACATGCCATAAATGCTCCCACCTTGGAGCCTGGAAGCATCTCCTCAGATATTCATATGACTTTTATTCAAAAAAGTCTTATAGGGTTGAAAAACATAATAGCTCCCTACCCTTCTGAATTATTGGCTAAGATTCTATAATAAAAGCAGATTAATAAGAGAAAAACAAACAGAAACTTATTTACCTGTATACCTCATGGATACATGGGAGAGACCCAGGAAAAAATGAGTAACTCCTCAAAGTGGCTTAGAATTCAGGCTTAAATACCAACTTAACAGGGAAAGAGAGGAGGGAATACAGGCCTGTTAGTAGAAAGTAACTGATTTTTAGGAAAGATGAATGGTCTCTTAGAAGACTAGCTGGGAGGTGGGATAGTTGTGACAGTGTGTCTGGGAGTGGTGTCCATGTCTAGTCTCTCCAGTGACAGTCAGTCCTCCCTGGTTGATCAAAGTCCATCACAGTTGGGTTCCTTTCGAAGAATCTGTCTTTAGGTGGGTGAGGGGAGTTCAGTGAAAGCATCTCCCTGCATTTGGTGTTTTTTAAGGGCCACATCTCAAAATAACCACTGCCCCAAAGTAGCATATTTTGGGGTAGCACTTCCTTACACCTTTCAGTCTCAAGGTTTTGCTTGAAATGTCTCCTTGGCCCTGAGGCCTTGCCTGACCATCCCATTCTAAATGGCGGCTCTGCACCCAGTCCTCCCATATTCCTTTCCCCTAGCTCCTCCACCTTTCTTTATAGCATCTTCCAGTACACCATGTGATTTACTTATTTACTAGGCTGTTAATGTCTGTCTCCCCCACTGGAATCTAACACATTTACTGATATATCCCAAACCATTTAGTACAGGGCCTGGCACACAGGGACTTGATAAATACTAGTCAAAGGCATGGATGAGTTAAAGTACTTGATTTACTATAAAATCTGTACACATGTGAACAATTGCTATTGATTCTGCTTTTATTAATTTATTATTTCTAGTTGCCTGAATGATGTCTTCCCCAGGATGTGCTGACAGCAGCTCACACTGATTGTCTCTCCTGCTTGGCCTCACCTTGTCTCGCTCTGTCAGTAGGATCACCCTTAGCATGGCTTGCTCTTCCTCTGTTCTCTTTCCCCAGTAATTTCTCCCACTGGCTCTGTTCACCAGCTGCAGCTCTTATACTTTTCCCCTGAAGAGACCCCTGGTCAGGCTGTGCTCTTGCTCAAAGACCTTTGCTTGTATGCCATTGCCTTAAGGATAGAAGTACAAACTCCCTAGACGCTCAAGGACCTGCCCATTAGGCTCCCAAATGATATTTCTCTCTCCACTTTAATCTGACCTAGGTTTGGAACAAGCTGGATTCCTTAGAACTGATGTCTTCCTGCCTCTGTGCCTTTGCCTGGGCGGGCCCTTCCACCTGGAGTGTCTTCCTTCATCTTTGCTTGCCTCAAATCCTACCTGACCTTTAAGGCCCAGGTTCCCCATCACTTGCTGTCTGAATCAGCCTTTCCTGATCCCTCCTCCAGGGCAGGCTTCCTGCATCTTTTGGAATCTTTGCATGACTTTCTGTTCTGGTGGGTATCTGGCGCTGAGTTGAGTTTTGAACCCTGTCCTTTGGAGGCCACCCTGCATCCGCGGTAATCCCAGAGCAGTGCTCAGTTTTGCTCAATTCAAGGCTTTGAATTTCAGGCCGAATGAAGAGCGCCCGAACAGGCGCACTTCCTAATATGGCCACAAGATGGCAGCACAGACCAGGCTTCGGAACAGAGGTGAGGCACCCCTCCCCTCCCCACCGCACGTTCCACCTCCCTGAGGGCGTAAACCCTAACAGGTAACCGGGTCCCCTCGAGGCGTGTGGGGAGGGTCCTCTCCCTAGGGGGCACAAGCTGGCAACTTGTAGGGTGTCCTCTGGGGTGGGGGCACCAGCTGGCAACTTGTAGTGTGTGCATTTGTTTTGCGAGCCGTCCTTCCCACCGTCTGTCTACTCTGTGGTCCCTTTTCCAACAGAGACCCGGGTCAGGCAGGAGCTCCGGGCGGGGAGCTGGCCAGCTTCGGTCCCGGTTCAGCACTGTGGCCTTGGGCAAGGGTCGCCTGTATAGTGGGAAAGGGCTGATGAGAGTCCAGCAGGGGGAAATGCCCATTAAAATTACTCTTTCTGTTCTCTCCCAGCCTCCTGGCAGTTTCCCGGCAAGGCAAAATGATGGTTGCATTAAAGAGCTGACTTCCACCACATTCCTTCCCTTTCTGGGATTCTGAAGAGGGGTGTGGTGGGGTTCCTGGGGCCCTAGAGGGCCCTGCCGCATCTCAAGGCCCACCTATCCCCCTTCCTGAGGCAGGACAAACCCTATCCAGGCAGATGAAAAACACCAGCTTTCTTAAAATTCTTGCCCTGTGACCGTGAGTAATAAATAAGCTCCTTCACACCTGGCTGCAGCTGCCCTTCCTGTGTGTGGAGGTCGTAAGATAACAGGGCCTGGCACCAGTCAGTGGTAGCTTCAGTAATAATAATAATAATAGTAACGATGATGATAATAATAGTTTATTGCTGCTCCAACATTTGACGATTGTAATTTGAGACCAACAGAGAACGGGGATTTAGGGATGGTGGGATTTGGGGATGCCTGAAATAGGCTTGTCGAGGGAGCAGGAGGGAGGACAAAGGGAGGATAGAGATGCCCCTGGACAGTCAGGGATGGCCAGGGACTTCCTTGGGAGACGCGTGTGTGGGGGAAGGGGCGGGGGTCGTTCGCGTGGTAGGGAGGCGGGGCGCGCGCCGGCAGGTGGTGGCGGCGGCGGCGGCGCCAGGCGTTGACTGCAGGCCTGCCCAGCAGAGGGCGCCCTGAGCGGGAGGATCGGGTCTTGGATTTCGTCGGGCAAATTATCCAAGGGTGGAGTTATCTTTCTGAGATGTGGGCTCTGCACATTCCCCTGGGATGCGATGGGGGCGAGGGTACTTTTGACTGGTTTGGAGAGCTGTGGGTATGGTCACCGTTTGTAACTGTTGTCCTGAATCTCTGTGGCAACTGTGGGTTTGCCTGTAATCATTCAAATCTTTCGTTCAGTTCATTAAAACTATGGAGCACCCACCCCGTGAGAATGTCTCTGCCAGGGAACAGCCCACAAGGCTGTCCTGGGGACAGGGAAGGGACTTGTATGCTCCAAGGACAGGAGCCTCTGGGCATGAGAGGTTTTAGGGCGGCTGATTTCATCCCAGAAGAAAGGGGAACTTTCCAGCCATGAGAGCTGCCCAGTCACAGGATGGGAGTAGAAGCCTCCTGTGGATTCCACGCATTCACCCAGTGTTGGCAGCTCTGCCTGGCACAGTCCCCTTCTCCCCTGAGCCTCCTCATCCCCTTCTCCCAGCCACCCTGCCAGGCCACCCTCTGTGTTCCTGCATCTCAGGCCTTCTTTCAGCAACTTGCTGGGTTGCTCCTCACCACTGGGCCTTTGCACATGCATACTCCCTCTTTGGCTGACTCACCCCATTCTTCAGGTCGCTTGAAGCTCAACAAGTTCAGGTCACCCTATTGCTGCTCATTTAGGCTTCTCTGCTCCCCCTAAATGTGCCTCCTCACACCTTACTGAAATTACTGGGTGATGATCTCTCCCACTAGACTGTCAGCTCCAGGAGGCAGGGACTACATGTTTTGCTCTCAGGCGTTTCTCCAGTGCAGTGCCTGGCATGGTGCTTAAGAAGTTTGTTGAAAGAAGGAAGGAATTATGAACGAAGGTAAGAAGGAAGAGCATGCAAAGCCAAATGTATGGGTCGGGGGACTTGGGTCAGCAGACCTTAAAGGCCCCTCCTGTCACTTTCTGGCCAAAGCTCACGTTCTTTGCTCAAATTCCCAGAAGCTGGAGGTTCACAGCCTGTCAACAAATATTTGTTAAGCATCTAGGCATCCTGCTGGGCACTCACCCATCAAATAAACAGGGACAAGGTGAAACGTTTTCAGTGGACACTAGCTTGGAGGTTTGATTTCCTGCCTAGAATAGTTTGCACATTGATCTATTTGTACACCTGTCTGCACCAGCGGGCTCTCTCGGATACCTTTCAGCTGGGACTCCTGGCTGCGCTTCCAAGGAAGGCCACCGGGTGGCAGCAGACGCTAAGAGACAGGGCTCAGCGGGCGTCGGCCACCCCCTACCGCCGGCAGGGGGCGCTGCCGGGCTGCCAGGTGCGCGCCTGAGGTGGGTCCGGTTTACCAACTGGGCTACGGAGGTAGGGGCAGGAGTGGGAGGGGGTTGGGTCCGAACCTCTGCAGGGCAGGCAGTCTGTGCAGCATCCTCTTTAGTCCTCATTTGTACAGTGGGGTCTTAACCTCTACTTCATAGGTTTTTATGGGCAAACAATGTATAAAGGGCCAGATGGTAAATATTCTAGGTTTTGCTGGCCATATGATCTCTGTCACATATCTGTTCTTGAAACGACCCCATGGACAAATGGGCATGACTGTGTTCCAAAAAATCTTTATTTATGAACATTGAAATTTCATGCAATTTTCATGTGTCATAAAATACATTTTTTTTGGATTTAAAGAGACCCCAAGTTCCCCAGTAATTTCAAGGCTGAGAAATGCTGCCCTGCCTCTTACTGGGGAGTGGTGGCTGTGTTTATGTCTCCACCCCAGACAGACTGAGTTTCTGGAGGACAGAGGCTGAGTCAGTATGGTTGAATAAGTGGATGAAGAGCAGGAGGCCAGAGCTTCAGGGTGAGGGTTTGGGAGTGGGGGGAGCTCTGTACCTCAGGAGCCAGTGGGAGGAGGGAGGTCACTGGGCAGGGAGGTGGTCTAGCCACTAGGAGTTTGGATGCCTGGCTCTCCATTCTGGCCACTGGCCACATTGACTCAGGAAGTCTGGGTTCATTTACATTTCATTTGCATTCGATTGGCATATCTCTCTGGTGCCTGTCCTGTCCTTTAGCAGCCTGGATTTGGGAAGCTGGTGAACAGGACAAAGGACCTGGGCTGTTGGGGGAGGCCTTGGGCTGCAGACCCAGGCCTGGCTCTTCCCTGCTGCCCTTCCTGGGAGCAGGTTTGGAGTTAAGCACTGATCTTTTTTGGGTGAAGAAGGGTCCTGCTAGGTCCTCTACACTCCGGATACTTGCTCTGGGAACAAGGCTGGGGGCTGGGCTCCCCTAGTTCCTCTGCCTAGAATGTGCTCTTCACACAGCAGGATTCTCTACAGCAGTGACAGAATTTTACAGATGTAATGTTGAGCAAGAGGACATAAAAGAAACCATATTCTATGAGTCTAGTTATATCAAGTGCAAAAGTGTGCTGAACACATCTATGCCACCAGCAGTAATGGTCACCCTTGTGGGCCTGGTCCCTGGAAAGGGGCAGTCAGGGGCACTGGGAGGCTGTTCAGATTGCTTTGTGATCTAAGTGCTGGTTCCATGGCGCAGCCACTCTGCAAATTCATCAAGTTATATGAGAATTATTTGTGCATTTTTCTGTATATAAATAAAAAGTTGAAAAAAGCCCAGATTTAAATTTTGAGAAGAATCTTAGCTATGTGCCACTATTGGAGACCCTCTCAGGGTGTTTCTCTCCCTCCAGCCCTTCCCTCAGAGCTGTTAGGGCCCTGACTGCTGGACTTGTGTGATTTTCAGTTTGTACCTACCCACCTTTCCCCCTGGGCTTTGAGCTGCCTGAGGGCAGTCCCATAGTCTGTTCATCCCGTGTCCCCTGCCGTGGACTGGCACAGAGCTGACACCATGGGTGACTCCTTAACACTTCTGGGGTGGCCGAAGAGTCCCTGAGGAATGGGACAGCAGAAGGTGCCAGAGGAGAGAGAGGTGGGACTCAGGGGTTCCTAGGGATGGTGGGTGTGGGGGCGCCATGCACATTCGGACTCCTCCACACCATGGCCTCTCACTGCTGTTCCCTCTTGCTCGGGAGGCACCACCCCTTGCTGTGTGCTTTCACCCCTGACCCTGAGGCTGCAGGGCCCCCACTTCAGACTCAGGAATGGGGAGCTGAGGCCTGGCTTCTCTGGAGTTGGTCATGTGCTCGGGCCACTCTGAACTCTCCCAGCCCTGTGCCTGACTCATCCCAGCCCTCCCTGCCACCCTAGTTACAGGGACTGGCAAGCTGGCACAAAGCCCTCTTGTGACTGTCTGGAATGTGTCAAAGAATGACTGTGGACAATGGCCTGACCTCTCTGGCCTCAGTACCCTTTTCTGTAGAGTGGGAGAGCAATTCTGGCTGCTGTGAGGGTGTGGGAAGCCTCGGGACCAGAAGTGTGGCGAGCAAAGGCCTGCTGGGGAGTGGGGTGGTCAGTGTGGGGCCACGCAGCCTGGCCCCTTTAGCCAGGCTGGAGAGGGGGTGGGAACAGTCTGTGCTCCCGTTCTGGGAGTCCCCTGGGAGGGGGTGGGTTGCTGTGGGGAGCGCAGGAGAGTCAGGGGGCTGGACTTGATCCTGTTGGCAGGTCTGTTCCCTGCTGGGCCTCAGTTTACTCTTTTGTCAGGGGCCATTGGGTTTGATTACCCTCTTGGCTCCCAAACTCCAAGGCTCTCTTGCATGTTCTGTTTCACCTGCACAGGGTGCTATTTTGGAACCCATTCTAATTCTTAAAGATTGGGAGGCTTCTCTCTCAAATCCAGTGTCCCAGCTTCCTGAGTGCG
The DNA here is from genome assembly GCF_040802235.1 of Manis javanica. Taxonomy (NCBI): domain Eukaryota; kingdom Metazoa; phylum Chordata; class Mammalia; order Pholidota; family Manidae; genus Manis; species Manis javanica. Next base: position 160,804,180 of record NC_133159.1, on the reverse strand, counting down.
GAATGAGATCTGGCCATTGGAGGGTTCCCACATTTGCAGGCAGCAAACAAGGGCAGCTGCTCCGGAAGGGGCCTTCCTTCCCCCTGGGGGCCAGCCCTGCCCAGGACCCTCTGCTCCCATCTAGGTCAGCCCCCGTGCCTGCCCCCGCCCAGCAGCCCAGTGGCTGGCGCACTTGTATAGGCAGGCCTCTTTTCTCTTTTGTTTTGCCAGCTGGAGGCTTTGGGAGGCAGGTCTGGATTGGACTGGCATTAGCTCATGTGTTTATCCAAAGCTGAGGCCTAGGTCTTGGGATTTGCTGGGGTTAGGGGGTAGAGACAGTGTCTGCCTGTAGGCAGATGGGCCCCTCCGGCCCGCGGCCAGGTCCTTCCCCTGCTGCTGTGATGACCCCCGTTCCCAGTGTCTCAGCCTGGCCACAAGGCCTTAAAGACAGATCCTGGCCCATCTCCTGGTCTCTTGGCCTCACCTGCAGACCCACCCCAAATGCTCACCTCTTCGTGTTATTGGAGTACACATGCTTAAACCCTCTCCCCTTCTGCCCTGCCCCCCGCCCCCTGAGACTCAGCTTCTCCATGCGCCCCCACCTCACTCAAGCCTCCCCTGCCTGTCTTCACGGGGCCTGTTCAGTGTTGCCTGTGACCTCCTGCACCAGGCTGAGTCCTGACACTGGGAGGGGGCCTCATTCCTGCCTCCCTGGCCTCCAGCAGAGAGCCAGGCACACAGTCTGCCCTCAGTGAAAGATCTAGTAAATGAAGGCTGGCTCTTGTCTGAGAGGCAGGGGGCTAAGGCTACGATAGCTACCCTGAGAAGTCACCAGGGGTCAAATAGGCTGTTGTCTCGGCCTTGCTGGGAGAGGGAGAAAGGGTAGTTCTCCCTGCCAACACCATTCCTGGGCTCCTGCACTCCACCGCCTGATGGTACTCATGGGGCCAGTCTCTGGCAGGGCAGCGGGCCTGTGGAGACTTGGCGCCTTATGGCAAGGGGCTCCCAGCTGGCCACAACTCCCTGCCCACAGTCCAACTCCCCCACCTCTCAGCGATGGGAAGAAGAGAACTACAGAGGCCCTTCAGGGACCAGGCCAGCTCCTGACACTTTATAGATGGGGAAACTGAGGTCCAGAGAGGGGCAGTGACTTGACCTGGTGTCCTGGGACCTCTCCTCAGTGGCCTGAGCCAGGCTGTGGTTGGTCTGTTCTGGGGGTTGGGATGTTGTAGCACCGTGGGACACTGGGGCCATAGCCCCCAAATCTCCGTCTGAGCTGCAGGGGAGTGCGCCCTGCCCTCAGTACGCTCCACCCGGCCTGGTGCATCCCAGAGCCAGCAGAAAGGTAGGGCGGCCGCAAGTCTGAATCTGCCCAGCAAGCTGCGAGTCCCAGCGGGCCCTCCCTGCCGCAGGTGCTGGGAGAGGGAAGTAAGCTCTCCACACCCCAAATCTCCTGCCTTCCCTCCCCACCCAGGCATTCAGCCTGGGGCCCAAACAAGGCAGGGAGCCAGTCCCCAGCCTCCCTCCCTGGTAACTGAGGCACAACACTCAACACTAGGACTGTTTATCCTGCCAACCTGGGCTGTGGGGAGAAGCCTGGCCTGGGTGAGGGGAGGTGGGCAGGGGGCAGCAGGGCCCATAGGTCCAGAGACCCATCCCCTCCCTTCCTGAGCCCAGGGGAGCCAGGGCTGCTGTCCCAGAAACCTTTGTCTGTGTGGCCCCCAACCCCAGCCTCTGCTGTCAGCCCCAAAGACTTGGTGGGGCCTGGAAGAAGGGCCTGGAAGAGGGGGTCTGAATGGCAGGGGACAAGTGTAGGTCCTAGGAAGGTCTGGCCACAGGGCTGGGGAAGGACTCAGGGAGGGAGGGTCTGAGAGGGCCCTCCATCCAGGCTGGAGGCAGCAGGCCTCCTTCTGGGTGGGGAACCTTCTGGAAGGTTTGCCAGCACCCAGGGTTGGGCAGGGGCCACTGTGAAGCAGCTCCAGGGTTATATTTGGGGGCTGGCCAGTGGGCAAACAGGGAGGTTCAGAGCCTGGCAGAGTGGGGTGGCACCGAGGAGGGAAGGGGTCTCACTGCCTTTGGTTCCTGTGGCCCAGGGCTTGGCACTGTGGGGAGGTAGAGAGGGGCAGACCCGGTCCCAGGGAGCCTTCCGACTGAGGGAGAAGCACTGCCCCTGCCTCTGGGGAGCTCCTGGTCTGAGTGGGGAGGGTGGCATAGCCATGCTGGGAAATGGAGAAGGAGACTGATGGGACCACTCAGCTCCTGTAGGGAGTGTGGGGCTGAGCAGGCCTCTGGGGGCTGATGACCAGGGAGAAGCAGGCCCCAGGGGCTCTCTGCTGCTTCTCCCCAAGTGGAGCGCCTTCCCAGAGCTGGTGGGCCCTCTGCACGTTAGGGGCCTGGCCAGCGCTGGGGTGAACTTGCTGCTGCTTGTTGGATGCTTCCAGGGCACGCAGCAGCTTCTCCCACCACCCAGCCCTGTGCCGTGGGCAGGAGCCATTGTGGGCTCCTTCTACAGATGAGGAAACTGAGGCTTCGAGAAGCAGCGAGGCCCATGCTACAGGGCAGAACACTGTTTTGAGCCCCCAGCTCTCCTGATATTTGGAGGAATCGGCTGGGGGCTGACCCTGGGCAGTGCAGCAGAGGGTGAATCTGACAGGATCCTGCCGTCCCCCAAGTCCGGAGGCCTGGTGGGTGCTGTCCTGGTTCTTGGCTCCTCTTGCAGGGCCTGTCCTCTGCTTCAGTCCCTGGGGGCCAGCAGGGAGGGTGGGGTGGGACAGACCTGGTCCTGATGAGGCTGCAGCTTTCCTGCCCACCAGGCTGAGTCAGGGCTGGCGGGAGGCACGGGGCGGCAGCTTTCCCAGGGCCAGCCCGGGCGGCGTCCACATTCCTCTGGAGAGGGTGCGTCTGGGCTTGGCCAAGCCAGGTGTGCTGTGCCCTGCCCAGGCGCCTGCCTGCCCCAGAGCCAGCTCAGCACCACGGCCTTGTAAGGAACATGTCTGGCAGCTGCCTGGCACAAGGTGTGGGAACTGCTTGCCTCGCACTTCCTTGCTGGGTGGGGTGCTGGCTGTGGGGGGCAGCCCGCTGGAGCCCCAGCCCCCACACTGGCCTGGGAAATTGGGGTGCCTGCTGTTCACCCCCTACGCACACCCTTCTTTACCTCTGCACTTGGGGAGCTGGAGGCTGAGGCTCAAGACAGTCTGTGGTGTGGGCCTTGGGCTTTGCTCCTTGCTCAGTGGATTCTGGGGAAACAGTGAGGGGTGTTCTGAGAGCTGGGGGTGGGCAAGGGCACCCCCCTGGAAGCAGCAGGGGGCCTGCTTTGTTTGCTGCCCCATCTCTTGTGGAGGCCTCTGCCCTCACCAGCTGGGAGCTCTGGGTGCCGGCTGGGAGTCTGGGGCAGAGGCTCTGAGTCAGGGGCCTGTGCACATGCCGCACGCCTGCCCGGGAGCCCAGCGTCCACCTGTGAGCCCTGTGTGTACAGGTCCCTGCTCAGAGCCCTTCCTGTGCCCCCAGGCCTTGCTTCTCCACACCCCTGCTGGGCTCCCTGCATTGGCACTGGGGCTGGGAGTGACCCATGCAGGGGTCAGTCAAACTCAGTTCCCACCACTCAACTGTGAAATTCTGCCCATAATTCACCTTCTCTCACGGGGCCTCATTTCCTCCCTGTAAAAGGAGGATGAGGCCCCTGGGTTCTTGGTGGATGGACTGTGACCTTGAGATGGAGGCTTTGGGACTTTGGGGCCATGCCTTCCCCCCTGGGGAACCCCAGCCCAGCCCAGCACAGCCCAGCTGTGTAGCTTCCCCAGCCCGTCTGTGGTCAGGCCAGGCCTGGCAGGGGTCAGGAGGGAACCTGAAGTCTGGGATATGGGGCCCTTATGCACTGCCCACCCTCTTCCTTGGCGCACTTTCAGGGTAGGGTAGCATTTCAGTCCCTCCTGTGAATGGCTGAGGGGCATCCCCTTGTCTGCCCATCGCCCCCCGTCTGTGGCCTCAGCAGTTTTGAGCTCAGCCTGGGGGCTGGGCCGGTACCCTCTGTCACGCTTCTGCAGCAGGGCCTGGCTGTGCTTTGGCGGGCCCAGGGCAGCAGGGATAATTTCCCAGGCCTTGGTGGGAAAAATGTGCCCTGGCCCTGGGCCCAGGCTGGGTGTGGGAATTCTGTCTTGCATGGATGGTCAGGATGGGTGACACCAGGGCTATGGGAAGAGAAGCTGACAGATGAGCCTGTGAGGGGTAGCAGGCCGAGCCACAGTCATCCACACAGCCCAGTTGAGGGTTGGGTGGGGGGTGGACCCCAGCTGGCCCATGACTGAGCAGTGGTGGGAAGACTGGCCGGACATATGTCAGGCTGGGGCAGGGACCCCTCAGTTCTCCTGTCCCTAGCCTTCCTCTGTCTGAGCCCTAGGGCTGGCATTCTGGGGTGACCCAATTCCCAGGGACCCTCTAGGGACTTTGACTGCCATCCCCCCTCCCCTGTCTAAGGCTTTATGGCAAGTGGGCAGCACTTTGTCTAGGGGGTGGAACTGTTCGCAGTAGAGGGAAGGGCCTAGGCCCCTTGAAAGCTCCACTCTCTGTCCTGGTGTCCTGGGGCTAAGGACGGTTCAGTGGTGTGTGTGTGTGTGTGTGTGTGTACACCTGTCTGCATGCATGTGTATGTGTTGTGGGGAGGCAGTTGTCCCAGTGGAAGTGGGCTTTTGGACATTTAGATCAGGGTCCCTGTAGTTGCATTCTGTGCCCTGAAGGATTCTGGGAGTTGGCACTAAGAGCCAGGCCCAGAGCAGCCTGGGAAATCATGGGAACTGGTGAGAACAGGCTGGAAGGGTGTGGCTGCAGCAGCTGGAATGTGTAGGCGGGAACCAGCCTCACCCTCCCTTATCCAGGAATGGGCTTTGGCTGGGGAGCCAGGACCCAGCACCTTCCCTGAGCTGTCCCGGCTCTGTTCTCCCAGGCCTCCAGACCCCAGCTGCACTCCATTGGTGCACCCCCAAACCCCTCACTCCATGCTGGGCTAGAGCTAGCAGCCTGGCTGGGGTGGGGGTCGGGGGTGCTCTTTGGGAGAAGCTGGCAGGTTTTCCTAAAGATTCCTGGGTTCTTGGTGTTCTGTATTTGTTTCTAACCCTTTGCACAGACCAACCCTCTGTTACTCATGGGGGACTCATTCTGACGAGTTAAGGGAGCACACGACTGCACCTGTTGGGGGTTCCCTGGACTAGCGGATTGGGTTTCTGGGCTGTCTCTACTCCTGGGACGGGGGCTGAGCGCACCCACCAGTCCTGGAGTTTCTGGGCACTTGCTGTTGGTCTCTGCAGAACGGCTCTGTCCTCTCCTGTTCTGTTGGGTTGATTAAGGCACACTGGCCCCTGCCAGCCTCTCCAGGCCCAGCTCTTGTCTCTGCCTCCCCAGCCAACTCTCCTTGCCAGGTGGGTGAGGACCCCTTGAAGGCCCGGAAGTGGCAGGGGGCCTGCTTTGTTTGCTGCCCCATCTCTTGCAGAGGCCTCTGTCCTCACCAGCTGGGAGCTCCGGGTGCCGGCTGGGAGTCTGGGGCATAGGCTCTGAGTCGGGGGCCTGTGCACATGCCACGCGCCTGCCTGGGAGCCCAGCGTCCACCTGTGAGCCCTGTGTGTACAGGTCCCTGCTCAGAGCCCTTCCCCAGCTGTCCTGCTCCTCAGGCTATGCCGAGGCCCCTGTAAGGTGCATACTCAGCCCCATATGCTCAGGCTCCCATAGCGCCCTGCTCAGGCACCCTGCGAGGCCCAAGGGCCTCCTCTGAGCTTCCCAAGATCAGGGCCTGCTGTGTCCCTGTCATGTCCCCAGGCCCTCCCTTGTGTAGTCAGGGAGAGAATGAACTAACGAATGGGTGCAGGAAATCTGGGGAGTTCCTCTGCATTTGGACTTGCAAAGGGCTGTCACATGACCCTGGCCCGGCTTTTGCTTCCTCCAGTCTGAGGAAAAGCCTCCCTCTAACCTTGGGGTTGGGGTCTTCTGGAAGATTCCAGAGATCTGTCTTGAGGTCAAGGAGGGCCAAGTTCCTTCCCACCAGGACTCAAGGTTAATAGCTAGTGTGTGAGTGGCAATGACTGCTTTGTGTGAATGAGAGCATAAAGTGTGGGCAGTGAGAGGCTGTGTGAAGGTGCACAAGTGTGCAAGAGTGTGCCTGTGTGTGAAAGTGTGAGTCTGTGAATGAGTATTAGTGAGGCTGTGCAAGTCTGTATGAATGTGTGAGTGTGGATATGAGGGAGTGTGAGTGTGTATGGGCTTGTGAATGTGAGGGTGTGTAAGCCTGTGGGTGGGAATGCGTGTGAGTCTGTGTGAATATGCATGTGAGTGGATTGTGAGTATGAGAGTCTGTCAATGTGTAGTAATGTGTGTGAGGGTGTATGAGTCTATGAATGCGTGTGTACATCTGTGATTATGAATGTGTGAGTCTATGAGTGTATGCGAGTGTGATTCAGTGAGAGCTGTGGCTAAGTGTGTGAATGTGGGCATCTGAGCGCGTGTATATGAATGTGTAAGAGTATGAATGACTGAGTGTATTACTTGTGAGACTGTGAATGGGAGAGTGTGAATGTGTGTGAGCGCCATGTAAATGTGTGAGCGTGTATGAGTCTAGGAGTGTGTGAATATGTCAGTCTGAGAGCAGGTGACTAGTGCATGTGATTCCGTGTGAATGCCTGTGAGCTGTGTATGAGTCTGAGAGTGTGTGAATGTGCATGTGAGCTGTGCGTAGATGTGCAGTTTATCCAGGAGGGAGGGTGGTGGGGGACCCAGGGCAGAAGACGCTGGGCTCTGCCTTCCTCAGGGCCATGGTCGACACCAGTCAGGGAAGCTCAGAGCCCTCGCAGGAGTTCTGGCCGACTTAGGGAGTTGGGAGGCTCACTTTTCCCCAGAGGAGGTTACTTCGAGGGGTGAGTGGTCTTTCCCTGTTCTAGAGAGAGCTCAGAGGCCATTTTTTATTTAAAGAAAGTAATAATGAATAGATTTAAAATAATACCTACACAACGTGGGTAGAATTTAAGAATTAAGATACAACAAACACCCGTGAACCCACCACCCAATTTTAGAAACTTTGAGGAGTGCCCCTTCCCGTGCCGGTCCTCCACCCCACAGTGTACGAAGCACTAGCCTGGATTTTGGGTTGTTATTCCCTTGCTTTCACTGTCGATCTGAAGGCACTCTGGGCGCTGAGCCTTCTGTGCTTCGGAGCCAACGAGGCCCGGACTCCACCCGCTGCGCCAAAGAAGCTCAGTGCTGCCCTCTGGGGGTAACGAATAGTGGCTGCCCCAGCTCAGAGCCAGCCGGCAGCCTGGGTGAGGCGCCCCACCCAGGTCACCCAGCAGCGACCCCATAGATGTGGACACATGTGCTGTAGGACATGTGGCACGCCTGGACGCAGATGCGTACACTGGCCATTCGCACGGATTTGCACATAGACGCATGGAGTGGGCGCCGTACTCTGGGGCATCCCAACAGGAGTGAGCCCACAGCAGCTACTGTCCCCAGGAGTCGGCGGCAAGGAGGGCTGGTCTCCGCGGAGTGGAGAGTGCCCTCCCTTAGAGAACCTCACGCCCAGGGCTGGGGGAAGCTGGGTAGGCATGTTGACTTTGGGGTGAGCAGTTTAATAAATAGAACGACCTATGGTGGGAGGCGCAGGAGGTCTTTGCGCCAGAGGCAGGGAAGGATTTTTTTGTTTTGTTTTTTTGAGATGGAGAAGAGAGGAGAGGCATGACAAAATGCGCAGGCTGGCTTCAGAAAGGAATTCCAAGTTCTTGAGAAATTTCATGGCCTAGAGGCAGGGGAATGGATACAATGGCCCAGCCTGGGCCTTTGTTGTTACGAGGTCATGGGACTAGAGGAGCAGGAGCTAAATGTAGCGAGGAGCCGGGGCCCGTGTGGCGCACAGGTGACGGATGTCTGGAGTCCCCGGGTTTCTCCCTCAGCCTCAGGCGCAGGAGAGGAGCACAGGTGCGTAGCCTCGGATGGTCAGCAGAGGGCGCTCCTGGTACAGATTTGAGGCTCCAGCCTGTTGTCTCCTAGGATCGTTCTTGGAAAGCACCGGGGCCTGGACTCCGATGGAAGCATTCTGGATTCCCCTTTGGAAGCTATAAGCCCGGGCCTGAGAAGACACGCCTTATGAGGTGGGAGCCCCACCGCGTCCTTTTCTCCCCTTCCGCTGCTCACTGGTCAGGCACTGTCTTGTCAGTGTTTCTATTCCCTGTTTCCAGGTAGTGAGCTAGAAATGACCCCCAGAAATGTGACCAGCCTCGTTGGCCTTCCTCTGGCGGCTGTGATCTGTCAGGGTTAGCCAGTCTTTCTGGTGAGTTCCCGAGGGTCCCAGTCTCTGGATTGGCCTCTGCAGTCTACCTGGTGACCTTACTGGCTTCCTGGTTCCCTGGCTCACCGTAGGTGGAGGACTTCCTCAGGTCTGGCAGGGCCCCTCGGCCTGTCATACCCCAGGAGCCCTGGGAGTCTAGAGCTTCAAAGACCAGAGGCAGCTCTTTGTCTTCTGCTATAGGTTGGTGGCCAGGACACAGCCAGGTCCTGCTGGCTCAGACGAGGTGCGGACAGCCACAACTCCTTGGCGGGGCCGGGGTGGCTGCGGAGGAGAAATTCCCTTCAGCTGTGATGCCTCCTTCCCCCTCCTGACGTCGCCACGCAGGCAGAGGCACCTTGAACTCAGGATTCCCTCATGCACTCATTTTTACAGTTATTGGGCAGCATTTCCGTGCCGTTTGTGGGGACAGAGAGAAGAAGGAGGCGGGATCCTGGCCCATGTCTACAGGAGGAGACATACCATGTCAACAGGTGTGACCACACGGGGCGGGAAGTGCTGTGGGAGAGTGAATTGTTTTTTCCTCTGAGCCCTGCGTTTCCCTCTGAATTCTCTGTCCCAGTCAGTGGCATTACCTGCCCACCTGTTCAACACGGAAAATGCAGTCATCCAGCTGCCTCCCCTGCTCAGGCCTGTCCCGTTCTCAGCCTCGCCATCTCTCTCCCAGGGCGGCCCTGCCCCCATCCAGCTTTCACATTGCCAACAGAGTGAGCCCTTCCTCAAACTACCCAATGCCTAGATGCATAAGGGAAGAAACTAGCAAATGTTTTCCCTGTTTTATAGGAAATCCTCTGTTTGGAAGAAGACACTACAATGGAAGACCAATGGCCAAAAATGCATTTGCAACCCTTGTGCCAAAGGCCTTGTTCGCACATTTACCAAAAGCCCACAGAAGTCAGGAAGGAAACCTGACACCACAAAGGAGGTAAAGAGGAACAGTTGGTTCATAAGAAAGAAGAAAGAAAAGGAAGGGCCAAAACATGCAGGGATTGGTGGTCCATCTCACATGATTAAAGAAATGGAACCTGAAACAAGAGAGAGGACTTTTCTACGACCAAAAAAATGAAAATTGGAAAACCACAATAGCAACAGATGAGCCTTCAGATCCCGGTGAGACCCACTGCGGTGGGCCTGTTGGGGGGACAGTTACTCTCACTCAGGGTTGGTGGGAGTGAAATGTCGTAGCACGTTTCAGGAAGACTTGAAATTTTCACTGTGGGGAATTTCAAATATGCACACAAGTAGAGAGAACAGCAAAACAGACTCCTAGTACCCATCATCCCATTTTTGTAGCTGTCAACATGCTGCCATCCCTGTTCCTTGTTGGGGAGGTTACAGTATTTTAAAGCGAACCCCAGATTTCATTTCATTTTACTCTGGAAGAAAATTTGGCAATAGCTGTCAAAGGAAAAAGTGGATTTACCTTTTAACTTAGCAATCCCACTGCTAAATTTTCCTCTAAGGAGATATTTGTAAATGTTCCCTGCGCTGTGTGTTCAGGGAGGTTTATTTCACTGCTGTTTGTAAAAGTGGAAAACTCGAGACTGGAGAGGTGGTTGGTAGGGACAGGAGTAAATAAATTATAGCTCATGGTCATAATGAATTAAAAAGAATGAGGTGGCTCTCCAAGAGGTATGATTAACTGGGAAATTGAGGCATTGGCCAGATCGATAATATCTCTTTTGTATAATTAAAATCTCTATAAAGGACACATTAAAAAGTCAAAACACAACACAGCAATGTTTGGATGACTCTCTGCTGCTACAGGATAAAGGCTAGACTTTTAGAATGCCTTTTGTGGTAGTCTTTCTTTTCCTTTTCCAACTTCCATTCTAGCCATTTCTCTCACTTGTATGTCTTATGATATGGCCCAGAGATTCCCAAAATGGGTTCAAAGGAACCCTAGCTTTCTGGGTGAATTTGTTTGAGAAACACTAGGGTCTTTATCCCCTTCTTGGAGAGTCGCAATTCAGTGCTGGGAAGTCTGCAGAAACAACAAACAAACAAAACCAGACAGGGAAGTACCTTACCCTGGCCTCCTGGGCTCTGGAGCACGGTTCTCAGCCCACCCATCTTTCATGGGCACACTGGGGCCCCGCTCTGCTGCATCAGGGATGGGAACCAGTGTCCTGCAGGGTTGGCCCTGTCCCTTTCTGATCTTAGGCAGTGCCACCTTCTCCCTTACCCCACCCCAGCCACACTGGACCTTCTTTCTAGTCCCCAATGAGGAGTATCTTGGAACAGCCCCTGGGCCTTTGCACTAGCTGCTGCCTCCTCCTGGAAGGCCCTTCCCTGTACATGGCTGGTTCCTTCCTTAATACAATTTCCCCTCAAAGTTCACTTGGGAAAGGCCTTCCTGGCCCCCTGATACACTCACATCCCCTTTGTGTTTCTCTGGAGAATGTGTCATTTGCAGTTTGATTATTGCCTATCTTGCTCACTAGAATGTCTGCTCCATACGAGCAGTTGTCTGTTGTGTTCACCACGTATCCCCAGAGCCTACGACAGTGACTGGCATACAGTAGGTGGTCTACTAATAGCCAAACAAAGGCATTTCCTTATGAGAGAGTTTCCCTTGGCATTCCTATTGCATCTTCCTGGGAAGACCATGGCATCTAGTCTGATATTCCCCATACCACAGGTGCGTTTCTACCTCTGTCTAGATGATTCTCCCCTTGCCTTCCCTGGCTTCAAAACCCAGCTTTACTGTCCCTGCCCATGAAACTGTCCCCAGCAGCCTGGCATGAATGAGTTGCTCACTCCTCCTCCTCCCAAGGTGCTTGGACACACACACCTTTGTCACCACATAAATAACACTGTGCTGTGACAGGCTGTTTGTGTGTGTGTGTGTGTGTGTCTCGCTCACTAGTCTGAGCTCATTAAGGGTAGGGCTCCGCTGACTCAGTGCTCAGTTCTTAGTGCCCAGCCCCGTGACTGCCATACAATGAATGGAATGCACGGTGCTGAATGAAGTCCAACTCTGGGCTCTTACTACCTGCATCCATTCAGCAAGCATCAGGTGGGTACCTACTGTGTACAAAGTGCTGAGTTAGACCTTGTATTGGATCCAGGGATGAACAGAAAGCTGTCTTTTGGCTGTTAAGGGTTGTAGTGGAGCAGACCCTCCTCCAAATAATTCTAACACAAGTGAAAGGGGCTAGCACTCATCGGTACTAGAATGTATTAGTTTCCTACTGCCGCTGTTATAAATTACTACAACCTTAGGGGCTTAAAGCAACATACCTTTATTATCTTACAGTTCTGGAGCCAGGGGTCCAAAAGGGATCTTCCGAGGTGTCAGCATGGCCGCACGTCCTGGAGCTCCAGGGCAGAATCTGTTCCTTGCCTTCCCCAGCTGCCAGTGGCTGCCTGCATGCCCTGGCTCATGGCTGCATCTCTGGCCCTCTGCTTCCATGGGCCCATCTCCTCTGACTCTGGCCTGCTGCCTCCCTTTTATAAGTACCCCTTGTGATTATAGTGGGCTCAGTCAGATAGTCCAGAATAAGCTCCCCACCCCATGTTCCTTAACTTGGTCACATCTGCAAAGTCCCTTTTGCCTCGTATGGTGCAGATTCATGGATTTTGGGGCTCAGGATGTGGACATCTTTGGGGTTTGCTAGTTGGTCTGGCTCAGTGGAGGAAGGGTCACATCTCACTTCTGGGTGCTCCACTGGCCAGCTCTGGAGTCACTGACCTGTCACTGAATCCCTCGTCTGTACAAGGCATGGTGCTGGCTGGGGCCGCATACTCTCCCATTTCAGCCTCATGAAGAGTTTGTCATGGAAGCCCAATAGCCACATTTTGCAGATGAGGGAGGGACCTGAGGCTAGGAGAAGGGGCTTGCTTAAGGCTACACAGAGTCCAGCTGGAGCCCAGGCTCTTGGACTTGGCCTTCTAAGTGCTTTCCATGATGTGCGGAGTCTTGGTCACAGAGAACATGTATGCCTGAGCCCGTGAACATGTATGCCTGAGCCCGTGGTTCTTTCCCATAAAACCTTGCTGGGGAAAGTATATCACCCCGGACATTTAAATAACAAGCCTGCAGGGCCCCAGGTCCCGAGGCTATGCTGTTTAGTAGATGAGCTTGCTCCTGGTCAGCAGGCTGGGCGGCCCAGGGAACAGGCAGGCCTGGCGGGCTGGTGGGAGGTGTGGGGCGGGGTGAATACCCCATGGAGCCCGGGCCTTCCCACCAGTGTGTCTCTGCCCCATCCTGTGTGTGCTCAGAGCAGATGGACGACTTCCTTCCCAGTGTGGACCCCCCGAGGCGCAAACACGGGGCCTGTGGCCCCCTCTGCCTCCACTTGCCTGAGTGCTACCCTCCACCCTATGGTGTTCCCTGTCCGGGTGCTTCTCTCCTCCGTTTCTGATCCCCCCTCCCCCCCTCATCCTCAGGACCCCCTCCCCGCCTAGCTCTTCCTGTCTCACTGCTCGTCCGTCCATGTGGGTCACGGTGTGGTGGGACCGTGGTCAGCCTCAGGAGCCAGGAGACCCCGCTTCCTGCTGCGTGAGGTGGAGGGGGAGACATGGTGTTCAGAGCATCCCTGGGATTGTAAGGGGGACACCGCCCCCACCCGGAGAGCCCCCAGTCTGACGGGGGCAAGACGGCCGCTGTCCAGGGAAGTGTCCCCTCTGGGGAAGCCCGGCCACAGCTGCCAGCAGAACCCCCTCAGAAGCATTGAGGAGCAGGTGCAAGTGCATGAGGATCTAGACAGCAGCCTGCCTGCAGGGCAGGGCGGGAGAAGAGCAGGCCAGACAGGTGGGGCGGGGCCCAAAGGCCATGGGAGGGTGGCCTCTGGAAGGCACAGAAAACCTGGAGCCCCTTTACGTTCTCTGACTCTTTCCCCCTGACTCTCGGGGCAGCATGGGGAGGGAGGGTGAGCCCCAGGCCTGAAAGGGGAACCCACCCCAGCGGCTGCCCTCCCACCCTCGCCCACACCTCCCTCAGGCCAAGGAAGGGGGGCGGGAGAAGATGGAGGGGGGTGGAGAGGGACGGGCGGAGAGGAGTGGGTCCTGTGGGGCTGGAGTCTTCCAGCCCGTGGGAAGCAGCAGCAGTTCCCACATGTGCCCCCCTCAGGCCTGCGTTCCCGGTCCCAGACTTCCTCCCCACCTGTTCCCACAGGTGCCCTGCCCTGCCCTCCTGCCCTCGGTCCCATCTGGGGCACTCAGGCCTCTGGGTCCTTCTGGGGAGGGCCCTGGGCAGCTGACGCGGCTCTGCTTGGGATGCCAAGGTGCCTCTGGGTGCCGTATCCTCCGTCTTGTGTCTATCCCAGGCAAGTGGTTCCTGGGAACCAGTGAGAGGGCGGTGGCTGAGTCTGTGTGTCCCTGGGGAGGGAGCACCCCGAGATGCCTGGTGTTTGCCGGGGCACTGGGGGTTTGGGGGCCCCTGGCCCCTGATGCTTCTAACTGGGAAGGAGGTTCCTGGGAGAGCCAGGAATGTTCCTCATCTCCCACAGCCCCAGGGGGCAGAGGGTGGGGCCTGCTTTGGAGTCAGACACAAACCTTTGGTGGGTGGATCTGGGTGGGGTGGCCTGGGCCTAGGACAGAGGCCCAGGAAGCAGAATTGAGGAAGAAGGGGATTCCCCCTGTGGGCAGGCCTGGCTGGGCGAGGTACCCTTCTGCAGGGGGGCCCTGGCCAGGCATGGGTGACGTTCTAAGGGGAGGAGAGGGGCAGGGGAACCTGTGGTGCCCTTGGTGGCCTTGTGTAGTTCATCCTGAGCAAGGTGCCTCAGGTGAGAGGTGAGGGGGCTCAGTGTCTGTGGGGTGAATGTAAAGGAACAGACAGGTACCCTAGTGGCAGGGGCTGGGTGAGTGAAGGCCTTTGGGACCCCTGAAGGATTTGAAAATCCTGTCCTCATCAGCCATGCCAAGGTCATGACTGGGGTCCTACTCCTGGACTCCTGGCCTCTCACTTCCTTGAACTCTCCTGATATGGATCCTTTTCCTTGTGAGGGAGGGCAGGTGGCCATGTATTCCCTTCCTGGGCCCCTGCTTCCACCTAGGCAGGGTACAGGATCCATGCTCTGAACAAGTCAACATGCACTTAAAAAGCACTTTATAAGCTGTGTCCTGGGTTCTGGGTGGGTGGCCACTCTCTTAGGAGGTGACAGGTAGTGCTTGGGGGGCCTGTAGGAGCCAAGCTAGGCAGACATAGCATGATCTTTGTTAGCATCAATATGCATCTATTGAACATCAACCATACTGGGCCCCAGGTCACTATACCCTGTGACTTCCATCAACATCATCATTGTGGGTATAGTCCCAGGGACCTTCTCCCGACACCCTGGTCCTGCTCAGATGAGCAGGGTCTGTCCCTATTCCACCTGTGGGCAAGCTGGCTTTTCAGCAACCTTGGGAGAGGAGACCCAGGGCCTGTGGGATTGCTCACACCTGGGGCTGGCTTGAAAGCACTGGTGAATGCTGGGAGTTGTCCCTCTCTCACTGTGCTTGACTTCCAGAAGCCTCTGGGGCTGGTCTCTTCCTCCAGGTGGGCCAAGCTGCTGACGACTGCGGGGGCTGTGGGCTGGTCGCTGCCCCTCTGGCTGCCAGGGACCTCTCCCTGCTGGAGGTGGAGGACAGGCCCAGGCAGGAGGAGTCGTGGCTGAGAGGACCACTGTGCGGCCTTCTGGCTGGCTCTTGCCAGGCCGTACTCCCCTGGCAGGGAGAGTGGGAGCAGCTGGGACCTGGCTCCAGGCCCAGCCCTGTGGTGCTTGGTGGCCCCGGCCACCTGCCTGTTGTTCAAGCGCCTTGTGCCTCAGTTTCCTCACAGCATTTTTGGGAAGATCTGGCAGAGGCTGTCCCTGAGCTGGGTGAGAGGCTTGTGCAGGTCTTCTTAGGGCAGGGCTGGCCACACACTCTGAGGGCCAGCGAGGTCTTCCTACGGTCTAACTCCTCCCTGTCACCTGGGAAGAGGGGCTAAGCTGGGCCTGTCCCTCAGCATTGGCAGTCTTTCTGGGTTGGGGTGCCCTAGGGTCGAGTCCCCAAAGAGCAGAGACCAAGAGCCTGGGAGCCACTGGTATGGGGAAACTGGGGCCCAGGCCTTAGCACTCAGCCTGACGTCGGTGGTGAAGGAGCCTGAGGTAGGCAGGTGGGTGGCCGCGGCCTTGGTGATCGTGGAGGGAGGAAGGAAGGCCTCAGGACTGAGGTCTGGGGGCTCTGGAGGTGGGGTGAGGGCTAGGTTGTGGGGCCTAGGGCTAGACACTGAAGGGTGGGTAGTGCCCCGTGGCCTGGCCTCTGCTCCAGATCCAGTGCTGGAAGCTACTGCCTTGTGTGAGCCGAGTGAGGTCTGCCTGGAGGGAGGAGGTGAACCAGCTCCTGGGGGGAAGGGGGTCCTGGGAGTGAGGCTCCAGCAGGGACGGGAAAGACCTTTACCGACAGTGTGACTGTCTAGCACAGGGCCTGCCTCTGGCCCACTCAGGTGACCCTGGGTCTATAGGTTCCATTCCTTCCCTGAGGCCCTCCTGGATTGCCTGGAAGTCCTCTTTGATGTCCAACCTCATGAAAGAGCCCTGGTGTTCTGGCCTTGCTCCCTAGCCTTGGCTATGAGTCCCCCAACCAGCAACCCTGGGAACCCCCAAACTTCGCAGGCATGTGGGAACAGATAAGGTTGGGGTGTTGGGGTTCATCCCCTCTCTTCTAGACAGCTGGTGCTATCCCTACTCTCCTAGCCAGGGGACATGTTTGCTGGGGAGGCCACCCACTTTCTAAGCAGGAAGTCCTTCCAGCAGCCTAGCCTCAGCACAGGAGCTCCGGCTGCACGGAAAACATGACTCCCTCCCGGTCCTGTGTGGGCTGAGAGCCCAGGCCACCTGTGTGCTTGCCCTCGGGAGCCAGGCTGGTGCCTCCCTTGCCTTCCTTGGGCCCTGGCCACCCCCAGAAGCACCTAGGCAGACAGGCCTGGTGCAGACGCCAGTGTTCTGGCAGTGCCGAAATCATTAGCGCCATGGAGATTAGGCCGGTAATCTCCTTGTTGGGTGGCGGGAGGGTGCCAGCTGCCAGGATGCACACTGCTCCTTGCAGGGTCGGTCCCTCCCCAGGGCGCAGCAGACCGAGGGGCACCCTGCTGCACAGATCTTGATCCTCCTCCTTTTTCTGAGCCTGCTCTGGGGGCCTCTTGGCAGTGGCTCCCCTCAGCTGCTGTGGCTGAGCAGGAATGGCCACCCTCGCCCTCTGGCCTCAGACTCCCGACTCCAGCTCCACTCTATTGATGTCCTTATCTCTCTGGGTTCCCTCAAGGACCATGGGAGGCAGGAATGACCCTCACTTTATAAATGAGGAAACTGAGGCTTGTGAGTTGACTTCCTGTAAGGCTTGGATCCCAAACTCCCTCAGGTCCGCAGCCATGATGGGGTCCCCCAGGCCAGGGGCTCTGTTCCCTCTTGTAGACAGGGTCTTCTTGTTGGCCTGGGGGCTCCCTCAGGGCCACATTGTACCTGGGGAGGGTGTCACCCTGTGTCTCTCCACCCTTTCCCTGGGGCCCAGAAATGCTGGGTGGGGGGCCAGATCAACCTTAGGGCTCCAGGCCTGTGGAACCTTGTTCCAGGACTGGGTTCTCTCCAGACTCCCCCCAGTGAGCTCAGCAGCCTAATTGCGGCTGAGGATGGAGGTTCACCCTACCCCGGGGCTGTGGCTCCAACACCACCTTTGTTTCTGAACAAACAGAGGCCACCTGCCCAGGCCAGGCTCGGGCAGGGGAGGGGTCCAGGGGATGCACTCAGCATGTCCAGCCAGAGCCGCAGGCCCTGGGCGGCTGGTACAGAAGCAAATTACACGGCTGGGCTTTTGGCTCTGACTTCAAGAGCCAGGGGCCCAGCCCCGCTCTCGCCTGGCTATAAAAGGATGCCTGGGGTCTCCGTCCAGACCAGACCCTGCTCCTGACTTGTGGACACCATGGCTGCCACCACCACCAGCATCCGCCAGTTCTCAACATCTGGCTCTGTCAAAGGCCTGTGTATGCCTGGCGGGAGTCTCTCTCGGGTGTCCTCAGTCCGTGTCGGGGGCGCCTGCCGAGCCCCCAGCCTTCTGGGAGTCGGCAGCTGTGGTAACATGTCAGTTACCTCATCCCGCTTCACAGCAGGCTTGGGGGGTGGCTATGGTGGGGGCTACACCTGCAACCTGGGCGGGGGCTTTGGCTCCAGCTTTGGCGTGGCAGACGCCCTGCTAGGGGGCAGCGAGAAGGAGACCATGCAGAACCTCAACGACCGCCTGGCCTCCTACCTGGACAAGGTGCGTGCCCTGGAGGAGGCCAACGCGGACTTGGAGGTGAAGATCCATGACTGGTACAAGAAGCAGGGCCCCGGGCCCGCCCGTGACTACAGCGCCTATTTCAAGACCATTGAGGATCTGAGGAATAAGGTAGGTAGACCAGCAGCTCCCTGCCCTTTGCTCTCTGTCCTTAGTAACTACTTCTGACTCACTTCATCCCAACTTTGGACCTTTGAGAACCTTTCTCCTCCATCCTAAGTCTCAATCGCTCATTCGTTCATTCATTCACACTCTGACTTTCTCTGGAGTCCAGCCCTGTGCCGGTCACTGGTCCCAGGCCTGGAAGACATCCCATGTGGGGAGGTGGTTTGGAATTCCCCCTTTTCTGTGGGGAGTGTATTTGTCATGTGTGATGGTGGAGTGGGAGGGAAGGCTTCAGAACCTAGAAGGCAGCAGATGGCATTCCAGGTATAGAGAACAGGATGGGTGAAGTTGTAGATATGGGAGAGTTTGGTATGCTTGCTGGGAGATGAGGCTGGGCCTGCCCCTCTGTCTGCCTCACCTCCTCCAGGCAGTCCTCCTAAATGGATGGCACTTACTTTTGATTCCCAAATCCTGGGGTCTCTTGATTACTTTTAGGTTCAGTCTATGCCCTGTTCATTGTGCTGATTTGACGTTGTGTCTGGCATGTTATCACAGCTGCTCTCAGTGTGGGCCCTCCACACTTTCTCCTACATGTTCCCTCTGGGGGTCCTGTGGATGGGGGTGCTGTATCTCCTAGTAGATTCCTGGGGAGGAGTGAGGGAAGACTCTGTGTCTTCCCATTCAGACTGGAAGCTGCCAAGGGAAGGGATTTCCCTAACTTTGATGGAGGAGACCACACACATACACAAAGTTAGGCCTGCTCAGTCTCCTGGTGGAGAACCAGGCCTGGCGCTGCCCTGTGAGGGGCTTTGCCTGCTCCTGCCCGGGATCTCCATCAGGAAGGGAATCCCTGCCATTGCCCCCTGAAAGCAGAGCTCTGGCAGTGCCAGATCAGATACCGGGCTTGGTCTGGGTGGCAGGGAGGCCGGGGGTGCCCTAGTGAGTCAGCGTGGGTCAGCTGGCTCCTCACACTACCCCCTGCAGCCCTCTGAGTCACTGTGCCCCTCAGGGGTTTCCACCGTCTCAGCCTCCTGAGCTGGGCCATAGCCTCTTCAGCAGCGAGGTGGGTTGGGGGAAGTCTACAGGCTACAGAGGAGCCCACCTAGGCCCCGGGCAGACAAACTGGCCACCGGGCTGTCTGGGCGCAGGGCCTGACCCAGGGTCACTTTGCAGAACTTGGGTCCTTCAGTGGGCTCTGCAGCCCAGGGTGGGCCTGCTGGTGCTGCCCCTCCTACCTCTTCTACACCTCAGCTCCCAGCCTTACACAGCCCCAAATCCTACCTGCTCACCAGCTGCCTCCCTCAGGACCTGTCTCTGCTCCCCTCCCACCCCCAGGGCCCCTGACTGGAGCCCCTGGGGCATATGTCACAGTAGCAGCAGCAGCAACTGCAGCAGTGATGAT
This sequence comes from Manis javanica, assembly GCF_040802235.1. Lineage (NCBI taxonomy): Eukaryota > Metazoa > Chordata > Mammalia > Pholidota > Manidae > Manis > Manis javanica. The sequence goes on along the minus strand of NC_133159.1, from coordinate 160,785,134 downwards.
AAGCAGCCCTCTGCTCCCTCCAGGGCTCCTCCCTCCCCTGTTGTCATTCAAACCTCCCAGATGACCTGTCAGAAAAGTAAACTGCGTTGGGTTTGAGGTGGGGTCATTCATAACCTTTTAAATTAAGTGATTGCTTAATTAAAGTAATGTTTCCCAGGGGTCCATTCTGGGTAGGCACTGTGCCCAGGGCTTGGGATTCCCAAGAGAATGACAGAGACATGTCTTTGTCCCCCTGGGGCTCAGAGTTCAGGGGACTTGTGTAATAACCAAAAAAGCTGTGGAAAAAAATCACACTTGGATGATGGTGCAGGAAGATGGGCAAAGAGGAGGTATGACAGGGAGGAGGGACCCAGATGGGGAATCGAGGTGGGCTTCCTGGAGGAGGTGGCTACTGCACCTACAGGTGAATTTACTTGGGGAAGAGAGGTCCAGGCAGCTTGGGAAGTGATCCTGTGGTGGGGGAGGGGTGTATATGGATCTCTCCCCAGGCATCAGGGTGACCTGTGCCTGGGTATCATGCTCCTGCCAGTCGGAGAGCCCTCTGCAGGGTGCTCAGAGGAGGGGACCATGGGGACCCTCATCCCTCACTCTGGCCCACTCTCCAAAGGGCTGAAGGAAGGGTTGCAGGGCCTCCCTGGGACTGCCACGGGTGCTTGCCCACTAAGCTCACCATGTCCCCCAGATCCTGGCGGCCACCATTGACAATGCCAGCTTGGTGCTGCAGATTGATAACGCGCGCCTGGCAGCTGATGACTTCCGCACCAAGTGAGTCCGGGGTCTGCCCCAGGGGCCTGGTGGTGGATCACAGAGGACACTCTGTTGTACAGTGGGGTGTCCCCAGGGCACTCCATGGCTCACATCTCCGACTCTCCCAGATACGAGACGGAGCTGAACCTGCGCATGAGCGTGGAAGCTGACACCAATGGCCTGCGCAGGGTGCTGGACGAGCTGACCCTGGCCAGAGCCGACCTGGAGATGCAGATTGAGAACCTCAAGGAGGAGCTGGCCTACATGAAGAAGAACCATGAGGAGGTAAGGCCGGTTTGGGATGTAGGAGAAACTCGCCGGGAACAAGCATGGCTGGGGCCTCTGAATCGTCTGGGCTGGGGCCGTGCTCTTGATCCATTTCCCATTTCTGGTGGGCTCCTGGTCCTGAGCCTGGGAGAGCTCGGAGAGCTCTGGGTGAGGCCCGGAGGGCCCTCTCTCTTCAAAGACGCTACCCTTGTCCCTCGAGGCATCGCCTACTGTGAGGTGGCAGTTAACTATCTAACGAGCAAATCAGTCTCAGAGCATGTGTGCTAATTATTATAATTAATTCTGATAGGGATAGTCATAACAACTAGCATCTGCCCAGCACATGGTGATTCACAGCAATGATCTCAGTTGGTACTGATAGCAGCACTGGGAGAAGGGCACCCTTTTCTCCCTTTAGCACAGAAGGAAGTGGGGCTCAGAGAGGTTAAGGATTTATCCAAGGCTGCACAGGGGTCCTCCCTCAGGTCTGTCTCCATCACTTGCCATCTCTCTTGCATTATTCAACCCAAGGATGGGGATCCAAGACCCTGCAGGGGACTTGTGCCTTCCTCTGGTCTGGCCTGAGCTGGGGGAATGTAAGCCCCAAGCAGGAGCCCAGAAAATGTCTCCACTTGGCTTTGAGGGTGGTTATAGGGATCACGGGCCCCCAGTAGATTAATATTTCCCAGTGAGGTCTGGCTCTGCTGATATGGACACGGGCTGCTTTCCGCATGCCCCTGCTCTGGGTTGGCGCTGGGGAACGAGGCGGGGGGTCACGGCGGTGAGTGAGGCTGTCCTGCCTCATGCTCCCCCTGATGGGACGCTGCCATCCGTCTAGCCCCAGCACACACTGGAAGTGGGCAGTGTCCTTCCCCCTGAGTGTGTGCTGGGGGAGAGCGTGGAGACCCACAGCCCTGCATGTTTGAGACACGAGGACATCTGCTTCCACCTTTGGGTGAGGAGCTGTTGGCTGTTCTGTGCCTGTCTGTCATCTGTACCCATCTCCCTGAGGCACAGAAGCCAGGCCCCAGGGTATCTCCCCAGGAAGGCCCAGGTGAGCTCCTGCTCTCCTCCCTGCTCAGGAGATGAATGCCCTGCGAGGCCAGGTGGGTGGGGATGTCAGCGTGGAGATGGACGCAGCCCCCGGTGTGGACCTGAGCCGTATCCTGAACGAGATGCGCGACCAGTACGAGAAGATGGCCGAGAAGAATCGCAAGGATGCTGAGGACTGGTTCTTCAGCAAGGTGGGTGGCTGTGCATGTGCAGGTGTGCACACATGTGCGTACACATGCTGGGTGCTGAGTACCGGCTGGGAGACTGGATCCTCAGACTGTCCCAGCTGGAAGGACCTTTGGAAACCAGCTGGACCAACCAACCCCTCACGGTTAGCTGCTGAGCGTGACACTCAGAGAGGCCTTGAGCTCCCCACAGCCCTTCCCTGTGGCCTGGGGAATAGTTCAGGCCTCCTCACCCCCGACTAGGGCTTCTTCCAGCACAGGCTTTGGTAGGTCTGTGTACATTTAGATGCACAACTCAGCCCCTTAGGACACATACTGAGTGGCTACAGTCCCCTGGACGGTGACAGGCAGATAAAGAGTGAAACCTAGGGCCCGTCTGTGAGAGGTGCTTCCAGCTGCTAGGAGCAATGGGTGCAAATGGCCACAAAATGAGGTGAGTTTGGCTAAGTTCCAGTGGGCACAGAAGGCCCACAGAAGCCAGGAAGAAGCTGGGGGAGCAGGTCCGGGAGGTCAGGGCTCAGGGACAGCCGCTGTTCTCTGTCCTACCTGCACAAGCCTCCCCAAGGCACCATGGCCCCCTGTCTTCCAGACGGAGGAGCTGAACAGGGAGGTGGCCACTAACACCGAGGCCCTGCAGAGCAGCAGGACCGAGATCACGGAGCTCCGCCGCTCCGTGCAGAACCTGGAGATTGAGCTGCAGTCCCAGCTCAGCATGGTAGGGCCTGTGACCCCTCCCTGCCTTGTACACCTCACCCCAGGGCAGGCCCAGCCTCCTAGACCCCCACTCAGAGAGATTCCCCACCCAGGCTGTCACCTCACACTCAGTGACACGGGCCCCTCTCTGTCCTACTTACTGCCCCAGTGTGCTGGCAGCTCCCACAGCTCCTCACCAGTTTGGGGTCCCTCCTGGGGGCTCTGCTGTGGAGAAGGGGCCTGGCTTGGTCACCCAGCTACCTATACCTTGGCCCATAGAAATCATCACTGGAGGGCAGCCTGGCAGAGACTGAGGCGCGCTATGGGGCGCAGCTGGCCCAGCTGCAGGGGCTCATCAGCAGCATCGAGCAGCAGCTGTGTGAGCTGCGCTGCGATATGGAGCGCCAGAACCATGAGTACCAGGTGCTGCTGGACGTGAAGACGCGGCTGGAGCAGGAGATCGCCACCTACCGCCGCCTGCTGGAGGGCGAGGACGCCCAGTGAGAGAGGGTCCAGGCAGATACTTGGGTGGGCTGGGGCCACTTCACCCAGGAGGGACGTTTGAGCTGAGGGGCCTGCACTGGAAAAGGCCAGGAGGAGGTGTGGAGGTTTGCAGGAGGTGGTACAGAACAGTGGCTGGGGTCTGGCTCTGTAGAGCTCTGATGGCCACACTAAAGCATCCAGGCTGGATCTGGCATCTGGCAATGGGGAGCTATGGAGGGATTTTGTGCAGAAGAAGAGCATGATCATCAAGATGCCTCACAGCATGCACTCTGGCTGCAGAGGGAGAAATGCATCAGAGGGTCCTGGGTGGGGTCAGGGAGGCGTGTTGCAAGACAGGAGCAGGGATTCAGGCCAGAGAAGTCCTGCTGTTAGGTGAGGAGGAGGGCAGGGAACAGAAGGGGGTGCTTGAAGAGGGTATTTTATGGTTAAAAACTGCATCTCTGGGCACTTGAACATGGGGGCGGGTGTTGATTGCAGGCAGGACTCAATAAATATTGAGTGAACACATGAAGGAGTGGATAACGATGACCCAGGGTTTCCGGTTCTGATGACTTGTGCGGCTGGTGACGCCACTACCTGGGATGGGTTAAGGAGCAGGGTGGATCTGGTTTGGACTGGGGCCCTAGTGTAAAGGGGCTGAAAATGTCCTGGAGTCTCCAGCTTTTTGCTCTCTGATGCTGGCAAAGTCCATCCATAGTCTAACCACAGTCTCTCCTGCTTTAATTGAGTCTATTTGTTTGGCCCTTTGGATATGAGAAAGCGCTTGCTCAGCTTCTCCTTGTAAATCCCTGCTTATCCACAAAGTGCCTCTGGGCCTTGTGTTGGGGTGTCCCTTTACTCCTGCCCACTGGGCCTGTGCCCTTTGAGCCTTATGGTTACCATTGTTTTTCATGCACTTCCCACTGGGATTTCTCTCCACTTTGTTGGGACCCATCTTTCCCCCACCCCCCACCCCCTGTCACCCCAGCTGTTCTTCCTTTCAGGGGGCCGGGCTCCTGGTTGGCACCCCTGGGCTGACAGGTTTCCCCTCTCCCTCCCTGCAGCCTGGCCACCCAGTACTCCTCTTCCCTGGTCTCACAGCCTACCCGGGAAGGTAAGAGCCTGTCCTGTCCCGCCCAGAGGGACTGGGGAGGAGATGAAGACCCTTCTGTAGGGGAGCCTGTGGGAGGGGCTCCAGCCTGAGGCACCCTGTGCCCTCTCCGCTGCCTGCAGCCACCGTGACCAGCCGCCAAGTGCGCACCATCATGGAGGAAGTCCAGGATGGCAAGGTGGTCTCCTCCCGGGAGCAGGTCCACCGCTCCACCCACTGAGGTGCCTTTCCATCTGCGATAGCCCGGTCTCGAGGGTCACGGGGCGGCCACCGCCTCCAGCTCCCCGCACGCCGCTGCTGCTGCGCCCCACGTGCCTGTCTGGGCTACCACCCAAGAGCTGTTGCCTCTCTGTATCTGCTTCCCGCAGCCCCTCACTGAGGGGGCATCCCCGGTTTGCTGCAGCGACTGCTATTAAAGCTCTTCCTGAGTTCAATACCTCCCGCAGCGTAGTCTGGTCACTGGCTTGGGCCCAAGCCGGCTGAGGGGCTAGGGGAGGCGAGTCTGTCGAGTGTTTGGGTGGCCCTTCTGGCTGGTCAATGCGCTCTGCCCACCTATCCAGATGGGGCCTCATGGGGGCACAAAAGAGAAGGAGGCTGGGGGATTGAGGGCAGAGGGATGAGGCTGGGAAAGTTTCTGCAAGTCAGCTCCTGGGTCCCCACTGACTGTGGCTGGTTCCTGGGTGGGCCCCATAGACTTGCTGCAGAACCACACCTGTTACAGAGAACTCCCTGACTCAGCCTGGGGCAGGTCTGTATTCAAGATCAGAGGGAAAGGGGCTGGGCAGGGGGCTTTCCCAAGGCATTGATGGGTGAGAGGGGGTGGCAGTGGCATAGCCAGCCCAGGAAGCCTGACTGGCTCTGCCCAGCTCAGGGGTGTGTGTGGGGTGGGGTGGCTGCTGTGCACGTGAGCGTGGGGGGCGTCCTGTTTGCTTTGGTGGCTTGGCAGCTGCTGGGTTATTGGAGACTCTCTCAGCTGCTGGTGGGGGCTGTCTGGGCCTGTCTGGGAAGTGGAAGTCACTGGCAGTCTGAGACACGACCACATTCCGCCCAGAGGGCCTGCCAGGACCCTGGGACCCAGGGCTGGCTTGTGGTGCTGGGCAGGGCAGGGAGGGGCTGTGGGTGGCACAAGGCCCATCCTGAGGGGTCCCATTTAAGAGACTGGGCTAGGGACTACAGGGGAGTCTGTGGGAGAGGGTGCTTCCTGGGGGTCTCAAGAAGAACCCTTTTCTTGGTTTCCAGCTGGCTGGGATCAGAGGTGTATGCTCTTCTCCTTCTGAGGCCTCTTGGGGTACAGGAGGGGTAAGGAGGGTGGCGGGGCTGCGCCCCTCCCCATTCTTCCCATTCCCCTTTATCAGGACTCTCCCTCCAATCTGCCATTTCCGCATCTTACTGCTAAGCTCCTCTTTACCCACCCTGGTTCAGGACCCCGACCTGTAAGAGGGAGGTGGGGAAAGGTCAGAAGAGAGGGCTGGGGCACCAGGGGCTCCCAAGGATGTGGGCAGGGTCAGGAGACTGGCCAGATGGACTTGGAGGCCCTGGAGTGCTTCCCTGGGGTCAGGGCTCTGCAGGGGCAGGAGCCCATGTGCTTGGGGCCCCAGGGGAGGGGTATGGGTGCTGTGGCACTGTCTGCTAGTTAGGTGGGCAGAGGGGCACTGTCCTTATCTGCAAATGGGTGGTGATCTGAGAGCTGACGAAGTTCCTGGGTTGTGTGGTGAGCCCAGTGGGCTTAGGTCCAGCTTCCAAGGTGGGGTGGGGTCTTTGTCCTCGCTGTTTCCCCAGCACCCAGACCCTGGCCAGGACCCTGTGTGGTGTGGTGTGGGTGAAGGAGAGCAACCTCAGGCCAGCGGCTGCTTTGTTCCCCAGCTGGTTTCCCCACCATTCACAGGGTCCAGGCAGATGGGCTGGGGTGGCAGCTGCCTGGGAGGGCCTGGTGACGGTGGCACACTGCCTCTCCTTTTCTCCGTATTAGGTCATAGGAAAGCATAGCTGGAGGGCCTGCCTGAATCACAGGTGACAGGCCTGAGACCAGAGACACACACATGCACATGCAGACGCCCAGCATGGGGGTTCAGAGAAATGAGGCAAAGCCCTGGCAGTGGGAGGGGAGGGGGCCCACAGTCACCTGGGAGCTGGCCGAGGGCCAGGAGTGATGAAAGCCCAGGGAAATGGAAACAGAGGAGTGAGCCTGCTGTAATCTCTATGCCCACTTGTTGCCGGCCTATAAAGGAGGCAGGCGAGCCCTGGCAGCTGCACCCAGGGCTTTCCTCCTTCAGAGTTCTCTTACACTGTGCTTGCCTGCCGCCTGCTGCCGCCACCATGACCACCACCATCCGCCAGTTCAGTTCCTCCAGCTCCATCAGGGGCTCTGGCCTGGCGGGTGGCTCATCCCGCACCTCCTGCCGGCTCTCCGGCAGCCTGGGAGCTGGCTCATGCAGGCTGGGGGCTGCCAGCGGCCTGGGCGGCATCCTTGGGGGCAGCAGCTACTCCAGCTGCTTCAGCTTAGGCTCTGGTGGGGCCTTCGGCGGCAGCTTTGGGGCTGTTGATGGGTTGCTGGCCGGAGACGAGAAGGCTACCATGCAGAACCTCAATGACCGCCTGGCCTCCTACCTGGACAAGGTCCGTGCCCTGGAGGAGGCCAACACTGAGCTGGAAGTGAAGATCCGTGACTGGTACCAGAGGCAGGCCCCAGGGCCTGTCCGCGACTACAGTTCCTACTACCAGACCATCGACGACCTGAGGAACAAGGTATAGCCTGCTGGTGGGAAGAGGCCTGTGGGGGGCATGACTTCTCTGCCCCATCTTCTGCCTGTGGCCAAGGCCTGGAGTCTACCCTCGGGGCTTCCACTGGGTCTCAGGGAGCCAAGGACAGCTTGGCTCTGGCTTGGCCTCTGGAAGCCCGCCTTGGGGCCACTATGTGGCTCATGCTCCGCTTTATGGGAGGCCAGCAGGCTGGGTTGGGGACAAGCAGGCCTCGTGTTGCTTTCTTGAGCCTCAGCTTCCTTGCATAGATCTTTTTGCTGCTACCTCCTACGGTTGTAGGATAAGAGGAGTGGCTGCATGTGGAGGGCTGGGCTCATGGGGCCAGACAAGCGAACATCTCTCTCTCCTTTGGAGGAAGAAGGGGATTTTGGGTGATGGTGGGCTAAGGGGTCTAGTGAGCTCCTAATGGCACCTACTGGGAGAAGGAGACAGAGAGAGGAGGCGGGACATCAGGAAGGCCTCTTGTGTGCCTTATGTGGGGATTTTTCTGGCTTCTCCATCCCTCCTGCTGCCCTTTCAAGAGTGGGGCTTAGCACACCTCTGTGGGCGGGGCTGCCCTGTGCACATGGGGCGAGGCTTGACAGGGCCTCAACTTCTGAGGTGGGACCTCTTCGGTGAGGGCTTCTTTAGCCTTCCTTCCTGGGGACCTTCTCTGGAACACCATATCCTCAACTGTAAAATGAGGGTGTTGCCCACATCCCCTCCTCTCTTTGGGATTCTGGGACAGCTTCTGCCATGAAGGCGACCTCCCATTCTCCTTTGGCTTTCTTGAATTCCCAGTCCAAGCCCTCCCAGCTGGCTGCCTGCTCTGGTTCAAGGCAGAGCCTGGCATGGGGTCTGTGGGTAGGGTAGGAGAGGAAATAAGTTTCAGCACATCAGACTTCTGCCGGTCCTGCCTCTGCCAACAGCCACGGGGGTAAAGGGAAAGACTGAGCAGGAAGGGAGCCTTCCTGGAGAAGGCAGCCACATCTGGCCCCCAGGCAGGAAGACCCATCTCAGAGTCCTGGTCTGCACTGAGCTACCCCCACCCAATGACCTGACCCTCCCACCTCCCCAGATCCTCACAGCTACTGTGGACAATGCTAACATCCTGCTGCAGATCGACAATGCCCGCCTGGCTGCTGATGACTTCCGGACCAAGTGAGCCCTAGGCAGTGAGCTGGGGAGGAATTGGGGCACCCCGTATACCTCAGGACTGCTCAGTTGTGGGGGTCAAGGGCCAGGAGCTGGGGATGGGGGAGTCCACTTCTCCACTGAGGAGGCATTAAGGCAGCAGATCCAAAGGTCCCTGGGCTTCAGCAGGTGGTGGAAGAGAGGGAGGGGAGGCAGGAGGCAGGGAGGAGAGAGTTAGGAAGCAGGGTGGAGGTAGGCCTTGCCCCGCATCGTTCCATGGCCCTGGGGCTGGAATTTGCTTCCACTCCATTCATCATTCCTCCCAAGTCCTTAGAGCCCTGGTGAAGGCAGGTGATAGCCAGACCTGGACCTGCCAGTCCAAGCATAGAGAGGGAGTCTCTGGTTCCCTTCGCAGGTTCGAGACAGAGCAGGCCCTGCATATGAGCGTGGAGGCCGACATCAACGGCCTGCGCAGGGTGCTGGACGAGCTGACCCTGGCCAGAGCCGACCTGGAGATGCAGACTGAGAGCCTCAAGGAGGAGCTGGCCTACCTGAGGAAGAACCATGAGGAGGTGAGGTGGCAGGGCAGCAGGTCAAAGAGGCTGCGCAGTGGCTGGCAGGGCTCTGGGGCTGCACCAAGCCTGAGACTGGGGGAAGGGGCAGAGCAGGTGCTCCAGGTCCAACCACTTGACAGGGCTGCCTGTCTGCCGAGCACTGGCCCTGTGCAGGGCACCTCGTCCATGTACCACTTTGCTTCCCTGCCCAGGGGGCCTCCTGCGGGTCCACCAAGGCCTCTTCTGCCCATCCTAGCTTCCCTCATGGGGACAAGAGACAAGTGAGGAGGTTTACTCCTTGTCCCAGATCAAACCCTCAAATCTAGACCCTAAGGAGAAGTTTGGGAATTAGAGGGGATATTTTTGAGGCACAGGTCCAAAAATTAGATATCTTTGGAGAGCACTCAGCCTAATGGGGGAGACACAGAACCTGTCTTCTGGGAGCCTCCAGTCTGATGGTGGAGGCAAGGCCTATGTAGAACAGGTGAGCAAAAGTCATTAGACGGGTCAGAGGGTAGTGGACAGGCAGAATGAAGGAGGGGTACTTGGGAGGGATGTGGGAAGTGGTGGGAGTGAGAGATCAGGACAGGCCTGGATGCCTGCACCCACAGACCCCCTCCTCCACAGGAGATGAATGCCCTGCGAGGCCAGGTGGGTGGTGAGATCAGCGTGGAGATGGATGCCGCCCCTGGCGTGGACCTGAGCCGCGTCCTGAATGAGATGCGCGACCAGTATGAGAAGATGGCAGAGAAGAATCGCAAGGATGCGGAGGACTGGTTCTTCAGCAAGGTGGGGGTTGCTGTAGGCCAGAGGCTCTCAGAGGGGATGGGGTGCAAGCACTGAGTCCCGACTGGAAGCTCAGCATGTGGCATCTTGGGGGTGCTCTGCCCTCAGTGAGTCACATGGACCCCAAGGGGATCAGGACCACCCATTGCAGCAGCAGGCCAGGAGTTTAGCTAAAGCTGGGTTCTTGGGGTTGGTGTGGTGCCCCCATTAGGAATAGAGCCCAAGGGTAAAGACCTGGGGAGCTTCCACCTTTCTCTTAAGAGGTCATGAATTAAAACTCAGGGCCTGGGTGGTTCTTAAGTTTCCTGTTCTCATGCTTTCCACTTGGAGGGATTAAAGATAAACTTGACATCCTTTTAAAGGTTTCTGGGCTTTGGGAAGTGGGAAACTGGTGTGAGGGCACTGTTTCCGCAGTCAGGTTTGGGAGAAGGCCTGAATGGCCCAGGGGAGGTCAGAAGGTGACCATAGCCAGGGGTGTTACAGGCAGTGGAGGGAGCCCCAGGTGCCTGCCTGGGCCCAGAATGGGCCCTGCATTGGCCATATGGAAGCCACAGTGGTCATCTGACCTGGGGAAGGGATCTCAGGCTCATACTGCACTGTCCTGTGTCCTGTCTGCAGACAGCGGAGCTGAACCGTGAGGTGGCTACCAACAGCGAGCTGGTGCAGAGCAGCAGGAGTGAGATCTCCGAGCTCCAGCGCACCATGCAGGCCTTGGAGATCGAGCTGCAGTCCCAGCTCAGCATGGTAGGGGCACTGCCAGGACTGCAGTGTGCACAGGGCCCTGGACGGGGCACTGATCACCCATGTTGACCTCTGTTCTTTCCACCCTCCTGCAGAAAGCATCCCTGGAGAACAGCCTGGAGGAGACCAAAGGCCGCTACTGCCTGCAGCTGTCCCAGATCCAGGGGCTGATAGGCAGTGTGGAGGAGCAGCTGGCCCAGCTGCGCTGCGAGATGGAGCAGCAGAACCAGGAATACAGGATTCTGCTGGACGTGAAGACGCGGCTGGAGCAGGAGATCGCCACCTACCGCCGCCTGCTGGAGGGGGAGGACGCCCAGTGAGTGGGGCCCCAGAGGCAGGGCTGGGGGTCTGGGACTGAAGTGGGACTCTCAGACCCAAATCTAATCTTCTCTCTTTTTTTGCAGCCTGACTCAGTACAAGCCCAGAGAACGTAAGAACCTTGGTAGCTGAGGGCAGGGGTGCATGGGGCAGGGACCCATCTGCTCATTGCTGGGGAGGGTCCCTGGGAGTTCCAACTGAGCCGGGCCATGGGGGTGGGGCAGGGACCCCGGAGATCTTAGTCTGATGGGGGAGACCTACTCTTAGCTCTGGAGACTCTCACCTGATGCAGAGATAGGGACATGATTTCAAGCCTTTGCTTGTGAGACCTTACCGACGAGCCAAAGCAGTCCAGTCTCCGTGCTCTCTGGTCTGATGGGTGAAAAGGACATGGTCATTGTTCTCCAGATCCCGGTCTGATGGGGGAGGCAGGAGCCTAGTTCATGCCCTGGAGATTGCAGAGGACAGGAGACAGACCCCACTGTAGCACCCATTCTGCACGGAGCCTGCCTTGCAGAAGGACACAGTGTGTGGGGCTCCAACCACACACCTGGGAGGCAGGATTTACACAGGGGCATCAGCAGAGGGATGGGATGGAAGGGAGTGCTAAGGGAAGGAGGAACCTGTGTGTGGATATGATGTTGAAGGGCCTGAAGAGGCACAGACACCGTGGGGGGGGAGAGCCACCGTGTTCAGGGGCTGGGGACTGAACCAGGGTCTCTTGGCCCCTGCCCACCTCCGAGTTTCTGTCCCCTGCAGCCGTGACCACCCGCCAGGTGCGCACCATTGTGGAAGAGGTCCAGGACGGCAGGGTCATCTCCTCCCGTGAGCAGGTCCACCAGACCACCTGCTGAGGACTCTGCTCCCCAAGCCAGCCTCCCAGGGCCCCTCATTGGCCCTGCAGCCTCAGGCCTCCCCGGCCTCAGTCCCCGGCTTCAGTCCCTTTCCCCCATACCCGCTGCCTGACCAATAAAGCTCATTGACTCATGTGGAATGCATCCTGGTTTTGGCCACTGAGTGCACCCTAGTGAGGAATGGGAGAATGGGCTGTAGGGGGCAGTGGGCAGGGGGAGGAGTCCTGGAGCCCCACTTGGGCGACCTGGGCGGCTTTGCATCTCGGGAGGGCTGGTGATCTCAGGGAGGGGGGTCCAGGCAGTGCCAGATCCAGGGTGGGGTCAGCACATGGTGAGGCAGGGGTCTTAGGTGGCCTCTTCTTGCCCCATAAGAAGATCTGTGACCTTAGGCAGTTGCTTCCCCTCGCTAAGCCTCATTTTTTCATCCAAAAATGGACAAGATGAACTCAGGTGGTTGGAGCCAGAGTCCCAAGGGAGGGCACATCCAATCACTCGCTCCTGTCCTGTGGGCTGTGCTCTCCTCCAAGACGGGTAGGGGCTGGGTCAGGACAGGAGTCAGGAGCCTCTTGGGAGAGGCATTAGGGTAGGGAAGGCCCCGGGGGCGGGCTGGGAGGTTAGGGCCCAGGCTCCTGCAGGAGTCTCAGAAAACTCCCAAAAGGGGTTTGGACCCCCAGGCGTACTGTCAGTGCCTCAGTCCAGGAATATGAGCTGGAGACTGCTTCTGGGGAAGCCTGTGGGCCCCAAGCAGGTATGGGAGAAAGGATGGGGTCTCTCTCAGGGATGTTTTCCCAAATGGTCAACTGCTGTTCAGGACGGGGGCCTTGGGTGGGGTTGTGCCCAGCCTCCCTGGCAGTGCATACCCCTTGGTTCCAGCAGCCTGGAGGTGGGGGAGGGTGGAAGACTGTACCTGGGAAGGGGGGAGGGGCAGTCCTGCCTTAGCCACCCCAGGACCCTCTGGGCCCAGCCCCCTTACACTCTGATGTGGGGCAATGAGCCAGCTATGGAGGACCCCTGACACCTGGAAGTCTTCCTTTGAGTAAATCTGGAAATAACTGGGTGGGGTGCACCAAGTTTTCTTCAAGAGGCAGATGCAGGTAGAAGGGGTTAATGAGAGCAGGGAAACCCCAACCCTGACAGGCTTGGGGCCGTCTGCTGCTGCAGAATCAGGCCAGGTCCCCCAAACACTGTTCTTTCCCTGTGCCTGGAGACGGGGGTTGTGGCCCCAGGTGAGCATGTGGCAGGAGCAGCCAGTGCCTCTAGGGCAGGAGTGGTGGGGGCACGGAGGAGCAGGTGGGCAGTGGCTCAAGCAGTCTATGAAGTGGGCAGCTGGGCTTGGGGACCCTGGGCAGGTCCTGGGCTCTCTCTGGACTCAGAAGCCCCAGAAGCGAGGGGTGAGATGAGCCGCAGCTAACGGCACTGATACCCAGGTGGGTGAGGACAGTGAGTTCCTTCCCCCGGCAGGTATGACTGGCTGGGGTCCAGGAAGCTGGGTCTGCAGATGCAACTGCTGGCCTCAGAGCAGGCAGGGAGTGGGAACTCCGCTCCGTCAGAGGCCAGCATCTCTCAGCGGCCTGAGCAGCAATCAGGGATAGAGGGCAGGAGGGAGGCACTGTGACCACCAGACCCCCACTGCACATCCGGCCACAACCAGAAGAACCAGCCCTGAGCCCAGGATGGCTCATCTGGAGGGTGATCTCATTTACCTGAACAACAGTCCCAGGAATCAGGGAGGGTCTGGGAAGAGGTGCCCCACTGTGTGGATGGGGACACCGAGGCTCCAAGGAGCAGTGACTCAGCCCTTGTCTGGAGCCTGGCACATCGGGGGTGGAGCAGGGTGGGGAGGGGAGCCGCTGTGCTGGGAAGAAGAGCCGAGAGCCCCACCCCTGCCCCACCTGGGCTCTTAGGCAGGGGCTTCTCTTCCCACAGATTCTCAGGGTCCGCTCCTATAGATGGGGTGAATGAGGAGAGGCCAAAACGTACGACTGGCCAGAGACAGCCCCAAACTGGGCCCCTCTGCTGGGGAAGAAGCCCCTGCCATTGGAGTTGGTGGGCAGGTGGCTCAGGAAGCCAAATGGAGGAGTGCCAGGTGGGTGGAGGGCTGAGCCAGTGGAGGCAGTGGCTGCAGGGCAGAATGTGAGGTCCCCAGGGGATGGTCCCAGTGAGGGAAAACCTCACCCTTTCCAGGAGTGCTTGGCTCTGGCCCAGGCAGGTGGGGGCTGCAGGGCAGAGTGATTGGGGGCTGTGGCCCCCTTAGGGCAGGCACCCCAAGTTGACCCAGGCTGGTGGGGATGTGTGCCTGAGGTTGAATTGGGGGACCCAGCTGTGTGACTCTCCAGAGGGACTCGGTTCATCCACACCTACCCACCCACCACACATAATGCTTCACCCCTGTCAGCCAACGGGTCTGTAACTGCCTTCAGCGCTCCTCTCCACGCTCATGTGATGGACACGCACACCTGATGCCCAGGCCCAGGTCAGCACCAGAGGCAGCCAGCCCTGGGACTCTTCCTCCGCCAAGCTCACACACTGAACGGTGACCTGGTAGTGCCTCCTGTGGCAGTAATACCGTCCGTGGTCCCGCATCACTTGGCTTGGGGCTGCACTGGGCCCAAGGGAAAGAGAAGACCCATGCTTTGGCCCTGAGGGGCCCTAGGGGCCCTCAGTGTAGGAGCAGTGGGCAGGGTGGGGTATGGGGTTGCCCACATACTCCTTCAGGCCTTATGCAGTGCGGGTGGGGCATGAGGAGGGCCCGACCAGGTGGTCCTGCCCCCGGGCACAGAGCCAAGGCTGTAACTGATCTTGACCCAGCCACAAGCTCCCTTGAGGCCCCCTTGGCTGTGCAGACCAGGGTGAGGGGCTGTGACAGCTCTCGCCTTCAGAAAGGGGGCAACAAACATGGGGGAGGGCCAGAGGGGGGTGGCACTCACCAATTCATCCAGATCCTGATACTGAGGCAGGGCAGGGACAGGGGATGAGCATCATGATTAATTTTTCCTGCCTATGACGAAAAATGCCAAGACATAAATGGTATAGTAAGAGCTGGAGGAACTTCATCTTAAGGCTAAGATTCCATTTTAAAAACCAGGGAGTTAAGAGGTAAAATTCCCAACATATCTTTTGGTGATCAGACAATAACCCACCCTATCTTAAGGCAGGGCAAGCAGTCCTGTCATGTTCCCAGTGCTTGAGGGTGACCACTATCTTGGAGAACAGGCTCAATAAATTCCTTGGGTTAAGTTTATCTTACAGACTATCTAGAGGACTGACTGTGGATGGTGACATAATGTCTTTCCCTGGAGAAAGACACCATGAAACTGCACGACAAGCCTATACCCTGCTCTCCCATCCCATTCTTGAAAATCCTGAAAAGAGAATCCCTAGCTTTTATGCTTGCCTCTTCCCTGAGGTTGCCTGCACTCACTCCCTGAAGGCAAATTCTGGCTCGCTAAGACCCTCACCCCTTAAGACCCAATCACCAACGCAGAACACACCCTACCCCCACTCCTTAAGAACACACCCTACCCCCACTCCTTAAAAACGCGCTTCCTCACCCACGAGCTGCTGCTCCCTCTCTCTGGGGAGAGCCATTTTCTCTTTCAGATAATAAAAGCTCTTGCATGGGCCCATGTCTCCTGAGCCCTTCTAGGGTAAGGAGGGTCGTGGCAAGATACCCTTTCACTCCCCTTTCTTCGAGAGTGTGCTTTTTGCCTTAAATAAAGACTTCCCACTGCTCAACTTATTATGTATTGTCTCCGTAGTCTCCCAGTGGTAAGAGTCTTTGCTACTTTGCTATTTCATTCAATTTTCTAGACTGAAGCACAGGTCTTCTCTATCTCTGCTTTACTTCAGACAAGCAGGGAAGGGCTGTGACTTGGGCTTGCAAGTCCCTGTTGCCTGGGTGACCCCGACAGGACTGTAGCTGTGTGATCACGCTCTTTAGTAGCCTGCCTGAAAATCTCCTTTCTTCGCCTTTGGGAAGTCCTCAGAACATAATCTCACTCCATCCAGTGCTCTGAGGCTCCCCCCAAATCCTGGGGTGACAGGGTCCCAGTTCCCACACCGTGCAAATTCAAGCGGACCCTGGACAAAAGTGACCCTGGCTTTAGGAGTCGGCAGGGCATTTGCGCTGTGCTGAGCAGGAGCTCCATGAGCTTCCCTCTCCTCCCCCTGCTCTTCCCTGCTCTCTGCTGCCTCCGAGGCAGCGGCCCTTCCCTGCTACTCTTGCTTTAATGAATTCCTTCCTTACCTAACACTACTCCGACCTGCTCACGAATTCTTGTTCAGAGTCAAGAGCTCTCCCTGGTCCAGGTTGAAGTTTCAGGGAGTGACCTCCCCAGTCGCAGTTACCTGACAATACCGGCCACTGACCAGAACTCCGACTCAAGAACTGCTCACCCCCAGAGAGCCTGCTCCCTCCTGCAAGGCCCCTGACCCCATCACCTGGTATTGAGATAGTTTCTACTCCCTCCTGCCACCACCACACCGTGTGCCCTGGGGGATTTCTCTGCCTTATTCTTATGTCTTGTGACACATAGGAGGTTGCTTTATAAATACCTGTGAATAAATACAACGATGGCCCCCAGGCTGTGCTAGGTGTTTGTTTATCCCACCCTCTAAGATGGCTGTGTAGCAGTACTGATATGCAGTCCCATTTCCCAGAGAAGGATGCTGAGGCTCAGGGAAGTAGAAGGGCTTGCCCCAAACCTGGCCCTCGTTTGCCTGACTCTGGGTGCTCTTCTCTTTCTTCCCCTGTCCTGAAGCCTGAGGCTCTTCCTGCCCCCAGGGGCACCACTGTCCTTCTCTGCCTCCCTCCAGGCTGCCTCGTGCTTCCCAGCTTGGTTGGTCACTGGAATCCCCTGGGAGCATCTAAACTGTCCCACCGCCAGGCTTGTCCTGGGTGATGCCAGGAATCTGTACAGGGATCCTGTGATCAGGCAGGCTGGAGATCCTTGCAAGCAGAGGCACGCATTGGCCAGTAACATTTTCAGGCTAACTCAGGTAGGAGATGACCTCATACCAGGATGGGGTGGGGTGAAGGAGAGACAAAAAGGGCGGGGGTGGGGGGAGGAACCCACTTCCTGGAGGGGCACCAGCTTGGGGGAGTCTTTGCTCTGTGCCCACCAGGCCTAGTGAGTCTGCTCTCAGCAGTCTCAGGGCAGTTGTGAATTGCTGGCATGGAGGAAATGCACCCCTGTCCTTCTCTCCCAGTTCAGATTTTCCGAGGCCCAGCTGGACCCTCCCCTGATTACTGCAAGCACCTTTGAAGGGAGCCTTGGGGGCAGCCCCTCCTCGACTGTGGAGGTCCAGGTGGAGTCACCCGTACTCAGCTGCATCTCCCACCAAGCCCTCAAGGGTTTCCTGCCATACAGGGCTGTGTTCCTGGAGTTCTCTCTTCAGGGTCAGATGCTATGTTCCAAGGTCCGAGACTGTGTGCCCGTCTCCCTGTTGCCCCATGTCCTGAGTGTGGGCACATGGATGCTAGGTCTGCGGGCTTGACTGAGACGTTTGGTGAGTTGGTAGGCAGCTTTCCACAGCTTCTCAGCCTACCCAGGGACTTCAGGGCTGGGTGCTGTGTGTGCAATCCCCCACCTACTATTCCTCCGGGAATGGGGTGGGGTGGGCTAGGAGGGAGGGGGAGCAGTGAGCCAGTTGGAGGAGGCTGGGCAGAGCATGTGCTGGGAGCTCCCAGAGACCACCCGGGGAGGCGGTGCCCACTAGGTTATGGTGTTGAGCCAGGATTCAGTCTCTGCTCTTCTGCTTCTGTTCTGTTCAATCTGGCTTCCAGCTCTCTGGTTGGAGCGTGGTGGCTGTAGGTGACCTTGAAGGTCATTTCCAGTTTCTAAGGGTGACGATGTTCATCCTGACACCTGGCCAGTGGGCTTTTTTCCAAGATTCTAGGATCCACTTGGCCCATTTTGGGGGTTGGGGTAGGGCAGCATGGGGCTCCCTCTGCCAGGCCTGGCCCTGAAGGCGTGTCCTGATGACCAGCTCTGCTCATACCTCCCGGCCTGTGCTTAGAGGCTGAGTGGCTGACCTGGTTACGCTGAGAGGGAGAATTTCCTGCCCCAAGGTTCAAGGTGGTATCGCCCAGCAGAGCTCAGGCTGAGGCAAGCCTGCTCCTGGCTCCTCTCACCATCACTGAGGCACTGCCTTCAGAGAAGGGCAGTAGTCAGCTCTGTGGGTCACCCCCCAAAGCACCCCAAGGAGGCCTCTGTTTTTGGGTGTCCTTTTAGATCCCCCCCGAGTCCTGCCTCCAGAACTCAGGCCAAGGTCACGCCCGGGGTGGGCAGAGCTCATCCCAGCACTGAAGGACCACGGCAGCACACGTAGGTCCCTGCCTGCAAGGCATTTTGGGAGAGTCCCATTTAGCTTCGCACCTAAAGCTGAGTGACTTTGGGGGAATCATCCCCTCCATCTGGTCCTTCCTCTCTCCTCCCTCTTCCCAGAATTAATGGGATACAATGATATATGTTGGAAACATGTAGGGAGAGTGGCTTAGGATGGTGGAAAGTGCATGGGGTGGGCAAGCAGACAAGCAGGGGTTCAAATCTCAGTTCCCTGTTGACTGGGGTTTTGAGAAGCCCATGTACCCTTCCAGCTTCCTTGTCTGTGAACTGGTGTCAGGAAGAATGCCCCTCACAGAATCATGTGGCACATATAGAGCACCCCACAGTGAGCATGGCAGGCGACCAGAAAGGCGAGGCCGTCTTCTCATTTCTCCTCCACTGTCTGAATGGAGTTGCCAAGCCCATCCTGGAATCTATGGGCACTCAGAGAAACTGTTGGACACTGAGCCTAGGATACAGTGTGGGGGACTGGGAGGCCCATGGCAGGGTCAGAGGTGACATGTGACCAAGCGGCAGACAGAGACTCCCTCCCACCACGGTTTATGGTGGGAGCCTGTGATTAGGTGGGCAATGCCTTGGAGGTGGGCTGCCAAAGGGTGGGAGTGCGGACACAGAGCGGAGGGCAGGGGGGTGGGAAGGAGATTCTAGGGCATAGAGGTGGGTGTGAGAGGCAGGTGCGGGGCAGCTGTACTGGAAAGGAAGCTTAGGGGCAGGGCTGGTTCACAGGGAAGGGTGGTGGGGTCTTCCTGCATGCTCCCCGTGGCTGGTGGTGTGTCCTCTTTCACAGGTGAGCAAAGGGAGGTCCAGGTGAGCTAAAGATGACTATGCTACGCAGTTTATAGAGGGCAGAGCAGGGATTCAAGCTGCCACCTGTCTGGCTCCACGGTGCATGCTGCTTCCTTGGTACACACCACTTCTGGAGATCCTGGGGGCTTAAAGGCAGCCTCTGAAACTGGGATTGGGTCCAATAAGGGAAAGAGTCATAGGCTTTTTTGAACTAGAAAGGACTCTGAGATCACTCATTCCAGCCTGTCACTTTACTGTGGGGAAATGGAAGTCCAGAGAGGCAAGGTGAAAGGCCTCAGGTCACACAGCAATCAAATTGGAGCAAGGCCATGAGCTCAGCTCTCCTGTGCTGAGCTGGGCATGTAAGATCCCACTGCTACATCCCAGGCAGGTCTGGGATGGCATTGCTGAGGCCTCTTTCAGCCAAGGCTGTCACCGTGGGGCAGGGAGTCCTTCCACGGGCTGACTCACTGCCTGGGGACGCGGTCTCCATGAAGCTGCCTGTGCCAAGGCTGTGCTGGCCTACGGGCTCCAGGAACAGGAGCCAGATTCCCGCCACCCAGCCTGACTCATGAGCGACTGGGTTTATGTGTTTTCTCTGGGACCCACGCCCCCAGAGCTGGGTGGGAACTCTGAGCAGCACACAGTGAAGCGAGTTGACCCTGGGCTGAATAAGCCGGAGTGGGGAGCTGGACGGGACCTGAGTGACGAAATCTGGAGGGGAACCAGGAGTCAGCATTCGGGAGGGCCCCACCTTCCCTGGGTGCATATAAAGCGTCCTGGGCTGGAGGCAGCTCCAGCATCCTCCCAGCCTCCGGAGCACCTTTCTCTTCTCTCTGCCGACTCACTCGCTCGCTCACCTCCCTCCTCGGCACCATGACCACCTGCAGCCGCCAGTTCACCTCCTCCAGCTCCATGAAGGGCTCCTGTGGCATTGGCGGGGGCTCCGGCCTCATGTCCTCTGTCCTGGCTGGAGGGTCCTGTCGGGCCCCCAGCGCCTATGGGGGCCTGGAGGTCTCTCGCTTCTCCTCTGGAGGCACCTGTGGGCTGGGGGGCGGCTATGGTGGCAGATTCAGCAGCAGCAGCTTTGGTGGGAACCTGGGTACTAATTTGGGCGGAGGATATGGCGCTGGCCTGGGTGCTGGCTTCGGTGCTGGCTTCGGTGCTGGCTTCGGTGGTGGTGATGGGCTCCTGGTGGGCAGTGAGAAGGTGACCATGCAGAACCTCAACGACCGCCTGGCCTCCTACCTGGACAAGGTGCGCGCCCTGGAGGAGGCCAACACCGACCTGGAGGTGAAGATCCGCGACTGGTACCAGAGGCAGCGGCCCACCGAGATCAAGGACTACAGCCCCTACCTCCAGATCATCGCAGACCTGCGGACCAAGGTGTGTGGCTGGTGGGGGTGGGGCTCTGGTGGGTGGAGCGATGAGAGGATAAGGCTGCAGGGGCCCCTAGAAAACCACTTGCTAGCATCTCTGTTTTACAAACAGGGAGACTGACACCTGCCCTGGGGAAGTGGCAGGCAGTTCTTTTACAACTCTATGTGCTTATGCTGGGCCTGGAACCCTGATGTCTATTTCCTGCAAGTGTTCTCCACCTTGTACCTTTAGCCTTTCTCAGCCTTGGGCCCAGGGTGGGGTGGTGGGAGACTGGGTGCTTCCCACTACACACCCTGAGCTGGGTGGAAAATACCAGTCAGGTGGTGCCACGTTTGGGGAGACTCTTTTCTCCCTTTCTTGGTATTCACCCCTGAACATCAGGCTCTTGGCTAACCAGGCCTCCTGTCTGTCCACCCCTGCAGATCATTGAAGCCACCATAGGGAATGCTCAGCCCATTCTGCAGATCGACAATGCCAGGCTGGCAGCTGATGACTTCAGGAACAAGTGAGCAGCTGCTGTGGTGGGCTGAGGGAGGTGCAGAGGGCAGGGGCTGAGCAGTGGGGCTGTCTGACCAGGAGGATCAGTGGGGCATGAGGCTCAGGAGCCTCACGGATGGAGTCTGATGCCCTGGCCCCTGTCCCACTAGGTATGAGCATGAGCTGGCCCTGCGCCAGGGCGTGGAGGCCGACATCAACGGCCTGCGCAGGGTGCTGGACGAGCTGACCCTGGCCAGGACTGACCTGGAGATGCAGATCGAAGGCCTGAAGGAGGAGTTGGCCTACCTGAGGAAGAACTATGAGGAGGTGAGACCACTGCTGGTGCTGGCCATGGGAGGCTGGTTCAGTGGGGCTGCAGATGCATCTAGGGCCAGGAAAGGGGTCAGCTGGGATGACCACTTCCCACAATCCCTTCCTAGGAGATGCTTGCCCTGAAAGGTCAGACCGGTGGAGATGTCAGTGTGGAGATGGATGCAGCCCCTGGCGTGGACCTGAGCCGCATCCTGAATGAGATGCGTGACCAGTATGAGCAGATGGCAGAGAGGAACCGCAGAGATGCTGAGGCTTGGTTCCTGAGCAAGGTGGGGTTGGTCCTCAGCCCTCCTGGGGTGCTTCCCAGCCGGGGACCGCCACTGGAGTGCCCCACACCTTCTGCTCTTCTTTCCTATTTCAGACTGAGGAGCTGAACAAAGAAGTGGCCTCCAACAGTGAACTGGTGCAGAGTGGCCGCACTGAGGTGTCCGAGCTCCGCAGAACACTCCAAACCCTGGAGATAGAACTGCAGTCCCAGCTCAGCATGGTATGCAGGACCGGGCCTTGTCCCAGCCCCCCAGGCAGCAGTATGGCCGCCCCACCCTCAACACTGCCACAAAACAGTCCCTCCTCTCTTTTCCCAGGAGTAGGACTGGAGGATCCTCGTACCCATTATATAGGTGGGGAAATTAGGTCCCAGAATGGTGTGATAACTTTTCCCCACATCCTCTGGTCCATTAGTATCCCTGCTGGGGTCAAAATCCATGCACCTCTCAGGAAACATGCCCAGAGGCGTGGAGGGAGGACAGCAGTGAGTTCCTCCACTGACTCTCTTTTTCTGTCTCCCACTCGCAGAAAGCATCCCTGGAGAACAGCCTGGAGGAGACCAAAGGCCGCTACTGCCTGCAGCTGGCCCAGATCCAGGAGCTGATCAGCAGTGTGGAGGAGCAGCTGGCCCAGCTGCGCTGCGAGATGGAGCAGCAGAGCCAAGAGTACCAGATCCTGCTGGACGTGAAAACGCGGCTGGAGCAGGAGATCGCCACCTACCGCCGCCTGCTGGAGGGCGAGGATGCCCAGTGAGTGGGGCCCTGGTCCTGCCCCAGCCCCTCAGCCCCGTGCTGAGTCCAGCACATCTAACTGCCCTACCTTTCCCCACAGTCTCTCCTCCTCCTCCCAGCGTATGTCCGGCCAATCCTATTCCTTCCAGGAAGGTAAGGCTCCTGGGCACTCCAGCCCCCCAGCGCCCCTTCCTCCCATGCCGGGTCCCTCAGCTCCCAGAGCCCTCCTCACCCCTCCCCTCTTTCCCACAGTCTCCTCCTCGTCCTCGTCTTCTGGTCGCCAGACGCGGCCCATCCTCAAGGAGCAGGGCTCCTCCGGCGCCAGCCAGACCTCCAGGCGCTGAGCTGCCTCTCTGGCCTCCTGCCCGCCTGCTGGCCTCACCGCCTGAAGGCCTGGGCCAGGCCGCTGTTCTCCCACCTCAGTCCCCAGCTGTCTCCCTGCCCTCTCTGCTGGTGGTGGGCTAATAAAGCTGACTTTCTGGTTGATGCAAACCTGTGTGGTCTCCATCCTTGAGCTGGAGGCAGGGGAGTTGGAGGTGCCTCTAGGAACCTTCTGGGACCTGACACCTGAGGGACGCAGAAACAGCCATGCTCAGAAGGGCTTGTGGAGTCTTCACACAGACCTCCATGCCACGGCGGGAGTGGGAGGGGGACACAGGACAAGAGGGAGCCCACACGTGTCCACAGACAACACGTGAGGCATTTTACAGAGGGGTTCTTCCCTAGACTCTCCCGGCACCTCTGTGAGGTGGGTGAGCAGAGACACCCCCTGGTTTTCAGAGAGGTTAAGTAACTTGCATAAAGTCACGCAGATGGTGAGTGGCACCAGTGTGGTTCACACCCAGGCCTGTCTGGTTATGAAGTCCATGCCCTTCTTTTTTACCATTCTGCCTTCTTACGGATTTTAACCCAAGGACTGCAGAGCTTGGGCTACCCATTGGCTCCTCACATTTGCACACAGTGATTTCTGTGCTGGATGGTGGAAGGAAGAGCTTCTGCCTTGGGGCTGAGGTGGCTAGAACTGGCACCTTCCTCCCCCAAACTGCTCCCCCTCATCGCCCCTACGGACCCAGCTCTTCCTCATCCAGTGAGCTGAGTGCTGCCCAGTCCCCGGGACTTCCTCTTCATCCCCGCAGCCACACCAGGCTCAGCCTGCTTCCTCTCTCCCTAGAACCAGACCCAGCCTCCCAGCTGGGGCCCCTTGCCGTCCATCTCTCCCAGAGCCGTTCTGCCTAATGACCTTTCTAACAAAAATATGGTCGAAATCAAGAACAAGGAGGTGATCAAAACTCTGTTTAACTGCCTGTGATGTTCCCTTTCCCCTCCAATGCTCGGCCCTTCCCTGCCCTCCCAGTGAGTCAACCATACCTCTCCCTTGAGGTGGATGCTTTCCTTACTTCAAAATTTTAATTAGAGAAACAAAGTTATGTATGTATGACATAACAAAACTGTATGAAAAAAGAGCCAACCCCAGGCTGTGTCACATGCCTCTGCTAGAGGTGTGTAAGAGGTGATGAAAAAACACACATTTGATGTGCCAGTTTAACCCAAACTCCCTTTATATGGCAAAATATTTTTCATGTGTCATGTTGCTCAGCCCGACTCATCACTCTATACCATTAGCACAACCATTGTTGATGGTCTAGCAAACTTGTCTCCCCTTTTCTGGTCAATGATCCTGTTCTTCCAGTGACAGGATGAACTTATAATTCAGACCAATCCCCAAATCACAATACTCAAATGCAACCACGGATAACATTTTGTACATATTACAAGTTTTATGTATGTATGAAACAAACTACAGTCACACTATCTCTGCTGTTTTGCATTTAGTTTTTATTAATATTGTAATATTACATATTATAATATATATTATATATATTACATATCATAATATATACATATTATATTACATATTATACAGTATATGTTATATACATCTATAATATTACATATTGTAATTATTATAATATTACATGTTATAAGAGAAGCACTTCTCTGTGTTATTGAAGGTGCTGTATATTTTTAATGCTGTTTCCATTGTTTCTGCTGTTGTCATTTAAAATAATGCAGCCATACCATTGTTCTGCATAAAGCTTTTACAAATACTTTGCATTATTTCCTGATTTTGGGGGTTGAGTTTATTCTCTGTGGTTCTTGTCCCCACTGCAACAAAGAATTGAAGGCAGAGACATGGTAGTGAAGCAGAGTTAAGGTTTTACTTGCATACACTCCCAGGGAGGAGTGCGCCAGAGTCAAGGCAGACAAAGGGGGCTTACTCAAATAAAGCAGAGAGGAAGGAAAAACAGAGGGAGGACAGGGAAATCCACTGAATTCCTGCTTGGCACAGGGCAGATCCCTTGCCAACTCCTAAAGCCCGTGACACCTGGTGTCTAGTGTCCTCTTGAATCTGCACAGCCTGGGAACTAAGTCCCTACCACCCCAGGACTTGGGGGAGCCTCGGAGCACTGGATGGAGTGAGATTATGTTCTGAGAACTTCCCAAAGGCAAAGAAAAGAAATTTTGAGGCAGGCTGCTAAGGAGTACAATCATATAGCTGCAGTCCTGTCCTGGTCACCCAGGCAATGGGAACTTGCAAGCCCCAGGTCAGAGCTCTCAGAAGCCCCTCCCTCCTTACCTGGAGTAGGACAGAGAGAGTACCACACTCGGAGAAAGGTGAGTATGGGCAACCTCAGGAGGAGGTGTACTTAAGGATTTAGGGTCTGGGGTTTTATAGGGCTTTCTGGGTAGGGGTCAGCATAAGGCATGATGTATACAGGTGATCCTTAATTCCTTTGAAGTTTTGTCTTAAGAATAGGGTTATTTAGGTGATTGTGTTGGTCTGGATCCCAGCATTCTTTGTCCACATTGGTTTATTTACACTTTAGAGGTTTGTCTCCTGCTCTGGTTACAAAGTTACTTAATTAAGGGGCAAGAAAAAAGGAAAAAACAGCATATAGATTAAGTTAAAGAATAAGCTGGGCTTTTTAGCAGGCTAAGCAGATTTTACAATGGCATGATCTAATTGATACAATGAACACATGGGCTGGGCTCAGATACTTTTTTTTATCTGGGGAATATTTGGACATTCCAAGTTGCTCCTGGCCTTTGGAACTTCCCCTGATTAACTCGATGAACTCATTAACTCTGTGAGTCTTTTCTGGCTCTCTAGTTTTGTCTGGTTAACTCTGAATTCCTTTTAGTGGGCTTTACTGGCCCTATTCTCCCTCCATCTGCTTCTATTTTTCTGCCTAATACTTAGGCTAGAATCACAGAAATAAAATTACTAGGTGAGATAATAAGAAATGGTTTAAGAGTCTTGCTTTATATTACCAATTTGATTTAAGGAGAAATACCAGTTTATATATTTTGCCAACATGGAATGGGTGTAGCTACTTCAAGACATGCTCACCAGCTTTGGGTATTATCCTTTAAAAACCTCTTTTGTAAATTGTAAATTCATCTGTCACTTTTAAAGCTGATGTTATGGGAGGACCCTTACACAGGGATCGAGCCCTGGCCTTGGTTACTGTATACTACCCATCAGTCAACCTTTTGAAAGCTTCAAGAGAGAGGCCTTCACTTGACAGATGAGAAAACTAAGGTATCAGCCAATAAAGGAAAAAAGAAAACTTTCTGAGGGTCTTCCAGCTAGGTAATAAACTCCCTGAGTACAGGAACCAAATTTCTCCTGTTCATTGCAGCATCTTGTGGATGCAAAACACGAGCCCCTTTTAAAGAAGGATAATATGAAAACAAAAATGTGTTTTCCCTTCAGCAAGGGAACCAGCTTTTCCATCTGGAAATGCCTTTCTGCCAGGATATTTTACCCTAAGATTAAATTCCCAATAAGACTGCATTTTGCTCACGGCTGGCCTTTCCCACTTCCTGAGATCCTGGCACCTGAGCTGAGGAGCTTGAGGGCTCTCGAATGTTCCTTGGTATTTTGAACACACCCTCAGATTCTTTATGCTTGAGTTAGTGTCAAAGTTTGCGAAATACTGTTTTAGAAGATAATTGCATTAAGTGCTAAAACAATGGTTAGAGTGAGAATTAATGATAGCCCGTAAAGTGCATCTGCTGATGTCAATGAAGTGGTGGTAAGCTTGTCAGGTTTTGCTTTCTTTGGGCCATTGTCTCAGAACTATCAAGAGCAGCATCCCTCCTAGTGTCTGTGATAAGCGATTCTTTATGTTTGCCTTGCAAGCCGCTGGAGCTTGTTGCCCCAGACCTTCTGAGAGCTCTCTGAGCCATAAACACAAATGAAGCTTTTGGTTTTCCTTGTCCCTGACAACCCTTGGGCAGCACCAGCATGTAAGGGACACTCAGTAAAGATTTGTGGAGTAAGCCATGGTTTTGGTGTGGATATCTCTGCTCTTTCAGGTCTCCATGGAATCTTCTGAGAAGCAAGTTTCTTTAGGACAGGCTGTCTGGATTGCAAGTACCTCCTGTCACGTTGGTATAAAGTGGCCACCATAGGGGTAGGTACGGATGGGCTTCGTGGAAGGAAAAGCCAGTCTCTTTTTGAGCCGTGGAGGGATGGGAGCCCTGTCCGTGAGGGCCTGGGTGCTTCATCTGGACCTTCCTCCGATGTGATGAGTGGTCCCCACCAGGGGCAGCTGGATAGTGCCCTGCGTTCTCGTCTCCCCAACCGCCCAGGACCCCTGAAGGACTCTGAGAAGATTAAGGGTGTTAGAGCCAAGATGGCAGCTGACTAGGCAGAGCATCCAGTCCCCACTTGGCTCCTGCTAACACATTGCTGGGCCCAGGGGCCTCTTTCTTTCCTAAGATTATAGGACCATTACAAATAAAACAGACATGTTTTGTCTCTCCCAGCTTTTATTTGCCATGTGACTACTGTGACCACATAAACAGAAATATTATAAACAAAAACATTCACCCACTGTTCTGTTCCCATGCATTATATTCTCCCGGGCTCCTCATTATGTATGAGTACATGGCAAAGATGATTTTCAGATTCTTAAGGGAATTCAGTATTAAATGAATAAATTAAGAGAAATAAGAGACCAGTATAAAAGGCCATCAGTGGAAGGACATTAGTCCCTGTATTATTCATAGTGACCGAAAATGGAAAACAAAGTGACAGGCATCAGTCATGTACTGGTGAGTGAATAGTGACTCACTCATACTATGGAATGTTAAGCAACATCATAAAGCTCTGTCAGATGGCAAGGATTTCCTTAAATAAATGCATCATACAAAGTATGTTAATGTCACTTATGTGAATAAATATATATTACATATTAGTAAAATATATATTATGTATAAGTACATATATTTCCCTCCCCCTGGCTAGCTGGTAGTTAAATATTTACAGTAACAACTGGCTTACATAGTTAAAACTCAAAAACTCAGGTGTCTCAGTTGGGGTTCCAGAAGCCCGTACACAGAAATTCAAGTGCAAGCAGCTTTTTGGGTGGTGTCTTTCAGGAAATACCATGAGGGAGTGGGTGGGTGAGGCAGGGAAGGAAAGGCGACCGTAAGGGACGTGTCACCAGCATGTGGATACGGTTGGCATCTGTAGCTCCACCCTCAGAGGAATAGCAAAGACCTTGCACCTCAGAGTTTTGCCCAAGGGACCAGAGAGCTGGGGTATTGGTCCTCCAATCCCAACAGGCTGAGGGTGCTCTCAGGCAGGGGAGTGGTGTGACCTCCAGTGCTCTAGCTTGCCCTGTGCCCAGACAGAATCGGTGCTGGTGGCCAGAGAGGCCCTCAGGCAAAAGCCTCCTTTGCTGACAGTTGGAATCTGGATGGTAAGGGCCCAGGAGAAGTGGGCATAGCTTTGCGGTTACAGGAGGAAGGTCATGATACGTCCAGGGCCAGGGACCTGGCTTTATGGGGTACCTTAGTGCCTTTGGGGCACCTGCCCATTCAGGGGCAGCTGGAGGGGCTCAGCCCTTGGGCACTGAGGTGCAAGGGAGCTTCCTATCTTTACCTCTCAAAGTCTGTAACATGGACATAATAACAATTTCCCCAGGGGATGTTAGGATTAAGTGAGAACGTTAGTGGCTGTGCCAGCAGCATGCCTGATAGGGCAGGACTTAGCAAACAGAAACCCTTAATGTCCTTCAGGATCTATAAAGACAGATTCTTCTCAGCTCTAGATCTTAGAAGATGTTTGTCTCCCTGGATAGCCAGAAGTGCCTCCTTCTTAGTCAGTGAGTTTCATATTTCATCATGTTTCCCTTTTTGTCATGGCTGCTAGGAAGCCCCAAGCTAGATGTCAGGTATAGCAGCCTCTTTTCTAGAATTACTGCCACCTCCCTTTTGTGAGTAGACACACATTAGGGTGGCCTCTTAATTCATAAAGGTTGGGTCCAAATCTCTTCTTCTGATTTCAGATTCATTTTCCTTGGTCATGGGGTCTGGGTGGGACATGTGTGCCTGCTGGGTTGGTCATATAGGAATCTAGTCACTGGCCACTTGGCCACTTGAGGCTATGTAGAAGTCTTCTGTGGGGTTTTTCAAATTTGAGCTCATTCTCACTGTCCATGAGGCTAGAGGGTGAGTTCAGGGCTGCCTCAGCTATGTCTGTAAGCTTGTTGGAGGTATTTGGCTTGTAAAATGAAGTCAGGAGGCAAGGCAGGGGCAGAGGTGTGTGAGCGTGTGTGTGTGTGTGAGACAGAGGGACAGAGAGAGAAAGAGAGACAACAGTGAATCAGTACACTACCTCTTCCTGAAGCTAAGCAAGTTGGGTTGTCGGTTGCAAATAAAATGTGCTCATCAACATACTCTATTACTAATTCTTGATTTATTTATGTTTGACCCTTACAGGATATATTTAGTTTTGTTTTACATGTGTGTTTTTATTATAAGCTGCCCAAGCCACCTCTTTTAGAAGTGAATGACATAGAAATGGTGTGTGTGTGTGTGTCTGTGTAGCTGCTGCCTGTGTTGCACTGAGAGCTGGGGCTGGGGAACCAGGCCCTGGGTGATGCTGAGCGGCTGGGGGGCTGGCCCAGGTCTCTGGGCCTCCCTGGAACACCAGAGCTACTGCTTCCCCACTCCTCCCTCCCAGGCCAGGGGGGTGGCGCAGTGCTGGGCCTCCAGCCTCAGAACGCAGGCCCCACTGCCAGCTCCCATGCCTGCTCCCCTCACACCCAAACTGTCCTGCCAGCTCCCACATGCCCCACCCCAGCCAGGCCCTCCCCGACTCACCGGCTCATCACCTCAGCCCGCTGGCCTCAGCAGCTCCTCCGAGGCCGCCCTCCTCCTGGTCACTCCGGCCCCCAGCACTGTCCTGGACTCTGTTCTCTGTCTTGGTCTTTGCCTGTAGTTGGATACTTACTCTCCTTTTGAATTCACCCCCTGTGCCCCCATTAGTCAAACTCTAGAGCTAAATGTGGAAGAACTTTTCACCAAACATTTGTTCCTTGCCAAGCACCATGCTGGCCACTTGCCATGAATTATCTAGTTCTCGTAATAATCCAACAAGCAGGAACTGTTATTATGCCTGTTTGATAGGGAACAGGCTTGGAGGGCTGTAGGGACTTGTCCAAAGTCGTATACCTGGTCAGTGGGGAGCCCAGAGTGGAGCCCTGGTCTGACTCCTTGGAGGGCCCTGCTCCTGCCCCAGCCCCATGTGGTGTCTCAGCCTGGGGGACAGGGAGTGGGGGGCTGCATGACGCTGAATCTACTCCCCAACCTCTGACTGGTGGAAACCACTCCTCTCTTTCTACATGCAAGGCTGGAACTGCCCAGGGACCTGTTTGCCTGCTTTTCCTTCTCCTCTGTGCTGCCAGCCCCTGGCTCGGGACTCATGACAGCCATTCTGACTCCCAGGCACTGACTTCCCTGGAGACTCACTGCTGCGCTGGAGTTCCCGCAGCCACGCCCCTGCCTGGGAATGCCCTCTCCCGGCTCCACTGCGCACGGCTCTTCCTTCTTTGAAAGCCTGACTCAAACTCATCCTTTCCAAGAAGACTTCCGTGGACTACCCACCCCACCTGGTGGCTCCTTAGCTCTGGGCTCCCCTCAATCCACAGAGTAGAGAAGGCTGTAGGCTCATTTGCCCTTCCCCATCAGGCTGGATCACCCCAAGGGTAAGGGCTGTGTCTCCCCCATCAGACTAGTTACAGTAAATGAACATGCTAAACACCTGTGATTCGAGAGACACTGTGTAATAAGCTCTGATGGAGGCGGCACAGACCACAGAGGCCGTGGAGAAAGGGGGTCAGAGGTAGTGGGGTGGGATTTCCAGAGAGGAGAGATCTGAGCCAATGCTATCCCTACCCAGGACACAGGCATGGCAGCATCTTCCTCCCTGCTTTTTCCTCTTCTGCCTCCCTGAGCAAATAGGATGTCCTTCCTCACTTTCTTTGCTTGTTTAGCATCTACTCATTGTCAGGGTGCAGCTAAGTTAAGAACTTCTCTAGGATGCTTGTCCATCCTGGAATGGGTGGGATGACTGTCCTTTCTCTGTGTTCCATCTAACCTTCACCCCCTGCCCACCCACTGTCCATCCACCTTCTACTTTTTTCTCTATTTATCCATCTATTAACCTTCCATCCATCCATCCATCCATCCATCCATCCATCCATCCATCCATCCATCCATCCGTCCATCCTTCCATCCTTCCCCACTGCCTTATCATCTTTCCCTTACTCACCTCTCCTTCTCTCTATCCCTTTTCACTGTCTTTCATTGAGCATCTACTTAATGCTGCGCAGTCTGCAGAAATTATATCTCAAATCTGTGTGTTGAACTGAGGCTCAGCTTTTAAGAACAGGAGGGATTTGGGCAGGAAGAGAGGACGGAAGTATAAATTCAGGCGGAGGCTGGGAGATGGGTAGGGTTGTAGGGGTCACTGAGAGGACTAGGCTGGTGGGGGTGGAGCTCAGTTTGCAGCTGATGCCCAGGGTGATTGGCTGGAGAACTTTAGCCTGACTTTGCCTGAGCAGGGAGCTAATGGACAATTAGCTCCATTTGTTGCCCATTTGTTGCTGGCCTTTGGCCACCTAACTGCTTATGTTCCTAGCAACTTGAATGTGATCCTGAATCTTTTCACCCACGTGTTCATACTCTGCTAGCTCACATTCCTGGTTGACAGTTGTTAAATATTTTGCACTTTCGAAGCAGGCTCTGCTGTGCAACTTTCCCTCTCTGGGCCTCAGTTTCCCCATCTGTGAAGTTAAGAGGCTGGTTTAGATGACTCCCAGGGCCCTTTTTGGCTCTGAGTTTTACTGACTCTTGGCAGGAGGTCACCTGTCATTGAAAAATGAAGCTTGTAGCCAGGCAGTGCTGGGATTGAATCCTGGTGGAGCGGCTTCCTTGCTGTGGACCTGGGGAATTTCCTCAAGCTCTGAACCTTCTGCATCTGTAGTATGAGAGCGTCTTTTGCGTCTGCTTCAGCAGCTGGCAGTCTCAGACAAGGCCACGGACACTGAAGCACTTGGCTGGGCCTGTCTGTTGTGTCAACCCAGGCTCTCAAAGGACACTTGGTGTGGATAGGCTGGCCGGCTTGGGAAACCCGCGGGTGGCAAAGCTTTTTAGGGAAAAGGGGACCCAGGGCCTGGAGGAGGTGCTTCAGACTTACGGTTGCCTCCTGGGCCTGCAGTCCTGCCTGCCAGCCTACTCTCTGCCCCCATACCAGTCCTGTCTTTCTGGTGGCTGAGGACGAGGTCCAGGTCAGCTCAGGCCCTAGCCTGTCATTTCTGGCAGGGACAGCCCTCAGCTCTAGAAGACTTTGCCCTCACTAGACAGCAGGGCTGGGACTGGTGGGCAGAGGGGTGGGCAAAGTGAAGGGGCCATGTGGAGGGGAGGGGAGGGCAGGCGGTATAGAATCTTCCCGGAAGGGAGGAGAAACCTGGCCCTGGGAAGACCCTGCGGGTTGGAGACCCCAAGGAGGGCTCCAACCAGTCTTTTGACTATGAGCCTCTCCAGACCTAAGACATGGGGAGGACCCTGACTGCCGCCTCCTTTCCCCAGGGCTTAGGGGGTGTAGGAAAGACTCAAGACATCAGTGATTAAAGAAACACCTTGAATCATTGTGTCTTCAAGGGAAGTGGTATGGGAGTCTTAGGGCACAGAGAGGGTTTGAGGAGGCCCAGCCTGGCTTTGTGGCTGGGCTAGAGAGAAAGAAAGAGTTCTTTCTTGGGCCTGAAGCCTCCATCCCCCTCTTTGTCTCCTAAAAAACTACAGTCCCTCAAGGAGTCCAGGGCAAATGAAGCTCTTGGGCCCAGTGGGCATCAGGAGCTCTTCCTCTTCACTGATGGATGCAAAAAGTAGTGGGTAAAAGCTTAAGGAGAAACAGGATAGTTGCACAGTCCCAAAGTATCTTCCTCAAGGTACTTATTAATTTTAATGGGAAAAATAGTAACATTACAGTGGAGAAACCCAGCAACCACCACCTTAGCCAATGGACAAAGTTAACATCAGCAGCAATAAGACCCATCGACATACGTCTTGTATACCTGAGATGATACCCGGAGAAGGACATAACATCATTTCTGTGGGTTTCTTGCTGAAATACATAACCTATCTGATGATGAGAACATATAAGAAAAGCCCAAACTGAGGCATGTTCTACAAAACACCTGACCAGTACTCTGCAGAAATGTCATGAACAGCAAGGAAAGAGGGAAAAGACTGAGCAGACGAGACAACTGATGGAATGTGGAATCCTGGTCTGGATCCTGCTGCAGAAAAGGACATCAGTGGAAGAGCTGGTAAAATCTGAATGAAGTCTATAATTAATTAATAGTATGGGGTCCATGTTAATTTATTTATTTTGATAATTGCACAATGTTTCTGTGGTATGATCATGTTGGGGAAGCTGGGTGAAGGGTGCATGTGAACCTTGCAATATTTTTGCAATGTTTTTGGAAAGTCTAAAATTATTTCAAAATAATGATTAAAAAAAGAGAGAGCTCTCTTCTAGAGCAGGTGTCTATGTGTGAAGGAGCCAGAGAAATTGGGTGGGGGGCAGTGTGGACAGGAACCCCACAAATTTCATGCCTCCCAGCTGCCCACTCTCCAGAATACTTAAAGTTGAGCTAAAAGCTACACCCAGATTGGCTCCGGCCACATCTTACCACAACTGTCTCTTCAGCAAGTTTTTTAAATTTTTTTAATTTTTAAAATTTTCTTATCATTAATCTCTCCAGCAAGTTTTCACCACTGCCTCAGCAACCCCATATGCTCCTGGTCTGTTACAGTGTAGCAGGTCAAACAGTGTCTCGCTCCAAATTCATGTCCACCTGGAACCTCAGAATGTGACTTATTTGGAAATAGGGTGTTTGTAGATATAATTATGGTAAGAATTGAGATGAGATTGTACTGGATTAGAGTGAGCACTAAATCCAGTGAGTATCCTTTTAAGAGACAGGAAACAGAGTCACACAGACATGAAGGCTAAGTGAAGACGGCAGCAGAGATCGAAGTTCTGCTGCCCCAAACCCGCAAACACAAGGAGCCACCAGAAGCCGGAAAAAAAGCCACCAGAACCCAAAGAAGGGTTCTCCCCTCAAGCCTTCAAAGGGAGTTGTAGCCATACTAACACCTTGATTTTGGACTTCTGGCCTCCTGAACTGTGAGAAAATACATTTCTGTTGTTTTAAACCACCAAGTTTGTAGTCGTTTGTTACAGCAGTCCCAGGAAGTTAATATACGTGGATGGCACTTCTGTTTGTTCGTATCTTCATTTTGAGGCGAATCTTCCCTTTGTTCTCAGGGTGTGGGCTTTGCGGGACAGGGACAATCTCTTCCTTTAGACTGGGCTCTGAAGGCAGGTGCTGGGCTTCCCTTCTCACACTGGGCTGCTCTGAGGTTCCCTCCTTCCTTAAAATCCCATCTCCCGGAGCCCTGCCTGTCCTCAGCACACAATGAGGGCTCTGTGGCGGGGGGTGCCTGGCCCTGCCGTTTCACCTGTTTGGAATGGCATTGGTCGCCCCAAAGACTGGCGCAGGGAGACTTGCCAACTGCAAGAGGAACCGCTCCAGGCTCCTCCTGTACTCCTCGTGCCTGGGGCGGCTGGAGCTAGGTCAGGCAGTGGTGCCCACACAAAGCCTGCCTAGGAGTCCAGAGGTGGGGGGTACTCCAGAACCCATAAGACTCACCCCATCCCATTAACTGCTGCTGCCCCAGAAAACTGCCTGTCTTCAAAATGTCATGAGCACCAGGCTGGGCGACGTGTGCCTAGTTCCACGTCGCTGGGGGGAGGGGGTTGGCCTCAGGATCTGAGCCAGGCCAGGCAGAACAGACTTGTATTTCGTGCGGTGCTTCCATGGGGTCCATCGGGTAGGGAGGGCTGGCAAAGGTCTCTTCGTAAATTGTGTGCAGGAGTCTATATGTCCTTGGTTCCCTACCTTCTTGATCTTTTGGATTCCCTTTGGAGAGAGACAAGGAGGAGCCTGTTTGGGGTTTCACTGAATCAGGTGGCAGGGGGGCGGGGGGCAGGGGGCAGTAGAACTTTTCCTGTGCCCTGTGCTCCAGGGATTTTATCTGTGGTTCCTGCAGTGGAGGGAGACAGGACAGCAGCACAGAGGAAGCTGGAGGTGGGCTCTGCGCCCATTCCTGCTCTCTGGGTCCCTCTGGATGCCGCATTTCCTCTGGGGAGCATAACCCCGCCTTCCCCAAGCCCTGTTCGGCAGCAGACAGCAACTTGCCTTCTAACAAAAGCATCTGTCTCTCCACCAAAATCCCTGGTGCCTCTCACACGGCAGCTGTAGGGCTAGGCGGGGATCGGTGACCATCCTCTGGAGGGCGACTGGGACTGTCTGTCAGGGTGGGTGGGGCGGGGCAGGGCCCTCTTACTCACATCCTCCAGAGATCTTTGCGGGGCAGATTCGGGGAGGCTCAAGTGTCTGTCTCAGCATTTCTGAGCTCCTAAGCCCCAGTGCAGGGTGGTGGCTCTGGGCTTCTGCTTTGGAGGCAGTCAGGGTCGGGGGAGAGGGAGGCTTCCCTTCCCCTCTGGGAGCAGTTGATTCTAGGAAGAGCGTTGGAGCCTCCAGCGGGGGTTGTTGGGGCCTGTCTGGGAGGATGGGACGTGTTAGGCAGCCCCAGACATGACCACATTCCTCCCAACATGCCTGCCAGGGTCCGTGTAGCTGAGGGGCTAGTGGGAGGGAGGTTATGGCTGGAGGGGGTGCTTCTGAAAGTTGTCTGGGAGACATGAGATAGCTAAAGTGTGGATATACAAACCCCCAAGCCAGAGCCAAATAGAACCTGGAAGTATCCCCTGACCCTCAGGGCCTCAGGAGTTGGGGACCCTGGAGTCCACCCCAGGTGACTACCCTTCCCCCACCACTCCAAAAAAAATACCCAATCCTTGGGGCCAGCCCCATAAGCAGCTCAAATAAGATGGCTGAGCCTGTCCCTTTCTCTGGGGCTGCCATGAGGGCCTGAGGAGACACAGGGGGGCTGGAAGCAAAAATGCCCCTTTAGTCCTATTCCAGGGGTGTCGCTCCATCCCTTTTGGGGCCCAGACTAGGCTACAACAATGCAAACTAGACTTTATGCCACACTTGGCTTACAAAGCCTTTTGTACACTGCCACCTCCTCAGGGCTGACTCTGCAGTATGCAGGGCAGAGGGTATGCACTCCCACCTTACAGGTGTGCAAACAGAGGCTCAGACAAGTATCAGGCCCTGGGTCACACAGCACTCAATGTGACTCCATGCTCTTTCCCCATGTCTCTGCCTGTGAACTCACCTGCCCTTGGACACACTGAGCAGCCGCAGCCGCAGGCCTGTCCTGAGTCCCCTGACTGGCTGGGCATGTTTCAGGGATGTGACAGGCTCCTTAGCACAGCCTAGCAGGTCAGACCTAGGAGGACCCCATCACCTTCTTGTCTCTTTCACTGATGGTAGTAAAAGGGGGCATCTCTGTGCTGCCATGACCTTGCCATGCTGGTGTTTCTCTAGTCAGGTGCCAGGTGGAGAGTTGGGCTTCCTCTAAGTGGATGTCAAAGGCCCACCAGGCTAATGGGGAATTAACTGGTCACTGGGTTTATGGGGCAGAGGGCGTTTCTCCTTGCCACTTGGCTGAGCCCAGCGTGTGGGCTCCTGAGGTCCGTGGCTCCCAGGGCCCAGTGGGAAAGTGTAGCCTGCAGGCCTACACCTCCTCATGTGAATCACTCCTGGCAGGACAAGAAACCAAAAACACCCCAAACAATGAGTTTCCAGTAAAATATGACAGACAAGATGAGGCGGAGGAGGGGAGGGCTCTGTCTGGGAGTTGGCGCTGGCCTGTGGGTGATGAAAGCCAAGGGGAATGGAAAATGCCGGGCACGCCCCCTACTCAGGAGTATAAAACACTTGCGTCCTTTTCCAATTTACAGGAGCACCTTTCTCTTCTCTCTGCCGACCCACTCGCTCGCTCGCCTCCCTCCTTGGCACCATGACTACCTGCAGCCGCCAGTTCACCTCCTCCAGCTCCATGAAGGGCTCCTGTGGCATTGGCGGGGGCTCCAGCCGCATGTCCTCTGTCCTGGCTGGAGGGTCCTGCCGGGCCCCCAGCGCCTACGGGGGTCTGTCGGTCTCCTCCCGCTACTCCTCCGGGGGCGCCTGCGGGCTGGGGGCTGGCTATGGTGGCAGCTACAGCAGCAGCAGCTTTGGTGGGGCCCTGAATAGTGGTTTTGGTGGAGGATATGGCGCTGGCCTGAGTGCTAGCCTGGGTGGTGGCCTGGGTGCTGGCTTCGGTGCTGGCTTTGGTGCTGGCTTGGGTGGCGGTGATGGGCTCCTGGTGGGCAGTGAGAAGGTGACCATGCAGAACCTCAACGACCGCCTGGCCTCCTACCTGGACAAGGTGCGTGCCCTGGAGGAGGCCAACGCTGACCTGGAGGTGAAGATTCGCGACTGGTACCAGAGGCAGCGGCCCGCTGAGACCAAGGACTACAGCCCCTACTTCAAGACCATTGAGGATCTGCGAAACAAGGTGTGTGCACCGGGCAGCTGGTGGCACCATTCCAACTGCCTTGCTCTGGGAGCCCCTGGCATCTTTCGGTTCCTAGATAGGATGGCCTCTAATCCCAGATGCCTTCCTTGGGCTCTGAATGTTCCCAGCAGTGCTGGTCCCTGTGAAGACGGTCTCCCTTCTCCTCGTTGCTCATGCTCTTCTGGGCTCCACACCTCAGACCATGGGAGACCAGGGATCCCTGCCCTTATATTTTACAGAGGAGGAAGTTGAAGCTCTGAGGGGTGCTGTGTCCTGCCCAAGGCCACATCACAAATTAATGGCAGAGCTGAGACTAGAACACTTGTGCCCCACCTGCCAGCCCAGGAGGCAGCTACCTGTTCTCTAGCACAGGGGAGGGGCAAGGCTGTAACGGGACCAGGCTCGCCAGTCAAACCGCTCATTAGCTCATTAGTCTGGGTTGTGGCAGCTGCCGCCCATGAGCCCTGGCACCAGCGGCCCCTCCCCACAGCCTGGCAGCTGTGGAAAACCCCTGGAGACATCTGTGGCAGCCCACCTTCCATGCCCTGTATACAAGGGAGCCAGGGGGGCTTGTGCCATGGACCCCAGCGCCCTGCTTCCTGCTCCCACATTACCTGGGAGCCCTGCCTGCTCTAAGCCTACTTCTCTTGGTGTCTGGCTCTGGGTTTGGGAAACTAGGTGATGAGGGAGGAAAGTCCAGTCAATCCAGGGTTCAGTCTGTCTCCATTTCCTTCTGTGTCTTCTTTTTTGATCCCCTGTGTCAGCCGGGTCTCATCTTTTGGGGAAACCCCACCTGTGGTCCCATGCTCTGTGGGCTTGAAAAGGAATGTGTGTCTCTGCAGAGGACTGGCAGGACTGGCTTGGGCAGAGAGAGGAGAATCTCAGAAAGAGGGTCTGAGAATCTTAGGTCATTCTCCTTGTGTGACCCTGAGGCCCTGAGACCCGTGTCAGGTTTTACAGCAAGTCATTTTTGGCAGGACTGAAACTCAAGGGCTCTCCATTCTAAGGCTGGGGCTCTTCCTGCCCATTCCACTGACCACAAGTCAGCAAAGTCCCAGGTCAAAGCTGAACTGCTGGGGGTTATTCTTTAAGCTGTGGTGGTGAAGGCTTGTGGGGAGAAGGGGACCCCCAAGAAGAAGCATGAAGGCCAAGGCCTAATACAGGCAGCACTGAAGTCTGGCTAGTGATGTCCATTTGACCAATGACCCATGCCCTTTGCATCTGCAGATCCTCACAGCCACCGTGGACAATGCTAATGTCCTTCTGCAGATTGACAATGCCCGCCTTGCTGCCGATGACTTCCGCACCAAGTGAGTTTGTAGTGCTGGCCCAGAATGTCCAGTCTCCCCAGGATGGGGCATTTTTGGAGCAGTGTTCCCTACACAGAGCTGATGAATGCCAGGATGGCTGCATGGAAACCCCTTGGGGTGCTTGTAAAATACAAGATTCTTGGCCCCACACTTGGACTTCTGATTCAGTTATTTTTAACAGGGTGATTCTGACCCATGGCCAGGTTTGGGAGCCACTGCTTTAGGGAGAGGCACTCCCCACTTCCCCAGCTGCCCTGAAGGGCAGGAGGTAGTCATATTTGGAAGCCTTGTGTGCTACTGTTTCGCTGAAGCCAGAAGCATCTCCCTACCCTGAATTCTGCAGCATGATCAACTGCCCCCTGAGGAATGTTCAGATCTGAGCCGTCAATGAGTGCTGTGTCCAGCCATGCCATTTTCAAGATGGGTTCCCTAACTCCCCACAGGGTACCAGCCATGGGAAGGAGTTGCAGGGTGAAGAGAGCAAAGCCAGCAGGGTGGCCAGGATGGGTGTCTTATTCCTTTCCTCTTGGGTCATTCCAGGTACGAGACGGAGCTGAACCTGCGCATGAGCGTGGAGGCTGACACCAATGGCCTGCGCAGGGTGCTGGATGAGCTGACCCTGGCCAGAGCCGACCTGGAGATGCAGATTGAGAGCCTCAAGGAGGAGCTGGCCTACCTGAGGAAGAACCACGAGGAGGTGAGAGCTGAGTGGAAAAGCCGGCTCGGAAGGTTAGCCGGAGGGAAGAGAGAGTGTTGAGATGCTGGGGGGCAATGCGCAGGCCAAGAACACCCTGACTAGGGAACCCCAGTGGGCTGCCTCAGTGAGGCAGCTGACTGTGGGCTGTTTTTCTGTTGTCCAGGAGATGAACGCCCTAAGAGGCCAGGTGGGTGGAGATATCAATGTGGAGATGGATGCCGCCCCTGGAGTGGACCTGAGCCGCATCCTGAACGAGATGCGCGACCAGTACGAGAAGATAGCGGAAAAGAACCGCAAGGATGCCGAGGAATGGTTCTTCACCAAGGTGGGTATTGTTCAGGGTGAAAGGGACCCAGAACAATGGCCTCCTGGGAACTTCTGGTATGAACGATGTTTTCTTTTCTGCAGACAGAGGAGCTGAACCGTGAGGTGGCCACCAACAGCGAGCTGGTGCAGAGCGGCAAGAGTGAGATCTCTGAGCTCCGGCGCACCATGCAGAACCTGGAGATTGAGTTGCAGTCCCAGCTTAGCATGGTAGGGGCACTGCCAGGCCTGGGGTGGACCAGGGCTCTGAGGGAGTGACTACCTTCACTGATCTCCAATCTTCTTTCCCTCCTTCACAGAAAGCATCCCTGGAGAATAGCCTGGAGGAGACCAAAGGCCGCTACTGCATGCAGTTGGCCCAGATCCAGGATCTGATCAGCAATGTGGAGGAGCAGCTGGCCCAGCTGCGCTGCGAGATGGAGCAGCAGAACCAGGAATACAAGATCCTGCTGGACGTGAAGACGCGGCTGGAGCAGGAGATCGCCACCTACCGCCGCCTGCTGGAGGGGGAGGACGCCCAGTGAGTACCCTGCCCACCCTTCCAGTCCATCCCCCGCTATTCACTCACTGCCTTCCTGTGTCTAAGCATCTTGCCCTTTCTGTCTTCACAGCCTCTCCTCCTCCCAGTTCTCCTCTGGCTCTCAGTCATCCAGAGATGGTAAGACCTTCCTCCTCGTCAAGCCTGGACCCAGGACCACTCCTTGTCTTCCAACAGGTCTAGGGAGTTGGACAGGGGCTTAACCCAGAGCCTTCCCTTCTTAGGGCTAGGAACTGGTGACCCCCACTTTTTACTTCTGCCAACCAGTGTTTGTGGCAGCCCCATGGCTCAGGTGGTCAGCACCATGGACAGGACCCCCCCATGGCTCTTCCTGCCAAGATGAGTCCATTTGGGTCAGTCTGGAACTGAACCATCTGGTCTGAGCCCTTGGGAGCCACCTAAGAACTCTGAGGACATGGAGTGTGCCTCTGACCAGGGAGCCTTAGCATAAAAGAAAGGTGCTGATGGTAACAGTCCTGGGGCAAGAGCAGTGAGAGGAGTGATAATCAGTGGAGAGGGCAGCACAGAGAGGGTCCATCTACGTCCTCTCAACTCCTTGGCCTCCCCACTCCTGATTTCTCCATTGCCTGTCCTCCACTGGTAACGTCCTCTTTCCCCTCTTCCCCAGTGACCTCCACCACTCGCCAGATCCGCACCAAGGTCATGGATGTGCATGATGGCAAGGTGGTGTCCACCCACGAGCAGGTCCTTCGCACCAAGAACTAAGGCGGCTCAACATTGCTCAGGCTTAGGAGGCCCCCAGTGTGGACACAGGTCTCCCTGGGGGATCCTCTCTCCTGCCCCACAAGTACACCATACCTGAATCCTGCCTCACCCTTGCTGTCTCCTGGCAATCAATAAAGCTTCATTATCTGAGTTGCACAACTCCCGCCTCTGCCTGGTCATTGTCAGGAGTGGAGGTGGTAAGAAGCATCTCTTTGGAGCTCATAGACCTGGCTGTGCCCTCTGGGACTGGGAGAAAGGGCCTGGGGGTGGACTGGGCTCAGGTTCCGGGATGCCTTTCATCATCTCTAAAGACACAGATAGATGTGTGTACAAGGTCATTTGTGGTGTCTCCTAGGGCATGGGGGAACATTCATTCAGTCACTCACTCATTCATTTACTCATTTATTCATTAGTTTGTTCATTCATTCATCAGGTATATTGAGTGCTTTTTGTGTGCCAGGCACTGTGCTAGGTTAAGATTCTTAATGTTTTTGTCATCAGGGATTTCAATGAGAATACATCTAAAGCTAAAGATCTTTTCTTCCCAACCCCCAATAAGCACACACGCATTTGCACTTGATTCATGAAGTTCATGGATCCCCCAAAGCTCATCAAGGGAGGTCCACAAGCCCAGTAAGAACTCACGCTTTACTGAGAGCTTTGTCTCCTTTCACCCTACCTGCTCTTGCCTCTAGGGCTGGGTCTGAATGTGCCTGCTCTCAGTTGACATGGGTCAAGCAGATTACCCTCTCCAAGCCTCAGTTTCCACATCTGTAAAGTGGGCATACTGACAGTATCTACCTTGTGGGCTTGTTGCAAGGATTTTCTGTAAGAATGCATGTAAGGTGACTAGCACAGTGCCTGGAACAGTGTAGGCTCAGAGCACAGCTGTGTGAACGCTACTGGTGAGCTACGTCTAGTGCGTGGTGACTCTCCACCTATGACAAGGGCATTTTTTGAGGCTTTGGGAACAGACTGGTTTCTAGCCCTGGCTCTGTTCTGTATTAGTTCCTGTGACCATGGACCTCGAGGTGAGTGGGTAGAGTTTTGGAGGTATGAGGGACATCTCAGGGAGGAGGAAGGTTTGAAGAAGCTACCTTGGAGACTGGGAAGGGATGGTTTTGTGGACCTAAAAGTGGTAGGACCCTGGAGGGGAGGGGTGGCATGATAACCCTAGGGGTGCTGGACTCTAGGGACCAGTGTTTCCAGCTGGGCAATGAACTCAAGTGTGGCCTGGTATCTGGGGAGTGGTCCACATTCAGGGGGCCACATGGGACTGGACAGGGAGCAAAACAGCAGTAGTCACCAGTGAGGACTGAAGTCTAGAACGTTCTGGACTACAGAAGAATACCCAGATAGCATTGTCTTGGAGGTGGTGGACAGGGACTGTGGGTGTAGTCAGAGTAGAGTGAAGGCCTCCAGAAAAAGCAAGGATATTTACAGTCAGAGCAATGTAACTACATGCAAGAAAACCCCCTACCAAAACTCTGTGCTAAACATTAAGCTCTAGAGTCATTCTTCAGTGAGATCAGTTAATGTTCCCCAGATAAAGAAGAGTAGCACATGTTTTTATTATGCTAATCATTTGTAACAATATGTAAGATTCACTTTAGCATGGTAAAAGGCCCAGGCCTATGTGCTGTCTTTCCTCCTTCAGACCTGATGAGGTGATTTGCAATCTGGGCAATTAATAATGGCAAGCAAACCCAGCCATACACAGCACAGTAAAAGGCAGGAAGGATTCCATCTTAAAAAGATTGCATTTAATACCCAGAAGTTAAGAAGTAAGATTCTTAACTTACTCTTTAGCAAACAGACAATAGCTCAGCCCACCTTGGGGACTGGGCAGGTAGTCTTTTTTGATATGCTCCCAGACCAAGATGCCAGTATCTCAGGGAGAAATCAGAGCAGTAAATTTCTTGTGTTAAGTTAATTTTAAATATTCAGGGACCACCTAACAAGTCCACACCCCTAAGCCCTTTATCACATTCCCAAGTGCCTATAAAACCCCTAGACAACGCACAGCTACAGGCTTTCTTGTGCCCTCCTGGCACCAGCCAGGAGCTCTTTCCTCTCACTTTATCTCTAAATAAAAGCCTCTCCCTGGCTCTCCTACCTTGAGTGTTTGCTAAGTTCATTCTTTGACTCTGCAAACAAGAACCCCGGCATCAGTGTTAGATTAGAGTTTCCACCCCCAAAGGAGTTCTGCTTTAGAGGAATATAGCAGTGTGAGATTTCTTAGACTTGGGTGTGGTGGGGCAAGCTTCCCCTCCTCTTGAGTGGCTACTGTTAATGTTTGCAGGGAACCCACGGAAAGTGGGCTTGCTTGATGGTGAAGATGGCAGCTGGAGGTCACCTGGCTAAAAGCAGGAGCAGAAGTGGGTTGGGGGGAAATCAGCAGCAGGCTTTGAGGTGGTCCTACCCTGCATGCCTGGGCCCCAGAGGGAAAGAGCCGACAGGGCAGCTGTTCCAGAATCCCACATGGAGTCCACTCCCCTCTGGGGTCCCCCCGCCAACTTACCCCACTGGGAAGACTGGAGCCAACGCATCGCGTCCTGCTGCCGACCAGGGGCTGGAACCACAAGAACCCAGCTAAAGATTTGTGCCAGGCCCCTGATACTGGCAAGACTGCTTCCCCCACTGCCAGCCCAGATCTAAACGACAGGCAACCAGGAAAGTGACTCCATAGCACAGTCTAGTGGAAGCAGGAGGAGTTACCGCTCAGAGGCTGGGGGTGGGCCGTAGGCACATCACATGGCTTGGCCTCCCTCCCAACTGGCGACCTCTCTCGTCCTCTCA
Organism: Manis javanica; assembly: GCF_040802235.1. Lineage (NCBI taxonomy): Eukaryota > Metazoa > Chordata > Mammalia > Pholidota > Manidae > Manis > Manis javanica. Next base: position 160,741,859 of record NC_133159.1, on the reverse strand, counting down.
GAATGCTGCCAGGGAGAGGTGTCCTCCGACCCCTCGTTCTGGGACAGCGGCCTGCTCTAGTTCAAACTGACTAAAAGTGGCCGAGAGCCCAGCCTGCGGCTCAGGCCCTCGGTTTCTGATCAGGCTTGTGACTCATTGTTGTTTTGCTCTCTCTCAGGGATGGGATGAAACTGAAAGTCCCACAGAACCAGCATGTGTAGTTTTTCCTTGCCGACTCCAAGGTTTTTGCTTTATGGGATGGGTCGGCCTTGAAATTCTGGGTCCCCGTTAGTTCTGGGGGCTCTTTTTATTGTGAAAGGACCTCAGTTGTGTCCAGGGATCTTTACAGGCTAAACGTGGCATATCTCCCCAAGGTTACCTGACCAGGTGAATGGCTCTTTCCCAAGGCCACAGATGACCTGGTATGGGTAGTGTAGCTAACCAGCCCTACAGGCTGGTGTCGGAGGAGAAAGGCTCAGGAGGCCTGAAGTCCAGGAGGCTGGGGGTCCCAGTGCCCTGGCCTGGCTCACCTCACTGAGCTTGGGTGCTGCTGCAAAGGGGACAAAAGGATGCCAGGGGTTCCCCGGTGATGGCCTGGCCTCAGGCAGACACAGGACCCGTACCAGCAACTCTTCCTTTGCCCTTTGCTGGGCCAGCGCTTAGCTGATGTGGCTTCCCTGTGTGGCACCATCAGCTGCAGGGCCAGACCTGGGAAAGGAAGCCTCTTTCCAGTGAGGAACTCTGATGAATTTGGGGTGACTTGGCTTGGGAGAAAGGGTGAAAAGAGACACAGAGACATAAAAACAAAAAGGTACATAGAGGAGTCAGAGACAGAGAAAGACAAGGCAGGGAAGGCCTTGGGCTAGCACTGTTCATTCACTCACTCGCTCATTCATTCGCCCATATGTATTTATTGAAGCTTACTGTTCTTGGTGTGGGGAACATGGGGGGAATTGAGTCAGACTGAACAAGGAAAGAGACAAGGTGAGCAGGAAGGCAGAAAGGAACTCAGGAAGCACAGAGGGAGCCCTGAACCTGTTGCCCATTTCGTTCCCTCTCCTGCAGGACGATCCCCACTTCACCTCCTGCTTGTTTAGCTCTGTGACTGTGGCCCAAGATGCTCACCCTCTCCAAGCTTCAATTTTCTCAGTTGTACAATGATCTAAAAATTAGTACCTACCTCATAAAAGGATATAAGATTAAATATGACGGGGCAGGCAAAGCAACGGGGATCTTGCCTGGAGCCCTGGAGGGTCCTTGAGGGAAGAAACTGTGTTCCTCCAACTTTTGTGCACCCTCTCCTCAGCCCCACTTAGCACAGGTCCACTTAGTGGGGGCTCTGCAGACAGAGGGAGTGATAGTAAAAAGGCTGAGAACTCAAGTCATCCATACAGTCCAAGGGGAAGTCAGGGGACATGCACAGTGACAATGACATCAGGAAGATGTTCCACTGTGTGCCGGACCCATAGCAGCTTTACCACGTTAGCTGTTTTAAGCCTCACAACAACCTTGGGGGGTAATAACTGTTTTTCACCACCAACGTGCTTTGCTTGACCCAGCCTGCTGCCCATTAGCCACTGCCCTTACAGTCACATTCCCACCTCATTTGCACATGCCGTCTGTTCCTCCTCCAGGACGCTCCTCTCCTAGCTCACTCGTACTCACCTTCACTCAAGGGTTTCTTTCTCAGGGACACCCTCCCTGATCTCTCAGGCCACGCCATACCCTCATCATGTGCTCCCAGTTTTCTCAGCATCAGCACTCACCCCGTGTATTCTTTTTTTTTTTTTTTTGAGAGGGCATCTCTCATATTTATTGATCAAATGGTTGTTAACAACAATAAAATTCTGTATAGGGGACTCAATGCACAATCATTAATCAACCCCAAGCCTAATTCTTAACAGTCTCCAATCTTCTGAAGCATAACGAACAAGTTCTTACATGGTGAACAAATTTTTACACAGTGAATAAGTTCTTACATGGTGAACAGTGCAAGGGCAGTCATCACAGAAACTTTCGGTTTTAATCACGCATTATGAACTATAAACAATCAGGTCAAATATGAATATTCGTTTGATTTGTATACTTGATTTATATGTGAATCCCACATTTCTCCCTTATTATTATTATTATTATTATTATTATTATTATTTTTAAATAAAATGCTGAAGTGGTAGGTAGATGCAAGATAAAGGTAGAAAACATAGTTTAGTGCTGTAAGAGGGCAAATGTAGATGATCAGGTGTGTGTCTATAGACTAAGTATTAATCCAAGCTAGACAAGGGCAACAAAACATCCACAGATGCAGAAGATTTCTCTCAAAACAGTGGGGGTGAGGTTCTAAGCCTCACCTCACCCCACATATTCTTGATGGTCTGTTTTATCCCGTAACAGTCCAAGATGGTAGGGGCTCTGTCTGGTTCACTCATCACTTTATCCCCAGCACTCAGTGCAAGGCCTGGCACACAGTAGGTGCCCAATAAAGGATGAATCCAAACTTGCAGTGAGGAAATTGAGGTGCAGGAAAGGGAAGCAGTTTTCCTCCCCAAAACGAATGAACCTGGCTTTAGACTCAGACCTGTCTGGCTCCTAAGCCAGTGCCCCGAACCTCTCTGCACGTTCCACCTTGCAGACACGGGCTGGGGTATCAGACTTAGGGAGAGGACTCCTCTGAGGGCCCACACTGCCCCCAACCCTGGCGCATGCCCCTTGGGCTGGTGGGGTCTGGCTAGGTGGGGTGGTGGCAGATGCCTAGTGTGTGAGGAAAGAATCAGTGTTGACAGGAGCAGGCGCCTCTGCCCCAAGCCAATGGGCATTTCCTGCCCACATCACTAATGGCGGGGCAGGCCTGCGCCACACCTGTCCTCCCTCCGCAAGCTGCCACAGGATGACTCAGGGCGCTCCCCGGGGCTCAGTGAGACAGCAAGTTGAGGGGTGTGAGCAGCTGGTTACAGGCAAGCAGCAGGGCTCTCATGGCCTGAGGAAGGCTGTCCTTGTCCTCTCACCCGAGTCCCCAAGCCCCCTGCCCTTTGGGGACACCTCATAGGTGGCACTGCTTGGTTCCGCCTCTGTTAGTCGGCCTGAGCCCTCACAGCCCAGTCCCTAAGGCCAGGGCCAGCACGGAGGATGCTGGCACCATGGGTGCGGTGGGGCTGCGGAGAGCAGCTCTGCTTCCGCCCGGGTCTCAGGGGCCAGGGCGTCCTGAGCTGCATGCTCCGTTCCCTGCTCAGGCTTTGGAGGTTCCCCACAGGGAGTGTTAGGGATGGGGCTCTGAGGGCAGCCTCTGAGCCCTGAGAGGGTAGGAAAGTGAGCCATGTCATCTGGCCGAGAAGAAACTGCTCACTCAGGCCAGGGCTCTGTCAGCTTCCGTCTTCCCTGAGCCCATCTTGCCCAGTCTGGGCCCCTGGGCCAGCCAGACAGCTCACAGAGGGAAAGGATGGTGCCCTGGGGACTGCAGTAAGACCTCAGATTCGGGGTGCGGGGGTTGTCCACCATAGCAAGCTCCTCGTCGTATTGGAAGGAGGGCCAGATGTGGAGAGGACTGACAGATGTGGGGAGCAGGGCATTCATGGGGAGTAGTTGGGCATTCATCCAGAGACCCCTCCAGACAAGGCCTCATGAATACACTGTCTTTATGGCTCTGGCAACTGTCCTTGAAAATGCTTCTCGTGAGAACTGAGGCCAAGGCCCCAGGGTGGGGAGGAGGTCTGGGAGGCAGCCCCCTGTCTCTCCACACCGCTGCTTCCTGAGCCCCAGGGGAAAATGCCTGATGGCAAGAGCAGCAAGTACAGGAGCCAATGTGCCCGGACAGCCCGGATGTAGGAGAAAGGCCTGGGCCTTCTTTGCATTTACAGGAGGGAGGGAGGCTGGCGGTGAGCAAGGTTCCCTCAGTGCAGGTAGAGAATTGGCCAGATAAGTCCAAAGTTCAGATCTGACAGTTGATGTGGAGTACACGAACCGTCAAGTCCTTGCCTCACTGGCCCCTGGGATACGAGCGTCCTTACCAGCAGCTCAGCCTTCCTGAGCAGCTGTCGTGGACTTCCGACGCCTGCAGCCTGCTCTCTGGAGCTGAGTGAGGGCAGGCCCAGAGGGTGGAAAGTTGAGAAGGTAATGGGAAGCAGGGATTGGAGAGCTTGGGACCAGGGCTAGAAATGGGCCATCTCTCACAAGAGCCAGCTAGGCAGGCGTGTCCCAGATGGGACTTTCTGGTCAGGCAGGCAGGTCTCAACTGCCCTACACAGTCAGGCCTGCTCTTTAGGGTCCTCTGACATAAATGCATTTGCAAAGAATGCACATGCTAGCTCTCCCCTGGCCTGCTCACCCTGGCTCTGCCACCTCTCCTGCATCCAGCTGGGGTACTTGGGACCTGGGGTTTACATTCCAGAGTGGCAGCATCAGCATGGGGGAGTGGGAGTGGGGGAGGTAGAAAGGGTAGGGCCTTCCAGGTGTCCAGTCGCATTGCACACAGATGCGCAGCTCAGCAACGGAGCTTTGTGGGAGCCTGGGAAAGGTTTACAACCAACGCACTGACCACCAACTTGGTGCAAAAGTTTCCCTTGTGTTAGGCAGTCACAAAATACCATCAGTATTTTTTGTGTGACCTGTTTAATTTTTTATGTCACATATTTTGTACTACCCATTTAACTATTCAACACATTTTGGTATACCAGCTTACTTTTCTTTTCAACAAATACATATTTATGAAGGAAATCCTACATTACTACTAAAAAATCGAAAAATCAGAATCACTTGCAGGAAATAGAAGGAAATGTCAAATGATAAATACTTAGCTTTTAACTAGATAACTTTTGCTTCCTAAAGGTTCTCAGCCCAAAGCTGGCTTTGGTTTTGTTAAACAGGGTAATGGCAAGCGTAGAGTGTATTGAAGAGGCCATCATGTCCAACCGAGATTTTCTCCTTGACTGATCAGAAGATTGAAAAATAGTAAAAGGAACTACTTTTCTCACCAAGTGACTCAATATTGTGTAACAGTCTCCGTGCATTGTCTAAAAGCATCTCATGAAACACTGGTCCTTTATGAAGCCTAAGCATCTTTTAGCTTCAGCCCAGATGTCATTACCTCTTCCAGAGGTCATTGTTGACCAATCTGGCCTCTTTCTTCTCATTGTTAGCTCTCTTTTGGCTCTTAGCATCTCCTGCTGCAATGACCAGTTACCTTTCCTTCATCCCATGTGTGTTGGGAACCTGGACCAGACACAATGCTTGGCATGGGGGCCAGCACAAGATGAGCAAGGACAGGTGTAAGAAGCTCTACTGTTGGAAGACACAGTTGGGGGAGCACATAGGTAGAGTGTGGAAACCCGGACCAGAGCAAAGGCTTCAGGGAAAAAGGGAGCACACACTTGGGTCTCCAGAGTTGAGCAGGAGTTTTTTGGGTAGAATAGATGGAGAGGAACATTTCACTTGGAGGGAACTGGAGGCACTGAGCATTAGCTGAGGCATGAAGGGCATTTGGGAGCATTGCATGATTTGGTTAGGAGGTCTGGGGAGTGGCAGAAGATGGGGCCAGAATAGAAAGATCAGGAAAGGCCTTGAGTGCCAAGGATGTGGACCTTGTCTTGGGAAGGGAAGTCAGTGGATTGACGTGGTCAGACATGGGTTGGAAAGACCACTGTGGCTTCTGTGTGGAGGAGGATTCGGGGGGACCAAGAGAGGCAGGGAGAGCAGCTTGGAGCTGATGGCAAAGGTCCAGGTGAGGCAGAGAGACTCTGGGGGTTGAATGGCCAGAGGCAGCCTAACATTTTTGGAGCTTTTCCCATGAGTCTCTTTCTAGGAGGTGGGCGGACTATAAATGTCTTCATTTTACAGAGGAGAGAACAGAGGCGCAGAATAGTTTAGTAAATTAGAGTCACCTAGCTAGTGAGTGGGGAGTGGGGACTGAGCCTGGGGCAGAGTCCACCGCCTTCTTTTCCACTCTCTTCTGGCCCTGGTCACCAGAATACACTTGTGACTCTCTGCCAGGAGCAAGGGGCTTGTAAAATTCCAGGAGGGCAGACTAAGCCACACACCTCTCTCTCTTCCAGGGCTCAGTGTGGGTTAGGTACTAGGCCAAGGTCAGTACCCCCTGCTGAGCCCTGCCGAAGGACCAGTGCAGTCAACCCACTTGCCTTCCCGTTTGAAGGTCAGTGGGCATTAGCACCACTGTATTCAGGCGACTTTCTCCCTGAGGCCATCCTGTGACTTCTGCTTGCTGTTGCCGAGTGCTGGCGGGCACATTTGCCTTGTAACCATCTCAGTCTTTCTTCCGTGCCACTTGCCTCCTCCATCAGGCTGGGGGATCTGAGTGCAAGAACTGAGCTCTGCATTGCACTGGAGCTTCACAAGGCAGGGGCTGGGCTTCCTGTCCGTGCTGGCAGCTCTCCGTGGGCAGCGGCTGCATCTCCCCCTTCCTCTACAATAACCCCTCAGTGCTCCAGCTCCAGCTCACCCCCAGAGGGCACAGGGCGGGAGCAGCAAGGGGTGCGGATGGTGATGATGACCAGTGAGGGAGGTGACTCCCCTCCTGGGAGTTTCCATCCCAGAAGGGCTAAGTCTCAGACCTGCTATTGGGCCAGCCAGAGACCGAAATCCCGGATCTAGGTCACCCCCTTAGCAGCTGAGCTGATTTATGTGCCCCTGACAGCATAATATCATTAAATTACCCCACACAATGAAGAGAGGCTGGGCACCCTCCAGGCAGTCACCAGAGGACGCTGAGCCTGGGGCCTCCCTGCCGCCTCCCGTGTCCCAGACCTCTCGTGAATCTGTGGGGGAAGGCGGGGGCGGACAGACACACCCAGGTACGCCACCTTCAGACGGGGGTATAAGTAGGCAGCTGGGAACAGCTCTCTACCCTGAACTCCACAGCCAACAGCCCTCATACGGAGGTTTCCTATCCTACGAGCTGTGGGCAGTGCCATGAGTGGCAGACAGTCCTCATCATCTTTGTGGCACCAGAGCAGCAGCTGCGGGGGTGGCAGGGGCATGAGGTCCTCATTCAGCCGCTTCAGCTCCTCAGGGGCTGGTGGAGGAGGGGGCCACTTCAGCTCGTCTAGTGGCTATGATGGGGGAGCCCTGGGGCCTGTGGGAAGGGAGGAGGCAGTAGTTTGGGCTTCAGCTATGGCGGAGGGCATGGGGGTGGCTTTGGTGCAGGTTCCCTGGGCTCCAGCTGCAATGCCGGAGGAGGCTTTGGGGGGCCTGGGGACTTTGGGGGGGCCTTTGGTGGTGATGCTGGAGGCGGCGGTGGTGGCATTCTGATGACGGATGAGAAGACCATCATGCAGAGCCTCAATTCCCGGCTGGCTTCCTACTTGGCGAAGGTGCAGGTCCTGGAGGAGGCCAATATCAGCCTGGAGAGTAAGATCCAGGAGTGGTATGACAGGCAGGGGCCCAGGACCTTCCGCCAGGATTACTTCTCTTATTACGACGACGCTACTGAGTATCTCAAGGAACAGGTGGGTGGGCAAACTCCGATCTCCATCTCTTGGTCTCTGTCTCTGTCTCTCTCCCTTTTACACACACACATACTTACATGCTTTATGCCAAAAAGATAAGATGCTACACACTTAGCTTAGACAACAGCCAGGGAATCCATCTTTTAGAAACTTTAAACTTTCATTAGAAACAAAGTTGGGTTTGGTTCCTGATGGCCCCAGGGCTGGGATCTTGGCCTGTGCTCTGGACTTTCATCTCCATGTCCCCGACATTTGGAGTCCAGGCAGAGCAGGGAAAAGGCCCGGATTCACACAGGTGATTCTGGGACTGGATGTGGGAGCCTCCTGTGGCCTGGTCCCCAGTTGGGAACACAGAGCAGGGCGGTGGGTGCACAGTGATGGGGGCACTACCCTGAGAGCCAGCAGCCTGGCCCTGGGTCTGCTTGCTATGCAGCCTTGGGAGACCCGATGCCCTCTGATGCCTTATCCATTTCATGCAGACAATAGGCAGACCAGTTTTTAAGTCCCTGCTGGTTTGAAACTTCTATAATCTTATGGGGAAAAAAAAGGAGGTAAGAGGGCAGTTGCCAAAACCAGCTGGGTCATATGGCTCAAGAGAGGGGAGTGTCTGTGCCTGTCTCTCCTCTCACTCTCTAAGAGTTCAGAGATTTCTAGTTTGGAAAACTTGGAAATCCTATCCATCCCTTCCTACTTCTCTGGGTCCCTATAGGGGTCTGTCTTGATCTTTCATTTTGTTGAATCCGGATACACATGCTAGCTGTTCAAGTGATGGAGAGGACCTAGAACTCTCGGGATGGAAGTAATGTACCTACTCATCCATCCATCCATCCATCCATCCATCCATGCAGATGTCCATCTACTAATTTATCCATATGTCCATCCACTCAATTTTGTGAATGACTCCTCTCAGTGTAGTGCTGGGCAGACACAGTGATGAACCATACTTGGTCTCTGTCCTTGAGGAACTAACTCAGTGTACTAAGTCTAACTAACTCAGTGTTCCCACCTCATCTCTCTGCCTTTACACCTTCTGGTGAACAGCCTCTGGGTATCCTGTTTCTTCTATCGCAAACCTCTTCTACTTATTTTTTTCATGTGCAGTCTTAGCTTTTCTTAAGGGACCAATCAATTGCCTGAAGTCTTGGCAATTCTTGGCAATTGCCTCCTTCGTGAAGTCTTTCTTGATTTCCCATAGCCATAAGTCACCTCTCCTTTCCTTGAACTTTCCCTGGATACTTTGGATATTGTAGTCAACTGTGGGCTCCTTGAGGAGCAGTATCTCATTGATCTATAAACTCTACAGTGTCATTTGTAGTAGATCTTCAAATATTTGTTGCATGAATGCATAAATGAAGGCCACACGGAACATCTTTGCTGAAAACTGTGAGGGGTCTGTGCCGTGAACCAGCTGATGAAAGCGCCTTCTATCTCTTAAGTATCTTCTTGTATGAGTCCTCATCTCCTGTGGCTTTGCCTGGCCTCTTGTGCTCCCAGCAGAGGATCACAATGGGGGAGCATGGGTTAGATGCCATATCCTCCATTTATTTTTAGATTGTGAACTTCACAGTGGACAACAGTAAGATATTCTTGAATCTTGACAATGCTCGCATGGCACTGGATGACTCCAGGATGAAGTGAGTCCTGCTCCCACCCCCTCTCCTGTCATATGTCCTTCCTCCTCCCCCTAGAGCTCTGGAGGTCCTCTAGGGACTGGTGCCCTCTTGTTTATTCCCTACCCATGGCTGGTCTGCAGGTTTGAGATGGAGCAGAGCCAGCGACAAGCAGTGGATGCAGACACCAATGGCTTGCGAAGGGTGCTGGATGAACTGACCATGCAAAACTCTGACCTGAAGATGCAGTATGAAACACTGCAGGAGGAACTGATAACTCTCAAGAAGAATCATGAGGATGTATGGTCCTGGCTACTTACAACTTATTGGGGATATGGAGTAACAGAAATTCAGAGATAGCGAGGGTGGGGGGAACAGGAGGAGGTTGGAGGTGTGGCTGTGGAGCATGGCCTGGGAGCCACCCTTTCCCTTACTCTTTAGGACACTCTCAGCAGTCCTTAGCACTGCATATGGTGGTGGCTGGGCTTTGGCTTCACAACTGTGCCTTCTTTTTGTACCATGAGGGGAGTAGAGAGAGAGGGCTAAAAAGTAGTGGAGAGGATCCCACCTCCCTGACTTCATATCCATTCTTCTCTGGCAGGAGATGAGCCAGTTGACTGGGCAGAACTATGGGGACGTCAGTGTGGAGATGAATGCTACTCCTGGCAAAGATCTCACCAAGATCCTTAATGACATGCGCCAGGAGTATGAACAGCTCAGTGCTAAGAACCATAAGGACATTGAGCAGCAATATGAGACTCAGGTGAGCGCAGTGGGCTGCCCATTTAACCTTCTTTCCCCCCATTCTTGGAGCCCTCCATTCCTTCACCCCACCCCTCTATTCTCCCACCTCTCCATTTCAGTCCAGCTGTCATTCATCATCCTCTAATTCACTCATACCTACAAACATAATTATTGAGTGGCTTCTCAGTGACAGGTTCTATGTGAAGTCATGATGTCTCAGAGATGAGCCAAAATAGGTGACTTCCCTTGAGAATCTCAGTTTATTACATGTCTGGACGAAGGCAGAGCATCAACAGTTTACATAAAGCTCTGTGCTACCTAGACTCTAGCAGAGGTACACAGTCTGCTTCTTACTACACCGAGCTCCTTGATGATTCTCTTTCTCCTGGATCTCCAGCTCCTAGTATAGAGCCTGGTACAAGAGGACATGGTTCTGTGGTGGGTGTGTGTGTTTAGGAGGCAGTTTTAAGTAAGGTCGAAAAGGTGGTTTAGGGGCAAACTGTGAAGACTATTGAAGTCTTGCTGTCTCAGAAATGTTAAGTTGAGAAGACTGGACTGGAGAGACCCAGAACTTGGGGTTCTCAGCTTTGGTTCAGTCTTGGCCCTGGAGGTAAAGGTCCTGGTAAGTGGGGCAGAACCTTGCTCACAGCAACCTCTGGCCCAGCCTGTCCTCACTGAGCTTCTGGGTTTGCAGATGAACCAGTTTGAGCAGGAGGTGATGATTAGTGGCCGGGAGATGGAGTCCAACAACAAAGAGGTGATCCAGTTCAGGCACAAAGTCCAGGAGTTGGAGGTTGAGCTTCAGTCTCAGCTCAGCAAAGTTGGTAGTCTTGCTTTAGACCCTTTGCCAAGGTGGGACACACGAGGTTTTCCAGGATCCTCAGGTGAGGAAGGCGAGGGGATATGATGTAGTATTCCTCTTAGAGTCTCTTCCTGCCCGCTAGAAATCCGCCCTGGAGAAGTCCTTGGAAGATACCAAGAACAGCTACTGTGGCCAGCTGCAGCAGATCCAGGGGCAGATCGGTAGCCTAGAGGCCCAGGTCATTGAGATCCGGGCAGAGATCGAGTGCCAGAATCAAGAATACAGCCTTCTTCTTAGCATCAAGACACGGCTGGAGCAGGAAATTAAGACCTACCGCAATCTCCTTGAGGGTGGCCAAGATGACCTGTAGGTGTCCCAGGACTCTCTGGAATCCTAAATTCCTAGGACCTTGACACTCCCTCATTACCTCTGGATAGAGGCAGCTGGGACAGTTCTTGTACACAAGAGTCTCGTGGGTCGAGGACTTTTCCATCCTGTGGGGGAACCTCAGCATGTTTGGGTTTTGGAAAAGGAGGACAGTAACAGTGAAAGAAGGGACAACTCCCTGCTTTGGGGAGAGGAAGGCTTTCTCCTCCCAGCTGTGGTGCCAGCCCAGGCCTGTCCTCTGCCTTATGGGAAGGAAAACTTAGGAAAGACTGACATTTGGGTTTTGACTATGATCAGGTCCATCCTTGTGTATGTATGTGGGGTTCTTCATTTTATGTCTGCTTTCTTTCCTTCTCAGGGAATCTCATGGAACTGGACAAATTGGCTTTGGAGGATCTCATGGTGGAAGTAGGAGCAGTCATGGAAGAGGATCTAGGGGAGGAAGTGGAGGAAGCTACAGAGGAGGAAGTGGTGGTGGCTATGGTGGAGGAAGTGGATCCAGGGGAGGAAGTGAAGGCAGCTATGGTGGAGGAAGTAGTTCTGGAGGAGGAAGTGGAGGCAGCTATGGTGGAGGGAGTGGATCCAGGGGAGGAAGTGAAGGCAGTTATGGTGAAGGAAGTGGAGGTGGTTATGGTGGAGAAAGTGGATCCAGGGGAGGAAGTGAAGGTGGTTATGGTGGAGGAAGTGGATCCAGGGGAGGAAGTGGAGGCAGCTATGGTGGAGGAAGTAGCTCTGGAGGAGGAAGTGGTGGCAACTGTAAAGAAGGGAGTGGATCTGGAAGAGGAAGTGGATCCAAGGGAGGAAGTGGTGTCATCTATGGAGGAGGAAGTTCAAGGTTATCCCAGTCCCAGTCCGCTTCCTCAAGCTCTGGGGAGCATGACAATACACAAGGTAAGGGACAACTCTAGGTTGTTGGAGGGTACCACCCCTTTTTAGTGTCTTTGAATCTCTCTAAGGAATACATATTTTGAACAGAACTAGATTTAGGGAGGTCTCTAGTGAGGTGCCATAGACTTGCCTTTGTTTCTGAATTGGTCATTTTTGACAGAGCCTTGGGTGAGGCTAGGACTAGATCTCCAAATGGCCTGAGACTCAGTGGCATAAGAGATGGGTTTGAAACTGCATTATCTTATATATTTCCCACCATGCCTGATGAGGTGGGTATTGTTATTATCGCTATTTTCAAGATAAGGAAAACAAAGTTCAGAGAAGATAAGTAATTTACTCAAGGTTATACAACCAATAAATGAAAGACTCAGCTCTGTGGGTCTCCACAGACAGTACTTGAAATCATCATGAGGATGGGGAGACTGGATCAGTAACAATTTAGGTAGAAAAAGTTGCAGGCATTATAGTCAGTGGTTGGCTCATATAAGCCTGTTCCATGATACCACTACCCAAACGGACACACACTGAATATAATAATCTAAGTGTGAGAAAGAGTCACACAGATGAAGTGGTCTCTGAGTCAGAGAAAACTTCCCTCTGTGCATGTTGAATTATATAATAAAAATGTAATATGAAATTGTAGTAAAAGGCTGGGTGCTGTGACTGAGAATGTTTAGCTCAGAGAAGGCTTGAGGTGCCTTTGAGCTATCCTCCTCTAGGGTGTCTGGTGTGGTTTTGTGTGTCAAATGGCACACAGGGGCAGAGGCAGGGGTTATCTTGGCCTCAATATCCAAGGAATTTACTAACATAACAGTTGAATAGAGGAGGGGACTGCCTCATGGGCCCCATCCTCAGAAAAGGGAGAGGATCTGAGACAGGAGGGCTTCAAGAATTGGAGAGGTCCAATAGGACCCCACGGTCCTTCCACCTCAGGATTCTCCAGGTCTTTGGACTCCAGTTCTTCTGGCTCCCAGTTTGCCAATCTCTCTCCGAGTCCCAGTCTGTTTCCTGCTCTAAGTCCTTTATTTTCACTCTCACCTGCCTTCTGTCTCTTCACAGGCTACCCAACTCGATATTAGAGCCCCTGTGAACTTCCCAGGCTCTGCCCCAGGAGAGTGTCCTCCATACAGAAGGACCTTGGATGAAGCTTGCTCACTACATTCTGATATCGGGCATAGCTGGCAACAAGTTCTGGGGCCAATTTGGGCTGACTGGGCATGTGTGTTTCTGGTTACCAATTGGCTCCTTCTCCTGGGAGGGTTGGGGAGACCTCTGTTTCTCTGGTCTTGGGGGGTGACCCTATTCCCTGCCTGATCCCAACTTCCTAATAAAGCTTTCCTAGTGCAAATCAAACTTGGTCTTTGACCCATTTGTTCTTTGGAATTAAGAAGGGGCAGAAAGAAGGTGAAGGGAGAATCAATTGAGTCCACTTTAGAAAGTGTTGGTAGCTTTTTTATCACTTAACTTTTGCTTATAACAAAGCAACCCACAATTTAGTGGCTTAAAATAACAACCATTTATTTAGCTCATAATTTTGCAATTGTAGTTTAGACTGGGCAATTGACACCACTACCCAAATGGACACACACTGAATGTAATAATCTAAGTGTGAGCAGTTCTGTTTTCTTTTATGTATCTGTGGTCAGCTGTAAATCAGCTAGGTGGCTCTGCCTCTGGGGCTGGATTGAATGCTGGTTGTGGGTGAAGTGGGGTGAATGAGCCGCATGACTCTCATTCTCCAGCTGGCTAACTCAAGCAAGGGTCCCAAGATAATGAGCAGAAGCATGTAAGGCCTCTTGAGGGTTAGACTCAGAGTAGTCACAGCAGTTTCACTGTGTTGTCAAAAGTAAGTCACAACCTTGGCTGAATTCAAGAGCAGATGAAATAGACTCCTCTTGATGAGGGAGCTGCAAAGTTACATGGGAAGGGCATGGATACTGGGAAGGTGATGATTAGGCCAGTTATTGCAAACAACCTGCCATAGTCTATTAGTAGGTCATGTGTTAGCTATAGTTATTACCTAGACTTGGAAGTCACACAGTGTCATTTCTGCTGTAGTCACAGGCTTACATAGACTCAGAAGGAGAGAAGAAGCATAGACCTTGCAATAGACAGAATTCTAAGATGATACCAGTTATTCAATCAATAACTGGGCAAACAGTTATAGGTGTTGTTATAAAGGGTTTTGGAGAAGCAATTAAAGTTCTTTAATGTGTTAGCATTAAGATAGGGAAATTAACTGGTGGGCCCGACATAGTCACATGAACTCTTTAAAAGCAGAGAGTTTTCTCTGGCTGATTAGAGAAGAGTAGGTCAGAGATTTGAAGCATGAGAAGATTTTAATATGTCATGGCTGGCTTGACAATGGAACATGGGTGGCCTCTAGGAGTGAGAGCCATCAAGGAAAAGGGGATTTCTGTCATCCAGCTGCAAGGAACTGACTTTTTCCCAGAAAAAGTTTGGAAGCAGATTTCCCCCCAGAGTCTTGATGAGAACTTACCTTGGCCAACACCTTGATTTCAGCCTTGTGATACCCTGCATAGTGGACCCAGTCACACCTGCAGAACTGTGAGCTAACAAATGGGTGCTGTTTTAAGCTGTTATGTTTGCAGGGATTTTTTGAGCAGAAATAAAAAACAGATACAGACCCCATCTCAAGGTGGAGGAGTGTCAATGTCATATTGAAGATGTGGAATGGGTAAACATTTTGGAAAACACAATTTAACACAGATTGGCCCAATCACTGGGGAGGGGTATGTAAAGGCAAACTTAGAACACTAAGTGACACAGAAGTCCAGGAAAACTCATGATCCTGAGATTCATAGAAATAAATGCTGGATGGTGTCTCTGGGCCCAAGATGTCTCTAGCAAGATGCCTGAGCAGCCAGGCTGTGATCCTTCTCTAGTGCCCAGTCCTTAATGTGCAATTGTTTACTTCTCTGATTCTCTTTCTGCTACCAGTTGTTTTCCTCTTCTGCCACTTTATATACTCTCTCTACCTCTATTTGGGGAGTTCTCCATCTTCAGTCTGAGGCTCCCCAGGATAGAAGCCAGAAACTTGCTTTCCCAGTGTCCCATGTGAGGAGGACATGTCACATGACATAGCTCTACCAATCAGATATACCCAATAAGACTTTGATTTGGATGTGAAGGAAGTGCTGAATGGAATCTAATACTGTAGGGACAGGGCTGCGGCAGAGACAGCTTATTGAGGCCGCAGTAGTGGTGGTGCTGCAAGGATAGGCAGTGCCTAACAATGGTTTGGGCTGCAGTGTTTGTAGCTGGCAGTAACAGTAGTGGTGTTTTCCTGGAGCAATCTTTTAGTGTGATTTGGACAATGTTCCTGTTTGCATATCCCCAGGTGTGATCCTCTGCACATCCTGGAAAAGATGTACTGCTTTCTCTGTAGTGAAAATCAACATATTCTGGTATTCTTTGCTTGCTGGAATAGAGAAAAAAGAAATTTCCCCATCAGGCACCAGGTACTATGGTGATCTATTCTAGAAAGTAGACTAAATCTGGATCAATGATTGCTACTGGAATAACCATGTGATACCCTGAAAAAGAATCATTCCTTAACATCTGTACCTATTCTGCGCAGGGAAAATGGCAAGTTAATGGGAAGCAATTGGAGTCATCAACCTTGAATTTATCAAACCTTTTATGTGGCACTAATCTCTGTCTTTTCCTTAGTGTGTTGGCTCTTCTTGCCACAATAGTCCTTACTCTGTTCATCAAGGAGCCATTTACTGACTATATCTATTCCATTTCAGACCCTGGGAAAGAAACCACAGGCTGGGTCCTTTGGGTTGCTATTGGGTTTCAAAAGGCTGATTTGGGTCAAAACTCCATTTACCATCTGATCCTCTATATTGGTCAGATTCTCAGCTGCAACCAACAAAAGCTACTCTGGCTATTTTATTAAGTAAGGAATCTATGAAAGTTCTAGATACTTCAAAGAATCATTAGTGGGGCCAGAGAAACAGAATCTAGGCTGCATTTCTAACATCTCCCAGGATGACATAGCAAAATAGAGCTACTGCTTCTGTCAAGACTAGGAAGCTTCTAAGTTAGGATGTAGCCTGCTGAATCAACCCCTCAAGAGTTTGGGCTTCAGAACCATGCTGTCTCTTTCATCCATGCCAGTAAACTAGATGGCTCAAGTGGAGACCATTCCCTCACACCTCCCTTCTAAATTAAGCCTCAGATGATGCAGAACCTAAATCACACAGCTTATCTTACTGGCAAAGTAAGATGGAATATGTAGTTTTTAGATCTACCACTGGAAAAGAATAGTGATTGAAATAACAGGTATAACACACATCTACATAAGCTTCTAGTCTAACCAGTGAACCACAGTATTGTTCTGCATTTTCTGAGGTTACATATAATTTGGAGCCACTGTCCGATAATTCCTGAAGGTCTGGGCATTTCCCTTCCCCTAGGACACAGCTACTCTTGTAAATGCCCATAGGTTCTCTGGGGAAGGCTTGGAGGTAGACGTACAGAACACTCTTGCAGAGTCCTTCTTCAAGGGTTTCTGGTCCTCCCTTTATTCAAAGTTCTCTGGGTTGATGAGCTGATTCTGGTTTTGGACCTGGATAAAGAGCCTGTCATTCTCTGTCATGAGGCTTAAGACAGGCCTCTTTTGACCAGGGGTGGGGTAGGGAACTGTGGCAGATATGGATGACTGACTAGCTCACATGAGTTCCCATACCCTTCTAGTGTGCTTTCCTGTAATCTAGAGGCTGATAATCTTTAAGCCTACCATTCCCAGACTCCCTTACAGCTATGGATCTAGGGGCTATTTATGTTTTTCCAATCAGGGTACTTCCGTGGAGCATGAATCGAATGAGGAGAGGTCTGAAGGAGGGAAATGTCTTCTGTTGGTATAGATCTACCAGGTACTGTATGGTCCTGGGACCAACAGACGGTGTCCTGATTCTCAGGCTTTCTGGTTCTGACAGACCAGGAATTCCTTTGGGCCCTGGTTCTGTGGTGTTAATCTGGGAGCCATTCCCAGAGGCCCAATTGAAAGTCTGCATCTCCAGTCCACTAATGATTTTGTAAGCAGCGAATGCACTGTATTAAACTCCTTTCTGTTAAAAAATTGAGATTTGTTTCTGTTACTTAAAACCGAACCTTCATTGAATCAGGATCTTGGTGAGCTGCTCATATATTTTGGTCTTAGAGACCCATGGTCATGGATCCCTACCATGGATCCCTACAGATCTTAACATTCTGCTTACTATCCCAGCCCTCCATTACTGAAGTGTCCCTACTTGTCCTCTGCCTGGGATCCCAGCTCTACTGAAAACAGGGAGCCTAATTCATTTGTACTATCTCCCACACACATCCCCAGAGAACAACTGCTACCATGCTTTTCAAAGACACTGTGCTGGTTGTTTCTTACCTGCTAGGGTCCAGACAGCATCTTCTGGGCTTTAATAGTCGGGGAATGATGAACAGGTTCCACCTGATAACCCCACTCCAACATTCCTGTTTCCCTAGCTGGTTGCATTCCTTCCTCTCTATTCTTCTTGCTTTATTATTATTCCTTCCTTCATTACAACAAGGATTTTCTGGAAACTCAATTTTATTTTGTATTGGCCACTACTGAGTTCAGTTTCTATCTCCCAACTGAGCAAATGTTTAGACCCACTCCCAGATACTTAATGTAGCTGCTGAACTACAAATCTCTGGGGAATGCCTCCGTACTGATTACTTCAGCCTGATCAAAAATTAGAGTCCATTCCCCAACCCAGTCTTCACATTTCTGCCAATGTAGATTAGCAACATCTTGAAATTCTGGTGGGTTGGCCTTCTTTTTATTAATTAATTAATTAATTAATTAATTAATTAATTAATTTTTTTGAGGAGGCATCTCTCATATTTATTGATCAAATGGTTGTTAACAACAATAAAATTCAGTATAGGGGGGGGTCAATGCTCAATGTACAATCATTAATCCATCTCAAGCCTAACTCTCGTCAGTCTCCAATCTTCTGAAGCATAATGAACAAGTTCTTACATGGTGAACGAATTCTTACATAGTGAATGAATTCTTACATGGTGAACAGTACAAGGGCATTCATCACAGAAACTTTTGGTTTTGATCACGCATTATGAACTATAAACAATCAGGTCAAATATGAATATTCATTTGATTTTTATACTTGATTTATATGTTGATCCCACATTTCTCCCTTTATTATTATTATTTTTTTTATTTTTAATAAAATGCTGAAGTGGTAGGTAGATGCAAGATAAAGGTAGAAAACATAGTTTAGTGTTGTAGGAGAGCAATTGTAGATGATCTGGTGTGTGCCTGTAGACTATGTGTTAATCCAAGCTAGACAAGGGCAATAAACCATCCACGGATGCAGAAGATTTCTCTCAAAGCAGGGGGGATGAGGTTCTGAGCCTCACCTCTGTTGATCCCCAATTTCTCACCTGATGGCCCCCCTGTGACTGTGCCTGTCTTAGGTTGTTCCTCCCTTGAGGAATCTTACCTGTCTCTGGCTAACCAGTCATCTTCCGGGGCCATACAGGGAAATGTAAAGTTGGTAAGTGAGAGAGAAGCCATATTGTTTGAAAAGGTTAGCTTTTTACTTCTTTGCAGATTTATGTCCTGTGGCTTCTATGCCCAGCACTTGTCTCGAGGTATCTTTACCACCTGGAGGAATTATGATACTCGGTAACTTCGATATGAGGCACGAATTCTATTTAAGGGTTGTAATTAGGAAGGAAGAAGAAAAGCTATAAAGGTAGCATATGGAAGAAAACATGGGAGGATTGATTATTTCTTTGACATATCTTCTTGTAGAGTACCTTAAGTATGTATAGGTTTTAAACTACTAACTAATCTGTACACACATATTAACATAATAGGAATATGGTGACATAAACAAAGCAAATCTATAATTACCATCCATCTCCAGTGAAGCCAAGAAAACCATTTAGGCACCCTAGGCATTTGTGAAAATTTGTCTACGATATGATGGATATTGTCCAACTGTACTTGAACAGTCTGAGAGAAATCAGACAAATTAAAGCAGCCCATTTCTGGGATCTGTTCACCTCCCGTATGTCCTTTTAACCGCAGATAGTCTATAGTCATAAGATTTTGGAGTGCTACACCTTGCACCCCTCCCAACTCCTGGTTGGGTTCCAACAGTACAGATCCGGTCAAATTCGTTGTCTCACTGTATGTACATGCCAGCCTAGACATCTCCCTCCTCATTCCAATGGCAAGTCCAGGAAATGGTGGGCTGGATGCAGCCACGACCGCAGCATCGCCCGGATCCCTGTGGAGGCTTTTTGATGATCATCCCCCGGCACGAGTCCTCCAGAGAGTGCTGATGCCGGAAGCTCCTCCTCATATCGTATCTTAGTTCATTTTCTGGGTATCCAAGCTAGGCCTTGATCTTCTGCATAGAAACAAACAGACCCTTTGCCCACACTTTGACATGCCCTCTATACCACTGTGCAGAACTCATTGGAGGTCAGCACACAGGGACTGCTTTTTTTTTTTTTTTTTAATTAAGAGAAAGGAATATTATCAGAAAAGAGTACCTCCATAGCTGATCATCTGACACCCTTTAAGTGATCAACATTAAGGATATTTAAAGCATGCATTGATCTTTGATTTACCAATAGTTTTATCCTATCAAGGAGTAATCCCCCTTTTCTTTCTTTCTTTCTTTCTCTTTTTTTTTAATCTTTAATCTACACTTACATGAAGAGTACTATGTTTACTATGCTCTCCCCTATATCAGGTCCCCCCTATCAACCACATTACGGTTACTGTCCATCAGCTTAGCAAAATGTTGTAGAATCCCTACTTGTCCTCTCTGTGTTGTGCAGCCCACCCTCCCCTTTCTCCCTCCCCCCCATGCATGCTATCTTAATACCCCCCTTCTGCTTCCCCCCCCCTTATCCCTCCCTGCCCACCCATCCTCCCCAGTTCCTTTCCCTTTGGTACCTGTTAGTCCATTTTTGGGTTCTGTAATTCCGCTGCTGTTTTGTTCCTTCAGTTTTTCCTTTGTTCTTATACTCCTCAGATGAGTGAACTCATTTGGTATTTCTCTTTCTCCACTTGGCTTATTTCACTGAGCATAATACTCTCCAGCTCCATCCATGTTGCTGCAAATGGTTGGATTTTTCCACTTCTTATGGCTGAATAATATTCCATTGTGTATATGTACCACATCTTCTTTATCCATTCATCTACCGATGGACATTTAGGTTGCTTCCAATTCTTGGCTATTGTAAATAGTGCTGCGATAAACATAGGGGTGCATCTGTCTTTCTCAAACTTGATTGCTGCGTTCTTAGGGTAAATTCCTAGGAGTGGAATTCCTGGGTCAAATGGTAGGTCTGTTTTGAGCATTTTGATGAACCTCCATACTGCTTTCCACAATGGTTGAACTAATTTACATTCCCACCAGCAGTGTAGGAGGGTTCCCCTTTCTCCACAGCCTCGCCAACATTTGTTGTTGTTTGTCTTTTGGATGGCAGCTATCCTTACTGGTGTGAGGTGATACCTCATTGTAGTTTTAATTTGCATTTCTCTGATAATTAGCGATGTGGAGCATCTTTTCATGTGTCTGTTGGCCATCTGTATTTCTTTTTTAGAGAACTGTCTGTTCAGTTCCTCTGCCCATTTTTTAATTGGGTTATTTGTTTTTTGTTTGTTGAGGCGTGTGAGCTCTTTATATATTCTGGACGTCAAGCCTTTATCGGATCTGTCATTTTCAAATATATTCTCCCATACTGTAGGGTTCCTTTTTGTTCTATTGATGGTGTCTTTCGCTGTACAGAAGCTTTTCAGCTTAATGTAGTCCCACTTGCTCATTTTTGCTGTTGTTTTCCTTGCCCGGGGAGATATGTTCAAGAAGAGGTCACTCATGTTTATGTCTAAGAGGTTTTTGCCTATGTTTTTTTCCAAGAGTTTAATGGTTTCATGACTTACATTCAGATCTTTGATCCATTTTGAGTTTACCTTTGTATATGGGGTTAGACAATGGTCCAGTTTCATTCTCCTACATGTAGCTGTCCAGTTTTGCCAACACCATCTGTTGAAGAGACTGTCATTTTGCCATTGTATGTCCTTGGCTCCTTTATCAAATATTAATTGACCATATTTGTTTGGGTTAATGTCTGGAGTCTCTAATCTGTTCCACTGGTCTGTGGCTCTGTTCTTGTGCCAGTACCAAATGTCTTGATTACTATGGCTTTGTAGTAGAGCTTGAAGTTGGGGAGTGAGATCCCCCCTACTTTATTCTTCTTTTTCAGGATTGCTTTGGCTATTCGGGGTCTTTGGTGTTTCCATATGAATTTTTGAATTATTTGTTCCAATTCATTGAAGAATGTTGCTGGTAATTTGAGAGGGATTTCATCAAATCTGTATATTGCTTTGGGCAGGATGGCCATTTTGACGATATTAATTCTTCCTAGCCATGAGCATGGGATGAGTTTCCATTTATTAGTGTCCCCTTTAATTTCTCTTAAGAGTGACTTGTAGTTTTCAGAGTATAAGTCTTTCACTTCTTTGGTTAGGTTTATTCCTAGGTATTTTATTCTTTTTGATGCAATGGTGAATGGAATTGTTTTCCTGATTTCTCTTTCTATTGATTCATTGTTAGTGTATAGGAAAGCTACAGATTTCTGTGTGTTAATTTTGTATCCTGCAACTTTGCTGTATTCCGATATCAGTTCTAGTAGTTTTGGAGTGGAGTCTTTAGGGTGTTTTATGTACAGTATCATATCATCTGCAAATAGTGACAGTTTAACTTCTTCTTTACCAATCTGGATTCCTTGTATTTCTTTGTTTTGTCTGATTGCCGTGGCTAGGACCTCCAGTACTATGTTAAATAACAGTGGGGAGAGTGGGCATCCCTGTCTGGTTCCCAATCTCAGAGGAAATGCTTTCAGCTTCTCGCTGTCAGTATAATGCTGGCCGTGGGTTTATCATATATGGCCTTTATTATGTTGAGGTACTTGCCCTCTATTCCCATTTTGCTGAGAGTTTTTATCATGAATGGATGTTGAATTTTGTCAAATGCTTTTTCAGCATCTATGGAGATGATCATGTGGTTTTTGTCTTTCTTTTTGTTGATGTGGTGGATGATGTTGATGGATTTTCGAATGTTGTACCATCCTTGCATCCCTGGGATGAATCCCACTTGGTCATGGTGTATGATCCTTTTGATACACTGTTGAATTCTGTTTGCTAATATTTTATTGAGTATTTTTGCATCTACTTCATCAGGGATATTGGTCTGTAATTTTCTTTTTTGGTGGGGTCTTTACCTGGTTTTGGTATTAGGGTGATGTTGGCTTCATAGAATGAGTTTGGGAGTATTCCCTCTTCTTCTTATTTTTTGGAACACTTTAAGGAGAATGGGTATTATGTCTTCTCTGTGTGTCTGATAAAATTCCAAGGTAAATCCGTCCGGCCCGGGGTTTTGTTCTTGGGTAGTTTTTTGATTACCGTTTCAATTTCTTTGCTCGTAATTGGTATGTTTAACTTTTGTGTTTCTTCCTTGGTCAGTCTTGGGAGGTTGTATTTTTCTAGGAAGTTGTCCATTTCTTCTAGGTTTTCCAGCTTGTTGGCATATAGGTTTTCATAGTATTTCTGTGGAGTCTGTCATGATTTTTCCATTCTCATTTCTGATTATGTTGATTTGTGTTGATTCTCTTTTTCTCTTAATAAGTTGGGCTAGAGGCTTATCTATTTTGTTTATTCTCTCAAAGAACCAGCTCTTGGTTTCATTGATTTTTGCTATTGTTTTATTCTTCTCAATTTTGTTTATTTCTTCTCTGATCTTTATTATGTCCCTCCTTCTGCTGACTTTAGGCCTCATTTGTTCTTCTTTTTCCAGTTTTGATAATTGTGATGTTAGACTATTCATTTGGGATTGTTCTTCCTTCTTCAAGAGTGTATGGATTGCTATATACTTTCCTCTTAAGACTGCTTTCGCTGCGTCCCACAGGAGTTGGGGCTTAGTGTTGTTGTTGTCATTTGTTTCTATATATTCCTTGATCTCTATTTTGATTTGTTCATTGATCCATTGATTATTTAGTAGCAAGTTGTTAAGCCTCCATGTGTTTGTGAACCTTTTTGTTTTCTTTGTAGAATTTATTTCTACTTTTATACCTTTGTGGTCTGAAAAATTGGTTGGTAGAATTTCAATATTTTGGAATTTACTGAGGCTCTTTTTGTGAGCTAGTATGTGGTCTATTCTGGAGAATGTTCCATGTTCACTTGAGAAGAATGTATATCCTGTTGCTTTTGGGTGTAGAGTTCTATAGATGTCTATTAGGTCCATCTGTTCTAGTGTGTTGTTCAGTGCCTGTGTGTCCTTACTTATTTTCTTCCTGGTGGATCTATCCTTTGGGGTGAGTGGTGTGTTGAAGTCTCTTAGGATGAATGCATTGCAGTCTATTTCCCTCTTTAGTTCTGTTAGTATTTGCTTCACATATGCTGGTGCTCCTGTATTGGGTGCATATATATTTAGAATGGTTATATCCTCTTGTTGGACTGAGCCCTTATCTCTTGTTACTTTCTTTGTTTTGAAGTCTATTTTGTCTGATATTAGTACTGCAACCCCTGCTTTCTTCTCACTGTTGTTTGCCTGAAATATGTTTTTCCATCCCTTGGCTTTTAGTCTATGCTTGTCTTTGGGTTTAAGGTGAGTTTCTTGTAAGCAGCATATAGATGGGTCTTGCTTTTTTGTCCATTCTATTACTCTGTGTCTTTTGATTGGTGCATTAAGTCCATTTACATTTCGGGTGACTATTGAGAGATATGTACTTATTGCCATTGCAGGCTTTAGATTCGTGCTTACCAAAGGTTCAAGGTTAGCTTCTTTAGTATCTTACTGCCTAACTTAGCTCGCTTATTGAGCTGTTATATACACTGTCTGGAGATTCTTTTCTTCTCTCCCTTCTTATTCCTCCTCCTCCATTCTTCATATGTTGTGTGTTTTGTTCTGTGCTCTTTTTAGGAGTGCTCCCATCTAGAGCAGTCCCTGTAGGATGCCCTGTAGAGGTGGTTTGTGGGAAGCAAAATCCCTCAGCTTTTGCTTGTCTGGGAATTGTTTAATCCCGCCATCATATTTAAATGATAGTCATGCTGGATACAGTATCCTTGGTTCAAGGCCCTTCTGTTTCATTGCATTAAGTATATCATGCCATTCTCTTCTGGCCTGTAGGGTTTCTGTTGAGAAGTCTGATGTTAGCCTGATGGGTTTTCCTTTATAGGTGACCTTTTTCTCTTTAGCTGCCTTTAAAACTCTTTCCTTGTCCTTGATGCTTGCCATTTTAATTACTATGTGTCTTGGTGTTGTCCTCCTTGGAGCCTTTCTGTTGGGGGTTCTGTGTAATTCCATGGTCTGTTCGATTATTTCCTCCCCCAGTTTGGGGAAGTTTTCAGCAATTATTTCTTCAAAGAGACTTTCTATCCGTTTTCCTCTTTCTTCTTCTTCTGGTACCCCTATAATACGAATATTATTCCTTTTGGTTTGGTCACATAGTTCTCTTAGTGTTGTTTCATTCCTGGAGATCCTTTTATCTCTCTCTATGTCAGCTTCTATACGTTCCTGCTCTCTGGCTTCTATTCCTTCAATGGCCTCTTGCATCTTATCCATTCTGCTTATAAATCCTTCCAGGGATTGTTTCACTTCTGTGATCTCCTTCCTGACATCTGTGATCTCCCTCCGGACTTCATCCCATTGCTCTTGCATTTTTCTCTGCATCTCATCCCATTGCTCTTGCATTTTTCTCTGCATCTCTGTCAGCATGTTCATGATTTTTATTTTGAATTCTTTTTCAGGAGGACTGGTTAGGTCTGTCTCCTTCTCAGGTGTTGTCTCTGTGATCTTTGTCTGCCTGTAGCTTTGCCTTTTCATGGTGATAGAGATAGGTTGCAGACCTGGTACGAGTGACCGCTGGAAGAGCTTCCCTTCTTGTTGATTTGTGGCCTTCCTCTCCTGGGAGAATAGCGACCTCTAGTGGCTTATGCTTGTCAGCTGTGTGCAGACAGGGCTTCTGCTACCTGCCCGTTTGCTATGGAGTTTATCTCCGCTGTTGCAGTGGGCGTGGCCTGGCTGGGGCTGCTCCTCCAAAGTGGTGGAGCCCTGTTGGAGGGGGAGCGGCCGGGAGGCTATTTTTCTTCATAAGGGGCCTCTGTGCTCCCTGTTGCCCAGGAGGTTAGAGTGCCCAGAGATCCCCAGATTCCCTGCCTCTGGTCTAAGTGTCCTGTCCTGCTCCTTTAAGACTTCCAAAAAGCACTCTCCAAACCAAAACAACAACAGCAACAATGAGAGAGGGAACAGAGAAAAAAAAAAAAAAAAAGGAAAAAACATGCGATTTTTTTTTTTTCCTCAGGCGCCGGTCCCAGGCACCCGCTCACTGGTCCTGCTGCCCTGTCTCCCTAGCACCGGGATCCCTGTCCCTTCAAGGCTTCCAAAAACCACCTGCCTACCGGTCCCGCAGGGAAAAACGCGCGATATTCTTTGTCCTCAGGTGCCGGTCCCAGGCACCCGCTCACCGGTCCTGCTGCTCTGCCTCCCTAGCACCAGGGTCCCTGTCCCTTTAAGGCTTCCAAAAATCACTCACCAAAAAGAGAAAAAAAAAAAGGGGAAAAACGCGCTATTTCCTCCGTCCTCAGGCGCCAGTCTCATGAACCTGCCCTCCGGTCCCGCAGGGAAAAACATGGGATAGTCTTTGTCCTCAGGCGCCTGTCCCAGGCACCCACTCACCAGTCCTGCTGCCCTGCCTCCCTAGCACTAGGGTCCCTGTCCCTTTAAGGTTTCCAAAAATCACTCACCAAAAAGAGAAAAAAAAAAGGGGAAAAGCGCGCAATTTCCTCCGTCCTCAGGCGCCGGTCTCAGGCACCCGCCCACCGGTCCCATAGGGAAAAACGCGCGATCTTTGTCCTCAGGCGCCGGTCCCAGGCACCGCTCACCGGTCCCGCCGCCCTGCCTCCCCAGCAATGGGGTCCCTGTCCCTTTAAGGCTTCCAAAAAGCACTCGCCAAAAAAAAAAAAAAAAAAAAAAAGACCGCTCCGGTTTCTTTCTACCGCCGGGAGCCAGGGGTCCCGCCGGGCCAGGGCTTGTATCTTACCCCCTTCGCAAGGCACTGGGTTCTTGCATGTGTGGATGTGGTCTGGATGTTGTCCTGTGTCCTCTGGTCTCTATTTTAGGAAGAGTTTTGTTTGTTATATTTTCATAGCTCTATGTGTTTTTGGGAGGAGATTTCCACTGCTCTACTCACGCCGCCATCTTGGCTCCGCCTCTGGGTTGGCCTTCTTTAAGCTTTGACTTTGTAATTGACTTTCTCCCCAGGGATCTTATGTATAATTCTGGAGGCAATAAAGAGTGGTAGGGCGGAGTGAGAGGTTTATTTGGTTTAGCTAAAAGTCAGTTAAATTCCCTCATATATTTTTTTCCAGTTTGGAGGGTGCCCCACTTTCCTGATCAATGGTCTACGCTGTACGTAAGAGACTTCGCAGGGTTGTGATTTCAACTGATGTGGTGACTTGGCACCTTGGACATCTCAACTCTGAGATGAGCTATTAGCTACTTCAGCCTTGGAAGTAAAGAAATAAGAGATTTTTTTAAAAAAAGTATAATCATGGAGAGTCGCTGGTTCTCTGACTGCCCACAGGGTTCAGAATTTAGGACTTCTGAGTATACAACTCTTTCTCTAAGCTGTCCAGGACAGTTAGAAGGAACAAATAGTTGAGGAATGAGACTGACAGCCTCTGAAAATCCTTTTGGCTCAAGCACCTGTTCTTCCAACACTCATAAGCCTTGAGCGCTTTGATCGCCCTGAGTTCTCCCGCCCCTCTGAGCTTCTCCTGTGTGTGGAGGCTGCTCTGGCCCTCCTGGCCTTGGGGCTCTGATGCTCTCTCCCTGTCGCAGGCCCAAACAGGAGCCAAGTCAGTTCCTTCTCTGTTCTTCTTAACAGACTGAGAACTGTTGGGACTACCTAAGGGGATTCTTGTGAAATTAAAAGGGATATTTAAGGAAATGAACCACCACCAGCACCAATAAATAAAACCCAGGAGGAACATACAGAGTGAGATGAAAAGACAGTGAGGAAAGGTAAGGTAGGGATGGGAGTCTCAAAACTGGTTCTTTATGAAAGTCTCTAATGGGAGTCTCCATTTATTTCAATCCCTTCTTCACGCCATTCATTCATCTGTTCATTCTCATGAGTTATTGGTGCCTTTTCTGTATCAGGGATTGGAAAGAACTAAAATTGTGAACACAGTGGATGAAGTCTCCTTCCCCATGGGGCTCACAGTCTAGCCCCAGAGAAAGCTGAGCAAACTGGTAATTGCTGAGTGGTGTGGTGGGTCCAGTCAATGATGGAGGTGACAGGGCCGTGAGACCATACAGGGTCCTGACCTGGCCATTCAGCAGGGGAGACTTCCTATGGCAGGCATGAGACAGGGAGGTTCTGTGTGTCATCTCATTTATTTCTCACCACTGTGAGAGGTAGATACTGTTGCTTCCATGTACAGATGAGGAAACTGAGGGTCAGGGAAGGGAGGTAACTTGCCCAAGTCACGCACACTAATGCTGGCCTGACTCCACATTTTGCCCTCATAGCAGTGCCTACTTGACCTCTAACAATTTTTAGCACTTTCCAAGGTCAGAGAGGGGCTTTTGATGAGCAGAGAAGAGCTGTTTTGAGACAACCATGCAAACAACTAGGAGCAAGTTCTGTGACCTCTGGCCTCAGTTCCCCCCTGCCAGAGGGGGACCTGAGCTTGTTAAGGGAATGAGAGGGGGCATTGGACCAGACTGTGTTTAAAGACCCTCTGCCCCAATGGAGTCTGGTCCTGACATTCGTACATCTTCACAAGGCTTTGATCTTCCTGAGCTTTCAGGAAGCTTTTGATCCCTCTTTGCTGCCACCAGCACCCTCGGCCTCAGGGGTATGCCATTCCCCCCTTAGCTCAGATCAAATGCAATCCCTCTCATCTGTTCCCCTCAGCAAGACTAAGACATGTTGGGGATTGTCAGAAGGAGTTTTTAAGACCGAGAGAAACCTCAGGGGAGTGAAAAAAAAACCCACAAAACCTTTAAGAAAAGGTAAAATTTGAGATCCAGGGGTGGGGTGAGGGTGGAGAGGGAGTTTGCTCCTCTGAGTTCCCTGCTCACTGGGGGCCCCAAGTCGGGCTCCTCTGACATGACTAGGGCATGCTGGGATTTTCCAAGGTAACATCATCAGCCCTGATGGATACCTTGGGGAAAAAACAAAGGAAACAACAGAAATTCAAAATTCATAGCAGATAGTCATGTTTGAGGTACAAAAATTGTGTGTGTGTGTTATGGGGTAAGGGGACTTGCTCAAAGCATCCTCTTCATAGTAGTTCCTAACAGGGACCCCTGCCTGGATTTGTTGGGTCTTTGGATTTTTTAATGTATCTTTCTTGGGGTATTAACAAATATAAAATAACCCCTTACACCCCTTACACCCCAGAACACTTTTGACCTAATCCAGTGGGACACATGGAAGTAAACAAGCCCAATAATTTTCTTTATTTGCAGGACTTTTTAAAGCCTTTGATTTCTTACTGTGCTTTGTGAATTTCCAAGAGAAGCGTACAGTAACCAGAGTTCCCTGACTCATTTGTTCAATCTTTGCTGGAAAATACTGGTCTCTAGAGGATGCTGCCAGGACAGCTTGGGTCCTTCGGCCCACCTTCCTTATCTGGGCAGAGAATTCTGCGAGGGTGAGGAGCTCCACCAAAGATGACACACACCATCTCAGAGGTTATGGGAAACCCCAGCCCCAGGGCAGAACGGGACAAGGGGAAGCAGAGTTGCGTCTCTACTCCATTCTGCAGAAGTGGAGTGCGGGGATTGGTGGGGAGAGTCCCTGCCTGCACCACCATCTCCCGCCTCCCAGCATTTCTTCCTCCAGCAACTTTCAGGGCAGGACCTCGTCACTGTCACAACGTTTCCCTGGACCAGTTTCATCACACCCTGTTTTTAGGGATGTCCTCACAGTCATGCACATATTGTGCCCCTGAGCTAAGAAACTTCTCCCTTGCAATGTGTGCTATAAAAACCATATTACTACTAATAATGATTCAAAGTTCCATAACTCCCATTGGTGGAGCTTTGCTAGGTCTCAGCACTGTCCCAGCCATGTTAGGGATGCTAATTCACTAATTGTCACAACCACAATTTGAGGAAGGTCTTGTTGTCTCTAGACCCTGAGTCCTAGAGGTTCAATGACTTACCCAAGCCTATGTAACATATGAGTGACGGGGCCTGGATTCGAGATTGGGGCTGGCCTGGCTCCACAGTGGCAGAGAAGATCTTCCATCAAATCTCAGATGACAGTAATTCAGGTAGGTGAGAACAAGCTGTCCTAACTTGTAAACACGCCCCTTCTCCTCCTCTGTGGTTGCCCATTACACATGTTCAAGTGCGACTGATGAAGGAATGCAGGTGAGGACTGAGAACTCTTTAGCTCTACTGATTTATAATTCTGAAATTCATCAATCAAAAAGAAAATCTACATTTCCCAAGCTGTCTCCTCCCTGTGAGGCCTCTCGTATCTCTTTCCAATGTCATGGCTCAGCTGCAAGGGACACTGTTCTAGTTTTCTCTTTGATCCAAACACTAAGAAAGCAAAATCCTCTTTTCTCCTGCCCTGGTTCACTTCCTTTCCCTTCTTTTCTTGCTTACATCTGAGATGCTTTGGGATTTTCAGAGAAAAAGTTTGGTAAGCCCAGGGAAGACTTTATGGAAATGGATAAGGAGTATGCAGAGCCTGTACAACTCCGTGAGATGGAATCAAGCTAATGGGGCCACGGGTGAAGGACCATGGGAGCGGCTGTCTCCAAAGCTGCTCCACTGGTAAACTCACACTGGGTCGTCAGTCCCCTGCCCAGGTCATTCATGCAGTTGGCAAATATTCCCTGAGCCCATGGTCCCCATCCCTATGGACCTCGTGACCCACCAGGAGCATACAGGTAAACAGAAACCACAGTGAGCTGTGATGGGGGAGGAACACAGGAAGGGATCTCAGAACAGGGACCCCAACCTGGACTTGGGGGAGAACAGGGAGGAGAAGGTCGGATAGGAAAAAAGTGGAGGTGCTGGTGGCGGTGACTGGGTGGTGGGGATGGCACATGCAGAGGCGTGGAAGTGAGAGCCAGCCTGACACATTCAAAAAACCAGAAGAAGTTTGGAATGGGGGTCGTGGTGGGGGGAGAGTGCTGAGGGCTGAAGATGGAGAGGTAGGCTGGGCTGGATCATGAAAGGTTTTGAAAGCCATACCACAGAGGTGGGACCCACTGAAGGGTCCCGTGTTCAGGCTGTCTAATGTCACCTCCTAACGTCAAATTTGTTGAGGATATGAGAGACTGCTCCAAGGCTCTTGGGAGCCTTTTGCCAGTGCCCACATTTCCTATTGCGCAGGGCAACTGCTGGGGCCGGGGGAGCTTGGGCACCCATGCAAACACTGACCTCCCCCAGAGTGTCCTCTTCCGTCCTGTGGTTCGGAAGACAGGTTCAGTGACTTGACTAAGGACCAATAGCTAGTCGAGGGCTCAGTACCCTCCTGGATTTGAGCCCATGTATGTGGGATTCCATGGTAGGTGGATTCTCTTTAGGCATCCTGTCTCAACCCCTAGAAAGGGTGTTTCTAGGTCTCACTGAATATGCATTCCTAATCTGCCCAGCTTTCCATAGCTTGATCTTCAGGGTTCCACCAAACTCCATCCCCAGTAGAGCTGTGAATTGAGGGACTTGTCCTATTCCAGGAAGTTTGTGAACATCTGGGTTACACTGATTCCAGCAGGTCTGGTGCCGGGAAACAGGAGGCTGGGTGTGCTGCGTTGGCAATGTGGTGTGGCAAGTATTTCTATCCACTCAGCTTCCCTCCCAGCCGTGGCTGCAGCGGCCCCTTGTGGCCATTTTACACACGAGGAAACTGTGTCAGATAAATAACAATTTTAGAGCTGGGAGGGGAAGTACCTTTCCTTAGACATGGCTTCTCCATTCCTTTGCTGCTCAGAGAGGGAAAGACATGTGCCCAGAGTCACACAGCTAGAATGTAGGTCTTTGGACTTCTAGCCCTCCTGGGTTTTTTTCTCTTGCACCACTATCCGTTCAATGCCCCCTTGCTGTCTGTAGAGAGGCTTGGGAGTAGCTTGGAGTGTAGGGCCTGCCCTTGCCCATTAGGCCCCTCTGACCCTTCCTCTCCTCTCAGAACTGAGCAAGGTCAGGGGGTACAGAAAAGGGGGGCGGTAGCAGGGAGGAGCCTACCCGTAGCATAGCAGCGAGACCTCATGCAGTCTCCAGGGGGCGCTGTGGCGCCAAGATGGTCAGGATCTGCGCAGGTGGAGGGAGCTCAGCACACTGAACACAAAGGAACCTACGTGCAGCTCGCTGCGGGCCCGGAGGAGGCTGCAAAGGCGAGCGGCCCCCAAGCTATGGCTGGACCCGACGGGGACACCGCGCCTCTTTCCGTAGCTCGACGCCAGGCTTCTGATTCCCGTCACAACTCCCTCGGCGCAACTACACTTTCCAGTCACCACCTCTTTTCTCTGAGACTTCGAGTGGCTGGAAGGTGGGCAGGCAGGATCGCCCCAGGAGACAGAGAGAGTCCTCGGGATTGCCCGAGGCCAGCCAGCTGCTAAATACAAAAGCCTCCATCCGGGGCTTCAGCCTGGAAATCAGCACCCTTCCCTGAACACTCTGGGCCTCCCCTGAGTTAGGCTCAGGGTAAATGGGGCCATGTGCTGCCAGGAGGCAGGGGGCCTTTGGAGTCACCGCCACTGCTACCTGCTTATGGCCTTAGGCAAGTCACTCAATCTCCCTGAGCCTCAGTTTCTCCATCTGTAAAATGGGTGGTGATCATCTTCCTTGGAACGTTGTTGTAAGAAATGAACAAAACGGATATACAGAGACAGCTGGGCGCCTGGTGTAGGCTAGCTAGTGTCGTAAATGTAGGGGTGCCCAGCACTGTCCTCTGTACAGCCTTCTTGGAAGTCCAGGCTGGGCACGTCAGAGCCCTGCTGTGGCTCTCTGAAGCAGGGTGAGCTGCCCTGGACTCTGGAGCCCAGTGTGGGGCAGGCACTGCTCAGGCTGCAGGAGCCAGTGCAGAGGGGCCATGTCTGGTGGGGTCAGGGGCAGGGCAGGGTGTGAGGGATGTGGAGTGAGTCACTCACCAGCTTGGACACTGTGGGGTGAAGGGGAAGGTGTGCTGGGCTGCCAGGCTTGGCAGCACCAGGCACCAGGATTCCAGGCAGGGAGAAGCCTGAAGGAGGTGAGGGTGTGGCACCCTGCCAGCCCCACACCACTGGCCCCTGTCCTGCTTGGTGCGACTCAGGAGTGGGGGTGGGGCCAAAGGAGAACTGTGGCCTGGGACTTCCCCCTTCCAGAAAACCTGATGGGCTTGAGGGTCAGGCTGCTGTCCTCTCCCTGCTCCCCGTGGTACCCCTCCTGCTAAGGCCTTTCTTCCTGTTTGAGTTGCTAAGGGTGGAGGAGAATGCTTTGTGGGCCTCTCCAGCCCCTCGGGGTCACCATCTATGACAGACCAAGGCGGTGTCCACTTGTGTACCTGTACCAGGCCCATTGCAGCTGACTGTGCACTCAGACTTTAGCACACCTGCACGGTCAGGGTGCCCACAGGATACTCTAGAGAAAGAGCTATTTTGGGAGGTGTAGATAGGGGCAGGCATGCAGCCCCACCCAGGCAGGAGGGGCAGGAAGCTGAAGGGACAGTGGAGGCAGGAATAGTGTTGGGAGCTGGTGAGGGCTGTGGCCAGGAGGGCTGCCCTGCAGGAGCTGTGACCACAGCTTCCTGGTGCGGGGAACAGATACCTGATTTCTGTCTCCCACCTGCCCATCTTCTGCATCTGTCTCCCACTGGCTGATATAAGGAGGCAGCCAGAGATCAGCCTTCCAGGCTCAGAGCAGTGCAGAGAGGAGTGGGGAATGTATGCAGAAGGACCTGGAGAACTCTCAGGATGACAGGGACTCAAAGATGGATAAGCCACACCCTGCCCTCAAGTGGCTCACTGTCTAGTAGAGGAAATAAGAGCCACCTAATCCTCATCAGGTGGGGTAAAGACAGCCCCAGGAGCATTTCAGATACATCAGAGACAGGCTCAGAGGAGGGAAGGAGCTGGGTGAGGAGGGTGTCACGGATGGCAGAGGCTTTACAGAAGAAGTAATGTATTACTTTCGTTTTGGTGCTGTAACAAGTTACCACAAACATGGTGGCTTAAAATAACAGAAAATACGTGGTGCACAGTATTTTACAGATGTCAGGAGCATGAAATGGGCCTTAGGGACTAAAGTCAATGTATCAGCAGAGCTGTGTTTGTGGTGGAGGTTTGGAGGGTGGGAGAGAATCTGTTTCCCCACTTTTTCCAGATTTAGAGTCTTCTGACTTGTGGCCCCTTTCTCTTTCAAAGTGCATCACTCCAATCTCTTTTTTTATTGTTATATTTCTTCTGACTTTGATATCTTGCCTCCCTTTTATAAGGACCCTTGTGATTATAATCTCTGCATTTTAAGATCCTTCGTCATATCTGCAAAGTCCCTTTTTGCTATGTGAGGGACATATTCACAGATTCTGGGGATTAGGACATACACGCTCTGCCTGCCACAGGTGCCACTGGAGGTGGGTCAGATTTTAGACCTGAGATGGCTGAGGGAAAGGACACTGCAGGTAGAGGGGACAGCCTGAGCGGAGGCAGAAGCAAGGACATGAGCAGTACCTGCCAGCACCCAGTATGTGGTTGCAGGAAGTTACGGTTTTAAGTACAAGCCAGGAAAGGCTGACAGGCCAGGGCCTGCTCCATTTCCAGAAAAATGCGGTTGGCTTCTAGTCCATGAAACAAACCTTGTCCCCTGAAGGATGGTGGGGCGGGGGCCAGCCCTGCCGGGTGCCAGGTTAGTGGCACTGTTTCTCCAGGCCTTAGCCCTGCTGTATTTGGGCACTGCTCATGGCCAGTCGGACCCTGGCAATTGACCCTTCGTGGTGTCCTCCATTTAGCCCTGCCCCCACCCCCACCCTTGTGACTCCTACTGCTGATGGCCTCAGAATCTGTACCGCCCCTCCCCTGCCCAGTGCACATCTGGGCTTGTTTCCCCTCCAAGGGCTGCCCCAGACTCCAGCTTCCCATTCTCTCCTCTGACTTTACTTCCCAGCCAAGCTGAACTGCTCCCTGCTCCGGAGCTTCCCACATTCATTCATGTGCCCAGGCCCAGGCTGTTTCCAGTGGCTTTCCTGGCCAGAAGCCCCCTCTTTGGCCCTTCCCCAACCCTTAGCCTTTAAGCCTCAGCTCCTGCGAAGAACGCCTCCCCTCTCCTTCCTCCTCTCCACACACTCAGGCAGTGAGTGGCTCCCACAGGACCTCTTCTAGAACTCATGCCTGCTGAATGGCTGTCCCATGCAGAGGTAATGGACACATCACACATAATCCTCCTGCTGGTGATAAGGCTATGGCTGATTGAAGGCTTATCATGTGCCAGGCACTGCTCTTTACACACAATTTATTCACACCTCATAAACCCTCTGAGATCGGTGTTACCAGCCCCATTTCAGAGAGAGAGAAACCAGAGGCTCTGAGAGGTAAGTAACTGGCCTTGCATGACATGGCTTTAAGATAAACAACAGGTCCGTGACTCAAACCCAGGCCTCATTTTACAGGGGAGGAAACAGCTCCGGGAGGCTAAATAACTGGGCCAGGCTAATGGGTGTCTCTCAAACCCAGGTGTGGCTCATTTCAAAGGCCAAGCTTGTCACTGTCTCACCACACAATCACTTATTAACTGCCGCACTGCACAGCTTAGCCTCTGTTTTACAGTTATTTGTACAGACCTTCCCCTGCTCCACCTCCACCTTGCCTGGTACACAGGGGACTGGCTGGCCTGGGCCCGGGTCTCTTTCGTTTCTGTATTCTCAGAGCACATGCACAGAGGCTGCATGAATGAGGGAATGAATGATGTTCCCTGGGCATTGTTCTGGGCAAGGCAGGGAATTACTCTGGGAGACCACCTGCAGCCACCGAGACTCAGAGGGGTTTCAGGTTGTAGGGCCCTACTGGGCCCAGACCTGGGGTTCCAGCCCATCCGAATTTCTTGGCAGAGCTGAACGTCCAAGATTGCTTGTTTTACAAATGTATTTTATACATAGTTTTTGAAAGAGGTAATGCACACATAATATAGTACAGAATTTTAAAAGTACAGTGTATGTACAACAAAACAGTAATCTTTCTGCATCCTTTGAATCTCATCTCCCAGCTCCTCTCCCAGCAAGCACCCCTTGCTATCTTTCCTGTGTATTTTTCTTAAGAGAGCCTATGTGTTTATAAACTTATACGTGTCTGTCTTCTCTCTGGAGCACATGTATGATATATATATCTCTGCAATCTCTTTCATTTAATAAAATATTTTGTAAAGCTTTTCTATCA
The DNA here is from genome assembly GCF_040802235.1 of Manis javanica. Lineage (NCBI taxonomy): Eukaryota > Metazoa > Chordata > Mammalia > Pholidota > Manidae > Manis > Manis javanica. The sequence continues at coordinate 160,706,534 of NC_133159.1, read as the reverse complement.
GTTGTATAGAGGTTCTACATTCTTTCTGATGGTTGCACAATATCCTATTGTTTAGAAGTATTTTGGAATGGGTAATTAGGTGTTTCCAGTCTTGTGCTATTATAAATAATGGTGCAGTGAACATTCTAACACCTGATACCGTTTTGTACATGTGCAAGATAAACACATGTAAAGAGAAGTTGATGGGCGAAAGAATTATACTTAAAATTTTGATAGATCTTGATCTGGTTGATGGTTACATGAGTGTAACACATTCAAAATTCATCAGGCTGTATGTTAAGATTTGTGCATTTTATTGTCTAAAAAATAAAATTTTGATAGATGTTGGAAGTCACTATTCATAGAGTTTATGCTGATTTTACTGCTACCGACAACGTGTGGACTGTCCAGTTCCCCATAGTCTCAACTACTAATAAGTTTATCAACTCTTTTCATTTTTACCACTCTGACATGTAAAAAAAGAGATTTCATGACAGTTTAAATTTGCATTCCTCTTACTGTGTGTGAGGTTGAACATTTTCATATGTCTCAGTGCTATATATATATATACACACACACACATACCCTTTTCTGGGAACTGTTTGCTTATATTTTTTGCCCTTTTTTCCCTCCTGGGTTGTTGGTCTCTTACTTAGTTATTTGTAAGAACTCTTTATATGTCTTAAGGATTTGGCCTTTGGCCCATGATACAGGTTGCAAATATTTTCCCCTTTATTGTTCTCCTAAGTTCTATTGTGAAAGGTTCCCTGCTTATCACTTTCTACCTTCAATGCTAGTTAATTGTCTACTGTCTTATCTCCTCTGTAATTATCCCTCAAAGTTCCAGTGCTTTTCACTGGAGTGATCTGATCTGAAGCTTATGGCCTCCATGCAACTTAAATGCTGATACTCCCATTTGTGTTGGGAGGCAATTCTCCATGCATCTCTTGCATTTCTGCACATCCTGCAACTAGAGACACTGACAGCTTTTGATGTGGTCTACCTTTTCAAGGATGTTTTCAGAGCAAACTGCCTTGGAAGATAGAGATAATATCTTCTTCTCGAGCAAAGCCAAGTTATTTTTAATGTTCTGTATAATAACCATGAGGTTTCTCCCTGGAGTGCAGATCAGACAGATTTGCTTGCAACTCCTATAAACTATTTGGTTTTCCAGAACCTTGGGGTTTCTAAGCTGTAATGCAGAATGCATTGCATATGTAGCACCTCGCTGAGTCAAGCTTTGCTTATCCCCATAGTGCTTGGCAGGAAGGCCGGAAGGCAAGAGGAATCAATGCAGACATGGAGCTCAGTTGCTGGCTGTGCCTAAGCAATGCGGTTCTTTGTCTCTAGCCCAGGAGTCTTCTGCCAGTGCTCATAAAACTGTGGCAGATGAACTTGTTAACTTGCAAAACTACATGTCAGACTCTCAGAGTTCTTAAGAATTTGGTACCTGGGCCAAATGAAGCTCTGATTGCCTGAGCCTACAGTCACCCAGATAGAAGCAGCGAAACTGGGCCTGGGACTTAGACTCTTAACTTGACACCCCAAGTTTTGGCTATGCTAGAATTCTTGAGGCTGATTTATCTTTGAGTCTCTCCCATACCTCCCACAAGATTTCAACAAGAGTTTGATGGTTCTCAATCTTGGGCTAGTACTTCTCAAACTGTAGTGAGCCTCAGAATCACCAGAGGAGCATAGTGAAAATGCGGATATATTAAAAATGTAAGCTCCCCTGCAGATATTTGATTCAGTAACCTTGGGATAGAGCCCAGGAATCAGCGTTCTAAACTCCCCAGGTGATGCTGTCCCAGGGGGTCTGAGGACCACATGCTGAGGGTCCCTGCTGCGGAGAGCACGCTGCCCTGAAGGCCTGTGAGCAGAGTGAATTGATCAAAGCAGGCTGAAGACAACCAGCGAGCCCAGTGCCCGCAGAGGCCCTGGAGGGTGGCCCTGAGGGAGGCGCTATGGTGTTTGGTGCTTGGTGAGGGCAATAAGGCTGAGTTTGGGGGAGGGACTCATCAGAGAGAAGGAACGGAGGGGGCTCTGGGATTCCCAGCTGGGACAACAGCACTGTGTTCCCAGCTTCAGGTCACCCCTGCTTTTGACTGGCTGACTCATCTGACACCTTGCATATGTCACTTCCTGACTCAAAAACTGCCATTGTTTTTTGCAGGAAGAAAATGTCAAATCCAGCAGTGTACCCTGCACGGACCTTCCTTGTCTGAGTCTAGTCTATTCTGCAGCCCTTTGTTCCCTGATCCTCTCATGGCACAGAGGTTAGACAACCAAGCTCAGAGCTAGGCTTCCTGGGTTCAAACCTGGGCTCTGTTGTTTTTTTTTTTAATCAAACTTTAAGCTTAAGCAAGTTGCCCTCAGTTTCCTAGTCAGTAAAATGGGAATATTGCTATCTGTAACAGTCTCTACAGCATAGGGGAGCTTTGGCAATGTAAACAAGTTGATCAAATGAAGCCAGCAAATTTTGTGATTTAAACAGAGTAAGGGTCAATACTTAGAGTGTTTTCATAGGACTCTTTGTTACTGAAACTTTCACCCATCTGTTGCTTCCATGTCTTCATCCTTCTCCACTTCCTACAGCTCACCCTGGGTTCTGCCAAGGTCCCCTTCCCCCAGGAGGCCCTCCCTGCTCACCCCAGGCCTCCCTCAGGGTGCTCTCCTACCCTGAGTTCCAGCAGCCCTCAGTTCTGTGTCTCTCCTCCAGCCCTGGCCTGCCACCTGCTCTGGCCAGGAACCTGTAATGTTTACCTTTTTCTCTTCCATGAGCTCAGATCTTCTCCTGGGGGCAGATGGTCTGAATCCAGGGCACCTGCCTGCTGTTCTCAGTTGAGCAGGAAACCAGCTGTGTGACCTCAGGCAGCCTGTGTCCCCACTCCTGTCTTGGTTTTCTGATACACAATCTGACGGAGTTGGGGTAAAGCACCAGTTACTGAGCTTTATTTAAAGAGGGAAACCCCTCTGTTCAGGCAAGATCCTGAGGAAAGCTGGGTGTGCACCTGCGGTGAGGGCAGAAGCTGCTTTGGGTAAAGGTTATGTGCATGTGTGTATGAATGAGTGTGAGTGTGAGCATGTGAGTGTGTGATGATGAGTGTGGATTGGGTGCGTGCATGTGTGTACGTGCCAGGGTGTGTGAGTGAGTGTCAGGGGTCAGCAGCAGGCCTGTTTATCTGCTCCCTGCTGAAGACGCTGCAGGCTGGGCTTAGAACCTGGGCAAGGTGGTGTCCACCCCCATCATGCCACTGTCGGAGTTTCGTCTGATCCGCCTTGCTAGGCTTATAGTAGATGATTGATGTTTATTAGTGGTTGAGATGAGGGTGAGGACAAGGTGAAATGGGCCTGGCAGGAATAGCAAATTGTGGTTCCTAACGCCTCCCCCTGACTCCCTGAGCTCAAACCCCTCCTTCTGAAACCCCAGATACAGATGTCTCTATCTGAAGGTGCTGGTTTGGTTTTGGTGTGCTGGGGCCCTATCTGTGTGTTTACTGAGCTAGGACTGTTGTCTGAGGTTGACCGTTTGGCCTCCAGGCCCCCACCCTAATCCCAGTCAAGGCCTGCAGAGGAAGTGCCTCCTCCCCAAACTGCACATTCCACTGGAGGGGGGCTGGGGCTCAGGTTGGGAGGGCCAGGGGGCTTCCTGGCATGTGGCTCCAGATCTGATTCCGCACCTCTGCCTGGTGCTGGACTGGACTGACTGGAGGCCCCCAGCTGGTGCGTGGGCACCCTGGCAGGGGCTTGGGCTGACATCTGATAGGTCCTGCTTAGAATGGCAGTGAAGTACCCTAGGAAGCCTATGAGGTTTTGCCCCTGTTAGGTGTGTGTGTGTGTGTGTGTGTGTCTGGCATGGTGTGTAGGTTCCCTTCCAATTGACTGTCCACTGATGAAAATGCCCCTTGGATACCAGGCCCCTGGCACAGGGTGGGGTCTAAGTTGCTCTTTCTGTGGGAAAAGGGCCCCCAGGCCCTGGGGCACTCCTGGTGTTCCCAGCTTCTGGCAGCCCACCTTGGGGCGGGATTCTTTGTGTTTTCCGCCTGACTGACGGATGTTTATCCTGCAGCTGGCCAGAGCCAGGAGGAGCCGGAGGAGCCAGGTCTCAGCGCTCTGTCTCCAGAGTAGCTCTGAATTCCAGCTGCTCTCAAGAATGTGCCCCCACCCCCATCTCTGCCTGTCTTCCTCTCTGGAGAAGAAGCAGCTTTTCTTCCAGAAACTCGGCTAACCTGACCATCCCTCCCCCAAGTCCCTGGGCCACTTGCCCACTTGCAGCCAGTGGAGCTGGGACAAGTCAGAACTGAAAATATACGAACACTTTCCATCCCCAACTATAGAGGTGATACGCATTCACTGTTGCTTTGTAAACATTTGGAAAATTCAGGTTCTGGTCAGAAACCACCTTCCTCCTCCCCACCCCAGCTGTGGGCCCCTGAGGGCTGGGCCTGGGTGCACACAGCCCTTGTCTGTCCTCCCTCCTTGGTGGACACTGCTAAAGGCAGACACGGGCACAGTGAGTGCTGGATAAGTGACCCCAGTAAGGGCCTCATTCTGCCAGGATTTCTTCCAAAGCAAATGGAGGCATGACCCCGGGGCTGACCACTGTCCTGGAGTGGGGGCAGATCAGCCACAGGCCCAGCCCAGCCCTCTGACTGAGATGCCAGGCTCAGACCTCCAGCTAGGAGATACCCTAGATTCTTTGCCTTCTCTTCAGAATCCATGAATCCATGAGCTTGACCTGCTGGCTCTGCCTTCAGAACACACCACTTCTCACCAAGCGCTCTCACGTCTTCCCTGAGGCCCCAGCAACTCATCGGGGCTTTATAAGAGCCTCTTACCAGAGCTCCAGCTCCCACCCTTGGCCCCCAGCCTATTCGGCAGAGAGTAGCCAGAAGGCTCCCAGTGAGTCTCTGATCAAAGCCCCATTACTCTCAGAATAAAGCCTCACTCCTTAATGAGACCACAGATCCTGGTGCTCTGGCCAGACCTCCTCTCCTGCACGCCCCTCCCCTGGTGCACCTTTCTCAGCCACGGGGCTGCTGGACGTCCCCAGAACACACCAAGCTCCTTCTTCCTCGAAGTTGTGGTTTCTGCCTGATGTCCTCAGCCTGGGTTCCCCAGGGACCTAAAGCCTCCCTTTGCCTCACCCAGATCGCTGTCTGTGTGCTGCCTCCTCAGGGGCCTTCCCTGGACCTCCTTCACTGGCCTTTCCCCACTGGCTGTCCTTCACCCCTTCCCTGATTTGCTCCTCCCCACACACCCCTCACTCCTAGGATTGCATTCGCCCAGAGTGAAAGCTCAGGAGGGCAGGGAGTTTTTGACCATTTTGTTCTAGCGCCCAGAGTCTAGAAGTTGCCTGGCACATAGAGGATAGTCCATAACTGTTGTTGGTTGAATGAAAAAAGAGAAGGGCTTTTCCCTTTTCTTTCTCTTTCCAGCAAATAATTACTAAGCACTTCCTTGTGCTGGAGTTGGCCCTGGGGATTGAGGCAGTGGCGACGCTCAAAGCCTAGGTGGGGAAACAGAGCTGTGGCATGTGATGGGGTGAGTCCAGGGGGAGTGGGAGAAACTGGCCCAGTCTGAGTGGATCATGGAGGACATCCCAGAGGAGGTGATACCCAAGCTGATGCTTGGGTTCAAAAGGGACAGGAGTTAGATGCATCCAGGGAAAGGAAGGAGGCAGGAGAGGAGGGAGGATGCTCCAAACCGGAGGAAGGGCCTGGTCCCTCCTGGAGGGAAGGGATGTGGCCCTTGTGGCCACGTGTCAGCCTCTGGCACACAGTAGGTATTCAGTGAAACTGCTGAGATAGCGCGTGTCCAGGAGCCACACATGATTTCAAGGAAGACAATTTCAGTTCCTGGACAGTTCCACGGCTTTGGGTGAGGTGAGCAAGGGCTCTAAGGATTCACCTAGGGATTCACAGGATCAGATGAGTTTTGAAGTGGAAAGCATCCAAGTCCTTTGTCCCTGAGGGATCCTGGTGGGAGGGAGGTTAGCTTGTTGGAAAGAGAGAAGAACGCCATCCAGGCAACCAAACCCGGCTCTAGGAAGTCAGGACAGGCCCTGGGACATTCTTCTCTCTGTCCTGTAAGTGGTCCTCACGTGTCCCAGCCCAAGAGGTACAGGCCAAGGCTGGACACAGGGCTCCAAATGGGGCCAAACAGCCTGGGGTTATGGCAGAGGTAGAGAGGAGCCCCCTGCCTAAGTGGCAAGCCAGATCCCCCACCCCCACCCCCACCCCCCATGTGGACAGGAGCCTGGGCCTGGTCACGTAGAGGCACCTTGGGAGGGCAGTGGGGGAGGGAAGGGCAGCTCTTCTTCCTGGGGTGTGGAATGTGGCACCTAGGGGGAAGCTGGCCCTTTTCCTTCCCCCACCGGCCTGGACAAGGAGCAGTTCCCCAGCCAGGGCTCCCCCGTCCCTCCCTCCTCCCTCCCTCCCTGGTGGCTGGTCCTGATTCTGGCCAGGCTGGTTTTCCCTCCCCTGGAGGCTGGAGGAGGAGCCCCAGGGGCCATCCTGCCCCACCCGCCCTGCCGCACCTTTCCTAGGTTCCCCACTGTGGGAAGCCACGGAGACAAGCTACCACAGAGGCAGCTATACCTCGGCTGGGCACCCAGCTCAGCTCCTGCTGCTGGCTTAGGTCCCCATGACACCACCCAGCTGGCCTGAGTGAGGCCTTGAGCTGCTCAGCGTGGCCAGTATTTCTTGTCTCTGTCCTTTTCCCTCCATCCTCACAATTAGGGCTGAATTCAGCCAGCAGCCCCTACACTGGTCTCCCTCCCCAGGCCATGCCTATCTCACTTTTCCCACCCACCCATTCACCACAGAGAACCAAATACGCATTTGACCATATTGCTGCCCTGATTAAAACAACTTTCCACTGTCTTCAGGATAAAGTCCACTCCTTGGCTGAGCTTAGGGCACCCCCTCACCCCTGACCTCTTCCCTGGCCCTGCCCCCCCCCCCCCCACCGTACCTACTGAATCACCAGTGGGCCCCAAGCTGACACCAGTTATCTACTCTTCCAGGCCTCAGTTCTCTCTGCCTCCCTGTCAGATAAACATCTGATCTTTTAGCCTTTTATCAGGGTCATGCCCTCCATGAAACATCTCTCTCTGCTCCAGGCAGAAGTGAACACTCCCCTTCTGCCCTACTTGCTCCTGTGCAGACACAATTCCCAGCACCAGCACAGATTATACTGATTTGCTTGAGGCCCAAATGCCTGTTGGTTCAATAGTTCTAGGATGGTGGTCTGCATACATGGTTACTCCACGCACCCCTAGAAATCCCTTAAAAGAGTGCGCAGGGGAATGCCTCCCATGTGCTGAGCAGGTGGCTGCTGGCTGCTCTCCAGCCCCAGCCCACTGTCCACCCAGGGCCAGCCTTGCTGGCCAGCCTGAGGGCCCGGCACGCGTGAACCTCGGGGAACCAGAGCAGGGGGACTGAAGGAGCGTCCTGCACCCACTCTTCCCAAGACCTTCTTGGAAGTTCTGCCACCTTCTCTTCCCTTCTCCCCCCTTTGCTTCATAAGGAGAGAAAGCCAGTGCAAACAAAGGGCCTAGGGGTGGGGATGGCAGCCTAGACACCTTTTTGGGAGGCTCTTTTCTCCCCACATCGGCTGCTTCCTTTCCAAAACTTCCTCTCTCCTTTTCCAGTTCAAGACTAGTGTGTCAGCCTTGTGTGAGTGGGACAAAGACGCCAGTGGCATGTGTTGGGAGAGGAAGAGGTATTTACTGTATTTAATGCAGACAGATCTAAACAGCCACCATACAGTCTTCTTAAGAAATTACTGATTTTTAATTAACAAGTCACACATAAATACATTCTTGTTGTAAAAATTAGAACAGCAGAGATAAGCATGGGTTCCCTTGACTACTATCCTTAAATCAGCTTCTCTCCAAGGAAATCCCATTGTTGCTCTGCTGTATTTCCTTCCTTATCTACGTGCTTATGTGCAATTTATATGTACACATAGAACTCAGTCATCGTTTAAGTGCATGTCAGCATCACTTATTGCATTATATGTATTGCTTTCCTCCGGTTTTTTATTTTACCCAACAACAGGTTCTTTAGGGGTCCTCAAGTCAGTATATGTTGACGTGACTCATTCTGTTCCATCTCTTCTCATGTACTATGGATGTTATATAGTGTATTCAACTGTCCCCCAACCTGCGGTTGTTTCTGTCTTTTCACTATTACAAACGATGCTTCAGAGGACATCCTTTCACATGCCTCCCTGAATATATGGGCAAGGAAGTTCTTTGGGGTAAATACGAAAGAGTGGGACTAGTGGCTTGTAAGGTGTGTGCCTTCGTTTTTGAAAGACCCTGCCAAATTGCCCTGCAGAGTGGCCCCCACCTGTCTACCAACGTGTTTCATTTGCCCACAGCTTCCTCAATACCTGACACTATCAGACTTTGTAATTTTGCCCGTCTAATGGAAAAGAGCGAATCTCCTGTCTTCTCCTGGCCATCCTTGGTTAGGTAGGGGGTCTGGGAGGGGAGCCCCATGCTGCTTATGGCAACCTCCAGCTAGCCCTGTTCAGTCGTAGCTTCCCCTTCTCCTCTCTGGGACCCTGGTTTGTGCTGAGAATCTGCTTGCTTCTCGTGGGCCTCCTGCCTCCCGTCCTCTGCCCCCTCCCTACGCTCCCATGCCTTGGGGCTCAGCTTCCTCTTGTCTACTGTTAGTTGCCATGTTCAAGCTTCAACATTTTTGTGCACATTTCTCATCTTTCGTTGTCTCTTCTGTTATTCACTCTAAATATTCTTTATCTGTCATCTTGACAAGGTTTTAGGAAGGAGCAAAAATTATTGTGGGTATTCAATCTATGATATTTCATCCATATAATCCCCTGCCAGACCTTCAGCCTCTTAGAGGCAGCAGAAGCTTGTACTTCTGTATCCGAGCACGTAGCATCAGGCCTGGCAAATAGGGAACAGCGCTTGCAACATGTTCACTGAATGGAGGAGCAGGTGAAAAAGTATTTGAACATCTCACTCTGATGGTCTCTGGGGAAGGGATGGTGTCTAGGTGAGCGTTACCAATTTATATGACCAGCAGGTTCGTGTAGTCTTGTACGCTTTTACTTTTCTCTCCTCTTGCACGAGTCTATCTCCTCTGCTAGGCTAAACTTTGACTCTTGCTTGAATGATCCGCTGACCAAATAAATAACTGTGTATCAGAGCAGGGAGGACAAGTTAGGACCTCAACAGGTCACACCATGCCTTTCCCAGCCTGATGACTCTTTTTCCAGGCTAGTGGACGAAGGTACCTTGACCTCCATCCCGTGAGAGGAGGGACAGCTTTGGTGGTTGGGACAGTGGCTTTAGGGAGTTAAAGATGTGGGCTTGAATCCTGGGTCTGCCGCTAACTTATGTGACCTTGGTCAAGCTGTTAACCTTTTTGAGCCTCAGTTGATCCTTGAACCGGACTGGCTTTTCCTGTGATACATGGATCATTAATCAGCATTACCTGACAAAAGATTCAGCAGTCCAGTATATCTGAGAAATGTTGGCTAAACAAAGTTAAATAATAAGATTTATAATAATAAAATATGCGAATACTTATAACGATAATATATAATGAATACTATATACAGTCATTACAATGGTATTTTTTATACACTTTTAAATTAAATTAGCATTAGATTATATATAGCAAATTATGATTATATAATTATTAATTAAATTATATAAACATAATGAACATAACAAAATATATACTTAAAATATAATAAAATAATGATAACATTGAGTGCTTACTATTTGTCAGGCACCCTTTATTAACACCCTCTCACTTAAACCTTGAAACAACCCCACAAACTAGGTGTTATTATTGTTATCTCTATTTCACAGGTGAGGGACTGAGGCTTTCCAACCTTTCAAACCACACATTGTGAATCTCAAAGGGCAGCCAGGACAAGCACACTGCCTTTTACCGGGGATCTCATGGTGCTAGGCTCTGCAGAAATGAGCTGGGCGAGGCTGGGTGGCTCCTTGATGAGATCCCTTCATGCTCTAACTTTCTCTTCTTGTCACTCCTGACCCTGTGTGCCCCTCTCCTGAAGACTGAGGGCCCCCAGCCTGGAGCTTCCCTGGCGGGGCTCTGTCCTTATGCAGCCAGATGCAGATCAGAGACTCCTGGTTATAGGTGGTCTGTTTATGGAAAGTGGACAGCGCTTGACCCCTGGGTTCCACCTCTGGGAGAGTAGCCTGTACAGAAGGCTCTCCTGAGTTCCTGGTGTACCAGAGAAGTGGTCATGGTGGAAGGTGCTAGGCATTGTTCTGGCCAGAGAGCAAGAGCAGGGGATTCTCTTGACTCTGGCCTGCAGTTCAGTCTGGGATTGACTGGCAGAAGATTTGGGGGGAAGGGACTCAAAGGAGTAGGGGCTTCCATGGGAGGGATTGCAGAGCCTCTGTCACACTCAGGAACTCAGGCCACGGGGCTGCGGTATAAGAGGCTGGAAGCGAGAATCTGACATTCTAGGCTGTGGACCTTCCACAAGCCACTGCCCTCCTTGGAGACTGTTTCCTCATTCGTAAGGGGGAGATAAGAACATCCTTTCCACGGGAGTCAGGGTGGGGTGGGGGGAGGCGCCGTGAGAGAATCCAGTAAGATCTGAAGAGGCTCTGTAAACTGTACTCCCCTCCAGTCAGCTGTTCTCATGATAATAGCCCTGGGCCAGGGGGCTGGGACTCTGAGCTCCTCTGAAGTTAGTATGCCCATAAACCCTTAATTTTGGGGGCAATTAACCCGTTGGTCTGATTCTTTGTTTCCTAATACAAGTCCCTTCCCAAATCTTCCTGTCAGGCCAGAAAAACAGATTCAGGGGCTTGTAGGGGCTTGGAGTGCATAGCAACTATCTGGCTGATCTCCCCCTTCCCCGCAAAGGAGCAGGCCTATTTCTTAGGGCCAAAAGAAGGTGACTCACACCAGACCTGCCCTGGTGGCTACGGCCTTTGTGAAGGCCCAGCCACACCCTGCTTTCTAGCTAGCTTTCGGTCTTGCCTTCTTCCCCCTCAGGGCTTCAGACTCACTTGCAGGTCTGATTCACTAGTTGAAACAGCCTCAGGCTGGCAGTCCTGGGTAGCTCAGGGCTGCTCCTGGGGTTGGGTGTGTGTGGGAGTAGTTTCCCCAGTTCCTGGATAGGTTGATGGTTGGAAAACAATTTATTGGGGACTGGTTCCTGAACCTGGGGGTAAGTCTTCCTCAGTCACAGGTGACCCAGGTGGTAATATGCAGAGAGGAGGGCTGAAATTTCACAGGGGCAGCTGAGACCTGGAGGCTGGCCTATCTCCCTAACACCCACTTAAAAGGGCACAGGGCCTTTGTCCAGAGGGCAGGATTGCTCTGACACGAGGAGGGGAAGGAACCATGGGGATAATTCTGAGGAGTGGTGAGGCTCCTGGGGACAGGAACTGGGGTGAGGTGGCTGCAGTGTCCTGCAGTGTCTGGCAGGGGGCCTGGGCCTCCAAAGTGATAAAAAACAGTGAGTGGGGGCTGTGTGTGGAGAGGAGTCCTTCCCGATGACCCAGACTCTCACTTTGTGCTTGGGCCCCTCCTCAGAGCTGACCCTAGCAGTTCATTCATTCACGCACGTACAAGGACAGGACGGTTAGGCACCAGGACTCAGCCTCTGACCCCTTCCAGGAACTTGCAAGAAGGGAGGGATTCCATCCCATTTTTGTCTCTGGGTGGCAGATACTAAATGTCTTATGGGCAAGTCACCTGCCTCCCTCAGGCTCAGCTTGCCCATCATGGAACTGTTAAAGCATTTCAATAAATCTGTGTTGAATGAATGCATGCTTTGTGGGCCCGACGGTAGGGGGTTGTCCCTGTGGAGGGTGGGTCATCAGTGGCCCCACTTCCCATCAGCCCCCAGGGGTGAGGGGGCGGTCAGGCCTGAGACTGGAGTTGTGAAGGTGCTGCCCAGCTGCGAGCCACTCCTGGCAGCTGCTGCTGGGAGCCATTGGTCACCATGGGTGTACACAGCCCCAGCAGGGTGTTGCAGTTTTCTCTCAGACCAACACATTCAGCTCCGAGCACTCTCAGCTGAGGCAGAGTCAGGGTGCGGATGATCCCCAAAGGGCAGATTCTGAGAGGCTATGATTTGGAGTGGGGTGTAGGAGTCTGGTGAATGTACCTTGGTGGGGTGTTATTTATGATCACACGGAAGGGGCTTAGAACTTGATTCCAGAGGGGGACTGAGCGCAGTCACTGCGGGAGGACAGAGAACGGGGGTATACTCGCAGAGGTGCAGTGATTCCTAGAGGTGTCAGACTCGGCGGGATCTTCATGGGAGAGGGGCAGAATGTGAGCTGGGGTGTCTGACACGTGTGTGATGGGGTGAAGATAGAGATAGGTACGACAGGAGGGGGTGGTGGGGCTCCGGAGTGGGCTGCGCTGGGGCAGCTCTCGTAGGGCCGAACCTCTGGCTCCTGGAAGGGAAGGGTTGGAGGCAGAGCCGCCAGCAACTGACCAATGGGGAGAGCTCCCGTATTAGCTCTCAGGAGCCTGCAAATTCCTCGGCGCTCAGCTATTAGCCCCGACGCCATCTCCTCCCCCTCTCCCCACTCGCCCCAGGCTTAAAAGGCGCCAGGTGAGGGCCTCGCCACTCTTCCTGCCGCCCGCAGCGCCTCCAACCAGTGTCTCTCGTGCCCTTCGCCATGACTTCCTACAGCTACCGCCAGTCGTCGGCCACCTCGTCCTTCGGGGGCCTGGGCGGCGGCTCCCTGCGCTTCGGAGCGGGAGGCACCTTCCGCGCGCCCAGCATCCATGGGGGCTCGGGCGGCCGCGGCGTGTCCGTGTCCTCCGCTCGCTTCGTGTCCTCGTCCTCCTCCGGGGGCTTGGGCGTCGGCGTCGGCGGCGGCTTCGGTTTGGGCTTTGCGGGCGCGCTGGCCAAGTCCGACGGGCTGCTGGCGGGCAACGAGAAGCTCACCATGCAGAACCTCAACGATCGCCTGGCCTCCTACCTGGACAAGGTGCGCGCCCTGGAGGAGGCCAACGGGGACCTGGAGGTGAAGATCCGCGACTGGTACCAGAAGCAGGGGCCTGGGCCCGCCCGCGACTACAGCCACTACTTCAAGACCATCGAGGACCTGCGGGACAAGGTGGGCGGCAGCCTGGCCGCGGAAAGTGCACCTGCCGCGGAAACCCAGCTCTGCGGGCCGGGCGAGGCCGGAGGCGGGGGCGGCCGGAGCCCGAGCCACCGGCAGGCGGGGCGGGAGCAAGCCCGTTAGGGCATGGGTGGGACCGCGGGGTAGGGCAGAGAGAGGGGGCAGGTGAGCTGGGCAGGACAAAGTGGAGGCCGGGGTGGCGGGAAGGGGGAGGGTAAGTAGGTGGGACAAGTGGCGGGGGCGGGGCTGCAGGGCGGGGAGACCGGGAAAAGGGTGCAAACAAGTGGGAGGGGATGGGACGCGGTGCGGGCTGCCCGGAGGTCTACGCCAGAGGCCGCGATCGCAGCAGGCGTTTGGCCTGGGAGGAGTCTGGTTCTCCGGCCAGACCTGCCCCCGGCTGCCCCCAGCGCGGGCCCCCCAGCATTCCTTTTCTTTGGCGGGGCAGGTCTGGTTTTCATCACCCTCTTCCCCCCCGCCCAGGGGGCCACACGGGCCTTAAGAGGAGGTAGAGGAAGAACGGGGAGGCCACCAGTGGCCCCTGTCCGTTAAGGAGGGACGTATGCAGAGGCCCCGGGGGTCCTTTGCTTCTGACGACCTCTGTTGAAAAGATCTGGAGCAGGAGCGGCGGGTGGGGGTAGGGTGGCGGTGTCTGAGCCACAGGCCTTACCCGGAGGCTGTAAGCGGCGTGCAGGGTGGGGCTTGGTTTCCGCCCCCGGGGGAAAGCTCGGAGCTTGGTCCCGGAGCTTGGTCCCGAAGAAATGTAGCAGAAGTTAAGGGGACATTGAATCGCCCCACATGCTGGGTGTCCAAACTCGCAGCTCCCTGCACCACCACCCAGTGCCCACCATGTGCCTGGCATGTTGCTGGATGCCCGGGGGCACAGACTGGCGCCTGGGGTAGGTCCTGCGGGTACACAAGGAGGGAGAGCTAGAGATGTAAACCACCACTAGGATACTCCTTTCACACTTTGAAAATTGTGACCTAGGATAAGAAATACATTTTGCTGTGTACCCTGACACATTCTCTCCGTCTCTCTCACACAGACATACACAAAATGGGGGCAAAAGTTTCCTGAAACAATTCTTGCTGTGGGCAGTCCCTTCTGATATTTTATATTCTGGTCTGTTTCATTAAAAAACAGTGCAAATCGCCACCCAGTACAATGACTAACGAGTCCAGATATGCTCTTTGAAAAATGCCAAACCCATGTGCCTTAATCAGTGGTATGAATACGCCCGCACCTCAGAGGGACCTCAGATTGGGGTGAACTTGGACAACGAATCTTGAACTTCAGTTCTCACCTCTGTAAAATACATGTACCCACAGACCTGACATGGAGGATGAAGTGCAAAGTGCCCAGCATATAATAGATGCTCAGCAAATGGAAATCATTTCCGAGGCAGAATGGGCTTGAGTGGGGGGTGTAGACAAAGATACCCTGCATTTCCCTGCATCTGGTTTGCAGATCATTAGAACCTCCCTCCCTTAAGGCCGATTAGTTTCCCTAGGCACAGATCTCAGAGACCCCCCCCCCTCCTCCCCTGTCCCCTCCCTCAGTCACTGACCCCTGGCCCAGCCTCCCTGCAGTAGTTTCTCCTGTGCAGCTCCTGGTCATAAACGGTTTCCGAGGCCTCCCAGAGAGTAGGCCACTGGGCAGCCAAGAGGTGGCTGGGGCTTTGGTCTCTAAGGCTTAGGGACATACGCATTTGGTCCCCTCTCTCTTCTGGGAAGAAAGTGGTGGGTGGGCAGTACCTATGCTGAACCTGTGCCAACCTTCTGCTCCCAGATTCTTGGTGCCACCGTTGAGAACTCCAAGATTGTCCTGCAGATCGACAATGCCCGCCTGGCTGCAGATGACTTCCGAACCAAGTAAGTATCTCTGCTTTGGAGGGCTGCAGAAGCCAGGGTAGGGAATGGGGGTGCAATTCCAGGTCCTTTAGGGGCTCCGTGCAGTAGGGGGACTGGACTGCCTTCACCCACCCCAGTTGGCCTGAATCAACCCCCACTTCGGACTCCTGAACCCTGTGGGAGATGGGGAAGTCTTCAGAGGTGCAGAAGAAATGCTGGCCTGACTAGAGCTATTTCCTCTGAAAGATTTGAGACAGAACTGGCCCTGCGCCGGAGTGTGGAGGCCGATATCAACGGCCTGCGCAGGGTCCTGGACGAGCTGACCCTGGCCAGGACTGACCTGGAGATGCAGATTGAAGGCCTAAAGGAGGAGCTGGCCTTTCTGAAGAAGAACCATGAGGAGGTGGGTTTCAAGCTGGACTTCTACCCTTCCCACCCTAGCTACCCAGAACCCTTTTTTCTCCTGTATTCTCTGTCATGGGCATCCTGTAGCACCCTCAGCATGGCTTGGGTATGAGGCAGGGCTCCCAGGGCTCCAGCAGAAGATGGTGGCAGCACAGTCAGGGCTCCAGTGCTGGCTCCTAGGTCTGCACCTGAAATCCAGCCCCCTTTGGCGTGGGGGGCAGGGGAGTGGCCAGGCCCAGGCCCAGCAGGCTCTGGGCCTGACCTGTCTGTCTCTGCTGTTTCTTTCCAGGAAATCAGCGCTCTGAAGGGCCAGGTGGGTGGCCAGGTCAGTGTGGAGGTGGATTCTGCCCCGGGTGTTGACTTAGCCAAGATTCTGAGCGACATGAGAAGCCAATATGAAGTCATGGCTGAGAAGAACCGGAAGGATGCCGAAGCCTGGTTCGTCAGCCAGGTATGGAGGGGGAAGCAGACGCCCTTTGGGGAGGTGGCAAGGAGAAAGAGGGCATGGTGTTCCCAGGTCAAGGTCTGCCTCAGTGCTTATCCAGTCCACCACCTCTCATTCCAGTCGGAGGAGCTGAAGCAGGAAGTTGCTGGCCACACAGAGCAGCTGCAGATTAGCAAGACTGAGGTTACCGACCTGCGGCGCACCCTCCAGGGTCTAGAGATTGAGCTGCAGTCTCAGCTCAGCATGGTATGTGTCCCATGCCCTGTGAGGTGTACTGGAGTTCTTGCAGCCTCAGGCAGCCTGGGTAGTGGCTGTGCTCATGCCCTGCTGGCATCCAGTCTCTGCTGAGCTGCTCTCCCTTTCCCTGCCCTCAGAAAGCCGCCCTGGAAGGCACACTGGCAGAAACAGAGGCCCGTTTTGGAGCCCAGCTGGCCCAGATCCAGGTGCTGATCAGCAGTATCGAAGCCCAGCTGAGTGATGTGCGTGCTGACACCGAGCGGCAGAACCAGGAGTACCAGCAGCTCATGGACGTCAAGTCGCGGCTGGAGCAGGAGATCGCCACCTACCGCAGCCTGCTGGAGGGCCAGGACGCCCACTACAGCAACCTGTCCATCCCCAAGGCCCTCTGAAATCCAGCAGCCTCCTGGGCTTCCTGCCGCTCTGCAGAGGGATTCCCCTGGGTGGGGCACTGGAAGTGGGGGGGAACTCTTGCTCTGGGCTCTCTCCTTGACCTGCCAATAAAACTTTATGGCTCAAGGGAGGAAGGATGTTGGGTCTGTTATTTCAGCCCATGGAAATGGGCCAGGCCTTGGCTTTGTTTAGGTTTTATTTGGACCAGAGTCCACTCTGTCCCAGGTAGGGAAGGGAGTGTGCTGCTCACTAACTCTGACCATTATGGTAATTCCCGTTTGCTGAAGTCTTCATTTATCTACCCTGTACCTTAAAATGAGCTTGTGAAATAAGTACGGCTCCCGTTTTACAGAGGAGTAAACTAAGGGTCAGAGAGGTGAAGTGGTTTATTGTGTATGTTACGGTTCTGACACATGGCAGAGGTGGGATTTGAAGCTTGTTTTGCTGCCAGATTTAGTTTTCTTTCCACTTGCCTCCCCCAAGGGTTGATGTGTGTCTATGTGTTTGAAGTTAATGGTTACTGAGCATCTACTATGTACCATTTAATCAAACAGCCCTAAAAAGTAGTATGAATTGCATCTTACAGAGCAGGAAACAGGCTCAGAGAGAGTAAGTAACTAGTCCGGTGTCACATAGCAACTACACAGCAGAACCAGGATCAGAATCTGGGTTTCCTGATTCTTGGCCCACAGTGCCATCCCTATGCCCCTGTCTCCTAGGATCGATAGCCCTTGTGCCAGGTCCTCAGTACATTCCAGTCTTGCTTCATGTCAGGGCCAAGGACTGGGATCCCCTGGGGCAATTCTTCCTGACATAATTCACCTAACTGAAGGAAAAACAGGCTTTGGGATCAGGGCCTGAGATGGGGGAGGTGGGCCTGT
Organism: Manis javanica; assembly: GCF_040802235.1. NCBI lineage: Eukaryota > Metazoa > Chordata > Mammalia > Pholidota > Manidae > Manis > Manis javanica. The sequence goes on along the minus strand of NC_133159.1, from coordinate 160,689,232 downwards.
CAGGGTGTGTCTGCGTGTGCACGCACTAATATTCATCTGTTCTTGGGCAGCCCTGCATAAGCCCCTTACACCCACTAGCCCAGACCTGGGCCCTGAGCCTGGAATGGGACCCAGCAGTGACTCCGACCTCCCACACAGACCCCTAACTTGGTTTGCCTGCGGCCAGTACTGGGCCAGCAAAGGAACACAAGTCCCAACTTCCTGGTACAACTCTGCCCTTGGGTGGGTATGCTCCTGCCCCTGTGGTTTACAGCTCAGCTGCCAAGAACTGAGGCCAATTAAAAATAAATAAGAAGGGCCCCCCTTCTCCCCCTCCACAAGAGGTTCAGGCTGATTGGATCTGTTCAGGCCCCATGGAGCTGTCTGTGACAGTCGGTTGACCCTGTGAGGGAAGGGCAAATACGAAGACCCCAGGAGTTATCCCATAGGGGCATGGATCAAATGCTGCTCTGTGTGCCCAGCACCATGCTAAGGAGGGCTGGGGCCCTGTCACAGCCCATACTAGTAACCCAGAAGGAGGTTCTCTTGCAGCCATTTTCCTGTGTGTCTTGGAGAGGTTCATTAGCTAGCTCCAAGTCATGCTGGTGACCCCAGAGCCTAGCTCGCTGACCCCAGGCCAGGAGCTCTTTCTGCCACCTCCCCAGCTGTTCTCTGGCCTCCAGAACTCACAACCCCCCTCTCCCACTTAACTTCCAAAGGCTTAGTCCCACTCCCAGGGATTGCACAGAGATATTTGTCCCCTTTTCATGAAAGCCTCTGTTGTCACAGCTGAAGCCCTCCCCTGGCGTCCTAGAGCCCCTGGAATGTGGCTGTGGGGTGGGGAGTGGGCCCACACAGGTGGGGCAGGTGACTGGGTTGCAGGTCTGGGTGTCAGGAATGAAGCCTTCGTTTGTATGTGTGTGTGTGTAGTGGAGGGCAAGAGTGGGGCCATTTTTCTCTCAGTCTGGGAACTAAAACTAGGGGTACTTTGTTGGCAAAAGTGGCTGGGATATAGAAGAGGGAGGAAGAGGGGACTTGGGGGACAGGGTCTTTCCACCCCTGCTGGTCATTACAGCCACTTCAGTTTGCAAACCATTTCCTGTCAGTCATCTTGCTCCATCTGCAGAGTCAGACTGGGCAGGAGTTATTTCCATTTTCCTGATTGGTAGACTGAGGCCCAGAAAGAGGAGGATGATTACCCAAAGTTATATACTTAATAAATGAGAAAGAGTTCTCCAGGCCCCAGGTCATGCTTTCTTTGTCCCTAGCATCTTCCTGGGGAGCAGGGGACGTGAAGGTGGATTCTAACATTTATGGAGACATCCTGTCCCACCATGTGCCATCAGATGCTCACTGTGACCCTGTAGCGGGGATCAGTGGTAATGACCCAACTTTTTTTTCTTCTATTGTGGTAAAACACACATAGCACGAAATGCACCATCTCAACCATTTGAAATATACAGTTCAGTGGCATTAAGTACCTCACATGACTGTGCAACCATCCTTAGCATGCATCCTCACATCTCTTTCATCTCATAAAACTGAAATTCTATACCCATTTAGGCAGTAACACCTCATTCTTTCCCACCCCAAACCCAGCCCCTGGCAGCCACAACTACACGTTCTGTCTTTGCGATGTTGCCTCCTCTAAGTACCTCATGTAAGTAGAAAAACCGCCCAGTTTAATTCAGGAACCTGGCTCGGAGAGCTGGAGTCACATCCAGAGGTGGAGCCCAGACCTAGGCTGCAAAGGCTTGGCAGGAGGAAAGGCCTGGCTCTGGAGACGGCCTGTCTGTGTGCAGTGGGCAAAGGACAGAAACTGGCACAGAACCTGGGAGGGCTGCCTGGGGCAGGGCCGAGGGATGCAGCCTGGGCTGGGGCCACATGGAGCTTGATCTCCACCCTTGCCCAGCCTGGTGCTAATGAGCAGGCCCCCAGGCCCTGCCCAGGCTTGGAGCTCACAGGAGCCGTTTGGACTGAAATCAGAGATTTGAGACTGGGGCAGCTCCCTGGCATGGGCCTGGGAGTGGAGGGAAAGCCACCTTGAGGGGCTGCTGCAGGAGGGTTAGGGTGCAGAAAAGGGGCTGGCTGGGATCCAGCCTGCCCTCACCTGGGGCAATAGCACATAATTGCTCCTGTGTTAATTGTTGGGGCCTTAATGTCTGCAGAGGCTTCAGTGAGCTATGGCTGATCTGAGTTTGGTTAATTTTATTTCAGAGGAAAAGACAATATCTTCCCACCCATGAGACAATACCACACTGTCTGGGCCCAGCACTCAGAGGCAGGCTCACTGTGGTACTGGGTAAGGAGAAGCCCACCCCATGCACCCGGGCCTGCAGTCCCTCTCCCACCACCCCAGCTCAGATGAGGAATCTGGGCTCTGTCCCCTGTATAAGTGGGGGTCAGAGGACCCCTTTGAGTCCTGGAGATGCCCCTTACTAGCTGTGCTAATAAGTGATTGCATGAATTGCTTCCCCTCTCTGAGCCTCAATTTCATTCCTCCTGAAATAGGAGCAGAGATCATTTTCTGTGTTCTGAAAATTAGAGGAGGACGTAGATTCAAAAGTGCTTTGTAATCTGTGACATGTGCAGTGGAAGTATGGGATCACTGCTATTACAGCAATAATGACAATGACCCCTTGCCACTAGGGAACTGAGACTTAAAGGTAGGTATCTGAGGTTTCACAAGCAGTGATGGGGAAAGCCAGGATTTGAACCCAGGCCTGAGGGACCCCAGAGCCCCTGTCCACTTCCCTGCATGGCAACCCTTGGCAGGGAATCTGCCTTACTCTCCAGCTCAGTCTTGCTCACCTCCCCAAGCCCTGGCTCTGCCTAAGCCTTGGGGCCATGGCCAGAGGGCCAGGCCATACCTCCAAGTGGCAGTGTCCACAGGCATCTGGTATCCCCAGAAAGCTGGTCCCTGAGCTGGGCAAAGAAAAGGGCTCTCATGAGTGTTGGGCACCCCTCTCTGGCCTCAGCATCCTGCTCTGTGAAGTGGTGCCTTCAAAGTCTCCCAGGTATCTTCCAGCTGCCACCAGGCCCCTCCTCTTCCCTCCCACCCAACGATGCTCAAGCACACAGAGCCCTCTGGGTCCAGTACCCCCCGAGCACGGCAGCACTTGACAGGACTAGTGGGGCAAATCTGGCCCTGCTGTGCAGCGACATGCCTCTCCCTGGAGAAGGCAGGGGCTTCTTGGAATGTGTCCCAGTCTTAGCTGCAGAAGTTTGCCCCAACGTGTCCCAGGAGCAAGCGAAGGTTTGGTGACATGTGCAGCTGGCAGGCAGCGGGATTGTCAATCAGCGCCTTGTCAGCCCTGAGTCTGCTGACTTTTGTGAGTGTGCCAATGCTGGGGCCAGGGCATGGGGACCTGGACAAGCAGGAGTGGGGCTGTGGGTTGGAGAGGATGCCATTGCAGCATCAGGGAAATGACAGATGCTGGCACCTCTGGTTACTTCAGTTGGAACTTGACTCAGGACCCCTCTCCTGTCCTCAGTTTGTCCCCATGGGCACAGCATTCCTCCTTGTGCCTCTGCCCACTGGTCCCTAGAGGCCACCATTATCTCTGAGCCATACAGGCTCACACATGGAGTCTGTGAGTGGGACCCACAGAGCAGGAATGGAAATTGGATTCCCACATTGACAGTGGGTGAGGGTCCTGGGCTGATGGCAGCAGAGAATTCCAGTCGAGGACAGAGTGGGCCTGAGCTGCTCTAACTGTGCTGGCAGACACCTGGTAACTGCTCTGAGATGCGCATTTGCTCCGTGCTGCTCTTGGTGTGTTGGAGAGATGAACTTGAAATCCAAGTGTGAAAACCATCGCTTGGGGCAAAACACCATTCATTCTGAATCATCTCTTTTGTTACATTAAAAAATAAAAGAATGAAGAGAAAAACTCCACACCAGACACACTGAGGAGGTGTACAGGCAGCTGTCTTTGAATGCAGGAGTTGGCTTCCCTTTGGGGGAGGAGACACGGTCCCACAACACCCTCCACGGAGCATATAAGGAGCCCCAGGCTGGGGGGAGGCAGGCTCAGCCCTCTGCTTTCAGCCCAGCCCTACCTCCTGCCAGCATCTCTGGTCTCTCCTGCTTGCTGAGGACTCACCGGCTGCCTGGCCATGAGTACCACATTTCTGCAGACTTCTTCTTCTACCCTTGGGGGTAGCTCTACCCGGGTGGGCTCCCTCCTGGCTGGGGGAGGCAGCTTTGGTGGGGGCAGTCTCTCTGGCGGTGGTGGAAGCCGCAGTATCTTGGCTTCTTCTGCTAAGTTTGTCTCCTTGGGGTCAGGAGGGGGCTATGGGGGCAGCATGGGCTGCACCTTCAGTGGAAGGGCTATTAGTGGTTCTGGTGCAGGCTTTGGAGGTGGCCTTGGAGGTGGCTTTGGTGGGGGGTTTGGTGACTTTGGTGGTGGCGATGGTGGCCTCCTCTCTGGCAATGAGAAGATCACTATGCAGAACCTCAATGACCGCCTGGCCTCCTACCTGGACAAGGTGCGCGCCCTGGAGGAGGCCAACACTGACCTTGAGGTGAAGATCCATGACTGGTACCAGAGGCAGAGCCCAGGCAGCCCGGAGCAGGACTCTAGTCATTACTACAAGGTCATTGAGGAACTCCGGGACAAGGTAAGCCCTCGGGCATCAGAGAGGGGAGTGATGGCTGGGGCCCTGCCCACATCCCTAACATCAGTGGTCCTGCTGCCTTGAGGAAATTCTTTCCAGCCCAGGCAACCACTGTCCATGTGTCACCTTGGCAAACTTGGAATGTGGGGGATGCTTCTCAGGTGCAGATGCTGGGTACATCTGCTGGAGTTGCCAGGGCCTGGGAACCCTGGGAATCTGGTCAGCACCAGTAGGGGCTGAGGTGGGGGCAATTACATGCAACCTGCAGGGCTCTGCAAAAAGTGTTTCTTTGCTTCTTTTGCAAGGATGGTGAGGGTGGCCTCAGGAGCCCTGCATACTCAGTGCCGAAAGCACCACCGGGACTTGGCAGGCCTGGAACCCATTACAGTCTCTGCCACCTGCTCACTCACCCTATCACTCATCCGGACCACTTTCTCTAGCTGTAAAGTGCCTTCCTGAGTTTTTCCCTCCAGGTTCCCACTGGCTGTGGAATGTTCTGTAGATCTGAGTCTGTGTCTAGGAGGCCACTGACCACGAGCTCTTCTCAGGGGAGGCTGGTGAAGTAGCCCTGAGAGAGTTGTCCTCAGAACCCACTGAAATCCACCCCGCCCCACTCCTGGCTAGGCAATTCCCACAGTGCCAGTCGTTGGTCGTTCATGCCCTGGAGATAGGAGATAGGAGGGTGGTGTGGGGTCAGGCCAGATGGGCACTTCAGGTGAGGCTGGACTCTACCTCCGGGACCCTGCAGGCTTCTGGCAGTGGTATCAGAAGGGAGATTGTCAGTGACGGGTTTGACCTAGGGTACAGGGTGGGGAGAGCAGCCAGGAGGGGTTCTCTAGTCACCAACTCCCTGCCTCCTGTAGATCCTGCCGGCGATCATAGACAACTCCCGGATCATCCTGGAGATTGACAATGCCAGGCTGGCTGCGGACGACTTCAGACTCAAGTGCGTCCAGCCTCCTTCTGCCCTCCTGCATCCCCCTCTGCCCTCCTTTCACTGGTCTTCTCTCCCTCTTCCAACTCAAGTGGCCCAGTCCCCTCAGCTTTCCTTCCATGGGCTCCATCTCTTGTCCCAGATATGAGAACGAGCTGGCCCTGCGCATGAGTGTGGAGGCTGACACCAACGGCCTGCGCAGGGTGCTGGACGAGCTGACCCTGGCCAGAGCTGACCTGGAGATGCAGACTGAGAGCCTGAATGAGGAGCTGGCCTACCTGAGGAAGAACCACGAGGAGGTGAGGGCTGGGCAGGGGCTGGGGGCAGGCGGGAGACAGAGGGCTGCTCCTGCTTCCTCTTGGCTAAAGAGCTTAGTGGTTCAGAAATGCCCTCCTCCCCACCAAAACAGAGAGAGAGGAAGGGGCACTGTCCTCTGGTGACCGAGACCCCTTTCTTTCTTTGATTCACAGCCAGGCTAGGTGGCCAGTGTGAACTGCTATCCTGATTTGCCTCATGAGCTCACATAGGGGCCCTCTGATTTTGAGGTCCTCCCTTGTTAGGACCTGGAGAGAGGAGAGACCCACAGACCTGAGGGACCTATGTGACCAAACCTGCTCATGTGCAATGGGAAACAGAGGCTGGGTGGGCACAGGGGAGAGCGCAGGTCATGTAGGGAGTTAGGGGCAGAGCCGGGATGGGCGTGTGGGACTCTCAGCTCTCTTCTGCCCTCTGCCTCTAAGTGGGTCCCACCTGTCCTGCAGGAGCTGAAGGAGTACAGCAGCCAGCTGGCCGGCCAGGTCAACGTGGAGATGGACGCAGCCCCGGGCGTGGACCTGACCCGAGCGCTGGCGGAGATGAGGGAGCAGTATGAGGCCATGGCAGAGAAGAGCCGCCAGGATGCCGAGGAATGGTTCTTCAGCAAGGTGGGCCTGGCCTCCCAGCCCCACTGCAGCTCCCCACGTCTCCCAGGAGGCCCACAGGGCTCACTTCTCTTGTGTGTGACCTGTAGACGGAGGAGCTGAACAAGGAGGTAGCCTCCAACACAGAGATGATCCAGACCAGCAAGACAGAGATCACAGACCTGAGACGCACCGTGCAGGGCCTGGAGATGGAGCTGCAGTCCCAGCTCAGCACGGTATGCCACCCCAGCCCGCCCAGCCTTTCCCACCATCTGGGGCTGGTTAATCTTGCAGTTCCCAAGCCCCACGTGAGGGGCTTATCTGCACGCCATTCAACATGGCCTGACTTGCTCCCCATGCCCTTGGAAGCTTCCTTTCTAGCCTGACTGGGTGTCTAATGATCTGTTGTTTCACTAGAAAGCTGGCCTGGAGAGCTCGCTGGCGGAGATGGAGTGCAGCTATGCCACACAGCTGCAGCAGATCCAGGGGCTCATTGGCGGCCTGGAGGCCCAGCTGGGCGAGCTGCGCTGTGACATGGAGGCTCAGAACCAGGAGTACCAGATCCTGCTGGACGTGAAGATGCAGCTGGAGCAGGAGATCGCCACCTACCGCAGCCTGCTGGAGGGCCAGGACACCAGGTAGGGCCACGGGTGCTGAGGGAGGGAAGAGGGGTTGGTCGTGGTTGACGTGGAGAGTCATCTTAGAGGACAACAGTGGTACAGTGAAAAGGGAACTGAGCAAGGAGTATGGTTGCCTAGGCTCTGTGCTCTGGTCTTTGTTACCCTGGGCAGGTCACGACCCCTCTCTGGGCCTGTGTTTCTTCTGTAGATGACTGTGGTTGGGCTAGTGCTCTCTTAGGTTAAATGTGGGTTCCATTCCCTGCATGAAAGAGTTGGGATGTTATCATAGATCAGAGTCTATCTGCTTAGGAGTGGCAGGTTTGGACAGGCTCTCAGGATGCCCCAGACTCTTCAAAAGTCAGATGTGGGGGTGAGGCTGGAGAGGACTGCTTAGCCATCCCCCTGTCTCCCTTAGAGAGACCTGAGCTCCTGCCCTTTGCTCCTTTGCTTACATCTGTTTCTCCTCTCTTTCAGGATGGCTGGCATTGGCACCAGAGAAGGTAAAAAGGCTTATCTTTTCCCGTGTGGTGTAAGGAGGGGACTTTTGGAGCCACCTTACCCCTTGGCATGGGGAGGAAGGAAAAAGAGGCCAAACCTCCCAGTAGGGTTGGGACATGACCATTCCAGTTCATACCTCTTCCCCAGCAGGGCCGGGTCTCAGCCCCAGTAGAGATGGGGTTGAAGATTTATTGAGAACCTTCCAGGTTGAGCAGCCTTTGTCCAGGGTGTAGCTTCCCCCAGGTCCCACATTCATGCAGTTATGGTAAGAAGCCCACAATGACTCTCTGTTCACGGGCAGTTAAAAGCCTTGACTTTCTTACTCACTGTGGGGCATACCTGCTATGCCACTGCCCATCTCTGTGATGAGTAATTTCACACCAGACCTCTGGTCAACTCCTGAAGGATTGGCTAGTGGTCATTCTCAGGGGTGCTGTCCAATTCTCCTGGAGTGCAGTCAAGGTCTAGCTACCTTGGGAGGGAGGACAGGGAGGGTCCCTGGCTAAAAAGCTTGTTCCTTTCTACAGCCTCCCTGGGAGGTGGTAGTGGCAAAGTCCGCATCAACGTTGAGGAGTCAGTGGATGGGAAGGTGATTTCTTCCCACAAAAGAGAAATCTAAGTGCCCAGCGCAGGAAAGACATCCCTTGTCACCCTCACTCTCCCCAGGCTGAGCAGAGGACTGGCCAGAGGGGCCAGAAGAGCAGCTCTGGTCCCTGCCTTCAGAAGGTCCAGCTCCAGGGGGTCCCTTGTGCTTAGCTGGGTGCTTCACGTCCTCTCCCGTCCTCTGCTCCAGCTTACCCTGCGTCCTTTAGTGTGGGCAGTCCAAGAAGCTGTTCTATTGTGTAACAGGTTTATTTGTAATGGCTGTCCATGCAATAAAGAACTGCTTTTCCTTTGCAAATATCTCTTGGTAGTATGTCTAGCTTTTCTCGTTAGGGGCCTCTGAGGAGGCCCAGGGCCTACATGTTGACATCTCCACCCAACTTTGCTCTCTTCCCTGCATGGTCATAATTCATTCTTTGGGTTGGCCAGAGCACCGAGGACAAACCCAGGCTGCTCAGGTGACTTGCTGTTCTGGTTTACCCCATTTAGCAATCATGGACACAGGAGACCAAGGGTTTCCCCAGAGCAGTGTGTGCACCTAGCACACAACTTGACACATCAAATAATTATTTACTAAATGACTGACTTCAGGGATTGGGTTGGTTCACCACTGTTTGGTTGACACTGTGCTGGGCACATCCACCATGGGTCTCATTAATACTCCCAACTACGGGTGGTCAGGATTTATCATTCCCATCTTAGAAATGGGGAAACTTAAAGATGAGGAAGTCAGGGAGATGAATGACTCATAGACAGTAAACATCAGGGCTGGGGCTGGACCCATATCTGAATGACCCCAAGACCTGCCTTGTTCTGGGACCCCAGGCCCGGCCCTTCATGGCTCATTGCCAGGACCCTTCTCTTTGCATCTGGCCCTCGCACATGTGCTCCTCAAACCTCCCCTCTTTTCCAGCCATGTACACTTGACCTTTAGAGTAGCCACGCCGGTTCCCTTCTGTGCCCTCCTGCAAAGATGACCCATTCCCTGTGAAGCTGCCGTCGCCTCCTGACGAGGCACTTGAAGGGCCCAGATGGAAAGACAGCAGCTCCAGGAGGGCTTCCCTGATTTTCCCAAGCTTAAGTGCAAAGCAATACAAACACCTGTTGCTGTTATCTGTCCAGATCCTGCTCTTGCTCCCCTGTGCACAGTGTCTCCACTCTTGGGGGTCCCTTAGAGCAGGGACATCTGAGCAACTTTGTTGTTGCTTCTGGTCTGGAGCTTGGTCCTCTGGGACCCCTAGCCCAGACAGAGGGCAGGGAATGAGGACGTGGAGAACTCTGGGTGCTGTGGATGGGCTGGGCTTGGGTGAGGATGTGGGGGAGAGGGAGAGCCAGTTTCTTAGTCCTGCTGGGAAGAGCTGGTTGAAGGTACCTGTGTTCTGAGAATCAGATCATTTGGGGGAGAGTCAAGCCCTCTGAGAGGGCCCCCATGAGTCTCTCCGGGTGAAGCTGATTGCCCAGCAATGCTGGTTGGAAAGAAGATGGTGCCTGTTCTTTCTGGGGTGGATTTAATCTAGAATATGTTTCCTGAGTGCATACTTTGAGGCCAGACTTCTCTGGAGCTGGAGGAAAGATAAGGAATTTACGGAGTGTCCATACTATGGCTAGGCTCTGGGTAAGACATCCAATGGATGGCATCTCATTTATCCCCCCCAACAGCTCTGTGCTGGCAGGGTCAGCCTTCAGTTTTTGGAACAGAAAATTGAGGCCCAGGAAAGTTAAGTAACTTGGATGAAATCACAAGCTGGGAATAATGAAAGAGTTTGGGACCCATCTCTCTGATTCCAAATGCTTGCTTTTCTCTTGGTGTCCTGAGGGTGACAGAGGCTGGTGAGACCTTTCTGAAGAGGGTGTGCTAACCAAAAACCCACTTCTCAGCCTCTCTGGGCAGCCTGTTCAAATGTCATGCAGCCATTATGGTCAGAAAGATTGTTCTCACATCTAAGCCTGGTCTCTCATGCTGTGGTTGAGGTCCATGCTGGAGCGCAGAGCACCAGGTGCCGTGTCCCCACATCCTGGGACAGCCGGGCCCTCCCTCAGACTCTCAGACCCAAAGGCCTGGCTGCTGCTCCTGCCTCACTCACCACCAGGCCTCTGTCAAGAAGTCTCAGGCCTTTTCTCAGCCTTTATTCTACAAAAATAACCACCTCTGCAGAGGTGCAGAGAGGCAAGGTGGGGCCTTCTCTCAGGGCCGGACGGTGAGCTGTGGGAGAGGGGATGCCTCTTCTGCCTTCTTAGGGTGCCTGCTCCTGTCCTGTGATTTCGGTGGTGGGGAGGCGACCGTCAGAGAAGTTCTAGGACTTGCCAAGTCCTTACCCCTGCCTGACTCTGGAGTAAGTCGTCTAAGTCCAGGGATAGTTCATGCCTGGCTGAGCCCTTTAAAAAGTCTCTGGGCAGAGACGGCCCGCCTTCTGCCTGCCCCCGGGCTGAGGCTGGGCCTGGGTTCCAGCCAATCTGGGAAGCAGGCAGCAGGCCTCCCTTATTTCCACAGAGGCAGGGAGGCTTTAGGACTAGGGATTAGGGCCTTGGGCGTGTTCTTTGCTCAGGCTGGCTTCCCAGAGTGCGCCTGCCACCACTTCCCTGGAGACTGTGACCATCCCTGTCTCTCTCTGGGTCTCAGTTTCTGCCTTTTCAAATTGAGGAGCCTGGCTGGATGAGATGACCTTGAGTCTCTTTATGAGCTGATCTGTATCCTGGGACCTCAGAGGGGACCCTGGGCTGTGAGATCTGCGACAGCAGGGCTGTGCTCCCTGCGTGCACAGCTGAGTCCTCAGAGCGGGAGCTCAACAAGTAAATGTTGAGTGAATGTAAGAATGGCTTCTCTTTTGCTTTTTCCTGCCTTACACATGGCTCTGGACTTCTCTAAGATCCTGGGGGAGGGCCCACCTGGTGGTCAGCTAGCCCTCCATGGGCAGCTGGCAGCACAGGGGGATATAAGGAGCTGGCAGCTTTTCCCATGAGATTTGCAGCCGGGTGACCCCAAGAGATGCTACTCCTATTTGCCATTCCTTTTCATCTAAAGCCAGGAGACAGGCTTCCTGAAACAGCTTCTCAGGCATTTACTGAGAGCTTCCCTTGGCCACGGGCAGTAGTATTCAGAGGTCTATAAAGACCCTTTCCTCAGGGAATGTAAGACTGATGGAGGAAAGAAGATGGGAATGCTATCACCTGTCGCCTGTTTGATGGTGGTGAGCACCAAGCTGACTGCAGAGACTGCAAAGGGAGGCTAAGTAAATTGGCACAGGATGAGGCCAGAAGAATCCTCAGACAGGTCGTCTAACAAGGATGGCCTTACATTTCCTCATTTGTAAGAGAGGAAATAGCAATCTTCCGCCTACTGAGTGTTCCTGTGTGTCAGGTGCTTCTCAAACATGAACTCACTGCACGCTTGTTTTTCAGTTGTGACCCCTGAGGCACTGAAAGGATGAACAACTTTCCCAAGGTCACACAGCCAGTCAATGGCAGATGTAGGGCTGAAACTCAGTTCCACCTAATTCAAAGCCTTTGCTGATGTTGTTGCGTTTCTGGGAAGCCTGGGTGGTATAAAAGGGATTTTAGAAAGCTGGGTATTATAAGGATGTAAGGGTCTGGGGTGTTGAGCCTAGAATGGAGAAGGCTCCTGAATACCACTGTGTCAAGCAGGTGTGTCTGAGGGTGGGTGGGGGACGCTGACCAGAGGGCCTGGGCCCACCTTCTGGGGAGGGTTTGTCTTTCATGAGAGTCCCTCCCCCGTGGGGGAGCCTTGAGACCCTTTGAGAGTTGGGTCAGTCATCCTGGCCTCCAGGCCCTCAAGGTCCAAGGAGAGAGGGAAGGAGGAAGGGGTGGGACCCAAGATCTAAACAAGGAGCCCGAGATTAGGAGCTGGGGGTCGGGGTGGGACAGGACCCAGGCCTCAGCTCTGCAGGTGAACAGTTGGTGACTCTGGACAAATCTTTGAGCTGAAGAACATGTAGAAGTCATTTCAATGTAAAGCCATTGTGAATTGGTGATAGAGTTGGAAATCCAGGGATTCCTCCTGCCTTCCCCCTGCATTGGGCCTGACATCTTGGGCCTCAGCTTCTGCACATGTGAGGTGGGGGTTGGATGGGAAATTTCCTCTGACAGTTCTGGCTTTGACATTCGGCTCTGAGTACCCCTGCAAGCTCCTGGGCTTTGGAGGCAGGCCAGGCCGGTCCATCCGGCCATCAGCTGCGCAGGCCTGACCACTGTGGGAGGCGGGACCACCCACCAGCTGCGCCTGGGGTGACAGGAGGCCTGAGAGGGCAACAAGGACACCCCGGCTTGGACAGGATGCTGCCTAACCCTGGCCGGAGGGATTCACCGCACAGTAGTTCAGGATGCAGACCCTGCAGCCGGAAGCTGGAAACTTGGCTCTGACACAGTCAACGCTGGGCCTCAGTTTCCTCATGATAAAAGTAGTAGAGTTACTCAGAGGACCAAAGGAAGTCCTGCACATAGAGTGTTTAACACAGTGTTTAAGAAATGTTAGTTAGTGTTATTTTATTACCGTTTAACCCATGTAGAACAGAACACTCAGAGACCACAGCTGAGTTCCCAGTGAGCCTCTAACCACTGGGCTGGAGAGAGCCAGGAGCCAGCTTTAAATCTTAATACCCTGGTGACTTTGAGCAAGTGATCTGGCCTCCCTGAACTACTGCTGCCTCATCTATAAAATGGGTTCAATAAAAACCCTCTTGCCTTGTGGAGAATCAATGACAGTGTTTTAAACACAGCTTCGTTTGCAGGGGGTACTTGTAAATGCAGTCTTCTCTCTCTTTCCCTGGAAATGTTGTAGGGCAGGGGACTGAATTTGTGATTTTGCCAAAAAGCAAAGAAGGAAGCTCAAGACACGGGGGCAGTGTGCCAGCCCCACCACTCTGTCCTGCCCATTCAGACCGGGGCCAGTAGAGGGGAAACCGAATCTCCAGGATGGGTCTCTGCCCAGCTTCCTCCAGGGGAGGCCCGGCATGCATCCTGCAACCCTGTGGGCCATGGGGCCCACCGTGGGTCAGGAAGGCATTCTTGGGTCAGGCACCACAAGTCCCTGCTCTGGAGGGGAGGGGAAGGGAAGGGAGGGGAGGCATGTCATGGCTGCCCTGTGTTTGTACTGGGGCTTTGGAGGATCTGTGGCATTGTTCCTCTGAGAGGCGTTGGCTTGAACCTGCTTGTCAGCCTGGGGGAGAATAGTCACTGCAGGCCTGGCAGTTCTATTAATCTCCTTGTCAGGTTTGATCCTCTTCGGAGCTATGGAGAGCTCCTGCTTTGGGCTGAATCACACCTTTTCTCAGAGAGCGCTGAGCCATCAGTTTGGCACAGGAGGGCAGGGCAGGGTTGGGGTTCACTCCCTGGCCTTGCCAAAGTGGTCTCTGAGCACCCGCAGCACGCCCTGGCTCTCTCCCTGGTGCTGACACTGCTGGTGAGCCGCGGCCTGCTTCCCTCCCGACAGAAAACAAAGGGCAGGAAGGCCCTGACTCAGAGCCTCTGTTGTGGACTTGCTTGCTGCATCAGAGAAGGGGTTTCCAGGATAACCTTAAGCCTGTGCCATCCCACCCCGTTGCTGCGGCGCAGAAGGCTGCTCCGGAGAGGCCATCCATGGCAACCCTGGTCCCTGTGGGGGCTGCGGGCTGGGAGTCTGAGTCCAGGGCCTCCATTCTCAGCCCTGGGGCCTCCTCTTTCCGTCCAGGGTCTCTGAGAGGCCACCTCAAGGCCCTTTTCTTCCAGCTTGAGTGGCTAGGCTTCCTCTGGCAGAGTTTCTAAGGGTTCCTGAGTTTCAGCCAGGTCCCAGGCTCCTTGGCAGAGACCCTGGCCTTAGGCCCTCAGTCACATGATCCTATGCAGTCTTTTGGTCAGACTCTCAAAGCTGAGACAGTACCACATGATAAAAAGAGCCCGGCTCAGGTACCACAAGGCATTCTTTCTGGACTCGGCTGTGCCCCTAGGGCGGCTGGTAGACTGAAGTGACAGAACACATGGGTCAGGCTGGTCCAGAGCTTCTCAGCCTCGACACGATCGGCCTTTGGGTCAGACAGTTCCTTATTGTGGGGGTTGTCCTGTGTGTGGTAGGGTATTTAACAGCATCCCTGGTCTCTGTCCTCTAGATTACTGTAGCATCCCCCTGTTGGGACCAAATGTCTCCAGACATTGTCCAATGTCCCCTGGGGAGCTAAATGTCCCCTGGTTGAGAACCTCTGAATTGATCCATGGCGACAGAAGTTGGAACCATTTTGTGGTGGGGGGCTGGGGTGCAGGTAACTGACAGGAAAAGGTACAAGGAGTTTCATGGAGTGTGGGAAGTGTTTCAGGGGGTGGTTTCATGGGTGAGCACATGCTTACAGCTTCATACACAAGTGTAAATTAAGCTGGACACTTGGGATTTGTACATTTTACTGTATGACAAATAGACCTAAAAAATGAGCTTCAGTGTCAGACAGAGCTGGACATGGGTTTCAGTCCCGACTCTGCTCCAGGCTCAGTTTGCTTACTTGTAAAATGGGGTTTTTTGGACTACTGCAAAGATTACCCGAGACAGTGAGGGTAAAGTACTCAGCTCAGTGCCTGCATATGGTGAAGGGGTTGAGAAACGGCTGTTATAATGTGCAGGGCCCTTCCTTTTTCTGTGCCTCAGTTTCCTCAGCTGTATGGGATGGTCCCTAAGGCCTCTTTCCACTGTGACTTTATCTTACAGTAGTGGAGCCATTGTTTTCTCAGCCTAAACACTTTCAAGGTAGTTGATGCTACAGAACCAATAAAGTTTGTCATCAGAGTCGCTGAGAGCCCTGGAGTAGAAGAAATGTTAAGCAGGATGCAGAACATTCCAGATAGAAGTTTTAGAATTGGAAAGAAGGGCAGCCAAGGGCTGCAGTGACCTTGTAAAGCCCAGGGCCACTTTGTAGCCACCCCATTCCTTCACAGAGGCTCCCTGTGAAGCCTTGGCAGCCCTGTCCCCGTTCTAATACTGGGTGGGGTGCAGAGCCTGCTGGGGTGCGCTCTCTAAGTGGAGAGGTGAAATAGAATTCAGTTGTCAAAGGGTAGTCTCAAGCAGAACACTGTTCCCTCTGAATCATCCCTTTTGTTCAGGATTTAAAAAAAAAAGCCACCCCCAAAGGCACAACCCACACTGGAGAGCAGAGGTAACTGGGCTTGTGGGAAACAGAATTGAATTTGGCACCAGTCAGAGGGTGGGGAAGGGAGGAGAGAAGATGGGGCAATTGTCCAACCCCTGTGGAGGGTAGTATAAAAGGACTCCACTCCAGGGAAGAGCCACAGTCCTCGGCCACGGCCAAGCCAAACTAAGCTCCTGTCCGCACCTGCTCTCCATCTTGCTCTCACCATGAGCTGCCGCCAGCAGTGCTCCTCCACCAGCTATGGAGGTGGTTTTGGAGGTGGCTCTTACCAGCTGGGAGGAGGCCTCAGTAGCTCTGTCTCCTCAAGCCGGTTTGTCTCTGGGTTATCATCTGGGGGCTATGGGGGTGGCATGAGCTGTGGCTTTGGTGGAGGGGCTGCTAGTGGTTTTGGGGGTAGCTTTGGAAGTGGCTATGGTGGTGGCCTTGGAGGTAACTTTGGTGGGGGTTTTGGTGGTGGCTTTGGTGACTTCGGTGGTGGCGATGGCGGCCTCCTCTCTGGCAATGAGAAGCTCGCCATGCAGAACCTCAATGACCGCCTAGCCTCCTACCTGGAAAAGGTACGTGCTCTGGAGGAGGCCAACACTCAGCTGGAGGTGAAGATCCGCGACTGGCACCAGAAGCAGAGCCCAACCAGCCCGGAGCGGGACTATAGCCAGTACTACAAGGTCATCGAGGAGCTCCGGGGCAAGGTAAGCCCTTGGATGTCCAGGAGATTCTTCCTTGCAGAGCAGAGCTTTGAAGGCTAGGAAATGCTGTGCCGACAGGACCTGAAGATGCAGTGTATATGGAATTCCTACCCTTCCTGAGGGGGAACATTCTAGTCTTTTACTACCAGTTGTCTCTACTTATGAAGGGCTTTCTCATGCCACAACTTCCCAAATGCATATTCTTCCATTATTTATTTTTATTGTTGTTATCACTCATGTCAACATTTTTACTGCTTTCCCAATAGTTAGTTATGTTATTAGTGACTTGAACTCTATAATCCTAACCCAGTGAGTTACTTGGAAACCAGACAATTTTAAGAGCTACTAAGAATGACTAAAATCAACAGAGAAAGAGATACATGTTCATTCATTGGTCTGGAAATACTAGTTTCTTTTGCAGGGGCCCCATTGAAACTGCTACTCTCAGTTAGCTATGACTAGGCTGGAGAGGTGGAGGCAGAGGCTTAGGCAGTGCTACATCGAGATTCCTTCAGTCAAGGCCTGTCTATCAGCCTGTGATGCCAGCTTGTTGGAACAGAAATCCGTCTGCCTGGGCCGAGTCCCAGCTGTGTGGGGTGGATTTTAACTGTTTTGGAATATAAAAGTTTAGACAAGAAATTCAAATGGATGGGAATGTTTATTGGATTTCCCCTCTGCTCAGCTGGGAGGCCAGCTCTGGTGAAGTTATCAGAACCTGTGCAGAGCCGGGTCAATGCCCTTGTGAACTTAAGGAGAAGGTTCTCAGGACGGTGGCCTAGAGAGGTTGCTAGTCTGAGGCTGTCAAGACATGACCAACTGAAGATGTTTTCAGCAGGATCATTGTCCTGAAGCGCAAACTCCAACCTTCCCCATCATGACCTGACACAGAATGTTAGAGTGACGGAAAAAACTGTTGAGACAGGGCCTGCCCCTCACTTTGTAGGAGAGGAACCCAGGCTCAGAGAGAAGTACTTTATCCTTGTCCACAGGGACAGTGAGTGAAGAGGCAGAGACTGGTGACAACCAGACAGTCCTGCTCATGGTTTCTCAGTGCTGCCCCCCAAGCTCGTGGACCCTCCAGTGGTTACCTTCTGTATTTTGCAGATCACAGCAGCCACCATTGACAACAACCGGGTCGTCCTGGAGATCGACAATGCCAGGCTGGCTGCAGATGACTTCAGGCTCAAGTGAGTTGATTTCCCTCATTTACCTACTTTGCCAGCACTCTCTAGTTTGAGACAAATATTCATCTGTGTAATGAAATTGGAGCATTGCAGGAATGAAGGTCCTGGAGAAGTAGCTGAGTACCATGCAGGGGTAGGGGAGTGTCTAATATCATTTTTGCATTGCTTTTTCAATTAAAAAAAATCCTTTAGGTATGAGAATGAGCTGACTATGCGCCAGAGTGTGGAGGCCGACATCAATGGCCTGCGCAGGGTGCTGGACGAGCTGACTTTGGCCAAGACTGACCTGGAGATGCAGATTGAGAGCCTGAATGAGGAGCTGGCCTACCTGAAAAAGAACCACGAGGAGGTGAGAGCCTGCCACGACTAGGGTGGGGGCTTGCCCCAGCTGAGTCACCTCCAGTGAGAAAGGAAGTGCTGTGCTATCGCCGGACTTAGCCCTCCACTGTGGGACATGGAAGCATTTTCCAGAACGCTCCAGTAGCATGCAGAGCCACGGGAGGATGAGGAGCTCCGTGTGTCTTCCTTTCCCACCCCTGCAGGAGATGAAGGAGTTCAGCAACCAGGCGGTAGGTCAGGTCAATGTAGAGGTGGATGCCACTCCAGGCGTGGACCTGACCCGGGATCTGGCGGAGATGAGGGAGCAGTATGAAGCCATGGCAGAGAAGAACCGCCGGGATGCTGAGGAATGGTTCCACAGCAAGGTACCTGCCCCTTTCCTTAGCCCAGGGAGCCTCAGGGAGTCTCGGGAGCCAGGCCTTCCAGCAGGGCTCTCTGTCCACTTCTTTTTGCTTGGTTTTCAGAGTGCAGAGCTGAACAAGGAGGTGTCTTCCAACACTGCCATGATTCAGAGCAGCAAGACAGAGATCACCGAGCTCAGGCGTACCCTCCAGAGCCTGGAGATCGAGCTGCAGTCCCAGCTCAGCACGGTACCCCTGCTGCGCCTGCCCAGCTGCCACCACCTCTAGGCTCCCCCTGACCGGGCACCCCTCATGACTCTCCCTCTGCTGCCCCTCCAGAAAGCCGGGCTGGAGAGCACAGTGGCGGAGACGGAGTGCCGCTACGCCCTGCAGCTGCAGCAGATCCAGGGGCTCATTGGCAGCATTGAGACCCAGCTGAGCGAGCTGCGCTGTGACATGGAGTGCCAGAACCAGGAGTACCAGGTGCTGCTGGACATCAAGACACGGCTGGAGCAGGAGATTGCCACCTACCGCAGCCTGCTGGAGGGCCAGGACGCCAAGTAGGTCCCTCCCCCCGGAAAGTGCTTGTAGGAGCCTTGGCGTCAGAGCAGGTCTGGCCTCAGGGGTCAGGCCCTCCTGTATCAGAAGCCTAAGCTGTCTGGATGAAGGTCTAGGACCAGTGCTCTCCTGTCCTTGGATTGGCCAGTGGGGGATTTCCTCTGCAGGCCACTGGGTGGGCCTCTGGGTTAGACTGGCAGGAATAGGGACCATGGAGAGAACATCTCATACTGGAGAAATATCAGCGTGGGTTCAGGTCAGCCAAACAGAGGTATTAAAATGGTGATGTAATGCCGCCAGACCAGTGGCAGGGACCAGGCTTCCTGGGGGCTCTGGGGAGGGGTGGGTATGCTGCATGAATCAGAGGGAGGAAAGAACTTCTGGAAAATGCCCTGGATCTTGGGACAAAGAGTATCTCCTCCTGAGTCCTCACAGACAGATGGGTAGGCTGGCAGGAACCTGCTGCTGCAGTCCTTGGGCTGGGGGCACAGCTGGTAAGAAGGCCCAGCTCAGGGGTTCCTAAAGATGATCTGAGTTGCTCTACCTGAGGACAGGGAAGCAGCTGTCTTGGTTGCCTTCTGCTCACGGTTGCCTCTCTTCTCTTTCCCAGGGTGGCTGGCTCTGCCCCCACAGGAGGTAAGGGACCCACTGAGTGGGAGGCAGGGGTGGAAGCAGGATGGACCCCCCCATTGGAGAGTGAGGGGGCTGTGGTGGGAGCGGTCATTTGCTCACCTGTTTAACTTTCAAATTAGACGACTCTGTCCCATCTCCACTGGGCTGTCTTGGAGAGAGCCAATCACATACGGTCCCCATTGACTGACCCCCACATGACCAGCTAGGGCTTTGGGCTCTCTGGGGGCTCATCTGGGTCCCCTCCAGCCTGAGCCTCCCTTGCCTCCTCTATTCCCCAGGAGCCACCCCCAGCCCGAGCAGCACTTCTGCTAAAGCGTCCCCTCCCACTCGCCGCACTTTGGACATGTATAGGTCCTAAACCTGCCCGGCGTCCCCTCCCTCTGCCTCAGCACCCAGAGAACAGAGCTGATGGTTCCCTGTGGGAGAGAGGGCAGGGCTGCAGGATGCTCGGTTACTGGGCCCCCAGGAGCCCTGCCCTGCACTCTTCCCGGGGTGGGGTGGGGAGTCCTGTTGCTCTTCTCCCCCGGTTGACTTCCTCTTCTTTCTGACCCGGCTACTCTGATTTCTTAGCTTCTCTACTAAAAAGAAAAGTTAATTCAATAAAGTTTCCTGCCTTTTTGCAAACGTACTTTGGATTCTGGTCTGGTCTTTGGGTGTGGCACCTGCCAAGGCCCTGATTTAGGGCTGTGGGTGAGTGGGTATAGTCAGGCTGAGTGGTGCATCTGACGAGGCCGGGCCCAGGGAGCTCCCAGCTGGGGAGGACAAAAGGCACCCCAGTTGGCCACCAGGGCACAGATGCAGCAGTAAGAGGGGCACAGGTGGCTCATGGGTGACGGCACCCCGCAAACATGGCAAATGGGGCACACTGGAGACAGGCGGGGACATGTGAGCCAGTCCAGCCCCCTCTAGGATGTCCAGTAATCAGGCAGCCATGGGGTTCTAGCAGACTCAGATGATGGAGACCTGTGGAAGAGAGGCACAGAGGGTTCTGGGCTGGGCCGTGAGGGGCAGCGCAGGACCGATTTGGGGAGAAGGAGGCCCAAGGCAATTACTCCAGCCCCACCCACTGTGCCCCTGCTTCTGGCAGTGGGCACTTCCTTTTAAGACAATGGGCATCCACACCGTGGCTGGGCTCCTCAGGCCCTTGGCCAATGAGAGACCTCAGTCTGACCTGAACTTCCTCACCTCTTTCTCTCTGCACCCAGTCTTTGTTTTATTGGAAGCTACCAGGTTTTTATTCCACACTCACACTGACATGGACACTCCCTGTTCTGTGGCACCCGGTGCATGCAAATATCCACACATCTTCGCACATCTGAGTCCACCTGCGCTAGTGCTGACCTTGTGCTTGGAGGGGCCAAGCTAGCTTACAATTGGGGCTCAGTTAATGCTTATCAAAGGAAGGGATGAATGAATGGATGAGGGACACCTCTTGGGGCTCAGGGCTTAGATCTGATTGCTGTCAGGGGGGTTTTAGGCCAGAGGGTAGGTGGGCTCTGCTGCTCTTGCCAACTGCCCCCTCCTCACTTCTCCTGTCCTCCCCTCTCTGGTCGCCTGTAATAGTTGATTCCCTTCATTCACTGTTTTCCTGCTCCTCCACCCAGGCCTGCTTGTGGGCTCCAGGCGGTTGCTTAGCCCCATAGGGGTTGCTCAGACACGGCCCATCCAGGTCGCTGAGCCCGAGGAAAGGTGTCTGCTCTGGAGTCAGTCCAGGTTCCACCTCCCCCTGCAGAGAGAATGGGCTCAGTTTAAGTGCCCAGAACTATGCTAGGAGCTAATGCTCCCAAGAGAAATAGGACATGGCCTCCACTCCCAAACTTTTACCTCAGTTTCCTCAGCAGGTATTTAGTGAGTGCCTACTGTGTACCAGGCACTGCACTGGGTGCTGGAAAGAAAGACACAACAGAAGGGCAGCCTCTTTCTTCTAGGAGTTCATGGACTGAGGGGAGGTGGAAAGCTGTCCACAACAGTAAATGATGCAGCCTTCAGAGGGCAGCCCACCGCCCCACCTTTTGCCATAGATCTTCTCTGGTCTTTTTTCACTACTTGCTGTGTCCCCATCTGTCCCCAAGGCTGCCTGTGCTGAGACTGTCACAGCAAGTATTGGAAAGCAGGATGAGAAAGCCATAGGCTTTGGATACATGTTGCTCTTCCATGCATCCTGGCTCTGCTGTGCACTCCACCAGGAACCCTGGCCAAGCAACTTTACCTCATGGGCCTGCTTTCCTCACCTGCCAAGTACAACCTCCCCGGAGGTTATTAGAATAGTCGTGGGTTCACATTAAGTGCTCCATAAATGGAACCTGAGTTCCTTCAGGGCATAATTTGTAGTCATCCTCATCCTCATCCCTAGAATGTTAGAGGGGCTCAATAAATGTGTTGAGTGGAAGAATGAGAATGAATACAGACAAGCAATGGGAAATAGTGCTAAGGGAGCTTGTTGTGCTGAGGGTGTAAGGAAAAGGACCCCCCCAGACAGAAGGAGGGGCGTGGCTCAGAAGAGGTCCTTGGAGTTGAGCTACTGGCTTGCTGGGTCTGGAGCAGTCCCTCTCCCTGAGACCCAGGCCAAGGCTGTTTAGGGGTCAACCCCCCTTTCTGAGCTGGTGTTGGGAAGCTTGGGAGGGTATAAGGTTCATCGTTCATGTGGAACTGTGACATGAGCTAAACCCTAGGCGTGGTGGGGGCTCTGACCTGGGAACCTTTCACCCAAACCCCAGGGAGGACACTGAGAAGCTAGGCTCCATCCAGGGATCCTGGCAACGCTGGGAGAGAAGCCCAGGAGGGGACATTTCTGTCATAGCCAACCCAGGCACCCTCCTGTGCTGGGAGAAGGTGGTTACCTTCTGGTCTGCGGGGTGGGAGAAGCAGGGGTGGAATCTAACCTTTCCATCTGGGGCTCAATTTTATCTCCTTGGTCATCTGCATGGGTGGCCATTCAAGGGAGGGCAGCTTTATCAGGCCTGCTGGGTTGATATTGGTCCTCCCTGGGGTTGGACAGGTGCCCACCCCCACCCCAGGCTCACACCTGTTCTTCCCAGGGCTGCACCCACAAGGAAGCAGCCCTGTTCCATCGGTGTCTGACTAATCTCTACACTGATGATTGCGAATGAGCACAGGTTCATGCAAGGAATGCCCATATAGAAGCGATAGTAATAAAGGGGAAAGTAATAATGTATTTAGCCCTTTACTCGTCCAGAGCTTTTTATCCTTATTTCATCTTTATAATAATTCTATGAATTGGCACCATTATACCCATTTTACACATCTTAAAACTGAGGCCCAGATTGGTTAAGTGACTGCCCAGTTGAGGGCTGGGATCCATGTCCCACCATGTTTTCCACAAGTGTGACTGGCCCTTTGTCAAAGTCAAGTGTTCAGCTCTGGGAATCTAGGACAAGAAAGAGGCTCTGTCCCAAGCCCCACCACTCAGGGGACAAAGTCCCGGACCGTGGGAGGCTCCTGTGGCATGCCAGGGCTTCAGAGCCAGCCAGGCTCTGGAGGGAAGCACCTCCGCACAGAGGTGCGGCAGCACAGTGGCTCACTGCCTTGCTGCCTGTGGGACTCCTGGCTGCTTTGGCCACCCTCCTGCTCACGCTCCATGAACAGTGCCTCCTTCTCTCCAGGGCTCCACCCCACGGATGGGCCAGTGAACTGCCCGCCCCATGGTGCTGTGTGTCCTGCCTGGGCCCTGCAGGGGGCAGGCTCACTCCAGAAGCAGGTCAGTGCCTCTGGCCACCTGCTGTGACACAGGGTGGCGGGACGGAGCCCTAGACCCGGTTCTACCTGGGGACTGGTCCCAGTGTGAGGCGCTGTCCAGTCCCTGGCCTCATGTTGGGCACTCTGGGGAGCAGAGCATGGCTGAGGGCAGAGTTGCAGCCCTGAGACCTGCTGGGCATCTGTTGACCCTCTCGTTTGGGTGGCAGCCCCTAAAGACACAGAGTATGAGATGAGGGTGCCTAGGGCTTCCTGGCAAGGGGAATCTCGCTGTCCCTCCCAAGGGAAGCTTGAAGGAAGAGGAGGAAGAGATGTCACAGGAGAGCTGTGGCCAATGATGGGAGCAGTCAGCCAGCCCAGCTGTGACGCCCTGGTCTAGCTTTTCCACGTCAGCTGCTGGGGCCTTTCTCTCCCTGCCTGGGTCAGTGCATCTCGGGGCTGCCCGGTATCTGCCCCTGTCGGGTGTGTGCACAAGGCTGTTGGTGGCTGGTGTGGAGCAGGACATGTGTGTTGTGACCCTTTCTTTGAGCAGCTCCTTTGGGGGCTCTGAGCCCTGAAAGAGCTGGGCACACATCAAACTCCATCCCCTGCAGAGTTTGGGAGGGTTTGGAGGGTGGGTGGATACTGGGACTCCTAGAGGCACCTGTCAGGGGTAGGGATTTGGGGGAGTTGGCAAAGAGCTGGCATTCATTCATCTGGCCCATTTTTATGAAGAGCCGTGATACTCTGTGGCTTCTTTCATCTAAGCATCTCAGACCATTTTGAAAGTAGAATCAACTGTAAAAAGCTTGGTTAATTACAACCTGGAACCTACAGTCTGCTTTGTAGACACGCCGGCATTAGTAGGAAGACTGAGATCGATTACACACCAGCCCCCATAAAAGCAGACAATGGAATTCAGCCAAACAGGGCGTTTGGGAAATTTACTTTGTGGGTCAATTAAGTGGTATCTGAATCAGGGGATGCAGGAGGCTGAGGAACCAGCTTCTTTCTCCCAGTGGGCCTGGCTGTGCGTCTCCTACAAACCACAGGTTCTCTGAGCACATCGGGAGAGCAGTGACAGCTCTGGAATTCTCCATAAAAGCTGGGTGGGGGGAGTTAGAGACTGAGTGTATCTGAGCAGGAGGCCCTGGACTCTTTCAGATGGGAGCAGTCAGCCAGCCCAGCTGTGCAGGAATCTCTGGCCCTAGGATGCGGAAGGAAGAGCTTGGTGCGAGAGGACTGGAGAGGTATGGCTTAAGATTGGGGTCAGGGCTTCTCTCTGGGCCTCTCCCATGGCAAGAGCAGTTTGGAGCAGAATCCTAAGGCCCCGGGCAGTTGCCAAAACCATACCCCAGGGGAGAGTAAGTACTTTTGTGTTTGGGGGAGCTGAGGGTTGCAGGGAAAGTGGGCCTGGTAAAGTGGGAGTTTCAAAGCCTAATCAGGGTACTGTCAAGGCCCAGTGGGGATTCAGGACCATGCACGAGCAGCATGTTGGGGAGCTGGGTGCCAGGAGCTTGACAGAGCCTAGAGCCTCAGGAGGGGCTGCTGCTCAGGGCTGTGGCCTCCTTGTCGGTTCTCCTGAGGCCCCTGAGCACGGGCTCTGAGCCCTGGACAGAGGCAGCCAGGAAGCAGGGAAAGACCCTCTTGGGCACTTTGTGTGTGTCCAGATGGTCCTGACCCTGGTGAGTCTGGTGACAGCAGGGGGTGTGTGGAGGTTTGGGCACAGGCTCGGGCAGTGGGAAATGGAGTGGAGCAGGACCTGCCAAATCTTGCCTAGGAAGGTCTGAGTCACCCTGCTCAAGGCAGCTGCCATCAGGGTGAATGTCACTGGGTGGCCTGGGTGAGAGAGAGGACAGCTCCGCAAGGCACTCCAAGTACTGCTCGCCGGGCCTGTGAGGACAATAAGGGCAGCCACTGAGAACAGGGCATGAAGGACAGAAAGCCACCATTTTCCGAGGGAAGCCTTGTCCCTGAGACCAGCCAGTCATGGTGACAGGTCACATCAGGAGGAGGGAAGGAAGAATGGCTACATCCTCTTTGGCCAAGGTTCTCGACCAATGACGCTTCCTTACTGAGTATTACCAGATAAAATGCAGGCCTCCCAGTTAAACTGGAATTGCAGATTGACAATGAATAATTATTTAAATACAAGTATGTCCCAAGCACCATGTGTATTTTTATTTGCTACATCTGGCAACCCTATCCTTAGCAGGCCAAACAGACTTGAGTCTTCCACCATCAAAACTGACTGAGCGAAACCTTTCTCTGATTCTTTGGGCAGGTTAAATTGATGCTCGAATGTCTTCATTGAAATTTTTTTCCCTCCCATGCTTCCTTAAACATCATACTACTGCATGTCTATACTAGAATCTAACACCAGCTGGCAGCAGATTTGGCTGGAGCTTTGATGCGGTTGACATGGAACGTGCAGTAATCGTGTTTTTCTGGGAGGGGCTAGGAATCTGGGGTGTTTTGTTGTTTGGATAATTTTTTGTTAGAATGGAAAAGCAGCTGCTGGGGGAAACGAAATTGGTGTGAGTCTCCCTGTTTTCTGGGTGGGTGCTGGGTTGGGCCTAAAGAGATTAAAACACAGGATCAGCATTTCTTAAATGCCTCTTAGATAGTGGGAAATTTTGCAACACCTGTGTGTATGGACATCAAAAATGGAATAGGTAGTGGGAGAAAACAAGGAAGATGAGCCCCAAGCGAGCAGAAAGCTACTGGACTCCCTGAATGATCTTATTCCTTTTGGTGCCTATTTGTAGGAAGGAGACTTGCTGCCCCACGATCCACTATCTGCTTCCTCTGATGGCTTTGGGGTGCTGTGGCAGTGGGGCGGCTGGCACATTCTGACCGCAGCCCAGAAAAGCAGGGAACTAGGGACCCTGCTCCAAGGAGTCCTTTCCTCCTTGGGCACACTGACAGGCTGTGCTGGACACGTTCTGTGTTCAAGGGGCTGCTCAGAGCTGGGCAGGAAACTCAGCTTGATTTCTGCAGTTGTTGCCTATGGAGAGTCTTGGCTTTCAGACGAAAACTCATTAAAAAATGGAGATTTCTTTCTACCAAAGAAGGACCCACAGACTCAGTGGTTGACTTTGAACTTCGTGGCCTTCCAAGATGTGCTTGGGGAAAGCCAGGGTGTTTTCTGTTCCTGTAGCAACATCTCGCCTTCTCCCCCTGTCCCTGGAGCTGAGGCCAAGGTAGGCAGAGAGCATCCTGACAGCTTGGTGGTCCTAAAACCAGCACCTGTGCGAGGGTGGGAGGTGGCTTTTGGAAGCTTCTAGAGTAAGGGTCAGAGGCCAGGTCAAGGGAGCCCTGCTGCCCTGGACACCATCTCTTTGAGCAGCTGTCTTCACTTGCACAGCTAGATTAGGCCTCCAAATCAGTATCCTATGAAACCAGGGTGAGCAGTTTATGTCCTGGAAATAGCATTTGTCTAGAGCTCAGACATATGGGTTCTAAGAACAGTTTTGATCTTTTAAATCTGTGAAATGTGTTCCTGTTTATCAAGCACATTCAATTTAGTTCTCACAACCCTGTGAATGTGGTATTGTGATCTCTATTCACCTCTTGGGAAACCTGAGGCTCAGAGGGATTAGGTGTCTTGAACCACAGTCTGGCTGAATCCAGGCCCAGCAGACCCACTGCCTAGCCTGACACTCCCCAAAGACCTTTCTGCAAAGTCAACTCCCCAGCTAAGTTAGCCAGAGATGTCACTTCAGCCTAGACTGCTGGGATGCCTGCTCTCCAGTCTGGTGATGTTGCAACTCCAAAAGGGGCCTTCTGGGGAACGGCTTTGGGAGGTGGTTAATGTTGTTTCTGTCTGTGAAGGAAGGCCGGGAGGAGGTCACGCCATTGCTCTCTAGGGATGTGTGGGCATGGAGGTGAAGGGGGACCTGGGCTCCATGCAAAGAAAAGGAAACCCAATCATGTCATGGTGGAACCTCTGTCATTCCTCTTTATTCTGTGGGTCGGTGACAGAGAAAGGACAGTCGCTGTGGGGGTGGTGGGTGGTGAATGACTAAAAAACACATCTAGGTAACTATGGGCCAGCTCCACTGGAAATGTTCAGGCCTTAAATCCTGTAACATCTGAGATAAAAGAGCCTCAAGGCTGCCTTGTTCAGGCCCTTCCTGTTCAGGTTAGAGGTCTGGTTCCCAGAGAAGGTAGGGCTCACACAAGGATTTTAGGGCAGAGCTTGACCAGGGGTCCAGGCCCCCTGACCCTTAGCCCCATGTATTTTTGATTAACATTAGAAAGAATGGTCTCAGAGTAGAGCCCTATTTTGAAATAAAATCTGATGATTTACTTTCCACAGAAAGAAAGAAAACCTTCTACCTGGTTTACTTTCCACGGAACAGGTGGATTTTCTCCAGGGCCGGCCACCATGGTTGGGGGTGTGTGCGGTCCCCTGAACCTGCCCTGGGAGGCGAGCAGCTCTGTGAGCCCCAGATTCTCTTCTCAGATAGAGGAAGAGCATCTGTTCCTCCTGGGCCTCACTCCCTCCCATGAGGGTCCAGGGTTCTGGGTGGAAGAGAGCGGAGGAATTCCTCCCATGAGGTCCTGCCCACACTTCCTGGCGAGAGGCGGCCTTGCAGTCTGGAGCGCAGAGAGAGTCAGAGGACTGTGGCTGACTGAAAGACCTTCTCTGCCCTGCTCATCCCATCCTCCAGCCCTGGGGGCAACTGTCGGGACCCTGGGGCAGTGGGCCCTCCTGAGGCACTGGCTGGCAGTGAGGGGGACAGCCAGGGCAGCGGACGCCTGACTATTCAGTTGCCCTGAGAGAAACCTAGAATCATCTTTGGATGTGGGTTGCACAGTGGAGGGATTAAAAGAAAAAAGGAAATGCGAATATTAACTCCAGATGTCCATCAGCCAGAGACTCCAAACAGAAGAGCTGTGCTAGGCTCGGCGAAGGGGCTGCCCTCAGGACGAGTGTGCTCTGTCTCTAATGACGTAACTTGAGGCACGGGTGGATTAAGGACTTGCCCGAGTGGGCCCCACAGTAACAGCCTGGTGTTGCACTGGTTGTCCTAGAAAACAAAGGGTTGCTTAGAGGAGGTCTGCCCTGATAGTCTAGTGTTTTCTCAATCGGGGTGGTTTTGCCCCTCAGGGGACATTTAGCAAGATCTGGAGACATCTTTGGTTGTCATAGTGGGGTGTGGGGGAGAGGGGGTGCCTAGGGGTTGTTACGCACCTGGTGGGAGGGTCTAGGGATGCTGTTACCTTTTACCATGTGTAGGAAGCCCCCACAACAAAGGGTTACGGAGTCTGTGATGCCAGCAGGGCTGAGGGGGAGAATCCCTAAGACAGCCCCAGTCTAGGCCCTGCTGGGTGGGCAGAGAGGGTGCAGCAGCCGTAGACAACTGCTGCTGAGACAGCCAGAGCTCTGCAGGCCTGACGCCCCCACTCTCACTCCCATCTGAGGTGTCTATTGCACTGGGTGAGGTGTGCGCACCATGGCCAACCCTCCTGAGTAATTTCAGAAAGAAGCTTATAAAGCATTTTAAGAGGTTGGTAAATTGCAATTTCAGAAGCACATAAATGCTTCTATAAACGCCAGCTTTGCAAACAAAGTCTACATGGGAGAAGAGTAAGCAGGTTGTCCAAGCCTCGGGAAAGGCCCTGTTGTGAGGTGGACGACCACATTTACCTGTGGTCCTTGATTCTCAGGTTGTCCTCCTGACTTGCTTGACTACCTGGCAGGGCTTTGTTCTTTTTATTTCCTGTTTGTCCAAAGAGCCTGCACGGACCACCTTGGTAACCTGTTCAGGGACTGAGTGGGCTGCTCAGGGCAGGCTGTCCTGGGGTCCCGATTCTGTCCTCTGAGGTTCAGGGATCGGCAGGCCGAAAAGGAAACTGTCCTCTAAAGCAGCCCCATTCGTGGGCTCACACCCACAATCCATTGCTGGCCATAGTCTTAAACCATCATCAAAGACTAATCAGTATTTTGACAGCAATCTGTGTTTTACAAAACACCTTTGCTTCTGTTCTGTTTGACCCTGCTTGTCTCTTTGTGAAGAGGCAGGCCAGGCCGATGACCCTACTGTCCCAGTGGGGACACTGAGGATGCCAGAGAGGGAGTGAAGTACTCATATCACAGGGCAGATTGTCAGCAGAGCCAGGATTTAGACCTAGGTCTCCTGCCCCTAAGTTCTGGGTGTCTGCACTTGGGGTGAGGGGGAAGCAGCAGGACACGGGTGCAGGATTTTGGGTCCAAGAGCCCTGGTTTCAGATCCAGACTGGGTTACTCCCTGTTCACCTTGACCATGCTTCTTTATTTAACCATTCTGAGGGTCACTTTCTTCCCATCAGTAAAATGGAGGCAGTATTGGCCTGCTCCTGGGATTGCTGTGAGGTATAAATGAAGTAACTGTGAGCCTGGCACATAATAGCTCCACGAATTTTAGTTTCCTTTGTTCCTTTTCCACCAGCCTGGTGGCCCAGGTGCAGGAGAGTGGCTGGAGTTGACGAGTGGACAGGCTGGGCTCCTCAGGAGAAGG
Organism: Manis javanica; assembly: GCF_040802235.1. Lineage (NCBI taxonomy): Eukaryota > Metazoa > Chordata > Mammalia > Pholidota > Manidae > Manis > Manis javanica. The sequence continues at coordinate 160,660,015 of NC_133159.1, read as the reverse complement.
CACGCGGAAAGGGCAGGAACCAAAATGTCATTCATAAGGCTACTCCCTGTTTATGGGCTCTGGTACAATCTTTGAAGAGGCAATAAAGTTTACATTCTACTAGGAAATGACAACAGCTGAGAGTCCTGACTTAGCAATCCAAATTCAAAAAAATTTTTTTTTACAAGGTAAGGAATTCTGGATGGGTAGGAAAAATCACATTCTAATGCGATTAGCTTTCTGGAATAGGAATAGGCTTTCCCAAGAGTAAATGCCAACACCCCGTGGAGAGTGTATATAAACGCCCCAGAGAGGCCTTGAGAGTCTAGAACCTGAGCTCCTTGCTATCCTGTGACCTTCCTCTGCTAGCATCATGGCCACCCAGATCTGCTCCCCAGTCTTCTCCTCTGGGTCTGTCAAGGGCCTCTGTGGCACGGCAGGCAGCCTCTCCCGGGTGACCTCCGTCCGCTCTCTAGGCTCCTGCAGGGTTCCCAGTCTTGCTGGTGCTGTGGGATCAGCCTCCTCCATCAGGCTGGGCCTCTCCGGCTTCGGGAGCTGCTTGCCTGGCCCCTACCTGTCCACTGGGTGCTACCCTTCTGGCTTTGGGAGCGGTGGCTTGTTCTTTGAGGGCGCCTTCAATGGCAGCGAGAAGGAGACCATGCAGTTCCTGAACGACCGCCTGGCCAGCTACCTGGAGAAGGTGCGCCAGCTGGAGCGTGAGAACGCTGAGCTGGAGAGACGCATCCGGGAGTGGTATGAAGCTCAGATCCCGTACATCTGCCCAGACTACCAGTCCTATTACAAGACCATCGAGGATCTCCAGCAGAAGGTAATGGGGACCTGGCCCCACTATGGCAGCCCAACCCCTGGGAAGGGTCTGTCTCATCCCAGAGGACTGTGGAAGGGATGGTATTCTTGGGAGTTCTGTCAGAGCAAGCCTTTCTCTCTAGCGTCTTGGTTTGCTGAGGGACCCAGACCTCTCTGCTGGTCTCTCACTTGCTCATAACCTGTTGCCAGCCATCCCTCCCATCCTCTCACTATAGGAAGGAGAATAACATGTGCCAAGCCCCTTCTGGACACAGGCATTGTGCCTGACACCTTCCTATCCTTTGGATTATTTCTTCCTCATCTTGGAGAGCTTGGTATTACTGGACCCATTTAACAGATGGCAAAGTTGAATTTTAGGGAGATTTAGCACTTGCTCAAGATCCCACAGCCTGTGAATGCTGGATGCAGAACCTGAATCCAGGATGGCCTGGTTCTCTCCACCCCACCCTGGGGGACCCCACAGCGCCGCTCTTGGGGCTACAGATGCTAGGACTGATGGCCACTGACTTCCTGTGATGTTCCTCCCAGGACGGAAGTTTGCTTGGGCTCAGGGCTGGAATGCTGAAGGTGCCAGTGGTACTTAGAAGCATGGCCTCTGTGAGCTGGGCTCTCCCCTCCCACTCACCCCCACACTGCTGGGCCTTCCCTAGCTCACAGAGCACCCCTTGTTCCCCAGATCCTGCTGACCAAGGCTGAGAATGCCAGGCTTGTCCTGCAAATTGACAATGCCAAGCTTGCTGCTGATGATTTCCGGACCAAGTGAGTAGGCTGATCAGGGAAGGTGTGCCAGGCTGCTCTCGTGCCTCTGTCTCCTGCCTTTGGGAGCTGGTGAGGTGGGAGCAAGGCCAGAGATGTAAGTGGGAGATATGGCATAGGCCCTGGATCCCTTCCGGGTCAAGGGAAAGGACCGCCGTGCTGTGTACCCCAAATCAGCCACTGTAGTGGGACAGTGGGGCAGAGGGCCCTTGCCTGTGCATGGCTCCTTTGCCGCACACTTGGCGGCATTCTGTGTGCGCAGGTATGAGACAGAGCTGGGCTTGCGGCAGCTGGTGGAGGCCGACATCAATGGCCTGCGCAGGATCCTGGACGAGCTGACCCTGTGTAGGGCCGACCTGGAGATGCAGGTGGAGTCCCTGAAGGAGGAGCTGTTGTGTCTCAAGAAGAACCACGAGGAGGTGAGGCCAGGACCATGCAACGTTCCAATGTTCCCAAGTCACGACTGTGACATCCCCTCCACAGTACCTCCAGCTGACGTTTGCTGCCACTGACTCTGTGCCAGGAGCTGTTTGCAGCACTTTGTTTTTCATTGTCATTTCATTTCATCCTCACAATAATCCCAGGAAGTATAACTCTGTTACAAGCTCCATTGTACAGATGGGAGGGCTGAGGCAGAGAGGTTAAGTCACTGGCCTAAGGTCACACAGATCCCACACTCCTGCCCATGACACCAAGTCTCCATTTGGAGTCTAGTGCCTGACAACAATTCCACTTGCCTGGTGTTTGCATCATCTCACTTTACTCTCCCAAGTCCCCAGAAGGGGTAGGTCCAGGTCCAGGAGGAGACGAGGCTCAGAGAGGTTAGGCATCCTGTCTAATGTGATACAGCTGGCAAGTGGGGGAGGAGAGTTGGAGCCAGTCATTCGAACCCCCAACCCAGCATCCATTTTGCAACCTTATGCCATCTTGTCTTCTCTTTATAGGAAGTCAATGCACTCCGAGGCCAACTTGGGGACCGACTGAATGTGGAGGTGGATGCTGCCCCCACAGTGGATCTCAACAAGATTCTGGATGACATGAGATGCCAGTATGAGACCCTGGTGGAGAATAACCGCAGAGATGTGGAGGCCTGGTTCAACACCCAGGTGGGGTGGGGCAGCCCACGACCACAAGCTCCTGGGGTGCTGGTTCCCCTCTAAAGTGGCTTCACTTGGTCTGACCATGCTCTGGGCCCTCTTGTGGGTTTCAGACCGAGGAGCTGAACCAGCAGGTGGTGTCCAGCTCGGAGCAGCTGCAGTCTTGCCAGACTGACATCATCGAGTTGAGACGCACGGTCAACGCCCTGGAGATAGAGCTGCAGGGCCAGCACAGCATGGTGAGTGGCCTCTGCCTAAGAGACTGGCAATGGTGGCAGCAACCTCCCTGACCCACTGGCCTATGGGTCATCACGGGGGGCATGGTCACAAATGATACACAGACCCGCAGGGCTGGGGGTCGCTGGGTGGGATTCCCAATTCCCTCCCGTTGGCAGCTCTTCCTCTTTCTCGTCACAGCGGAGTTCCTTGGAGTCCACCCTAATGGAGACTGAGGCCCGCTACAGCTCCCAGCTGTCCCAGCTGCAGTTCATGATCACCAACGTGGAGTCCCAGCTGGCCGAGATCCGCTGTGACCTGGAGCGGCAGAACCAGGAGTACCAGGTCCTCTTGGATGTCAAGGCCAGGCTGGAGTCGGAGATCGCCACCTACCGCCGCCTGCTGGAGGGAGAAGATTCCAAGTGAGTGGCCTGTGGCCCTGGAGCACCGGGCTTGGGGAAAGGACCCGCTGGGACCCTGACCCCAGGGCTGCGGTGTGGTGACTGCCCCGATGACAAGCCTTTCCCTTGGGATTCCATCTAGTCCCAGAAGGAATCTGGGAATTCACCCCCCAACACTTTGCTTCTCAAATCAGTATTCTGGCCGGGAGTGTCTAGTCTTCATGCCTGCAGTGCTCAGGGATTTCAGAGGCACTGTCTGAGGCCATTTGTTGTCATCACCCACCGCTCTCAACTGATGCCCTAAATCCTTTTAATACGAATCACAGTTCAAATGCACCCTGATATGATTTCATTTCCCCAGGCTGCCCCCGCACCCCTGCACCACCGAATGCAAGCCTGCCATTAGAGTGCCTTACATCCCGGCTGTGCCCTGCGCGCCCATGGTGCCCTGTGCCCCGGGCCCCCAGATCAGCACCCAGATCCGCACCATTACAGAGGAGATCCGAGATGGGAAGGTCATCTCCTCCAGGGAGCACCTGCAGCCCTGCCCGCTGTAAGCCCGCCCAGCCCCCTGGCACAGAGCCTGGCCTGCAGGAAGGTGGAGAGCCCTGTGACCCAGCTCCTCACAGCCTCCTCCCTACTCTCCCCAATTCCTAGAGGGGTTCCCTGCTTGGCAGATTTTTCTATCAATATACTTCTTATATCATGTTTCTAGACTTAACTGCTTTTACTCTATGCGAAACTAGGCTTCCCTGGAAATTTCCCCAATAAAGTGTGTTCTCTTGGCATAGCAAATTTGACTCTGTCTATTCTCCTATTTGATCAGGGGTTGTAGTGGTTGTGGGTTTTGGTTTCAGGTCTGTCTTCTCTGGCTCCAGGTGGTAGGAAGTAACAGGGTGATTCAAAGTATTTAATAATGGGGATATGTCAGGCCTGGTCCATGAGAACAGATGACGATCCAGTCTGGTTGGGTGCGTCCCATGAAGCACAGGTGTGGCTCTGCCCATGGTTCTTGCCTGGGATGGCCCCAGAAGAGGCAAAGGCTCCCAGCTAGTCCTCCTCAGCAGCCCTGCTGGGACCTGGGAGCCACCTCTCTCCTCCCTGCAGCTGTTCCTCCCATGTCCAGCTCTGTTACCCTGCTGGCCCATCTGCAGGACTGAAACTGGGGACAGTTCAGAAGAGCAGATTCCAGGACCAACCAGGGGGAGGCCAACTTCAGGCAGCCAGCCTCGGCCAACCACCCCAGGGAGGGGAGTCAGGGTCAACTGGGAGATGAATGCAGGAAAGTCAGGTGAAACCATGTCCCAGGACTGGATACAGGCAGCAGAGAAAGTGAAGTGTGGGGGTAGAAGACATGGGGTGGAGGTGGGGAACCTCACTGTGGGCACAGAGTTCAGAGTGTCCCCAATTCTCCTGGCTGAGCCTGGCCTTTTTGAGTGTGGAGACTTACTGTGCAGGGCCTGGACACTCCTCTGATCAGGGAAGCATGGCCTGTGAGAAGTCTGAGGGCCCCATGGCTTCCTTGTCCCTCTGCCTCATTCTTTAGTTGAGAACATGGGTTGCAGAGGGCAGTGGCTTGCCCCAGGCCTGGCTGTTTTCATTTCCACCAGAATGGGGAGTGTCTCTCTGCTTTGGCCAGGCCACAGAGCAGTGAGTAGCAGAGATGAAGCCATTGTCCAGCTATTCTAATGCTGGTGCTCTTCCCAGCACACGGTTTCTCACCCCACTTACCCAAAATGAATCTGTCCACCTGCTGGACAGGCCAGAGGTCCAGCAAACTTTTCTCAGAGCTTAGGGGAAGATGCACACAGGCATAACCAGAGCATCCCATGCTGGGCCTGGCTCTGTGCCCAGCAGTGGGTGCTGAGTTCCATCACATGACCTCTCTGGTTCATTTGTGAAATGGGGTTGCTGGGAGACTCCAATGGGATGATGTGTGTACAGCACTCAGGAAGTGGTAGCGATGAGTGCTGGTGGTAAAACAAGAGTCCCCGGTCTGAGAGTGGGGAACGGAAAACCTCATTGGGTGGGCCCAAGCTTTTTTACACAGAAGAATGCTGTTGGTCAGCAGCACCTTCAGAGCTGGACAGTGAACCCAAAGGCTTCGGCCACAGAGAGTCCACTCAGCTTTGGGGCAAGAGGCTGGGAAATGGGTCAGTCCACATGATCTTACCCCTGCCCTGCCACTCTCTGTGCGCTGTACTCCTGCTCTGGGGCCTGAGGCTGCACCTCCCTGCTCTGCCTGGAAGCTCAGGGAGGTGGGGGCCAGGCGTGTACAGAATGCATCCCATCCCATCCTGGTGGAAATGAAAACAGCCAGGGATGCATGCAACAGCCAGGGCCTGGGGAGTGGACTGAGCCTTCTATTCTGGCCACAGTTCAAGCTGTTTGCTGTTGTGTTGGAGCAGACAGACCACTCAGGGTTGTGACCTGGCAGATAATCACTTGGTCGACTCCTCACACTGTATAGCATTCCTTTTCATGAGCACTCTACAGTTCACAGAACGCATTCACAGCCTCATCTCATGTACTCAGACAGCTCTGGGTGGTTGTGGGCATTTTATTTATGCAGCTTCTTCTCGCTTTTTATTACACTGCTCAGAGCATCTGCACTGGTTAAGGAACCCCTCTTGTTCTCACCCTCACACCCACCTTTAACTGAATTCCAGTTTAAGTCACTAACTGATGTGCAAATGAGAATTCAACACTGTTGTGGGCTTGGCAGTGGCCCAGCAAGTGGCATCTTTAGGAGGCCCTCTCAGGCCTTGTGACTCCCATGTCATTGCTCTTTTCTTGACATCAAGAGAGAGGTGTGCAAAACATTAAATTGTATTAAACTTCCCCAGAGTGAATATAATGCACTATTTCAAAGTTGTTCTGATCTTGTTTGTACTTTCCATATAGTATCTCTGGCTATCTTTCTCATTCACACATATTCAGATCAATTAATCAGTCAATAGATACCTATGAACAACCTGTTCGGGGCAGACCCAGTGCCGATGTGGGTATCTAATGAAAAGTATGGGTGGGGGAAGCAGCTGGACCAAATAGTGGCTAACAGGCATGATCCCCAAGAAGCTGACAGCAGAGCTGAGGGGGCAACCCCACATACTACCACACAGCATCGGGGATGGCAAGTGTGGGCTGCGGGGCAGGCTTTCAGGTTCTCAGGGCCGGGAGAGGTCACTGAGAGCTGGGGGCACCAGGGAAGGCTCAGGGTAGACTTGGAATTGATGGAAACCTTGAAGAATGGGCAGGAGAAGGAACGAGGGCAGAGGGTATTTTAGAACATGGCTCTGTGAATCCATGGCAGGTTCTGGGGGCAGCACAGATCCCATCTGAGCAGAGTACAAAGGTCCTGTAGGTAATATTATTAGGATATTTTTTAACAACATTAGTTTTGCTGCTAAGGAGTCTAGGTAATTCGTTTTATGAGGAAGAATGCTAAGAAAGAATGAAAACAGACCAGAGCAATTTGCAGGCCATGTGCAATATTTTGTGTTTTTTAACAATATTATGTGTTTCATAAAATTATCTACAACAACTTATCAAGATTTCTTAGCCACACCTTCAGCATTGAATTGGCTTATGGGCAGCCATAAGAAAGGCTTCTGACCCAGAGAGTATTTTGTTCTCTGCCAGAGGGACTGGACAGTCTGGCAGGGTTCTGCTCACCTGCACGGAGACGCCTAACTGCCTTCCGTCTGTGAGCCTCGGTTTCCTCCTCTGTAAGAGGAGGGACAATAAGACTGACTTTGGAAGTATCTTTCCCTCCTGGCTCCGTACCCACTTTCCCCTTCCTTTCTCATTCCCTTGATTTCTATGATCCCTTTCTCTCAAAATCCTTTCTTTGCTTCCTTACTTAGCACTATTCACCATGGGCCAAGTATTCACCCATTCATCCAGAGACACCTAGAAGTCCAACACTGTGCTTGACACTATGGAATTTCAAAAAGAAGTATGGGGTCGGTCCTTGCCCCCACGAACGTCCAGTCTTCCTGGGAAGATAGTGCTGAAATACAAGACAATCCGAGGACCTCCGTTGAGTGGAGGACCAGTGGACCAGCCACCCACCACTGCCACGGGCATTCAAATCCTGTTAGAAAGGGATATTGGTGCCAATCTCGAGGCTGTGGTGAGACGTGAAGGAGAGAATGTGTGGAGAGAGCTCAGCAGGGGGCCTGGCAGGTGCTAAGTGTTCAGTGAATGATGGCTGTTATTAACGGACTGTGTGGGGGACAGAAACCCCTTCTGGGCAGCATAGGTGTGGGCCCTGCCTGAGGACCCATGTACCCCTGGGGCTGTACACACAGCACGGGGCTTCCCGAGTCTTTGCTGCTGTGGCTTCCCTGAGCCCTGTGGCTCCAGGGTGGCCCTTGTTGAGACCCAAGCATGTTCCTAGGAGGCTACGGTTTAGTAGGGCTTGGGTGGAGCCCTGTTCTCACACGCGTGGGAAACACAAACACCCAGGGAGGCTCAGCTAGGCTCTCAGCTCAGCCATGTCCTTTGTGCGGGGACAGCATTTCCAGGGAGGAGAGGCTGGGGGCAGCCAGTGGGGCTCACTCTTCTGTCATCTGTTGCCAACCCAGAGGCCTCCTCTCCTCCCTGGGCCCATAAAAGAAGACATTTCTGGAGAAAGTCAAGCCTGTGGTAGGACTCCCACACCCTGTATGGAGGAGACTGAGGTCTGGGCTCTGAGGACAGGCGCCTTTGAAGAACTGATGGAGGCTTGGTCTTCCCAACACCATGGGCTGGTGATGAGGAGTCTTGATGTGGCCACCAGTCCAACGGGGCTCCCTTTTACAAGGCCAGGAAATGTTCATGGGAAGTTAATAACAGGTTAGTGAGGGGTTCTGATAGAAAGTGGTATTAACTTTAATGAGGAAAAAACACTTTGTAGAGACCAACGCCCACTGGGGCAGAGATATAAACCCGGGGTGAGGAGCAGCTTCTTGCACTGGGGGTGTCTGGCCTCCAAGATCTATCACCTGTGTCTGGGCTGCTGCGGCCATGGCTTCCAAGTGCCCCAAGGCCAGCTTCTCCTCCACATCTTTCAAGGGCCCGGGAGGGGCCAGTGGGGGCTCTGCTCGTGTGTCCACGACCTACTCCAGTCGCTCTTGCAGGCTCCCCAGCCTCTCCCGTGGAGCCTGGAGCTTCTCCTCGTGCTCAGCTGGGCCAGGCAGGAGCAGCTGCAGGGCCTCCGGCTGCCTCCCTGCTCTCTGCCTCCCCTCCGGAGGCTTTGCCACCAGCTACAGCATGGGTGGGGGCTGGTTCGGGGAGAGCATCCTCACCAGCAGCGAGAAAGAGACCATGCAGTGCCTGAACGACCGCCTGGCCAGCTACCTGGAGAAGGTGCGCCAGCTGGAGCAGGAGAATGCCAGCCTGGAGAACCGCATCCGGGAGTGGAGTGAACAGCAGGTGCCCTATCTGTGCCCCGACTACCGGTCCTACTTCCGGACCATCGAGGAGCTCCAGAAGAAGGTGAGAGGTCCCCAGCAGCTTTGGTGGCCCAGGAACCTGATGTCACCAGCACCGGGCTGGAAGCCAGAACATCAGTGGTGGTGGCTCTGCCCCCATGAGGCACGTCAGAGGTCACAGAGAATGTTCGCATCTGTGGCCTCATTTGCTCCTCCCAGTAATCTTGTGAGGGAGGTATCATCAGCTCATTTTACAGATGAGAACATGGAGTCTCAGGCTGGTTACATGACTTATTCAAGGTGATCCATTGGCAGTTAGTGGAGCTAGAGATTGAACAGACGGGTCTATGAACCAATTGGTTGTGTGACCTTTGGTAGTGTAGCCCACCTCTCTGAGTTTTAATTTCTCTGTTTTAAGGTGAAGGGGTTAGATTTGATGTGTCTGGTGCAGATCAGGTTTCCTGTAACTAACTCAGGGAAGGAAAACCTGTCGGAAGTTTTCTTCTTGCCCTGGCCATATCCCCTGAGAGTCCCAGCTGGCTCCTGAGAGGGACCATATTTGACCAGGGAATCACAGAGTACACTGCTGTTAGTGACCTGCCCTGGGCGCCCAGTAGCCTGGGCAGCAGGAAGAGGAAGTCACCGTGCCAGGGCTTTCCATCAGCATTTCCATGCCTCCCTCTGTAGCCCAGGGTATGGGTCACAGGTGCTCCACACTGGAAGGGACCTTAGGCTTCCTGCCCTGAGCCCTACATCTGTAAGCCTTCATGAGCCTCAGAAGCCAGGAGTCCAGGGATGGATGACTCTCTCCCTCCAAAGGCAGCCCCGGCTAGCTTTGGGGAACTGTAGACAGCAGACTGTCCTTCCTTTCACTGAAGTCACTTTTTTATGTCCCTAGACCCTGTGCACCAAGTCAGAGAATGCCAGGCTGGTGGTGCAGATTGACAATGCCAAGCTGGCTGCTGATGATTTCAGGACCAAGTGAGTTGTCCTGATTAACCCTTGGTTGGGGGCTGGTAGAAATGGCTGTTGGTGATGCCCACAGTCAGAGTTTTGGCTGCACTAAGTCACTGAGGCACTGAGGTGGGACACACAGCACCAGAACAGCCTGGGGTGGGATCTGACTAGATCTAAAAAGGAAGGGCAGCTTCAGGTGCCCTGTGACGTGCCCACAGGTACGAGATGGAGTTGTCCATGCGGCAGCTGGTGGAGTCAGACATGAATGGCCTGCGCAGGATCCTGGATGATCTGACCTTGTGTAAAGCTGACCTGGAGGCCCAGGTGGAGTCCTTGAAGGAGGAGCTGCTGTGCCTTAAGAAGAACCACGAGGAGGTGAGCACGGGGAGCAGTTAGCATGGGTAGCAGGTGAGCCTGGGAAGTTGGTGGGCAGGGAGGTGAGGGGGAGGAGGGTGATGAGGCAGCCAGCCGGGAAAGTTAGTGCTGACTCCGGTCTGTGCCATAGGAAGTGAATGCACTGCGCTGCCAGCTTGGCGACTGGCTCAGTGTCGAGGTGGATGCAGCCCCACCTGTTGACCTGAACCGTGTTCTGGAAGAGATGAGGTGTCAGTATGAGACCCTGGTGGAGAATAATCGCAAGGATGCTGAAGATTGGTTCAACACCCAGGTAGGTACCTGGAAATGGAGTCAGCACAACAGAGACACAGGGTGGGTCACAGAGAAGTGAGCCTGAGGCTCTGAATCAAGATGCTGAGTTTGAGTCCTGGCTCTGCTTCAACCTCCCTGAGCACCTGGGGCAGGTTGCTATCCTCTAACCAAGAGGGTCCTCAAGGATGAAATGAATGGGCTGGACTGGGTGATGTGGAAGGTCCTTCTTGGCTCTTGAGGCTAAGTGGCTCTGTAGGCCTCTGTGGCTGAGTCCCCCATATTCCTGACTAGGTACTGTGTGTGTGTTTCAGACCGAGGAGCTAAACCAGCAGGTGGTGTCCAGCTCGGAGCAGCTGCAGTCCTGCCAGGTGGAGATCACTGAGCTGAGACGCACGGTCAATGCCCTGGAGATAGAGCTGCAGGCCCAGCACAGCACGGTGAGCCCTAGGCTAGAGTGGGGCTGCTTGGGAGACCAAGCCTAGCAGCACACGAGTCCTCTAGCTTCCATGCTCTGACCACACAGGCAGGCTCCAGGCATTCTCTGTGCAGAGAAGAGAGAATGAGGGCCCTGCCCCCATTCACGAATGTCCCAGTGGTAGAAGACAGAACACCTAGAGCAACTAACATGTCCTGGCGGCAGCTCCTGAGTCTGTGGCTTCAGATTCATTCTGAGTGATGATTAGTTACTTGGAAATATCATTAACAGGGGAGAAGCTTTGTATATCAAGGAGGCTCTGGGGCCTAATTGGCTATCTCAAAGGAGATAGATGTTTGATGGTGGTTCATCCTGGCTCAGAGTGGGCTTTGAGTCTCTGAGCTTTTGTTCTTGGATTTTGGGGACTCACTGAAACCCAGATAGATTAAGTGCATCTTCTTTGTTTCCTTCTCTGACCTCTAACCTTCTTTTTCTCTACATAATCCTTGCCTTCACAGAGAAATGCTTTGGAGTCCACGCTAACGGAGACCGAGGCCCGCTACAGCTCCCAGCTGTCCCAGCTGCAGCGCATGATCACCAGCGTGGAGTCCCAGCTGGCCGAGATCAGGGGTGACCTGGAGCGGCAGAACCAGGAGTACCAGGTGCTGCTGGACGTGCGGGCCCGGCTGGAGGGTGAGATCAACACGTACCAGGGGCTGCTGGAGAGCGAGGACTGCAAGTGAGTACCCGGAGACAGCATGGTGCCTGAGAAGAGCCAGCATTTAGAGTCAGGAGCTCTGGGTTTTAGTTCTGGTCTTATTGCATATTCATCATATGACATTGGCAGGTACCTTTTCTCTTGGAGCCGGTCTTGCCAGTGGGTTTCAGCCCCGAGCAAGTTCCCTCTTGATTTGGTGGGACCAAAAAATGACAATGGAACTTTCTTGGGGTGCAAGGGTTTATGCCCAGCTTTATTCCCATGGTGGCAGGTCAAGTGCTAGAATCCTATCCACCTCAGGGCAGGTCTGCATGCAGCAAGCCAGTCTCTGCCTCCGGGCTCTCCACCTCCAAAGCCCTCTTAGTCTCTAGTCTTCCACGCTGCCACCACTCTAGCCTCTCTGCTCTCCTGCAGCCATGCAGCCCAGAGCACTGAGTGGAGCTCTTTCATATAGAGTCAATAACAATGCATTGCCCACATGTGTGTAGCGAGCTAGTGGACCAGGGTCAGGTGAGAATCCTGATCATAGGAATTTCCATTTTCTCTACAGAGCCTCAGTTTCTTCTTGGTAAAACAAGGGGCAGGACTAGGTGATATTTAAGGTGCTCTGAGTTATTGAAAACAGCAATTGGAAAATCACACTAATCTGACCTTCCTCTTTCTCCTAGGCTCCTCTGCACCCCATGTGCACCTGACCACTCGCCCTCCAAGTCATGCCTCCCCCGTCTCCCTGCGGCCTCCTGTGGTCCTGGTGCAGCACGCACAGTCTGCAGCCCCCGCCCCATTTGTGTGCCCTGTCCAAGGGGCCGACTCTGAGAGAGACTGGCCTCAAAAGCCAAGGCCATTGCCTCCAGGGCTGGAATTGGCTTTCTATTCAGCCCTAACCCTAAAGCCCAATCTCCTTTTTTCATATAGAGCCCAGGCCCAGGGCCTGGCCCTGAGAGGGCTTACTGCGAATACATGCCTTAAAGTTGCTCAAAGCCTGTCACTAAGGTTGGCTGCCCCTGAAGGCCTCAACTCCTCATCATTTCAGTGGTGGTCCAGGGTCTCTCTTCTCAGACTGCCTCATGGGTCAGGCTTTCCTTTGGGTGCTGCTGCAGTGGGTTCTAAAATGCAGTAGAGGGCTTCTGCTGGTGGAACAATAAAGTTCATTTGCTCTGGCTCTGGATACCTAACCAGTACCATTCTGGCATTGCTGGTTTATGTCTGGGCTGGGTGAAGAGGGGTGACTCTTGAGTAGATGAATGGGGAGCTATTTGGCTTCATATGACCTTGGGGATGACAGGGTCCCATGCCCTGATGGAATGGGTAGAAGTCTACCGTGGGGCTTTCTACTCAGCTTTCCTGACAAAGACCCTACTCCAGGATTCCAACATGGAGACCAGACCTCTCCTGCTTGGTACGCACAGTCATCCTGGGATTCCAGAGGAGGGCGGATAAAGCTGAGACCAGCATAACGAGAAGCATTTCAGGCCACTTTAGCCCCATACCTGCGGTCCTTGTAAGGGCAGCAATATGTAGTCCCACACTCAGGGCACTTTTAGAAGTGTGTTTACATTGGCCCCAACTCCCCAGCAATCCTTTCATGCAGCTTTCCAGCTCAGCAAATTCCCTTCAGACCCACACCCCATCAAAAGCAGGAGACGGGAGAGAGAGTCCACTGCTGTGACTTCCACCTACAATTCAGAGAGTCTTGTCCTTTAGAGACTCCTCGTGTCCCACGTGCCCTTGGCATCTGACGATGCCCACAGTGACTCTGGGCACCAAAGCATTTCTGCATGGCAGTTGGAGCCTCCAGCATCTTGGCCCAAAGGCTCTCATTCATGTCCAGAGTGTCCTCCCCCTAGACAGGCAAATACCAAGCTCCATCAATCCCAACGGGCAGTGGAGGATGAAGGCAAAACTTGAGATACAAAGGCAGGCAGGTTGTCCCCAGATGGCCATGTGCTTTTCAGAAGATGGCAAGAACACTGCCGAGGAACCCAGTGATGTTATAAGATGGCCCCAAGGTGCAGGCAAGATTGGGAAAGATGTCGACCAAAGCAGGCCTGAGACCCCTGCCCCCTGAGGGGTGCCGGTATAATGCACCCTGATTCAGTTTGAGAATCCTCCCCCTTCTAACCCTCTGGAAAGGAGGGCCTGGGCTCACTCCTGGCACACGGTACCACCCTAGCTTTGGCCTTCCTGGAATACCTTGGCTGGTTTTCCTGAGGCTCAAGCCCCCTAGGAGGATGATGGCTCATGATCATTCAGTTCAACAAACCCTTACCGAGCCAGTGCCAGGCAGTGTATGTGGTGCGAGGGGCAGGGCTGACCCTCATCAGGGGGAGGCTTTGGGATGGGAGAGAAGGGATGCTCACTCACTGCCTCTTTTCCTTCCCACCTCAGCAGTGGGAGAAGCCCAGCTAAAGGGGACCATGGCATTAGTGGGATGAACATGGAGTCGGACCAGCCTGCATTCAAGTGCCGGCCCCTGCATGTACAGCCTGTGGGAGCTCTTGCAGGTGGCCCCTCCTGAGCCTCCGTCTCCTCCTCTGTGGAGTAGAGAACATGGAATTTGCTAGGCTATAAGTTCCCTAATAGTTTGCCGAGCATACACTGGCCATGTGGAAACCGGTCACTATTGTGGATTCTCTGTTTTAGCTGGATGCCTGGGTTGCTCTGACAGTGGGCATTCACCTTTTCCCTGCCCAGGGGTTCATTTCCAAGGCTTCCTTCCAAGCAGCAGTGCCCAGGGGAAACCAGGCCAGCCAGGTGGTTATGCAGTCACATGACTTCTCTAATCCTGACTCGGAGCCAAGTCAGTGGGGGAAGCCACAGTCAGCACGCAGTACAAGGATGCCCTTGAACACAATGTCTCCAGGTAACTGTTACATAAGCTACACTATTCCTCGTTATGGCGTTCCTTGTCTACAAACCCCTTCTAAACCTATCCTAACTCCCTCCAAGATGGAGCTAACCAGACCCTGTCTCTATTTACTACACTTATTTTGCTTTTTTATTAGAAGGCTGTTTCCATTCAGTCAGAGAGTCTCCACCTTGGCTGCCCAGTGGAATGACCTGGAGAGCTTTAAAAAATATGTATGCCTGGTCTGACCCCCAGAATCCTGACTTAGTTGGTCTGGGATATGGCCTGGTGTTGGGATTCTAAAAGAGTCTGCAAGTGATTCCAGGGTGTAGCCAGGCCTCTTGCAAGACAGCTGGGACTACAGAGGCTCAGTGCAGCTCTGTGCCTGTCCTTTCTGATCCCTATATTGTACTTTTGCCTATTTCTCTGGCTTCTCTCTCTCCTTTAGTTCCAAACATCTGAACTGAATTTCTAATTTCAGTCATCGTATTTTTAATTCCAAAGAGCTATTTTTGTTCTTTGTTCCTCATTTATAACATTTGGCTCTCATTTCAAGAATGCAACTGTTATACTCATCCCTGAGGTTATTACAGGGTTGAGTTACAGTTTTAAGATTCTTAATTGTTTTTTCAGTAGAGACAGTTTTTTCTGCAAAAGGAATTCTGGTGGCAGGATACATGTCTTATTAGATAGTTTCGGATTCTGCATTGTGTTAGTTTCCCCAATTTCCTCTTCACTGTTCTGTTCATTTGCTTGTTTTGCTTTGTCTGTTTTTAATGTTGGAAACTTTTCTCAATGTACAGTGATCCTTCTGTTTACATTTAATTACAAAACACTAAAAAGTAATGGGAGGTGCTGTGTATGGGCAGGTTGGCAACCTGGCTTTTTGGATGGTAGAACTACCTATGTTCAGTTGTTGTAAGTCTTTTCTCAGGGGTCATTCTGTTTTTTCAAATAATGGAGGGAAGGAGCCAGGTCCCAGCATGTCTCCTACCTGCCTTATTTGAATAGGCCCTTCATCCTGGACCTACTGAGCACCAGCTCTCAGTATTTCTTCCTTGCTTCCTCCCACTTTCCTGGCTCCCTTTGCATGATTGTCCCTTCTCCCCATCTCCATTTTCTAGTAAATTCATTAGCCCAAGAGTTTTGCTTTGTCCTCAGAGAGGGTGGGGAAGGGCTTTGAATTCAGATAGACCTGGGTTTGAAAACTGTCTGTGCACCCTCTTCCCCTGGGGCTAGCCTCCCCCACTTCCTCCCCAGGTCAACTGGTGTGTTGGCTGGGCCCCTGGTCCTCTGGGGCTTTGAGCACTGCTGCTCTCCTTCATTGCATCCGCTCCGACGTGATGCCCAGTCCTTCCTTCATCTGTGAAACAGGGCTCATGCCAGGCATTTGAACTTAGTGGACCTTGCTGACGATCTCTCGGGGACCCTGGGGTGCGACTGCATCACACAGTCCCTCCCCACCTTCCTGGTGTTTCTCTTCCTCACTCCTGTCTCCCTCTCCTCCTCACCCCTTCCTTCCATGATAGTCCTGGGAACATCAAATTCTCCCCTTCCTCTCTCTGATGCCTTGGAAGCCAACTCAAAGCACTTGGGGTCCCATCTTTTACCCCAAGAACTTCTTCATTGTTTTATGATGTAAAGACAGTTTTTTCTGCAAGAGGAATTCTGGTGGCAGGTGTTAAGGTATATATGCTCCTATACCTTAGCAGTTCTCAAAACTGCCTGGAGAATTGTTACACGCAGATGGCTGGACCCCAGCCTCAGAGTTTCTGATTCACTTGGTCTGGGGTGGACCTGAGCAACTGCACTTCTAAGATGTTCCCGAGTGATGCTGACACTGCTGTTCTGGAGGCCACGCTTTGAGAACCACTGCTGCACCTTGTTACAATAACAATGATCTTACACGGTTTTTGTGTGAGGATTAAATAGGAAAATTAATGCAAAGCATCCAGTATGTGTACAGAGTCTGTTGGTGCTGAGTATGATTTTGGATTCTGGTCTGATGAGTCCCATTCCATCTAGCTGGTTTTGCTGTCACACCTCATCCACCTGATGCCACTGACTTCTCCAAACAGTTAATCCAGACAAAGCAACTGGAATTTACGGTTGTTGCAGGGAATCAAACTGAGAGATGACTTAATCCAACTCTTCCAGTTTGCATGAGGAAACTGAGGTCCAGAGAGGTAAAGTGACTTTCCCAAGGTCACACAGCAAGTTAGAAGGTAGCATCTCTATCCTGACTTTTCTTAAGCAACAAATTTTTGGGGAATAGGGCTGGGTGGCATTTTCCCTTCTCTGCTCCTTCATCAACACTTCCAGAGGGATATGAAAAATAAGACAAGTACTTAAACCCCAATATTATATTGAGAAGATTAATGAATAAAAGGTGGCTATATAACACACACACATTAAATATGAAATGGATAAGCCCACAAGTATTACAGGCAAAACTGAAAACCACTGGTCTGGCCTGTTGTTTTCTTAAGGAAGACGCAAGGCTTCTGTAATTGGAGACAGCTGCTCCTGGCCTCCTGGCTTAGCTCATCCCAGGGCTGCAGAGTGTCACTTCTCCGGGGAGCTGATGCACACTGCTCCCCGCCTCTGAGGCCCCGAAGAGAGCTCTCCACTGCAGAAAGCGAAAGCAGGGCATGTTCCAGCCTATTCAACAAACAATTAAACTCTTGAAGACTCCTTATGTGCACAGGGGAGGATCTGGAGATGGTCAAGAGAGTGTCTGCCTCATGGAGATGTTCCTGACACAGATCTCTTTATCCCAGTGTGGGGTCCTGACGTCTGTTTCTCAATAGCATCCACTTGGAAAGATGTCCCTGATGCTTAGGCTTTCTGTCCATGTCCTGAGTTGGTCCTCCCCGCTGACAGCATTTCTTCCCCTGGGTAAGGAGATGGTGCATGTCTAGAAGCGTAAGGCTCTTTTTCCTCTCTCCCTGGATTTATGCCACCACCAGTATCGGTGTAGCTTCTGTCACCCACACGTCTCCTCATTAAGGGCCAGTCTCTTCCCACAGGGAATGTTCTCATTAAGAGGGGTGGCTGCTGCCCCACAGAACTGTGGCCTTTCCCAGCACTGGCGCAAATGGGGGTGCAGCTGGCAGGGTCATTGGTGGTACAGGGCCAGGACGCTGTGAGCCCCTGGCAGCCCCACCCTGGTAATGAGGGCCCAGGAGTGGAATTGAATTCTTTGAAGATGTGTCCTGGAACTCTCTGCTGGTGATCAATGATAGCAGCCTGGAGTCTTGCTTTAGCCAAATGACAAGCTTGGCCTCTTTTATGAGGAAAGGAACTCCTTATTGGAAACCAAATTACAAATTAATTAGCAGCCTCTTCTGGGTGGAGTATAAACATCAACACCACTGTATGAGCCCCCTCACTTCATGGGTATAAAAGGGCCCTGAACAGAGTGGGGTTTGTAGACATTGGTGATCCAGGTGGCTGCAGCTGAAGAGAAGGGGACTCCCCAACATGACGTCCAACTGCTCACCAGCCTCCATCAAGAGTGGCCCCCGGCCCCCCTCTGTCTGCTCCAGTAGCATAAGCTGCCGGCCTGAACTGTGTCTGGGTTATGCCTGCCAACCCACAACATGCGTGTCTTCCATCTGCATGCCCACCACCTACCGGCCAGCTAGCTATCTCCCCAAGACCTACCTACCCAGCTCCTGTTGGCCTAGCAGCTGCCGGCCAGCCAGTGGCATCTCCAGCTCTGTGAGTACCTGCAGCTGGTACTGTGAAGGGTCCTTCAATGGCAACGAGAAGGAGACCATGCAGGTCCTGAATGATCGCCTGGCCAGCTACCTGGAGAAGGTACATCAGCTGGAGCAGGAGAATGCCAGCCTGGAGAGCAAGATCCAAGAGGCCTGCCAGTCTCAAGTGTCCACCATGTGTCCTGATTATCAGGCTTATTTTGGGACCATTGAGGAGCTGCAGCAGAAGGTGAGGGCAAGTGGTGAATAGACTCACTGGGAGAGCAAGCAGAAGAGCTGGCATTTTAGATTTGAGTCTCATTACCCTATTAAGATATGTTCAGGGAAAAGAGACTTCCCTAGGGCATAGGATTGTCTCATAATTTGAGGGCTCAGTCAAAGCCTTTACTGTGGAGAGACCTGGATCTAGTCTCAGTTCTTCCATTGAATGACTGTAAGACTTTGGGAGGAAATTTCCCTAGGCCTCAGTTTCCCCATCTGTAAAATGGGGATAATAATGGTCTTTATACCTAATGCGGCTGTCAAGAGGATTCCATGAATTGATGTAGGGAAAGTGTTTAGCACTGTCCCCAATATGTGCTGAGTTTTCAGTAAATGTTAGCACTTGCTAAGGACCCTTCTGTCAGGTGAATGATTAGGCTTAATGAAACTCTTTTCTTCCACATTGTTCATTGCATCCAAAATGGGGTATTTGGATTTATGAAGACAAAGGTGCTTAAAAAATAAATCTCATGTTCTCCAAGCACAAGTAGTTTACTACATATCCCCACAAGTTCCAGGGAAAAGGGGCTTCTACAGCAATGGCTGCTAGGCTGCCCATCAGCTACCATCTTTTCCTCATCTGGGTTCTTTTTCCTTCTTCTCATCCTGGACTAACTCCCTCTGTGTGCCTTGGCCCCCAGGTTCTGTGCACCAAGGCAGAGAACACCAGGTTGGTTGTGCACATTGATAATGCCAAGCTGGCTGCTGATGACTTCAGGACCAAGTGAGTTTGGTCAGGGGATAGGGGTGCATCCTCTCCCTGCCCATCCTTGGGGCAGCTTTCCATTAGTTTTGTAGAGAGTTGGAAAAGCCTCCAGTATTTTGAGGTCCTGCCCGAGTTCTGCATTCAGTTTCACCTTTCAGTGGCTCACTCTGTCCTTGCACAGGTATGAGACCGAGCTGGCCATGCGGCAGCTGGCGGAGGCTGACTCCAACGGCCTGCGCAGGATCCTAGATGAGCTGACCCTGTGCAAGGCCAACCTGGAGATGCAGGTGGAGTCCCTGAAGGAGGAGCTGCTGTGCTTCAAGAAGAACCATGAAGAGGTGAGCCCTGAAGTCAAGCTGAGATGGCCCTGGGAAGCAGAGCGGGAAGAACCTGGGGCTTTGGGTTGGTTAGACATGGGTTGAAATTCCCAGACCTGCCAAGTATGGTTTCTGCGACTGCCCAACTTATTTAACCTTCTGAGCCTCCACATCTGGGAAACAGGACAGCAGCACTGCAGGACTGCTGAGAGCCTGAGTGAGGTCTTGGGTGTGGAGCACCTGTTCCTCGGTCGGTGCTTGGAAATGCAGGCGACCTTGCCTTCCACATTGCCTGGACACTTGCGACTGCCAAATGCTTGTGACTGCATTTCATTTTCCCATGAGAGCCATATCCAGGCTAGAGTGTTGCCCTAGGGCCAGAGCCCGGCTGTGTTCCAGGACTCCCGAGGACGGCCTGCCCCTCTCTGCCAGGCTAGACTTCCGGGGAAGACCCCACCTCTTCCAAGGGAAAGTTGAGGTGCACTGGTTTTCTTTTTTCTGTCCCCGTTGTCGCTGTTCCTCTCTCCTAGTTGCATATAACATACTTAATCAAAAAGCCACAGGACAACCCTTTACTTTCTGGTCTTTCCTCACCTCTGGCCTTCGGAAGGAAATCTCTCTACTCTGGGCACCTGTGTGCTGCAAAGCCCACCTGAGCTGTGGTGTTTTCTCCTCTGAGTTGGCTCTCAACCTTCTCACTTGGGTTTTGAAAGAACAAGTGCCTCTGAATCCTGGCTGGGTTTCTGCAGGCTTCAGTGTAAAGTAATGAACCATCATTCATCATACACTCACCAAGTGCCCTAAGGCATCTGACTCAACTCACTTAAATCTGAGAACTGGGATCCCCACCAAGAGGCCACTAATGAGGGATCATCGCACGCCAGCAGCCTCAGAGACAAATTTTTCTCTCTGGCAGCCAAGCCTGGGGAAGACGCCTGCTCCAACTTGGACCTTGAATCAAGTGAGGCCAGGTTCCTGCTGCCCTCGTGCCCAGATGAACACACGCTGGGAGGCTGGATGGGAATATGGGGCATGGGTTTCCCATTTTAGCCCAGATGGATCCAGCAAACCCGAACGCTGCTCTTGGCTTCTGCTGTCATGACAGGAAGTGTTGCTTGGAGTGTCTCTCTCATCACAGGGATGTCGGGCTGGAGCTGGACGACCACAGGGACATGCAGAGTGGATGTAGTCTGCAGAGGGCCCCTCTGACACAGTGACCTTTAGCATCTTTGGTTCCATGTCTCCTTGGAGAGGTGGGCCAGGGTTCTGTGACTTCACCTTTGCCTGGGGCTCTTGTGCCTTTTCAGGAGGTCAGTGCCCTCCGATGCCAGCTTGGGGACCGCCTTAACATTGAGGTGGACGTTGCACCTCCTGTGGACCTGAACAGGATCCTGGAAGAGATGCGGTGTCAGTATGAGACCCTGGTGGAGACCAACCACAGGGATGTGGAGGAATGGTTCAACACGCAGGTGGGCCTCTTGCAGGTGGACTGGCCTCCCTAGCATCCCTGAGAAGCACTCCCAGCCTTCTCCTGTCTCCCCCATTGCAGATGGAGGAGCTGAACCAGCAGGTGGCCATGAGCTCTGAGCAGCTTCAGAGCTACCAGTCAGACATCATTGAAATGAGAGAAACGGTCAACACACTGGAGATTGAACTGCAGGCCCAGCACAGCCTGGTGAGTGCTATGGGCTGGGCTCTGATCCAGGTGGCACTGAGCGTGGGTGCAGACATCCAGAAAGAAAGAGGAGAGGGGGAGGAGGAAGAGGAGGAGGAGGCGGCGGCCCAGATTCAGTCCCTAGAGATGCTCACCCAGCTGACCTCTCCTAGAGGGAGGTTCTTCCCAAGACCCAGCTCAGAGATAAAAGGGGCATGTCTCAAATCTGACATGGGTTAGGTGGACACTGTCAAATACAGCTCCCCAAGGAGACTTGCTCTCTGCTAAGCTTGCCTTTTCAAACCCATGCTTCTCCACCCCACCTGTAAAGCTTTTACAAATCCCCATGCCCAGGTTCCATTCTGGATGAATGAAATCAGTCTCTGGAGGCGGGGCCTGGGCAAAGGGAATTTTAGGGCTCCCATGCGGTCTAACATGCAGCACGGGCTGAAAACCACTGATCTAAATGATGCTGTAGGGGAAGAGTCTGGTGAACCTCAGATTCAATGTCTGAAGCCAGACTAAGGCTGAAGAAGGAATAAGGGATTTAAAATCCTATAGACCTGGGTTCAAAACCTGTCACTTACCAGCTGCTTAATTTTGAACAAGTCACTTGACCTTTCTGGGCTTCAGTTTCCACAGTGACTCAGGTAGGGAGGGGCCATTCCCAACCCCAAAGAGAGACTTGGCCCTTCTTGCATCTTTCTGAACCAGGTCTGGAAAATAGTTCTGCTCCTCAGTTATTTTGTTTTTCCTTTTGCCTTAGAGGGACTCCCTGGAGTCCACCCTGGCGGAGACGGAGGCCCGCTGTGGCTCCCAGCTGGCCCAGATGCAGTGCGTGATCAGCAACGTGGAGGCCCAACTGGCTGACATTCGCTGTGACCTGGAGCGGCAGAACCACGAGTACCAGGTGCTGCTGGACGTCAAGGCCCGGCTGGAGGGCGAGATCGCCACGTACCAGGGCCTGCTGGACAGCGAGGACTGCAAGTAGGTGGGCCCAGCCGCGGCTGTACAGAGGCATGTGTGAGGTTGGAGGCGGCGATAGGAAGCCACTAAATCTACCCATAAGCTAGAACTCTGTCAGAGGAAGCAATTAGGAAGCTGGTATGAGCCTAAGAAAGTCAGGCAGGTATTCACGCTGCCATCCCAAACCTGGCCCACCAGAGACCGTTCTGTCCCATTCCAGGCCAGCAGAGTCCTTCCAAGTGCCTACCACGTGCCAGGTGCCATGGGGAATACTGAGATAGATGGCGGCAAGGTGTCTGCTCTCAACTGTTTCCATCAGTCTAGGGAGGTGGGCAACTGGAGGTCAGACTTGGGGGAAAGTTTTCAGCGCTTGGGAGGACAAGAGGTAGGTTATGTGATGAGCTGTGAAGGGAGGACAGCAAAGGTCAGATGGGGCCCATTCATGGAGAACCATGGAAGCCATGCTGGGAGGGAGGGCTTTAATTTACAGGCAATTGGGAGGCCTCGACTTGTTATTTTTAGGAGGAAATGATAGAATTTGCTTAACTGCCTACCTTCCCCACTAGAGGGAAAACACCTTGAGCTCAGAGATAATACAAACTATTTTTATTTGCACCTGGCACCCAGTTGATGCTCAGTAAATCTTCCTTGACCCAGTCAGCGAAAGCTCAAAGCTCCTCTCCAGGAAGATGGCACAGATGGCAGCAGGAAGGACTGAGGAGCGGGAAGAGAGCCCAGGCAGGCAAACCGTTCAGGGCACCGTGGCCGTGGTCTAGGGAGGAAGAAATGAGCAGGGCTGGAATCAGGGCAGTGGAGGTGTCAGCCCCTAGGCGCTGAGGGGTAGAACCAGCAGGGCGTGCTCGCTGTCTGGGCACAGGACCCCTCCGGGCTGTGGGCTTGGTGGGCAGATTACTGGTGGGTAGACATTCAGCCTTGTTTCCCTGCCATTCAGAGTCTTATCCTCCAGGGCAAGAGTTGTGAAGTTAAATGCTTTTCAAGGACCAGGCAGTTACTGTACATGAGTGACATGGGTCATGCAGGGCCGTGGAGAACCAGGGAGCTCTGCCTCGTCCAGTCCAGGCACCGTCCCCTCAGGGCCATTTCTACTGTGTGAGATGCATATCTAGCATGGCTGGAATCTCTGATTGTTCAAGGCAAGCTGGGAATCTGGATTTCTCTTAAGTGTTAAATTCTCTTGATTTTTAAACATTTTCAATTAAAAAAAAATACAGTGTCAGCCAAATGAAACACATTTCAGGCAGGACGTGGTCCTCAGGCTGCCTGTCAGCCTCTGGGCAATTTGGCCTCCATCCAATGCCTAGTTGGGTTGTTTCTGGTTTGGAGCCATACCTGTCAGCCTCTGAGATCATCCTTTCTCCTTTGCCATATATTATGCCTACATTAATTGATAATTCATCTTACTCAACACCTCCTAAGTACCTGCTCTAGGCCAGGTATGCAGGGTGGGTACACATATATGGCTGCTGACCTCGCTGCCCAGTGGGGAGACAGAGCATAATAGAATTGTCACAAATTACTATGGAAGGAGGTACATGGTATCATAGGGGATTTGAACAGATAGATCAGGGAAGGCTTCAAGGAGGAGGTGACAACTGAGTTGAAGGAAGTTGCTCTTCATCCTGAACACATATGGGAGCCACTGAAAGTTTTAGGCAGGGGACAGACATGAGTAGATTTCTGTCTGTAGAAGATCACTCTGGCCACTGAGCTGATTGTGATAGCAACTGCAAGAGTGGGCTTAGGAGGCTGCTGGGACCACACAGGTGAAGACAATAGAAGGAAAATTAGTGAAAAAGGTGTGCAGTGGGTGAGTTAGAGGGACGCAGGGCAGGGGCAGGGCCAGCTGGGTTTGTTGCCACGTTGGGCTTCTTTCTTATCCTGCCTCATATGCCTTTCTTCTGCAGGTTGCCCTGTCCCCGACGCTCCACTCCCTCCTGTCACCCTTGTGCGCCCTCTCCCAGCATGCCCCGCACCATCTGCGTGCCCCGCACCATCTGTGTGCCCTGTGTGCTCGCCCCCACGGGCTGCTACTGATGTTCCTCAGCATGGGTGGGTCCTGGAGGCTGGAGTGAATGCCTGCTGCCTCCTCAGGCCAGGCCTGACCATGGTCCAGTGGCCACCACGAGAGCAGGGCCAGCCCAGCCGGCAGGGAAGACCCAGAGCAGCACCAGCAGGTGGGCAGTCAGCAATGTGCTCTGATACCGCAGGGGCGCCCTTGCCCCCATCTCCTAGAAACCGTCTCTCATTGCTGTGGACAAACTGCTCTCTTTGCTGAAGTTTCTGGTTGTCTTTGCTGCTCAAATGCACGTGTTCTCAGCTAACTGGCAAATAAACCCTCACCCAGTGGTCCTGTAACATGTTTTTGTCTGTCACTTATGCTGCTGTCTCCATCAGCCAGTTCTGTTCAGCTGGGCTCAAGAGGAACGTGGCCAAGTCCTATATTTATGTTTATGCCCTTTCCGCTTTCATAGAGGCTTGAGAGAGATTTGCTAAAAAGGCCTGCATGCCATAAACCAGTTAGAACCAGGCAATCAGACCAGAGCCAGGTAATAAAAGAATAAAGAATGGAGGGAAAGAATTACTCCAGAACACATGGCCAAATGACTGTAACTGAGAATCATACTGTAAGAACTCTACCCCTCAACCTCATTACAGCAGGTACAATGGGATCATTCATTCATTCAAAAAATCTTCACTGATTGCCTCTTAGGTCCAAGTTCTGTATTAGGAGCTGGCTAACCCAGGTGATAGTTCCCCAGACACTTTGTTAATAATGCCCCATTAAATCCTTCCTACAATCTATGAAAAAGGTACCATCTTTTTCTCCTCTTTACCAGTGAGGAAACTGAGGCCCAGAGAGATTAAGAAACTTGCCCAAAGTCACACAGCTAGTAAGTGGTGAACCTGGGATTCAAAAATAGGCCTTTAGGATCCAGAGCTGCCCAACCAATTCATATGCTGAGTCTTCACTATTTGCAAACTATAGCTGGGTGCAGGGGTTACCAAAAAATGCAGTGATCCCCACCATCTGGACACTTACAATTAAGAGAGGGAGTCAGTGTGTGTAAGGCCCATGCTTCCTCAGTAACGGTCTAATGATAATAATAATAAATAATAATAACCATTGCTACCACTTATTGAGCACCTGTGAGGCACCTGGCACTGAGTTGAGCACATTACATAAATGAGCTTATGTAGCTTGCACAACCACCTTGTAAGGTAAGCATCATGTCCATTTTAGAGATGGGGAACTGAGGAACGGAGAATGGTTTGGTCAGTTGCCCAAGTTACATGCAAGGACAAAGACTTGAACCCAGTTCTAGCTGCTTCCACTGCAGTATTATTCTCACCACTCCACTCCACTGCCAAATTCCTCCTAGAAAGAGTACACACTGACAAATATTGGGAGAAGGTACGAGCTTGGGAGAGCAGAAATGGCTTCATGTAGTTGATGGCATTTGAGATGAGCCTGGAAGGTTGAACAGGATGTCTATAGAGCAAAAGGTGTAGGTATGTGGGGTATTCAGGAAAGCAGAAGTTATGCCTAGGAGGCCTTGAGTGGCTTGCTGGCTGGAGCAGCAGGTCCCTGTAGAAGTCCAGTGGGAATAATGGTAGGAAGATGTCAGGCTTTAGGTAACCCATGAAGAGCCATGTCTCCATCCTGAAGGCATTGGGAAGGCTACTGCAGGATTTGAGCCCAAGGGTGACATGACTGGAGTGTATTTTAGAAGTTTTACCAAGGAGTGTAAAAAGGATGGCTGAGAGGCAGGGAGACAGTGGCTGAATAGTGTGTGCAAGAAGCAAAAGGGGTCACAACAAAGGCAGTGACAGTGGGAACAGTACAATAAAGTATTGATTTGAGGAACTCAGTGAAGGACCTGCTTGGGAAGATAGGCCATGGCAGGTAAAGTAGACAGGGCCAGAAACAGGCATCTTGGATACCTTTCTGAACCTTACCTCCAAACACATAGTTCTTCCTTAATGAGCTGAGGTGATATTTCTAATAAGGATCTAACCTCTGGACTTGCCAAGAAATGATGAGGAATGGATTGGATCCTGAAGCTGCCTGGGGCTCTGTGGACATGATCCCACATGCATGTCTGGCAGACAGGGTCATGAGCCTGACAGGAGACACAAACACTGCTTAGCCAGCTGTAGTTTCTGGTTGGGTGGCAGGGGAGGGTGGTGACATTTCAATGAGCTGGAATGCCAAGGGAGAGGGGCTTCTGGCTAACTGGATGTTCTAACAGCAGAGTGCAAACCAGCAGGCAGTCCTTAATGTCAGCCCCTGTGCAGAATTTGTCTAGAATGTGCAGGGGGTGCCCTAGATCCCATCTCTTAGAAACCATCTCTCATTGCCAGCAAATTGCTCTCTTTGCTCATGTTTCTGGTTGTCTCTGCTATCTCAAGAGCATGTGCTCTTAGATAACTAACAAATAAGACCTCACTCAGTGGTCCCGTAAACACATCTTTCTCTGTCACTTAAGCTGCTGTATCCACCAGCCAATTCTACTCAGTTGGGCTTAGCTTGGTATACACAATAGACTGAACAGAACCAAATCTTTGGTTCTAGAATCCCAAGCCTGTTCTGTCCAATATGGTAGCAACTAACTACATGTGGCTATTTAATTTTTAATTGAATTAAATGGAATTTTATTTAGTTGCCCCAGCCACATTTCAAGTGCTCACTACTTATATGTGGCTAGTGGTACCATACTGGACAATGCACATAGAGAATATTTCTATTATTCTGGAAAGTTCTATTGGAAAGTGCTATCCTAAATGGACAGAATCACAAGGAACCTAACAGAAGGTCTGGCCCAGCCTCTCCCATTTACAGATGAGGAATTTAAGTCCCAGGGAGATGAAAAGATATGCTCACAGACACACAACCGACAGGTGGGAACTGAAGTCAAGTGTTCTGATGCCAAGTCTCGGAGTTCTCTCTGAGCACTCTATGCTTTCTCCAAGCACCAAGATTTACTACTACTTCAAGCTAATAAATATATTTCCTTTCCCCTTCTTTCATGTCCCTAAGAATAGAATCATTTTCTCTTGTGATGCTGAAACTCTTTCTTGGGAATATAGTTCCTCTTTAAAAAACGACTAGTAACACCCAAACTCAGAATCTTCTAATCCTTAGAGCATTTGAGTCAGTAAGAGCGCAGAGCTCAGGCTCTGGGCCCCTTGGAGACCTCTGCAGACTCCTTTTTCCCCTAGAACATATTGTCCAGTGAGGTCAACCTGTTTCCTGTTTTCACACCTGTGTGTCACTCCAACTTGCCAAGACCTGTCTGACCACCCAAATGCCTGTTAAAGCTTTTTATATGGAACCAAGCCCCACAGCCCAGAGCTGGGAGTGCTGCCCCCTGCTGGACACAGATGGCCATCATCTTCTGCGTTCACATGGTATTTCCAAGCTAGAGGCTTGTGAGCGCTTCTTCAGCCCAGTCCATCTCTCCTGTTTGATGGATGAAGTAGCCGTGGGCATAGACTTTGGGAAATGTTTATGCCCACCAGCACCAGGACCTCCTGGAAGCTGGACCCAGCACTACACACATGATGAATCTCAGAGGAACTCTGTCCTCATAACAAAGCATCTGGGTTTAACTCCGGTTTATAGGAAAACTTAGGGAGAGCCATGGTAAACTAATAAAACCTCTGGAATGTTTGATGTTTGAAGAAACTCCCACAAGTAGCAGGGGTGGAGATTGGAAAAGGAAGGACCTATGGTTCAAAGACAACTTTCCCTGAGGTCATTAAAGAGGTGGCCTCATGCCTGCCTCTCACTGCTGGAGAGCAAGGCCCCTTCGGGGAAGCAGGAGTGAGGCCCCCACTAGGGCAAAGCCACATTCAGGAAGTATGGCCAGAAGGCTACAGCTTCCAGAGAGAAAGGCCCAGGTAGCAGACACGGTGACTGGGAGACCGGGTGGTCTGTGGACTGTATTGCACTGAATGGTTCTTTCTCTGCTATATTGGGAAAGATGAAGAAAAGATATGCCAGGGACAACTGGGAAAACCTTTAACAACAAAACAATTCTTTTCGGGCTTCATAAAACTTCATAAACTTTAGTGCATGAAGGCAGTGGGCTCAATTTTGCTAAACAGAATGTTCCTAAGATCATTTGAATCCTATCTTTTTGAACAATTGATCAAGAGAAGTTTATTCAAGTTCTCGCCCTGAGCCATAAATAAGTAACCAAATACACCAACGAACATCCTACCATTATGGAAATGATCAAGGGCTTTGGCTTCAGAAAACCTGGGCTAGAAGCCCGACTCTACTCCTGACACGCTGTGGGATTTGGCCAGCCTTCTGACCTCTGGGCACCTCAGTCTCCTTCTCCCCTTTGGAAGTGGGGGTGACTCTACCTACTCACAGAGCTGTTGGGATGGAATGCATGTGACACACTGATCACAATGCCTGGCATGTTGCCAAGCGCTCAGTGACTGTCATTAAAGGAAATCTGCCTTGGCAGCAAATTCCTGGTCTTCTGATTGTCTCTAGTGACTATGGCAGCTGAGTTGCTTTTCTGAGCCATTTGATGCCCAAGTTGCAGAAATAACAATGGCAGCAGCAGTGACAGGACTACAGGGGCAGCTTCGTTTTCCCCAAAGCTCAAGGGCATCTGAATGAACTTCCGGTCTTGGTCTAAAAGCCTCGGTACAGTGGAGGGCCCAGTGTCCGAGGCCCAGTGTCCAGCTCTGGAGTCCACCTGGTGATGCCCTCCTCTGCCTCCACCCTCTGACTCCAGAGCAGGCTAAAGGTCTCCCCGTGTGCTCTGAGGGATCCAGTTTCTAGGCCTCATCGCTTGTTGTGTAGAGCAGGGGTTGGCAAACCACAGCTCATGAGTCAAATCCAGCTGCTGCCTGTTCTGGTAAATAAAATTTTACTGGGACACAGCCACGCCCATTCGCTTCCATATTGTCTGTGTCTGCTGTGTGCCACAACAGTGGAGCTGAGTGGTCATGGTGCAGAGAGACTGTCTGGCCTACAAAACCTAAAATATTTACTACCTGGCCCTTTAATAGAAGACGTCTGATGTAGAGGGAAAAGAATGCACTGGAGTCAGGAGCACTGGGTCCCAGTCCTGGCTTGTGGCTGGCTTGCTCTGAGTCCCTCAGGAGCTCACAGCCCTCTCTCGTCTCCAGCTGAAGCAGGAGCGGGGTGAATTCACCCGCTGAAGTTTCCTTCAGTGCAAATGCCTTAGCATCCCTCTGTTCTATTGCCCAGTCTCTGGGGTTCCTGCCATGAGACGGGAGGCCCCCATGCTCAGTGAGCTCTCCCTCTTTGGGAGGGCTGCTGCATCTTAATGTCCATGCCACTCCAGAGAGATGCCAGGTGGTGACTCAGGTGTGGAGCTTCCCTTCTCTGTGGGCATCTCCAGAGATGACATGAAATATCCCTTTCAGCTACAGAGGACAGTAACAGGAGTCTGAAGGCAGTTCTCTCTCTCTTTTATGAGGTTGGGAGCTCCTTGTGGATGCTGAAATAACTGACTGAAGGTTGTTCTGGTGGCAGGGGACATGAAGCTGCCTCAGGGGAAACCTGCATATGGCACCTGCTCCCACAGGGGGTAGATAAAAGTTCTGGGCTTTGCCCTTGTAACCCATCTGCAGCTCAGCTTTCTAGGACCATGGCTTCTAGCTGTAGCAGAAACCCTTGCTCTTAAAGCTGTGCAAGGGGTTACTTGAAGGCTCCCAGGTCCAGGCAGGCTGTGGCGAGAAGCTGTCAAAGGACTCTGTACTCAGTGGCTGTCCAGCCATCCATCAGCACTGTTCTGGGCCCACCCAAAAGAGAGTGGTTGATCCCACAGCCATCTTCCCAGAGCTGAGGTTCATGGCCAGCCCAGCCTGACCCTTCTAGTGGCTGCCCCGCTTGTCTGCCAGCAACCAGCAATTTCCCCACCAACATAGGCAGTTGTAGCTGGTTCACTGAAAGCTCCTCAGTGGCATCAAGGAGAGCATGCGGCAGCCAAATGACCAACTGGCCATCTACCTACAGAAGGTGCAGTCGTGGGAGCAGGAGAATGAGAAGCTGGGGTTAAGATGCAGCAGTGCAGCAAATGGCAGGTGCCTGACAGGTGCTCCAGGTACTACTCACACTCTGAGAACTTGAGGAGCTGCAACAAAATGTAAGATGAGACCTGGAGCTCTGGCAACAATGGCAGGAAAGAGGAGTGGGTGTTAGTGTAGGAGAAGCGGAGTGGTGGCCCAGGGCAGCATTCCATCAGTGTTCCTGGAGTTGAACGGAAGATGCCAGAAATAAACTCTGGCGTCAGCGACCATTTGCTCCTACATCCCGTTCTGTTCAACAAGCACCGCTGCTGAGGGCATGATGGGAGGACTCCAGTCAGGACAGGGGTTTCTTTCTTCACAAGTCGATCCTGCCTCATTTAAGGAACACCACTGTTCACCCCCTAGTGAGTGACAGTAGTATTCAAGGCTACCATATGGGGATCCTTAGTTCTTTTTTAGTTCATTTCTCTCTCATCTTCACACATCCTGTGCTTCTGAAAATTGTTTGTCCCCTGCAAAATGTTAACTCACATGTTTTATGTTCTCTTTCTCATCTTTGCATGGCCAAATTCTAGCTGGGCTTCAAACCCGGGTGAGATGCCACCACGTCCTGGAAATCTTTCTAGGGGCTAACTCCAAGGGGAGGCATCTAAGCTCCCTTTGAACAACCCCCAGCCCTGTATTTGAGCACCACATGGTGGCACGTTCCTCTTCCTATTCTGCACTGGAGTGTGTGTGTGTCTGTGCTGTCGAATGCCTGCACTTCGTGTGCCACAACCTCAGGCCCCACACAAGGGTACTCAGGACCTGCATGCCTCAGGCCCCACATGGCGCTCCTCCCGTCACCCCCAGAGGCTGCTGGCCCAGCAGCAGATCCTGCACACGGCGGAGTTGGCGGGGACCTCGCAGATGAGAGGGAGGCGGGAAGCAAGAGACTAACTGAGGCTGAAGCCTACCTTACAAATGGCTCATCTCGAAGGTGGGGCACCCCTGCTGCTCTGCAGCTTCTCACAACTTCGATTTGCATTTTGACTTTCCTGCTTCCTCAGTGGGGCCACTTTCTTTCTGTAGTGCCTGGGAAATGGCATCTCTTCTGGTTCCTGGCCAATAAAGTAAATGAATAAATTAATAAATTAATAAATGAAGTTGCATGTTGAGTGTGTCTACTGCTGTCAGGTTATTTCACTGAGTTTCACTGGGCACTGGTCCAATGTTTTTTAAACTATGGATGTGCTCAAGAGTTCAAAGCCATGGTTTGTTCCAGAGCTGGCATTTTCAGTGGGGAACAGGGTGCCATAGAGAGCTTGCTGACTTGCTTTGGGCCACCCAGCTGGTGAGTGGCAGTGCTGGGAGCAGAGCCTTGAAACTCCTCCTCCTTTAATGAGAACAAGACCTTAATCCTGCCTTGTCAGCCCTAGGAGACTCTCCCAGGAGTGGAGAAGGGGCCAAATAATGTGGTCCTGCCTGCCCGTGGGGGTCTGTCCCTGAGTACCATGGCCAGGACTCAGGAGCCTTATCTCACTCTGACACTGGCCAAGAGTACATAAAGGACCCCAGGTTCCCTGTCCCTGGGTGGAGGGTGGGTGGCTGAGAGGAGGCTCCGCCCCAGTTGAGGATACCAGAGGGGAGCTACGGATGGTGGGTTCTGAGGACCAGGCGCAGAGTCTGCTGTGGGACACGCACACCTGTCTCATTTTCATGGTTTTACAAGGAAAGTGATCTTGTCTGAGACCTGCCCTTTTGAGCTCCCATTTCTCTTTCTGTGCTGGACATCGTATCCAGCCCCTATGCTCCCAGGAGCTCTTTTCCAGGTGCTCGACTTCTGGCCATCTAGACCAAGGAGGAGCTGAGCCCTTGAAGGAAGTGCTTCTTTCCTTTCTGTAAACGCCTCTCCTCTGCAGGTGATGGACATGTCAGACGGGACCCCACATACCACAGGGGTGTGGCTCTACCCTCACAGACTCAACTGTACATCAGATTCCACATCGAATCCTGGCCTTCATCCAAGGTAGGTAGATGAGGGGCGGAAAGGTGGGGACCCTCACAGAGCCCCCAGCCTGGGCTCCTATCCAGTGCTCTCACCCCCTGGCCTCCGACAGCTGGAGGGAAGACCTTGCAGCAAACCCATTACTGATTGTGCCGTGAAGCATATGGCTAGATATACTAAGTGGCATAAATGCTATTAAAGACAAATGAGTTATGAGAAAGCTTTTGGTTTTCAGAATGATTTGAATTTCAGAATTGCAGATAAGGTCTTATGGCCTTGTGCTATCTTATTAAAACTAGTTTCATTAGCCACTAAACTCCACTTTATGGGTTGTGAATCCTCCCAAGTGACTCCTAAGGAAGATTTTATAATCCTCATTTCCCATAAGAGAACATGAGAGCTGTGTGGCTTAAAAAACTTGGTAGAGCTAGAATCTGTCAGAAGTGTTACGAATGTAAGGACAAAGAAAAAAACAGGAGGTTTTTTCTAGACAGTTGCAAAAGAAAGCTAGTTTCAACTTGGATCTGCCGCTGGGCCACCAATGGAGTGATGAGCAGAAAGGTGGTGACACGTCCAAAGACCTCAGAATGAGGGCAGCACCACCCCTCTTGAACCAGCATCACAAATGTCTCCTCCACTCTAAGGCAGGGACCGTGTCTTTTACAAATGAACTCCTAGTGTCTACAGTATGTCATGGTAGGTGGAAAATAACATTGATAAGTGAATATACCTTGTATGTTATGGGGCAGTATCTAAGAAGTCAAATGGCCAAATCCTATCTAATTCAAATAAAAGCATGTATTCTTTGCCTTCATCAAAGCCTCAAGAGTTGCATACCCAGAATAATAAATTGATATGCTCAGCCTCTTCTTGTAACAGTCTTCGTGATTTTCTTGACCTACATTTTTCTTTGGCACCATTTCCTAATGCCTAGGAGACATGGTAGTATGAGGCTGCACATACAGGAGTTGTCTTCAGTCTTTGCATCCACAGCAGTTTGTGATGGGTGAAGCTCCCAAACAGGGTACAAACCCCTGGAAGCTTCCACGCACCTTCCTGTGGTGGCAGCCATGGATAGAAAAGGTAAGCTGTGGGTTAGGCGCAATTCCCAGGTGCTAACCTGCAACTCCACCTTCCTCTCCTGCTGTTTGCATTACACCCATGTGGAAAAACATGTTTGAAAATAACCTCCCAAGACCATAGCAACCCACTTCCATCTGCAGTAGGCTTCCTGCCTCTAGAGGTTGCTATTTCTGAAGTCAGAATCAGTGCCGAGAACTTGGGGCACACAGGTAAGTGAAGCAGGGCAGAAGGCTCCCGTGTCTCACACTCTGTCTCTACCGCTGCTTGTCACAGAACCTGGCTCATATTTGGTCACCAAGCACCACAGGGACTCTTTTTTAAAGGGTCGAGAAGGAAAGCAGTATTAGGTCTGAAGGCAAGGATCCTCACCCCACACTTATCTCTTTGAAAAAAGTACACATCCGTGGAACCAAGCTACTTCACAGAGGAATATGCAACGTGAGTGTCATTATGCAAAACAGCATACCAGGCAGAAGCCCAAGCTGGGACCACGACAGAGCTTCAGCGGGGAGGAGCGTCATCTAGATAGAGAAAGCTTCAGTAGTGAAGTTATGAAGTCACAAGTGTGTATTTTAAGATGGAAGAAATAATGGGTCTTAGCCAATGGAATAAATCTTGCCAGAGGTCAAGGCTAAAAGATGGATTCTATTGAGCAAGTCAGAGAGTGACTTTAGAAGTCTAGTTCTCTGGTTTATAGAGAAGCTTGTTGCTGTGAGTGGAAGAGAGAAACCAAACGGTGTTCGAAGATGTAACCATGCAGATGGCACCCAGGGGCCTCTGAGGCTGGGATGGCCTGGCCTGACGTGTTCTGATTACAGTGTCTATAAGGGGCTATTCACTGATCAGTTCTGGGTGATCCTCAGGCAGAGCTGACCGCTAGTTACCTTTCTTGGGAAATCCAATCTGGATAGAATTCTTAAATTCTTTATTTCTTCTCAATGTAACTCCAGTAGCCTGTTTCACATACACACATCTGGTCCCTACAGAGATGTCTGTTCAAGTTTTGCTCAATGCTCAGAGTATTGGTAAATACTGATTTTCTCAAAGATCTGATTATAACCCCTGTGGATGGTTTATTCTACATTTGTTCTTCCTCGGTCCTAGGGCCTACCTATCTCCTGCCACAAATATTGAGAGAAAACTTTTGGGACCTTGGCAGTCATCTGTCTTGGTTCCCTGATACCAAGAGCTAGTGGGGTGCAAGATACAGCATAATAATTCTGGGGACAGAGCTTTCTCCTGGGAGCCTTCCCGCGTGGAGAAACCCCGCCCTGTTGCCTCGGCTCCCTGACACCTGTATTTCCTGAGAGACAAAGAATAAGATAGAGCATCAGATGTTTTCTCTCGAACTTCAACTCTTGCCAGTTTCTAGGTCGTATCATTCTTTTTAGTTCTGGCAGTGACACAGTTGTTTTCCTTTGGGGGGGTGTGGGGTGGGGACGTGGTGGTGGCCAAGGTGAAGAGAGAAAGATTAGACTCTGGGGTCAAAAGACTCCGATACTGAGAATAGGCTTTGCTATTTTATAATGGGGTTGATTTTAGAAAAGTGACTTCCCATCTCTGGTCCTCAAAGCCCTATTGATTTATTTCTTTTATAAAATTAAGATAAGAATCCCCATCTCCCAGGATGGTAGCAAGGATTAAACAATTTTATTGCTCTGTCTCCTCACATGTATGGTGGGTGCTCTACAAAGGACTTCAGAATCAAGGAAGTAGGGAGGGGGAGGGACTGATAACTCAGTGTTGTAAGAGTTTCATAGCCAAGTTCTTATTTGGGATTCAAAAAGATTATTGTTCATTTTTGTTCGATTTTGGCTTCTTGAGCTCACCTTTCCAGGTCTGA
Source organism: Manis javanica (assembly GCF_040802235.1). NCBI lineage: Eukaryota > Metazoa > Chordata > Mammalia > Pholidota > Manidae > Manis > Manis javanica. The sequence goes on along the minus strand of NC_133159.1, from coordinate 160,625,156 downwards.
CCAGGCATAGTCCTCAAGGCCACCCTCATATTAACGATCTTTGCAGACACCCTATTTAAAACGTCCATGGGTACCCAATTTGTGGTTGCTTCCTGACGGACAGAAACATTCAGGCTTAGCCAACTATATGTCAGGGGTGTGGCCCAGTGCCTCGCATAGGGGATGTGCCGGGAGATGCACATTGAATGAATGAACTTATTAAAGTCTTAGTGCCCTCGAGAGTGATTCTGAAAGGCAAACAGTTAGGGAAAGAAGAAATGTAGGACTTCTTGATAACCAAAAACCATAATACCTACCAACCAAGAACCAGTTTCTTGCCTGTATAGTGAAGACTGGTTCAGTCTTAACCCAGGAGGGCAACACTGTAGGCACAGGGGTTTACCTCTCCTGCCACTCCAATCATGACCAGCAGAAATAGTCACACCTCCAGCATAGTCACATCAACAAGGAGGCCACCCCAGCCCAGGTACAAACATCAAATGGCTAACAGGACTTTCGTTCGTTGAAAAAAATGGAAAGTTTCTGACCTCCTGCCAACAGCCAGTCTGATATCAAAGAGGAGGCTCCTCAAATTCACCAACATTTCTTTAATTAGGTGAGGAACTCTTAATGATAAACTCAATGCAGAGTAACAGGATGACGGTACAAACACAGGTGGGGAATCAGTCAGTGAGGTCAAAGCACTAAGCCGACAGTGGGGTATAAAAGCCCCGGGTGGGGTATGAAAGGCCTAGGAGGGAGGTGGGTTGTTAGACTCAGTGCTTGGCCTTCCCAGCTGCTCCGAACCTCCTGTGCAGCCTCAGCCCAACACCATGACCCCCTCCTACATCAGCACATCCCACTCTCTGGGCAGCACCAAGACTCCTAGAGCAACAAATGTCCATCTCCTCCACTGACACTGGGGGTCAGCTTGGGGCAGAGGCCAAGGCTGCCTCCCTGTGCCTCTCAGCCCCCCTGGCACATGCCCAAAGAGTCTGTGTGGGGACCACCCCTCCGGGCCAACCCAGCCTCTGTCTGCCCCATGGCTGCCACACCACTCGCCCCTTGCCAGGCACCTGCAACATTTCCGGCAACATTGGGACCTGTGCAGCCATGAGAAGGTGACCATACAGGTCCTGAATGACCACCTGGTCACCTGCCTGGAGAAGGTGTGCCAGCTGCAGCAGGACAGTGTGGAGCTGGGGACCAAGATCCAGGAGGTGAGCAAATGCCAGGAGTCCAGCGTGTGCCTGGGCTGCCAGAGCTACTTCTGGGCCACCGAGGAGCTCCAGCTGAAGGTGAGGTTTGGGGTAGTCTGGGTGGGGCATTTTGGGTCTGAGGAAGGCAGAAGGGCTTGACTGTCATAAAACCACTGAGGGCTCAAGGAGTTTAGGGTCTTGGGTTCTTCTGGGCATGAGTGTAGACACCACATGAGGCTCTGGAAGCCAGAGTGTGGTGTTCTGTATGAACTGTCTTCCTGCTTTACCTCAGATCCTGGGCAGCAAGGCTGAGAATACCAGGATGACTGTATAAACTGACACCACCACGCTGGCTGCTGTTGACTTTAGAATCAAGTAAGTCAGGCTGGAAGAAGGCCCAGAGTGACTCCACTCTTCCGTTCTCCTTCCAAGGGCCCATCACAGTCCTGGCCCAAAGTAGGCGTTCAAATATCGTTACTGACTAGAGGAATGAATGAATCAATGAATAAGTATCCACCTCATTCTTCTCCAAACCATAATTTAACCTAATACAAAGAGGATGTGTAGTCTAGATTGGTATGTGCTATGTAATTTTTTCCCCATGTCTGGAAGATAAGAGGGTTTCATGTGTAACCAGAAACAAAATCAAGTCATTGCAAGAAACTGTCAGTACATAGGTCATCGACAGACTCACTAACTCTTGGCCGAATCCATCAGAGGGAAGAATTATCACTGTAGCTCCTTGGTATCAAGAGGTACAATTGAATTTAATGAAAAAGGCAAAAAATGTGAAATAATTAATCCAAGAAGTTCAGTATCAAACTGTAGGTCCAGAAGGTTTACTTTAAAGCCATTCTTTTTCCTGGCTGACTCCTTTGGGGCAGAATGAATACTGCATTTGAAGTCTGAACATGAAGGTTGAGTCCATGTATTTACTATTAAACAAGATATTATAATCCTGGATAGTCCAGTTATTATTTCTGAGCCTGTTTCCCATAGTCAACGGGCATAATGATACTTGTCCTGACCATGAGTTCTGTAGCTACATGATCCAACGCAGTGAATGCTGATCAAGTGAGGAAATGAGGACCCAGGGTGATGAAGGCTGTGGGACTGGGGGCAGCTGAGAGGGGCTGTCTTGGCATCTTGCTGACCTCACATCTCCTGTGATGGAAGGCACGAGAATGAGCACTCCCTGTGTCAGGTGGTGGAGGCAGACACATGCGGGATGCACAAGTTTCTGGATGACCTGAGCCTGGCCAAGGCTGGCCTGGAGGCCCAGCAGGAGTCCCTGAAGGAGCATCTCTGTCTTGAGAGCAACCATCAGCTCTTAAGGCCCTGTGGCTGCAGACTTATGGGGGATATTGGGGGGCAGGAAAGGGAGGATGCCTACCTTGAGGTTCTAGGACTAGCACCTGGGCTCAGTGGGCTTTAGGAGAAAGGGGTGATCTGGGTGTGAGTCAGGCTGACTCTGTGGGAGGTGGCCGACTGGGTGTTTCTCATCTCCAAAGATTTGCTGTGTGCATTTAAGAAGGTGTCCAATGGGCTCTTGCCATTGACCCTGGGCAGACCTTTCCCATCAGTGAGTATGTGGGGTTGCCTCTCCTGTTGCTTTTTGGGGAGGAGTGCAGGTGCTGGATGCTCTGTGCAAAACCCTTTCTCACATAGGGTGTTGGTCCTTCTGATCCTGCAGGAAGTGAGCACTCTGAAGTGCCAACTGGGGGACAAGCTCTGGATTGAGCTGGACACGGAGCCCACTGTGGATCTGAGCAGGGTGCTGGAGGAGGTGTGGTGCCATGGTGGAGACCAACCTCTGTGATGTGGAGCGGCGGTTCCAAGCTCAGGTGAGGGCGGCGCTGCAGAGCAGGGAGAGACCCTGGCTTCCATCTGGGCAGGGAGGTGGCCTTGTCTCTCTTTGCACTTATGCTTCAGTCTGAAGGCATCAGCCTGCAGGCCACATCCTGCTCCGAGGAGCCGCAGTGCTGCCAGTCAGAGATCCTGGAGCTGCGATGCCCCGTGAACGCCCTGGAAGTGGAGTGCCAGGCTCAGCCCGCGCTGGTGAGTCCTGGGCATGCAGGGAGGACTCAGCTTGGCTCCCCTCCTGTGAGCAGCTGCTGGGCTCTGTACATGCCTCACGTAAACACAGACCAGGGGCACAGCTTAACCCGTAACTTTCCGGCCTTTGCAAAATGTTTTCTTAGAGGTGGATGCTGAGGAAATGAACCTAACCCAGAGGAGGAAGGTTTTGCAGACTTACCCTAAGGTCTCTGTTGAAGAACCCTGGGACTTTCTTAGATCACCCAGGGGAAGACTGCTAGTGGGAGCTGGATTGTCTCCGGCCTGGCAATGTCTTGGGGTATTATGGTCTTACTGAAGAACCTGAGGGCTGGGATCCATTATTTTTAGCCTGCTACCCACTTTGGTACTGCAGAAAGGCTGTCTGCGGAACTCCCTGCGTGAAGCTGAGGCCTGCTTCAGCACCGAGCTGGCTCAGATTCAGACCCTTATCAGCAATGTGGAGGAGCAGCTATCTGAGATCTGGACTGACCTGGAGCAGCGGAACCAGGAGTACCAGGTGCTGCTAGACATCAGGGCCCGGCTGGAGGGCGAGATCACCACGTACTGGAACCTTCTGGAGAGTGAGGACTGCAAGTATGTACCCTGTTGCTATTTGTGTCCAAGTCACATATAAAAGCAGAGACCTCTTATTGGGAATGACCTAAAGGGAGGGGGTGGTATTGCAGACCCCATCTTTGGGGACAAACTAGCTACCTAGTAAGTGTGGTGAGCCACCTGGGGCAGAGGAGGGCATGTGGGAGCTTTTCAACTTCTGCCATCCATTGTGCTGAGCACATTATGCTCCTAGAGGCAAATCACTCCCACAGGGGACAAAATATTGGGCTCAGTGCAATTTAGGTTTTGCTAAATTCTCTCTGGAAGAATATCCTAGGAGCAGGGAGTCTTCATACTCAGCATTTAAAAATATTGCTAAAGGCATTTGCACCAATTCTTTCATTGTAATCCCTTCACAGGGCTGTGAAAAGGGGCAGATGGACAGTATACCCTGTTAAGCAACAAGGAACAAGACTAGGGGCTGTGTTTAAGTTAGGAGGGTGGCTGGCTCAGGTCAGCCCACCTTTCTCTCCACCATGTTCCTTTCCCCACAGGAGGAAACCCTGGTTCGGCACACGGGCACCCTGGGCTCTTATTCCAGTTCCACTGTGGACTCCGGGCAGGTCGCTGCCCCGTTCAAGGCCTCGAGGGACCTCTAAGGTCCTCGATCCCTCTGGTTTTCCACTTCTAAAGTGTCTATATACTTTTGTCTCTCATGCACGTCTCACACCAATGTTTCAAACACCTGTGTTTTCTCTTCAGGCTCCCCTGCTGCCCGGGCAGGACGTTGGCCTCCAGCACCGCCTGCCCAGCCCCTGCAGCCTGTAGCCCCTGCACTCCCTGGCTTTCGGGGCCTCCTTGAGCCTCCTGGGGGCCCTGTTCATGCCCTCAGTGCTGACATACCTCCTCTGCTAGAGGTACTGGACAATGGGAGACGTCTGCAGCCCCCGTGGCCCCCCTCTCCAGGCTTCCTGCCCAAGGCTAACTTCATCAGCCAGCTGGGCAGGAGATTGAAGCCAGGTGATGTTTCTCTGCTGTCGGGCTTTCCAGTCCAGTAGCTCAGCCCTGGCCCCTGGATTCATGTCTCCTCTCTCAAGGTGCCTCCATACTCCATTCCCTCTCTTTCACTGCCTCCTGGTCTCTCTGAGATGTGGCAGGTAACCTTGTTTCTTTTTTCTCAATAAACCTCACTTGTGCAGCATAAACAGCCCAGTGCCTGCCTCTCTCAGTTTCTCCATGCTGACAGTGTTGCAGGGAGCCAGCATTCCTGTAGAAGCAGGGGGCATGGTTCACTCACCAGGGTGGTTCGGGAGATGGCAAAGCCAGTGGGCACTGTGGTTACAAATGGCAGTGCAGGGCCACAGCACGCATGAGAGCTACCCAGCTCTTGACCCGACCAAGCTTATTCACAGACAGATTCACAGAGCTTTTAAAATAGACTATGATATGAGTCATAAGAAATCCATATTTGGTCATTGAGGTGACTAAATACATATTTCCCAGGTATATTTGGTCTTCATCCACAGTTTCTGAAAACACTGCAGTCTTAAAGGTGAAATGGGTATTTTGTCATGTTAATGAGAGACTTTTGGACCCCACCCAAGGGCAGGGGAGAGGCTGAATCAGCCAATAGCCAATAATTTAGTCAATCATGACTATGCAATGAAGCCCTCACAAACCCCCTGGGAAGGGCTTGTAGCCTCTGCTCTCTGGGCTCCTGCTTCTCGGCTTGGGAGAACTTACCCCGTTGGGGAACCAGACGCCTCCAAGTGCCACCAAGCCTGGCCCCAAGCTCCACAAGGATAGAAGCTCTGTTTTTGCGGGCCCTGTTCTATGTATCTCTTCATCTGGCCGTTAACTTGTATCCTTTACTACAGTATCCTTTATTAAACTGGTAAAGTGTTTTCCTGAGTTCTGTGAGCCACTCTAGCAAATTAACCAAACCCAAGGGGGAGGTCGCTGGAACCTCCAATCTGTAGCTGGTTGGTCAGAAGCACAGGTAACTGACTGGGATTTGTGACCTGTGTCTGGAGTCGGGGGTGGAGGGCAGTCTTACAGGACTGAGACCTTAACCTGGGGAATTTGGTGCTGTCTCCAGGGCAGATATAATCAGAACTAAGTTCTCGGACACCATGCTGTTGTTCGAAATTTGCTTGGTGTTAGTATGGGAAGACCCCCTCCCACATGCTTAACACACATGGGAATCAGGTCCCAAACCTGAATGGAGTTATACTATTACTGCTGTGTATAACACTATTATTGTTATATACATACGTAGGAAAAGCACACATTGTACAGACACTACATAAAATCCTCCTTTTATATGGATGAAGCCAACTGGTCCCTGTGCAATGGAAAAAGCTCAGGTCAGAGATTCTGCCAACACCCTTAGAAAACTTAAAGTAAGCTTTATGATCACATGCCCATTATAAGCAAGGTGCTGTGCTGGGGCTTTCCAGACATAGTGACACAGGGTCCCATATAAACCCTGCACAGAAGGAGCAGCTGTTACTATTCTCAGCTGGTGGCTGAATCAAGACTTGAACCCCAGTCTCTTTGAACTAGATCCAAAGCCCGTACTCTGGAAGCTTCAAAGGGGAAAAGAATAAAACATGAGGTTTAGGGCAGTGCTTCTAAAAGTGTGGTCCTCTACCCAGTAGTACCAGCATTAACTGGGAACTTCTTGGAAATGGAAATTTTGGGGCCCCACTCCACACTTTCTGAAAAAGCGGTCCGGTTTATTCAGACTTCCAGGTGATTCTATGCACAGTCAAGGCAGAGAACCTCAGGTTAGGGAGTTTCTTTGGGGAGGGAGCCCTTGATTGGCTGGACACTGCAGAAAGGGTTGGCCTCACTCTTCTGATAGATCCTGTGGGTGAGGAATCCCTCATCCCATCAAGACAGCACCTTTCTGCTTTACACTGCAAAACTCTGGACACATGAAATAATGGTTATTGCCGAGCCTGTCAGACTGTCCGTCTAGGAATGGCCAGACTGAGCCATCGAAGCTCCCCCACAGGCTCCACCGGCAAGTCCTTCTGGACGCTGCCCACTTGGAACTTACAGACAGTGAATACATGAGCCAGAAGCTCCATACCTAGGTAGCTGTCTAAGAACAGCACGTTTGTCCAGAAAGCGGCATTGGAGCCGGCCAGAGACGGGAAACAGTGAGTTCCCCATCCCTGGAGGCATTCTGCAGGGCCTTTAAACCACCTGGTGGGGATGTGAGGAGGTTACTCGGGCGTCTGACGGAGCTGGATGAGAGGGCTGTGGAGGGTCTTCTAGCCCCCAAATTCTATGACTCTCTGCTTTCTAGGTCTTATTCATCAGTGACACTACACGTGTTAAAGTGAAGCCAACAAGCCCCAGTCTAGGAACTAGTTCTTGCCTTACCTTTCTGCTCCATGAATTCTCTGAATCAGAGGAACTTGCTAAGATATTTGCAAAGTCCAACTGATGGTTATTAAGTCCAGTCCAACCTGGTATGAGGGGGACCACAGTCCTAAGCCCTAAGCTTGGGAGAAGGCTTGCACCAGCTCCTGGTTACTGTGCCTCAATGGCTCTCAAGCCCAGATATTACCTGTCGGCCACTGTCTGTGTAGACAGCATTGATCTGCCTGGGAGGCATCAAGACCTCACAGAGGAGGCTCTCTAAAGATCAGAGACTGGGACACTCTTCCCTCCCTTCCTGCCCACTGCCCCTCTGCCCTTTCTCCCAAGTGGTAGAGGTATCTGGGCACAGGTGACACACCCCTGAGGCACTTATCCAAGCTAGGCCCATAAAAACATAATAAAAAAGTAATCTTGATTAGTCTTAATTTAGCGCCTTGCCCAAATACCTTATCCTCTTCCTTTGTACTTAAGTAGCTCCTTTCATCCAAGTTCAAAGCTGTCCAACAAAATAAACCCACTTATTCTTGCACCATGACAGAGTAGGCAAGCATTGTTCTTCCCATTTAAGGAGAGGGAAAGAAGGTGAGTCATTCAGGGATGAGGGATTCTTCTGGTGACATGAAATGAGTCAGAGGACCCCAGGGTGATTGACCTATGTTTCTTAAATTCACATCCAATGCTCTGACTGTCTTGTAATTTGTAATTACAAGATTGGCTTTGATGATACATTGTGTGTATATGTGTGTGTGTGTCAAGTGGCTTGGGTTCCTGGGAAGAAATGCTGGGTGGAAGGGATCATTATGCTTGGGAAGGGGCAGAGAGCTTCCTTGGAAGCCTGACAGCCTATCATTACCAATATCGCTACTCTCACCACCACCAAATCAGGCTTTTCATCACCATTATCACCATCACATATCTTCAACATCATTGTCCCCAAAGCTCACGTTCATTGAGCTCTGTGAGCCAGGCACTGATCCAAGTTACAGGTTAGTTCATAGGCACAAACTCATTTAGTCCTTACAACAACCTTATGAAGCCAGTGCTACTGTTATCCCTGTTTTGAAGATGAGATACTGAGGCTCAGAGAAGTTAAGTTACACACCCAAGATCACACAGCTGCTAGGTGGTGAAGCCAGGATTCAGATCCAGGAAGTCCTCCAGCACCTGCGCCCCTAACCACTGTGCTTTACAGGGGCCAATCTCCAGCTGTGTCAGCTGAATGACAGAACCATAATGGCCCCATTGTTTTGATTCCTTTCCACTGCGGGACATGGGGGTGCTTATGCTAGAGGACCCATTTCTGGGGATTTATGTCACAAAGGCTGCTGTAAGGAAGGAAAGTTCTAGAGCATCTCAGAACAGCTTGAAGATCCGGGCAGTTTTAATGACTGTGAACCACCAAAGGTCAGCCCACCCACTGCCACCACTAAAATCACTTTGTCTACTGAGGAAGAAGAGGAGAGCAACAGGTGGAATCCCTTACATATGTTTTCATTTCTCCATTTACAAAGCACTTTCATGTGTGGCACCCAATGTGAGCCGTGCCCCCCCAAACCCACAGGGAGGCAGACCAGCCTTCACAGAGGAGAGTTCAGGGTGAGGAGGTACAATGACCTCCCCAAGGTCTCACAGCTGGTCTCCCTCAAGCCCGTCTCCCCGTTTCCAGGCCATTGCCTGTTCCCTACACCAAAATGCTAAGGGCTTTGCTGGAGGTATGTCTGGATCAAACTTCACATTTAGACCCACTCTGAAATGCTGGGGTGAGGCGGCTGAGACAGATTTTCCAGGGTAGAGGTGCTGGAGGGCCTGGGACTCCCCCCAAGGATAATCCTCCTGCTTTCTCCCATCCTGCCGTGCTCTCCACACCCCAGCCACATTTCGGACTGAGCTCCTGGTGTCTCCTGCCCTCCCTCAGCTGAGACTCCCCGCTTGGGCTGCTTCTTGTACCCAAATCTCCCTTGCCTCCCTTCCCACTCTTCCTCCCTGGCTGTCAGACACCCTGAACACATGCAGCATCACTAGCACTGGCCTCCAAGGCCCTCCACCAAAGTGCCCCTGCCCTGCGGAAGTTCTCTCAGAGCCCAGTGGCAGGAGGTTTGCGTCTGCTCACCAGCAGACTCACTTCTAACCTCCATTTCTCTCCACTGACCTCATTCCCTCCTTATTCTTCCTCTTTCATGTGCTTCATCTGGCATTGCCCCTTTCCTTTCTTCTGCTCCAAACCACATCCCCGGAAGCCTCTTTCACCTGCTCTGAAACTCATCTTGAGGCTGTGGGTTCTCTGGGGATGCGGCGGGCCTGAAGCAGCGGGCAGTCGCCACCATTCACCCTTGGTCTCTGAGGACCCCAAACTCATTGCCAGGCCGGGCTGAAGAAAAACTCGTAAAGGGATTTGGATTCTAATGAGGTCAGTTTGAATTCTACCTCTGAGTCACCGAGAGGGTGGAGTCACCAATAAATCTCCCTCAGGATACAGGTAAATCATCTGAAATGATCTCTTCCCTCATCTCCTGGCTGAGAATCATGAACTGGTTGAAACAGCCTGAGTGGAGTTTGGCGCAGGAGTAGGTGTGGGAAGAAGTATAGGGGGAAAGGAAGAAACTTTTGGGGTGAAGGGCCCAATTATATTACCTCATATTAGAGTTGGCTGTGGACCTGTCTTTCTGCTCAGCAGGACTGAGAGCTTGCAGAAGGCAGGGGCATGCCATCCCCCACTGTCCCCCAGATGCCCCATCCCCAGCCAGGCATTTGGTAGACATTCAATAGCTGACTGCTGCCTTTGATGTCATATATGTGGTTTTCCTTTTACATTAAATGCAGACATTTCTAAATCTCCATGTCACACTTTTTAAATATCTTACTTCCTTACCCCCCTGTTATTGTTCATGTATTTTGAGTTGCTCATAAACTATAATCCTCTACCAGAACTATGATTCTTCTGGGTCAGTTTAGTCCAACACCAACATGCAGAAACTGCTCAATAAATGCATCTTGATACAGAGAACAGACTGGTGGTTGCCATAGGGGTTGGGGGGTGGGAGAATGGGTGAAATAGGTGAAGGGGAAACACTATTAGCAAGCATGTTTGGTATCTTGATCCAGGGGATGGTTACCTGAGTGTATGCACATGTCAAAGTGCATCGAGCTGTACAGGAAGATTTGTGCATTTGAGTATGAACCTCAAAAAATTTTAGATTAAAAAAATAATGGCTGCATTAAAATATGGTGGATAATGATTCTATATGAGTAACCCATAACTTATTTGATCATTCTCTATTTTTATCTCATGAAAAATACTCGTTTCTGAAATAAATAATGTGTCTTGAGTAAAATCGAACTAAAAATTGAACTAAAACTGAACTTCCCAGGTTTATCGCCTGAAGAGGAGTCCTGCCTAGCAAGAGGCCCAAGTAAATAATCTGCTGGGACAAGAGACTCCTCTGAGGAGGGCAAATAAGAGACTGGAGGGAAGGACTCTTGAAAGCCAGTGAAGATGTAAAATGTGGGTTTGACAGTTCCTTGACTGCCCAGTTTTCTCTCTGAATGAATTCAATTTGCAGATATTTAAATTAGGGAATCAAGAGAGTACATGAAGTCGATTCCTAGCCTGTGTGTGTGTGGGGAGCCCTTACAACACAGAGTCCTATTTTCCCTGCTAATTCAAGAAGCAAATTCATTCAAGCCTATTGATATTTGGAAAACATGGCAAGAAAGAGGTTAGATTCACAAGGGACCACAGCATAATGTTTACTCACCAGCTGGTCTGTCTGCTGTCTCCCTCCCGAATTCTTGTGCCATTTCATCTGCAGGGCTGTCAGCAGGGAAAAGGAATCTCCATGAGTATAAGCCAGGTAACAGGGATAACCTGTTCTTTCCTGCACTTTCGCTGTTGCTTCCAGTTGGCTGTGACCTGAAGCCAGTGCAGGTCTGATTCCCTCTTTCCTCCTTTCTCCTCTCCATACTCCTTACTTGTTCAGGAACAGGTAGGATTACCCACCCCCTTTGGGTCTTAGGCTGCCTGGATGTAGACAACACTATTTCTCAGCCACAAATGAACCTCAGACTGGGTCATGGAGGTGATGCTCTGATCTGGACATGTGGGAACAATGTCACTTCATACAGAGGCTTCAGAAGCTGTGGCCCCATGTCTGTAGATCTTCCCTGAGTCATTTGCATTTACATCTCGCAGGACACTGGGCAGGGTGGGCGGGTCTTCTGTCCACTGACTTAGGTCATCTTGGCTACTTTGCAGGTTTGATACCCCAGGTTCATCCATCTGGAGATGCGCTAGCTTTGATCAGTGTGACTGGTGTGGTTCTGAGGATTCTTCTAAGTTTCCTCCTTGCCTCTTCTTTTTTTTCTTGTCTCTTTAATTAAACACACCACTCCCTGTTTCCACCTGCATTTTCTGATCTCTCCACGTGGTCTGCAAATTCTGTTTGTGCTTTTTGTCCACCCAGTCCTTAAATCTTCTCCTACTTAGAACCTAAAATTCTCCTTTGACAAAAGCCTCCATGAGGCTCCACTGGCCAATCATGGACAAGACTGAAGAGCTTGGAGAATACAGCTGCATTTAGTCTGTGCTCAAGTGCACCTTCCTGGTGGGGATGAAGGCAGGATTGAGAAAACCGCTCCTTGCTGGAAAGCCAGTGCTGTACAGCTGACTGAGAAGAGTTTGGAAGCCAAAGGCCTGCATTGTTTCTCATAAGCAAATGTCCAAGCCCGGCTGAAGTGAGCAAGAAGCTGTCTGCGGACTGCCTCCTGGCTGCATGTCCTTCCTCTGGGAAGTCTCAGTGATGCCTGCCTCAGGACCTACCTTTTTCTCCCTCTTTAATTGCCTTGGAGGGAAACAAAGAAATTTTGACTTTATTATGAGCTTGGGGCTTGTCTGTAGTGTGGTGGGGCTTTTCGTCTGAATGACATTATAGTCAGTGTTGATAATGGCCTTGGGGAGGGCAGCTGAAGGACCACTTATCTGAGACTCAAGTAGAGTGCTGTGTGAATATGACTATCGAAGCTTGCTGGGGAGAAGGACTCAATAAGTTGTCAATAAAACGATGCTTTGAGTGGCAGCCAAAGCCACAGCGCAGGTCCAGGGCTGCTGCCCATGAGGCAGGTGACACCCAGTGGTGCCTATAATTATGCAACTTTTATATATTTGGAACTGTGGCCACCCCTTCTCAGATCTTTTGGTGCCTTCCCAAATCAGCCACAAATGACTCCAAGCTTGCCTTGCAAAATCCCCTGTTTATGCTGTGTCTCAGCATTCATCCTCCTGGGTGCCAGGTGCTTGGATTCCCTTATATGACCACAGAGCCCTTCGTGATATCTTTTCATCTTTGGTTCTTAATCCAGATTGCATGTGACCCCGTAAGGCTGGGGATGGGAAGCCCAGGACAGGATATGGAGCAGCTTCCTGGTGTGGCAGCTTCAATGAGAGTATTGGGCAAAAAGTTAGAAAGTTTAACTAGAAAGCTTAAAATGATTTTTAATGTTAAAGTCAACATGGATATGATATGGAATATAAAGCCAATGCACATTCAGTCTCAAGATCACCTTCAAAGTCTTCATGCTTGAGCAGGCTCCTTTGGGCTATTTCTTTACTTTCCTGATTACCTACCCCCTCTGTTTGAATTGCTGTGGACACCTCAGTGGACAAGTTTGACAAGTGCTGCCTCAATCTTTTCTCATGCCTGCCTCCGGGTACCTGCCCTAGATAATTAAAAATTATTTATACAGTGTTCAGCTCTCTTTCAAAATGACCTCTTTCTCCAGAACCTTCCCTGTTCTCAAACTAATTATCAGAGCCTCTACCTTTAAGGCTCCTCTACAATCCCTCTAAGTGATGTACAGGAGGCATTCCACTAACAGCTGCCCATCCTTCTCAGCCTTGGCCCAAATCAATCAAAAAATAAATCTCAAGGTTTCCAAGTCTGGAGATCCTACATCACTGAAGGATTCTTCTCTTAAAGCATATGGAAAGGGAGTCCACTGCTACCATTTAATGCAACTTTTCCCAATCCCAGTCCCTGCCTCCCTAGAAATGCCAGATGGGCCAGGAGATGAGTCTGATTATGGGTTTACAGGATCATGTACCACAAAACATGTCACTGGGTGGACCAACTCCCAATTCACAATGACAGATTCTTGGGATAGACTGTGTGGCCTCTTTAAAGGTCTGCCACAACCTTGATTTCATGGGTCTACTGCCTGAAGAAGAGTCCTGACTTAGCAAGAAGCCCAAGTAAATAATTTTATGGGACAAGGGACTCCTCTGAGGAAGGCAAATAACAGACTGAGGGAAGGGCTTTTGAAAATCAGTGAAGTGAAGGTGTAAAAAGAAAAAAGACATTACAGCCTCTGTCCACACCCTCTGGGGAGGAGGTATAAATGGTCCCCAGATGAAGGAGACCCACAGCTCTGTGGCTTGCAGAACTTGAATTCCGTCTTGCACCGGGCGCCTCGCTCCCTCCAGCACCATGCCTTTCTCCTACTGCCTGCCCAACCTGAGCTGCCGCTCCACCTGCTCCTCCCGGCCCTGCGTGGCCCCCAGCTGCCACAGCAGCATCCTGCCCGGGGCCTGCAACATCCCCGCCAACGTGGGCAGCTGCGGCTGGTTCTGCGAGGGTGCCTTCAATGGCAGCGAGAAGGAGACCATGCAGTTCCTGAACGACCGCCTGGCCAGCTACCTGGAGAAGGTGCGCCAGCTGGAGCGTGAGAACGCTGAGCTGGAGAACCGCATCCGGGAGTGGAGCCAGCAGCAGGAGCCCTTCGTGTGCCCCAACTACCAGTCCTACTTCCAGACCATCGAGGAGCTCCAGCAGAAGGTCAGGGGCCTTGTTGCTGCCATCTTTAAGCAAGCGAAGTTTGCTATGATTCTCTTCTTAATCAAGAAATGTGTTTCTTGCTTCCATGCCATCCCAATTCTTGCCTTCCCTTTTTATCTTCAAAATGTTTTTTAAAGCCTTTCTAGAGAAGTTGATGGTTTCATACTTATCCTCAATCCTCACTAAGCAACCTCTCATTCTCCAGATCCTGTACACCAAGTCTGAGAATGCGAGACTGGTGGTACAGATTGACAATGCCAAGCTGGCTGCAGATGACTTCAGGACCAAGTGAGTGTTCAGAATGCACACTGGTGTCCACTCCTTTTGTTTCATCTATAGTTAAAGGGAAGGGATTTTCACTCTGCAGAGATCTAGGGGAACTAAGCAAAGGAATCATAAAAATAGATGAGGACTCAAATCAATCTGTTTATTGCTGGATCAATATCTGGTCTTGACTGAGCCTCCAGAACTCTCTGTCTTACGGGTGTACTCATTGCAGAAAGTGGGATGACTAGGTGAATGGGGTTATCAAAGACCATTCCTGCGAGTCTCAAAGGTCTGCCAGTTACTTCTCTGACCCTGTCCTTGTACAGGTACGAGACGGAGCTGGGCTTGCGGCAGCTGGTGGAGTCCGACATCAACGGCCTGCGCAGGATCCTGGACGAGCTGACCCTGTGCAAGTCTGACCTGGAAGCCCAGGTGGAGTCCCTGAAGGAGGAGCTGCTGTGCCTGAAGAGGAACCATGAGGAGGTGAGACCAGAAATGAGAAATGAAGAAACCTGGCTCACTCTGGCTGAGGGTGGCTTTAGTGCTTTGCAGTGGCAGAATCAGGAGTATAAGGCTGGTGACTTTATACATTTCCTTTAAAAACTCCACAACTTCATGATGAAAGACCATACTGACAGATAAAACCTATCCACATGCCCAGATAAGATGTATCTTTCCCTCAAGACTGCTGCATTTGAGTTTCCCAGAGGACCTCCATCAGCTTGAGATTGGTTTTGGAGTTGCAAGAGTTAGTCCCAGAATTGTTGTATGTTTGCTGTGCCAAGTTATCTCTCCCAAAGACCACAAAGTCAAGCACCATGAATCTGTCTCTACTTTTTCAGTCTTGGTGAAGGCTGATCTAGGGCTCCTTTATCTCCCTTCCAGAGAGGCCATGACATGGTCTGACTTGATGGCAAAAATTATTTGGTATACAGTCTGAATTATACAGACAATTCTTTGTATTATGAGAGCATCTGCAGCCAATCTGCAAAGTAGGGAAGTTGGGTGTCAGTCTGTCCTTTGGTGGTATCCAGCCATACCACTGGGAATTCTTTTTGACTCCAGTGTGATTGTACAGTCCTGTGAGGGGAGCTGTGCCACATAGAGCACAGCCCATCTTGCCACGTGCTGTCATAGCCTTCTCCACTGAGAGTCTCTTTTCTGAGGAAATAGCCTCACAGGGCTTCAACAAGCAATGCCATTTTTTGAGTTTGTTCTTTGAGGATGGTCACTTCTGCATTTTCTGTATCTATAGGAGGTCAACACCCTGCGCAGCCAGCTGGGAGACCGCCTCAACGTGGAGGTGGACGCGGCCCCCACCGTGGACCTCAACCGCGTGCTCAACGAGACCAGGTGTCAGTACGAGGCCCTGCTGGAGACCAACCGCAGGGACGTGGAGGAGTGGTTCATCACCCAGGTGGGCATCTCAGCACAGGGCCACCCAGGGCTCTTGGCCCCTTGGGCTCCTCAGGCCGGGGCTGAGCCTGTCTTCTCTTCTGCTGTGTTTCAGACCGAGGAGCTCAACAAGCAGGTGGTGTCCAGCTCAGAGCAGCTGCAGACCTCCCAGGCGGAGATCATCGAGCTGAGACGCACGGTCAACGCCCTGGAGATCGAGCTGCAGGCCCAGCACAACCTGGTGGGTATTGTTCAGACCTCCTGGTGAGAAGGGGGAGGCCGGGGGTCAGAGTCACTGGGATGCCGTTGGGCCACACTTCCCTGAACTCTTGAAGCTTGTGACTCCTTTGGAGAAGGCCACTAAGGAGCAGCTCTGTGACATTCGTTGTCTTCCCCCACAGAGGAACTCCCTGGAGAACACGCTGACGGAGACAGAGGCCCGCTACAGCTCCCAGCTGTCCCAGCTGCAGTGCATGATCACCAGCGTGGAGTCCCAGCTGGCTGAGATCAGGGGTGACCTGGAGCGGCAGAACCAGGAGTACCAGGTGCTGCTGGACGTGCGGGCCCGGCTGGAGTGCGAGATCAACACGTACCGGGGGCTGCTGGAGAGCGAGGACTGCAAGTGAGTACCTGGCTGCAGGTGTCCGGTGCAGTCGTGCACACACAAGTGTACTTCTCAGCTGGACCCCATGCAAAGACAGCACACTGGGTAGGGAACTTATGCCTTCACAGCAGACATGCTCAAGCAGAACCCAGAAAACACAATACGGCCATCATTAAAACATAAAAGAGCAAGAATTGTTTGATGTACAAACTGGAACTGTACAGCCAATTCTTTGCATTCTGCTGTGATAGCACTGCTGTGAGACCAAGGGCTTGCCTTACAGTTATAGGACTGGATGTGTACAGCGTGCGTTGCCATGCGCTTTCGCATCTGACCTTACACTTACCACCAGGCAGGCTGGGTCAGGATTCTTCCCACTCTATCTGTAGAGATGCGGGGGCTTGGAGAAGTCTGAAGTGACTTTCCCCAGGTCACCAGCTGGGAATCGGCAGCATTGGGGGTCAAAGCTAGAGTTCTAATTTCTGTCTAGCATGACTTGAGTAGCAATTTGACAGTGAGCTCTGCGGCAGAGAGCCTGTGGCCTCCCTGTTATAGGTGCGGCCAAGTCCCGACAGGCTTTCCAGGCTGGGGGACTCTCTGGTACCTGTGACAAGCCTTCCCCAGCTCACCTTGCCACACGTTCTTTTTCTCCAGGCTGCCCTGCAACCCCTGCGCCACAACGAATGCGTGTGGAGTCGCCGGGCCCTGTGCCCCCCTCACGCCCTGTGTCCCCCGCCCACGCTGTGGTCCCTTCCTGAACTAGACCCGGGGGCTGCCAGAGGAGCAGAGAGGAAGGGCCCAAGGCTCCAGAAGTTTGAGCCAGCACTGGTTCCTTTGACAAAAAGGGCCGGAAACACACACTTTTTATGCCTGGAGCCGCTCTAGTCAAACAGCCGAGAAACTCACCCAACCTGCTCCAGACCTTTCGCTGCTACCCTTTCCTTTACTGGGGTCTGCTCCTTCTTTGCCCGCCCTGAGAACCCTCCCAGTACCGACAGCCTACTCCTGTAACCTCCTAATAAAACTGATTTCCCTGGCATAGCAGATGCCTTTCTCACTGGTATTCATTTGTTCTGCCACACCCATCACGAGCACTCATAACAAGGCACTGAAATGGCCTGGCTCCTGTGCACAGGGGCCTCTGCCTGCCTGGCCTGCTTAAGGCTGCCCCATGCGGAGGCAGGTGGGCAGGGGTGGGGGCCAGGCAGCCCCAGTGCTGGGGCCCCCATCTGCCCTGGACCACTTCTGGGTTTTCCCCACTCTCCCTCTGACCTGGATGTCTCCCAGAGCTGATTGACCAAATCTGTTGCGAGGGGACCTGGGGAGGGGGCCGGAAAGGGGCTCTGGAAAGCTCAGCTTTTCTCAGCAGGAAGTCTCGGGCCCAGAGCTATAGCACCTGGGTCCTGGGGGTCCAGGCAGCTTCAGGAACTCCCAGCAAAGGCACTGCCCCGTGCCTGGCGAGCCCAGGACCCCCTCCACGTCCTGTGTAGGCGGGTCCCTCAGCCTGTGCTCCAGCTGCTCGGTGTCCCCTCCCAGCTCTGGGGCTTAGAC
The DNA here is from genome assembly GCF_040802235.1 of Manis javanica. Lineage (NCBI taxonomy): Eukaryota > Metazoa > Chordata > Mammalia > Pholidota > Manidae > Manis > Manis javanica. Next base: position 160,607,328 of record NC_133159.1, on the reverse strand, counting down.
CCCTCAGCCCTTCATCTGATGCTTCTGCTTTCTCCATTCAACCCACCCACTACCTGTGAATACCTGCTCTGTGCAGACCCCGGGTGATGGGGAGGGGAGAGAGCGTGAAGGCGGACACAGTCCTGGCTGCAAGTTATTTACAATCTGTTAGAAGTCCCCAGGTAGTGCTGTTAAAAGGCCTGGTCCCTGGCATTATGAACAGTCACATTGGCACTGTAGGCAAATTTGAACACTCAAGTGACATAGGAAAGGGTATCTTGCTTTAACTGGAATGAAGAGCCATGGAGGTGATAAACCTGGACTTGCTGAAAGCTCAGAGGACTGTTTTGACATGAAGGGATCAGAGACTGCTTAGGTCTCTGCCTTTTCCTGCTAACCAACCCAAATCACACAGGATGTTCTGTGGCTGGTATCAGACCAGTTGGGTGAAACACAGTCTTGAGTACTGAAATAATCAAATGGATTGAAATTTTATATATTTTTTGATAAAGCAATTATTTATTCTTTCCACTATAATTTCCCCCATGATCCTTATTTTTGAGGCTCAAATTCCAGGATGGATTCAGATATGCACCTCTTCCTGCTTGGCTGGTGAGAAGCCTCTGACCTGAAATTCCTTCTCTGATGTGATTTGCCTCAACATCTGTGATTTCCTCCATGTCCAATGTCAAGCTCAGTTCACAGACCCTTCTTAACTCTGTTAGTTCCTTTATTCCTCTTCCTGCTCACATGTAATATTTTACAGTAATACAAAAGTAGTACTAACAGATCCTGCATAGGCAGGATAACTGCCCCCCACCACCTGCAAAGGTATCCATGTTCTAATTCCTGGAATTTGGGAATATTTTAAGTTACATAGAAAGGGAAACGAAGGTTGCAGGTGGAATTAAAGTTGCTACACAGCTGACCTTAAAATGGGGAGATAATCTAGGATTATCTGGCAGATCATATGTAATCACAAGGATTCTTAAAAGTGGAAGAAGGAAGCAGCAGAGAGGGAGATATGACTGTGGACACAGGTCAGAACAGTGTGATATGAGAAGGACTTGACCCCTCATGGTAGGATTTGGTGATAGAAATAGGGGGCCAATGAAGCAGCAGCCTCTAGATGCTGGAAAAGGCAAAAAATGGATTCTCCCTTGGGCCCTCCAGAAAGGAACACAGCCCTGATGACACTGTGATGTGTGTGTGTCTGTGTGTGTGTGTGTGCGGGCATGGGGGAGGCAGGGGTCATAATATATATAACATAAAACTTACCATTTTAGCTTTAAATTCAAGGACCTTAAGTACACTCCCATGGTCATGCAGCCATCGCCAGTATCCATCTCCAGAACCTTTTATCATCACAAGCTGAAACTCTATATTCATTGAACTCCCCAAGCATACCTGCCCCAAGCCACCGGTAATTTCTATTCTACTTTTTGTGGGTGTGAATCTATTCTAGGCACCTCACATAAGTGGAATTATACAATATTTTGTCCTTTTGTGCTTGGCTTATTTCCATTGGTATGATGTTGTCAAGGTTGTAGCATGTATCAGAATTTTGTTCTTTTTATAGATTGAATAATACTTCATACACACATACACACACAATAATACTCCATTGTATATACTCCATTTTGCTCGTCCATTCATCCATGGGTGGGTATTTTGGGTTACCACCTTTTGGTTATTGTGACTAATGCTGCTATGAGCACTGGGATACCTGTATCTGTTCAAATCCTGCTTTCTTCTGTGTGTGTACATAGAAGTGGGGGTGCTGGATCATATGGTAATTCTATGTTTATTTTTGAGGAATTGCCACACTGTCCTATAGTGGCTGTGCCATTTAACATTTCCACCAGTATAGCACAAGGGTTCCAATTTCTCCACATCCTCATCAACACTTGTTATTTTCTGTGTTTTTTTTCCTTCTAATTGTCATCATAATGGGTGTGAAGTGGTATCTCCTTGTGGTTTTGATGTGCATTTACCTAATGATTAATGCTGTTGAGTATATTTTCATGTGTTTATTGGTCATTTGTACATCTTCTTTGGAGAAATGCCTGTTTAAGTCCTTTGCCCAATTTTTGTTTGGCCTGTTTGGGTTTTTTGGTTGAGTCGTCAGAGTTCTTTATATATTCTAAATATGAGATATGAAGCCCTCATCAGATATGTAATTTGCAAATATTTTCTTCCATTCTGTGATTTTCCTTTTTACTCTCTTGATAGTGTCCTTTGGCGCACAAAAGTTTTTAGTTTTTATGAGGTTCATTTTACCTCTTTTTTTTTGTTATCTGTGATTTTGGTGTCATAACCAAGGAAACGTTGCTAAATCAAATGTCATGAGGATTTTCCTCTGTGTTTTCTTCTAAGAGTTTTATAGCTATAGTTCTTACATTTAGGTTTATGATCTATTTTGGGTTAATTTTTGTATATGGTTAAGATAAGGATGTAGCTTCATTCTTTTGCATGTGACTGTTCAGTTTTCTCAGCACCATTTGTTGAAAAGATTGTCCTTCCCTCATTGAATGGTCTTGTATCTGTTTTGAAAATCATTGATCGTATATGTGAGGGATGATTGCTGGACTCTCTATTCTATTTCATTGGTCTATATGTCTATCCTTATACCAGTGCCATATTGTTTTGATTGCTATAGCTTTGTGGTTAAGTTTTGAAATCAGGAAGTGTGCCTCTTTGAATTTTATTCTTCTTTCTTACTTAATATTGCTTTGGCTGTTTGTAGTACCTTGAAATTTCATATAAATTTTAGGATGGGATTTTCTATTTCTGCAGAAGACATTGCTGGGATTTTCACTGGGATTGTACTGAATCTGTAGATTGCTTTGCGCAGTGTTGTCATCTTAACAAAATTAAATTTCCAATCCAGAAACGTGAGCTGTCTTACCATTTATTTATATCTTCGTTAGTTTTTTCAGTAATGTTTGCCATTTCCAGTGTACCAGTCTTTTGCCTTTTTGGTTACACTTATTCCTTAGTATTCTATTCTTTTTGATGATACTGTAAGTGTAATTTTTTTCTTAATTTCCTTTTCATATTATTCACTGCTAGTGTATAGAAATGCAACTCAATACCTCTTTTTTTCTTTTTAACTCAGTGGGAGTAAAACCTTGATTTTAGACCCATGTTAGACTTCTGACCTATAGAACATAAGTAATGAATTTGTGTTGGTTTGAGGCACTAAATCTGTGGCAATTTGTGGCAGCAACAATAGGAAACTAATACAGTCCACATCTATTAAACATCGACTACAGGTTAGGCAAAATACTAGGAGCTTATGGTAATTAATCTTCATAACAATTCTGCAAATTAAACCCATTTTATGGATGAAGAAACTGAACCTAGAAAACTTGATTGAAATCACAGTTGATTATTAAAAATTGTGAGATTTGAGCCAGGTTCTATCTGTAGTTGCCCATAAGATACCACTATGAAGTATGGAAAACGATTTTAAAAATTTGAGCAGAATGAAAACGTGGTCAATGACATTCTTCAAGGTTATTCCTTACACACAGATTCCTGCTTAATTTTGGCAAGTCTTTTGAGGAATTGACTTTCGAGTCCATTACGAACTGCAATCATGTGGGTTTTTTAAAAAAGTTATTGTCTAACTTGATTGTCTTATTCACAAGGTTTCTCTGAATGGATTCCAAAATATCAAGCCCATCCTTAAAGGACAAAAGTTGGCTATCAATGAGGTGGATAATCAAAAATATATAGGCATTGCCCAAACACCAAGCTCCAGATGTGCTTTGAGCAGAGAGAGCATCACTGGAATAAAAGAAAATTCTGGCCGGGGCAAAGCTTTTTGGATCTGTAAATTCTGCCATGTTTTTTAAAAACAAAAAGCTCAATCTTTGTAGCTACACCTTAATTTGGTAAATAAATGTGTTCTACATCCCTTAAGCCCTTCCATATGGCTTTTAAATTATTTTCAGGTGCTCTGTCATCATCATCAAATACACACACAAGGACAGTGTTTCTCGACTTTGGATGCACTTCAGAATCACCCGGGGAACTTAAAGAGTGCTGAGGCCTGAGACTGTCCCCAGAGAGTCTCATTTGATTGGTCTGGGATGCAGCCTGGCCACTAGGAGTTTTAGAAGCTCTGCAGGTGGTTGTAATGAGCCAGGCTGTGAACCATCTACCAGAACCTGGGTTCTAGTTTTGGTTTATCCTCGCATCAGCTATGTGTCCCTGGACAAGACACACAGCTCCTCTGAGCCTCAGTTTCTCCAAAGGTAAAGAGGAGGTAACAACCTCTTCTCTACTTGCTTTATATACTTGACAAGAGGATCATGGGAGATTGTGTTTATGGGAGCACTTTGCAAACCAGATATTTTTTTAGGATTATTCATCATTTTGATTATTGCTGACTGAACAACATAGCTAAGCTTCTTAAGAAAAGATATGGTTTTGTTTTTGTTTGTTTCCTGTCCAACAGAATTTATATACTGTCCTGTTGTCTTTCACACTACCCTTTTTTTTAAATCCCTGCACCAGAGGCATATGCTCTATCAGCATTATTTGATACTCTTTGGCCCCAAGCCTGTCTTCTGATGGGGCCCCAGGACCTTCTCATTTGGCACATCCAGTGGCTATTTGGTGACTTGTTTTACTGGCACTTTTCTGTTTTGGTCGGAACTCTAAGTCCACTGGACATATTCTCAGATGTTTAACTTTTCTCCAGGCTTATGTCCTAAATATTTTTGCTGATTCTTTTCCTTCCTGTCTCCTTGAACATTTTATATTTGCTACTGGATAGAGCTAAGGCACCTTTTTTTCCATTCTTGTATCTTGGGTTAAAATCATTGTTTGAATTCCCCGAAGGCCTGAGGCTGCTGTCAGCATCTACAGGAAGAGCAGGGCTCTCTAGGAGTGCTCAGTATTTTTCTCTGTAAAAGCCTATCCCATTACTTCCAGGAGTCATGCCTCATCACAAGCTTGTGGGATTTGTCACTTTTTAACTCCCAGTTTACTGGGGTACATAGCAATAGAAAGGAAGCCTAAGTGTGTCTTCCCATCCCTGCCCAGAGCTGGTGCTGGAATCCGTGATCTTGCTTCTGTGTTTTCTCCCAGTTCTCATGTTTGTCACCCTGGCCTAGGCCAGTGTCTTATTTATAACTCATAGAGAGGTGAGGTGGGCCCAGCAGACTTGAATCTACTGACTTGTGTCATTCTGGACAAGTTAAAGTTCTTCCCAGTATCTCACATTATTCGTCTCTGATACGCAGCGACAATATCAGAATGCAACCCCCAGAGTTCAGGTGAGGAAGAGCATTGTATAATGAAGGGTCCTAAGGATCTACTGATGCTCATTTGCTCCCTACCTCACTGTCTGGGTCTTAGTTTTCTCCATAAATTCAGGTCCTCCTGGCTTTAGAATTCTTTGATCCTAGGAAACAGAACTTACTTCTGAGGTGAGCTTTTACAGGGCTAACAATTCAGGGCAGGTATGCTTTTTCTCAGGCTCCAAATCACCTTGGGTCATTCCGATTTCATTTTCATTTGTTTAGATGCTAGGAAAAGACAATTTAATTTCCAACCTGGACATATTGGCCAATTGTGCAAAAGGATGGCCAAGTAAATGGGGAAAAGTAAATGAGTGTAACTCTGTCCTGGTTCAGGGAGGTGCCATGGAGGTGAGAGGACTGTGTGAGCAGAGGGTCCCTTGGAGGACTGACGGAGCAGGGAGAGGGTGGGGAACAGGGCCCGAGTGGGGACCAGAAGCAGAAGCTATAAAGAGAGGGCAATGGCAGAACTGAATCTAGGATTTCCCTCTCCTCACAAAATCAGAGAAGTTTCTGTGCCCAATATTTGCACAGGCTCAGGAGTTTGATACCTGAGTTGCTCAAATCCCAGCTCTGCCACTTACTGGCTGGGTCTTGGGAAAATTCTGAGCTTTTCCCAATCTGTTATCTGTAAAATGGGGATAATTTTAAAGGTCAGTTTCACAGGGCCGTTGAGAAGATCAAATGAGCAATGTGTCATAGCACTTAGGGACTTGCTTGGCACATAATAATGGAAATGATATCATCATCACCACCACCACCACCACCACCATCATTATTGTGAATGTTAACACAGGGCTGTCAGGCTGGACTATTCCCAGAGGATTAGTAAAACCCATTACAGGGCCAGCACCAGAAAGGTGGCTCTGGGGGCAATGCGACCCCATGTGAAGAACTTGTCCACTTCAAGAATTACCCCAAGCAAGATACCCAAACCCAGAAGATCAGGAACTCAGCAGAAAAGGAGGGCCAATGGGCCATCTGCCATTTGCCTATTCTAGCCATAAAGTTGATGTCACAATTTGCATTTTTGTTGATTCATTCATGAATATAGTTCTGTGCCCTTAGTGCTTGCAAGGTGAGTGAGGTCTGATCCCTAACACGGGCAATGTGCCCAGGTGTCTGCTTACAAAATAGAATTTTCACCAAATTCTTTATCTGAGCCAACAGTAGGAAGGAGGAAGGTTGGGATCATTATTATATGACCATTAAGAAATTACCTTTATCACTGCCACTCCCAAGCATACCCACACACAAATACCTTATTTAACTTTGATAACAAAGCCAGGACGATATAACAATGCCCACTTTCCAGGGATGCCAGAATCAAGCTGCATTTCATGGCTCCTGTGACTTACGTGGGAGTATCTCAGGCTGGCAGGTTCAGATCTCTAGGGGTGTGCAGTGTTCTTAGGGAGAAGAGGAAGCATGGGAATAAGGCAAGAGAAATGTCCAGACTTTGAGATAGAGTCACCATGGGTACAAACACAGGTCCTAGCATGTCATTCTGGTTTTGCTTCTTGGTGAACCTAAAGGATTATGCGTAATATTTATGTTTAAACCCTGACACTTGAACTCTTACTCTGGGGACTATTCCTAGAGTTATTTTCTTTCTAGATATCACTTCTCTTTCTCACCTTTAGGGAGGCTGTTGCTTCAGCACAGGTTGGTAAACCTTTTCTGTAAAGGCCAGATAGTAAATACTTTAGGCTTTGTAGGCCACATGGTCTCTGTCACAGCCACTCAACTCTGCCATTGTACCATGATAGTAGCCACAGACAATACCTACATGAAGGGGTATGGCTGTGTCCCAACAAAACTTGATTTATAAAAAAGGAAGCCAGCTGGGCTTTGCTTGTGGGCCACAGTTTGATGATCTTTGCATTAATTCTATTCCCTTCCATCTAGCTGGTTTTACTTCCCAAACATGAACACAATTATTTTCAATCCCTCCCCCCCCAAGGCCCAACTAATAGTGTCACTGAGTAAGGTTCAGGAGCCATGCTGCTAATACAGGACGAGTTTCTGCTATGAAGACAAGTTGGACTGAACCCTGAAGCATGGGTAGCTGTGGGAGCAGAGGGTTGCTTAGAAGATGGTGCACCCCAAACTCTCTTTCCAGGGAATCTAATGGCAGAACCTTATGGGTAAGGAATCCCAAACAACTCCACCCATGTCCCTGGATGTCCTCCCCTCTGAGTAATGGGACGAGCCATTCAGGGTTGTGATGAATCTGTCTCCTCTGAGACCAATTGATGAAACTGATTTCACCAACCACTAGCACCTGGAACAGCCTGGTGTGACACAAGCTGAATGGAATCATTTTATGGGTTGAGGGGGGACTCTTTGGAGGCATCTAACTAGCATATTTTGGGAAAAAAATTAGGTGAAGCATTAGGAAAGGAAATTATGCTGTATGCCAAGCCCCCACCCACCATTAAGGGTATAAAAGGACCTTGGAGGAAGGAGAGACTCAAACCTCACCACATCCACCGGCCTCAGCACACCTGCTCTGCCATCACCTCTCCCAGCACCATGAGTTACAACTGTTGCCTGCCCAACGTGAGCTGCCGCTCCACCTGCTCCTCCCGGCCCTGCGTGGCCCCCAGCTGCCACAGCAGCATCCTGCCCGGGGCCTGCAACATCTCTGCCAATGTGGGCAGCTGTGGCTGGTTCTGCGAGGGTGCCTTCAATGGCAGCGAGAAGGAGACCATGCAGTTCCTGAACGACCGCCTGGCCAGCTACCTGGAGAAGGTGCGCCAGCTGGAGCGTGAGAACGCTGAGCTGGAGAACCGCATCCGGGAGCGGTGCCAGCAGCAGGAGCCCTTTGTGTGCCCCAACTACCAGTCCTACTTCCGGACCATTGAGGAGCTCCAGCAGAAGGTGAGGGGGTGCAAGCAGCAGCTGGTTGTCTTTAAACAATAAGACATTCTCAAGTTCAAGGGGCCCTCACAGTATATTCTTGTTTTCAGATTCTGTGTGCCAAGTCTGAGAATGCCAGGCTGGTGGTGCAGATTGACAATGCCAAGCTGGCCTCTGATGACTTCAGAACCAAGTACGTTGAGACTTTTGGCTCCAAGACTCCTCTGACTCTTTTATGGCCCTATGTGTCTAATGTTGCCTGGAAGGGAAGAGAAAGCCATTTCTTCCTTTTTACTTCTCTTCTTAAGGCTGCTTATGTAAAATCAGTTTCAAACACAGATCCAGACTCATGTGCTGTGTGCTCTTCAGTCTACGATGGGTTTTCTGGAAGGCTTTCTTAAACCCCAGCATTGAGAGTTTGAAATTAATTGTTCTTGGGGAATGGGTTGATGTCCATCTCAGGAGTCAGGGGCCTCTCCTGCCTATCTGTGCAGGGCTAGAGGGAAACGTAAGATAGAAGAGAAAGAAAACTGTGCCAGTTCAAAGAGAGCCAGGCCGATCCCATCCACACAGGATGTGGGACAGGGAGATGGGCTTCTTTCATGACGCGTCCTCCTGCTCTGATCCGTGTGCGCAGGTATGAGATGGAACGTTCCTCGCGGCAGCTGGTGGAGTCGGACCTCAATAGCCTGCGCAGGATCCTGGACGAACTGACCCTGTGCAAGTCTGACCTGGAGGCCCAGGTGGAGTCCCTGAAGGAGGAGCTGCTGTGCCTGAAGAGGAACCATGAGGAGGTGAGAGGCAACAAAAGTAGGCTTCAGAGCTAAGACTTGAGCATTGGGAATCCGGAGGCAATCATCATCAGCTTCTCGGGCTTGGGCCCTTCTCTGAAGAATGCACGGTCAGCTCGGAGAATGGTGATGCCATATCCATCTTGTGGAGTGACGTGAGAGGCTTCTTCTCAAACAGTTGGCCAGGCATTGGAGATACGGAGCAAGGACATCCATGCACTGAGCCCTGCTCTCTGCTGGTCACTGGTGGGTCCTGAATTTGGTGGCAGAGATGGAGAACAAAAGGAATAAGACACAGCCTGTCTCTTCCAAGGAGCTCACAGTCTTGTTGTGGGGAAGCAGCCATATACAAACAGTGATATCATACAAGCAGAGGTGAGATGTACCAGCTGCTAGGTGAGCTGTACCAGCTGCATGCTCTGGGAGCAGTCCAGTCTCCCTGAAAGGAGATAGGGAATCCTTCTCAGAGGTATGTTGGGAGAAGGAGAAAGATCTGAACACCTGAATGTTCCAACCTGAGGGAAGAGGCTGAGCAAAGACACAGAAGTGGTAGAGCAGGTATATTTGAGTATGGCCCATGGATCAGTAGGGTTGGGCATATGGTGCCTCTAGGAATATGACAGGAACTGAGGCAGGACATTCACATTCCAAGGAGTTTGACTTAGTCTTAATGGAATGTGAGCTTGTCCCAGTTTCTTGGGAAGGGAATCGATGCAATTCCTATGTGGGTTTCTTCCTACACAGTACATGTGACAACTCTTTGGGAAGGATCAGGATACTCCTTTCAAGGTTTCTGGCAGGGCTGTGCTCACTTTCCTACAGCAGAAAGACAGCAGATGTAGTGCTGTGTGTTCATTCCTTCCTCTTCCTCCATCAGGAAGCCAATTCCCTGCGCAGCCAGCTGGGAGACCGCCTCAACGTGGAGGTGGACGCGGCCCCCACCGTGGACCTCAACCGCGTGCTCAACGAGACCAGGTGTCAGTATGAGGCCCTGCTGGAGACCAACCGCAGGGATGTGGAGGAGTGGTTCACCACCCAGGTGGGCATCTCAGCACAGGGCCACCCAGGGCTCTTGGCCCCTCTGCCCTTCAGGCCGGGGCTGAGCCTGTCTTCTCTTCTGCTGTGTTTCAGACCGAGGAGCTCAACAAGCAGGTGGTGTCCAGCTCAGAGCAGCTGCAGACCTCCCAGGCGGAGATCATCGAGCTGAGACGCACGGTCAACGCCCTGGAGATCGAGCTGCAGGCCCAGCACAACCTGGTGGGTATTGTTCAGACCTCCTGGTGAGAAGGGGGAGGCCGGGGGTCAGAGTCACTGGGATGCCGTTGGGCCACACTCCCCTGAACTCTTGAAGCTTGTGACTCCTTTGGAGAAGGCCACTAAGGAGCAGCTCCGTGACATTCGTTGTCTTCCCCCACAGAGGAACTCCCTGGAGAACACGCTGACGGAGACCGAGGCCCGCTACAGCTCCCAGCTGTCCCAGCTGCAGTGCATGATCACCAGTGTGGAGTCCCAGCTGGCCGAGATCAGGGGTGACCTGGAGCGGCAGAACCAGGAGTACCAGGTGCTGCTGGACGTGCGGGCCCGGCTGGAGTGCGAGATCAACACGTACCGGGGGCTGCTGGATAGTGAGGATTGCAAGTGAGTATGAGGCAGAGGATTTCTGGGAAAAGATCTGTGATGGAACTGTAAGACAATGTGGGCACACACGTCGACCATATGATCAGTTCACGAAACAATACACATTTATCCAATGTCTAGTATGTGATAGTTAGCTAAGGGGAAGGTCAAAGGTAAAGGACATATATCCCCTGCTTCCAGGAGCCAAGAGGGGAGAGCTGATGGTAGGGAGATTGTTACAACGGTAACTGTTGGTCAGGCAGATTATGTTTGTTCCATGAGAGCTCAAGACCATGAGGCTATAATTTTTAAAAGGACAGTTTTCTACCTCTGCACATGGCATGGCATTCTGGGCCAGGGAGAAGAATTAAATGTGACTCCAGCCACTGAGGATTCATTGGTTGTCTCGTTAAGCACCTTTGGGCTTTCTCAGTCCCTGCCCCAATCCATTCTAAACCTCTGTGTCCTCCCAGGCTCCCCTGCAACCCATGCGCCACCACCAATGCTGCTGGCAACTCCTGTGGGCCCTGTGGCAGCTGTTCAAACCGTGTCTGTTAATTTAAGAACTTGCATCCTCTTTGAAGACTACAGTGAAGCCTTTTAGACCAAGCAAAGGAAAAGTCCCCAAGTTCTGCCTGGGCTGGAGCTCACTGCCGTGCAGAGACCTTGCCACGCTGAACGTGATGTTTCTAGACACAGAAATGCTTTCCACATCCAACAAGCAAACACACATCATCAACCTCCAACATCTGGAAGTTCCATCCTATTGAAGATTGAGTGTCTTTGCTTCTGAAGATGTCCAGCAGGCTGTCCTCTGAGCCCCGGGTAGTACCTTCGGGCGTTTCCTGTATGTATTGTTTCCTGCTTTCCTCGCTTCTTTGGTATTCTCTGGAATGCAAGGAAGCTTCATTTACTCCCCAATAAACTTTATTTCTCTGGCATAGTAAATGTGTTTCTCATTCATACTTGTGCATTGTAAAGTACTTGTCAGGGCTGTTTCATAAAAACACCCCTTCATTAGGAGGATGACATGGGTGAAATGACTCACCCCCGCCACTATGTCCCACTGGGAAATCCCCACTGAGAGGGAGGGCTGTCCTCCTGGACGCTCCCAACAAGGCAAGACCAGGCAGAAAGCCTGGCCTTTCGCACGCGCGCCCTTCCTGCCCAGCTGCAGCCCCGTTGGCTGTCCGGGGACTCCTCCCCAAGCCTCACTGATCTCCCCCTGCTACCTCATCACTCGGAATTCTCTGCTCTCCTTTATCTCAAACTGCCTGAAGACCGGCTTCTGTAGAAATTGCTCAAAGGGCAGCTATCCTCTCTTCTCTACTTCTCGGCTGCCCCAGTATCACCAATATAAATACCTGCCCTTCCCTCACATGCTACCTTCAATAACCCCGCCCACTCCGTGTCCCACCCTGACTGCCTGTTCTCTTTCTCCTGGTCACTCTGCCTACCCTTTCTGTCCAAAATGGAGGAAACAGCCTGGATCCTCAGCTTTGTTCTTCTCATTCCACATCCCTGTTTAGGGAGAGCCAGCTCCTTTGTCCTGACTCCCAAATCTTGCTCTCGCCTCAGCTGAGGTCCCCATAGGACAGCCTGCAGTTACCCATAGGACAGTTTCATTTGTTTTTAGTCCATCACATCACATTTAATGGACTAAAACTCATTTTTGCCAAACTGGTTCATCTTGTACCTACTTGTTGCACCTGACACTTTGTAATCTAAAGACCTTTCAAATGCAAGCAGGCGTATGTCCTTACCTCCCTCTCTTCAAGCTTACTCGTTTCTCTAGATCTTTGCTCCTACCCAAAATGTTCTTCCATAATCTCTTTATGACTTTATTTCCTATAATTTCAAGAAAGACCAATGCTCATTAAGTCTCTCCCAGCAGACATTAATCTTACCCCACCCTCCACTTGACTCATATATGAATTATTAAAGCTCTCATTTCCATCATCCACCATCTCAATTATCCATCCAGTTTGACACCATCTAACCTACACAGCTGCCATCAACCGCAGTTTTTATTGTGTAGAGTGCTGAGAATACACAGATAAGTCAACCCCGGTCCTGGCCCATGGCATGTTTACAGTCTAGAGTGGAGAAAACAGAGACAACCGTTATGTAGATAATCATCAGTGTGGCTCAAGAAAGGTGTGACTAAAGAATGATGAATTTCCAAGGTGTGAGAGTGATAAGAAGAGGCTCCATGGGGAGATAACACTTGATCAGGGCTTTGAAAACCCAAATATTCCATTTATACAAGTTTTGTCTTCCTGTCACATTGACAATAGGCCCTCCAAGGGAGATCATGGAATACTGTGAGTGGAATCAATAAGGAACACTAATACTAGTGAAAATTCATAAGAAGGTTATTAAAACTTTATATACTTCCAGTACTTCCAGCTTCAATCAACTATTCCTGTCTGATATTAGCATAATTCTGAAATAAAGTTTGGACAGATGAGTGTGGGCAGGTCTGACAAGAGGGAACGTATTTCAAAGCATGAACTTTGCCTGGTGAGGAGGTAAGAAAACAGGAAGTGTGTTTAGAGCCTAACAGACCTGTTTCTAGCCTGGAGCAGAGGATACATGTGGTAGTGGAAGATGGAATTGCAAAGTAGTCAGGGAGGACCGTATATGGCAATGCTTTGAATGGTTGTTTGTGAGTTTTGCTTGTAAGGAAAGTTGGCATATGACCTATTGGGAGCTATGGATAGGCCGGGTTGCAATGGGTCCTAGAAACTGGTAGGCCTCGGTGGGAAAGAAGGAAGATCAGTTAAGAGGCTGGTGAGAGACAGGGACTGAGACAAGGGTGGAGGTGGGAGAGTGGATGGGGTAAGGCAGAGGTGGAGTCAGAGGCACAGCCTGGGATATGGAAGCTGATTGGAGGAAGGGGAACAGAAAAGAAAGGAAGCTAGTACTGACTGAATACCTATTATGTGAATGAAGTTTTTCAGCCTGAGAAAATGAAACAACAGTGGGTCTCCAGTGCAGAGAAGTGGAAAAGAATGACTAGATTTGGGAGAAACATCAGAGAGTTACCTAAATGAAGAGGATAATGAAACTATAGGAACTGTTGAAGTTGTCAAGGGATAAATGTTAGCATCTGAAAGAACCTTGGAACGCTGATAGAAATAAGAGTTGACCTTGGGCTCTGACAGGAGGTTCTGCCTTGGGTTAGCCCAATCTCCAGGGACACAGATGACATTTGGTTATAAGTGGTTGGAGAGGGAAGTGGAGAAGCAGCTGAAGTGACACAGAAGTCAAAAGAAGTAGGAAATTTGATGAAGGGATGGTCAATAGCATCCAGGTCAAGGAAGGTGAGGATTCAGACAAATTACTGGATACGGCACTGGGGAGACCTCTGGTGACTACAGGACAGAAGGGTCTAGGGGATGCTGGTGGAAGAAGCCATCTTTCAGGGGCTCTTTCATATCTGTCTCAAATCACTAACTTGATAGTAAACTTAATGCAAAGTCCAACACATCCATTCTAAACATGAAGCTTACTGTGTTTGATCCTCTGTGCTCTACAAAAAAGGCTTGAACATCTGCTCTTCCCTTTGATCTGCAGAGCAGTCACCCAGACAGGTTTCCATTCCTTCTCTGAGTGGTCCCCGAATCCAGCTTTCCCAGAAGACTAGGACCATTAGACTAATTGTCCAGGACTGTTTCATGTTCTTCCTGACTCATCTGTTCTAGATTGGATAGAGTTAAAAACATACTGACGAATTTAGCATTTTTCTGACTTGACTTGGTCCCTTAACATCCTCAAACTCCATCCTCATTGGAAGTCCAGAACTGAGTGTGAAAGAAACAATGGCAGCACTGGAGGGGGGTTTGCATAATGAGCCCAGAACCCCATTTTAGGTGGCTGTACCTCCCGCTGCTCAGTCCGTATCACTACTGACTCTGGCTCATTTTCCAGGTCCTCTCCTACCTGTTCCTCAGAGGAAACCCTGTTTGAACATCTTAGAGTCAAACCTGCTGGCTTAGCTCCTGGGTCACTGTGACATCTGCTCCCTTCAATGTAGTGAGGCTGGATGACTGATACATTGACAACACTCACCTTTATGGAACAGTCTTTGGAAGCCCTATGTCTTGTTCTTATAAGCAGCTTGAACGGGGGCTAGCCCAGCATGGGGGGCTGGTGTTGGTGTTGAAAGTATTTCTGCTTTTCTAATTCCTCAGTGGGTGACTCTTCATCTCTCTTTGGTATGTGCCAGTCTTTTTGGTCTGTGTGTGCCCAATTATACCACACTCCTGGCCTCTCCTCACCATCTGTACACATCAAAACATAATTAATCTATACATGGTCCAATATGTGGACTTTGTATTTCCCAAAGAATACATTTTACATTTCTCGTGGTGAGAATTTCAAGTGCCCGTACCTGGCCATCAAAGAAGATGGCTTGGGGAAGAAGGAGGGAGACCCCCTAATGCCTTTGAAGTCCTGCCTCTAGAGGATGGCCATGGCCCAGCGGCCCTGACTCCGCTGCATGGGTAAGTGACGCTGGTGAGTTTGCATGTGATCTTTCCCACAGAAACAGCCTTGGCTTCCATAATAAACAGTAACCTTAAACCTCAACTGCAATTTACTCACATTTGAACACCAGAAGCCTTCCCATAGCATCTGCCACAATTACATGGGCCAAGTATAAAACCTTTCTGTTTGTTAGGATTTGATTTGCTCATCATGTTTACTGAAGGGTCATTGAATAGAAACAATGTCTTTGCTTATGTAAAGGTAAGACTTCACAGTACACTACACAGTAGGTGGAATAAATAAAAAAATTATTGCCTTCTAGAATTCCTGGGAAGCTGATTGAAGCTTGGCAGTTTTCTCAATAGACCCAAGTCCTCTCAACCATCATTAGCTAATAGACATGGTGCTATGCAGCAGTCATGTTTACTTCTACTCAAGGTGTGGGAATAGTCATGTGTTCTCAACTCTGCCCTCCACTTTTAAAGGTACAAAGGTACTTAACCTCTGGATCATTCTATTCCAACCAAAGTAGAAGCTACAGTAATGATTTAGGGATCCTCATAGACATATTTACCACTCTACAACATGATATTCCTTTCCTATTCTTTAAAAAATGACAATGTCCAAATTTTTCTCTTTTGAAGCTTTGGGCATAGAGGAAGGGAGAAAGAGAAATGGTAATTAATCCAGCTGTTTGCTCTTTGTTATATGACCTCTTCCAATAGGGCTTCAATCCGTTCGGCAATGTTCTGAAACCAACACACCCAAATACTCTAAAGGTAGAGATTTGGGCAGGAGGGGAAGAGAGTTGTGGATCGTGAACATGAGTGAGGGTGTCAGCACCTTCAAAGCATACACTCTGGGAGCCCACAATTATTCCAAAGCTGTTGTCCTTTATGAAAGCATACCTGGAGCTCCATTTTGGAGATGACTTTCAGAATCACCCAAGAAAATGTGCATTGTTATTTTATAGTCATACGGGTCTCTGACCCATTGAAGATGCTACTCAGGTTGGTTGTTTGTTCCACTCATAGGCTTGGTTCCAAATGGTATCTGGCTGACTCCAAAAATAAACACACCTTCAGAAGATGAAGGTCTGACTTCAATGAGGATAACCAAAAGAAAGTATTCCAGGCTGTGAGGGCAAATTTGAAGAAGGAGTGACCTGAGCAATGGCCATATGAGAAGAATTAACATTAAACATAAAATTCTCAGAGTTCTCATCTCCATCTGGAAGAGTATGAGGTGGAACATCTGTTTGCCAAAATGTGTTGATGGTCACTTGATACCATTAAGCATACAATGAATGATGTGGTGACTTTTCAGGGTCATATCCTTTGGAGAACTGGGCTCAGATGTTTCTCTATCAGATCAACTGAGGGTTTCCTTTTCTTCAAGCTTTTAGTGGGTATTACACTTTCTCACCTAGTAGACATCTCTCCGTTAGATTAGAAATGACCTTTGGTTCTTTGATATGGAACAGGTTTAAATAAAAGGAAAAATCCTGGCTCATTTTAACAGAGGGGTACTGTCTAGTAGACACTGAACTCAATCCATTTGTGCATTACTGCATCTCAATAGTCAGAATACTGCAGAGAGATGGTGTGATGGCTAAAACATGGCTGTTGGATATCTGAAAGATCTGAGTTTAAAGGCTGGCTCTTCCACATAGGAGCTCTGTGACTGTGGGCAACCTCTCAGACATGTGGTGTCCTCATCCACAAGCCCCACAGGGCTTTGTGAGGACCGAAGGAGGTAATGCACGTGACATGCTTAGCACAGTGGGTGTTCTAAGCTGGAGCCATTCTATAAACAGTCACACTGTGTATAAGCATATGGTACAGTCTTCATGCAGAGTAGGTGCTCCCAACTTAGTTTCCTAAATGTTCTGTGAACATTGAATAATAACAGACATGGAACCTGGATCATCCTAAGCAGCCCCCTGGAAAGAGGGTAGGAGTGCCTCCATCTGGCCTGGATGGAACGGCAAAGGGACATTGAACTGGATGGCCTCCTAAGTCCTTTCTGACCTCAGCTTCTAGACTGGTTTCCAGGTGGGCTTTCTAAGAGGGCTTCCTGCATAGAGTCCTTCCTGAGTATGATGAGCTGGATGAAGCACAGAACTTTCCTCGTTTAGGAGAGGCACAGAAGTGACGTCAACTCTGGGGTACAGGACAGCTGTCACCCTAACCCTCTGTGAATAAGCTCTCCTATTGGTAAGGTAATGTGCTGGTCACTTTGAAGCTCTTACTTAGCCAACCAGCATGATTGGTGAGGAGTCCTGACTTAGCAAGAAGCCAGAGTAAAACATTTTATGAGGTAAGGGACTCGAGTGGGGTGGCTAAATAACAAGTGGAAAAATTGGTAAAGAGGGTAAAAGGGGGTAATGCGTATGTGGTTGCCACACCCACTGCTGGACTGAATATAAAGCCCTGGAGAGGATCAGGGCTTCCACCAGTGAAAAGGAATCAGGCTTTGAAACTGACCTTCAGAGCTCCGCTCCCTCCAGCACCATGCCTTACGCCTGTTGCCTGCCCAGTGTGAGCTGCCGCTCCACCTGCTCCTCCCGGCCCTGCGTGGCCCCCAGCTGCCACAGCAGCATCCTGCCCGGGGCCTGCAACATCCCCGCCAACGTGGGCAGCTGCGGCTGGTTCTGCGAGGGTGCCTTCAATGGCAGCGAGAAGGAGACCATGCAGTTCCTGAACGACCGCCTGGCCAGCTACCTGGAGAAGGTGCGCCAGCTGGAGCGTGAGAACGCTGAGCTGGAGAACCGCATCCGGGAGCGGTGCCAGCAGCAGGAGCCCTTTGTGTGCCCCAACTACCAGTCCTACTTCCGGACCATTGAGGAGCTCCAGCAGAAGGTGAGGGGGGACACCACACTGCCAATTTATTGAACTATTTATCCAAGTTTAACATGCCAGTTTGTGAATGGATCTAAGACTGTCCGAAGCTAATGTTGAGAATGATAAAGATGTAGACTGCATTGGCTTAGGTACAACACATCAAGTCGTCGTAGCAAGTCTGTTTGGGAAGCCATACAAGGGAAGGATACACACTGGGCTAGGGGAAGGCATCAGACTAAGATTGGTCATAGCAATCTTACACTGCTTCTTCCCTAAAACCAGAATATCTGATTCTTTAGTTCTGTAATGATATTCCACTCTTGTTTTCAGAGCCTATAGCATTAAAAAAAAATGCACCTGAATTATTTCTTGGAGCTAGGAATTTCCTGAGTAGGTCCTTAAATATTTAAAGCCTTTTAAAGTTGTAGCAAGAGACTATAGCAAAGCAAAAGAGCTGTTGACCTCAGAAGCCTCACTAATACACACAGACATTGTGCCATCCACTACAGCAGGCATGTGTGCCAGTGAGAATTCACATCCAGAAACATAGGCATAGAAGCTGGGCTAAGAGTCAGCACAGACATGGGACTTAATACATGGTGCTGGTCAGGGAGGGCTTCCCAGAAGAGGCAATGCCTGAGCAAGATTTGAAGGAAGGACAAGAGTTTATATCCAATTACTCAAGCCCTTGATTCTCTGAGGGGCTTGGCTGTCCACTGGTCAGTAGTTCTAGCAAAGGGAGTGCTGGAAAGGGGCTGTGCAATTTGAAGGTCATGCATTCATTTACCACATTTAGTGAGTGCTAGGAGTGAGAGATCAAGTGCAGGGAAAGACAGCCTCTTTCTGCTCACAGTCTAACAGGAGACTGACATGGAAACAAATGAATAGTGCAGGTGATTAGAAGTGCAGCAGGCTAAGTACAAGGTACTGTGGGGGCCCGTGGAGGAAGTGAGCACCTGCAGGAGCTGGTGAAGGGGGGCACTGTGAGTTATGCAGCAGTTCTTGCTAGTGGGTGAGGGCATCCCAGGGCATTCCAGGGCTCCTAGAGGGAGCTTTGTGCAACAGCACAGACAAGGGCACCATGAGGGAGAGTGGGGAGGTCATCAGGCTGCAATAAGGGGGTGTGAGGACAGCATCACCAGCTCGTCCTGGTTTGTCTGGGATTTTTCTGGGTTAGCACCCAGGAACCCCCTAGTCCTAGGCAAACTGGGACACTGGTCACCCTATGAGAGGCTTGGTTCCCAGTATGCTCAGTTCCTGCAGGAAGCCAGAGGCAGACCAAGAAGAGTAGGATTCAGGACAAAAGGCACACTTCCCCTTAACTGTTTTAGCTTTGAAATGATGAGTTCCATTAATTAGACCTTCTTTTATCCCTAAACTGAAAATCTGAGAAGATGCAAAGCTATTGAGAAGGAATGTGTATTTGAAACAAAACAGTTTTTCCCTTTACGGCACAAGACATTCCTTCTCAGTAGAACTCATTTCACAATTAACCCTGTCCCCAGATCCTGTGCAGCAAGTCGGAGAATGCCAGGCTGGTGGTGCAGATAGACAATGCCAAGCTGGCCGCAGACGACTTCAGGACCAAGTAAGATTTTTCTACTGACACGAACAATTTAGTTGTGCTCAGCATGAACTGCCAAGTGATGCGCATGTTCCGCGGAGCGTGCAAGCAGAAGCGCTCTGGGATGACACTAGGAGCACTCTTGCATGGGGTTAGTGAGCCTAGATGTCAGTCTTCTCACTGAATGCAGGAATTCCGTGTTTTAACTTTCGTTTGAAAGAGCTCAAGACACCACCCGTTCTTTCTCTTTTTCAACTGGACTGAATTTTAAAGCGAATTTGACACCAGTTTCTCAGTATAGGTTAGTCATTATCAGCCCATTTAAGAAAGGAGTTAAATCACAAAAATAGGAGGCAAATCCATTGAAGAGAACCAACCAATTTTTCTAGGTGTGACCATACCCTAAGAATCCTTTGCCTTTTTATGGGGCTTTACGGTTTGCAAGGTAATTTTACATGTCATTTCTTCATCTTCAGGCTGACTCTATGATATGTTGGTTCCCATTTTACAGATGAAGGGATTTATCCAGTCATAATGGCAAAGATCAGTCTACTGGCTTCTGATTCAGTGCTTCTAACACAACACCAGATTGCTCCTCAGAGTGGTTGCAAAAGCTGGGGAGACAATCTGTATAGCAGGCTTGGGAAGTTCACCTACCCAAAAAGACAAGATGACAGGCTTAGTTACACTAGCCTGTGAATGGGATGCTTAGCACAAGTGCCATTAATATTAGATCAAAACTATGCATAGGTACCCCACCAATACCTTCTCTGTGGCTCTTTTGGGGAGGAAATAGGTCTTTTTACTCAGCACAGTGGTATTTTTTTCCCTTTCAAAAAACTTTGAAGTAATTCAAAATGTAATGACTTTGATTGGGCCAGTCAAGTAAAACCCAGGAAGAACAAGTCTTCCTGGTTGACATCCTTTGACCTCTGGCTGTGTGCACAGGTATGAGACGGAGCTGGGCTTGCGGCAGCTGGTGGAGTCGGACCTCAACGGCCTGCGCAGGATCCTGGACGAGCTGACCCTGTGCAAGTCTGACCTGGAGGCTCAGGTGGAGTCCCTGAAGGAGGAGCTGCTGTGCCTCAAGCAGAACCATGAGCAGGTGAGGGAGTCCCAGCCCCCACCACCCTAATATTGAGAGTTCCTAACTTCCATGTGCAGGATAAGGTAGGTCTTTGCTAAGCGCCACAGAGCTACTGGTTGCTCAAAACCTACCTGGGGGGATATTGGGAAATGAGTCACAAACTTCTCTCTTTTACCTAGAATCTGTCTGGTGACCTATTTCCACTTGTGGCCAGATATGTGGTCCGAAGTCCACACAAAGATCTTTTAAAATACTTTCTGTTGTTTGATAAGATCTACTATTATCTGAATAGCTGCCAAATTAATGACTAAGACTGGAAGGAGATAGTAAACCTCCTTATATTATCTAGTCACCTAGATACTAGAACCCAACGTGGATAAATGGATGGATGGATGGGAAAAAAGGGGGAAGTGAAGGAACTCAAATAATGGTTGACACAGACCTCATGGTTAGATGTAATATTAGGAATTGAGATGCATGTCATAAACATTAATTAGATGTTCTGATGAAAAGGAAACAGCCCCTAATGGATAGTGCATAATGTCAGAAGACATGAAATAAATGGGAGAAGTTAAATCTGGTTTCCCTATATTTAAGTAGCAACAATTATAAACCAGATATCATGGCAGGCTTATCACTAAGCAAAGGGAAAATCAGAAAGAAATGATACAATCTTGTAGTGGGAAGAAGCATTAGGAGTAATTTAAACAACCAGCCTCATTATACAGATGAGGCAAGACTCAGACAGCAGGCCTGACACAAGAGGTAACATGGCCAAGTTTTTAACTCATATTTTCTAAGTTCTAATGCAATCCTTTTCCCACTACATTGGACTTCCTCAAAAAAAGTTTAATTATACATTTCATTCTGTGTGTTCATTCCTTCTTCTTCCTCCATCAGGAAGTCAACACCCTGCGCAGCCAGCTGGGAGACCGCCTCAACGTGGAGGTGGACGCGGCCCCCACCGTGGACCTCAACCGCGTGCTCAACGAGACCAGGTGTCAGTACGAGGCCCTGCTGGAGACCAACCGCAGGGACGTGGAGGAGTGGTTCATCACCCAGGTGGGCATCTCAGCACAGGGCCACCCAGGGCTCTTGGCCCCTTGGGCTCCTCAGGCCGGGGCTGAGCCTGTCTTCTCTTCTGCTGTGTTTCAGACCGAGGAGCTCAACAAGCAGGTGGTGTCCAGCTCGGAGCAGCTGCAGACCTCCCAGGCGGAGATCATCGAGCTGAGACGCACGGTCAACGCCCTGGAGATCGAGCTGCAGGCCCAGCACAACCTGGTGGGTATTGTTCAGACCTCCTGGTGAGAAGGGGGAGGCCGGGGGTCAGAGTCACTGGGATGCCGTTGGGCCACACTCCCCTGAACTCTTGAAGCTTGTGACTCCTTTGGAGAAGGCCACTAAGGAGCAGCTCCGTGACATTCGTTGTCTTCCCCCACAGAGGAACTCCCTGGAGAACACGCTGACGGAGACCGAGGCCCGCTACAGCTCCCAGCTGTCCCAGCTGCAGTGCATGATCACCAGCGTGGAGTCCCAGCTGGCTGAGATCAGGGGTGACCTGGAGCGGCAGAACCAGGAGTACCAGGTGCTGCTGGACGTGCGGGCCCGGCTGGAGTGTGAGATCAACACGTACCGGGGGCTGCTGGAGAGCGAGGACTGCAAGTGAGTACCTGGCTGCAGGTGTCTGGTGCAGTCGTGCACACACCAATGTACTGTCAGGCAGCACCCCTGCAAAGCACCCACGCAGCTGTGCTCAAAGATAGGACAGGGATTTTGCTAGTCAGGTCCTCACATGCCCATGTGGCTGTAGAAACCAGAATTTGACATCACAGCAGTGGGAAGGGGAGGGTATTTGGTTCTCTCATTACCTGGCCTAAAGGTATTTTCTGTTTCAAAAGATACTCATGAGACTTGACTGTTTTCTCCAGCTTTTGGATGTTGAAGGGTAAATAAAGCTTTGTACCTCTAGGCTGGCTTGTCATAGCAAAAGGGAAGACAAAGTTGTAACAACAATCGTTTCTATTTGAACATTGCTTTTGGATTTAACCGACACTTTCAAATCCATTTTTTTATTGATCCCTGTTGGAATCATCTGAGGCAGGCAGAGTGGGGATCAGACCAGCATGACCATCTTATAGATGAGCTTTTGAATATCAAAAGTGAAGATGACTCAATAACTCATAGGGTCCAGCACTCATCACCTAACACAGAATTTCTATGAACTCATTCTGTATGGCAGGTATCAGCAATGAGGCTTAGAGGGATGAAATGACATCCCCATGACTCTAGGGCTGTAGAGAGGCAACTAGGATTCCACCTTGAGTCTTTGCTCTTCTTTTCTGAGCTTTGTAGAAGTGATCTGAACAGGGCTTGGCTTCCTAAGATCTCAGAGAGTGGTTTCTGCTTGTTCCCATGTCCCTCCTTTTTTAAAAAATCACCCTTGCATGCTGATGATCTAATGGTTCTGTGTCCCAGGCTGCCCTGCAACCCCTGTGCCACCACCAACGCATGTGCCAAGCCCATTGGACCCTGTGTAACCAATCCCTGCACCCCTTGTGGCCCACGCTCCTACTGTGGGCCCTGCAATACCTTTGGCTGCTAGATGTCACCGAGACAGCATGAAGACAGATGGACCAACCATCCACTGGCCAGCCTCGCTTCTCTGAGAACCATCAGCCATGGGACCCTGCAGCAGGCATCACCGTAAACCACGGGCTGGAACAACAAGTGCTCCACACCCAGGCCCGCGGGATGCTGTTCATCTGAGGCCACTCGGCAGTTGTTCTGTGACCTGATGGTCTGACAGGTTGGGCTGTGACGCTGTCAGATGAGGTGTTGTATGGTTCTTTGCTGCTCTGACCTTTCTTGCAGTTCCCCAGATGGCTTTGCAATCTAATAAACTTTCCTCTTGCAAAGCAGTGATGATTCTCATTTGTATTCATTCTTTTAAAAGTGTTCACTCTATGTTTATGTGCTTCTTATGAAACCACTTGAAAGCAGTTGTATAGCTTTATAGCTGTGTCATTTAACCCTCTCCTAAAAGGTCCATTAATTAATATGCATTAAGCACAATGAGCCCCAATACCCTCTCAGGTAGGGAACCAGTGGGAACACTAGGGCGAGAGGCATCTTCTGAATATGACAAACATTCCTTATGGGGACTTAGTAAAACATAGCAGCTAACATTTCTAGAAAAGCCCACCTTTTATTTTTCAAGTGCCCACAAGAACAGGGACAGGACCTAGCACTTATTGAACACCAGCCGGGTACCAGGAACTGCACAAATACTTTTTGTCTTATTCACAATGTAAGTAGCAATGCCAAGACTGAACCCAGAGCTCACTCTCTGAATGGCAGTTGCATGTGAGATGTCTGACAGCAAGAGAATAAGCCTGATTTTGAACAAGCACCCAGATCCTCTATAGCCTTCAAGATCGTCCCGTGGGAAGGGATGGTGCTGTTAGTGTCCCAAACATCTCTGAGACTCTCTTTTGGGAAATACTGAAAACCTCCCAGTTGTAAAAAGGGTCTCTCTTATATTTTAGTAACACCCAACCGATTTTTTAAAGCTTTTCTCTTCTCATTTGAATTTTTTAAGCGCTGGGACTAACTTTGAATTCTGGGACCCACCCCACAAAGTTCTTTAGAACCAAGTCAGGATATTAAGTCTCTGGTCTCTGCCAGTACTAACAGTGTCTTACAGGTGCCTGCTGGTGTCCGGCTGAGATCAGTGGTTCCCATAGTTGTGTGTTCTAGAGTCTGTGCAAGGCCACTGTCCTGGGCTAGTCATATCCTCTCTCCCGAAGCTGAAGCTGACACTCTTGCCCCCTTCTGGGATGACGGCTTTTCCAACTTGGTCTCACACTCTTGCCCTCACATACTCTAGTTCTAACGTTCATCCCATTGATGTTGGAGTCCCTTACTCAATCCCAGGCAGTGCCCTGGAACGTGACGGAGTGATACTTCATGCTGTGCTCAGAACGTCTCACCTGAGCTGGTGCACCCTGGCCTCTCTTCCTTCTGGGCAAGTTCATTCCCAGGAGCCACCTCCATGCCTCATACAAATACCCTCATGCAGTCGTTCCTGTTAGTTCTCTGTTCATGCTGGGACTGACACCTGCCAGTAGTTAGCCGCTGGCTCTATCAGGACCCGGTGCCTCATGAACACCCTGTTCTCTGCTTGTGAGGGCTCTAATTTCTCAACACAATAAATACACTTTATTCTTATCGTTCAACGTGTAAATCAGCAAACAAAAACTTTGTCTCTGTGTTTGATGGGGCCTTGTCAGTGGGAGAACTGGGTCAGGGGAGGCTGTCCTGAGTGCCATCTCTGCCATGGTGTTTTCTTGCATGGAGAAGAGAAAGGAGTGTCAGGGAAGTCCCTTTTGCTCAGGACAAAGCCACGTTGGTTTCGAGCTAACTGGGTAGCCCTCAGCGTTACCACTCACCTCACATACTGGGTGACCCATGGCTCTTGAGTCCACTGATGAGGGACTATGCTCCACTACCTGGTGTGACAAGTCAGCTTTGCTGTTGTCTATTTTTAATCATGAATTATGAAATATGCCAAACATCTAAAGGAACAAAAAATAATAAGACACCTATAAATCCACTACCAAGATTTAAGAGATCTAAACATTGGCCTTACATCATTGTTGTGGTTTGGTTTTGCTTTGTTTTTAGAAACAAAATGTTACACGTTTACATAAAACCCCCACCTTTATCCATCCTTTCCTACATATGTTTCCCTAGAGGAATCCGCAATTCTAAACTTGTGGTGGTGTATCATTCTCCAATTAAAACATTTCTAAAAACTATACATGGTAGCAAACTAAATTAAAAAATACATGAAAAAGATCACCCATCAGGACCAAGTGGGATTTATTCCAGGGATGCAAGGATGGTACAATATTTGAAAATTCATCAACATCATCCACCACATCAACAAAAAGGACAAAAATCACATGATCATCTCAACAGATACTGAAAAAGCATCTGACAAAATTCAACATCCATTCATGATAAAAACTCTCAACAAAATGGGTATAGAGGGTACCTCAACATAATAAAGGCCATATATGACAAACCCACAGCCATCATTATACTTAACAGTGAAAAGGTGAAAGATTTTCTTCTAAGATGGGGAACAAGACAAGGATGCCCGCTCTCCCCACTTTTATTCAACATAGTACTGGATGTCCTAGCCACAGCAATTAGACAACACAAAGAAATAAAAGGCATCCAGATTGGTAAGGAAGAAGTCAAACTGTCACTGTTTGCAGATGACTTGATATTATACATAGAAAATCCTAAAGACTCCACCAAAAAACTATTAGAACTAATACCTGAATTCAGCAAAGTTACAGGATACAAAATTAATACACAGAAATCTGTTGCATTCTTATACACTAACAACAAATTAGCAGAAGGAGAAATCAGGAAAACAACTCCATTTACAACTGCATCAAAAAGAAGAAAATACCTAGGAATAAACCTAACCAAGGAGGTGAAAGACCTATATTCTGAAAACTACAAGACACTCATGAGAGAAATTAAAGAAGACACCAATGAATTGAAATCTATCCATGCTCTTGGATAGGAAGAATAAATATTGTCAAAATGTCCATACTGCCTAAGGCTATTTACAGATTCAATGTAATCCTTATCAACATACCAACAGCATTCTTCGATGATCTAGAACAAATAGTTCTAAAATTCATATGGAACCACCAAAGACCCTGAATAGCCAAAGCAATCCTGAGAAATAAGAACAAAGCTGGGGGGATTATGCTCCCTAGCATCAAGCTTTACTACAAAGCCACAGTAATAAAACAATTTGGTCCTGGCACAAGAACAGACCCATACTTCAATTGAACAGAATAGAGAGCCCAGATATAAACCCACACATGTGTGGTCAATTAATATACAGTAAAGGAGCCATGAATATACAATGGAGAAAAGACAGCCTCTTTAACATCTGGTGCTGGGAAAACTGGACAGCTACATGCAAGAGAATGAAACTGGATTATTGTCTAACTCCATACATAAAAGTAAACACAAAATGGATCAAAGACTTGAATGTAAGTCATGAAACCATAAAACTCTTAGAAGAAAACAAAGGCAAAAATCTCTTGAATACAAACATGAGCAACTTTTCCTGAACACATCTCCTCGGGCAAGAGAAACAAAATAAAAAATGAACAAGTGGGACTACATCAAAGTAAAAATCTTCAGTACAGCAAAGGACACTGTCAACAGAACAAAAAGGCATCCTACAGTATAGGAGAATGTATTCATAAATGATTTATCTGATAAGAGGTTAACATCCAAAACATATGAAGAACTCATATGCCTCAACATCCAAAACACAAATAACCCAATTAAAAATAGGCAGATGATCTGAACAGACACTTCTCCAAAGAAGAAATATGGATGGCCAATAGGCTTGTGAAAAGATGCTCCACATCGCTAATCATCAGGGAAATGCAAATTAAAACCACAATGAGATATCATCTCACACCAGTTAGGATGGCCAGCATCCAAAAGACAAGAAACAACAAATGCTGGCAAGGATGTGGAGAAAGGGGAACCTTCCTACACTGTTGGTGGGAACGTAAATTGGTTCAACCATTGTGGAAAGCAATATGGAGGTTCCTTGAAAAACTAAAAATAGAAATACCATTTGACCCAGTAGTTCTACTCCTTGGATTTACCTGAAGAAAACAAGATCCCAGATTCGAAAAGACCTATGCACCCCTATATTTATCTCTGCACTATTTACAATAGCCAAGATATGGAAGCAACCTAAATGTCCATCAATAGATGAATGGATAAAGATGTGGTACATATACACAATGGAATATTATTAGCCATAAAAAGAAAAGAAATCCTACCCTTTGTGACAACATGGAAGGAGCTAGAGGGTATTATGTTCAGTGAAATAAGCCAGGTAGAGAAAGACAAGTACCAAATAACTTCACTTATTTGTGGAGTGTAACAACAAAACAAAACTGAAGGAACAAAACAGCAGCAGACTCACAGACACTGAGAAGGGACTAGTGGTTACCAAAGGGGAGGGGCTGGGGAGGGTGGGGGGAGAATGCAATTAAGGAGCCGTATAATTCGCAACTGCAATATAGGTAGGTCATGGGGAAGGCAGTATAGCACAGAGAAGACAAATAACAACTCTATAGCATTTTACTACACTGATAGACAGTGACTGCCATAGAGGGGGTGAGGACTTGATAATGTGGGTGAATGCTGAAACCACAGTGTTGTTTATGTGAAACCATCATAAGATTATGTATCAATGATACTTTAATAAAAAAAAGAAAAAAGAAAAAAAACTATACATGGATGAATCCGTGCACAGTGTGTGTGTGTGTGTTTCAGCTTAAAGTTAGAAAATATAAATGGTATAAATCTTGCCATTAATTTTCCCCATTTAACATTATGCTTCTGAGATTTATCTATGTTTATATATGTTGTTCTTTTCCTTTATTTAAATTCTTATGTAATATTTTGTAATGAAAACGAATCATGTTTTTATTTACTTATTCCATTATTAAGGGACAGCTAGGATGTGTCTTTCTTTCTTTAATCATTATAAAGTGTTGCAGGAACATCCTTGCCAATGTCTCCTATGTGAGTGGTTATCCAGAGCAGTGGTGCTCAAACTGTAGGCCACTGGGAACATGGATGCTATTAGAAAATTCTTGAGTCCCATGCTAGACCTACTAACTCCAAAGCCTAGAAGTGAGGCCCAACAATTTATTTAAAACAATTTTGTTGAGATATAACTTCTGAGTATATATCCAAAGGAGGTCCATACCTCAGAGATATCTGCACTTATATGTTCATTATAGCATTATTCATAATAGCTAAGATATGGAAACAAACTAAGTGTTGATGGATAACTGGATAAAGAAAATGTGATATATATATCCATAAATAGCATTTTACTATGCTGATAGACAGTGACTGCCATAGAGGGGGTGAGGACTTGATAATATGGGTGAATGCTGAAACCACAGTGTTGTGAATGTGATACCATCATAAGATTATATATGCACTTAGATAAGAAAACCAAAAAGGAAATCCTTCCATTTGCAAGAAATGGATGAATGTGGAGAATATTATACCAAGTGAAATAAGCCAGACACAGTAAAACCAATGCTGCCTGACCTCTCCTATATGTGAAATCTAAAAGAGTTGAGCTCTTAAAAGCAAAGAGAGGGATGGTGGCTGTCAAGGACTAAGGGGTGAGGAAAATGAGAAGACAGTGGTCAAAGGGTACAAAGTTTCAGTTATGTGAGATGAATAATTTCTGGAGGTCTAATGTACAGTGTGGTAACAATAATTCATAATACTGTATCATATACTTGAACTATTCTAAGAGGATAAATCTTAAAACTTCTACACACACACACACACACACACACACACACACATCCAAAGGAAACCAGGCAGAGATGATGGATAAGTTATTTAGCTTGACTGTAGTGATCTTTTCATTACATATATATATATATATGCATGTATGTGCATAAAAGCATCAAGTTGTACACCGAGCAATCTATTTTTACTTTCAAACTTGAGGAATGTCATCAGACTTAGCAAGTATTGCTAGTGAAGGTTGGCATGATGATATCTTGCCGTGTTAGTTTGCAGTTTTCTTATTCCAATGCAATTAAGCATTTAAAAAATACTTATTCATCATTCAAGTTTCTTCTCTGAAAAGTCAATTCAATTAAACAAATAATCATGGGGTGCCTACAATGGTGCCTAAAACTGCCCCAGGTGTCAGGACAGAGTAGTGAAAGAGATAAAATCTGCTCTCAAGGGGTTCACTTTCAAGTGGGGGAAGACAGACAGGCAGAAGTCAGGCAAGAATGACTGTGTCACGTGTTACGTGCTAAGAAGAAAAATAAAGCTAGGTCCTACAGACCAAGTGTTTGTGTCTCCCAGATTCATATGTTGAAATCCTAGCCCCCAAGGTGATGTTCTTGGGAGGTGAGCCTTATAACATCTATAAGTGATAAGTTGTCTCACTTATTACCTGAATCTTCCCAGAGTGGTCATGCCGGAATGATGGCTTAGTTGGGATAGCATTCCAGACTGATGGCTATTTTCCTTCAACATCCTGAAGACTCACCGTTATCTTTTGAGCTTTGTCGTCAAATGCTGAAAACCCTAGTGGCCAATCTAACTGTGACTCCTTTTATTTTTTTCTCTGACTGTTTCTAAGATTTTTCTTTGTCTTTAGTGTTGGTGGCTTCACTACATTACTTCTAGGGGTGAGTCTTGTTTCATTTGCTTATTAGGATTGATGTACTTCTTGAATTGATTCATGTTTGTCAACATCTGTGGAAAATTCTCAGCCATTCTATTTTAAAAATATTACCTCTTCTATTTTCTACTGAATTCTTTCAAAAGATCTTTATGGAAGTATAACTTATACCATATATGTAATTTATATACCATAAAATTCACCTATATAATGTTTACAATTCAATGCTTTTAAAAATATCCATAGCATTGTCTAGCCATGACCACAGTTTTAGAACAATTCCATCACCTCAAAAAGACATCTTACACCCATTACTAGTCAGTCTCCACTGGTCCCCACCTCCCAGGACTAGGCAACCATGATCACCTATATATACATTTGCCTTCTTTTGACATGGCAAATGAGTGGAATTATACAACAGGTGACATTTTGGGGCTGGCTTGTTTTATATAGCAAATGTTTAAAATTTAGAGCCCAGAAAGAGACAGTCCAGCTATTTTTTTCTAATCATCCTGGGATAATGAGCCTACTTTTCTCTAGTTCACCTTTCCACTAAGGGTGCAGTCTTGAGAGGTGTGGCTCTTTTCAGTGGTCTGAGTTTCAACTCTCCCATAGAGACTGAAGGCCCTGTCCCCTGTTTCTTATTTCTAATTTACTTTTTTCCAATTTAGACTTTTTCACAAACATTTGATGTGAGCTTGAGCAAATCCCTTCCCCTTCTGGGTCCACATGTTCCCATGTGTAATAAAGTGGGAGACATGACCACGTAGGTCCTTGGTAGCTCCAACATTCCAAAATTCTAGGCTTCATCTGACTTGGACATGATTCCTAGGAAAGAAATTTTGCCATCCTTCACACGTGCGTGGGAAGCCCATTCTCAGGGTGTGGCTCAGTGTGAGATGATCCAACACCTGATCTTGGAGAGCGGGCGGTTGGTTGGCAGAACACGTCTCTGAGGGGTGCCCTCTTGGCATCTCTTCACCTGCAGCTCAGACGCACACATCAGTTAGTTCATGATCACATAGGAAGCTTGGTTTCCCTTCATCGCATCTTAATAGCTGCTCCTCAGAACTGGCCAAGTCAGCAGTCACTGCAGGGTGTGAATGCCAGTCATAACACAGGCTTTATTTCCAGCACAAGCTCAAATGCCACTTGGTGACTATGTTTGCATAGAAGCCTTACCTGGGTCCTCTTGCAACTCTTTACTTGAGGAGGCTTGTAAGAATTTCCTTTTGGAATTTTTAATGTAAATTTAATGTAAAATTTTAATGTGAATGCTTTTTCTTGTGCAAGGAGCAGTATGTATGTTTTTGAAAACTTTGGATAGAACAAAAAAGTGGAGAGAAAGGGGAAAAGTCATTCATAACCCTACTATTTAAAAACATCCAGGTCATTAGTGTAGTGTTGCTCTTTTTCTCTCTCAATTGTCCTCATTAAAAACATACGATTTTAAATTTTGTTATGACTGTGCTTGTGTGCCTTATTTTAGGTAAGTAGGTATTGCTCTTGAGTAGGGTCACTGTTTGACCAGCTGTGGTTCTAAGTTGCTCCAACTGGTGGGCTATAATTGTATCATTAATTTAGAAATAATGACCGATATCAGGGAGGCAACAGGAACCTCAGTGTCACTGTGTTCCATCATTATCTCCATCTTCACCCTTCATTCGTCTTCCACAGAGGATATCTACGGGTTATAAGACTGTGTTTCTGTTTGGTTTTCTCTTTTTTCTTGCTGCCTTTGATTTCTGCCCCTAGGTGACGGCAGATCATATTGATTGTGAACTTATTCAACCTTTCTGCACCATGGTGGTAGGCGCTGGGAATGCAGGGGATCAGCAGATTTGGGTTCTAACTCTATGGCCCTAAGTGAGCCATTTCTCCATTCTGAGCCTCAGTTTCCTCATCAGTAAAGTGAGAGGGTTGGATGAGGTGATCATTAAGATCACTGATAGACTCTTATTCCAAGACTGTCCCTTTCTCTGACGATTTTGGCATTCGCGATTTATGTTAGGAGGTGGAAGGGAGGAAAGGAAGAGACAAATGCATGCAAAGCACTCTGGTTTTTGATCTGCAACCGTAGCTCAGAGTCTTGGACTCTGCTGTGAGTACCCTGCTCTGAGCTCTGCTCTGTCCTCTGCTAGGTCGACAGTAAGGCGCCCTTTCCTGTCCTGAGCAATGTATCCAGGCACACAACTGAACTCTTTCCTCATAGTTTCTCTTTAGGATATCAAATAAGTCTCTTACGCCTTGTGACAAGAGAAGCAGAGTTATATGCATGGATGGTTCCAAATGCTTCCGTTTCTCAGGTAATTGTTCTTAAGTCATTATTGTGAATCATCAAATACAAACAAGCTTGGCATCTTTAAACTACTTAAAGCACACTCTAATCATGGTAGAAAGTCTTCATTGGTAAGACCAAAGCTCACAAACTTTACAGGCAGATGTACAAACTGATTGTGGCAGGACCTCTCGAAATGAACATCTCAACTCTGGGTGTTTAAAGTCTTGGTTTGCTGAAGTTGTGGAGGTTACTTCGAGAGCACAGGTGCTATACACAGTGGGCACACCTCTGTAACCTGGGAAGAGTGCTGGAAACTTGCTGGTCAATGTATCCATGGTTCTGGCCTGACAAGGCCCCACTGCCACACTAGGCAGTTCTGCCACCTCTCCTTCGGAGCTCTCTCCTCCCCGGCCTTCTGCGATGCCATGAACTGGCTCTCTTCATTTTCTCCTGCCATTTCTTCAGCCCTCCCTGACTCCTTTTCCTTCTCCTGCTGTCTGGCTGGGGAATTTCCCAAATGTTGGTCCTCAGCCTCTTGCTGCTCTGCTCTTCCTACACGCTACATTGGCTCAGGTCTTCAGCTCTCACATCTGTCCTGAGCTCATTATCTGTCATTATCCCTGTCATGAATGTTAGTCTTGCAACTCCAAGGACCTGCTGAACATTTCCCCATATAGATCCCACCATTCCTTCAAGTGCAGCTGATCAAGAATGAGACTGTATCACTCTGCTTCTCAGAACCTTCAATGGCTCTCCATTGCCCTTAAGGAAAAGCCTAAATTCCTCAAGGAGATGTACAAGGTTCTTCATGTAAAGGTCCTTCCTTGCCTTCAGGGAACTCAAGCAAAGAGAGATAAGCACAAAAGCATGACAAGGCCTTGCTCAAGGTGATGTGAGAACTTGAGAGGAGGAGGAGATGACCTGTCAGACCTTAGGGTAGGATGTAGGTCATTGATATCTAGGCAGCATGGGATGATAGGTAGAATTTGCTTCCCTTCCATCCTCATCTGTTACGCCCTGGCTCACATGGTCTTGCCAAACTTCTAGTTCCTTTACTGTGGAACTTTCCAATGAGTTAGAAGAGTCCACAGCACTGATGCTCCAAAGTCCTTGGCAGCCCAGTCACTTTGTCCCCCTGAGCCATGAAGTTTTATCATTTTCTGCAGAAGCTGCTGTGTGAAAAATGTGAAGCATGCCATTTATACTGCCCTTGCAGATACCCAAACTTGGTCTCTCTTTACTGCTGGCCTGGACTACTACAATTACCTCCTTGCTGGTCCCTCTGCCTTCACCCTTTCCTCTTCCTCACCTTCCTTTTGCCAAAACAGATAAATGTTGGCTAAAACATTTCCTAAAACATCTCCTTCTAGGGCAATCTAAGCTCCTTAGCTTTGCCATTGAGGACCTCTACCATATGGCCTTGACCTTCCCATACAGCTTTATTTTCTACCACTTCCCTTTACCCTTCCCCTCCCAGCCACTTAATCTTACCTGACCAAGCCTTCAGCTTCCCTGCCCTGTTCTGTGTGCATATCACTCTCCTGCCTACAGCGTCCGCATGTCTTCTTTCTTTTTCTTAGAAGCATCCCCATTCCAGCACAAATCTATTCCTGTGAACTTCCAATCCTGGCATGCTGTCTTGCCCCATTATCTTAACTTGTCACTTAGCATGTGGCATCTGTTGCCTCAGATTATTAGTCCACGTTCATGCCTTTATCCACTCCACACACATCCATTGAGTGTCTACTGACTACCATGCATCTACAGCTGAGGGTTCAAAATGAATTAGACCCAGCCCCGGCCTTCAGGGAACTCCAGTACAGAGAGAGGAGCGCAGAAGTCATGCAATGCCATGCTCACAGTGAAATAAACCTGGGAGAGGAGGAGATAACCTATGTGAAGAAGCTGGGAAGGAGGTAGTTCGTTTATATGTAAGCAGCATGGGATGGTGGAGAGAACAGAGATCTGTTTCGGAATCCTGACTTCACAACATATTAACCCCTACCCTCCCTGCCTCCCTTTGCCCATCTGTGAAATGGGAATGATATCATGTTCCTTCAAGGGTTATGGTGTGGAGTGAATGAGACCATGTTTGTGAAAACTGTCCAGCACCACCTGGGGCCTGTACAGGTGCTCAGAGGGCAAGAGCCCCTTCTGACCAGAGTCCTGGACCCACCTTCCATTCCTCACGGCACCCCGTGCAAATGCTGATCCTGCTGAATATGGTAGGTGGTTAATTGATAATGTCATGGGTATGGACGATGCCCACCACGTCAGGAAACAGGGCCACTGGGAACCAGGCTGTTTTAACCATTCCAGAAGGGATCTAGTCCTCTTTCTGAGAACTGTGAATATGGCATTTTGGAATCTGACCTAGCAAAAGATACACGGGCAAGAGCTATGCTTTTCCATTTCAGCAAGAAGAGCCAAAGGCTTGCCAAGGAGTCAGGGCCGTCAGGCTGAGGCGGAGCAGGTGTCCCTGGGCATGCCGCACCCCACAAATGTAGGCCAGGGCGTTCAGGAGGCCAGCCCTTTGAAGCCACACTATGAAGTTCTTGCTTCACTGACGCACAGCATGGCAGAGGAGTCCTGACTTAGCGAGAAGCCCGAGTAAAGTCTTTTATGAGGTGCGGGACTCTTCTGAAGAAACCTAACAAACCAAGGGGAAGGGCTTTTGACAACCACCAAATGAGTAAGAAAAAAAGGGCTGCCTTCCATGTCCACACCCTCTGCAGAAGAGGTATAAATGGTCCCCAGAAGAAGGAGACCCACAGCTCTGTGGCTTGCAGAACTTGAACTCCGTCTTGCACCGGGCGCCTCGCTCCCTCCAGCACGATGCCTTTCTCCTACTGCCTGCCCAACGTGAGCTGCCGCTCCACCTGCTCCTCCCGGCCCTGCGTGGCCCCCAGCTGCCACAGCAGCATCCTGCCCGGGGCCTGCAACATCCCCGCCAACGTGGGCAGCTGCGGCTGGTTCTGCGAGGGTGCCTTCAATGGCAGCGAGAAGGAGACCATGCAGTTCCTGAACGACCGCCTGGCCAGCTACCTGGAGAAGGTGCGCCAGCTGGAGCGTGAGAACGCTGAGCTGGAGAACCGCATCCGGGAGTGGCACCAGCAGCAGGAGCCCTTTGTGTGCCCCAACTACCAGTCCTACTTCCAGACCATCGAGGAGCTCCAGCAGAAGGTGAGGGGGGACATCACACTGCTTCCAGCAGGAGGTCACAGGGAAGGAATTTGAGCTCTTGGTGTGGTTGAAATGCACAGTTGAACTCTGGCTTTTCCATTTTGTTTTCTTGAGGGCCCATCTGACTTGAAGCCCAGGACAGTTAGGTATGAATATTTGTACAGTGTTAGCCTTTGCAGAGGTAGCAGCACTTTGCATGAATAAACTGTAATTAAAGCTGTCTCCAAATGCTTCCATGCATTTGCCAAGCTCTGGAATTATTACCCTGAGGTGAGAGAAAAGAACTGAGCCTGAGAAGGAAGCCGAGGAAGTGGAACCTTTTGGAAGGATCGGACCATTTTCTCTTCCCCTCCACTGGGTTTTGGCTGCTCTGACTTCCTGTTGCCACCCTCTTCTGGGTGCCTAGGTGTCCTGACTTATTGTCTTGACCTAGTTGTCTCTGGGCTTCTCCTGGTGTGCAGTGTCTAGTGAGCACATACAATATTTGGCTAAAAGGAAGAGTGGGAACTGTCCAGGAGGAAATAGCTCCAAGCCATCCAGGATGGCTGGGAGGGTGCACATGCTTCCCTGACCCAGTCCCTCCAAAGGTGAGCTTATATATTTATCTTCCAAGCTTGCTTGGAGGTTTCTTAAGGCCAGGGCCCAGTGCTTACTTGTTTTTATACCTTTAGCTCCTAAAATCATGCCAGACATATAGGAGGTTTTTAAAAAGAAATGTTTTTAATATTATCAGCTTCTCAGTATTGCTTATTAGGAAAGAAAAAGAAATATACACTTCTTGCATATTTCAAATGTTTTATTTTTCAAATTTGATTTCTCTAATATTTCTTGAGTGCCTCTTACAAATGGGCAGCACTAAATAATCTTCTATAAGGTCCACTGTGACTTCTCATTCTGTTCCTTATATAAATGAATTAGTGGGGACTGCTGTGGGTTAAAGACAACCAAGCTCATTGTACAATGTTCTGTGTCTTCTAGATCTTGTGCAGCAAGTCTGAGAACGCCAGGCTGGTGGTGCAGATTGACAACGCCAAGCTGGCTGCAGATGACTTCAGGACCAAGTGAGTGGGAAGGGGGATGCTATCGTCTCTCTCTTCTCTCCTTCCCCTTAGCCTGTCCTCAACACAGACAAACATTGACAAAGCCCTTTCCTAGATCTTTTCCCCAAGATCCGCCATTGCTCACCAGAGTTCAGGGATTTCTTCCCCAGATTCAATTCCCTTCCCCTGCTTCTCTGTAAATTGACATCCCCCAAACTGATGTAGAGGCCATGGTTCCCTAATGCTCTGCTGTATACAGAATTCAATCAGGAGAATGTGGGAAGCATATCAGTTTTGAAAATCTCACAGTTTATAGACCTTTATCCCCTTAAATCCACTGGCTCTTGGTTTATAAGGATATAATTACCAGTGCACTTTTTCCTAGGAGCTACTGCTCAGTGTGTTGAAAACTTAAACGAACAAATTGGCTGCAAAAACCAAGCCCCAGCTCCCAGTTGTCTGACAAATCAAACCAAACTAAAGCAGAGTCCAGGCTAGGCCTGTTCCTGTCCGGCATGTCCATGATGCTCCTGTATTGCAGGTACGAGACGGAGCTGGGCTTGCGGCAGCTGGTGGAGTCGGACCTCAACGGCCTGCGCAGGATCCTGGACGAGCTGACCCTGTGCAAGTCTGACCTGGAGGCCCAGGTGGAGTCCCTGAAGGAGGAGCTGCTGTGCCTCAAGCAGAACCATGAGCAGGTGAGTTTCCCCAAAGAGCAACAGGACCACTCACCAAGGCTTGTTTCCACCTGCCACAGGGCATGGGCGAGACTCAACTGGCTGAGGAATCTATTCTCCAAGCCAAAAGGGATTTGTAGGGAAAGAGTAATCTAAAAACCTGTGGCATAAGACTAGGAACTTTATGCCAGAGGTGGGAATGGGAGGGAAGGGAGTCGGCAAGTCCAGTAATAAGGAAAGGTCAGCAACTCGGCAGACCCACAGCCTCTTCTGCTCCCAGGTCGGAGCACGCGGGGCTGCCCAGATTGTTTATCCCAACTGTCCATTTAATAATTGGAGAGGCCAGAATGGCCACACAGCTGGGAGGGCTGAGCTGGGAGAAAACCCTGCTCTCCTCTTTCTCATCTGGAGCTTTTTCTGCTATTCAGTGTTGCTTGGAGGAAACACTGAGCAAAATGCCCACCATCACTACTTAGTCACTTGCATAATAAAGATAACAGGTATTTTGTGCAAACCTTAAATCTCAGAACAGTGCAAATGGTGACAGTTAATATTAATCAAGTGCTTACTGTGAGCCAAACATTGTGCTAAGTGCTTTAGAATTCCAGAGTACTTCTCATTTTACAGATGAAATTAAGGTTTTTAGAAGCTTCTGAAAGCCATATAGTAAGTGGTAGAGTTGAGACCTAATTCAAATCTGTCTGACATCTACTGAAGCTCAAGTACCAAGTTATGCTGGTTTGGGGAGAGATTATCAGTGAAATGAACACATAGTTATTTCCTTCAGTAAAACCTATGCTGGTAGAACAAACAAATCACCAGTCAGGTCTACTCTGTCCCAGATGGAAGACTTGGAAGTAAGCTGTCTTTATTTCCTCGTTAGCTAGACTCTGTCCCCTTTATTACCCATGGTTAAGATCAAACCTGGGAAGCCATGTGCTATACTAGCAAAAACATGGACCTGAGCATTTGGAGCCCACAGCTTAAATCATGATACATCACATCTGCTCCAGGACGCAATCACTGCTCCCTCCAGTGAGGAGAGGCACACCAGATTTTCGGGTGGAAAGAGGTCGTGAGTTTGAAAGCACATTGTAAAGTGGAAGACACAGGTTAGTCCCTGAATACACAATTTGGTTAATTAGAAGGTCAGAGGGACCAGAGCTGTGGAAAGCTTAAGAATGATAACACGTTGACTTACATTCTCTGAGAGGTAAGCATCTGGATCCTTGGTGAGGCTTTAAATCTTCCTCTTCCTCCATCAGGAAGTCAACACCCTGCGCAGCCAGCTGGGAGACCGCCTCAACGTGGAGGTGGACGCGGCCCCCACCGTGGACCTCAACCGTGTGCTCAACGAGACCAGGTGTCAGTACGAGGCCCTGCTGGAGACCAACCGCAGGGATGTGGAGGAGTGGTTCACCACCCAGGTGGGCATCTCAGCACAGGGCCACCCAGGGCTCTTGGCCCCTTGGGCTCCTCAGGCCGGGGCTGAGCCTGTCTTCTCTTCTGCTGTGTTTCAGACCGAGGAGCTCAACAAGCAGGTGGTGTCCAGCTCGGAGCAGCTGCAGACCTCCCAGGCGGAGATCATCGAGCTGAGACGCACGGTCAACGCCCTGGAGATTGAGCTGCAGGCCCAGCACAACCTGGTGGGTATTGTTCAGACCTCCTGGTGAGAAGGGGGAGGCCGGGGGTCAGAGTCACTGGGATGCCGTTGGGCCACACTCCCCTGAACTCTTGAAGCTTGTGACTCCTTTAGAGAAGGCCACTAAGGAGCATCTCTGTGACAATCGTTATCTTCCCCCACAGAGGAACTCCCTGGAGAACACGCTGACAGAGACCGAGGCCCGCTACAGCTCCCAGCTGTCCCAGCTGCAGTGCATGATCACCAGCGTGGAGTCCCAGCTGGCCGAGATCAGGGGTGACCTGGAGCGGCAGAACCAGGAGTACCAGGTGCTGCTGGACGTGCGGGCCCGGCTGGAGTGTGAGATCAACACGTACAGGGGGCTGCTGGAGAGCGAGGACTGCAAGTGAGTACCCGGCTGCAGGTGTCCGGTGCAGTCGTGCACACACAAGTGTACTTCTCAGCTGGACCCCATGCAAAGACAGCACACTGGGTAGGGAACTTATGCCTTCACAGCAGACATGCTCAAGCAGAACCCAGAAAACACAATACGGCCATCATTAAAACATAAAAGAGCAAGAATTGTTTGATGTACAAACTGGAACTGTACAGCCAATTCTTTGCATTCTGCTGTGATAGCACTGCTGTGAGACCAAGGGCTTGCCTTACAGTTATAGGACTGGATGTGTACAGCGTGCGTTGCCATGCGCTTTCACATCTGACCTTACACTTACCACCAGGCAGGTTGGGTCAGGATTCTTCCCACTCTATCTGTAGAGATGCGGGGGCTTGGAGAAGTCTGAAGTGACTTTCCCCAGGTCACCAGCTGGGAATCGGCAGCATTGGGGGTCAAAGCTAGAGTTCTAGTTTCTGTCTAGCATGACTTGAGTATCAATTTGACAGTGAGCACTGCGGCAGAGAGCCTGTGGCCTCCCCCTGTTATAGGTGTGGCCAAGTCCCGACAGGCATTCCAGGCTTGGGGACTCTCTGGTACCTGTGACAAGCCTTCCCCAGCTCACCTTGCCACACGTTCTTTTTCTCCAGGCTGCCCTGCAACCCCTGCGCCACAACGAATGCGTGTGGAGTCGCCGGGCCCTGTGCCCCCCTCACGCCCTGTGTCCCCCGCCCACGCTGTGGTCCCTTCCTGAACTAGACCCGGGGGCTGCCAGAGGAGCAGGGAGGAGGGCCCAAGGCTCCTGAAGTTTGAGCCAGCACTGGTTCCTTTGACAAAAAGGGCCGGAAACACACACCTTTTATGCCTGGAGCCACTCTGACTATAGTCAAACAGCCGAGAAACTCACCCAACCTGCTCCAGACCTTTCGCTGCCACCCTTTCCTTTTCTGGGGTCTGCTCCTTCTTTGCCGGCCCTGAGAACCCTCCCAGTACCAACAGCCTACTCCTGTAACCTCCTAATAAAACTGATTTCCCTGGCATAGCAGATGCCTTTCTCACTGGTATTCATTTGTTCTGCCACACCCATCACGAGCACTCATAACAAGGCACTGAAATGGCCTGGCTCCTGTGCACAGGGGCCTCTGCCTGCCTGGCCTGCTTAAGGCTGCCCCATGCGGAGGCAGGTGGGCAGGGGTGGGGGCCAGGCAGCCCCAGTGCTGGGGCCCCCATCTGCCCTGGACCACTTCTGGGTTTTCCCCACTCTCCCTCTGACCTGGATGTCTCCCAGAGCTGACTGTGACCAAATCTGTTGCGAGGGGGCCTGGGCAGGGGGCTGGAAAGGGGCTCTGGAAAGCTCAGCTTTTCTCAGCAGGAAGTCTCGGGCCCAGAGCTATAGCACCTGGGTCCTGGGGGTCCAGGCAGCTTCAGGAACTCCCAGCAAAGGCACTGCCCCGTGCCTGGCGAGCCCAGGACCCCCTCCACGTCCTGTGTAGGCGGGTCCCTCAGCCTGTGCTCCAGCTGCTCGGTGTCCCCTCCCAGCTCTGGGGCTTAGACCCCTCAGCCCTTCATCTGATGCTTCTGCTTTCTCCATTCAACCCACCCACTACCTGTGAATACCTGCTCTGTGCAGACCCCGGGTGATGGGGAGGGGAGAGCGCGTGAAGGCGGACACAGTCCTGGCTGCAAGTTATTTACAATCTGTTAGAAGTCCCCAGGTAGTGCTATTCTAAGGTTTGGTCCCTTTATAGCTTTTTAAAATCATCTTTCAGCAGCAACACAGAGGCAGGAAGAGAAACAGCGAGTGCTCTCCCTGGTGGGGCCCTTCCACTCACTTCTGGGCTCTCCCAGGGTTGAGATTAGTTTCCCTTTTCCATGTGGCCCGGTGCCACCATCCATGAGGACTCCTAGTAAGGCAGCAAGGCATCAGCACCTGAGAGCCCTCTCCTAACCCTGCTCTGCCCTCCACGTGAACCCAACAGCATGGGCCAGCCATGGGTCTCACCCACGAATGACAGCGTGACACGTCATGGGAGAATCATGGTGCGTTTTGGAGGCAGAGCTTTTGGGTCCTGATTTTGGAACAGCCAGCAACTTGCCTAATTTTCTTTTCCTCTGAGAGAGCACCTGGGCTTCTGGCCTCATGGGGATGTTGAAATGTTCTCTATGTGGGGAAGCACCCTGTGAATGGCACCCCACTGTTCACACACACACTGGTCATCCGGCCATTGACCCTTTGACATTGAATATTGATCTTGGGCTTCCAGAGTCTAATTTTAAGATTGTCTGTTCCCAATAAAACATTGCACTCAGCCTTCTATGCCTGTGCCTGATGTAACGCGGACCCTGTTTTCCCAGCACCCAGCACTCTGCTGAGAGGCTCCGGGTCACCAGGGTAGCGCAGGGCCAGCTTTCTCTTATGGAAAGGTGACTCATGTTGTCTGTTGTTCCAGGTTCCCCTCTCCCAGCTTGCCCATGGAATTCCAGGCCCCAGAGCAGCACGGGGTTGACCCTAGCGGAGAAGCCACAGGGCATGACAGGTGATAGGGAGTCTTGGGTGAAAGACGGAGGAGTTTGCTGTGTGGGGAGACGTGGGCCCTTAAGGCCATCTTTCCTCTCCTCCCGTACGCGCATCTTAGCCTCCCGCAGGTGGTGACAGAAGCCTCTTCCTGAGGGTACCTCTGTGTGGGAGTGCTGAGGAGCCTGAATGTGGCCTGGTGGCTCACTCATGGGACGAATTACCAAGAGGTCCAAGAAGCATCCAGAAAACACCAGGAGCACTTTAGTGCTGAGTCAAAATAGATTTGTGAGCACTTAACATGCAAAGCTAGGGGCAGTAGGTGACAGTTACAGTCAACTGCTTTGTTTTGTTTTGTTTTGTTTGATTTTACTTCAAAGAAAGAGTCACTGATATCTAACAACTGCTCACATCCCTCATGAAAGGCAGAAAGTCAGGCAGGAGGTGCCAAATTTACAAGAATGGCCAAAACTACAAGAAGATATGATCAGGACGTGGCCTACCCCTGTTATTGTGAAACTCGCACTGCCACTTGACATTGCAGGTGCCAGGAGAAGGGGCCTGGCCTCACCAGGCTCCAGCTGAGCCCACAGCAGGTGTGGGGCTAGCACTTCTTCACTCACTGTATTACGCGTAAGGAGACACACGGGTCAGAAATTTAAGGAAGACTGGGGAATATTTACAGCCTTGCAGGTCAAAGGCAGGTTTATAAGAAGTTAAAACGTGCTCTGCAGCAGCAGGGAAATGATGGTGTCTGCATGAGATGACCTCATTTGGCAGCACAAATAAGAAGCTCGTGGTGGCCCTGATTAGCTGGAGCTTGGAACATGACACATCGGCGTGCATGGGTGTGTGTGTTTAAAGTTTTTTTAAAAGGTTGAAAGACAAACAGATAAAACATATAACAAGCCCCAGAAAAATCTTGGGTTTGAGAAGGACTACTTTCATTTTTAATCTGAATTGTAACCTCTATCTGAATTACTTGGCCTGTCTGAGCCTCAGTTGCTTAATCTGTAAAATGGGGAGAACAATGACCACCTCATAGCTTTTTTAATAAGGATGGAACGATGTTACACTGGCACAAGTGGTTAACCCAATGCTCAATACATAGTAAATGCTCAGTAAAGGCCACTTCTATTCATGTCCTTAGGGACCCTGGGGAAATCATATCGCCCTGCTCTGACCCCCTTTCCTACTGATCAGGATGGGGGATCCACAGCCTTGAGATTCAAAGGTTTTGCTGACTCCAGTCCTTTGGCACCCAGGTTAGGAACCTGGTTTCAACTTCCTTCAAGTTGAGGGATGCAGAAAATTGGCTAGATGGGGAAAGAGGTGGAGGAATCTGAGCTCAAGGGCTGAGAACCAGAGATAAATGAATCCATATGTGCATGCATGTGTGTATGTGCATGTGTGCCTGTGTGTGAGCACATGCATAGTGCATGTGCACATGTGTGTATGTGCTGTTAGGAGGAAGCTGGATAGGTAAGAACATTAAGCTGGTGAAATGTTCACTGTAGCAATCAAAATTGTTAAGCAGGAGGAAAAAGTAAGGGACAGATGTGGTGCCAAACCCACAGTCACTTACCAGAACTGGTTTCCACTTGTATCTTTTCTACTTAAAGCAACATATAAGTTTATTATTAAAGATAAAATTTAATGCATTTGTATTTTATTTTAATAATAATTTCATACCTGCCCATGCTGGCTTCATCACTGGTTGGTTGCAGAGCCTGGCTGGCTGCTGACCACAGAGAAAGCATGCAGGAATATTGATTACTGGCAACCTGGACACTGGGAGCAACCTGGACACTGTGTGTGGTCCATCGTCCAACAGCCAGGCAGGGAAGAGGGTCACCTTGGGAACGGCACACTCAGGCCGTGTGTAGTAAAGTCCAAGCACACAGCAACACAGGGAGTGAAGTCCCTCTGACGACAGTGGACTCCCGGGGTGGGGAGGTGGCAGCGATGGGAGGGTTTCAAGTCTGTTCTTGATTAGACTGGCTCTCCAAGGCAGCATATCTTGAACTGAAAGGCAGAAACACAGGTGGGTTGGTGGGAGGATGGGTGGGGAAGTATCCAGAATCTTGTAACTGAGATATGATGAGCTCTGTGCTAACAGGACTGGCTCCTGGCGTTTGACATTTGGGTGTTAAGGATTTTAGAAAAGCAACTATCTGATTTATTACTATGCTTTTAACAGGGTTCACATTCCTGCTTCTGTACAGAACAGAAAGAACGAAAGAAGTGGCTGGGGGGAAGGGAGGAAGAGAAGAGGGAGGGAGGAAGACAAAGGAAAATTGTAAGAGAAGGAAGTGGGGGAGGTGGGGATGGAGGGAGGGAAGATAAGAAGGAAGGTAGGAAGCAAAGGTCAGGCAACCTTGCTCTGTCAATGGCAATTGTCTTAGGCCCTCTCAACTGTACTTTATCACTTGGTCTTCATGGCCCTGTTTCTGCCACTACCTTGCCTTTGTCTCCCAATTCCAGTTGTCTCATGTTTGCCCCTTCGATTTAATGGGAGACCCAATTTTTCTGGTTCTCACCTTTGGTGCCTCCAGTTCACTCTTTACCCCCATCCTCTAGCGCCTCCAGCTGTTGGCCTCTTCTGCCAGGTCTGTAGTAGCCTCTGTGAGCCACTGGAGATTAGAGAAAGGCTCCCTCTTCCATGGGACACACTCCACAGGCGCCTGGTGTGGCAAGCGGTTCATAAGCTGGCCTTCAGCTTTTGTGCAACCCCCCAGTTGGGTGCTTTTGCTCTCAGCCCAACTCTCACATCTGCATATGGTAGCCTTGAGACGACAGACCGCTCGAAGCCCAGCCCTGGACTCCATCTGGGCCATTGTCCCTACTAGATTGGCTGTCAATCAGATAGTTCAACCTTGAAGAATTTTTCACATTTCTTAACTGATCCTTGTGGTGCTTTTCATGGCAGACATATAGGAGGCACATGATTGGTGCTCAACCAATAATAACCTGCCTGCCTGAAATTAATAGCCCGTTCAGGACAGATGAAGAATAAAGCACAGAGAGGTTGCTTGAGCAATGTCACACAGCAACAAATGCCTCTGACTCATTAGGAGGAGATGTGCTCGGGTAATTTTGAGAATAGGAGGAAACATGCACCCACACGATTGTCATTTTCTAATGAGAAAGGAGTAATTTGTCTTTCTCTTAACCATCACTGTGTTCTTTGAAGGCAGTAA
The DNA here is from genome assembly GCF_040802235.1 of Manis javanica. Classification (NCBI taxonomy): domain Eukaryota; kingdom Metazoa; phylum Chordata; class Mammalia; order Pholidota; family Manidae; genus Manis; species Manis javanica. The sequence goes on along the minus strand of NC_133159.1, from coordinate 160,562,582 downwards.
GTCATTTCTAGATTAACAACATGCCATTCACAGGATTAGACATGAAACTTCATTGTGAAAGAATTTTGGTGACAAGAACAGGGGTATGGAGTATAACTTTTGAACTAAGCCCTACATAGAATAGAAATTAAGTAGAGAGCTTAAGTGGTTTAACCACACAAATGTTGAATTCATGTCAAGAGGTTTCCACAATGATCTGAGGACAGATGTCATTCCATCATTTTGTGGCTGTAGCTGTGGGTGCCCAGGACCAAACAAGACTATTCTGAGTACCTTAAGTTTCCATCAGGACCGAATAAGACTATTCTGAGTACCTCACGTTTCCATCAAGTAAACGGCAATGCCATTAAGACTTCAAGGTCTTTTTGGAAGTGCTCAAGCATAGACCCTGAAGGTTACCTGTGGCCCCAGGTCACAGTGCTGCCCAGTGACCAGTCAAGACATGCAAACTCTGGTCTCACCCCTGTGGCTCTTCTCTCTACAGAGGGCTGGGCATCTCTCGCTGGACCGAAAGCTCATTAAAGGTGACAAAGCAAAGTATGCATTCTAGAAAGTTTTGGATATAAATTGAGAGAATCAGGGAGTCTAGAGATTTTTTTTCCTCAACGTTAAACTGTGACTGACAATAAATGAAGACCTGGTGAAAAAGTGAACCTCTTGGTTGAACCAAGGAGTTCTTTCAAACTCACGTTAATTGCCTATCCAATTAAGTAAGTTGATTGAAAAGTTCCAGTTAGTGTTCATATCTATATTTTTAAAAAACTTCAACTTGTATATACATGTATAAAAGCACAAAATGCTAGAAGGGTACACATATTAAATTTATGATTGTGTTTGTCCCTGGGAAGAAGGGATTAGAATGTGAATAGATATGAAAACTAAAGAACTTCTTTAACTTCTTTACTTGATTTTTTAACACAGAGAAAATATGAAAAAATATTAACAGTATGAATCCTGTTGTGAATTTTAAAAGTTTCTCTATGTTTTTTTTGTTTTAATGCCTAGATTTTTTAAAAAGTCTTTTATTGCTACCAAAGCAAAACACAAGAGAATTGCAAAAAAAAGAAAAGCAATATTTAATTTATTTATCTCAACCAATAATGGCTGTAGTAATCCTGGGTATTAGACCTTAAAGTCTTAATGGCATTGCTGTTTACCTGACGGAAGCTTTAGGTGCTTAGAATAGGCAGAGTAACCAGAATGATATACATTCTGTGTTTGGTCCTGGATACCCACAGCCACAGCCGCAAAATGATGGAATGGCATTTGTACAGATCCTTGCGATCGGATCATCATGGAAAGGTATTTGTGATTTTCATACTTACTATGATAAAGAGAAGGGAGAATAGTGAGTCAAAGGTCACTTTATAAAAGATCTAATTGCTTTGTCTGTTTATCTAACTGCTTTATCTGTCCCTGCAGTATCTGAGATATTTAGTTTACTAGCTCAGGGTTAACTGAAGTTAGAGAAGTATGAGAATCTGAAAAGATGTACTCTCTTTGTTGAATGTACACTCATCCCCAAGAAGTCTGGGTTCTTCTGTACAAGATTTATATGTAATGAGTATTTCCCCTCTATAATGGATTGGGAAGCATCCTATCCAAAGATGAATATGTAAATACTCTCAACCAGAGAAGCATCAATCAAGTGTGGTGATCAAGGGTGACTTACGAGGGCATGCAAGTTTCTCTAAGATATCTGTCTAGGGGATTCACTCTCTTAGGAATCTTTCCTACTCAGAGTGGGGTTTCCTTTTTCAAATGCAAATCCTTGTATTTTATTAAGGATAATAAGTATTGTCATTAATATTTCCAGCAGCATCCTTGTTTGTCAGAAATTTTACAATAGAAGTAAAAAAAATGAGGGTTGTGGAGTGTGATGGTTAATTTTATGTCAACTTGATGGGCTAAGAGATGCCCAGAGAGCTGGTAAAAATTATTTCTGGGTGTGTCTGTGAGGATGTTTCTGGAAAAGATTAGTATTTGAATCTGTAGATCAAATAGATTGCTGTCACCTCTGCAGGCGGGCATCATCCAATTTGAAGAGGGCCTAAGTAGAACAAAAAAGCAGAGGTAGGATGAATTTGCTCCCTTTGTTTGACCTGGGAGATCCATCCTCTCCTGTTTTCGGCACTGGCCCTCCTGGTTCTCAGACCTGCAGGCTTGGACTGAATTACACCACCAGCTTCCCTGGCTTACAGATGGCAGATCGTGTGACTTCTCAGCCTCCATAATCATGTGAGCCAATTTCTATAATCTATCATCTTTCTACATATATCCTATTGGTTTTGTTTCTCTGGGAAACCCTGGCTAATGCATGGAGAGGAGGGTTCCAAGATGGCAGGTAATGGGGTTTGTGGGGGCATACCCCAAACATAAAATACAGGCCAGGGAAGCTTTCCCTGGAAATAGAAGGCTGGGGAATGGAGATGAGTATGCAGTCCACGTGGACCATTTTTCTGGTCCTTACACTTTCCTTACGTCAGTGAAACTGGAGATACCGAATTAAATTTGCTTTCAGGGTCAGCTGAGAGGGCTTCTCCTCCTTCCTTCAAGTAATTCCCCTAGTTTCTTGCTAATGGGCAATGGGGAGAGAGAGAGAGACTGAGAGCAAGACATACACTGAGCAAGCAAGGTCTGGTTCAGTTATAGGGTGATCAGCAAACCCGAGGAAACAGCAGATCAGATACGTCTTGGTTTTGTTGTTGGGGAGAAAGGTTAGGGAAGAGGCAGAGGGCAATGACTGCAGGCCATTAGCATCCCACAGGCTGGGGAAAGGGTCACCTGGGAGAAGAGGAAGGCTATTTGAAAAGAGAGCTGTGCAGCAATCTGTCTCGTCTCCACTCCTCTGACAACATGCCTTTGTTCGTTCTTCCATTGACATAGACCCTCTCCTCGAATCCGGGAGAGTTTGTGCTGGCAGAGGAAGTGACCCTCTGTGACTTCTGAGGACAGATCATGGAAGACGAGGCAGCTCCCACCTGGTTCTTCTGGGCTGCCACGAGGAAGCCCGAGCAGCCTTCAAGTACCTCCAGCCTTCACGTCTTTCCTGATGATGCTCCTGACATCACAGAGCAGAGACAAGCCATCCTGCAGGGGCTTTTCAGAATTCCTGGCCCATGAAATCCACGAGCACAGTAAAACATTGTTGATTTCTGTCCCATTTGGGTTTGTTAGGCAGCAGTCAGGACTGGAACAAGGACTTCCTCTGGGGCTTCTGGTTTGTCTGCACCTTGGGTGGGAACCAAAAAAAAAGGCCAGACAGTTACATCTTGGCTTCCCAGCATCCATGCAATTCTAAGGGGGTCTACATAGGGCTGACTTTACTTTCTCAGCATTATTTCCAAAGATCACATTCATAGGTATTTTCTAAGTTGTCTTACATTTCTTTAAAGATAGCAACATCCTTAATTATCATGCGTTTCATGATTCCACTGTCTGAATCATGGCCTATTTATGCCCTGTTGTTTCTGCGCTTCTCTCTCATGGTGCCTTGTTTCCTGTGTGCTTAGTTGTACACGCCTGTGAGCTGTTCACCGTATCAGTCAGGAGAGGCTAAATTATGCTTACTGTGCTAACAAACAACTCCACATTTCTCAGCTCTTATCCTGACAAGAGTTTATTTCTTGCTCATGCTCTATATCCAACACACACCAATAAGAGACTCTAGTCATCGTACTTACTGAAGAGCCCAGGCTGGCAGCAGCTCCAGCTCTAGATAACCTTCCACAGATCCGCTTGGGAGGGCGAAGGAAAAAGCGGCCGGCTGCTCACTGGCTCATAAAACTCTAGTCTGGAAGTGACATGTGATATACATCATGCCCGTTCATGTGTTATTAACCAAAGCAGGACACTTGGTCATGCCTAACATCGAAGGAGAGTGAGAGGTATCTTCCTGTCATGTTACTGAAAGGCAGGGACAGAAATATTTGGTGATAGCACTGACTGCCACCCTCATTTTCCTTGCGATATTATTTGTGGGACTTTATTAAGGTAGGATGATGGTGTGGTCCTCCAGAAAGGATTTGCATTTGTTTCTGTCAGTGCCCTGGGGCACTACCAGGCAGAGGTCTCTGTGAATTCATACAGGTGAGACAGCTTTCTGTACAGTGCCCTGGTGGGCAGAGTGGGTGAGCTGAGTCTGGGTCACCATGATACCAAGGGTGTGGCCTCTGCAGGCGTCCCAGCTTTACGGAGGGGAGGATGTCCTAGAGGGGTCTCCACCCTGGGTGGGTCTAGACTTTACCTTCTGTTTCTATCCCTAAAGAAGTCGTGAAACTGCAACTAAAGTTTGCCAAGTTCAACAAATGCCCCTGAGAAGCACCTTCACTGCTCAGTTCACATGCCTTTACTTAGTTCTTCAATAATTACTTGGAAATTCGTATTCTTTTGTCAGATCTTTGATGCTTTGAAGACTCAAACATACAAAAATACAGCATGTTTAGTTATTTTCATGATACAGGTTAATCCAAATAACAGCCTGCCATACTGTCCCAAACTGAACCTCTGCAGCTGTACTGTCCAGTACAGAAGCCACTGGGGGCATGTGGTTATTTCAGTATATTCATATTAAATAAAATAAAAAATTCAATTTCTCTATCACACTAGCCACAATTCAAGTGCTCAATGGTCATATGTGTCCAATGGATTCTATATTGGACCAAGCAGATATAGAACATTTCTATTATCACAGAAAGTTCTACTGGACAGCACGGCTTGCAGACCTGAGACTGAGTGAAGCAGTGATTGATCAAGCAATGAAAGGTGAATGACAAATGGTGGCAGAGACCCCACTCTCTGCTAGGTGATGCTTTTGACTGTACTGCACTAAAGGGGGTCATCTCACATTCATTTATGATTTTATTTATTCATTTATTTGACACATATTGAGTGCCCACTGGATGTAAATTGGTGAAAAAACAGCTATGGTCTCTGTAGTTATAAAACTTACAATCACTTGAAGATATATTCTTATGGAGAGACAGAGGCAGTTTTCTGTGGTTCCCTCAGGAAAGCCTGACATAGGGGAAGGGGGATGGGCTTCAGAAGCAGACAGGTCTGGGTTCAGTTCCAAGCTGTGCATCTTCTAGATAAAGTAATTGATCTCCACGAGGCTCAGTGTCTCATGTACAAAATAAGGGTACTAATACCTATTGGGTATAGTTAGCTTGAGCATTAACCATGAAAACACATAAAGGGCCTAGTACAGTGTCTAGTAAGATGAGAGGGGTTGATAATGTGCCCCCTTTACCAAGAGATGGTTAATTGGACACGTGATTTATATCAGTGCCATGCAAATATAGTAAGATTCTCACATCAAATCAAGTTTTTGTTGCATGCTTTTCGTGAAGCCAGAAATCAGGGCCTATCTTGTGAGTGTCTTTAAAAGAAACATGGGAAGCTGCAATAAAGACCTGATGAACACTAGAGGCTTCCAGAACAGATGCCATGCCTAGTATTTAATGACTCTTGCTGTACCTCCCCATCCGTTCTTTCTTGCACTGTAAGCATTAATAGACACTCAAGTTCCCCAATAAAAATACTCAGGATGTTTTTGTAAAGCATTATCTACCACACACTGAGATAAATTCCTGATGGATAACAGCATTAAACATAAAATGCAAAAATGTAAAAAAATGTAACTATATAAACTAAAAGAAAATAAAGTTAATAGTTGTCTCAGTTGGTGAAGAAGTTTCAAAGCATAAAGTGGCAGAAAGGAAAATATAGGTAGATTTGCCTATATAAAAAGAAAATTGTATATATAAAAACACCACCGACATAATTAACAGGAAATGACACCCTGGAACAAATTTTGCATCATATGTGAGTGCAGAAAAGAAAGTTTATATTTAGCATAAATAAACTTTTCTAAATAAATGAGGAAAAATGAGTAGCTTAATAGAAAAATTGGCATGAGCGGGTAATTCCCAAAGGAAGAAATAAAAATGGTCAACAAAATAAATGCACTAATAATGAAATAGGTACAAATAAATACTGCAAAGAGATTCATGACTGGACTGTCAATCACAACAAATCTCTTGACAAAGGGATTTAAAAATAATAATTGGTATTGGTGAAGGTGATGCCGGGGTTCTTGTTTACGGAGCTGAAGAATGAGCCTCACAAACACTCGAGGTAGGAGAGCAAGGTACAGGCTTTTATTTAGAGATAAAGTGAAGGGACAGAGCTCCCCGCTCACGCCAGGAGGGGACAAGAGAGTCTGCAGTGGTGCGTTGTCAAGGGGGTTTTATAGGCAGTTGAGGATTTTTAGAGAACATGAAAAAACTTAGGAGTGGGGACTTGTTAGTGGTTCCTGAATATTAAAAATTAACTTCACTGTAAGGAATTTCCTGCCTTGATTTCTCTCTGGGACACCGGCACCTTGGTCCGAGAGCACATCAAAAGGCTGCCTGCCCAGCCCCCAAGGTGGGCTGAGGTATTGTGTACTTGCTAAAGAATCATGCCTCTTGAACTTCCTGGGTGTTAAGATGCAATCTTATCTTTAAGATGGAATTCTTCCTGCCTTTTACCCTGCCGTCTACAGCTGGGTCTGCATGCTTAGTTGCTCAGTTTGCAAAATCACCTTGTCAGATCTGAAGGAGGAAAGACAGCACAGAGGCCTGGGCCTTTTAGCATGCTAAAGTGAATCTTACACATGGTTACAAATGATTAGCATAATAAAACATGTGCTGCTCTTCTTTATCTGGGGAACATTAACTGATCTCACTGAAGAATGATTCTAGAGCTCAATGTTTAACATAGAGTTTTAGCAGGGGGGGTTTCCTTGCATGTAGTTACATTGCTCTGACTACAGATATCCTGCCCTGCCCCCTCTGGAGGCCCTCACCCTACTCTGACTACATCTATGGTCCCTGTCTCACTGGCACTGTGGGCACAAATGTAAACAACTTTTTCTGGAGGATGGTTTTTTAATATTTATTAATAGCCTTAAAATTATTAACATGCTGAAGATACAGTAATTGTATTTCTAGGGATTTATTTAAGGGAGATAATAAAGAGGCACAAAGATACACATCAAAAAAGTTCGTTCACCTTGGTGTTTTGCTTTGAATATTGGAAAATTGGAAATTTAGACATCCAACACCAGGGAAGGCTTGCATTAATTTGAAAATAAAATTAATTTTCTTAATATTTAATAATTAACATATTCATGAGCATTTTCTCAGGTGAAACACAATATTCAGTGTACAAATCAATTTACACAGAAAGATTTCAATTTTGTAAAAAGATAGTCTTATCTTTCTTTTGCAATTTCTTTCACAGCTACTCCTTTCTCATAACTTGGGTTCCAGTAGGGTTTCTATATTCACTGTCCCCAGGGTGGGATTATTACTGTGGAAACACAGAAAGGATGACTCAAGGCAATGCTGGGCTGATGCAGTTCAAAATGGACTTCTGTGCAGAAGATAATAGGTGATCAGTTGGAGGACCTTGGGTCTCCTGGACCCAGTGATGGAAGGGTGCCAAGATCATGGAGAGCAGGGATAACTCAAATACCTCAGCTGGAGCCACTAGAGGGAGGATGGTGGCCGAGAGTAAGAGAGGACCATGAACTTTTCCCTGGATGTCCAACGTGTACCAGTTGCCTTCCTCTTCAATGTCAGACTGTCTAAACTCCCGACACCTCAGACACCACCTCCGGATGGAGGATGGGGAGGGAGAAGTGCTGAATGATTTCTGAGTTTATACAGAACTGACTTTTCTTTCCCCATAAACTGGAATGAAAGATTGAAATAGTTTGTCAGTCTTAGAGAAAAACTTCTTTTAGTTTATATAGTTATGTTTTTTTATATTTTTGCATTTTATGTTTAATGCTGTTATCCATCAGGAATTTATCTCAGTGTGTGGTAGATAATGCTTTACAAAAGTATATTTTTAACATACTTTAGAATATGGATTTAGAAACTTGTACCTGAGATCAGTATTTATATGCAAATCTTTAGGAAAAAAACACTAAAAGGGAAATTAGAATATACATAGTAAAAATTTCTGTTGTGGGGTTGTATTATTTTTATTTTCTTGTCTTTAGTTTTTTGCATTTCTCAGTAATCCCACAGTAAGCAGGCTTGAAATTTATAATGTAAATATTATTATTATTATTATTTAAGTACAGTGCTAAAGGCTAATAATCTGGGGAAAACATTTATAACTCATAATACAGACAAAGCTTTTATTTCCTGTTTCACAAAGGATTCCTATCAGACAAAAAAAAAAAGACCAACAAACTAATAGGAAAATGGACAGTGGATGTGGAAACATAATTCACAGAAGGGGGTACATAAATAGCTTTTAAGCATATGAAATGTTCACAGTTAACAGAAATGCAAAGTAAAACTTTCCCAAGATCCTATCTTCCTGCTATTGCATTGGCAAGTCACAAACTTTGATAACACATTGCATGGGAAAGTATGAAGAGACAGATACTCTCACACGTTACTGAGGGGAGTGGAAATTGGTACAACCTTTATAAATGGGAATTTGGCAACACACATGAAAATTACCAATGAAAAACTCATTGATCTAGCATTTTCTTTCAAGAATTTATGGGAGGGATACATCAAGACATGTGTAAGTACACTGTTACACACTAGCAAAATATTTGAAACTAAATATAATAGCAAAACATTAGAAATATGAATTGATTAAATAAATAATCAGTACAATGGAATACTATGCTTCTATATGTACTGTTACAGGATGAGCTCTAAGAGGCCTTGTTAAGAGGAAGAAGAGTTAAGAACAGTGTGTGTATCATGCTACCATGGAACATGCTGCCATGTGTAATGAACAAAAATATATCCATATCTACACATCTACCTTCTTATATATAAGTAATGTAACAGCTAATGCTTATCAAACAGTAGGTCACCAATCACTGTTCTAAGTGTCTTATATATATGTTGAATTAATCTTCACAAGAACCTTATGAGACTGGCACTGTTATTATTATCATAATTTCTGTTTTATGGGTGAAAAAATTCAGGCACAGCGGGGTTAAGTAATACCAGGAGCAAAGGGAGAGTGGGGTAGAGGCAAGGGGCCCGACTGGTGGGACTGGGAGGGAGGAGGGAGACCGCTCTGCATGCCCCCTTGTGCATCTCCTGGGGAGTGCATCACCTGCTACCAACAAGGACGAAGAGGCTGTGCTGCCGTGGACATCGCCGCAGTATGAGGCATCCATCTATGGACGTGGGGTGGTGGAAGGATGCTGGACCAGGGAACAGAACATCTGAGTTAGGGGCCCAATCTATCATTAATGTGTCCTCCCTGGGCCTTGGTATCATCTTCTGTAGAAAAAAGGTGCTTAGGGGCACGGTCATGGTGGCATTAAACTGTACCAGTGTTACCTATCCTATTTGATAACCTGAGTCATCTGGAAAACCCTAAAATATAGTTTCTCAAGCTCCTAGAAGCACATATTCTGATTTAACAGGGCTGGGCTGAGGGTTGGGAATCTGTATTTTTCAAAAGCCCCCATTCTAGGCAATTCTTAACGTAAAATCAGGTATAGAAACCCTGAACCACATGATGACTTAGGGTTCCTCCAAGTTCTAAAATTCCACATCCTGTGAAGTATTGACCATCGCATCAAACATCACCACCCCATGCCACCCCACCTGCCAATCCCCTCACCCCACCTTCTCAGCCCTTCTGGCTCTTCTTAGGGGCTGCCTGACCTCCAGGCCCATCTGAAAAGAAAAGATGCACTAAAAAAGCAGGGGCTGTGTGCGGTGCTCCAGGTCTCCACCCGCCTGGGTGCTCGCTGCGTTCCAGAGGGCTGAGGCTGCAGGCTCCGGGGCTGCCATTATCATTCCAAGACATGACAAGCTCAAAGCCCCATGACGGGAATTCGGACCCATTTCAGAATTTACACATGGACCTGAATCCTCTGCAGTATCTCGGCTTTTTCCAAAAGCATTTATTCCCTGGAATGGCTCTCTGGGTGTTCTGTATGCTGATCCCCTCATTCCGCCAGATGGTCTGTAAGGTTGGAATTTATTTTAAAAGTGCACATTTTAATGCAGTGTTTTGGATATTCAATGATCTTCCTTCCTTCCCTCCCTTTCTTCTTTGCTTCCTTCCTCTCTTCCTTTTGTTTCTCTTCCTCCTTCCTCCTCCTCCTCCTTCTACCAGGGAAGGCCTGGGGCGGGCTGGTGCAGCTTTGGACCACAGGTCTTCCAGCCCCTTTAGAGGGACGTGCGAGCGTTCAGTTCGCCGTGCAGCCCGGAGAGAACAGGGCTCCCAGCCCCTTGCAGTTTTATGATGAGTCTCTCCCGGTTTCACAGGGCAGTGATACTCATGATTGATGCTCACTGCCCAAGCCCAAACGAACGTGTGACGTGTGGCACACTCCACACACACACACACCACACACCACACACACACACACACACACACACACACACACCACACACACCACACACACACCACACACACACACACACCACACACACACACACCACACACACACACACACACACACACACACATCTGCCTCACTCCCGAGGGCCGGCATGAGGGTGCCATTTCCACCTGGAAGGAGCCACATGACCAGAACTTCTAGAGCCGGTGTGCCTGAGGGAGAAGGCACAGGGCCTCCGGTTTCGACCATTCTGGTTTTCCGGACTGGCCTCCATGACCAAGGGGTCTGCTGCCAACCTGCCACTGGAGATGGGAAAGAGCTGCACGCCTTCCGGAGCCGGAGTCCGTGGGAGGTTTCCCTTCCTCTCTCCAGCCTGGGCTCTGACGGCTGGCCTCTGCTTGGCCATGATGACAGGTCTTTTCACAGATATATTTTTACCCTCTAGACAAACAGTTGTTGGGAGGAGTGGGGCTTTTTTATGAGTTGAGGTACTCGGGCTGGAAAATAAATAGGCAGCTAATGAGATGTTCTTATGGAAACTGGCATAAATCATAACAAAGAAAACATCCTGTGCCTTGTGCCAACACCCTCCAGTGGGGGAATATAAAAGCTGCCACCTGGCTGGCCACTGTCAGATGTGGGGAACTCGGCGGTGTTCCTGACCTGCGCCTGTCCAGCCGGGACCATGGGGTGCTGCCCAGGGGACTGCTTCGCCTGCTGCCCGCAGGAGCAGGACTGCTGTGACGTGTGCTGCTGTCAGCCCGCCTGCTGCAGTTGCTGCGGGCCTTGCTGCGCGTCCTGCTGTGGCTGCGGGGGCTCGGGCTGCGGGGGCTGCGGGGGCGACTGCTGCGGGTCTTCCTGCTGCGGATCCGGCTGCGGAGGCTGCGGCGGCGGCTGCTGCGGATCCAGTTGCTGCGGCCCCTCGGGGTGCTGCGGACCTGTGTGCTGTCAGCCCGCGCCTGTGTGCGACACCAAATGAGCTCCTGTGTCCCTCCACCCAGACAGCCCAGTGAACACCTCCTTCTGCTCCAGGTGGAGACCCCTTGTCTCCAGGACCTTTCCTGCCCGGGGACCGCGGCCTGCCCCCCGTGCTATTTATGGAGGAGGGCTTGTTCTCCACGCCTGCCCTGGTGGCTGGAGGCCTGGAGGAGAGCCAGGCGTTGGTGAGGCCCACAAACCGGGTCCCACCCAAAGTGGTGCCGGAAGCTCAAAGGGTGAATCCCCATGGTTTTCCTTTCAAGAAGTTGAATGTCTGGTCATGATAAGGCGTCCTCTTATTCAAGGTGACTTTGGAAATGACCCCTCCTCCCCAGCTTTCTGACACTTTTCAGATACAAAAATTCCTCTTTGTTAGCTTCTTAATAAATCCAAGCACGCTGGCATAACCAAATTAGTTCTCCCGCCTCTTCCTTGGCTCCCTCTTGGGCAGTGGGCCAGGAACATTTTACTCTGGCATCCATGATATGTCTTTTGAACTGTGGTTTGTGGATCACCTCCACAAACAATAGAATCACCTGGGGCTAGATGAAATGGAGATGGTGGAGGCCTCCCGGAGACACACAGATGCAGAATCTACAAGGGTGTTTTAACAAGAACTCCACCGGCACACTAAAGCTTATGGGTGCTCTGTGAGATCCACTTGAGACGGCTTTTAAGTTTGTTTGTTTGTTTATTTATTTATTTATTTATAATATAGATCCTTGGGCTTCACCGCTTTTGTCCATTAGCTCTATGGTGAGAAGCCCCGGAACCTGCATTTTTAAAAGCTCCAGGATGAATGTTGATGTTGGTCAAAGTTAATTTCGAAGGAGGGGCACGGCTTCCTTCGGCATTACAGTTCTAGAAGGGTTCTGCAGGAGGGCTTCAGCTTCGCTCAGAACTTTCTGGCAAAGCCAGGGGAGGATGCTTTCATAAAACAAGTTTAGTTCTGAATGGACGGGATTTTTGTGGCAGAACTCTGAGCACACAGGTTCTAAGGCTGTTCTGGGCAGTCCAGTTCCTTCCTCCAGCTGCATGCATTGGTGAAGTTGCCAATTTCTGGATTAGATTTTCTTGTTCTGGAACCAGGTGTATTTCTTTCTCCTGAGGCCCAGGGATGAGAAGGGTAAGTTAAGTGTCCATCTGCTAGGTGGGGCCTGACCCAGGCATATGTGAGTCCAGCTGGAGAGTTAAAATTCCAAAGATAGTTGATTCACCTTCTTGATGAATGTGATCTTAAGATAAATGTGGAATTAAACAAATTCTGCTCTATGCCCTGGGAGAACAATATTTATTTTTATTCCTGCAAAGAAATGTTTCATTCAACAAATAAAACAAAAGTATTTTTTTCTAATTATAAGCATAACAATGATCCCTAAAAATTTGAAAATATACAGAAGAATATAAAGAAGAAACAATAGCCACCTGAATTCTCACCACTCAGATTTTATTATTTTATTATTATCTTGGAAGATTTTATGTATCTTCCAAGACTCCTTTCTAACCATATTTACAAGTAAAACTGGGATTATGCTGTTTTTTTCTTTGCCTTCTTAAAATCTTATTTTAATTTTTATAAGACTTTATTGAGATATAATTAACATATTATGAAGTACTCCTATTTTTAGTGTACAGTTTGATGAGACATGACAACTGTGTATATTTAAGTAACCATAACTGCACTCAAGGTATAGAACTTTCTGTCATCCCTCAAATTCCTCAGTGTCCCTGTGCAGGCAATCCTCCCCACTTTCAACCCCAGCCTCATTCCAACCCCTTTTTGCCATTTCTAGAATTTCATATAAATGAAATAATACTTTTTCACATAAACTAACATTTTTTATATTCATGCATGTTGCAGATATCAATAGTTCATTCCTTTACGATTTTTTTTGCTATTTTTTAAAATTTTGGAATCATTAATATACAATTACATGAGCAACATTGTGGTTACTAGATTCCCCCCATTGTCAAGTCCCCACCACATACGCCATTATAGTCATTGTCCATCAGCGTAGTAAGATGCTGTAGAGTCACTACTTGTCTTTTCTGTGCTATACTTCCTTCCCCATGCCCTGCCTCCTACATTATGTGTGCTAATCCTAATGCCCCTTATTCCCCTTATCCCTTCCTTCCCACCCACCCTCCCCAGTCCCTTTCCCTTTGGTAACTGTTAGTCCATTCTTGGGTTCTGTGAGTCTGCTGCTGTTTTGTTCCTTCAGTTTTTTCTTTGTTCTTATTCTCCACAGGTGAATGAAATCACTTGGTTCTTGTCTTTCTCTGCCTGGCTTATTTCACTGAGCATAATACCCTCTAGCTCCATCCATGTTGTTGCAAATGGTAGAACTTGTTTTCTTCTTATGGCTGAATAATATTTCATTGTGTATATGTACCACCTCTTCTTTATCTATTCATCTACTGATGGATGCTTAGGTTGCTTCCATTTCTTGGCTATTGTAAATAGTGCTGCAATAAACATAGGGGTGCATATGTCTTTTTCAAACTGGGCTGCTGCATTCTTAGGGTAAATTCCTAGGAGTGGAATTCCTGGGTCAAATGGTATTTCTATTTTGATCTTTTTGAGGAACCTCCAGACTGCTTTCCACAATGGTTGAACTAATTTACATTCCCACCAGCAGTGTAGAAGGGTTCCCCTTTGTCCTCATTCTTGGCTAAATTTGTTGTCATTTGTCTTTTGGATGGTGGCAATCCTTACTGGTGTGAGGTGATATCTCATTGTGGTTTTAATTTGCATTTCTCTGATGATTAGCGATGTGGCACATCTTATCACATGCCTGTTGGCCATCTGAATTTCTTCTTTGGAGAAGTATTTGTTCAGATCCTCTGCCCATTTTTTAATTGGATTATTTGCTTTTTGCTTGTTGAGGTGCATGAGCTCTTTATATATTTTGGATATCAACCCCTTATTGGATATGTCATTTATGAATATATTCTCCCTCATTCCTTTTCAATAGTATTACATTGTATGAATAAACTGCATTAAATAAATATTCAGCCACTGATGGGCATTTGGGTTGTTTCCAGTTTTGGGCTATTATGAATAAAGCTGATATGAGCCTTTATGTACAAGTTTTTGTGTGGACATATGTTTTCATTTATTTTGGAGAAATGCCTAGGTGAAGGATTGCTGGGGACATAGTAAGTGAATGTTTGACTTTATAAGAAACTACCCAAATGGTGAATGTTGAAACTACAGTGTTGTTTATATGAAACCATCATAAGATTGTATACCAATGATACTTTAGTAAAAAAATAAATAAAATAAATATACAGCAACAAAAAGAAACTACCCAACTGTATTTCAAAGTGGTTACCATTTTGCATTCCCACCAGCAATGTCTGAGAGTTCTAGTTACTCTATGTCCTTGCTAATAGTTGATATTGTCAGTTTTTATTTTTAGCTATTCTAGTAGGTATATAGTGGTAGCTCATTGTGTTTTCATTCCTTTGTTTCATTTAAAACCCAGCAGTATTAGTAGTGTCTTGCTTAGGAGAGAATTTAAGTTTTGACTGCCCTAAATCAGTTTCAGATTCTACTATTTAGATAATTTTTTTCCCGCATTGGAATTAGCCTCCTAAGAACTACTCTTTAACCCCCAGGAAAAAGGCGTAGCCAGAGCAAAAGCATATGCCAACAGGACAAAGTTGCCAAGAGGTCAGTGGGTCTGCACTGAGTAGCTGTGATTCAGAGCAGCTGATTCTTCCAGTGCTCAAGGCCATGGTCTCCCAGATGGGTGAGTAGAGGGTAGTGATGTCTTTGAATTACTGACAAAGAGTTGTCCTTTCCAGCTGTCCACAATGGTCCTCATTTATTCATGCAGTAAATATTAATTATGATCCACCTATGTATCAAACACTGCTCTAGCGCTGGGTATACATCAGTGAGTAAACAAAATCCTTGCCCTCATGGTGCTTATATAATGTCAAGGGAGACAAGAGCTATAAAAAGAATAAAGTAGGAATGGGCTAGTCAAAAAGAGCTGCTTATTCCACTAACAGGAAAGGATTCTTTGAGGAGATGACATTCCAGCATGACAGATGATGCTACATGAGTTTCTTAATTGAGAGAGTTTATGAGGGACTTGTTGGAAGGAGGGCTGTCTCCATCTGGAATTTCATTGCTGGTTTAGCTGAGGAAGAGAAGGTGGATGGAGGGAAGCTGGAAAGGTGGGGATCAGGGTTTTGGGAGTTGCTTTACCTTCTATAAAGCTGTCCCCAAATCCTCTTTTCTCATTGCCTGAGAGCTACATCTGAAGGATACCACTTCCTGTTCCTAAATTTCCACTTTCAGCCACTAAGCCCTATGGATTTTGCCTCTTCAGGACCTCTCATATTTCTCCAGTCCCAAGGCACTGCCCAGTTTGGGTTGTCACCATGAAGCTTTTGGGTAATAGCCCCAGACCCATAATAGTCTCCCTGCCTCCAGACTTCCCTCTTTCTCCAATCCCTTCTCCACAACCAGAGAGACTTTTCCAAAGGGCAAACTGGTTAACTTATTCCCTTCTTAAAATTCCTGGGTGCCAATATAAAATCCAACTTCTTATCATGGTCCACAGGCTTTTCATGACTGAGTGCCTTGTTACCCCTCTAAACCTATCATTGTCCCTGTCTGTCCCCTTATACTTTTCATCCTGGCTGTGGAACTATTTGCTGTCCCTGAATGTATCATGCTCTTGAGAAGCCTTCCCTAATTTCCCCAAAACCATGGTATTTCTCATGGGTGCCCCCATAAGACCTCATGCATCCATCTGTCATAGCACTTGTACATATACTGTACCATAATTGCTTATGTATGTATCTGTCTCTCTTCTAAACTTGGACTCTTCATGGCAAGAGTTACAACTCATTCATTTTGTATTCCTTACACAGAATCCAATGATGGCTGAGTTGAGTGGATGAATAAAAGAGCTATTGAGTGAATGATTGCATAAATTAATAAATGAAGGGGGATAGATGATGAATGGATGGCACAATGGTCTAGCTTTCCCAAAGGAGAGCCTGCCTTTTGCACTGATGCTGAAAGCACATGGTGAAAGCAAGGCAGGGTCTTCACTGAGCAAGACCATCAGGCCTTGGTGTTTGGAAACCTAGGGTTCACTTGTCATCTCCGTCTGTCTCAAGCAGTAGCAATGACATAGCACCGAGGAAGCATTTGTGTTATTTAATTTTGTTCACAATATCTTTGTAAAAGACCCCTTGTCTTTCATCTTTAGTCTTTGGGTCTTAGAGGTATCTTTCCTTTAGGAACTGTTAAAATCACCAAAGGCAAGGACTCTGGAGAACTATTGAATGTTTGTAGTGTGGGTGGGTGGAAGGAAAAGAGGGAGGAAAAGCAGAGAAGCTAGTTCAAGTGCTTTCTAGGAACAGGTAGAGCCGTTGGTTTGGGGCACAGCTGCTCACAAACAGGATGGAGGACAACACTGTGGGCTGAGCCAGTGACATGTGGCTTTGACAAAGGCTTCTGAGAAAGGTCTGTGCAGATAGGATGGTGAAGAGGAAGGAGGGCAGCCCTGGATTAGGGAGCAAGCTGTGCGGGATCTTCAGCAAGTAACTCAAGCTGTCTGCCAGTCACCCTTCCTTTGTTCACCTATAATGGGGAGAGATGAATCCCTGTCTCATGGGATTCTGATGGTTTTGAATAAGACCATTGTTGTAAAGCACAGTCATTTAAAATCCAGCCAAATAGCCCCTCTCCCACAGAGCTTACTGCTGCTCCTCTCTACTGATCCCTGTATGTCTGTTGTTGAGTTTATATTATTGCATTGCAGTGAGTTTGCCTGCATGCCTGTCTGCCTATCAGAGAGAGAGCCATGAAAATGGATCTGGTGCAGAGGACTAGAAGGTGGATAAATTCTAAGTTCCTTTCTTCTTCCACTGTTCATGATGTTCAGAAACACAGATCATTCAGCTTGGAGGCAATGATGCTTATTCCAAGATGACCTGCAGCTCTGAGGATTCCAAATTTAGCAAGTCAATAAACATAAACAGTTTTTCTTAAGGGTAGACAAACAACTTCCAGATCAACAAACCTTGGCATAATAAGGTGTTCCTCTGAAAACAGGCCCAAACATCAATGAGGAAAAGATGCAGGGGCTCCAAACAGCCTGTGCCAGTGAGGGGATATAAAAGTGAGGGCCTCGGAGAGCTGTCGCAGTCAGCAGCAACCTCTCAGCACTCACAAGGGAGCAGAGGCACCTCCACCATGTCTGGAAACTGCTATTCTAGGAAATGCCCCTCTGTGCCAGCCATCTCACTCTGCTCCACTGAGGTGAGCTGCAGAGGGCCTGTCTGCCTGCCTAGTTCCTGTCGGAGCCAGACGTGGCAACTGGTGACTTGTCAAGATAGCTGTGGATCATCTAGCTGTGGCTCACAATGCTGCCAGCCCTCCTGTCCTGTGAGCAGCTGCGCCCAACCTGTGTGCTGTGAGGCCACCATATGTGAGCCTTCCTGTTCTGTCAGCAGCTGTGCCCAACCTGTGTGCTGCGAGGCCACCATTTGTGAACCTTCCTGTTCTGTGAGCAGCTGTGCCCAACCTGTGTGCTGTGAGGCCACCATTTGTGAGCCTTCCTGTTCTGTGAGCAGCTGTGCCCAACCTGTGTGCTGTGAGGCCACCATTTGTGAGCCTTCCTGTTCTGTGAGCAGCTGTGCCCAACCTGTGTGCTACGAGGCCACCGTTTGTGAACCTTCCTGTTCTGTGAGCAGCTGTGCCCAACCTGTGTGCTGCGAGGTGACCATTTGTCAGCCCTCCTGTCCCGTGAACAGCTGTGCCCAACCTGTGTGCTGTGAGATCCCTTCCTGTCAACCGGTCCTCTGTGTACCCACTCCCTGCCAGCCCACTGTGTGCAAACCCAGCTGCTGCCAGCCAGTTGTCTGTGAGCCCAGCTGCTGTTCAACTGTCTGCACTGTGCCGAGTTCCTGCCAACCAGTGGTTTGTGAGCCACAAACCACTTGCTGTAAGCCGGTGTGCCCCACACCTAGCTGCTGTCCATCTGTCTGCTCTGTGGCCAATAGCTGCCAGGCTGTCTGCTGTGACCCCAGTCCTTGTGAGCCATCTTGCTCGGAGACCAGCACTTGCCAGCCCACCACCTGTGCAGCTCTGGTCTGCGAGCCTGTCTGCTTCCGCCCTGTCTGCCGTGTTCCCAGCTCTTGCGAGCCACCCTGTGGCCCCAGCACTTGCCAAGAGCCACCTTGTTGTGTCTCTAGCATCTGCCAACCCATCTGCTCTGAGCCCAGCTCTTGCCCACCGAATGCCTGTGTGCCCAGGCCACGTCAGCCTGTGTGCTACATAGTCAAGCGCTCTCAGTCTGTCTGCTGTGAGCCTGTTTCCTGCCCATCTACTTCCTTCCAATCTCTTTGCTGCCGCCCAGGGTCTTCTGCATCTGCCATCTGCCAACCAGTTTGCTCTCGCACTTTCTACGTGCCCAGCTCCTGCAAACAGTCTTGCACGACTTCAGTTCCCTATCGCCCAGTTTGCCGCCTAAGCTGCCCTAGATCCATCACCTACAGGCAGCCGTATGTGACATCCTTCTCCTACCGCCCTGCTTGCTTCCGCCCATGTTACTCCATCCTGCGCCGCCCGGCCTGTGTCACTTCTATCTCTTACCACCCCGTCTGCTCCCACCTGCCTTGTGCTGACTCCTGCAAATGGGATTACAAAAAGTCCACTTCCAGCCCTCCTGATTGTGCTGACTCAATGCCCTGCACAGCAGAGGTCTCACGTGCCGATCCCTGTCAGCCCACCAAGGCCAAGCCCACCAGCCCAATCACCCATGCAGCTGCAACCAGTCAGCCTGCTGCCTCTTGAACTGGCCTTGACCCACCAATTCCTGTAAGCAAGCCTCCAAATAGAGAGAAGACTTTACTGCCCTCCCCAAAGTTCATTCTAACTTAGAATCTTTTTCTTTCTGCTTTATCACTTGCCATCTACTTATGCTTCAAACAACTCATCAGCAATGTCAGTATCTTGTGGTCCAAATGAAGGCCTCCAGGCACCAAGAACATTCTAGGTTCCTGTCTGCTGCCACCATCAAGCTGAGAAGAGCTCCTTTGCCACATTATCTTAAATCTCTTTCCTGACATAAGATTTTTTCTGTTTAATGTGTGTGCTCCCTTGCAGTGTGTGCTCATATTCCTTGGGTACTTCTTTCGTGAGATATTTAACAGTCCAATAAACATTGTTAAGTTGAAGGGACATACTGTTCTCATTGCTTTCTTGTTAATGCCATAGTCTCATCAGTTGACTTGTTTTGTCTTTGAGAGTAGCTCGCTCCATCCATCCATCCATCCATCCATCCATCCATCCATCCCTCCCTCCCTCTCTCCCTCCCTCCCTCCTTTCCTTCCTCCATCCCTCCCTTCCTCCCTCCCTCCATCCATCCACCCATCCATCTAACAAGCTTCATTAGATGGCTGCTGGTACCAGGGACTGTGCTCAGCTCTAGGAAGGAGAAGACAAAAGTCTCAGCCTTCTCCTCAAGGAGCTACTTTCCAGTGGGAGGCAGACAGGCAGAGAGACCATCACTACATTCCACTGTGCTAAGTACCGGGCTAAATGTAAGCATAGCACACTTTGAACTCAGCAGGGCATGGAGAGAAAGAGGGAAGAATTCTTGGGAATTGTGATACTGCAGCTAAGTCTTTCAGTACAAATAGGGATTAACCAGTTAGAAACTAGGAAGGAATAACTTTCCAGGCAGAGGAAACATATCCAAATGAGTGGGATTTGTGAGCACACTGTTTATTAATCAAAGTTTGGGCAGAGGTGTGCTTGGAGGAGTGTTGAGCTCTAAGGTTAGATATGTAGATAGTGACCTGCTCTTACTGGGTCTTGTATGCTAGAGAGAGGCCTCTGGGTTTGGTGCAGGGCTGACATGAAGGCATGGAAGGGCCACATGCAGGGCAATGACATGAATAACACTGGGTTTTGGAATGTACCTCTGGCTTTGATGTATAGAACCTAATGGAGTAGCACGGACTTGGATACAGGGAGACTGGGGAGGAAACCGATGGCTTTGCGTCCACAGTGGGATGAAAACAAGTGTGTGTGTGTGAGTCATACTTATAATAAGGAAAGGAACCTGAATTTCTTGTGAAAAGTCTTTGCTTATGTTCTCCTAGTCCCTATAGGACACACTGTAAACTCTATACATATCCTCTTAGACTCTCTATGGACAGAGTCTTTTCGAAGAAGTCACCCCTTACACTTAATACACAGAATGAAGGGTTGTCCCTTGTCCTCAAGATTCATCTTGGGCTATTCTAAGCACAAGAGAGGATAGACCAGGGTTTCTCAGCTTCAGTACTATTGACATTTTGAGCTGGATATTTCTTTGTCATGGGTACTGTCCTTCACATTATATTAAGCAGCAACTATGGCCTCTACCAACTAGATGCTAGTAGCATCCCTTAAATGTGATGACCAAAAACGTCTCCAGACTATGGAAAACATCCCAGGGGGTGGACAAAAATCACCCGTTTGAGAAGCACGGTGTTAGACAAAGCGGAAAGTGAAACTTCTCCTACAGGTTGGTGTTGGAGTTAAATGTACCATCATCAGTCCGTTGGGATTCATCTCCATCTCATTTCAGAATCAAGAGAGGAGTTGGCCAGGGTTTTAATTCTCAGTGCTAAGCACAGACTCATCATTCCATGTACATCACTCACCATTTTGTGAGGTAAGATTTCTTTCCCCTATTTTATAGATGAAGAATATAAAGGACAAATAATCCCAGCACCCATCAACAGAGGCAAGAAAACTGTGGTATAGTCACACAATGGAATATTATGCTGCAGGGAAAACAACTGGACAATGGCCACATGTAACATGGTGAGCCTTACCAATGTAATGTTAGTAGATATAAACATGCCTCAGAGATTACATATATATTTAAAATTCAAAAACAACACACACACACATATATACACATGTATGAGCATACACACATATATACAAATATATATATATTTACAAGAGAATGAGAAACTTACAATTCAGGATAATCACAGGTAGTAATAACACACAAATAACTAAAAGCCAGTTCTGTCCACAGCTTGCATTTTTCATGTGTTGTCACATTTCTTGATGCAATCACAAGTCTTGGTGATAACTAGATGTGCCTTTAGTGCACTGAACAACAGCAGAATGAAAGTTCTCTTCATTGGAAATTTCTCTTTTTCAGTTTTAGTATAACTGACAAATAAGATTGTAAGATATTTTAAATGTGCATTGTGATGATTTGATATATGCACATAGTAGGGAGGGATTCCTCCCATCTAGTTAATTAACACATCCATCACCTCACATACACACACACACACACATATATATATATATATATATTTTTATGAGAACAGTTAAATTCTCTTAGCGAGTTTCAGTTATACAATACAGTTTGTCAACTATAGTCACCATGTTACATATTAGAGTCTCAGACCTTATTCATCTTATAACTGAAAGTTTGTACCCTTTTTCCAAACTATTGAGAGGTTTCTTTAAGAAGAAGGGAGGCAGGAATAGAATCAGAGAAAAATGGATGTAGAAAGATTGCTTTAAGATAGTACAAGTGCTATACATGGGATATTGGCACCTTTATTCAGATTGATGTGGACATGGTTTCTCAAATATATTCATGTTCCATTTTGATTGATGTATTTGGTAAGTTCAAGACTATTTCCTCTTGGGAGAGGAGAGCTTTGGGAGGTAGATGTTCAGAAAAAAACATGGTACTTGTAGACTGCAAGATGCTGAAATGAACAGCGATGAGACAGAGAGCACAGAAGGGACCAAGGCCATGACACAGAAAGCAGTGGTAGAGGAATGACAAACGTGGAGGTTTTCCAGAATTGTTCTGGTCAGAAAAGTTTCTCTTCCTTTTAAAATGAGGGAGAGAAGAGGGCCAAGCAGAAAGCATTTTGTAGCTGGTACTTTGAAAAGTACCTTTCAGAATTCCCAGTGCTTTCAATACTGTGCGGCAGCCAGTAAGAACAAACTAATCTGAGCAACAGCCACGCAAGTGATGAACACTTGGCACTTTGAGCACTTGGGTGATGATCTAACTCGCCGAACAGAACGAGTTAGCAGCAGAGCAGGAGTGGAGACCGGCCCCGTCTGGCTCTCAGAGACATGATCTTTCCATTCCATCTTGCATCCCCAGCGAGAACGAGGTCGGGCTGCGGACTGGTGTGGGATGCTGCAGCTGGTTGCTGACACACAGCCAGGATGAGCCCCGAGGAAGAAGGGAAGGAGCAAGACAGCCTCTCACAAATCCCTCTTCAAAGACGTTGATTTAATACTGAAACCACTTCACAGTGATGTCCTTATATCACTTATGGCCATTGTGTTTTCATATTTATAGAATTCATATGCTGTCGACCCCATAGTATGAGTTTATTTCTTTTTTGGTGAAATATTTTGCAGTTACTAAGTTTCCAAATTAAAAGATTGTCAATATTGATAAGTAAAGGTAAGTGGTCATACCATTTTAATCTAGCTGATGATTATAGTCACTGGAGTGGGCATGCCAGAGTGCCCCCCAGTGCCCCCCAGTGCCCCCCAGCATGTCTGGGCCATCTGCCCATAAGCCAGTGCACTGCTGTGCAGATGCCAGCCTTCAGTCACCATATCAGAGTCTCCCTCTTCTACTCCAAAGTCAAGAGGTCTAATAGGTGGTTGAGATTAGAGGTTCTGAGGTCAGCCCCTCCTAGCTTTGGATCTGCTTTCTACCCTTTGTTACTTGCCTAATTTTGAGAAAGTAATTTAAACTCTGAGTTGATTTTACTACCTCTAACACAGTGGTGACAGTTACACCTACTAACTAAGGTCACTGCAAAGATTTGATGAAAAATGAAGTCAAGACTTGACATATAGTTAACATGCTATAAGTGGAAGCCATTACTATTATTATTAATGGTACAGGTAAAGTTGAGTTTCAAGAAAGCAAAGTGGGAAGGTTCTAGAAAGTGGCAGAGACAACGAAATGTCGTGGAGATGCACTGCCTGATTTTCTGTTTGCCGTCTTTGACATTGTCCTACATCGGCTGGGTCAAGGCTTCATTTCCTGATTGTCTGAAAGGCGTCAAACCGCATTCCTGGTGGAAGAGCAGGCTGGTCTTTCTGGGCTCAGGCCTCCTGATGAGAGGTTAGGGCAGGGCAAGGCCAGCTTCAGGAAGGCTGGAGAACAACCTGTAAAAGAGGCAGCTCATCCCAGAGCAGGAGCAGCATCAGGAAATCCAAACTCAGCAAAGAAAACTCTCAACTTGACAGACAAGTTTTTAAAGTGGGGGGCAAGATCTCCTAGGCTCCTGAAGCCTGCTAATCAGATGTTTGCATCCAAAAGAGTAGAAACAATAACAAGGAAAGATGCTCTATGTCGTGCCAACACCTTAGTGAAGGTCTATAAAAGCCCCTGGGTACCAGATGACTTTCAGACTCCAGTATCCACAGTGAGATCAGAACGCATCATGGTGGACAGCTGTTGTCCTGGAAAGGCCACGGCCATTCCAGCTGTGCCCACCACCTCCATATGCTCAAATGGCGGCAGCTTCCAAAATGGTATCTGTTTGCCTAGTTCCTGCCAGAGGAAAACATGGCAACTGGCCACATGCCAAGAAACCTGTCAGCCATCCTGCAGTACCCCAAGTAGCTGTGAACCTGCTTCTTGCCAACCTATCTGCCTTCCAGCAGCTTCTTGTGTGGGTTTTGTTTGCCAACCCATTTGCTGCTGTAAATCTGGCACTGGTCAGTCTCCTCGTCTGGTTAGTTCATGCCAGTCCTCCTGCTCAGAATCTACTGGTTATCAGGCAAATTGCTGTGAAGCCGGCCTCAGCCAACAAAGCTGCTTCCAGGAACCTGTCTTCATGTCCAGATCATACCCGGCAGCTCGTCGCCAATCAGTCCGCTGTGACACTACCTACTGCCAGCCATCCTGCTCTGAGGTGACTTCCTGCCCTGAAACATCTTGCCCACCAACTGTCTGTGAGGTCAGTCGGTGCCAGCCAACTTGCTGCCAACCAAGCGCATGTCAGCCCCCCAGTGGTGAAGATCAGGTCTGCAAATTGACTTATGACCACCCCATCTGCTACATTTTCAAGGCTCATCAGTCACGTCCCTGCATGCCCGTTTCCTGCCAACCACCGACACGTGCATTCAGTTCTTGTGATGCTATGTGCTGGGGGTCCCCTTGCCTGCCACTTCATTGCCAACTGACTTCTTCCAAATTCTTCATCTGCCACCCAGTGGCTCACTGCCAGGCCCCTTGTTTTGTAAAGAACCCTTGCAAACTAACTTCCTGTAGCCCCATGCTTTCTGGCCAGCCAGCCTGTAGTGGAACCTCTTCCTGCAACCAAAGTGACTGCAAATCCCCTTCCTGCCAACCAGCTTGCTCTGTGACAGGTTAAGGCAGACCGTCTGGTAGTGGCTCCAACTGCTTGCACCCAACTCTTTGCAAAGCCAGTACCTGCTTGCCAACTTCCTGCCAACCAGGCCCCGAGTCCAACTTCTGCAAGGCTGCGCTTCATTGATGGAGCACTCTTCATGTCTCCTCTGAGGTCTGCCACTGTCTACAGGTACATGGCCAACGAGGGTGCCTGACTCTGACCCGCATAGATGCTGCCTGATCACCACCTTTACTCTGAGGCCAGACCCAGATTCTCTCCAGGTCCTGATGAGGGACTGCAAGATCCTGCCGAACTGTGGAGAATCATTCAGCAAACGTGGTCCATGCCCTCGCCTGCCTTTTCTTGTGTCGTCAATTCATTTCACTTCAGCAAAGCCTTCTTTCCATCTTCAGATGCTGCCCTGTCTGTAAAAAGACTCCTTTGCTGCCAACTGCTAATAAAAACGTGATTCATTAAACATAATGAATTAGATTTTTGGTGTGCTTTCATTCTTCTCCATACACGTCTGTGGAGATTGCCTTCAGGCCATCCTGAGCGTGATGACCTTGGGAGCGCTAGGTCGGTGGGTGTATGTTGGTCTGCGCAGCTGAAGGCCAGGATTACAGATGCTCAAGCAGGAAGGAAGGAAAGACAAACAATTCCTTGGCTTCCAACCTGTCCACCCAAATTTCTTTTGAGTTGAGTGGCCTCAGTTTCCCCCACAGGGAACCGACTTGGGAAGCCAAAGACAGAAATGGTCCAGGAAAGCCACAGATAAAAATATACACGAGGTGTCAGCAATGGAGAATAGCTAAGGGCTGATTAATTTAAAACTGCTTTTAAAGATCAATTCACCTAATGGTCAATTTAATTAAATTAAAAACTCTTTAGAGATCTTTGACAGTTGTTTGTTTGTTATGTTTTTGACATTTTAAGAGACAGTTTTAAAACAGTTAGTATAAGGGAACTTCTGACCGAATTTCATATTTCCAGTGTGTAATTATTGAACCAAAACATATTATTAATGGTTGGACTGGTTTTCTTCTGCAGAATGATTAGAGGAAGATTTGCAGTGTGTCTTGTAGCAATGGCGCAGGGTCCTTCCTCAAAGGGATCTGGCTTCCCCTTTAATCAAGGAACTCTGGACCTGAGAAATGATTTAGGTCCGAACCCCCAAAAATTCTCACACAGGTCCGTAAGGGGACACATATGGGGATGATCACTGTGACATTTCTGAGATGACATAGATTCTAAAGGCAATCTGTTGTCCGCCACTAGGATAGTGGGTAGACAACAAATGGTGATTCCTCCCATGGAGTATTGTATTAGTGTGGTTCTCCAGAGAAAGAGAACCCATAGGAGGCACATATATGTGCATGTGTTATCTGTAGGGTTGGCTGGCAGGCTGCAGATCCAGGAGAGTCAATAGTGGAGATGAAGTCTGCAGGCTGTCTCCTTCTCTTGGACAATATGCATTAACAGACTAAAATAACTGCCTATGTGAAGAGAATGGGGCATAAGAAGAACAGGAATTAAACTTACTGATATTAAGTACATAAAGAAAAAAATTTATAAAAGAGGGACCTTGCAAGGATCAAAAATGATAATGTGCCATATAAGAAATATAATTGACTTAATTATTTGCAACTGAAGTCCAAAAATAGAATTAAAAATAGGGAAGAGTGCTGTATGGCCCCGGAAGATGACTGGTTAGCCAGAGACGGGTAAGATTCCTCAAGGGAGGAACAACCTAAGACAGGCACAGTCGCAGGGGGGCCATCAGGTGAGAATTTGGGGATCAACAGAGGTGAGGCTCAGAACCTCACCCCCCCTACTTTGAGAGAAATCTTCTGCATCCGTGGATGTCTTGCTGCCCTTGTCTAGCCTGGATTAATACTTAGTCCATAGGCACACACCTGATCATCTGATCATCTACATTTGCCTTCTTACAGCACTAAACTATGTTTTCTACCTTTATCTTGCATCTACCTACCACTTCAGCATTTTATTAAAAATAAAAATAATAATAATAATAGGAGAAATGTGGGATCAACATATAAATCAAGTACAAAAATCAAAGGAATATTCATATTTGACCTGATTGTTTATAGGTCATATTGCATGATCAAAACCGAAAGTTTCTGTGATGACTGCCCTTGTACTGTTCACCATGTAAGAATTTATTCACTATGTAAGAATTCGTTCACCATGTAAGAACTTGTTCGTTATGCTTCAGAAGATTGGAGACTGACGAGAATTAGGCTTGAGATGGATTAATGATTGTACATTGAGCGTTGACCCCCCTATACTGAATTTTATTGTTGTTAACAACCATTTGATCAATAAATATGAGAGATGCCCTCTCAAAAAAAAAAAAAATAGGGAAGAGTGGAGACACCTTGATACTGCAAAAGAACAACCATGGACGGAATGTCTTTTAGAAATGGCATTTTGATGGATGCCCTCTTGAAATTCTCTCTCCCACATCTTCTCTGGAGGTATCAGTCATGCTAGAGGGAGATAAGGCTCTGGGAAATGACATGAAGCTTACTTCAGTTCTGAACAGAATTTTCAATATTGCTTATAAATATCAGAATTCTCAACATACCTGGAATTTCAAATTTTATTTTGCAATAGTCTTTTGATCCATCTAAGTCTAACTTATTTACTTTTTATTTTTCCAATTCTGGATTTCCCTGTTGTAGTGCTAAGTGTCTTTGATTGGCCATTTGCCAAACTGCATGTTTTAAACATGTCAAGTGTAAAAGGTATCTTGGGAAATCTTGTATCTCCTCCTATGCTTGGCACCAGTTTAAATACCAGAGCATTTATGAGTTCCTTTTAGGTTTGCTAGAACTTGTCCATAAAACATCAGAACCTCCCATTACAAACCTATTATAAAATAGGTTCAAGTTCTGCTGAGCCTAAACATGCTTATAACTAAATATTTATTTACGCTTATGTCCCAGGTAGGGGTACAATTTTAAAAGTACAGGGAGGTTTTGAGGAGAATATGACAAACACTCACCACTCAGAATTGACATTTTTCTTCTACCTACTTTAGATCTTTAAAAAATATAATTGAAATAAAACATTTCTGACAAAGTTGAAGTCCCTTCTATACCCACCTCCAGCCCCATTGACCTTCTTCCTAGCTGAGATATAACCTTTCACAAGCTTGTAGTTACTATTTGTTTATATAAAAATATAAAGAATGTATAATATTTATAAAATATTTAAACAACATATCATATTAAGGTTTGGAAATTTAAGGATTTACATGTACACTGTAAAATTATGCAATTCACTTTTTTCCTTCACTGTTTCTTTTAAGGATAAGGTTTTTGTTGAGAATTAAGATTTGTATCAATAATGAGTATAATTAATATAATTATTAAGAATAAAAATTTATATTGTGTTTGATACATAGAACTGTTTCATTTTATTAGCTCCCTATTGCTGCATAATAAATGATTCCAAAACTTATTGGCTGAAAACAACGAACATTTATTATCTCACTCCTGTGAGTTAAAAATCTAGGGGTGGCTTAGCTAGCTCAGGGTCCCTTATAAGGTATAGTTGAGATGTTGGCTGGGGCTGCAGTTATTTCACGGTGTGGCTAGGGAAGGATTTACTGCCGAGCTCAGTCACATGGCTGCTGGCACGCAGTAGGTTCTCACCAGATGCTGACCAGAGATGTGATCTCCTTGCCACATGGGCTTCTCCATGCGCTGGCTGATCGTCCTCATGGCAAAGCAGCTGGATTCTCCCAGAGCAAGTGGTCCAAGAGGGAGAGAATCAGCACCCAATATGGAAGTCATAGTCTCTTTACAGTCTAATCTTGGAAGTGGCAGCCTACAGTGTACACTGTATTCTTCATCAAGAGCAAGTCAGTAAATCCAGCTCATACTTAAGTGAAAGGGATTACACAAGGCATGGACACCAGGAGGTCTGGATAATTGCAAGTTATCTTAGTGGCTGCCTACTACAGTGTGCTTTCTGGCTCCCCCAATGATTCACATACTAAATACAATCCCTCCCTCCTAAAGCCCCCTCAGATCTCATCTGGCGTCACCATACGCTCAATGTCCAGAAGATCCAGAATCTCACCATTGAAATCAGGTCCCAGAGTGGATGAATCTGCTCAGGTGTGGTTCCTTAAATATAGTTCCTATACTACAACACTTCTAGATGTGTAAACTTGTGACAGGGAAGAGACAAGTCATCTGACTCTCACACACTGAACACACAGTAATGGGACAGGCACAGGATAACTGCTATGCACAGTCCTCTTCTAAGGGGGGGAAATGAGAGGCACAAAGAAGTCACACGTCCACTTCTAAATTCTAGCTGGGTAAACGCTGGCAGTTCCTTGACCAGGTTTCAATGCCCAGGAGTACTCCAAGGCTCTTGGCTTTGGCCTTTGGTCTCCTGGCTCTGATCTCTGAATCATCCTTCCTTTTTCATGAAAAATAGCTTGAGTTTGTAGCAGAAATCTCATTCTGTACCAACTCTGTATTCTTCTATTCAAGCTGGAAGTATTTTTGCATATGTAACTCTTTTAAGAAATGTGTGGGTTTCCTGTGAATCATGGTGGGGTTTACTTCACTAGGCAAAAATCACTCCCACAATCATTTTGAGATAAACTCTTCTCTACCTTGGGCTTCTGCTGTGACAGCTGAGGACATGCCCTTAGGTTTCCTGAAGATGTACTGTTTTATCTGAGAAGATCTGTGAGGTACTCCCTTAATATTTTTAGAGGGGTGTTGTATCCAGTTTTTTCCATTTTTTTTCCTTTTCTGAAATGAAAATTCCTATTTGTGAACCTTTGGCTTTTTCAGATCCTAACAAAAGGTCTTATAGTCACATCTGGGCTTCATCTTTAAACTGTGCTTTTTTGGCAATGCCTTGGATTTGATACTTTCTTGGAAGTCATTTCTCAATTTTAACATCATTTTCCATCTAGAGTGGCTGAGAATTCTCAAAACATTCAAGTACAGGATTCTTCTTGTTTATCAGCCCTTCACTCCATTTGTCTCTCTCCTCTCACATTTTATTATAAGCAGGGAGAAGAAACCAGAGAAGAGTTGACTGGGAAATTTCCTTAGTTAGATCACCCAATTGATCAGGCACTTCTCCAACTTTCCACAGAATGACAGGTGATACTTTCCCTAAAGTTTCTGTCACTGCATAACAAGGATTCTCCTTTCTCCAGTTTCCAATATGCTCATGGAATCTGTGGGTCAGGATTCAGATGTTACCCAGCAGTGATAGCTTGTCTATAATCTCTGCTGTCTGGGACCCCAGTTGGAAATATTCAAATGGCTAGGGGCTAAAATCATCTGAAGAATTCTTCACTCCCATGCATGGTGCCTGGGTTGGGGTGACTTGAAGGCTAGGCTTAGCTGGGACTGTCAATCAAAGTGCCTGATATGACATTTCTGTGAGGCTTGCACTCCTCACAGCATGATGATTGATTTTGGAGTGGGACTATCCCAAGAGGGAGTAACACAAGCTGGGTCTGCAGCAAGTGGCCACACTGTCGGTGGGCTGGCAGCAGGTATGGTCCAGAAACAGTTGGACCTGCAGCAGACGGGCTGGCAGCAAGGGGAGCCCCATGAGCAGGTCACAGAGTCAGGAGCAGAGGGGAGGCTTCTATGTAAAGACAAGTTTCCCAAAATCTGAAAATGTTTTTCTTCCCTGGGGTTTTTAACATATTTGTTTTGCAAAAATTAGTAGCAAGGAGAAGGAATTTCCTTATTACTACACATGGTATTTCCCAAGACTCTGAAGGATGGTGTGGCAGGAAGTTGTTGACTAAATGTGATAAATCTGATTAAAAGAAAAAGACTGGTTGATTCATCATTTGGATCTTATCGAATTGGTTCCATCTTTGTGATGATGGCATTCCAGAAATTATCATAGTTGTAAGTGACTGGAAGGGGATAAAAGAAAAGTTTGTGGTCAGTCAAGAAGACAGGGAACGGAGAGGTCAAATGTTAGATGAACTATCCTGAAGGAAGTTGAATTCACTAAAAAGAAATACAGGTCTAGAGGAGGCAAGAGAGTGACCCAAAAATGAATGAGGGGAAGTGTCTGGAAACTGGCAGAAAACAGCCCAAAGGAAAAGGAATGGTGGTAAAGGTAACGGTGCAAACTGAAGTCGTTGAAGGAGGAAAGGGAAGATGGCTTTGTTACTTGCAAAGCCACTTCAAGAAGCAGGGTTTCTTCTCTGACTAGTGCCTTGGTCAAAATACAGGACGATGAAGCCTGGATGCTTACTGACTGAATAAAATCTTACTGGATGTAGGAATCTTCTTGCAAATCAGTTGGCCAAATTACTTGCTTATTTACACTCTCATTCTGTGTAAAAGAATCCTTATTACTTTGAGTCTATGCGTAACTGTCTTCAGAGAACAGTTCACCCCATCTCCCAAGGAGATGCTTCTTCTCTAGATAGCTCCAAGAGTGAATTTTCACTTATTTTTGCCTAAATTAGTATTTACAGCTCCTATAATAAGTCTGTTTCTTGACTCTGTAAGACTACTCAGAAAATACATATTCTGCAGACAGATACTCCCGTATTTGGAGATATTGGAGCATTCCTTTCTCTCAAATGTCTTCTTTTCTCTGGAGTAATTATCACCAGCTACCTCCAATCTTTGTTATGTGATTTGAATTCAAGTTCCATTCCCAGGATAGTTGTTATCTTCAAAGCACTTTCCAATTATTCAATATTCCTTTAAAAGGGACATGGTCAGAGCCTAACTCAAGATCTAGCTATTTATCAGCTAATCTAGCAAAAATAAAAAGTCAAATTATTTGACATGACTTGGTCTAAGTGGTCCCATATTCTATCTTTTTTTAGGGTTCACAAAGTATCTTTTGAACAATCCATTCTAGAATCTTTTTCTAAGGAAAGATCAAACTTACAGGTGTATGGTTTGCAGAAATTTGAAAATCAAATGGCATTTGCATGTCTCCAGACATTCAGCATCTCTCATTCTCTAGGATTCCTCAAATATCAATGTGTGGTTTACTTCTAGTCTCTACGTGCTCTGGGAAATAACATGCACTGCATACAGTGACATGAATTTATCCAGAGAATCTAGGTGTTTGTAAAATCTACTTGTCCTTATAAAAGTTTAGTCACTTTTCCAATTTGATTATTCTCCTTTGTGTGAAAAGACAGACAGCGGATAACAGCCTTTCTAGCAAAACCTTCACATTCTTTGTGCTACATTCCACAGGGATATCTCAGATCTTATCTCATTCCCAGGTCTCAGCATGAACTAAGGAGAACCGACCCCATTTACAAGCCTGGATTTTCCTTGTCAGATAACTGACATGTTGACAGCTCATGGATCCTGAGTTGGGTGAGGGATGCATAAAAATGCATCATGCAAAAAAAATTAGCAACATCACACTGAGGAGCTTACTTTATAGTGAATTTCTTTTGGTAGCTGTAGCTCTCCTTATTCAGATCAAAAAGAATTAAACCCCCTTGCAGGGTTTCCCGTTTGGTTCGGAAGGAAACATTACAGTCTTCATTTCCCTTCTATTGTAAATATAACCCATGCTTGGGGTTGGTGGGGGGGAAACAATGTATGAACAAAAGATGGAAAGCCCTGGCTCCCCAGCACTCCACCCCACCCGAATCCTGCTCTCCTGGGGCAGGCTACTGCTTTCTGTTTGTTATGCCCTATCTTGGGTTGCTCTTTCCCTCTGTAGATGGTTGGTTGTGTTCCTATTTGGAAAGTGAAAGATAAAGGAAGCCCTGATGTCTCCATCTCAATGACAAACATGAGATTATCACACAAAGTAATGGACCTTTTGTCCTGTTGGCATTCTCACTTGGCTGACGATCATTTTATTTAAAAAATACTTTTCCATTATATTTTCTTTTTTTGCCTTTACTGTTTGTTTTCTCACTTTTGGTTAGTTGGCTGGTTTTGGGCCAGCCTCAGAGCATGTGGCACTTCCTTAATTTTTCTCGTGATTGTGTTCCATCCACAGTGAATGCCCAGTCATCAACCTTTCTTTCTCATTAATAAGCACTTTCCGATTATCTTAGCCCCCACCAGGAAATTTGTTGGGATTTTGAATGAGGTGCCATCTGTCCTCCTGTAGGGGCCACCTCTATTGCTCCTCAGATGTTTTGTAGATATTCAATTATTTTTGATTTACAAAAATGAAAATTGCAGGTGCGCCAAATGAACACATTCTTACTTGGCCTTTTTCAGTTAAATTTTAATACATAGCTCCTTATAACTCTGGTATCTTCATACACTCTAAATAAAGTATTTTAAAAGACATTAAGACAATAATCACACATGGAAAAATATTTTAAAAGGAATTAAGGCAATTTAGGCCTTAATTTTTACCAGTGTCTTTTAGAATGGAATTTCACCTGTTATTTTTCTGATTGTTTTGATATTTATTTAACAACTAGGGTGCACATTAGACTTGTGTATTGAGAAATTCCATTTCTGAGGAGCAACAACTATGTACTAGTTGTCTTACCTTCATAATCCCAATTGTGAATTTATCATAAAAGGCTTTGATAAAGAAGATTAAGGGGCAAAAGTATCTGTGTAATGGTTGTGGCAACCTCAGAAAGGTCAGTTTGAAAGTAAAGATCAGTAAGGAGTCATCCCTGGGGCTACAAATTATGAAAACAGAATGGAAGGCAATGTTTGAGATACAACAGTATCCACAGTCCTAGCCCCATGGCTTGAAATTTGGCCTCTTGATTTAGGAGTGTGGGAATAGTTGTGGAAGAATTTTATAAAATATAAAATATCCTCTAAACCTAAGGGCTTATGAGGTACACAGTGTACACATAATCTAAGTCACAAAGAATGTGTAAGATGAATAGAGTTCATTAAGTGATAAAGTGGGAAATGCCTTAGTTGCAAAGGAGACAGTTCAAATGACAATAGTGGGTAGATAACGAATTATGAACATGGCAAAGAAGCATGAAAGGAAGACATTTTAGAGGTGGAAAATTAACCAGTTGTTTAGACAATCAGCAGGGATGGAGCATGGGGGTGGGGCACCATTACATACCCAATTTCTAATGACACTCACTAGGTAAACCCAGACTATCACTGGTGGCCACAAAGCCCAATTTTTTGACAAGGGCAGTGAAGACTAGGATGTGTTTTCTTAAATCAAATCATGTTATTTCCCCAGTAACATATTGTATCTCCAGAGGAATAAATGCAAATAGTCCATTTTCATGTATCTCAAACCATCAGAAAAGGAGTTAACCTCGTTAAATTGAACTGTCAGGGAAGAGCGGGAGAGAAGAGCATGTCACTCAATGCAAGGATGTTCAACTGCTGTGAAAACGCACCAGGTAGCCTTTCTTAAGAAGTTAATATTAACCAGTTTAGAGCAGGGAAGAAGAGGAGAAAGCAAGGATTCTGGCACTAAACGGAATGAAGACTCAATAATTTGAAATACATGAAACCCTACAAATGCCATTACAAAACCCTACGGCAATAATAATATATTCCCTGTTAGATGATGGCTAATTGTGCAATAGCTGGGAGGTAGCGTGTTTAAAGTCTTCAGTCATTGTAAGTTATTTTCAGGGTCAACATGCAGAACAATTTCTTGTAATTCAAATCCTGGTATGAACGTTGCAAATGCTGGGGTGCTCACTACTTTCTGAGAGAGTCTGTTTCTTATTCAGTCAGCTTACATTGTATGAAAATTATCTCTAATGCTGCTAGTCATTCAGTCAGTCTCTTTATGTCTTAGATTTCCCACGCTTTTTTCAAATTTTGAAATATCACCAACAAGGGTTCAGTTGTTAGGGTCTAGGACTCCGGGGTTTCTCAGAGAACAAGACACACGGACACGGAGATGAAAATCTAAGCAAAGTCTTTATTCAGCCAGCAAGCTGGGGTCGACAGCACTTCTCCTGACACGCAGGCCGAGTCCGAGCTGCCGACCCTGAAGCAACTTTGGGTACTGATTATATAGGATCTTCACAGCCGTTACACCAAAGCACGCGCAGTTCTACAACTAATAGGTTTAAAACACACTCTATATTGTAACCAATGGGAAACATTGTAACCTTTTTAGGGAACGCGCCAGTTGCCTGCCCTCTTCAATTGTTATCTCTTGCTTACCCAAGCATGTCTATGTGACTTATCACGGGTTACATCCCCAGGCGTTCCCAGGCTGTTGCCCACTTCTAGTTATCTAACTTAGGGTAGGCGCATTTCTCAGAAGCCTCGGGTAATTTACACAAGAAAAGACTGGGTGGCTCTCGCTCTAGTTAGTCAGGTTATGTGTCATTAGTTCTTTTTCCTGACTCTTGATGCTCTCTGCACTCCGTTACACAGTGTTCTCACTTAATAGGTGTCTCAGCATTTGAGTAGTTTGTCTAAGGTTAGGAAACTGGAACTCATTTAGAGAAACTCAATTTTCTCCATATCATTTATCCTCATTTGGCACCACTATCTCTCTTTCTAATGTTCTTTCTTTATTTCTATATAATTCTGTTCAAATCTTATCTTCTGCAGGAATAATATTGAGAAGGCCCCCCTTTCTTATGTCATAATCATAGTTTACCAATGGATCCTCAATGAAATCTTATTTCTTCTATAATCACCAATTTGTGAAGGCAAGAAAATACTTTTTATTTTTTGGTCTTACTTAGTTGTTTTATATATTAAGCACATTTATGCTTTGCTCCATTTTATTACTATTGGGCAGGTCAAGGGGAACATTTAGTAAGTTTTGGGTTAACCCATTAAGAACCAACCTTAGGAGGTAGAAGATATTTGAAATTTGTCCCTTTCCATCTTAATCTGTGTTCTCAGCATGAATCTGAATGAGGATGAACAGCCAGGTTTTTATGATGCCCTTATCTCAAATGAGGAATGCTTTTGTTTAGAAAGAGGATCTGAAGGCTTTCTGGCCAGGACTGGTTACAATTCATGAGAACATGGGGGTGATACAGGGCGAGGGAAGCATGCACACTTTCCATATTGGGTTCACACTATCTACACAATTTTGGCTTTTTATTTATATTTTGGGTGTGGAGGAAGTCTGATAGCAGTCCCTTTGTCATTGTAAATGAAGGCTCCTCAAAGGAGAAGTCCTGGGGAGAGCTAACACAGGATCCTACCCCTCCTCCGAAAGGCCTCTAACAGCTTTTTATGGTGTCAGGAGGGGTTGGGATGGGGAAGAGAGATTGTTTTGTCAGTCTTGAGACTGAGCAGGCCCTGCCCCAGAGAGCCTAGTTTCCACTGCTAAACAGACACATTATTTCAGTACACTTAAGTCTTCCCATGAATTCTTGGCAATAGGATGGCTGGGGGAAGAAATATGAGAGTGACTTGAAATTATGGGTTTGATTCACAGCATTGGCAGAAGCCAAGGAGCACCAGAGCCTCCTGGGGCTGCCCCGATGAGGACTGTAGATTTCAAGGCAGTCAAGGATGGGGCAAGGGCGCGGGACCGATGGCACAAATACCAGAATGGTCAAGGGACTTGAGGAGCAAAGGCAAAAGCCTATGTTTGAATCACCATTATCTCCTGTGTTTGCAGCTGTGTCAGGTTTATAAATTAAGCCTTGTTATTACACTTAATTTAGTCCCTCCATAAGAATAAATTAGTAGGAGCTCAGCATCATAACAAAAGGAACCAAGGACCTAAGACCAGCTTTCTAACCATAAGGCATCCATCCCCCCAGTGGTGCCTGAATCCAATGGGGTGGTGGGTAGAGAAATATTAAATAGGATGGAAAGACAATTATGATTAAAATCTGCAATGATCAGAGATATGAGCACAGAAACCTGGCTTAGTTATTCCGTCCTATTTGCAGACACCCTCAGATGACCTTCCTTATCCAAACAAGATTGTCAGTGTGGCCTCTGGCCACAGGGCATGGGGAGAGATTGGAAATGCTTTGTACACATGTAAAATGCTTCCTTAAGGGAAGTTTTAAAAGGGCTCAGGGCTCGTATCAATCAGATTTTTAAAGATAAATAGAGATTATTAGGAGATTAACCAGAAAGGTCCTATTGTAGCAAGAAAAAGATTCAAAGTTATCATAAAAGGTAGGAAAAAGGAAACAAGAATAATGAAGCAATTTGGGAAAACATTGTTAGATGGAAATAATTGAGCAATTGCAGCTACTAGGGCCTGAATGATGAACCTTCAGCATATAGCTTTTAGAGAAATATTAAAAGACTGAACTGGAATCTCATTGAGAAGGGAGATCTTGTTATCATTTGCAAAGATTTCTAACTACCTGACTGGGCTACATAAAGAGACTAAAATACTGTCAACAGCTCTCTGATCATTGACAACTAACAATTCTTAGTATTACAAATTTCTCTTCTTGCAGAATATCCTTTATTTTCCTAGAATAATGTCTGTATTTGTTTACTGAAGTGGGAATCACTATAACCTTGTTTCTGATTCTTAATCCTGCATTTTCTATGTAAATTACCCCCGACCTTGTAAGAGTCCTATTTCTTTTGTGACTGATTCGACTTTGAAACAGCATCTTTCATTGCCTTTCTAAAAGTTCTCCAATTCTCCTTAAATTGTATCTACCCCAGAGTTAGGGCTTGAATCTAATATTCTTTCTTGTTTCAAACACAAAAAAAATCCCAGGATGTAGATTCTACACGATGGACTATGGGAGAGGCCCCAAGGAGCAGGTTTCCAATGATGGAAGAGCTGAGCTTTGCCCACTTTGAATGGAGGAAACAAAGACAGAGAATGGTTTTCTGAGATTAACCCTGGTTCTTTCCCTGACAGTATCACACTGCACTACAACACGTAACCTGGGGATTGACTTTCACATTCCATCTAACTCATAAGAAGAGTAAATTAACTATAGTGCAATCACTAGTGTGACTCATGGGAGGAAGGGAAGGAATATGATGGGTGTGTACCTCATCAAAAGCTGGTGGTGTTAGATTATAATCTGGGGAACAAAGATTAGAAAAGTAAGTGTCTATGCAACACTCTTGTGATAACTCTATAGCACTGAGGATCTGAGGATTCTTTTCTTTTTTCTTTGATATTTGGGAAGAGAAGAAGAAGGCAAATAAACCCTAAGATGCTTTGAAATGCAATTAGAAATATCATAAACAGCCCGAAGATAGGATGGTAGAAATGAATAAGAAAATGCATTTCGTCATGGATGCTCAAGATGCAGTGGTGTGAATGAGGATATGTGACAAGTGGGGACTACAGGGGATACCACCCAAGACTTGGAATCTACACTAAAAAGGACCAAAGCCAAATTTTATAAAGTCAGCTTAAAAAGAAGTCTTCAGAGTCTGAGGAACTGACTCAGCTCTGATTGAAGATACAAGAGATGTGAAACGTCACTGAGCGTGCCAGTGAACCCCAGAAACTCAGAGGTAAGACCAGCGCTACAGCAAATGTTGGCACCGCCTGGCCAAGCACTGCTCGAGGGGGGGAATGGAGAGTTAGTTGCAGGACTGCGAGTTTTTCAAGCTCCCCTGGCAAGAGCTATTGTGAAATGGATGCATCACATGCCATCTAATAATTCAATTCCTTTAGCTTCCTGAGCCAATTACATACTCATACGGTGGTGGGAAGTTCCTGTCAGAGTTGATTCTCCTGTAAGTTCACAAACAGGTAGCCTTGTTTTATGAGCTTGCCTACCGTGAGTCGGCTCCAGGAGGTGATTTCAGCCTTGGTACAAAATCACGTCTCAAAGTCTCAAGGCACAAGGCAGGTCCCTGATAACTCAATCAAAGCTGTGGGTTCGCCCAGAATGCCTTTTGGAAGACAGCCTTGACAGTGTGTATGTTTTCTTTAAAGCATTGTGTATTTGAATGTTTATGGGCTTCAGAGAATAACATGTTAGTAAGCAGTCAATTACATAATGATGGGGAAAAGTAGAGAGGGTTTAGGGACCTCAAAGAATCTCAGGCATGGAAGGAATCCTGATAAACTTCCCGCCGAGTGATTGTTAGTTCCAATGCTTAAATATCTAGAAATCCGAAATTCATACACCCAGTGTGGTCCATTCTATCTTTAGGGAGCTCTTTAAATAGTATTTCCCCATTTCAGGTTATATTCAGTTGGGTCCCTGACCTTGACCAACATCAGAAGCACCTGTGACTGTACAATCAGAATGGCGTTTCTGAGCACGTCCCTACCCTTATTAGCTCTGCCCTCCATTCCTGGGTCCCAGGAAATCACATTCCTTTTCCTTTAAACATGGCACTTATTTTTCTGCTCTTCAGAATGCCATTCCAGCCAAGCAAGTATTTTCCTGAGTGGGTACCACAAATTTTAAGGTAGTCATTCTGTGGCAGGTTTATCATCATTAGCTTTGCTTACCAGGTCCTCTTTATTCAAATCAAGTTCACAGCGGTTTACCTGGATGCCTAAGAACTTTCTATTCTGTTTTAGTGCTCTGAGACCCCCCTCCCCCCACCCCATGCACATGTAGAGATTTGGCTGTCCCTTCATCCCCTTTCCTTGCCTATGTGCCCTTTTGGGGAATGTGCATTTTCAGTGCATCACCAGTTTTCCATGTCTGGCCAGGAAGGCTATAGATGCTCACATAATGAGAGCACACTGCCCCTTTCCATGTTCATCCATATATTCTGCATTTCAGAAGATAGGAGAGGCTGGGCCATGGGGATTGAAATAGATAGATGAGGGTTTACATCGTACATGACCTGCTACTTACTAACTGCAGGCTTGTGGGAAAATTACTTGATACATTCCAACAAGCTTTTGTTTCTGCATGTACATTGTTGACAAATTTCTATGCCTGAATTCTTTTAATATCTACTGTTCTACACTGCAGGTTGATTCATGGGTCCTATACAGAATTTTTTCTCTCTCTCCCCGATTGGATCAGTCAGACTCAATCCTGCATAGAGGCAGCCCTCTTGAACTACTCTTCCTATATCCTTAATAATATAGGCTCAGCATTCCTCCTTCTACTGTATAAATTTCATCTCCTATTTGTCTTGCACTAGAAGTGGGATAAAAGTGGGGGCCTTAATGTCTTAATCACTTCCATAGTCCCAGTGCCAGGCACAGTAACACATAGTAAGTATTCAATGAATCTTGTTGAAATAAAGGGCCATTTTAAATATCCAGTTGTACTTCTTTGTTCTCATTCTTGCCCCCAAGTCCCAACTATGGGTAGGAA
This sequence comes from Manis javanica, assembly GCF_040802235.1. NCBI lineage: Eukaryota > Metazoa > Chordata > Mammalia > Pholidota > Manidae > Manis > Manis javanica. Next base: position 160,522,644 of record NC_133159.1, on the reverse strand, counting down.
AGAGATGAAAATGTATGAAAGCACCATATAATTTGCATTCGTGTTCACGGCTCATAGACTCACGCTGTCTCCACAGCTTGCTGGGAACAGAGAACCTGGTGCACCCAGTGAGTGTGGCTCAGCCTCGTGTTTGAAGCCCGGTGAGCTGTTAGCTAGCAGTGCAATTTTGAGCAAGTCAGTGCATTTCCCTAGCCTCTATTTCCTCATCTGTACAATGGAGATAATAAAACTTTGCTGGCTTATGAATTAGAAATAGTGAGAAAATACCAGGCCTAATACTTGTAGTCACTCAATCAAGGGTAGGCTCTCTGCTCATCCCTCCACACTGTCAAGCATCAGGAAAACGAGCACTCAGCGAATCAGATACCCTGGCAGCTGCCTCTTCAGAGGGTCCCTCTGCCCTGTTAGGTATTCCAAGACCTGACCACAAGGACATGGCTCTGGCCACAAAATATTTGTTTTCTTCCCAGTGCCAGTATTAGGTCTTTCCTCAGCAATTATCTGCATATTCTCTTCCTTGCTGAGTTCTTCAGAAGACCCGTATCCCTCTCTGGAGGACCATACTCATGCCCAGTACACCCACCGTGGCTTATAGGAGAGCTGGTTTTTTCTTGATTGAATCACACCAATACTGAATCTCTTCAGCTTCATCTTTGCCTCACAAAGTCCAGAAACTGGTTGGATCCGAGGGCTATAGTCCTGTTGCTCAGTTACTTCAACTCCTAAGATTCGGTGAGTATATAATTTCCATATAATGCTCTGATCAGGAAGCTGAGTTGAGCCCGTGTCTGGAAAATGTGCCTTGTGTGCTTTGCAGAATGTTTTTCAGTCTTTTTTTTTTTTGTCCAGGTATTCTAATTGCTGAAGTTGCATAACTAATTAACCCAAAATGTAGTGGTGTGAACAGCTGTTTATTGGATTCATAGGTTCTGTAGACCAGGGATTCAGACAGTGATGACCCATGTTGTCTGGGGCCTCAGCGAGAAGACTCAAAGGTTGGGGCTAGAATCGTCTGCAGGCTTGTTCATTCACCTGGCTGGGGGCTGGCAGAGGAGGGAGCTGAGCTTGTCCCGGGTAGTCTCTCTGCATGGACTAGTCTGGGTTTCCTCGCAGCATGGAGGCATCCATCGATATGAGATGCGTCCTTTGAGAGGCAAAAGCCAAGAAAGAGTTACCTTCTTCTAAAGATGTGTGACTCCTGGCTAGGAAGTCACCTATCACCCCTGCTATTGTCCTCTCTGTCCGAGCAGTCACAAGCTCCCACTGAGATTCAAGAGGACAGAAATTTGCACAGGAAGTCTTTGGAGAGCAAGTGAGGCTGTACCTATTGCTGCGGCCAGTTTTGGGAAGGACAGTGTGTGATGCCAGTGAATGAAGCCAAGCAAGACTGCCATTCACATGACCTAGAGGAATAAGCATCTTCAGGTGAGCCTCCTCAGCATCCTAGGGTAATGTCAGGAACACTGTCGATACTAAAAAATTTGGTGGAGATGAATTGCTCAGGGGCAGACCAGAGCTCTGAGACAATGCAGGGCTCATGTCATTTACTTGAGTCCTTAGAACAAGCTGCCATTGTTCATAGGTCTGTAGGAAAAGGATCTGGAAACTGCCATTTTAGGTAGAAAAGTGACCTGCAGGTACAAGGCTTCATTATTTCCTTGGTAGACAAGCTACTCAGATTGTACACCTTCCCAAAACTCAGTTATCAGAGTTATTTCTATTTACAGTAAAATCTAAATAAAAATGTCCTGGATCAGGAGTCAGACCATTTGGGTATTAGAACCAGTTCTATCAGTGATTAGCTGTATCATGTGAGGCACATAAATGACTCTTCTTTGTAAAGAGGAAATGATCATGCTTGCCCTGCCCAGCTTGTGGGGTTACTGTGAGGTTAGAAACACTAATATGAAATACAATATACATGCAAGGACTTTTAAAGGAACGGCCATGCAAAACAAAACCCAAATGTATGGTCCACAGCAGTAAAGACTCTAGGAAGATAATTCTAAGTGGTCATGAAAGAGAGGAGCAGGACCCAGGACTAATGAATACATTGATGTAGAATGGCTGAGACTGACCATTTGCAGAGATATCACTTGCAGAAACTTCAGAGAATAGTCCTAAGAATTTGATTTTTAAGATTTTCAGAGGGAAGAGGGCATGGCCACTTTTCCAAAGCTGAGGTCATGGTTTCAGGTCAAGGACAGATGAAGCAGACCAGCAGCTGGCACACTGATCTAAGCTGATCTACGGGACATAAGGAAGAGAGAGTCCAAGTGAAAGGGCTCCACTCCCCAAGGAAGCCTCACAATTTAGCAAGATAATTAACAGGATGTTTGCTTGTCAACAAAGCCAGGGAAGTGAGTTTATTAGCAAGTTTGATTGACAGGTCTATCATTTAGGAGAAAATGCCAATTTGTTTCCCAAAGTGACTGCACAGATTTATGTGACCCTTGACTCACCTCCAACACAAGAGATTCTGTGGATTCACATCCTTCCTGATTCTTGGTATTGTCAGACTTTGAAATGGTTTTCTAAAACAGTGGTGTAAATTGGAATCTTGCTGAGGTTTTGATTGGGATTTTCTCTATTACTTACGATTTTGAGTATTTTTTTCACATGTTTATTGATGATGTGTCTTCCTCTAAAGCAAAATTCCTACCCATATCTTTCATATCTTTTATCCAATTTTTCCTTTGAGTTGTTTATGCTTATCTGGTTTCTAGGACTTATTTATATGCTCTTGAGACCAGTCCTTTGCCCTGTATTGTATCTTCTCCCAGTTAATGTCCCAGTGGAACAGAAGCATCCCCGGAAATCATAAGAAATAGTAAATAGTTGTTGTCCTTGAAGTAATAAATAGTTTGTGGCACAGCAGCAGATAATTAAGTTTTATTTTGTTACTATTTTTAAATGTTTTATACATATTTTATGCCCTAATTTTTTCATAATATTATTCAATTTTGTCTTGTATCTTTTGACCCTCCCAATCTTCCCAGAGTTTTTGATCTATTGATTAACTTTTCAAAAAGACCTAACTTTTGGCTTTGTTGAAATGTACCATTTTCTCTTTTTTTCTGCTCTTAATTTCTTCATTGTTAAAAAAGTATCTGTTTTCTTCTATGTAGTTTGGGGGCAATGTGATTTCTTACCCTTAATTTATTAAAATGGGGCATTGAACTCATTAATTTTGAGGTTTTATTCTCTTTTAAGATGAAGATAAACATGTCAATTGTCCTCAAAACATTGCTTTGGGGCATCCCTTGAATCTTGATGTCACATTTTATTATCTAATTCTATATATCTAGAAAATTCCTTTTTGGATTCTGCTCTAGTATTTTTTCCATTTGCCCACTTTCCCCACCCATCTGAGCTCTACACAACAAACTAGGAAGGGCTGTTACTGGCATCTAGTGGGCAGAGGCCAGGGTGCTGCTCAGCCTTCTTCAATTCTCACAAGTGCCCCTCATCCTGCCAAGGAAGAATGAATACATGTGAAATGAAATATGAATAATGTAAGGCTTTCAAGTAAAGGCTGTACAAAAAGTAAAATCACAATATAGGCTGGAAGACAGCAAAGGCTTTATTGGAAAGGAACCAGGGAAGCCTCCCCATACCTGGGAAAACAATGAAAAGTAATCATGTAAAGGTGGAAGTAAGACAGAAGAAGAATAAGTGCATTAGAAAAAATGATTATGAGGAAGTAGTAAACATGGAAGATATCTAAGAAAACAATCACAAGGATTTGCGCTTAACATTTCTTATAGGGAAAGTGGTTTTCATCTTGCAAGGCTGACATAATGACTGTAGGTCAAGGAGACTTAAGATCTACAGCTATCACAGAGGTCAAAAGCAAATGTAGATGAAGAAAATCAGATTGGAGTTAACTGCGCCTTACCAAGCCCACGCACAGGGCCTCGTGGTACAAAAAACAAAATGAATAGAAACATGGTTGCAGCATGATGGATGGTAGTAAAGCCTTGGTGGTAGCAGCAACTGTAGATCTGACAGGTTGGCTGTCAAAAGGTTAGTCCATGTCACATGATTCTACAGGGACAGGATCAGAAGCAGCAAGGCTGGCAGCAGCTGGATCCACAGCTCTGTGGCAGGAAGCCAGGCAGGCAGCAGCAGGTGCGGCTATAGCAGGATCTGTGGCAGTACATGGGTCCAGAGCACACTGGTGGGCAGCAGCTGGACCCACAGCAGGTTTGTCCACAGCCACTAGACCCACAGCAGGAGGGCTGGCAGCAGGGGGTCACACAAGTCGGTCGGCAGCAGGTGGTCCTGCAGCAGCTGGTTTGACAGCAAGTTGGGCCTCAGCAAGACTGGCAGCAGCTGGACCCACAGCCACTAGACCCACAGCAGGAGGGTTGGCAGCAGGAGGTCACACAAGTTGGCTGGCAGCAGGTGGTCCTGCAAGAGCTGGTTTGACAAGTTGGACGGCAGCAAGGCTGGCAGCAGCTGGACCCACAGCAGGTCTGTCCACAGCCAATGGACCCACAGCAGAAGGGCTGGCAGCAGGGAGTGCTGCAGCAGGTGGGCTGGCAGCAGGTGGCCACACAAGTTGGCCGGCAGCAGATGGTCCTGCAGCAGCTGGTTTGACAGCAGGTTGGACGACAGCAAGGCTGGCAGCAGCTGGACCCACAGCCACTAGACCCACAGCAGGTGGGCTGGGAGCAGGTGGCCACACAAGTTGGCCGGCAGCAGGTGGTCCTGCAGCAGGTGGTTTGACAGCAAGTTGGGCGGCTGCAAGACCCACAGCAGGTGGGCTGGCAGCAAGGGGAGCAGCACGACTGGCACATCGCGTTACGATAGAGGGGCGCTCTTGTTCACAGGTGAGTTTTTTGGATTCTGATGACTCCTTGTGTTCTGGAGCTTTTTATACTCTAGACCCCCCAGAATTTGGACCATTGACAAGGACTTTGCTTGTTGTTGTTTATATTGTTTTCCATAGCCACTAGGGAATTGTGAAAGAGGAAGTTGTTATGAATCTTTAGTAAGTAAGTGTTTAATGTGTTCCTTAATTGAGAATACTTCATAGAAACTCCTTTTCAGGAAAAAGGAAGGTACAGCATGGTTCCTGTAATGATCACAATCTGATCATGTGATGCAGTTCTCACTGGCCGACGGAGGATCAGAGCACATGTCCTTCCAGTTTTGTTCCTTGATTGTAATTAGTTTGGGATGTGTTCCTGCAGAGGGGCACCGTGCTGATATGTTCACAGCGACAAACTGCATCCATGCCTGAGTTCAAGTCTGTTTCCCCACAAAAGCCTGATTCAGGACCACTACATGTATCTGTCTGTAGCATCCATCCACCTGTGTACCCTGTTCTATCAAGGACACTTGGGTAGAGAGTGTTTGGCACAATGTCTTTCACATTTTAAGGCAGAACCAAAGCAGGTGGATAGAAGTAGGAGCAGTCCAATGAGACAAGAAAGCATTAGTCACTTTTTGTCTTGGGTGACCAATAGTCCTGGCTGAGAGGTTTCACAGGATGTAAGACTTTCACATTTAACTGGGGTAGTTCCAAGCAAAAAATGAGGATGAGCTGGTGACTCTTATTCTAAGTCTTTACCAGCAGACTCAGTGACCTCACATCACTGACTGCACTTTACTTGTGTTCCTTTTTTCCATTAAGGGACTTTGACTAGATAAGATGATACATGAGTTATCTGTGAGTCCTAAGTGTTCAAAATTTTTATAGTTAACATTTATTTTTAAAAGTGCTCAAAGTTTCAACACATGACTTGTTAAAATTTATGTTTCTTCTGATAGATTATCACAAAGTGAGTCACTCATGTCACTATTACCAGGTTAAGAAAGAGAACCTACCCCATGTCATTCCAATTATATCCCTTACTCAATCCCAAAGGTGGCAGTAGTTTGTTATATTTGGATGTTTTAGACTTTGTGTAAATGAGATATTATAGAATTGGATGTTTTTCTCTTTACATTATGATTGTGCAATTTATCTAGGTAGTTCATTTATTCTTATTCCTTTACAATCTTACACTTAATAAATGTGACAATATTTGTTCACTCTACTTTCTATATATATATATATACAGGTTAGAATGTTTATACTTACTATCTGGAGCACCTAAGTATATGAAGCAAATATTAACAGACCAGAAGGATGAAATGGACAGCAATACAATAATAGTGGGGGACTTGAATACCGCATTGTCACTAATCCAGACAGAAAATCAGTAGGGAAACATTGGCTCACAGTTTCCAGGGAGAAGGGACACTGCTGTAGGAAAACATTGAAATCGTTTTATACTTTCTACTATTGTTGACTTGATGCTTCCCATAAGGACATGGCAATTGCATTACTACATATGTACCTAGAGAAGAGGGAGAACGGGGAAGAAAAATTTTTTTTTTTTTGAGAGGGCATCTCTCATATTTATTGATCAAATGGTTGTTAACAACAATAAAATTCAGTATAGGGGGGTCAATGCTCAATGTACAATCATTAATCCATCTCAAACCTAATTCTCGTCAGTCTCCAATCTTCTGAAGCATAACGAACAAGTTCTTACATGGTGAACGAATTCTTACATAGTGAATAAATTCTTACATGGTGAACAGTACAAGGACATTCATCACAGAAACTTTCGGTTTTGATCACACATTATGAACTATAAACAATCAGGTCAAATATGAATATTCGTTTGATTTTTGTACTTGATTTATATGTTGATCCCACATTTCTCCCTCTATTATTATTATTATTGTTATTTTTAATAAAATGCTGAAGTGGTAGGTAGATGCAAGATAAAGGTAGAAAACATACTTTAGTGCTGTAAGAGGGCAAATATAGATGATCAGATGATCAGGTGTGTGCCTATGAACTAAGTATTAATCCAGGCTAGACAAGGGCAGCAAGACATCCACGGATGCAGAAGATTTCTCTCAAAGCAGGGGGGGTGAGGTTCTGAGCCTCACCTCTGTTGATCCCCAAATTCTCACCTGATGGCCCCCCTGCGACTGTGCCTGTCTTAGGTTGTTCCTCCCTTGAGGAATCTTACCCGTCTCTGGCTAACCAGTCATCTTCTGGGGCCATACAGGGAAATGTAAAGTTGGTAAGTGAGATAGAAGCAATACTGTTTGAAAAGGTTAGCTTTTTACTTCTTTGCAGATTTATGCCCTGTGGCTTCTATGCCCAGCACTTGTCTCGAGGTATCTTTACCACCTGGAGGAATTATGATACTCGGTAAATTCGATATGAGGCACGAATTCTATTTAAGGGTTGTAATTAGGAAGGAAGAAGAAAAGCTATAGATGTAGCATATGGAAGGAAACATGGGAGGATTGATTATTTCTTTGACATATCTTCTTGTAGAGTACCTTAAGTATGTATAGGTTTTAAACTACTAACTAATATGCACACACATATTAACATAATAGGAATACGGTGACATAAACAAAGCAAATCTATAATTACCATCCATCTCCAGTGAAGCCAAGAAAACCATTTAGGCACCCTAGGCATTTGTGAAAATTTATCTATGATATGATGGATATTGTCCAATTGTACTTGAACAGTCTGAGAAAAATCAGACAAATTAAAGCAGCCCATTTCTGGGATCTGTTCACATCCCATATGTTCTTTTAACCGTAGATAGTCTATAGTCATGAGATTTTGGAGTGCTACAATTTGCACCCCTCCCAACTCCTGGTTGAGTTCCAACAGTACAGATCCCGTCAAATTCGTTGTCTCACTGTATGTACATGCCAGCCTAGACATCTCCCTCCTCATTCCTATGGCAAGTCCAGGAGATGGTGGGCTGGATGCAGCCACAACCGCAGCATCGTCCAGATCCCTGTGGAGGCTTTTTGATGATCATCCCCCGGCACAAGTCCTCCAGAGAGTGCTGATGCCGGAAGCTCCTCCTCATATCGTATCTTAGTTCATTTTCTGGGTATCCAAGCTAGGCCTTGATCTTCTGCATAGAAACAAACAGACCCTTTGCCCACACTTTGACATGCCCTCTATACCACTGTGCAGAACTCATTGGAGGTCAGCACGCAGTAACTGCTTTTTTTTTTTAATTAAGAGAAAGGAATATTATCAGAAAAGAGTACCTCCATAGCTAATCATCTGACACCCTTTAAGTGATCAACATTAAGGATATTTAAAGCATGCATTGATCTTTGATTTACCAATAGTTTTATCCTGTCAAGGAGTAATCCCCCTTTTCTTTCTTTATTTCTTTCTTTTTTTTTTTTTAATTTTTAATCTACACTTACATGAAGAATACTATGTTTACTATGCTCTCCCCTATATCAGGTCCCCCCTAACAACCACATTACGGTTACTGTCCATCAGCTTAGCAAAATGTTGTAGAGTCACTACTTGTCCTCTCTGTGTTGTGCAGCCCACCCTCCCCTTTCTCTCTCCCCACCATGCATGCTAATCTTAATACCCCCCTTCTTCTTCTTCTCCCCCCTTATCCCTCCCTGCCCACCCATCCTCCCCAGTTCCTTTCCCTTTGGTACCTGTTAGTCCATTTTTGGGTTCTGTAATTCCGCTGCTGTTTTGTTCCTTCAGTTTTTCCTTTGTTCCTATACTCCTCAGATGAGTGAAATCATTTGGTATTTCTCTTTCTCCGCTTGGCTTATTTCGCTGAGCATAATACTCTCCAGCTCCATCCATGTTGCTGCAAATGGTTGGATTTTTCCACTTCTTATGGCTGAGTAGTATTCCATTGTGTATATGTACCACATCTTCTTTATCCATTCATCTACCGATGGACATTTAGGTTGCTTCCAATTCTTGGCTATTGTAAATAGTGCTGCGATAAACATAGGGGTGCATCTGTCTTTCTCAAACTTGATTGCTGCGTTCTTAGGGTAAATTCCTAGGAGTGGAATTCCTGGGTCAAATGGTAGGTCTATTTTGAGCATTTTGATGAACCTCCATACTGCTTTCCACAATGGTTGAACTAATTTACATTCCCACCAGCAGTGTAGGAGGGTTCCCCTTTCTCCACAGCCTCGCCAACATTTGTTGTTGTTTGTCTTTTGGATGGCAGCTATCCTTACTGGTGTGAGGTGATACCTCATTGTAGTTTTAATTTGTATTTCTCTGATAATTAGCAATGTGGAGCATCTTTTCATGTGTCTCTTGGCCATCTGTATTTCTTTTTTAGAGAACTGTCTGTTCAGTTCCTCTGCCCATTTTTTAATTGGGTTGTTTTTTGTTTGTTGAGGCGTGTGAGCTCTTTATATATTCTGGACGTCAAGCCTTTATCGGATCTGTCATTTTCAAATATATTCTCCCATACTGTAGGGTTCCTTTTTGTTCTATTGATGGTGTCTTTCGCTGTACAGAAGCTTTTCAGCTTAATGTAGTCCCACTTGCTCATTTTTGCTGTTGTGTTCCTTGCCCGGGGAGATATGTTCAAGAAGAGGTCACTCATGTTTATGTCTAAGAGGTTTTTGCCTATGTTTTTTTCCAAGAGTTTAATGGTTTCATGATTTACATTCAGGTCTTTGATCCATTTTGAGTTTACCTTTGTATATGGGGTTAGACAATGGTCCAGTTTCATTCTCCTACATGTAGCTGTCCAGTTTTGCCAGCACCATCTGTTGAAGAGACTGTCATTTTGCCATTGTATGTCCATGGCTCCTTTATCAAATATTAATTGACCATATATGTTTGGGTTAATTTCTGGGGTCTCTAATCTGTTCCACTGGTCTGTGGCTCTATTCTTGTGCCAGTACCAAATTGTCTTGATTACTATGGCTTTGTAGTAGAGCTTGAAGTTGGGGAGTGAGATCCCCCCTACTTTATTCTTCTTTTTCAGGATTGCTTTGGCTATTCGGGGTCTTTGGTGTTTTCATATGAATTTTTGAATTATTTGTTCCAATTCCTTGAAGAATGTTGCTGGTAATTTGAGAGGGATTGCATCAAATTTGTATATTGCTTTGGGCAGGATGGCCATTTTGATGATATTAATTCTTCCTAGCCATGAGCATGGGATGAATTTCCATTTATTAGTGTCCCCTTTAATTTCTCTTAAGAGTGACTTGTAGTTTTCAGAGTATAAGTCTTTCACTTCTTTGGTTAGGTTTATTCCTAGGTATTTTATTCTTTTTGATGCAATGGTGAATGGAATTGTTTTCCTGATTTCTCTTTCTATTGATTCATTGTTAGTGTATAGGAAAGCTACAGATTTCTGTGTGTTAATTTTGTATCCTGCAACTTTGCTGTATTCCGATATCAGTTCTAGTAGTTTTGGAGTGGAGTCTTTAGGGTGTTTTATGTACAGTATCATATCATCTGCAAATAGTGACAGTTTAACTTCTTCTTTACCAATCTGGATTCCTTGTATTTCTTTGTTTTGTCTGATTGCCGTGGCTAGGACCTCCAGTACTATGTTAAATAACAGTGGGGAGAGTGGGCATCCCTGTCTGGTTCCCGATCTCAGAGGAAATGCTTTCAGCTTCTCACTGTTCAGTATAATGCTGGCTGTGGGTTTATCATATATGGCCTTTATTATGTTGAGGTATTTGCCCTCTATTCCCATTTTGCTGATAGTTTTTATCATGAATGGATGTTGAATTTTGTCAAATGCTTTTTCAGCATCTATGGAGATGATCATGTGGTTTTTGTCTTTCTTTTTGTTGATGTGGCGGATGATGTTGATGGATTTTCAAATGTTGTACCATCCTTGCATCCCTGGGATGAATCCCACTTGGTCATGGTGTATGATCCTTTTGATACACTGTTGAATTCTGTTTGCTAATATTTTATTGAGTATTTTTGCATCTACATTCATCAGGGATATTGGTCTGTAATTTTCTTTTTTGGTGGGGTCTTTACCTGGTTTTGGTATTAGGGTGATGTTGGCTTCATAGAATGAGTTTGGGAGTATTCCCTCTTCTTCTATTTTTTGGAACACTTTAAGGAGAATGGGTATTATGTCTTCTCTGTGTGTCTGATAAAATTCCGAGGTAAATCCGTCTGGCCCGGGGTTTTGTTCTTGGATAGTTTTTTGATTACCATTTCAATTTCTTTGCTCGAAATTGGTTTGTTTAACTTTTGTGTTTCTTCCTTGGTCAGTCTTGGGAGGTTGTATTTTTCTAGGAAGTTGTCCATTTCTTCTAGGTTTTCCAGCTTGTTGGCATATAGGTTTTCATAGTAGTCTTTAATAATTCTTTGTATTTCTGTGGAGTCTGTCGTGATTTTTCCATTCTCATTTCTGATTATGTTGATTTGTGTTGACTCTCTTTTTCTCTTAATAAGTTGGGCTAGAGGCTTATCTATTTTGTTTATTTTCTCGAAGAACCAGCTCTTGGTTTCATTGATTTTTGCTATTGTTTTATTCTTCTCAATTTTGTTTATTTCTTCTCTGATCTTTATTATGTCCCTCCTTCTGCTGACTTTAGGCCTCATTTGTTCTTCTTTTTCCAGTTTCGATAATTGTGATGTTAGACTATTCATTTGGGATTGTTCTTCCTTCTTCAAGTGTGCCTGGATTGCTATATACTTTCCTCTTAAGACTGCTTTTGCTGCATCCCACAGAAGTTGGGGCTTAGTGTTGTTGTTGTCATTTGTTTCTATATATTCCTTGATCTCTATTTTGATTTGTTCATTGATCCATTGATTATTTAGTAGCATGTTGTTAAGCCTCCATGTGTTTGTGAGCCTTTTTGTTTTCTTTGTAGAATTTATTTCTACTTTCATACCTTTGTGGTCTGAAAAATTGGTTGGTAGAATTTCAATATTTTGGAATTTACTGAGGCTCTTTTTGTGAGCTAGTATGTGGTCTATTCTGGAGAATGTTCCATGTGCACTTGAGAAGAATGTATATCCTGTTGCTTTTGGATGTAGAGTTCTATAGATGTCTATTAGGTCCATCTGTTCTAGTGTGTTGTTCAGTGCCTGTGTGTCCTTACTTATTTTCTGCCCGGTGGATCTATCCTTTGGGGTGAGTGGTGTGTTGGAGTCTCCTACAATGAATGCATTGCAGTCTATTTCCCTCTTTAGTTCTGTTAGTATTTGCTTCACATATGCTGGTGCTCCTGTATTGGGTGCATATATATTTAGAATGGTTATATCCTCTTTTTGGACTGAGCCCTTTATCATTATGTAGTATCCTTCTTTATCTCTTGTTACTTTCTTTGTTTTGAAGTCTATTTTGTCTGATATTAGTACTGCAACCCCTGCTTTCTTCTCACTGTTGTTTGCCTGAAATATGTTTTTCCATCCCTTGGCTTTTAGTCTATGCTTATCTTTGGGTTTAAGGTGAGTTTCTTGTAAGCAGCATATAGATGGGTCTTGCTTTTTTATCCATTCTATTACTCTATGTCTTTTGATTGGTGCATTAAGTCCATTTACATTTAGGGTGACTATTGAGAGATATGTACTTATTGCCATTGCAGGCTTTAGATTCGTGCTTACCAAAGGTTCAAGGTTAGCTTCTTTAGTATCTTACTGCCTAACTTAGCTCGCTTATTGAGCTGTTATATACACTGTCTGGAGATTCTTTTCTTCTCTCCCTTCTTATTCCTCCTCCTCCATTTTTCATATGTTGTGTGTTTTGTTCTGTGCTCTTTTTAGGAGTGCTCCCATTTAGAGCAGTCCCTGTAGGATGCCCTGTAGAGGTGGTTTGTGGGAAGCAAATTCCCTCAGCTTTTGCTTGTCTGGGAATTGTTTAATCCTGCCATCATATTTAAATGATAGTCGTGCTGGATACAGTATCCTTGGTTCAAGGCCCTTCTGTTTCATTACATTAAGTATATCATGCCATTCTCTTCTGGCCTGTAGGGTTTCTGTTGAGAAGTCTGATATTAGCCTGATGGGTTTTCCTTTATAGGTGACCTTTTTCTCTCTAGCTGCCTTTAAAACTCTTTCCTTGTCCTTGATCCTTGCCATTTTAATTACTATGTGTCTTGGTGTTGTCCTCCTTGGATCCTTTCTGTTGGGGGTTCTGTGTAATTCCATGGTCTGTTCGATTATTTCCTCCCCCAGTTTGGGGAAGTTTTCAGCAATTATTTCTTCAAAGAGACTTTCTATCCCTTTTCCTCTTTCTTCTTCTTCTGGTACCCCTATAATATGAATATTATTCCTTTTGGCTTGGTCACATAGTTCTCTTAGTGTTGTTTCATTCCTGGGGATCCTTTTATCTCTCTCTATGTTCCTATTTTCTATACGTTCCTATTTTCTGGCTTCTATTCCATCAATGGCCTCTTGCATCTTATCCATTCTGCTTATAAATCCTTCCAGGGATTGTTTCACTTCTGTGATCTCCTTCCTGACATCTGTGATCTCCTTCCGGACTTCATCCCACTGCTCTTGCATTTTTCTCTGCATCTCTGTCAGCATGTTCATGATTTTTATTTTGAATTCTTTTTCAGGAGGACTGGTTAGGTCTGTCTCCTTCTCAGGTGTTGTCTCTGTGATCTTTGTCTGCCTGTAGTTTTGCCTTTTCATGGTGATAGAGACAGTTTGCAGAGCTGGTACAAGTGATCGCTGGAAGAGCTTCCCTTCTTGTTGGTTTGTGGCCTTCCTCTCCTGGGAGAATAGCGACCACTAGTGGCTTGTGCTGGGCAGCTGTGTGCAGACAGGGCTTCTGCTTCCTGCCCTGTTGCTATGGGGTTTATCTCCACTGTTGCTGTGGGCGTGGCCTGGCTGGGGCTGCTCCTCCAAAATGGTGGAGCCCCATTGGAGGGTGAGCGGCCGGGAGGCTATTTATCTCCTTAACGGGCCTCTGTGCTGCCTGCTGCCCAGGGGGTTGGAGTGCCCAGAGATCCCCAGATTCCCTGCGTCTGGTCTAAGTGACCTATCCTGCCCCTTTAAGACTTCCAAAAAGCACTCTCCAAATCAAAACAACAACAGCAACAATGAGAGAGGGAACAGAAAAAAAAAAAAAAGGTAAAAACACGCGTTTTTTTTTTTTTCCTCAGGCGCCGGTCCCAAGCACCCGCTCACTGGTCCTGCTGCCCTGTCTCCCTAGCACCAGGGTCCCTGTCCCTTCAACGCTTCCAAAAAGCACGTGCCCACTGGTCCCGCAGGGAAAAACGCGTGATATTCTTTGTCCTCAGGCGCCGGTCCCAGGCGCCCGCTCACCAGTCCCGCCGCCCTGCCTTCCTAGCACCGGGGTCCCTGTCCCTTTAAGGCTTCCAAAAAGCACTCGACAAAAAGAGAAAAAAAAAAGGGGAAAAAAGCTGAATTTCCTCCGTACTCAAGTGCTGGTCTCAGCCACCCGCCCACGGGTCCCACAGGGGAAAACGCGCGATATTCTTTGTCCTCAGGTGCCAGTCCCAGACACCCGCTCACCGGTCCTGCTGCTCTGCCTCCCTAGCACAAGGGTCCGTGTCCCTTTAAGGGTTCCAAAAAGTGCTCGCCAAAAAGAGAAAAAAAAAGGGGAAAAACACGCGATTTCCTCCGTCCTCAAGTACCGCTCTCAGGCACCCGCCCACTGGTCCTGCAGGGAAAAATGCGGGATAATCTTTGTCCTCAGGTGCCGGTCCCAGGCACCCGCTCACCGGTCCCGCCACCCTGCCTCCCTAGCAACGGGGTCCCTGTCCCTTTAAGGCTTCCAAAAAGCACTCAACAAAAAAAAAAAAACCGCTCCAGTTTCTTTCCACCCGCTGGGAGCCGGGTGCAGGGGCGCTCGGGTCCCGCCGGGCCGGGGCTTGTATCTTACCCAGCAAGGCGCTGGGTTCTTGCAGGTGTGGATGTGGTCTGGATGTTGTCCTGTGTCCTGTGGTCTCTATTTTAGGAAGATTTTTCTTTGTTATATTTTCATAGCTCTATGTGTTTTTGGGAGGAGATTTCCACTGCTCTACTCATGCCGCCATCCTGGCCCCGCCCCACCTGGGGAAGAAAAATTTTAAGAAATTATGGCTCACAATTTTCACATTTGTTAAAATGTATAAATTTGCAAATTTAAATATGCCTCGACTATGACCACATCTAATCTCTTTGTCAAACTTAATAAAAGAAATTATGTGCAGGTTCAGACTGCTCCCCCAAGAACACTGACCCAGCTAGAACATACGGATGGAATCTTGCTGACTGCCACCATTGATGGTTGCTGTTAGCAACCAGGGTATTGCTCCTGCTCCTTTTCTCCCGCTTTCACGAGGATCTGCTTGTGAAAAACAATGTGCTAAATATCTTCCATGGAAGTGTCCCTGGTACTACAGGGAAACTAATTTTGAATAGGATGTCACAAGTTTTAGAAGAAGGAGGAGGAGGAGGAAGAGAGAGACAAATCTTAGGGAAGGAGGAAGGAAAGAAGGGAGACAGAGAGAAAGGGAAATAGACAAAGAAACAGAAAGAAAAAGAGACATAAAAAGAGACAGAAAAGAAGAAAGAGAGGGGGAAGGAAAGATAGAGAGAGGGAGAGAGATTTAGACAGAAAGAAACAAAGACGGATGGAAAGAAGGAAATAAGGAAAGAAAGAAAGACAGAGAGAGAGAAAGAGCTACAGAAACAAAGAAGACAGAACAATGGCACAATGAACGTACTGTCAGTGACATGAGGTCACTTGAGGGTGCTTTCTCTAAATGTTTGGGCTAGAGTCTCCAATTCATCCTTGTCTGCCCAAACTTCAACTGCAAGTCTCACTTCCTGGGAAACCCCTTAGTACTGGAACCATTAGGACTGTTGTTCACCCAGGATTGAAAAAGACGCTTTCTTAGTGCCACTGTCCCACTGCTTCTGTCCAACTGCTTCGGTTCTGCCCTGCCATATGAAAGACGTTGTGCCAAACACCCTCTACCCAAGTGCCTCTGGTAGAACAGGGTACGCAGGTGGGGTGGATGCTACGGATAGATACGGGTAGTGGTCCTGAATCAGGCTTCTGTGGGGAAACAGACTTGGACTCGGGCGTGCATGCAGTTTGTGACTCTGAACATATCAGCATGGTGCCCCTCTGCAGGAACACGTCCCACTCTAAGTACAACCAAGGAAGAAATCTGGAGAGACAAGTGCTCTGACCCTCCGTCGGCCAGTGGGAACTGCATCACGTGATCTGATTGTGATCATTACAGGAACGATGCTGATGAGGCGACCACCTTCCTTGATCCTGGAAAGAGTTGCTGTGAGTTATTCTCAATTAAGAAACACATGAAACACTTACTTGCTAAAAATTCATAAGAGGGAACAACTTCTTCCTCTTTCACAATTCCCTAGTGGCTACGGAAAACAATATAAACAACAACAAGCAAAGTCCTTGTCATTGGTCCAAATTTTGGGGGGTCTGGACTATAAAAAGCTCCAGAACACAAGGAGTCATCAGAATCCGAAAAACTCACCTGTGAGCAAGAGCCCCCCTCTATCGTAACACGATGTGCCAGTCGTGCTGCTCCCCTTGCTGCCAGCCCACCTGCTGCAGCACTCCCTGCTGCCAGCCCTCCTGCTGTGGGTCCATTGGCTGTGGACAGACCTGCTGTGGGTCCAGCTGCTGCCAGCCTTGCTGCCGCCCAACCTGCTGTCAAACCAGCTGCTGCAGGACCACCTGCTGCCGGCCGACTTGTGTGACCTCCTGCTGCCAGCCCACCTGCTGTGGGTCTAGTGGCTGTGGGTCCAGCTGCTGCCAGCCTTGCTGCCGCCCAACCTGCTGTCAAACCAGCTGCTGCAGGACCACCTGCTGCCGGCCGACTTGTGTGACCTCCTGCTGCCAGCCCACCTGCTGTGGGTCTAGTGGCTGTGGGTCCAGCTGCTGCCAGCCTTGCTGCCGCCCAACCTGCTGTCAAACCAGCTGCTGCAGGACCACCTGCTGCCGGCCGACTTGTGTGACCCCCTGCTGCCAGCCCTCCTGCTGTGGGCCTAGTGGCTGTGGACAGACCTGCTGTGGATCCACCTGCTGCCAGCCAGTGTGCTCTGGACCCGTGTACTGCCACAGAACCTGCTACCGGCCCACCTGCTGCAGCCTGCCTGGCTGCCTGCCACAGAGCTGTGGATCCAGCTGCTGCCAGCCTTGCTGCCGCCCGGTCTGCTGTCAGACCGCCTGCTGCCAGCCTTCCTGCTGCTGATTGCCCGACCAAGAACAGTCATCTGCCCACAACATTGACCTGCCATTTGCCAACAAATCCACTTACAAACGTACTGGAAGGCAGCACGCTCTCGCCAAAGTTGCTTTACTCATCTGCCTGTTTAGCGTGTGAACCAGCTTGAGGGAGTGTGGCGTGCTTCGCCCCGATTCTCTTGGTCCTTAGATCTTGTGAATCGTGTGGCAGCTTCGTGCATCCTCGACATGGAGTGTTGGTCTCTGCTCTGACTCTGCCGTCAAGATCTTCTTCCTCTCCTTCTAAGTGACTTGGGAAAACATATCCTTAGAGCTTTTACACACGTTTCTGCCACTGTTGAAAATCTCTCAGTCATGCTTTCTTTTCCCATGTACTCCCAGTTCTTGTATCCAGCTTTCTGCCTCTTATGATCTCTTGGAATTATCGCCCTAGATGTAGGGTGTGTCCCCCATTATTCTTAATAAATCCTGTACCATCATACATGCCACATTTTGTTTTGTCTTATTGTACAGCATTCCAGACATATGAACTTACATACATGTGCAACAGCATATGCATTGTGCATTCTGAGCCTCATACAGTCCCCATAAAAATTACTCTCTCCCTTTTCCATATGAGAAAATTTCACAGTGTCATGTTATGTAGCCGATATGGACAGATGGACAACCAAGGCTGTCCTCTGTTCAAGGGTACTTAAAGTTTATTGGTCAAGACAAGTCAGAACGAACCCTGGGACGGAGCATGAGCAAAACATTAACATGAGTTTCTTCTTGAACAACGGAAGTCCTATTCTCTTGTATACGCAGATGATACCTGTGTCCAAAGTTCCTGCCCAATTGGTGTCTTACAGCTCAGGAACAGCAACTAATGTTGGACCAGTAGGAGCTCTTCTGCATTTGGGAGCTCTTCTGAATGCAGGGAGCCTTTCCTGGCCTCACGTGCTGTCCAGCCACTCCCTGAAATTCATCTGCACCAAACATTGGTAAGAATCCAGGTTCCTCATGACAAGGAGGCCATCTAATGACATGTGTTCTTGGGCATCATGCAAACCGTATTCTTGTATGGCCTCCTTGGGATGAGAACCTATAGACACCAAAGGAGGAATTAAGTAATTTTCTGCCAGGCATATTATGCCCCCCAACTTTAAGGCCATTCTTCCACCTGATCAAAATGTTAGGAAGGAAATTCAGTACGGGCAAAGTTGGGGACTGAGAAGCTATGCAATGGGCGTGGATGACACTGAGTAATCCGTAACCTCTGAACCAGCTAAGGGGACAAAACGGCTTCCTGTGTTTTGTGAGGGACATCTGAGGCACTGGAGGGAAACGAAGTTAATAATCCAGCAGAATCTGAACGATGTGGGAAAGACGAAAGTGAGGAACCTGTGCATTCACAGGAGCCAGCAGAGAAGGCTGGCGCGTTGGGCCCTGAACTAACGATGCTGCCTGAGATTCAGGGAGGTAGGGTGTGATTCGGGCTCTGAAAGGAATAGAAGAGTTTGGGGCTTGGATCACCTCCTTGGGAGCAGGAGAGCTAACTCTGCTGAGTTAACCAGGTCAGTGCCCAGGACACGTGTCAGCTGGTGACACTGTGTGCATGGCATGTTCTGAAGAGAGTGCCCACACCGAGCTTGCTGGCTGCTGCTTCCTGCTGGGGGTCTGGGTGGACGCGAGGAGGAACTCACGTGTCCTGGGCTGCCTACTGCTGCTCGTATTGCCACTGGATGCTTCACACATGTTACCTTTAGTGCTTGGAGACATGTGCAAGGCAGGTCTATAGGTTCCCCTTTTGGAGACGAAGGTGTTAGGCACGAAGACCGATATAAGTGCGATGCAAAGAGGGGGACGCTCACCAAGAACTTAGGGGGTTGATCAGATAAAGCCAGAGAGCCAGAAAGGACTCACAGAGCTAACGCCCCGTGGCAAAGTGAGTTCATGCCACGTGCTCTGAATCTGGGCTGACCTTGAGACTCGCTCTATCTAATGCAGCTGACATAGAGCTGAGACATGAGACAAGCATCACTGTTACCTCTTCCTGCCTGTGATGAGAAATGCTGAGATAAACAGGGCAGGAAGAACAGGAGGGGCGCCATCGTAGGCTAAGATTCCACTTCAAAAACCAGGGAGTTAGGAGGTGAGATTCCTAAGATGTTCTCTGGTAGTCAGAAATCTACCTATCCTAAGGCACGGCAAGCAGTCTTAGTTGATATATTCCCAGTCCTTGCGGGTCACCTAACGAGTATCTTGGAGAGGAACAGGATCAATAAATCCATTGTGTTAAGCTTAACATACAGAATTTCCTGGAGGACTGACCGTGGATGTGGACATAGTGTCCCTCACTGAAGATAGACGAGTTGAACCCTCACATCAAGCCTACACATCAACCCAACCCCCCCATCCGTTTACCTTTATCCTGTTCTTGAAAGCCTTGAGAGACAGAATCCGAAGCCCTTAAGAGTGCCGCCTCTCTGAGGCTGCCCGCACTCGCCTTTCTTCCAGTGTGTCCCTCTCTCTGTCCTACTCCAAGTAAGCAGGGAGGGGCTACGGAGAGCTGTGATTTGGGCTTGCGAATTCCCATCGCCTGGGTTGCCGAGACGCAACTGCAGCAATACGATCATACTCCGTAGTAGCCTGCCTGAAAATCTCCTTTCTTGATCTTTAGGACGTTCTCAGGACATAATCTCATTGAATGCAGGGCTCTCAGGCTCCCCCACGGGCAGAGACTTAGTTCCCTTGCCATGCAGACTCAAGCGGGCACTGGACGGCAGGTGAGTGTGGCTTTAGAAGTTGGCAAGGGATTATGCCCTGTGCCAAGCAGCGGTTCAATGAGCCTCCTTTTCCTCCCCCTTTTTTCCTTAATCTCGACCTTATTCAAGTAAACGTGCCTTCATCTCCCTCAACTCTGGCCCGTTCCTCACTTAGAGTGTACTCAAAGAAAACTTGCACACCGCTTCACTACCGTGTCTCTGCCCTTCAAGTCTTTGTTGCGGTGGGGACAAGAACAGAGGAGAACAACTCAACAGCCCTGCAAAGGTGTGGAAACGGAAGACGCTGATGTCATAGTTTGCTTCCTCCCAGAAGTTACTGTGGAGAAAAGGTTCAAGTGCATGTCATGGTCTGGGGAGTGTGGTCCATAGCGGTAGTGCAGTGGGGAAGTGAGAGCGGGAAGGGCGGTCATGAGCCAGCATCACAGTGGGCAGCTGACGCTTACACTGGAGGGATACTATGAGAAATGACGGAAGACACTCATTTGGGGATGATCCTAATTGAGGAACAAGGAAGCTGGAGTCTCTATAAGCCAACTCTAAAGAAGCACTGGAGGAGTGTTTTTCTCAGCGTGGCACACAGACAGAGCACGACTTTGTGCTGCTGGATGAAAAGAGCCCACAGGCACAGAGAAGTGGATCTGACAGACAGAAATTAGCCTGAACATACTGAGATCCAAGACATAGGTGTAGGGTATTAAAAACACCATCTGTAATCTAAGAGTTTCTCCACTCGGATCGAATATTTGCAACTTCAGTGTGGTGGACAGCCACAATTTTTTGAAGAAGGACGTGGAGGAGGAATATAAGGAGGAGGAGGAGGAGGAGGGAGACAAAACGTAGGGAAGGAGGAAGGAAGGAAGGGAGACAGACAGAAAGCTAAATAGAAAAAGAAACATAGAAAGAACAAGAGACATCAAAAGACAGGGAAAGGAGAGAGGCAAAGGGAGAGAGACAGAGAGAGACAGAGAGAGAGACAGAGAGAGACAGAGAGAGAGACAGAGACAGAGAGAGACAGAGACAGATAGAGAAGAAAGAAGACAGCACAATGGCGCAATGAACGTACTGTCAGTGACATGAGGTCACTTGAGGGTGCTTTCTCTCCATGTTTGGGCTAGAGTCTCCAATTCATCCTTGTCTGCCCAAACTTCAACTGCAAGTCTCACTTCCTGGGAAACCCCTTAGTTCTGGAAGCATTAGGACTGTTGTTCACCCAGGATTGAAAAAGACGCTTTCTTAGTGCCACTGTCCCACTGCTTCTGTCCAACTGCTTCGGTTCTGCCCTGCCATATGAAAGACGTTGTGCCAAACACCCTCTACCCAAGTGCCTCTGGTAGAACAGGGTACGCAGGTGGGGTGGATGCTACGGATAGATACGGGTAGTGGTCCTGAATCAGGCTTCTGTGGGGAAACAGACTTGGACTCGGGCGTGCATGCAGTTTGTGACTCTGAACATATCAGCATGGTGCCCCTCTGCAGGAACACGTCCCACTCTAAGTACAACCAAGGAAGAAATCTGGAGAGACAAGTGCTCTGACCCTCCGTCGGCCAGTGGGAACTGCATCACGTGATCTGATTGTGATCATTACAGGAACGATGCTGATGAGGCGACCACCTTCCTTGATCCTGGAAAGAGTTGCTGTGAGTTATTCTCAATTAAGAAACACATGAAACACTTACTTGCTAAAAATTCATAAGAGGGAACAACTTCTTCCTCTTTCACAATTCCCTAGTGGCTACGGAAAACAATATAAACAACAACAAGCAAAGTCCTTGTCATTGGTCCAAATTTTGGGGGGTCTGGACTATAAAAAGCTCCAGAACACAAGGAGTCATCAGAATCCGAAAAACTCACCTGTGAGCAAGAGCCCCCCTCTATCGTAACACGATGTGCCAGTCGTGCTGCTCCCCTTGCTGCCAGCCCACCTGCTGCAGCACTCCCTGCTGCCAGCCCTCCTGCTGTGGGTCCATTGGCTGTGGACAGACCTGCTGTGGGTCCAGCTGCTGCCAGCCTTGCTGCCGCCCAACCTGCTGTCAAACCAGCTGCTGCAGGACCACCTGCTGCCGGCCGACTTGTGTGACCTCCTGCTGCCAGCCCACCTGCTGTGGGTCTAGTGGCTGTGGGTCCAGCTGCTGCCAGCCTTGCTGCCGCCCAACCTGCTGTCAAACCAGCTGCTGCAGGACCACCTGCTGCCGGCCGACTTGTGTGACCTCCTGCTGCCAGCCCACCTGCTGTGGGTCTAGTGGCTGTGGGTCCAGCTGCTGCCAGCCTTGCTGCCGCCCAACCTGCTGTCAAACCAGCTGCTGCAGGACCACCTGCTGCCGGCCGACTTGTGTGACCCCCTGCTGCCAGCCCTCCTGCTGTGGGCCTAGTGGCTGTGGACAGACCTGCTGTGGATCCACCTGCTGCCAGCCAGTGTGCTCTGGACCCGTGTACTGCCACAGAACCTGCTACCGGCCCACCTGCTGCAGCCTGCCTGGCTGCCTGCCACAGAGCTGTGGATCCAGCTGCTGCCAGCCTTGCTGCCGCCCGGTCTGCTGTCAGACCGCCTGCTGCCAGCCTTCCTGCTGCTGATTGCCCGACCAAGAACAGTCATCTGCCCACAACATTGACCTGCCATTTGCCAACAAATCCACTTACAAACGTACTGGAAGGCAGCACGCTCTCGCCAAAGTTGCTTTACTCATCTGCCTGTTTAGCGTGTGAACCAGCTTGAGGGAGTGTGGCGTGCTTCGCCCCGATTCTCTTGGTCCTTAGATCTTGTGAATCGTGTGGCAGCTTCGTGCATCCTCGACATGGAGTGTTGGTCTCTGCTCTGACTCTGCCGTCAAGATCTTCTTCCTCTCCTTCTAAGTGACTTGGGAAAACATATCCTTAGAGCTTTTACACACGTTTCTGCCACTGTTGAAAATCTCTCAGTCATGCTTTCTTTTCCCATGTACTCCCAGTTCTTGTATCCAGCTTTCTGCCTCTTATGATCTCTTGGAATTATCGCCCTAGATGTAGGGTGTGTCCCCCATTATTCTTAATAAATCCTGTACCATCATACATGCCACATTTTGTTTTGTCTTATTGTACAGCATTCCAGACATATGAACTTACATACATGTGCAACAGCATATGCATTGTGCATTCTGAGCCTCATACAGTCCCCATAAAAATTACTCTCTCCCTTTTCCATATGAGAAAATTTCACAGTGTCATGTTATGTAGCCGATATGGACAGATGGACAACCAAGGCTGTCCTCTGTTCAAGGGTACTTAAAGTTTATTGGTCAAGACAAGTCAGAACGAACCCTGGGACGGAGCATGAGCAAAACATTAACATGAGTTTCTTCTTGAACAACGGAAGTCCTATTCTCTTGTATACGCAGATGATACCTGTGTCCAAAGTTCCTGCCCAATTGGTGTCTTACAGCTCAGGAACAGCAACTAATGTTGGACCAGTAGGAGCTCTTCTGCATTTGGGAGCTCTTCTGAATGCAGGGAGCCTTTCCTGGCCTCACGTGCTGTCCAGCCACTCCCTGAAATTCATCTGCACCAAACATTGGTAAGAATCCAGGTTCCTCATGACAAGGAGGCCATCTAATGACATGTGTTCTTGGGCATCATGCAAACCGTATTCTTGTATGGCCTCCTTGGGATGAGAACCTATAGACACCAAAGGAGGAATTAAGTAATTTTCTGCCAGGCATATTATGCCCCCCAACTTTAAGGCCATTCTTCCACCTGATCAAAATGTTAGGAAGGAAATTCAGTACGGGCAAAGTTGGGGACTGAGAAGCTATGCAATGGGCGTGGATGACACTGAGTAATCCGTAACCTCTGAACCAGCTAAGGGGACAAAACGGCTTCCTGTGTTTTGTGAGGGACATCTGAGGCACTGGAGGGAAACGAAGTTAATAATCCAGCAGAATCTGAACGATGTGGGAAAGACGAAAGTGAGGAACCTGTGCATTCACAGGAGCCAGCAGAGAAGGCTGGCGCGTTGGGCCCTGAACTAACGATGCTGCCTGAGATTCAGGGAGGTAGGGTGTGATTCGGGCTCTGAAAGGAATAGAAGAGTTTGGGGCTTGGATCACCTCCTTGGGAGCAGGAGAGCTAACTCTGCTGAGTTAACCAGGTCAGTGCCCAGGACACGTGTCAGCTGGTGACACTGTGTGCATGGCATGTTCTGAAGAGAGTGCCCACACCGAGCTTGCTGGCTGCTGCTTCCTGCTGGGGGTCTGGGTGGACGCGAGGAGGAACTCACGTGTCCTGGGCTGCCTACTGCTGCTCGTATTGCCACTGGATGCTTCACACATGTTACCTTTAGTGCTTGGAGACATGTGCAAGGCAGGTCTATAGGTTCCCCTTTTGGAGACGAAGGTGTTAGGCACGAAGACCGATATAAGTGCGATGCAAAGAGGGGGACGCTCACCAAGAACTTAGGGGGTTGATCAGATAAAGCCAGAGAGCCAGAAAGGACTCACAGAGCTAACGCCCCGTGGCAAAGTGAGTTCATGCCACGTGCTCTGAATCTGGGCTGACCTTGAGACTCGCTCTATCTAATGCAGCTGACATAGAGCTGAGACATGAGACAAGCATCACTGTTACCTCTTCCTGCCTGTGATGAGAAATGCTGAGATAAACAGGGCAGGAAGAACAGGAGGGGCGCCATCGTAGGCTAAGATTCCACTTCAAAAACCAGGGAGTTAGGAGGTGAGATTCCTAAGATGTTCTCTGGTAGTCAGAAATCTACCTATCCTAAGGCACGGCAAGCAGTCTTAGTTGATATATTCCCAGTCCTTGCGGGTCACCTAACGAGTATCTTGGAGAGGAACAGGATCAATAAATCCATTGTGTTAAGCTTAACATACAGAATTTCCTGGAGGACTGACCGTGGATGTGGACATAGTGTCCCTCACTGAAGATAGACGAGTTGAACCCTCACATCAAGCCTACACATCAACCCAACCCCCCCATCCGTTTACCTTTATCCTGTTCTTGAAAGCCTTGAGAGACAGAATCCGAAGCCCTTAAGAGTGCCGCCTCTCTGAGGCTGCCCGCACTCGCCTTTCTTCCAGTGTGTCCCTCTCTCTGTCCTACTCCAAGTAAGCAGGGAGGGGCTACGGAGAGCTGTGATTTGGGCTTGCGAATTCCCATCGCCTGGGTTGCCGAGACGCAACTGCAGCAATACGATCATACTCCGTAGTAGCCTGCCTGAAAATCTCCTTTCTTGATCTTTAGGACGTTCTCAGGACATAATCTCATTGAATGCAGGGCTCTCAGGCTCCCCCACGGGCAGAGACTTAGTTCCCTTGCCATGCAGACTCAAGCGGGCACTGGACGGCAGGTGAGTGTGGCTTTAGAAGTTGGCAAGGGATTATGCCCTGTGCCAAGCAGCGGTTCAATGAGCCTCCTTTTCCTCCCCCTTTTTTCCTTAATCTCGACCTTATTCAAGTAAACGTGCCTTCATCTCCCTCAACTCTGGCCCGTTCCTCACTTAGAGTGTACTCAAAGAAAACTTGCACACCGCTTCACTACCGTGTCTCTGCCCTTCAAGTCTTTGTTGCGGTGGGGACAAGAACAGAGGAGAACAACTCAACAGCCCTGCAAAGGTGTGGAAACGGAAGACGCTGATGTCATAGTTTGCTTCCTCCCAGAAGTTACTGTGGAGAAAAGGTTCAAGTGCATGTCATGGTCTGGGGAGTGTGGTCCATAGCGGTAGTGCAGTGGGGAAGTGAGAGCGGGAAGGGCGGTCATGAGCCAGCATCACAGTGGGCAGCTGACGCTTACACTGGAGGGATACTATGAGAAATGACGGAAGACACTCATTTGGGGATGATCCTAATTGAGGAACAAGGAAGCTGGAGTCTCTATAAGCCAACTCTAAAGAAGCACTGGAGGAGTGTTTTTCTCAGCGTGGCACACAGACAGAGCACGACTTTGTGCTGCTGGATGAAAAGAGCCCACAGGCACAGAGAAGTGGATCTGACAGACAGAAATTAGCCTGAACATACTGAGATCCAAGACATAGGTGTAGGGTATTAAAAACACCATCTGTAATCTAAGAGTTTCTCCACTCGGATCGAATATTTGCAACTTCAGTGTGGTGGACAGCCACAATTTTTTGAAGAAGGACGTGGAGGAGGAATATAAGGAGGAGGAGGAGGAGGAGGGAGACAAAACGTAGGGAAGGAGGAAGGAAGGAAGGGAGACAGACAGAAAGCTAAATAGAAAAAGAAACATAGAAAGAACAAGAGACATCAAAAGACAGGGAAAGGAGAGAGGCAAAGGGAGAGAGACAGAGAGAGACAGAGAGAGAGACAGAGAGAGACAGAGAGAGAGACAGAGACAGAGAGAGACAGAGACAGATAGAGAAGAAAGAAGACAGCACAATGGCGCAATGAACGTACTGTCAGTGACATGAGGTCACTTGAGGGTGCTTTCTCTCCATGTTTGGGCTAGAGTCTCCAATTCATCCTTGTCTGCCCAAACTTCAACTGCAAGTCTCACTTCCTGGGAAACCCCTTAGTTCTGGAAGCATTAGGACTGTTGTTCACCCAGGATTGAAAAAGACGCTTTCTTAGTGCCACTGTCCCACTGCTTCTGTCCAACTGCTTCGGTTCTGCCCTGCCATATGAAAGACGTTGTGCCAAACACCCTCTACCCAAGTGCCTCTGGTAGAACAGGGTACGCAGGTGGGGTGGATGCTACGGATAGATACGGGTAGTGGTCCTGAATCAGGCTTCTGTGGGGAAACAGACTTGGACTCGGGCGTGCATGCAGTTTGTGACTCTGAACATATCAGCATGGTGCCCCTCTGCAGGAACACGTCCCACTCTAAGTACAACCAAGGAAGAAATCTGGAGAGACAAGTGCTCTGACCCTCCGTCGGCCAGTGGGAACTGCATCACGTGATCTGATTGTGATCATTACAGGAACGATGCTGATGAGGCGACCACCTTCCTTGATCCTGGAAAGAGTTGCTGTGAGTTATTCTCAATTAAGAAACACATGAAACACTTACTTGCTAAAAATTCATAAGAGGGAACAACTTCTTCCTCTTTCACAATTCCCTAGTGGCTACGGAAAACAATATAAACAACAACAAGCAAAGTCCTTGTCATTGGTCCAAATTTTGGGGGGTCTGGACTATAAAAAGCTCCAGAACACAAGGAGTCATCAGAATCCGAAAAACTCACCTGTGAGCAAGAGCCCCCCTCTATCGTAACACGATGTGCCAGTCGTGCTGCTCCCCTTGCTGCCAGCCCACCTGCTGCAGCACTCCCTGCTGCCAGCCCTCCTGCTGTGGGTCCATTGGCTGTGGACAGACCTGCTGTGGGTCCAGCTGCTGCCAGCCTTGCTGCCGCCCAACCTGCTGTCAAACCAGCTGCTGCAGGACCACCTGCTGCCGGCCGACTTGTGTGACCTCCTGCTGCCAGCCCACCTGCTGTGGGTCTAGTGGCTGTGGGTCCAGCTGCTGCCAGCCTTGCTGCCGCCCAACCTGCTGTCAAACCAGCTGCTGCAGGACCACCTGCTGCCGGCCGACTTGTGTGACCTCCTGCTGCCAGCCCACCTGCTGTGGGTCTAGTGGCTGTGGGTCCAGCTGCTGCCAGCCTTGCTGCCGCCCAACCTGCTGTCAAACCAGCTGCTGCAGGACCACCTGCTGCCGGCCGACTTGTGTGACCCCCTGCTGCCAGCCCTCCTGCTGTGGGCCTAGTGGCTGTGGACAGACCTGCTGTGGATCCACCTGCTGCCAGCCAGTGTGCTCTGGACCCGTGTACTGCCACAGAACCTGCTACCGGCCCACCTGCTGCAGCCTGCCTGGCTGCCTGCCACAGAGCTGTGGATCCAGCTGCTGCCAGCCTTGCTGCCGCCCGGTCTGCTGTCAGACCGCCTGCTGCCAGCCTTCCTGCTGCTGATTGCCCGACCAAGAACAGTCATCTGCCCACAACATTGACCTGCCATTTGCCAACAAATCCACTTACAAACGTACTGGAAGGCAGCACGCTCTCGCCAAAGTTGCTTTACTCATCTGCCTGTTTAGCGTGTGAACCAGCTTGAGGGAGTGTGGCGTGCTTCGCCCCGATTCTCTTGGTCCTTAGATCTTGTGAATCGTGTGGCAGCTTCGTGCATCCTCGACATGGAGTGTTGGTCTCTGCTCTGACTCTGCCGTCAAGATCTTCTTCCTCTCCTTCTAAGTGACTTGGGAAAACATATCCTTAGAGCTTTTACACACGTTTCTGCCACTGTTGAAAATCTCTCAGTCATGCTTTCTTTTCCCATGTACTCCCAGTTCTTGTATCCAGCTTTCTGCCTCTTATGATCTCTTGGAATTATCGCCCTAGATGTAGGGTGTGTCCCCCATTATTCTTAATAAATCCTGTACCATCATACATGCCACATTTTGTTTTGTCTTATTGTACAGCATTCCAGACATATGAACTTACATACATGTGCAACAGCATATGCATTGTGCATTCTGAGCCTCATACAGTCCCCATAAAAATTACTCTCTCCCTTTTCCATATGAGAAAATTTCACAGTGTCATGTTATGTAGCCGATATGGACAGATGGACAACCAAGGCTGTCCTCTGTTCAAGGGTACTTAAAGTTTATTGGTCAAGACAAGTCAGAACGAACCCTGGGACGGAGCATGAGCAAAACATTAACATGAGTTTCTTCTTGAACAACGGAAGTCCTATTCTCTTGTATACGCAGATGATACCTGTGTCCAAAGTTCCTGCCCAATTGGTGTCTTACAGCTCAGGAACAGCAACTAATGTTGGACCAGTAGGAGCTCTTCTGCATTTGGGAGCTCTTCTGAATGCAGGGAGCCTTTCCTGGCCTCACGTGCTGTCCAGCCACTCCCTGAAATTCATCTGCACCAAACATTGGTAAGAATCCAGGTTCCTCATGACAAGGAGGCCATCTAATGACATGTGTTCTTGGGCATCATGCAAACCGTATTCTTGTATGGCCTCCTTGGGATGAGAACCTATAGACACCAAAGGAGGAATTAAGTAATTTTCTGCCAGGCATATTATGCCCCCCAACTTTAAGGCCATTCTTCCACCTGATCAAAATGTTAGGAAGGAAATTCAGTACGGGCAAAGTTGGGGACTGAGAAGCTATGCAATGGGCGTGGATGACACTGAGTAATCCGTAACCTCTGAACCAGCTAAGGGGACAAAACGGCTTCCTGTGTTTTGTGAGGGACATCTGAGGCACTGGAGGGAAACGAAGTTAATAATCCAGCAGAATCTGAACGATGTGGGAAAGACGAAAGTGAGGAACCTGTGCATTCACAGGAGCCAGCAGAGAAGGCTGGCGCGTTGGGCCCTGAACTAACGATGCTGCCTGAGATTCAGGGAGGTAGGGTGTGATTCGGGCTCTGAAAGGAATAGAAGAGTTTGGGGCTTGGATCACCTCCTTGGGAGCAGGAGAGCTAACTCTGCTGAGTTAACCAGGTCAGTGCCCAGGACACGTGTCAGCTGGTGACACTGTGTGCATGGCATGTTCTGAAGAGAGTGCCCACACCGAGCTTGCTGGCTGCTGCTTCCTGCTGGGGGTCTGGGTGGACGCGAGGAGGAACTCACGTGTCCTGGGCTGCCTACTGCTGCTCGTATTGCCACTGGATGCTTCACACATGTTACCTTTAGTGCTTGGAGACATGTGCAAGGCAGGTCTATAGGTTCCCCTTTTGGAGACGAAGGTGTTAGGCACGAAGACCGATATAAGTGCGATGCAAAGAGGGGGACGCTCACCAAGAACTTAGGGGGTTGATCAGATAAAGCCAGAGAGCCAGAAAGGACTCACAGAGCTAACGCCCCGTGGCAAAGTGAGTTCATGCCACGTGCTCTGAATCTGGGCTGACCTTGAGACTCGCTCTATCTAATGCAGCTGACATAGAGCTGAGACATGAGACAAGCATCACTGTTACCTCTTCCTGCCTGTGATGAGAAATGCTGAGATAAACAGGGCAGGAAGAACAGGAGGGGCGCCATCGTAGGCTAAGATTCCACTTCAAAAACCAGGGAGTTAGGAGGTGAGATTCCTAAGATGTTCTCTGGTAGTCAGAAATCTACCTATCCTAAGGCACGGCAAGCAGTCTTAGTTGATATATTCCCAGTCCTTGCGGGTCACCTAACGAGTATCTTGGAGAGGAACAGGATCAATAAATCCATTGTGTTAAGCTTAACATACAGAATTTCCTGGAGGACTGACCGTGGATGTGGACATAGTGTCCCTCACTGAAGATAGACGAGTTGAACCCTCACATCAAGCCTACACATCAACCCAACCCCCCCATCCGTTTACCTTTATCCTGTTCTTGAAAGCCTTGAGAGACAGAATCCGAAGCCCTTAAGAGTGCCGCCTCTCTGAGGCTGCCCGCACTCGCCTTTCTTCCAGTGTGTCCCTCTCTCTGTCCTACTCCAAGTAAGCAGGGAGGGGCTACGGAGAGCTGTGATTTGGGCTTGCGAATTCCCATCGCCTGGGTTGCCGAGACGCAACTGCAGCAATACGATCATACTCCGTAGTAGCCTGCCTGAAAATCTCCTTTCTTGATCTTTAGGACGTTCTCAGGACATAATCTCATTGAATGCAGGGCTCTCAGGCTCCCCCACGGGCAGAGACTTAGTTCCCTTGCCATGCAGACTCAAGCGGGCACTGGACGGCAGGTGAGTGTGGCTTTAGAAGTTGGCAAGGGATTATGCCCTGTGCCAAGCAGCGGTTCAATGAGCCTCCTTTTCCTCCCCCTTTTTTCCTTAATCTCGACCTTATTCAAGTAAACGTGCCTTCATCTCCCTCAACTCTGGCCCGTTCCTCACTTAGAGTGTACTCAAAGAAAACTTGCACACCGCTTCACTACCGTGTCTCTGCCCTTCAAGTCTTTGTTGCGGTGGGGACAAGAACAGAGGAGAACAACTCAACAGCCCTGCAAAGGTGTGGAAACGGAAGACGCTGATGTCATAGTTTGCTTCCTCCCAGAAGTTACTGTGGAGAAAAGGTTCAAGTGCATGTCATGGTCTGGGGAGTGTGGTCCATAGCGGTAGTGCAGTGGGGAAGTGAGAGCGGGAAGGGCGGTCATGAGCCAGCATCACAGTGGGCAGCTGACGCTTACACTGGAGGGATACTATGAGAAATGACGGAAGACACTCATTTGGGGATGATCCTAATTGAGGAACAAGGAAGCTGGAGTCTCTATAAGCCAACTCTAAAGAAGCACTGGAGGAGTGTTTTTCTCAGCGTGGCACACAGACAGAGCACGACTTTGTGCTGCTGGATGAAAAGAGCCCACAGGCACAGAGAAGTGGATCTGACAGACAGAAATTAGCCTGAACATACTGAGATCCAAGACATAGGTGTAGGGTATTAAAAACACCATCTGTAATCTAAGAGTTTCTCCACTCGGATCGAATATTTGCAACTTCAGTGTGGTGGACAGCCACAATTTTTTGAAGAAGGACGTGGAGGAGGAATATAAGGAGGAGGAGGAGGAGGAGGGAGACAAAACGTAGGGAAGGAGGAAGGAAGGAAGGGAGACAGACAGAAAGCTAAATAGAAAAAGAAACATAGAAAGAACAAGAGACATCAAAAGACAGGGAAAGGAGAGAGGCAAAGGGAGAGAGACAGAGAGAGACAGAGAGAGAGACAGAGAGAGACAGAGAGAGAGACAGAGACAGAGAGAGACAGAGACAGATAGAGAAGAAAGAAGACAGCACAATGGCGCAATGAACGTACTGTCAGTGACATGAGGTCACTTGAGGGTGCTTTCTCTCCATGTTTGGGCTAGAGTCTCCAATTCATCCTTGTCTGCCCAAACTTCAACTGCAAGTCTCACTTCCTGGGAAACCCCTTAGTTCTGGAAGCATTAGGACTGTTGTTCACCCAGGATTGAAAAAGACGCTTTCTTAGTGCCACTGTCCCACTGCTTCTGTCCAACTGCTTCGGTTCTGCCCTGCCATATGAAAGACGTTGTGCCAAACACCCTCTACCCAAGTGCCTCTGGTAGAACAGGGTACGCAGGTGGGGTGGATGCTACGGATAGATACGGGTAGTGGTCCTGAATCAGGCTTCTGTGGGGAAACAGACTTGGACTCGGGCGTGCATGCAGTTTGTGACTCTGAACATATCAGCATGGTGCCCCTCTGCAGGAACACGTCCCACTCTAAGTACAACCAAGGAAGAAATCTGGAGAGACAAGTGCTCTGACCCTCCGTCGGCCAGTGGGAACTGCATCACGTGATCTGATTGTGATCATTACAGGAACGATGCTGATGAGGCGACCACCTTCCTTGATCCTGGAAAGAGTTGCTGTGAGTTATTCTCAATTAAGAAACACATGAAACACTTACTTGCTAAAAATTCATAAGAGGGAACAACTTCTTCCTCTTTCACAATTCCCTAGTGGCTACGGAAAACAATATAAACAACAACAAGCAAAGTCCTTGTCATTGGTCCAAATTTTGGGGGGTCTGGACTATAAAAAGCTCCAGAACACAAGGAGTCATCAGAATCCGAAAAACTCACCTGTGAGCAAGAGCCCCCCTCTATCGTAACACGATGTGCCAGTCGTGCTGCTCCCCTTGCTGCCAGCCCACCTGCTGCAGCACTCCCTGCTGCCAGCCCTCCTGCTGTGGGTCCATTGGCTGTGGACAGACCTGCTGTGGGTCCAGCTGCTGCCAGCCTTGCTGCCGCCCAACCTGCTGTCAAACCAGCTGCTGCAGGACCACCTGCTGCCGGCCGACTTGTGTGACCTCCTGCTGCCAGCCCACCTGCTGTGGGTCTAGTGGCTGTGGGTCCAGCTGCTGCCAGCCTTGCTGCCGCCCAACCTGCTGTCAAACCAGCTGCTGCAGGACCACCTGCTGCCGGCCGACTTGTGTGACCTCCTGCTGCCAGCCCACCTGCTGTGGGTCTAGTGGCTGTGGGTCCAGCTGCTGCCAGCCTTGCTGCCGCCCAACCTGCTGTCAAACCAGCTGCTGCAGGACCACCTGCTGCCGGCCGACTTGTGTGACCCCCTGCTGCCAGCCCTCCTGCTGTGGGCCTAGTGGCTGTGGACAGACCTGCTGTGGATCCACCTGCTGCCAGCCAGTGTGCTCTGGACCCGTGTACTGCCACAGAACCTGCTACCGGCCCACCTGCTGCAGCCTGCCTGGCTGCCTGCCACAGAGCTGTGGATCCAGCTGCTGCCAGCCTTGCTGCCGCCCGGTGTGCTGTCAGACCGCCTGCTGCCAGCCTTCCTGCTGCTGATTGCCCGACCAAGAACAGTCATCTGCCCACAACATTGACCTGCCATTTGCCAACAAATCCACTTACAAACGTACTGGAAGGCAGCACGCTCTCGCCAAAGTTGCTTTACTCATCTGCCTGTTTAGCGTGTGAACCAGCTTGAGGGAGTGTGGCGTGCTTCGCCCCGATTCTCTTGGTCCTTAGATCTTGTGAATCGTGTGGCAGCTTCGTGCATCCTCGACATGGAGTGTTGGTCTCTGCTCTGACTCTGCCGTCAAGATCTTCTTCCTCTCCTTCTAAGTGACTTGGGAAAACATATCCTTAGAGCTTTTACACACGTTTCTGCCACTGTTGAAAATCTCTCAGTCATGCTTTCTTTTCCCATGTACTCCCAGTTCTTGTATCCAGCTTTCTGCCTCTTATGATCTCTTGGAATTATCGCCCTAGATGTAGGGTGTGTCCCCCATTATTCTTAATAAATCCTGTACCATCATACATGCCACATTTTGTTTTGTCTTATTGTACAGCATTCCAGACATATGAACTTACATACATGTGCAACAGCATATGCATTGTGCATTCTGAGCCTCATACAGTCCCCATAAAAATTACTCTCTCCCTTTTCCATATGAGAAAATTTCACAGTGTCATGTTATGTAGCCGATATGGACAGATGGACAACCAAGGCTGTCCTCTGTTCAAGGGTACTTAAAGTTTATTGGTCAAGACAAGTCAGAACGAACCCTGGGACGGAGCATGAGCAAAACATTAACATGAGTTTCTTCTTGAACAACGGAAGTCCTATTCTCTTGTATACGCAGATGATACCTGTGTCCAAAGTTCCTGCCCAACTGGTGTCTTACAGCTCAGGAACAGCAACTAATGTTGGACCAGTAGGAGCTCTTCTGCATTTGGGAGCTCTTCTGAATGCAGGGAGCCTTTCCTGGCCTCACGTGCTGTCCAGCCACTCCCTGAAATTCATCTGCACCAAACATTGGTAAGAATCCAGGTTCCTCATGACAAGGAGGCCATCTAATGACATGTGTTCTTGGGCATCATGCAAACCGTATTCTTGTATGGCCTCCTTGGGATGAGAACCTATAGACACCAAAGGAGGAATTAAGTAATTTTCTGCCAGGCATATTATGCCCCCCAACTTTAAGGCCATTCTTCCACCTGATCAAAATGTTAGGAAGGAAATTCAGTACGGGCAAAGTTGGGGACTGAGAAGCTATGCAATGGGCGTGGATGACACTGAGTAATCCGTAACCTCTGAACCAGCTAAGGGGACAAAACGGCTTCCTGTGTTTTGTGAGGGACATCTGAGGCACTGGAGGGAAACGAAGTTAATAATCCAGCAGAATCTGAACGATGTGGGAAAGACGAAAGTGAGGAACCTGTGCATTCACAGGAGCCAGCAGAGAAGGCTGGCGCGTTGGGCCCTGAACTAACGATGCTGCCTGAGATTCAGGGAGGTAGGGTGTGATTCGGGCTCTGAAAGGAATAGAAGAGTTTGGGGCTTGGATCACCTCCTTGGGAGCAGGAGAGCTAACTCTGCTGAGTTAACCAGGTCAGTGCCCAGGACACGTGTCAGCTGGTGACACTGTGTGCATGGCATGTTCTGAAGAGAGTGCCCACACCGAGCTTGCTGGCTGCTGCTTCCTGCTGGGGGTCTGGGTGGACGCGAGGAGGAACTCACGTGTCCTGGGCTGCCTACTGCTGCTCGTATTGCCACTGGATGCTTCACACATGTTACCTTTAGTGCTTGGAGACATGTGCAAGGCAGGTCTATAGGTTCCCCTTTTGGAGACGAAGGTGTTAGGCACGAAGACCGATATAAGTGCGATGCAAAGAGGGGGACGCTCACCAAGAACTTAGGGGGTTGATCAGATAAAGCCAGAGAGCCAGAAAGGACTCACAGAGCTAACGCCCCGTGGCAAAGTGAGTTCATGCCACGTGCTCTGAATCTGGGCTGACCTTGAGACTCGCTCTATCTAATGCAGCTGACATAGAGCTGAGACATGAGACAAGCATCACTGTTACCTCTTCCTGCCTGTGATGAGAAATGCTGAGATAAACAGGGCAGGAAGAACAGGAGGGGCGCCATCGTAGGCTAAGATTCCACTTCAAAAACCAGGGAGTTAGGAGGTGAGATTCCTAAGATGTTCTCTGGTAGTCAGAAATCTACCTATCCTAAGGCACGGCAAGCAGTCTTAGTTGATATATTCCCAGTCCTTGCGGGTCACCTAACGAGTATCTTGGAGAGGAACAGGATCAATAAATCCATTGTGTTAAGCTTAACATACAGAATTTCCTGGAGGACTGACCGTGGATGTGGACATAGTGTCCCTCACTGAAGATAGACGAGTTGAACCCTCACATCAAGCCTACACATCAACCCAACCCCCCCATCCGTTTACCTTTATCCTGTTCTTGAAAGCCTTGAGAGACAGAATCCGAAGCCCTTAAGAGTGCCGCCTCTCTGAGGCTGCCCGCACTCGCCTTTCTTCCAGTGTGTCCCTCTCTCTGTCCTACTCCAAGTAAGCAGGGAGGGGCTACGGAGAGCTGTGATTTGGGCTTGCGAATTCCCATCGCCTGGGTTGCCGAGACGCAACTGCAGCAATACGATCATACTCCGTAGTAGCCTGCCTGAAAATCTCCTTTCTTGATCTTTAGGACGTTCTCAGGACATAATCTCATTGAATGCAGGGCTCTCAGGCTCCCCCACGGGCAGAGACTTAGTTCCCTTGCCATGCAGACTCAAGCGGGCACTGGACGGCAGGTGAGTGTGGCTTTAGAAGTTGGCAAGGGATTATGCCCTGTGCCAAGCAGCGGTTCAATGAGCCTCCTTTTCCTCCCCCTTTTTTCCTTAATCTCGACCTTATTCAAGTAAACGTGCCTTCATCTCCCTCAACTCTGGCCCGTTCCTCACTTAGAGTGTACTCAAAGAAAACTTGCACACCGCTTCACTACCGTGTCTCTGCCCTTCAAGTCTTTGTTGCGGTGGGGACAAGAACAGAGGAGAACAACTCAACAGCCCTGCAAAGGTGTGGAAACGGAAGACGCTGATGTCATAGTTTGCTTCCTCCCAGAAGTTACTGTGGAGAAAAGGTTCAAGTGCATGTCATGGTCTGGGGAGTGTGGTCCATAGCGGTAGTGCAGTGGGGAAGTGAGAGCGGGAAGGGCGGTCATGAGCCAGCATCACAGTGGGCAGCTGACGCTTACACTGGAGGGATACTATGAGAAATGACGGAAGACACTCATTTGGGGATGATCCTAATTGAGGAACAAGGAAGCTGGAGTCTCTATAAGCCAACTCTAAAGAAGCACTGGAGGAGTGTTTTTCTCAGCGTGGCACACAGACAGAGCACGACTTTGTGCTGCTGGATGAAAAGAGCCCACAGGCACAGAGAAGTGGATCTGACAGACAGAAATTAGCCTGAACATACTGAGATCCAAGACATAGGTGTAGGGTATTAAAAACACCATCTGTAATCTAAGAGTTTCTCCACTCGGATCGAATATTTGCAACTTCAGTGTGGTGGACAGCCACAATTTTTTGAAGAAGGACGTGGAGGAGGAATATAAGGAGGAGGAGGAGGAGGAGGGAGACAAAACGTAGGGAAGGAGGAAGGAAGGAAGGGAGACAGACAGAAAGCTAAATAGAAAAAGAAACATAGAAAGAACAAGAGACATCAAAAGACAGGGAAAGGAGAGAGGCAAAGGGAGAGAGACAGAGAGAGACAGAGAGAGAGACAGAGAGAGACAGAGAGAGAGACAGAGACAGAGAGAGACAGAGACAGATAGAGAAGAAAGAAGACAGCACAATGGCGCAATGAACGTACTGTCAGTGACATGAGGTCACTTGAGGGTGCTTTCTCTCCATGTTTGGGCTAGAGTCTCCAATTCATCCTTGTCTGCCCAAACTTCAACTGCAAGTCTCACTTCCTGGGAAACCCCTTAGTTCTGGAAGCATTAGGACTGTTGTTCACCCAGGATTGAAAAAGACGCTTTCTTAGTGCCACTGTCCCACTGCTTCTGTCCAACTGCTTCGGTTCTGCCCTGCCATATGAAAGACGTTGTGCCAAACACCCTCTACCCAAGTGCCTCTGGTAGAACAGGGTACGCAGGTGGGGTGGATGCTACGGATAGATACGGGTAGTGGTCCTGAATCAGGCTTCTGTGGGGAAACAGACTTGGACTCGGGCGTGCATGCAGTTTGTGACTCTGAACATATCAGCATGGTGCCCCTCTGCAGGAACACGTCCCACTCTAAGTACAACCAAGGAAGAAATCTGGAGAGACAAGTGCTCTGACCCTCCGTCGGCCAGTGGGAACTGCATCACGTGATCTGATTGTGATCATTACAGGAACGATGCTGATGAGGCGACCACCTTCCTTGATCCTGGAAAGAGTTGCTGTGAGTTATTCTCAATTAAGAAACACATGAAACACTTACTTGCTAAAAATTCATAAGAGGGAACAACTTCTTCCTCTTTCACAATTCCCTAGTGGCTACGGAAAACAATATAAACAACAACAAGCAAAGTCCTTGTCATTGGTCCAAATTTTGGGGGGTCTGGACTATAAAAAGCTCCAGAACACAAGGAGTCATCAGAATCCGAAAAACTCACCTGTGAGCAAGAGCCCCCCTCTATCGTAACACGATGTGCCAGTCGTGCTGCTCCCCTTGCTGCCAGCCCACCTGCTGCAGCACTCCCTGCTGCCAGCCCTCCTGCTGTGGGTCCATTGGCTGTGGACAGACCTGCTGTGGGTCCAGCTGCTGCCAGCCTTGCTGCCGCCCAACCTGCTGTCAAACCAGCTGCTGCAGGACCACCTGCTGCCGGCCGACTTGTGTGACCTCCTGCTGCCAGCCCACCTGCTGTGGGTCTAGTGGCTGTGGGTCCAGCTGCTGCCAGCCTTGCTGCCGCCCAACCTGCTGTCAAACCAGCTGCTGCAGGACCACCTGCTGCCGGCCGACTTGTGTGACCTCCTGCTGCCAGCCCACCTGCTGTGGGTCTAGTGGCTGTGGGTCCAGCTGCTGCCAGCCTTGCTGCCGCCCAACCTGCTGTCAAACCAGCTGCTGCAGGACCACCTGCTGCCGGCCGACTTGTGTGACCCCCTGCTGCCAGCCCTCCTGCTGTGGGTCTAGTGGCTGTGGACAGACCTGCTGTGGATCCACCTGCTGCCAGCCAGTGTGCTCTGGACCCGTGTACTGCCACAGAACCTGCTACCGGCCCACCTGCTGCAGCCTGCCTGGCTGCCTGCCACAGAGCTGTGGATCCAGCTGCTGCCAGCCTTGCTGCCGCCCGGTGTGCTGTCAGACCGCCTGCTGCCAGCCTTCCTGCTGCTGATTGCCCGACCAAGAACAGTCATCTGCCCACAACATTGACCTGCCATTTGCCAACAAATCCACTTACAAACGTACTGGAAGGCAGCACGCTCTCGCCAAAGTTGCTTTACTCATCTGCCTGTTTAGCGTGTGAACCAGCTTGAGGGAGTGTGGCGTGCTTCGCCCCGATTCTCTTGGTCCTTAGATCTTGTGAATCGTGTGGCAGCTTCATGCATCCTCGACATGGAGTGTTGGTCTCTGCTCTGACTCTGCCGTCAAGATCTTCTTCCTCTCCTTCTAAGTGACTTGGGAAAACATATCCTTAGAGCTTTTACACACGTTTCTGCCACTGTTGAAAATCTCTCAGTCATGCTTTCTTTTCCCATGTACTCCCAGTTCTTGTATCCAGCTTTCTGCCTCTTATGATCTCTTGGAATTATCGCCCTAGATGTAGGGTGTGTCCCCCATTATTCTTAATAAATCCTGTACCATCATACATGCCACATTTTGTTTTGTCTTATTGTACAGCATTCCAGACATATGAACTTACATACATGTGCAACAGCATATGCATTGTGCATTCTGAGCCTCATACAGTCCCCATAAAAATTACTCTCTCCCTTTTCCATATGAGAAAATTTCACAGTGTCATGTTATGTAGCCGATATGGACAGATGGACAACCAAGGCTGTCCTCTGTTCAAGGGTACTTAAAGTTTATTGGTCAAGACAAGTCAGAACGAACCCTGGGACGGAGCATGAGCAAAACATTAACATGAGTTTCTTCTTGAACAACGGAAGTCCTATTCTCTTGTATACGCAGTGTCCAAAGTTCCTGCCCAACTGGTGTCTTACAGCTCAGGAACAGCAACTAATGTTGGACCAGTAGGAGCTCTTCTGCATTTGGGAGCTCTTCTGAATGCAGGGAGCCTTTCCTGGCCTCACGTGCTGTCCAGCCACTCCCTGAAATTCATCTGCACCAAACATTGGTAAGAATCCAGGTTCCTCATGACAAGGAGGCCATCTAATGACATGTGTTCTTGGGCATCATGCAAACCGTATTCTTGTATGGCCTCCTTGGGATGAGAACCTATAGACACCAAATGAGGAATTAAGTAATTTTCTGCCAGGCATATTATGCCCCCCAACTTTAAGGCCATTCTTCCACCTGATCAAAATGTTAGGAAGGAAATTCAGTACGGGCAAAGTTGGGGACTGAGAAGCTATGCAATGGGCATGGATGACACTGAGTAATCCGTAACCTCTGAACCAGCTAAGGGGACAAAACGGCTTCCTGTGTTTTGTGAGGGACATCTGAGGCACTGGAGGGAAACGAAGTTATTAATCCAGCAGAATCTGAACGATGTGGGAAAGACGAAAGTGAGGAACCTGTGCATTCACAGGAGCCAGCAGAGAAGGCTGGCGCGTTGGGCCCTGAACTAACGATGCTGCCTGAGATTCAGGGAGGTAGGGTGTGATTCGGGCTCTGAAAGGAATAGAAGAGTTTGGGGCTTGGATCACCTCCTTGGGAGCAGGAGAGCTAACTCTGCTGAGTTAACCAGGTCAGTGCCCAGGACACGTGTCAGCTGGTGACACTGTGTGCATGGCATGTTCTGAAGAGAGTGCCCACACCGAGCTTGCTGGCTGCTGCTTCCTGCTGGGGGTCTGGGTGGACGCGAGGAGGAACTCACGTGTCCTGGGCTGCCTACTGCTGCTCGTATTGCCACTGGATGCTTCACACATGTTACCTTTAGTGCTTGGAGACATGTGCAAGGCAGGTCTATAGGTTCCCCTTTTGGAGACGAAGGTGTTAGGCACGAAGACCGATATAAGTGCGATGCAAAGAGGGGGACGCTCACCAAGAACTTAGGGGGTTGATCAGATAAAGCCAGAGAGCCAGAAAGGACTCACAGAGCTAACACCCCGTGGCAAAGTGAGTTCATGCCACGTGCTCTGAATCTGGGCTGACCTTGAGACTCGCTCTATCTAATGCAGCTGACATAGAGCTGAGACATGAGACAAGCATCACTGTTACCTCTTCCTGCCTGTGATGAGAAATGCTGAGATAAACAGGGCAGGAAGAACAGGAGGGGCGCCATCGTAGGCTAAGATTCCACTTCAAAAACCAGGGAGTTAGGAGGTGAGATTCCTAAGATGTTCTCTGGTAGTCAGAAATCTACCTATCCTAAGGCACGGCAAGCAGTCTTAGTTGATATATTCCCAGTCCTTGCGGGTCACCTAACGAGTATCTTGGAGAGGAACAGGATCAATAAATCCATTGTGTTAAGCTTAACATACAGAATTTCCTGGAGGACTGACCGTGGATGTGGACATAGTGTCCCTCACTGAAGATAGACGAGTTGAACCCTCACATCAAGCCTACACATCAACCCAACCCCCCCATCCGTTTACCTTTATCCTGTTCTTGAAAGCCTTGAGAGACAGAATCCGAAGCCCTTAAGAGTGCCGCCTCTCTGAGGCTGCCCGCACTCGCCTTTCTTCCAGTGTGTCCCTCTCTCTGTCCTACTCCAAGTAAGCAGGGAGGGGCTACGGAGAGCTGTGATTTGGGCTTGCGAATTCCCATCGCCTGGGTTGCCGAGACGCAACTGCAGCAATACGATCATACTCCGTAGTAGCCTGCCTGAAAATCTCCTTTCTTGATCTTTAGGACGTTCTCAGGACATAATCTCATTGAATGCAGGGCTCTCAGGCTCCCCCACGGGCAGAGACTTAGTTCCCTTGCCATGCAGACTCAAGCGGGCACTGGACGGCAGGTGAGTGTGGCTTTAGAAGTTGGCAAGGGATTATGCCCTGTGCCAAGCAGCGGTTCAATGAGCCTCCTTTTCCTCCCCCTTTTTTCCTTAATCTCGACCTTATTCAAGTAAACTTGCCTTCATCTCCCTCAACTCTGGCCCGTTCCTCACTTAGAGTGTACTCAAAGAAAACTTGCACACCGCTTCACTACCGTGTCTCTGCCCTTCAAGTCTTTGTTGCGGTGGGGACAAGAACAGAGGAGAACAACTCAACAGCCCTGCAAAGGTGCGGAAACGGAAGACGCTGATGTCATAGTTTGCTTCCTCCCAGAAGTTACTGTGGAGAAAAGGTTCAAGTGCATGTCATGGTCTGGGGAGTGTGGTCCATAGCGGTAGTGCAGTGGGGAAGTGAGAGCGGGAAGGGCGGTCATGAGCCAGCATCACAGTGGGCAGCTGACGCTTACACTGGAGGGATACTATGAGAAATGACGGAAGACACTCATTTGGGGATGATCCTAATTGAGGAACAAGGAAGCTGGAGTCTCTATAAGCCAACTCTAAAGAAGCACTGGAGGAGTGTTTTTCTCAGCGTGGCACACAGACAGAGCACGACTTTGTGCTGCTGGATGAAAAGAGCCCACAGGCACAGAGAAGTGGATCTGACAGACAGAAATTAGCCTGAACATACTGAGATCCAAGACATAGGTGTAGGGTATTAAAAACACCATCTGTAATCTAAGAGTTTCTCCACTCGGATCGAATATTTGCAACTTCAGTGTGGTGGACAGCCACAATTTTTTGAAGAAGGACGTGGAGGAGGAATATAAGGAGGAGGAGGAGGAGGAGGGAGACAAAACGTAGGGAAGGAGGAAGGAAGGAAGGGAGACAGACAGAAAGCTAAATAGAAAAAGAAACATAGAAAGAACAAGAGACATCAAAAGACAAGGAAAGGAGAGAGACAAAGGGAGAGAGACAGAGAGAGACAGAGAGAGAGACAGAGAGAGAGACAGAGACAGAGAGAGACAGAGACAGATAGAGAAGAAAGAAGACAGCACCATGGCGCAATGAACGTACTGTCAGTGACATGAGGTCACTTGAGGGTGCTTTCTCTCCATGTTTGGGCTAGAGTCTCCAATTCATCCTTGTCTGCCCAAACTTCAACTGCAAGTCTCACTTCCTGGGAAACCCCTTAGTTCTGGAAGCATTAGGACTGTTGTTCACCCAGGATTGAAAAAGACGCTTTCTTAGTGCCACTGTCCCACTGCTTCTGTCCAACTGCTTCGGTTCTGCCCTGCCATATGAAAGACGTTGTGCCAAACACCCTCTACCCAAGTGCCTCTGGTAGAACAGGGTACGCAGGTGGGGTGGATGCTACGGATAGATACGGGTAGTGGTCCTGAATCAGGCTTCTGTGGGGAAACAGACTTGGACTCGGGCGTGCATGCAGTTTGTGACTCTGAACATATCAGCATGGTGCCCCTCTGCAGGAACACGTCCCACTCTAAGTACAACCAAGGAAGAAATCTGGAGAGACAAGTGCTCTGACCCTCCGTCGGCCAGTGGGAACTGCATCACATGATCTGATTGTGATCATTACAGGAACGATGCTGATGAGGCGACCACCTTCCTTGATCCTGGAAAGAGTTGCTGTGAGTTATTCTCAATTAAGAAACACATGAAACACTTACTTGCTAAAAATTCATAAGAGGGAACAACTTCTTCCTCTTTCACAATTCCCTAGTGGCTACGGAAAACAATATAAACAACAACAAGCAAAGTCCTTGTCATTGGTCCAAATTTTGGGGGGTCTGGACTATAAAAAGCTCCAGAACACAAGGAGTCATCAGAATCCGAAAAACTCACCTGTGAGCAAGAGCCCCCCTCTATCGTAACACGATGTGCCAGTCGTGCTGCTCCCCTTGCTGCCAGCCCACCTGCTGCAGCACTCCCTGCTGCCAGCCCTCCTGCTGTGGGTCCATTGGCTGTGGACAGACCTGCTGTGGGTCCAGCTGCTGCCAGCCTTGCTGCCGCCCAACCTGCTGTCAAACCAGCTGCTGCAGGACCACCTGCTGCCGGCCGACTTGTGTGACCTCCTGCTGCCAGCCCACCTGCTGTGGGTCTAGTGGCTGTGGGTCCAGCTGCTGCCAGCCTTGCTGCCGCCCAACCTGCTGTCAAACCAGCTGCTGCAGGACCACCTGCTGCCGGCCGACTTGTGTGACCTCCTGCTGCCAGCCCACCTGCTGTGGGTCTAGTGGCTGTGGGTCCAGCTGCTGCCAGCCTTGCTGCCGCCCAACCTGCTGTCAAACCAGCTGCTGCAGGACCACCTGCTGCCGGCCGACTTGTGTGACCCCCTGCTGCCAGCCCTCCTGCTGTGGGCCTAGTGGCTGTGGACAGACCTGCTGTGGATCCACCTGCTGCCAGCCAGTGTGCTCTGGACCCGTGTACTGCCACAGAACCTGCTACCGGCCCACCTGCTGCAGCCTGCCTGGCTGCCTGCCACAGAGCTGTGGATCCAGCTGCTGCCAGCCTTGCTGCCGCCCGGTGTGCTGTCAGACCGCCTGCTGCCAGCCTTCCTGCTGCTGATTGCCCGACCAAGAACAGTCATCTGCCCACAACATTGACCTGCCATTTGCCAACAAATCCACTTACAAACGTACTGGAAGGCAGCACGCTCTCGCCAAAGTTGCTTTACTCATCTGCCTGTTTAGCGTGTGAACCAGCTTGAGGGAGTGTGGCGTGCTTC
This sequence comes from Manis javanica, assembly GCF_040802235.1. Taxonomy (NCBI): domain Eukaryota; kingdom Metazoa; phylum Chordata; class Mammalia; order Pholidota; family Manidae; genus Manis; species Manis javanica. Next base: position 160,478,838 of record NC_133159.1, on the reverse strand, counting down.
GCCCCGATTCTCTTGGTCCTTAGATCTTGTGAATCGTGTGGCAGCTTCGTGCATCCTCGACATGGAGTGTTGGTCTCTGCTCTGACTCTGCCGTCAAGATCTTCTTCCTCTCCTTCTAAGTGACTTGGGAAAACATATCCTTAGAGCTTTTACACACGTTTCTGCCACTGTTGAAAATCTCTCAGTCATGCTTTCTTTTCCCATGTACTCCCAGTTCTTGTATCCAGCTTTCTGCCTCTTATGATCTCTTGGAATTATCGCCCTAGATGTAGGGTGTGTCCCCCATTATTCTTAATAAATCCTGTACCATCATACATGCCACATTTTGTTTTGTCTTATTGTACAGCATTCCAGACATATGAACTTACATACATGTGCAACAGCATATGCATTGTGCATTCTGAGCCTCATACAGTCCCCATAAAAATTACTCTCTCCCTTTTCCATATGAGAAAATTTCACAGTGTCATGTTATGTAGCCGATATGGACAGATGGACAACCAAGGCTGTCCTCTGTTCAAGGGTACTTAAAGTTTATTGGTCAAGACAAGTCAGAACGAACCCTGGGACGGAGCATGAGCAAAACATTAACATGAGTTTCTTCTTGAACAACGGAAGTCCTATTCTCTTGTATACGCAGTGTCCAAAGTTCCTGCCCAACTGGTGTCTTACAGCTCAGGAACAGCAACTAATGTTGGACCAGTAGGAGCTCTTCTGCATTTGGGAGCTCTTCTGAATGCAGGGAGCCTTTCCTGGCCTCACGTGCTGTCCAGCCACTCCCTGAAATTCATCTGCACCAAACATTGGTAAGAATCCAGGTTCCTCATGACAAGGAGGCCATCTAATGACATGTGTTCTTGGGCATCATGCAAACCGTATTCTTGTATGGCCTCCTTGGGATGAGAACCTATAGACACCAAATGAGGAATTAAGTAATTTTCTGCCAGGCATATTATGCCCCCCAACTTTAAGGCCATTCTTCCACCTGATCAAAATGTTAGGAAGGAAATTCAGTACGGGCAAAGTTGGGGACTGAGAAGCTATGCAATGGGCGTGGATGACACTGAGTAATCCGTAACCTCTGAACCAGCTAAGGGGACAAAACGGCTTCCTGTGTTTTGTGAGGGACATCTGAGGCACTGGAGGGAAACGAAGTTATTAATCCAGCAGAATCTGAACGATGTGGGAAAGACGAAAGTGAGGAACCTGTGCATTCACAGGAGCCAGCAGAGAAGGCTGGCGCGTTGGGCCCTGAACTAACGATGCTGCCTGAGATTCAGGGAGGTAGGGTGTGATTCGGGCTCTGAAAGGAATAGAAGAGTTTGGGGCTTGGATCACCTCCTTGGGAGCAGGAGAGCTAACTCTGCTGAGTTAACCAGGTCAGTGCCCAGGACACGTGTCAGCTGGTGACACTGTGTGCATGGCATGTTCTGAAGAGAGTGCCCACACCGAGCTTGCTGGCTGCTGCTTCCTGCTGGGGGTCTGGGTGGACGCGAGGAGGAACTCACGTGTCCTGGGCTGCCTACTGCTGCTCGTATTGCCACTGGATGCTTCACACATGTTACCTTTAGTGCTTGGAGACATGTGCAAGGCAGGTCTATAGGTTCCCCTTTTGGAGACGAAGGTGTTAGGCACGAAGACCGATATAAGTGCGATGCAAAGAGGGGGACGCTCACCAAGAACTTAGGGGGTTGATCAGATAAAGCCAGAGAGCCAGAAAGGACTCACAGAGCTAACACCCCGTGGCAAAGTGAGTTCATGCCACGTGCTCTGAATCTGGGCTGACCTTGAGACTCGCTCTATCTAATGCAGCTGACATAGAGCTGAGACATGAGACAAGCATCACTGTTACCTCTTCCTGCCTGTGATGAGAAATGCTGAGATAAACAGGGCAGGAAGAACAGGAGGGGCGCCATCGTAGGCTAAGATTCCACTTCAAAAACCAGGGAGTTAGGAGGTGAGATTCCTAAGATGTTCTCTGGTAGTCAGAAATCTACCTATCCTAAGGCACGGCAAGCAGTCTTAGTTGATATATTCCCAGTCCTTGCGGGTCACCTAACGAGTATCTTGGAGAGGAACAGGATCAATAAATCCATTGTGTTAAGCTTAACATACAGAATTTCCTGGAGGACTGACCGTGGATGTGGACATAGTGTCCCTCACTGAAGATAGACGAGTTGAACCCTCACATCAAGCCTACACATCAACCCAACCCCCCCATCCGTTTACCTTTATCCTGTTCTTGAAAGCCTTGAGAGACAGAATCCGAAGCCCTTAAGAGTGCCGCCTCTCTGAGGCTGCCCGCACTCGCCTTTCTTCCAGTGTGTCCCTCTCTCTGTCCTACTCCAAGTAAGCAGGGAGGGGCTACGGAGAGCTGTGATTTGGGCTTGCGAATTCCCATCGCCTGGGTTGCCGAGACGCAACTGCAGCAATACGATCATACTCCGTAGTAGCCTGCCTGAAAATCTCCTTTCTTGATCTTTAGGACGTTCTCAGGACATAATCTCATTGAATGCAGGGCTCTCAGGCTCCCCCACGGGCAGAGACTTAGTTCCCTTGCCATGCAGACTCAAGCGGGCACTGGACGGCAGGTGAGTGTGGCTTTAGAAGTTGGCAAGGGATTATGCCCTGTGCCAAGCAGCGGTTCAATGAGCCTCCTTTTCCTCCCCCTTTTTTCCTTAATCTCGACCTTATTCAAGTAAACTTGCCTTCATCTCCCTCAACTCTGGCCCGTTCCTCACTTAGAGTGTACTCAAAGAAAACTTGCACACCGCTTCACTACCGTGTCTCTGCCCTTCAAGTCTTTGTTGCGGTGGGGACAAGAACAGAGGAGAACAACTCAACAGCCCTGCAAAGGTGCGGAAACGGAAGACGCTGATGTCATAGTTTGCTTCCTCCCAGAAGTTACTGTGGAGAAAAGGTTCAAGTGCATGTCATGGTCTGGGGAGTGTGGTCCATAGCGGTAGTGCAGTGGGGAAGTGAGAGCGGGAAGGGCGGTCATGAGCCAGCATCACAGTGGGCAGCTGACGCTTACACTGGAGGGATACTATGAGAAATGACGGAAGACACTCATTTGGGGATGATCCTAATTGAGGAACAAGGAAGCTGGAGTCTCTATAAGCCAACTCTAAAGAAGCACTGGAGGAGTGTTTTTCTCAGCGTGGCACACAGACAGAGCACGACTTTGTGCTGCTGGATGAAAAGAGCCCACAGGCACAGAGAAGTGGATCTGACAGACAGAAATTAGCCTGAACATACTGAGATCCAAGACATAGGTGTAGGGTATTAAAAACACCATCTGTAATCTAAGAGTTTCTCCACTCGGATCGAATATTTGCAACTTCAGTGTGGTGGACAGCCACAATTTTTTGAAGAAGGACGTGGAGGAGGAATATAAGGAGGAGGAGGAGGAGGAGGGAGACAAAACGTAGGGAAGGAGGAAGGAAGGAAGGGAGACAGACAGAAAGCTAAATAGAAAAAGAAACATAGAAAGAACAAGAGACATCAAAAGACAAGGAAAGGAGAGAGACAAAGGGAGAGAGACAGAGAGAGACAGAGAGAGAGACAGAGAGAGAGACAGAGACAGAGAGAGACAGAGACAGATAGAGAAGAAAGAAGACAGCACCATGGCGCAATGAACGTACTGTCAGTGACATGAGGTCACTTGAGGGTGCTTTCTCTCCATGTTTGGGCTAGAGTCTCCAATTCATCCTTGTCTGCCCAAACTTCAACTGCAAGTCTCACTTCCTGGGAAACCCCTTAGTTCTGGAAGCATTAGGACTGTTGTTCACCCAGGATTGAAAAAGACGCTTTCTTAGTGCCACTGTCCCACTGCTTCTGTCCAACTGCTTCGGTTCTGCCCTGCCATATGAAAGACGTTGTGCCAAACACCCTCTACCCAAGTGCCTCTGGTAGAACAGGGTACGCAGGTGGGGTGGATGCTACGGATAGATACGGGTAGTGGTCCTGAATCAGGCTTCTGTGGGGAAACAGACTTGGACTCGGGCGTGCATGCAGTTTGTGACTCTGAACATATCAGCATGGTGCCCCTCTGCAGGAACACGTCCCACTCTAAGTACAACCAAGGAAGAAATCTGGAGAGACAAGTGCTCTGACCCTCCGTCGGCCAGTGGGAACTGCATCACATGATCTGATTGTGATCATTACAGGAACGATGCTGATGAGGCGACCACCTTCCTTGATCCTGGAAAGAGTTGCTGTGAGTTATTCTCAATTAAGAAACACATGAAACACTTACTTGCTAAAAATTCATAAGAGGGAACAACTTCTTCCTCTTTCACAATTCCCTAGTGGCTACGGAAAACAATATAAACAACAACAAGCAAAGTCCTTGTCATTGGTCCAAATTTTGGGGGGTCTGGACTATAAAAAGCTCCAGAACACAAGGAGTCATCAGAATCCGAAAAACTCACCTGTGAGCAAGAGCCCCCCTCTATCGTAACACGATGTGCCAGTCGTGCTGCTCCCCTTGCTGCCAGCCCACCTGCTGCAGCACTCCCTGCTGCCAGCCCTCCTGCTGTGGGTCCATTGGCTGTGGACAGACCTGCTGTGGGTCCAGCTGCTGCCAGCCTTGCTGCCGCCCAACCTGCTGTCAAACCAGCTGCTGCAGGACCACCTGCTGCCGGCCGACTTGTGTGACCTCCTGCTGCCAGCCCACCTGCTGTGGGTCTAGTGGCTGTGGGTCCAGCTGCTGCCAGCCTTGCTGCCGCCCAACCTGCTGTCAAACCAGCTGCTGCAGGACCACCTGCTGCCGGCCGACTTGTGTGACCTCCTGCTGCCAGCCCACCTGCTGTGGGTCTAGTGGCTGTGGGTCCAGCTGCTGCCAGCCTTGCTGCCGCCCAACCTGCTGTCAAACCAGCTGCTGCAGGACCACCTGCTGCCGGCCGACTTGTGTGACCCCCTGCTGCCAGCCCTCCTGCTGTGGGCCTAGTGGCTGTGGACAGACCTGCTGTGGATCCACCTGCTGCCAGCCAGTGTGCTCTGGACCCGTGTACTGCCACAGAACCTGCTACCGGCCCACCTGCTGCAGCCTGCCTGGCTGCCTGCCACAGAGCTGTGGATCCAGCTGCTGCCAGCCTTGCTGCCGCCCGGTGTGCTGTCAGACCGCCTGCTGCCAGCCTTCCTGCTGCTGATTGCCCGACCAAGAACAGTCATCTGCCCACAACATTGACCTGCCATTTGCCAACAAATCCACTTACAAACGTACTGGAAGGCAGCACGCTCTCGCCAAAGTTGCTTTACTCATCTGCCTGTTTAGCGTGTGAACCAGCTTGAGGGAGTGTGGCGTGCTTCGCCCCGATTCTCTTGGTCCTTAGATCTTGTGAATCGTGTGGCAGCTTCGTGCATCCTCGACATGGAGTGTTGGTCTCTGCTCTGACTCTGCCGTCAAGATCTTCTTCCTCTCCTTCTAAGTGACTTGGGAAAACATATCCTTAGAGCTTTTACACACGTTTCTGCCACTGTTGAAAATCTCTCAGTCATGCTTTCTTTTCCCATGTACTCCCAGTTCTTGTATCCAGCTTTCTGCCTCTTATGATCTCTTGGAATTATCGCCCTAGATGTAGGGTGTGTCCCCCATTATTCTTAATAAATCCTGTACCATCATACATGCCACATTTTGTTTTGTCTTATTGTACAGCATTCCAGACATATGAACTTACATACATGTGCAACAGCATATGCATTGTGCATTCTGAGCCTCATACAGTCCCCATAAAAATTACTCTCTCCCTTTTCCATATGAGAAAATTTCACAGTGTCATGTTATGTAGCCGATATGGACAGATGGACAACCAAGGCTGTCCTCTGTTCAAGGGTACTTAAAGTTTATTGGTCAAGACAAGTCAGAACGAACCCTGGGACGGAGCATGAGCAAAACATTAACATGAGTTTCTTCTTGAACAACGGAAGTCCTATTCTCTTGTATACGCAGTGTCCAAAGTTCCTGCCCAACTGGTGTCTTACAGCTCAGGAACAGCAACTAATGTTGGACCAGTAGGAGCTCTTCTGCATTTGGGAGCTCTTCTGAATGCAGGGAGCCTTTCCTGGCCTCACGTGCTGTCCAGCCACTCCCTGAAATTCATCTGCACCAAACATTGGTAAGAATCCAGGTTCCTCATGACAAGGAGGCCATCTAATGACATGTGTTCTTGGGCATCATGCAAACCGTATTCTTGTATGGCCTCCTTGGGATGAGAACCTATAGACACCAAATGAGGAATTAAGTAATTTTCTGCCAGGCATATTATGCCCCCCAACTTTAAGGCCATTCTTCCACCTGATCAAAATGTTAGGAAGGAAATTCAGTACGGGCAAAGTTGGGGACTGAGAAGCTATGCAATGGGCGTGGATGACACTGAGTAATCCGTAACCTCTGAACCAGCTAAGGGGACAAAACGGCTTCCTGTGTTTTGTGAGGGACATCTGAGGCACTGGAGGGAAACGAAGTTATTAATCCAGCAGAATCTGAACGATGTGGGAAAGACGAAAGTGAGGAACCTGTGCATTCACAGGAGCCAGCAGAGAAGGCTGGCGCGTTGGGCCCTGAACTAACGATGCTGCCTGAGATTCAGGGAGGTAGGGTGTGATTCGGGCTCTGAAAGGAATAGAAGAGTTTGGGGCTTGGATCACCTCCTTGGGAGCAGGAGAGCTAACTCTGCTGAGTTAACCAGGTCAGTGCCCAGGACACGTGTCAGCTGGTGACACTGTGTGCATGGCATGTTCTGAAGAGAGTGCCCACACCGAGCTTGCTGGCTGCTGCTTCCTGCTGGGGGTCTGGGTGGACGCGAGGAGGAACTCACGTGTCCTGGGCTGCCTACTGCTGCTCGTATTGCCACTGGATGCTTCACACATGTTACCTTTAGTGCTTGGAGACATGTGCAAGGCAGGTCTATAGGTTCCCCTTTTGGAGACGAAGGTGTTAGGCACGAAGACCGATATAAGTGCGATGCAAAGAGGGGGACGCTCACCAAGAACTTAGGGGGTTGATCAGATAAAGCCAGAGAGCCAGAAAGGACTCACAGAGCTAACACCCCGTGGCAAAGTGAGTTCATGCCACGTGCTCTGAATCTGGGCTGACCTTGAGACTCGCTCTATCTAATGCAGCTGACATAGAGCTGAGACATGAGACAAGCATCACTGTTACCTCTTCCTGCCTGTGATGAGAAATGCTGAGATAAACAGGGCAGGAAGAACAGGAGGGGCGCCATCGTAGGCTAAGATTCCACTTCAAAAACCAGGGAGTTAGGAGGTGAGATTCCTAAGATGTTCTCTGGTAGTCAGAAATCTACCTATCCTAAGGCACGGCAAGCAGTCTTAGTTGATATATTCCCAGTCCTTGCGGGTCACCTAACGAGTATCTTGGAGAGGAACAGGATCAATAAATCCATTGTGTTAAGCTTAACATACAGAATTTCCTGGAGGACTGACCGTGGATGTGGACATAGTGTCCCTCACTGAAGATAGACGAGTTGAACCCTCACATCAAGCCTACACATCAACCCAACCCCCCCATCCGTTTACCTTTATCCTGTTCTTGAAAGCCTTGAGAGACAGAATCCGAAGCCCTTAAGAGTGCCGCCTCTCTGAGGCTGCCCGCACTCGCCTTTCTTCCAGTGTGTCCCTCTCTCTGTCCTACTCCAAGTAAGCAGGGAGGGGCTACGGAGAGCTGTGATTTGGGCTTGCGAATTCCCATCGCCTGGGTTGCCGAGACGCAACTGCAGCAATACGATCATACTCCGTAGTAGCCTGCCTGAAAATCTCCTTTCTTGATCTTTAGGACGTTCTCAGGACATAATCTCATTGAATGCAGGGCTCTCAGGCTCCCCCACGGGCAGAGACTTAGTTCCCTTGCCATGCAGACTCAAGCGGGCACTGGACGGCAGGTGAGTGTGGCTTTAGAAGTTGGCAAGGGATTATGCCCTGTGCCAAGCAGCGGTTCAATGAGCCTCCTTTTCCTCCCCCTTTTTTCCTTAATCTCGACCTTATTCAAGTAAACTTGCCTTCATCTCCCTCAACTCTGGCCCGTTCCTCACTTAGAGTGTACTCAAAGAAAACTTGCACACCGCTTCACTACCGTGTCTCTGCCCTTCAAGTCTTTGTTGCGGTGGGGACAAGAACAGAGGAGAACAACTCAACAGCCCTGCAAAGGTGCGGAAACGGAAGACGCTGATGTCATAGTTTGCTTCCTCCCAGAAGTTACTGTGGAGAAAAGGTTCAAGTGCATGTCATGGTCTGGGGAGTGTGGTCCATAGCGGTAGTGCAGTGGGGAAGTGAGAGCGGGAAGGGCGGTCATGAGCCAGCATCACAGTGGGCAGCTGACGCTTACACTGGAGGGATACTATGAGAAATGACGGAAGACACTCATTTGGGGATGATCCTAATTGAGGAACAAGGAAGCTGGAGTCTCTATAAGCCAACTCTAAAGAAGCACTGGAGGAGTGTTTTTCTCAGCGTGGCACACACACAGAGCACGACTTTGTGCTGTTGGATGAAAAGAGCCCACAGGCACAGAGAAGTGGATCTGACAGACAGAAATTAGCCTGAACATACTGAGATCCAAGACATAGGTGTAGGGTATTAAAAACACCATCTGTAATCTAAGAGTTTCTCCACTCGGATCGAATATTTGCAACTTCAGTGTGGTGGACAGCCACAATTTTTTGAAGAAGGACGTGGAGGAGGAATATAAGGAGGAGGAGGAGGAGGAGGGAGACAAAACGTAGGGAAGGAGGAAGGAAGGAAGGGAGACAGACAGAAAGCTAAATAGAAAAAGAAACATAGAAAGAACAAGAGACATCAAAAGACAAGGAAAGGAGAGAGACAAAGGGAGAGAGACAGAGAGAGACAGAGAGAGAGACAGAGAGAGAGACAGAGACAGAGAGAGACAGAGACAGATAGAGAAGAAAGAAGACAGCACCATGGCGCAATGAACGTACTGTCAGTGACATGAGGTCACTTGAGGGTGCTTTCTCTCCATGTTTGGGCTAGAGTCTCCAATTCATCCTTGTCTGCCCAAACTTCAACTGCAAGTCTCACTTCCTGGGAAACCCCTTAGTTCTGGAAGCATTAGGACTGTTGTTCACCCAGGATTGAAAAAGACGCTTTCTTAGTGCCACTGTCCCACTGCTTCTGTCCAACTGCTTCGGTTCTGCCCTGCCATATGAAAGACGTTGTGCCAAACACCCTCTACCCAAGTGCCTCTGGTAGAACAGGGTACGCAGGTGGGGTGGATGCTACGGATAGATACGGGTAGTGGTCCTGAATCAGGCTTCTGTGGGGAAACAGACTTGGACTCGGGCGTGCATGCAGTTTGTGACTCTGAACATATCAGCATGGTGCCCCTCTGCAGGAACACGTCCCACTCTAAGTACAACCAAGGAAGAAATCTGGAGAGACAAGTGCTCTGACCCTCCGTCGGCCAGTGGGAACTGCATCACATGATCTGATTGTGATCATTACAGGAACGATGCTGATGAGGCGACCACCTTCCTTGATCCTGGAAAGAGTTGCTGTGAGTTATTCTCAATTAAGAAACACATGAAACACTTACTTGCTAAAAATTCATAAGAGGGAACAACTTCTTCCTCTTTCACAATTCCCTAGTGGCTACGGAAAACAATATAAACAACAACAAGCAAAGTCCTTGTCATTGGTCCAAATTTTGGGGGGTCTGGACTATAAAAAGCTCCAGAACACAAGGAGTCATCAGAATCCGAAAAACTCACCTGTGAGCAAGAGCCCCCCTCTATCGTAACACGATGTGCCAGTCGTGCTGCTCCCCTTGCTGCCAGCCCACCTGCTGCAGCACTCCCTGCTGCCAGCCCTCCTGCTGTGGGTCCATTGGCTGTGGACAGACCTGCTGTGGGTCCAGCTGCTGCCAGCCTTGCTGCCGCCCAACCTGCTGTCAAACCAGCTGCTGCAGGACCACCTGCTGCCGGCCGACTTGTGTGACCTCCTGCTGCCAGCCCACCTGCTGTGGGTCTAGTGGCTGTGGGTCCAGCTGCTGCCAGCCTTGCTGCCGCCCAACCTGCTGTCAAACCAGCTGCTGCAGGACCACCTGCTGCCGGCCGACTTGTGTGACCTCCTGCTGCCAGCCCACCTGCTGTGGGTCTAGTGGCTGTGGGTCCAGCTGCTGCCAGCCTTGCTGCCGCCCAACCTGCTGTCAAACCAGCTGCTGCAGGACCACCTGCTGCCGGCCGACTTGTGTGACCCCCTGCTGCCAGCCCTCCTGCTGTGGGCCTAGTGGCTGTGGACAGACCTGCTGTGGATCCACCTGCTGCCAGCCAGTGTGCTCTGGACCCGTGTACTGCCACAGAACCTGCTACCGGCCCACCTGCTGCAGCCTGCCTGGCTGCCTGCCACAGAGCTGTGGATCCAGCTGCTGCCAGCCTTGCTGCCGCCCGGTGTGCTGTCAGACCGCCTGCTGCCAGCCTTCCTGCTGCTGATTGCCCGACCAAGAACAGTCATCTGCCCACAACATTGACCTGCCATTTGCCAACAAATCCACTTACAAACGTACTGGAAGGCAGCACGCTCTCGCCAAAGTTGCTTTACTCATCTGCCTGTTTAGCGTGTGAACCAGCTTGAGGGAGTGTGGCGTGCTTCGCCCCGATTCTCTTGGTCCTTAGATCTTGTGAATCGTGTGGCAGCTTCGTGCATCCTCGACATGGAGTGTTGGTCTCTGCTCTGACTCTGCCGTCAAGATCTTCTTCCTCTCCTTCTAAGTGACTTGGGAAAACATATCCTTAGAGCTTTTACACACGTTTCTGCCACTGTTGAAAATCTCTCAGTCATGCTTTCTTTTCCCATGTACTCCCAGTTCTTGTATCCAGCTTTCTGCCTCTTATGATCTCTTGGAATTATCGCCCTAGATGTAGGGTGTGTCCCCCATTATTCTTAATAAATCCTGTACCATCATACATGCCACATTTTGTTTTGTCTTATTGTACAGCATTCCAGACATATGAACTTACATACATGTGCAACAGCATATGCATTGTGCATTCTGAGCCTCATACAGTCCCCATAAAAATTACTCTCTCCCTTTTCCATATGAGAAAATTTCACAGTGTCATGTTATGTAGCCGATATGGACAGATGGACAACCAAGGCTGTCCTCTGTTCAAGGGTACTTAAAGTTTATTGGTCAAGACAAGTCAGAACGAACCCTGGGACGGAGCATGAGCAAAACATTAACATGAGTTTCTTCTTGAACAACGGAAGTCCTATTCTCTTGTATACGCAGATGATACCTGTGTCCAAAGTTCCTGCCCAACTGGTGTCTTACAGCTCAGGAACAGCAACTAATGTTGGACCAGTAGGAGCTCTTCTGCATTTGGGAGCTCTTCTGAATGCAGGGAGCCTTTCCTGGCCTCACGTGCTGTCCAGCCACTCCCTGAAATTCATCTGCACCAAACATTGGTAAGAATCCAGGTTCCTCATGACAAGGAGGCCATCTAATGACATGTGTTCTTGGGCATCATGCAAACCGTATTCTTGTATGGCCTCCTTGGGATGAGAACCTATAGACACCAAATGAGGAATTAAGTAATTTTCTGCCAGGCATATTATGCCCCCCAACTTTAAGGCCATTCTTCCACCTGATCAAAATGTTAGGAAGGAAATTCAGTACGGGCAAAGTTGGGGACTGAGAAGCTATGCAATGGGCGTGGATGACACTGAGTAATCCGTAACCTCTGAACCAGCTAAGGGGACAAAACGGCTTCCTGTGTTTTGTGAGGGACATCTGAGGCACTGGAGGGAAACGAAGTTATTAATCCAGCAGAATCTGAACGATGTGGGAAAGACGAAAGTGAGGAACCTGTGCATTCACAGGAGCCAGCAGAGAAGGCTGGCGCGTTGGGCCCTGAACTAACGATGCTGCCTGAGATTCAGGGAGGTAGGGTGTGATTCGGGCTCTGAAAGGAATAGAAGAGTTTGGGGCTTGGATCACCTCCTTGGGAGCAGGAGAGCTAACTCTGCTGAGTTAACCAGGTCAGTGCCCAGGACACGTGTCAGCTGGTGACACTGTGTGCATGGCATGTTCTGAAGAGAGTGCCCACACCGAGCTTGCTGGCTGCTGCTTCCTGCTGGGGGTCTGGGTGGACGCGAGGAGGAACTCACGTGTCCTGGGCTGCCTACTGCTGCTCGTATTGCCACTGGATGCTTCACACATGTTACCTTTAGTGCTTGGAGACATGTGCAAGGCAGGTCTATAGGTTCCCCTTTTGGAGACGAAGGTGTTAGGCACGAAGACCGATATAAGTGCGATGCAAAGAGGGGGACGCTCACCAAGAACTTAGGGGGTTGATCAGATAAAGCCAGAGAGCCAGAAAGGACTCACAGAGCTAACACCCCGTGGCAAAGTGAGTTCATGCCACGTGCTCTGAATCTGGGCTGACCTTGAGACTCGCTCTATCTAATGCAGCTGACATAGAGCTGAGACATGAGACAAGCATCACTGTTACCTCTTCCTGCCTGTGATGAGAAATGCTGAGATAAACAGGGCAGGAAGAACAGGAGGGGCGCCATCGTAGGCTAAGATTCCACTTCAAAAACCAGGGAGTTAGGAGGTGAGATTCCTAAGATGTTCTCTGGTAGTCAGAAATCTACCTATCCTAAGGCACGGCAAGCAGTCTTAGTTGATATATTCCCAGTCCTTGCGGGTCACCTAACGAGTATCTTGGAGAGGAACAGGATCAATAAATCCATTGTGTTAAGCTTAACATACAGAATTTCCTGGAGGACTGACCGTGGATGTGGACATAGTGTCCCTCACTGAAGATAGACGAGTTGAACCCTCACATCAAGCCTACACATCAACCCAACCCCCCCATCCGTTTACCTTTATCCTGTTCTTGAAAGCCTTGAGAGACAGAATCCGAAGCCCTTAAGAGTGCCGCCTCTCTGAGGCTGCCCGCACTCGCCTTTCTTCCAGTGTGTCCCTCTCTCTGTCCTACTCCAAGTAAGCAGGGAGGGGCTACGGAGAGCTGTGATTTGGGCTTGCGAATTCCCATCGCCTGGGTTGCCGAGACGCAACTGCAGCAATACGATCATACTCCGTAGTAGCCTGCCTGAAAATCTCCTTTCTTGATCTTTAGGACGTTCTCAGGACATAATCTCATTGAATGCAGGGCTCTCAGGCTCCCCCACGGGCAGAGACTTAGTTCCCTTGCCATGCAGACTCAAGCGGGCACTGGACGGCAGGTGAGTGTGGCTTTAGAAGTTGGCAAGGGATTATGCCCTGTGCCAAGCAGCGGTTCAATGAGCCTCCTTTTCCTCCCCCTTTTTTCCTTAATCTCGACCTTATTCAAGTAAACTTGCCTTCATCTCCCTCAACTCTGGCCCGTTCCTCACTTAGAGTGTACTCAAAGAAAACTTGCACACCGCTTCACTACCGTGTCTCTGCCCTTCAAGTCTTTGTTGCGGTGGGGACAAGAACAGAGGAGAACAACTCAACAGCCCTGCAAAGGTGTGGAAACGGAAGACGCTGATGTCATAGTTTGCTTCCTCCCAGAAGTTACTGTGGAGAAAAGGTTCAAGTGCATGTCATGGTCTGGGGAGTGTGGTCCATAGCGGTAGTGCAGTGGGGAAGTGAGAGCGGGAAGGGCGGTCATGAGCCAGCATCACAGTGGGCAGCTGACGCTTACACTGGAGGGATACTATGAGAAATGACGGAAGACACTCATTTGGGGATGATCCTAATTGAGGAACAAGGAAGCTGGAGTCTCTATAAGCCAACTCTAAAGAAGCACTGGAGGAGTGTTTTTCTCAGCGTGGCACACACACAGAGCACGACTTTGTGCTGTTGGATGAAAAGAGCCCACAGGCACAGAGAAGTGGATCTGACAGACAGAAATTAGCCTGAACATACTGAGATCCAAGACATAGGTGTAGGGTATTAAAAACACCATCTGTAATCTAAGAGTTTCTCCACTCGGATCGAATATTTGCAACTTCAGTGTGGTGGACAGCCACAATTTTTTGAAGAAGGACGTGGAGGAGGAATATAAGGAGGAGGAGGAGGAGGAGGGAGACAAAACGTAGGGAAGGAGGAAGGAAGGAAGGGAGACAGACAGAAAGCTAAATAGAAAAAGAAACATAGAAAGAACAAGAGACATCAAAAGACAAGGAAAGGAGAGAGACAAAGGGAGAGAGACAGAGAGAGACAGAGAGAGAGACAGAGAGAGAGACAGAGACAGAGAGAGACAGAGACAGATAGAGAAGAAAGAAGACAGCACCATGGCGCAATGAACGTACTGTCAGTGACATGAGGTCACTTGAGGGTGCTTTCTCTCCATGTTTGGGCTAGAGTCTCCAATTCATCCTTGTCTGCCCAAACTTCAACTGCAAGTCTCACTTCCTGGGAAACCCCTTAGTTCTGGAAGCATTAGGACTGTTGTTCACCCAGGATTGAAAAAGACGCTTTCTTAGTGCCACTGTCCCACTGCTTCTCTGCAACTGCTTCGGTTCTGCCCTGCCATATGAAAGACGTTGTGCCAAACACCCTCTACCCAAGTGCCTCTGGTAGAACAGGGTACGCAGGTGGGGTGGATGCTACGGATAGATACGGGTAGTGGTCCTGAATCAGGCTTCTGTGGGGAAACAGACTTGGACTCGGGCGTGCATGCAGTTTGTGACTCTGAACATATCAGCATGGTGCCCCTCTGCAGGAACACGTCCCACTCTAAGTACAACCAAGGAAGAAATCTGGAGAGACAAGTGCTCTGACCCTCCGTCGGCCAGTGGGAACTGCATCACATGATCTGATTGTGATCATTACAGGAACGATGCTGATGAGGCGACCACCTTCCTTGATCCTGGAAAGAGTTGCTGTGAGTTATTCTCAATTAAGAAACACATGAAACACTTACTTGCTAAAAATTCATAAGAGGGAACAACTTCTTCCTCTTTCACAATTCCCTAGTGGCTACGGAAAACAATATAAACAACAACAAGCAAAGTCCTTGTCATTGGTCCAAATTTTGGGGGGTCTGGACTATAAAAAGCTCCAGAACACAAGGAGTCATCAGAATCCGAAAAACTCACCTGTGAGCAAGAGCCCCCCTCTATCGTAACACGATGTGCCAGTCGTGCTGCTCCCCTTGCTGCCAGCCCACCTGCTGCAGCACTCCCTGCTGCCAGCCCTCCTGCTGTGGGTCCATTGGCTGTGGACAGACCTGCTGTGGGTCCAGCTGCTGCCAGCCTTGCTGCCGCCCAACCTGCTGTCAAACCAGCTGCTGCAGGACCACCTGCTGCCGGCCGACTTGTGTGACCTCCTGCTGCCAGCCCACCTGCTGTGGGTCTAGTGGCTGTGGGTCCAGCTGCTGCCAGCCTTGCTGCCGCCCAACCTGCTGTCAAACCAGCTGCTGCAGGACCACCTGCTGCCGGCCGACTTGTGTGACCTCCTGCTGCCAGCCCACCTGCTGTGGGTCTAGTGGCTGTGGGTCCAGCTGCTGCCAGCCTTGCTGCCGCCCAACCTGCTGTCAAACCAGCTGCTGCAGGACCACCTGCTGCCGGCCGACTTGTGTGACCCCCTGCTGCCAGCCCTCCTGCTGTGGGCCTAGTGGCTGTGGACAGACCTGCTGTGGATCCACCTGCTGCCAGCCAGTGTGCTCTGGACCCGTGTACTGCCACAGAACCTGCTACCGGCCCACCTGCTGCAGCCTGCCTGGCTGCCTGCCACAGAGCTGTGGATCCAGCTGCTGCCAGCCTTGCTGCCGCCCGGTGTGCTGTCAGACCGCCTGCTGCCAGCCTTCCTGCTGCTGATTGCCCGACCAAGAACAGTCATCTGCCCACAACATTGACCTGCCATTTGCCAACAAATCCACTTACAAACGTACTGGAAGGCAGCACGCTCTCGCCAAAGTTGCTTTACTCATCTGCCTGTTTAGCGTGTGAACCAGCTTGAGGGAGTGTGGCGTGCTTCGCCCCGATTCTCTTGGTCCTTAGATCTTGTGAATCGTGTGGCAGCTTCGTGCATCCTCGACATGGAGTGTTGGTCTCTGCTCTGACTCTGCCGTCAAGATCTTCTTCCTCTCCTTCTAAGTGACTTGGGAAAACATATCCTTAGAGCTTTTACACACGTTTCTGCCACTGTTGAAAATCTCTCAGTCATGCTTTCTTTTCCCATGTACTCCCAGTTCTTGTATCCAGCTTTCTGCCTCTTATGATCTCTTGGAATTATCGCCCTAGATGTAGGGTGTGTCCCCCATTATTCTTAATAAATCCTGTACCATCATACATGCCACATTTTGTTTTGTCTTATTGTACAGCATTCCAGACATATGAACTTACATACATGTGCAACAGCATATGCATTGTGCATTCTGAGCCTCATACAGTCCCCATAAAAATTACTCTCTCCCTTTTCCATATGAGAAAATTTCACAGTGTCATGTTATGTAGCCGATATGGACAGATGGACAACCAAGGCTGTCCTCTGTTCAAGGGTACTTAATGTTTATTGGTCAAGACAAGTCAGAACGAACCCTGGGACGGAGCATGAGCAAAACATTAACATGAGTTTCTTCTTGAACAACGGAAGTCCTATTCTCTTGTATACGCAGTGTCCAAAGTTCCTGCCCAACTGGTGTCTTACAGCTCAGGAACAGCAACTAATGTTGGACCAGTAGGAGCTCTTCTGCATTTGGGAGCTCTTCTGAATGCAGGGAGCCTTTCCTGGCCTCAGGTGCTGTCCAGCCACTCCCTGAAATTCATCTGCACCAAACATTGGTAAGAATCCAGGTTCCTCATGACAAGGAGGCCATCTAATGACATGTGTTCTTGGGCATCATGCAAACCGTATTCTTGTATGGCCTCCTTGGGATGAGAACCTATAGACACCAAAGGAGGAATTAAGTAATTTTCTGCCAGGCATATTATGCCCCCCAACTTTAAGGCCATTCTTCCACCTGATCAAAATGTTAGGAAGGAAATTCAGTACGGGCAAAGTTGGGGACTGAGAAGCTATGCAATGGGCGTGGATGACACTGAGTAATCCGTAACCTCTGAACCAGCTAAGGGGACAAAACGGCTTCCTGTGTTTTGTGAGGGACATCTGAGGCACTGGAGGGAAACGAAGTTATTAATCCAGCAGAATCTGAACGATGTGGGAAAGACGAAAGTGAGGAACCTGTGCATTCACAGGAGCCAGCAGAGAAGGCTGGCGCGTTGGGCCCTGAACTAACGATGCTGCCTGAGATTCAGGGAGGTAGGGTGTGATTCGGGCTCTGAAAGGAATAGAAGAGTTTGGGGCTTGGATCACCTCCTTGGGAGCAGGAGAGCTAACTCTGCTGAGTTAACCAGGTCAGTGCCCAGGACACGTGTCAGCTGGTGACACTGTGTGCATGGCATGTTCTGAAGAGAGTGCCCACACCGAGCTTGCTGGCTGCTGCTTCCTGCTGGGGGTCTGGGTGGACGCGAGGAGGAACTCACGTGTCCTGGGCTGCCTACTGCTGCTCGTATTGCCACTGGATGCTTCACACATGTTACCTTTAGTGCTTGGAGACATGTGCAAGGCAGGTCTATAGGTTCCCCTTTTGGAGACGAAGGTGTTAGGCACGAAGACCGATATAAGTGCGATGCAAAGAGGGGGACGCTCACCAAGAACTTAGGGGGTTGATCAGATAAAGCCAGAGAGCCAGAAAGGACTCACAGAGCTAACGCCCCGTGGCAAAGTGAGTTCATGCCACGTGCTCTGAATCTGGGCTGACCTTGAGACTCGCTCTATCTAATGCAGCTGACATAGAGCTGAGACATGAGACAAGCATCACTGTTACCTCTTCCTGCCTGTGATGAGAAATGCTGAGATAAACAGGGCAGGAAGAACAGGAGGGGCGCCATCGTAGGCTAAGATTCCACTTCAAAAACCAGGGAGTTAGGAGGTGAGATTCCTAAGATGTTCTCTGGTAGTCAGAAATCTACCTATCCTAAGGCACGGCAAGCAGTCTTAGTTGATATATTCCCAGTCCTTGCGGGTCACCTAACGAGTATCTTGGAGAGGAACAGGATCAATAAATCCATTGTGTTAAGCTTAACATACAGAATTTCCTGGAGGACTGACCGTGGATGTGGACATAGTGTCCCTCACTGAAGATAGACGAGTTGAACCCTCACATCAAGCCTACACATCAACCCAACCCCCCCATCCGTTTACCTTTATCCTGTTCTTGAAAGCCTTGAGAGACAGAATCCGAAGCCCTTAAGAGTGCCGCCTCTCTGAGGCTGCCCGCACTCGCCTTTCTTCCAGTGTGTCCCTCTCTCTGTCCTACTCCAAGTAAGCAGGGAGGGGCTACGGAGAGCTGTGATTTGGGCTTGCGAATTCCCATCGCCTGGGTTGCCGAGACGCAACTGCAGCAATACGATCATACTCCGTAGTAGCCTGCCTGAAAATCTCCTTTCTTGATCTTTAGGACGTTCTCAGGACATAATCTCATTGAATGCAGGGCTCTCAGGCTCCCCCACGGGCAGAGACTTAGTTCCCTTGCCATGCAGACTCAAGCGGGCACTGGACGGCAGGTGAGTGTGGCTTTAGAAGTTGGCAAGGGATTATGCCCTGTGCCAAGCAGCGGTTCAATGAGCCTCCTTTTCCTCCCCCTTTTTTCCTTAATCTCGACCTTATTCAAGTAAACTTGCCTTCATCTCCCTCAACTCTGGCCCGTTCCTCACTTAGAGTGTACTCAAAGAAAACTTGCACACCGCTTCACTACCGTGTCTCTGCCCTTCAAGTCTTTGTTGCGGTGGGGACAAGAACAGAGGAGAACAACTCAACAGCCCTGCAAAGGTGTGGAAACGGAAGACGCTGATGTCATAGTTTGCTTCCTCCCAGAAGTTACTGTGGAGAAAAGGTTCAAGTGCATGTCATGGTCTGGGGAGTGTGGTCCATAGCGGTAGTGCAGTGGGGAAGTGAGAGCGGGAAGGGCGGTCATGAGCCAGCATCACAGTGGGCAGCTGACGCTTACACTGGAGGGATACTATGAGAAATGACGGAAGACACTCATTTGGGGATGATCCTAATTGAGGAACAAGGAAGCTGGAGTCTCTATAAGCCAACTCTAAAGAAGCACTGGAGGAGTGTTTTTCTCAGCGTGGCACACACACAGAGCACGACTTTGTGCTGTTGGATGAAAAGAGCCCACAGGCACAGAGAAGTGGATCTGACAGACAGAAATTAGCCTGAACATACTGAGATCCAAGACATAGGTGTAGGGTATTAAAAACACCATCTGTAATCTAAGAGTTTCTCCACTCGGATCGAATATTTGCAACTTCAGTGTGGTGGACAGCCACAATTTTTTGAAGAAGGACGTGGAGGAGGAATATAAGGAGGAGGAGGAGGAGGAGGGAGACAAAACGTAGGGAAGGAGGAAGGAAGGAAGGGAGACAGACAGAAAGCTAAATAGAAAAAGAAACATAGAAAGAACAAGAGACATCAAAAGACAAGGAAAGGAGAGAGACAAAGGGAGAGAGACAGAGAGAGACAGAGAGAGAGACAGAGAGAGAGACAGAGACAGAGAGAGACAGAGACAGATAGAGAAGAAAGAAGACAGCACCATGGCGCAATGAACGTACTGTCAGTGATATGAGGTCACTTGAGGGTGCTTTCTCTCCATGTTTGGGCTAGAGTCTCCAATTCATCCTTGTCTGCCCAAACTTCAACTGCAAGTCTCACTTCCTGGGAAACCCCTTAGTTCTGGAAGCATTAGGACTGTTGTTCACCCAGGATTGAAAAAGACGCTTTCTTAGTGCCACTGTCCCACTGCTTCTCTGCAACTGCTTCGGTTCTGCCCTGCCATATGAAAGACGTTGTGCCAAACACCCTCTACCCAAGTGCCTCTGGTAGAACAGGGTACGCAGGTGGGGTGGATGCTACGGATAGATACGGGTAGTGGTCCTGAATCAGGCTTCTGTGGGGAAACAGACTTGGACTCGGGCGTGCATGCAGTTTGTGACTCTGAACATATCAGCATGGTGCCCCTCTGCAGGAACACGTCCCACTCTAAGTACAACCAAGGAAGAAATCTGGAGAGACAAGTGCTCTGACCCTCCGTCGGCCAGTGGGAACTGCATCACATGATCTGATTGTGATCATTACAGGAACGATGCTGATGAGGCGACCACCTTCCTTGATCCTGGAAAGAGTTGCTGTGAGTTATTCTCAATTAAGAAACACATGAAACACTTACTTGCTAAAAATTCATAAGAGGGAACAACTTCTTCCTCTTTCACAATTCCCTAGTGGCTACGGAAAACAATATAAACAACAACAAGCAAAGTCCTTGTCATTGGTCCAAATTTTGGGGGGTCTGGACTATAAAAAGCTCCAGAACACAAGGAGTCATCAGAATCCGAAAAACTCACCTGTGAGCAAGAGCCCCCCTCTATCGTAACACGATGTGCCAGTCGTGCTGCTCCCCTTGCTGCCAGCCCACCTGCTGCAGCACTCCCTGCTGCCAGCCCTCCTGCTGTGGGTCCATTGGCTGTGGACAGACCTGCTGTGGGTCCAGCTGCTGCCAGCCTTGCTGCCGCCCAACCTGCTGTCAAACCAGCTGCTGCAGGACCACCTGCTGCCGGCCGACTTGTGTGACCCCCTGCTGCCAGCCCTCCTGCTGTGGGTCTAGTGGCTGTGGACAGACCTGCTGTGGATCCACCTGCTGCCAGCCAGTGTGCTCTGGACCCGTGTACT
Organism: Manis javanica; assembly: GCF_040802235.1. NCBI lineage: Eukaryota > Metazoa > Chordata > Mammalia > Pholidota > Manidae > Manis > Manis javanica. The sequence goes on along the minus strand of NC_133159.1, from coordinate 160,458,131 downwards.
GCCACAGAACCTGCTACCGGCCCACCTGCTGCAGCCTGCCTGGCTGCCTGCCACAGAGCTGTGGATCCAGCTGCTGCCAGCCTTGCTGCCGCCCGGTGTCCTGTCAGACCGCCTGCTGCCAGCCTTCCTGCTGCTGATTGCCCGACCAAGAACAGTCATCTGCCCACAACATTGACCTGCCATTTGCCAACAAATCCACTTACAAACGTACTGGAAGGCAGCACGCTCTCGCCAAAGTTGCTTTACTCATCTGCCTGTTTAGCGTGTGAACCAGCTTGAGGGAGTGTGGCGTGCTTCGCCCCGATTCTCTTGGTCCTTAGATCTTGTGAATCGTGTGGCAGCTTCGTGCATCCTCGACATGGAGTGTTGGTCTCTGCTCTGACTCTGCCGTCAAGATCTTCTTCCTCTCCTTCTAAGTGACTTGGGAAAACTTATCCTTAGAGCTTTTACACACGTTTCTACCACTGTTGAAAATCTCTCAGTCATGCTTTCTTTTTCCATGTACTCCCAGTTCTTGTATCCAGCTTTCTGCCTCTTATGATCTCTTGGAATTATCGCCCTAGATGTAGGGTGTGTCCCCCATTATTCTTAATAAATACAGCATTCCAGACATATGAACTTACATACATGTGCAACAGCATATGCATTGTGCATTCTGAGCCTCATACAGTCCCCATAAAATTACTCTCTCCCTTTTCCATATGAGAAAATTTCACAGTGTCATGTTATGTAGCTGATATGGACAGATGGACAACCAAGGCTGTCCTCTGTTCAAGGGTACTTAAAGTTTATTGGTCAAGACAAGTCAGAACGAACCCTGGGACTGAGCATGAGCAAAACATTAACATGAGTTTCTTCTTGAACAACGGAAGTCCTATTCTCTTGTATACGCAGATGATACCTGTGTCCAATGTTCCGGCCCAATTGGTGTCTTACAGCTCAGGAACAGCAACTAATGTTGGACCAGTAGGAGCTCTTCTGCATTTGGGAGCTCTTCTGAATGCAGGGATCCTTTCCTGGCCTCACGTGCTGTCCAGCCACTCCCTGAAATTCATCTGCACCAAACATTGGTAAGAATCCAGGTTCCTCATGACAAGGAGGCCATCTAATGACATGTGTTCTTGGGCATCATGCAAACCGTATTCTTGTATGGCCTCCTTGGGATGAGAACCTATAGACACCAAAGGAGGAATTAAGTAATTTTCTGCCAGGCATATTATGCTCCCCAAATTTAAGGCCATTCTTCCACGTGACCAAAATGTTAGGAAGGAAATTCAGTACGGGCAAAGTTGGGGACTGAGAAGCTATGCAATGGGCGTGGATGACACTGAGTAATCTGTAACCTCTGAACGAGCTAAGGGGACAAAACAGCTTCCTGTGTTTTGTGAGGGACATCTGAGGCACTGGAGGGAAATGAAGTTAATAATCCAGCGGAATCTGAACGATGTGGGAAAGACTAAAGTGAGGAACCTGTGCATTCACAGGAGCCAGCAGAGAAGGCTGGCGCGTTGGGCCCTGAACTGATGATGCTGCCTGAGATTCAGGGAGGTAGGGTGTGATTCGGGCTCTGAAAGGAATAGAAGAGTTTGGGGCTTGGATCACCTCCTTGGGAGCAGTAGAGCTAACTCTGCTGAGTTAACCAGGTCAGTGCCCAGGACACGTGTCAGCTGGTGACACTGTGTGCATGGCATGTTCTGAAGAGAGTGCCCACACCGAGCTTGCTGGCTGCTGCTTCCTGCTGGGGGTCTGAGTGGACGCGAGGAGGAACTCACGTGTCCTGGGCTGCCTACTGCTGCTCGTATTGCCACTGGATGCTTCACACACGTTACGTTTATTGCTTGGAGACATGTGCAAGGCAGGTCTATAGGTTCCCCTTTTGGAGACGAAGGTGTTAGGCCGGAAGACCGATATAAGTGCGATGCAAAGAGGGGGGCGCTCACCAAGAACTCAGGGGCTTAGTCATATAAATACAGAGAGCCAGAAGGACTCACAGAGACAATGCCCTTTGGCAATGTGAGTTCCTGCCATGTGGTCTGAATCTGGGCTGACCTTGAGACTCGCTCTATCTAATGCAGCTGACATAGAGCTGAGACATGAGACAAGCATCATTGTTACCTTTTCCTGCCTGTGATGAGAAATGCTGAGATAAACAGAGCTGGAAGAAGAGGAGGGGTGCCATCGTAGGCTAAGATTCCATTTTAAAAATCAGGGAGTTAGGAGGTGAGATTCCTAAAATGTTCTCTGGTAGTCAGACATCTACCTATCTTAAGGCACGGCAAGCAGTCTTAGTTGATATATTCCCAGTCTTTGTGGGTCTCCTAACGAGTATCTTGGAGAGGAACAGGATCAATAAATCCATGTGTTTAGCTTAACATACGGAATTTCCTGGAGGAGTTACAATGGATAAGGACATAGTGTCCCTCACTGAAGATAGACAACTTGAAACCACACATCAAGCCTACCTCCACCCAACCCCCGTATCTTTTCTACTGTCTTCCCTTCCAACAATGAAGTTACTGAAGTTAAAATTGGGATTAATAGATGCACAGTCTTTTAGCGAGTTTAGTAAAGAAATGGATAGTACACACTACCAGCATCTTACAAAATTGTCACACAGAAAAGAAGCGTTTATAATGGGGTGCAGATGGGAACTAGTTGCTCTATAGATCTTTTCTTACATTTCCTTCTGGAAGTGTTGTAGTTTTAACTTGACAGGTACTTCTACAATCCATTGTAAATCTGTTTTTGTGTATTGTGTTAAGTATGGCTGAAGAATAACTTTTTTTGCGAGTGCATGCTTAATTCTTCCCGTATCTTGTGTTCAAAAAGAGCATACTTTGTCTGCACACTAATTTGGCAAGTTCTTCAAAAACCAATGCATAATGTATTTGGGAATCTATTTCTGGACCCAGTTTTGTTCCATTGATCTGTACCTTCATCATTTCCCCAGTAACCTCCAAAACAGAGCTTTGTTTTTGAAGTCAGAATGTACTTTGCTGTTTATGGAATTTCATGTAAGTAACTTTACCTCAGCACTGATTTCCTTTGCTTCAATGCAGGGGCAATACTGCCCACTTTCCAGAATTGTATGAAAATGAGAAATAAAAAGATTAAAGCATGTAGCTGACCCTCAGTAAATGGTGGGAATTTTTCCCATCCATTTCCATGCTAGAAAGTATAGTAATCTGGCAAAGGATTCCAGACAAATCTTCTAGGATGATCACACTGTGTTATATCTAGTGTGTTAATGAATCCAAAGCACTTTTATATCTCTTAAGAAGGTGGGCATAATAAAACTTCCTATTCTTCTCCCAGAGTTGTATTAGCTCTTGTACTGCTGGGTACTTCAGCCATTTTTTTTATTATTCAGTTTTTCATCCAAAGATCCAGGTTGGCCCTTTGGGAACTAATCAATACCCAGATTGACTTTGAATAGTGCATCCTTTCTACTTCTTTTTCTCTTTTTCCTGAAAACTGTGATTTTTGTTTCCTTTAGCTCATGTGCCTTCATCTCACAGGACACAGCCAAGTTGTTCTTTTTCCTTTTATGGCCCAAAGATTATGACTGGATCAAAGGGTTGTATGTCCATTTCATAGTTTTCTCAACTTTCAGGACTCTAAAAATTTATCTTCCCTTAATAATATCCAGGTTAAGAGACCAAATTGCCTTAAAGCTTGGGAGTCCAGGAAATATAATCTGAGCTTGTGTGCTTTTTCAAGTGTGATTCTTTATCCCAATCTCTGTTGAGATGAATGAAATAATACCAGGATGCCAATTCCATGACATCAAAGAACAGTTTCTTCTAGACAAGGGTAGGGACACTTTCCCTCTGCCATTACCAGTGTTATTTCTACTTGCAGAAATATGTAAATAAAAGTACCCTTGATCTGGAATCAAAGCACCTGTGCATAGGACCTGCTCCTGTCAATTACTAGCTATTTGGTGAATCATTATCTGATCACTAAAATGAGAATAATAATGGAATGATAATCTTTGCTCTGTCTAACTTGTAGGGCTACTGTGAGCCTGGAATGAAATAATAAATATAAAATGAAACTCAAAAGTAAGGCTTCATAAAAGAAGTACAGTAAACAAACAAACACATACCATTGGATGCAAAGATGTACAGATTTTATTAGGAAAGAACAGGTAGGAAGACAATTCAAAGTGACCTGAAGAGTTTAGTAACCTGGCAGAAGTTACTAAATATAATGCAAATATCTAAAAAGATATTTTAGTACTGATCACTGTGGAGAGCTAACTGTATAGTCATAAGAACTTAAGTGCCAGAGAGGCAAAAGGTGATGATTACTTTTTCAAGGCTGAGATGGTGAATCCATGGCCAAGTTAGATGGAGCTGAGAAGCATCTGGTACAACGATCAAGAAGAAATGAAGAAAAATAAATATAGGGTGAAGTGAACTGCATCCCTTCAGTAGACTCACAAGCATGGTAGAAACAGATGACAACAAAACTCAACGTCAGCATGTTCTTTCTTGGCAAAGCTTAGGGAGCAAGTTTCCTGCAGGAACAGTAACTTTAGCAAAATGGTCTAGGAAATATGTCTTGGGTGGGTGGTGGGTCAGTGGCAAATGGATCATCAGCAGGAAGGCTGGCAGCAGCTAGGCACACAGCAAGGGCTGCAGCAACAGCTGGGCTGGCAGCAGGTGGTCCTACAGCAGACAGGGTGGCTGCAAGCCTGGCAGCAGCTGGACCCACTGCCGGTTTGTCCACAGCCAATGGACCCACAGCAGGAGGGCTGGCAGCAGGTGGCCACACAAGTAGGTTGGCAGCAGGTGGTCCTGCAGCAGGTAGGGGAGCAGCATGAGTGGGTCATGTTGCCAGGGACGGAGGGTGGGCTTTTGAACAGGGACAAATTTCTTGTAATCTGAAATTATCTTTTTCACCAGACCTTTAATACACTGATCCCCAAATTTGGGACCAGTGAACAGAATTTTCCTGGTTATTATTATATGACATTTTTTCATGACCCATGGAGAATTGCCCAAGGAGGAAGAGTTCCTTAAATATTATGAATCTTCTGAAAATAAAGGATAGGATTGTCCCACTAGTTAAGTGATAAACCATAATAATTTATTTCCAGGGATGGGAGAGTCAAACATCAATAGCATCATTTAACTATGAATCATTTTCCAAGACAGAGTACATCCTCTGGTCACCTGACAGTTCAAGGTTATTTGGAGAAGAGATCAGAGCTTTTGTTATCACCTACCTTTTTTCCCTTGCCTCTACTTTTATATTGAGATATTCCTCTGCAGACAGATGAAACATAAATGAGGAATTCAAACCATATTTTAACACATTTTGAATTAAAAGTGTATTTTAACAAGGTTTTCATCTGGGCTACACAAAATTCAAGAACAAATACATCTATTATTTGCAAGCAACTCCACTTGAGTATCTTGTGTCCTTCTTTAGGGGACTGAAATCTACTGTAATTGACATTAACTTTTTCTAGGCTGAGCTCCAAATCTGTGGACAGACCTGATAACAAATCTGCCCTGGGGACACTATATTTACATTTAGTGGTGGAGAAGGAAAGGTTTCAAAGCAGTTAAACTGACAACTAAATAGTTTGCTCTGAATTGCAGTTTAAAAATACAAATACAACTAAGTATATTAAATGCAGGAACAAAAGGGACAATGACTCCATCCTGTATATCGGCAGAGCAAAGCAGAGTAACATTTTAGATGCTCTATATTTTACATGCATGACATTTTAGATGCTTAGCAATTTCCACATTTGTAACCTTTTGAAAGAAAAAGCCTCTTTCTTGCATGGCAACAAGGTGGCTCCTGATAGCAGCTTCATTTGTTCTGACTTAACTGTGAGCATAGTTTGCTGGTGACTCTGCTACTGAGGCATCCTGATCTTGGCTGCAAAGGTGGATAAACCCCTTTTGCAGATCCAGCATAAGGAAACAGTGTTACTGAATCATCCTGTCAAATAATCTGTGGCTACTCATTGAGTCAGAATGGAGTCACAGCAGAAATGGGGTGGGGAAGTTATTATTTACTTCTGTGTCTCTGTCCTGAGAATGGCTCTGGCTGAAGAGTGGGAATCGATACATGAATAAAGAACTCTTAAGTTTATTAGCTTGAAAACTTGGACCAATAGTAATTTGTAATAGGACTGGATAATTGGGGTGTGGCTTTGGAAAAATAACAGAATAACTAATTCTATTTTGGACAAGGTAAATTTGAAGCCACATGTCTTAAACCAGTTTTACTTCTTAGCTTCTTCATAAGTTACAAATGTGTTGTGCTGGCACCAAGCCACTTTGCTATAGTGGACTGAGGTCTGATATTTCATGCATTAGTATAGCCATGTTTGTGTCCATTTAAAGTACTGTCCAAATAGAAGAAACTGGGGCTGCATGTCTCTTTCAGACACAAGAAGATAAATGGAGGGTCAAAGAGTTGGCTTGAACTATGCTCAGAGTATCAATGACACTTGGGCAAGTATAAAAGGGAGAAGAGGAGATGATGCTGAAACAAAAAAGAAAGGCAAGTGATGCTTTTAGAGATGAAGCAATGAAAATTACATAAATATGCATTTTAAATACCAAAGCTAACTGCATCGAAATGCTACAATCAGAATGTCTGATCATTTCTCTGTAAACATGATACACATTAGCAAGAAAATAATACTGGACAAGATGATGACGGCTCTTCAGCAGGATTTGGGAGACTTCTACTTGAGAACTGCACTCTTCTGAAAACCCAGTCAGAACCTCCACACTCTGACACCATGGTCAGCTCCTGTTGTGGCCTGTCTGCTCTGACCAGGGCTGTGGCCACGGCCTCTGCCAGGAGACCTGCTGCTGCCCCAGCTGCTGCCAGACCACCTGCTGCAGATCCCCTTGTTGCACTTCACTCCTCTCCACCAGCCCTGAGTCAACCACCATCATGCCCGTGTGTCTGCCTTGCTCTCATTCCCTTTGTCCACCACACCTGGCCTTGCCCTGGTCTGTCACTATGTTTTTTCATCCCAACATTCATACCACCAAGCAACTGTTTAAAAAGCAGCAATTCAAACTAAATACCACTCAGAACCTCCAAGTTCTGGGCCTATAACCTTGGCATTCGGTCAGATGACCACATGTCTATACCACTTCATGGGGACAGGCCCCCAGTTCTACAAGAGTTGTTCGTGGCTTTACCTTCACAATGAGTTATGTGTGATGGAGAACCGGTATCTAAAAAGTACTTATTCTCTTCCTATCAGAAAACTGTTGCCCAGAATAGTGTTGATTATGAACTGGAGATAAGATTAGGTTTCTGTCATGTGAACAAAGAAACTGATTTTGCACATTAATCAATGCCTGTACCAAAGAAAATGCCAAATAATTAATTTTTTTCACAAATCAGATTGTCCACCTTACCTGGCATTAAGTTTATTGAGAGAAAACAAGAATGTCCTTTTTACTATAATTGAATTATTGACCAACTACCAAGATCCTTGCACTATTGGGCTCTGGGAAGCTCAAAGTTGAATGAGAGCCAGTTTCCATCCCTTAGGTAACTCACAATGAAATCTTGAATTGAATAGGAAGATATTTGTCAGCAAGGGTACATCGGTAATATTGGTGAGAAAGAGGAATCTGTTCAATCAGAGAGGAGTATATAAGGATTGATTCCTAGAAATAACATGTGTCAAGTTTGAAAATTCAAGGGAAGGTGTACAAGTCACAAACACATAAGACAAGATAAAGTGAAGGAGAGAATCAGATGAAAGCAGAGTATTTATATTCATATAAAGGAAATCATTACATTAAAAAATATATCAAGAAAACTCTATAGTCATTTTGAGGAGGATGGGGGTCTCTAAGCTGTTTCTCTGCCTTCAGACAGAGAACCGACCATCTCTCAACAAGCAAATGACCACACCACTGTGGCTCAATTGGATCAAAATCCTAAGCCTATGAAATCTTGTCTTCACTTTGATAATGATTTCTCACTGATATATTATTCATGTCTCCACAATATTAGCTTTCCTGTTGTCATAAGCACTTTGGTTTACATTCAAACTAAATGCAAAAAAACCTATTATAAATACATAGGAAAATGGTAAAACCACAATCAGAGCACAGACTTCAACAATATTATTTCAAAATTTGTCATTTGGAAAAGAAAAATAAACAAGAATATAGAGAATTTCAGTAGAACCATTATCAACTTAGGTATAATTGGATATTTATATGCAATTTTGTGCCTAAAAAATTGTTTCCATAATTTTCCTATACACCCAGAGCATTCACAAAATACAAAGGTTACAAAAAAATCTTAATAACAGAAATAGTGCAGGCCTTTTTCTCTTAGCAAAATGCAATGAAATTAAACATCAATAACTAGAAAACAACACAACCAAACATGCTCTTGTGCTTTTTTCCTTCCTTGCTGAAAAATTCAGTCTAAAAGGCAATGTGCTGTCTGTATGGAATAGGGATGACCTGTTTGCCTTAAAAGTGTGCTTTATTTCTTTTTTTTATTGAAATAACTTTAAAGTTATAGAAAAGTTGCAAGAATAGTTCAGAGCGTTCTTTGTGATGAAAGGACACCCCATCATGCCTATATACTGGTGTGCTTCCTACATCAAGGTCATTCTCCTATATAACCACTATGAAATCTAATCTTTTGTTTTTTACAAACCATGCTGAAAAACACACCCTTAAATTTATGTCTTGAAGCACATGTAATTGTGTCTCTGTTGAATAAGTTTCTATAAGTGAAATTTCTCAAAGGGCATGCACATTGAAAAATCTTATGGATACTGTTAAATTGCCATTTAAAGAAGTTGGCCCCATTTAGACCCCTCTGCTATCTGTGTATGGGAATGTCCGTGTCCTTATAACTTCACCAATTTATTAAAGTTTTTAAAACTAAATATTTTAATTTGTCCTTCCATACTATTCACTATTTTATTCCCACAACATAGCACAGGACCTGGCATACAGTAGGTGTCTGACAGATAGTTGGATGCATGGATAACTTGTTCAAATAAAAAATCCTGAGACTGAACTCTTTCAAAAGCTTAAAAGGCATTTATATGTCTTTTCAGTGAAATGATTAATATCCTTTACTCTGTTTTGTTTTCTGTACACTAATGATAGAGAACATGCAAATTCTAACTCTTCAGAATCACTTGCTGCCCCGTGAACACGCCGTGTTCTCCTGCGTCTCTGTGCTCTTGTACATCTCAGCATTTCTGGCTCAAGCTCATTGTCCACCTGTCCCTTCTTGTTCATTCAGGCCCATGTCTAACATCCCTTTTCTGCAGTTCTAAATAATTAGTTAATCTGTCTAACCATGAGGGATTCATAGCATTCGGTTTTCTATATAGAAATTTTCTTTTTGCTGTACCTGTTTGATTATTCACCTCTTTCCCTATTCACACTGAGCTTCTCAAAGGTGGGGACTATATGATTTATTTAACAAACATGTATATAGAGTTGGGTTTGGCCATGCTGTGAGCTAGGCCTGGGGGGTTACAAAAAAGACTCATTAGTATCTTTTCTTAGAAAGATCAAGAAAAGTGCTGATAGGACAGTGCCACCGGGATATGAGAGAAGGCTCACCTAATGGATGGGGTCTTTGGGTGGGAAGTATCACGAAGGGTTTGTTGGAGGAGCTGATGACACCTATGTCTAGGAGAATAAGTATTATGGGGGTTCATGCTTAGTGCCTGGAATAGAATAGGGGGAGCTCTCAACCACTGTTTGCTGAAAAGACCTGTGGCTTTTCGGGCTTCAACCCAATCCTTATACAATCCTGTACACATTCTGAGTGTTGAATACTGTGAGGTCTGTGACTCACTGTTGTGCTCAAGAAAGTCTTTCTATTCTAAGGGCATATTACACTCCTGAGAGTGTTAGGTATTATTTAACCCACGAGTTTGCTAACATATTACCTGAATCATCATCAAAAAAAAAAATTAGGGCAATATTCTGAATGTCTCCTATACCCTTTGAATCTTTTGCTATAATATTCACACAACAAAATCTCATTAATTTGGACACATCCCATTTGTGACATGTGTAGGTTCGTTTTCATCTGCTCTGAGCAGGGTTGTGGTCACAGCCTCATCTAGGAAACCTGCTGCTTCCCCAGCTGTTGCCAGCCTAGCTGTTGCAGGGCCACCTGCTGCCACCCCACCTGCTGTGTGCCCAGCTGTTGTGTGTCCAGCTATGGTTGCCCATCCTGCTGCCAGACCACCTGCCGTAGAACGACCTGCTGCCATCCCAGCTACTTCAGCGCTTCTTGCTGCTGAAGTGGCTCCTGCCCTGCTGTGGGCTTGAACGGCCTTACCCTCATCCTGCAGTCCGGGCAGAGAGCACCTGATTCAACAAAACACGTGGTACTTCCTCATGGCGTGACCTTACAAACAGGCCCATGGATTGATATGGAAACCTTTGGCCTCTATATTATTACTTACTCTCTTTTGTAGGAACATCTCATCACCAGTGAATCAGAACTTAGAGATTCTGCATTAAGTTGTTTTAGATTCCCTAATTCTGATGCAAAATACAGACATCTTCAAATGTTCCCCTTCTAGATTTTTTCTTTCTAATGTTTTTCTATGGAATTTATTTTCATGTGGAATTGCTTGAGGTTCCACAATAAAACTTTTAAGCATTGAAAGACACTATTTCTTATTAATGAAATGTTCAATACATATTGCTATCTCTTTTTCTGCTTAAGACAGGAATACATGTTCTCAGGGGACCCTGTAATAGAAGTATTAAATTTGTACTCACCGATGAGATTTTTATCTAGACCATAATTCAGTCTCACAGCAGAAACAAGAAAATGTTTAAAGGGAAACATCTTTGAACCTACTATCTGTAACATGAGAGTTATGCACTACAATTGCTACCAAAAAACTAAAAAGAGTCCTTAGTAAACTATAATCCATGAATTGATTTAAATCAATTTAAATAGAGGCAGTGCAGTATAGAGAATAATCCATGGAATTGGGAATTAGGGTTAGATCTGAATTCTGATGGTACTGCAGACCAGCTGTGCTCCTGGACATGTTACTTAAAACTCTCTCAACCTAGGATTGCTTTTCTCTAAAGAAAAGTTCACAATACCCACTTATCAAGGTTGTTATACATCATTAGTCAACAGGGAAATGCAAATCAAAACACAATGACACTTCACCTCACACCTATTAGGATGCCTATATTACTAAAAAAACAGATAGCAAGTGCTGGTGAGGATGTGGAGCAAAGGGATCCCTGGTACACCGTCAGTGAGAATGTAAATTGGTACAGCTATAATGGAAAACAGCATGGAGGTTCCTCAACAGTTAAAAACAGAATACCATTTCTGGGTATTTATCTAAAGGAAATGAAATCAGATGTGGGATACCTGCACTCTCATGTCTATGGCAACATTATTCACAATAGCCAAGATATGGAGCAGCCTAAATGTCCATCAACAGATGGATGGATAAAGAAGATGTAGTGTATGTATACAATGGAATATTATTCAACCTTAAAAAAAGAGGGAAATTGTGCCATTTGCAGCAGCATGGATGAGCCTGGAGGACATCATGCTAAGTGAAATAACCCAGACACAGAAAGACAAATACTATATAATCTCACTTACATGTGGGATCTAAAATCAGAGGGTACAATTGATCAGTTTCACAAGATAAATAAGTTCTGAAGATCGACTATATAGCATAGGGCTTACTAACAATACAGTTTGTATATTTAGAGGGTATATCATATGTGTCTCACACTTAACAAAGTAAAGATAACTTTTTTAAACTGTAAAGAAAATTGTATGTGTCTGATGTTAAGACAGCAAACTAGAGTTTTCAACATTTTATCTCATATCTACAAGAATCTCTTCATTTCTTAAATAATTTGATCAACTGAAGGGGAAAACTTAAGTTGTGATAAATATTCAATGGGATAAAAGTTCACAGTAGACAAACAAAGGCATGCTCCCTTTTACCTCACATTAGTCTAATTTTATAGTTCATTTTTAAATTAATACAGATTCACAGGGAGTTGGAAAGGGTATAGTAGCATCCTGGGTACCCTCCACCCAATTTCCCCCAGTGGCCACTTCTTGTATAATTATAGTACATACCAAAACTCAGAAATTGACATTAGTACAATCTATAGAACTTGGCCAGATTTTACCAGTTTTGCATGCATTCATGTTTGTGTGTGCAGTTGTATGCAATTTTGTCATGTGTGTAGATTTGTGTAACTGCCATTGCAATCAAGATACAGAGCTGTTCTGCCTGCATAAGGCTCCCTCAAGCTTACTCTTTTATAGCCATATCCACTCTCTCCCACTCATGATCCATAACCCCTGGCAACCACTACTCTGTTTTCCATCTCTACACTTTTATTTCAAGCATGTTCTACGAATCGAATCTTATAGTATGTAACCTTTGGTGATTGGCTTTTTATACTCAACATCATTCCCTTGAGGTCATGCAAGTTGTTCAGTTTATAAATAGTTTTTTTCCTTTTTATTACTGAGGAGAATTTTAAGGTATAGATGTATCCCAGTTTGGGTATTTCAGCGATTCACCTGTGGAGGGACATCTGGTTTATTCACCAGGAGAGGGGCAACTGGTTACTTTTAAGTTGTAAGACATACTGGTCTAATGCTAATACTCTTGGATTTAGTAAATTTGCCTTTATTTTCTGTATTTCTTATTCCTATGGCTTTTAAAAGTTTCATCATAAATCTATGTTCTTCTTGGATTAAACCGTTCTGATATTTTACTCTCCTTTTTTTTTTGCAAAAGAATCGCTCTTTTCTTCTGGGAATCTAAATATCACTTTCTTGGATTACCATCAGTTAATGTCTCAGATTTTGAAAGGCACACAGGCATGAAGCAGGTAAAATACGTTGCTGGAAGTATAGAAATATAGGTTGCATTTATTTCTGTAGCCTACTTAGTTATATTCAATATATAGTGGGTATAGGTGGGATTTATCAATAATCTGCGAATATAGCTGTAGGGAAAAATAATCTTCCAAGAGTTCTGTATCACTTTCCTAACCCATAATTTATCTCAGGCAGGTTATCTTTTGGGCATGTATGCCTGGTTATTTGAGTTCTATCCTTTGAATGAGCACAAAGGTTATTGACTATATCCCATAAAAGTGAATATTCAGAAAAGTGATTTCATATGACTGAATCAGAGAACTAGTATGAATTCTAAAATAAAAACAAGAACATAGGTAGGAGGAAGCATGGAGAACAACAAATAGTCAAGTGAAAGAGATTTGAAAAAATAGTCATAAATGTACAGATTCAAAGAACTGAAAGTCACATTAGAGTGACTTTCAAACAGTAAGGTGTGACACTGCATAGAGTCCAGAAACAGACCTAAAAGCCTATAGGAATTAATGCAAGTGGCAATTTAAAATCATTAAAGAAGAAAGGATTATTTTAAAAGTCCAGGACAACTTGTTAACTTTTGGAGAAAGAAAGGGGAGGGAAAGGAAAGGAAAGGAAGGAGAGATACTATTTCATTCACTAAATAAAAACAAATTTCATTTAGATGAAAAACTCTATATAAGAATGAAGCTGTTAACCTAGGCCACACAGCAGCTCCAATGCAGAGAACTAGGGCTACAACTTGACTCCCAATCTGTGGTTCTATAGCAGATGCTTTCCACTGCCTCCCTATAGTTTGCACCCCCATCCCCACTTTCTTTAGATGGTAGGTGGACATCTCCTGTTTTTAAGAAGGATGAGTTCTTCCCCGAGACCAAGGGGATAGATTATTATTGGTCTAAACCAGCCATAGCAATTTTGCTTCTTTTGGACAGTGATAAATTGGTGAGGGCACGGGTGCATTTCATTCAGTTTTGGCCAGTGAGATACAAGGAATAATCTATAGGGAGGACTGTCCATGCCAAATAAAAAAACAATGTCCCACTAAGAGAAAGCCTCTGTCCTGATCCCTTTTTCCTGCATTGGACACAGATGTGAGGTGTGAGGTGCAGCAGCCATCTTGGGAACATAAGGCAATAAGCATGAAGACAAATGTCAGCATGCTTAAAGATGGCTGAGATGAAAGAGGGAAAGACGCTTTGACCCTGCGTACAATATCATTGAGCCTGAGATAATCAACCTCACATTTTCTGGTAACGGGGGAAACAAACCTCTCGACTTGAAGGTACTCTAGCAGGGCTTTCTGCTACCTGCAGGGAGAAAAATGCCTGAGGAAGACCCTTTCACCTTATCCCTCTTAACTACCCTTTGGCATGGCCAGGCTAGGTTCTAGCGAGCCCTTTTAATGGGCAAGGAAGCTGCGCTATAGATCCCTTGTGGTTTAAATGTCTTTTAAACCACAAGTCCTCACAAACTCTGGATCAGATAGAAAAGCAGGCATTTTCTTTGGGTAGAAATACATTCTCTAAGCAAACACTGGCCCAGCATATTGCACGGTCCTGTGTTTGTCAGAACATCAAGTAGCCCTGCAGATGGCCACGGTCTGGGAAGCCCTGGCTGCTGCCCCACTGGTTCCTCTGGGGCTTTGTCCTAGGAGAGGTGCTGGGGCCGGCGATGAACAGGGAGGGAGCGTGGCGGGTCTTGACTATTCAACGGAAAGTATCCCCATTCCAAGGAGAAAAAAGCCCTGCTGTTGGGTGGCATTTACTGGAATCAGAGCTCTCTTTAATCCATCTGTGGAAAGGAGTGACTGCATTCTGATTCTTGGTGTACCCTGAAGTCCATTATCAAAGTCAAGCCAAATTATGGAACACCAGGACCTTGTTCCCGTCTGGGTTTCTGAAGAACAGGGTCCCACATCCAGGGCCCCCCACAGTGGAGCTAGGGTCCACTTTAGAGACACAGACGCCCTCCCAGCCCATCATCCTGGCTGGAGCTCTGCCTGCTGTAAAGGAGGAACAAGCAGCTCCTAGAGGCCAGGAGGCCCTCCTGGAAGAAGACTGCCCCACCCAGGAGCCCTGAGGATTCGGTGCACACAACACTGTGTGTTCAGGAGCTTATTCTCCTGCAGTAACAAATCAATCCCACAATGTCAGTGGTTTCACGTAACAATAAAAGTTTATTTCTTGCTCTCAAAGAAAAAAAAAGAATGCAACTTAAGGTACTAGAAGAAATCATGAGGGATTTCCAAACATAATCTACAGCTTATCCTGATACACACAGACACATACACACACACACACACACCATAAAGGAAAAAAATAGCCATTATAAATAAAAAATATCTTTATTGAGTCATCAGTAGGCCTGAGTCATCAGGGCTCCTCAGGGACATTCTTTCCTCCCCAATCCCAGGTCTTCTGGAAACCTCAGAGTTCTTCTTCTATGCCATAGTGGAGCTCTCCAGGACCTTTGCTCCCAAAACAACTTGGAAACTGCTCTTGTTCCCTCATCTTCCTGTGACAGAAGAAGTGGCTGAGGACCTTTCCAAGAAGATGCTCTATTTGGGTTCATCAGTTACACACAGTTCAGGCTCAGAAACACCACTTCAACCTCCAAGCTGAGGTCCAGTGGGGAGCCTACACTGTTGTCATCCTGGTTGTGTCAGCCTAGAAATTAGCGCCAGGGCAGGAGGAGAAACCGGCTAGGACCAAAAAAAGCATCATGAGGAGTTTGGTTAATTAGGGCTTGTAAGTCCCTTAAGGTAGAAAGGGATCCTCAAAGTCATTTCATCCAATCGCCTCCATCTGGTTCTTGAGTTTTCCTCTGCAACACAGCTTACACTTAAATACCTCTACTATGCGTAGAGGAGGCCATTCCGTACAGCATCTTCCCCTTGGTGAGCCAAAATCTGTTTCTCTCCACGAGCCCCCCATTTAATGTGTATCAGCCATTGCAGCCATTTGGGGCAAGTCTAGTCTCTCACACGTCTCCTTTTTTTTTCCCCCCAGGTTTCTTTAGGTTATATTTCCAAAGTTTTTTCATCTATTTTTCACTGGGCAGGATGTCACCATCATAGCAATTTTACTTTTAATATACCTCAATTTATTCTTCTTATGTGGCCTGGAACTAAATGCATTTTCCAGATGTGTTCTGAATGCTCAGAGAGGAGCTGCTCTTCCTTTTCAAATGCCACCCTCCATTAATGTATCAGTGTTTGCATTCAGGGTTTAATCTGGTGTTAATGGCAGTGAGTGGGGACTTGTACTGAGATTACTATCATGTGAAACGCCTGTGTCTTTTCTTTACCAATTTCGTTACTATCGAGAGACTGTCAGTGAAGTTCAGCTGTCCATGGCTCTGGCCTCAGAAAGACCAGTCCAGGACAGGAATGGCTACCCAAAAACCATCCTAAAGTTGAAAGTGACACATATTTGGGAGAACAAAATACAAAGACGGGATTTTTCAGTACGTATTCTCCTCCCTCCCTGGTTTTCCTCAATCCCCAAGGGTACAAATGTGCTGAAAGCTACCCAGTGAGCTGGCAGTACTCATTGTTTGAAAACTAGTTAGCTAGTCGTTTGGTTCGGCATTTTTGCACCCTATAAGCTTTTACTTCATCCCCACTATGAGAACATACATAGGCTGATGTTGTTTGATCTGGATATTCATTTTCTGTCTCCTTTCTACAAAATAAAGACCTAGAGAGTAAAATCTGATCAATGAAGCAGAAGAGTATAGAGCATCTTCAGAGCACAGCGATTCAACAG
Organism: Manis javanica; assembly: GCF_040802235.1. Classification (NCBI taxonomy): domain Eukaryota; kingdom Metazoa; phylum Chordata; class Mammalia; order Pholidota; family Manidae; genus Manis; species Manis javanica. The sequence continues at coordinate 160,441,464 of NC_133159.1, read as the reverse complement.
AGAGAGCAAGATGGTAGGGTGTGGATTAGAGCCACAGGCAGGGACACCAGGCGACGTGACTTGGGTTGGTGAACCTTAGAAACAGAGGGGAGAACCAACATACCCTGGGAAAGCCAGGAAGACAAGAAGTCAGGGTCAGAAGGAAGGTCAACCCTGCACAGAAACGAGGGACCCGAACCTTACAATACAGCTGGATAGAGAAATTCTAGCTAGTTCTGCAGCCACCTTCCCCTAAGAAGTCCTAAAGCTGAGTTCCAGAGAAAAAGGAAATATCACTTCACATTTGTTAGGATGGCTCTTATCAAAAAACAGAAGATAGCAAGTGTTGGTGAGCATATGGGGAAATTAGAATCCTTGTACACTGCTAGTGGGAATATAAAATAGTGTAGCCACTACAGGAAACAGTATGGAGGTTCCTCAAAAATTAAAAATAGAACTACCATATAATCCATCAATCCTACTTTTGGGTATACATCCAAAACAACTGAAATCAGGATCTTGAAGAGATATCTGCACTCCCATGTTTACTGTGGCATTATTCACAATAGCCAAGATATGGAAATAACCCAAAGGTCTATTGACAGACAAACGGATAAAAAAACATGCAGTATATACACATAATAGAATATTACTCAGCCTTTAAAAAGAAGGAACTCTTCCCATTTGCAACAGTATGGGTGGACCAGGAAGACATTAGGCTAAGGGAAATAAGTGAGTCACAGAAGGACAAATAAATACTATATGATTCCACTTTTTATTCTCAGCCTCTATGAGTTTTATTATATGAGATATCTAACATCATCAAACTCATAGAAGCAGAGAATGAATGGTGGTTCCCATGGGGAGAGGAAAGGAGTAGTTGCTGTCAATAGGTATAAAGTTATAGTTACACAAAATGAATACATTTTAGAGATCTGCTGTACATTGTGCCCAAAGTTAACAATACATTATGATGCACTTTAAACCTTAAGAACACCTAGCACAAGATCTATCCTCTTAACATGCACATCTTCACATACACACACACACACACACAACAAGGAGACATAGAAAACTTTGGAAGGTGATGGATATACCTAATACCTTAATTGTAGTGATGGTATTACAGCTGTGTGTATTATGTCCAAACTCATTAAATATAAATGTTGACCATGTGCAACTTTTTGTATATTATGCATACCTCAATAAAGCCAAGAGAAAAAAAGGAAACATCAAAATTTCATGACTTACTTTTCTTCCTCAGAACAGTTATTTGTTTCTCATTGGAAAGTCTAGAAAAGGGGTTATGATTTGAGGGATGTGCCCTCAAAGTCTTCTTATTCTCATGCTAGTGATCCTATTTCACATTCAAAACTTTTCTGCCCACCTGACACACAATGAACGAGCCATTAAAATGCAGCTTTATCCTCCCAGATCACCAAAAGGAATGTGAACAGGTAAGAATCATTCTCATGCAGGGGCAGCCATGATATGCCATGCAGAATGAAACTAACACATATATCATCTTTGTATCATTATGGCAGCTTTCTTTGAGGAAGCTAAAGCAAGAGAGGCACATGAGAAGCGATTCAGGAAGAGCTGATGGGATGCACCCTAACATATCGGGACAGGAAACAATGTTTTCCATCTGTTTTGAAAAGCTTAACCAGGAAAACAAACTTGGCTTATTTGATAATTGTCTATTTATTAGGACAAACAATGACAAGGAAAGAATGCTGTATTTGATGACAACAGCTCCTTAGCAGGGTATAAAAAGGGAACTGGGCAAGGAGATTTCCAGACCTTCCAAACCCACCTTCCTGAAGACACACCCAGAACCTCCACCCACCAACACCATGGTCAACTCTTGTTGTGGCTCCACCTGCTCTGACCAGGGCTGTGGCCTCGGCCTCTGCCAGGAGACCTGCTGCCGCCCCAGCTGCTGCCAGACCACCTGCTGCAGGACTACCTGCTGCCGTCCCAGCTGTGGTGTGTCCAGCTGCTGCCGCCCCTCCTGCTATGGCTGCAGCTACTGCAGGCCCAGCTGCTGCTGCCCCTCCTACTGTGGCTCTAGCTGCAGTGGCTCCAGCTGCTGCAGGCCCAGCTGCTGCATCTCCAGCTGCTGCCGCCCCTCCTGCTGTGGCTCTAGCTGTGGCGGCTCCAGCTGCTGCAGGCCCAGCTGCTGCATCTCCAGCTGCTGCCGCCCCTCCTGCTGTGGCTCTAGCTGTGGCGGCTCCAGCTGCTGCAGGCCCAGCTGCTGCATCTCCAGCTGCTGCCGCCCCTCCTGCTGTGGCTCTAGCTGTGGCGGCTCCAGCTGCTGCAGGCCCAGCTGCTGCATCTCCAGCTGCTGCCGCCCCTCCTGCTGTGGCTCTAGCTGTGGCGGCTCCAGCTGCTGCAGGCCCAGCTGCTGCATCTCCAGCTGCTGCCGCCCCTCCTGCTGTGGCTCTAGCTGTGGCGGAGCCTGCTGCAGGCCCAGCTGCTGCATCTCCAGCTGCTGCCGCCCCTCCTGCTGTGGCTCCAGCTGCGGTGGCTCCAGCTGCTGCAGGCCCAGCTGCTGCATCTCCAGCTGCTGCCGCCCCTCCTGCTGTGGCTCCAGCTGCTGCCGCCCATCTTGCTGATGCCCTAGCTGCTGTGTCTCCAGCTGTTGCTGCCCCTGTTGCAGCCTGTGTCCAGTCTGTGGCTGGGTCTCCTGCTACACCACTTGTTACCACCCAACCTGTGTCATCTCCACCTGTCCCCACCCCACGTGCTGTGCCTCCTCTTGCTGCTGAATCTCTGCCTATAATCTCTGTAACATGATGGGTGTCCACCTGCTGCTGCCCCTCTTGCTGCATTTCTAGTTGCTGCTGCCTTAGCTGCTGTCAGACCACCTGCTGCAGAACCTAGTGTTGCCGCCCCAGCTTCAGGGTATCCAGCTGCTGCAGTGTGTCCAGCTATTGCCAGAACACCTGCTGCCATGCAGTCTGCTCTACTGGTTCTTGCTGCTCAAAGCCCTGGCTTGCACCTACCCGTCTTCCATCAACCAATCTTGATGTAGTCCAACTGTGAGATGAATCATGACAGGCCAATGGTAAAACCTCAGTTCCAACTGATTCTTAAACTGAGTTTAACCTCCAAATATCCTGCCTATCCCCACCATGTTACTCTCTCCCAAATGAACACAAAGTTTGAACTTTCTCTGAAATCTGTCAAGCAATATGTCATCTCACTTGATATATTTGCTCCCTGCCAGATTTTTCTCATATGGAGATGTTCCTATATCTTAAATAAATCTTAATTTTCCATGCATAAGAGTGCCATGTCTCATTATTTTTCCTTCTTGAATTGTCATTGTTAGCTGTCAGTAGTTAGCTTTCTCTGCAGAAAAAGCAGGCTGCAGTAGGCGATTTCAGGATTCCCACCTCTATCCCCTCAGCACTCCTCATTCTAATACAGGAAGATGATTTCTTACAGCAAGCGTCTGGAACTCTCTGCCAGAAGACTTTCTCTGGATGAAGGAGCAAGCTCTGGGAAGGCCAGAGGAAGGAGTTAAAGTCTCTAGGGGGTAGTGTTCAACCAATGGTCAGGAGCCAGTGGATTCATGCCCTGGCTTCTTCCCCCTCAAATCAGGGCATGTTGTACCAGCCCCCAGAGGTCTTTAGTGGAATTCAGCCCCAGCTGCCTATGGGAGTAATCTGCTGTTGTAATCATTATATTTTGGCTCCCATCCTGTCCCTGGATCACTTCCCAGGTGCCCTAACCATGCTTCTTAGGATCATTTCTCAAATAAACTGGTTGCTCTTAAACCCCTGTTTTTATAACTTACCCACTTGATGTTGCCATATGCTGTTGGTTAGAAGCAAGTTACATGACGGAAGGGAATTATGTAAGTCCATGAATACCAATAGGCAGAAATCACTGGGCCATCTGAGGGGCCGCCTATCCTAACTTTTATGTAATATTGACTAAAAGAATCAAAACACATATAGTAAGATTCCATTTACATAAAATTCAGAAACATGTAACACTGAACTATATTGTTTATGGATGCACACCTAGTAGCAAATTAGGACAACTATCTGTAGGGTGGAAGAAGGGAGATGTGGTCAAGGAAAGACCTATCACAGACCCTCTTGATAATAGCAATGTTCTATTTCTTGACTTGGGCTTTGGGCATAGAGATGTTTGCATCCTAATTTATTATATTGTATCTATATGTTTTATACACTTTGAAGTATATTTGTGTATTTCATAATAAGTTTTTATAAATTCATGGTGAACTGAAATGCTTACGTCATTTAAAATTTAAAAAGAAAGATCCGATTAAGCAGTGATTAAAGATAGTTAAAGAACAAAGAGAAAATCAATTAATAGTATATGGGCATTTATATTGTTTTAAATATTGCTGTGTTACACATACTACTTAATATCAACTGGTAATATTGATTAATGTGTACTCATAAATATTTTAATAGAATTCAATTTTTAGTATGAAGGACCTTAATTGAATGAAAATGTGTTAATTTCCTTATCACTTACCCATACCTATTATTGATATCTCTCTTTAGATATTACACAGTAAATCACTATAATTTATCTAGTGGTAGTGCGTTTTAGCCACAGATAAAATACATTCCAGGCATTTATAAAAATAATGATGAGCATTAAAGTAACATATGTCATACCTGATAAGAAAAGCCTTTTTTGCATGCCGTTCTTTAAAGGATATGTCAACACGATGTGCCAAGTTTCCCTTGGAGACACAGCACACGTTCAGTGACAGTGATGGCGAATATCAATTGGGTCATCCAAATTTCCTTGATGTTTACCTAATTAAGGTCTTTTTATTACAGAATTCTAAAACAACAACAAAATAAGTAGTTTAAAAATAAAAAGTATACCAAAGTGAAAAATTATACTCCCTCTACTCTATGTAACAAGAGACGCACAGTTAAGGTAGATTATACATAATTTGTGTTTATGATCTCGATATTATTTATAAATTCTATTAGACTATGGGTAAAAATTTTAGCAAGGAATATACAGACTGATAGCTATTCTGGTTTTGATTTTCATTAAAAAAGAAAAAAACTCATGTTCTTTCTATAGTAATTTTCCATTGTGCTCCAGGCCCCATTGTTTCATTTTCATCCACATAGGGCTTTTGGTTTTGGTATTTAAGTGATCTAAAAGAGTAAACAGAATTATCTATGGTTCAGTCTGAAGTTGCTCAAAGTAGTGTTTCTAATTCAGGATCATTTTATTTAGATGTTACTGTCTTGTCAATGGGTTTCAGCCCCAGGCAAGTTAGCTATGGATTCAATGAGACCGAAAAAATGACAATGGAATATTCTTGGGGTGAAAGGGTTTTTACCCAACTTTATTCCCATGGTGGCAGGTCAGTCACTAGAATCCTGTCCACTCAGAGCGAGTCTGCAGGCAGCAAGCCGGTCTCTGCCTCTGGGCCTCTCTGCCCCCACAGCCATCTCAGGCTCTGTCCTTGACGCTGCCACCACTCCAGTCTCTGCTCTCCTGCAGCCATGTGGCCATGCCACCGTGTTGCCCAGAGCACTGGGCGGAGCTCTTTATAGAGTCAATAACAACATACTGCCCACACGTGTGTAGTGAGCTAGCCAACCAGGGCCAGGTGAGAATCCTGGCCGTAGGAACCTTCACTTGATCCACACTCCACCCCTCCAGGATTCTTGCCTCTCAATCTATGCGCCCTCAATCCTCTGCAATGGTCCCTGTGTGAGGAAGCTGGAACATTGTAACCAAATTCCACAATAACATAATACAATATACAAATAACAAATTATGACAAATTATAATAACCCTCAAGCCTGAGGATATCCACTGCCACCAAGTAGTCATCCTGGCTGTATTTGAACCAGTCCTACTCACATGAGTTTATCAGAAGAACCATGGGTGGGCCTTACAATACCCACCTTCTCCAGCCTCCCCAGTAGAAAGTCTTGCAGACACACAGGCTGGTCTTGTTACTTTGTCTCCGGCTTCTGCTTTGTCCTCAGCAGCCAGAACCACTGCTCTGGTTTCAATTGCCACAGCTCCAGTAAGAGTCTATTATTTGACTTTCCACCCAATTTCTGCCTGTCTGCTCCTGCGTTTATCAAATCATCTGGGTCCTCGTGACCTTCATGGGGTCCTTTAAATTCTCCCTTTGAGTAGCAGACCGTATTTCCTTTTGTGCCCTCATTGCTTGAGCCTGAGGATGGAAGCAGAGCACAGAGTGCTCCATGTCCTGGGGAGGGGGCTGCACCTCTCCCGGAGGAAACCGTGGTTGCCGAGTCTTTCTTTCTGGCTCTCCACCAGCTTTCAACCGGGTGGGGTTTCAACCGAGGAGAGGCTGATGCCTCCAGCACCGGCAGGGCCTCCATCCGCACCTGTTTGTCAAACCTCCACTCCTTCCTTTCTGGGGCTGACGGCTCCACTACACCCTTCACCTGCCCCCGGTCACCTGGCAGCCTGTGCCCTCGTGCTGCTGCTTCTCCAGCTACCACAACATCTTCTACCATTTCTCCAGCACCTTGTAGTGATGGCATTTTCAGTCACCAACAAACTTTTTACCTCCTCAACAGCACCTTGCAACTCATGTTCTTGTGCTTCCTGCGGGAGGGCGTCTCTCTCTCTTGGAGCCTTTTTCAATATTGTGAGGAAAAAACTTCCCAATGTTCCCACTGCCTCACGGGCTTTCTGTTTCTCAAAGGATTTATTTATTATACCAAGGGCCACCCCTGCTGCCTCAGGTGTCATGTCCACCCCTTCCCAGTCTTGGGGTGGGGCCCAGTCCTCTAGGAGGCAAGCCACATCAGACCACATGCCCACTGCAGACACTCGAATGTCTCCCCATGCATAGAGCAGCCCGTGGAAACACTCCTCCCAGGAGGGCAGCCTGTTCCATTCCTCTGTCAACAATGAATCCTGCTGACCGTTGCCAATTGTCTTGCCAGTGGGTTTCAGTTCACTTGCAAGTTCACTATGGATTCAATGAGACCGAAAAATGACAATGGAATGTTCTTGGGGTGAAAGGGTTTATAACCCAACTTTATTCCCACGGTGGCAGGTCAATCACTAGAATCCTGTACACTCAGAGAGAGTCTGCATGCAGCAAGCCGGTCTCTGCCTCTGGGCCTCTCTGCCCACCCTGCCGTCTCAGTCTGTCCTTGACGCTGCCACCACACCAGTCTCTGCTCTCCTGCAGCCATGCAACCATGACACCATGTGGCCTCGAGTACTGGGTGGAGCTCTTTATACAGAGTCAATAGCAACGTATTGCCCACACAGGTGTAGTGAGCTAGCTGACTGGGGCCAGGTGAGAATCCTGGCCACAGGAACCTTCACTTTATCCACAGTTACCAATTCTATTTTAATATTTTAGCTACTTCTGTTCCCAACTTAATATTATACTAATACATGTAATATAGACAGTTTAAAGAGGTCTCAAACTTGGCTGTACATTAAGATTACTTGAGGGGCTGTAAATAATTGAGATGCCCAGGATACACACCGAATCAATTAAACTCAGAGTTTTGGGGGCAGGAGCCAGGCATCAGTAGTTTTAATCTCTCCCCAGGTGGTTCCAATATGCAGCCCACTTTGTGAGGCACTTGTCTAGGGGCTGTGCTCTCTGTACACTTCTCTATAATAAGAACGTATGCTGCCTTTGCTGCTGTTACAAAGGGTTTTTCTTAATCTCCCTGAATTTATATAGAAAACTCTCCCCTAGTAATCAAAATCTTTTTTATGTTTTTTTCCTCAGCATCTCCTATAGAGCAAATCAAGTGAAATCTCTCCCCTGAGAACACCATGTTAACTCACAATTGCCTCATCATCTCTAGCTCTGCAAACACAAGCCTATGAGATAAAAAAAAAAACATAAATCAAGTGTTTACTAAGCAAGTTATTGTGATAAAAATAGTACAAAGGGCTTGGCCTCCAAATGATCCTAATTAAGGTATTTAAAGATGTTATCAGAGGATAACCTAATAATTTCTCTCTGACTGGGACTTTCCTGATTTTAATACTCAAAGTCTTGAGCTGGAACCCCCTCAGTCCTGGACAAAGAGGGATGACTTGTCCATGAAAATGATTGGTAATAGTTAAAAGCATGCCTTGGTACTTCTTAGTACAGCTCTGAATGAACCAGTGATAGAAGCACAAACATCAGTGGTTTCCAAAAACACATGTCAGGTTAAAGGTGCCAGACAGGAAAGAAATTATACCATATATCATTTGTTTGAAGTTCTAGGTCAAAATGAATCTATGGCAAAAAAACAAACAAATTATTAAATAGTGTTTTCCTCTGTGGTGGTGGGGAGTTTACTGAAGTGAGATCTGAGAACTTTCTGGTAAAATAGTTCTCTATCTTGATAGGTGTGGGGGTTATATAGATGTGTATACATTTGTCAAAGGTCACAAAATGGTATACTTTGGATTTGTGCATTTTAGTGTATGTAAATTTTACCTCAAGTGTAAAATAAATTATAAAAAGTAAATTAAAAACAGTGACTGGAAATATTTACTTACAAATAAATCTACATATCAAATTGTCATATTGGTTAATTTGCCTTAAGCACAATTCTTTTTAGTTAAATTTCACTACTATGAATTCCTCTGATGTGTTTCTACATTATATTACAGGTGTGTGTGGTCTTCTCAGAAAACTGTAAATTCCCTGGGAGGAGACTCTAAATCACATTTAATGACCGGCAAATGCATCTCAGATCATCCACTCAGCAAATCTGCTTGTGAACAAGGCAGGAACTTGATACAGGCAATTCTTCAAAGCTTGAATGAGCGTTCAGAATAAAGTAGTAGATCTCTAAGTGTGAGCCTTGGGCCTTCAACATCAACATCTGCCTGGGTACTTGTTAGAAATGCAAAACTTCAAGCTCCAGAAACTGGGAATATCCTAATTATTTTTAACAAGACTTGCAGATGACTTATGCTCAAATTGGAATATCAGTAAAGAATAAGTAGAAATTGTAATTAAATAAGGTTGAATTGACTAAAACCATTCACATTTCAAATTGATCCAAAAAAGTTGTGCTATACATTTCCCAGCTCTGGAGGTAAGTTCTGAGGAAAGCCACCTTCTGATTATTCAACATTTTCACTTCATTGGAGAAATGTCTTTAATTAAGAATGAGATCAGGAATAAAAAGAAAGGCTCTGTCTTCCAGAATCTAGGAGACCAGCTGGAGAGATATGACACAAACACACGAGAGCAAAGCACCAACTTAAACTATGGGATGTTGTGCAACAGGAACCATGTGGAGAAGTTGCTTGCTGGGGTTTAAGGATATAGAACATGATCCAAACAAACATGCAGAGAAACCCGTTTCAATGACTAGAGGTCACCAGTGTCACACACACATAAAGTCTCCCCTTACTCATTGATCAAACATGACCCATAAAACAGGGCCTTTCCTCCTGTCCCAGGTCAGATGTCATACTATACACATGGTGCTTCTTCCTATTGGTCTTTGAAGAAGTGCACAGTCAGAAACATGACAGCCTTAATCCCATCCGGCGGGGATGTAGGAGGGGAGGGTCAGAAATGTAGTTCCAAATGCCGACATCAAAGGGCAGCCCTCTGTGGAAGAAGATGAGGAGAGTGTAGTCTAGAGGAAGCCAGCTGGTATGAATCAGGAGGAAAAGACTTGATCACATCTGGAAAAGAAAATTTTGTTTTCAACAAGTTTAAATCACTAATCTGTGTAATCTGATAAGTATTTAAATATTAGGTAAACAAAAACAAGGAAAACCTGTTGATAGCCCATTTTGTTCAGGCAGTATATAAGAGGCCACTGCATAAGGAGACTCCCAAACTCAAGAACCTCACTCTCACAGAAACCCAACCAGAGCCTCCACCCTCCCACACCATGGTCAGCTCCTGTTGTGGCCCCGTCTGCTCTGACCAGGGCTGTGGCTTCGGCCTTTGCCAGGAAACCTGCTGCTGCCCCAGCTGCTGCATCTCCAGCTGCTGCCGCCCCTCCTGCTGTGGCTCTAGCTGCGGTGGCTCCAGCTGCTGCAGGCCCAGCTGCTGCATCTCCAGCTGCTGCCGCCCCTCCTGCTATGGCTCCAGCTGCTGCAGGCCCAGCTGCTGCATCTCCAGCTGCTGCCGCCCCTCCTGCTGTGGCTCTAGCTGCGGTGGCTCCAGCTGCTGCAGGCCCAGCTGCTGCATCTCCAGCTGCTGCCACCCCTCCTGCTGTGGCTCTAGCTGCGGTGGCTCCAGCTGCTGCAGGCCCAGCTGCTGCATCTCCAGCTGCTGCCGCCCCTCCTGCTGTGGCTCTAGCTGCGGTGGCTCCAGCTGCTGCAGGCCCAGCTGCTGCATCTCCAGCTGCTGCCGCCCCTCCTGCTGTGGCTCCAGCTGCTGCTGCCCTGGCTGTGGCCTGCGTCCAGTCTGTGGCCGGGTTTCCTGCCACACCACTTGCTACCGCCCAACCTGTGTCATCTCCACCTGCCCACGCCCCACGTGCTGTGCTTCTTCCTGTTGCTGAGTCTCTCCCTATAATCTCTGTCCCACTACGGATGTTCTCACAAGTCATCTAAAATGTGTTGGACCCAGCCAGTGACTGGAGATGGACCCTTAGCTGCCAGCTCTTCTTCTGATTTGGCATCCAGTTCAAGGAAATGACAGATGAAACACATTTGTCAAATGATTTTAACTAAGGCCCAGATGCATCTATTTGTAGAACAGCAATGTCTTCATCCTAAGTACACATTGATTGTAATGATCTCATATGACATTGTTTCCATATGTTCTTAATAAATAGCCATTTTCCCTGATATTGACTCTCCTGATTTGCTAATAACTTGGCCTGTGCATGTGTATGTGTTTTTACCTATCATTTCATACCAAACACCATCCTGCTTCAAATGCCAGCAAGCCCATTTAATGGCAATTACTTATGTTGGCATAGAGACTCCACCAGACATTCATTGTAGGACATGGGCAAAATTATTTTACCTCTTCAAGTCTCAGCTTTTCTTTCTCTGTGAAATGGGGATAATACATTATATTCTTCAAAGGTTCAAAGACATAATCCATGTAATACACTTACCATCAGGTGGGGCTCTCAGTAAATATTTTATTGTTTTTGAAACACTATTCTGGACGGAATATTACCTTAGCATAGTGGTCTCTTTGACAAACAGCAAGGAAAGTCTGTGTAATTGTTTCACTGACTTCTGTAATGCAAAACTAAGGTTTGGTATATGTCTCAAATGTCCCTTAAAAACTCCAGTAATTGAACATTGTGAAGTCATCTAAATTTCACCTGACTGTATTTCTACTTCCAGTGTGTTCTGTGATCAGTTGTATGAATTTGGAGTGTTCTACCTCGCTCAACGACTTCATCTCTCCCTCTTTCTTCCTTCCCTCCTTCCCCCCTTCCCTCCTTCCTTCATTTCTCCTTCTTTCCTTTCTAAACATAAAATTCTCTTTCAGGATACTAAGTGTACCTTCTAAGTCCAGATTTCTGGAAAGTTTTGGAGTCCATGCAAACTTTTCCATAAAAATTTTAAAAACTTTTTTATTAATAGATGCTCAAAAGTTTAGTATTTCCAGACTGAAATTCCTTCATAATTTTTGCCTCTCATGTTATTAAAATTTATCATATTCTTGATGGCTCTACTCTCCCATTTTGGTCTTCCTTAGAGAACTCGCACAGGATATTTCTTTGAGACTCAGTTTTCTTTTCACCAAAACTCGAGTTAGAATGATAACCCATTAGCCGTGAAAATGTCTCACCATATATACAACTGCATCACATTTCTGTAAATATAAAGGTTTATAAACTCTGGTTCATAATCTGAAGTATACCAAAACATTTTAAATTCAAATTTTGCATCCATCAGAGTTTTATCTACTAGTTGTTATCTTTCCAAATAACAAGTGTAACTAAGAGATGATTGTTATTTCTAAAATTAAGAAAGAAAGTGTTAAGGTGTCAAGAGACAAACCGGATAGATAGAAATTGACATAATATGGGCTTTATCTAACATAGACCGTGTGCTATATTCTTAGTATATCATAGAAATGTCTCAGAGACATTTTCAGCTTTACCTTTCAACTTATTCTAAAATGTGCTACAGAGTGCAGCCCTGTCTTTTCATACACTAGAATTAACAAATCTTTTATCCTCCCATCTGTTCTTCTTTGGAAACTACTACTTATAAAATGCAGGCTCTGGTTTTAACATTACGCTTTATTAGCTAGAGCTAAATCAAAGAATATAGATTTTATACTGTCTTTTTCAGTATTCAAGTATATGAAGCTTATAATTTCTTGTTTTTAGAGCAAGAACAGTGTCACTGTGGGAATGAGATGGCATACTGAATGTGGGTAATAAAAATACCATTTACAAAAGTGTAGACAGAGCTTGGGGAAAGCAACCAGCAACAGCTCAGCATCCAGGGCTCGTAATAACGAGGTGAAATAGCCAAAGGGGGCCATGCAAAACCTCTTAGGATCATTACATGCAGTTGCTCAATGTACAGTAATTTCATCCAAGAGACTTGTGATGCTCTAAAAGGCCTGAAAGTGATATTGGAGATATTGTGTTGGAGAAAAACAGGGTAGAAACCATTATGAATGGGTAAGTGTGACTCTTGTGTGGTACCATCAACTTTACCTGAGTAGACAGTTGGGATGATTTTAAGTGAATGTCTCATTAACTGTCTGCCCTTCACCTCATTTTATTTGGCCATGTTAAGTATGTACCTTTGGAATTGCTCAAGCCCTTTGAGGCAGTAGATTCTAAGCAACATAGAATTCCAGAAGGACAATGAGAGATGACTGTTCTGATTATGGAAACAGCTGAATTAAGAGTTTTGATTCCCACAAACTCCCTTTTAACAGTCCTGTCAGGTCGGTATTTGGGAAGACAGTTCCTGGAAGTTAACAGCGGCCTCTCCACAATTAAATAAGGTGACTCCTCTGATTGCTTCAGTTTTAACTAATATACAAGAACTTTATAGGAAGCAAAACGGGCCTAGCAAGACTGGTACGCTCGTAAAGACTTGACTAATGCGTTCTTTACACTGCCAGTTTCAGGGTTCTGCCAGATACAGTTTACATCCTTATAGCAGGGAACCCAGTATGCATTTACTGTTCTGCCACACAGATAGTTGAGTTCACTAGCATATTGCCATAATCTAGTCAGGTTGGCTTGGACCCGATAACCATTAAAAGCAAGTTAATACTGCCAACGAACTTTATTTAAAAATAAAACAAACAAAAACAACAACAAAAAAAAGCAAGTTAATACTATACATTGATGACTGTAATATGAATGCATGAAAACCATTAATATACTTGAAAAAAGTGATCCAGAAATAGACCCAAACACATAAGGAAATTTAGTACATGAAAAGGGGACATCTGAAATCAGTAGGGGAAAAATGTATTAATCAGTGGCATTGGGTTATGGTCATATAAGATTTAAAAATATTTAAACCTCATATTTTATAACTACAAATTCTTAACATACTAAATATTTGAAAATAAAAACATGAAACTGAGCTTAACAGAAGAAACTATGAGACTACATTTATGCAAATTTACAACTGGAAAGGCCTTTCAAAGTAAGACCCCACCCCCAGAAGCCATAAGAGATCAATAAATTTGACTACCAAAAAGTAAACATCTGTGTGACAAAAACTACATAAGCAAAGTCAAAGAAGAAAGACAAACTAGGAGAAATATTTGAAATTCACATTAGATGAAAAGGATAATTTTTATAACATATAAAGAGTTCCTGCAAAAATAGATGCATAAAAACTAAACTCAGTAGAAAAACATAAATACGTACAGATAATATGGAAAATTTTCTATAATTTTCCTTATACTAAAGGAAACATCAATGGATCTTAAGCCTCAGAAGAGCTGCTCAATCTCACTTACAGAAAGAGTAAGATAAATGCAAATTAAAATCACATGGAAAAACTTCTCGACCTATCATAATAGCCAAAATAGACAGATGTCTATATATATATATAAATATATGTCACTAGGCATGTAACTATGTATCATGTGTATTGTGTTTATAAAAATGGGGAAATACAAGCACTCACACATTGCTGGTAAATTGATACACTCCCCATGGAAGGTGAAGTTGGCATTATTTAACAAATATTGTGAATAAATGTATATACTCTTTGATCCAGAAATTCTATTTCTATAGGAATTTGCCTTTCAGAAAATACGTGTGAAATTAGGTATGAACAAACTTACTGCTACACTGTATATAACATCAAAAGACTGGAAACAAACCAAATGTCCAGCAATGGGAGACTGGTTCAATAAATTACAGTGTATTCCCTCTATGTTTATCACTGCACTATTTACAATACCCAAGATATGGAAGCAACCTAAGTGTCCATCAGTAGATGAATGGTTAAAGAAGAAAGGTGCTGCCAGACTACCAGATGCAGGACCACCTGCTGCCGCCATACCTGCAGTGTGTCCAACTGCTGACTCCCCAGCTGCAGTGTGCCCAGCTGCTGCTGCCCCTCCTACTGCATCTGCAGCTGCTGCCACCCCTCCTGCTGTGGGTCTAGCTGCTGTGACTCTAGCTGCTGCAGGACCAGCTGCTGCATCTCCAGCTGCTGCTGCCTCTCTGGCTGTGGCTTTAGCTACAGTGGCTCCAGCTACTGTAGGCCCAGCTGCTGCATATCCAGCTGCTCCCGCCCATCCTGCTTCGGTTCCAGCTGCTGTAGGCCCAGATGTTGCATATTCAGCTGCTGCCACCCTTCTTGTGGTGGTTCCAGCTGCTGTGACACCAGCTGATACTGCCCCTGCTGTGGCCTGCATCCAGTCGGTGGCCAGGTCTCCTGCTCACCACTGGTTTAATCAGGTATTAAAGGCCTATGTATTTGCTGACACCTCTCTGCCACCTATGTGATGACAGGATACCTGCTTTCTCTGCATAAGTTCAAGAACATTATTATATTCTATCTCATACTATCAGTGGAGTATAAGTTTTCTCTATTCTTCCACACATATCATCGAGATAAGTCATTTACTCCATCAAAAGATAAAAATATACTCCCATTATATCATGTCCCCATTATCTGAATGTTCTCTCTTCTAATCTGCATCCATCCAGGCAATCCACAGTATGTTCGTTAACCGGTGAGTAAATGCCCATGTCTTAAAATAGTTCCACATCCATTCAACGCTATTGCTAGGCTCTATATTTATAAATATGAATAAAACAGTCTATGACCTCTGACCTCATGGGGTGCACAGAAGGATTGGAAAAAGATGCATAAACCAATTACGATAGAGTGTGACACCCTCGATCACAGGCCTACCTTCGAGCAAAAGGGAAGGAAGGATTCGATTTAAATGTGGTAGCTACCAGCAAGGATATTAGAGATGAGTTGGTATTTGCACTGACCATTTAAGTATGAGCAAGAGCTTACTGAGGTGACAAGGCACAAAGCATTAGAGGTGACATGGGATCATTATTCCTCATGCCTTCTTTGAACATTCTAGGAGAGAAAACCACTTTCCCTACAGACTGTGGGACTTCAGTCTGTCTGAGCCTCAGTTACCTCATGTCTAAAGAATGAAGGAAATTCATGTCTGTCTCATAGAATCCTTGTGAAGTGTAAACAAGATAACAATTACAGAAGACTCAGAAAATTCCTGACACACAGTAGGCACTCAAAAATATTTACTCTTAGTAGTAGCACCTCAATTTTCTTGTGTATGGATTTAAACACATAACTGTTATTTTGTTTACTGATCACACCATGTTTTTTAAGTAGTTGTCAAACTGCCGTGTTTCTTGTTTGTCTTATTCAAGTCGCGTGGGGGAAAGAGATTAAAGTTTAACCCCTTATACCTCATTTTATCAATAAAGTACCTCGAAACATACCTTGTTGAGAGAAAGTAACTCAGAATACAAGAAAACATTTCATTATATATATTCCATTGGGTATGCTGGTCTGCCAGGATAACATTAAAAAAACACCTTCATCAATCTCTATCTCTGAAGAACATGTCAATCTTAACTTAATAAATAACAAAGGACCCATTGTGCCAATGCATTGCACTAGAGGTGTTTCAAATCATATAGATTTGATAAGAGCAGACAGACAGGAACTTCGCTGGGATCTTTACACCTCACTGGCCATCCAGGAAATCCAAAGCAATCACAGTATTCCTTATCACACACAGCTTACTGTCCCCACTCCAAGATGGGTCTTTCATCCTATTTTCCTACCAGCATTTCATATGCCTTGCTCTTAACCTCTTTCACAGCAAAGGAGATTTAGTCACCATAAAATCCATTCTCAACATACTACCCTGCAGTTCATACATAAATGAAGAATTGACACTTGTGAAATCCAATGAAACAATGCCGTGTAATGTGTCTACTTTACAAGATACACCAGACAGAGGAAGAAATATGGGGGCTGACTCAAGCGGCTCTAAGTGCAATAGGAAAAGGAAACGTTGCCTTTTGTACAGATAGGAATATTTGCCAGATAACATAATTATATAATTTACTAAAAATAACTGATTTTCTTTCAGGATAAACAACCAGTAGAAGAGTCCCGCACATGGTCATAGGAGCCCTGAGCAGGGTATAAAAGCGACAGAGGGCAAGGAAGTTTCACATTGAAGAACCTCACTCTTCTGGAAGACGACCGATCCTCCACTCTCTGACACCATGGTCAGCTCCTGTTGTGGTTCCACGTGCTTTGACCAGGGCTGTGGCGTTGGCTTCTGCCAGGAGACCTGCTGCCGCCCCTCCTGCTGCATCTCCAGCTGCTGCCGCCCCTCCTGCAGTGGCTCTAGCTGCTGTGGCTCCAGCTGCTGCAGGCCCAGCTGCTGCATCTCCAGCTGCTGCCGCCCCTCCTGCTGTGGCTCCAGCTGCTGCAGGCCCAGCTGCTGCATCTCCAGCTGCTGCCGCCCCTCCTGCTGTGGCTCCAGCTGCTGCAGGCCCAGCTGCTGCATCTCCAGCTGCTGCCGCCCCTCCTGCTGTGGCTCCAGCTGCTGCAGGCCCAGCTGCTGCATCTCCAGCTGCTGCCGCCCCTCCTGCTGTGGCTCTAGCTGCAGTGGTTCCAGCTGCTGTGGACACAGCTGTTGCTGCCCAAGCTGCGGCCTGCGACCAGTCTGTGGCCGGGTCTCCTGCCACACCACTTGCTACCGTCCAACCTGTGTCATCTCCACCTGCCCACGCCCCACGTGCTGTGCCTCCTCTTGTTGCTGATTCCCCAGCCCTCTGACGGCCTCTCCAGCTACCTTCGTCCCCACAGATTAGACCCTCATTTGGTGCTGACACATAGGACTCATGGTGGGGGTCTCATGTTGCTGAAATTAGTTGGGTCTCATGATTTTATCAAGCCCACCACAGGCCAACTAACTCTGTGAGCACATTCTGGCCTCAGTCCAAATTCTCCACCTAGACCTCTCCTTCTACTTCACCAAAGTGTGAATTTTGCTCGTAACAGATCAATGGTTGGGTTCACTAATTCTCCTTCTTAACTATTGGGCATCAGGTCATCAAGCCCAAGGAGCTCGTGTTTGCTCTCAGTGATTTTTACATTATAGATTTTTATAGTCTCCTTCTTAATTATCCAAAGGATTCTCTTTCATAACGCTTTTACCCAGATTTTCCTATGTATATAACTCAGTGCCAAAATAAATCAACATTTTCCCGTATGAAATCTCAGTGTGATGGTACTCTTCTTTGAGATTTTTCTATGCGGTCTGGACAATTGCATTTTACTCACTCTTGTGGGACTGACAACACAGCTTTGTCAATTTTATAACAGATGTTGAGCCTTAGTCACACGTCAGGTTTCACTGACAGTCTTTTTCTTTTAGGCAAAACAGAAATTCTCAGGAATTCATGATGAAAGTCAGAGAAAAACATTTTAGAAAACGACTAAACAATGGATTCTCTATGGGACACCTTTTCCATATTCTATATCTGTGAAAGCATTCGGTAATTATGAGGAAAATGGAAGTGGATGCTCAGAGCTGGGAGTAAATCGTTAATCTGGGAAAACATAACGGAAGGCTCAGGGTGATAAGTCGACGTTGAAACGGCACATGTAAAAGCCAGAGGTTTCACTGGCAGTATAGAATCGACCGTCATCTGAAGCCGGAGTTCAGGGAAAGCTGAGGACCAAGCCTAGGACTAAATCTCAGGAGGAGCAGAGTTCCAGATGTTCTCTGAGCCTGGGCAGTTCTGCAGGTCAAGGTCACAGCCCCAACTGGGAGAGAATGGGACCATGAGGTAGGTAACTTCCTACCTGGATGATGCACTTGAAGATCTTGAGACCCAAATTTTCCAGCATCCTCTGGGCTTGCAGAGATGATCCCATTTCCCTGTGGACATCGAGGGCTATGTCCATCCTTCAAAATGGAGCACATGCCTCAGTGCCGAAAGCTATCACAAGCTCCCTCACCACCTGTCCCACCTCTATTTCTCACACACCAGAAACTATAGAGTTAAGTTACAGCACGACTCACAAACACAATGGCTGAACCTGCTCATGGAAGTCGGTCCTCCAAAAGATCTGGACTCAACAGATTGCTTCACAGATAGCGGTATGCTTTGCAATCAGGAGACACGCATCTTCTGTGATGTTAGCAGCTGTTGATGATCATTGCCGGCAACCACTATTTCATTAATCCTATCAAAACTGTGATATTGCAATTCTATTTTCTGTGATTCATTAGCTGGGATCACTCAATGAAGAGAAACTTCCCCTCATCCACATTTGGTTATTTCTGAGGAAATAATACGGACAGGAAAGGAAGACAAACCCTTGGTTCTTTCCCTCTCTTTACCAGTCTGCATCTTCCTAAGCTGACCACAGAGTTCTTTTAAGTTGCATCAATATTAACCCACGTATTTCAATATACATGTTGTGACCCATTAGTTGATTTCTCAGTGGGAAGAACAACATGGGAAGAGTGTAGTGCACCGTAACATCGGCTCTCAGTGCACCTTAAAAGGGCGCAGGGGTAAGAAGGCATTCAAGCTCAATCAAATCAATATCAATCACTTCCAGTTCACAAACCTATTGATACCCAAGTAAGAAACTTCCAGTTGGCTTCCTTTCTCTGCCTTTTGTCATGCATCTAGAAGTCTTTGGGAATTTCCTTGCTTTCTGATAGAGGAACCCATCCCAGACTCATGTGTACATTTCCCTCCTCATACTTCTAGTCAGCCTTATTTCCAAGGGGCCCCACATCGTTTCAGGGTACTCTTCACAGTACTTTCACCACTGACCCATGAATCAGAAGTTTCTCCTCTGGCTGAATGCACGGGAGCATGGACTCTTCCTGGCCCTGCATCAGCTCTAAGGATGGCTCTTTCTGTCGTTCATGGGCATGGAGGGGTGGTTTCTTCATGCACACGCACTTACCAGTACCCAGCTGAGACTCAGGTGGACCTTCTGCACCTCTCTGGGGTTCCCTGTGCAGCTCTCTCCTCTCTCACACTCTGTCCTGGGAACTCCAGGTGCGTTGGCCTCCTGCAGACCAGCTCCACATCCTCAGGGCAGGACGATGACCGGACTCTACCTGGCTCTCCCTCCCAGAGCTGCACCACAGAAATGCCCTTCAAGAACTACACGGAGGCCATCCTAGGGACCACCTCATTTCCCCTCTAAGGCACCAGCAGTGTGCCCGGCCTGACCCCAAATATCTAAACGCGTATTTCACTTAATTTCTTTAGGGAGGAGGGTAAATCCAGTCGGTTATTTCACCGTGACTGGAAGTGTACGTCCCTCTTTCTTTTATTCTTGTCTCCTCTTTCCCTAGTCTTCCATTATTTAGAAAATTTATGTAACATAAGTAGCTACGTTTTGTATATGTGTTCCTTTGCTTTTTTAAAATTTTTATTTCTGCTATTATTTATGGAAGTACGGTTGATGCACCATATAATATTCGCTTCAAGTATACAACATGGTGATTCAACAGTTATCTGCATTATTAAATGCTCCCCACAGCTAGTGTAGTTACTATCCATCAACATAGAAAATTGTAATAGGATTATCAACTATATTCCCTATGTGGTTCTTTCATCCCCGTGGATACTTACAGTACGATTGAGATTTTGTGCCTCTTTACACAGTTCACCTATTTCACCCCCGCACCACAAACTCTCCCCCATGCATGGTGACCAACAGCCACTTAGTGTCTGGGAGTCTATTGCTGTTGTGCTCATTTTGTGCTGTTCCTAGATTCCACATACAAGTGAAATCGTATAGTATTTGCCTTTCTCTGGCTGGCTTATGTCACTTAGCTAACGCCCTCTACGTCCACCCATGTTGCTACAAATGGCAGGATCTCTTTCCTTCTTTGGGCTGCAAAACATTCCATTGTGTGCATGCATGTACCACACCTCCTTTATCATGAATTTACTGATGGACACTTTGGGTGCTTCCGTATCTTGGCTTTTGTGCATAATGCGGCAATAAACGTAGGGGTGCATACGTTTTGAATCAGAGATTTTGTTTTCTGCGGGAAACCTCCTAAAATGGAATTACCAAATGAAATTCGTAATTTCCATTTTTAGTTTTTTGAGGAAACTCCATAGTGCTTTCCATAGTGGCTCCACCAACGGACATGCCCACCAACAGGGTAGAACGGTTCCCATTTCTCCACATCCTCAACACCACTTGTTATTTCTTGTCTTTTGGATGGCGGCCATTCCGACTGCTGTGAGGTGATACCTCGCTGTGGTTCTGATTTGCATTTCCCTCATGATTAGCGATGTGGAGCGTCTTTTCATGTCCCTGTTGGCCACCTGCACGTCTCCCTTGGAAAAACGTCTATTCAGGTCCTCGGCTCATGTCTTAATTCGGTTGTCTTTGTGGTGATTATTGCATGAGTTCTTTATATATTTGGGTGTTTGCCCCTTACTGGATATATCATTTGCAAGTGCAACTCTCTCGTACCACAGGCTGCCTTTCTTTTCCTTCATGGAATCCTTTGCTGTACGGAAGCTCTTCCGTGTGATGTAGTCCCAACGTTTCCTTTTGCTTTTGTTTCCCTTTGCTTTTGTTTCCCTTTTCAGGGAGACATGTCTGGAAAAGAATTACTCATGCTTGTGTTCAAGAGACTTTTTCTTATGTGTGCCTCTAATGGTTTATGGTTTCATGTCTTATATTTAGGACTTGTGAGTTTACTTTTGTATGTGTTGTTAGACAGTAATCCAGCTTCGCTCTCTTGCATGTAGCTGTCCAGGTTTTTCAGCACCTCTTATGGAAGAGCCTGTCTTTTCCCATCGTGCATTCTTGCCTCTCCCTTGTTGTGACAGACACTTTGCAGAACACTACGGACACCTTCTCCATATGCTTTATCATCTCTTCAAATACGTCCTAGAGATTACTCCTCAGTAACCTAAACAGATACCCTTTGTTCCTTTTCACAACTGAACAGCATCCATTGTGGGAATGAACCATAGTTTATTCACCAGTACCCTATTGCAGGACACCTGGATTGCACCTAGTTGTTTTTCACAAGCAGCACTTCTATAGATAATCTTGGGTCACATCTTTTCGTGTTTTTGCCTGAGTGCCTTCTGGGGAATTTACAGATTTGGAATAGATGAGTCAAAGAATAATGCTGCTAGCTATGGTCGAGTGTTCACAACAAAAGCATGAGCATGCCTATTTCCACATACTCTACGTATCAGAGAATATCATCAAATTTGGAATTTCTGACAACCTCATAGGTGAAACTAGTGTTCCACATAATTTCATTTCTACTCGGATGCATGAGTTGGGCTTGACATGATGAAGAAAGGTTTGCCGTACATTCTCCCAACAGGCCTCTGGCCTTCTTTGTAGTCTAACATTTAAATCATTTGTCTTTTTACTTTGCTGTTAGTGGCGAGTTTATCACTATTATTTTTAATTTTCAAATCAGCATGTTTTCACTACAAGAATTTAATTGCAAATTGTGTGTAAACAATTAGAAAAACAATTAAGTTATGAGTCCTCTCTAATGATAAGTCCTCCTGTTACCTCTATTCTCATGTGGTACGTGGGCCTGGCTGGCTCTCTGGAATGTGTACTGTATCAATATCTTCCTTCCTGCACTCACTGTCATCAACCCAGGCAGGCATCCATCTCTCACCCCTACATTGTGACCTTTCTTCCCGCTTCCTGTCACTTCACCCACCGCCGGCCAAATCAGGTATGAAAAGCCTACGTATTTGCTGACACCTTTCTCCCACCTATGTGATGACAGGATACCCACTTTCTTTGCATAAATTCAAGAACATCCTTATATTCTCCTCAGACTATCAGTGCAGTATTAGTTTTCTCTATTCTTCTACACATATCATCCAGAGAAGTCACTTACTCCCTCAAAAGACAAAAATATACTCCCATTATATCATGTCCCCATTATCTGAATGTTCTCTCTTCTAATCTGCATCCATCCAGGCAATCCACAGTATGTTCGTTAACCGGTGAGTAAATGCCCATGTCTTAAAATAGTTCCACATCCATTCAACGCTATTGCTAGGCTCTATATTTATAAATATGAATAAAACAGTCTATGACCTCTGACCTCATGGGGTGCACAGAAGGATTGGAAAAAGATGCATAAACCAATTACGATAGAGTGTGACACCCTCGATCACAGGCCTACCTTCGAGCAAAAGGGAAGGAAGGATTCGATTTAAATGTGGTAGCTACCAGCAAGGATATTAGAGATGAGTTGGTATTTGCACTGACCATTTAAGTATGAGCAAGAGCTTACTGAGGTGACAAGGCACAAAGCATTAGAGGTGACATGGGATCATTATTCCTCATGCCTTCTTTGAACATTCTAGGAGAGAAAACCACTTTCCCTACAGACTGTGGGACTTCAGTCTGTCTGAGCCTCAGTTACCTCATGTCTAAAGAATGAAGGAAATTCATGTCTGTCTCATAGAATCCTTGTGAAGTGTAAACAAGATAACAATTACAGAAGACTCAGAAAATTCCTGACACACAGTAGGCACTCAAAAATATTTACTCTTAGTAGTAGCACCTCAATTTTCTTGTGTATGGATTTAAACACATAACTGTTATTTTGTTTACTGATCACACCATGTTTTTTAAGTAGTTGTCAAACTGCCGTGTTTCTTGTTTGTCTTATTCAAGTCGCGTGGGGGAAAGAGATTAAAGTTTAACCCCTTATACCTCATTTTATCAATAAAGTACCTCGAAACATACCTTGTTGAGAGAAAGTAACTCAGAATACAAGAAAACATTTCATTATATATATTCCATTGGGTATGCTGGTCTGCCAGGATAACATTAAAAAAACACCTTCATCAATCTCTATCTCTGAAGAACATGTCAATCTTAACTTAATAAATAACAAAGGACCCATTGTGCCAATGCATTGCACTAGAGGTGTTTCAAATCATATAGATTTGATAAGAGCAGACAGACAGGAACTTCGCTGGGATCTTTACACCTCACTGGCCATCCAGGAAATCCAAAGCAATCACAGTATTCCTTATCACACACAGCTTACTGTCCCCACTCCAAGATGGGTCTTTCATCCTATTTTCCTACCAGCATTTCATATGCCTTGCTCTTAACCTCTTTCACAGCAAAGGAGATTTAGTCACCATAAAATCCATTCTCAACATACTACCCTGCAGTTCATACATAAATGAAGAATTGACACTTGTGAAATCCAATGAAACAATGCCGTGTAATGTGTCTACTTTACAAGATACACCAGACAGAGGAAGAAATATGGGGGCTGACTCAAGCGGCTCTAAGTGCAATAGGAAAAGGAAACGTTGCCTTTTGTACAGATAGGAATATTTGCCAGATAACATAATTATATAATTTACTAAAAATAACTGATTTTCTTTCAGGATAAACAACCAGTAGAAGAGTCCCGCACATGGTCATAGGAGCCCTGAGCAGGGTATAAAAGCGACAGAGGGCAAGGAAGTTTCACATTGAAGAACCTCACTCTTCTGGAAGACGACCGATCCTCCACTCTCTGACACCATGGTCAGCTCCTGTTGTGGTTCCACGTGCTTTGACCAGGGCTGTGGCGTTGGCTTCTGCCAGGAGACCTGCTGCCGCCCCTCCTGCTGCATCTCCAGCTGCTGCCGCCCCTCCTGCAGTGGCTCTAGCTGCTGTGGCTCCAGCTGCTGCAGGCCCAGCTGCTGCATCTCCAGCTGCTGCCGCCCCTCCTGCTGTGGCTCCAGCTGCTGCAGGCCCAGCTGCTGCATCTCCAGCTGCTGCCGCCCCTCCTGCTGTGGCTCCAGCTGCTGCAGGCCCAGCTGCTGCATCTCCAGCTGCTGCCGCCCCTCCTGCTGTGGCTCTAGCTGCAGTGGTTCCAGCTGCTGTGGACACAGCTGTTGCTGCCCAAGCTGCGGCCTGCGACCAGTCTGTGGCCGGGTCTCCTGCCACACCACTTGCTACCGTCCAACCTGTGTCATCTCCACCTGCCCACGCCCCACGTGCTGTGCCTCCTCTTGTTGCTGATTCCCCAGCCCTCTGACGGCCTCTCCAGCTACCTTCGTCCCCACAGATTAGACCCTCATTTGGTGCTGACACATAGGACTCATGGTGGGGGTCTCATGTTGCTGAAATTAGTTGGGTCTCATGATTTTATCAAGCCCACCACAGGCCAACTAACTCTGTGAGCACATTCTGGCCTCAGTCCAAATTCTCCACCTAGACCTCTCCTTCTACTTCACCAAAGTGTGAATTTTGCTCGTAACAGATCAATGGTTGGGTTCACTAATTCTCCTTCTTAACTATTGGGCATCAGGTCATCAAGCCCAAGGAGCTCGTGTTTGCTCTCAGTGATTTTTACATTATAGATTTTTATAGTCTCCTTCTTAATTATCCAAAGGATTCTCTTTCATAACGCTTTTACCCAGATTTTCCTATGTATATAACTCAGTGCCAAAATAAATCAACATTTTCCCGTATGAAATCTCAGTGTGATGGTACTCTTCTTTGAGATTTTCTATGCGGTCTGGACAATTGCATTTTACTCACTCTTGTGGGACTGACAACACAGCTTTGTCAATTTTATAACAGATGTTGAGCCTTAGTCACACGTCAGGTTTCACTGACAGTCTTTTTCTTTTAGGCAAAACAGAAATTCTCAGGAATTCATGATGAAAGTCAGAGAAAAACATTTTAGAAAACGACTAAACAATGGATTCTCTATGGGACACCTTTTCCATATTCTATATCTGTGAAAGCATTCGGTAATTATGAGGAAAATGGAAGTGGATGCTCAGAGCTGGGAGTAAATCGTTAATCTGGGAAAACATAACGGAAGGCTCAGGGTGGTAAGTCGACGTTGAAAGGGCACATGTAAAAGCCAGAGGTTTCACTGGCAGTATAGAATCGACCGTCATCTGAAGCCGGGGTTCAGGGAAAGCTGAGGACCAAGCCTAGGACTAAATCGCAGGAGGAGCAGAGTTCCAGATGTTCTCTGAGCCTGGGCAGTTCTGCAGGTCAAGGTCACAGCCCCAACTGGGAGAGAATGGGACCATGAGGTAGGTAACTTCCTACCTGGATGATGCACTTGAAGATCTTGAGACCCAAATTTTCCAGCATCCTCTGGGCTTGCAGAGATGATCCCATTTCCCTGTGGACATCGAGGGCTATGTCCATCCTTCAAAATGGAGCACATGCCTCAGTGCCGAAAGCTATCACAAGCTCCCTCACCACCTGTCCCACCTCTATTTCTCACACACCAGAAACTATAGAGTTAAGTTACAGCACGACTCACAAACACAATGGCTGAACCTGCTCATGGAAGTCGGTCCTCCAAAAGATCTGGACTCAACAGATTGCTTCACAGATAGCGGTATGCTTTGCAATCAGGAGACACGCATCTTCTGTGATGTTAGCAGCTGTTGATGATCATTGCCGGCAACCACTATTTCATTAATCCTATCAAAACTGTGATATTGCAATTCTATTTTCTGTGATTCATTAGCTGGGATCACTCAATGAAGAGAAACTTCCCCTCATCCACATTTGGTTATTTCTGAGGAAATAATACGGACAGGAAAGGAAGACAAACCCTTGGTTCTTTCCCTCTCTTTACCAGTCTGCATCTTCCTAAGCTGACCACAGAGTTCTTTTAAGTTGCATCAATATTAACCCACGTATTTCAATATACATGTTGTGACCCATTAGTTGATTTCTCAGTGGGAAGAACAACATGGGAAGAGTGTAGTGCACCGTAACATCGGCTCTCAGTGCACCTTAAAAGGGCGCAGGGGTAAGAAGGCATTCAAGCTCAATCAAATCAATATCAATCACTTCCAGTTCACAAACCTATTGATACCCAAGTAAGAAACTTCCAGTTGGCTTCCTTTCTCTGCCTTTTGTCATGCATCTAGAAGTCTTTGGGAATTTCCTTGCTTTCTGATAGAGGAACCCATCCCAGACTCATGTGTACATTTCCCTCCTCATACTTCTAGTCAGCCTTATTTCCAAGGGGCCCCACATCGTTTCAGGGTACTCTTCACAGTACTTTCACCACTGACCCATGAATCAGAAGTTTCTCCTCTGGCTGAATGCACGGGAGCATGGACTCTTCCTGGCCCTGCATCAGCTCTAAGGATGGCTCTTTCTGTCGTTCATGGGCATGGAGGGGTGGTTTCTTCATGCACACGCACTTACCAGTACCCAGCTGAGACTCAGGTGGACCTTCTGCACCTCTCTGGGGTTCCCTGTGCAGCTCTCTCCTCTCTCACACTCTGTCCTGGGAACTCCAGGTGCGTTGGCCTCCTGCAGACCAGCTCCACATCCTCAGGGCAGGACGATGACCGGACTCTACCTGGCTCTCCCTCCCAGAGCTGCACCACAGAAATGCCCTTCAAGAACTACACGGAGGCCATCCTAGGGACCACCTCATTTCCCCTCTAAGGCACCAGCAGTGTGCCCGGCCTGACCCCAAATATCTAAACGCGTATTTCACTTAATTTCTTTAGGGAGGAGGGTAAATCCAGTCGGTTATTTCACCGTGACTGGAAGTGTACGTCCCTCTTTCTTTTATTCTTGTCTCCTCTTTCCCTAGTCTTCCATTATTTAGAAAATTTATGTAACATAAGTAGCTACGTTTTGTATATGTGTTCCTTTGCTTTTTTAAAATTTTTATTTCTGCTATTATTTATGGAAGTACGGTTGATGCACCATATAATATTCGCTTCAAGTATACAACATGGTGATTCAACAGTTATCTGCATTATTAAATGCTCCCCACAGCTAGTGTAGTTACTATCCATCAACATAGAAAATTGTAATAGGATTATCAACTATATTCCCTATGTGGTTCTTTCATCCCCGTGGATACTTACAGTACGATTGAGATTTTGTGCCTCTTTACACAGTTCACCTATTTCACCCCCGCACCACAAACTCTCCCCCATGCATGGTGACCAACAGCCACTTAGTGTCTGGGAGTCTATTGCTGTTGTGCTCATTTTGTGCTGTTCCTAGATTCCACATACAAGTGAAATCGTATAGTATTTGCCTTTCTCTGGCTGGCTTATGTCACTTAGCTAACGCCCTCTACGTCCACCCATGTTGCTACAAATGGCAGGATCTCTTTCCTTCTTTGGGCTGCAAAACATTCCATTGTGTGCATGCATGTACCACACCTCCTTTATCATGAATTTACTGATGGACACTTTGGGTGCTTCCGTATCTTGGCTTTTGTGCATAATGCGGCAATAAACGTAGGGGTGCATACGTTTTGAATCAGAGATTTTGTTTTCTGCGGGAAACCTCCTAAAATGGAATTACCAAATGAAATTCGTAATTTCCATTTTTAGTTTTTTGAGGAAACTCCATAGTGCTTTCCATAGTGGCTCCACCAACGGACATGCCCACCAACAGGGTAGAACGGTTCCCATTTCTCCACATCCTCAACACCACTTGTTATTTCTTGTCTTTTGGATGGCGGCCATTCCGACTGCTGTGAGGTGATACCTCGCTGTGGTTCTGATTTGCATTTCCCTCATGATTAGCGATGTGGAGCGTCTTTTCATGTCCCTGTTGGCCACCTGCACGTCTCCCTTGGAAAAACGTCTATTCAGGTCCTCGGCTCATGTCTTAATTCGGTTGTCTTTGTGGTGATTATTGCATGAGTTCTTTATATATTTGGGTGTTTGCCCCTTACTGGATATATCATTTGCAAGTGCAACTCTCTCGTACCACAGGCTGCCTTTCTTTTCCTTCATGGAATCCTTTGCTGTACGGAAGCTCTTCCGTGTGATGTAGTCCCAACGTTTCCTTTTGCTTTTGTTTCCCTTTGCTTTTGTTTCCCTTTTCAGGGAGACATGTCTGGAAAAGAATTACTCATGCTTGTGTTCAAGAGACTTTTTCTTATGTGTGCCTCTAATGGTTTATGGTTTCATGTCTTATATTTAGGACTTGTGAGTTTACTTTTGTATGTGTTGTTAGACAGTAATCCAGCTTCGCTCTCTTGCATGTAGCTGTCCAGGTTTTTCAGCACCTCTTATGGAAGAGCCTGTCTTTTCCCATCGTGCATTCTTGCCTCTCCCTTGTTGTGACAGACACTTTGCAGAACACTACGGACACCTTCTCCATATGCTTTATCATCTCTTCAAATACGTCCTAGAGATTACTCCTCAGTAACCTAAACAGATACCCTTTGTTCCTTTTCACAACTGAACAGCATCCATTGTGGGAATGAACCATAGTTTATTCACCAGTACCCTATTGCAGGACACCTGGATTGCACCTAGTTGTTTTTCACAAGCAGCACTTCTATAGATAATCTTGGGTCACATCTTTTCGTGTTTTTGCCTGAGTGCCTTCTGGGGAATTTACAGATTTGGAATAGATGAGTCAAAGAATAATGCTGCTAGCTATGGTCGAGTGTTCATAACAAAAGCATGAGCATGCCTATTTCCACATACTCTACGTATCAGAGAATATCATCAAATTTGGAATTTCTGACAACCTCATAGGTGAAACTAGTGTTCCACATAATTTCATTTCTACTCGGATGCATGAGTTGGGCTTGACATGATGAAGAAAGGTTTGCCGTACATTCTCCCAACAGGCCTCTGGCCTTCTTTGTAGTCTAACATTTAAATCATTTGTCTTTTTACTTTGCTGTTAGTGGCGAGTTTACCACTATTATTTTTAATTTTCAAATCAGCATGTTTTCACTACAAGAATTTAATTGCAAATTGTGTGTAAACAATTAGAAAAACAATTAAGTTATGAGTCCTCTCTAATGATAAGTCCTCCTGTTACCTCTATTCTCATGTGGTACGTGGGCCTGGCTGGCTCTCTGGAATGTGTACTGTATCAATATCTTCCTTCCTGCACTCACTGTCATCAACCCAGGCAGGCATCCATCTCTCACCCCTACATTGTGACCTTTCTTCCCGCTTCCTGTCACTTCACCCACCGCCGGCCAAATCAGGTATGAAAAGCCTACGTATTTGCTGACACCTTTCTCCCACCTATGTGATGACAGGATACCCACTTTCTTTGCATAAATTCAAGAACATCCTTATATTCTCCTCAGACTATCAGTGCAGTATTAGTTTTCTCTATTCTTCTACACATATCATCCAGAGAAGTCACTTACTCCCTCAAAAGACAAAAATATACTCCCATTATATCATGTCCCCATTATCTGAATGTTCTCTCTTCTAATCTGCATCCATCCAGGCAATCCACAGTATGTTCGTTAACCGGTGAGTAAATGCCCATGTCTTAAAATAGTTCCACATCCATTCAACGCTATTGCTAGGCTCTATATTTATAAATATGAATAAAACAGTCTATGACCTCTGATCTCATGGGGTGCACAGAAGGATTGGAAAAAGATGCATAAACCAATTACGATAGAGTGTGACACCCTCGATCACAGGCCTACCTTCGAGCAAAAGGGAAGGAAGGATTCGATTTAAATGTGGTAGCTACCAGCAAGGATATTAGAGATGAGTTGGTATTTGCACTGACCATTTAAGTATGAGCAAGAGCTTACTGAGGTGACAAGGCACAAAGCATTAGAGGTGACATGGGATCATTATTCCTCATGCCTTCTTTGAACATTCTAGGAGAGAAAACCACTTTCCCTACAGACTGTGGGACTTCAGTCTGTCTGAGCCTCAGTTACCTCATGTCTAAAGAATGAAGGAAATTCATGTCTGTCTCATAGAATCCTTGTGAAGTGTAAACAAGATAACAATTATAGAAGACTCAGAAAATTCCTGACACACAGTAGGCACTCAAAAATATTTACTCTCAGTAGTAGCACCTCAATTTTCTTGTGTATGGATTTAAACACATAACTGTTATTTTGTTTACTGATCACACCATGTTTTTTAAGTAGTTGTCAAACTGCCGTGTTTCTTGTTTGTCTTATTCAAGTCGCGTGGGGGAAAGAGATTAAAGTTTAACCCCTTATACCTCATTTTATCAATAAAGTACCTCGAAACATACCTTGTTGAGAGAAAGTAACTCAGAATACAAGAAAACATTTCATTATATATATTCCATTGGGTATGCTGGTCTGCCAGGATAACATTAAAAAAACACCTTCATCAATCTCTATCTCTGAAGAACATGTCAATCTTAACTTAATAAATAACAAAGGACCCATTGTGCCAATGCACTGCACTAGAGGTGTTTCAAATCATATAGATTTGATAAGAGCAGACAGACAGGAACTTCGCTGGGATCTTTACACCTCACTGGCCATCCAGGAAATCCAAAGCAATCACGGTATTCCTTATCACACACAGCTTACTGTCCCCACTCCAAGATGGGTCTTTCATCCTATTTTCCTACCAGCATTTCATATGCCTTGCTCTTAACCTCTTTCACAGCAAAGGAGATTTAGTCACCATAAAATCCATTCTCAACATATTACCCTGCAGTTCATACATAAATGAAGAATTGACACTTGTGAAATCCAATGAAACAATGCCGTGTAATGTGTCTACTTTACAAGATACACCAGACAGAGGAAGAAATATGGGGGCTGACTCAAGCGGCTCTAAGTGCAATAGGAAAAGGAAACGTTGCCTTTTGTACAGATAGGAATATTTGCCAGATAACATAATTATATAATTTACTAAAAATAACTGATTTTCTTTCAGGATAAGCAACCAGTGGAAGAGTCCCGCACATGGTCATAGGAGCCCTGAGCAGGGTATAAAAGCGACAGAGGGCAAGGAAGTTTCACATTGAAGAACCTCACTCTTCTGGAAGACGACCGATCCTCCACTCTCTGACACCATGGTCAGCTCCTGTTGTGGTTCCACGTGCTTTGACCAGGGCTGTGGCGTTGGCTTCTGCCAGGAGACCTGCTGCCGCCCCTCCTGCTGCATCTCCAGCTGCTGCCGCCCCTCCTGCAGTGGCTCTAGCTGCTGTGGCTCCAGCTGCTGCAGGCCCAGCTGCTGCATCTCCAGCTGCTGCCGCCCCTCCTGCTGTGGCTCCAGCTGCTGCAGGCCCAGCTGCTGCATCTCCAGCTGCTGCCGCCCCTCCTGCTGTGGCTCCAGCTGCTGCAGGCCCAGCTGCTGCATCTCCAGCTGCTGCCGCCCCTCCTGCTGTGGCTCTAGCTGCAGTGGTTCCAGCTGCTGTGGACACAGCTGTTGCTGCCCAAGCTGCGGCCTGCGACCAGTCTGTGGCCGGGTCTCCTGCCACACCACTTGCTACCGTCCAACCTGTGTCATCTCCACCTGCCCACGCCCCACGTGCTGTGCCTCCTCTTGTTGCTGATTCCCCAGCCCTCTGACGGCCTCTCCAGCTACCTTCGTCCCCACAGATTAGACCCTCATTTGGTGCTGACACATAGGACTCATGGTGGGGGTCTCATGTTGCTGAAATTAGTTGGGTCTCATGATTTTATCAAGCCCACCACAGGCCAACTAACTCTGTGAGCACATTCTGGCCTCAGTCCAAATTCTCCACCTAGACCTCTCCTTCTACTTCACCAAAGTGTGAATTTTGCTCGTAACAGATCAATGGTTGGGTTCACTAATTCTCCTTCTTAACTATTGGGCATCAGGTCATCAAGCCCAAGGAGCTCGTGTTTGCTCTCAGTGATTTTTACATTATAGATTTTTATAGTCTCCTTCTTAATTATCCAAAGGATTCTCTTTCATAACGCTTTTACCCAGATTTTCCTATGTATATAACTCAGTGCCAAAATAAATCAACATTTTCCCGTATGAAATCTCAGTGTGATGGTACTCTTCTTTGAGATTTTCTATGCGGTCTGGACAATTGCATTTTACTCACTCTTGTGGGACTGACAACACAGCTTTGTCAATTTTATAACAGATGTTGAGCCTTAGTCACACGTCAGGTTTCACTGACAGTCTTTTTCTTTTAGGCAAAACAAAAATTCTCAGGAATTCATGATGAAAGTCAGAGAAAAACATTTTAGAAAACGACTAAACAATGGATTCTCTATGGGACACCTTTTCCATATTCTATATCTGTGAAAGCATTCGGTAATTATGAGGAAAATGGAAGTAGATGCTCAGAGCTGGGAGTAAATCGATAGTCTGCGAAAACATAACGGAAGGCTCAGGGTGGTAAGTCGACGTTGAAAGGGCACATGTAAAAGCCAGAGGTTTCACTGGCAGTATAGAATCGACCGTCATCTGAAGCCGGAGTTCAGGGAAAGCTGAGGACCAAGCCTAGGACTAAATCGCAGGAGGAGCAGAGTTCCAGATGTTCTCTGAGCCTGGGCAGTTCTGCAGGTCAAGGTCACAGCCCCAACTGGGAGAGAATGGGACCATGAGGTAGGTAACTTCCTACCTGGATGATGCACTTGAAGATCTTGAGACCCAAATTTTCCAGCATCCTCTGGGCTTGCAGAGATGATCCCATTTCCCTATGGACATCGAGGGCTATGTCCATCCTTCAAAATTGGGCAAATGCTTCAGTGCCGAAAGCTATCACAAGATCCCTCACCACCTGTCCCACCTCTATTTCTCACACACCAGAAACTATAGAGTTAAGTTACAGCACAACTCACAAACACAATGGCTGAACCTGCTCACGGAAGTCTGACCTCCAAAAGATCTGGACTCAACAGATTGCTTCACAGATAGCGGTATGCTTTGCAATCAGGAGACACGCATCTTCTGTGATGTTAGCAGCTGTTGATGATCATTGCCGGCAACCACTATTTCATTAATCCTATCAACACTGTGATATTGCAATTCTATTTTTTGTGATTCATTAGCTGGGATCACTCAATGAAGAGAATCTTCCCCTCATCCACATTTGGTTATTTCTGAGGAGATATTATGGACAGGAAAGGAAGCCAAAAGTTTGATTCCTTCCCTTTCTTTACCAGTCTGCATCTTCCAAAGCTGACCACAGAGTTCTTTTAAGTTGCATCAATATGAACACATGTATTTCAATATACTTGACGTTACCCATTAGTTGATTTCTCAGCAGGAAGAACAAGGGAAGAGTGTAGCACATGGTAAGATCGGCTGTCAGTGCACCTTATAAGGGGGCAGCGGTAAGAAGGCATTCAAGCTCAATCAAATCAAAATCAATCCATTCCAGTTCACAAACCTACTGATACCCAAATAAGCAACTTCCAGTTGGCTTCCTTTCTCTGCCTTTTGTCATGCATCTAGAAGTCTTTTGGGATTTCCTTGCTTTCTGATAGAGAAAGCATCCCAGACTCATGTGTACATTTGCCTCCTCAGACTTCTAGTCAGCCTTAGTTCCAAGGGGCCCCAGATCTTTTCAGGGTACACTTCACAGTACTTTCACCACTAACCAATGAATCAGAATGTTCTCCTCTGGCTGAATGCATGGGAGCATGGACTCTTCCTGGCCCTGCATCACCTCTAAGGATGGCTCTTTCTGTCGTTCATGGGCATGGAGGGGTGGTTTCCTCAAGCACATGCACTTATCAGTACCCAGCTGAGACTCAGGTGGACCTTCTGCACCTCTCTGGGGTTCCCTGTGCAGCTCTCTCCTCTCTCATTCTCTGTCCTGGGAACTCCAGCTGTGTTGGCCTCCTGCAGACCAGCTCCACTTCCTCAGGGCAGGACGATGACCAGACTCTACCTGGCTCTCCCTCCCAGAGCTGCACCACAGAAATGCCCTTCAAGAACTACACGGAGGCCATCCTAGGGACCACTTCATTTCCCCCTAAGGCACCAGCAGTGTTCCCAGCCTGACCCCAAATATCTAATAGCGTATTTCACTTAATTTCTTTGGAGAGCAGGTTAAACCCAGTCGGTTATTTTATTGTGGCTCTTCGTGTCTGTCCCTCTTTCTTTTATTCTGGTCTCCTCTCTCTCTAGTCTTCCATTATTTAAAAAATTTATGTAAGGTAAGCACCTACATTTTCTATATTTGTTCCTTCATTTTTCATTTTCTGTGTTCATTTCCTTTTTTATTTATGGAAGTTCCGTTGATGCACCATATATTATTCATTTCAAGTATACAACATAGTGATTCAACAGTTATCTGCATTATTAAATGCTTCCCCTAACTAGTGTAGTTATTATCCGTCAACATAAAAAATTGTAAAGCAATTATTAACTGTATTCTCTATGCTGTACTTCCATCCCCCTGGCTACTTATGGTATTACTGAAGTTTTGTTCCTCTTTATCCAGTTCACCGATTTCACCGCCACACCACAGCCTCTCCCCCGTGGTGACCAACAGCCACTTAGTGTCTGTGAGTCTACTGCAGTTTTGTTCATTTTGTGTTTTTCTCTGATTCCACATGTAAGTGAAATTGTATGGTGTTTGCCTTTTTCTTCCTGGCTCATTTCACTCAGCAAATACCCTCTTGGTCCATCCATGTCATTGTGAATATTAGGATCTCCTGCCGCCCCAGCTGCGGTGTGTCCAGCTGCTGCCTCCCCAGCTGCTGTTGTTCTGACTGCGATGGTTCCAGCTGCTGCACCTCCAGTTGCTGCCACCCCTCCTGTGGTTGTTCCAACTTCTGTGTCTCCAGCTGCTGCAGTCCCTGGTGGTGCCTGTGTCCAGTCTGTGGTCAGGTTTTTTGCCACACCACTTGCTACCACCAACTTGTGTCATCTGCACCTGCCCCCCTCCCACCCCGTGTGCTGTGCTTCCTCATGCTGTTGAGCCCTCAACCCTGTTACCACCTTTCAGGATGACCGTTTTTGGTTCTGACCCTTGAGACACATGGAATCTGGTTCAATTCATTCAACTTGTTGGGCGTCATGATTACAAGAGCCCAGTACCATCCCCACTGAGTGTCTAAGTACATTTTGGTTCCTTTTAAATTCTTTCCCTTGCTATTCTTTCCTTTTGAAATTGGCACTAAATATTCGTTAATTTGTAATCCAAGAACAACTATGAAATTATACCATTCCTCTAAACTTCTCATTTTTCCTTACCACTTTAGGTCTCCAGATTATCCTTGCTAACAAAGTGGACATTATCTGTAGCACTGATTTGACACCTTCAAACCTGGGGGTGCAACTACACTGTAATAGGTGTAATGTACCTATTACCATCCCAGAGACATTCCTGTATTTTCTAATAGAATTAACTTATGTCTTGTTGCTTCTCTGCTGTCTAATAAAGATTTCTACACATAAGAATTCATTGTCATTGTTCCTTATTGTTTTCATGATCATTCTACTTAGTACTGAGGCAATTATATTTTACGTGAAGATAAAGAGGAAAAACAACCCATGTTGAGATCACTTTGAAAATAAATGCTCCATAAAATATAGATTATTTAAGATATTAAACGAATGTGGTGTGTGTATATGTGTATGTGAACATGTATGTGTCTTACTATCCTAAATTATAACAGATTAATTCATGTCTTTAGCTCTTTATCCATTTTTTATTTTAATTTTTTATTGAGGTAAAATTAACATATAATATTAGTTTCAGATGTACAACATAATGATTTGACATTAGTATAAACTGCATACTGATCTCTACAATAAGTCTAGTTACCATTCATCCATACAGATGTTAATAGCCATACCAACCATACAGTTACAAATGTTTTTCTCATGATAAGAACTTTAATGATTTAGTCTCTTAGCAATTTTCAAATATATAGTATAGTATCATCATGCTATACATTATATCCCTATGACTTATTTATTTTACAACTGGAAGTTTATATTTTGACCACATTTACCCATTTTGCACACTACCTAACCTTTCCCTTCTGGCAACCACCAATCTGTTCTCTGTATCTATGAGTTTTGTTTTATTTTTTCGTTTGTTTTGTTTCATAGATCCCACATATAAGTGGAATAATACAGTATTCATCTTTCTGTTTTATTTCACTTAGCATAATACCCTAATTTCCATCCATGTTGTCACAAATGGCCAGATTTCATTCTCTTTATGCTGAATAGTATTCCACTGTGTGTATATGTATTTGTGTGTGTGTGTGTGTGTGTGTGTGTATATATATATATATACACACACAACATCTGTATCCATTCATTCATTTAAAAGCTGTGTGACTTTGGGAAAATCAGTTAACTCTCCAAGGTTCAGACTCCTCATTTATAAGGTAGAGAAAATAATGCCTAGCTCAATGGATTATTATGATAATTAATCAGATAATATAGGTGAAGTACCTATTACAGTCCCAGAAACATACCAAACACTCAATAAATGGTAACTTAAGTTCTTACATAGTAGAAAGCAAAATGGAAGCTGATATCTAGCATCAACAAATGGAACTGTATAGCCAAAGAGAACTGTTATAACTGTTCTTTAAGGAAAATGCTGTAAGCTTCCAGTAAGAGCCTAGATAGAGAACGGAATAAGATTCTTTGTAAAAGTATATTAGAAAAATTTTAGTTCAAAGGACTATGGAGGCCAAAAATGTCTGCAAAATTTGGTCATAAATAAAAAGGCTATTTGTAAACAAATCAGAAAATAACCTTTATACCAAATTAAAATCTGGCTTTGCCTTGAATATTGCATCTTATTCTAGCCACATTATCTCAGGGAATTATGTAGTAGTCTGTACAATAAAAATCAACTATTATTATAAAAGGAGCAAAGAGGGAATTTGGCAGGAAGAAATATAGAGAATGAATCTTATGTAATTCACATCCATGATACCTTCCATGACAACAGTTCCCCCATGACAACAACAAAGCTCAAGGGGGTAATTTTAGGACAAATAACACTTAAAAAGCATTTGTCTGGTGGTTTGTAAGATCTTGGCTCTCCTTTTTTCCTGTAGTGCTCATAGAAAGTAAGTGGAATTGCCTGAACAGCATTCTTTTTCTTTTTTTTTTCCCCAACTCCAAAGGAAAAGTATAAATCTACTTGTAAGTAAGAAATAAGCCAGGTAGTGAAAGACAAATACCACATGATTTCACTTACATGTAGAATCTAAAAACAAAACAAAAGAAAATGAACAAAACAGCAGTAGCCTCACAGACATTGCAAAGTGACCGGTGGTTACCACGGGGGAGGGGTTGGGGTGGCTGGTGGGGAAGGTGAGGGGGATAAAGGCGCACAAAACCTCTCAATCATAATATAAGTTGGTCACGGGAATGGAAGTACAGCATGGAGAATACAGTCACTTGTTCTGTAGCATTTTTCTCTCTTGACAGATAGTAACTGCACTAGTTGGGGTGAGGATTTAATAACGTGGGCAACTGTTGAATCAATGTGTGGTATACTTGAAACCAATATAATATTATATATCAACTGTACTTTAACTTAAAAAAGTAAATTTATGGAACTCATCATAAAGGGTAAGGTATAGGATGAAGGTGCAAATAAAAAACAAAACATAAAAGAAATCAGACAAGTGTGTCTCTCACAGGGCTCCAATGTCTCACCAAGGGAAAGCAAATACACTTTGAGACCAACATTTGGGAAACAAGCAGCAACCCCACTCCCCCCTCAAATAAGTTGACCTGTGTTGATCTTCAGAGAAATCTCTGAGCTGGCACACAGATCTGACCCAACACACAAGTCCTGGGGCTATTTTGGGTCATCTGTCATGTGGGTAAGACTTTTTCCTGTTTCTCATCCAGTAATTACTTTTAATGATGCTATTTATTTAAGATTTATGATAGTCCCTTATATCTCAATAAAACTGTGGAGGAAATACTTGATATGTTCTTTCTCCTGCCTGAAGACTCTGATCTACTGAGCCTGACAAACACAAAACTCTTGGAAGAGGCTGAATTCTGAAGAGTGAGGAGACCTGAGCTCCACTGTGTGACCCTGGAGAGCCCATGTGATCACTCCTGTAACATGAGAGGAGAGGCCTATCTATTTTCCACAGTCCCTTTGGGGAATCTACACATGCAATGACTAATCCCAGACAAATTGCTAAGATAAAAATTGTAGTGGATCTTTGATGAGGGTTTTACAATCAAGGTAGAAATTGAGTTTGGCTTGGAAGGCTTGAGGAAGGCCCTCCAGGTGACTGGAAGATGTCAGCGATCAGGACAGCCCAGGCTCCCCTGGGGGAGAGTGACTAAACCAGGGTGGCAGGGACCCGGGGTGCCATGCAGTGCCTCCTCATATGAAAAACCACAAACCTGCCTTCCAGTGAGTCATGGAAGGAGACATTTGGGAAATGGATGACTTCTGGTTTGCAGTAAGTGCTGCTACTCACCTGTTACTGTCAGGTGCATGGGCATAACAGGTAAGTCAAGTCAGTGTTTGGGTGATAATTACGGGAGTCTTTGAAGTCCAGGAATAAAATGCTAACTTGAAGGAAAAAGGGCAGTGATTGGATACTATACTATTTTAGAAAACTCATACTTTTCTCCTGTATGAGTTAGGAATATTTCAAATTCATCAGAATTGAATCTAATGTTTGGATTTGGTGAGAATAAACAGTACAGGAAATGAAGGAATATTTGTGGTGTGCGTATGGATATGTATGTACTGAAGTGTTCAAAACACCATTAGTCAATGCTAAATCCTCACTTAATTGGCAGGAAGATTAACAAGGAATGACCTGTGTCCAGGGGGTCATCAGCACCTGTGCAGGGTATATAAAGGGCCCAGAGCAGGAGGAAGACATTCACACCCAAGAACATCCAAATCCTCTCACCAGCCCAACCCAGCCCAGCTCCAGACACCACCATGATCGACTCCTGTTGCGGCTCCGGCTTCTCCTCCCTGAGCTGTGGGGGAGGCTGCTACCGCGACCCCTGCTGCTGTCTCCCCGTGTCTTCCCAGACCACCGTGTGCCGCCCCGTGACCTGCGTGCCCCGCTGCACACGCCCCATCTGCGAGCCCTGCCGGCGCCCCGTCTGCTGTGACCCATGCTCCGGGCAGGACGGCTGCTGCTGCCCCATCTTCTGCTGCCCCACGTCCTGCACGGCCGTGGTCTGCCGCCCCTGCTGCTGGGCCTCCACCTGCTGCCAGCCCATCTCTGTGCAGGCCCCCTGCTGCCGCCCCCCCTGCTGCCAGCCTGCCGCCTGCCGCAGCACCTGCAGGACCTCCTGCTGCTGAGAACCCCTCACCATCTGCACAGAGTAGCATTCACCTCTTCTGCACTTCAATCAAGTTGAAGGAAAAATAGATTTTTTCCATAGGGTGACAACAGTCATTTTTACATCTATCTGGATATACAAGCAGATGTCTATCATCACTTTCAGCCCAATTCCCAGGAGTCTCCAGAAGTCAACATGGATGATGAATCCGTCTTTTAAAAGAATCCCTGGAGTGGACTTCACAAACTCATCCTCAACTCCAGAGGCTGCTCGAACCCTCCCCTTCAGCTTTTGTCATGTGCTTCTTGCCTGTTCTCAATAAACTAATTTTCCTGTGAACTTCCCTGCCACTTGATTCATTCATTTGTGCCTATTTATTAGTGTACACAGGTGAGCAGACAATGAATAACAAGAGGAGTGAAGAGGAAGAGGAAAGGAGAGATGGAGAGATGAGGAGGGCAGGAGAGGGAAAGGAATCCTGGTATGAGTCCGGGAAGGTGGTACCGCACAGCCAAGCCAGGGCTCTGACTGCTCGCGTGGGCAGGAACCCTGTTCCCACCAGGTCTCCCTGGCCTGTCCTTTGCCCACATCTACAGATTCATGTCTCAACACTCCCCACTAAGTTTTACTTCAGGTAACAGTGAATGTCTCACAGTAACCGGCACATGCTGTGCCGTTCCACACATCTTTTGTTATGTCATGTTCTTTCATTTGTATGGAATATCCTTTTACCTACTCTTTCCCATATCTTCTTCCTCAG
Source organism: Manis javanica (assembly GCF_040802235.1). Classification (NCBI taxonomy): domain Eukaryota; kingdom Metazoa; phylum Chordata; class Mammalia; order Pholidota; family Manidae; genus Manis; species Manis javanica. Next base: position 160,401,291 of record NC_133159.1, on the reverse strand, counting down.
CTACCTAAGTCTGAGTTATTTTCAAGATTTAGCTCAGTATTCTCCGTCCTAACCCCTCCACACACACACACACACGCACACAGTCTAGGTTAAGTGTCCCTAACATGCCAATAGTATCCTGAGCTTACCTCCCTTCCCATAAGGCACTGTATTGAGATTATCTATTTCTCTACCTCCAACAGAGGGGCCACAGTTTGTTTATTCTGGCTCCTAGTACTGAGCTCAAGTTTAAAGTATTCAAAATATAGTTGGTATTTGGTTTCTACTTGTTGACGCAAACTAAATTGGAATGGGGTTCTCTTTATGACAAGAATTCTTAAAGGTAGATATTTACTTAAAGAAAAAAAAGACCCTTCAGCATCAGTATTACTTAACTTCTTTGACCCTTAGGTTTTCTAACCTGCAAAATGGGAAAATTTATGTTTATTGATGTTGATTGCTGGAAAAGTTAAATGACTTTATTTGTGTAAATTGCCTGCCATATAGAAAATACCCAGTACCATTCATTTATATCCCTTGTTGCACATTTGAACAATCACCATATCAAATAGGCCTAAAAGATGTGCTACATGTTACATATCGTGTCACTGAGAGTGGGAAAGGATTCGGGGGGGGGGGGTGCATTTTTGTTGTTTTTTCCAGGAGAGTCCGCATCCAATGGCAGAAAAGGATTCAACAAACACAATAAAGAAGGCAAAAAAATTCATTATCAGATGGAGGCTGTCTCAGAATGAAAGGGCTCTTTAAATCTAAAGTGCAAGACCATAGGACAGAGTCTTAGATTACAGATTTATGAAGAAGGGTTTGGCATCAGGAGCAAAGAAGAGCTGGGGAGAATATATGCATCCGATAGACTTCTCCTTTCATCCTGAGCCACCCAAAGGAATGAAATAATTCAAGCCTGTAAAAGATTCCAAAAGATGAGTTGGTTAGACTTCACTGGCTTTAGGCAGATGAATATCTAAACCACTTAGAAGAGATAGTTGTTTTTAAATTCCAGAAACAAATCCCACCAGTTCCCTTAAGTCCTGCTGTCTTTTCCAACTAAAACATTTTCTCTTTTCAGTTGTTGATGTCCATTTCTTCTCTTTTCCACATTTGTATCAGTTTTAGGATAAGCCTAGCCTATGAAAAACACCAGGGAGAGAAGGCTCTTCCCATTCTGTAGATGAGGAAACAGGCTGGCAGAGTGTAAGTATGTGCTCCGAGTTACACGGCTGACCGGTGACAGAGGCAGGGTCTGAACCCTTGTTCATCTTCTCCACCCTCTTCTGCCCTTTCTTCCTCAATCTTCCCCATCCTTATCTCTGACTCTTATGATTGAAGGATATTTTAAAGATAATTTTGGAGAACAAAAAATGTATAATCTGTTTTCAGAATTTAAAAATATTTCTAACATCCAGTAGCCCCTAAATTAGTTCCTAACAAAACACAACTCATGAAACTATTAAGATGAGGGCATGGTTCAACCATCACAAAACATCATCAACACTACATTCTTCTCCACTTCAACCACAAAAGTTCCACAATATCATCCTTGTGGTTAACATTTACTGGCTCCCAACTCTAGTGAATGATGCTTTTGTAGAATGTCTGGAATTTGAATAATATGACTAAAAAAACCCATGTAATAAAGACCCGGGACCCATCTCTTGCATAACAAGCCAAGGTTCATTAATGTGCAATAGCACGGGAGACCACATGGCATAAGACCCTGGGGCATCCCACCAAATGAAGAAAGAAGAAAGGTTTTTACAGGATTTTAAGGAATGGTGGAGTTTAGTTAAAATTACATGAAATGGTGTTGTGATAGACTCAAAGCAAAATAGGGCTTTGTGCAAAAGAATTAACTTCTGGACTGGGCTGTGATGGACATCGGGTCCTCTTTCTAGGATGTCCGGTCCTCTTTCTTCAGAAACTACATAGTTAAGATAAATGGGAGTATCCTGTCTGAAAATCTTATCATTTGATACTCTGCCTCTGGGCGGGATGTTGAGGCTGTTTCTCTGTGTTAAGGTGACTAAGATTCTGTCCAGGCAAGAGTGCGATCTTCCCTTTTTACTGACTTTACTTCAAACAGCAAAGTTTCTGACAATCTATGATCTTAGAACACAGAGGTACTCTCTCCTTCAGTCAGTTAACAATAGCAGTCAGTTGGCAGACATGTTCTTATTTCTAATATGTGAATCTCTGTGTATAGTCTAAGCCAAATAACAATATGCCAAACCATAAATCAAGTTCTTACTTGATTTCACTGGATGGAATAGAATTTTTGATAACTAGTACTGTACTAAATGTTCATTATTTTGAAGTAACTCAGAGTTGGGAAAAGATAGGGGTCACTTCCTCATCAGTGCTTGTACTCAACAGAAGGGCTGTAGTACTGTTAAAGCTTTGCCACTTCTTTTCTGTATGGCTTTGGAGAAATCAATTCACAAACTTGGTCTTCCAAAAACGAAGACGGACTATGATAGATCGCAAACTCACAGGCCTTCAAGGACCAGGGCTATGGCAGAATAAGGAGTGTATGAAAAATGATCACACCAAATAAGATGTACTTTGGAGCAAAGTTTGGGCTGAGGGCCATCAGTAACCCTCAGACCCTTATCTTAAACCTAACTTCCAACTATAAATTTATTTTTTATATCCCCATTTTTCTTTGCTGTGCCTGAAAACAGACAAAGCTATTTTATTAGTCACCAGTTCACTTAATTTCCCTCATCTTTTTCAGAAGCCCACCTTCACAATTCATAAGGAATCAAAACCCTCGGCCAACAGACCAAAGCATCTGCTAAAGACAAAATTGGTTCCTTATAAGTATTTTCAATATGTTTTGTATAACTCAATACAAGTGCTTATATCACACCTAAGTGGCAAGAAATACCCTAATTTCAATATGATTCTAAGGCCACATTCACAGAGGGACATTCCAAAAGGTACAATATGAATAAAATGCTCATTTAGTTTACCTTATTGTCCTATGGAAAATTCTTCTCTTTTAATTGCTTTACCTGTCTTTGTCTTGCCTTCCTAAAATTTGTAGTTACTGTGTAATAAGAAATGCAATTATTTTTCTTTCTTTTCCATTGACACTCTCAAATAGTTTACATAGTAAGTGTCTCTTAAGGGCTATTAGTTATATGCCAATTCATGTTACTAAACAGCATCATTCTCGTGGGTTTAGTAGTTATTTCCTCATAAACAGCGTGAAGCAATATGTTGTTTTCAGAAGCACTGTCACGTTTGTTTCATAGCAGAACCAGTATACATCTCCGTTTATGAGCCATTTTGGTTTTTCATAAATTCTTGCTTCATCTCAACGTCAATCAGATGCCAGGCTTGTGACCTCATGGACATCATAGTGTCCTGCCTTGTGGTGGATGGTGAGCAAGAAGAAAGTATGGTGGTGGTGACAGTGGGTCCTTCAGACTGAGCTCATCAATGATAATGGTTTTTTGGAAGATTGGCTATTCAACTGAGGAATTTTTTCTGATAAAAATAACCAGGAATACATTTCAAGGGGAAAAGCAGACAGCATCCTCCAGTGATGTTGGAATTGCTGCCTGAGCAGCTGAACGCACCAATCTTGAGTTCCCATTTCCATGAGCAACCACAACTCCAGGAAATGACCTGTGTCCAGAGGGTCATCAGCACCTGTGCAGGGTATATAAAGGGCCCAGAGCAGGAGGAAGACATTCACACCCAAGAACACCCAAATCCTCTCACCAGCCCAACCCAGCCCAGCTCCAGACACCACCATGATCGACTCCTGTTGCGGCTCCGGCTTCTCCTCCCTGAGCTGTGGGGGAGGCTGCTACCGCGACCCCTGCTGCTGTCTCCCCGTGTCTTCCCAGACCACCGTGTGCCGCCCTGTGACCTGCGTGCCCCGCTGCACACGCCCCATCTGCGAGCCCTGCCGGCGCCCCGTCTGCTGTGACCCATGCTCCGGGCAGGACGGCTGCTGCTGCCCCATCTTCTGCTGCCCCACGTCCTGCACGGCCGTGGTCTGCCGCCCCTGCTGCTGGGCCTCCACCTGCTGCCAGCCCATCTCTGTGCAGGCCCCCTGCTGCCGCCCCCCCTGCTGCCAGCCTGCCGCCTGCCGCAGCACCTGCAGGACCTCCTGCTGCTGAGCAGCTCTGCACAGAACACTGTCAGGTGTGCAGAAACATGCAAACTCTTCCCATCCCTTATGGATCAGATGAGAGATACCGCCTTTGCAAGCTATCAGCTCTTCAACAACTAACTCAACAATAACTGTCTATCCAGCTTCCCACATAATTATGCAGTTAATCCTGGCCCTCTTTGACAATGGTTAGAAAAATTCCAGCTTCCATCATTTGAATTCCTGGCTTGAAAAAAATGAGTAAATAAAGATCAAAGTTCGTCTTGAATGAGCCTGTCCCACTGACTCATCATCACTTCTCTACTATTCCACGATAAGGTTATTTTTCCAGGATAATATATTTATACTGGGTTTTTGCACAGTAAAATAATAAAATTTTATTTCTGGAGAGCAAGTGTGTTTCCCTTTTTTATTTATTAATCTTTAAAAGCTCATTTTTAGCTTAAGTTATATTATGCAGAATCAGAAGAACCAAAGGAAGAAGGATTTTCCAAGAGCTGTTTATTTTTTAGCTTTAGGAACAATTCAGGTGCCAAGTCTGTGATTTTAATAGCAATTCAAATAATTCAGAACAGCTTTTGGGAAGCACCTTTATATTTGAAGCCACAGGTTTTGTGGTGATGCTAAGGACATGAAGAAATTACAGCAGGACTCTCTGATCATGGACTTGGCTCACAAATCATCCACACACATATGTTGAGAAGGAGGAAGCCTAAGGCAGAGCCCCATGTGTTTTCCGAATTAGAAAACTGCGCAGTGATTAATAGCAGCTGGTAACTGGGAATCCCTAACCACTGCCTGTCTGTGCTGGAAGAGCCACCATCCCATCTTTTTTGTGGCCAGTTCTGATTTCAGTGGACGCACTGCTGCTGAGAAGAGAGGGAGAAATGTCGCTTGGTTGGAACCATTCTAATCTGGAACTCCAAATAAGGTTACATCAGTTTTAATTTATATTAAAACAATGCCAGTGTAGCTGAAATAGTGAGGACACCAAGCCACATTGGATATATTTTCTTGTTAATCCCTTTTAGCTTGGTCAGGAAACTAACCACTACTGTACTTCCTGAGAAATGCCTATTGAGTTCCCAACTTCTGCTCCAAAAGACTTTTTTGGAAAGTGTTGCTTGTCTGCCTGACCATGTGAGAGGAGTCAGGCAAGACAGGCTTTGTGAAAGCCTGGATCTTGATTGACTTTATTTACTACTAGATTCCCATTGACCTGCACAACAGTTGTCACATAGCATATAATCAGAAAATTATCTGTTGAATGATCTAATGAGTAAGTTCTGCAGGGTGAGAAGAGAGAAAGACATTGTTGTCCCACCGTGATTCTGCCGTCATCCTGGACATGTGCATTCTTACAATAAGACAACAGCCACCTCCTGAAGAAAATGAAATGTGAAATACTGAAATACAGTAAACATTTCTCTATAAAAAGCACTTATATTCAGAACTTTAACATTGCCAGCATGTGCACAATGGAGTTTTCTCTTTATTAAGGGTTTGATAGTTTACTTGTGGATATGCTCCCAAGTCCAGTTTCTTTCTACATATTCTCGATCACCATTTTTAAAATTCTCTAACTACATCTGTTTCCTGCCTGGCAGAATTTTCCTTGTTAGCTTTCTAGAAACATCCTCATAGTATTTGCTCAGATGTAGGCTGCTTTATTTTCTCTCAAGCTCATCCTTATTACTGGATCATGTTTGTTTCCACAGTAATTCCATGCCTTGGTTAGCCACAGTGGCTGGTGAAGGTCTGGGAAGCCTGCAAGGAACTGCTCAAGCAGAATAATCAAGAAAGCTTAAACTGGAGCTTCCAACCACAGATGTACAACAAACTTGGTTATAAAGCACAAGGTCAGAACCAAGGAAATTCAGAGGCAAAGTCTACAAAATGGTTGGCCAACATGATTTTCCTACTGACCCTGACAGTTTGAAACAACAGAAAATCACAGTGGGTTGTGTAAGCAGGAACAAGGTCAAGTACAGTCCATGGGGAGACACTGGAGCAAGAAACCCCGGGGTATGGGCAGGGCAGGCCTGGAGGCCACCTTTTGCTGGGATCACTACCTGGGGATTTTGTCCTGCAGGCCTACTGCAACCTTCATCTGGATGTTGGCTTTGTTATAATGCCCAGTGGCCACTCGATCATGTCCAACTTTGATACTATTCCCTTAGGGTATCTTTTGGAATTTTGAGAAGATTCTGTGGAAGATAATTCTTTCAATTTCCAAAGATATTGGTAAGACATAGTCCTTTTGTTATAGTAGGCAGTTAGTTAAACATAAGCAGGAGAAAAGGGCCAGCCCATCACCAAGAAGACTCCTCCCTTGCCAACCCCTACGCCCTCCGTAGCTCCCAGTTTCACAGTCAAGGATATGTATCCTAGCTTATGAGGAGGCCCAGACAGTCAAGGACACCGAGACTGTTCAGAGGCCCGAGACCACAGGGGCTTCCCTGATTACAGGGCAAGGGCAAGGTCCAAAGGCCTTGTCCGAAAGTAACCCCACCTCATTAAAATAACATCTAAATCTAATTAGCATTGTGGTTTTGGCCCCCCCGGTGAGCTTCACTTAGGTACTTATAGGTAGGTGCCTGTGCACTGAGAAAAAAGTTATATAACCTAGAGCTGTCAATCAACCTGTCAATCAAATGACATACGATGCAGGGCAAGACTTCCCGCTATCTTAGGAAAAAATAAAAGCCAGCCTAACCCTAATAGCAGGACTGCTTCTGGTTTCCAGACAGCCCACTCTCAACCCTTTTGAGAGTGTACTTAATATTTTGCTTAATAAACTCTTGCTGTTTAATAGTGACTCTGTGGCATCTCTACTGATGGGCAGTGACTACAGTGGGGCGTGGGGGGGACACGATAACATAGGTGGGTGTAGTGACCACATTGTTTTTTCATAATGTGAGACCTTCATAAAAGTGTATATCAATAATACCTTAATTTAACAAATGATGTTAAAAAGTAATAAAAAAATAAACTCTTGCTGTTTAAAACCATCTTGTCTCTTAACTGAGTTCTTTTCTTCTAGAAGACAAGAATCGGGAAAACACAGTGCATTCAACCAGTAAGATTTTCAAAGGACTCTAAAAATTAGCCATTTCACAAATAACAACTATTTTAAAAATAAGCCACTGCTGAAATTCCTAAATAAAGCAGACATTCCTTAATGACAGGGAATGTGGTAACAACAATTCCATTCTTCATTTCCTTAGCCTTACAAGTCATGTTCCCACAGATATTTTTGGATTAAGTATTGGCTCCATCATTACTAGGTGTTTGGCCTTAGCAAGTCCTTTATCTGGTCCCTGACATGTAAAATGAGGACTATAACAATACCGACCTAATAAGATTATTATGAAGAATAAATTAATACATTTATTTCTTTTAGCATAAAGAAATGTGTTTAGAATATAATTAGAACTCAATAATACTGGCTATCATGAAGATTATAAATAATGAAATTCACCATGGTTTGGAAGGATACAGCTATGGGAATTAATAAGTGTGCATCAAAGACCAAAATAGAAAGCCAAACTCATAGTAACAGAGAGTAGAATAGTGGCTCCCAGAGGCTGGGATAATACTCCACATTTTACGCATAAGGAACCAGGTAAGTGGCCTGCATATATCTAGGAGTGTTGCAGCCAATGCTTACAGTTTATGGGAGAAAAGCAGAGATGATTTTTAAAAAAGAAGTTACAATGTGGTTTCCAGAGCTGGGGAGAAGGGTTTATGGGCAATTACTGTTAAATGGGTACACAATTTCAGTTTTGCAAGATGAAAAGAGTTCTAGAGATGGATGGTGAATAACAATATGACTATACTTAGGACCACCAAACTGTACACAAATGGTTAAGACAGTAATTTTATGTTATGTGTATTTTATCACAAAAAAAAAAAATTGGGAAAAAAAAGCCACTGATAAGAGGTCCACTAAGATGCATTCCCGTAGCTCCAAAAAGTACACTGCAAAGTTCTCCTTTGGCTAACAAACCGTGACTTTTAAAATATTCCTTTGGTATTTTTCTGAAGTTGTTTTGTCCAGGAAGCTTTGCAGTGTAAAAGGTCACTCACACCTCGGAGAATTCACTTCCACTATTAGTAATTACCGTAAGAGCATGACGGCTACTCTGTGCTATCAAAACAACAGCTGGGAAAAGCATCACTGACTCGTAAAGATAATTGGGGACTTTGAAGTTAGGGACATTAAGTTCACGGTGAACCATAAATAGCAAAATATAATGGGTCTCTTTTAAATAAGGAAAGCAAATAGTCTTTCATGAGTACCTGAGCACCTAAAAAAAAAATGTCTAAAGAAGTTACTAACCTGCCAGTGCCTTTTCAGAAAGAAAAAACAAAAACAAGGAAATGATGTAGGTCTAGGGGTCATCAGCGCCTGTGCAGGGTATATAAAGGGCCCAGAGCAGGAGGAAGACATTCACACCCAAGAACACCCAAATCCTCTCACCAGCCCAACCCAGCCCAGCTCCAGACACCACCATGATCGACTCCTGTTGCGGCTCCGGCTTCTCCTCCCTGAGCTGTGGGGGAGGCTGCTACCGCGACCCCTGCTGCTGTCTCCCCGTGTCTTCCCAGACCACCGTGTGCCGCCCCGTGACCTGCGTGCCCCGCTGCACACGCCCCATCTGCGAGCCCTGCCGGCGCCCCGTCTGCTGTGACCCATGCTCCGGGCAGGACGGCTGCTGCTGCCCCATCTTCTGCTGCCCCACGTCCTGCACGGCCGTGGTCTGCCGCCCCTGCTGCTGGGCCTCCACCTGCTGCCAGCCCATCTCTGTGCAGGCCCCCTGCTGCCGCCCCCCCTGCTGCCAGCCTGCCGCCTGCCGCAGCACCTGCAGGACTTCCTGCTGCTGAGCAGTGTGTCATCACTAGGTTACCCAGTAGACAGCTGGTCTATCCTGCTATCCCTTGGCTTCATGGCAGAACAACATGCTTCTTCTTGAGAAACCCATTTCTCATCTCTTCAAACTAGCTTGGAGTAGCCACTGAAGATACCTCTTCAGACTAACTACTGATGAAGAATTTCACCCCCTCTAGACTGAATTCTAACTCCTACCTATATCATATTGTCTGTTTTCTAATAAACTTAGTATTCCCAGCATAAAAATCATGGTCTTTGTGGTATTTCCTTTCAGTAGGCTTTGTCTCTCTGTTTCGTCCAGAGATATTCAAAGCAAGATACAGAATAATCCTCTTAAATTGTTCTCCGAAAAAACGTAAGTCTGGGTAGTTTCCTTGTTATTGTTGTAAATGGCATTCATAGGCCACAGCAGCTGAGCGAGGAAGGTGGGCACAATTATACCTACATTAATTATACAAGGTCACTTGAGCTGACAACTCCAGACACACCAAACACCTAAGAAATGTCCTTCAGTGGTGACCAGTAAGGAGGCTGCGTGCGAGCTGACACTTACATTCGCAGTGTGAGGGTCTGATCACTGAACTGACACCTGTAAGTACAGCATACAAGACCCAAGATGTTAGGGGTGGAAGGAACCTTAAACGACAGCTCTTTTTGAGGCGGAAGGGCAATGAGTAGTGACAGATTAAATAAGCATCTTACTAATGTTATTATAATGTAATTATAATCACCGATGTTCAGAAAAGACCTAGGAGAATGAAAGCTCCCTGACTATAAGTCTTTAATTCAAACACTTCCTCTTGGTATGGCAGGAGACAGGTTCTTTTGCCCAGAGGAACTCTTTCGTCTTTTGTAAAAACAATACTCTTGCTTTTTGTAGCCAGGCATAACTGCTGCGTAAGATAATGCACTTCTTTTCACATGTTATAGACCTGACTGTTATTTAGAATGTTATTCACAATCTCCATGCTGGCTCTCCAGGACTGTGTTCCTTTGGGCTCAGGAATTGGGTAGTAATGGCATTTTCCCAGCCAATTAATCAATCACTGTCTATCCACACGTTTATTGAACATCTACTATGAAGAAGACACTGAGTTGATCACCTTGAGGCAATGTAAAGAATAAAAAAGGATTGCTGCTTCGAAGAGGTTTTAATCAATTCAGGGAAATGAAATATAAATTAAAAAAATTCAAATAGTATATAATATAAGCAATATAAGTATAGAAATTATGCCAAAAATAGTTTAAAATAGTTGAAGTTTGGATAAGAAGAATTAATATTGTCAAAATGGCCATCCTGCCTAAAGCAATCTATAAATTAGGGCAATCCCTGTCAAAATATCAACAGCATTCTTCAACAAACTGTAACAAATAGTTCTAAAATTTCTAAAATTCATATGGAACCACAAAAGACCCCAAATAGATAAAGCAATCCTGAGAAGGAAGAAGAAAGCTGGGGGGATTATGCTCCCCAACTTCAAGCTGTACTACAAAGCTACAGTAATCAAAACAATTTGGTACTGACACAAGAACAGACTCATAGATCAATAAAACAGAATAGGAGCCCAAATATAAACCCACACATACATGGTGAATTACTATACAATAAAGAACCATGGACATACAATGGGGAAATGATAAACTCTTCAATAACTGCTGCTGGCAAAGCCATACAACTACATGTAAGAGAATGAAACTGGATTATTGTCTAACTCCATACACAAAAGTAAACTTGAAATGGATCAATGACCTGAATGTAAGTCATGAAACCATAAAACTCACATTAGAAAACGTAGGCAAAAATCATTTGACTATAAACATGAGCAACTTTTTCCTGAACACGTCTCCTCAGGCAAGGGAAACAAAAGCAAAAATGAACAAGTGGGACTACATCAAACTAAAAAGCTTCTGTACAGCGAAGGATATCATCAGCAGAACAGAAAGGCATCCAACAGTATGGGAGAACATATTCATAAATGGCTTATCTGATAAGGGTTAACATCCAAAATACAGAAAAAGTTCACACACCTCAACACCCAAAAAACAAATAACCTGATTAAGAAAATGGGCGGAGGATCTGAACAGACACTTCTCCAAAGAAGAAATTCAGATGGCCAACAGGCACATGAAAAGATGCTCCACATCACTAATCATCAGGGAAATGCAAATTAAACCTCAATGAGATCCCACCTCACACCAGTTAAGATGGTCAACATAGAAAAGACTAGGAACAACAAATGCTGGCAAGGATGCAGAGAAAGGGAAACCCTCCTACACTGTTGGTGGGAATGTAAATTAGTTCCACCATTGTGGAAAGCAATATGGAGGTTCCTCAAAAAACTAAAAATAGGAATACCATTTGACCCAGGAATTCCACTCCTAGGAATTTACCCAAAGAAAACAAGATCCTTGATTCAAAAAGACATATGCACCCCTATGTTTATCACAGCACTATTTGCAATAGCCGAGACATGGAAGCAATCTAAGTGTCCATCAGTAGATGAATGGAAAAAGACGATGTGCTACATATACACAATAGAATATTCATTCAGCCATAAAAAGAAAACAAATCCTACCATTTGCAAAACAACATGGATGGAGGTAGAGGGTTTCATGCTCAGTGAAATAAGCCAGGTGAAGAAAGACAAGTACCAAATGATTTCACTCATTTGTGGAGTGTAACAACAAAGCAAAACTGAAGGAACAAAGTAGTGGCAGACTCACAGACTCCAAAAGGCACTAGCGGTTACCAAAGGGAAGGGGGTGGGGAGGGCAGGTGGGCAAGGAGGGAGAAGGGGATTGAGGGGGATTATAAGTAGCACTCACAACATAGGTAGGTCACGGGGGAGGCAGTATAACATGGAGAAGACAAGTAATGAGTCTATAGCATCTTACTACACTGATGGACAGTGACTGCAATGGGGTGGCAGCAGGGGGGGATTTGATAATATGAGTGAATGTTGAAACCACAATATGGTTCATGTGAAACCTTCATAAGATTGCAAATCAATGACACCTTAATTAAAAAGGAAAAAAAAAAAGAGATTAGGCAACTTGCCGGAGGCCACAGAGCCAGAGCAAAAGAGCTGTGCTCTAAAATACCTGTAGACCTGCTGGGAAAGGGAATGCAGGTATGCATAGGCACTCCCCATTCCCACACTCACGTGCTCAGCCAGGGTGGCTCCAAACTGTACAGAGTACAAGGTCCCCTGCATGCTGTGAACAGGCCACGGCCTGGCCCTGACACCACCTCTGTGTCTGGTCGCCTCTCCCATTACTGTCCCATCTGTGCAGTGAAGGGCAGGATTTCTCTGGCTGCTGGGGCAACAGAGGCTGGAGCAGGGCTGGGAAGTGGAGAGACCAGTGAGGAGGCCATGGCAATGGCCCAGGTCAGTAAGATGGTGCTGTGACCCAGGGCGTGGCTTAAGAAGAGAGAGGAAGTATTCAGATTCTGGACAGGTTTTGAAGGAGGAGCTAACAGAATTGGATGTGTGCGTGTGAGAGAAATTGTTATTGTATGTAATAAAATATACTACATACATTCTGTATTAAAAAATAGCTGAAGATTGTAAACTTAGGAAACATCATGCAATTGTCTTGTGATATATTTAAGTAAAAAGTAAGTATGCTGTAAAATATTAAGCTATTTTGTAAGGAGAAATATGTTCTGTGTGTCTATGTGTATTTATGCCTAAGAAATTATCTGGGACATCATGCAACAAAATCCAAGAGTAACTGGGGATAATATTCATTTTTAAAATATTCTTCTTAATTACATAGTTTTTTTAATGAACATATTTTATTTTTAATGAAATGGACTTGCTAGAACCTACATCTATTTTGGGAAAAATATTTAAACCTTTCTCACAATTATGCTCTGCTTTTAAAAGCCTACCTATCAAAGTCTAAATGAATTTAAAGCAGATAGATAGTAGCTATTGGTACCCCTAAAGATGTCTTTCAGTACATAGAAAAGAATACCATTATGTTACATATAGTGGACTTCTCTGATATCTTTCAAATGTCATCAAATTATATTTTAACATTTTAGTATCATCTCAATTGCTTAAAATAAGATGCCCTTTTGATATGTTCCAAATTAAGTATTTTTTAAAACCAGTAGCTGTTTCAGATTACACATACCATTGTTTTTGTCCATTTGTACAGATAATTGAGAATTGAAAACACAAACAAGACAATATCTTTCAAGTTAAAACCTTTCCATAATGTTGAATGATACTGTTAAATAAAGCCCTTTATGTAAAACATGTTGCCCGTTACCAGTAGGAGTCCATCTAAATTAGTTGTAAGTCTTTTTTTTTAGGAATATTTTCCTAAGATCCCACTCTGTGTTGCATGGGCTATAGGACTCAGTAGGGCTCATGCCACTATCCACAATTCTAACATTATCCTCCTTATTGGTTCTACCGCAGCCTGACTCCTCTTTCAGAAGTTGGACTTCCTCCCCAAAAGTGGGGGCTCTCTATCTTCCTTCCAGATATTATTATTTTATTTCATGCTTTTAATGAAAGTCCTCACTGAACAATCCTATTTAATATGTACTCTGGGGTGACTAAGCAAAGAACTGGCTATCTGCCATATCAAATACACTCATCTTTGTTCTAAATTCAAAACTTAGAGTTTATAAGGCACCAATGTAACATGACCTTTAAAAATATATTTATTTACTTAACAAATATTAGACACTTCCTAAGTGCCAGGCACTGTTCTTAGTGCTTGACAAATATTAGATCACTTAATGCTCACAACAACCCTAGTATATATTAATATTATCCCCCATGGTACAAGGATACATGACCAGTTATGTGGCAATGTTTTAATGAGTGTCGTCTGGTTTTAGGATAAGTGGTGTCAGAAAATAGCATATGACTTGTCACCAGTGTCAATCACAGAACCTTGTGGCACGTATTACTGAAACATGACCCATATTTTCTCTGTCCCAAAATGAAGTTTGGCTGAAGGTGGGGATGAGTGCCTCAGACTGAATAAATGCTAGAATTGCTTACTTACTGAGGGACTCACAGATTCTCTGTGTTTGTGGATCATTATAAAGTGGGGAGAAAAATCTCTTTGGAATGATTTTGTATCAGAAGTGTCTAGGACAGAGAAATTAGACTTGTTAACTTGAGGTTTTATCTATAATCTGAAGAGGTTCCCTCTGCACACAATGTGGTCATCATAAACACCCGTGGCAACATGAAAAATTGATAATGGGACAATGTGCCTTGAAAAGAGTAAAGCATTATGAGCAAAAGCAAAAATCAACAAGTGGGACCACATCAAACTGAAAAGCTTCTGCACAGCAAAAGAAATGACCAAGAAAATGAAATGGCAACCTACCAAATAGAAGAAAATATTTGCAATCCATATATCTGATAAGGGGTTAATACCCAAAATACATAAGGAATTCCTACAAGCCGATAACAAAAACAAACCAAAAACAATCCAATTAAAAAGGGGCAGCAGACGTGAACAGATATTTTTCCAAAGAAAACATACAGATGGCCAATAAGTATACAAAAAGGTGCTCAACATCACTCACTGTCAGGGAAATGCAAATGAAAAACACAATGTGATATCACCTCACACCTGTTAGAATGGCTATTATCAAAAAGCTAAGAGATAACAAATGCTGGTAAGAATGTAGAGAAAAAGGAACTTTGGTGCACTGTTAGTAAGAATGTAAACTGGTGCAGCCACTAAGGAAAACAGCAGGAAGACTTCTCCAAAAATTAAAAATTGGACTACCATAGGATCCAGCAATTCCACTTCTGGGTATATATCTGAAGGGTATGAAATCACTCTCTCAAAGAGATACCCCATGTTCATTACAGCATTATTCACAATAACCAAGAGGTTGAAACAACCTAATGTCCACTGATGGATAAACGGATAAAGAAAATGTGATGTCTGTACAATACATAGTGGAATATTATTCAGTCATAAAGAAGGAAATCCTGCCACTTGTGACAACCTAGATGAAACTTGAGGGCATTATGCTAAGTGAAATAAGTCAGACAAAGCAGACAAACATTGTATGATCTCACTTATAAGTGGAATCAAGAACACTGAACTCACAGAAACAGAGTAGAGACGTGGTTGCCAGGGGCTAAGAGGTGGAAGAAATGGGAAGCTGTTGGTTGAAGGGTATAAACGTAAAGGTTTAAGATGAGTGAGTTCTGAGGAGCCAATGCATAGCATGGTAACTACAGTCACCTCACTGTATATTTGAAAGCTGCCAAGAGAGTAGAGCTTTAGTGTTCTCATCATAATAACAAAATAGTAGTTACATGGGGTGAAGGATGTATTAACTAACCTTATTGCGATAAACATTTTGCAATATATATGCGTATCAAACCATCACAATGTACACTTTAAACTTACACAATATTATATGTCAATTATATTTCAAAAAAACTGGGGGAGGAAAGAGAGGAATATGCAAGTTTTTATCTAGACTCTGGTTCCTGCTCTGAAAAATCATGTGCGTCCCCGGACAAGGGAAAGAATGTGAAACATGAGAGTTGAGGTACCCACTGATGAGACTGCCCTTGATTTCTCCCTCCTCTGTTTCCCCAGTTGTGACTATACGTTCAGTTCAGTCCATTTACATTCCCTTTAAAGTTTTGAAATAATGTTTGAAATTCCATTTGGGGAGACTTAGCTCCTAGGGCCTGAGGCATATTCTTTTGAATGATGGGAATGACCCCAAATTCCTGTCTGGTAAATAACTGGAGGGGTAAAGCTGAAAAGTAATGAGGCCATTTCCTCCATGCAATTCTTCAACTGCCTTGGCAAATATTCCCCGAAGAAGCACATCCATCACACTTCTAGCAATGCCATTGCAGAGCAGCTCTGCGGCCTCTGAACAACGTACTGTATTTGTTTGCAATGTTGGTTGGAAAAACCTCCATCTTGTCACTTCTTACTCATAGCCCCTGCACCCATGTCAAGGGATATGTAAAAAAAAAAAACTTATCATTACATGATTCTTTATCACATATACAGAAAAGGTGAGTATAAAAAATGTCATGTCTCAGAGATAAAATCACCATTCTGTGACCAGAAGTACCAGAGTTGCATACAACCTGAACAGGAGAAGAGAAAAAAGAAAATGGATGGCAATCTTGGATGTTTTATTCCAATGTTTACAAAAATGAACTTTTGCCTTTCGCATGCAAGTATATAAGATGCAGTCATATTCAAGGCCTATGCATTCCATTACGTCAGGTGATAAGTAAACGTATTCCCAAGGAATCCACCCCAAAGGACATAACTGATACCTGATTCACTTGTAGGCTTTTCAGGGGATCTCTTAAGGGTCAAGGACAGGACCTTCTCAGGGCTCTGGACACTCTTAGTTGTTTAACTTACTTAAAAAATTTCAGTTCCTTTAGGACCATTTTGCCCAGTACTCATCAGATTCTATCTACCAAAATAAGTGTCAAGAGCTGCTATCACCTCAAGTGGCTGTGAGTGCTTAGATGGTGATGAACAACATGAATATATCCATATTTAGGGATGCAAGAAGAGTTTCTTAATGAGATCATAAGTATGTCACATGCAATACAACCATTAGTCAAAACAAAATTCTATTTAATTGGCTAAAAGATAAACAAGAGAGGTCATCAGCACCTGTGCAGGGTATATAAAGGGCCCAGAGCAGGAGGAAGACATTCACACCCAAGAACACCCAAATCCTCTCACCAGCCCAACCCAGCCCAGCTCCAGACACCACCATGATCGACTCCTGTTGCGGCTCCGGCTTCTCCTCCCTGAGCTGTGGGGGAGGCTGCTACCGCGACCCCTGCTGCTGTCTCCCCGTGTCTTCCCAGACCACCGTGTGCCGCCCCGTGACCTGCGTGCCCCGCTGCACACGCCCCATCTGCGAGCCCTGCCGGCGCCCCGTCTGCTGTGACCCATGCTCCGGGCAGGACGGCTGCTGCTGCCCCATCTTCTGCTGCCCCACGTCCTGCACGGCCGTGGTCTGCCGCCCCTGCTGCTGGGCCTCCACCTGCTGCCAGCCCATCTCTGTGCAGGCCCCCTGCTGCCGCCCCCCCTGCTGCCAGCCTGCCGCCTGCCGCAGCACCTGCAGGACCTCTTGCTGCTGAGCAGTGCACTGACTGCCTAGAGCAAGTAATCAACCTTCTGAAAAAGTCATACTCCCATTTATCTACCTAAAAAACCTTCTGACCTGAGCCATCAAGACGCCAAGTCAACCAGGATTGAATGGAGATCCAGACGCATCTTTGTAGCAGTAGCAACTTTCTTTTTCCCATCTTAGACCTTTAAACTTGTAACATGTTTATTTTCTAATAAACAAATCTTTGGCCTAGCAAACACAGATTTGGTATTACTTATTCATTGCAATAATTTTCATTAAATTTAAACATAACAAAAATTTATTGATAGCCAACCATCTTCAAGTCACGGACTGTGTAGTATACAATTGAAATTAAAATTGACTTAAAAATGTTCCCCTCCATAAGAAACTCCTAAGGAGATGAATGAAATTCACAATAACTCAACTAAAAGTTAGACTATGAAAAGGAGACATACAACTTTTCCCCACTATCCTGTCAACAGAGAAGTCACTATTAATTGGGAAGAACAAGAAAGACTGAAAAAGAAGCTAGAATTGTATATGGGTTAAGATTTTGGTGTACAGATCTAAGGGAAAACAGCATTCTCAAAAACAGAAACTGTATACACAAAGGTATATAGAGAGGGGTTATTCAGAGGATAGTTTGGCTGGGAGCACTGTATATATGAAGAGTAACAGTGGAAGGTAAATTTGGGAAATGTGTATGCTTTGAATACTAGCCAAAGGAGTATGCCTTGATGCAATAGCACAAAGGAGCTATCAAAAGCCTTGGGGCAGGGGAATGGCATGACAGGCATCAGGCATGGATGGTTCATATGGTAGCTAGTTATAAAAACAGAAGGCCAAAGGTTAGACACATAACAACTACACATGAATAAATCAAGAGGCCATTACCCTGGTCCAAGCAATATATAGTAAGGGCTGGACTAAGATAATGGCCATAAAATAAAGAAAATGCAAAGAGTGTGGCAAATACAGAAACCCAGATGGTATATTAACTAATATGAATGTAGAAAACAATTAGGAACCTAATGTGACTTATTGTAGTTCTAGGAGAAACTCTTCTGACCTTGAAAGAATTTGAACATATTGATGCTTATTTACTGTGTGTTTAAAGTCACTATTCTACAGTGTATTCTGCCCACCACTAATATTTCTATTCTTGAGCTACTGTAAATTTTTTTAAATATAAGAGACAGAGTTTTAATAACTCTAATTGATCTTGGAAAGCGGCATGGTATAAAGTAAAATGAACTGATCTAGGAAGGAAAGATAGGAGTTTTATACCCAACTCTTCTGGCTACATACTGTATTAACGGAGGAAGTTGCTAACCTCTCCAAAATGCAGCAATTTCTAAACTCAACGGTATTCTAAAATCAACTGATGCTGATAGGAAATTGAAAGTAGTCCATACCACATCAGTGCTCCAACTGAGAACTCTGAAGCCAAATGGTTCTATAGTCAACTCTTTTCTTTCATTAATCCCTATCAGTACTACACTTATTTGTGCACAAGGGAAAGATATGAGGCAGACAGACTGGGTCTTGTTTTCCGGGCAGCCCTTTAGTGCTTTGTATATAATAGGATTCAACAAACATATACTATTTATAAGAAGAATATTATCAGTGTCTACACTTATAAAATTAAGTAGCTGGATAAGATGATTTATTAGGTTTTTTATCTCCAATATTTGATGATTCCTTTAACCATTTCTCAACTTCAAACCTATAGTCATGGTTATCATATAACATCAACATCTTTATGAATCATATTCTAATGTAATTCTATCACTGTACAAACCAATACCTCCACCTCATAAAAAAACTAACTATGTGCTTCCATTCATGATTGAAAGGGAGGAATAAACCTCCCATGAGTGGCAATAATATGTTCTTTTGGCCACCACTTTTTTTCATTCCTTCAATGTAAACCTAAATTCCAAATGGAAAATCACATTCCTTCTTTTACCAACCACCAGAAATTGTTTCAATTTTCATTTTGCTGAAATTTATACCCAGCTCTTCTGGCTATGTACCATGTAAATGGAGCAAGTCACTTAACTTCTCTACAATGTAGCCACTCACAGATTCAACAGTATTTTAACATAAACTGATGTTGAGGGGAAATTAAAAGTGGTCCATACCATAACATCAATTTTCTTATACCTTAAGTATAAGATATACTTAATCCCTTTGCACATATGCCTATTGAATGATATCAGTCATCCTTTTCCTAACCTGCCATATAAACACTGTGATCCAGAAAAGTATTTCCTAACTCCCTTTTCTTTTGTCAGTAAAAGAATTATGAATTCTCTTCATGATTTCAATTGTCATGCTCTTCGGTGTAATATCTTCTCATAGGACACATAATGTAGTTACATAAAATGACAAACTGAAAATAAATCTCATCTTTGAGAAATGGATACTGGCCAGGTAATCCATATAGCAGTGATTTTTATCTTTTATAGAGAAATAAAAATTACATAAAAATTTTTTGTGATTCTTTACTAATTACTGGATATAATTTTAAACACTTCTTTCAAATTTGTGCTAATAAAATATCTACAGGAAATTGGAATGGAACAGTTTTTGTTCCCTATATCCTCCTGAGTGATAAATATTTCATCAAATTTGAATGTGTGAGGCTCAGGGGAGATCACAGAAATCAGAGATCCAATTTCTGGAAAGATCTGTAAGTTTCCATGAATGTGGAATTTATCAGAGTTTCTGTCTGTCTGATTATAGAGACTATAATCTTATTATCCTCAAAAATATAAAGATAGCCTTACATGAAGAGCAGTTAATGATTAATAATTTTTTTCTGGAGACTCGAGTTTGGGTAAACATGACTCTAAAGCAGCGTTGTCTTATGAGTGAGAGTCACTTTGTCAGGTGATGCGATCACAAGAACAGAACAGAGGCCTGAGGGGAAATTACAGCATTGTTTGAAAATGAAACATCAACACTTCTACCAAAGACAAACACATTTACGGAGTATTAGCTGAGCAATAAGGAAAAACCAATTTGGAGATACATTTAAAACAATTCACTATTTGAATAATCCGAGGGCCACAGAAAAGCTTGCTTAAAGAGTAACAGGATAAAAATGCTGCCCATCACAAACATAGGCACTGGCCAAGGCCTATAAAAGGCCTGGGAGGAACAAGCAACCCTAACTCAGAAACTCCTCCAGCAACCCAACTCTCAGACCAGCTCCCGACACCATGGCCTGCTGCTCCACTAACTTCTGTGGGTTCCCCAGCTGCTCCACCGCTGGGACCTGTGGCTCTAGCTGCTGCCAGCCAACCTGCTGCCCGACCAGCTCCTGTGGAACCGGCTGTGGCATCGGCTGTGGCACTGGCTATGGCACTGGCTACGGCCTGGAGGGTGGCTCCGGAGCTGTGAGCTGCCGCACCAGGTGGTGCCGCCCTGACTGCCGCGTGGAGGGCACTGTCCTGCCCCCCTGCTGTGTGGTGAGCTGCATACCCCCATCCTGCTGCCAGCTGCACCATGCCCAGGCCTCCTGCTGCCGCCCATCCTACTGCGGACAGTCATCCTGCCGCCCCGCCTGCTGTGCCTACTGCTGTGAGCCCACCTGCTGAAAATCTCCTTCTGATGGAAATCCTGACAAAATCGCACTTCAAAACTAGCCCATGTAAAGTCCCCACCAACTTCTGAGCTCCAACACCCATAACTCAGCTTGCAATCTCTTGTCACATGGCTACATAATTTCCCCCAAATGTAAATTAATTTATAATGGAAGACCAAAAGTATTTCATAGAGCTGGATACCAACAGAAGTCCTACAACGTGAAAAGAGATGTGTAAAGCCTTACTCTAAATATCATCTGAAATAGCTCAACAATTCACTGGATTTTGCATTTTTCAGTGACGAAGTCATTGTTAGAGCTTTCTTTTCTTTGGAATTTGTTATGGAAATTGGGGTACTGAGGTTTTTTTAGGTATCAATAAATGTGTCATGGTACTATGATGTTTCTTTGTTTTTGTCCTTTTAATAATGGTCTTTAAGAAATGGTTTTCCTTTGTTCTGCCATTAAATGGTGCAACAGTTTGCAACTAAAATGTATGATTAAAAAATACATCATACATTTTATTTAGGAACTATTTCCCAAGGTCCTCACATGTACAAATTGACATGTACAAATTGATTCAAAAGATCAATTGTATAGAAAGGATTTTTATGTCATTTAGCATCTGAGATATTGCCAAATCTATTCATTTCATTCACATGATTCTGTGTGCAATCCTTTCAATCATCAGTGGTATAAAAGGATAATACATAATTGGAAAGACAGTAAATACAAGATTTAAAGTAACAGCATAAGATGCAAAGGCAACCTGAGTTCTGGTCTCTACTTTGTAACTAACAATCCATGTACTCTTGAGCAAATCCCTTCACCTGCCTGTCACCAGCTAGAAAACCTAGAAAATTAGAGAGTTAAATTTTATTTCTTATACTCTCTCTTCCAAGCAGAGGATAGGAGATCAGCATCATTTCCTACACAGGTGACTCACCGACAATTAGTCTCTTCAGATGCCCAAAGGGGAAAAAATATTCATTGGTCAAATAATGTTGCATGCATTTTCACCATCTTGAAGTCCTGTAAACACATTAGAATATTAAAGGGACTAAGATGTCCTGCAATGAAGGAACCTCTATACCGATCACTCCCAAACTGATGTAATCAGGGCATCCCCTGTTCCTTTATTACCAACTAACAAAAGTGTTCCTCAAAATATACTTTAGAAAATGATGAAAGGAAATTTCAGCTGATCCTTTTATAACATCTATACAATTCTCTCACGTACTGTGAAGTAGAAAATAAATGTTCATTATAAGGATGGATTTAAATAAATGATGTCAGCATACAGTATCCCCATTCTTATTCTAATCTCCAGAGGGAGTTCTAGAATGAAGTAAGGATGAAATAAAAGACATAAGGGAGCTTCCACTCAAATGGATAAAATTTTTGGTCATAAAACCGAAGTGGTGAGCCAGTAGCTAGAGGTCAAGGGGAGTGGGGAGTGGTTACTTAAAACTCATTAGATGCTCTTCCAGAGTGAAGAAGTTCTGCAACTATAGCGTGTGTGGTGGCTGCACAACATGATGAATGCACTACATGCCATTCAGTTGTACAATTTAAGATGGTTTGTTGTATTTTATGTGAATTTCACCTTGGCTTTAAAAAAATCAAAGGACTGGGGTCTCCACTAGCACAATTTTATGAGAATTAGAAAAAAGGCATCACTGCTGTGGGAGACACAGTCCAAGCAATGCACAGCTGTTTGAGCTTCAGCATCTTTTGTGTGAAGAGAGGTTCTCCTTCTCTAAGTGGACAGAGCCCCCCGTCAGGGCACAACCTACACATTCATAGACTACGTCTCTAAAACATGGTCAACATTCTATTCCCCATCACAAATAAATCTCTTGTGAAAGATTAGGAAGATTTAGGTTGGATGTACCTTAGGACTTCAGCTCAGAAGAGCCAGGTTTGCATTCAGGAGACAAACATCTTGTTATTTGGTTTTGGATAAAAAGTTGCAGGTGTTTGATCAGTTGCTGCATCAACCATGTCTTATCTCTCAGGACTCTAAGGCAGATACAACTGAATGAAAGAGCTAGTAAAATGGAGTTTAAGGAATTGAGAGAACCCCCAAAACTAATAACAAGAAAACTAGAACCCTGACATCTTAAAGAAAGATTAACTTAAAACATTAGTATTTGTAAACAGAAGGCAAACATTCAAGAATTACAGACAAAAACATCCTGTCTTCTTATGGCTCTAGAATGGTCTGAGCTCCATGGCTTAAACAAAGTAAAGAAAACCAAAGAGAACAAGCACAGTAATAACATAGCTTTAAATGTAAAGGTACTGATATTTTTTTCCCAAAGAAGATCACAGATAGAGGTATCTAGCATTTAAACAGGATAGGAAATCTACACAGAAAGACATCACAAGTAATTATAACTTCCTACTCTGTATGAGAACCAATCAAGAAGAAATGGATTTAAGTCGTAGAAGGAAAGAACTTTATTTTCTTGATTTATTTAGGGGAGGTAAGGGAATGTTCAGATTAGTCTTTATTCTGTGGCAGAAGAGTAGAATTCTCAAATATTTACTGTCATACCTTATGTGATGGTTAATTTTATGTATCAACTTGACTGGGCTAAGGGATCCCCAGAGAGCTGGTAACATTATTTCTGGGTGTGTCTGTGAGGGGATTTTCAGAAGAGATTAGCATTTGAACCCACAGACTTAGTAGAGTGCCCTCACCACTGTGGGTGGTCATAGTCAAATCCACTGAGACACCAAATAGAACAAAAAGGCAGAGTGAGGGAGAATTTGCTACCTTGCTTGAACTGGGACACCCATCTTCTCCTGCCTCAGACTTCAGTGCTGGTGGACTTCTCAGTCTCCATAACTACATGAGCTAATCCCTCATAATAAATCTCTTCCTATGCATTTATACATAACCTATTGATTCTATTTCTCTGGAGAACTCTGACTAAAACACCTTATTCTTCATAATTCCCTAAGAGTAACTAAGGACCAGAAATGTGAAAATTGAGTTAAATTTTACACTGAGATACTGAAAACACAGAAAGGGAGATCTGATAGCTAATGCTACTATCTCTAATGTCCTTATCGGTATGTATTGCAACAACTCAAACACCTGAATTTTTTGCAGGGAAAACTTTTTAGTATCAAAGATTCTACTGAACTTCGATATGAATAAACAACTCCTGAGATTGTAGTAATGACAAATCCACACATTTCAAACATACATGGTAGGGAAATTAGCTAATTAAAGGATTGGTGATGTAGATTTGCTTAAGGAGAAGTAGCGAAAATTTCACAGAGAATCTTTTCATTCAAATTTGATGTAGGATTTGAAAATGTCTTAATTATGTCTTAGGAAGAGTTACAATCTAAATTCAAAACTGTCATTTCTAGAGCAGCAACACCATTCTGGCTTAAACCCTGTAAGTGGCATTTTAAATTCCATTTCCCTGTAATAGAGCCCACACTCCATGGAGACTAGGTCACCTCTCATTGTACCTAAACAAAATTTTCATCTTCACCCTCAATCAGTTGCCTTATTTAAATTATGTAAACTTCCCAGTGAGTTGGACTGGTTTCTAACACCTGCAGTGAATGCATACTGCAAATCTAACACATGATAGTGTGCCACATACTCCACTACTAAAAATATGAGTGTGGTTTTTATGCCATTCAGAACATTTAAATTTATAGGACATCCTAAGATCAAAGATTAGATGAAGTCACAAGTCAAGTAGGTTAACCTTTTTAGCACTTGAGATTTTCTTGAAGTGCAATTATGCAGTTAAAGAAAATAAAACATCCAGAGAAGTCTCTAATAAATAGCATTACTACCCTAAACTCTATTTTCCTTCCCTTCACTCTCAGAAAAGTCTGTAAGAAAGTGAACAAATTTTCACATCTGGCTCTTACCCTCTGATTTTCTCTAAATGGTTTACTTGGAAAATAGGGAATTCACTGTAATGGTAAAAAGAGTTTAGTCTGGAGTCAGATAGCATGGGTTCAAATTTCAGATTCACCACTTGAATCTTAGTGTGAACTTGGGTAAATGACTTAAATCTCTTTGCAGCTCAGTTTCTTCACATAGATGATGGGAGTAGCAATGATACCTACCTGATAGGATTACAGTGAAAATTAAATGAACTGATACAAGCAAAGTAGTCAAAACTGTTTGAGCATATACCTAGTGCTCCAAAAAGCTTATCAATAACAGTTTATTCACATTTCTTAGTCCCAAAGAAAGCATCCATTTCTGGCCAAAGTGAAGATGAGGAAGGGAAAGGGGCAGCAGTCAACACTGGCTGGGATGCTGGGAAGTAAACTGTCATGTGAGACCCAGGAGCTCAATTATCAGGGTCAACATTGAGTAATCCTGACACTACTTAAAGGTGAGGCATAAGCCAATTATTTTCAGGGCAATGAGCAAATTTTACACATACATGTGACAAGGGGTCAGGTAGTCAATGAACACTAATGACTACTTCACCACGGTCAAGACTCCTAATTGAAGACCATATAAAATCAACTTTTAAAGGCTTTTGGAGGTTCAACAAATAACTCAGGGACAGGTAATTATCATTCAGAGACAAATTTCTTAAACACAAACAAGGAAGAGACTTCGGAAATTATGTAAATAATAGCTGGTCAAGGCTTATAAAAGGCCCATTGTGGAAGTCACTGCCAAAACTCAAAAACTACTCCCAGCAACCCAACTCTCAGCCAGCTCCTGACACCATGGCCTGCTGCTCCACTAACTTCTGTGGGTTCCCCAGCTGCTCCACCGCTGGGACCTGTGGCTCCAGCTGCTGCCAGCCAACCTGCTGCCCGACCAGCTCCTGTGGAACCGGCTGTGGCATCAGCTGTGGCACTGGCTATGGCACCGGCTGTGGCATCGGCTGTGGCACTGGCTATGGCACCGGCTACGGCCTGGAGGGTGGCTCCGGAGCTGTGAGCTGCCGCACCAGGTGGTGCCGCCCTGACTGCCGCGTGGAGGGCACCGTCCTGCCCCCCTGCTGTGTGGTGAGCTGCATACCCCCATCCTGCTGCCAGCTGCACCATGCCCAGGCCTCCTGCTGCCGCCCATCCTACTGTGGACAATCCTCCTGCCGCCCAGCCTGCTGTGCTTACTGCTGTGAGCCCACCTGCTAAAAGCCAGGCTGCTGATTTTTAACTTGAAGTTTCAACTTCTAACTCAACTTACGAATATCTCAACTACCCTGGACCATTAGCAAAATCTTGAACTTTTACTGGGCTCTTTGTTGTGGGAGTTACCAAATATTTGGGCTTCACAGAGCTATCTGATTCCATTCTACACCAGAAAGACTCTGATCTCCCCCACTAAGGCTGCCAAAATACAAATTTGGTGCCAGAAATGGGAAAAGCAGTTTGCCTTGGAATTGACCTTCAGCAAACATTTGCTTCTACTCTCCGTGGTTCAATGCTGCCAAGGCCATAGAAGAACCATCTGCCCTTCTCAGATACATTCACCTCTTATACTCCACTGTCCTGAAAATTGCACTTCCTATGAAAAAGGAATAAAACACCAATACCTAATAAACTATATATACTTGATACAGCAAACATATCTCTTTTTCATTGATTGTGTTCATGATGTATATTTCACAGAAAGTCACACAAAAGATTTCAATTTGTTTTTGATATCCCACATGGCTCTTATATCATATGGAAATTTGATCAGATTCAGTGGAGGTTAATTCGCATAAAATGTTAGCACAAAGGCAGTTATCTGGGGCCTCAGAAGTGGTACGGGCTCTATTACCATATCTGACCTCACACAGTGCTTCACAACCAGAAAGTTACAGAAGTCAGGACCTCTGAATCAAGGGCCACCATATGACCTATTTTTTCATGTCTGTTAGAGGAATGCTTTTTTGGGCAATCTCCAATCAATGACAATGTATGCTAATAAGTTACTCTTTTCCATTTATATGTAGTCTTGCAGAGTAAAGCAAGAGAAGTGTAAGTTGGGGATGCATCTCTGATGAAATATGTTTTCAATTAAATGGAGATTTTTACTCCCAAACTTTTTCTCCCAGTTTCTCACCTGGAACTGAGGATAATAAATATTTTGTTCTATTTTTAGAATCAACATATCTACAGTTGATCCTTGAACAACTGGGAGCTTAGGGGTACTAACCCTTGGTACAGTTGAAAATCGACATATAACTTTTGACTCTCCAAAAACTTAACTACCAATAGTTTACTGTATTGTATGTACTGTTGGAAGCCTTACTGATAATGCAAACAGCTGATTAACACATATTTTGTACATTATCTGCATCAAGTGCTATATTCTCACAATAAAGTAAGCTAGAGAAAATAAAATGTTTTTTCCAATTGACACAAATCCCAAAAAATGTTTCCAATATATTTATTGAAAAAAATCCACATAGAGGTGGACCCATGCAGTTCAAATGCATGTTGTTCAAGGGTCAATTGTACTATGGTTTATGTTTTCACTTAGAACTACACACATGTTTACTATACATATACATGCATTTATATATAATACACATATACAAAGAATTTAAACATATTTAAACAGAAGTATCAGGAATACTTCATAACTAAGGGTTTTTTTTTAGACAAGGATCAGGATTAATTCCTGGCTCAGTGGACTTAGAACTGGAGAGTATTGAAATTACTCTTTTTATGAGCACTATTACTTTGGTTAAAATTACAATTCATTATTCATTCAAGGGTTAAGGAAAATTAAGAAATTAGAAAGCATGAGTAAAAGATAATGTGTAAGCAAAGAATTGATTTTCATGACATATCTTCTAGAGACCTGATCCAATCCAAAAGACACTACTGACCACTTTCAGGTATCACTACCTAACAGCTCCTGCTGAGAGGAAAATATAAAATAAAATGGCAAGTGAATTTAGTAAAATGCAAATTTGGCTGCTTATCATTACCATATGCTACTAATCATTCATTCCCCCTTTTATTTAACAATCATTTACTGAGTGTCTAATATAAGATGGTGCAGCAGGCACTCTGTAGGATACCCAGGTAATTCAGACACAGGCAGATCATGCCCTAAAGGAAGAATGATCTGGTAGAGCAATTACACAATTTCAGCCTTGGAGGTGTCTGGGAGGCCCTCTCATTTCAGAGATGAATAAACCAGTGTTCAGAGGAATTAAGTGACTTTTCTGAGGTCACACAGTCACTTAATGGTAGAAGCAGTTTGAGAAGCTTACTTAATCTAATCAGCTTAATTTAGTTCTCAGTTAAGGTCTCAGTCCCTTATACCATATGACCATCCATAATCACTTAAAGATAGTCCCAGTTGAAGTCCTTTCAGCTTAAATTTTTGACTTTTTTTAATTCAAAAGCACTAACTAAAATCAAGGGAGGATTTTCAACAGGGGGATGACTGAATGAAGTGTGGTTTGATTAAACCCCGGAATGTTTGCATCACTATTAAAATAATGAGCAATATGTATAGAATAGGCAAAAAATTAGGTAACTTAGATGAAAGGGATAAATTACTAGAAACACACAACCTATGAAAACTCACTAATGAAGAAATATAAGTCTAAACAGATCCACACTAACAAGAAGATTGAATTAGTAACAAAAAACAACTTCCAAAAAAGAAAATTCCACTACCAGAAGGCTTCACTGGTGAATTCTACTAAATATTTAAAGAAAAATTAACACCAATCTGCCTCAGACTCTTCCAAAAAAACTGAATAGGAGAGATTACTTCCAAACTCACATATGAGATCAGGGTTACCCTGATACCAAAGCCAGACAAAGACACTACAAAAAAAGAAAACTACAGACCAATATCCCTGATGAATGTTGATGCAAAATTCCTCAACAAAATACTGTCAGACATAATTCAACAGCACACTAAAAGGATATATACCTGACCAAATGGGATTTTATACTAGAATGCAAGAATGTTACAACATATGGAAATCAATGAATGTAATACATCACATAAGGAATGAAGGGAGGAAAATGCCCATGGTTATTTCTATAGATGTAGAAAAAGTACTTGATGAAATTCAACCTTCATTTAACTTTTTGAATTTCAACTTTCATGATTAAAAAAAACCCTC
The DNA here is from genome assembly GCF_040802235.1 of Manis javanica. Taxonomy (NCBI): domain Eukaryota; kingdom Metazoa; phylum Chordata; class Mammalia; order Pholidota; family Manidae; genus Manis; species Manis javanica. The sequence goes on along the minus strand of NC_133159.1, from coordinate 160,372,467 downwards.
AACAAACTAAGAATAGAAGGAAACTACCTCAGCCTAATTAAAAGCCATATATGACAAGCCCACACTAAAATCATACTCAGTGGTAAAAGGCTGAAAACTTTCTCTCAGATCAGGAATAAGACAATAATATTTACTTTCACCTTTTCTATTTTTCACAGTACTGGAAGTCTTAACCAGAGCAATTAGGCAAGAAAAAGAAATAAAAAGCATCCAGATCAGAAAGAAGTAAAATTGTCTCTATTTGCAGATGACATTATACTATATATAGGAAACGTTAAAAACTACTTCAAAAACACTGTTAGAACTAGTAGACAAATTCAGTTAAGGCTGCAGGATAGAAAATCAGTTGCATTTCTATACTCTAACAACAATCTATCAGAAAGAGAAATTAAGAAAACAATCCCATTAACAATAGCATCAAAAAGAATAAAATACTTAGACATAGGTTTAACCAAGGATATGAAAGATCTGTACACTGAAAACTATAAGATGATAATGAAAGAAATTGAAGAATGCAAAGGAATTCTGTGCTCATGAACTTGAAGAAATAATATTGTTAAAATGTCTTTACTAGACTCACAGACACTAAGAAGTGACTGTTGGTTACCATGAAGGAGGGGTTGGTGGGTGGAAAGGGCGAGAGGGATAAAAGGACACAAAAATTCTCAATCATAATATAAGTTGGTCACAGGGATGGTAGTACAACATAGAGAATATAGTTAACGACTCTGTAATTTCTTCCTATGTTGACAGATAGTAACTGAACTAGTAGAAGTAAGGACTTAATAATATGGGTACTTGTTGTACCACTGGGTTGTATATTTGAAACCAATATAAGACCGTATGTCAATGATACTTCAATTAAATAAATGTTTCTACTGCTAAAAGCAATCTACAGAGTCAGTTCAGTTCCTATCAAAATTCCAGTGGCATTTTTCACAGAAATAGAAAAAACAATCCTAATATTTGTAGGGAACCACAAAAGACACTGAATAGCTAAAGTAAGCTTGAGAAAGGAGAACAAAGTTGGAGGCATTGCACTTCCTGATTTCAAACTATATTACAAAGCTATAGTAATCAAAACAGTATGGCACTGCCATAAAGGCAGTCATATAGACAAATAGAAGAGAGAGCCCAGAAGTAAACCCTCACATATATAGCCAAATGATTTTCAACAAGGGTGAATGGAAAAGGCCAGTCTTCTCAATGAATGGTGTTGGGAAAACTGTATATACACATAAAAATGAATTATATTAGACTCTTACCTCATATCATATATAAAAATTAACTCAAAACGGATCATAAATATAAGAGCTAAAATTATAGAACTCTTGGAAGAAAACATAAGGAAAGTTTAATGACATTGGATCTGGCAATGATTTCTTGTATATGACACCAAAAGCATAGGCAACAAGAATTAAAAATAGATCAATTGAACTACATCAAAAATTGAAAACTTCTGTGCATAAAAGGATATAATAAGGAAATGAAAAAGCAATCTATAGTATGGAAGAAAATTTTTGCTAATCACATATCCAGTAAGAGGTTAATATCCTGAACATAAAGAACTCCTAAAACTCAACAACAAGAACAACAAGAGCAAAACAATTAAAAATTGGGTGAAATATATAAATGGACATTTCTACAAAGATTTACAATGACCAACAAGCATATGAAAAGATGTTCAATACCACTAATCATTAGGAAAATGCTACCAAAACCACAATGTCACCACCTCACACGTTTTAGAATGGCTACTCTCAAAAACCCAAAAAGTGTTCACAAGGATGTGCAGAAATTGGAACTCTTTACAGTGTTGATGGGAACATAAAATGGTACAGCTCTCATGGAAACAGTATAACAGTTACTCAGAAACCTAAAAATAGACTTACCATATGATCCAGCAATTCCACTGCTAGATATATAGCAAAAAGAATTAAAAGCATAGTGTTGAAAAGATATTAGTATACTGACGTTCATGGCAGCCTTAGGCACAATAGCTTAAAGGTGGAAGCAGCCCAAGTGTCCATCAGCTGATGAATGCATAAACAAACTATGGTATATACATACAACAGAATATTATTCAGCCTTAAAAATGGAGGAAATTCTGGTACATTCTATAACATGCATAAATCTTGAGGACCTGATGCTAAGTAAAATAAGTCTACCACAAAAAGACAAGTACTGTATGATTCCACTTGTATGAAGAACCTAAAGTGGTGAAATTCATCAAGACACAATGTAGAATGGTGGTTACTAAGGGCTTAGGAGGGACTGTGGGAAGATTGCTGTTTAATGGATATGGAATTTCAGTGCTGCAAGATAAAATGTTCTGGAAACTGACTACACAGTGATGTGAATGTACTTAATTCTTGTGAACTGTACACTTAAAAAGAGTTAAGATGGTGGTCTTTATGTTATGTGTATTTTACAAGTAAATTGTTAAAAATAAATATAGGAGACTCCAACTTTACTGAGCTAGAAGATGTATGTGTATATTTGCTGGTTCATATTTGCAAAAGCAGGGAGAAAAGTGTCAGATATATGCACCCAACTGTTAGTATTGATGATTTCTGAAGTACTAGTTTGGGGAGGGAAGTACTAGTTGTGGGAAGTACTATTTGGGGCAAAAGAGGAAAAATATTAACTTTTCTCTATATGCCTGTGTACTGTTTGAATGTACTGTTAAAATGTGTATTCATAACTAGCATATATTTTTAATTTAGTAGAGTCAGAAAACAATCTTGTACCTATGGAGGGAAGGAGGTTCCCTGCCCAGAGCAAGTTTCCCATGAATCCGATGAAACTGAAGGTAGACAGGGGGAAGGGCAGGGTGGGTTAAAGGGTTTTATTTCTCATGGCTCAGTCTCTCGGCTTCCCCTGGTGCACTCCCAAGTCTTTCCTCTCTGGCTCCCCAACTGGCAAGCCTGCTGTGACCGTCCCTCTGGTCCCAGCACCAGGTCACTTCCCCCTGCTTGCCCCTTCCAGGTGGAACTCCATGGGCAGGTCCTTGGTGACTGATGAGCACCAGACCACTTACATACCAGAAACGGAGGGGAGTAGAGAATGTCTGTTTTCTTTCCACCCTTGGCCCAGCTACAGAGCTGCCATGGCCTATTGATACGCAAATAGGGTGTGAAATTCTGGGGGCAAACTTCCGTTTACCCCACCACACACCTCTCCAGAATTCTTGCCTTACAATCTATGCACCCCCAGTCTTCCAAAACTGGCCCTGTGTGAGAAGGCTGATGCACTGTAACCAGAGTTCAAAGTCTGACTCGAATTAAACCCATAGCTTGCACATTCCACAGGAGGCCAGCAGCTGAACCAGCAGAGGGCTCCAGGCATACTCGGTAAACACCAGCTGTGGCTAGGGGGTGTGCCCAATCTGCAAAGACTGTAGAAGAGAGTAACCTTAAAGGCAATAAGACATACGTTTAATGACACCAACATAAGCAAATCCTGTCCATCAGGTAGGATGTGTGCAGAGTGGTCTTGTGACAGGACAGTGCAAGTAGGATGCATGCAGAAAGGGTCCTGTGATGGGACAGTAGCAAGAACAGGGTAGATGTAGTGCTACTGGAGGCACAGGCACTGGCCACAATAATAAGACAAAACTTCTCTGTAAAGTGCTTTTACCTTCTGGCTGTTTGGGTGCACTACTGTGATTATTGGGAGCCACTCTGCAGTTGCTCCAGGAACACACAAGAGACCAGCTTCCAGGCCTTGTCCCCAAAGTGCCAGAACTGCCAGCCATCACTACTGCATGTGCCGAGATGACCAAGGTCACACAGTCTCCAGGCTGCTGTGGGACTTGATTACACAATGTGTTCCTGCCATGCTCTACTGACTTCTCCAAATGTCAGAGGCAGGCCTCATTGATGGGCTACAGCCCGCATTGTCTTCTTCCCTGGACCAAGTTGGCTGCTTCATCATTCCCTGGAGATGCCAAGCAAAGGCCTGCAAGGTGCTGCCAAAGCCCTAGCCTCAAAGACACCCAGCTTGTCCATTTTGCAATGGCAGTTGTAAATGTACACGTTCAGCCCCACCTGACACCCTTGCATGCCAAGGGGCACAAGAGCCTCAGAATTTGTGCCAAGTGTGGGATAAACACTCTCCAGTAGCCTACAAGACCAAAAAACTCTTCTAATAATGCCACAGTTATCTCTAAGGGAATCAGAGGTTAGTACAACATTAGATTCCCCTATTCCCAAGGAGATTCAGGCTTGTTCCACTCTGACAGCCCCACTCCTGCAACCATTTATAACAGAGGGAACCCAGGATTCCACTCAGAGTAGCAGTAAATCAGGAAACATCCAGCTCCTGTGTCCACCAAAGCCAGGATATTACACATTCACTGGGGGCTGATCTTTTACTCAACATGGGGTCTCTGTCACAAGAGGCCCCAGCCAGCCCCCTAGGGCAGGTGGCTTGACCCTCCCCTCAGTCAGATCGTAACACCCAATCATTATTCAGCAGGGGTCCAGATGGGTTCTGCAGGTCCACCCCCAGGAAGTCCGGCAGACACACAGGCTGGACATGGGGCTTTGCCTCTGGCTTCCATGTCTTGGACCTCAGCAGCTAGAAATGCTGCTCTGGCTTTAACTGGTGCCACAGCTCTAGCAAGATTCTATCGGGCTGTCTATCAAGTTTTTCTTTCACTGCACCTGCCTTTACCAAGTCAACCCACATCTGGGTCCTTGAGACCTTCCTGGGGCCCTTTGAACCTCTTCTCTCAGTAGCAGGCTGTATCTCCTTCCATGCTCTTATTGTTTCAACCTTCCCCAGATCTTCTATAGTATGAGTAACCTCACTTATGGGTTGCCCTAAGTGGAGGACAAGAATAGTCAGTAGGGACCGAAAAAGGGACTAGGGAGCTGTATGGAGCATCAGATTTCTCATCCCCACAGTGAACAACTCCTCATCAGGGCCCATACTGTAGATGATATTTTTCATGTTCAACTCCCATAAAACCTGCAGGAGCTCTGCATACATTTGCCAACTCATGGGGAAGTGTGGTAAATTGCCCTGATTTGGCCGTAGCATGCAGAGGGCCACAGTCAGCCAATCAATAAGCACATGATTCCCTGGAGTCTGATGGGCATTTTGTAACCTCAGCCAGAGCGAGGGGTGAGTCATCAGGGAAGCCACTTTACCCATTTCTGACACAGACAAAACAATGCCATCTACTCCTGAATCCCAAAGACACAAAAGCCACGTGGGCAGAGGCTCTGAGGGCCTCTGCCAAAACTGGGGGCTCAAATCCATAGGAGCAGAGCATGGAGCACTCCACAACCTGGTGAGGGGGCTGCTACTCTCCTGAGGAACCTGTGGTTACTGTGTCTTTATTTTCTTAACTATAATCAGGCAGTCTTTCAATACAGGAGGGGCTGGTGCCTTAGGCAATGGCCTCAGGAACAGTTCCACCCTCGGCTTCACCCCCAACCTCCCCTGGCTCCTTCTCCCCTGATTTTCCCTCTACCATTTCCAGAGCTGAAAGCACAACTCCTTCCTTCACCTCCCCCACAGCCTCTGCAGCCTGCGTCTTCCTGCTGTTCCTTCTGCACCGCTAGCATGTCTCTGAGCAGTGCCATCTATTAAGCTTTCGTTAATCTTTCAGAGCATCCCACAACTTGTTCTCTTGTTTTGCCACTTGCTGCCAAAGTGCATCTCTCTCCTTGGTAACTCTTTCCAATGCTGTGAGAAACAGCCCCACATTTCCCACAGTGCCACAGGCACTCAGTTCCTGTAAGGAGCCCCCAATTTTGCAGAGGGCCAACTCCACTGTCTCTGGCATCCCCATCCTTCCCCAGTTCTGAGGAGGGGCCCACTCCTCTAGGAGGCACCTTACCCAAGACCAAATCCCCACTGAGAAGTCTCAGGGTGAATCCCCACCACCCATAGAGAGGTCCCAGGGGACGTCCCCACCACCCATAGGGGTGTTCAGGGTTATTTCACCACCATCTATAGGGATATCCCGTTGAAACATCATACCCATAAGAACAGATGTTGGGTTCACCAGATCCTGCCAACTCTCGCCAAAATGTAGCTCCAGAAGGAAGGGGGTTCCCCACCCAGGTAAAGTTTCCTATGAATAGGATGAAACTAAAGGAGGACAAGGGAAAGGGCAGGGTGGGTTAAAGGGTTTTATTTCTCACACCTCAGTCTCTTGCTCAGCTTCCCCTCAGCGCACTCCCAAGTCTTTCCTCTCTGGCCACCAACTGGCAAGCCCGCTGCATCCATCCCTCCAGTCCCAGCGCATGCTCGCTTTCCCCTCCTCACGCCTTCTGGGAGGAATTCCATGGGTGAGTCCTTGGTGACTGGTGAGCACCAGAAAAATTACATACCAGTAACACAAATGCGGTGCTGCAGTGGCCTGCTGATATACAAATAGAGCAGAAATTCTGGGAGCAAACTTCCATTTACTCCACTAATCTACAGGTAAAAGTCATTAGGATTGCAGCTAGAAATATGTACATTGACTACTGAAGGCAAAAATACCCATGAGAACTCTGAGGATCCTATAATTTGTACGAACTGATCATAGAAAGGCATACTTCTTTTGGATGTTGATGATTTAGGTGACAGCTCATGTTCTGATGACACAAATGTTAGTTATTCCAAGTCTGGACAAATTTGAAATGTATGAAATCATGATTCCTAATTGAATGACCACTTAGGAAGAAAATGTTCAGCTTAGATAAAATCTGCCTAAAAGTTATCAAAGAAAAGGGATGACAAACAAGCCGGAGCAATGGTTAGTCCAAGTCTAGTCTGTCATGTGACCTGCATAAAAAGGTGATGTTGTGATTGGCCTCCATGATGAGCCTTTACTTGACCCAGGGGGCAAAGAATAAACAAAATGAGACTTAATTGAATGATGACCAAAGCAAGCTTTTGAAATGCTATTTATAACTTTCTAAACAACTCATTTACTAGCCAATCAGAGACTGCCTTTGCAAATTATATCAAGGAAAGATGCTGTCAGGGAATTATGCCGCTCTAGGGAATATATAAAAGGCCAGATATGGAACGTGCAATCCAAAACTCAGAAACTTTTCTTAATAACCCAACTCTCAGTCCAACTCCCGACACCATGGCCTGCTGCTCCACTAGCTTCTGTGGGTTCCCCAGCTGCTCCACCGCTGGGACCTGTGGCTCCAGCTGCTGCCAGCCAACCTGCTGCCCGACCAGCTCCTGTGGAACCGGCTGTGGCACCAGCTTTGGTACTGGCTGTGGCACTGGCTGTGGCATCGGCTGTGGCACTGGCTGTGGCACTGGCTATGGCACCGGCTATGGCCTGGAGGGTGGCTCCGGAGCTGTGAGCTGCCGCACCAGGTGGTGCCGCCCTGACTGCCGTGTGGAGGGCACCGTCCTGCCCCCCTGCTGTGTGGTGAGCTGCATACCCCCATCCTGCTGCCAGCTGCACCATGCCCAGGCCTCCTGCTGCCGCCCATCCTACTGCGGACAGTCCTCCTGCCGCCCAGCCTGCTGTGCCTACTGCTGTGAGCCCACTTGTTAAAAGCCAGGTTGCTGATTACTTAAGAGTGAAAGGGGAAGTACAGCAAAACTACACTGCTCTCTAAAGAAATGTCCAATTTTGCTTAGGTGCTAAGTGTCATGATGTTTCTAAGCCACTCAGAATACTTAGTCTTAGTCAGGACCCTCTTGGATATGCAGAATTAGCACACTGAAAACATGTATCAATTACACTGTCTAGATATCCTGCCTTGTGTGAGCAGGACTGACTGGGGTAGCTCGTCATTTCAGTGACATCTCTGGTCTCCTCCTTATCTCTTGGTCCCCATATTTTCAGACCTGTTTTCCCCTGAATATCCTGTTAATTTGAAATAAAATGTTTAAATGTGCAAAGCAAACTGAGTTATTTTTTTCCTTCTACCTTTAACCTTGTCTATTTTTAGCTGGAACTCAAGAAGAGTGGATTTGTATTTTCATAATAATCCTAAGGCATAAACATAAAATCTAAACTAGAAAGATTAAAAACAAATTATATTATGCTTGAATCCATCACTTAATACAATGCTCTGTGTGTTAGTAATCTGCATGGTTATTCAAAACTTAGATGCTCTAATGTTATGATTGGGTCTAGACAAATAATGCCACTTTCAGCTAAAATCTTCAGGTTGATCAAAAGTGTGGGATTTCTACCCAGAGGTATTTCTACCAGTTTAATCTCCTTCTGTTTAATATTCTAGATGATCTCTTTCAGGTGTGCCCAATATTTAAAGATTGTATTACCTATTATGATTTTTAAATATCTACTGATACTATCGATCAGACACTATCTATTTTCCAAGAGCATTTAGGTTTAATTCATATGCCTTAGCCTGTTAAATTCTTCCCATTGATCCCCAAATTGCTCTCTAAGCTTCAATTCCCACCACTCACTTCCATTTAATGAAAGTATGTATAAGGTTTATCTAAGGTCTAAGCAAGAGTAGAAAAAGGAGCTATGGAGATACCCAGTCATTTCCAACATTACCACTTGACGAACACATATATTAGAAATCTGAAACTGCTATTATTTTGCATTTTGCAACCCAATTTGAAAGATGTTCTCTTAAGAAGTTAACACAAATCTAGAACAAGAAATACATTTATCATTTAATTTTCAATTCTTCATCAAGTATCTGACAGCAATATACAAAGTACAATAGGACAAAATATAGAAAACAATTTAAGAAAAATATTTTCAGAGTTACAAGTTCCCAGCACTTACCTTTATCATTTAATTGGTATCAATAATAGATTACACACAAGATTGTGTGTTTCAGAGAAGACTAAAGTAGATGACAGTACATTCCTCAAAATGTAACTCTCGGATGTTCTTCCCTGAGCCTTGTCAACTACGAAATGCAGGGGAAAAAATTCAGCATTTCCTAACCTCTTTTGACAGTAACAAGGACTCCTTCATGGGAGGTACTACAGCTTGAAAGTTCTATTTAGTCATTTATAAGTGGTACAGGCATCTATGAATCATGCCTTTTACTCCACCCATTTAAAATCTGATTCAATAAACATTTATTAAGGTTCTCCCAGAAGCTAAGCACTCTCCTAGATACATCCTATGTCCTTTGGGTCACAAGAAAAGGTTTCTGGCCTGGAATATGAATAATATTACACATCTCAAATTGGTTGAAGTCAAAGGAACTATAATGGTAATCTGATTTGATGTTGGAGTAAATGAGTTGGAAGATTTAACTATGCATGTCCAAAGGTACTCTTTCAATTCAGTGGATATCGTGATGTCCTAAATTCGAAAGAATTCAGTCTATAAATCCAGAAGGAAAAAATAATAGTTATAAATTAGGACACAATTACCTTTAGCCTTAGAGATTTGGACGGAGTTTCAAGTAGAATAACTACCTCCACAAAACGAGGGTGTTGACAAGGACTAAACCGGGAGGACTCTTTGAACAGGGGAGACCACAGACATTCCAGAGAGCAAAGGGCCAAGATGAGCAGTCCGAATGAAACTATAAAACAAATTACTAAACTGTTGCTCACAATGTGTCATAAGTATTTCAATGCAAGCCAATCAGAGGACCACTGAAGAACAAATTTAAACAAAAACAAGGAAGATATGTTAAGAATTTTATAAATACCAGCTGGCCCAGATATATAAAAGGTGCCACATAGATGTCACCATCAAAACTCCTCCAACAACCCAACTCTCAGCCAACCCCTGACACCATGGCCTGCTGCTCCACTAGCTTCTGTGGGTTTCCCAGCTACTCCACCGCTGGGACCTGTGGCTCCAGCTGCTGCCAGCCAACCTGCTGCACGACCAGCTCCTGTGGGACCGGCTGTGGCATCGGCTGTGGCACTGGCTATGGCATCGGCTATGGCACCGGCTACAGCCTGGAGGGTGGCTCCGGAGCTGTGAGCTGCCGCACCAGGTGGTGCCGCCCTGACTGCCGCGTGGAGGGCACCGTCCTGCCCCCCTGCTGTGTGGTGAGCTGCATACCCCCATCCTGCTGCCAGCTGCACCATGCCCAGGCCTCCTGCTGCCGCCCATCCTACTGCGGACAGTCATCCTGCCGCCCCGCCTGCTGTGCCTACTGCTGTGAGCCCACCTGCTAAAAGCCAGGTTGCTGATTTTCAACTTCTAATTCAACTCATGAGTTAACTATCTCCTCAACCACCCCTGAACCACTAAGAAGTTCTTAGACTACAAGTTGGGTTTCTGTTATGGGACGATCAAATATAGAAGTCCTATCTGATTCCATTTCTACAGTGAATACCTTGAGTATGCACTATGGACACAGAAATGCTGTGACCCACCTGGTGATCATCAAATTGCTTTGGATATACTATGTCTGTTCTTCCTGCAGGGCTGAAGATTACTGACACATTATGGAATTCATCCTTGAGAATTGTCCACAAGTCTAATTTTTCCCTGCTTTATGATCTATTTTTAGCTTCTGTTTACCTAAAATTTTTCCAACATCAAAGTCAACTGACAGTCTTTAGATGTCATCAGAGAGAATGGAAGCTCCTTCCCCAACATTCAGCTTCTAAGAAGTAGTCTACACTTCTCCATATTTCAACATCTGATTCCATCTCTTTTCTTTGGGTCATATAATGATCTTATCTGTTGGCTATTTCAATTATATCTGTGATACAGTGTCTTCTGTCATTTCTTAATAAATATTATTTACTGGGCAAAGAAACAATGGTCTGTGTTCCACTTGTACATAAAATGGGTTAACTGCTGGTAATTCAAGAATGCCTACTTGAAAGAAATACATTTGTTTCTTTTAAGAGATTGAAGACATATACAGTATATTCATTCATTTATTCATTTATTATAAGCATTTATTGACCACCAGTTCTAAAGCAGGGACTATGGGGATCAGAAAGTTGAAGAATTCTTATCCTTGATGATATCCTTATTATCCAGATAGAAAAAGTGTATTTGTGAAAATAGCTACATGCAATGTGACCAAGTAAGTTTTACTCTCTTAAAAGTTGGGAAAAGAAACATACTTCTAACTTACGGATAGAAGCCGTTGTGGCAATATGCCTGGATAGGTGCATCCATATTGGACATAAATGGTGGCAACGCCAAAAGGCTAAGAAGAGAAGGTTGTGAAACAATTACACATGAGACAAAGAGAGGAATATTTTTTACTCCAGAGAGGGAGTGACAAGAAAAAAGAAGGGAGGAGAGATCTACTCAAGAGGTCAATAAAACTTTATAATCCCTCCCCTCAGAAAAGAAAGAAATGCCTCGGAAACTCTCAGAAATAGTGGAAAGGCTTTGGATGGCTCCTACCATGGAAAGTAATATCTTGGTTATGTAGACTGCAAAGAAGATAGAAGGGCCAGAAACAGAACTTCGAAAGGGAAGAGATCACTTTAGGACCAGAAGGGCCCATGCTGGGAGCAGCATCAGGGAAGGCTTTGCAAGGGAGGTTGTCTTTGAAGTGAGCTTTGAACATCATTCTAAATGGAAAGGAAAGAGTGAGTAAAAAAATGTCCAACATTCACACCTATTAGAATGGCTAATATCCAAAGCAATGCCAACACCAAATGCTGATGAAATGTTGGTGTAGCAACAGGAATTCTCACTCGTTGGTGGGAAAGCAAAATGGTTTTGCCACTTTGGAAGACAATTGGGCCATTTCTTACAAAGCCAAACATAAGTTTACCATACAGTCCAGCAGTTGTGCTCATTATTTACCCAAAGAAGCTGAAAACTTATGTCTACACAAAAACCTGCATGTTTATAGCAACTTTATTTGTAATTGCCAAAAGTTGGAAGCAATTCAGATGTCCTTCGATGGGTGAATGAATAAACACACTGTATTACATCTATACAATGGAATATTATTCTGTGATAAAAAAGGAATGATTTACCAAGCCACAAAAGGACATGGGAAAATCTTAAATTCATATTGCTAAGCTAACCTGGAAAAGCTACATACTATATGATTCCAACTAGAGGACATTCTGGAAAAGGCAAAACTAAAGAGATGAAAAAATTCTCAGTGTCTGCCTACTATGCCCTGCAGATGTCTATAGTCCAACACTAAAATATAAGCTTATGAATAAAAAGAAATAAGCTTAGAAATAGGCACAGGACTGGCCTATGAAACCTGGACAGAAGCCATCTGAAGGCTTTGAAGAAAGCATTCCTCTGTTGATAAAAGGGGTACACATTGATGGCACTCCCCCTTCCTCTTCACCCTGATTCCTCTTTTCACTTTAAACACAGATAGATTCCTGGAGCTACAAAACCCCAGGAGAATGGAAAAGACACTGATCCTGACACAATTGAGCTCCTGAACCAATGTTAACAGCTGCCAACTTGTGAGAAAAATAAGTCCTTTAATCAGGTCAATATTTGCTGGCTTTTCCAAAAGTGAAAACTTAGAACATTCCTCACTGATACACTACACAATAAACTGCAGTAAGCTCTCGACTTAGGGGGGAAAAGATGGCGGTGTGAGAAGTGAGGCAGAAACCTCCTCCCAAAACCATATATAACACAAAAAGACAGCAAATAAAACTAATCCTGAAATAGCAACCTGAAGACTGAGGAACAGACTGCCTACATCTGGGGAAAAGAGAAGACCTCACAGAAAAAGGTAAAGTAGCAAAGCCATTATCCAGGAGGGCACAAGCCCTCCCCTCCCCAGCTCACAAGCGGGAGGAAGAGAAATGGAGTGGGGAGGGAATAGAAGCCCAAGGCTGCTATACACCCTGCCCTGGAGATCTGCTCTTGTAGCACAAACCCACATTACATGGCGCTCTGGAGATTAGTGGGGTTGCAAAGCAAAAATGGGCAGAATACTCAAGAGAGATGAGATTCCAGCTGCTTGTGGAAAACAGGAACACACAAATGGCCGCTCTGTAACAAAAGAAAGGCGGGCACTTTTAAAGACTTCCTAACAGTGAGAGGGGTGCTAAAGGGGCAAAGATTACACAGAGCTTGCAGATCAGGAGAAAGAGCAGGTGGACAATAATCAAGTTACCAAGGGAAGGGGCTGGGGACGGTGGGTGGGGAGGGAGGGAGAAGGGGATTAAGGGGCATTATAATTAGCACACACAATACAGGCAGGTCACAGGGAAGGGAGTACAGGATGGAGAAGGCAAGTAGTGACTCTTAAGCATTTTACTACATTGATGGACAGTGATTGCAATGGGGTGGGGGGTGACTTAATAATATGGGTGAATGTTGAAACCACAACGTTGCTCACATGTAACCTTCATAAGATTGAATATTAATGATACCTTAATTTAAAAAAAAACGCAGTAAGCTCTCAAAATGGTGACTTCCTATATATGACATTAAAGAGGGCTTGAGGTGCGTAAACAGTTCAGTGATGGCAAGAGGGCATGAATTACAAATTCTAAGCAAATGTGGGGAGCACTTTTTATTGACATTCATAGACCATAATATGAGTTGATGGATATCAAAAGGGATAGTAGCAAATTGGGGGGGATATGGTAATAAATGATGGAGAAAAGAATGAAAAGGAAGAGAAAAGAAAAAAATAGAGGAGAAAAAAAACAGGAAGGCACAACGACAAAGATTAGGGACAAGAGGCAGAAATGAAAAGGAGGAGTAATGATGGGGAAGATGCACATAAAAGAGAAAGATGGGAACCAACATGGCCTTGTTTAGTCCATATGATGTGTCACACACAAAACATACTTCATGTGAGCTTTACTTCATCTAAAACAATCCTGTGAAATAGATATTGTTATTCTGGCTTGTAGATAGGAAAGCCAGTCAAAGTCAAACTAAACAATTTGTTTAAGACACATATTCTCATAAGTGAAAAACAAAACAGCTGAAACCTGAATCTAATTCTGACTCCAAAACTTATAAAGAATGAAATTAAGGAGCTATACATAAGGAAAAATATGGGGAGTTTCATCAGACTGAAAGATGGCTATGTAGGAAACTGTGGCCTTTGGAATAAGTTCCTCTTTGTGCCAGTTAAGTTACTGTCTTTAGCCCACCTGGATAAGTTAGGGTATTCTCCATATTTTAAAGTCCACTGATTAGTAACCTTAATTTCATCTGCAAAGTTCCTTTTGTCCTGTAAAATAACACACTTATAGGCATGACACCAGGGCTCAGAGGTCATAAGAGCCAAAATTCTGCCTACCATAGGGACTGTTAGACATTGAGTCGGCATAATGCCTAAGACCCAAAATGTCACTCCAAATCCACAAATGAGAGTGGTGGCTTATGGTGGCCAAGTGATAGTTGGGAATCGTAACCTGCATTGTAATCACAACAGACCCAGTAGGTCCAGATCAATTCCCCAAATTGTGAATGTATAATTGGAATAATCATGTTTAATAATTGGCAGAATCCCCATATTAGCACTCTGGCTTGAGGAATACTGTTCATATGATAGGAGGGCCAAGTAAAAGCCCCTGGGAGTGCCCCTCACTACAAGGGTAGTAAACTAGTAATGATACTATATCCCTAGGGGAATTTGAAAGGTAAGTGCCATTATTAGAGACCTGAATAAAGCTGGGGTGGTGATACGTACCATTTTCCTACTTACTCACTTGTTTGTCCTATGGAAAAAGAAGAGAAATCTTAGAGAATAACAGAATAATTATTCATTATTATCTTAAACTAATTTAGGCTGTGGAGCTGATGCTCCAGACAGAGTATCTTTAACAGAGGAAATCAGTATAGCTCCTGGTACCTGGTATGCAGCTTTCGACATGAAAAATGTCTTTTTCTCCATATAAGTTTGCAAGGACAATCCAGAATAATTTGCTGTTACCTGGTATGACCAACAGTAACTTTCCAAGTTTTGCCTCAAGGCTATGTCAACTCTCCTGCTTTCTGTCTTAATATACTCAGGACAGATTACAATCATCTTGAAGTTCCACACAGCCTCACATCAGTTCACTACACTGATGACATCATGCTAATTGTTTCTGATAAGCAAGAAGGAGCAAGTACTTTAGATGTCTTATTAAAACATATTTGATGCCCTCTTACAGCACTAAATTATGTTTTCTACCTTTATCTTGCATCTACCTACCACTTCAGCATTTTATTTAAAAAAATATGGGAGAAATGTGGGACTCACATATAAATCAAGTATAAAAATCAAACGAATAATCATATCTGACCTGATTTTTTATAGTTCATGATGCGTGATCAAAACTGAAAGTTTCTGTGATGACTGCCCTTGCACTGTTCACCATGTAAGAACTTATTCACTATGTAAGAACGTGTTCACCATGTAAGAACTTGTTCGTTATGCTTCAGAAGATTGGAGACTGATGAGAATTAGGCTTGGGGTTGATTAATAATTGTGCATTGAGTCCCCTATACAGAATTTTATTGTTGTTAATAACCATTTGATCAATAAATATGAGAGATGCCCTCTCAAAAAAAAAACATATTTGAATTCCAGGATAGGTGATAAGCCTCACAAAAAGTAAGGAGTTCACCACCTCAGTGAACTTCCTTAGTGTCAGGCTGTCCAGAATGTACTGAGATCTCCTTTCCAAGGGGAAAGAAAAACTGCTGCCCCTTGACCTATCTTCAGCTAGAAAAGAACAACTCTTGGTAGACTTTTTGTATTTTGAAGTCAATATATACTATATTTGAATGTGCTTCTTTAACCCATTTACTAATAACCTGAAAAAGATAAGACCAGTGCAGATTCAGACATCTCAGGAATGAAGATTTAAATCACTCACACCAAGTAAAGAGCTCCAACCAGGTGAGGTCCCGGGTGAGGGAATAGGAAATATGAAATGGGCAGAGAGAAGCAAGTTATAAATATCAGCTATAACTGATTGGTCATATATAGCCTTGTGACCAATTAGAAAGAAGGACAATAGAAACTATGTGTGTTTTCTTCCTTATTTTTCTTCTTCCTTTGTGTAGTACCACATGTTTTACTATCGGCTTAGTAAACTTCATATGAACCCAATTTCATTTAATACTTACATCAATTCTGTAAAATATAATTGGTTTGTAGATGAGCAAATTAAGTCTAAAAGAGGTTAAATTAACTGAAATCAGTATCTTCAAGAGATACCTATACTCCCATGTTCACTGCATCATATTATTCAGTATCTAAGAACATGTAAGCAAACTAAATGTCCATCAATGGATAATGGATAAAGAAAATTTACATACATACAGTGGCATTTACATACAACTGAATATTATTCAGCCTTTAAAAATAAGGAAACCATGCCATTTGCAACAACATGGATGAACCCAGAGGACATTATGCTAAGTTAAATAAGCCAGACACAGAACAACAATTATATAAATAGGCAGTGGGAGTGGTTAGAACAACAATGTGGGGCCCAGTCCACTGAGGCTTGAGGGGTCTTTTCTCCAATCTTTGACCCAGACTGAGTCCCCTATCTGGAAGGAATGTACTGGGGTCCCCAAGGAGATTGGGGCTCTTTCTATGGTATATTGTTGTAGCTCATTTAGGGTGGCTCCTAAGGCTTGGATCTTTTCTCTTACCCCTTTATCCCCTATTTGGTGTAAGTTCCCTGAAAGGCTCCCCAAACATGGGGAGGAGGGGCGTCCATACACTAGTTCAAAAGGGGAAAACCTTTGTGCTCCGGGTGTGCAGTGGGTACGCAGAAGGGCCAGAGGTAGTAGGTCCAGCCATGGGAGACGAGTTTCCTGACAGAACTTGGCTAGGGTTCCCTTGAGGGTACAATTCACTCACTTCACTTTCCCTGAACTCTGGGGCCTGTAGGCGGTATGGAGTTTCCAGGGGACATTGAGAGATTTGGTTGAAATCTGTACTGCATCTGCTACAAATGCAGGTCTGTTATCACTATGGATTGTAGACAGTAGGCCAAACTGGGGTACAATCTGCCTCAGGAGAGCTTTGGCTACCTCTTGACTACATTCTGTCCCGGTTGGGAAGGCTTCGACCCACCCAGAGTATGTGCACACATCACTAGGAGGTATCTGAGTCCTCTGCTTGGCTGGATGTCTGGGAAGTCTATTTCTAGGCCTTCAAAGGGGGCAACTCCTGCCCTTTGGACACCTGGCAGGGGTCACAGAGCAGATCAAGCATTATTCCTGGCACAAGTCATGGTGTGACTGACACACTTGTTGCCTGACACAATGCTGGCAACTGGCTGCTGTAGTATTGCTTCTTGAGGAGGGCTTCCAATGCAGTCTTTCCTAGGTGGGTGAGCTGATGGTACTCGCTGACTAGATGTCTTCCAGTTGCAGTTGGGACAAAGATGCATCCATTGGGCAGCATCCACCACCCTCTCTTGGTTAGGGTGGCTCCTTCAGGCATGGCCCAGTCTTTCTCCTTTTCAGTGTACTTGGGTGGAGGGGCCTCCACTGGGGGCAGTAGGGCCATGGTGAGGGAAGGAGCTTCACCTGTCTCCTTACTGGCTGCTGCTTCAGCTGCTTCGGCTGCCAAACGATTATTGGGTCATTTCCCTTTTGGTGTCCTTTGCAATGTAGAATTGCTACTTTTTTGGGGAGCCAAACAGCCTCAAGGAGTTTCAGTATCTCAGTATCTCTTCCTTGTTCTTGATTGCTTTTCCTGCTGCAGTGAGGAGACCTCTTTCCTTGAAGATTTCCCCATGAATGTGTACAGTGGCAAAAGTGGATCAGGAGTCAGTGTAGATATTGGCTGACTTGCTCTCGCTGATGGTGATTTGATTAAGGCGTGTAATTCGGCCCATTGTGCTGACCATCAGGCCAGTAGGGCTTTAGCTTCTAAGATCTCAGTGGCAGTGGTCACTGCCTAATCTGCTCTCTGGATACCTTCTTGTAGGTAACTGCTTCCAGCACTGAATAGCGTGAGTTCTGGATTCTGTATTGCTTGATCCTACAGATATGGACGACTTGCGTAGACTTTGTCAGTTACCTCGGAACAGTCATGATCTGGTTTCCCCTCTTGGGTGGGGAGGAAGGTTGCTGGATTCAGTGTCCATACTGTTTCAAGAGGGACCTGCAGGTTTTCACAGAGGAGCAACTGGTACTATGCTAGCTGAGAACTGGAGAGGAAGGGGTGCTCCTATGTGTTCATAAGGGACACAACAGCATGGGGGACCTTGACATTCAGTTCTTGTCCCAGGTTAAGTTTGGCTGCCTCCTTAATGAGTAGAACTGTGGTTGCCAGAGCCCTGAGGCAGGGTGGCTATCCTGCCGCAATTGGGTCCAGTCTCTTTGACAGGTATGTGACCGGCCACTGCCAGGGCCGAACAGTCTGTGTGAGAACCCTGAGGGCCACCTTTTCCTTTTCATGTATGAAGAGATTGAAGGGCTTCTCTTTATCTGGCAGGCCTAGAGCTGGTGCCTATCCTAAAGCAGCCTTTATTTCCAGGAAGGTGGCTTTTGCCTCTTCTGTCCAGACAGGGGGCTCCGATCTGGCCCCCCAGGAGGCTGTAGAGGGGTTGTGCCATTGCCGAGAATCTGGGGATCCAGATTCGGCAGAACCCTGCAGCCCCCAGGAATTCTCATGGGCCCTTCTTTGCCTGGGGCTGGGGCAAGGAGGTGATGACTCTTTTCCTCTCCAGCCCTAGAGCCCTTTCTCCCTGGGTGAGGAGGAAGCCCAAGTACCGGACTTGTTGCTGGCAGATTTGTGCCTTTTTCCATGAGACTAAGTATCCTGAGTCTGACAGGAGTCACAGGAGGGCCTTCATGCCCTCTGTACAGTTCTCTTGGGTGTCACTGGCAAGGAGGCGGTAAGTGCCACAGGAGGGCGCAGCGCATGGTTCCCCTCGGAAAGCTGGCAAGGGCTGCGGCCAATGCCTCTCCAAAGAGAGTGGGTGAGTTCTTGAGTCCTTGTGGAAGCTGCGTCCATGTTAACTGCATCTGCCGTCCCATGTCCGGTTCAGTCCATCCGAAGGCAAACAAGAGCTACCTCTGGGGGGCCAGCCAGAGGCAGAAAAAGCTATCTTTTAAGTCTAGGCAACGGAACCATTTGGCAGATCCCGGGATCTGGCTGAGGAGGGTATATGGATTTGGGACCACTGGGTGCAAAATACCCATCACCTTGTTGATGGCTCGCAGGTCTTGAACTGGCCGGTACCCTCCTCCTGGCTTTTTGACTGGTAGGAGCGAGGTGTTCCAGGGTGACTGGCACTCAACTAGAATGCCTGCTTTCACCTCTTGTGAAAGGGAGTATTGCCATTGTCTCTGTGGCTGCACCTCTGGAGTTAATTCTACAATGACAGGGGCTCAGTTATGAGCAAGTCCGGGTGGGTTGTCTTCAGCCTATACAGAGGGGAAGGCAGCTCTGAATTCAGAGGGGTTACTGGAGGGGGCCTGGGCACAAAACAGATTCCATTCCTCTTCCCTGGGTGTGGTTATTGCCAGTACGAGGGACCCTGGCTCTTCTTGCCCTGGATTTAGTTTCAGGCTGGTGCATCCAGTTGGTTCAAAAGTTATTTGGTCTCTGAGTTTCGAGAGTATATGTCAGCCGAGGAGGGGAATGGGGCACTGGGGTAGGTAGAGAAATTCATGTCGGACCTTGTGGCCCCCAAGTTCACATTAACAGGCTTGGCAGACATGCTGCTGGACTGCTTTTGTCCTGGTGGCTCCAAGAATAGTTGCAGTCCTTCCACTGAAGGGGCTACAGGGAGGGTGACCACAGAGTGTCCTGCCCCTGTGTTGACCATAAGTCATGTTTTGGTCCCCCACCTTCATTTTGACTGTGGGCTCATGGGAGCTGAGAGTGAGAGAGCCTGGTCCTTGTCAACCTGAGTCTGTTCCTGCCAAGCCAATGAGCTTCTCCCCGTGAAGCTCTTCCTGGCAGCAACTGGGCTTCAGGGCTTTCCCTCACTTGGGGCATTCGTTCTTCCAATGTCCCTTCTCTTTTCGGTGAGTGCACTGGTCCCTGGCTAGGGGTGTCCCAGGCTTACCCCCTCTCAGCAGCCAGTTTCTTTCTACCTTTGGTCATCGCTTTCCTTTAGAGCGACTGCCAGGAGGCTGACCTTTCTCTTCATTTGTTTTTCAGCCTCCCTGTCGGCCTGAACTTCTCTGTTCATATATATTTTGTTGGCAATTTCAGTCCATTGGGTGATGTTCATTCCGGCGAAGCCTTCAAGTTTCTGGAGCTTCCGTCTGATGTCCGGGGCAACTTGGGCCACGAACGAGGTGTTGACCATTTGTTGGCTCTCTTGTGGCTCAGGGTCGAAGGGGGTGTAGTGCAGTAAGCTTCACACAGCCTCTCGTAATAGTCCCCAGGAGACCCTCCTGGGTGTTGAGTGACTGAAGATGTTTTAGTGATGTTCATGGGCCTTCTAGACCCAGCTTTGATCCCTTGGAGGAGGGCTTCTGATATCGGGGGCGCTGTCCCTCAGTCATGGTGAAATCCCACCCGGAGTGCTCTTCAGGGACAGCGATTTCAGCCCATGCACCCTGATCAAGGACCCCAGCTGGTGCATGTTCTTCCAGGTATTCTTCCAGGTATTGGCAGGCCCCTCTGATAATCCACCTTCCTTCTTCCGGGTAGAATAGGGTGCAAAGAAGCTGTTGGCAGTCTTCCCGGGTCGATCTATGGGTTTAGAAGAGGGATTCCATGAGATCAATCAGGGCTTGTGGCTTCTCCGAGTATGACGGGGTGTTGTGTTTCCAGTGGAGGAGGTCAGTCGTGGAGAAGGGTTGATAGTAAAGCAGGGACCAGCCGGGCTGGATGGTCCCATTTCCATCACACCTCTCAGGCTCCTGTGCCTCTTGTACTGGCATATGAAGGGTGCCTGAGCCCAGTCGAGGGGGCAGTCTGGCTGTTGGTCTGGGAGAGAGTGAGTCCATGAGACCTAGAGGCGGTGGGGAGACTGATGGTGGCAGAGTGTCCGGGACCAAGGGACTAGATGCTGACGGCCTTGGGGGTGCATAAGGTGGGGTCGATACTGGTTCTTCCTCTGGATCACCAACAAGAATTTGTGGAGGCTCAGGCTTCTGCTGGTCTTTTGTAGGCCATTTTGTTGAGGCAACTAAGACCCTACCTTGTCCCTGCCTGGGGGAAGGGTCTGGGCGACTCCTAATTAGGAGTCAATATACAGGAACTTATCAGGGTGACCTGGATCTCCAGTAATGACCCGCCAGACTCAGCGAGCCATTGGGGCATCTAGAGTTCCTTCCCAAGGCCATCCTACACCAAAGGTGGGCCATTCAGATTCACACAGGGTTTTCAACTTGCCGGGGGTCATTTTTACTCCGTACTCCCCTGGAAATTCCTTCCCCAAACTTTTTATCATGGTTTTGAGAACTGTAGGTTTGCTGTGTCCTGACCTCATGACATATCCATGAGACGGTGCCACGAACACAGACAAGGTAAGGGGTGCCTCCTTCAGAGAGGAGACCAATCAGATGCCTGTGTATTTGCTCCCCTTTCTGAGAATTTGGTCAGCCGTCACTAAGGTGCACCCGTATAAGTCCCGGGCCAGGTTAGCCGAAGCTGAATCACCATTATGTCGTGGTGGCCAACTGCAAATATGGCAAAGGGTCCACTCAGATTCTGTAGTGCAGGCTGTGGAATCACGGAATCGGTGCAAACTGAATAGTGTTAGTCACTCTGCACAATCACACACACACTCAGACCAGATTCTAAACATTCCCCCCAGCCCCGCAATCCCTACCTGTGAGATCTCTAAGAGGTCTCCGGGAGGTGATCAGGCTCCCCTTTCACCCTGAAGGTGGTCTGACTGGGTCAGGGGCCCCAGGCCTTACCATAATCCGATGTGAGAACCGGGTCCTCACCTGCCAAGTCTCCTTGAGTCCGGCAGGAACAGTGGACTGGGACTGGTCTGAGGTTACCGGGTGGGAGACTGCCAAAAGATTAGGCAGGGCGCACCTTCTCCGTTGCGATTTCTCGTTCTTTCACCGCCCCACCATTACCCCAAACTGGTGGTAACAATGGGCCAGCACAGTTGGGTTTCCCGGTCAGGGAAACAAATGTAACAGAACCTGGACTGGATTGCCCGACAGAAGAACCAAGCAGCACTCAGAGGTCTTGAAGGGTGGGAGATTTATTTCATACCGGTGGGCTCAGAGGAGAGTGATCTCCAAAGATCTGAGCCCTGATGACAGCCAAAGGGAGCAATTTATACTTTTCTACTTCTGAATATGTGGCATTTTGGTGCACACAGCAAGCAGGGAGGAAGAAGAACCCAGAGGGGTCCCAAGGTGGGGGAGCTGAGATTCTCCTGTTAGCCCTATTGGCCATGTTGAAACATATTATTTTCCTTATCAAAATATGCACAGCTTTCTCTGTCAATCATATCTCTATAAAGTGATTTTTATAAACAAATAAATGAGGTTAAGTAGTTCGCATAGAGTTACACAGCTCATAAGTAAAAATTGAAATATAAACCCAATTCTAACTCTAAAATCAGGAAGAGACAATGAAGTTAAGGAACTGGAAGTAAAGAATGGTGTGGGGAGGGTCCACTAATTAAAAGGTGGCTACCTTGGAAGCTATGGGCTTCAGAATAAGTTTCTCCTGGTGCCAGCTTGCTGTCTCACAGCGGCACACACTCCCTTCGGTTCTCAGTTTCATGATGTTGTGCTGGTGCTCTGCCAACCATGCTACAGCTTTGCCAGACACTCTGTCAGGCTGTGCCACAAGGGGGTGACAGAGGAAAACCACAACGCTAGAGGAGGAAGAAGCCGCTTGTTCCTTCCTTTTTGCTTCCTTCTACCACATAGGGGCTTCCCTACGCTGCTGGTTCCCAGGATTATCACCACAGTAACACTTTTGACTCCAGCTGCAGATCCTTTCCACAGAAGCACTTAAATTTAGTCTGCCGTTTTCTCAACAGTTGTAGAACTACACAAACACACGCACACACACATGTGCACACACACATACATCCATGAGTTACCAGCACCAGCCAGGTTGCCCTAAAACATCTGAATTTCAGCTCTACAGAGCTACCCCCTCTCTAAAGTTCTCAGCGTTTAATTCCTTCCCTCTTGCCTTTAAAGAAAGGATCACTCCTAGCGCTTTCTGCTGTTCCTACATTTGTAATGTCTTTGGGTTCCCTTCCGTCTTTTTAGTTGCTGTGGGTAAAACCGTAATATTTCCAGAATCTCTTGTCTGGCCTTAGTGCATCTCCATATCAATAGGTGTTTTCAAGGGGTGGAGAGTATATCTCCATATCAATAGGTGATTGCAAGGGGGTGGGGAGCAAGCACATACCTGGACCAGAGAGGTTTGGGGGGTCTTTGCAGCCAGGTCCGGAGAGACATGAATGAGCAGAAGTGGGTGACTGCTTGTAAACAATAAATGGGTTTCTCCCACTTTATTTCTCCCTTTGACTGATTTCAGCTTCAAAGGTTTATCTGCCCTGGGCTGGAAACACATTTCCCCACCCACCCACCTCCCCCAAAACCTACCACCCCCATGCTCCCCCACCCCAGTGAGTTACAGTTACCTAGCTAACAAGTTAGTTTAAAATTCTGCCCATAAAATTCATTCAATTCAAATACTGGGTGTGTCATCTCCTGATGGAACCCTTACTTATACACTTGTTGCTTTTAAAAATTCAAGTCATTTAATCTGAGCCTTTCACTTACTCCCTTTGGTTAATCATAGAAGCTGACTATGGAAAGAATTAGTCTCCCGGCTTTGGAAGTGACAATCAGAGAAATTACAACAATTTAGGCCTGAAAGAATCTGGCTGAGGAACTAGAAAGATATACTAAGCACCATTTAGCTCTGTAGTTAAGAAAGTTCCACCATTTCCATTAAAAACCTTCCAAAAGTTCCACCATTTCTATTAAAAACCTGCAAAATGGACTGTGCAGGAGACTTGACAGCAGTCAGCCCCTTGCGAATCACTGACTTATCCCCAAAAACCACAACTCTGACTTAAGAAGATGCTTTCCCTCCTGATTTTTCTATTAAATGCCAAGGGGCAGTTTTAAAAGTCAAATAATACAAAAGGATTTTAAGAAACTTCAAGGAAGAAAATGTTGAGTCATCCAATCAACTGAGGCATGAAAGCTTTGGATGAGGCAGGTGACCTGGAAGTTGAGTAAAATTGTTTTTATGAGGTTGAGAGAGACTAACCCAAAGCACCATGTATTAGTCCATATTGGGACTACTCATTTCTAAGCACATTCCTTTTTTCTCTTCTTTGTTTCTGAATTACAAATATGAGACAGAGAAATAGGATTGATACACTTGTGATCCTACAATAAAAAATTTCTGGCTCTTAATAAACTAATGTTTAAAACACAGAATTTCAAGACTTTGGGTCTCTCAAATTTTTTCGGCTAGAATTTATCTTACACATAGTCCTATTGATAAACTTGATAGAAGAGACAAACCAAATCTTTTCCCAAAAGGATTAGAGGAACCTTGGTCTGAATGTGTACAAAGTAATATAATTATGTTATCTGTAAGAGAGCATTCATTTGTTCAAAAGATGAGGCCTGTACACATAGAGAAAAGATTCTAATAGCTTTATAACATTGTAGGATGAAGTGTAGGATGAAATGATTTTCAGAGCAACCGAGGCCAGGAAGCAAGAGAAAAATTGAGAAGAGTCAGAGGTTTAGAGTAACAGCCACAAAGTTCTCAAAGCAAGAGGAATTCATGGTTCTCCACTGTAGGGCTGTGGGAGGTGGGGGGTGGCAGGAGACAATGTAATAGAATCCTAAATATAGAACTCAGAAAAATCTGAGTTAGTATTTTGAAACTTCACCCCAATGTTTATGTTTTATTGAACAGAAGAGACAAAAATGAGAATGGCACAAAGTTTAGGAGTGGAAATTAGTATGAGCCAGGAGCTGAGCCTGGAAGTAATACTAACACTCGTTTTATGTGTTAACATGTACTAAGCCAAACAAACAACTTGTTATGTTGCATATGAGTATATATTGCACGCTTTGACCACTCTATAGACTTTTTAACTATAGGAGGAGACAGACAGTAGGATGAGAAAGGGAATCAGAAGACCTGAGTTGAAAATCCCAAATCTACCCGCTGACTGACTGTGGCTGCAGACAAATCTTGTAGCTTCTCAGAAGCTCAGTTTTTATCTTTCCTATCAAATGGGATTTCTAATATCTCACAGTGACCCGTAGGTATCAAAAAAGTTTATCAGTAGTACTATGCCTGGCACATGGTAGGTGGTTAATAAATACTTTTTCTCTTCTTCCTCTCCATTCAATTGTACATCTTTAGGAGCAGAAATCCTGCTGACTCTTGGGAGGATAGCAATACCCAGATACTCGAGTGTGGGAAAAGCTGAGAAAACTAGAAAGAGGACTGTCAGAGTGATGTTTTACTCCATTTGGGTGGTTGGCTTTTTTCTTTATCCAATTCATCTGCACTCTTAAAAACCAAAACACTCTTGATATATTTTTTTTGGTATCATTAATCTACAATTACATGAGGAACATTATGTTTACTAAACTCCCACCATCACCAAGTCCCCCCTACATACCCCATTACAGTCACTGTCCATCAGTGCAGTAAGATGCTACAGAATCACTACTTGTCTTCTCTGCATTGTACAGTCCTCCCTGTGCCCCCCACATTATGTCTGCTAATAGTATTGCCCCCCCTTTTTTTCCCCTTCTCCCTCCCTTCCCATCCATCCTCCCCAGTCCCTTTCCTTTTGGTAACTGTTAGTCCATTCTTGGGTTCTGTGAGTCTGCTGCTGTTTTGTTCCTTTGGTTTTTTTAATAGTTTTTTTTATTAAGGTATTATTGTTAGACACTCTGCAAATGAAAAACAATGTGGTCACTACATTCACCCATATTGAGTCTCCCCCCCAGACCCCACTGCAGTCACCAACCATCAGGGTAGTAAGATGCCACAGAGTCACTACTTGTCTTCTCTGAAAACACTCTTAGTATTGGTGGGGATTTTTTCCTCACATCATGCCCCTTCCTTCCTGTTCTTTTCTTTCTTCACATAGTTATTCCCAACTGGACAAGAAGCCAAATTTCTGCTGAGGAATGCTGAACAACTGTGATTACAAACTGACCTAATATATCAGTCTCCAGCTAAAATTTCTGAGTGGATTAAATGTAAACTTCATCGTTTCACATAAACCACAGTTGATAATGACAAATACAGAGTGGAGAGAATCCATACCCAAAGCTAACAGAGACTTGTTTTGGTCCCTCTACATGTAAATCTTCCTGGGAGTTTGTGATGCCTCCACGAAAAGGGCAGATACACCTGGGCAGAAGGCACTGGAAAAGCAGGAGCTACTTCCCAGTCGCCTCACAGAGTTGCAGCAAAGCAAGGCTGAGGGCCACTACTCCTTCCTTCACGGCCGTAGGATCCCTACTGGTTACAAAAGTTATAGTGAAAACTATGAACAGGCAGAAGCCTTTCCAGGCATGACAGCCTAGAAAGCTGTGCTCCTGGATTTACCCCTAGATCACCCTACTGCTGGATAGAAAGAAAACTTTAAATGATGGACAAAGAGCTCAACTCATTTAATAATAACTACCACATCTATTAGAACCATTTATTGAGCACTTATTATGTCCCAGACACTGTCTTAAACATTTTTTTTTGAGAGGGCGTCTCTCATATTTATTGATCAAATGGTTGTTAACAACAATAAAATTCTGTATAGGGGGGTCAATGCTCAATGCACAGTCATTAATCCATCTCAAGCCTAATTTTCATCAGTCTCCAATCTTCTGAAGCATAACAAACAAGTTCTTACATGGTGAACGAAATCTTACATAGTGAATAAGTTCTTACATGGTGAACAGTACAAGGGCATTCATCACAGAAACTTTCGGTTTTGATCATGCAATATGAACTATAAACAGTCAGGTCAAATATGAATATTTGTTTGATTTTTATACTTGATTTATATGTGGATCCCACATTTCTCCCTTTATTATTATTATTATTTTTATTTTTAATAAAATGCTGAAGTGGTAGGTAGATGCAAGATAAAGGTAGAAAACATAGTTTAGTGCTGTAAGAGAGCAGTTGTATATGATCATGTGTGTGCCTGTAGACTATGCGCTAATCCGAGCTAGACAAGGGCAATAAAACATCCACGGATGCAGAAGCTTTCTCTCAAAACAGGGGGCGGTGAGGTTCTAAGCTTCACCACTGTTGTTCCCGATTTCTCACCTGATGGCCCCTCTGCGACTGTGCCTGTCTTAGGTTGTTCCTCCCTTGAGGAATCTTACCCATCTCTGGCTAACCAGTCATCTTCCGGGGCCATACAGGGAAATGTAAAGTTGGTAAGTGAGAGAGAAGCCATATTGTTTGAAAAGGTTAGCTTTTTACTTTTTTGCAGATTTATGCCCTGTGGCTTCTATGCCCAGCACTTGCCTCGAGGTATCTTTACCACCTGGAGGAATTATGATACTCGGTAAATTCGATATGAGGCACGAATTCTATTTAAGGGTTGTAATTAGGAAGGAAGAAGAAAAGCTATAGAGGTAGCATATGGAAGAAAACATGGGAGGATTGATTATTTCTTTGACATATCTTCTTGTAGAGTACCTTAAGCATGTATAGGTTTTAAACTACTAACTAACTTGCACACACATATTAACATAATAGGAATATGGTGACATAAACAAAGCAAATCTACAATTACCAGCCATCTCCAGTGAAGCCAAGAAAACCAGTTAGGCACCCTAGGCATTTGTGAAAATTTGTCTATGATATGATGGATATTGTCCAACTGTACTTGAACAGTCTGAGAGAAATCAGACAAATTAAAGCTACCCATTTCTGGGATCTGTTCATGTCTTAAACATTTTTAATGCATTATTTAGCTTATTCCTTCAACAACCTATCAGTGTGATAGTAACATTGGCCATGTTTCACAAATGAGGGGCTTAATGAAGGAACTTCTCTGCTTTAGAAAACCACATACCAATGGCTTTTAATGGTACACCTAGTGAAGGCCTAGTGAAGTTCAAACTCCTCATCCTGGGGGTCAAGACTCTGTCTAGTTTTTATTTTGGGTGATTGTTCTCTAGACACAGTGCACTATTCATTGCTTCCAAATGACAATTTGTTTTTTTCCACTTCACTACAGCGTAAATGACCTTCCCGCTTCTCTTACTTGTGTTCCAGTCCCTTGTGCCCACAGTAGAATCAAAACACTTAAGAGTGCGCCTGTGTCCTGCTCATCCTTGAATTCCCCAAATCTCCTAGCATGGTGCAAGGCAAATAGCAGGTGCTCAGCTCAACAAATATTCATTGAAATGAACTAAATATTTTCTCTTGAAAAATATAATTATCTGTAATGGAGAGATTATGGATTAGTGTATACTGATTCAGAACACAGACCCTGGAGCCAGACAGCCATGGTTCAGATGCCAACTCTACTAGTCACCAGTGCTGACCTTGGGAAACTTATTTAACCTTTCTATGTCTCAGTTTGCCTTACATGAATAACTTGTAATAATTAAATGACACATGTAAAGCAACTAGAACTGTATCTGTTATATAGTAAATGCTGTATATGGATATGTTGTTATTATAAAACCAGCTGTATTTTCAGTAAACTAACAACTCAAAATCTTTTTTAAAGTCGTATTGTTAATATTTCATATATAAACACTAAACTCTCTTAATTTAAAATAAATTTCTATTGCTACAGGAGCTCTTTGAAAATCCAGTAGCTATCTAATTCAGTCCTGTAATCAGATTTGTTTAACTAATGGACAAAAACACCTCTGATTCAAGACAAAATTGTTAAGACACAACTATTGAGAGTAAATAATTCCAAGGATGAAAAACCCAAAGTTAACAATAAAATAATTAAGTTTAAATATCTCAATATTAGATTTCACAGAGTAAACAGCTGAAATTTTTATATTCCCAGTGCATGGCATATAGAATGCATTCAAATTTTATTGAACATCCATTTTCCAACCAGGTTAATTTTAACTAATACATATATTTCATACCTTACTTAACTGTGCATAACTCTCAGTGGCTATCTGCAGGTTCCACAGGCTACAGTAATACATGAGGAAGAAACTGAAAGGCTAGGTTCCCCAAGAAAAATAGGCAACACTTCCAGCCAGCAGAAGCTGGGCTAAGCTTGTGGGTGCCATACAGCTAGTACTGTGAGATCCACTCTGGCATGTTGCAATGGGATCATACATGTCCACGTGAGGCAGGGAAGAAGAGGTCACCCCATTTAGGTGATACAAACATACAAAACTACAGCTGATATCAGCTGTCCTCAAGAAGCAAAATAACATTACTTCTGTTTGAAAGAGATCCAAGTTGAGAGTAATTTTCAGCGCAGGCTAATAAGCTAGCAAGAGTTATGTCAGTCTTGACTATAACCACATCCTGGGAAGAAAAATCTCTTGATGCCACTTGGGAAAGACCCCAAAATCTGCCACTCAACCCAAACCCAGGATCCTGTGCCTGCACACTCAGCAAAGAGCAAAGTGGACATACTGCCATGGAAAGACTGATGTCAATGAGAGCAGCTACTCTTCATCTGTATTATAAAGGAGTTCACCAGAAATTGAAAGGATAGTGCAATTCAGGAAATAAAGACCAAATATTTTTACTTACAGGCATTTTTATTAGAATGACAAACTGAAAAGGCTCTCACAGCCTGCAGTTATAAAGGGATGAGGGCTCCATGAGGCTGGAAGAAAACTGAGTTGCAGTCAAGTGCGACGCCTCCTAGCAGTGGCCTTCCTGCTGACTCAGGAGGTGCCATCATGGGAGGGTTTTCCCGACAGCAATCCAGAAATCCACTGAGTTACTGGGAGATGGACGCTGGTAAGGCACAGAGGCTTACAACAAACTGTGACTAACACACATAAAAACGATCTTTTATCTCAGTCAAGGAACTTGGCAGTGAGCACATGTTTCACCTGTGTATTGGAGCCTCCCAAATTTTCCACCCTGCTCACGCTCATGGGCTTTAGGCTGCTCACTCTCTACAGATCCCATACTGAACTCACCACCGACCCCTGCCCTACCACCCCTCACGGCAGCTCTCTGGCTCGGGTGCCCTTTCACCTATGAGTAAATCTGAGACCTCAACATGACCCTTGACCTCTCTCTCCATACACCCTCTTGATCAGCATGACCTACCATCTCTATTTTCAAAAATCTCCCAGACTTTACCACCTCTTACCGGGTCATCAACCATCGACGTACCTGTCTGCCCCCTTACCTGGGCCGCTTACACGTTCTGCCTATGTGCACTTTGACCCTGCTGCGGTTGCTTTTCCGTAGAACACACCTGACATCCTATGGCTCCTGCTGCAAATCATTCAGTGGGTTCTCAGTGCCCTGAGAATACAGCTGAAACACTGCCAAACAACCTACAAACTCCCCCATGGCCTGGCACCTGCCATCTCCTTGACCTCATTTCATTCCACACTTCTCTTTCACTATACTTCAGCCACCTGACAAAGAATGTCCCTGGCCACTCTAACCAAAGTACGCACACTCCCTGCACCACCTCCTAATCCCTGTCTGTCACATTACCCTGCTCTGCTTCCTGCTGGCACTTGTCACTGTCTGAAGTTCTTATTTATTCATTTGTTTACTTTTTTTAGTGTCTGTCTCCCCCACTAGAATGAACCCCTTGAGAACAAGGACCTCAACTGACCTGTTTCTTTTTTTTAACTTTTTTTAAATATTAGTGTCTTTAATATACAATTACATGAGCAACATTGTGGTTACTAGATACCCTCCATTATCAAGTCCCCACCACATACCCCATTACAGTCACTGTCCATCAGCATAGTAAGATGCTGTAGAGTTACTACTTGTCTTCTCTGTGCTATACTGCCTTCCCGGTGCCCCACCTACATTATGTGTGCTAATCATAATGCCCTTTATTTCCCTTCTCCCTCCCTTCTCACCCATCCTCCCCAGTCCCTTTCCCTTTGGTAACTGTTAGTCCATTCTTGGGTTCTGTGATTCTGCTGCTGTTTCATTTCTTCAGTTTTTTCTTTGCTCTTATGCTCCACAGATGAGTGAAATCATTTGCTATTTATCTTTCTCCACCTGGCTTATTTCACTGAGCATAATACCCTCTAGCTCCATTCATGTTGTTGCAAATGGTAGGATTTGTTTACTTCTTATGGCTGAATAATATTCCATTGTGTATATGTACCACATCTTCTTTATCCATTCATCTACTGATGGACACTTAGGTTGCTTCCATTTATTGGTTATTGTAAATAGTGCTGCAATAAACAAAGGGGTGCATATGTCTTTTTCAAGCTGGGCTGCTGCATTCTTAGAGTAAATTCCTAGGAGTGGAATTCCTGGGTCAAATGGTATTTCTATTTTGACTTTTTTGAGGAACCTCCATACTGCTTTCCACAATGGTTGAACTAGTTTACATTCCCACCAGCAGTGTAGGAGGGTTCCCCTTTCTCCACATCTTCACCAACATGTGTCGTTGTTTGTCTTTTGGATGTTGGCCATCCTAACTGGTGTGAGGTGATATCATTGTGGTTTTAATTTGCATTTCTCTGATGATTAGCGATGTGGAACACCTTTTCATGTGCCTGTTGGCCATCTGAATTTTTTCTTTGGAGAACTGTCTGTGCAGATCCTCTGCCCATTTTTTAAATGGATTATTTGCTTTTTGCTTGTTGAGGTACATGAGCTCATTGTATATTTTGGATGTCAACCTCTTATCGGATATGTCATTTATGAATATATTCTCTCATACTGTAGGATCCCTTTTTGTTCTACTGATGGTGTTCTGACCTGTTTATTTCTATATGCATAGTACCTAGCCTGGTGCTGGCATTTTGCTGAAAAATTTAATAAATTTTTAAAAAGAATGAACACAATTTATAGTTACATAAAATTCAACTCCAGAAAAATACTGAGTTTTATTGGTAAGTGTGAAGTACTACTGTTTGATGAGCCATATCACTTTAAACTATTATTTAATATCCTTACTCTCGGTTTGTCATCTGGGAAATGGGTATAGTAACTGTTTTTATCTTACAGGGCTATAAGAAATAAGGAAGAAGATGGGCATTAAATACTGAAGACCAGCTGGCATGTGGTGTGTAGTCAATAAATGCTAACTCTTAGTGGAAGATAAGATTATCATGCTCTAGTTACCTTTAAAAGAAGAATATTAGTTTTATTGTGGAAACTGATGCACCACCAGTATCCCCAGGAAACTGAATGATGTGATGAGATCCCAGTATGTCCCCTCTTCTCTATTTCCACCCAACTACGATAGCCTCTAAGACAGAAATTACACTCTTTTCATCACTCCCATAAAATACACATCACATCCAAATAGTTTCCCAACCACTGTTGCTGCTTTCAAATTATCTCCCTCCTACAGCATAGTATTTTAGTAAGAGACTAGGCTTTAGATGGTAACTAGGCTTATCATGGGGATCATTTTGTAATATATGAAACTATCAAATCACTACAATGTACATCTAAAACTAATAGGATATTGTATATCAATTAGACTTCAGGAAAGGAAGAAGGGGGAGGGGGGAGAGAGAGAGAAAAGAACTGAAGGAAGGACGGAAGGAAAGGGGGGGAATGAGTGAGGAGAGAAAGAGGAACAAAGGGAGGGAGGGAGAGAGAGAGGATGGAAGGAAAAGAAAGAAAAAGAGGGAGGAAGGGACAAAGGAAGGAGGGAGGGAGGGAGGGAGGGAAGAAGGAGAGAGGAAGGGAGGGAGGGAGGGAGGGAGGGAGGAAAACTGGTTGTAAAATCAATCACCTTACGGCCTCCAGACCTTCCATGACCTAGTCCCATCGTTAGAGACCATCTTACATGCAGCTCATCTTGAGGGTCATCTTCACTCTAGTCGGAACAATCCCCCCATAGCGGTGTTAGGGAGGGTGTATGGCATAGCAGTTAAGAGCACAGGATCCGGAGCCAGGCTGCTTGGCTTCAAACGCCAGCTCCATCGCTTACTCGCTTACTAGTTACTCAGCCTCTCTATGCCTCAGCTTCCTCACCTGTAAGACGGCCAGGCACCATAGGCTGTGGTGAGAACAGCACAACACATAAAATCACTCAGCACAAGGCCTAATACTTAGTAAGTGGCGGTGATGACGAGACTCCACTAAAACACTAGCCATCTTCCTGAATACAAATCCGATTGTGTCACATATCTGCTCAAAAACCCTCCATTAGTGTCCACTGCCAATGAGATGACCTTCAAAATTCTAAGCACAGAACAACCAAGCACAGTGCAAACTCTCCCTACTGTGGCACTGGACTCCTTTCCAGCTTCATCTCTCATCATTCTCTCCCTCAGCCTCCCTGAGAGAGATCCAAAATCTGGCCTTAACCAATCAGCACTTTGACCGTCCCATCTATACTCCATGCCAGTTTGTATCTGCACTTCACGTGCTGAAATTCCCCTCCTCGTCCTTTCTACCTGCTGAGCTTCTGTTCATCCTTCAAGAACTACATGAATGTTTCTTTTGTCAGTGGGGAGTTAAAGTCAGCGGCACCTTCCTCTAAGCTCCCACATCTTACCTAGAAAACCTCAGCGGACAACCCTGTGCTGCCATTTGCCAGTTTACTTGTCTGTGTCTCTTCTTCTCTATGACCTCCTCAAGGGCAGGAACATAATTGCTTCTGTTTTGCATTATGCCTGACTTATAGCAGATGCTCAACCACGAGTGTTTGACTAAACTAAGAGATATCTATTGAAGCCAGATGGACAAGTACAATTCTAGCAGATGAATCCAAAACCACAAAATTGTTCTAGCAAGAAGATGACTGAAACGAGTGCAGTTTCAATGTTAAGCATCCTTTGGTTCCATCATCTTGTTGATCTGCATCTCTGGGCATCTGACTCCACTACACTCTGCAATTTTCTACGTGTTATTAGAGCCTGAGACATTTTATCTGCAGATTGGCCATGAAAACATACACATTTTTCAGATTTTCTAAGTAAGATGTTTCTAAAGGTTTACCAGTTTAAATGTTTTCCTACTTTAACATACTCTAAAATATCGTACTAGGTTTTATAACTTTATTTACTTAAATAATTTTGTTATTAAGGTTTTAGTGGTTTAGATGTAATTTGGAAATCTCCACAGGTGTGTTCCATAGAACATGATCTATGAACACTAACACCAAAAAAAATTATTCTATGGTCAAGTTTGGTAGAAAACACATAGCATATATCTTTGTTGAAAAGTCACAGAGCACTTTAGTATATTAAGGGCTCTGAAATGTCCACGAATGAAGAATTCACTGTTTCCCAAACTCGTTTACCAGAGAATTCTTTAATTGTTCCTTGGAGTGGGCATTCATGGAACTCATTTTGGGAATACTGAACCATACAGTCTCTAATGGCAAAAAAAAAAAAAAAACTAGTCTTTCAGTCATAAGTAATTTTAATTTGTAACATGGTTGGACAGAGTTTTAAAATGCATCTGTCTCTGTCACCCATGCAGTTCTAACCTGCCATCTGTGTGACCCTGCCAAGTTATCTTTCAAAGCATGTATAAAGGGAATGGAGAACAAATGATTTGTTACAGCTCTGTAAGAAAGTGCTTCTTTACACAGAACCAGAATCTCTTGTTCTATAGATTCCACCCATGCATCTAAGTTCAGCTTCTTGGAGCCACAGGGAATAAATTAAAGATATTATCATTTTTTTCAGCCAAAAAGGCCTAAATTATCACATACAGTCTTTGGTTGCTGATAGAATAGCAGTTAAAAAGCCTACTTATCTCTTCATCTGAAAAGTTGGACCAAAAATGTGGGGACGACTTGCAGATACTTGGCATACCGGGCCATCATCAGCAATGTGTGATGATTAGGGGACAGTGACTTGGTGCCTTTGAAGACTGAAAGGAAATGGTCGTGCAGTGACAAACAGCCAATGTGAGGAATACTAATTTGACAAAACAACCTAAACCCCTTTTATGAGGTAAGGAGTGTGTCTTAAGTAATAAACACTTAGGTAATTAGATGGTTTTTATGGAGATAACTATAAACTGAAACATGGGGGAAAAAAATCTTGGTAATAGGCTGACGCCCAGGGAGGCGGGTATATAAGAGCCAGAGCAGAGGGCAGAAGCATTGAGACACCAACAGACTTCTCTTCTCAACCCCACAAAAGCCCAACTCCCAACGCCATGGCTTGCTGTGCTTCCTACTGCTGCAGCGTCCCCACCGGCCCTGCCACCACCATCTGCTCCTCTGACAAGAGCTGCCGGTGCGGAGTCTGCCTGCCCAGCACCTGCCCGCACGGGATCAGCCTCCTCCTGCCAACCTGCTGCGACACCTGCCCTGTGCCCTGCTGCCAGCCTGACACCTACGTGCCAACGTGCTGGCTGCTCAACTCTAACTACTCGGCTCCTGGCCTGAGTGGAATTGAGCTGAAGACCTTTGTTACGCCTTGCTGCCAGGGTCCCTGTGAGCCCGGCTGCTAAGCAGCCACTTCCCTGCACAGCTCAGCGATGGGCAGGTCAACATCCTGCCCGTCCTCACTGGGCCTTCAACATTCCCTACTACCTACATCAGGCTGAAACAGTCCCAGTTCTCCAGGCCATGTTTTCATGAACTTGCCCTTCTTAATTCTTTCCTCCTTTGGGTAGAGCTGGAGACCTTCTTTCTGTCTTTTAGGCTATTTCAGTGCTCTTTGAGAAATAACCGTTTTGACTATTCATTAATAAACTTCATTCTGGCTTAGCAAACACAGCCTTGTGATTATTTATTCCCCTATTTCCTCATAGGGAAAGCGGAAAGCCTACTAAACCTAACAGTGGGTCACTATACTGAGATTTACCCTGGCAGAATGAGAGCTTCTGTGGTGGAATCAATGAAAAATTATATGTGATAAGTTCGAAAAGCTCTTTGTGATTAATTAAAAAGTGAAAAATTCAGTAGATCATTTTGTATCTTTTTATTCAATAAATATTTTTTGAAGACAACCGCTGTGCCAAGCATAAACTACAGTCTAGAGATTAATGCACCTTAAAAATATTTTAATTTCCACTACTCCTGAAACTGATTTTTTTTCTCCCTTGGTTGACTAAAGAAGTTGATTACTTTGCTGGTGTGTAGAAATAATTTTGACTCCTTTAGTCATAGTCATCAATGAAATTCCAAGCTCAAAATGTGATGCAGTTTTGGGAAGTACAGATATTCATTTCTTGATACACACTGACTTCTAGGAAAATCTATTTTATGTGAATATTAGCATTTATTGAATATCCCTTGCTCCATCAAATAAGACTTGGTTTACATTACTCATAACTATGTTTAGAAGTTCACTAGCTCAAGTGACATATAAAATAACAGCAGTGAAATAAACTGAAAATATCAGGCTATAGAGCACCAGGCTATAGAGCAGTATTGTCTATACACCGGAAACAGGCACACAGTTCTTGGGAGCAAAAACATACAGTTCCTCTTCGAACAAAACTTTAATGATGACCATGAATTCATTTCTTTAGTTGCAAAAGGTTTTTGCAAGAAGCACCAGAAAGAGTACAATCTAGTTGTATATTTTCTCGAAATTGCCTTGGGACTTTGGGCCCCTTACTTCCCTCTCAGCCTTGGTTTCCTTGTTATTACAGCAGAAACAATACTGCCTTCCTCACTTATGTCTCAGGATTATGATGAGAATCCATTATAATGACCCAAACGCCAATGGTACTGCTCTGGACGTGAGAGTCTTGTGCCGTTACTGCCACACGGTGGTTCCCAGATTCTTCACCAAAAGGCACCTTTGTATTTCTTGAAATACGTATTTTTCCAAATGAGTTTTTAAAATAATTTATTCATCCCTTCCTTTTTGTTCATAAAAACATTTATAAGTATCAGTGAGAATTTTGGGGTTAATGTAAGATAAACATTGTTACCATGCCAAGTTACCTCATTTTCAGTCAAAAGCAAAGAAATTGGATGTATTCATACATACTTGTAAGGGGTAAACAGACATTATTTTTAATACTGAAATAACTGGAAGCATCCTATTACTATCACTGTGGGGGCCTTTAGACATGTGTGGACCTAGTTAAAAAGCCCCGAACGGAAACTGGAGGCTGCCTCTGTGACTCTGAGCAAGTCACTTGAGCCTTTTGGGTCTCAGGTCTTAAATCAATAAAATGGGCTGGTGGACCAGATCCTCTGTAAAGTCACTTTCACTTTTAATATCCTATGGTTCTAGATTATCCAAAAACATTTTAACTAAAACTACTCCATCCCACTAACCAACCCCACCTCACCTTAATACTCTTACCTCTTTCATTCGTAATAGCTACCATTTGGCAAATATCTACTGGGCAGGGCACTCTAATATGTGCTTTATGTGCCCTGTCTCTTTTACTTCTAACAAAAACATGGAAGAGGTGGTTACCATTATTCTCTCCATTTTACAGGTGAGAAAACTGACACTGAAGAAGTTACTTGCAGAAGTTACACAACTAATAAGTGACAGAGGAGTGATTAAGCCTAAAACTGCCTGAACCCAAAATCCCTTTTCTTTCCACTACACAAAGTGCCTGCCTCCTCTGGACACAGCAATGTTTCTGAAAGAATTATGATTACAGGTGGCTGTCTTTATCCAGGAGAAAGCATATACCACCTGACAGTACATCCCCTACATCTCTCTAAGTTGTATATTTGGTTATACATAGTGACTCAGCTTTCTCTGTGGTGATCATAGTTTAAGACAAAATGAGTGTAAACACTGAGTCTAGGATGAACTGTTTACATTTCTAAGGTGAAAACAAATCACTTTTTTTTAAGTCAGACTTTAAATACTTATTAGCAGCATCAGCCCAGGACAAATACTGACTGGGTCATCAACCTTGCACTGAAATGCAGAATGTTTGGCAACTCAAACACATTTTCAATTTTCTGATGAGCTTCAATAACCTAGTTCACAGCAAAAATAAACTATCCTTAAAGTTAGTAACTGTTTACCCTTGATAACAGCATGGAAAGCCAAGTCATTTCATTTCTCTTTCAGGTTGTTCCTGGACTCCAGGCCTTCCCTTCCATCCTCACTGACTCTAGCCTGATTTAACTGCTGATCACCACAGCCCTAATCACAGCCAGTCTCCTAGACAACCTAGAGTCAAGTATCCCCTGCCTCTCTCTCCACCTAAACTCTACCACTGTCAGACCAGGCTTCTATCCCTCTAGGAGTACTGGTTAAATACAATTGCTCAAAACTCCAGGATAAGATCAAGATTTTTGTTTTTACTAAATCAAGGTTAAAGTCTTCATAGCAGCTCTCAAGACCCTCAATAACCTGGGACAGTCATTTTCACCAACTCCCATGCTACTGATCTTGGGGCAATGTGTCATCTATACTCTAGTCAAAGTGATGCCCCCTATACAATGGGCAAGAGGGTGGCCTCTGAAACTGGACTGTCTTGCTTTAAATTGTATCTCTGTCACTTACTACTTACGTGTCCTTGGTCATGTCATTGAACTCGGGTGCCTTAGGTTCCTCAACTGTTAAATCAGATTAAAATAGCATGCGACCTATAAAACACCAGCCCAGTACACCACCAAACTGTCCAGGTCATGAAAAGCTAGGAAGGACTGAGAAAAAATTGTCACAGGCCAGGGGAGACTAAGCAGATGTGACGACTAAATGTAATGTGGTGTCTCAGATTGGATGCTGGAACAGAAAAAGGACCTTAGTGGAAAAGCTAATGATATCTGAATGACATCTTAAATTTAATGAATATCAATGTACCAGTGTGGGCTTCTTTTTTTTGACAAATGTACAATGGTATTGAAAATATTATTGTTGAGGGAACTTGAGTGAGGGGTGTACAGGAATGCTGTATTATCTCTGGAACCTTTCTACAGATCTAAAATTATTCAAAAATTAAAAGCTAATTAAAAAATATATATATACCTTCTAAAACTGCAATGAAGATTAAATTAATTAAAATAGGCACAGCCCTTACAACAGTGTGTGCTGACGGTCAACCTCTAAGTCCACCACTTTGCGCTCTATGATGCTGGGTAAGGACTGTTTCTCCTTCAGCTTGTTTTCTACTAGAGTCCAACAAAGAGCACTAGAAGGAGACTGCGAGGCCTGAGGAAGAAAGGTCTTGTGCTTTACCTGGCAGCAGCAGTAAGTTCTAGTTTCCAGCTTCTTCCCACACTCCAAAAAACAGCCCACAAAGGTCCAAACCCTGGCCTCTCCACTGAGTTTCTGAGGTCCAAGCACCAGCTGGCAGCACCTAAGTACCACTCTCCCAAGCTTCCGGTCCAGCTA
Organism: Manis javanica; assembly: GCF_040802235.1. Classification (NCBI taxonomy): domain Eukaryota; kingdom Metazoa; phylum Chordata; class Mammalia; order Pholidota; family Manidae; genus Manis; species Manis javanica. The sequence goes on along the minus strand of NC_133159.1, from coordinate 160,333,313 downwards.
ACCTTGTCTCTTTGCTCCCAACAGCAGCTGGTGGCTGCTGCTTGTGTTTGTTACCTGAGCTGTCCTGTTTTGCTTTTTCAGTCCTCTAATTCCTGTTGAACCAATTCCCTATCTTAAAATTCTCTGCTGAAATACTTTGCATGAGAATTTCTTTGTTTTCCTGACTGAACTTGAGTCAGAAGCATCCCATGAATGCTGGTTATCATTCTTGTCCAACCTTAAATATTTATCCCATGTGTCCCAGCCTCTAGGCTCCAGCCTAGGATCCAGGCTCTATGGCTAGGTACTGGAGAAACCAAGAAAAATAAGATACAGTCCCTGCTTCGAAGGAGATTACATCCTAGTAAAGAGAACCAACATGTGTACAAAAATGCAGCAAAGTTTTATGGGTGGATATGGGCACAGAGGAGGGCACGAACAGTTCTACTAGAGGCGGGGCCTGAAGTAGGGACAAAACACGTCACAGAGGAAGTTATTGTTCTCTTCACCCAAAAGGCACTTACCTCTTTCCTAAGCATTTGTAATTAAAACAACTTAACCCAAATCCTCCATGAAGGCTTCTTTGGCCATTTCAACCATCTTTCCCTCTTGTGGAAGTTCTCACAGTACCCAGAGGAGAAACTGCCGTTTATTAGATAACTCCATTGTGCTACACACAATGGCAAATGATCTGAATAAGCAATTCTCATTTAATCTTTACTTAACTCTTGCAATCAGACTATAGTAGGTGATTATCACTTTTCCCAAATTTGTCCTTGAGGAGATTAAGACCCAAAATGATTAAGTACCTTGAGCTAGATCTCACACTGTATAAGTTTTTAATCAGGTTTGAAACCTAGCTCTGAAGCTCTTCCCACTACTCCATCATGTACTTAATTCTGCGTTGTTTGAATCCCACGCAAAGGGATTCTAGCCTTTCCCATCAGACTACATACTCCCAGAGGACAGGCACTGTGTCTTCTGTTTTCCTATCTCTACCACACTGTTCACAATATGCTAGAGAGTCAATAAATACTTATAAGTGGATTTCCTGACCAGTCTCCTTTCTTGTACTTACATCCTAGCTTTGGCCATGACATGTTAACACTACAACTGAATGGAAGTGGGAGGAAGGTACCTGTCTAAAGTTTGATAGGAGGTGATTATCAGCTTTGGCAGCAGTTTTGAAAAGTGGAATAGGCAGGTGGGCAGTTTGGTTTTCCTGAACTGAAAGAACTTTTCATGCTGTTTTGCAAAGAAATACAAATTCATTTTTAATCTCATGAAACTATGTCTTAATATGTTCTGACTTGTGGTTAAAGAAAATCATGTCCTTTGTCAAACTGAGGGCTTACTTATATTTTCACATAACTGCATATATAGATAATGTAGTGATTTAGTAAAGACAAACATCTAGCAGGCTCTGAACTTCCCAATCAAGATCATGTTGCACATCTTCAATATTCATTTATTCCCTCAGCTCCATGAAAAAACAGCAAGGTTAATCTGGTAGAAAACAAGTCCCACAGATTTTGACTTCCCCAACATATTCAGGGCACACATTTTGAGAGGGATCATTTCTTACTGCTCAGGGAAATCACTCTTGATTCTTTATACTCAGCAGTGATTGTTGTAAGAACAAATTCTAGTTGGTTAAAAAAAAGAAAAGTCAGATTACATATTGATATATTTTCCTGTGATTGAGTAAGTGGAGAACCTTATACTGACACCCTTTGGAAACTGCAACAGGAAGCAAGTTTGAATGCAACAACATAACCAACTAGAACTGAAGAGGAGCGCATCCTGTGGCTGAGAAATAAGAAGTTAGGGAGGTATTTGTGTGGGATTATACAAACAACAACAGGGAACAATCTGATGGGCAGAAGCCACATTCCCTGAGACAAGTGTGTATAAAAGACCCATAGAGGACACTTAGTAGAAGAAAACCTCCCCCAGCAATAGATATCTGCCTGCTCCACAGTCATGCTGTCAGTCTGGTCTCCAAGGATGTTGCAGCGTCCCCACCAGCCCTGCTGCCACCATCTGCTCCTCTGACATATGCTGTCAGCGTGGAGTCCGCCTGCCCAGCACCTGCCCCCACGAGATCAGCCTCCTTCAACCCACCTGCTGTGACACCTGCCTCACGCCTTGCTTGGTGCCTGATTGCTACGTGCCATCATGTTGGCTGCTCAGCAGCTGCCACCCTACCCCCAAACCTGAGCGGGATTCCTGTCACAACCTGCGTCCAGCCCTATGAGTGTGAAACACCATCTGCTAGCCAAAGATGATGATTCAGCTTGCCTACATTGCCCTAAGGCACTGCAATTGCCATTAAGTGCTGCGCAGCAAATGGCCTGTAATAAGAAGCTGTGTAAGAAAATGTTCTGACCTTGGGCCTTCAGTTTTCCAGACCTATTCTTTCCATGTTTTGAAAAGTATTTCAATTGAGAAGTGGGAAAAATGCTATCATGGGCCTCCCTACTTTAAAACTAAATAAACACCACTGTTTCCCAAACCAGGTACTGTCTCAATGTTCAGTGCTGTAATTACCAATGACTCCTCACACATGCATGCATCACGAACTTATAAATATGTCCAGTAGAATTACACTTTCTGATGACATCAACATAAATCTCATAGCCAAAAGGAGGCCTCACAGGGTTATGTAAATACTTGGAGAAAATTGCCTGGATAATAAATTACATTAAGCTCTAAGCTTAGAATCATTTTAAATTCCAAGGTCAGCACCTACTTTTAACTTTTTTCCTGTCTCTTTAAGTACTTCACATACATCCTTAAAGAGGCTAAGAAACTGGCAATTGGAGATCAAGATACTCACAGAAGGGACCCTAATGACTGAGCTGAGCCATATTTTTTTCATTGTATCATTTAGGTGAAGATTTTACTGTAAAACTGTTTTGATAACTATAAAGCCCTTCACAAATTAAATAAATCACTCTGTGTATGTAAAGTGTTATTATAAGAAGTTATTCTAAGTCCTATTCTAAAAGTAAATACATACCTTTTTTTAATTCTAATCTGTAACTCAATCCAATTCAATAAACATTTATGAACTGTGTACTGTGCTCCAGGCAGACAGTTGCTCTATGCTACTGGTTGACAGAGACAACGGTTAAGACATGATTCCCACTTTCAAGAAGTTTGCCTTTAAAGTGAGAAAGACAAATATAAATGATCAAGTATAATATACAGCAGAATGAAGTGAGGTCTAAGTGAAAAGACAGGCAGAACATTTTGTAAAAGCAAAGAAGGAGAATATCAAGAAGAACCACCTGAAGTTTCTTCATGGTCATCTGAGCTGAAACCTGAAGGGTGAGCAGGATTTGAGAGGTAGAGAACCAGGGAAGAACATTTTAAGAAATAATCTGATCACAGTCACAGAGGTGTAAAGCATATAGAAAATGCTAACCTTCATTTCTATTTGATGTGCTTTATCTCACATATCGATATTTAAGTGAGAAGAAAGCCAACTTCACTAACAAGTTCTTCTAACATGTAGGAGGCTCACTCACCAGTGACAGTTAGGATTTCCTACTGATTTGTTTTAGCCAGTTTTCTTTGCTTTGAAGCAAGCCAAACTGGATTTTGGTAAAGTCCCCTCACAAACAACCCACAAGGACTCTACACTTTGTTTATTCAACAGCCATTTGCCATCCACCACATTACACAATTCAGATCCTACTACCTGAATAGTTTTGTGCTGATCATACGGAATTATGTAAGGATGCGGAAATTATAGAATATGACGCACTGGGGAGTATTTGTTCCAAATTCCTCATCTGCCAAGGCAAATCAATCCCGAATGAGGTGAAGAATGTTGTTCAAAGCATTCCTCAAAGGAATTTACAGCCTAACTGAACACTCGAGATATGAAAACAATTAAATATGCAAAGTAGGGAGTGAGTCAGTGAAAAATGATTTCCATAATGCTATAGTTCTAAGTCACACTGGGTCAGATCCCTTTCCAGAATCCACTGTTCTTTTGTGTATCTTATTGTTTTGCCTTTTAGTTCCTACTTCATCTTATTTTAAAATAAGTTTATTATTCATGTGAAAATTAATGAAGACTACGGTGACTTTCTTTTAATGGAATATTTAACAAAAGATAGCAACTGTGTGGACCTTTCCTTCCAGTGAATTTACACTTTGGCTCACTACAGGATTGGCACAACTTTGAGAAATAGAGACTGTCTTTTATTTGAAAAAAAAATAGAATAATACATCCTTTGGAAACTCACTATAGATATATTAAAGGTAACGAAAAGGGGTTTCCCTTTATACCATTCTAGCTGTCCTTGCTTGTTCAATAGTACCTGAATTATATCATCAATAAATATGTCTTAGATGTATATAGTATTTGCAACATTCATCTGTAAGTAGCCATGTCCTTGCTGACTTGAGTAGAAACAGTCCAATTATTCAGTGAGTTGCATATTAGTAATTAAAAATCACATCATGTGATGCTTATTATTTAAAACTAAAAGGAAATAAAAAATAAGGAGAAGAATTTAACTCCTGAAACTATAGCTGAAAGTATAAACTTGGCCTGATTATCCATAATTCACAAAAGGGTTGGCGTTCCAATATCCTGTGAAAACAAAATGTGACCATCTTATGACAAAAATAACAAGTCAATGAGTCAAAAAACTGATTAGTTAATAAGAGAGGAAAGTCTCAATGGACAAATAAATACCAAACTGATTAGAGAACCCAGTGGAAAAGGGTAGCATAAACAAAAATGAGAGGAAGCCTTCTGGTTGGACCAACACCCCACTGGGGAGAGTATATAAGAGCTGCTAAGTAAGAGGAGGCATTTGCATCCCCAAAACCTCACCTTCTTCCAAGGAACCAAAAGCAGACCAGATTCCCAACGCCATGGCTTGCTGTGCTTCCTACTGCTGCAGCGTCCCCACCGGCCCTGCCACCACCATCTGCTCCGCTGACAAGAGCTGCCGGTGCGGAGTCTGCCTGCCCAGCACCTGCTCACACACCACTTGGCTACTGGAGCCAACCTGCTGCGACACCTGCCCCCCACCCTGCTACATCCCTCAGCCCTGTGTGCCCACCTGCTTCCTGCTCAACTCTGCCCAGCCCACCCCAGGCCTGGAGACCCTCAACCTCACGACCTTCACCCAGCCCACCTGCGAGCCCTGCCTCCCAAGCTGCTGCTGACCGACGGCTGCTCTGCTCGGAGCCTCACCATGAAGAACCCAGAAGCTGTCTATTCAGTTTTCACTTGGCTCAGGCATAGATCAGATGTGGAGGCAGACCAAATGGCCTAAATAAGGAAAACCTACCTTTCATTATAATGGAAAGGAAATTAAGACTTTTTCACATTTATTTTGCTGAATGTCATCTATTATCAAAATATTACAGAAAGCTGTAAGACCTCAGACTGTAGTTCTTGGTTATGTTGCTTCTGGGGTCCCATTTCTTGTATTGGGTATTTTCATAGAGGAAAAAAAATTCTTGATGGGTTTTCCAATAAACTTTATTTCTCTGGCAAGATGTGTTCTTTGTTTATGTTAGAGTTTTTAATATATGTCTTTCATTTAAAGAAAGGTAAAGATCATTATGTTATTTTTTAAAAAATCTATCGAAGGAATGACTGGAATTTCCTTTGCTACTTGAAATTGGTTCTTTTTTATGTTCACCTTCTCCTCTCCTCTTCCTCAGACAAATACAATGTTGGGGTGAGTCAACACTTATTTACCTACACTTTGCCAGGTAAACCACATGAATTAACTCACAAAATCCTTAAAACAGCATTAGAGGATGAGAAAAATGAAGCTTTAAGTGTTTTTCAACATTCTCAAAGTCATCAAGTTAGTATATGCCTGACTTTAAAGCCCAATTATTTCTACCACATCACAGAGCCTCCACTACTAATAGAACCAGAAGCTTAATAAATCCCATTATATTAATTAAAAATATGCAAGAGAAACAAAGTGTAATAAGAATCTTAACAAAAGCATCACATCAAGTTTTAATAGAAAAGGATATATTGGCTTACAGATTAAAAGTGACATGTATTCAATTCTAAGATCTGGGTCACTTAGCAGACATACCAATTTCAGCTTCATTTTCCCTTCGTGAGAATTTAAAGTGGTCAACTCTTAACAGCAAGGCCCTAGAAATATAGCTCTATTACCACCATACCAAGCACAGAAGTTCTACCCAAGTAATAAGTAGAATTTTGGGGTGATAGGCAGAGAACTTGAGCTAAACTCTGATTCAATATGATTTAATCTACTGCTTAATTTTACTCATATTACCAACCTACTTAGTTTAATCTTGAGCAGGCTGTCCTTTACACAGCCTTAGAGAGATTATACACACACACACACACACACTATATATGTAATATATATATATTATACCAATATGTAATATCATATGTATTCAATACACTATATGTATAATACACATAAAAAGACAAGTCAAAATGTGACAAAAGTCAATGAGAAAGCATCAAGCTAAAACCAAAAGAATGCTATGAAAGAGAAAAAGCAGGTCAAGGAAGGGGCGAAACAAATGTCTTTACACAAACATGTTTCTAAATGTTCTCAGCGTGCCTGTCAGTCTCTCCAGAGAGGGGTTTCTCAGAGGATCTCATAGGCTTGTCAGTAGTTCAACTTTGAATGAACAGAACTTAGAAGCCATGGGGTAGATGGGATGCAACCTAGGATACTGTCAACCAGGGATTTCATCCATCTAACTCCTTCATTTGGCCAATATTTCCCTAATTCTTGCCGTGTACCAGGCACTATATCTGTGCTAGGAGAATAAAGATAAAAGAAATGTTATTACCTAAAGTGCCCTCAAGTTTCTCTCAAATCTGGTGAAGAGAACAAGTTACTGCCATCACAATGTATGTGCTCTGCACAGGTCATGTGAATGTTCCTGTAACACTGTGTGATTTCCATTGTGGCCGAGATGGGAGCAGCATGCCATGCAAGCAGAAAAGGTAACTTAAACCCAGATGAAGTGATTCAGAGTCAGGGTGGGAGATGGTAATGGAAAGCCTCCAAGCTGTCCCGGCTAAGCATTCAAAGGTGATGAGGCAGGAGAGGTGGAGAACGATTCTTCCAGACAGAACAGCAGTTTACGAACCACAAATTGGGGGCACTGAAGATGGGGAGAGAGGATGCAGGGAAGGGAAGAGAAGAAATGCAAAGACCCTGAGGTGGGGTCCCCAGGCAAAAGGAATTTAAACTGCAACCTCAAAGCAACAGGAGATTTGAAGAAAGAAACAGAGTCATATTTTGCTTTTAATTGTTTCTTTTAATTATCAATCTTTTAATTTACATCTTCCCTGTCACAGACAACCTCACTGGCTATAGAACTATATAATTAAAACCGGGCAAGTTCCTAGGTGTGTGTGTAGACTTTCAGCACTTTGAAAATCTATCGTCTAATCAAGAAACACCATGTTTTTCCCACATTCGCTTAAAGGAAAAACATACCCTTTGTTTCTAAAAATAAAATGTTTAGTCATCTCTGACACGTAATTTAAACTTACCTTTTGAACCACATAACAGGTAGCTCGATCTCAACCAGTCCTACATTTGGTTTTTAACAATAATCTTCTGAATGGAAGAATGTAGACATCATTACCTTTACTTTGCAGAGGAGAAAGATGAGGCTCCAAAAAGTGAGTTACTTGCTGTGACGGGGAAGTTAGTCAGCAGCACTGGGACCACTAAGAGCTCTTCTGATTCTTAACGGGGTCCTCTGGAATCTACACATCCCCCACAAAAAACCACACAGATACGCCCACCATCAGGCACTGATGCACAAGTACACTTAAGGCAGGAGGTGGGAAGACAGTGAGAAGAATCATAGCTTGAAGGACAAGGGAATCAAAGTTGAGTGGAAATGGTTTGATGCATCAGGATGATCCTAGACAGGAGCCCTCCGTGTTCCCTCTTAAATACTGGACCATGACTGAAGCTCAAACAGGGTACTGGAACTGAAGTCTTTTCTATGGCAGATACATTTGATTTGGGGAGAAAATTCACTACATTGAGCAACAACAGAAAAACACTGAAAAATATCAAATGTGGACAAATTAGCATCAGCACACGACTTCACTTTCCACTGGAAGCAATTCATTTGCATAGTAGTATCACTGTCCTAAATTGTTCTTTGAGTTTATACATGGACATAAACTACAACTTCAACTTTCCCACACTTAGCAGTGAAGGAAACAAAGCAGCCACTTTGTAGCTTGAAAGACAAAGGCCAATGGACATAGGAAAGACTCTTTTAACCTAACTACTTATAAAAGAATTACAAATGCAACAATAATGAAATTCCATTTTTCACCCACCAAATTGGCTACCACTTTTCAAGTAAAATACACATCAAAAGTATAGGGAAACAGGGATTCTCAAACACAGCTGGTGGGAATAATAAATAGAAAGAAATAGGTAAATAGAACCATTCTGCAGTATAGCAAAGAATACTGAAGGCCTTAAAATATTGTTAAACAACACTTGCTTCAATAATTACTTCTGTGTCTGAAATGGTCAGAAATGTGCATAAAGATTTATATACACAATTGTTACTATTGTCAAAATTATAGAAAAAAAGGAAAATAATGTAAATGATTAATAACATGAAATTTTTAAGTAACTTAGCAGTACCATTACATGATAAATGCTAGGAAACATGAAAAATAACATGCTTAAGCAAATTGCTAAGTTACAGAATAGAATGTAAAAAATGATCCTAGAAATATAATAAAATGATAAGTAATTTATAGAAAAATGACTAGAAGGATATTTATAAATATTAACAGAAAATTTCTCTTGATGATAACATTATGCTTGAGTTATTTTCCTTGTTCCTTTGTACTTTTCTATATTGCTCAAAATTGTAATGAATACATAATATTTTATAGTCAGAAATGGAAATAGGTGTTTTTTAAAAATCTGCCCATATTTCTCAATAGCATATGTCTCCATATTAATGCAAGTTTGATCTCAAAAGCCCCAAAACTACACTAATACAATGTTGTGTGTCAATTATATCTCAATTTTAAAAAGGCCCAAAGCTAAGGGACAGTTACTAAAATTAAGTTCAACACTTTAAAACAAGAATACTTTATCAGCCCAGTTAGTACAGATAAAAGTAAAAAGAATGAACACTGACAAGTGCTGGGAAGAGACCTGCATACTATAGTGCACACTTGTGCAATATTCCCCAGCATGGCTGCTGTTGGCATTATAATGGCACAAGCCTTTGGTGATAACTCATAAAGCTTGGGTTCCAGTGACAAACAGCAAAAGTAATCTGTTCAGATTTAGCAAGGAACTCAAATAAATGTTAATTAGGAGAATAGAGACTCTTTAAAAGCATCTAAATGTCAAACCAATCAAAGGTTAATGGGCACACTAACATACACAAGAACCAGGAAAGAAGCCTTCTGGTTGGACCAACACCCCACTGGGGAGAGTATATAAGAGCTGCAAAGCAAGAGGAGGCATTTGCATCCCAAAACCTCACCTTCTTCCAAGGAACCAAAAGCAGACCAGATTCCCAACGCCATGGCTTGCTGTGCTTCCTACTGCTGCAGCGTCCCCACCGGCCCTGCCACCACCATCTGCTCCGCTGACAAGAGCTGCCGGTGCGGAGTCTGCCTGCCCAGCACCTGCTCACACACCACTTGGCTACTGGAGCCAACCTGCTGCGACACCTGCCCCCCACCCTGCTACATCCCTCAGCCCTGTGTGCCCACCTGCTTCCTGCTCAACTCTGCCCAGCCCACCCCAGGCCTGGAGACCCTCAACCTCACGACCTTCACCCAGCCCACCTGCGAGCCCTGCCTCCCTAGCTGCTGACCGACGGCTGCTTTTGACAGAGCGTGACGTTGAAACAGTCAACCCAGAAGCTTTAGTGTTCACCTGTCTCAGTACCGGCAACTAATTCACTCAGCTTTCAAAACTGGAACAAGGATGGCACTCTCACTGACAACCCCCCACCAAAAGAAACCAAGAGATTTTCAATGGCCATGTAGTAGATATCAGTAATCAAGGGCAATTTGAGCAGGTAGACACCCATTAGCTTGCCAAAGTTGTTCACCTCCTTCATATCAAAGTATATCTTTCTTTGGGTGCTTTGGGAATTCTGTTTCCAGCTTTGGGTGGTATCTTTCTGGAAATTGAAGCACTTCTTCATGATAATCCTAATAAATTTTACATCTCTGGCATAGCACAAATGTCTACAATTATTTTATTTCTGTTAATTCATTCAATGTATTTCTTAATTCCAAAAGTCAGCATTTTAAGAAAATTTGAAAACACCTGCAAAACTGAAAACGGTGGTAGCAGTACAGATAAATATTTCTTGCTTTTGTTGTTCTTGTTGTTTTAATAAAACTAAATCGCCTTGCATATAATATGGTCCAGTACATCAGTATACTTCAAAGTAGACTTTCCCTAACTTGTTCTCCCCCAAAAGAATGGTTTAAGGCAGATTGGGAAATACTAAACATGATCCAGAGACTAAATGTGACATATATATCAAATAATCCAGGTGATCTGATCTATTAATGCAAAAAATTAACATAACACCATATTCATTTAGTATTTATTAAATGCTTATTATGTGCCCGTATTTTATTGTCCCCGCTCTAAATAAGCTGACTGGCCGGTCAGGTGGATACATACAGTATGTATTCATTGCTTCATAAAATTAACAATTATTTATTGAATGCTAGGCATTGTATTAAAATAAGAAATATAAGTATTCTGCTAGTAGTATTACTCAAGTGCTGAGGTACCACAAAATTGAAAATAATTAAGAAACTAAGATTGCTGCCATGCTGATAAAGAGGAGAAAGACATAATCAAAGATAAATTGACTAGAGCTCCTGGTCAAAAGGATATGAAAGGGAGAGACAGATTAGGCAGTAGGGCTATGGCACAATTAAGCATGGAAGCAGAGAAGAAAGAAAAAAGGAAATACTGTGTTCTGCTCTAAATACATCATGTTTGAGGCACAAGTGGCATATTTAAAGGGTGTTTAGGCAGCTGGAATTTGCACAACAGTGTTAAAGAGTAGAAAATGTATGAGGGAAGGTACAGAAGTCTGTATAAAAGTTCTTACGAAGTACTTTCAGAGGGTTTGGTTGCATGCAAGCCCTCATGTCCATGAGATTAGCATAAAGTGGCTGCTGGGGGATAAAGAGCTGAGTAGAGATACCAGAAGTCATTCAATTGAAGACATTGAAATTCTAACCCATCCAGAATGGAAAAGCTCTCTGAGGACCTCAGGTATTCAGTTGATGTGTCAGACACACCAAAAGAGTAAAAGATCACAACCTTGACTAAAGAACACTCCAAATTATACCTGCCCTTAAAAAGTCTAAAACCAAGCATGAGAGGACCAAGAGGATCTTCCAGTGATTATATTCCTGTCAGAACAAAACTCAACACTCAAAACACTCTTCAATATAATCAAGACTTCCTAAAATATATCATCCAGAATGAACAGCATATAATTGGAAATTTAAAGAGACATATGAAGCAAGGAAAAAAAGCACCCATAATCAAGAGAAAAAGCAGCCAATACAAATAGGTCTACAGATACACAGCTGCTAGAATTAGCAGACAAGGATTTTAAAGCAATTATTAGAAATATTTTCATGGATATAAAGGAAAAGATGAACAAGATGTGAAAGGGAAAGAGTGGACAAGATGAGTAATCACACCAGAAAAGTGGAATTTTAAGTTTTTATTTAATGAATTAATAACAAATTAAATTGAGATTGAAATTATTTAAATTTAATAAGAAAGAAACAAATGAAAATTCTAGAATTAAGAGTACAATCTGAAATAAAAAATTCAATAGAATGGCTTTAATATCACATTGGAAACTGCCAATTAGAGGTGAGGTCAAGGAATTAAGAGAGCTCAAAATAATCTTACTAGATAAAAATTATCAAAACTAAACATTGAAAAGGAAGATTGAAAAAAATGACCAGATCCTGAGCAGGCTGTGGGACAGTAGCAAGTGGCCCAACACACAAGAAATGGAGGTCCAGAATGATAGGAGAAAGAAAGTGGGGCAGAAAAATTTGGGGAGAAAAGGATGAAAATTTTCCAAATTGAATGATACATTTCTTTAACCTACAAATTCAAGAATTTCAACAAACCTCATTAAGGATAAACACAACCTAAACACAGACACATGTACCACCTAGATATATATCATAGTCAAACTGAATAACAGAATAAGTGAGTAACAAAGATTAAGACAATAAGGGGGAAAAATACACATTAAATCAAGTGTAGCAAAGAGAAAAAGGATATCTGACTTCTTTTCAGATGAAATGGAAGTAAGAGGACATTTTTAAGGTCCTAAAGGAAAAAAAGTATTAGCCCAGAGTTCTACAGTTTGCAAAACAACTTCCAAAACTGAAAGGAAAATGAAAATCCTTTTGGGTAAACAGAGCTGATAAAAAATTGTCTGAAAGATCACTTCTGAGTTCCAGTTCAGAAGCATGACTAGAAGATCCTGAACTTACCTCCTCCCATGGACACTCTAAGTCTACACGTACATATAGAACAATTTTCTCTTTAAAAAACGTAAAGTCATGGCTGAGTGACAACTACACATAGAGGAGAAACAAGAAGAAAACCACTTCAAAGTGGGTAGGAGAGACTGGGACACAGTCTCCCCATAAACTCCAGCCCCAGTCAGTGCAGCAACCCACAGCCGGGAGGAAATTCAAAACTCAGAGTTTCTCCCTGAGCAGGGAAGGGTTCAGACCGCACAATGGACACCCCAACTTTTAAAACATACATGTGAGCAAAGACTAACTAAAGCCCAGAGGGGTTGCAGGACTAGAAGACAATACAGTTGGTCAGTAACAGTATTGGAACTAGAATGTAAATATTATGACCACTAGGACAGTATTCTTTGTCCACCAATTTTCCTTGTCCTTCAGTGCTAAAGTGTTTTTATACGGAGTCATGTGTCAACACAGAAACCTCTGTAAGCCAAGTGGTTATATTTTTAGCAAACATTTATTAAGGGCCTATTATATTATGTTCCAAGTAGTGAGGGTAGGAAGATAAATAAGACACACATGTCTGAAAAAGTACACTGTTGAAAAAGAAGACCAATAAACATAAAAATACTGAACACGTTAAAAGCAATGTAACAACTGCTATAGTGGAGGTATGCGCAAAGTGCTATGGAAAATGCCCCCATCTCAATGTGAGGTGGTTAAATGCCATTTCAGCTGAGCCTTGACACCTGAGTTCATTCAGGAAAAGGATGGTAAAAGGGCATTAGACCAAGAATCAGCACCGACAAAGCTTGAAGGATGGCTGGAGTCTCGGGTTTGTGAAAGAAAATACCCAGAAATTAGCCTAGAAATGTAAATTGGCACCAGATTAAGGAAGGCTAAATTTACTAAGCCAGGAAGTTTGTATTTCATAAGTGGAGAGTGACAAACAACAGATGTGTATTTACAAAGATGGTCTGCCAGCAGTAAGTGGACCTTCTGAGGTAACAGCACATTATAAAAAAGAAACAACCATGTCTTTGTACCATGACCTTTACAGCATCTTTTAATTTTTCTCTATTCCCAAAGTTCTCTCTTCTTCTTAGGATGGTATGCCATAAGAATGAATTCTGGACAGTTTCCATATTCTAAGATGGAAACACAGTTGTAGATCACCATACAACGTACTACTCATTAATTAAGCCCTAAATAAACACTCCTGCCCTATGTATACATACAGCCAGTAATGAACATTTTACGAATAGAAACTAGCTCAAGAAAAAAGGAAATATTTCTTACATTACCTGCACTTCCTTTAAAACAATGACATATAGCTGCATCTTAATGAGCTGGAACATATGATGGACAATCAAGACACTGCTTCTCGTCACTAGGTGACTGTGGGATCATAAGGTTCCTTCAGAAATCTGTAATTTTCAAATATGTTTTTGAATCCTTGAATTCATGTCCTTTGCAGAACAACATAGATATAACATTGGCACTCTTAAGAACTTTTAGTCTAAGTGTTCAAATGTAAAGAGAATCACTGAAATCAAACACAGTCCCACTCAACAAATAATAAATCCCAAGAGACGATTTTAACCCATGTAAGGGTTCAAGGTCTCCTGGTTTGATTTCAGTTTTAGTTTGTTTTTGTTATCAGCTACCTATGGAGTCATGCTCAGAATTACAAAACAAAAAACTAAGTTTATTCTGAATCATGAAAATTTTAACTTTGTAAGAATAGGGGGGTTTTAATCTTGAAGATTCCAGAGGCAACTTGCTCTGCACACCTTTGAAAATGAAATAAATACCACAATTAAAGCCAAGCAAAGAGAAATGGATTATGCTTCATAGAGGAGATGAAATTGAAGAGAGACCCCAGGAAGTTACATTTCAAATCCCTATCCACTTGGCACTGCACCAGGGATTTCATCCAATGGAACTGCTGTTCTGGAACCCATATTGTAGAATTCTATTCTCCAGTTCTAATATTACTAATTTTCATGAAATTGGGACCTTCAAAAGTAAATAAGAGAAAACACTTTGTATATCTCAGAAGAAAAGTCTTCGGTCCCTTCCTTACCCCTGACCCTGAACTGTGATCAGTGAGGGTTTAGTTTCCCAAGAGACTGAAAGATTTTAACTTAGAATCTGTATTTCACTCTTATTAAAAATACAGGTAAAAAGTAGTATTGCTGATCTAAAAATGAGCATATGAAGGTGGAGAAAACAAGTTTCAGGAAATCAAAGATCAGAATTCCAGGTCTTGATAACCAGTTTATCAATTTATATTTTGGCCTGGAGGGCATAAATTATGCCTATCAATTAGGTATAGTGAATTGTCATTTTGCACACAGGCGGATATGGTGTACACACACACACACACACACACACACACACACACACACACACACACTTTAAATCTTGTCACACTTCTCTCCTCCACCATGTGAGTTACAGCAAGACCACAAAAAGCATTGCAAAGATTACTGATTCCATGGAACACTTTTATGGTGATGACATGAGCAAATAAATGGCATTTTAAAAGGAGACATAATGAATGTTCAATGTACAGGGTCAAAATCTGTGGGAATATTATTTTCCTTATATATAATCAGTTGTACCTGTAATAACCACTGATTGGCCCAATTTTTCCCTCTTTCCTTATTCTGGTCCAAAGGACAATGCTTCCTATGAAGGTTTTCTGAAACAAGCATTTTATCCTACTGCACATAGAAATTGTGTCCTTATTTAGTAACCTGAAGTTATGTCTCTTTTATGAGGCATAAAACTGCTCAACAAACAGCACTAATGAATGTTCATATGAAAACTGGCACCAACAGTGATAAAGAAAACATCCGGTGCATTCTGTAAATACCCATTTTGGGGGGCTATATAAGTCTCAGGAAGGAAGGATATTTTTGGAGTTGAGCAACTGCAGTTTTCCAACTAGTCTTTGTTCTCCGCTTCTAATAGGATGACTTCTGACCGTCCCCCACAATGCCGTTCCTCTGAATCCTGTTCCAGGGCTTCCAATTGTGCATTTGCTTCAACCTGTTCCATGGAAAACATTTGTCTCCCCAGCACCAGTGCTACATCCAGATGCCACACCCCTGGCTTCCTATTCAGGTCTCAGTTGCCAACCAGTTGCCTCGCACCATCCTCCTTTGCTGGGAATTGTAATGTTCCATGGTCGGTGGGAAACTGTGCTTGGTATGAAGATGGGGCGTTCAACAGCAACGAGAAGGAGACAATGCAGTTCCTGAATGACAGACTCGCCAACTATCTGGAGAAGGTGCGTGACCTGGAGGAGATGAACGCAGAGCTAGAATGCAGGATCCGAGAACAATGTGAAGAGGAAATCCCACCGGTGGGCCCCAATTATCAGTGCTACTTTGACACTATTGAGGATCTCCAACAAAAGGTTTGGTGTCTCACTGCCCTAATGCTTCACCTTCCCAATCTGTGCTGTGCTTTATCTTTATACTAGAAGAGGCTGTTCAATGGAAGGAAACTAGGGAAAGGGGATTTCCAAGAGGTCATGTGATGTAGGGGCACTGGTCTAAAAGTTAGGAAACAGCACTAGCCCCACTGCTGCCATTAATTACTGGGTGACCATAATAAACTCAGTTACCTAGACTTCACTTTTATCATCTGTAGAATGAAGAAAATCTGTACTCTATCTGCTTTTGTATATAACACTGTGAATTTATATTATTTTTAACATAGATATGGAAATGTCATTTTTTAATCATATATATATAATTTTACCTAGTAATCACTGTCCTTTCTTACTAATGAATTCTTATTATCATGGATGGAGATAGCATCATAATACAAACTACTAATGGAGGAAAATCTGAGTTCAAATGCCATGGAATATTGCAAAATGTCTTAGGTCATTAAAAAACTAAACCTTTTTATTTCTCTATTTCATTTATAAATTGATATTGCTTTTTTTCCCATGAAGTGACATGGTTAATAAGAAAAGCAGGCTGCAAGCTATTTCACATTTTCTTATAAAGACTTTCTAAAAGATAAATAATGGCATAGTTGTTAAATGAATAGATAGATAGGTTTATTTCAAAGAGCCGTTTAGTACATAATAACTTATTTCCTAGATCTTGTGCACGAAGGCAGAGAATTCCAGAATTGCTGTACAGCTTGACAACTGCAAACTGGCTGCCGATGACTTTAGGTCCAAGTAAGTTTAGTTTGAATTTGAAAATAAACTATGGTTGTCATTCTCCCCACCACCCACCACCCTCTCTCTCTCTCTCTCTCTCTCTCTCTCTCTCTCTCTCTCTCTATCTCTGTCTCTCTCTCTTATACACACATACACACAGACACACCACAAATATTGTCTACATAGTATTTTTTCAAGCTAAGAATGTTCACACAGCTCAAATTTATCATTATCTGGGATGGGGAAGGAATTGCGGTGCATGGCTTCCTTGAGTCCATGCAGCATTCATCAGTACGCCCAGCTCCTCCCACAGGGTCTAGCAAAGGAAGCACTGACTGCATCTCTTTTGCTGTGAAAGGTACGAGTCTGAACTCTCTCTTCGCCAGCTGGCAGAGACTGACACTGGTGGCCTGCGTGGGATCCTGGGTGAGCTGACCTTGTGCATAGCTGATCTGGAGGCCCATGTGGAGTCTCTGAAGGAAGTTCTCCTTTGCCTTAAGAAAAACCATGAAGAGGTGAGAAAGTGGTGAAATCTCTGAAAGAACAGAAGAGTGACAAAGTTAAGCTGATAGATTTCGGGTTGTGTATATAAACTGAACTTGGGGAGAGGTTGCTAAAGCTAGAACAAGACTTCTCCAGGCACAGTTAGTCTTCAGCCTGACCATTCTGGTGTGTCTCTGAAGTCGACGTGAAATGATCCCTGGCCAGGGCCAGATGAAGGAACCAAACTCTTCACCTGCCATTGCTTTGCAGAGGAGGTTAACTCCACAAGTGGCCTACCTCGGGGCTTCCTGCCGTGCCTAACTCTAACCCATAATGTATGAAAATCAGGCTGATGAACACAGGGTGTGAAGGCCATTTCAGAAAGGGCATAAAGAATCATGCAAATTAGTCAAATAATTTGGACCAATATTTTTAAATATTCTGCATCTATGAACTTTTCAAATCATAAAATATTAAGTGTATGATTATCCCATATTGATGAAGCTAAAAAAGTGAAAAGCTGAATGGTGTATATTTATAGTATATTTTCCCTTTGAACATCCATTGATGGTAGTAATAGCCAGCATTTATTGAGACCTTACTGTGGGCCAAGGATTTTTATAAGTGCTTTGAGTATATTAACTCATATCTGTCACAATAACTTTCTGGAAAAGGTAAAATTATACTCATTTTGCTGATGAAGAAACTGAGGGATAGAAAGAGATTCAACCTAAATAATCTGAATCTGAATCCCACTTTTACTCACTACTCAAAAAACAGAAGTGGGATGCCATTGGGATGTCAAATTGATTTTTTTCCCCATGACTGTGACATTCTTTACCCCATTTTCACTTTCAGGAGGTCAGCTTGCTTCGTGGACAGCTTGGTGACCAACTCAGTGTGGAGCTAGACACTGCCCCCACTGTCGATCTCAACAAGGTCCTGGATGAGATGCGCTGTCAGTATGAAACGGTGCTCGCCAACAACCGCAGAGATGCAGAAGAGTGGTTCGCTGTGCAGGTCAGCAACTGGTGCAATAAAATGACGGGCTTCCAGAACAAAACAGCAGCAGACTCACAGAACCCAAGAATGGACTAACAGTTACCAAAGGGAAAGGAACTGGGGAGAATGGGAGGGAAGGGAGGGATAAGGGCGGGGAAGAAGAAAGGGGGTATTACGATTAGCATGTATAATGCCGGGGGGGTGCACGGGGAGGGCTGTGCAACACAGAGAAGACAAGTAGTGATTTTACAGCATCTTACTATGCTGATGGACAGTGCCTGTAATGGGGTTTCTGGGGGGGACTTGGTGAAGGGGGGACCCTAGTAAACATAATGTTCTTCATGTAATTGTAGATTAATGATAACAAAATTTTTTTTAAATGACGGGCTTCCAGACTTCCACCTTACTGTGTTCTCTAATCATGCATGTGTTTCAGGCAGAGGAGCTGAATCAGCAGCAGCTGTCCAGCACAGAGCAGTTGCAGGGCTGCCAGATGGAGATCTTGGAACTGAAACGCACAGCCAATGCTCTGGAAATTGAGCTCCAAGCACAGCAAAGCCTGGTGTGTAAGGGCAAGACAGTTGTTTAGTCACTGAAGAATCAGGCCCTGAGATGTTATCCCTCTTCCTATCACACAAAAGAGAGAACCACAGTTCATTGGTAGAAAGTCTGAATTTCTAGTGTGCAAGGGTCACACATCCTGCCAAATACTGGTGTTCACCCAGCTAGAAGCAGAAGTAATGGGTCAAGAGCTTATACTATCCGAACAGGATACCCTGACCTTCCCTCCGGGGCTTGAGCATGATCCTCAGCCCTTCCCAGAGACAGGGAGAGAGGGAAAGGGTTGGAGCAGAGCAAGAGAGGAGCCTCTGGGCCAAGGGCACCCAGGCACACTTCGGTGGGTTCTAACTCTTATGATTCAGGCCACTTTTCCAAGCCCGCCATCATATCTGAAACAAAGAACGGCATTCAGACTTTGCATTCTACCACTATCTTACACTTTCTGAGGATCCACACCACCCAGACCTTTCGCTGCATCCTACTCCACCAAAGCAAAAAGAACACCATGATGCAAGATTACATTAACCAGTTCCAGTCCATCTGGAATGTGTGTGTCACATTATGCTCTAGAGAGAATACCTAGGTGACTAACAGCTGAGCATTCACCCCAAGAGAGGCACAATGCTTATTGAAGCCTCACAATAACTTGATGGGTTAAATCCCTCTACTAACCTCATTACACAGATGAGGAAAACTGAGACTCAGATTAACTAATAGGGGGTCATACAATTTTTAACAGGCAAAAGTAGAAGCTGAATCCAGGTGGTTCAATCCCAAAGCCTCTTCTAACCACACTATACCACCACACCCCTCAACTCCATGTCACAAGCCCATATTTAACACTTCCTCTTAAATATACAAGTGGTCCAGTACTGGTAGTAATGACACTTATATAGCTCCTAAAATTTTTCCAGGCACTACTCTAAGTGCTTTACTCATATTAATTCATTTAACCATCACCACCATCCTATGAGACAGGTACTTTACATTGGCCACTTCTTACTGAGTAAGACTGAGGCTCAGAGAACCTAAGTAATTTTCCCAAAGTCACACTGCTAGAAAAGGGTAGACTAAGGATTTGAAAACAGACCTACTGGCCCCAGGGACTATGCTACAGGGCCCTTTTTCACTCTTTTCTTTCTATAGACAGAATCTCTGGAATGCACTGTGGCAGAAACCAAGGCCCAATATAGCACCCAGTTGGCCCAGATGCAGTGCCTGATCGATAACGTGGAGAACCAGCTGGCTGAGATCCGCTGCGACCTGGAGCGGCAGAACCAGGAGTACCAGGTGCTGCTGGACACAAAGGCCCGGCTGGAGGGCGAGATCACCACGTACCAGGGTCTCCTTGAGAGTGAGGACTGCAGGCAAGTTCTACACAATTACTCTCGAAATACCCCAAGTCACAGAGGCTCTTGCAGAAGAATCCTGCTTCCCCAAGATCTGGCCAAGGTCAAATCTCACAAATGCGTCAAAGGGTCTCTTCTTAAAGAGTAATGAAAAGCAGCTGAGGCTAATCACATGACAACAGAAATGTTTAAAAAATACATAGATATATCAAAGTTCTAAAGCAGAATAAACATCATATATAACATTTCACACTGGGTTGGGGGTGGGGTCTTCCTTCGCTCCTATTTTCCATTAAAGTGAAGTCAGGGATGGATGTAAGATGGCACTGGCCAAGTGAAGAAAATACATAAAATTTTATTCACCTGCCACTGCTGCAGTGAACATAAAGGTTCTATGCTGGCTCCTGGGGTGACAAAAGCTTAGGTCCACTGTTATCCTACAGAACATAATTTGTAGGGCAATTTTGGCATAATTTTTTTCTAGTTGCTATTTTATCCAGCTTTCCCTTGCTAAGCTTAGCTCAAAATGGATTTTCCACAGGCTTCCCTGTAACCCATGTGGTACAACCAGCACACCAAGCAACACCTGTGAGTCATGTGCAGCCTATGTAATCTGCACAGTCGAAAACTGCTGTGCATGAATGCTAAGCACCCAGCACAGCAGATGGAGGACTGAAACCAGCAGGATCCTGGAAAGAAGGTGGCACTCCAATCAGGGAAATCCAATCGAAACTCAAGTGAAGAAGGCTTTCCTATCCTAACATTCGCCTCTGAACCTCCTCAGTACATTTCTGCCTCATCATTTCCTCTCTGCCTGCTTATTTATAATATTCTAGGAGTCTATAAAACTTTCTTGCTAATCTCCACATAGAATGTGTTTCATTCCCTTTAGCATATGGTAAATACAGCCTTTGGTTTATTGATATAATAACCATTTGGTATAAAGATAATCGTCTAAAACCACACGGACAGTTTGATTTTGCATAAATACAAGCTAAAGATATTTTTAACTCCTTAAATAAAAAATACATTAACTAATCCATGAAAAATGTCATATATTATAGAAGATAGCTTCGTGTACCTTTCTGAGATGAAATTTAGGAATAAAATGTATTTATTTTTAATTATAAAAGTACAAGGCCTTCTTTTTAATTTGGCACATGAAAGGGGGAAAAAAAATCAGTCATAATTCCATGCCTCAAATACCCATTGTCAGTATTTTGGGAATTTCCAGATTTCTTTCTTATAATAGGCTTTTCCATTTAGCAGCATCATAGTTATATTTCCATATAGTTGTTAACCTAACTTTTTTCACTATGTCATCTAAGCATTTTCAATCCTAATAAACATGTAAGATTGTCTTCTGACCATTATTTCAGTGGCTGTATAAAATACCAAAGGAACATTGGTTTGTTACTAGACATTTAGGGTATAATTATTCTCACACATTTAAAAAACAAAATAGAGAACTTCCACTTCCAAAAAGATGAAGTAGCTGTACATTTCCCCATTCTTTTTCCTAAGTATAGCTAAAAACCCTGGAAATCGGATATAACACAAACATAAAAAGACTCTGGAAGGTGGCAGAAGCAGCCAAACTGACAAGAGTCCTTTGACATCCAAGAAACAACATAGCGGTTCGCTCCCTGGGTTTTCTTTCTGCCTCATGTATCCTACGGGGGGAGCTGGAGAAACCAATGACCCAGGAACACAAGCAGGAGCAGACAGCCGGGAAGAAAAGCTCCAAGAAGAGAATAAAGAAACATAAATGGGGGTAAGGTTTCTGTACTTCACTTGAAGTGAAAACATGTTAACATTGGTAGTCTATGATAAGTTATGTACATTTAATGTTATACCTAGCACAACTACTTAAAAGCTATGAAATATACTTAAAAATGCTGTTGATGTATCAAAATGGAATTCTAAAACATATTCAAGGAACCCAAACAAAGGCAGGAAAAGAGAATAGAGAAATGGAAAAACAGAAAGAACAAACAGAAAACAAAAAATAAAATGCAGATTTCAACCCCATCATATCAATGATTACAGCAAATGGAAATAGTCTAAATACACTGATTAAAGGTCAGAGATTGAACATAAAAAAGCATGTCCAAACTATATGCTTTCTACAAGAAGGCTCACTTCAAATATAATGATATAAGTAGGTTAGAAGTAAAGGGATTGAAGGAAAATACAGAATTATTCATAGCAATTTATTTGTAATAACCAAAAACTGGAAACAACCAGAATGTTCTCAAGATCTCAAGACCACTCTGCTGAGTGAAAAAAGGCAGTCTCAAAGGGTCACATGCTGTATGATTCCATTTATATGACATTCTTGAAATAACGAATTAGGCCCAGTAGGCCCAGTAGGAAGGTTTGCTTAGTGGTGACTGAATAGTTACATATCTTGGTTGCGGTGGTAGTTACATGAATTTACACTTGTGAAAAAAACTATATAGGACTAAGTATACACATTGTATCAATGTCAATTCCTGATTTTACAACAGTTCTATTAAGAAAAATATAATCATTGGGGAAAACTAGGATGTGTGGGACCTCTCTGTACTAGTTTTGTAACTTCTTATGAATCTATAATTGTTTCAAAATTTAAAACTTTGTTCAAAAGCACACAGTGGAAGCTGGAGAAAACTTCTCCCTTTACTTTTCTATTTCTGTTTTTTTGAGCACCCAGAAATAAAATACATAATAACAGTAATATTTAATACAGGATAGGTTTAAAGAAAAGTCAAGTTTCAGACCTCAAATTTTATTCTAGTTGTGTTTACATGGCACTTTCCTTATTTAACAATAAAAAGTAGTGAAAATACTTGAAATATTTTCAAGATAAACCCATGAAATATTGTTCAAACCCCACTACTCCTCTAATAATGAAACCATGAAGAAATTTAATACTGTAGTGCCATACAATCACAAATCTCAGCCACCTAGAAGTTGCTACCATATAAATCTCAGACTGTCTCTGTCTATTGTCTACCTGTTCTCTGCCTTTCCAATAGTTTCTTTCTGCCTTGGTTAAGACTGTGGCAAAAAAAAAAAAATGTTTTTATTTAACAGTTTCCTCAGCATCTTTAGTAATTTTCAATGAGCTATATATCTAATTCCCTCTCAGAAAAGTACATATGACTACCCTCCATGATATATAACATTTTGCATGACTAACTAGTCTATTTGTATTTTAGGAATTTAAAATATTTTCAGCCTGGGTTTATGCAAAATCAAACTGTAACTGAAGTAGGAAAAATCTTTAAGATAGCATGGCCACTTTGGGGGCTTTTATGTTATTTTTAGCCTTTCATAGCTGTTTTTACAGGTTAAGACATAGGTTAAGTCTAGATCTGACTTAGGTTAGCTGTCCTGCTCTAAATGGTGGGAGGGTGGGAGGGTTCAAGCTTTGTAACAATAGTGCGCTTGGACTTGCCAAATGGTCTTTCCTTCACGCCTTCCGACAATGATCGATACTTCTAAAATCTGAAGGACATCAGATACATGTCTACTTTGCAGTAGTGTAGTAGATTTACACTTGCATAACAATGAATATATGCTTTTAACTCCGGTTACTGCAAAAGGATAGACCAAAATTATCACTGATACAAACCTAGATTACTGTGTACTATATAGCTAACCAAACAATCCAAAACAAATTAATTGATAATGACGATGGCTTAACTGAGAATAAATTATACATAAAAAGCAAAGATTTCAACCACTGAAAACAATGTCTGAACAATGGAAATGGGAAAATCAGCTGATTAGAACAAAATAAAACATGATTTCTAAGTTTACCAATAATTATTAGATATGAATAGTTTCCCTTTTCTTGGGAAGAAAGGAAAAGAAGGATGGACTCATTCCTAATCAAGCACAATGCCAAGTGGAGAGGTCAGCAAAGACTTATTGACCTTAATACACTCACACCCCCTTAAAAATGGATGCTATTAGAACTGTGCTGACAGTTCCTTTTGAAGATGCAATATGAAGCTCTGGATCCAATGACAAGTAGTAGTTTCGATGGGTCATAACTTAGTAACAGCCTAAACGCACATTTTTATGAGACAATTAACTCTTCTCAGGCAAGTAAAAATCAGACTAATGAGATGTTCCTATGGAATTTGATATAAATATTAGAAAGCAAAACATCCTGCCTGCTGTGACACCCCCAAGAGGAAAGGCTATAAAAGCACCTCCAAGAGGAAAAAGCCAGGAGCCTTGGAATTGACTCAGCGGTGGCTGCTTGAGCTTTCGATCCAGAGGACCACAGCCTTTGACATAAACCAAAGCTGGGCACACACTATGGATACCAACGGCTGTATAACAACTATTTCTTCCACAGCATGCCAAAGCTGCTCCAGGATTACAAATTTTAGGACCATCTCTTCCAACACCAGCTGCCAGAGTGATGGTCTTGAAGCCAACTGCTGCCAACCAACTGGCCATGTTCTAAGAACTCCCCAGTGCCCAGGCTGCCAACCCACTTCTTGCTTCTGTCTCATGCCCATCTGCTTAATAAGTGATTTCAACACCTGCCCCTCTCCAGATGGTTGTGGCTGGTGTGGCGAAGGCATCAACAGTCATGAGAAAGAGACCATGCAAGTCTTGAACAACCGCCTCGCTAACTACCTGGAAGAAGTGCGAATGCTGGAACAAGAAAACACTGAACTGGAGTGTAAAATCCAGGCAGAGGGTAACAGAGAGCTCCCTGTCATTTGTCCTGATTACCCGTCCTACTATGCTATCATTGAGGAGCTCCAGCAGAAGGTAAGATTCTGAGGAACCTGTCCCCAGCCTGACAGCTGTGAACCAGTGCTCTCCAAGCAATAATCATTTGCTAGACTTTAATTTTTTTAGTTCCTTTAATGCCTATTAAAACAACTTAAATGCCTATTAAAAATAACCATTTTGTAGAATAAGAAAATCTCTTGAATGAAACTGTCATCTTGAGGCAATATTTAGAGTTTTGTACTTTTTTATTTATCTGTCATAACCAAATCGCTCTAGACCACGATGTGCTAACAACCCATTGCTGCCATTTCTTTAAAAAAAAAAATACGGGGACAGGGATCCTGGAAACTGAGTTTTGTTTTGAAAAATTCCTGAACAATTTGGTTTTTATCCAATTTGCAAGTATCACCCGTGCTTTCTTTCCCCTTTTATGCTCATTTCATTGTTTGATTTCATTTCATCATCTCTAACCTGTTTAAATAGATTCTTCGAACACCAAACCTAAGTTTCTTATTCAGAGTGATATGCTGCTATTACACATGCTGGATTTATTCCGTTTTATTTGTTCAGCAATGTTTACTGAGCACCAACAAGGCATCAGACATTATTTAGGCTCTGAAACAACATTGGTGAACTAAAAACTCCCTGCCCTTACAGTGTTTACATTCCAAAGGATCGTGGTATGTTATGCAAACTTAGGATGGATTTTGTATTTTAGCAGTAAAACAAAAAAGTTTTTATTGAAGTAACTTTTGCTGGTCGTTTAGGAAAAGAACAAAAACTCTGGCTTTTCAAAGTTTCTCCAGCTTCCTGAGCTTAGCTATGAAAGTCTAACTAGGCCTCCCGTTGGCCAAAACACACACACGCCCTTGGCTTTCAAAGGAGATCCTGGTGTTTGTCTCATTTGTGTGTGCAATTTCTTAATTCTAGATCTTGTGTACCAAGGCTGAGAATTCCAGGCTGGTCTCACAAATTGACAACACCAAACTGGCTGCTGATGACTTGAGAGCCAAGTAAGCCCACCCAACACTGTCACGTGTGACAGAATTCACCCTGCGTCTGACGCTAAGCACTCCTAACAAGATCATCCCCAAATCTACTAACCCTTCACCCCCATACCATGTTGGCACTAGCCCAGAAAAGACCTTCAAATTCAATAAATGATTAATAACCACTCACATGTATATATATTTACCTATAGTTTCTAACCTACGAACCCATCTGCACGATAGGTAGGGCTAATACATTGTTACCTTATGTAGGGCGAGGAAACTGTGGTTTAATGGGCTTTGGTTACTTATCCAAAGACATCCAACAGTACAAAAGACAGCTAAAATTTGAACGCAAGCTTTCTAAATCCTAATCCAGGGCTCTTTCCACTTCCACGGCATTTCCTCTAGGGCAGGAGGGGGATAAATCCCCTCATCTCAAGAACAGCAGCGTGGCATCATTGTGACAAACAAATTTAGGATTAATAATTAGGTGGTGATTTCATCAGATGGTTTCACCTCTAAAAGGAATAAAACCCACAATGGAAATACAATAAATGAGATGCCTGGAGGAAAATGCACAAGGGAGCTCTGCCTGGCTTGATTTACACCACCTACATCTTATGCCTCTCTTTTCACGTCTCATTTTTACAGGTACGAAGCTGAGATGTCTCTGCGCCAGTTAGTGGAAGCAGATGCCAACAGCCTACAGCAGATCCTGAACGCACTGAGCCTGGCCAAGGCTGACCTGGAAGCTCAAGTCCAGTCTCTAAAGGAGGAGCTCCTTTGCCTCCGAAACAACCATGAAGAGGTTAGAGAAGGACCAAGGAAGTCCTTACAAGTTAAGCTTCTAGAAATAGGTGAATTCCTTTGAGTTGAACTTGACAAAGGATGTCCCCACAAATACTACTCTATTTTAGCCCTGATAATAACTACTGCTGCCACCATGGGTTCAGTGTGTTTCAAATCCATGGTCTATAACACCATATGTGAAGCCTCCACTGCCCTCTCTAGCTCTTCCAAGAAAAGGGGGCTACCCAATTTTCTTGTCCTCGCAGGTTTCCCATCTTCTTGTAGGCATCCTTGTACAGACTTTTGCCACTACTGGTATAAATCACTATTAGCATAAGCATATATTGGCACTATAGACACTATGGCCTCTCATTATAAATTCTACTTCTCATTGTAAATCTCATTGTCCATCCCTGGAAATTATCTAAATTCTTTAAAATCCTGATCTTGCTAGACAATACCTCCCAGTGTTGCACATATTTATCATATTGTACACATAGTCATATTGGAAATACCCTCAAGTCATTTTAAAGCATCTCAAATAGCACCTATAAATCATGTTTTCCTTTATTGTGGGCTATATTTCAGATGCAATTAAGCTAAATTATTACTGTCAGACTGAAACAAGAACTCAAGGGGGGTCATCTGTTCACCAAGTGACTTTACATTCTTTCTTTTTCCAAAGGAAATCAATTCCTTACAGAACCAGCTTGGGGACAGACTCAACATTGAAGTGACCACTGCCCCTTCTGTTGATCTAAACCGGGTTCTACAAGAAATGAGATGCCAGTATGAGTCCATCACAGAGACAAACCGCAGAGAAGTGGAGCAGTGGTTCAGCACACAGGTGGGAAGGATAGGAAAGCCAAAAACACAAAGTTGACATTGCATTTCCAAGGGCCCTTTGGTCTCTCACGTTTTCCTTCATTGTATTCATGGTCTTCGACAATGTTTCAGATGGAGGAGCTGAACCAGCAGGTGGTGACCAGCTCTCAACAGCAGCAGTGCTGCCAGAAAGAAGTCATCGAGCTGAGACGCACCATGAACGCTCTGGAGATTGAACTGCAGGCCCAGCACCAAATGGTACCTGTCAAGCTGGCCAAGCCTAGGACAGCAATGATGGCAACAGCCTCTGACCTGTGTGTTATAATGTTTCCCAAATTGTGTCCCTCAGAACAACAGCTCCTCTGTTTGTTATAAAGGGAATATGGCCAAAAAAGGACTTTGTGGTCAAATAAGCCAGGGAAATGCTGGATTAAAGAAAAGTTAAATAGGGTACCTTCCTGCAGGCCTTTAATAATCTGATATACACCATGAATCTCCAAGAAGGGAATATATGGTGTTCAACATTCCAAAACTTATTTGACTATGGACTCCTTTTTTTAAGAGCCTCTCATGGCAATAATGATCCATGGGATACACTTTGGGAAACACTAAGAGGGCATTTTATTATATGCAAAATACTTTTACAAATGATCAAATTTATAAAATAATTTTATGAGGGAGGTAGCATAATTATTAAGCCAATTTCACAGATGGGGCTCAGAGAGCTAAGGTGATTTTCCCAAACCAAATTCAATTTTATAGATGGAGAAACTGAGATCCAGATGCATTAAGTAACTTGTCAAAAGTCACAGAAAAAATGAGCCTGAGCCAGAATTCAGGTTCTGAAGCTGGAATCACTTCTGCTTCAATGTATCACCTCCCTGAAGCAGGAAATTATTTAAGTGCTCTGGTATAAAGGGTGTTAGGAAGACCTTGCTCCCAGGCTGGTTTTGTCACCAGCTAATCATGTGACTATGGGCATCTCCTTAACCTTCTGAACCTCAGTTTTCTCATCTATAAAAATTGGGAAAATCATGCAAGTAATAGGTTATGAAATCTAAAATTTCATTATCTATAAGCTTACAGAACAACAAATCAGGAAAGAATTTTAATTATAAAAGCTTCAACTCTCATATTGTACTTATACAGGAATTGATCTAGTGAAGGAATTGTTTATGGCTAAATGTTGCTCTTCCTTTTTAAGGTAAAAACATTCATAGAATGAGGTGCCATTCTCTAAAATGCCTGGTATGAAATAAATTGGAATTTTTTTTTCTCTCCTAAGTAGGAGATTGTGGTAGGAGATTACCAGGTGATTAAGAAACAGAAAGAGAAGTAAAAACTTAAAGGGAGGCAAAAAAAAATAAAGAGGACAAAGGGAACTACTGTTTCACATAGTTGATAATTTTGTTCTTGGATTTATTAATTTAGAAAGTAAAAAGAGGGCTTGGTGATTTCTGTCACAAAGAAACCATTGTTTAAAATGATACAGATCACATGTGACCTGGGCTCAAAGGAGCCTCATTTATAAATCCTACATTCTTCCCCCATGGTAGAGAGATTCCCAGGAATGCATCCTGGTGGAGACAGAGGCCCGCTACTCGGCCTTGCTGGCCCAGGTCCAGTGCCTGATCGATAACCTGGAGGCTCAGCTCACAGAGATCCGGTGTGCCCTGGAAAGACAGAACCAAGGATACGAGATTCTGTTGGATGTCAAGACCCGGCTGGAGTGTGAGATTGCCACATACCGCAGCCTCC
Organism: Manis javanica; assembly: GCF_040802235.1. NCBI lineage: Eukaryota > Metazoa > Chordata > Mammalia > Pholidota > Manidae > Manis > Manis javanica. Next base: position 160,304,105 of record NC_133159.1, on the reverse strand, counting down.
TGGAGACCTCGGATGCCGAGTACGTAAAATAAAAACAGCTTCTATGAGAACGATACTCACACACGTGTGTACTGCAACTGGCAACAGGGGGCACGTGCTTTGATCTTCTTGCCTGTGCTGGGGTCTCTGGATATATCCCACATACTCTCTCATGCTGTGCCGTTTGTAGACCCACAACCATAGCCTCGTCCAAATTTGAGGTGTTAGCTGAGCGGAGTGGTTTGGAAGAGCCAATACACCAGGTTAATTCCTTTTGGGTTGGTTAGCTCCTTACAGTTTTACAAGTTACTAGGGAAAACATGGTTTTCCCAAACATTCAAACATACCCAGTGACGTACTGATTTTCCCTTACTGAGAAGAAAGCCTGAATTTCATGATATCAAACAGGACAAGCCTGCTCCCTTTGGAGGAACATTCTGCTCAGGCTGAAGCTCCTGACACTGTCCAGCCACCTGTCGTGGTGCCAAAAGCAGCACGGAGACGTGTGCTTCCGCATCATTTTTTCACACAAGTTGTAATGTTTTAAAGTGATAAGAAGCTCAGCAACCCATAAGGAAGTGACCTAGAGCATGAGCTGAGCTTTCAAAGCAACTTAGTCCAAACTAACATCCCAAATTCAATTACAAGTCCCTCCCCAAAATAATCTGTTAACTCTGTTCACAGCATTCTTTCAACACGTTATACTAGCACAGTGTTAATGACTGCTGTCACCTTGAGGGGCTACAATACACCAAACTGCCCTGAACCAACAAAGGAAGATGATGCTTTTCTAAAAAGAGTTCTTACTCTTAACCGCCTCTAACTCCAATTCTCTAGATTACTTATTTATAGACACCCAGAAAGCACTTGGGAACTTCCAGTGAAACACAGAGGACTCTTCTGCAGATGGGGTTCAGGTCACCAGTAGTACTGTGACTAATTCTCTAATAAGAAAAATATCTGATTAACTTTCTTTCCTCAGATGAAAAAAGCCCCTAGACTTGTTCCTTATCACTGCTGATCCTATGAGTTTTGTTCCCGTTCTGTCCATTCTACAAATGAAAAACTAAAGCTGGGGAGGGTGAACTGACTGACCTGAGATCACAGCGAGTGAACGTCGCAGCGGGACGCCAGCCCAGTCTGACTCTGGGCGGATGCTCTCCCACAGCACTGCGGCATTCGCTACAATGGCAGCTTACGTAATCTAATACTTCTGAAACCTAGGATGCTGCTTTTCCATAGATCTGATCTCATCCTTTTTCTCCCACTAAAAACAGTACAAAATGAATGGATAAGCATTTGCAAGTACTTGTTCTGAGTGATGTGTGTTGAAAAACTAACCACTGCCATTTTTTCTCCATTGCCATTGTTGCCTTTGCTCAATCACAGGTAAAATTCTGTTTTCTTCTAGGCTTCCCTGTTACCCATGTGCTGCCAAATGTGAGCTTTCTGTGTGCACATCCAGTAAAGCCAGGGCCATGGAATGCACAGCCCCAGCTGACATATCCTCAGGCCCCTGTGGGATACACAAGTCTTGCAATGTCTGCAGAGCCCTGCCTCGAATACTGGTTAAAATCTGCACCATCACCAAGGAGATTAAGGATGGGAAAGTCATTTCTTCTCATGAGCATGTGCAGCCTTGCTTCATCACCAGAGCTGCCTAAGTCCAACATCCCAAGGTGATGAGCGTGACCCTCATTCATGAAAGAGAGGTCAGTACTTGCTCCTGCCAGAAAGCTTAAAAACTCCCCCGCCACTTATAATACTTAGTTTCTTACTACTACAGGGGGTCCCCAAGGCTAGATAGAATATCTTTTATTCTGATCCTTCCCTAAATCACTGCAGCCAATATAATAATAACTGACATTTCTCTGGAAGCACATTTCCCATTTATCTGAGGGACAGACGCTGACTTGTAAGTGTCCAGGAAGGTGACCTACATCACTTGACTCGCTAGGGATGAGCAGGTTTCTCTTTTGTTTACTCAGCCCTTGTTTACTTATGTTCCTCACAAGAGCCAGTCAGACAAGTTCTAGGATTGTTTTTGGCCATGGCACATAAAGGTGAAAAGCTACAACCTTCTTTTCTAAACTCCTTCTTTGGATATTGAAAAAAGCCTATATGCAAACAGGATGAATAGGGGAAAAGAACTTTAATATTTCGTTTCCTTGAATAGATAGTCATGGCCCTGAATCCTGCTGTCTGTTTATCCATACTCTCCTACTGTATTTTTCTGAAGATATTTTTAAATAAGTCCATGTTCTTCGAAACTGTGTGAGTCATTAGGCTCTCCAAATATTTTCAAGAGTCAAGAATAGTTGTGAAGAGTCAATCTAGGGAATTCTGAAGAAATAGCATGGACCCTTTCATTAAATGTTTGCTATTTCTCTTTCTGTTCTTTAGAGAATGGGAGTTGGTTCAGAGTATTTGACAAGGCACATGTAGCTGGAATTCTCAAGACAACCCACCCTGCAACTGGTGACCATGAAAATAATAGCTTAGATTCCTGCTTCAGTCTACCCATCAGAGAATGACAGAATTGATATCCACAGACTTCACAGAAAAGTCATCACAAATAGTCATTACTTATAAACATGAGGCAGTCCCAGTGTGAGAAGGCGTCGTTTACATACCAACCATCATCAAAGCTTCTTGTAGTAGGGTGAAAGAGTGTTTTAATCATTCCCTGCAAAAATTATTTTCCAGAGGTTTCAGTAAATAATTCCAAACTAAACACAGAATGTGAAGTCAAAAGACCTGAAGCCCTAACTTTGTCACTTACAAACTGTGACCCTGTGCAAAACTTCTAGCCTTCATCAAACTTAATTTCCTTATTTGTTAAACAAGTATCATGACTACTTGACAGGGTTATTGTGAAGATCAAATGAAATTGTTTATGCTGCTTGGTACACTGAAAAACACTATGCAAATGTTATTTTTATATAAGCTTTGCTTTTAGCTACAGTCTTCAACCTAATTATGCCATTTATTATCCCATATTAAAATTCTTTTGCCATGAATATAGTTATCCAGCCATGATTTTGAAGTTTTAATAGTGCTTGGCTTTCGGGGGGAAAAAAAAGAACAGAACAAGATCTCCTATGATCAAGCCCACAATTCTACTCAATAAAGCATTTTTGAAGTTTCAGGGTGTGCATCAGATATCAGTTGATGGCTGATGCCCACATCAAAGACAAAAGCATGATTTAGCTCATAGCTCAGTAATCCACTTCCTCCAGACACGCAGTAACTACACTAAGCAAGTGGAATGCAGCACTCCCAGACTGACCTCTTTTCTATCAATAATTTATCTCTTGTCTGAATGAACACCCAGATTAGCCCTGGTCAGCACCTGACTGCATACTATCTCGGCTGAAGGATGGACATGTAGAAAAGGCATGGTGCTTGGACTCAGAAACCCTGGGAAAGAGTCTCAATCCAGCCTGTGTGTGACCTTGAGCAAAAGGACATAATAATATAGGCCCTGCCTGCCATGCTGGAAGGATTAAATAGAATAATGATGGTGAACGAGTCTTGTAAACTGTAAAATGCTAGGTAGAAGGGAGCGTTTTCCCCCCTAAATTGAAAACCAGGCATATGTCATTTCCTTCCCTACCTTCTTCTCTTACGGCTGGTGTAGTAACGATCCCCAGCAGACCCCATACGGACCATCAAAGCTAATTGGGAAACCAACTGGTGAGAGGCCAGAGCTGCTCAGTCTGCTCTGTGTCTCAATTCCAACAAGATTCAGGGTTCGGGAACCTCACTGGACTCAGGCTAACCTCAGGCTGATGCAGCAATGCCATTCTCACATGGAGCCAAGCATCTCACATGCCTTCCACGACAAAAGCAAGTTATAAGCTGCATGGAAGAGACAGGGTTTGACCACTTAAAGGCTTAGAGATTTTTTTAAGTGTCTTCTCTGTACAAAGGAATGTAAAACCATATGCAGGACCTTATCTATGAGTAGCCAAATGTTTGCAAGGCAATAAGAAGTCTGCATTTTTACCAGGAAGCTAAATCAGTATCCAACATAACCAGAGGAGGGAGTGACAGCAAATGCCCTCTACAAATGAGAGGGAGGGAAAAGGAGATTAAAGTTTAGGGGAAGGGAAAAGTATCCCAGAAGAGAAGAAAGAGCACCATTCATGCCAGGAAGAATGTAGGCTGAGGCAACCAGCATCCATGATGCAGTGCCGGGGGTTCGCGTCAGAGCGAGCAAGCCTGGAATGCATTGTTCCAAAGCTGTAATCAAATGCTTCTTATAGGAAATGAATCTTTCGGCTATTGGTCTGGCTGGAAATATCTGGTCACTGTGTTCATGCATGATTCACAAGCTTCACGGGCACAACCCATGCTCCCAGTTCTAATGGGAACAACCCTATTTGTCAACATTGAAGAGGTTTATGTAACCGATTATCATTTCAGGTTGAGCATTATATTTGGAGTTTTCTTAGGTGATGCTGTTAAGCCTCAGACCACCATTTACATGCACATAAGAATATATGGAATATGCCAATATTTCTAAATATCCTAATGAAGACGTCGCCAATAGCGAGTGTCTTCTTGCTCCTCCCACTCTTCCCCTCTCTGCCTCCTCTCCTCTTCTTCCTCTCTCTCTCTCTCCTCCCTCTCTATCTGGAACAACATAACCAAGGTGGACATACCGGTGGTACCTGGAGAAAATATCCGAAGCTAACATTTATCTTACTATTTCCTAGAAACAGAGCAGGTTTGGGGCTCCCTCCTCTGCATCCTTCTCTAAAGAACAACAAAGAAATAAAGAAAGCCTTTCTTCTAAGCCAGGGGTAAACATCTCATATTACAGCTCTTCATGGTGGCTCAGTGAACCCAACAGGTGCTTGAGAGTTACCCTGGGGAGGACTGTACTTGCCCACTTGACATTTGCAGCTCTTGGAGAAACAGCTTAACTCTACTGAGCCAGCAGACCTAGAGAGAGACAGACTTGGGCTGTATTTTCTCCAAATCCGTGTAGTTGACTATAGAGAACTGCCTATCTTGTCTGTTAGAGTATAAAGGTCTTTTGTCTGCACCTCAGTGAGGAGTGTTTGTTCTCTGACTCATCAGAAAAAAGTAACTACTCCTCCTCCTTTGCTCCCACTGCCCAAAAGACTGTCTACCTCCCCAACCCCCAGCAGAGCCTTTACAGACGCAGAGAGAAGTCTCTCACTGGAAGGCAAACAAAAATTACAGCCCATTTAAGAAAACTCTGTAACTTGAGGCAGAAAAGGAGACCAGGAAGAAAATTCAGAACAAGTGGCCCCTACTAAGGTAGAAGACACCAGAAGAGAATGTAAGCCATCTGTGGTCAAGCAGCAGAATCACATGGTGAGAAACATGCTTGAAGCTAGAGACCAGCTGGATCTGATTCCCTGCCCTGCCACCTACTGTAAGATTTTAGGCTAGTTACTTAACTCTCCACTTCCTCATCACTAAAATGGGACTATTAATAGCATCCACCTGGTAGAATTGAGATGATGACATCAGTTAATGCATGCAAAGCTCTTAGAGCACGCATCACCCAGTAACACTGTTACTCATAAGTTCACACTCCATTAGCTAAATGATCACAGTCAAGCTAATAAAGTATTTCACTCACGCTGACAATGGCATAATCATGCCCAAAGCCATCCTGATAACTAACGAAAGTACTAGACTAAGGATGATAACTTTCCTTTTTATTTTAACTTTTTTAAAATAAAAATTGTATAGATTTAAATTGTTTTGATACACATGTACGTAGTGAAATTTTTACCATATGTAGGTCCAACTCTTCTATTTTCCAGAAATGTTACAGAATTCAGTTGGAAAAGAACTCCCCATAATATATCAACCTTCATACTCTAACAGACAACAGGAAGAAGATGGGCCTAGAGAAGGAGGGGAAACGGTGTGAAGCCACCCAGGCCTGTAACTACGGTCCCTTTTGTGGCGAATGGAAATGACAGAGCAGTTCAGATAGGAGTGGCATTCAAATAGAACACTGTGGCCCTGATGTTTCCTGGAGTCAGGTTACGGGCTCAGTAGAGAAAGCAGCAGGAGGTCTCCCACAAAAATCTCAGAGTCAACATAGTATAGCCAATATACAAAGCGATTAGATTTGTGCAGAAACCACAGGACCTCCTATGGCCAACAAGTAGGAGTCATGCTTTTTCTAGCCAATTAAAAGTCAACTGAATATTATGCTTCAGACACTGCTAAGTGCTTTACATGAGTTATCTCACTCAATCCTCACAGAAACCTTAAAATACCATTACTATTCCTGTTTTAGTAATAAGTAAACCAAAGCTTACAGAAGTTAACTAACTTGCTCAGCATCCCACAATTAGTAGTCAAGTTAAAATTTGAACAAATTCATGTGTTCTAGCCTCCAAACACCCTGGTCTTAATCACTCAAATTTGACAATATAGTATACATAGCCCAATCAGAAAAACAAACAGTTTTGTCCAAAATAATGTGTTTGTCATAAGTTCTGAAGACAGTGAGCCTTAAAGCAACTCATCAGGGTATCCAGCCCAATCCAGGAAGAGGTAACAGTGAACACTCATATCAGCACGGGCTAAAATCTTCAGCAAAAATCAACCACTAGCATTCCTATTTGTATGTCTCTCTCTCTCTCTCTCTCTCTCTCTCTCTCTCTCTCTCTCTCACTCTGACACACACACACACACACACACACACACACACACACACACTTTTGCTGTGTTAATTTTCTAGTGCTGCTGTAATGAATTAACACAAACTTAGTGGCTCAAAACATTAGCTTTTTATCTTATAGTTCTCTATTTCACAAGTCTGACAAGGTCTTCCTGGGCTAAAATCAAGGTGTTGGCAGAACCGTGTCCCTTCCTTGGGGTGCTAGAGGAGAATCTGTTTCCTTGACTTCTCCAGCTTCCCACACTCCTTAGCTTGTGTCCCCTTTCCATCATCAAAACGAGCAATCTCTCACTCCAAACGCCCCTTTTACCACATCTCCTTCTCTGACCCTGACTAGTTTTTCTACTCTCCTACTTTCAAAGACTTTGATTATACAGGCGCACCTGAACAATTCAAGATAATCTCCCTATTTTAAGGCCAGCTTGTTTGCAACCTTGACTCTTTCTGCAACCTTAAATTCCCTTTGCCATGGAACATAACCCATTCGCAGGTTCTGGGTATTAGAAGATGGACATCTCTGGGGAGTCACATTGTGCCCGTCATTCTTGCCTACAATTAAACCAAATGAAAACCAGAGAGGTCTCATGTATTATCTTCATAAAACACCTAGACCAAAACGAGGTTGACACATACAGTAAAAAAGTAGTGAGAGTTTAAATCCACCAACTATTCAAGTTTCCATGTTGTACTTCAAGCCTCAGGGAACACAACTGATACAAAGACAGTGTATATGTAGGCTCGTACATTAACTAATAGTTTGAAGATGTAAACATACTCCATAACATTCTGGGGCTAATCTTTTTACAGCAATAATAACAACAATTAGCATTTACTGAGTTCTTCCAATGTGCCAGATGACGTGTTCAGTGTTCTCCGTGTGCATTATCTGCACCACTACTCATTTTACAGATGAGAAGCCTGAGGCATGAGGTATTTATGACTTACCAGCGTCACACTGATAGTCAGCGTCAGAGCCAGGATTCAAACCCAGGTTGTGTGACTCCAGACCCTACATTTTTACTTATCATGCAAAACTGCCTCTTCCTTTTTTAACCAATAGACTCCTTGCAAGAATTTATTCCCTAATTGATTTATGATCTCGATGTTAAAGAAAAAGGACAACTAGCTAGAATGATTCTGTCCCTCCAGCCATATGGCCACTCTCCTCTAACTTTGGGAGAGAAAGGAGAGAATAAAGTGGGAGAAAAAAAAGAATCATAGTCTATGGGGGAAACGAGGAAGATAGAGGGATGGGAGGAAAGCATGGGAAAGGGATCTAACAAAGGCACTGAGGAATGGCTTTCACCTGCTCCAAAAACACAGGACAAATTCAAGACTTACTGCAAGAGAACTAAAATTCTGGTCATGTGCTCCACCCTACCTTAAACCCCAGTTACATAACACAACATAACATATAAAACATTCTGGTAACTTCCTCAGAGTGGAAACAGTGTCCACCCTAAAATACAAACAATTTTAAACAGATAATGTAGTAGGAGTAAAAATATACCAAACAAATTAGGAATTATATTTGGGATGTAATTTATACAGAAAACTGAAAATTTAAAAGGCACCAAAGATATTGAAATGAATTCTGTAAGTTTAAAGCATTCTATTAAAAATACATAACTTCCCAACAAACTGTATCCAAAGCCAGAAAATGGAGTGATATAGGATTATTTTACCTGACCAAAATAAAATATTCTAACACACACACATATTTTAATAATGGCATCACTGAGTACTTCTTATGTGCAATGCATGGATTATCTAATTTAATTCCCACACATAATCCTGTCAATTAGGGTATTAACCTCAGTTCACATTGTGGAATTGAAGCCTGAGGGGTTGGGCAGCAGATGACAGAATCAAAATTTGAACTTAAAGCTGGTAACCAGAACATTCATCAGTGTAAATTTAGACTGACCTTTACATGGACTGTATTTATAAAATGTAAATTCTTACAATTAATGTTTATTTCTGAATTCATCTGGAGACAGAAGTATGCCTGTTAGGCTAAGATATTTTATCTAACCCTTGTGACTTCCTGACAACTTCACTGGTCTCCTCTTTCTCCAGACCTATGGGATCATGGCTTCAGCACAGACAAGGGGTGCTTACGATCATCACCACCCTCTGCCCTCATTTGCACATTGCAGTTTACAGATGACAAAGCTCACGTGTGCACAGCACATACTGATTACACAACTCACTATGTACATGGCAAAAAATTATATAGTTCATGTGTATATACAACATGCTGATTACATAGCTCATGTATGTGCATTATATACAGATTACACAGCTCATATATGCACATTAACTTGCTCACTCCCCACAACAGCCCTATTAATTACAGGGAAGATGATTATTAGTCCCATTTCAGTGTTAAGAAAATTGAGACCTGAATATTAAGATCACCCAATAAGTTAACAGTAAGTATAGCAGGGACTTTACCCCCAGGCCAAAGTCCTTTCTGCTAATTCGCATGGTAACAAAGATACGGAAGAGGTACAGTATCATCAGGGTGATTTTTTAAGAGGGGTGAGAAATTCTTTGAAACTGGAAGCATGGAAAAAAGCAATCATTCTTTTTTTTTAAGATTTTTTTATTTTGTTATCATTAATCTACAATTACATGAAGAACATTATGTTTACTAGGCTCTCCCCTTCACCAAGTCCCCCCCACACACACATTACAGTCACTGTCCATCAGCGTAGTAAGACGTTGTAGAATCACTACTTGTCTTCTCTGTGTTGCACAGCCATCCCTTTTCCCCACCCCCCACATTATACATGCTAATCATAATACCCCCTTTAAAAGCAATCATTCTTAACCAAAAGAAAGGAGAATGGGAAAAGAATAAATCTAATTTCCCCAAACCAGGAATCAAACCATGAACACTAACTAACAAGCAGGGAAACAGGTAATGAGAAGATCACCCAAAAATAGAGAAAGGAGCAACCTATAAATAAATCTGCAAAAATACTGTAAACACACATGAAGTTGCCATAAACACATAGATGAAATATGAAGCCAGTGGTTATGTAGGGGTTGGGTTCCATGGCACCTCTGCCACTGACTCACTTAACAACCTTAAACAAGTCTTTCTCCTTCCACTACTTTAATTCTTTTATCTATACAAGAGAGTTCAACACAGTAGTTACCTACCCATAAACAAGTTAAGAGTCTTGAACAAAAGAATATCTTAACAAAATATATGATTACTCCCTGTCTAAAAGCATCCTGATTAGGTTATGTGTCAAACATGAACAGTTTAAGATAGAATAATTAACACTGTGTTCATTACATAAACCCGTAGAAAAGATGAATGCAACATACACATACTATAAATGTCATAAGAATCAATAATAAATTGTATTTTATCACCATGTCTTCTGTCTCACAGCAGAAAACTAATTAATGCTGTGCTACTACTCCAACATCCCTGCACATTTCACTAAATCATTCTCCTAAAAAAACAATAAATAAGCCACCATTGTCTCTCTACTAGACAGGTGCAACAGGCTCCCAGCAGATTCCCACAAATTTACTCGTGCTCTCATTCCCTCTCCACAAGGCAGCCGGGTCATCTTTTTAAAACACAAATATGATCATCACACACGCCCCTGTTTAAAAACATTCTGTGGTTTTCTGGGGCTCTTATGTTGAAGACCAAAACACTGGGAGTTGAGAAAGCCTGGAATGTCCCAGCACCTGTGTGCATTACTAGCTTCATCTCCGCCTCCTTCTTCACTTGCTCTCCATGTTCCTGCCACTGAGATGAGGTATTCAGTATCTGTTGGACGGGTGGATGCATGCATGCATGAAAAGGTGAACAATACATTACGTTTTTTTTAATAGGCAGCAATATTTTGGTGAACCAAACAAATAAATGGTTGAATTTCAGGCATCAACAACTGTCAAGTGGGGAAAAATTCTGGGGTGCAAGGCCCTTCCCAGAGCCCTCCATACACTGATGTTGCTACAACATGAACCACACTGGGCTAAAGGTAAAACTTACCAGGGCAAGATTGCAGTAAATTGTATGAGATGATGTCTCAGCAAATCAACACCAGTTACTCAAAATGTCTCTTTAAATGGCAGAAGAAAGTAACACCCAGTGAGCACTAGGGCCAAAGTGCAGGTTACTTCAAGGATTATTGGTGGCAACAGCCTTTGTCTAGGGATTCATTAGATTGACTATCATATTTCTTGGATTAAGATGATAAAAAGAAGAGAAAAAAAGAGAAAAATCATTTCAGTCTTGTGCTAGCACTCCCCACCCACTAGTGGGATCTGTTTTTCTTTTGTAGCCTTAGATGAACAAAATCACCCCAACAGATCTGGTGGCATGCCAAGGTAAAGCAAAAGGACTTAAGGCTCTTTCTAAGACCAGGATTATGCCACACCGCCCTGGCACTCCTTTCAAAGAAGTTATCTGGCTGGCACACCTCTTACCTTCTCAAAGAGGTTTGGTGTCAGTTGGAAAAGGAAGCTGGAAAAAGGGAGGAGTTAGGCCTCCTTTTATAAAGGTGATAGTGATGAATGAGATTCAACTCCCAGTATCATAGGATAGGCCAATCCATTCTCCTCCAAACAGATGCCATTCAAATGATGATGACTTCATGGGTACCAAGAAAATGGGTTTTCTCTGATGCTGGTGATACTAAATTGCTGTGTCTCCCTGAAAACTGGCAACTCTAAATTAAGGTATTAATGGGTAAAGATCCATGGTAACTGCTCCTCAACACCCCAGAACAGAGACCCTCACACAACAGTTGTGTTACTTGCAGAGCATTGTATTTGCAAACAAAACAAAACAACAAAACACCCATATCTGTAGACTGAAGGATCCTTGAGAAGGCAGGAAAGACGTCATTAGTCTCTAGTCACAGAATCAGAGCTCCTCTAAAGAAAAGTCTCAATTAAAAAATAACTAAGTGAATTAAATTAGAGGATTGTAACTCTCAATTATTTTTGGTTGTGGGCTTTAACCAACAATGGAATCAGAAACAAAATGTATAATTTAGGGCTTGGAAAGAAAAGTAATAGAAACGTTTTAAACATAGCTGGCAAATGAACAGCCCACAACTGCAAACATTTCAGTAAACCTAAAGCATCATCTCTATATATAAAAAAATAATAACAAAGTAGAGAGAGTAACTTGTTCCACAACAGTATCATAGACTCCTGCTGCCAATCCTAGCTCTGCTATTAACTGACCCCAGACCCTTGCAGGAAGTACTTCCCTTTCATTTCCTGTCTGTAAAATGACAGGTATCAGACAAATAATAAATATGGTTCATTTCAAAGTCCAATTATTATGTTCCTATATAAACATTTTATTAGCAACTAGAGGTCAACAGAGAGAAGGAACCTTTAAAGTTTTACATCACTGGATCCTAACTTTTTCTTTTTACAGGCCATCTTGGAGATACTGCAGGTTTAGCTCCAGACCACCACAGTAAAGCAAGTCAAATGAATTTTTTGTTTCCTAGAGCATAAAAAAGTTATGTTTACACTAGGTTATTAAGTGTGCAATAGCACTATGTCTAAAAAACAATGTACATGCCTTAATTTAAAAATACTTTATTGCCAAAAATGCTAACCATCATCTGAACTTTCAGCAAGTCATAAAAAATCACTGATCACAGATCACCATAACAAATTTAATAATGATGAAAGTTTGAAATACTATGAGAATTACCAAAATGTGGCACAGAGACAGGAAGTGAACTGTTGGAAAAATGGCACCGACAGACTGGCCTGACACAGGGTTGGCACAAACCTTCAATTTGTAAAAAAAAAAAGTACCTGCAAAGCACAATAAAGCAAAACACAATGAAACAAGGCAGTTCTGCATACAGTGGTCCCCCCTTATGCTTGGGGATATGTTGCAAGAACCCCAGTGGATGCTTCTAATCACAGATAGTACTGAACCCTATATATACTGTATTTTTTTCTATACATACACACCTATAATAAAGTTTAATAGATAGGCACAGTAAGAGATTAACAACAATAACTAATCAATAGAATAATTACAATATACTGCAATGAAAGTTATGGGGATATGGTCTCTCAAAATATCTTACTGTAGTGTACTCAACCTTCTTGTGATGGTGTGAGGTAATAAAATGCCTACATGATTAGACGAAATGAAGTGAATGACATAGGCATTGAGACATAGTGTTAGGCTACTACTGACCTTCTGACCATACATCAGAAGAAGGATCATCTGCTTCCAGACCTCAGATAATAGAAACCACAGAAAGAGAAACCGTGGGTAAGGCAGGACTACTGTATACTTCTTCGAAAAGTTAATGAAAGCTAGAATCTCCCCTCAGAAGAGTGAACATATGAACAGAGAAAATTTTGCCTCCAGTTTTAGAGATTTTACTAACTTCCTGAAGTCAATCCACTGAATTCCAAGATTAAAAACTCAGCTTACATTGAAACACTGTTGTGTTTCTCCAGTTGGGAAATTTTGCCAATGGATAAAAAAGCTACAGGAACTTAAGCATCTATGATCAAGTAAGTAAGGCTGATATAAGACTTTGTTAAACATGAAAGATAGGAAGTACAAACATGCCCTATGAAGCATTCTTGCCAAAAATGTCCAACCTGAATCTAACAAACCGTTTACATCTAACTACTACCTTACAAGAAATACAAGGGTGGGAAGAACATGGAAAACAATGCAGTCAGCAAAACCCAGAATCTAGGAAATTCTAGAGAATGTGTCTTTCCTTCCCAGCCATTCTTTCTGATTTTATTTCCTGGGACCTCTTCCTCCTTCCCAACCAGGAAAGCCCCTAAGTACCCACTCCACTGGAGAGCTTATCTTTTTTAACTACACTTGCCCACAATCTCTCTTTTTTCTTCTCATTTCTATATAACTTAGCTATTCCACACATTTATACTCTTTATATTCTTCCGAAGACCAAGGCCAACAAACATTTGCGGAGGGCCTGCCACAGCCCTCTAAAAGCCAGAAGAATCATGGAATCAAAGCGAGTCGCCACAGCCTGGGCCTTTAGCTTCCTGGCGATTAAGTGCTGCGATGACCAGGCAGCTGCTTGACATGCAGTTTGCTCGGCAAACATGCCTTTCACTTTTTATGTTCCCAATTGCTCCTAAGTATGCCAATACAGACTAGGACCTTAGCCCTGTCAATACAGACCTTACTTACTTGAAATCTGCTTTATATTTATTCTGATATCTTCTCTTCTTCAAATTTTCTAACCCTTCTCTTAAAGCCACCAGTGCCATTTACTTGTGGTCACTTAGAAGGCTCTGTCTACCTCTTCATTCTGTCAAACTCTTTCCCTCTTTGGAAAGTCAGATTAAGGGTTTCCCACACAGATGTCTCATCACCTACCATTTGAGAAAACTTCCCTCTGTGATCTTAAAACTCTTTTTGCCTGTGTATTTTTTTTAAATTATTTGTCCTTGTGTTATCAGTCTATATATACAGATACTATCTGGAAGCAACTTTAAGTTGACTAGTTCTTGTCTTGCAGGTCGGAAATACTATATTGAGTATTTCTTAACTTAAACCTTCTATCTCTTGGTCCCTTTTTCCTGGAAAAATTAAATATGAGAAAATTTTATTTTTATTTGGCCATAGTTTGACACACTTAGGCACTTATAAAATGTCTGGCCTGGAAAAAGCTGGGTTTCATTTCTATAAATGTCTAATCTCTTCATGTGACCTTCAAATCATAGGATAATCGCATAGCAGATCTACTACTCCTCTGTCCTGAAACGTCATACATCATAAAATCTATCTGGGAATTGTTTGGGCCATTCTTCTCTCACTATAAAGAAGGGGGTACCTACAGTGATGGAACAACCGTCTTTAAAAGGCACAAACACACTGTGCTCCAAGTGAATGACAAATAACTGTTGACAGGGCACCCTTCTGACCTCTTATACCCACATGTAACCCCATTAACTCACCACCCAACCTCTCCTGCAAAATACCCATTCCCTTTTAATGACAACATCTCAGTTTATCAGAAAGATGAATCAAATGTGAAACTTACTAATCTTCTAGCTGACGCCATGCAAAAAAAGAATAATTTAGATTCTTAGCAATTTAAACTCCATACAAACACACACACACAAAAATCAATGAAACTGTATCAGAGATGAATGCTCACCAACCAGAAGGATGAGCAAATGTTGAGACTTTATCATTTGAGTTACTCAAAAATAGTTTTAAAATAAGCTCAGCAATTGTCAGCTGACCTACCTAAAAGCAGAAAGCTGCCACAAATGGCAGCTTCTTTCCAGCTGGTCTTCTTTACAGCTCTATGGTTCCACAAATACTGGCCCTGGCAGGTCATTTTATTCTCAATAAAAATTGTGAAATTAAAAGAACATGATGAAAGTTTAAAATCCTACTGAAAATGTAACTAAAGTGAATTCATTTTAGTTTCTTGTCAATAAAATGTTTAACTTAATTCTTCAGAAATAAACTGTATGAGCTCATTTTTCTAAAATTATTCTAACCATCCATGTCTACCAATATATACAAATAAAGAGTATCTGAAATAATGTTCACCAAAGTTTACCAATGGTGAAATTAGGAATTTTTTAAAATCTTTTTTCTTATAATTTCATGCATTGTTTGTATTTTTTTATAATAAGCATGTATCTTTCCTATCAAAAACAAAAACTCACCATTCCTTTTAAAATCCAGTGGAACTCCACACATTGAAAGTTACAAGGAAAATCACTATAGGACAGTTCTGAAAGAAATCACTTCTCCCCAATCCTCTCAAATATCACCACCAATTTTCTCCCACCCTGATCCAGTTCTAATACAAGAAATATTTTGCTCAAGGCCAACTCCTATAAATCCAAACTCCCACATACGGGTGTAAAATGATTCATGGGCCAAATTCATGGGGCTAATAAGTCACTGCCACTCAAACATGCCTGAAATGCGCAGGGAAATGATCGATTCTTTGCAGATTACTGTGAGAGAGTTCAGGAAAGTGGAGAGCAGCCAGCCCTTTCATGTCCCACAGATGGGCGTTCTCATGTGTGAGGCTGGGGTCATGTGAACAAAAACAGAACGATCTTAACCTTGAGTCAAAACAAATGATCAGGAACCATCTGCATCCATCAGAACACTGCTTGCCACCACACGTCTAAGCAAATCTGTTACCTTCATTTGCTTTATTTTTATCTTGTTTTCCTTTTGTCTTTTTCTCATGTTCAGAGATGTAAGTGACGGTAGGACATTTCCAAAGGGCACTCCCTAAAGCACCCACCCATGTGGTTGCTTCCTTTAGCCTCAGCTAAATCTTTCCATCTTGCGCACAGTGAGATGAGGAAACTCCAGAGGACTTTTGCAACGTTTTGTTGCCAGACTTTGGTGCCTGAAAGATGGAAAACAGGGAACCCCTGCTTTCAAGAAGCCTACAGTCCCAGATGAAACTAATAAAGGCAGTATAATGTGGTAAGTGACAGAAGAGGGATGGACTCAGGTCCAGGAGGTGGCTGTGCCTAGCTGGGGGGCTCTGAGCTTCCACGGCGGCGTTGGGGGGGGGGGGATACCGTGCTGTATATGCCCCTTCTGGAGGATCTTGGGACAGGAAAGAGGCAGTTTCCTCATAGAAAAGGCACCCAGCTCCTTCGGGAAAATACAGACAAAAATTGGTGAAGGAGGTAATCCCTTAAATGATGCCTTGAAGGCAGAGGTACAGGCAGGGGCGGCACAAGTGGACTTTGTGAGCAGCAGAAAAAGCACAGACCAAGACCGTGACACCTGCAAATTTGCTGGTTGAATTATACTGCACATGAAAATCAGTTCTGACTCATGTACCTCCATGAGCCCGATTCTTTATCTGTAGAATGGGGACAATAACCCTTGCCAGGCTACACCAAGTGTTGTGCAAATCAAATTAAAAAATATTGAAGGCTATGTAAACTGGGAAGTCCCATTATCACCATTATAAAAGAGAAGTGCTGCACAGACTCCATCGAGATTCAACTCAATGATAAAGTGCCATGTGGCAGAAAGAATCACCCCCTGGCTTTGCCACTAACCCACAATCGGTCCTCTGCCATAACCTAGTTCAGTTTTCCTCATCTGTAAAATAGTGACTTGGACCAAGGAATACTGAAGTTTCTTTTGATGCTGCCATCTTATTTCTAAGTCCCCTTTAAATCTAATTGCCAGTAACCCCAGCACATCGCTCCCCACCCCCAGAGTATTTCTTTTTTCGTTCCTAACCTTTACCTTGGCAAACTAAGCGTAACATTCCTCAAGCACCTCAAACAACCCATGGCACATTTCCTGTGTTCCTCCATCCCCTCTGCAGGTCACAGACACACAGAATGCAACCTTCCCAGGGTTCAGCTGGGACAGGGCTGCTGGCCAGGTAACAAAGGCTGTGTTCCTCCCAGAAGCCCAGGGAAATCCTGAGCGCAGACCAGGCTGTTTGGTTTTGAGGTGTGCTGGGGATGAAAGGCACCATGTAAGTGGAAGGCTCATTCATTAATTAATTACAATTGAGGGTTTGTTCTTAAGAATGATTCCTTTGAAATTAATTTCCATCAAACAGGGACTACTACAAAGGCATCAGATAATCAGAATGTCCTTCATTTCCTCAGCATGAATATTTTTATTCTAGGACCTGAGATTCTGTTCTGATCTCAGTCTTCCCTTTGGAGTCTCTCCCAAGCTCACTTTGCAGCTGGGTTTACTTACTGGGGGTCACCAGGGAATGGTGGGGGTCTGTTTGTTTAATGACGATTTCTTAGAAGGAAACCTTTGCTATACCAAATAAGCTTTTTATGGACTTTAATCTACCCTTTTCAGATAAATGGACAATGGAAAAATTCCACAGAAAGACTAGAAAGACACCTGAGACTAATACCCACCTAATGAATATCACAAGCCACACCTCTGGGTGACAACTGGAAGGGAGAAGCAAACTGGTATATTGATGTGGCTCTAAACAACAATGTGTGTGAAGGCCCAGGGGCACTTCAGGATTGACCAAGAGGAAACACATGTTGCACAATTATACGATCTTGTTGGTACAGTTGTCAGAGGAGGGAACTCCCACAACGAAAGGCATAAAATCATCCAAGGCAGTCCAGGGCAGCTCAGTTCTGCGGTTCCAGGGAGTGAAGCAGCGCCCAGCTGTGCCCCACAGATGGGACCATGACCTCCAGACACAGCTTCCGCCAGACCCACTCGGGCTCCCTCCACGGTGCCAGGGGCAGCCGGGACAGGCCGGGGAGCTTGCCCAGAGCTCCCAGCGTCCATGGGGGAGCAGGAGGTGTCCGCATCTCCCTTTCCTTCACCTCGCCAAGCTGCCTGTCCCCTGGAGGGTCATGGGGGTTTAGAAAAGGCAGTTCCCTCCCAGGTGGAAATGGGAAGGAGATGATGCAGAACCTCAATGGCCGCCTGGCCTCCTACCTAGAAAAGGTACGTGCCCTGGAGGAGGCCAACGTGAAGCTTGAAAATCACATCCTGAAGTGGCATCAGCAGAGAGATCCTGGCAATAAGCAAGATTACTCCCAATATGAGGAAAACATCAGTCGCTTACAGGAGGAGGTAAGATTGGTAAGATCCTGGGTGACTCTAGAACTTGAGGGGTGCTGCATTTCCAGGGGACCCAGAGGAGGAGAAATCAGTAAAAAAGACAATTTCCAGGAAAATGGTAAAAGAGCTTAAAATAACTATAAATGAAGGTATTTGAGAATATTTTCTTATTATACCTTAAATTTGTACTTGGGAAAGTCTGTTGTGTATATTCAATTTCCTATACATAAATTATGTGGAAAATGTAAAAAATGTAAGGCAACCAGTGCTGTTCAGTATCATTTATGATCTAGTGATATAATAGTAATGATACAGGCTGATATTTCTTCCTCACATTTAGTGCACAAGGCACAAGAAAGCATTTACTTTCTCATTACATCAGTTCTGCTCCACCTGAAAATCCTGGCAACAGTGTGATTATCCATCAAAGAAAGGCTCAGTTATTCTAGATTGGAGGTCACACCTGAAAGCTGTCACTCCACCAGCAGACACATCACTGTGACATCCCTGGATATTTCCTCTTGGGGCTGCTAGAACTTCTGAGTTCTAGCTGCTCACAATTCTGAAAATGGTATATTGCTAGAAAAAAATAATAAATGAACATAACTTTTGGAATCTTAGAGTTAATATGGGTTATGGAGATGTTTCAAAAAATAAGTAACTTTTTTAACCAAACCTTAGAAAAACTAAACTTATACCTTCTGGGACTTCAGATAACATTGGTTAGAAGTAGAGAGAATCCAGTCTTGTCATAGGTTATTTTTTTAAAGCTCCATAACTTCCTCTCACATAAAACAGTCCCAAAAAATTCCTTGTAAGATCATGATTTAACATCTCCTAGAAAGGGCATCACAAATTTCAAAAACTGATGTGGTACCATTTCTCAACACTCAGCCATCTTTGCTTGAATGTAGGAAGGACCAATCAAGATAACATAGATCTGTCCTCATAATGAACCCTAATTATTGAATAATCAACCTAATAACTGACTGTATAACTACCTTAACTATATAGTACATGGTTGTTGTTATAAAAAAAAAAAAGATGACTCAACAAACCTCACCATGTTTTTTCATTCATATTAAGTTGCTTTGGTTTTAAAATGTTGAGAATAGGTGATTTTTGCAAATGGACCACTGAGAACATCACTCCCAAAGGAAATGTGAGGTTAGACCTGGTCAGGTAATTCACTACCTCACAGCAGAGGGAAAGGGGCAGAAAGGGAAAACAGTTATTGAGTATTTATTGTATGCCAGCCATCAGGTTGGGAAATTCATACACATGCCAGCACTGTCCAAAAGCTTTCTGCAACCACAGAAATGTTTTATATCACCTGATTTAATTCTCAAAACAACATTATAAAGAGACTGAAGCTCAGAAAAGTGAAGTAGCCATCCAATACCACCGGCAAGAGACCGAAGTGGGATTCTAACCCAGGTCTATTTCTGAAGGCCTTGCAATTTACACACAGCATGGCACCAACTGGCCTACCTCATATAAAAATGATACTGTTTATTAATAAAGATAAGGCATTACCTTTGCATTGCTAATCATATAGCACACATTTCATACACATGACCTCATTCTGTGAAGCAAGGATTTTTATCCCCAGTTTATAGATAAGGAGACCAAGCGGTTGTCTATAAATTCTTTGGAACAGAATTGAGAAACGCGTGTGAGCGCAAAGACAAAGCAGAGGCGGCTTGCCCACTCTCCAGGTGGCCCCAAATTCTGGATTCTGACATTAAATAGGAAGGTTCTTCAGCTTTGCATTCCACTATTTTCTGGATTTCTTACTTCAGTTGTATTTTCTCTGTGTTTGACGAAAACAACTTTTTGAAGATGAGGTTGTCTATCTAGCCTGACGTCTCCTGTTTGCAGGTGAGAAAACAGAGACGCAGAGGCGTGCCACAGGAACCCAGGGCTGGCCCTTCCTGGGACTTGATGAAATGCTCTGAGAAGATATGGCATTCTCCTGCCCCCACCTTAGGGATATTAAATGTTACTCAAAAAGTCTATAAGAAATTAAGTTAAAAAATAAATCCAATCCTTTAAAAACAGAGTTAGACATAGTCATAGGAATTTAGAATCGTTCTCTATAGTGCTATATTTGGCACCTTAGTGCCAATTTGACACTTTCAACCATAGTCAAAAATTCTGTTTTCCTCTTCCTGGTATGAGATTACACACCCTGAAGCATCAATGCTTCACTAATGCACCAACTGGATTCTTTTAAAAGAGTGAACTCAGGGCCTTGGGGAGAATCCAGATGATTAATTACAACACACAGTGCAAAACCTATGCCTCATACATTATTTCTCAATCCATCCTCATCCATTCATTACCATGAAGGATATCTCAAAAATAGTGGCTGTATCATAATATTGTATCCAGTAAGCCCAAACAGGTGAAATAGTCTTGGTTTTCAAATGTGCTCCATATCAAGTGTACTTCAAAACTCAATACTCATTGTACTATGAGAAGCCTGGCTGGGAGAATCAGACTTTCAGTGTGCGCTGTGCAATGGATACATTACCAATTTAACTCAGAAAAGCCAAATGAGCCCACAAATGGGGCTCACTTCTGATTTTCTGGTTCTGTGGAATACATAACGTCTGGTTTCTCTGGATGTTAACCAACACCTCAGCGCACAAGTAAGGCTAACTGCAGGGTCCCCCAGGGCTTTTTGGATGGAGCTCCTTTTCATTTCCCATGAGCTGAAATGACACAGAGAATAAAGAGCCTGAGTTCCTAAGCAGCAGCACTGTGGAAAAGAGATGAGGAAATATCTACAGAATCCTTTTTCAGAGCAAAGAAAGAGTCACAGGGCCATCTGCAAGTCACCAAGGGAAGAAAGTCACAAACATCAAAAGTGTGAGGATGCATCTCAACACATAAAACCTGGGATCTGTCTAATGCAAACATTGGCTCTGACTACAAAAGAGCTAGATTTTGAAAGAGAAAACTAAACACTTAAGATTTTTTCTGAATTAATTTAGCTTCAACTAATTTTTCAGTGTCTACGGCATGCTCAGAATATGCCAAGAATTTTACATTATTTTATTTAATCTCTTCTAATTCTTGTAACTCTTTGATAAAGTGGCTGTTATTATTACTGCCACTTTATGCATGAGGAAACTGAGGTTTAGCAAGCTCACCCAGCTTGTGGGTGCTAGAGCAGCACCCCAGACCCTGCTCTTTGAATTCCAGACCGTGTTATTACCACCTCTGAATCCTGCTATTGTGCATTCATGATACCAAATTCCAAGTAATCAGTGGAGCTTTAAATAGGACCATATTTTTTAAAGGTGCCTTTGTATTAAGGTATAACTTCATCCTAAGAAAATCCTTTCTAAATAAAGAAATTATCTGTATTAATAAAATTCTCTCTGGATCCAAATTTTAAAAGTCTAAATTACAGAAGCTGAGAGGTAGGATCTCTAAGGCTATCCATTTTTAGTACAAACTCCTAATTTAACAGATGATGAAACTGAAGCTTGGGGAACAGAGTGGCCCAAGTTCATGCTGATGGTCAGTAACACGAAGTGAAAAGAAAATCTCCCAGTTCCTACTTCATTATAATTGGTACAAAAGTAGTATTACACTTTTGACATTGAGAGATCTTCCACTCAATTTTTCCAAAGACTGACATATATCAAATGTGCACTATTTCTCTGATTTCAACTACTTAAAATTGTTTACAAATCATAGATGTATACACAACTGCTAAGGTAGAAACTTGAACAATATTTTTATTTTAAAGTGAAAAGGTATATAAACATCTAGTAAAAGTCTTTAACTGGAGACTTTAACACAGTTAAATTTCCTTAAGCTGCCACATTACGTGATCAAGAACTATATCAGCTAATACTTCAATAGCTACAGTTGGGGCATTCTCATCATGAAATAATTTATAAACACATATATACATGTCTACAAGTTATGTGTATGGCTACTGTCACTTTGGACAAAAAATAATCTTGGTATGTGATGACTGTTATAAAATACTTCTAAAATTAGTTTGCCAAACTAATACCAGTGATACTTTATACCCATGATATTTTGCTCAGTATCTGATTATTTTAGTTAATCATAAAATGAATGACATCACAAAGAAGAATTATGTTCATCTAAAATAATCACTGTACTTTAAGGGAGCCAAACTAATATGCACAATTAGAATATGGTCAGAACTTACACCTCTTGTAACATCTGGAGGTGTGAATGAGCTTAAGCCAAACACTAAGATATGTCCACAGGACTAGAAAGTTAGAAGCGTCTTGAACAATCACTTCCTCTCCAGGTCCTATGCCATTCTTTCAGCAGTGGCATCACTCCTAGCCTGTCAAAGCTCAGTGTGAAAGAAGACAGTGAAGCTGGCTGCAGACCATAGCCTGACTATAAAATCATTCTTATGCTTTGCACCTAGTAAGTGCTCAGTATTTACTGATTTGAATTTACATTGTTCCACTGCCAGAAAAAGAAGTCATCTATGCTAACAAGTCATAACCCAGGAGCTAGAAGGCAGAAATACGGCTCTCCTGTGTGAGTATGTCTGACCCAAATGACTCTTGGTGTGTGTTTTACAGATAGTGGATGGCAAGCTGACCAATGCTCGGATCATTCTCCTCATTGACAACGCCAGGATGGCAATGGATGACTTCAGCCTCAAGTAAATTCCTCTTGACAGTTTTGGGGTGGAGGCGCTGTTTGGTGTTTTTGTTTTGTGTTTTGGCTTGCTCTTGTTTCTGTTTTGCAGCAGGAAAAGTTACTCACCATTACCCACATACATAATCTTATTTTATTAAATAAATAAATCTTACTACAACATAATTAAAAGGCATAGTAAAAAACAAATACTAGCCTGGACCATAGTTGAACAAGTTTAGATATAAAGTACACTTTTTGGTATGGGGAAATCTGAATATGAACTGAGAATCAGAATCGAAGTGTTACTATTAATTTTTTAGGGGTAATAATATTATTATTATGCTTATTTAAAAAACTATCTTTGTCTTAAAAAAACCCCTTCTGAATTTAGGAGCAAAATGTCATAATAATGTGTATAATTTACTTTAAAATACAAAATAGGATACAGATGAAGCAAATAAGGCAAAATGTTAATGGGTGCTATATCTAAGTAATGTGTATATGGCTATTTATTATTTCATTCTCGCTAATTTAAAAAAATAGCATTGAACTGCCATAATAGAAAAACCTACATGATAAAGACATACAAAAGATGCACAGCATGTATTCGTCTGCTCCCATTAAACCTAAAAGTAAGAGATTCACCTCAAAACTAAGATGAATCCTTACAAGGCTATGGCCTTCCAACAACAGAGGTCCTCTTCTCCTCCTTCTAACCAAGGTATGAAAATGAACACTCCTTCAAGAAAGATTTGGAAATTGAAGTTGAGCGACTCCGAAAGACCTTGGATGATCTGACCATTGTCACAACAGACCTGGAACAGGAGGTAGAGGGGTTGAGGAAAGAGCTCATCCTCATGAAGAAGCGTCATGAGCAGGTAGGATTTCCCAGGAGCTCCCAGTAACTAGCACAGCTCTTAACCTGCACATTTCAGGTGATTCAATAGCTACAGAAGAAACCACCATCTGAATGCCAGTCCTACTGTCCTTCAATCTAAATAACCATAAGGAAGCATATAAATATCTAATTCTTCCAACCTCAAGATTATCTACTCAGATGTCAAATACAGCAGCTAAAATATAACCACAATCAACAATGGATCAGTCAACAATTTTGTTAATATACAATGCTTACCTAGACTTGTTTGTTAATGATACCATAAGAATAAATGTATGAGACTGAACTTCCTTCACTGACCCGATGTGCAGCAACCTGGGGAACAAATAAATAAAAAGAATCTGCCACCAACAAAAGTAAATATAATTAGTGGCAAAAATGAAGAATCCTAATTTCCAGAAGCATTTGACTGACTTTTAAAAAGTTACCATCCATCTAAAGTCCCTGAGACTCTGATGAACTGGTAGAAAGAAAAAAAAACCATTTTAGGCAAACAAAATTGCTTACGAGCATCAAAGCGCCTCAGCTTCTGAACAGCTGGTTGGCCAATGACTGTTAATTAAACCTTTCCTGTGGATTCTTGGTGTTCATGATATCCTGTGGGCATCAGCCCACAGAGTCATAATGCATTGACAAAATTTAACTGTTTGTGTCATGTCTTCACCCATGAACATTTGCTGAACAGTACTTTGCACACTTGGCACGCTTTGTAAGTGTAATTCTTTGCGAAACACCTTCAACCAAGAATTGTCACTAATCACACAGTTCATTTGATTACCTGTCTGGTACGATTCTTCATTTTATAAAATTGTAAGAGAAAAAGAAAGCACATAATGTTTTATCATTAACAAATAATAACTGAAAAACCAAACCAAACCAGTAAAAGAGTACTAACCACAGAAGCTGAATTTTTTACAGACCTGTTAAATGCTGCCGACCAACACACTTCTGGCCTGTCACAGCAGATTCATTTTCTTTCTCCATTATTAAACAGGAAATGGAGGAACATCATGTGCCAAATGAACTCAAGGTCAATGTGAAGGTGGATACAACCCCGGGAGAAGATCTGATTAAGGTCCTGGATGATATGAGGCAGGAATACGAGGATATAATACAAAAGAAGCATCAAGACTTGGATGCGTGGTATAAAGAGCAGGTAAAAGAAAGATGCCCTGACTTCTCCAAGGTTCCATTTCCATGTGGTCCTAATGCTAATGCCTCTGCCCTTTGCTTGGTCTCACAGTTGGCGACCATCGCCCAGGGCGCAGCCGCTCCGGTAGCTGTACAGAGCAGCCAAAGTGACATCCATGAGCTGAAGCGCACTTTCCAGGCCCTGGAGATTGACCTGCAGACACAGTGCAGCAGTGTGAGTATGAGCTGGGAATATCCTGGGTCAGGTACCACCTCCTCCACAAAGCCTTCCTTAGCTTGACCTCTCTCTCAGGCCCATCTCCCCGATTCCCTGGGGCATCTCTCACGCCCCACTTTCCATCCAAATTGTTCATGGTATGAATGATAGTAAGAGCTACCACTTAACAAGGTGTACACTTGTGCCACATGGTATGCAGGGAAGCTATTTCTATTAAATGTCATCAATCCTCACATTAACCTTTCCAGGTAGGTCTTAGGGTCCCCATTTTAGAGATGAGGAAACCAAAGCTCCAAACGCCTAATTGGCCACAGTCACACAGCCAGTAAGCAGCAGTGGTGAAGCCATGTGGGATTTTGGAGGGTGCTCTAGATGCCCATAATGTCTATCAGTGCTGTCCCTACTTACCACCAAGCTGCCCACCAAACCACAATAAAGAGAAATTCTGGTAACAGCATGATTTGGTGGCAAACCCAGGGGCTGACTCTAAAGCACTGCTCCATTCATTATGTATATGTCTACCCCACTATGCACTGTAAGTTCACCATATAACTAATGTGTAAGTCATTTCTATAACTTCCATGGTTTTTTACAAAATGCTCTGATTGAGTATATAGCACTCAAAATTCATTAAAAAAACCTATCATTTGGTTCCCTTTGTAGCCTATCTGCATCTTCTAATCATTCATCAGTATCAGTCCTGAGTGCTTCATTCTGGGGGAGAAATAATCAGTCCATTTTGTTGCAGGTGCACGTGGTAAATTACTGTTACACTTTAGGAATCAGTAATGGTAAACAGACACTTAAAATGCACACTGTCAAGGTGATGACAGTGAGCACAGAAATAATTACAGTGTTTTATAGCTTTCAGAACATTTTAACATACAGTGTTTCACAATAACCCTGTGAAGTCAGCAGAACGTTTATATCTATTTCCATGCATTATTATTATCTGACACTATTTTCAGTACTAAGAACTAAAAGACTACTTTAAGTACTAAGGACTACAGTAATAAAAGAATTTATATTCTACTGGGGATGACAGACAATAAATGCACAAAGCATCAAAATACATTAGATGTAGAATACATGCTACAAAGAAATAAAGCATTGGGGGGAGCGGGACGTAAGGCATGCCCAGGGTGAAGAGCTGCCGTTTTTTAAAGGTGGCAGGTGGCAGTGTTAAGGTGACAGTTAAGCAAAAACCTAAAAATGGTAAGGAGGAGCATTATGCAGCTATAGGGAAGGGAACCTTAGCAGGAGGGAACAGCTACTGCAAAAGCTATGAGGCAAAGGTGTGTCCAAAGCATTGGAGGACCAGCAGGGAAGCCAGTGTGGTTGTAGTGAGTGAACAAAGGGAAGAAGAGGGAGAGGAGAGGAGAGGAGGAGATGGGAGGGGAGGGGAGGAAAGGGGAGGGGAGAAGAGGGGAGGGGAGGGGAGGGGAGGCCATGAGGTACAGTGGAGCCAGACTGTGTAACATTGACCCTTGGAGGGAGGTCAAGAGAAACCTGAAACAGAAGGTATAGACAGCTCTTTGAGGGGCTTTGCTGTAGGTGACGGGGAGCAGAGAAACTGGGTGATAGTTGAAGGTAGACAGGGGTTTGAAAGAAAAATTTTAAGGTGGGACAAATCATTCTACTTGAAAGCTAATGGGAATAATCTAGTAGAGAGGAAAATATGAATGATGCAAGAAGGTGGGCATTTGCTGAAATGACCAGGGCACACAGACAGCTTACATTGCTTGCGACTAGCAAGCTTAACCAAATTAAAATATAGGATACCCAGTTAAATTTGAATTTCAGATAAACAACAAAGTTTTTTATAGTATAAGTATGTGCCATGCAATACTGGGGCAACAGTTGGGATATACTCATACCAAAAAAAATTATTCATTGCCTGTCTGAAATTTAAATGCAACTAGGTACCCTATGTGAGATCCTTCTCTGAAAATACAAAAAGACAGCAGTCCCCCTTGCTGTTTCCCCCCAGGAGCTCTCAGTCTGGCCAGAGACAAGTGCGAGCATAAGGAGGTAAGGAGAGATCAGGGCAAGGCACGGCATATGCCCGATCCCGAACGAGTAAGCGGAACAACAAACACTACAGCAGTGCAGCCACGTCACCAAGCGCTCCCTGACACAGGTTTTATGTCCAGAGAATGGACTTCAAAAATGCTAACACTGCTGAATTTCCTCACCGCCCAAGCCCCAAACCTCTAAACCAGCCTTCTCTCATCTATGCATCCCTAGCAGCCACCAAGATACCTAGCAGAGTGCTCAGCATGTTCTAACTACTCAACAAGAGCATGTTAATGAATCAATCAAGTCATCAGTCAGTTCATAAGAGAAATATGTCCTTTTTCAGAAATCTGCTTTAGAAAACATGCTATTGGAGACCCAGTCTAGATACTCATGCCAGCTCGGGGACATGCAACGGATCATCGCCCTCTATGAGGAGGAACTCGTGCAGCTACGCCATGACCTGGAGCGTCAGAACAATGAATACAAGGTCCTCCTAGGCATCAAAACCCACCTAGAGAAGGAAATCTCCACCTACCGCCAGCTCCTGGAGGGAGAGAGTGAAGGGTAAGGCGACGCCTGGCAGGGGAGGAGGACGGAAGGGGCAGAAAGGGCATCCTGCTCTTGGGTATGTCCTCACATACCAGATGGCTCTGTTAGCAGCCATCACTCTAGAGCAAGAAAGGTTTTATGTTGACATTCTTCTAAAGATATTGTATCAGGTTGTATTTCATTAAGTAGCGAGTGTGTAACTAATTGATCACTATCACTTCCCAGACACTAAGATTTGAGGTCAACAGTTAAAATTAACATATTAAAATCTCTAGAAAAAAATAACTAAGGAGGTTTGGCTGCAGTGTTTCCCAGTGGGAATGCATACAACTTTGGCTACAAAAAAAAAAAAAATAGAAGGTTGGGGGTAATATTATAGCCTAACAGCAGGAAAAGGTTTGTAAAAGATCGAGATGTCTAAATTTCCAACCTGGTATTTCTGGCCACCTGGGGAAATTACAACAGCTGTCCACAAAAAGGGCACATACACTCTATGACTCAAGAGAAAGAGAAGGTTTTTTCTATAGTACATAAATAAAATGTTAATAGACCAAGCTTTGAACAGCCTGAAAAGCCCAGGGATCCCAGACCCTAGAAAGGACCCCAGTGGATGCAAAGCCCACAGCCAGCTGAGAGGATGTTGGGGGTTTGGTACCCTTGCCTTGACCCCAGGGTCAGTGGGAGGCATACTCATTGCCCTCTGGAGCTAGGACGGTTCTCCCAGGAACTCGTGACCTTGTGGCTACAGAGCTCAGACAATTATCCTCATCAAAGAACTATGAATTCACAAGCAGGCAAAGGAAGTTAGTTCATCTTGAGGAACTTTTGTGATTGTTGCTAATACTAAAATGAGTTTTACTCTTTGTCACTTTTATAGGACAGTGGAGGAATCTAAGTCAAGTGTGAAAGGTAAAAAAAATTTATTTCATTGTTTGAATCCACTCTTTTTAAATCAATCAGCATGTTTAGTCATTCTGTAATACTCATAATCCTTACTGTACTCCCAGCGTCCTGTGTTTAATTTTATTTTACTCCCAAATGGTCAGGAATGTTTAATTAACAAATTAAATAATACAGAACAAAGTAAGCTCTCAAGATTGTCCTCACCAACACATATGTGTGAAGGCTCTTTACAAGCATTCAAGTAAATAAAATGATCATTAATATTACTATCTCTGTATTAAGTTATGGAGTCTGTTTACTAAAGTCCTAGGAAATAAAGAGGAGATGATTTCACATAGTTTCCCAAACCATATTCTATTGAACACTAGTGTTCCATGAGATTTTATAGATGTATTATGAAAGATGTGTTCTATAGCCAGAAACAGTTGGGAATACTATGCACCATTATCCTTTTGATGAAGAGTCATGTTGCGTCTCAGTACGCTAAAGACAGAAAAAGCACTGCAATCAGGAAGAAAAGGAACAAGAAAAAGAAAGAAACATAAAAGCTTTACTTTGTTTAACCCAGTGTTCCCAAACATCTCTGACCTGCGGACCCTATTTTCTCAGATTATCTCTAATATCTCACAGAAAAGTTCTAAGAAACCACAGTCTAAGACATGTGGCAGTTTCTGATCATAAACATGTTCTAAGGCATTAGGGATTCAGAGAATCGTCGTTCAAGTAAACATCATAGAACAGCTGGTCTAACTGCTACACCTCTGCAAGATCCCAACAGATAGTCCTCAGCCTCTCCTTATATTCAATGATGGGGAACCCATTGCTTGATGGGGTGGCCCAATCTACTATTGGAAAAGTTTAATTTTAACGAAGTTCTCTGTGTATCTCTATTAGTGGCTTCATTTCTTCCCTCTGGTCTAAAATCAGCTTACTGATAGGTCAACAAAGCATTTATTCAAATAAATCTTATATTTGGAAACAGTGACTATGATAAACACCCATCCTCATGAGCTTCTCACCCATCCTCATGAGCATGCTTTTTAGATCTTACAATGAGGTTCCCAGAATGGCATTTAGAGCTCTGTGAACTCATAGAATCTGTGGCACAAGTGCTACAAAGCCCAGATTAGCAGAAAGGACTCCTCCAGTGCTTATTGTCAGAGACTAGATTCTGTATAAAGCATGCCAAGGATGAAGGTCTTGACCTCTAGAAGGTCTTGACTATCTAAAAGGTGACATGGTTTGGACACCCTCATTTCTCGGAGGGTGGGAGGACACATCTTCCTGGATGAGATCCTTTTCCACTCCAGCAGAGCCCACCATATTGTTTAGTGGTCACTTCATAAGGCATAGACAGTCTTTGGATGCTGACAGTGGGGACAACTCAAATGGTGGAGGCATATGGCAGTGACCTTTCCATCGCTCTTCCCTTCAGCATCTGTGGCTCCAAAGATCAAGGCCATCACACAGGAGAGCATCAATGGAAAAATAATTCTTTCTCAAGTGAATGAGATCCAAAAGTTGGCATGAGGCCAACAGAAGATTCTGCCTATTGTGAAAACTGTTTTCCCCAATGGAAAGTCCATGCCCAGACCAAACTGGGTGAGCCCTAAGAGGTATCCTTGGAGTCACCAAACTCAGAAACTTCCATTTTTTTCTCTGTAACTATCTCACCAGACATTCCATAATGATCTTAATGTAATGCTGTACTTTTTGAATCAAAGTATGAGTTAATGAGCTGAAAGTTCTACTTTCCTACTCTAACCTTCAGATTCCCATCATTGTGTATCTGTTTTGTAATCAATAAAACTCTATACCAGTTGCATCATGTATACTTTTTTTTTTTATTGTAAGTCAAGATAAGACCTCAAGATTTCATCCTAATGAGGGATTCTCAGGGACTGTCCATGAAAAGAGCTTTGAACATGTGCACAGCAGTCAAATGCTCAGCAGAATTGTTATTGTGCAGCCATGCAACCAAGGGACAAGATGCAGCTCATGAGATTCTCCAAACTCCTGCCAGCAGGAAGGGGGAAAAACAGAGAAAGGAAGACCTAGCTAGTCTCCCTGAGAATGTGAGATGACCAAAAACTGTGCTGTCTCACATAAAAACAAGCAAACCTTAAGATCCGAAAAGAGAGTCAAAGCTAGAAAAGGAAAGTAAGAAAAAAATCCTCATTACAGATAGATATTAAGACCCTAAAGGGGAAGTGACTTGTCCAAGATCCAAACTGCAAACACTAGGATCCAGTATTACGTTGAGGTGTAGCAGGGGCTAAAGCACAGGACTGTGCACCTCTGTCCCCTAAAGATGATGCCATTTTCTCAAACTGTAGCAGTGTGAGCCATTGTCCCACGGCTGGCACAGAGGAGCAATGCTGGAGAAGAGGAAGATAGTATCCACATATCCACTAAGACATTATCAGTACGTTGTACATGGAACATAGGATTTTAACAATTTAAGAAACCGTAGGCACAAGCTAGTCAAACACTCATTTTACAAATCAACGGAGGCCCAGAGCAATAAAGGCATTTACCTCTCATTCACTGGATTGCTGCAGCGGGGTCTAGATGCAGCCCTCGTGACTTCATTAACAGTTGTCAAACCAAAGGTGGTGTACTTAAGTTCCATTGTCATCTAACACATTGGCAATGCTCCATGTATTTTTGTCTCTATGTTTCAGCACTCTTTGGAAAGGACAGCTTTTGATATCGTCTGAACTGAGCACCTGTTAAAACTAGATTAGTCTTCCCTTACGGCAATAATTGGTGTTTCTGATTCTTAATTACCAAAGAATTGAAAGCCAGCCCTAACTAACAATCTGAAAATTAGGTGAAAGGACCCGAGGACAATCCTATCATTGCAAAAATGTGTCACTGGCTTAGCTGAAACATTATCTGGGGTAAAATCATAAATTTTTCTTTACTGTGGGATTACTTAAAAGAGTCTCAAAAATGACAAATAACACAAACATCTTCAATGAGTGCCCGTAGAGCAGCATTTGTGGGGACTTCTGATGTTTTGGGGGCAAGAATGGATCTATATTAGATTCTAGTTCTCATTCTACTTCATTTTACTGTAAGAACTTCTTTATGTTAATAGGTACTATACAGTCTCAAAGCAGACCTAAAAATTAACTTTTTCTCTATTTTAGCACCAATTCACTGATATTTCATTCACTAGACATCATAATCTCTCTCTTGAAATTGAAAAGCTATGCATAAAATATACATATTTTTTCAAGGTGAAGTTTGAGCACTGTTAGCAAAATCTTTGGAAGAATATTCAAAAAAAAAGTATGACAAGTAGAAGGGAAATTTATAATAATAGACCCAGAAAATAATCACTGACCTTCCATTTACCATCACAGTTTACATATGATTTGGCAATAGTAAATAATAATGACGCTGGGGTTCTTGTTTGTGGAGTCGATGAATGAACTTAGCAAACAGTCAAGGTAGGAAAGCCAGGGAGAGGCTTTTATTTAGAGATACAGTGAGAGAATAGAGCTCCTGGCTCACACCAGGAGGAGTGCGTTGTCTAGGGGATTTATAGGTGGTTGAGAGACAAAGAGCTAGGGATGCAGATCCACCAAACGGTCTCTACATGTTTATCTTTAAAGAGACACTAAGTTTCTTATCAGTTTTCCAGACTATTTTGCAGAGTTAATATAAGAAATTTACTGTGTTAATTCTTTCTCAGAATAACAGTTTCTTGGTTTGGGAGCATATCAATCAAGGCTCCTTGTCTTGCTTTCAAGGTGAGCAGAGTTACCTTCTGTTTGTTAAATAGTAAGTTAAGAATCTTACTTCTTAACTTCTTGGGTGTAAAAATGCAATCTTATCTTTAAGAAGGAATCCTTCCTGCACTTCACTATGTTGTTTATGGCTGGGCCTGCTTGCTATATTAATTGCCCAGGTTATATATTACTTGATTAGGGGCTAGAGGAGGAAAAGCAGCATCTGGGTAAAGTTAAAGATAAACTGGGTCTTTTAAGCAGGCTAAAGTAAATTTTACGATAGCCTCATCTAATTGACACAATGGAGACATGGGCCATGCTGAGCTATTTCCTTACCTGGGGGATGTTCAAACATTCCAGGCCAGGTTATTCCTGGCTTTTTTAGTTTTAACTAATCTTCACTGAGGAATGCTTATGTTCTTAGTTTGATGTTTTATTTTAGAGAATTAGTGTGACTTTGTCTTTGCTTAATTGTTTCATATGGAGTTTTGGTAGGGGTCTTTTTCCAGAGGCCCTCACCCTACTCTGACTACACCCACGATTCCTGTCTCAATAACACATGAATAATTTTTCATTCAAGGAGCTAAAATATCTTTAAAGTCTTATTAATTTTCACTGTGTCAGTTAAGGTGACCAACTCATCCTAGTCTGCCTAGGAAATTCAGTCCCATGTAAACCAGGATGGTCAGTCACCCTATCAAAGAAGAATTACTCTTCTCTGAGTCCATGTGGGCTGCTATAACAGAGTACCCCAGACTGCGAGGCTTGCACACAACAGAATTTTATTTCTCGGGGTTCTAGAGGCTGTGAAGTCCAAGATCAGAGCCCTGGCAGGGTAGCACTCGGTAAAGGCCCTCCCCCTGGTTCACCGCCTGAGTCCTTGCATGATGGAGGGATTGGGGAACTCCGTGAGGTCTCTTTTATGACAGCATTAATCTCCCTCATGAGGGTTCCACCCTCATGACCTAAGCACCTTTCAAAGGCCTCACCTCTTAAAACCATCACCTTTGGGAGTTAGGATTTCAACATATGAATTTTTCAGACCATAGCATCTCTATTTCACTGAAGTACAAGTACAGAGCAATCAAACCATTTGCCTGAAAAAGAGACAACCGAGTAAGCTTAGGCTCTAGGCAACAAAGAATAACCTCTCTCCCCCAGCTAAATAGGCCCAAAAATCTTTCATAATATCCATTCTAATCTATTAGTGCCTGTCTGTTCAGGTGAGTTACCAACCAAAGTTTTCATTTGTATTTGGTTTTGACCAACACACACCCAATCCTCTAAAGGAGTTAGTCATAAGTTCTACTGTTTTCATTACAGAAACACTTTGAGTAAATAGCAGGTATTCCATTACCCAAAATCCAATTAAACAAGTAGTTGGCTAATACAGACAGGTAAAAAGTATTCATTTAGAATTTAATATTTATGCCAACATATTTTCTGACAGTACCATAAATGATTAAGTAGACAGATCCATTTAATATTTTTCAATCCAATCAAATAGATGCCTTTACTAAATGTTCATTTTTCCATTAATGTTTTTATACACCTACCCTGTTGGTGATGTGTGAAACTGGGAACTAAACTTCATAAAAATTCATTATTAAGAAATGCAGCAATTCTGTTACAGGAAGAGTCCCTAAAGCTGAGAAGGAAGCAAGGACTCAAATTTTAGTAGGAAAAGGCAGTAAGACAAAGGGATCCAAGACAGTTTCTTTGGCACAAGAGTTCTCAAAGCTGGCTGCACCTCAGGATTACCTGTGTGCCCAGGCCACATTACAGGTCAATTAAATCAACATTTCTGAACGTTGAGACCCAGACATCAATATATTTTAAAGACTACCAAGTAATTACCATGAACAGCCAAGTTTGAGAACCCACTGCTTTAGCAGCTTCAGGTGGGTGTGTTTTTATTTGTTTCTGTGTTCCCCATACTACTGATTTTCTATTACTCCTGTAAGAATTAATGACAGCTAATATAAAAATAAGAACCTCCTTCATTTCACTCCCAACTGTTTGTAAATAGAGTTTCATTTTACTGAATTGTACAGAAATGCTTTCAGGAAGGAAGCTGAATAAAAACTTAGAAGCAAGACAAACATGAAAGTATTTCACAAAACTCTAACTTATTTCCTTTACTAGACTTACCTAGGTCTAGTAAAATCTCTTTCAGGTGCTTAATCAAATACTTTACCAAGGGTTAGACTCCTGTAATGAATGAGTTTCTACAATGAAAATCTGCTATGTTGTTTTAGCCTCTTCATTTCCTTTACCGCTTAGATTTTTTTCACAGCAAAGTAATATAGTAACATATGCAGATATGAGACTCCTAAAGAAAACATCTCTAAGCCAAGTGACTAATTTGGGGAACACCTAAGTAAATTTTTCCTTAAAGTATCAGACTGTTTCAGTACTTCCCAAATGCACATGCTATATTTCTCAAGTAGTTAATCAGGCATCACACACAAGTTCAAATTTTAAAAATTTGCATTAGAAGAAAAAAGCAATCAACTGATTGAACTGCCTTGTTTAAGAAATGAGGAAGCTAAGGTCTAGGAAGGTCAGGCAAGCCCTCCAAGGACTCAGGTCCCATTTCAGCCTATTACATAGCATCTCTGACCTATGGAAGCATCAGAATTCAAGAAAGCATTACATAATTTTTAAAACTCATAGCAAATTAAAAATAACCACTCTAAATGTATGAACTACTAAAACACAAAAAAAATAATTGAGGTATCGGCTTTTAAGCTGGAACCAATTTGTAAAAATGTCAGTAATTGCAAAAAAAAAAAAAAAAAAAAAAGGAAGCCTGAGATAGGTACTAGAGGGTTGGATTTTTTTTTTTACAGATGGTCTTAAATAAATTATTTAATACAGACTGTATGTAACATTGAGTTTTTTTAAGTTTACATTCTGGTAAGTAATGTAGCATACCATTTCTTTGGGATAAAAATAATAGAATTACAAGAATACCTTTTATGGACATTAGGCAATATTGTACCACAGGTACATATACACCTATTTATTCTTTCACAATAGAAAATGGACACTAAATAATGGCATTATTTTCTTAGTACACAATATTGGTGGCCCCAAAGAAGCCACACCACCAGGACTCCTGCCTGTCTGCAGTCTCTCCCACATTCCTCTGGGGTTGGCCATATGGCTTGACTTGGCCAGGAGAACATAGCGAACATAACACAAGCAGAGGCTGAATAAATGCTTACACACTGGGGCTTATCCTCTTCGAATGTTCCCTCTAGAAAGCCAGCTCCTAACATAAGTTCATTTACCTGGAAACTGCCATGCTGTGAAGAAGTCTAAGCTAGCCTCATGGAGGCGGCACATGAAGGATCCCAGCAAACGGCCACAAATGAAGCTCCAGATGTGACTCCAGTCAAGTTATTTCAGCTGGTTTCCAGCCTTTCAAGCCAACCCAGCTGAGGCCTCAAACATCACGGAGCAGAGATAAGCCACCCCATATCCTGACTCCAAAATTCTGACCCACAGAATCATGAACAAATGAAATGTTGTTCTAGGCCAGTACTTTCTGGGGTAGTTTTTCATGCAGCAATGGATAAGCAAAAAAAAAAAAAGAGTATTTAAAATAGGAAAACCTATGATTTGCTCAGTGACATTAGCTGATTTAAGGTGATTCCACCAGGATTTTAGTCATTTTAACACTAAAATGGATCTCTACAGAAATCCTGGTCCAATAACCACAGATGAAGCACCAAAGCTTCCAAGAGAAAAGCCAAGGTCTTCCTTCTTCAAAGGTGGCAGAGAATAAAGCAAATGCCCATTTATGTTCACAGCTCCCCTCTCTGCTTCTTCACAATTGGAGGTCAGGTGTGTCACCCCAACCCAGAGAGGAGAGCCATCTCCTGATCTTCATTAGAGCATGGTAGGATGACCAGGTAAATTCTTCTCCTTAGCTTTGAGTTTCAGTTCCTTTTGACTCTGTCTTTAAGTTCCTCATTCCAGGGACATTAACAACTTCTCTACAAATATTTATGCTTACAGTAAGTATCACAGACATCAAGAGTTTCACTGAAAGGTGATCAGTTTTCACTGTAGGTAAGCGATGTTCTTCACCAAGAAACTATAAGGCCTTTAAAGATTAAGATGATCATGAATAGCAGATAGCTCTTAGTTACATGTTTAAGACTTAAGTCATTAAGACACTTAATTATATCCATTCATTCTAGGCATGTTTCTTTACAACATTATACATTAAATACTATACTCTTATATGGCCTTTAATCGGTAAACACTTTTAAGATTTTTGTTGTTTATATATATCCCCTGAAGTGTTTTGTGGGTTATTTGTGTATCATAATGTTAATTTCTCTGACTTACTACTTGCCTGAGGTCATCCCCATTTTTCTGATTCACTCTGCAACTCATTTATTCTATTACAACATCTACATGTCACCATCTTTTTGGAGAGGATTAGAGGGTTTCTCAAATATATTTGCAGTGAGGTCATGCAAAAAGGAAAAGAAAACAGTGTCTCTGACATACTTCATGACCTGATGACCTAACCTTACTTTAGAGTTTTCAGTTTTATGAAGAACTCCATGTGTATATGTGTGCATGTGCATGTTAGTCATATAAGTACATGGACTGTCCTACTCACCAAAACTTCACTTTGAAATTTAAATTAGAAGCCATCTAATAAAATTATCAGTCATCTAATAAAAACTACAAGCCAGTCTATGCCCATTTTTAAAGTATGTATACACAACATAACACTCAGATATCTGACATACACATGCACATATATACCAGAAGAAATTTTAACAATAAATGATGACCTTTGCATTCATTATCTCACTTGATATTTGTCACAACAATGCAAGGTATTATTATCCTCATCTTACATTTGAGGAAACTGGGGCTCAAATAGAATGAATTAATTGACCTGTGATCATACAGCTAAAAATTATGGAACCAGAATTTGTACCCAATGTACTTGCTCTTTCTACTGTGACACACAAAACCAAAAGTGGTTGCTAAAGAGCTATGTAACTCCTAAACGCAGGCAACACATTTCGATGAACTGTTGCTAATGGCTTTCATAAGAGTCCAAGGATGAGAAATCTGAATGTACAAGGTACTGGAATAACACACAGGAATCAGAAATATACACTTAGGACTAGGGAGAGACAGACTTTGATGACCAGGAGCTACCATCCCATTACCCAAACCTCAAAGGATTCAATCCTCTGTGCACAGAGGTGTTCTCTCAACTTGCCACTCTTAGTCTAAAACTCTTCCCAGTCAACACCAGGGAACAGCTTAGCGAGTTCCAAAATCAGAGGACCTCACCCCTTAGTCTGTCCAGTAGACCTTACGCTCACTCCTAATTACTATAAAAAGTATCTCTCCTATACACTCGGAGAACAAGAACGGAAAGAGAAGGACAAAGAGAAGATGGTAATGATAGGCACTTAATAGTTACACAAAATACAGTTATACAGTTATAGTTACTCTGGAAATACTTTATCCAGAGTCTCATCCCAAAAACATACTATGAAAATCTCCATTTATCATTTCCAACACTCTAAGAAGCACTCATTCAGTGTCAACATCTAATCCCAGGTCATATATTATATATTTACATAAATCAAATCTTAATGTGCATACATGTCACCTGGAGAGCTTGCTAAAAATGTAGGTTCTGGGTTTCTAGTAGGTCTGGGTTGGGGGCCCCAAATTCTGCATTTCTAACAAGCTCCTAGATGATGCTGAGGCTGCTGATCCATGGCCCACACTTTGAGCAGCAAGATTATAGATGAGTTCGAGCCATTAGCCATTCAATGTATCCCCTAGACAAATGTCTTATCTGTAAGCCAGTCTCAACAGATTTCATACAGATTGAACTGGATGAGAAATACAGCAGGAAAGGTGGCATCGCTAGGACCGCATTAGCACTGTCCGCTCCTGGCCAGCGAAGCCTGCAGGAGCACTGATGAAGTAAGGCCCCAGAACAAGGTGTTTCTTGGTTCTGGTCCGGAGTGAAAAACAAAATGAGGTCTGGAAAGGAAGAGGATTGATCACCTTGTCCCAAATTATTCCTGGCCTCAATGCATCAGTACAAGACATGAAAAAGTTCACCACTAACCAGACTCACTGGAGGGAATGAAAATCACCTGTCCAACACTGGCTATAGTGTTAGCTAACACAGCACTAAAAAGTATGCCACTAGGGACATGTGAGGCCTCACTTATAAAATTCTTCCCAAATTCTTTTTAAGGGCAGTTTCTTTATTCAGTGAACCAAACAATGGCTGAAGTCTTAAGAAAAACAATAATAATTCTGTGAAATTAGGTCCTATTCCACATTAAATCAAACCAACTTGGACTAATTGCTTTCATTATTGCTACTGACCTTATTATTATTTGTTCTCAAGAAACTGACATAGGAGTTGGAGTTAAGAACAATCAATAAGTATTTATTAAGCTACTAACACGTGTCTACTATGAAGCCAGTCACTACTAGGGGGACAAAATAAGGAAGTTCATCAAGTCAGAACTCCAGAGAAGCAAACTAAAATACACAAAACAGTCCCTTTGCCCAACTGCAATTCCTGTCATCCATAATCATAGTAAGTAGTCATAGTAATTACTACCTTTGCTGGTATTATGATAAGGAAATTTACTTGAGCTGAGAGACAAAAAAGAAAACATGTCTCTTCAGTAAAGCTCTTTCCACCTTCTTGAAATTTTCTCCCACCCTCAACAAAAACTTCATAAAGCCATTCATGACCCTTTTGCCCAGTTCTGCCAAGTCAACTCCTCTGGCTGGCCTCACGCCCTTCTCAAGTATCCGGGCATTACCACATGGCCTTACCCGAGTGAGGCCCCAGCTTGTTTTTCCAGAGGGCGGCAGTCATTACCTGAATGGCAGGTTTGAGATGTAAGCTGCCTTAATGTGGGGCTTTGTAGACATCATGGGTTGTCATTAGTGTCCTCTGAAAATAACAATCAGCTGGCAGACCAAAAAAGGGCATTCCAGGAAAACTCTTTAATTCATTTGGGAAAGTCATGGAAATCTAAATATATTTATCTTTCAGTTATTCAAAGAAAGGTCTGACATACATACAAGAATAATAGTCATCTAAAAGTTTACAAACTACACTTGCTACAGTACTGAGTTAGGAAAGCTTACACACCTCTGAGCGGGCAGCTCTGGGGAAGGCGGTAGCCTCTTTAATCACTCCTGCATGTACAGGGGACTGAACCACTGTAACAGACCTTATTACAGGGATATGGATGGTTCCATTTCCCACTTCATCCCTTCTTCTTGCTTCTACAGTGTCAGGTGGTTGGAAGATTCTGGAAGAGGCCTTTCTACAGAAGACAGACATCATCTGTCTTCCTCCTCTGCCCCCACCTCTATTATGGATGCACTTAAGGCCACTATGTCCAAAGGGAAGTGATGACAGCTCTCAAGTTTTCCCTCTTCCACCCCAACCACACTGCCCCCGGGCCAACCAGAGGTCAGAGTGACCAGGACCACAGGACCAGCTTCTTTGGCAGACCACACTGGGGACACCTTCCAATAGCAGATGTCCAGTGTCAGTTTTTCCCCCATCACAGGAAGCAGAAGGAAGAAACAGGTTCCCCCCTGCTCCAGGGACAAGCACAGGCCTGCTAACTATTTTTATTGCAGGCAAAGGGTTAAAACCACAGCCTCCAAAAATACTCCTGCAGAGTCTTCAGCTGGTAGAAGGAAGCTGGCAAGCCAGAGACCCACCTAGAGGTCCAGACACTGGGCAGGCTGGGTGAGAAGAACCCCAAAAAACCTGCAGTGGGGTGTTTGCAGGAGATGGAGCCTAGGACTAGGAGTTCAATGCTTTGATACACAAATATGTCTTCCAGTATCTTCCTGGTAATGCTTGAAACCAAATTTGCCCCACCTTGCCCCAAGGTGTCTAAGGGGGACAATTCAGAGCCTACTCCCATAATTCTTCGGGCATAAAATTTCTAAGTGGTCTCTGCTACACTTAAAGGATCCAAATGCAATCTGAAAGGCACTCCTATGTTTGGGTCCCACAGCAGGGGGAGCGTTAGGGGACCCCTCGGATATTCACTTCCTGCCCCCAGCTTTGTCTTGGTGCCTCCAAGTGATCTCTGACATTCATATATTGATATAAAAGCATCTTTGATGTTATATAAATATCAATCACCAGTGCCTCTCCTCTTGGTCCCATCTCATTTCCTCTCTTCCGTAGTCAGCCCCAGCTAAATGCTTCTTGAGGGGAGGGAAAGGCGCGGGTAACCTCTTGCTATCAGAAGAGGAGAGGGAATGGGGAAGTTAAGAGAAGGTTAAAAGAGACTAAAAACTGCAGACAGCAGTCATGTTACCTCAGTTTCCCCCAAATCCCACCCAAACTGAAAGAAACAGAATCCACTCACAGAAAAGGTACAAAGATGGGTTTGACGTCAGGCAGTAAACCAAAAAGTTCCAGTTCCTGCCCTTACAATTATCCCTTCTCTGCATGCTGGCTCCCTTTACAACACAACTTATCAGAGTTTATTTCCATATTGGCATCTGTGTCTTCAAGGCATCCAAGAATCTTGTGTATCTTTCAACAGATCAAAAGGCATGACGAAAAATGTTCTTGGATCAACTCCTAGAAAAATCTTAAACCAGATTTTCCTGGGCTATTTCAGGCCAGTTGGTGCCTGCTATTTTACATTGTGGCATCTTTCTTTTTAAATATGGATTAAATACCCCAGTGAATGAAAAGATTAAAAGTTTACTATTCCAGCAGCACTGGTGTATAAACTGATGTGTTACCTACTTAAAGACTTCTGTGGACTTTCATCACCCACTCTTACTCTTTGGGGCACCACGTTTTTTATGAGAAAAGCAAAGCCTGGGCTTTCCAAGCAGAGGGCAACGACACTTGTCAGTTTTATGAGAGGCGGCACAGAATCCAAATAGGAGTGGAACCAAGATGGACATTCAGATTTGATTGTTTTTAGTTAATTGGAGTTTGAGTTTATAAACAATATGAAATAAAAGACCTATGTAAGATATAAACTGGTTTTTTAATATCTATAGACATGTTCAGCCTCTTTGCACTATGGCAGCAGAGTTGAGCAGTTGCAACAGAGTTTCTCTGGCCCAAAAGCCTA
Organism: Manis javanica; assembly: GCF_040802235.1. Classification (NCBI taxonomy): domain Eukaryota; kingdom Metazoa; phylum Chordata; class Mammalia; order Pholidota; family Manidae; genus Manis; species Manis javanica. The sequence goes on along the minus strand of NC_133159.1, from coordinate 160,262,595 downwards.
AAATATTTACTGTTTGGTCTTTACATAAAAAATTTGCCAACCCCATCTATAGATATTAGAGCAGGAGAAAAAATCAGTTGAAATTAAGCAAGAACAGCCAAGCCCATCTACGCCAACATTTCTGCCAGGGAGAGGGAATACCTTTCCTACAGTTGAGGAGGACCTTTAACCCCATTGCACCCTATTAAACAGGAACATGGCTAATTTAAAGAACACCTGGATAGTTTAGAAACTAGTGTGATAATTTAAGAGATTGAAAAATATCTGCTTTCCCCCCGGGTAATTCATGCTTATGGCAAAAATTTAAAATAAGGTAAAAGAAATAGTTTGCTTTTTACTTTAGAAATTATAGTTTCCCAAGTGCTTTTCACGATGACTGGTCAACTGCTGCTCACCAAGAAGTAATGCTGCTCTTTGCAAAATGTCAATTTGAGCCGAGGAGGAAGGAAGGAAGGTAATGCTGACCAAGCCTGGGTTTGGTGAGGAGCGCTGGGAGGGCTGCTGTAGCCTTAATTAGATATGAAGAGCAAGAGCGCCCCCTGCTGACCAGAGAGGCAACTTAGACCTGAACTCATTCTGGTCAGGGCTCTCAGGTTGGACAAGGATCAATATCCACACATCCTCTTGAGGGGTTTACCAAACATTCACAATTCATGTCCAAGGCACGGTAGCAACTTTAATCTCAGCAGCTTGCATAACATGTATAGCAGCAAAAACACCCACCAAAAAAGAATCGCCATGTTTTCACTTATCTCCCTTAAGCTTCTCTCCCTCTAAAAATTAAAATTAAAATACAACTTTCTGCAACAGCAAATGGAACACAATTCCTTTAACAATGAACAAAGAACTTAATTCCTCACATGAAATAAGATACCAGCCAACAGTTTTGTTCAAAATTGGTTGAACCATATGAAATTGCCAACATGCCACTTGCTTGAAGCAAAATAAGGCCATTTCATCAGTTCGACCTGAATATGAGTCCATCAGCAATTGACAAAAATATACAAGACAGCCTGAAGGTAGGAAGTTGTGGAAATTCTTCCCTTCTTGACCGATGGACACAGTGATTAAAGGCTGGGGTTACAGGACATGAATTTTCCCCAGGGCATCCTCTGAATTCCTCTGACCAATAAAAGTAGAGGCTGAGAATTTAAGGTACTTTCTTTGTCATTTAGGCAACGCTGCTCCATATGATACATAAATATTTTTTAAATTAGCCTTTTCTTTTTAACACAAGGGTCCTAATAAAGGAGCACTTCAGGGAAAAGAGATTTTAAAATCATGTTCTCACCACTGTCTCACTCTCTGCAGTTCTATAGGACAGGAACGTTTGCTAGAAGGTGACATAAAACCCACACTGACTGTAACCATGGGGCTTTAGTGGTGACTGTGCTACGGAGACCAGGGGCAGTTGGTTCCGTGGGCCCATTTTTCAAGAGTATCAGCTACAAGAGTCACAAAAGCCATAAATTAAAGGGAGACTGTGAAGTAAAACAGCAATGAAAGAAGGGTGGGGCAGCATAGTCCCACAATAGTCTTAGAAGAGCTGGGCAGGACCTTGAAGGAAAGTTCCAAACAGACTTGCTTGAAGTTTAAGCCAGACATGACTGCCCATACCCTGAGCCACTCCAGTACTTTGATCCATTCCTTAAAATATCCATGACTATTTAAGGTAATGGTCCTTACATTAAAAATACAAAGAATCATGGCTTTTGATATCTCATATTTGAGGACACTGAGGCCAAATGTCATCCTCCAGGACAGGAACACTGAGCATAGTGAAAGCCTAAATTATATCCTTAGCCTGTGACATCAAGGCCCTGGTGAGTTCAGTGTGCAGCTTAGTGATGGCAACCACTGGGCTGGAGGGTTTCTCTTGAGTCTGATTATAATTCAATATAAGTTTGGGGATTTTCAAAAGTTAAAAAACAAAATCCAACAGCTACACACCATATTCATTCTAAGAGCAAAGCATAAAGCCAACCACCCAGCAGAGGGCGCAGGAGGGCAATAAATACTTTTAAAGTCAACACGTAATTTAAGGCTTTAGAGCCCAAATGATTTTATCTTCAACAATATTTTTTCCTGAAAGGTAAAGAAACTTGGTCACTAGCACTCCAGGTTCTGTGTTCTTCCCTAGTAATGAAGCTGATACAAAATAATTCTTTTATGTTTATTTTACCTACAAAGACATGCCATCAAGTTCCTTAGAGTGAGGAACGTGGTAAAATACACTTTAACTGGTAGTTGACACCAAAAAACCAAAAGGATTTTTAAGGGAACTACAAAGAAATTTCTTCCTCTTTAAAACAGATAAATTGGACCCCTCATATTCATTCATTCACTTATTAACCATCAACTGTGTGCTTAGTGGGTTAGACACTGCATCCAGACCTCACGTAGTAGGTCTTCATAGACCTGGAGTGAGGTTTGGGACATTTTAGCCCCTTCCTCAGATAGTCCTTTTGTGGGATACAATACTGGGTATCATTGTGCCGTGTCTCCTTATGCTGCTGTCAGTGCCTCACTTATGGCTGCCATTGTACATTTACACACTTGTGCTCACAGTAAGAGGCACACAATATTTCTGGATGAGTCACTGCACTTCATACGTTTACTCATTTAACATACGTTTGTTGGCAAAGGTACAGTCCTCAAACTTGAAGGTTCAGAAATTTTATTTTACCAGCCCTCTCAAGGTTGATCAGGAGCTAAGAGAACAGAACCTCGTTAACAAGAGACCCCTATTCGTTTATAATTAAAGTGGTGTCGGTGTATATTTCCATTACCCAGTGTATCTTTGTCTCATGACCAATGTGCCTACAAACTAAATTAGGTATCAGGAAATTGGTGATTATGGAATAAAGGCAAAAGCTATAAAAGGGCTTGAAAGGAATTCTTCTAAGCAACGTGAAAGCTGCTTCAATACCGAATAACAATCTGCCGTGATAAGAATACCATCTCTGCCAGATGGCGTCTGTTCTGGTCCCTGCCTACTCCCCACTTTGGCCAAGTGCCCCCACAGGCATCCACCTGTAAGAGCTCAGCTTGCCTCTCCACCTAGACTGAAACCGCAAGAGGGGAACAGGAGAACTCACAATTGCACCTAGATGACACGAGGCTCTCTGAATTTCTAATGATCAGATGGGTGGATGGAAGGAAGGAAAGGCACCCCAGTTACCCCGACTGCCAGGTTACCAGAGTCCTGAGCTCCTGGCCCCATCTGGGGGGTGTTGAGGTCTCACCCAGAACCATTACTAGTTTGTTCTTTAGCTTTTATTTTAATTTCTTTGCACTCAGAAATGTGTGTATGTGTGGGTGGGTGTGACCACTGATACTTTCCCCTCTCAAATAATGATTGTAAAGAAAAAAGATACATTTGAGAAAGTGGGATATTGTCTATTCTGTTCATGTTAAATCAGTATTTATAAAATGTGGGCTATATACCTCTTAAAAATACAGATTACTCCAAAGACAAAGTTCAGTGGCTCCGCATATTACTCAGAGCAGGGCACCACCACCTGCAGCCACCGCCACGGACCTTGGACCTCCCTCCCCACCACTCTCCCTTGCATCCCTCAGCACCGGCTCTGGGCTCCCACTGCCCCACCCACACTCACACCTCAGGACCTTTGTACCTGGAAGCTCCCTGCCCCAGATTTCTACAAGGCTCTTCCCTCCCTGCCCCACTAACTTTCAGTTTTCATTCAAATACCACCCGGAGACCTTTTGAAAATGCAGGTTCTTATTCACAGGTCTGAGATGGGGCCCAAGATCTGCAGTTCTAACCATGGTGATGCTGATGCGCTGGTCCGTGGACCAAACTTGGGAGTTTAAGACATTACAAATACCAAGCAGATTAGTATGGAAATTAAATGACTATCTTAGGTCTCAAAGCTATGAGTTGGTTCAAAGTATTGGATTTCAGGTCTGAGCACTAAAACTACCAGTGCACTTTTACACTTTATTAAAAATTCTGACAAAACAGAAGCAAATTAACATTTCAATTTTCACCCATGTAAAACTTCTAACCTGAATGGGCCCCGCTGACTCACGGGCACTGCCCAGATGTGTCCAAGCTCTGTTCAAACAGTGCACGTCCTAGTAAACCTGGAGGAGATAGCTGAGAGGGTGGGGCTATTTATACATGATTTAGAAACTTAACTTTGTCCCCTGGTGATTAGTGTTTCATTTACATAGTTACAGCATTTACTCTTTGTTGACATCTGCTTTAGGACACCATTATCTAATGCATTATTGAGCCAAATTTCCCCCAGGGCTAGGTTATCTCTTTTTTATTTCTTAGGCTATAAAGAGATTATGACAATGGGGAAGTGAAAGGAGCATTAGCTCCTCCCTGAGCCTACCTAATCCACTTCCTCTCTTAAGGCTGCAGGGTAACATTAAGTACACACTTGGCGGAGGGCAGGACCTGCTGCTACATGATTGGCAGGGCCCAGTACAAAATGAAAACGAGGGACCTCTTGTTCAAAGCTGTTAAGAATCTGAACCCTGCAACAGCGCAGCATCAAGCCAAGTGCCAGGCCCTTCTAAAGTCATATGTCCGTGAAGCCAACCCTGGCGGAGGGACTCACAAAATGAAAATCCCATGAATTTGGAAACTAACCAGATGCCCTCACTCTCGTCCCCTTTCTCCCTCTTAAAACATATATCAGAAAAGAATAGCTATGATGAGAATTGTGGTGTCATTCATTACATCATTGAATTAAAAACTGTCTTGCTCTCATCCTTGGCCTGCCTTTCCTTCATTTTTTGCTAAAATATCTCAACTTTCTGACTCCAACAGGGCTAAACCTAACTCTACCTTTGGTCTGAGTAGGATAAGCTGGTTTACCTAATTTATGATAAGAAATCTACAGCACAAATATATTTAGAGGGCAGGGTGTGTAATCTCAGAAAACAAGCTTTTCAAGTCATCAGCAGCCCATCTCAAACTTCAATGATTCACCAAGGATCTTGTTAAAATGCAGATCCTGATTCAGCAGGTGGGTACAGGACCCAGGGGACACCTACACAGCAAGACTGAGGACCACACTTTGAGTAGCTGAGCTCTAGAACTGCCCCATCCATTAAGATAGCCATGAACCTCACAGATCTACTGAGCACTCGAAATTTGGTTTGTCCAAATGGAGAGGTCCTGGGAGTGTAAAATGCACACCTCATTTCAAAAAAAAAGGTAAAATCTCATGAATAATTTTATATTGATTATATGTTTGGGATATACTAGCTTAAATAAAATATATTATTAAAATTGATTTCACCTGTGTTTTTTAAAATCACCTAGAAATTTTTAAATTACATATGTAGCTTGCTGTTGGGCAGCACTGTTTTAGGAGCTTAGTTGAGCTTCACTTATCCATCATCTTCACTTGAGTATAAACCCCTTGGGATGGAAGCATGAGATCGGCCCTAGACATCCCCAGGGAGGGAAAAACTTGATAGCTGAGTTCATCTCTCAAGGTATCACCACACCAAGTTTGCTTCTCTGGCCCCCTCCACCACCTACACACACACGCACACAGGTACATGAGAAAGTGGTGTAGACTTGAAGGCACAAACCTCACCTTATGCATCGTTCCATCCCCAGTGCCCAACACAGAGCCTATCATCTAAGCAATTCGTAAATATCTGTGTTGATGCTCCATATAAATCATTCATAGCTCCTTCCCCTTATAAAACTTCTGGGTCACTTATATATATTGCAAAGTTATCACATGCTTTCTCAACTATGTTTTCATCCAGAAGTTTGTCCTTCAGCTTATCTAGTACTAGTTATACATGGTTCAATCAACGTCAGTGACACAATGCCACCAGCCTAGTGCATACTGAATGGTAAATGTTAATGGCCCTTTCCTCGTCTCCATCACCAAGTTTATAATTATTGCATTCCTACTATGATCATTGCTGCTACTAGTAGCTACAACTCACTGAATGCTTCCTGTATGTCGGGTCAGTGCTAAGCACTCCAAACACATTATTTCATTTAAAGCTCTTAACAACGCTATGCTGGGCGTCATTACCACCCTCCACTTTACATACAGGGAAAGTGAGGATGAGAGAGGATAAGAACCTTGCCGTTCAGATAGCAAGCAAGTAGCAGAGACATGATGCAAATTCAGAGCTCCAAAGTCAGGTACTTTCAATCCTTGTTACCTATAATATTATCAGTATTGTTCAGGTTAGTGTGAACAGGTAGTTAGTGCAGCAAAGAGTCAAAAGTGATGTTCAGTGGTTTTCAATAGTGCTTTTTAATATCCACACTAAGGCAAAGATACTCTTCAATGATTTTTCTGAGTCTGTTTTTTAAATGTATATATTTCTCAATAAATAAGAAAACAGAAAAATATCATCAACCTTTTTTCCTCCAAATCAGGGAACATGCAAATCTGACATTTCCTTTATACCAGAATGTTGTGAACACTCGTGTATACACATATATGTGGATTGTATACAAATATGTGTATATACACATTCACTGTACTACAATTATTAATATGGGGCACATGAGAATAATACGATGGGCAAATAGGCTTAGAAGGAAAACATGGAAGAATAATTCCAAATCAATTATCAACAAGTTGTTTTATGATAAAGACACAAGCTTCGGAATGATCTTTGAAAGACAGATTTAAAATTCTGAATATGTTTCAGGTTTGAAATCATTTTTTCCTAACGACTTTATTCTTTCCCCATCAAAAGAACTGGCTCATCCCAAAAGGAAGGTTTGATGATGGCAGTTTTACTTTGGGTATTATCACCTGTGTTTATAAAGATCTTAGTACAATTTTAAAACCCCAAAGCTTTAAAATAATACGCAAAGTACTTGCTCAATCCATCTTGACAGAACTGTAAAAAGGACAAAATCCTTAAAAGATTTCTTGTGGTTCTACCCAGAGATTTTCTTCAGGTCTCGGCATTAAAATGCTGGATAAAATGTGTGGAATACTAAAATGCAAAATGATGGAGTCAAAAGTATCGTAATTATTGTGACAAAGCATATGTAGGATGGTGCTTTTAACTCAAAGTGGGACAGGCCAGGATAACTGGTCTCCATTTTACTCCTGGAGTAAATGATCACTGCTTCTAGGGTCAGCTCTGCTGGGCAGTTGTCCCACTGTGACGAGGCTAAGGCGCTGTGCCAGTGTAACCTAAGGGGGAAACAAGCATCTGAATAGAGATTAAAAACCTTAACTCTGGCTGAATATCATGCTTATTATGTTCAATAAACATTAACTGGCAACTAAACACACACCACAGTAAATACTGAGCTTTTATAAAGCCACCAGGTAAATCATTAATAAAGGCTGAAATGATCTAGGAACAAAATGAGTCCTGCAGTAGGAAACAACATGAATTATTAGTACAGATCAAATTGCCCAGAAAGATCATAAAGATCATATGTCAACATTAATGTCAGTTCCTCAGAACCAATATATTGCTCCTTAGTTACTCCAGCCTTCCAAAACCTGTAGTATTCCTGACAGCTCATTTCGCAAAGATATATTTATTTTGAAAAAGTGTGTGTTAGCTACCAGCCCATCCACTCTATCAACGTAAGACTTGGCCATCAAATCCTGTTATATTTTGCCCTGGGCAGCAATTATTAAGTATCCCTCAACATATGTGTCAAACATATGAGAAACTGCTCCAGGTTTTTCCTACTATTTCATTGCTTAAAAAAGTAGAAGATACCAAACAAGGCGGCCTTTGTGGAACATGAAGCATCAAAAATATTAGTTGCACTGTGAGAGTTGAATAGTAGCAACTCATTCTTGAAAAAATATTAATAAACCAAGTTTCCACTGACACCTAGTAAGTCCCCAGAAAGGTGTAAAGGCCCTGGTTCCAGGGCCTGGAAACATACCACAGAAACAAAACACAATACTGCAGGAAGCTGCACTACCTGCAGTGGTTACTGTCACTAGGGACTCTTGTTGCAATGATACTGGTTCTCTGCCTCCACTTTCCTAAATCAGGCTAAACAGGGCTCCTCACAGGGGGGCTGTTCCCTCCTGACCCTCTGACCCCAGAGGAGGATTACCTAAGGATTTATTATCTCATTACATCCTAGCATCCCAACTCTACCATTAATACATCAGCTGGACCCCAGAACCTGAAGACTGACTTAACTCATCCAATTCTTTGTCTTCAGGGTCCCTTGGGTCTGTGCTCTGCACTCACATTCCGCCCCTCCTCATCTTTCTTATCTGTCCACGTGAAAATGCAAATTCAAATTCCTGTCAGTGTTTCCTCTGCTGACCACAAGCTCCTTGAGAGCAGGGTCTGACCACCCACTAAGCATTCAACACATACTTGTTGAAAAATAAATGATTTGGTTAATTTACCTGATCAGTGTTCTACTTTAAAAGCCAATTGCCAAAATTTCTTTCATGCTTTGCCAACTGCCTAGTTCAGAAAATGTTCATCTTTATAGACAATTTTCCTAAAACCTGTTTACAACTCCTTCTAAAATATGTTAGGAAAAGTGTATTCTCTCTCAATCTCTCACCCTTGATCTCACTTTCTCTCTTCCGCTCCCTCATTTCATGTAGCCAGTACCCTGCAACAAATTTTCAACATAAGCATCAGCAGCTTCTTTTATGACCAGTATTCTGCTTTGTATGGTTTTTTTAACTTAAATATGTGCACATTAAAAAGTAATGACACAAAACCTAATGGACTGAAATGTGAACACATCTGCTATTTGTGCTTGATAGCATTCACATTAATAATATATCTCATCTGGTTTGATGATCCATGTACAGTGTGCTGTGCTCTAGGAGAATTCTGGGGCCAACGATCACTGCATCTATAAACAGATGCATTCTTAGAGCATTTATGTCAATTTTGTGCTGTTGAGGCAAACAAAGGAAGACTTTGAAAGAGTTGGTCTTCAGAGCCAGGAAAGTAGAATGTGTGGGGCATATACCCTATATTGCCTTTTAAGCAGTAATTTAATTGTTGAGAGTTTTGTTTATACATCAGGGTGGTGCTTGAAAGACAGCTTTCCTGGGCCAGGCAAACTTACTGTAAATTAATTTAGAGAACAAACATGTTTTATCAATCTCATCTTTCTATATTTGTATTGTTGCTACGAGCAAGTCATTTAATCTATAAACACTTCGGCTTTCTTATTTGTAAAATGAGAGGGACAGCCCACAGTATTTTCAAGGTCTCTTCCAGATATGACAGCCTATACTTCTTTATATTTAAAAATGAACACCATGAAAAATAAAAACATATGGTGAGTAATTGCCACTTGTTTACTTGTTTTCAAAAAGATTAAGTTCCGGTTGTTCAAATAACATAAAAGTACATAATAAAACTGAATCACTCATGACTTCTTTCCTTAAAATAGAGTCCAAAAAGTTCAGTGTTGATTGGTTATTACCATTTAGTTAGCAAAAGCTAGGCAAGACTTTCTGGATCCTTCACAAATTGCACTCAAGCACCATAAATACTTGAGGTTATTGCAATGAATAACTCAGTCACTTGTGGCCTGTCAGTGCAGAGGTCTGACTCTGAGATCTGAAAGACTGGGTGAACTAGAACTCTGGTAGTAATTCATACATGAGAGATGATGTGAGAACCAACGAGGGAACCCCTCCTACCGCCTTATGATACTACCCCCAACCCAGTCCTCTCCAGATCAGAATATTCAATAGTCATCTTCACTGAGACCTTCCCCAATTAGACCTAATAATGCAGGCATCACAAACTCAGCATGTCCTCTAGTGACCACGCCATGTACCCTTTGCAACAATCCCTCCCAGACCCTCTCCCAGCTCTGTTCCAATGCCCACCTCGGTAAAGAGCCCCACCATCACTACCCCGTCACCCAAGTCAGAACCCAGGGAGCCATCCTTCTAAGTCTCCCATGTGAAAGGCCCTCCATGCCCTTGGAGGGAAGAAGGCATCTCTATTACCAGAGACAGGCAATCTAGAGCCCGGAAGGCTGCATAAACAAATCTTGTTATTTTCCCACTGATTGACTACCACAGCCCAAATGCTGTTCAGAATTCCTTACTAACTGAAGCTCCCAAACATAAGTTTTATTTGTCTTGTCAATTCTTCACAGATTTAGTCTCTTCATCTAAAACTGTCTAAAAAGTGGCTGCCTTGGTCATTTCTTTGAGTCTCAATTTCATTATTGGGATTCCATGTGCATATAATTAAAATTCAGGGTTTTTCTCCTGTTTTTCTCTCTCATCAGCTTAGTTCTCTGACCGGCTAGAAGAATCTTGAAAGCACAGGAAAATTTTTCATCCTAAATAATGTTCTTTTACATGTCTTCAAATAAACATGTGTAAGTTTCTCTGGAATATATTCCTGGGAATGGAATTATTTAATGTTAGGTATATGCACATTCACCTTTTTTGAGATAATGTCAAACTGTTTTCCAAAGTAATTGTACCTATTTACACAGCCACTCTCAGTGGATGAGAATTTCCTTCAGCAACAACTGGTATCATCCAACTTTTCAACTTATCCCAGGTGGCAGGTGTAAAACGGGCTGTTCAGTTTTTCTTCTTCTGTGCAAGTCTGTTCATATTTTTGCCTGGTTTCTCACGGGGTTTTCTTTTTCTTATTGGTTTGCAGGCATTCTTTTCATATTCTAGAAACTAACTCCTTGTCAGTTACATGTATTATAAATATCTGCTCTATGGGGCTTTTTCCATTATAACTATAGTGTCCTTTAATGTACAAAAATTGCTAAGTTAGTATCAATTTTGTACTTCCTAGTATGCACTTTTTGCATCTTGTTTAAGATATACTACTTTACTCTGAATCCAGGAGATATTATTCTGTATTTTCTTCTAAACATTGTACAGCTTTTACATTTCACATGTACATCTTTAATGAACTGAAATGCATTTTTGTAATTATAGTATATTTTGCTAAGTTGCAATTTTCACTTTTTAAATATGTAAATACTCTATACCTTTCCATACTTATTTGTAATGTCAAAGCAGTTGGAAATTATGTTTCCATATACAATACATCTGTTTCTGAGCATTTTGCGCTGATTCACTGGTTTATTTGCAGATCAGTGCAGGAACCATTACTCATCCTATGAAGGGAAAAACTATAAAATTAGAAAGTGTAATATGCATTCTCAACTTGTCTGTGTCTCAACTTAATCTCTATCTTTACCCTTTTCCTAAGTTATAAGGGACATTAGAACAACTCAATGCTATCATCCCCTTCCAGCTTTCATCTACTTTAATTCTATATTGTTTTTCCTCCACAATACATGTATTATTTTATAGCCAATATTCATTTCAATTTTGTCACATATTTAGCACTTTATTTGTTCATCGTCCTTTTCTTCATCTCAGATCTTCCATCTGCAATCATCTTCCTTCTACCTAAAATACATTCTTTCAGACTGCATTTGGTGAAAAGCCTGCTGATGGCAAACTCAATTTGTTATCCTGAAAATGTCTTTATTTTACCCATTCTCAACACTGAGTAGGAAAATTCCACAATGGCAGTTATTTTCTCTCCGTCCACTGAAGACACTGTTTCATTTCCGGTGTCCACTGCTGTTCCGGAGGAGTCAGTCATCAGTTTAGTCACCATTCCTTTGCTGATGGTCTCTTGTGGCAATAAGTACTTCCTGCTTAGAAGTAATTGCTTATAATATCTTCTCATTATTATTTGGCTTTCTGCTCTGGTGCATATAAATGTAACTTATTTTCATTCATTTAGCCTAGAATTTATTAGGTTCCCTTAACCTGAGAGGTTGTTTCTTCAAACAATTCTAGAAACTTTCACTTCTTATCTCATTAAATGTCTTCTTTTCCCATTCTCCCCCGTCTCCTTCGGGAACTCTGATGAGACTAATTTAGATCTCCTGATACTTTAGCCTTCATGTCTCCTGACTCCTCTTCGTCACTTAGCTGCATTCTGGATAATGTCTTCAGAGATAACTTTTGGTTCAGTAATTCTCCCTTTAGCTTTGCTTAATCCATCATTAAACCCATCCCCTGAACTTTTCATTTTAATTATATAGTTATTTCTCTTAGGTTATTTTCAAATCTTCTTGGTAAATTTTATAATCTCTTAGTACTTGCTCCAATATCCAAGTCTATCTTTTTACTGTTAAAAAAAACAATTTAATATGGGTATATTATGTTCTTCTTCCAATAATTCCACAGCTGAAGTCTTGGTAGGTCCAATCCCACTGTTCATTGGTGGGCTCATATTCCGCACAGTTTTATCTGTAGGGATTCTTTGGAACCAGGTTGGAGTTGCATTGCATTACTTTAGAGAGGATTTGAGCTTCCTGCTGCCAGTTGGCTGAGAGTGTCACTGATCTCAAGGAAGGTTTGTTTTTCCTCTGCACCAAGCACCACAGTTAACAGAAAATTTTTCTTACTGTACCCTTCTGTGTGGTGGCTTTGTTTATCATGTGCCCTTACTCTGAAGGCATAGTTCTTCAGATACTAAGTTTATGTGGAAGTTCCTGTTAACATTCCCCTCTTAGGCAGGTCCTAGACTCTGATCTCTCCTGTACCCTTACAAGACATCAGAAAGAAGTTTAATATATCCATGATTGAGCAGAAACCCACAGGGTGCAAGCAGCTTTCTTACTTACTTCTCTCCTAAGTTTTCTGTTTTTGTTCCCTTTTCCATCTCTGTGGAATCTTTCCTTTCATAATAGGTCTGCAATATGTTTGAAAAATTATACACAGATAGAGAAAGGAAGAAAGGAAGGAAGAAAATAGATAATGCACTTTAGTTGTTTCCTTTGGGAACATTTGGAGCAGAGGAATTAGGGGTATCCAGTCTGCGACACTCATGACATTGAACTCCTGAGTTGCAAATCTTCTACTCTCTAACATGACTGGCAGAAACAGCAGGCAGGCAGGGTGAACCACCCACACTGGCAAATGTTTCTCTTCTCAAAGCTGGGCCTCAGTACTTTTATTCATTCACTCATTTGTTGTTCATATGCAGGCAGATATAAAGTGCCTACTAGGTGTGAGCCACTTTGAGACAGCAAATCTGCCAACTCACTGAAGCACAACAGAGCAGAATTACCAAATGAGTACAAATGAAAACCTGAATATGCCCACTCAACTGTGTTAAATACAGTATCGTAAGTTTACTACATTAGCACCTTGACATGTTTCATTATAGAAATTTTTAAACAAATACTAGAATACTTAGGGTAGTACAATAGTATAATAAATCCCTATATACCCATTTCCCAGCTTCAACAAATAACTCAGAACCAAACTTCCTTCTACATCCCATATTATTTTGGAGCAACTAGAAGAGATTATATCATTTCATGCAACTATTTCGTTAAGTACACCAGTTTTTAAAATACAGAAGCCATGATTTTTTTGGACTTAACTTTCTGTGGTATCCAGAAGCACAATGCCTACAAACACCCACAGCTCCTATACGTCATCCTTCTCAACTAATCAGAGCAGCACATCATGACATGCTCCCCAGAGATTGCAGATTCTATTTGCATCACGTCGAGGCTACAGTAGCTTACCCATTGTGGGAAAAACAAAAATTGAAAATCCTCTGAAAATTACAGTGCTTACAACTCTCCAAACTACTGGCCATATTTAATATTAATCATCAACACCCTCAGCAGAGTCGGCCTCAGGGGTCAAAATGCATCTCCTAGTAGCAGAAAGGAAGTTGTGATCTAATACACATTTATGTATACAGATGCAGTTACCCAATGACCTAGAGTATCAGGGGCTTCAAATTCATGACTTGTATATAAACAAGAGTCAACAGGCCCTACCTGCACTAGTGGAGGTGTGGGTTTAATAATCTGGGTAACTGCTGAACCTCTGTGTTGAATACCTGAAACCAATATAAGATATCAACAATACTTCAATTAAAAAAGTCAACAGGATCTGTATCTAGTCCTCAAGTGTAGTTTAGAAAAACTAATTGCTGTGAAATACTCTCCTGATCTTTGTGGTCATACTACAAGATATAATAATCTACCAAACCGTAAAGCTCAGTGTGATAGAGGAACTGGCAAATCCTTCTGCCTTCACATAAACATGTGGAGTATTTACTCAACAAATGAGTATATTGGATGACTGAATCCCATAATAATAGCCCTACTGTAACATATTTTGGTTTAAATGCAAAATCTGAAAAACCTATGAATACTAGCCAAAAATTGGGGGAGAAGCAGTTATTCCTCCAAAAAATTAAAAATTACTTTCATCATTTTAATGAGGTTTTAACTCTTTTCCACTTCAATGTAATTGGGTCTAGCCACAAGGAACAACTGTGCTAAAGAGGAGAACAAAAATGATCATGTTTAATAAGTAGATTTATATTCCTTTCTAGTTATAAAGCTACATCTTGATTTAAATAATGTTTTTACATACCATCACATGTGTGTTAGGGTATGAAACTCTAGCTGAAATGAACTGACTGCAAAACTTGTGCAAACAGTACAATTTTCCAATGATTTACCCTCCAGCTCCCCCATTAAAGAACAAAAACCACATTAATTTTGTGAATGCATATATAGAACACAGTCCATATGTTTATAAAAAGTTTTTACTTCAGGTTTCAGCTGTGACACCCATTTACAAAATACCTGCTGCTCTGTAATATTTAATGGCAAGGTCTGCTTCTTACAGGTTCAGTTATTGGTGGGAAGACTCAGTGAGTATTGGCTGATGCATTTAAAGGACAAAGACATAAGAGCTGTCCACATGAAGTGCATGAATTAAGTTTAACTCTCTCGCAATTTTTATTTTCATCATATAAGTCTAATACCAAGTAGTGTACTGTTTGTAAGAAATAATAGTCATCGTATTTTAGAAGAATGTTTGTAAAAACAAAAACAAAAACAAATTAAACTTTTTTACCCAGAAGTAAAAACTCCACTGGTTTTCAGTGGAGCTACTAAAACAAGTAAATTCTAAACTCTTCAACTAGAAAGAATGTGCAGGGATTTTAGGGGTGGTTTTTTTGAGTTTTTTTCTCTTTGGGTTTTTTGTTTGAGTGTTTGGCTTTAATCATATTATGGATCTCAATTCAATTTAAGTGTCAGGATGAGAATTAAAGAGGTGTTAGGATGAGAATTAATGGGGACTTTTCCAATTTCTTTGATTTAACTTGATTAAAGAAACAGTTTAAGTGGTCCAGGATAGGAGTGAGTTTTTGGCCAGGGGGTTTGAATGATAGAGAGCAAATGAATAAATTCCACTTAGTTCAACAATGTTTATCAGACCCCCATGGCAGAGATCACACCCGCAGCTCACCGTGTATCCGGAGGCCAGCACACCCCTGGAGGCCCGCAGCCCCACCACGGAGGTGGATGCGGTCCCAGTTCTGCACACACCCATTTCCTAGACCTGGAATTGCTCTGCTCTTGCTCTGAGTATGAGGACCTTCGGGGGAAATCAGGCTTCTGAGGAAGCTTCTGCCAGTGAAATCCATCGGGGACTCTAGGAGGCAGGAGCTGTGTGCCTCAGGATGGCTGGAGCCATCTGTCTCACGCTGGGTGCTGAGGGGACCTTGCAGCAGGGCAGAGAGATGACTCCATGCACCAGGTCAGGTGTGAAATAATCTGCTATTTATTCTAAGTTTCAGGCAGTGACAGAGAAATTTAAATACATTATCTAGTCTTAGACACTAGAATTCAGGGAAAAGCATCTTCAAAACCATCTGTTCACCACTCCCCTACATTCACTTATTCACTTCCTCAAACTACAACTCCAAATGTATAAGTGTTTCATTACTGTTTTAAATATTCAAGGTTCTGTGTTTATACAAAATATTTTAATAGTCCTATAAAATAGAATCTCTAAACAGTGATAAACTTAAAAACAAAAGAAGCATGAAACAGAGATTCTGAAGAGTTTTTAACAATACGTATAAGCCATTATTCATACGCAAACCAAAACCACAATGAGATTATCACCTTACACTGTTAGAATGGCTATCATGGAAAAGACAAAAGAAATGGTGGTGAGTATGTGGAGAAAAGGGAACCCTGGTGCACCATTGGCAGGAACATAAATTGGTGCAGCCACTATGGAAAACATAATGCAAGCTCCTTGAAAATTTAAAAATAGAACTACCATATTGTTACCGAGTTCAAGCTCACACCCTTGCTGCACAACATGCCAATAAATTGGGAGACAAGATGTTGGGGCAAGGAAAGCAACTATATTTGGAAAGCCATCAGACCAAGAAGTTGGTAGACTCATGTCCTAAAGAACCGTCTTAACTTAGGGTTGATTTCGAGCTTCTTTTATATTAGGGAAGGGGAAAACAAGGGGAGTGTGGCCAGAAGGTGACGATCGACTCAGACGTCTGGACATCAGCAAGGGTCTAAAGAGGGTTGTGAAACTCCTTGTTCTTGGTTAGCTGACTTGTCGTTTTGCTGACATAGGCCATGATACTCCTGTAAGTACTTGACAATCCAGTCATCATTTCTGTACATACTTCTTTATCTCCTTGGCAGAGGTGAGTTTTACGTAAGGGCCTGGTTTCATCAATTGTAAATCATGAGCAAGATTCCTTCTGATGAGTAACAAGCCTATGTGCAGGGCTGCAGAGTTGAACAGAAGCTTTTTTTTTTTTTTCTGAGAAGGCATCTCTCACATTTATTGATCAAATGGTTGTTCACAACAATAAAATTTTGTACAGGGGACTCAATGCACAATCATTAATCCACCCCAAGCCTAATTCTCATCAGTCTCCGATCTGAACAGAAGCTTTCTGACACAAAAATAAAGGCAGCAAAGAAGACAAATACAATATGAAGGCAGAGAGGCCTCTCTTCCACTCAGCTGCGGTATGCATTTCTGGGCATATATAAAAAAAGATGAAATCAATATTTATGAGATACTTGTTCTCCCATGTTCATCACAGCATTATTCACGGTAGCCAAGACATGGAAACCCAATTGTCCATCAGTGGATGAATGGATAAAGAAGATACAGATAAATGTGATGAAATATTATTCAGTCACGAAAAAGGAAATCTTGCCATTTGTAACAACATGGATGGACCTCAGTGATATTATGCCAAGTGGAATTAAGCCAGACAGAGAAGGACAAACACTGCACAGAATCACTTATATGTGGAATGCTAGAGAAAAAAAGTCAAACTCATAGGAGCAGTGGTTGGCAGGGGCTGGGCTGGGAACGGATGAAACAGGGAGAGTTTGGCAAAGGATATAAACTTTCAGCAATAAGATGAATAAGGTCTGAGGATCTAATGTAAAAAAAAGGTGACTATAGCTGGTAACACTTACTTTGTAATTGAAATTTACAAAGAGAATAGAACTTAAATGTTCTCATCAAAAAGAAAGAGATAAATTTAAAAGGGTTTTTTAAACACTGTTCTTTATCACTAGTATATTTACTATTACGTGTTCACATCTCTCTTTTAGGTACCTAAATTATTCATGGAGATTACAAATATTCTTTATGTGTATATTAGGATGAAAAAAATCTGCCAAAGCAGGTGTAAGAGCTAAAAGAATACACCTTCCTGTTTCCTTTTGTTGTATCTGTTTAAAAAAAGATATCACCCCTGAAGAAAGCCTCTAAGAAATGCCTCTAGTGGTAATTTCAGGAATGGGATTAAACAGATGCTGCACAAAGGAGGAAAAAAAAAAGGCAAGGCAAGGCAAGGTGGACTGTGATGTCAAATACAGTGAAATGTCAGCAGAGGAGGAGTTTCTTTCCTGTGAATTCTATAAAAGGTCAGGCTCATCCACCACCGAGAGACGAACTCTGCTCCACCCATCCTGAAGCTAAAGGTGCTCCCTCCCAGAATCTCCAATGGAATTCACTCACAGAAGCTTCTACAGAAGCCTGAGTTCCTCCTCGCAGGGCTCTGCACTCAGCATGAGCGGCTCCCTGCCTTGGAAAGGGGGCATGCAGCACCTCGGGGCTGCACCCAGCGTCTATGGTGGAGCCGGAGGCCATGGCACCCGCATCTCAACCTCCAGACACATGATGAGCTACGGGAGCGATCTCACCAGGGGGGACCTGTCTGTTGGCAATGAGAAGATGACCATGCAGAACCTAAATGATCGCCTAGCAAGCTACCTAGAAAAAGTGCGGTCCCTGGAGCAGTCCAACTCCAAACTTGAAGCTCAGATCAAACACTGGTATGAAACAAACGTGCCTAGCGCCAGTCGGGACTACAGTGCGTATCACAAACAAATCACAGAGCTGCAAAATCAGGTGAGGGATGATGCCTGTGTTTTCTACTCCACTGTTTAGCTGCATGATGTATCAAGAGGGCATATACTTTAGGTGAGTCCAAATGGACAGTGAAAAGCAAATTAGGCTGAAATGCTACATCTATAAAAATGGCCAATTTTATCATCTAGCTTTAGTGTTGGAGTACCTGCTTATATAATAGAATGATTGTAAATCATACTTAAAATTTTTTTAATCTAATTGCATACAAAATACAAAAATTTTATATTCCAGGGTTATCATCTGTATTCTTGTCTGTTTACCAGAACAAACTAAGTAAATAGTAAACATTTTTCCGAAAAGAGCTAAATTTTGTATGTGATAATACATCTTTACTTTTTCACCTAATTCCCATCAACTTTCAAAACACCAATTTGAGATTTTCCTCCTTTCATTTCTATAAATGTTGTAATACAAGTATTAGACTACTGCACACAGATTTCAATGATAATGTGATTCAGGGTGGAAATGAGGGGAAAGGATATAGGTATTGATGATATCTGCATTTCAAAATGTCCTGTTTAGTAATCTGATCATCATCAACAAGCAGTTCAGAAACTACTTCTGAGTAATAAAATGCTCTATTGCCCCCAATTCAGATTTGTTGCAATCATATCAGAACCTGCTCCCAGATATCCAGGAAAGGTCGAGTTCTCTGTTTTATCAGCTGTGTCGACTAGAAGTAGACTTTGCTCCCAAATGAAGATTTCAGATAGGACACCAAGAACTTGCACTGCTTTAAAATTTTTATCTATTCAAGAAAAGTGTCCCTTTTGTTTTCATTTCTATTTTAACATTCATATTCTTTTAGAGCAAAGACTACTTCCTTACCAGCAAGTCTCTTTTTTTCGCATTGTACTGGACATCAGTGCAATTTGCCTCAGATTCCCAGGAAGTTACTTTGGGGTTTCAGGAACTATAGGCATGTGACACAAAGGTATTTAAATTGCTCTTTCTGCCAACAGGTCGTTTTTCTCAGGCTCCCACTAAAAACATCCAAAACCAGTCAACCACTCCCCTTACCTGTCTCTTGGCTCAGGTTTCTGAATCTATGGGACCATCCCAAACATATAGGCACAGCCATCTGTTCCATTTAGCTGGGCAGAATCAGTATATGAAGGAAGGCAGCTCTCTCCAGAACTGGATCTGCTGAAAGAGATACATCATTGTACCATCTTCTATAAGCAGACTTCTGATTCATATGCATCTTGGAGAACTGACCCATTAGGTAATGTCTTAGTAAGATCAGGGGCTTATCCATCTTGATAGCCCCAGTTCTTAGCACAACTCCTACCACATAGCAGGAAGGTGT
Source organism: Manis javanica (assembly GCF_040802235.1). Lineage (NCBI taxonomy): Eukaryota > Metazoa > Chordata > Mammalia > Pholidota > Manidae > Manis > Manis javanica. The sequence goes on along the minus strand of NC_133159.1, from coordinate 160,243,038 downwards.
CCATTCATTCAGTCAATATTTAGTAGACACTAACTAGGTGCTGGACACCATGCTAGGCACTGGGGAATATGATGGTAAATATTGACATGATTTACAGAAGTATGAGCATGGACAAAGACAGCACTTACACAGACACATGGGGAAAATGTTAGCAAGAAGGGCTTTGTAGGGCAATGAGAACACAGGCGGTGCATCCAGTTCTGTCTTAGGGAAATTAGTGAAGGCCTCTTGAAGCAATGATGTCTAACCTGAGACGTGAAGGAGGAGGAAGAGTTCACCAAGGGAGAGGAGCTAAGTGGAATATTCTAAGCAGGAAACAATATCAAAGGCAAGGCACTCAAAAAGGTTGGATGGCTCGAGATGAATTAACTTCTTTTGTGAAATCACAAGAGCTGACTAAATCCTGGAAACTGAAATTGCATTTTATGACTATTAATGTTAAATACCATGTCATTATTCTTGTAATTTTCATATGGAAATTCCTGAAGTGAACAAACTAAATGATATAATAGTGGTTTTAGCCGAAGATAAACTCAGTCATTTCAAACTCCTGTCCAGTTGAAAATATCATTCCTTCTCATATATGTTCTAGATTATAGATGCTCAACAGCAAAGAGGTCGATGTGTCCTGCAAATTGATAATGCTAAGCTGGCTGCTGATGACTTCAGAATGAAGTAGGTTCTCTAGTAGCACAGGAAAAACTCCTGAAAAGGAACTCCTTTTAGCAGTCCTTCATGACACTCAGCTTTCCACATTACTGTTGGTAAAGGAGCTCCCATTAAATATTTTCAGAATTACGGCATTTAAAGGGTGTTAGAAGCTATCTGGTCTAGTCCAGCAATCAGGGCTAGGCTTTCCTCTCCCACCATCCTAAGGTTTGGTCACCCAGTAGGCAAGTGAACACATCCAGAAACTACTACAGTTTTCACTGGTTAACTCTCGTTGCTAGAATGTCCTTTTGTAGTAACCTAGCATCTGCCTTTTCACCCACTGAAAGGAACTCTGCCCTTTGGAGTAATAACAAGACAATTTACAACTCTGTGTAAGTGCCCCTCTGTTATCCAAAGAGCTATTTGGCTGCAATTCTCCAAGTGAGTCATCCATGTTCCTTCAAGTGTCTACAAGTGTGTGACCAAAGTACAAAAGGTGGCCCTCGCTGCTGTCTAGCCTGCCAGTGTTTGACAGTATGGTCTGTCTGACCAAAGAACTAGGACCACGATTGAAGCAGTTCAAACTGCTCACTAAGCAGTTATTTAACCTCTTACTAAGAGGTGTTCACTCTCACGGTCATGTTACACGATGTGTGATCAGTTGTTCCTCGTGAACTGCTTCTACACTAGGGCTGCCTTGTCCTGAACGTGTGCAGTGCACGGGCACTAAAAAGTCCCTTGTGGTTTAGAAGGGTAGCATTTGAATGCTACAAAGGATCAAAAGAAGGAAATGGGAAAGCAGATCTGAAGATTAAAGAAGTAAATGTACATTATTTCAAATTTTATTAAGTCAGCATTTGCATGTTCCACTGTATTATCATTTTTCAAAATTTGCTACTTTAATAAAAATGGGTATATACAACTGTAAAGGAGAATGCATGAATTTTTAAGATAAATCACTTTGGACGCATCTGCTTACAAATAAAAATAGGTTGATCATGTACATTCATTAAGTAAATCTGACCATTATTTGATATGCATAATGAGAACCTTTTGCTTACGCAGTAGTTAAAGCAAATTTTTTTACCTCTTTTAAAGTACATATTCTAGAATTTAGGGACTTTTGAAAGTTACTTCAGATTGCTTTTTTATCAATCACTATAAATCACAGAGATTATATTCTGGAGCATATTATCTTATTCCTAGGCCCTCTTGAACATTTTTGGGATGTACAAATAGGGACACAGTAATGTACTGAAATCGGTATCTTCATATACCACATAAAAAACCTATCTCATTAAGTTAGATGATCTCTTCTATAACATATTCAGAAGGGCTCAATGATCTCTGCATACTAATTGACTCACAGGTATGAGACGGAGAGAGGGCTGCGCCTAGCAGTGGAGGCTGACATCCAAGGCCTGAGAAAGGTCTTCAGTGATCTAACCCTAAGTAAAACAGACTTGGAAACTCAAATTGCAGAACTGAATAAGGACCTGGAGCTCCTCAGGAAAGAACATCAGGAGGTGAGGAAATATTCAAAAGTGGCACTGGGAATGACAGAACAGCTCCAACAGTGAACGGGAGGGGGATGAGGAGGACCTCGAGGAGAAGGAGGAAGGGCTCGTGGTGATAGTGACGGCGAAGAAGACGGCAGCAAGAATGACGTAAGCCTTAGCTTCTCTTTATAAGGCCACTGTGAGCATTAAATGCCTGAGAGCAGCACATGGACTGTAACAAGCCCTGAGCTATTGTTTCCTTTCTTTTTTTATTCATTCCCAGTGAAGGAAGCCATAAGACTTATTATGTCTTTTCTGCACAGCCTCAGCTGAGAATGTGCTTCAGACTATAACCAATCATGATTTTCACTCTCGTAGGAGGTGGACATCCTACGCAGACAGCTGGGCAACACTGTCAACGTAGAGGTGGACGCTGCTCCAGGCCAGAACCTCAGCAGCATCATGAATGAAATGAGGCAGAAATATGAAGCCTTGGCCCAGGAGAACCTCCAGAAGGCCAAAGAACAGTTCGAGACGCAGGTAACAGCACTAATTCTAAAGAGTAAGCAATGTGTAGCTGTCCTCCAAAAAGAGAAAAACCCATTTTCTTTCCTTATTTTCTTCTTTCTTTCTCTCCTTACTTACATTTTTGTTTTGTTTTGTTTTGTTTTGTTTTCATTTTGGGACCTCTAGACTCAAACTCTGCAGCAACAAGTCATAGTGAGCACTGAAGAGTTAAAAGGAACTGAGACTCAAATAAAGGAGCTGAGGCGCACCTACACGAGCCTGGAGATAGACCTCCAGTCCCATCTCAATATGGTAAAGCACATCTAACCCTCAACTCTCAGTGTAGTGTGTGTTTACTAAGTGCCCATATAAAGAACTCTGGAAATGCAAAGACTTACAAGAATTAACCCTCTTCCCCTGCACAGCTGGCAGAAAAACAGGCCAAACAACTGATTATAATTAAAAGACAGTAAGAACAAGGTAAAGGGCAATGTATTGCAAAGATACAGAGGAAAAAGGAGATCTGGAAGGCCTCACAGGGGAAGTGGCATTTACTCTAGATCTGAACACCTGAGATAAACTTTTTAAGCTGGAGAACCGGGGTAAAGACATTCCAGGCTAAGGAAATCAGTCAGCTCATGATAAATTATGCTGTAGTAACAACCCCCAAATCACAGTGGCTTGCAACACTACATCCATCACAGGTTAGCCGCAGCGCTGCTCCACGACATTTCCACTCCAGGGGTAAGGCCAAAGGAGTGAACCCCAGCTGGGGCACACCAGCGGCACAAACAAAAGAGCCATGGCAGACCACGTGAAGCTCTTAAAGCTTCTCAGAAAAGACATGTGTCAATTTCACCTGCATTTCATTAGCCAAAGTCACATGACCAAGCCTGGCACCAACGGGATGAAGAAATCTAGTCCTCCACATGGAGGGACACCACTAATTGCAGGGAGGGGAAGCAAATATTGGGAATGATAATACACTGCACCATACTAAGAGAACAGTTAAGTGCAAAGCTTAATTTAAACCAGCAAACAAAAGACCCCAAGAGCTACTGACTAAGCAGCTGGCTGGGGATGCCCAGATGGAAAGAGTGACAGGCAAGGCTGGAAATATGCATGCGCCCACAATGACTAGCTGCAGGAGTTCTTCTCAAAAGAAATAAAACTTGAGCCACCTCTTGAATCAAGCCCTCAAACAAGAAATGTCCACTTTTTTTGTGTGTGTGCTCACAGAAAGAATCTTTGGAGCAAACACTAGAGGATACCAAAGCTCGGTATGGAAGCCAGCTGGCCACCATCCAGGCCCTGCTAAATTCCCTAGAGTCCCAGCTGATGAAGATTTGGACTGATACTGAACGCCAGAACAACGAATACAATATTCTCCTTGACATAAAGACTCGGCTTGAGCAGGAAATTGCTACTTACCGCCGCCTTCTGGAAGGAGAAGATGAAAAGTAAGCCTCTTAACATCAAGGGATATAAGTCAAAGTCTATAGGCTGTGCTACTTTAACGTCTACACGTTAAATTCTATCACTCATTCCCCAGCACCAATGCAATCAATCCCTAGCACAAAAGCAAGTACACACACACACACACAACCATTATCCAAACAAAAATATATCAAAAGTCATACACACCCCAAAAACACCAAGTTCAGCCAAGTGCATGAGGTCATGGGCTGAGTTACAAGATTGTTGTACAGATGATACAAATTATGCTTAGGTTAATTTTTACAATTAATACATAATTGAAAGCACAACAACTTTCTAAAATTCTCACTGAGAGATCATGAATTGAACACAGGCCCCAGAGGTCTGTGGAACCAGTCTGAGAATCTTCAGTGTTGGAACAGTAATTGACTTCAAATACCACACCCAAGAAAGCACAGAAGAAAACACAAGATTTAAACTTCCATTGTAATTTCATAAATTTAACTATAACTTAATTGTGATTTTGTAATTCGATTACAAAAACTAGCGTATGTTAAACAGATTTTGAAGCTATGTGTTTTTCAAGTTAAAAAGTAAGATATTCAAGTTTGAAATAACAAGCACTGTAAAAGGGAAAAAAATACAAACAGCTTTATAACACATATCACTTAGACTATTTTGAAACAAAAAGGCAGAACAGTGCTTCAGTTTTCAAAATGTTAATAACACTTTTTTCTATTTCTTTTCCTCTTCTTAAAAAAAAAAACAGAACTACAGAATATCAGTTAAGCACCCTGGAAGAGAGAAGTAAGTGTTCTGATTTTCATACATTTCCTGTAAGACTATATCCTCCCTCAGCAGTTTACCACTTAATACCTGCCACTGGTGAAAAGTAAAGGGAGATCAGTTCCCACATGAGTGAGTATTACCCGAGGGATTCTGAAACTCAGGCACATCACATAAAGAAACCCTCCACATGGGAACTGTCATATTCCTATGACAAGATGATTTTCTTGGCCCATGCTATTGCTGTCCTGAGACATCCTGAGATCCTGAAAGGGAAAATAAGATGAGAAAGTACATTTTACTTAATTCAAAATTGTAAATTTGCAGAAGGTGGCACATTTTCTGCATTCATTTATAAAATGGACTTAAGATCACTTAAGAAAGAGAATGGGTTCAACTTTTTTCTAAAATAAGAAGATATGTACAAAATAATAATAAAATTGAATATTACAAACACCAGCAGAGGTATGTATCTGAATTAACATTTTATGTTTAAATTTAAATCCAGATATAAAGAAAACCAGGAAAATTAAGACAGTCGTACAAGAAGTAGTGGATGGCAAGGTTGTGTCATCTGAAGTCAAAGAAGTAGAAGAAAGTATATAAACAGCTGCTGGAAGGAGATGCTGCTGGTTTTGAAAGAAATGTAGCTGTAATTTTTACTCCCTACAAGTGGCCATCAGAAAGCTCCATTAATGCTTTGTATTGATTAGAAATGGGAAAAGAAGCCCATTTATCAGTCTCTGTAATTGAATATAAATGCTTTACTCGGGAGCTGCAAACTGCCTGCAAAAATGAAATCCAATGAGCACTAGGATATTTAAAACATCATTACTGTCATCTTTACAACAACACACATTAATTACAAGCTATAGACCACGTAACATCAATTCATTACTGTTCCTGAAAATTATAGCACATTTCAATTACACTAAATCTCACAGATGCAAACTGCAAATAATCCACTCTAATTTTTCCTGTGTATGAATTGCAAAATATCCTTTCAGGGGATTTGGACTTGGGCCCCTGGATTCTTAATTGAGCCACTTTCTTGGTTAATTTCATTGCATTTTTGATACTGGTATAATTCTGCTAGCTTTGAATTATATCTGCTTTTTTTTTTCCATTGTCTCTACAACTTTTTAAAACTCAGCTCAGCTCTTAGAATAATTTGAGGGTCAAATTTCAATCATAAATGCTGAGCAGAATAAGAATGAAGCACATTACGCTTAAAATGATAGAAGATTAAAAGCAAAACCTTTCTCAAGGCAGAATGCTTCTCTTTATGATAATAAACTGAATAAATCATCAGGTGCTCTTTCTTTACATGGTGAACATGTGTTATGAAGTGTTTCTCACTATTTTTTCAATACCAGCTGTAATGAAATACAATTCACATACCATAAAATTCATCCCTGTAAAGTGCACAACTCAGTGGTTTTTATTTTAATATGTTCATAGCAAGAAACCCCTTTAGCAGCCTCCCCCATTTTTCTTCCCTCAGACCTTGACAACCACTAATCTACTTCCTCTTCCATGGATTTGCCTAATCTGGACATTTCATATAAATGAAATCATACAATGTGTTCTTCTGTACACAAATATCCACAGCAGGATTATTCATAATAGACCAAAAGTGTAAACAATTCAAATGTCCATCTACTGATAAATGAATAAACAAAATTTTGTCTATCTATACAATAGAATATTATTCAGCAAGAAAAAGCAATGAAGTGCTTATACATGCTACAACATGGATGAACCTTGGAAACATTACAGTGAGTGAATGAAGCCAGACACTAACAGTCAAAGAGTGTATTCTCACCCTTTTATGCAGTTTAGTGAGCAATAACTGCCTTGCAAATGTTTACAGGAAAAATTACTTTGCCCCCTATCATTATACTCTAGAACTGGGTGGCTTGAACTTAAATTTTGATATATAAGTTTATAAATAAATAGCATTTTGAGTGTGATACTTATATTGAAAATAATAAATCAATTCAGTTAAAAATAATAATATCTACTATTTATTGAGCACTTACTATGAGCTGAACAGTGTGCCAGGCATTTTATATATATTTCTCAATCTTCCCAATATGCCACTGAGGTAGAAGCTATTCAGTGAAATCATATGAACTTGTCAATATGTGATTATTTTTGATCTTCAAAAATAGCAATTTCATGTGGCTTGACCCCAGTTTACATATGTGAGAACAAATCAGGATTATATAGGAAGACATGAAATAAGTACTTCCCCAAAGTCACAGTTTCCAAGTAATGGAACGAGACTGAGCCTCAGGGCTGCTTGTCTAAAGTCATGATACCCTTTTAAGCAGCTAATTATACAAAAACAAGTGCTGAGTCACACCAAAATGAACATCTGCCTATACTTAGTTGTTTTGTTGTTTTCTATCATTTTCACTAGCCAGACAGTTAAAAACACCCAACTGTCACAAGTGTCCAGCTAACATCACACACAAAACTGGACTCAGCACAACTTTTGTCAGAAAAGATTATTTTCACCCATTCTCATGCCTTTGCTTTTCAAAGAAATGAAGCAGTTTCACTCTCGCTTTTTTCTTAATTTCCTTCCAAGTCACTCAAGTTAAGTAATTTGCTTTTAAAGATGTTAAAAACTTTCAGAAATGAATTCTTTTGCATCTGCCAAGACACATTCCAGAATAGTCTGAAACTCTGACATGCAAATACCAGAGACTATGAGTCTGATTAATAAAAATCCTACAAGAGATGGGTCTGAAATTTACTAAGCATGACCATTATCATATGGCAATAATGACGCTTTGTTAAAAAAGGTAGGATTATTGTTTTTACCTGAATTTCCTGTCATAAAAATGAAAATGAATCCTTGCCTTTTGGTCTATCTCTGGTTTCTTCCAAGTAATCTTTCAAAGAAAGTGAGACCGTACATGCATGTGGAACCAGATGGTTCTACCTCCACTTCTACCAACAGTTACTGTGTGAAAGTGAAGTGTCAGTCTTCATATCTATCTATACTTCTTCTATAAGCTAAAAAACAGAACAGCACAATCCTATTTCTAATAAGCATAGAGACCCACAGAAGATCAGCAGTCCTTAAATATAGGTCTCTTTATCACCCATTAGAATCGTCGTCAACATATTTCATGACTAAAGGTGAGGTTAGGATAGAACTGTTATTTTCTGGGCTTTGGGGATTACTTCTACACAAAGCCTTACATCTAAAAAAAATTATGACTGGAATCATATAAAATCAAAACCTGACTAGAGGACACCTCCTGCTTTCACCCTTACTAACTTGGGGGCAGTCTCAGGTAACTGCACCCTCAAATAACAATTCCAACTTCAAGTGTTGGTTAATGATTTCTGTTTTTTAAATTTCACTTCAAATATCTGTTTTCTCTCCGCAAGACTCCTCCAAGATTCCCCTTATATGGATATTATTTTCTCTTCCTCCTCCTCTCTCTCATCACATACAAGATTCCCCTGCTTCTAAGAGCCCCTGAGCTCTGAAGTCCGGAGCTCATCCTTAAGCATGACCCCCGCAGTGCTTGTTCATCCCCATCCCAAAAGCACAGCAGGAAACATCCGTAACCCAAAATTCTTTCACTCACTCACAGGCTCTTAAGAAGCTATTTAAAGCAAAGGGAAAGGTGTCATGGACCAAGTTTTCAGTGAATTGCAGAAAGTAGGTGGAAAATCCCGCAAAGACCAGGAAACTAAACAACCTAGCATGATAAAAGGAGCACATGTTAATAAAAATCTAAAGGTTTACAAATACCACATAAATGACTGTCTTCATTTTGAGTACTCCCTAAATTCCACAAAAATGGAAGACATGCTTCTTTTGAACAGTTCACCCTGGTTTTAGTCATTTTCTTCGGTGCTTCAACTTACATAACCACTTTGCAACCAAGCCCAAGATTGTTTCCATTTGATACATTCCCTTCTCCTTTATATTCTTACAGCTGTCATAAAAAATTATTTTCACTTGTAAAAACTCTAAAACAGAGGCTCGATCTATTTAACTTAGCCCTCCCTCCCACTAAAAAAAAAGCCACTGAAGAAGAAATATTTATCTTCTCAACTTCTGGAAGCTGCTCCCTATTCATGACTGGATTCAGAATAAACCTTGGTCAAAGCATAGCAGTAAATTAAAGCAAAATCATTTTCAAATGAAATGAGTTTTAAATGACACTTTCCAACATATGAAGGATTCATTCAGTTCAAGTGAAGTAACTTCAGAAGTGCAAGGATGAAGTTTAGCCAAACACTAAGCTAAGACTCAGGATAAAACATGAATTAGACATAGTCCACATCTGAGAAGCTTACAGTCGAGGATAATATACAACATGTATAGAAATATAAAGGTATGATGTGTAAACAAAATTATTGAGCAAAATTACTTAAAATTTACATAAAGGCATTAAAGCTGGAAAGTATGCATTTCAGCACAAAATAGATTCCAAGTTCAAAAATTTAAGTTAATCACATTCCCATATTATGTGGTCATATCACTAAGTTGCAATTCTGAATTTGGCACATTCCATAATTCTGACTCCATAAGCAAGTAATAGCCTGTTTTCACTTCTCTGGCATTAATAGTGGAATCCCTTTGCCTTGGGAGGGACACCGCTTGACCAATAATTAACAAATGTAAGGTCAAGTTCTTGTGCGGGAGGTACAAGTTTAACTAGTGCTTTATACAATCTCTGGAGATACAGTTACATGGCAGAGGCATAACTAAAAATAATTTGCCTATGTGTTTAGAGAATTTTGTGTATAGTTTCATTTATTATAGGCAATAAAGAGGGGATCTCTGGGTTTCAGCCTGTATATTGAGAAATGAAATTCAAAGAGAAAGCTTCTTTGAAAAGGAAATTGCTAAAGCCCCTGATTGATGTGCAGGACAGAAGCCCAGTCTCACAATCAGGGAATTAGAGTGACTCTGTCAGTTTTGTTTTCACTGGAAGCAGCAAGGTTGTGTTGTCCATAGAAAGTACTGCAGAACTGAATCTTATCTTGGCCACCTCCTGGTTGGGCGGCCTTGAATAAGTCATTTAATATCCTGACCCTCACATTGCTCTTCTATAAAATATAATAAAAGTATCCACCTTAAGAGGCTGTCACAAAGTTTAAAAATAATGTCTGGAGACAAGTACCCTATGATTTCACTTATATCTGGTATCTAATAAACTTAACAAACAGATTCATAAATACAGAGAACAAACTGGTGGTTGGCAGAGGGGATGGGGGCTGGGTTAAGGAGATTAAGGGGTACAAACTTCCAATTATAAAATAAATAAGTCACGGGGATGAAAAGTACAGCCTACGAAATACAGTCAATAATACTGTAATAACTTTGTATGGTGACAGATGGTAACTACACTTACCACATGGTGAGCACTTTTTAATGTATATAATTGTTGAATCGCTATGTTGTAGACCTGAAACTAATATTGTATATCAACTGTACGTCATTTAAAAATAATACTCTTTTTTAAATAAATGTGTATAGTTCACCTAGCCCAGTGTCCAGAAATAATAAGTACACAATAACTATTAATGATTCATACAAGGGCAAGCTCAGACAGAAACTTTTACTACAGATTAAAGGAATCCTTGTTAAAAACCTCCTTAAGGCTGAGGACCCTGGCATTCCCACTTAACAAGTTTCCATTCTCTCAAGAAATGAAACAAGTGGATGTGGCCTCTCTCATGAAGCTGGTTCTGCATGAGATTGCTGCATCCTTCCTGTATCTAATGTGAATCTATGAGAACTTCTGTGAATCTCTTGCTTAAAACCCCTTTATTTAGAAATTCCACTTGCTTGTTTTTTAGTGATGTGTATAGGTTGGGGAAAACATGTCCCTTCTACAATAGGGTAAAAAGTTGCAATTAGATTTCACCCTGGGTTCATCATTCCTGCCCCTGGCAAGTAATAAAAAGGATCACACAGTCCCTCCATTTGCCAGAACTGATCATGGGTATTTCCAGTAGAGGTTTGACATGGGTTTCGGGTGTAACCTCTGCATTTGTCCTGAAATCACGTGGCAACTGCTGTCTCTGGCTCAGCCCTGTTCACAGGTTTGAAGAACCTCACCCCCTGAGAGACTCGAGTCAGGACAGATAATATCTGGATCTCTCAAGAGGCAGGGGTTGAGGGTGCAAGCGCCAATACAATTTCAACATACAAAAAATCTATTGTATCTTGATACACTGTAGTAAACAATCAGACGAGGGTCTTTCTCATGCAGTTTACAAAGAAGGTAATTTTTAATGTAAAGGAAGATCGTTGAAAATACTGCTCAAAAATAGAATTTTCAGTGTTTTAGAGGTCTTTCTGAATAAAAAAAAAAAGGCACCATGCAACATCCTAATAACAAGATTTTAAAATCCTTGCAAATTCAAATTCCAGTATCAATCTGAAAAATGCATTTATTCCACACCTTCCACCAGTGCATGTCACAACTGCTTCAGAAACTATGTTCCACTAGAAGATAGACTAGACCATGATCAAATGGTTTATATTGAGTTTTCTAAAGGAAAGAAATGGAAAACATGAGTGAAGAACATTAAGAAGCTTAACGTTTAGGAAGAACTATTCATTAATTTATCCATTCAACGATCAGTCATTGCTTTCCAACTGTGCATAAGACACTGGCAGTGCTGAGCATACAAGCAATAGAATAATCGGGATGAGAAAAAATTCCTTATGACAGCCTATCTCTACTCCACCCAGATTTCTTTTTTGTGTAACAAATGTGTAATGGGCACAATTATTCAATTATTTCTGTACCAATGAATTGTCAGTGTGCATAAGTCATTTACTTGTTGGGTTAGCCAAAAAGGGCAGGGGGGTGGGGGGCACTACATTTTGAATGGGCTGAGTGAACTTTTCCACTGCAACACCCATGTCATGGCCTATAAAAGGTTAACCTTTCTGCCTTGCAACACGGCTCCTTCCCGGGTTGTTGCCAACTTCGCTGGGCTCTGGCTTCCTCCAGCAGCACCATGTCACTCTCAGCGTGCACCTCTGGGCTGCCCCGATGGCCGTCTTCGCAGAGTGGGACATCAGGCCAAGCCAGGGGCACATCCGTTTCCAGTGTTGGAAGTGCTTGTACGGGAAGGGCCTTTGGCTTTGGAGGCAGCTATGGCGGAGGCTTTTCAGCTGCTTCCATGTTTGGTGCTGGTTCTGGCTTTGGGGGAGGCTCTGCAAGTTCCTTTGTTGGAGCACTGGGCTCAGCTTACGGGGGAGTCCTGGCAGGTGGCTTTGGAGGCCTGGGGATTGGATATGGGGGATGCCCAACAGGTGGCTCTCCAGGTATCCTGTCTGGCAATGATGGAGGCCTTCTTTCTGGATCAGAAAAGGAAACCATGCAAAATCTTAATGATAGATTGGCTTCCTACCTGGATAAGGTTCGAGCTCTGGAAGAGGCTAATACTGAGCTAGAAAACAAAATTCGAGAATGGTATGAAACACAAGTATCTGGAACTGAAGACCCTGGGTCACAGAATGACTACAATAAATATTATCCTTTGATTGAAGACCTGAGGAATAAGGTAACAATATGTATTTTGGAAAGGCTTTGGGAGTTATTTTTTAGTTTTCTTTTTTGCTATGACAGTATTTTACAGGGATAAATCACCTAAAACTTAGATATGTTTCAAGTTGACTATATTTGGAACAGTTCCTTATCTCAAGATATTTAGCTTTGTTTTAACATTTACCCTAAAGTGACTGGATTTCCACTACCTGTCCGTAGGAAATGCATGTTTCTTAATTTTTAAATAATGTATTATAAATAAAATTTCTTTTTAAAAAGTTAAACTGCCTTAGACACCTAAAAATTTCATCAAAGATATAATATATTAACGTCACCTAAAAATTTCCTGTCATAGATATAATAATATATTATAATATAGTTTGCCTAATACTAAGAGTTTACAACCTCATATTATGTCTTTGCCTATTTTGCCAGATCATTTCTGCCAGCATGGGAAATGCCCAGCTCATCTTGCAGATCGACAATGCAAGACTGGCAGCTGAAGACTTCAGAATGAAGTGAGCGGACTAAAAGTCAGACTAATGATGATTGACATGCCCTACCATTTCTTGTTATTCTCTATTTTCCTGCCTTCATTAATAGCAAATATTTCAAACCTTCTGCAGTTTACATGTGCCACATATTCAGTGTTCTGGTAAATTCACATTCTGTAATCTAGAAAGTAACTAGGTTCTAACACAATTCACATTGCATGTCCTTAAATATAAATTGCTTAAACCTGGGGCTATGGGTCACCATATTTGTAATTTGCCATTGACTCATGGTGCAACATAATTCTGCCAAAGTCCTAAACCTCAATTGTCCATATATGAAAATGAATTCATAATGTTTTTGCCCAGGAGTTAAATGAAATCTTTCTCCTGATGACACAACTAAAATATTAGCCATGCATGCACCTCTTTTGATATTTCTTCCTCCTTTCCCATATTCCACCCTCCCAAACATAAGGAAGAAATATGACTATCCTTCCTGCCCCCACAAAATTTCCACACAAATGTTGCAGTGGTGATAATCCTGAACCTTAAAATCTTGGTAAAACCTACTAAGGAAGTATTGATGTTTTAAATTAAACCATAAGTAAAAGTTAAGCAAAAAGACTATTTTCTTTTCAACTGCTTTCAGGATTCCATTAGACACTCCACCCAGAGAGGGGCTGCGACTGTTCATAGTCAGAGCAGCCAGCCAGAGGGGAAATCATTCCCTGGGATGGAGTGCTGTTGGGGTTCACTGCTGGTAGAAAAGGATCACCTCCTAATTTTGTCACCTCTCTCCAACTGAGCAATAAACTATCATGAAAAAAAGGGAAAGGATAAAGTTACAAAAGCTAAAAACAGCACCATACATTCCAATGCTGTCATTTTTAAATGGCCACACAGATGTAAGCACAAAATAGCCCTGAAGATGGCAGAGGCCTTATTCAAATGGGTGTGTTAAATCCCTAAACTGTTTGTACTTGATTTTCAGATATGAGAATGAGCTGGCCCTGCGCCAGAGCGTGGAGGCCGACATCAACGGCCTGCGCAGGGTGCTGGACGAGCTGACCGTGGCCAGAGCCGACCTGGAGAGGCAGATCGAGAACCTGAATGAGGAGCTGGCCTACCTGAAGAAGAACCATGAGGAGGTCAGTCAGAAAGAGCAGCTCTCTAAGCTGCTTTTTTCCTCCCAAACCAGAAAATTACAATTTCAAATTTAAGAATCCAGAGTTACAACAGATATGGAGGATACATTATCTCCTGGTTAAAACGGCCATTTGTTTTGAACTTGTAGGTGTGTGTGTGTGTGTGTGTGTGTGTGTATGGTGGGTACTGGTAGTAGTGGTGCTGGTGTTGATGGGGGGACCTATTAAAGTTTAATAGATTAGAGGCACTTTCTGATTTTGTCATTTTCATCATTAGGTAACAACAATCAGAATTTTGATGGAGTGCTTTTTTTTAAATACAGTGTTTCTAAAGTTCAAACACAAAAGTCTACCAACACTACATAATGTTATGTATGTTAAGAGAGATTGGCTATAACCAGTGTAGTAACACACAACTCTGACATGCTGCGGCGTATCCCAGAAGCTGGTGTAGAGAATGATCATTCATCTCTATAGGCTTCTAAGAGTGTTCTACTGGAAATCAAGGACTCTCATACAAAGGTAGCAAGCCTATGCACTGCCTGCAAGCCCTGGGTTTGGCAGCCGTAGTGAAAACCCCGAGTGTACAGGTTTCCACCAGGCCCTCCCTGGACACGGTGATGCAAGGCCAATTCACCCATTAGGCAGGCAGGCACCACACCTAGGGCCTGTGGTAAGGTCAGGGGTCCATGAATATGTCTCAAGCTCTTTTAAAGTCAGAAGAAAAATATGAATATTTAGGTTAAAAATGTCTTAACAATGTATTAAAAGGATTTAATACCAACACTGTCATAAAATATGTCCAATATTTTGTTGTTGAGGAAGAGGCCCATAAAAGTCATAATGGGTCCCTGTGCCACTCTATTTCACTCACTGTCCCCAGGAGCTCCAAAGCTTCCGGGCAGGCAGCCCAGGCCAGGTCAGCGTAGAAATGGACGCTGCCCCCGGAGTGGACCTCACCAGACTCCTCAATGACATGAGGGCGCAGTATGAGGCCATCGCTGAGCAGAATCGTAAGGACGCAGAAGCCTGGTTCGTTGAAAAGGTACCGCAAACTGAAACAAAAGGCTTTGCTACATAGGCAGAAAAGCCCGGTGAGGGCGGCTCTCACTCACATCCCCTGCGTCTGTTTGCTGTGGCAGAGCGGGGAGCTCAGGAGGGAGATCAGCACCAACAATGAGCAGCTTCAGTTCAGCAGGAGCGAGGTCACCGACCTGAGGCGCTCACTGCAAAACCTGGACATCGAGCTCCAGAGTCAGCTCGCCATGGTACGGCGCACACAGACACGCAGCACCACGCCCACTTCCAAGGACATTGCTGCATCCAAATTAGTAAGACCACTGACTGCCTTCCTCATTTCGTCCCCTCCATTGTTACGTCTATGCCATTTCTCTCCCATGTGCAGAAGAAATCCCTGGAGGACTCGCTGGCCGAAGCCGAGGGCGACTACTGCGGCCAGCTGTCCCAGGTGCAGCAGCTCATCGGCAGCCTGGAGGAGCAGCTGCTCCAGGTGCGCGCAGACGCCGAGCGCCAGAACGCCGAACAAGAGCGGCTGCTGAACGTCAAGGCCCGCCTGGAGCTGGAGATTGAGACCTACCGCTGCCTGCTGGACACCGACGCCCCAAGGTAATGGATAACAGGCTGAAGATAATATCGGGGCTGACGAGCCGTGGACCCCTGATGCAGTCTGGAGGCAACAGAAGGAAGGGTTCTTTAGTTGACTGAAAAAAACAAATCTAATAAAGACATGCTTTGGATCTATTATATGTTGTACACTTTGCAAAGTGTTGTTACCCATTATACTTGATAATAATTCATAAAATGCTGGGATGAGCAATGGCACCACAGATAACGGGCATAGAGCAAACAAGTACTAGAAAGTCACTATTCGAGTTCCAAAATCGATGCTCCATGCCAAGAATGACACATCAAATAACAGGCACTTGAACCACCTCAGACCTCCTATACCAAACTTTCCAAAAGTAACAGCAGCCTAGACTAATGGGGAAAACTCAGAACTATGAATCAGGAAATTGAACTTCTGAAATCAGATCCTCCATTAATTGCCAGTTTGTTTTCTTTACAGTGATGGTTTGGATGAAAGTTCATCTGAGACAGGCTCCAAATCTCAAGCACAGTCAATTGATTCCTCTAAAGGTATGCAGATTCCTTAAGAATCACTTAGAATAAGTCAAAATTATATTTATGAATAACTAAACCTGTAAGATCTCATTCAATATTGCAGTATTATAAATAATTTAAAGTATATTTGTATTCTGAGCAAGGAAAAACATACAATCCTGCAGAAAAATGACTAGCCTGTGCTGTAATAAACTTCTGGCAAGCCCAAGAAGGAAAGAAAATCTACTCTACAAACAGGCATTATTAGCATCAACCATTTTTTAAATGTTTAAAAAATATTTTTTCATATGTGCACACAACACTGAATACATTTCATTTTCATTCAGTAAAATGTGTTTTTTTTTAGAATGCAAAAGTCACTTCTGAAAGTTTAAATTTGATGGCTCATATCTGCCAATAACTAATTTAGGAGCTTAAGTTAAACAACAACCAATTTTGGCTGAATATTTGAAGGGACTAACTTTTGCCCCCTTTATTCCACTTTTATCCTTAGACCCAAGCAAAACCCGAAAAATCAAGACTATTGTGCAGGAAGTGGTGAATGGTGAGGTGGTCGCATCCCAAGTTCAGGAAGTTGAAGAACTCATATAAAATTTCACAAGCTCTGCCCCATAATTGGTTCCTTAGGCACAAGAAATTTACAAGTAGAAATTATTTCTCTCAGAGTAAGATGCTATATTAGTTCACTCTCTATTTTTGCCTGTTTCATTTTCTTTGAATTCCCTCCTGGAGTCCTTTTGCCCTTTAATCACAAGTCATTGTGGTCATGTTAGTCTTTATAACAAACCAAAATTGCCTTATACCTTTCTGGACCTGGAGTAATCTTTTAGTTAACTTTCTTCTAGTGACCTGGAACATGTTTTAAATCATGGGACTTTGATCACATAGTATTGTCTCAATAAAGATGAATGATAATCATGTGAAATGTGTACCCTCTTGATTCCAATAATCATGTCAACGGCATAGAAAAAAGTTTGTGAAATACTAATAATAAAGTAGATAAACACTGGGATAAAGATACTGAGGTGGAGATTAAGTGAAGAAGATTCTTTTAGAGTTCTGTCCTTTTTACGTCAGCCCCTCAAGCAAAATTATATTATCCACAACAGGATATAACAGTTGTCCTGTTCATTTCCTAGGACCTTCTTTCATTCAGTCAAGATACACTTATTGAACCTCTACAGTGTGCCAGAATGGAGATTCAAAAATAAGTAAGATATGCTCTTGCCTGGGAAAGCTCACCATTAAGGGCAGAGATAGGTATCTACCAGGAAAGGTGATACAGTGAGACAGAGCAAATCAAAATTCAAAGGACACACTGCGAAAGAAGTGAACAATTCGTCAGGGGGGCAACTAAATGCTTCATACAGAGATCAACTAGGCAGAGACGGCAGAGAGGGAACAGAGGAAACAGATGTGAAAGGACAGAGGGGTGTGAACAAACAGTGCTTTGACGACCTTCCTCCTATCTAGCACCAAGGTGGGGTTTCTACTGGGTGGGTCAGACCCTCAAGGCAGTAAAAGATGCCATTCTCTGGGTTGGGGAAGAAGGTGGCCAAAGTGTAAGCCTGAGTAGATGATGGTTCAATCCAGGTTGCCAAATTCAAAACCCTAAAAGGAAAACAAGACCAGGATGTAATATTTGGGTTCTGAAGGCAGACTGGGTTCAAATCTTAGCTCTGCTACTTAATAGCAAGTAACTTAACCTCTATGTGCCCCAGTTTTCTGACCTTTAAAGACAGTGGGTTTTGTGAAGTTTAAATAAGTTAACATATATAAAATGCTAGGCACAGCCGCTGGCACATAGCAAGTACTCAATACTTGTGTCTTATTATTATATATAAAATGGGATGGAGAAACAGGGGAGCTGATGAGCAAGGAGTGTCAAAGGGAGCAGAAGGGAGAGGGAGTCCCACAGGCCTGGAGGAACTCCAGCACTGCACACAAAAGCCCACGGAAGGTTATCATGCAGCTAACTTGCTTCAACATGCAGCATCCTTTAATATTTGCTAGTGGTTTCAGGGACTCCATTCATGCCACTTCATTCTGCATAGCAATTCAATTCTCTGTCCAGCCTTCACCTTCCAGAACATGTCCTAGAAGAACCTCACCTTTCAGACCCAAAGAGATTATCAAGGTTTTTTCCTAAACACAGTCCATAGTCCCTAGGTAGTCAATGATGCCACTTCCCTGGTACTTAAAAGTGGCCGCAAATAGTTAACAATTTAAAATAACATCTGTTTCCTTACAACTATGTCTGCATTGTGTGAGAGTCAAAGGACAATTGGGTTTTTGCACAAGTATAAATCCAGTGGTCATTTCTTAGCTATTATCTTAGTTCCTCAGCATCCCTTCTTTTGGAAATATGGTCTCCACTGGACTCCCAGAGGCATCACCTCACTGGAAGCTTTTTCTCACACTCTGCTTTGTGACCTCTGAATGTTGGCTCAGTCCTCATCTTCTTTGTCTACACTCATTTCCTAGACAATCTCATCTAATCCCATGGCCTTAAAGTAACCATCTATGGATGAATGTTAACTACACTTATTGTGGTGACCACTTCACAATACTTACAAATATTGAATCACTGTGTTGTACATTTGAAACTAATATGTTATATGTCAACTATACCTCAAAATAAATAAATAAATAAATAAGTAAAATAACCATCTATATACTGCCTACTTCTTGCAGTAGCCTCCAAGGTGACCCCAGTGATCTTCACCTCCTGGCACTCATTTACCTTCCCTTGCCCTCCCATAATGAATAGAGCAGACCCACTGAAGAAGTGACAGTGTGTGACTTCCAAGGTTAGGTCACATAAGCACTGAGTTCTGGCGTGGTCTCTGGGATTGCTCATTCTGGGGAAATCAGTTGCCTTTAAAGTTATGCGAAGTAGGGGAAAACTACCTGAGAAAAAACGGTAATTTCACAAAATTTCCCAGAAAAGCCCCAATGGCCAAGATCTCATGGAACAGCTAGGAAGTCCAAAATCAAAGCCCAATTCTGATACTATCTCAGACAGAATATTCTAGTCTTAAATTGGCAAAGAAAGCATTAGATTTCTTATTATTTATAAGTTCACTTCACCCTAATCTCACTGCCAAGAAATGCAATTAGCAAGGTATTCTTATCATGAAGTTTCCATCCCTCATTCATCAGACCACAAACCCTAATTTAACAGACAAGAAAGGTCCTTTTGGTCTCAGCAGCTAATGAATTGTAGAAGTGAGATGACTATTTAAGGAAAATAACTCACACACAAAAAAAAAACCCAAGTATAGGATCTGACCACAAAAAGACAAAGAATATTGTTTCTGATTATTTTAAAATATAAAATTTTACTTTCATATGGATTTGTTGTGTGTACAGGCTAGAGAAAGGTCAGGAAAATATTGCATACACTAAATTGTGGTTATCTCTGGGGGATTAGGAATTTGATATTTATATTTCATTTTGTACATTTTTTAAATGCTTGACAGATAACAAGTAACTCTGATAAATAGGGAAAAATGAACTTTAGTTATCTAGAACAAATGCGTTTGCCAGCCGGTCACAGTAGGAAGGGAGCCATCTAGAAAACCTAAGGTTGCCGAAGTAGTTCCTTCTTTAGGCTTTGTAAGAGCGCCACCTACTGGAATATCAGGAAATGAATTTGTAGAAAACTGCTTCCAAGCCACTTGAGATATGCTTAGTATTAGAAAGTTTTTTTTTTTAAGAAAGAAAGAAAAAAGCAAACATTTTTAAAAGCGTCGGCTTAATAAATTAAAACTTTATTATTTAAATGATAAATGGTATTAGTTCCTGGAAAGTCCACCAGTAAGGAGGCAAGTTCTTACAAGGCATGAAGAAGAAAGCTAGTAATTATCTAAAAAACCACACAGCCAACCTGAACTACTCAGAACTACCTAAGTTTTAAAAATATATTCAAACAACATCAAATTAAATTCTATTGCTGAGTAAATGGCTTTTTACGGGGTAGTAAATATTTCTTAAATCTTGTAATTGGATTAAGATTTAAGTGTCATTGTTTAATGTTAGCATCATAAACTCAAAATCAAACTAAAAAATATTTGTGTCCCTATTGAATGCATCCTCATCATCACTACAGCTTTTTAATAAGAGCTATGCCTGCAACATTCAGTAACATATTTATTAAAATGTTATTATGACCAGAATTCACATTTGAAAATAATCACTTGGTGCATCTATACATTAGAACATGACCTACCAATAAATGGATGGAACTACTAACACAAAAATAAAATGGATGCATGTCAAGACTACTATGCTAAACAAAAGGAAACAAATACAAAAAAACACATACTGTATGATTCCATTTACATGAAACTCTAGGAAAAACAAATCTAATCTGTAGTGACATCAGTGGTTGCCTGGATTGAAGTGAATGGAGGAGTGGGGACTAATCGGTTAAATGGAAAGGATCCCAAAAGAACAATTAATGAAAAAGTTCTGTATCTTGATTACGGTGATGGTTATGTGGGTATATCCATTTGTCAAAATTTTTCAAACTGTACACTTAAAATTGGTACATTTTATTATATGTAAATCATAATAATAACTGAATAGCCTGTCTTCATGACGATATATGTGAAAGCATGAAGAGGCTGTGTAGGAGAATCACTGCTGTGCCACGACCAGCCTGCACCTGCTATTAAGTGCCGATTGACAAGCATTCAGGAATTTTTCAAGCTGGCTATTGGCCATGATGGGAACTGGCCATGATGGGAACAGTTACGATATGGAATTTGGTTCTATTCATATATTCCCCTGGAGAGTTGGTTTATGCCAGCACACTGCCGAACATAGTAGCTAAGAACGCAGACGCAGAGGCTGATGGCCTGGGATTGGGCTCCAGCTCTGCCACTTTCAAGCAGTTTTATTTACCCCTTTGTTCTTCAGTTCTTCACTCTGCAAACTCAAGGCAGTAAATAATAGCTACCTCGCATGACTGTTACAAGGATTCAACAGGTTAAGAACGAACAGCGTTAGCTGTACTATTACAGAAAGAAAAACAAAGTCACTACAACTGAAGAATTATTTAATTTTCAGATTTCCTCCCAGAGCCCTAGACTTTTTTATTCTTTTCCTTGTCTTCACACAAACTCCCTGACAATTCCAATTTGAAAAAGAAATGTGCAATTTTCTTTTTCGCCTTAAATATGTCTCCTTAGCTGATTGCTATGGGTTCAAATTTTCTCACCTGACCAATATTATTGGTGTAATAATTTTATCCTCCCTCCATCACAAGCTTTCCTGAACATCAAAAAAGCCAATTTCTATGAAAGAGCTTTTTGAGTTATACAGCACATCAGAATTATAAGATGCTAAGGTAAATATAGCTGCTCAAATGGAGGGGGATATTCTACAAGTAAATATAGGGTATAGAAAACAGGCTAAGGAAAAACTTAGCACTACTGGGAAGTCAACAGAGAGGTAGTGGGTCAACAGACAGAAACCAGATGGTATTTCAGGCTTCACTCGGTGATTCATTATTTTACTTAGAGCAAGTTACTCAACTTGAGATGATTCACCTTTTACAAAAAGACAATAATAATTTCACATACAATCACATTAACCCAGCATTTTAGAATCCTCATAAAAACACACTGTAAACACAGGGTTCTATGAACTTGACTGGTCAGAATATGTCACTTTAGTTATCAGCTTGGAACCCACTTCCTAAAGTTATACATACATGAAGTTTCTGCTGAGAAAAGTATATCCATTTATTCATTTAGTCAACAAACACATGGTATTTATTTGTAAATACCATGTGATTTTTTTTTAATTATAAGGCTGAAAGTTCACATTTCAAATGAACAGGGCTGAAATACAACACTTTTTAACCTGTTGAAGGGTAATTTTTTATAAATAATGCTCGGTATATTTATGCATACATGTGAACATCACATTAATTTATTTGTGTATTCATTAATTCAACAAACATATATTTGACACCAACTATATAGAAGTCTTTACATAATCTATTCAAAATAACCTCAGTTTTTATAAACTAAAGGTAAATACATCATAGAGTTTCATACATTATTTTTCCTTTTTGCATTGGTACAAGTGAAATAAGGTAAGTCATCATTTTTAATCGGCAAAATTATTAATTCTCCACACAGAGTATATGCTGATTATTCAACAAAGGTGTGAGGCGGCTTAGCCAACTCCTTTGGAAAATATGACACCTCCTCATTCCACTGTATGAGTTTTATAAGTTTTAAAAAAGGAGCAGCCCATACTGTTAAACAGATATTTTCAGGGCATATTTTTTAATTATGATACTCTTCAATATTCAATTACATTTTATATTATACTTTTTATTATATAAAAGTACCTATAAGGTACTTTAAAAATGTTTTCACTGGACACCCATTTTAAACAACCCAAGTTGCTGATTCTGGCTGAGTAATTTTAATGTTAAACTTCCCTATCTTATTAGTGACTGAGTAGGGTGATAAAGAATAAGATATATTTTCATCTTCGTTTAAAAAAAAACAAACATATACAATCAGCATCTAATCAAGAGATAACCTGGAAGAAAAACTGCAGAATTAGATAGAGGCTAGTAGAGAATTTGCTGTCAGGAGTGTTACAGATAAAGCAGAAAAATGAAGTCTAGTTTCCATGTCTCATAAATCAGAGGCTGGGGGTAAGAAGAAGCCCTCCAGTGGGTGATGTGAAGGTGGGAGAATTGAACTCACTTCCCCACTGGAGTCTTTAGTGGAAGACCTCCCTCCCCTTCGTGAATCTGGAAGGTGTTTTTATAGTTTGTAGAGCTGGAAGGAGCAAGGAAAACTGAATGCTAACCAGTGGGAGGATGAGAAATGCTTTAGGGGAAGGTAGGTCTCAGGAGGGAGGAGAGCCCAGTGAACATTTTAGTCATCATTGTTATCATCTGTCACCTCCAGGGTTCACCGCCAGCAGTTGCATGACAGAGATGATTTCTGAAGAGTTAAAGGACAATATGATATTGTAATTCCCAAGATATAAAGCTAAAGCAGTAGGTTACACAATTATGTGCTGATTTATCCAGAGATATTTTTTAGCTGCATTTTCCTAAGTACTAGTACTCTGAAAACTTAAATTATATAGAATTACATTCCAAAAATGCATAATACACATCATAAAACACTTGCTATATACACATATATCCAAGCAAATCATCACAATAATGTCTCTGTTTAGGATGTTTACAGGTCATTTATGTTTGGTTTAGTCAGAAAAATCACCAAATAAGAAAGTGTTTTTTTTAACAAATGTATACATCACCATCAAGCTTGGTCCAAAAAAGTCCCTCAATTATCACTTTTCAACTAGGGCAAACTTCACATCTCCTCAGTCCACTGATTTATTTATTCATTTATTCAACAAACACTGTAAGCACATCCTAGCCATGATGGGCATTTTGGCCTTCTAAACACCTGTCATCTACTTTCCTTCATCTCTACCACCAGCACCCTGGTCCGGGCCGCCACTTACAGGCTCACGCCTGAACAGCCACCCTTCTTCCACCTGCACCTCCCTCCACTCCATTCACCCCACCACAGCTAGGGAGAGAGTGTTCTGAAAATAAAGATGACCCTATCACCCCAATGCTAAAAAAAAACCCTTTGGAGGCTTCCTACTGTCCTTGGAATAAAGACCACAGTCTAGCAAGGTCTGGCCCGGCCCTTTCCCCTCTCAAGTCATGTGCCACCTCCTCCCTTTCTTTCCCCCACTCTGGCCTCGTTCAGCTTTTCTACACCCTGCTCCTGCCACAGGCTTTTGCCCTTTGCCTGGTGTATGCTTCCTTTCCATTTTGGTCTGGCTAACTCCTACCCAGCCGTCAGGTTTCAACTCAAACGTCACCTCCTCTGAAAAGACTTGATTAGCCTCGGGCCCTCAGCCCCCACCACGCTAACCAAGTCAGGTTCTCTTATTATTCATTCTGATAGTTTCCTTAGTCATCCTCCCTTCAAAGTGCTTAGCAAAATTTGCAATTACATATTTATTTGCATGACTACTGAATTCATCTCAGTTTTCCCCACTGTAAGACCTCTAAGTCTCTATTCTTTTGCCCTCCACTGTAGCCCTGGTGTCTAGCACAGTGCATAAAACAGCATATCTAGCCCACTGCATAGGAGACTTGGAATATTTGTTGAATATATGTGCATGAAATTGTGTACAAGTGCTAGACTATTTACTCAACAAAAGCTAGAACAGTTCTATGGTGTCCCCAGTACTCAGCACAGGGTTAGCACATAACAGGCACTCAATAAACATTTGCTGCATGAATACGAACAGTGATGATATATTTCTTCTATTGTCTGCTTGAAGCATTCATCAGATTTTTACCTATTTCCTTAGTAACTCTAAATGTTCCACCACTCATTGTTAAGACTGAATGAACAGACCTAGTTTATCACAGTGTCCCTCACATAGGAGGCACTAAGAGGAAATTTTAAATAAATTTAACTTGAATCTATTTATTTTGGTTACTTTATTTTTTTCAATGTTTGAGCCACGTGGAAATGAATTCCACTTACTTTATTCTCTTGAAATCTTAATAAAGGAATTATGCTGTCAAGCACTTAAACACCATTAAGAAGTTTTTTGCATTTTACTGAGAAATTCACTGAATTCAATTAATATTTTCGGAAAGCCTTCAAGACACTTGACAGTCTGTGGAGACATAAATTTTTTTTAACCTAAAATATACAAATCCTAACTCTGCAATTTCACAAGCATATTGATATGTGGTATTGCTCAATATACTGTGTCTGATGACTCAGTAGAAACTGATCTTCAGTTTCAGTAAGCAGTCTTTCAATTCATGACACTTTTTTTTTTAAGGAAATTAACCTGAGGACTTTTTCCCTTATATCTAAAAAGGCCTAGGAGCTGTCTTCACAAAACAGAGTAACTCAGTTTCTATGAAGTCTTTATAAGGAAGACTCTTTTAAGAAGGGGGGAAAATGTACCCATTGACATTCACATACAGATGCAACCCCAGAATCCTCTTATTCATCAGTACAGTGTGCTATGTATATATATAGGCAATCAACTAACTACGGATGCAAAGTGAGTTTTCTTATAGCAGCTAATGGAAAAAAAGACTGGCTTTCCATGGAAAAAATTGGATCTGAAACCTTAATACTCCTGGCAATCTAGACCAAAGCAGAACTTATTCCCCTTAGTTAACCAAGATGTTACCTCTAAAATGGACTTTTCTCTCAATCAAACTAATATTTACTGGGCATTCTGGAAGGGGCTATTAGCAAACATAGATATATATGCATACAACATTACCTTGAGATAATGAGAACTGCCTAGACCTGAGAGAAAGTGCACATGAGGAGCTACAGAAGTTTGGGAGAGGGAGAGAATATATTGGGCATGAGGACCAGCGCCACTCTTTTGGGAGAAGAAACATTTAGGCAGAGCCTTGGTAAGTATATAAAATCTCAATGTATGGTGTTAAGTGGAAGTGGGAAGGCAGGAACAGAACCAAAGAGCATCCCTCCAGCTGTTCCACAAGTCTAAGTGACCTTCGTCTAAGAACCTGTGTTCTTTGACCATGGTGGCCTGAATTTTGTGTGTCTGATTCCTCTTCAAAGGCAGGAACATGTATTATTGACCATCCAGAAATAAACTAATGCAGCGTCTGGCAGAATGTAGGTATGCCAAATACATGTTGGTTGAAGTAATGTTTAGAAACATCATTTTCAGTTTACACATTGCCTAAATGATTGAAAAAATCAGGGGAAAGGATTGGCTGAAATCCAAAATGAAAACTACTTATCAAGCCCATCCTTTGGTACAGTCTAAAATAAAAGCATACACTGATTGAATTTTTCATTTTGATACCAACCATGCCATCATATAGGTATGGCTCTAGTTCATGAGTCATCCAAAATTCTGTAACCTGGGAATAATAATATAGTGTATTTTAATCACTATATTACAACAAGTGGGACACAGGAAAACAGTACCAACAATATTGCAAAGTGCCCACTGACCATTCTTTGTTAGGAAGAATTTCCTACTCAGCAGTTATAAAACAACACCTAACAGTTGAACAACTGAGAAGAAAACTATGAACTGTCAAGCAAAGTTTGCTTAGAGGGAAATAAAAATTCAATGTACATTATTAGATTTTGCAATAGTTCATGTTGTAATATAGAAATGTGATTTTAATTGAAGGAGGAATATAATTATAGCTTAGGAGCCAATTAGTTAATCAACACCACAATCAGAAATGTCTGAGTGACAAGACTTGGCCCCACACCCAAGAGGGTGAACCCAAAAGGTGAGTAAAACAAGTTTCCATTACAAATGCATTCAGAAACCTGATCCATCCTGAAACAAAGGTGGAAAGGTGGTGTGTGTTTTGGGGGGTAAGGGGGGATGTTATTAATTATCATTTAATTTAAATAATTCCTATAAATTTAATAGGAAAACAAGAAATTCTCTTCTAGTATATCTCTGGAAATAACATTATGCTGGAGACTCATGCAATGGAATTGCAATGGAATGCACAGCATGCATTCCTTAAAAATATACATATTCCTTGAACTCATACTAGAGACAGAAAAAAAATTAGATCAATCCTACAGATTCAGAAATGATCCAAGTAATGTCACAACCTAGATAACAATGGAGGTCGTGTCATCTAAGGAGCAACTGAACTAACTGGTGACCCCTTAGCTTAGAAAATAAAAGATTTTGAAGGGTGGAATAATACTCTTCAAATATCCAAGAGACTCCAAAGCTAAGTTCTATAGAATGCAAGCTATACTGTGTGTGGCAGATTTCAATTCAATATAGAACAAACTTTTTAGTAACTGGAGCAGCTCAAAAATGGAATGCCCTGTGAGACAGTGAGCTTTCCTCTCCCAGAAATATTCCAAGGAGAGACTGGAGATATTTGATTAAGGCAGTTCTACTCAGTGTTGAATATTTTTAACAAGAGAAGTTGTGAGTACCTCCCATATGCAAGACACTTTGTATGTGTTATCTAATTGGTAGCCTCAAATTTATGAATTGGATATTATTTTCCTACTAGGATGCTAAGGCTCAGAATGCTAAGTAATTTACCACATACCCAATAAGAGGCTGATCTAGGATTTGAAATCAGGTAATGACCTCTAAGTTTCCTCATAAATTATGTCCTGGTTGACATCATGACAGTGAATGTGTTAGTGGTCTAGATAACCCCATTCTGGTAATTTCCATCAATTTACCTAGTCTGGTATTATTTCTGTCAGAATATCCAGAGACTTTTGGTCAAAGAGCATATTATATATTAGCTTTCCCATCAAAGTCAAAAGACAAACCATCCTTAGGCCATTTCCAGCTGAATCCTGAAATTCTGATGACCAGAATCCCAACCAACCATCTGAACTAGAAAGGGTCGAGAGTTTTAGCTCACATGGGTCCAATCTGGTTGTGGCTTCCTGGATTGATGTTAATAATAAGAGTTCTACCGCTGGTCTAGGTTCAGCAGGAAAGAATATCATCATCAATTTCAATGCCTGCCATGCATGCAAGACAGAAGAGGCAGCAAGAATGCTTTGTCAGCTCTACACATTTTCCAAAATTTTTCTATTTTTCATCACCAGTTCTTGCATGAATAGAAGCTCCACATTATTTTACCAACAAACTGTTTAAAGTAATGCTTCCTGCTATTATTCTTAAAACTACTAATGGAGGGAGTGGGAATACATAAGGAGGCAGACAGAAGGCAGCCCACAAGACTGATTATCAAGAGGACTTTTTTTTTTTAATACAAATTACAGTAACTTTGAAATTTTACGTTGGTCCAGAATCTGTTCCTCTCAGCCTTTCATGTCCAGACACTGGACTTTACCAGTCTACCCAGAGGTGGCCTGACACTTGATGGCAAATTTACAATGACTGTACTCGTACAACACTGAAGTGTAAATAGAATGCCAGTTATTTAATTAACAGTTAAGGGACATTTCTTTCCTGATGTTGAAGACCTCTTTCCTGATAACTTGCTTTCCTGCTATAGGTGTACTTGGATGAAGTAGGAATCAGAACATTGCTGAATAAGCACAGAATCTGAGCCGAGATCAACAGACTTGAGGAACATTTCCTTGAGATCCTAGAG
This sequence comes from Manis javanica, assembly GCF_040802235.1. Taxonomy (NCBI): domain Eukaryota; kingdom Metazoa; phylum Chordata; class Mammalia; order Pholidota; family Manidae; genus Manis; species Manis javanica. Next base: position 160,214,688 of record NC_133159.1, on the reverse strand, counting down.
AAGCCAGGCGAAACCTCTTTGCCCCAAACTAGCCAATTCCTCTCTAGTGGCTGGACTGTCCATGTGCCCAAATTCAGCATCTCTCTCCCTAAGATGCAGCCAGAGGCAGCTTCCCTGAACCCCCTTTTGATATTCTCTGCTGACCACACTCCTTACCCAGCTGTTGGCCCTGGGAAATAAATTATATTTTGGTTTTATTAGTTTCTTTAGGAAGGCAACTATATTTTCTTTTCTCCCAAAGTTCATGGGGAGAGCTCACTGTCACACCCATTATTTATAGCTGTAACTACCTCTTTCAAGAGTCAGAGGGCAGCCTCTGGGTTCATGGCACATAAGGATGAAGTCTATCATTTTTTAAATACAAAGAATGATACACAACTTCCAGGTTCAATGCACATTCATCACAGTGACGCTTCTAAATGCAGAACTTCTTCAGTCATTTTCTTAATGGCACCACATGTCCTTTCTTTGTTAAGTTCCCTGTGATGAAATTTTATCAACAGGTGGCTTCCTACATCATGGAGGCTTCACTGCACCTTGGAGCACAGCCACTTCCGATCACTCTTTCCTTCCAGGTACGTATCTCACTCCAAGTGCTAGCTCACTTCTCAGCTCCCTTAGTATCCTCCTTTTCTTTGTTTCCCAGAAGCTCTGAAGAACTCCACAATTCTAGTTGCCTCTGTCCTCGAGTGCATTCTACACCCGGCAATCTTGTCTTCACTCCACCCTTGCTTCCCTCCTCGTCATTCTGTCTTTTATGCCCACTCAGGCTGCTGCAGCCATACGAGACACACACACATGGCTGCATTCCCTCCCCATCCTTTCCTTTCCTAATGACAGACAGTCTGGCTTCTGTGCCCCAAGTTGTCCAGAAAATTCTTGCTTTCAGATCTCCAAGGATCCTGTAGCAATACCGTAGACATTTTTCTAGCCTTCATTCTCCCTGATCTCTCTGCAGAATTTGAAACTCAGAACCCGAAAGAATCTCTGTGAGGTTCTGAAAACTCCAGCAGGTGAATCATCCAAGCTTCAACCCATCCTGCGATTTCCTGAGGCTTTTCCAACTTTCTGGATCACTCCTTACTCACCTCTTTTACCGGGTACACACTTCTCCTCTGTGCTAAAGCCTAACATTGAGGGTTTCTTCACCATTTAGTCTTAACCTTCTGCTCTTTTCTCCCTTGAAAAAATTCAGTTGTTCTCAAGGCTTCGACTATCATCCCAATATGGATGATTCCTAGCCTTAAGGTCTCTCCCATATGCAATATCTTTTTCAAAGGAAATTAAAGTTTTCCTTTACTTTATGCAAATGGTCATGTTATATGATCCACAAACTATAACAACCGAGAATATGTACATATTCCAGTTAGCAGCGTTGAAAGAATTCACTCCCCAGCGCTTACTGGTCTTTTCAGAGCCTAAACACCCCAACTGAAAAGTGACTTTGCAGTCCTAGTCCTGTTTGACATCTCTGAACGGTCGATACTTCAACATTGCTGGCCATTCCATCTTCTTGAAATTCTCCTCTCCCTTGACTTTCTTGAAACTTTTGTCTCCTGGCTCCTTTTTCTTTGAGTGTTACCTTTCAAACTCTTTTGTTTCTCCTTAAATGTTTCGGTACCGTGAGGTTTATTTTTGGTCCCCACTCCCTTCTCCCATTCTCCCTAGGAAATCTCATCCAGTTTCATGATTGCTCTTTGCCAGTAACTTTAGCCACAGTTCCAGCTGCCTACGGAATAGCTGTGCCTGGGTGTTGTGGGTGCTTCATCCCCATCCTCTCTATTCTGAACTCATTATCTTTCCTACAAAATCCACCCCTCCTTTGCATTCCCACATTAGTGAGTGGCACTCCCCGAAGTCCAAAACCGTAAACCTCTTGTTATTTAAGCCTCCTTCCCCCTCCTTCATCAACCTTTCACTAGTCAATAATCAAATGCCACCATTTTTATCCTCCATCTTCCCCTTCTTGCCACTGCGGCTTTCTTGAAATTATCTTTGTCTCTTCCCCCCACCTGCAGACTCTTGTGAATCCTCCTATCTCATCTCCCTGCCTCCAGTTTCCCTTCAATCCATCTAATACACTAAAAATGTTATCTTTCTAAAAATTAAAATAATGTTCGTCCCCTGAGGAACCTTTAATGGCCCACACCCAACTACAGGACCTTGTTACTTAGAATGGATTTAAATCCTTCCGCAACTGACCCCAACCTACTTTTCCAGTCTTATCTCTTGGCATTCACTCATGCAAATTTTATGCCCCAGCCAAACAAACTTCCCATAGTTCTTCAAATATGTCATGCATGTTTATACCTCCTTTATACTGGTCCTCCTTACAGTATTTTTCTCTCACTCATTTTTTTAAGACACCATTCAAATGTCATCTCCCAAGTCCTCCAGACACACTGGTTTCTTTTTTTCTTGGTGCTTCATATACTTTATATAAACCTGTATTATTAAAATATTCATCCTATTTTGTAATTATTTCTGCTTTATCACTTACCCTCCACCCCACCCCCCAAATATGGTTTCTTTGAGAGCAAGAACCACATCTTCCCTATCTTTGCATCTTCAGGACCCCATAAACTTTCTTGCATATTATAAATATTTATTGAGTGACTAGTACACAAAAACAGGTACTGCCCTTTCCCTCCAGAAGGTAAAGTAAGGCCTAGAGACAAAAAGAAGCCTCTTTACCCTCTGTCCTGTTAATCTAACAGTCAAGTTGCATTAATTGAAAGAATACTGAAACAGCTCTTCTCCAAAATTTTTATCACCACAATGCCTGAAATTCCACTTAAATAAAAGACATACTTTTTAATGAAAATAGTTTCAGTAACTACCTCTCAGCCTTTGTCAGAAGTTACACCTTAGACTGAACTAGACAAGCCAGATGGTTATCCTCCTAATGCCCATCCCCACAGCAGGCTGAGAAGTCTCAGAAGGGAGACAGGAGGAATTCGGGAAAAGGACTGATAGAGCAAGCTGCAGCACTAGGGAGCAACCTCAGAGCACAGACCGCTGGAGGCAGGGAGGGCAGCAAAGCAAAGATCCCAGTTCAGGGATGGAAACTCTGGCAGCTACTGGCTCTTCTCCTACCCCCGAGAGTCAGGGGAACACCCTCTCCCGCACTCGGCGACAGCAGCCCCACCTCTGCACTCACACCTGCTCTCAGGTGAAGAGCTCCTCGCCCGCTGTTACTTAGCTCCTGCTCACTCTGGTCACCTACCTCTTGCTCCCACCCACCGCCCCGCTACCCTGCCCGTCATCCAGTGAGGAGGCGAGGAAGAGAAGGGTGAGCCCGTTTCTGGAGTCCCGGGACACAGGCTGCCACAGAGGATTAGATCCCGGCTTATTCTAGAACCTGGTCCTGCGTGACATCTTGTCTTTCCTTCCACCGCACTGCGGCAGTAAGCAGGCTCTCTGAGAGGAAGACTGGGAGGAAGAAGCCCAGAAGGTTTCCATACAGTGAACATTACATGCACCAAGGAATGTGTTCTTCCCTATGAAATCTGTGTGAATACACCCTAAAGAAACTGAAACCAAGAGCCGTCCATGAGGCTGCCCTGCTCACACTGAATGCGTGACTAGCCCTCCAGAGCACGCCATTTCTGCCTGTCTTCCAAGCCCTGTTCTCCTGCCTTTCTTTGATTCTAGAAGCCACTGATACTCTCCCAGTAAATTCCCTTGTTTAGTGCAACCAATCCATCTCTGACTGCCATAGTTAGCTGCACTGTCCAGCCTACCTAGATCCTCCTGGAGGAGTTACTCAACTCCATCATCCATTTCTCCAACCCTTTATACATATCTTTACCGTCCCACAGTGGTTAACACCTGCTCTATACCAGCACTATGTTAAGTGTCAAGGAAGAAATAGGAACAATATGTGGTCTCCACCTTCAGAGAGCTTACCCTTTCGTAAGCATTTATTAACCTTTATTTCATGGCATTGCAATTATTCATTTTCCTATTAACTTCCTGGGGAGTAAGGACTTTCTGCAAGTCCTATCACACAGTAGAGTCTGAACAGGAAACAACTGGCGTCCTTGAATTGGGGAAAATCGAGGAGTTTAAAGGAGTACTTGCAAAGGTGTGCGCACAGTGTGGGGAAACCACCAAGGGCAGCTATTATTACCCCCAGGCCCAAAGGGACAAAAGGTGACTGAGAAGGGGAGAGTAATATAAAAGGCCATCCTGAGGGGAGCTGTGGCTTTTAATGAAAAAGCCTGTAGAGGAGGCCAGGGGAACAAACACCCTAAATTCATTCTCCTCCCTTCCTCCAATTCCTGATTAGGTCCCCACTGAGCAAATATAATGAAAGCCAGAGAGCTGCTATCCTAGAACAGAGGCAGGCTGGAGAAAGGGGGAAAGTGGATCTGGAGAGGCAAATGGCTTTGGAGTGTCAGCACTCAATACAAACTTGTTGACTAGATTATATATACAGACAACTCATCTCTGGTGTCTGTTTTCTCATTTTATTACCCCTCAAGTAGCTGGGTTAGTGTTTTCATTCACAGTTTTCATGATACATGCAAGTTTATTTCTGATCATCCTCTCTGCTACAGAAATATATATATTCTAACATTAAAAGACAATTGTCCTGAATCTAACTTCCCAATAATCAATGGTGCCTACTCCTGAAACCCTTATGAAAGCTGAGACTCTTCTGTCTCTCTGTGCATTTGTGTCCCCTCCACCCTGTGCACCTAAGTGTGACAGAATCACGGGCCCTTGGCGCGAGGACAGGCTGGCACAGAAAAGGCAGAACAAGCCCCCTGCTGTGAGGATGGGATGCAGTGGACTGAGGTGGAGACTGTGGCACAGGGAACAGAGTGGCAGAGCTTCCACTTACACACATTTTGGGTTCTTAGGAGGCTCGGAGATTAGAAAGGAAAGTGGCAGAGAGAAGGTCTAAAGAAGAGGCAACTTCCTGAAATTCAATGCAAGATCCAGGAACAGAATTCTAGGAAATGGGCAGGGGAGCAGGAAGAGACCTGCGTACTCCCCTCATGTAGTCTGACAGGTTAAATCCCATTTTTGTTTAAGGCTGGCCTTTTAAGTGGACAAGTGTGATTTCAACAGACTGCCCAAAATAGCCTCTCTTCTCCCTACGAAGGACTGAAATTCCTGTCACAAGGAACAACCTCTCATTTCACATTTGAAGAGAAAACCCAAAATGCAAATGTTTGGGTGCCTGAAAAAACACACTGTGATTAAGGCTATATTTCTATTAGTGTAAATAAACAATATCATATATTTTCCTTGACAGAAAAAAAGGAGTTATAGCACAAGAAAGCCCAAGTCTTCTGAGGAAAGGAAAGAAAGATTTCAACCTACACAAGAAAGGGTGATGACAGAAGAGAATAGAGTTGTCAATGGCAAACTTTTAACTCCATAATTTTGTCTGAAGTCAACTCTGTCCAGTTTAGTATATGCATGGGCATCTAGAATCAGCATACACTCAGATGTTGAGCTTAGGAGGAACTCTGATAAAGAGCCATACATAGTAACTGTCAAAACTCTAGGGCCCATAACTGTCCCATAAGAGTCCATGGCACCTACTAAGCAGTCAATAAATATGTCTTGAGTGAATGTGCAATATAATTAGGGTTATGAGTTTCGGAGACCACTACAGGCTAAAATGGGAGAATAGTGGGACAGTAGGGCAAGGGAAAGAACGAGTATATATTAACAAGTGCCTACTAAGTGCCAGGCACTATTATTTGTTTCTCATTCATTTTCCCAATGTCTCTCGGAAGTTGTACAGACAAGAAACTCAAATGAGACTTGGAAGATAAGTAATTTTTATCCAATCTGGAAAACAGTAAGCCAGGACTCAAACACAGAGCTGTCAAACTCCAAAGTGTAATACACCCTGCTCTACACAGACTCTCCCAGGAAAGGGACCTATTGCTGGCCTGAAAAGCTGTAAAGAGAGAGACCTAAGCTGGGCTCAAGAGCACGAGAGTGATATGAATATAAGGTCAGAAGGAAACAAAGATTTCCTGTTAAAGAAGTGCCTGCAGTATTTTAAAAAAATGATCATTCATCATGGTTCAAAAGACACAGTCTTGAAAGAATGGGTCTGTTTTTCCCTCTCATATATAGTTTTCCATCATATATAATCAATACCCTGAGGAGGCATCACTTGAGCATATGTGTCTCATTGATCACTAAACTAAGGAATAAAATGAGGTTGACCAAAAAAATATATATACTTTTTTAAAAAGACACAAATTAAAGATGCTGTAATGTTACAGTGGTGTGTGTGTGTATATATATATATATATATATATATATACAGAATTGAATGAGGAATCCATTATAGAATGAGGAATCTGACTCTCTCTCCATAAAGCTCTACACTGCTCTCGAGTGCACCGACTCTGAGGCTATCCTCCGACCCTAGTCCTCTGTCACACTCACGTACATGGCTTGCTCCTCTCGGTTTCAGCAACGCAGCAGGCCTAGAAGTGGCTCCTGGTCTGTTACGGCCTCGGGGAAGCTATGGCATTGTAGGGAGCTCAGAGAGGGTGCTGGGCTTGGCTTGGGTGCTGGCACAGGGTGGAGCAGCGTGAGTGCTGGACCAGTGGGAGCCTTCTAAATGCTGGGGGCTCTGAGGATGGTGAGCTTCATTCAAGTAATGAGAGGGAAAACAGGCAGAATTTAAACCATTGCCTAGACCCCTACCCCTTTTGATAGTAAGGAAGGCTTATCCAGTCTGACTGCAAGGTGCATCACCCAGAAAATGTCAACACTAATCTAGATTTTAAAATAAAAAGACAGTATGAGAATTTGGGAAAGAAAACATTGAATGTCAACCTCAAGACTATATAGCAAATATCACACTACTATCAAGGGCCTTCAAATCCAAGTAAGTTGTTTACAAGGAAACTGTTTTTCCTGGTCAACATACATCACTATATCATATAAATTAATGCATTTAATGTAAAGAGAAAAATAGTGTGCATAAAAATTAGCATAAAATGGCTTGACACTCATTTGAAAGAGGAGCATTTGACTTATTTTTCTGCATTTCAGAAGTCCTTAAAGAAATCTCAGAAATATCTGAATTTACTGTTTATATAATTTATACAAAATAGTTATGATCAGCACACACTTATAATTATTGAAATATATTAAGTATATAATCTGGACTTAATAGCACCCAATGTATTTTGTTGAATAATATGATTCCTCCCTCAAAGGTCAACACAACTGTTACTTTGGAAAACATCAACACTGCTTCAGACTAACAGTCCCAGGCTCACTGTGCATGACTTCAAGCTCAAGTCAGAAAACATGTAAAGGACTGACTGTCAAGGAAATATTTTCCCCATTCAGGTTAACTTGATTGTGTATACTTACTCAAACACAGAATATCAGGCCAAATAGCACTTGCCATAAAACAATATGCCACTGTGATTGACCCACCCCAACCCAGTCAAATCCATTACCCTCAAAGCATATCCCCATCACAAAGTGTTTGCAGAACACATTTGAAAATAACAGTTTTAAATCATCTAAACAAAAAGGAACATTCTTCAAATCTGCTTACTTTAAAAATTCCATTTAGTTCATTTATAAGTAGGAAATGTAAGCCTTCCCTAAGACAGGACTGCTATAATAAAAAGGTTCCATCCTCAGCCCTGTAACTTAGTTTCTGGGACAGTCTTTGAAACCACAAAGCAAAGTCTAATTAAACATTTGGCAGTGACAGGTAATGGTTAAGAGTATGGGATCTAGAGCAGACAGACCTGCTTTCAATTCTGGCTCAGCTACTAATTTACTAGCTGCATTACCCTGTGCATGATACATAACACTCTAAGCTTCAGTTTCCTCCTCTGTAAAAAGGGTCTAATAATAGAATCTGCCTAATAGGGTTGTTAAGTGGATTGCATGAGAAAATGTACTAAAGCCCTCAACAGTGTCTGGCACATAGTAAGTGTTAAATAATGTTGATAATGAACAGTGGTGAAAGTTCTTGTTATTCTTAATATTATTCTGCTTAGAGCAACCTGATGGCTATCAATGTGATTTCCTATCCCAACATATGTTGTGGGGTCCTCATCCCTGGATAATTTGTTAAAAAGAAAAAGCAAGTCTACTAGATCATATTTAGATTTTAACATTTATATTCTAGATGTCAAGGAAAAAAACATTAAACATCTTACAGTTCTACAAATATCCAATGATCTATATTCTAACCCTTAGTTTCACAATTTAACGAAAATGATCAATATGGGAAATATTTGTGAGAGATACCAAAAATCTTGACAGCTTTTGATCTATGGAAGTTGGAAAATCCCAAAGTAACAGAACCACTACATGTCAGAGTTTACTATGGAATTAATTGAGATATACACCATTTGTTCAAGACTTATAAGTAAAAACCCGATAAAAAGCATTTAATCCCTATAATGGGTATTGGCTCTATCTGGAAAAGCCAGCTTTATAAAAGGATTAGGACTGCAATTATGCAAGGGTGACTAATTGCTCTGATTTGTTATTTTAATAACTGGTCCTAAATTCAGGACAATCCTGCCAAAGAGTTAGAAACCTCTAGAAACCCAAGCAGAAGGAACCCTCAAGAAGTAAGGGCAGAGTCTAGCCTGGGTAGATTAGATCTCCAACTCTGACCTCTTCAAGAGCAGAAATCTTGCCCCATTAATTCTTTCTCTTTTCAAATTAGTGTGTTTTTTGTATGATACGTAATGATAATAAAAAGGTAATGTAATGATAATAAGGAAGGTTTACCCAGTCTGACAAAGGAAATAAAATCCCTTATTGTCTTGCTAATTTCCTAAATCACAAGACTGGAAAATATAATTCCAGGTCACTTTAGGAGAAATTCAAGAGTTACTCATTGTGTTAAAGCAAAAGCTCTAAAGACAGATCTGTGTTCAAATCACAGCTGAGTCCCTTTATTGACTAATTTGGGGAAAGCTACTTAATTTTTTACTTAAAAGCTACCTCATACAGTCGCAATCACAATTTGATGAGACAAAAATTCAGGTCAAGTGCTTAGACAGGCCCTGAACATAGAAATGTCTCAGTAAGGTCCATAAATTCTAATTATCTGAGAATTGACTGTAAATGTTACTTGCAAATTTATTTAAAGGGTTTAATCCAAGAAGTTAAAAATTCTTTAGGCATTATCAGTCTTCAACTGGAGAGAGGCCACAGAGTGGTTATAGTAAATTTTCTCCATTATTATTGTGTGTTACATTTAAATAATTTTTTAAACCCATTCCCTACCATTCCCACCACCAAAAAGAAAAGGTGATTCAGACAAAGAGCTATTCTTAATCTGTCATGAAACTGACAAATTGTTTGATTTTTTTTTTTGGTCAAGTATTTAAAAAATATCTAAACAATAAAATTAAGAGACTAACTTCATAAAGATTTTTTTCTTTTGAAATTAAGCACATTACACATATTCACCTAAAATCGCTAGAGTGGGGCTGGAGTTCACTGCTTTCATTACATTCTTTAACCTCTGTGTGTACTATATCCAATCCAAAATTTTCTCCATTCTTTTTAGATCTGCCCAAACTCTCTAAGTAAAAATAGCAAGACCCAGCAATACAGTTATTTTCTCTAATTAGCAGCCATCTTTGAGATGGTCAACTTTAATAAACAACCACAATTATACATAGGCATTTTCTTGGATTTATGAATGGGGGGCAGGGGAATGGCCACTGACTTTTTGACATGACCAGTTTCAATATCTTAAGATTAGAGTCCATAGGGGTTACAGTCAGTTGGTTAGGTACTTTCAGCTTTACTACCTTTCATGAAAATTAAAAGGGATATTACGTTTCTATTTCTGTTGTATATCAGTAAATTATCCGCCTAATGTAGGTAATTCATGGTGAGCATCGTCTTTCACAGAAGGAAGTTAACTTGATCTAAAGGAAGAAACCAATGACATACTAATGAAACTTAAAAGCTAAGTCATGTTACATTTTATCCTTAAATTACACCATACTCATGAACTAGCTAACCAGAAAACCAACTAAAATAGTCAATTCTCCTAATAAAAAAGTTAAGATTTTATAAGGACAGTTATGTTTTAACAGTTGATTAGTACCAAGATCATCTCAACAGACCCAAGAACAAGAGGGGAAAAGTAAGGACCAAAATGTATTCTTAATACATAAAAAGTGTATATACATTCTAACATATACATCCTTATGTAGTTTAGGGATCTTGAACTTCCTATGCAGAATATTAGATCTCTTCTCATTCTTACACAACGTTTTCACCTCTAAAAGTATTATAACTTGCTTTAAAGTAAAATTAGTCATCTTCAACTAGCTTTTATTTAAATTTTGAACTTGCACCAGTGCCAAAATATGAAAGAAAAGTTTAAGAACAAAATAAATGCAAAGAAAAGAAAGCAGTAAAAGGCACCGCAGTGATATGAAAATATTTAGAGAACAGTAAGTATCCTCAAGGTATATAGCAAGAATATAAGACATGTTCCCTTCTCTATAGGAACTTAAATGACATATTGTAAAATACTAGGTTGTACACACAGGCAGTGAAGAGACGGCCACAACTAGACTAACGGGGAGAAACCTCATGAAGATGACATGTAAGCTGGAGCTTGGAGTTGAGGTAGGATGACTTGAATAAGCAGCAAAGTGTAAGAAGGACTTTCAAAACCAAGTGCAAGAAACCAAGGCCGTAAACTGGGATAAAGCATAGAGTCATGGCCAAGGTTAAAAAACAGGCTTGTTTATAATGAAAGAACTCTTTTTTTAAGGAAATCCTCACATATTTTTTCACTGGTTCATGGATTATGATTATCATACATATTTTAGCACTTTTTATCACAGGTATCTACTGCTCTTCAAAAGTTCACATCACTCCACTTAGCGTTTATGAAAGACTTACATTATTACTTGTTTTTGCTAACCAAAAGAAATCTGAAGAGGACTTTCACTTTTACAAAAAAAAAAAAAGTCAAGAAGTGCAAACAGCCTTCAGCGTTTGTTTTGCAGGGAGAATTTAAAGGGGCAGAAAGCACCTGAATGGCACCAAGCTCCTTCCCTGGAAACCACACTCAGCATCTCAGCATCAAGCAGCCATGGCTTTGAACTGTATCTATGTGCATCTGTGCTTTATCTTAATTTATTCTGTGCATCTGTTATTAAGATGTGTGTGTTAGCACAGTATCAGAAAAGCCTAAGAGAGGCTGTTTTGGGGTCTGGAAATGCTCAAAAAGTTTTCCATGTAAATTAATGGTAATTGCTTCTTTAAGCCATTTCAACTTAGAAAAGTTTTCACAGGAATGTTCTACTCACAGAGAGCAGGGGAAACCTATATTATCATCCATACTTTCTGGTAGTGAAATGAGACACACAGGCTTAGAGTCTTGCCCAAAGCCACATAATCACTTTATGGGGTGATGCAGCATCCGTCACCCTCACTCACTGCGGGAAGCAGGAGGTTGGGCCAGGGAGCAGGGCAAGGCTGTTGAAAAGAATCCATCCACAGGGGAAATCCATTGCAGGTGTTTGAGCATGTTGATGAAGTGATGACAGTACATTTTCAAGAACATTAATCTGGCAGCAGTGAACAGAGTAGATCTGAAGTGTCGTAGCATTCAGCCAAGAAAACCAACCTCAGAAGCTGGGGATGTAAGCCAGGAGCGAAATGGATGAAACCTATGACAGCTGGAGTAGGGCAGTTGCAGTGGGACTAGACAAAAAGAAACAAATAACATCAGTTATGACAAAAGAGACAGTGACAAAACTGGTGACCTGGTGGACATAAGAGGTAAAGAAAAGACAGAAGTTAAAAATGCAAGCAACTATTGTGCAGAGGAAAACAGTTGGCATGGTTTACTGTGAAGTCATCAGTGAAGCACCTTGCACCTGCCCTGTTCTCCTTCCCAGCCATTTTCTCCTCCACACAAGCCATTTTCCAGCTTCTAATCTTTTTCTTTCATTCACTCCTATTTTTCTGGCCTACTATGGGGCAGACAGTGGTTTTGGCTCTGAGAAACAGAGATCACAGTAATAGTAATAACAAAAAAAAACCTCCTATTAAGCACTTGCTCTACATATTCTAGGCACTGTAAACGTTTCATATTTATTAACTCATTTAATTCCCACTATAATGCTACAGTGTAAGCAAAATTATTATTCCTACTTTAGTGATGAGAAAACTGTGACAGAGCCACCCAGTAAGCAGTAGGGCCGGATTGTGGACCAAGCAGCCTGACTCCAGAGGCCACCCACTTGACCATCTGCTACACTACACTGAAAACCCTCCATGAATGTCCATATTTTTGTGGCTCCCATCACAGTGCACTCCCAGAGGTTTTAGAAAAACTGTATAATATGAGAGTGTCAGATTTTAAAGCTCAGCATTTTAGAAGTTTGCCAATGAGAAACATAGGCCTTATCAATATCTTAGTTGTCCTAATTGCTCAGTTAATCTGGGAGAAGGGAACCAAATCCATCAAACATTCGTACAACTTTCCATTTGGCTTTGACTCTACGGGTTGCATCACAAAGGCATGTCAGCAATTTGCAGTCACAGAACATTCAAGCAAGACATGTATACTTCTCAAACTTTGTGTGATAAACAATAGAAAATTCTAAACATTCAGATCTTCAACCTTGCCACCCTGAGACATAACCTGCATTACCAGAGTCATCTTTCTGCAACTACATAAATTATTCATTATATCTCATTTACTCACTCAGAGAAATCTACAAACAGAATTTTCAACTAGAAATGTCAAAAAATAATTTGACTTGAAGCAAAATAAGGAAGACATAGGAAAGATCCAATCCCAACAGTGAGACAAGTCATTCTGATAACAAAACTGAATCAATAAAATGCTTCAAGAGCCCCAGCCAAATTAAGCCCATGAGAATAGCATTTATACCCATCCTAACCATGACCCAAAGTCCAGAAGCAATTGAAGAATTAATAAACTGGACTAGATGAAAGCAGAACACTACAAGCAAGGTCATCAATTCCAATATTGGGTATACCTCATGGATTGTCCCTCCAGTATCTACTACCTGCCCTCTGGGAGGATGCCAATGGTCCTTAATCACCAAACCAACAGTCTTTCTTCAGTCTTTCTCCGGACTGTCTCTGGAGACCAGACCAGCCTGTCTGAGCTCTCTCCCCACTTGGCCTCCATGAGCCTTCTCTCTCTCCCCTGTCCCAGGAGCCCTCCTTTTGTTTCATTCGCCAGCTCTTCTTCCTAGACCCTGAAGTGACCATCCCCAAAACTTCATGCTCATTTCTTTCTAAAGTCCTTCGCTTAGCGATCCTAACTATCCTGAAGTGCACAGCTCTGAGCTTTCTCCTGAACAGTAGTGCTATGACTCTGCTTAAAAGATATTTTTACATGAATATCCTGGTATTTCTTCAGATTCATGTCTTAAACCAAACTAATCTAATCTTCTCAAAACTTGCCTGCACTATTTTTATTGCACCCCCACAGTTCACTCCCATATCCACACACACACACATACACACACACACACACACACACACCAGGCTGTTAGAACCCCTGTGTACTCCCTCAACACCCTGTCCATGCCTCAAATGTATCCTAGATTATCCTATTTAAAAAAGCTGATTGAAGGGTATGTTTGCCTGACTCTCCAAGCAGACTGCGAATTCCTTCAGAGGCAGGAATTGTATCTTAGTCACCTATGTATCCCCAGGGAATATTGCAGGTGTTCAAGAACCTCTTAGAACAAATTAGTAAATATGGATGATCTGTTCCAACCAAATTGGTACATTTAGAGATTCTCCACCTGCCTAGCATTTTCAGAGTCTGAAACAACTTCCCACAAGTTGTTGCACACATGGAAAAATCCTACCCATCTGTCTCAAGACTCAACTTAAATTTTACCTGCACCATGAATCTTTGTCAGGTGATTGCATTCCAGTAGGAGTCCTTGCTCATCAGTTTTACAGCGGCAGTTCAGTGTTATGAAAACAGTATCATTTCTGAAGCCACACTGGCCTGATTCAACACCAGGTTCTAGCATAAACTAGCTGTGTTACTCAGGACAAATTCCTAAAGCTTTGTAAAGCTTAATTTTTTCAGCTATTAAACGAGGTAAATAACACCTACCACAGAGAATTTAGGGGAGGATTTAAAGAGAGTAAACCATCTAGGACACAGCAGATGCTCAAGAAATGTTAACTCCTTTTCCCCAGCCCACCTCCCTCCCACTTAATTTGCCATTTACATAGCACTTAAATTGATAGTACATTTTTAGTCTTCTCAATGAGATTGTAACACTGTTAACATCTTTAAGAGCAGGAGCTGAATCTCATTCATCTTTGTATCTTCTAAACACCTACCAATGTGCCTTACATAGAGCCACAATAAAAACAGAGAACAATGCAATTATAGTAGATTATGACACTTGGTATAAACGGTGCCTAGAATTGACAACCTTAAATTTTCATTCAGTTTAGCTTAGAATCATTACATGGTACCTCTGTAATTTTACTCATGCCAAAGACTGATTTCAACAAATGACACTCAAATAAAAACAAATCAATTTCTAGAGTATACAAGTTAATAAGTAATCTTTGACAATAACATGAAAAGTGGCTTACATTAAATGTTAAGTTCCTGTGTACTTTCATGCAAAGGTTTTCTTTTATGTATTCCTCAATTTAATATGACTGTAACAGATCCTTTCATACTACTTGTTAACTAACTGAAACTAGACGGAGAGTTTTATATTTTCCAACCAAGGTAAAAAAATTAAAGGCTAATACTAAATCAAAAATGATAAGATCAAGATCCAGAATTTGTGATAATCACAGGTAAAATCTATCAAAATGTCTCTTTAATTACAGTGCTTTCTTTCCAAATTGCTTTCATTAATATCAAGGCTTCAACTTCCTCTCTGAACTTACTGCAATGTTTTTTTTTCTACCCTGATTTATCATAGCCTTCCTCTACTGCATGTTATCTTCATCAGGAATCAATTCCCATGGTTGGGTTTCATTTGTTTTGTTCAGCTACTGCCCCATTTTCATGTGCTAACAAGTTGGAGGAGCTGCAATTTGTTGGGTAGTAACCTTCACTCTAACAACCAAGTCTGCATTAATGCAACTAGCCACATTCCCTTTCCCTGCAGGAACTATTTCTATAGACTGTGCCCCTATAAACCTAATTTGAAAAAACAATCAGTAATGAAGAGTGTGTGTGCCAAACGCCCTACCCTTTCAATATTTTCATACTTCAAAGTGTTTTTTGTTTGATATTTTCCCATGTGGAGAAGCTTATGGTAAGAAATAGAGGCATTCAATTATATCAGATCAAATCCACCAGAGCAGAGAATACATAAAGTTAGTAGAGTAGGAAACGGCCAATAGCCAGGCATCAAAAGATCAAGTTTCTATTCTCAGTTCAACAATCTAGTTTATATCTTTAGGCAAAAGCATAACTCAACTTCAACTTCATCTTCTATAAACTAGAGATAATAACCACCAGCCCTATTTCAGCAGCTTGTTTCAGAGATTATAAAATCACAGCATCATAAACAGCACTGCATAGTTGTAAAACATGTGCATTTATGTATATAAATATATATGAAAATATATTTTTGAACAAGAGCCATTCATAGCCTATAGGCAGATAAAACACTCTCATGTATTAAAGTCCCAATTAAATACTCAATTAGATGAACTTTATGCCAAATTCTACAGACAGTATTATCCAAGGATTTTTTTTTTTGAGAAACACAAACTAGCTTAGAAACATATTCACAGTCTAGTTTGTAATTTTTGAGTAAGTCCCATTCTCTAATCTGAATTTATAATCTTGCAAGCAAACTTTTACACATAATCCTAACATGCCTAAATTCTCCTCTTTCAATTCATCAAATCTAGTGTAAAGAGCTAAGATTTTCTATATTATGGCCTTCACATAAACTTTCACTACAATGAATGTAAAAATTAAATCCAGAACAACTTCATGATTTTGGATATTTTTTTCATGTCAAAAAGAATAGTACCGTTGCCTAAATCGGTACTCACTTCTAATTTCCTAAGCAAAATATCAATATATTTTGATTCTCCAAATAAATTAAGATTCCCTACAAGCAAACACACACACATTTCCTAAACTGTGTTTCTATGGCTTTAATTTTTTACCTGCAGCAACTCTGGAATGCTAATTAAATGGTTTAGTGTATGGTTTTTATCTTCTTTCTGGTTGCTTAGTTTTCTACAAGATCCCCAAAACAGCATGACTGGCTCACTACACTAACTGTTGTTCTGATGAATGAAAGCTGTTTAAAACGTGAACTTGAAAAATCTTATTTCAACTGTAATTTTGTAGCTAAAATTCTTTTTCTGAACTTTGCAAATTGGTCTGTGCAACCCAAATTAGAGCTGAGAAAAAACTAGACTTTAAGTTGCTCAATGGTCTTCAAAAGGTGAAAAAGCAGAATGAAACATGCTCATCTGAACTACACCCATTTTCAATTTCAACACAGTAAACTTCTTATTTGTTCTTAAGGCAAATTCAAAACTGTACATATTGGAATTCATTATTACCAAAGATAATTTATGCAATCATAAGCCAAAGGTGCTAAGTTGGCAAAAAGAAAACCATGGAAGTAAGCAAACTCTAACACATGTGCAACACACCCTCTCAGTATATAAAGGCTTGTTCACTGTCCTTGACAGCAGGTGCTCCCTGGGCTGAACAGCAGCAGCCATGTCTGTGAGATACAGCTCAAGCAAGCAGTACTCTTCCTCCCGCAGCGGAGGCGGAGGAGGAGGAGGAGGAGGAGGAGGGGCATGCTACAGAATTGCAAGCAGCAAAGGCTCCCTTGGTGGAGGAGTATGTGGCTCAGGAGGGTTCAGTAGTAGCTCTTTCAGCCGGGGAAGCTCTGGTGGAAGCTTCCTTATAGGCTCATCAGGTGGCTATGGAGGAGGATCAGGAGGAGGAGGTTTTTGTGGCAGTAGCTTTGGTGGAGGCAGCTATGGGGGAGGCTATGGAGGCAGCAGCTATGGGGGAGGCTATGGAGGCAGCAGCTATGGAGGAGGCTATGGAGGAGGTAGCTTCGGAGGGGGCGGCTTCGGAGGGGGAGGCTTCAGCGGAGGCAGCTTTGGAGGGGGCTTTGGTGGTGGTGGTTTTGGAGGAGATGGTGGCCTCCTCTCCGGAAATGAAAAAGTTACCATGCAGAATCTAAATGACCGCCTGGCCTCCTACCTGGACAAAGTTCGGGCTCTGGAAGATTCAAATCATGAGCTAGAAAATAAAATCAAGGACTGGTATGACAAGCACAGCAGAACAGGCCAGGGAGAGCCTCATGACTACAGCAAATACTATCAAACCATCGATGATCTTAAAAATCAGGTAAGGGGAATTTTAAAAATCAACTTTAAGCCTGTTTTTTATCCATTGAATTCAGATAGATGAATCTGGAAATGACCATGATGTAGTTGTTCACTGTGTTTGCCTATGTTACCTTCTTGCTTCCAAAAACAATCCAGTCTCATAAAAGGTAAATATCTGTGAGAGTATGGTTACTGCAATCTTAATGCAACATGTGTGCTGTGTGTCTTACAGGATGTCGGATTACTGAGATTTTTTTAGGTTTGACTGAGTGTATCATGAGTCCATGGTTAAAATACTCTAGATCATTTTACAAATACAGGAACTGAAAGAACTATTATTCAGATTGACAACAAAGAAAATACTCATTAGCAACATTGCAAGAAACATGAATTCTCCAGTATGGAAATGGGATACTGCTTGTCTCTAGGAAATTTATGAATTACACCCACTGGGACAGTTCCGAGTATATTCATTTAGAATATATATTTATAACAAGTTAAACCAAATACAGGTATGAGTCAGTGAAATACATGAAATCACAGTATAAAAGAGGGACACAGGTGCAAGAACCCATATCAGGAACACAGCTATGTAATTCCAATTCGTTTTCAGAAAGGGATGACACAGAAATAGAAAAGTATAGAAACTTGAAGAGAATGAATGACTCAAATTTAACTATAAGGGTACGCCTACAATATTTCATATTTAAAATAAAAACTTCCTGCAAGATTTTGGAAGAAAACCTAAAAACGCAATTTACCTATGCCATTATAAAAGGTGTATCTGTATCTGACCTCTTTGTCTCTCCCTCCAGATCGTCAAGATGACAACAGATAATGCCAAAATGCTGCTTCAAATCGACAATGCCAGGCTGGCAGCTGATGACTTCAGACTGAAGTAAGCTAAGTGAATGTGGCACAATATTGTAACAACAAACACATGAGTTGTTTTTAACAATGACTCTGGATGTCCATGCTAGCATTTACGTTTTCCTGAATTCATTCAAAGTTAAACAGTATTGGAGTTGTCAGAGAAATTTTCAACCTCAGTATTACCTTTTTGTCAAAATTAAAAGAAGAAAATGTATCTTAAGTGCTAAGCTTTTTTGGCATTAAACCACTAATATCCCTAATGAATTAGTATATGATAAATGTTGCATTTACATGATAAATGAAGTCAACTCTGTATTTGCCTTTTAAACAGTCTCTAGCCGGACACACCTCCCCTATGTAAGTTATATCCAGCATTTGTGTCATGCTGTTTCAGGTATGAGAATGAACTGGCCCTGCGCCAGAGCGTGGAGGCCGACATCAATGGCCTGCGCAGGGTGCTGGATGAGCTGACCTTGGCCAAGAGTGACCTGGAGATGCAGATCGAGGGCCTGAATGAAGAGCTGGCCTACCTGAAGAAGAATCACGAAGAGGTGATGCAAAATGTTGTCCTTCCCCCAGCCATAAAAGGGCTCAAGGCAGTCACAGTGCTGTTATTAAATTTTTCTGTTTCCTCACATAGGAAATGAAAGACCTTGGAAACGTGTCCACTGGTGATGTGAATGTGGAAATGAATGCTGCCCCTGGTGTTGATCTGACTGAACTTCTGAATAACATGAGAAACCAGTATGAACAAATTGCTGAACGCAACCGCAAAGATGCTGAAGCCTGGTACAATGAAAAGGTAACTCATCTTCCTTCATAGTGAGGCCAACAGAAGTTTGGCTTATCAGTTCAGATTTTTCTCATCTTTTTCCCTTTTTTTCATACTCTAGAGCAAGGAACTGACTACAGAAATCAACAGTAACATTGAACAAATGTCCAGCGTTAAATCTGAGATTACAGAATTGAGACGCAATGTTCAAAGTCTGGAGATCGAACTACAGTCCCAACTAGCCCTGGTATGTTAATAACTGGCGAAAGAACTTTATCATATGTAAGAATATGCACCGTAAGAGAAAATGCAGAGTTGGGATAAGAAAGAAGCAAAACTGGAGCTCTTGTTAATGGGAGAAAGGCATTTCTGGCATTGATTTCAAAATGCTGAAATTAAAATGCTGCCATTAAACATGAAATAAATTCTATTTATTTCCTCTATTCTACATGATGTCTCATTAAATCATGAAATAAGCTTCACTGTACTCTGCTGAACAGCGAGCTGGTTAACCCACAGCATATTCTCTCCTTTCTCAGAAACAGTCCCTGGAAGCCTCCTTGGCAGAAACAGAATGTCGCTACTCCATGCAGCTCTCACAGATTCAGGCCCAGGTCTCCTGCCTGGAGGAACAGCTGCAAGAGATTCGAGCGGAAACTGAGTGCCAGAATACTGAGTACCAACACCTCCTGGATGTTAAGATCCGACTGGAGAATGAAATTCAAACCTACCGCAAACTGCTTTCAGAAGGAGAGTCAGGGTAAACCACAAAAATGTTTAAAGTATCCCCACTGCTTTTATTTGACGTTCCAAATTGCAAGGCTTCTCCAAAGCCCAAGAAAGTGCCACAGGATGGGGCAAACGTCGGGGGAAGAAGGGAGGAGACTAGAGTACAGGAAAGGGCGTGTGCAGCCGGTCTCAATTTCCCATGAACTTGGTCCAAGAATGACTCTTAGGGCTGTGTGTATAAAAACTTGTTTTTTAAAGAGTGGGTTATTTAAAACACACATTCGGCAGTTGTTTTTTTTCTCAAAACCTGTTTTGCTTATGTTCTACTAAAGTAACAGTAATCTGGAAAGCGACCCACCGTTTTCCAAAGTCAGACTTGACTGTGACCCTCGCGACCTGTAATTCCAGCGAGAGCCAGAAAGGCAGCGCGCGTGGCAGCAGCAGCTACGACAGCGGAAGCTTCGGCAGCGGCGGCGGCGGCTACGGCGGCGGCGGCTACGGCGGCGGCGGCTACGGCGGCTACGGCGGCGGCAGCTCCGGCGGTTACGGCGGCGGCAGCTCCGGCGGTCACGGCGGCAGCTCCGGCGGTCACGGCGGCGGCAGCTCCGGCGGCGGTGGCGGAGGCGTCTACGGCGGCGGCATCTCCGGCGGCGGCGGCAGCTCCGGCGGTTACGGCGGCGGCGGTAGTTCCGGCGGTTACGGCGGCGGCAGCTCCGGCGGCTACGGCGGCGGTAGTTCCGGCGGCGGCGGCAGCTCCGGCGGTTACGGCGGCAGCTCCGGCGGCGGCGGCGGCGTCTCCAGCGGAGGCCTCTCCAGCGGAGGCCTCAGCCCCGGGGAGTCCTCGGCTAAGGGACCAAGGTCAGCAGAAAGTCACAGGGGTGATGAGAATTAGTTGTAGCTTTCTCTGATGGCCCTGTTGCTTGGGAAGCCCTAGAGCCGTTTAAAAAATTAAAATCGGCGTTTTTGAACAAACTCTACTCTTGACTCTAACTTGAAAGAAAAAGTCGCATGGTCTACAATGCTGTAAGTTAAAAATTGCTCGGCTTTTTTTTTTAAGCAAAGTAGAAATGTTAAGTTTTCTCCTTTAATGTGTTCTCCTTTTAGACATTTTGCTTGTTAATTAGTAAGGACCCCCACAAACCGCTTGAGTCTAAATTCTTTTTTTTTTCTGTGATTCATACAGATATTAACAAAGCCAGAGTAATCAAGACAATTATTGATGAGGTGGCACCTAATGGGAGAGTCCTTTCATCTATGGTCGAATCAGAAACCGCAACACACTACTATTGAGTCGCATCAAGAAGAAAGGGGCTCCCTTCACACAGGCCATGATGTGCAGGTGTACAAAAAACAAAATCTCGAAACAGTTCAGTAGTGGCCTATGGAAACAGGTTCCCTCTAAAAATAAGGTGTCTAACAGGTGTTTTGTGGTTTCTGTATTTTCTTTTCACTTCACCAGAAAGTGTCCTTTGATGGAAAAAAAAAAAAGAAAACTTTCTATTCTCATTTACTAATGAATTTCAATAAACTTTCTTACTGATGCAAACTATCCAATTTGGTCATTGTCTTTATTTAAATCGGATAATATTTTTATAACCTTAAATGATTAGTAAACTGCAGCATTTGAAGATTGATTTATCCAGAAATCCTAAAGACAGAACTATTATAAGACAGAATTATGAGCCATGGTTTCTTTGAGTAAAGGTTTAGTCTTGCGGGTATGTTGGACCAGTGTTAGTTTTCTCACTGAGTAAAATGTCTATGAGTCTCCAGTCTCACTCCTTTTTAAAGAAGCATAATGTGTATAGAAAACTCCCAGTTCTCTGAGTTTGAATTAGTTCAATCATGGAATTCTGCAGTATCTCAAGTGAGACCTCAAAGATAAAGTTAATTGGAAATTTCACATTTCTGATTATTTCTCACATTTACCTGTCCTTATTTTCTTCCCATTTCTATATTACTTCTACCCAATTGCTATCCAGCTTACAAGATACTTTCCAACACTTGCCAGCCCAGTAAAATCATATCACCCCAACAAAATTACTTGGTGTCTACGATGAACAGAAGAACCGTTGAGACATGGTGATGCCAATTTGAGCAGAGGGACACCGTTAGGTCCCTGCCTTCACCAACCCTGCTGGTGATACGTACTAAAGACCTGGTACTTGTAGAATCAACCCAACTGACATCACTTGGTAGTCTATTAGCATATGGGTTAGGTGAGAGCTGGAGTTACTCCATGCCCTTAAGACTACCTTGATTCCCTGGTGGCTTCCTGTGGATTACTCATTTCCACAAAATAGCAGCCTTCCTCAGCATCCTTCCTGATTTGAGCTACAGTTTTTCTAAGGACCTAAGTCCTAGTCATTTGCTTGGAACTCCTTCTGGCAAAGCCTACCCTCTATATCCGAAATTGATGACTGAAGCCCTATTTTAAAGTGAATGGAAGTCCCTATAGTCAAGGATCCATTACCTATATGGCACCAAATAACATAGTCCAGAAACTCTTCATCTTAGTTCACATGTCTTTTTATATGCGTACCAGCCCCTGTTCCTGGGGGCCAGTCTTACAAAGTCCACTGTTAAAGTCCCTACATGCCACATTATAAAATTCCGAAACAGAGTTGTTGGCTGGTTAAGGACTCTGAGATTCTACTGTGTATATACTGACTGCTGTTCAGAAACACTAACCTTTTAAAATACTAAAAAGTTAACCAAGTCCCCAGAACCTAAAGCATTGTAATCTAAAATGGCCACTTTCCTTATCTGAAGAAGTGTTTTCATATTCAATATCACTAGTCTGAGACTAATATGTTATTATGAGATAGTTGTGTTTGTTATTAAGTTTTTTCTCTTCTGCCCATGTTTCACCCTCCTCCAAGCCAGGGTCTCAGCTGATCAAAGCTGAGATCAGATTCTTTCTCTGGTTGGGTGGTAACCCAAACCTTCATTCCTGAGAAGTCCGAATCACAGTGGTACTACCTTACCTTGTCAATCTTCCAATATCTCCTTAAATAATTATTTATATTACATTCTCCCTGATAACACTTTACCTCTGATATAGTACTACATTCCTGATGGATGTTAAGTAAACTTATTGTGGTGATCATTTCACAATATATGTGTCAAGTCATCCTGCTGTACACCTTAAATTCAAACAATGCGCTATGTCTTGATCTCAATGAAACTGAAAAAAAAAAACAGAACCACAGTCTTGACTAGACTCTGAACTACAGTTTAATAAAGACAGTGTCTAAACAATTTGATTTTAACAAGGACATAGGTATTTACCTGTTTTAAAAATCACCATTTTTACTATACAGATTTATCATGCAGCTATTAACCAAAAAATCCTGTACAGATTCTACAGTTGTTATAGAGTCTTGCCTATTTAAGCAGGACAGTGTCCAATGAGACCAGCAGAGCCAATTCTGCTGCTCAGACTACACAGCTGTGTTTAAAAAGCTTGTTTCTCCAAAGATGTTTCATGCTGCTATAGGCCTTAAATGCACCATGACCCTGATGTCAATGATGGCTTGATTTTCCTTGGGCATGGAGAAGTAACTTTGTTTGGGTCAGTTCAATGGGGGAAACAACTTGAGTAAGGTTAACTAAATAAGGTCCATCTGGAATTTCTCATCTAGATTGCAACTGGAGAGTGGGAATTAGGAAAAGAGATCATTTGTGGTTATAAGCATGCATTTCAAAGTCAGTGACTCCTGGACTTCATATCCTGGTGCTGGTATTTACAAATTCTGTAGCTTTTGCTACAAGCTACTTCAATCTTCTGAGTCTCAGCTTTCTAATCTATGTACTAGGAATAGTAACTACCTTGTGTGAGATTACTGTGGAGATAAAATGGGTTAATTACCTATAAAGCCCTTAGAAAAATGCCCACCATATAGTAGGTACTAAAAAAAACAGTATTCTGTTCATCTTCAAGGAAATATGCTTATTGGCTAAATAAGCTAGTTTCTCCAAAGCTGGAAATGAACATCACAATAAGTTGTTGGGTAGGTGATCATTACCGCAGTTTGTCAAAGAGTAGAGAACAAGGTCACGTTGCTGCAGAACTAGGACTGCAAAACCAAATCCCAGACAACAGGAATAATGGTGAGAGTGTGTCACGAAGGGTTATGACTAACCTAGTGCTGTGAAGCTCAGTCCAATTAGTCCAACAAAACAGACCAAGAGGTTTGCAAAAGTAATTGGGAGGGACCAGATATTGTCCCAAAGGTTTGAGATACTGTCTTGCCAATGGGTTTCAGCCCCAGGCAAGTTTGCTATGGATTCAGTGTGACCAAAGAAATTGACAGCAAAACGTTCTTGGAGTGAAAGGGTTATACCCAACTTTATTTCCAGGTGGCAGGTCAGTCACTAAAATCCCGTTCACTCAGAGCAAGTCTGCATGCAGCAAGCCAGTCTCTGCCCCTGGGCCCCTCTGTCTGCACAGTCATTCCGCATAGCCGTCATCCGGACCTCTGTCCTCGACACTGCCACCACTCCAGCCTCTGCTCTGCTCTCCTGCAGCCTTGCAGCTCTGCCACCGTGTTGCGCCCAAAGCACTGGGCAGAGCTCTTTATATAGAGTCAACAGCCATGTATTGCCCGCAGGTGTGCAGTGAGCTAGTCAACCAGGGCCAGGTGAGAATCCTGGCCACAGGAACTCTCATTTTATCTACAGATACTGACCATCCCCAGAGGCAGCAGCTGTGATGGTCCTGATCATGATGCAAACTATCCAAGCTGTGTCCTCGGGTGACAAAGAGAAACAAATTATCACAACAGAAACAAATCCAGTCTGGAAACCAGGTATGAAGGATTTTTTCTTTTTTTTTTTTTTGAAGGATCCTTTTTGAGCCCGGTTGTCCCACAGAAAGCCACACCAAAGGAAGAACTCCTTTTTGAGTTGTCACATTGCTCCTCAGTGTCTCCGGAGGAAAACACAAACACTGTCTACATCCCAACATGGATAAGAGATACCTCTGGCCTCGTCTCAAGTAAAAAAGAAAGTAATTATTGTGAATAAGTAAAAAAAAAAAAAAAAAAAACTGGACATGACCTTGGGGAAGAATTTGGGACGTGTCCTGAAAAGAGTTTTGTCCAAAGAAAAAATTACATATTTAAGCTTTTAATTAACCTATCTTACTTAGAATAAGTTATCTCAAGAGAAATGCTCAAAAAGAATAAATTAATTGGTTCAAAGGCTAGCTGAACTATAAACAAGCTGATGACCCCTTTGGAAAAGAACTCTTGTTAAAAGATTTGATGTATAAAACCTCAGTAGGGTTTTGTAAAGTAAGAAATTTGAAAGGAAGACTAGAAAACAAAACGGCCCCCAAATGCATCTAGGTAAATTGAACAACAGTTATAAAGATAAAAGCAAGTGGGATATTGCCAACAAGCGCATGGAAAGATGGTCAACATCACTAATCATTAGGGAAATGCAAATCAAAACTACAATAAGATACCACCTGTCCTGCCAATGGGTTTCAGCCCTGGCGAGTTCCTATGGATTCAATGTGACCAAATAAATTGACAGCAAACGTTCCTTGGGGTGAAAGGGTTTATCACCTGGCTTGTTCTCCCCACAATAGGTCGAGCACTAGCATCTCTGCCTCTGCCCAGAGGATTGGGCCGAGCTCTCTATACAGTGCAATAATAGCTTATTGCCTAAAGGTGTGGAAGCGGTAGCCTAGCAACAGGCCAGTTACATCATCAGGTGGTTTAAGTTCAGTGAGGATCCTGGCCATAGGTACCCCAACTTCCCCACACCACTGCACACCCATTAGGATGGTTACTATAAAAATATATATAGAGAGAAAATAAGTATTTGCAAGACGTGGAGACATTATAACACTTGTGCTCTGTAGGTGGGAATGTTAAATGGTACAGCTGCTGTGGTAAACAGAATGAAAGTTCCTCAAAATATTCAAAATAAAATTACCATATGATCCAGCAATTGCTCTTCTGAGTTGAAATCAGGGTCTTGAAGAGATATATCTACACATGCCATCTTCACAGCAGCATTATTCACAATAAAAGTTTGGAAGGCATTTGTTTCCTTCCCCTCTATGTCCCCTGCTAAAACAGTACCTGCCACATAGTAGTTGCTCATTAAATATTTCTTGACTGAACAAAAAATTGAATAAATGGCATCAGATAGACAGCATAACTGTAGTTTCAGTTTGCTGTTAACTAGAAATTCTGAGAAGAATTCTATAAAGAAATACATTCATGCTTTTCACAAAAGGAATTTTCCGCCCAGTTTTTCTTTTCGGACCTTAAGATAATTACATACACTAAGGGGCTTACATACACTAAGGGGCCACCGCACTGATTCAGAAGGCCCATACACCCAGTTTCATGCTGTGTATCCTTGAAAAGCCCTTTTCCTCGGTTCGCTCATCTTTAAATCAGAGGAAGGAAACCTCTCTTCTCAACTCCCAGATTTCTTCTAAGGTTCAAATGAGATAATATACAAAAAATCCCTTTGGAAGCTGTTAAGCACGATATAAATGTAAGACAATGTTGTCTTTATACACATTATGCTCTGTAACTTTGAAAAGGTAAATGTGGAGGTTGCTTCTTACTCAAATTTTCCAGCTGAGACTCCAAGAAGGGTGTAGTGGTTACCAAAGGCAAAGGGTTGGGAAGGGTGTGTGGGGAGGAAGAAGGGGATTCAGGGGCACAATAATTGGCAATCACAATATAGGCAGGTCACGGGGGAGGCAGTATAGCATGGAGAAGACAAGTAATGACTCTATAGCATCTTAACTACGCTGATGGACAGTGACCACAGAGAGCATGTGGGACCCAGGCTGAAGCAGCGTTGGGATCCAGCAATTTGAATGTGAGTGCTGCCACCTGGTGGAAATAGGAGGTCAGGGACCGTGAGGTTAATGTAGGATCACCAAGGGCAATGCTGACTGAAAAAGAAAAGCCCCCTGAAAAGCCCTTAACTTAATGTTTTTTTAAGATAGCTTCTTTCACAAAAAGGCATCCTACAGTATGGGAGAATATATTCGTAAACAACTTATTTGATAAGGGATTAACATCCAAAATATATAAAGAACTCACACCTCAACACCCAAAAAGCAAATAACCCAATTAAAATACGGGCAGAGGATATGAACAATTCTCCAAAGAAGAAATTCAGATGGCCAACAGGCACATGAAATGATGCTCCACACCGCTTGTCATCAGAGAAATGCAAATTAAAACCACAATGAGATATCACCTCACACCAGTTAGGATGGCCAACATCCAAAAGGGAAACAACAACAAATGCTGGCGAGGATGCAGAGAAAGGGGAACCCTCCTACACTGCTGGTGGGAATGTAAACTAGTTCAACCATTGTGGAAAGCAGTATGGAGGTTCCTCAAAAAACTAAAAATAGAAATACCATTTGACCCAGGAATTCCACTCATAGGAATTTACCCTAAGAATGCACGATACTAGTTTCAAAAAGACATATGTACTCCTATGTTTATCACAGCACTATTTGCAATAGCCAAGAAATGGAAGCAACCTACGTGTCCCTCAGTAGATGAATGGATAAAGAAGATGTGATACATATACACAATGGGATATTATTCAGCCATAAGAAGAAAACAAATCCTACCATTTGCAACAACATGGATGAAGCTAGAGGGTATTATGCTCAGTGAAATAAGCCAGGCAGAGAAAAACACGTACCAAATGATTTCACTCATCTGTGGAGCATAAGAACAAAGCAAAAACTGAAGGAACAAAACAGCAGCAGACTCACAGACTCCAAGAAGGGTGTAGTGGTTACCAAAGGCAAAGGGTTGGGAAGGGTGTGTGGGAGGGAGAAGGGGATTCAGGGGCACAATAATTGGCAATCACAATACAGGCAGGTCACGGGGGAGGCAGTATAGCATGGAGAAGACAAGTAATGACTCTATAGCATCTTAACTATGCTGATGGACAGTGACCACATGGGGTGTGGGGGGACTTGATAATATGGGTGAATGTTGAAAACACGATGTTGCTCATGTGAAACCTTCATAAGATTGTAAATCAATGACACCTTAATTTAAAGGAAGAAAGAAATCATAATAAATGAAGCAAAAAAAAAGACTTTCTTTTCTTTGTCACAAAATTGTTTTACATATGTAGGATGTACACATTATACCAATAACTCACCTAGTTATTATTCACAGGTAAAAATCAGGCACTGAAGAGATTAATAATTCTTTATACACTTTAATATTCTAATTCTTTAATATTTCCCTTTTGATAATACTGTAATTTAAAAGGATAATTTTACAATTCACATGCCATGTTAAAACTGTTGATGGCAATATATAAAGTAGGTGTTACAGTAATTACACCATGTGTAATTATTTATATCCAAAATATGCTTATGATGCCACACTCTCAAGGCTATCTGAACAGGCTAAGTCATCACCAGGCACGTGCCTGGTGACTGTGAGCAAATTGTTTAATGTTTCTGAGTCTCCATTGCCTCACCTGCCAAATAAAGGCACTGAGTGCTAAGGCCCTTTGCAACTCTAAAAATATCCTACAGCTTAGCCCAGAAAATGCATTTGAAGGCCATGCTGATGCCAGCCACAGCACCAGCTGACCAGGCTTCAGACTACCCATGCCAACACAGTTCCAGGAGACACTTGACTGTCCTGGTACGACTTTATACCTGTCCTCACCACAGAACCTGGAACCAGTCAAGCCCAGCCAAGTCCCTCCCATCCCTCCTCGGCCTGTCCTCTCTGCCTTCTCCACCTGCCTCGCCCCTGCCTCAGGAGAAGGCTTCTCCGACTCTTCCCCTTGCTAACCTCTCCTTCGCTTTCAGCCTGACCTCCTCAGACCCCTACACTCAGTTGGCAACACCATCACAATAATAGTAACAGCTGCCACACATGGACAGTTCTCCACTCACCGGAGCCTGCGCTGAGTGTGATCTGTTAGTGTCTCAACAAACATATGAGGTGGAGACTCTTTCTGTTCACATCTGACAACTACCTAAACCCTTTCTGCAAGCTTCTCTGCATTAACCACTTAATGTGTGTTCTCCCGAACTGGCCCAGCAACTTTTTCTTGGGAAACGGATCACCCACCCCCTATCTCCATCCCTATCTTTCTCACCACCCTATTTCCTCTCCCACATCCCTTCCCTCCATCCCACACCCCATCACCATTCCTACCTCTCTCCTTCCTTCTGTCGTCCCTTCTACCTGTCTCCCCATTACCTCATCTCCACTCCACTCCATATAGACAGGATCTGTATTCTTTAGATCCCCATCCTACATCCAGCATCACCATTTAATTCTTAAGCTAAAGCTCTTCTTTTGAGGCTGATACCATGCAGTTGTCCCTCGTCATACCCTCCCATCATCCAAGAACTTTGATGCCTGGATTGCGTCCACTTCGCTCCCATTTCCTGCTGTCACAAGAGACGTCATGCCTCTCCCCATTTAACACCATAGTCTAAGGGTTCTAGCCTCCTACTCCAGTGATTTTTTGGGGTTAGCCCACTTCTGACCTTTATTCCAGTAACTGCTGGGTCTAGTTCCCATGACATTTCACTGAACTTTGTCAAGATGTGGGGATGTGACCTCTGTCAGTCTCCTGCTCACAGTCTGCCTGTTCCATGACCTCAAAATAGATGCCCAATGACTCAATTTTTGTCTTTTTTTTTTTCAGTGTATCTGTCCCTCTGGTCTTACTTCCTTTTTTATATATGACTAGTCACCTCAACCAATTTCTCAAGAGCACCATAAATATATCTGCTATTTTTTCCTTCTTCTGAACCTGCCTTCAAATCCCAAACATCTATCACGCTGATCATCAACTTCCCTATTCCTACAACAGGATAACTTCCAAAGGCACATTGGAATGTCACTACCAGCGCAACTGGGCCCTCAGTTCTTCCCGACAATCCCTTTACCCATTATTAGTCAGGTATCTTTCCCAGTTCCATGTACTTATTCAAAACATTCATTCTTTCTATTGGTCATCTTCTTGTAAGACATTCCACTAACCCCTCAAACCCAGTTGGTCCAAAACCAAACTCAGTATTGTCCTCCTCCTATAGTCCCTACCTCAGTTAATACCAAGGATTCCCAGCATCTGAAATCAATTACCTGAGAGTCATCCCCAACTCTTTCTTCTTCTTGATTTTACAAATTCAATCAATGGCCATACCCTCTCAGCTTCTTCTTTACACCCCCGTGCCCTCGCCCTTCCTGCCTGGACCATTGTCCTAATCTTGTAATTGGCCTTCTTGTTTCATTTCAAGCTGATCATGCTGCTCTCTGCTTTTTAGTTAGATTTCACTCCAGATTTTTTAGCACAGAAGAAAAAGCATGACCCGCCCCTATCTGGTCCTGATCATACACTTCTTAAAGACTGAAACAATATCTTTTTCATCTCTGCATTTACTTAGCATCATGTGTTCATATTTGCATTTAGCAGTGAATGCCAGGGAGTAGCTATACATGTCAAATAAAGGAATCAGTCAATGTTTGCTATTGTTCAGTGTAATAAATAGATAGTATGATTAAGGCAAGACCAGAGAAGTTAGCAGGATTGTATTTTTTTAATGACACTTTTTTTTTTTTTGCTATGGTGAGATAAAATATATGTTTCTGTACTGAATGGCTCTTTACACAGCTCTCTGGTAATTAAGACCCTACTGCAGCTGATGGTACCCTATCTCAATCTTAATTAACTTTTAAAACTTTCTAATATCCTGTTCCAGATAATGATAGTCTAGTCCTAGAGTAGAGATGAAAGCAAAGGATTACTCACCCAAAATTAGAAGTTAAAATAATGAACTTCATATAGAAAGAACCCTATTATATTTAAGATAACAAATATCCTGAAGCAACAGTCAGGGATGTTAGACATTAATTTACCAAAAAAAAAGAAAAAAATCACCCAATTATACGTAATTTCATGCTACTCTGAATAATGCCATTTTTCCTTTGGCACGCATAACTCAAATAGAAACATGGCAACACTTGTGTATAAAAGCCCAAAGAAACCATCAGCACACAATATTCTGTTCTCCTTTGAAATTTCAGTATCCGCAGACAAGGAGAACGTTTCTTATACTATCCTGTCTCTCCGGTTTTCTAGTGGGTCCAGGCATATTTGCTTGCAGTCTGGAACTGGAGCTGCCAGACCGGCCAGTGGAGGCACAGGCTTTGCAGGCAGCAATGCATGTGGCAGCTTTGCCCCTGGAAGTGGATTTTCCTGTGCCTTTGGAGGGGTCTTAGACAGTGTTCCTTGTGGGAACCACGCTGGTGGTGTCCGTGGAAGCACTGCTTGTGCTGGCTTTACTGGAAATGAAGGGGGACTCCTCTCTGGGAATGAGAAGGTGACCATGCAGAATCTTAATGACCGCTTGGCATCCTACCTGGATAACAGGAGAGCCCTGCAGGAGGCAAATGCTGAACTAGAGAGAAAAATCAAACATTGGTATGAAAAATAGGGACCAGGATCTTGCCACGAACTTGATTGTGACTATAGCAGTTATCTCCTAACAATTGAAGATCTCAGGAATAAGGTGAGAAATCCCAAATTTGGCACTATTCAAAGTATTCAAAACTAAGAATTACCTACCGAAAGACATAGAACTATAACAGAAGATGCTTATTCACTGTTACCTGTAATTTATTGGTATGAGTTTATAACCTTGCTTCATGGCTATTACCTGTAATGTCATATTTATTTATTATTTATTCTGATAAATAACTCTTCCTATTAGGCAAAAATAGGCACTTTGATTTGTGAATTTCAATATAGCGTACATGTTTACTAGTTTCATTATTTATTTTGAAATATATTCATTAAGAAAGTACTATATTCTAAAAGTTGTATGAGTATATGAAAAGAAATGAAACCTTACCTGTAATTTTTAAAAATTAAAATTTTAAACATTTGGCTTGTTAACTAAGATGGTAAGATTTTTATGCAAAAGCTAATTGTGTAACATTTTTTATTTCCTGAAATAATAAATTAGAACAGCACTTGACCATTGTGTTCTCCCTTTTGATATTTTCTAGATTATCTCTTCAACTACTGCTAATGCTAATATGTACTTCTGCACACTGATAATGCCAGACTGGCTGCTGATGACTTCCGGCTAAAGTAAGTGATAGAAAATAACTCAGCTCTAGAAAAAGTCTCCTATCTATTTAATATGTTAAATAAAATTTCAACTTCATCCCAAGTAGAATAAATTATAACCTAAAAGATTAGAGGAAGTAATACATTATAACACTTCAATACCATACCTTACAAAGAATGTTATAGTATTACAATCAACTGTACTCACAATTTATAAGTATCTATTTATTATACTCTTGGGACAAAGTATCATTGTATTAGACAAAGTATGCCTGCCTCAAATAGTGCCAAGCACAAAGTAAATGCTCATAAATACTCATCAGCGAAGTAAAAATATTATCTGAGATAAAAACCTAAGGTGGCATATTTTTATTTCATTGGGATATGCTATTGGAATTTGTGTGACTAAATGTGACACAATTATGTTGCCCAGAAGATTATCTTGGGTCAGAGGAGCAGAGGAAGGCTTTCTTTATATATTTTTCTAATATTGAGGGTCTTAATTCAATTTTTAGTTTTCAGTTTAAAGAAATTGAGGTTTTACTTCTCCATCCCTTGAAGTAGTCTAATTTGGCTGAAATTCACTGAATGCCTCCCAAGGTGTGAAAATGAGCTCGCTCTTCACCAAAACACAGAGACTGACATCAACGGGCTAAGACGAGTCCTAGATGAACTGACCCTTGGCAGGACTGACCAGGAATTGCAGCATGAATCCCTGAGTGAAGAGAGAACATATCCCAAGAACCATGAAGAGGTAGGCAAAGCTTCCAGTCAAATCACAATTGTGTACCTTTTAAATACTTGGGGAAGGGAAATTCAATTAATAGTAATTAATGCTCATCATAATAATTCAAAAAATGTTAAGGCATAAGAAGAAAATTTCAGTTCTCCCATTCTGCCCTTCTACTCTCATCCCCAAGGTAATAAATAGTAACAATTTGATCTATACCCTTTAATTTTCTTAGGCAGATATATATTTTGAAAATAATACATTACTTCTGCATTCATATAACCATCTTTCTTTCCCCTACATTATTTATTTCATTCATCTAAGCCTATCTTGAGGTCAACCTTCTAACAAAAAACCTCTCTGACTAGGAAAAGATGTCAGTTTTCTCCACTTAATGAGCTTGGGTGACTTTAATGTTGAACTCTGCACAATAAGAAACATATCATTTGACCCATAACACTGATGTCAGGGTTCTTGTTCATGGAGTCAAAGAATGAACTTCACAAACACTCAGAGTAGGAGAGCAAGTGAGAGGCTTTCATTCAGAGATAAAGTAAGAGGAAAGAGCTCCTGGCTTTTGCCGGGAGGGGACAAGAGAGTCCAAGGTGGTGCGTTGTCTAGGGGATTTATAGGCAGTTGAGACACAAAGGGCTAGGGACGCAGACCTGCTGAATTGTCCCCAAATATTTATCTTTGAAGAGACACTAAGGTTCTTATCAGTCCTCTGTGTTATTCTACAAAGTTAGCTTAACACAAGAAATTTAAGGCTTTGATTCCTTCCCAGGATAGCAGCTTCTGGGTCTAGGAGCATATTAAGACTGCCTGTCCTGCTCCCAAGGTGGGCTGAGTTATTGTCTGTTTGTTAAAGAGTATGTTAAGAAACTTACTTTTTAACTTCTTGGGTTTTAAATGCAATCTTATCTTTAAGATGGAATTCTTTCTTTTTTTTACTGTATCATTTATGACTGGGCGTACTTGCTAAATTAATTGTCCAGGTTGTAGACTACCTGATTAGGGTTGGAGGAAGAAAAGCAGCACCTGGGTAAAGTTAAAGACAGTAAGCAGGCTAAAGTAAATCTTACAATAGTATGACTTAATTGACACGATGAAGACATGGGCTATGCTGAGGTTATTTTCTTATCTGGTGATATTCAAACATTCCATGCCAAGTTACTCATGGCTTTTTAGTTTTAACTAATCTCACTGAAGAATACCTATATTCCTAGTTTGATAGTTTTATTTTAGAGAATTAATGCAACTCTGGCTTTGCTTAATTGTTAAACATAGAGTTTTGGTAGGGGTTTTTTTCCAGAGGCCCTCACCCTACTCTCTAAACCCATAGTCCCTGTCTCAACACCAGGCAGCTTCAACCCCCTAAGGAAAAAAAAGGATTATCCCAGAATGAATTGCACTGGTCTCAAAAAAAAAAAAAAAAAACCCACATCTTTCTTGCCCCAAAGGAACAAATCATGGGAGATGGAAATAGTAAGAATATTAAATAAAAGAGAAACAAGGAGAGGGAACAGAGTCATAGAGCAGAGGGCTGGAAGAGTGAGGCCACCAGAGAGGGTCAGCAGAAGAGTGAAACACCAAACCCATCCCTGGATGAGAGTGTGACATCGAGGAAGGAAGAGTCCCAGAAGAAAAGAAACAGCAGTCACAGCAGCCTGGTCGGGGTAGAGTCGGGATCACAACAGGATTCACTGTCCCCCTAAAAGACATACCAACCCTAGAAGGTCCCTCTGAATTCACTGTAAGTAGGAACAAAGAACTGTTCACATTTCAGCATCCCGAGAGCGTCGTGCTTACCACACTCACCAATGACGAGGGTGCCTAGGATAACTTCAAGCAATTCAATTTCCAAACTTTTATAGCAACAAGAATTCTCTTCACGTGGAATGTTTCACATCTCCCCCAGCCAAAAAAAAAAAAGTAAATAATTTAATCAGAGGCTTCCCTGGGCAATGAAAATCTTTTGTTGTGGGTGCATACTGGAAAGCCACTGATCTGAGGTCATAAAAAGATGGTTTAAGAAGTCAGAGATACTAGTCTATCAAAGCAATTAAAAATGAAAAAGGTTGGCTACTTAAAGGACTAAATTCATATCACCCATAAACTGATTTGCCCAGAAATCCATTCTCAGACTAGGTCAGACTGCTTGATGGTTTGACCTGGGACATACCCTGGAATAGCGAGGCCGCAGATTATAGTTGGTAAGAGCCAGAGTACCTACTGTGTTCAAATACCCATCCTTTCAAGTGCTGAATATCTTGGACAAGTTACCTTCCCTCTCTGTGCCTCTGTTTATCTGTAAAATAAGTCTAATAGTACCTACCGCATAGAGATGTTAAAAGACTTGAACGAGGTAATGCACATAAACTGCTTAGAACAATGCCTGACATACAACAATCACTCACTCAATAAAAAACAGCTCTAGTCTCTAAAATGACAGTTCCATGAGGTGAGTGGTTTTAATTTGTGTTTCCCGTTGCTCTATTCCCATCAACAAGAAGCTACCTGACATTAAATCAACAATCATGTCTTTGTAGCCCTTCTCATTTAACAGAATAAACACTGCTCTTGAGACGCTGTGACTATTTCTGTGGTGGTGTTGGCTGCGGTTGTCTTAATTAACAAATGACTAATTAAATAGATAGGAGTGACGATGCATCGCAGAACTGGCTCAAAACTCTTGTGCTTTAAATAAGACACTCGAATTTAAACCCAGTCTTTGACATCAAGCCCCACCTTTGAAAACCTGTCCTAGATTACAGTGGAACATAAGCTGCCCGCCTCGCACGCTCACATTTCCCTCCAGAAAATGAAGGCTCTGCAGTGCGGGGGCGGGGGCCACGTGAACGTGGAGATGAACACGGCGCCCGGGGTGGACCTCACGGTTCTGCTGAACAACATGCGCGCTGAGTAGGAAAGCCTGGCTAAGCAGAACCGCAGGGACGCGGAGGCCCGGCTCCGCGAGCCGGTGAGCTCGGCCCTGCCTTTGCTGCCCCCGGGGCCGGCGGGTGCAGACCCGGTTAAGCCATGTGCCCCGCCTTGCAGAACGCCACCTGCAGCAAGAGGTCTCAGACCACGCGGGCGCTGCCACCTCGGCCAGGGCCGAGCTGACCGAAATGAAGCGCGTGCTGCAGAGCCTGGACATCGAGCTGCAGTCCCCCCTGGCAGCGGTAGGTCCGAGCCGGCAGTGGGGGTCCTGGACCGGGGGTTTCTGGAAACCTAACCGAAACCCTCCGCTCGGTCCCTGTTGTAGTTTTACTTACAAATACTAAACAGAGAGAACAGAAGGGCTAAGGAAAGACAGGCACTGAGACGCCCAGAAAGAGAAACAGACCGGGCATTTCTTCCTCCCTGAGATCACGGAGGACTTCCTGACCGGTGCTCAGCACCCATTTTATGAAAATAACCCACATTTCACAGCTACTTCCTCGGCCCCGCAGAGTGAGCAAGCAAGCAGCTGTGTTCCTCCCCCTGAAAATTCCGTGTCAGGCCCGCACCAGGCCTAGTTAGTGTCACCAGCATCTCCTACTATTGAAGACCTTTTAAAAGCCACATTGAGCTCTGGGTCTGGCAGAGGAAAAGAGGGTACCTATCTGATTCCCCAGAGCACTGTCAGCCTCTTCCTCCCCACCCAGCCCACAGTGCCCCCCATTCAGCCCATGAGCACCTACTGCCTGTTACCTCAGAGGTTACCATGGAGACAGCCCAGGACCATACCGCTTCCCTCCTGGGATGTGAGCTGGCGGCATCCAAAAGGCTTACCTTTCAAAATTTTAGCCCACACAGCGGTCCGCAGGGTGCCTGTCCTCCACAGAGCCTTCATTCTGCCTGAGGACATCGCCTGTAACACAAACGAAAGAGCGGCTATTATGCAGATGAATGCAGGGAGCTGGGAAGGAAAAGAACTTAGAACAACAGAAGGATTGCTTTGACTTCACCACCCTGGAAAGGTACGGTGCTTTCGCACCAGTGGTGCTTACATTGGAGACTTGTTTTTTACCACTAACTCACCACAAGGTAATCAGCGTGCCCCCTTCTCCTCACCCTGGTCACCCCTGCTGGTACCCGGGACCCTCCTGCCACATTAAGCTCTTGGAACCTCTTCTATTCCCCACTTCCTGCTTTCCTGCAGCTACAGCCCTGGTTGTAGGCCTGCTCCTCCTGCTGTTCCCTGAGCAGAACCTTCCTCTCATTTCTGAGTTATGTTCAAGGAAGTAAATTCCTGAGTTCCTGTCTCAGAATTCAAGCATCTTCATGGAGAAGCAATGATGTTAGAAATCACTGGATTCTGTACAGGCAGTAGTAACACAGTTTGGGCTCATGAGAGAATCCATCCAAAATGCCCGTTTTAACACACAGCAAAACTGAATTATAGAATAATGATGGCGTTATTTCCACCTAAGTTCCATACCTAAGATTCTTTCATCCTAAGGTGAATTCTAAGCACGATCTTCTGTAGTTTAGTTTACAAATCATATGTAAGTTGGGACTTGTCAAAATACATAAATATTTCACTTGCTTCCGGTAGTGCACAGCCTCCAAGTCCATCTTGTCCTTCCTCAGCCACAAGCCAGCCTTTACGGAGGAAGGCTGTGAGATAGAGGTGCCGTCCCCTCTGATGTAGGAGAGTATTAGCAACCTTAAAAAAGAAATATCATATGAGAACACGTCATCAGGGAAATTAAAGTTTTGAACAGCCGAGCACACACCTCACTGACCTCTTGCCACTCGATGCCTCATCCTCCCCATTACTGCCTCCTCACTGGCCCACCTCTGCTCCTGGAGGGCCCAGCACCACCCATGTAGTGCACCAGGCAGCCTGTTTATCTAAGTCAGTGGTTCTTGGCCCCAGCAGACCCAGTGTCCTCCTGTTACATGAATATTTTATAACTCCCTCTTTACAACCCTGGTATAAAGTCAATAGATAATATATTTAACAATATAAAAATTTTTCTAAAAAAAACTATGTCAGATCTGCAATAAAAAGGAAAAATTTAAATCTCTTAAAATCAAATCTATTTAATATGTAAACACTTGGGTCCAACCACCTTAGAACATGGAATGAAAGAGAACATGTCATGTAACAGGCTTACACCTTCCTTTAATAGGTAAGTTTTATTTTAAACAATGGAAGATTAGGAGTTGATCCACATGAGAAGAAAAGGAAAATAAAAGAGTAGAAGTGGGGTCAGGCACTCAGATAATAACTAATATCAAGAGAAGTAATAAGCACCCAGGTGTATCTATACATGATAAGGGAGAGAAGAAAATTACTTTAATTGAAGTGGGGATATATAATAAGACAAATTACAGACCATGGAAGTAGAATTGAAGAAGCATAATATTCCTAAGAGCAGTGTTGAAATTATGACCTGCACTGTGTTGTGAAGCATATTTCTTGTCTTGAAATCCCACTTCTGCTCAGGCATTTATTCAACCTCAAGTGCTTCATAAAAGGCCTTTGATTGATGACAGAAAATTGAGGACGGATCAGAAAAAGAAACAGCAGCATAAAAGGGCTTGAAAAGTGGCAGGGTGGGTCCCTGGGAGCAGCAGAATGAGACTGCAAAACAACAGGCCACCCCCCCAAAAAATACACAATTCCGAAATGCAAAATTTCCAATAATGACCTCTTACTGTGCTACCCCAAAAAAGTGTTCAAATATATACGTTGGTTATAATATGAAATATTACCTAAATATCATGAATGTCTGTTGGAATAGTCAAATGTCTCATGGGAAGAGGGTCATTCACCCCGTGACAGTATTGGGCAGGCCTGGCCCCCACCCAGCAACTGCCAGTCACCCTCCCTTTCTCCCCACCTCCCGCTGGGTGGTGATGGGCCCCCACAAATGTCCGAAGCTTACCGAGGGAGCAGTCGTGCTGTTTGCTGAGAGATACCAGCCTGCATTGTCCTCCAAGAGCTTCGTCCCCTGTTCTGACATCTCGTAGGCCCTCAGAAACTCCCTGGAGTGCTCCCTGAGCGAGACCGAAGGCAACTACTGTGCGCAGCTTGCCCAGATCCAGGCTCAGGTCAGTGCCCTGGAGGAGCAGCTGCACCAGGTCAGAACCGAGACCGAGGGCCAGAAGCTCGAGTACGAGCAGCTACTCGACATCAAGGTGCACCTGGAGAAAGACATTGAGACCTACTGCCGCCTGATAGAAAAAAATGCGAACTAAGTAACAGCATTTGAAAATCCAGGTTTTACCTGCTTAAAACCACAGCCACACACTGCTCACTCACCTTCCATGCCTCCAGCCCTTCCTTCCTTCATTCCCACTGCAGAAAAGCACGTCTGCCTCTTGCCTCTGCGGTCATCTCTTCCATATTTTGTACATCACAGCCTCTTCCTCATCTGCCTTGGATGACCATAACCATCCCTCAGAAACCCCATTTGCTGCCCAAGTTAATCACTGTAGGTTTTAAGGTTCTTTCCACCCCGCCGCCCACCCCAGGCTTTATCCCCCTCTTATTTTATTCCTAGTAACATTGAATTACACTCAGCTCCTACACACAACAAATTTAATGTTTTCCTTTATAGAAAACCCAGATCTGTTCTTGGCATACAGAGTTCTCTTGAGTTTATGTTCATCTGTTGATTCAATGAAAATTCTTTAAGAGATAAATAAAAATATCAAAGAATAAACTGGGTTTGGTTTTGTTTACAGCTCATTCTCCAAATCAAAGGGTTTTGGATCAGGAAGCTCAGGGAATTCAACTAAAGGTAATAAAATCTAGTTCTATTTCTATTGCAGCAAGTACTTGTCCATGAATGGCAGTCGTACCCTATGAAAACGGTCTATAATGAAGTACTTTTAATTAAAGTGTTCTGAACTTATTTGGTTGGATAAAATGAATCCAAATTATTTTGATTAACTCTATACTTACTCTCTCATCAAAAATGTACATAGTATATCATATTACAACCAGCAGTGAAATTCTTTGTCAGGTAATCTTTTAGGTTGAATGTGTGTGTTCTCATTTGTTTTATTCCCGGATTTATCCAAAACCAAGCTGGTAAAGACAGTGCTTGGAGAGAGAGATCAACGTAGTAAAGTTCTTTCACCAAGGGTTCACTCCATTGAAGAAAAGACACCTTAAACAACCAATGGAAAGACAGAACAGAGGGTTCCTTTCTAGGTGTCATCACTGAGAAGAGAAAGGATTATTATTTAAGTATCAACTGCATTATTTTAAGTATCAAGGAGATAATAAAAAGCTTCCTACCCTTAAAGACAAGTTACTTAACAAAAATACCTGTTTTGTTAGTTAACCTTTACAGGATGTGGGGTGTTTGTGTTCAAATAAATTTTAAAAAGTTGATGTGCATTCATTTCCATTCACTCATGACTAATAAATATTTGAGCTTTATTTTTTTCTATGTCTAATTCATAGGGAGACATTTACGTACTAGGATTTAATTGCCTTTCACTCTAGGTTTAAGTAATAGTCAATGCCACATGGCATTTAAATCTTATACATGCACTGGCCATAATCTTTAACTCTCACCATTTCTGCATGGGCAAATTTATAAATTCATAAATTCTCCTCTGATTGAAAAGTTCCACCGCTAGATGGCACATTCCTGGTATTTACCTTTGAGCCTAGCTCAGAATCTTCTGGAGATCAGGATACTTTCCCAGGATGCATTCCCTATATAATCAGGATTATCCCGGGAAAGATCCACAGCAATGAGTCTCACGGTAATGGCTTTTTTTTCTAGAACAGAGATCAAAAACCTTTTTCTGTCAAGGCCCAGATAGTAAATATTTCAGGCTTTGCAGGACATAAGGTCTCTCCTCAACTACCCAATTCCGCTGTTTTGTAACAGAAAGCAGCCACAGACAGTAGATTAACGAGTAAGCATGACTGTGTTCAATAAAACTTCACTTTTGGACACTGAAATTGAAATTGCAAATAATTCTAATGTGTCATGAAATATTATTGTTTTTTCGATTTTTTCCCCAACCATTTAAAAATGTAAAAACCATTCTTAGTTTATACACTGTACAAAAACAGGTGGCAGATCAGCTTGAACCTACCAACACCTGTTCTAGACAATAAGCTCTCCTGGGGTTGATGGACATTATGGTTATTGTGTTTTTTTATGTCTCTGGATCAAAATGTATGGCAGAGATTCCCAACAAATATTAAATTCCCTTCCCTTCTGGAGAGTGTACTTCACTTTACTTAATAAATTCCTGCTATTTAAAAATATATATATATTAAATTCCCTAAAAGGAAGGCAGCTCTCATGTTTCTTTAGTATGTGGCCTGATTCTAATGAGGAACTCCAGTGAAGGCAGGAATTCTACCCAACCACCCAACAGTTACAGAAGTGGCAAACGACGGGAAACTTAACAAAATCTTGAAGCAAAATTCCTCAGATGAAATAAATGCTAAAAACCCACGAGGAAATAATATCCCAAATATACAATGTGCAGGGTCAGCTGCATAATTTGCAGGGCTTTAGTGCAAGATGAAAATGTGGAGTCCCATGTTCAAAAATCAGGAAAAAAGACGCATTAAATAAAAGCACTAAAAATACAGTTTTCCCTTCCTTCTGCACTCATACTCTCAACTTGCCATAAGTTGTTGGGTTTTTTTTCCTAATTTGCCATTTAATGTTCTAAGTAAATAAAATTAGAATTTTAAGTTATTGGCGTAAATATTACCACTCATTTTTGTATTGTGCAATGCCAGTTTTATTGTGTGTGTGTGTTAAAAGGAACTTTATTGAGTAGTGCAATGCCAGTTTTAAATCCAAATATAAGCACATTTAACTTCAGTACAGAATCGCAGACATTATACATTGGTTTAAAAAAAAAGCACAGTCTTACTGGTAATCTGTTTTCCCTTGTGTAACATTGTGATTTATATTAAGAAATCTGTATTTGGTCTTTCATTCCCCCACCCCTCCACCCCACCCCCCCGCCATAGTTCCCTAAAACCCTTGGAAAGTCCTGCTGAGAGTGATCTAAGTGTCTTTTGTGATGTTAATGAGGTGACATGTGGAGAGCCCTAAGGAAACCTAAGGGTTGGGGGGAGCTGCCTGGGGAGCCAAGCATGGCTAAAGGGCTGCAACTTTCAGTCCCACCCCACCTCTTGGGAAGGGAGAGGGTCTGAGAGTGAGTTCAATCACTGAAGGCCAATGAGTCCATCAATTATGCCTGTGTAGAAAAGCCTCCAATAAACCCCTAAAGGACAGCATTTGGAGAGCTTCAGATTGGCAAATACGTGAAGATTTGGGGAAAGTGGCACCCTCCAAGACTGCTTGGAAGCTCCTCACCCTTTCCCCATACCCTGCCCTGTGCACCTCTCCTGTCTGGCTGTTCCTGGGTTATATCATTTTATTATAATAAACCAGTAATCTGGTAAGTAAAATGTTTCTCTAAACTCTGTGGGCTGCTCTAGCAAGTTAATCTAACGCAAGGAGGGAGTCATAGGAAATTTCAATCCGTAGTCAGTGGGTCAGAAGCACAGGTGACAACCTGGATTTGCTATTGGGCTGAGCTGGAGGTAAGGGGTGCAGTCTTGTAGGACTGAACCCTTAAACCTGTGGAATCTGACGCTATCTCCAGGTGGATTGTCAGAGAATTGCTTGGTGTGCAGGAAAAAAACCCACACTGGAATTTGAAGCAGAATTGTACTCCCACTGTATGTAGTACAGGGAACACACATTGCACTTTCTGGTAAGGGTGCTGTTGATGTGACAAGATTAAAAACAAAGGCAACTCTAATGCACCATTTCTTGCCAAAGAAATAAACTCAATTCATTGTGTATCTGTATCTATTTAGCAAAGGAATGCAGGTAAAATCAAATTCTGGGTGTGTTTCCTTTATGTTCTGTTGAGGTCATAGGATGAAAGGAAATATCCCATCCTCAGACCTCAGAGTTGATAAGGAAAAAATTCAGAGATGTCCTTAAATGAAGTGACAGAAGCATCACAGCAGGAGGAAAGATGATCAGTCAATAGTTGCAGGCTTTGGCCACAGACTCCACATTCCCAAATGCAGGCTGGCATTTTGTTCCAACCTCCAGGCAGCTAACCTGAGACTCCACGTTCCTGAGTAAAGTTATTTCAACAGTTATCTAGAAGACCCCCAGAACCACCGCATGCCCACCCAACAACAAATCTACGAGCCTTCTCTGGGGATTAACTACCTATCCCCAGACTTTTCCCACTTCAGATCAGCCCACCTTCCTTATCTATATCCAATGTAAATATAAACAACTTACTTCGAGGCCCCTTATAATTGTCCCGTTTCTTGAGTCTGGAGGACAAGTTTTTTCTGTGAACTGGCCTTGCGGGTGAAGCAGAAACTTCTCATCCCAGGACTCAGTATTTTTTCTGGCTGCATCTGTAATGACTCAATGAACCCTTTTATTTCAGAGATCTCTCAGTCACTAGAGTTTTGGATTTGGCAGAGTCTTAACTCTCTCCTTCCTTCTGGGGGAGTGAGAACTGACCACCGCCCTCCGGTCTGTGACTTTCCTTGGCTCGGCAGAATTCTGGGGCTCCTTAGTTCTTTAGAAGGTCTGCTAATAACCCCGGGTTCTGCTCCAGTCCTTGAAGATCTACATGGCTTGTGGCCGCAGGTGTTTTCTACACTGAAGTTACATCCAAGGAAAGTCTTCATCTGAAGAAGGAATTCAGGCCCTGCCTGGGTGGTTTGTAAAAGCAGAAACTACAAACTGCTATTCCTTCGTTTTCCAAACGCCCAAAATTTGTGGGAGCTCATTGCAAGGGAAGTAAATTACTGCTTATTGATCAGTGATAGAAATGTTTTTATATTGCTACTTTTATTTGCATTTCTTGTCATCATACAGCCTTTTATAATTCATTGTCATATTTATAAACACTTACATCATCGATTCTGAGTTTTATTATCTGCTAAGAAAAGTCATTTCCAACATTAACATTTCCAACATGTTCCTTAACTTCTGGAGTGAGTACAGTCCCACACAGCTGCTCTAACTCCCTTTTCTCTTGTTTTCATCCATGTTTCAAAAATATGTTGGCTTGATTTCTAAGTCTTTTCCTCCCCCCTACTTGACTCTGGACCTTTTCTTGCCTTCATCTCTGTTGACTCTATTTTGGTCAGTTTTGATTCGTCCCGCAGCTTCTTCCTGAGATAGAGCAGAGACAGAAGACAAGCACCATGGTCAGTTTTCCAAAAAACCTGAGATATAAACAGGATAGTAGGAACAGAAAGGATTCCATCTTAAGGCTAAGATCCCATTTTTAAAAACCAGGATGTTAGTACGTAAGATTCCTAACATATTCTTTAGCAAACAGATGACAACTCAATCCACTTTAGGGGCAGGGCAAGCGGTTGTGATTGATAGGTTCCCAGCGGGAAGCCACTATCCTGGGGAGGAATCATATCAATAAGTTTCTTGTGTTAAATTTATTTTGCAAAACTAGCTAGAGGACTGATAACAAAGCAGAGGAGATATAGTGTCCATCACCAGACATCAGCATCTTGAGACCAGTTGACAAGTTTATACCTCCTGGCCTTTTGTCATACTCCTGAAAAATGCTTAAAAGACAGAAATCACAACCTTTTAGCACACCTCCTCTCTGAGGACGCCCTTGCTTTCCTTTCTTTAAGTGCATAACTTTAAAGAAAGCTTTCTCACTGTTCAACTTAATTGCATTTTGTCTCTCTGCACTTTTCCAGTGGTAAGCATCTTTGTTTCTTTGGTATTTCATTCTATTTCCAAGTCTTCACTTAGTCCCCACTTTACTCCTGATAAGTAGGGAGGGGCTGCTGAGAGCTCAGATTTGGGCCTGCAAGTGCCCGTCGCATGGGTGACCCGGAGGGACCTGCAGTTGCAGGAACCTGCCTGAAAATCTTTCTTTGGGAAGTTTGCAGAACGGAATCTCACTCCATCCCGTGCTCCGCAGCTCTCCCAAATCTTGGGATGGTAGGGGCTAGGCTCTACACCGTGCAGATCCAAGCGGACACTGGACTCCAGGTGAACCTGGCCTCAGGAGCTGGCGAGGGGGGCTTCTCTATGGCGAGAAGGTCAGCAAGCTCCTGCTCCCTCCCTCTTTACTTTCCTGCCCTCAGCCGCCTGCAAGACCACTGCCATTCAATACTACTTCCACTCTAATGAATTTCTTCTTACACTCTTCCAAC
Organism: Manis javanica; assembly: GCF_040802235.1. Classification (NCBI taxonomy): domain Eukaryota; kingdom Metazoa; phylum Chordata; class Mammalia; order Pholidota; family Manidae; genus Manis; species Manis javanica. The sequence continues at coordinate 160,169,955 of NC_133159.1, read as the reverse complement.
CTGCTTGAGAATTCTTTCTTGTTTCAGAGTCACGAATCCTCCCCTGTCCAGGTTGAAGTTTCACCTAGTGCACAGGGAGAGACCTCCCAGACGCAGCTGCCCGGGATATTCTCAGGCAGAATATCCCTCTCCTGAGAGGTAACCAGGGCCGGCCAGTTGTTGAGAATTCTGTGTCTAGTCTACTCCATTCCCTTCTGACCGCATGGAACACTGTTCTCACTCACCTGTTACCCTCCCAGTTGGAAAAATAGATGGACAAAACTCTCCCAGTTTCACCTACCCTTGTAAACGTACCTGTTGTTATTTTCGGTCGGCTGGGGGAATTCTCCTGTAATCAGAACCTTTGGGTGCCTTTGGGTTCCCCCTTCATCCCAGAGGAATATTTATCACATGCACATTTTATGGCTAATGATAGTTTGTTCTACCAGCTTATATTGTGGATTTTATGGTAATACCTTGTCACTTAGATTTGTTGCAAACGTTGTACATGGGTCTTTGGTTTTTCTGATAGAGTTGTTCTGTGTGATTTTTAAGTGAAAATTCAAAAATTCTGCCACCATGATTTCCTAGGATTCATAACTTATTCTTGAGAAAGAGTTTTGCTTGGTATTCAGTTTTAATGTGATAATTATTTTTTCTAGTGGGAAGCAGCTGACAGGCTAGTTATGGTTCCTTTGTAGATCTGTATTTTCTCTCTGGCTGCTTAAACTTTTTAAATGCACCTTAAATTGGACGACTGATGTTTCTTATCTGTCCTTGAAAATTCTTACCCTGGGCCCCATTCTCTTAGTTTTGTCATTAGGGGATCTCCGGTGAAAAGTGTATTAGAACTTCTCTCCAGTCTCTCCCCCAACCTCTTTCTCTTTCTCTCTCTCTCTCTCTCTCTCTCTCTCTCTCGATTTGTCTTACCTATTGTTTCATCCCCAGTTCAATTTTCAAATTAGGTATTATATTTTCCATTTCTTTTTTAAGTTCATATGGTCATATTTGACAGTCACTGATTCATTTGCAACACTTCCAGTTCTCTTTCACGTCTCTAAACACTAAAACCACACTTGTTTATTATACACTTTCTTGTAATTTCATGTCTGATTCTGTAGACTAGTTAGTACTGACTCTCAGTCAAATGTGGTTTGTTTCCTGACATATTTATTTTATCATGAGTGTGTATGTGGTTGGAATTCAACTTCGGGAATCCTACAGGATCAAGACTGAGATGATTTCTCCTGGGTACTAACTACTATGAAGCTGTACCAGCCTGAAAACATCTTAAATTAATTTCTTGGATTGGGGTTCTCAGACTGAGTAGGTGTAATTTCAAACTGCAAGAATGTATCAGGTTAAGGCCGTGATATGTCATTAAATACCAATAGTATTAATATTATTGAAATTTTCCCCAGTACCATCAGAATGGCTTTCCGGTTTGTCCAGTTGTCAACATGCAGATTTTTCTAACTTCCCCTTTTCTAAGGAAAACACGGGCTTTTGAGCTATAGCTTTAAGTGTGGCATCAAACTCAGCTACAACGCTTGGTTTGGTTCAAGTCTTATTCCTCATTGCGGGGCTTAACCAGAAAATCTGTTTCTGTTCTGAGCACATGTCCAGGAGAGCCCAAGCTTCTGTTTGCTCACCGCTCATGTTTCAGCTCTCTGTTTTTCATCTCTTTGTTACTTTCTGTTTTTTAATGACTTCCTTTATTTTCTTTTGAGCTTAGCAATGAATTTAAAGGACATTCACTATTAACTTATCCAGCATGCAGTTATTTTGTGGTGGAAGGGCATTTCATAGTATCTAGACTTGTTTAACTGCCAGACATGAAAACAGAGTGTCTATTTTTCAAATTGGATTCTGTATCAACTTTATTTGTAAATTTTACAGTGAAACCTCTGCTGTACATTTGGAATTTTTTTCTTGGCTATTTTTTTTATTAATTTTTACTTTTTATCAAACTAATGAATGCACTGTTTTAAAAGTCAAATGTGCTAAAAGTAAAAACAAAACACAGCAGTCTCTTGTTCCCAACCTTCTCCTACCTGCTTTCCACAGACAACCACTTAAAACTCGTTAGCTATTGCTTACAATCTTTATTCCTATATATTTAAAGAAATGCTTTATTCTATAGTGTCTGACTTCCCTATCACTAAATATAGTGATATTTACATTCCGTATCAGTTTTGGACATAATATATTGTCCTCTTACAAGGAAGTTGAGAGTTTAGCTTTTGCCACCTTTCTCCTCTTCCTAATATAGCTATCCCATAATATGCAGTCAAATCATGTTCAGTATTTTCATCATTACAACAAAGTAAATATTGTTCATTGTTGTGTTGAGCGGTATAATCTAATGGTATTTTCTTGTACAACTTTTTGTTCACACAAGCAATATTTTTCCAATTTTTTTACTAACCTGGTTTCCTATGTATCTTAGTCTCTTTCTTACATGCCCAAAATCATCAGTCATTTTCATCTATCCCCTAAAGACCTTACACTTGGAACCCTCTAGCCTCCTATCGAATATGGACTGTGTTTTTTAGACCTGCTACCCCATTACCACAGGGGACATTCATTCACTGCCCTTTTGTATGGAGACCCCATTTTTTGGATCCTAAGGTTTCCCATTTCTTGTCTGTGTTTCCCTCTAGTGACTTCCTAACAAAGTGTGCAAGGAAAGTCTTTTTTTTTTTAGAGCATTCATGTCTGGAAAATATTTTTATTCCACTCTCACATGTGATTAATTGTCAAAGTAGAGAATTTTAGTTTGGACATCCTTTTCAGTGAACACGCTGAAGGCACTCTTTACTGATGTCGCGGCTTCCAGGGTGCTTCCGAGTCCAGAGCCCCCTGATTTCCCCACCCTTGGATGTGTGGTGTCTGCTCTCCTGACCCTTCAGGTGTCCTCTTTCTCTCCATGGTTCTCTGCAGGATCACAGGCACGGGCCTTCCTGTGGCTCTTTTTTGTTACTCACAGTTCTTGGTTGTCTCAATGTAGAAGCCCAGTCCTTCTGTTCTGAGTAGTACTATCAAGTATGTTTATAAAATAATTCATTCATCACTTCTCCCTTCTCTCTTTCTGGGAGACCCACTTAAGGTTGTTCTTCTTGGACTAAGACTAATTTTCTAAGCTTTTCTTTTACCTATCTGTTTGCCCTTTGTTCTACTCTTGGGAAGATTTTTTTTTTTAAGTTTATTTGCCAGCCCATCTGTTGAATGCTTATTTTGGAGGTTGATTTTAATTCTAAGAGCACTTTCTTTGGTTCTCCTGTTCAATTGTAATGATAGTCTACTCGTGTTTAAAATATGCAGAATTTTTGTCATCGCTAAGGATCTTCATTACAGGTAGTTTCTTTTTTAAAGTTTTCTTCAGCTTCCTTTATTGCCTCTCTTTTCTGGATGCTGTTTTTTGCTGCTTTCTTTGAGTCTTTGTCTTTCATTTGGAAATCAGTGTTATTTAATACATAGTGAGTTTTGAAATTCCATTCACCTTCAAGAGTAAGACCTTAAATATTTGGAGGCTTTGTGTATGTGTGTTTTTCACTCCAGGGTGGTTGTGTGCTGAGCGTCCTTTTGTGGGAGACACTAATATCTGCATCTGGAGATCTTTTCTCAGGATTCGTCACCCAACACCCAGAGCTGGCTACACAACTTTCAAGGCAAAATGTTGGGCCCTTCGTTCAAAAGTCAGAAAAAGGTTCATTATAGGTACCAAAACATAAATATTTATTCTTTAAAAACTTTTTAAAACTTTAAAAACATATTATTACTTATGTGGTAGAGATAATAGTGGTACATATAATACAAATCTATAAATTACAAAAAACATTTTTGATGTAACCTTATGTAATACAGTAAATTATAATGCTTTATTAATGTGATTTCTGAATGGATCAACAGACTTTTCTCACTTGCTTTTCTGCAGATTCAGAAAATTTATGTTGTTAGCAATTTTATTTTTCTGTAATTGAAAGTGATGTCAGCTGTTCTTGGCCAATGCAAGATCTCAACTAATCACAAATGGAGAAAACAACATGAACAAAGACAAAAAGGGAGGGAAAAGAAGAGCAGTAAAACAAAAGAATGGACAAATCGGGTAGAGAGGACCTGCATCTTAGAAAGTCTTAAATGCCAAGCAAAGGAGCTTCAGCTAGCCTATAGTCAATGAATTTCAACTGGAGAAGAGAAGAGAAAGGAAAGATGTATTTACTGACTACATGTTATTGACAAACATGTTTCTTTACATATTTAATGACCATTGAATAGCCTTACAACAGCACAAGTTATGTCTCCATCTTAGAAATGAAAAAACCAAGGCTCATTCAGAGAGAATGAACTTTTCATTGGTCACACAGCTAGAAAATGGCAGAAATGGGGTATGAATGCTCATATGTCAGATTCAAGAGCCCATGTTCATTCAATTACACGAATAGTGTGGTACTTCAAGAATGGCACCTTGGCCTACTGACCATGGTGGAAAGGAAAAAGACTTGAAGCCAAAAACCCAATTAAAGTTCTAGCAGTTGAGCTGAAAGAAAATGATAGTAACAAGAAAAACAGAAAGGAGAAAAATGCTCCAAGAGACACTGCAGAAGGACATTCAGTTGGACCTAGTGACTTACTGGATGACAGCAATGAAAGATTTCTTAGTAATGTGGAGAATGATCATGGTAATTCTACCAGTGAGTAACGAAGAAAATGCAAAAGATCAAAGTTCAAAGACATGGCAATTGAATATTGAGCTGGTAGTCATGACAGAACATCCAAGCAGAAATGTCTGGTGAGCAAGTAAGATGTGGGTCTGTAAAGGGGAAGAGGCTGATGCTAAAGATGTGCATTTAGAAATACACAGAGAGACAAAGCCTCAAGAAGGGATGACATCACCAAGGAAGCGTGTGTAGAAGACAAGACCACCAAGCCCAAAACTATAACATGATAAAATTCAGAGCACAGAAGCTATTCATGGAAGAATAAAGAGGAGCAAACAGAGATATACAAGTATTCTCAGAAGGCAGTTATTTAAAACTCAGTTAAGACTAGGGTGATCAGTATCAAATATGTCCAAGAGGGTGTAGGAGAATAAGTATGAGAAATGGTGACTAGATTGGAGATGTCAGATAATTAGCAATCTCTGAGAGATTAATTTCAGTAATGTGGTGAGACCAAAATTGAGAAGTGAGTAGGATAGGAAGGAAAGAAGTGGAGGAAGTGAATGCAAAACAGTTTTCTAGAAATATGAAAGGAAGAAATGCAAAAATACAAGAAATCTAGAAATAGAGAGGGGACCTACAGGGCATAGTCTAGTCTTTTCATTTTATAGATGAGGAAACTGAGGCCCAGGAAAGTTAACCAATTTTACCTAAACTGGCTAGAAAGAGAACCTAGACAATCAGTACAGATGAAATGGTAACTCAGGAGAGATAAGGATCAAGGGAAGAATTTCTGTCTCCAAAGAAAAGTCCATATAATTCCTTAATTTTTATTTAGAACCTGGCCTCCTTCCTCCGGCGTCATGAGCCCATGGTCTTGAAATTATTTTCAACATACCTGAAAGAAAGGGCATATTATCCACTGAAAACCATGAATATGATGCCTCACTTGCCAGAGAAAATGTAGTGTTGGTTTGGACAAGGAAAAGAAATTTGTGTATCATACTTTTTATTCATAGGAATTTTATAGTCCTAAAGCCTGGAAGACAGGAAGGATTACTCATACTAAATTTGAAATGCATCACTATAATAATCTGGATAATACTCCTCCTTGTCCCATTTCGGAGATAACAAATAACCCCAAGGTAAGTATCCACCTACCAAAATGGACACAGTAGGGTAAAGACATTCATTAAAAACAAAACAAAACACCCAATTATGAATAATTCATGATGAGCTGGCAAACACCATTTTGCTATGGGGAGCAAAGTTCATCACGAAACACCCTGATAATGTGTATAAAAAGACAAACTGTCTGAGTAGGACATTCGCCATCAGAGGTTCACTCCAGGAACAAGCTCTCCAGACAGGACACCATGTCTGTGCGCCTCTCTTCTGCATCCAGACGACTTGGCCCTTGCGGGGGAGCAGGCTCTGTGCGGCTGTCTAGTGGGGGAGCAGGTTTGGGGGCCGGAAACACATGCGGATTGCCAGGTATTGGAAGCAGCTTCTCTTGTGCCTTTGCGGGAAGCTCATCTGCAGGAGGCTATGGCGGGGCTCTAGGCACGGGGGGTGCCTCCTGTGCTGCCTACCTGGGCAATGAACACGGCCTCCTCTCTGGCAACGAGAAGGTGACCATGCAGAACCTCAACAACCGCTTGGCCTCCTACTTGGAGAATGTGCAAGCCCTAGAGGAGGCCAACGCTGACCTGGAGCAGAAGATCAAGGGGTGGTATGAGAAGTTTGGGCCTGGTTCTTGCCGAGGTCTTGATCATGATTACAGCAGATTCTTCCCAATAATTGATGACCTTAGGAACCAGGTAAGAAACAATGTCATGAGGGTTAATGTAAGAGTTCAGCCACACACATCCATGCAAATGTAAAAGCTATCACACACAACAGGGCTTTGTTCTCAGCTTCGAATGTTTGGTAGTTCATCATTATTATTAAAATTCTCATCTTTGAACATGGCTCACCCATCATCTGGTATCTGGCATGTATGTTTATGCTTTTAGTAATATTAAAATATAAAAACGGCCCAATGTCTCCAGCTATAGATTTATAAACTGTTCCATAGACAGATTTTTTTTGATAGGTGGGGTAGAGAGTAAAAGAAGCTATACTTAAATGTGTCATTTTCAAAAGAATCACATTATTGGAGACAGAATATCAGAAATATCACTATAATTTCATAGGTGACTTATTTCAAGGAAATTAGACATAAAAAAAAATTCCTCTTAACTAACTCTCCATTTATCAGATAATTTCTGCAGCTACAAGTAATGCCAATGTGGTCCTACAAAACGATAATGCAAGACTAACAGCTGATGACTTCAGACTAAAGTAAGTAGAGATGGAGAGAAATCAACGTTATCTAAGCATTTCCTTCTTTTATTTAGGCTATTTGAGATCAACTCAATCCTTTGATTTTGTTTTAAACCAAGGGTAAGATTAGATGACTAGCTGAATTACATGTTTTACTCAGGAAAGTTGGAGGCTGACACAAATGTATGTCATAATTATATAAAAGAATGTTGTGAGTATTCCCATTCTCTTCAAAGATTTTTATTTATTGCATTTTGGTCGATCCAACTGAAGTTATGAGTATATTTTAACAGTTTGACCTCAAAGCTTAATTTGAGTGTTATGATGGCCTAAAATGGGTGTGACCAATGTACTGAAACTCTCAAATGCTCCCTAAGGTTTGAAAATGAACAGGCCCTTCACCAGAGCGTTGACGCGGACGTGAGCGGTTTGCGCAGGGTCCTGGATGAGCTGACTCTGTGCAGGACCGACCTGGAGATGGAACTGGAAACACTGAGCGAGGAGCTGGCTTATCTCAAGAAGAATCACGAGGAGGTAGATGCTCCATTTCCCCCGATTTCACAGTCCACCTCCCTCCTGAAAGTTAAGTCAATATTCAGGAAGGAGCTTGTCTTTCTCTCCAAAAGGCTTAGATGTTTGAAATGTTTCTGTTCATCCCCCTCCAAAGAACAAGCCCTAAGAAAAGTTTCTGACCATATGAACCATGTCTGTCTGGCTCCTTTAAACATACACAGATCCTCACGTGGTAAACCAAACATCTTGCAGGACATGAAGGCTCTGCAGTGCGCGGCCGGAGGCCACGTGAACGTAGAGATGAACGCGGCGCCCGGGGTGGACCTCACTGTTCTGCTGAACAACATGCGGGCGGAGTACGAAGACCTGGCCGAGCAGAACCGCAGGGATGCGGAGGCCTGGTTCCACGAGAAGGTAAAACCAGGCTGGGCCACGCTTAGGTGGCACTGGGTGCCAGGGCGCGCTTGGCCCTAATGGGGCTTCTAACGTTTCAGAGCGCTTCGCTGCAGCAGCAGATTTCTGACGACGCTGGTGCCACCACCTCAGCTCGGAATGAGCTGACTGAGATGAAGCGAACTCTTCAAACCCTGGAGATTGAACTTCAGTCCCTCTTAGCGATGGTGAGTCAATTACAGAGGCTTGCTTTAGAAGTGGATAAAAAAAGTGATTTCTTCCACATGGCATTACTTATTTTCGTTTTTATCCATTAATTATTGTGCTTGAAGTAAGATACATTTGCATTTTGCACAGAAGCATCCTCTTTGCCTGAAAATTATATGTAGGTGCCAATAATTATGAAACATAGAAATATTATCAAATACAATTACTTTTTGGTACTCGGGGAAAAAAAAGTCTACCCTAAATCTTCTATCAAGTTAAAAGATCAGAAACCACCCTCCATGGAGTACAAAAATACATTTGCACTCCTCCTAGCCTCTTCATCTGGCATTCCTTCTGGCCACTTAATTAAGAGCACTTAGAAGCTCCTTATCAAGTGGCATAAACGAGAAGCAAAGGATAGGCATGAAAGTTGCGTATAAAGCCAAACACACATAATGATAAGAACAACCTTCGTCATTAAGGGTTTGCCCATGACTTTCATCCCCATGAGTCCACAGTAATCCTGGGGCTTGGGCAGGCAGGCTTAATAATACATGTCATTATTTCCAAAAGAAGAATCTGAGATTCAAAGAAGTTAAGCAATTTTCACAGAGTCCCACAGTGGAATATGAAGGAACCAGAACTTCTCTCCCAAGTTTCTAACTCCCAAATCTATATACTTTTTCCACTCTGGCTAAGAAACCTCCGCAATTTGCCCACAGAAGAAGTTATGAATGTATATAAAATTAGGGCTTTCTATTAAAAATCTTGCAGATGAAAGGCTGACACTGTTATCTTCATGCCATGTAAAATTACAGCCCACATCCCTCTGTTCTATGGGAAAAGTCCATGGTATTCATAAGCCAATGAGGCAAACCAAAGCCTAAAAATATCATTTTTTTGTTTGGGTCATTCTGCTACTGGAAAGTTTATGCAACTCACTATAGCATTAGTTTTTAACAGAAGAGCTACAATTCTCATGAGACACAGCTGTCATGTGATTAGAAATGAAGTAGCAAAGTGTAAGGGACTTTTTTCCTGGGGAAAGTGGCAGATCACATCAGATTCTACAAGCGCAGGTTGTATGGTTGAGGCCATGGGGCTTCTCCAGGCTGTGCTCTAGAAGAAACAACTTCATCTTTGCTAATGGTCCTGGCATATGATAATATTCACCAACAACTGTATTGTTTTCAAATAGAAAAATAGTATGACATCTAATAAAGGCAACAATTAATATTGAGCAAGTGGAATCCTTTGGGTAAATATGATTATTTGCATTATGTAAAGATAACTCTTAAACATCTCTTGAGTGCAGTCGCCTTATTCTAAAGCAACACTGAGACATTTTTCACTAAACTATGTCTTAATCGTTCACAGAAACACTCCCTGGAGTGCTCCCTGACCGAGACCGAAGGCAACTACTGCGCGCAGCTCGCCCAGATCCAGGCTCAGGTCGGCGCCCTGGAGGAGCAGCTGCACCAGGTCAGAACCGAGACCGAGGGCCAGAAGCTCGAGTATGAGCAGCTCCTCAACATCAAGGTGCACCTGGAGAAAGAGATTGACACCTACTGCCTCCTCATCGGTGGAGATGATGGGTAAGTACTACTTCCATTGAGAAAACAATGTAAGGTTATTAAAGATTTTTTTAAATCAAGTACATAGTATTTATGAGCTACATCAAGCATACATAGTAAAACCACTTCTGGTGTTTAAGAATCCATTGATCTCCCAGCTTAAATCATTGTTTTTCAGTTTCTGCAGCCAAACAGAGTGAAATAATTAACACAAGCTTTCTATATTTTTACAGTTCTTGTGTTAAATCAAAAGGCTATGGAGGACCAGGAAATCAGATAAAAGGTAAACAAAAGCTATGTTGGGCATTCAGTGTTTATTTGTTTATGTTTCAAGTGAAGAGTTAATTATTTCCCCATTACGTATTTGATAAATTCTAACACTCCATATGTACCATTTTAGATTCACCTAAAACCACCGTGTTTAAAACAATTGTTGAAGAAATAGATCCTCGTGGCAAAGTTCTCTTATCCAGAGTTCGCACTATGGAAGAGAAATCCACCAAAATCAACAACATGAAGAGTGAACAGAGGGTGCCTTCCTGAACTCCGAAAAAATGGCCCCTAAATTAAAATACCAAATTAAAACTAGGTTCCAAAATAAGGTACCTCTTACTTTTCTGCTTTTCTTCCAATGAATAAGACAATCTGTTTTAGAATAGTGACATTTCCTTGGCTTTTTCTATGGTGGTGTTTCAATAAAAGTTCTTCCTGTTGCAAGTCATCTTCACTGGTTCTGGTCAATCTTTGCATGTTAAACATACCCCACAATGGAAGCTGGATTTGTTTTAATTGCTTCTGTTTAATTCAGTTAGGATTAAGTTTTACAGGCAAACTACTTTTTCACGTCTTTATAAAATTTTAAATCTTTTCTTCTATAAATCCTTATTAAGCACACCTAAGTGCTCATAATGAGAATAAAAACAGTTAATATAATCTAATACCTGAGTGCAGCATGTTCATAGAAGTGGTAGTATGGAAATGGGAATTAGAGAATCCAAAACATCCTAAAAATAAAGAAAAAACAACTATCACTATAAATGGTGATATTTGAAGGAAAAAGGGAAAAGAGAGAAATAGGGATTAGACAGGGCAAGTGTGGAATTTCGCATTAGGCCACCAAAACAAGTCTTAACAATTAAGAAGACTGGAATCATATCAAGTATCTTTTCCAACCATAACAGTATGCATTAGAAACCAATAACAGGAGGAAAGCTGGGATGTTCAAAAATATGTAGAAATTAAGCACTCTCCTAAATAACCAAAAGGTTAAAGAAGAAATCAAAAGGAAGTAAAAAAATATCTTGAGACAAATGAAAATGAAAATAAAAGATACCAAAACATAAAGGTTGTAACAAAAGCAATATTAAAAGGGAACTTTATGTTGAAAACTGCCCACATTAAGGAAGAAGAAAGATCTCAAATAAACAATCTAACTTTCCAAATCAGGGACCTATAAAAAGAATGAACTAAGCCCAAAGTTAGCAGACTATAGAAGGAAGTAATAAAAAACTAGAGAAGAAATAAAGAGACTAGAAAAAACACAGAAAATAATGGTTTTTTGCAAACCAGAAGTTGGTTTTTTGCAAAGATAAAATAAACAAATCTTTAGCTAGACTAACCAAGAAAAAAAGAAGATGCAAATAAAATCGTAAATGAGAAAGACATTACAACCGATACCAGAAATGTCAAGGATCCTAAGAGAATAGATGCCAACAAATTGGACAGTCTATAGAAGACATGGATAAATTCCTAGAAACATGCAGCCAACCAAGACTAAATCATGAAGAAATAGAAATCTGAACAGACCAATAATGAGATGAATCAGTAATCAAAACCCTCTCGAAGAAAGCACAGGTGCATTCTACCACTGGTGGTGCATTTCACTGGTGCATTCTACCACTTAATGAAGAATTAATGCCAGTCCTTCTCAAACTCTTCAAAAAAACTGAAGAGGAGGGAACACTTCCCAGTTCAGATTATAAGGTCGGCCTTACCCTGATACCAAAGCCAGAAAAAGACACTACAAGAAAAGATTTATAGGCCAATATTCCTGATGATCATAGATGCAAAAATCTTCAAGAAAATTCTAGCAAATCAAATTCAACAGCACATTTAAAGGATTATACACCATGATCAAGTGGGATTTATCCCTGGGATGCAAGAACTGTTCAACATACACAAATCAATAAATGTGATACACCACATTAACAGAAGGAAGGGTAAAAATCATATGATTATCTCAATAGATACAGAAAAAGAATTTGACAAAATTCAACACCTTTTCGTGACAAAAATGCTCAACAAATTAAGCATAGAAAGAATGTACCTCAACATAATAAAGGCCCTCTGTGACAATCCTACAGATAATATCATACTCAAAGGTGAAAAACTGAAAGCTTTTCCTCTGTATCAGGAACAAGACAAGGATGTTCAATCTTACCACTTCTAGTCAATATAGAGAAGTCCTAATCGGAGCGATTAGGCAAGAAAAAGAAGTAAAAGTCACCCAAATCGGAAAGGAAGAAGTCAGATTGTCTCTATTTGCAGATAACATGATAGAAAGCCCTAAAGACTTAACCAGAACTAACTAATTATGAACTAATAAATGAGTATGGCAAAGTTGCAGAATACAAAATCTTCATAAGCCAGTTGCATTTCTATACACTTACAACAAATTATCCAAAAAAGAAATTAAGAAAACAATCACATTTCCAAAAGCATCAAAAAGAATGAAATATTAGGAATAAACTTAACCACAGAGGTGAGAGACTTGTACACTGAAACACTAAAAAAGAATGTAAAGCACACACAAGTAAATGGAAAAGCATCCCATGTTCATGAATTGGAAGAATAAATATTGTTGAAATGTTGATACTACCAAAGTAATCTATAGATTCAATGTAATCCCTATCAAAGTCCCAATGGCATTTTTTACAGAAATAGGAAAAACAATCTTAAAATTCATATGGAAACACAAAAGGCCCTGAAGAGCCAAAGCAATTTTGAGAAAAAACAAATCATACTTCCTGGTTTCAAAATATATTGCATAGCTACATTAATTAAAACAGTATGGAAGAAACACAAATGGTCAATAAGCACACAAAAAGATGTTTAATATCATTAATCAAGGGAAATGCAAAGCAAAACTACAGTGAGATACCACCTCATACCCATTAGAATGGCTACTATGAAAAAAATAGAAAATAACAAGTGTTAGCCAGTACATCAAGAAATTAGAGTCCTATTGCACTATTGCTACTGTTGCTGTGAATGTAAAGTAGTATAGCCACTGCAGAAAATAGTTCTTCAAAAAAGTGGCAGTTCTTCAAAAAATTAAAAATAGCACTACCACATGATCCAGAAATTCCATTTCTGGGTAAATACCCAAAAGAATTGAAAACAGGGTCTTGAAGAGATATTTGTATCATGTTCACAACAGCATTATTCACATTAACTAAAACATGGGAGCAACCCAATTAACCATCAATGGATGAATGAATATGCAAAATGCGGTCTATACAATGGAATGTCATCAAGTCTTTAAAAGGAAGGAAATCCTGACATATGCTACAACACAGATGAACGTTGAAGTCATTATGTTAAGTAAAATAATCCAGTCATAAAAAGACAAATACTGTATGATCCCACTTGAATGAGATTCCCAGAATAGTCAAATTCATAAAGAAAGTAGAATGGTGGTTGCCAGGGGTTGGGAGAGGAGGGAGTGGGGAGTTACTGTTTAATGGGTATAGAATTTCAGTTTTACAAGATGAAAACAGTTACGGATATGGACCATAGTTGCGCAACATCATGAAAGTATTTAACGTTACTGGATTGTACAGTTAAAATTGGTTAAACCAGTAATGTTATGTTCTGTGTGTTTTACCATAATAAAAATTTTGAAAAAAAAGAAAACAGTATAATAGTGGCATAAAGCCAGACACAGGCCAATGGAACAGAATCGATGGCCCAGAAATAAACCCACACATACACAGTCAACTGATCTTTGAGAGGAGGGCCAAGCATACAAATTGGGAAAGGATGGTCTCTTCAACAAACTGAGAAAACTGAATATCCCCAAGTAAAAGGATGAAATCGGACTCCTATCAAACAGTATACGCATAAATCAACTCAGAATAAAGACCTAAACATAAGACCTGAAACTGTAAAACTCTTCAAAGAAAACATAAGAGAAAGTTTCTTGACACTGGTCTTGGCAGTGATTTCTTGGATTTGATACCAAAAAAAGAACAAAGCTGAAGATATATTCAGGACTTTTTAACATAACTTCCAGAAAAGAATAATAGTGATACTCAACAGTGTTAGACTTATTCTAAGCATCATTTGTTTAATTCTCATAACAACCCTATGAGGTAAGTACTATAATCAGCCTCTTTTTACAGATAAGGAAATTGAGGCAGAAAGTGGTTGAGTGATTTGCCCAGGATCACCCAGCTAATAACTGGAGCTGCTGGAATGCTAATCCAGGCAGTCTGGCTCGGAGTCTGTGTGCTCAGCCACAACATGATATCGTGCTGGTGAGGACCTCATGATTCCACCTTCTTCTATCAAGAGAAGGGATACAAACACTAAGTGCATTCTAACTCCAATCAGTCTGAGATGAAGCAGTCACCGGAGTTTCCTTCCCAAACAAACCCAGGAAGCCATTTTGCAGGAGGGATTAGCACACCAGAATCTGATTCTCAGAAAAACTAGGAATCTAGTGACAAAACAAACCTCCTTCATGTTTAAGAAAAATACTTTTCTAAACTTGGCTAACAGAAATGGAGACTGAATTTTAAACAATAGCCAAAGATACTGAAGTATGTTTGAAATTGCATGCTAAATTTAACAGGGGGAAAATTAGTGTATGATCATTAAAATAAAATAACATAATACAAACCTTTACCCTGAGATGAGCAGACATTAACACTGCATAATTTAAAATTTAATTAAATTATTTTTCATACCTACAATATATACATTATATAATGAATGTTCTAATATCTAACAGATTTTCAAGAAATGATGATAGCTGAATACTTGTTTTTTACCATACATAAAATAACCACTCTTAGGGAAGAAATATATAGATAGAAATGGCCTGAGAATTTGTGAAGTCTATCCCCCATTTCCAGAAAGGACTAAAGCATACCTAAATGTTCATAGTATGTATTAGTTTGGAGGAAATCTATGATTAAGAAAAGTCAAGAGATTTGACCTTATAAGTAAACGGATATGATTTAAGAAAGAGTTAAGCATCATACATTCCAGTCCTGCTTTGAAATAAAAATGCTTTGTGATCTGTGTGGCCACATAGCTTTAGAGCCAACTAATCTCCAAACTGGTTTTAATAATATATGCTTTAACTTATTTCACAAAAGATTATGTTAATTAGTATTTATAAACTAGAGATAAATAGCTTATGTTAATAATATTTTGCAGTCTCATAATACCTCTTTTCCAAGAAACTAAAGACTTACAAACAATTAGACCATATACTGTATTTTTATTTTATCCATGGACAAAAGATTAAAATTTTTCACAAGGTCACAACAAAATCAATAATAAGCTTTGAATATGAGCTGCATCTCTTAACTTACCATGTATTGTTCTAAACATGTACCAATGGTCTGAATTACAATTTTATATTATCTCTAAATATTTTGGGTCAAAAAAATACATGCATTCTAGCCCATCAAATGATATTTCATATCGGTTAGAGATAATAATTTTGGAGTTTTTCAAAGTATTCAATATCCACAACATCGAAAAATCTCATTCAAAAAATCACTGTTTCAAACTAAATCCATAATCAGTTGTCACCAATGAATTTGTAACATTCTAAGTGATAGAGACCTGACCCTGTCTGACGTGTATACTTCATTATAATGATTTAAATAATTAACATTCACAAAGTGTTTCTGCCCTTTAGGCTGTTTTACAGTCATTAATTACTGGAACTGCTCAACATTCATTTAAGACTGTTCAACGTTATTATGTCTCATTTGCCCAGGAGGGAAATGAAGCACAATGAGGAGGCATAACTTGCCAAGGCATCAAGGCAAGAGCACAAAGACACTGCTTACCTGGAACTACTCATTTTCAATCTAATGACTGGTCTCCTAAGCAGTCATGAAAACACCACTCTCCTTCATATGTTTTACTCCCCACTCATCCTATGAAGCTCAGTTCAACTGTGAAATAATGCATAACTGCCTTAAATACATAAACTGAAAGGCAGTAGACAGTATTTTGGAGGAAGAAGCATGAACAGTTTGGAGACTCAGAGGTTAGTTGAACGGACAGGTTCTGTTCTTGCTCAACAGACAAATCTCAATGCAAGTAATTTTCTGTCACCGTCACATAGCGATTTTTGTTAAATTGATATGCAAAGTATTTCAAGACTTCTCCGATTTCAGTTTTCGATTTTAAAAGTCAATTAAAGAACCCCCACTACCAAAGGATCACTAGATACTGAGAGTATCTGATTTTAATAAGAAAGAAAACAATAAAGCATGAATATAACATTACTCCATACCCATGTCCAGGATGAAGTCAGTATGCATTATTAATGCTGCATGTGAATTATTAATTCTTTGTTATTCAGGGGGGGAAACTATAGCCTATTCCAGAGGTCAAAGAGACCTACATTTATTCATGTTTAATTTTGATCTTTGAAACTATGATTTAGTATTACTCCACCTTGGCACCATTTTCATATATAAAGATATGCTTGGGGCACCATTACACCTACAGACTGGACACTATTAAAAAATAACCCAATTAGGAAAACCAATTACAATGTGTGGAATATTACAGATTGGTGAGCTCGAGGCCAAAATGACCTACTGAAGTCTATAAAAAGCCAATGGAGGCAACTTCTAAGGTGCGGGCGCTTTAGCGTTGCTGCTCTCTGAGGAGTCGGTCCGCGATGCTGCGGCAGAGTCTGTACGACTTTCCAGCCCATGCAGGCGGCTCTGCGCGCAAGGGGGCTCTGCTCGGGCATTCCTGCGAAGGGCCAGGCTTCGGGGCTGGGACTGTGTGCTACGGTTTGGGAGCTGGAAGCAGCATTTCCTGTACTCTCGAGAGCATCCTTCCAGACAAGGTTTCTGTAATGTTGGCAGAGTGTTGGGAAGTGGCCTCTGGGCTGGCTTCTTTGGAAATGAACGCGGCCTCCTCTCTGGGAATGAAAAGGCGACTATGCAAAACCTCAAGAACCGCCTGACGCCCTACCTGGGTCATGTGCGCGCTCTGGAGGAAGCAAATGCAGACGTGGAGCAGAAAATTAAGGAGTGGTTTGAAACTATGGGCCCGGTTCTTGCCCGTGACTGGATTGTGACTATAGTAGATATTTCTCAGTCATCGAAGATCTTAAAAGGCAGGTAAGAAATATGGATTTTGCACACGTTCACTGCACATTTCGGGTGTGCACACTCTAAAAAAATTAAAAATATAAAATATGCTTCACAAATTTATGTGATACAGAATTTGCTCACTCTATATTCCCAGGGTTTAGGGCAGTGGCTGGCAACAAAACTGTGTGAAATTAATGAAAGAGAAATCGTTTCAAAATAGATATAATAGATTTGCTGGTCTTTTATTTAGCACACACTTTTTGATCAAGAGTAATAAAAGTATCTGTGACTGGAAAAGCTTACACTTCGGCTCTTAAATTCTGGAGCCATTTTATTACCTGGAGAAAATCCAAATTTCTTTAATGGAGACAAAATTAGACTAAGATAGATGATTAATGGGTTAAGAAGATAAGAATCACACTTAAACCTGGAGTCTCCTTGACTTCTGGTACTTTGAATTTTGCACAATCTACCCTATTTCGATTATTTCTGTGACCACCTATAATGCCAGCACTCTTCTAGAAAATGACAAGGCCAGACTGGCCACTGATGACTTCAGGCTGAAGTAGGTGAAAATAAAGTAATTATTTATAATGATGGTAAAAACACTACAGTTGGAGTAAAGAACATATCTTTTGCTTTAAAAAGCAACATGTTTTTACAGTCAGACTCGGTCACTGAAAAACTAAATATGCCCTTATGAAAAGAGTTATCATACATTTTAAGCAATATTTTTATTCAACTGTTAAGCACACTGGATGACAAAAATCAACTCTGAAGAAACAACTCCTCCAAAATAATGATCATAAATCAGTAAACATTCCAAAGTGTTTCATTGCTTTGCCACTGCAGTAAGTTCCCGAGCTGTGTATACACCATCAAATCTTTCCGTATACGAAATGTCTAGAAAGTTATGCTTTGCACCTGCATACAGTTACAACTCTCAAGCACTTTACTACCTTTTCAGGCATGAAAATGAGCTTGCTCTGCACCGGAGTGTTGAGGCTCACAACAAAGGTCTTCACAGAGTTATGGATAAGCTGACCCTTTGTACAACAGACCTAGAAATACAGTCTGAAACATTCAGTGAGGAAGTGACATGCCTCAAAAAAAAAAATCACAAGGAGGTAAGCCACTCTGCAGAGCGGCTTCACCCAGTATCTGATTTCCTTCATCAAGTTCATGGTTCATTTCCTAGTGAAGTGTGACTGTCCATCAAAATTTTGCCTTGAATATTAACACTGACCCCATTTCCAGGAAAGGAAAGCCCTGCAATGTGCACAGGTGGGGAAAGTGAATGTGGAGATGAGTGCAGCCCCAGGGGTGGACCTCACTCTGCTGCTGAACAATATGAGGGTCGAGTACGAGGACTTGGCCGAGCAGAACCGCAAAGACTCCAATGCCTGGTTTACTGAGCAGTGCATCTGTGGCAGATCACACACCAACGGCTTGTTCAGGAGACCACAGAGCTGGTCCCTAACCCTCTGACAATTAGGCTTCAGAGCACTTCGCTAATACGGCAGATTTCTGACGATGCAGGGGCAGCCACGGTAGCCAGAAATGAACTATCAGAACTGAAACGCAAATCTGCAAACATCAGAAATAGAATTTCAGTCCCTCACGGCCATGGTGCATAGGGTCCACCATCGACCTGAATATGCGTGTGTGTGCATAAGCAAATATACATTATAGGTAAATATGTATAACTAAGTATATGTCACTAAAGATATAAAATATACTAATTACATATAAATACGTTAATATCAAGAATATTGTTGTAAACATTACTTCTGACTCACCAATCCCAAAAAACAAAAACTTTTTTCAATAGAGAGAAGATGGCTTCTTTTAAACCTTGCTAATGCTGATTTTCAGTTGAAAACCTACAATTTAGACCTTATACACATTTATTTTCACCTCAAGAATATTTATAATATAAGCATGTCATTTATCTGTTACACATACAGCCTTGCTTCATTCTTGTTTCAGAAACACTCCTGTGAGGGCTCCTTGGCTGAGATCGAAGGCTATTACTGCCTTCAGCTCCAGTAAATCCAGGATCAGATTGGGAGGAAGAACTTCAGCAGATTCTAAGAGAAACAGAAGGCCAGAAGCTGGAGTATGGAACAGCTTCTAGACATCAAAATATTTTTCATAAAAGACATAGAAACTCATTTCTAATGAATAGGTGGAGAAGAAAGGTAAATATTAGCCTGGGAACAAAACTAACCTCTCATCAACTTGGTTTTCTCAGCAGACACATATTCCAATGTTGCATCTAGAATTTCCTGCTCTAAGGATTGTACCCACATAAGGCTCAGGAATTTATTATTGCATCCAAGTGAAATGAGCCAGGCAGCAAAATCAAAATTCTAAGTATGTAAATGCATGTATCTACAATACTATATAGAACACTTGAGTACGGACTGCTGAACAATTCTTGTACTCCAATTCAGGGGCAAAACTTCTTTCTGTGATTTAGTATTGAAGCACATTTCTTACAATAACACACACTATTTTACTGTTACTTCACTAGCTACCACGCATGCTCCCTGTACTAAAGGGGTTATTAACATTTTCATCTGGAAGATGAGCAATGAAAAAAAACAGGAAGATTTCACTGGAGAAGTCACTGTAGCTTGTTAGCCAAGAGCAACAGCCCTGGAATTGTACCCCTGGGTGCAGATCATACCATTAGATGAATTTGAACACATCATTTAACCCTTTTTATATCCCCATTTCCTTATTAGTAAAACAGTGATAACACCAAAACTATATGCTTAACTACTCTTGACCATAGTGCTTCCCTATATAAGGCGCTCTTGAGAGTGGCTTGCACTCGAAAAGGACTCAGTTATCAGTGGCTATAACTAAATGCTTGCCCACTGTCACATCATGAGTCAGTACCATCTGATGCAGCTTCCAAACCTCGCATCACACCTCTACAATGTATTCTCATAAGGTCTCAGCAGGGCTTGCTCCCTCCCTGGAGCAAAACGCTGATTGCACTGGTCATTTTACACTTCTTTTATAGCACCTTCTATGCCATGGTACAGGTAACTTTTTACATGCATATACTTTATTTTCTACAGTATAAACTTCTTGTATCTTGACTGTTTTCTACAGCACCTGGCCCAATGTCTTCTGCATAGTAGGCAACCCGTTACGTTCATTGACCAGGTGATTGACTGAAAAGTCAGAATGATAACTTGGAGTCCCCCTGTTGCTAGGTAAAAGATCACAGCAGTCACAAGAGAATTTCTGATCATAAACATTCATTTAATCTTTTCTTTCACTATACTGAAGTCATTGAAGGCTTACTAATGTCTCTTAAACATAAAAGGAATTTGATCTTATGGAAACTAGAACTCCAAAACTTTGATTCCCAATTCATGGTTATTTATGAGCTCCCTAGTGAAAGGAAAATATGCAATAATTTGCTCTTCTCTTCACAAAAGAAGGTTCACGTGTTATAAATCAAAAGGATGTGGGCCTGTAACTGAAAATCAAGTCAAAGGTATAGGTTTTTTAACTTGGAGTATGTCTTTCCAACAGCAGCAATCATATTAAATAAGTCACTTACAGGTAAACTGAACAAAATTGTTCCTAAGTTTAGTTCTCATGAATGAAGAGCTGAGGATTCATTGTGATTCTTGCTTAAATCTAAATTTAATGGTATTTAATTATTACCTTTAAATATTCTTAATATTTGTGTTTTATATCCTGTAGAACAAATGCAGTTAAATTATGAAATTACTGAAAAGAAGAATCTGTCCCCCAACATCTTTCTCACCTAAAACCCATTATTTTCCCAGTTTCAATGCTTTGACAGAAAAATTTTAAAGCACAAAAATAGGGCAAGTTGGTGTTTAAAAGAAGACATTGCTTTCCTGATACTTTACATTGTTTTAACCCATGTTTCATTTACACTTTCCAATACCCATTGTTCTCAGAACAGTGGTAAATCTAACATAGTTTCAGACCTGACTAAGCATAAACTCCGAACACAGTATTGTATTTCAATTCACTGCAAATTTGCAAACACTCTTGTTTAAAAGCATACCCATTATGACTAAATGCCTCTCAACCTGTTAAAAATGAGTACTAAATTTGCATTTATTTTATTTTTAGACTCAAAAGAAGAAATTGTCAAAACAGTGGTTGAGGAACTAGATCAACTTGGCAATGTCCTTTCACTGAGGGTCCACTCAGTGGAAGAAAAATCCTCTAAAATAAAACCCTCCATTACAACGGAGCAACCGAGTACCTTCTAAGACACCATTATGAAACAAAGGTTTTTTTTTTAAAGCCTGCCTTTGCAAAATCCATTGGCCAAATAACCCAAGGAAATCATTCATTTCTGTTCTTAAAAATAAAAGGACTAAATTTGTTTTCCTTCTTTTCCTTTTCATAGGTTCTTTGCATGTAATCCTTCTCAGGGTAAGAAAAATTTCCTCTGTCCTTAGTTTTTGCTTATATTTCAAGGAACTTTTTCCTACGTCATTAAAAATTTTTCTGTTGCAAGTTATTTTTTGATAAATCTGGTGCTGTTGAATTTCCATAGTTGAATCCCAATGTGACAATACTAAGGATATACTAATAAAATTAAGTGCTTCTTCCCTTTAGAGTCACATGGACTTCAATTCATGACAGGATAAATTGGAAAGAGCATGAGCCCTATTCTCTGGTCCCAAATCTGTCCCTGATTAACTATGTACTAAATACTAGATCTCTTTGGTTTTGGGCTTCTGTGGATGTAAAGGAAGATTATACCCATTGAACATTAGAATTTGTTCACCTTTATAGTGGCTAGCCTGCATGGGAGATCAGCTAATGTTACTTTGTTGAATCTGAATCTGGATAGCTGTTTTTCTCTCTTGCAGTACATGTATCTCCCAGCAGGTACTCAAAGAGGTAGCTCAGCAAATTTGAGGTGGTTCTCAATCTTGCTTGTATCCACCTGAACACACAAGGTTTGAGGTTATAGAGGTAATTTCAGTGGTATAGAGTTGGACTGAGTTGCGTTAAAAGTATTTTCAATTGCAGAACCATATGACCACTGTGACAGATATGAGGTCTGTATTTGGGCCCAATGAATGGAGCCACTCTCTCTAAGGCTGGTCAGCCTACTACCTATCAGCAGCAGACACAGACACTGACACCTTGAGATGGTACTATTTTTCTAGGAGGAAAACTAATCACATGCTGGCAGGAGACTCTACTGGACCTCTTTACCCAGGACGGAACAGCAATTTGTCCATAACAGAATTAACACTTCTTCAAATAAAGGTTTGCCTTTCAATTCCAATGTACCTCAGCTGGCACCACCAACTGAGGACCAACTGAGGACAGAACAAGCCCTGGATCTGCCCCTAGTGATTGGTTTGAAGTCAAAATAGAGAACAGTAAACCCTTGCTGGGTTCCAGAATGACAAGAGAGAGAGAACTGGAGTAAGGCAATATTTGAAGAGATGAGAGCTGAAATTTTTGAAAGACACCAGCTCACAGATTTAAGAAGTCCCACACAACCCAATAAAATGAAATGCATGTTGAACAGATCATAGTGAAACTTAAGACAAGATACAAAGAAGTCCCCATATAGATAAATCGTAGTGAAACCACAAAACAACAAAGATAAGAGAATATCTTACAAATCAAGCTGATGGGAGGCACTGATTACCTTCGAATGAGTGACAGTAAGAGTAAGTGCTGACTTCTCAGCAGCAACAGTGGAACCAGAAGACAGTAGAATGTGTCATCCATGTGCTGAGAGAAACTCCAAATGGTTAATAAATTTATGAAAAGTGTTCAGCCTAATTAGCAATCAGAGAAATACAAGCTGAAACCACACAAGAGGCCACCAGTTTGGAAAAAAAACTTTTTAAAATATTTGGCATGTTTTACCCCTTTTTGCTATTGAATTGGTTCTAGTTTGGGACAAGTATAAATGACACAGCCATAGACATTCCTATACATGTCACCTACTACATGTGCATGAGTTCTCTAGGGCAAAACCCAACTACTGAAATGCTGAACAAAAGAGTCACTTAAAACTTAACAAATGCAGGTAGATTGAAAGTAAAAGGTTAGGAAAAGATAAATCATGTAAACATTAACAAAAAAATTTTTTTAATTCTAACTAAGTGGGGTGAGGGTTATCAACTAGACATATTGTGGTGATCATTTTGCAATATATACATATGCTGAATCATTATCTGACACCTGAAACTAATACAACATTGTATGTCAATTATATCTCACTTTTAAAAAATAAAATTTAATTTACTTTTAAAAAATCAAGAATGCTTCCTCTATGTTTATCACAGCACTATTTACAATAGCCAAGAAGTGGAAGCAACCTAAGTGTCCATCAGTAGGTGAATGGATAAAGAAGATGTGGTACATATACACAATGGAATACTATTCAGCCATAAGAAGAAAACAAATCCTACCATTTACAACAACATGGGTGG
This sequence comes from Manis javanica, assembly GCF_040802235.1. Classification (NCBI taxonomy): domain Eukaryota; kingdom Metazoa; phylum Chordata; class Mammalia; order Pholidota; family Manidae; genus Manis; species Manis javanica. Next base: position 160,146,472 of record NC_133159.1, on the reverse strand, counting down.
AGCTAGAGGGCATTATGCTCAGTGAAATAAGCCAGGCAAAGAAAGACAAGTACCAAATGATTTCACTCATCTGTGGAGCATAAGAACAAAGCAAAAACTGAAGGAACAAAACAGCAGCAGACTCACAGAACCCAAGAATGGACTAACAGTTGCCAAAGGGAAAGGAACTGGGGGTGGGGAGGGGAAGGGAGGGAAAAGGGGAATAAGGGGCATTACAATTAGCACCCATAATGTAGGGGGGGCACATATAGCACAGAGAAGACAAGTAGTGACTCTACAGCATCTTACTAAGCTGATGGACAGTGACTGTAATGGGGTATGTGGTGGGGACTTGATAATGGGGGGAATCTAGTAACCACAATGTTGCTCATGTAATTGTATATTAATGATACCAAAATTTTTAAAAATCAAGAGTGCTTATATTAATGTGGGACAAAGAAGACTTTGGAGCAAAGAAAATTCCTAGGAACAACAGAAGTATTACATAACTATGAAAATATACATCCTCTAAGAAAGATACAGCAGTCCTAAATATATAAAATAAGAAAGCATCAAAATACATGAAGTAAAAACTGAGTGAGTGGAAAAGGGAAACAGACGAATCCAAAAGAATGCATATTGCATAACTATTTGTATAACATTTGTGAAATAAAATATTATAGAGATGGAGAATAGATTCATGGTTGTCAGAGGTTAGGGATTAGGATGAAGGACTGGGTGCAGGGTGACATAGGAGGCTTATGAAAATGGTACAGTTAAGTACCTTGATTGTGGTGACAGTTACTAAAAGCTACACATGTGATAAAATTGCATAGAGTTACACATATGTGCACATGTGTGCATACACACAAATGAATGCGTGTATAACTGACAACATCTGAATAAACTGTATGAATTGTACCAATGTCAGCTTCCTGGTTTTGATACTGTGCTCTTGTTATATAGATGTTAACACTGAGGGGCACTGGGCGAAGGGTGCATAGGACTTCCCTGTACATTTCTTTGCATATTTTATACTTTTGTGTATTTATGATTAACTCAAAAGAAATTTTTTAATTATAGCGGAAAGCCTGTGTACCCTTGGTTTAGATATAGATTGCTTAGATGTGACACCAAACAAGTGAATAAAAAATAAAAAATTGTTCACTTGGACTTCATCAAATTAAAAATGTGTGCTCTTTGAGAGATACTCCTTAAGAAACTGAAAAGATGAGATACAGATTGAGAGAAATATCTGCAAATTACATATCTGATGAAGAACTTGTATCCAGAATTTATAAAGAATCATTACAACTCAATGACAACAAAGCAATACCAAGTGCTGGTGAGGATAAAGAGCACCTAGAAGTCTCATGTTATTAATGAGAATGTAAAGTGGTACAGCCACTTTGGAGAACAGTTTGCCAGTTTCTTATAATGTTAAATATACACCTATATATATGGCCCAGCAATCGCTCCTTGATATTAAGTAAAACACTTATGTTCACGTAGAAATCTGTATGCAAACATTTACCATGATTTCATTCATATTCATCAAAAACTGGAAACAACTCCAATGTCCTTCAACTAATAAGTCAATAAACAGACTGTGGTATATCAAAAAATGGAAAACTACTCAGCAATAAAAGTTAAACTTTTGATACACTCAACAGATGAATGCATCTCAATTGCATCATGCTAAGTGAAAGAAGTCAGATTCAAGGGGTACATACTATATGATCCCATTTATATGACATTCTGAATAGGCAAAATTATAGACATAGAAAACTGATAGTGTTTGTCTGGAACTGGGGCTTGAGGTGAGGCTGACTACAAAGGGATACAGAGGAATATGAGGGTAACAGAACTCTTCAATAACATTATTGTGGTGGTGGTTATATGACTATGCATTTGTCAAAACCCATACATAGAACTGTGTGTTTAAAAGTATGAATTTTCCTATATGTATATCAAAACTCAATAAATCTGAGTAAAAAGAAATGAGAAAAAAAGGGAAGGAATCTAGCCTAAAGAAAAATGTGAAGATGTTCAGCATTATTAAGAATAGCAAAAACTTGGAAACAATCTGAAGGTCTGTTAGTAAGATATCGTGGCAAAACAAATTACTTAATATTAAGTTTGGCCCTAAGTAGCAGTAACAAAATAACAGGACCTTACCCAGAGAGAAGTTTCTTTCTTTTGCACATAAAAATCCAGAGGTAGACTATTCAGGGCTGGAATACAAGCTCTGCGCCAGACCGTCGTCAGGGATGCCCAGCTTCTTTCAGCTTCCCGCTCTGCCGCACCTGGATGTGGTCCTGGCTCATGGCCCAAAGACGAAACTCCAGTCACCGTGTTCGGCCATCACACCCACTTCAGCAGGGAGAAGGAAAAGGAAAGGATGGGACAAAGACTTACGTCAGCTTCCTCTTAAAGTTTCTAGAACATACTACATATACTTCTGCTTACATCACACTGGCTAGCTTAATCATATGGCCACAGTTAGCTGCAAAGAATGCTGGAGAAAGTAGTCTTTAGGGTGGGCAGTTAATGCACAGTTAAAAATTTGGGGGCCAACCAACAGTTTCCACACATTAGATACCTATTCATGCTCTCAGGCATATTATGTGAGGTGAATAAAGCAAGTTACAGAAAAACACATATAACAGATGATTCACATATGGCATATGTGGGTTTACATGCTATATTTGGATGCAAATGAATATAAAACCTTGGAAGCATGCAAACACCTGGAAGAGTAAACTGTAGTTACCTGAGAAAGTAGGGAGGACAGAAAAGAGAGGAAGATAAGGAAGGTCTTTAACATTTTACTCTCTACTCTTAGATATATAGCTAGGTTTGTTTACATCACTTATGTTTTCATGCAGAGAATAGAATGGTGGTTACCAGAGGCTGGGAGATGGAGAAACTGGCACTGGATGGTAAAAGGGTACAACATTTCAGGTATGAGAAGAGTTAAGTTGTGAGGGTCTAATGTGTAGCATGATGGCTAAAGTTAATTATATTGTATTGCATTACTTGAAATTTGCTGAGAGTAGTAGGGTTAAGGTATCTATGTGAGGTGATGGATGCTTTAATTAACTTAATTGCAAGAATCACTTCACAATGTATACGTATGTCAAATCATCACATTGTATGCTTTATATTACAATTTTACTTGTCAGTTATGCCTCAATAAAACTGGAAAAATAAAATGGGGGAAGAGACCACTAGAATGTACCAAGGTTAATCAAAATCACTGTAACATGCCAACTGCATTTCTTTACATAGTAAAATTTATCTAGAAAGTGTGATTTCTAAAAGGTATCTTTAACAACAATACTAGATAAATATCTGGAAATTACTCTAAAAAAATGGTGTGGAAGCCCATTATGGTAAAATTTGTCACTTTTTTATTGATGGACATTAAGAAAGGCCTAAACAAATGGAAAAAGAATATTCGATCTCTTGGACAGACATACATAATCGTAGAAATCAATTTTCCTCAAATAGCTTTATAGATTCAAGGCAAACCTTGGAATCTTAATTGTATTTGAGAGGTTGTTTTAAAATGTATATGATGAACAATAGAGAAAGAGTATCTGACTTGATGGCAAACGAGAATACTTGTCTTGCCAAATACAAAGTTCTATCATGGAGCAATAGTAGCTAAAATGATATGATTCTGGAACAGATAGAAAAACAGCCCCAACTGAACCCTCACCAATATGAAGATTTTATTCAGGACAGAGAAGGCATTAGATACTTTCTTTATGACAAGGTGACATTGCAGGGAAATAATGGCACCAGTAAATAGTGCTGAAGTTATCGTTACCCATATTGGAAAAAATGAAATTTGGTTCGATCCACAAAATAATAAAAAATCATTCCAAACTACCAAAACCTTAAATGTGAAAGGCAAATGATTAAATGTTTAGAGAATAATACAGCAATTACTTCTATGAACTTGGAAAGTTAATCATTACTTAAATAAGATAAAATAATGACAACTCAAAAATGAAGAGTGATTATTTCAACCTCTTTAAAAATAGCATGATAATATTTTAATATCTAGAATATATAACAAGCTCCTTCAACTGAACAACATGACTTTTTAAATGGGCAAAGGACTTAAACAGACATTTCTCCAGAAAAAATATTCATACAGCCAACAAGCACTTGAACAGATGCCCAATTAAGGAAATGCAAATCAAAACTACAATGAGATCCTACCAGATACGCCTTAGGATAGCTACTATGAAAAAAAGGGAAATAACAAATGATGATGTGGAGAAACTGGAACCCTTGTGCACTATTGGTGGAAATGTGAAATAGTGCAGCTTCTATGGGAAACAGTATGACATTTCCTTAAAATATTAAAAATAGAATTATCCTATGATCTAATAATTCTACTTTTGGGTATATTCCCATGAGAAATGAAAGCAAGGACTCAAACACACATTTGTACATGCATGTTCATAGCAGCGTTATTCACAATAGCCAAAAGGTGGGCATAAACCAAATGTCCATTGACTGATGAATAGATAGATAAAAGATGATATATACATGCATTGGAATGTTATTCAGCCTTTACAAGAAAGGAAATTCTGATACATGCTACATGGATGAACTTTGAAGACATTATGGTGAGTGAAATAAGACAATCACAAAAGAACAAAAAGAAGTATGACTCTACTTATCCCAAATGTCCAGAACAGTAACTGGCACAGAGTACATGTTTAATAAATATTTGCTAAATAAATGAATGAATAAATCAGCATGTTCACAACAGCTTCATATAATAGATATTCATGGAAATTTTGTCCACATGCCAATTACCAGACTTCTCAAAATTTTCCTTAATATGCAGAGTCTTCAATAAGTATATGGGAATCCACACCCAGTAAATGGTCTACTGATGACTTTCACCTACGCTAAATCACAATGAAGTACAAACAGATGCAATATTTCCTTCTTGGTTTGCTTCAAATTGTGCAGGGTCAGGAAATAAGTTAATGTCCTTCCAAACCCCCACAAGGCGTAACAGCAGTCGGGGGTGTGTCCCTAATTGCCAAAATGGAGAGGAAATGACAACTATGCCTAGATGTAAGTATCAACAAAATATGATGCATGTCAGCCCAGATGGAAGTCAACTTCCCATCAGAAACAGGGGCAAGAAGGAGAAAAAAACTGGTGGCTGATGGACCATGTTGGGAGGAATAATGATTCCAGTTCTGTTTTCTACTTACGTGGAAAGAATTGTGAAAATATATAAAAGCTGAAAAAGTCTTGGGAAACATCAAAATCTGCCTTGGCATGATAGCCCAATACCATGACACCAGATTTTTACTGTGTGGCGGACTGGTGAGTTTTATCTTCTAAGGCTGAAAGTGAAGAATGAGTCATTTGCAATTTTAAAATGTAATAAGGAACCTGAAATTGCTCTACCCAGACCCATTTCACAGATAACCACCAACCTGAGGGCACCTGCCCTCCTACAGCAATGAGCCCAGCAGAGTTAATTACTAATTAGGAAAAATCATCCAATTATGCTAACCTGCTGAGGCCGGCAAGCCTTGTTTTACTTCATGTAGGCAGAATTTCATCCAGAAGCCACTTGAGAATTGTCTATAAAAAAGGCAAACAAACACTTGAGACAAGAAGGCAGTCCATTCTGGTTTCCACACACACAGCTCTGCAATACGCTTGCACTGATACCATGTCTCTTCAGCTTCCCAGCGGTCCCAGGAGAGCCTGTCCCCGTTCGACCACAGGATCGCTCAGGCTCTCCACGGGGGCAGCCAGCTTTGGGGCTGGCAATGCTTGTAGCATGCCTGGAATTGGAAGCAGCTTCTCGTGTGCTTTCGGGGGCAGCTCATCGGGAGGAGTTGCAGGAGGAAGCAGTCCCTGTGCTAGCTTTACTGTGAATGAGGGGGGCCTCCTATCCGGCAATGAGAAGGTGACCATGCAGAACCTCAACGACCGCCTGGCCTCCTACCTGGAGAATGTACGAGCTCTGGAGGAGGCCAACTCAGACCTAGAGCAGAAGATCAAGGGCTGGTATGAGAAATACGGGCCTGGTTCTTGCCGAGGTCTTGATCACGACTATAGTAGATATTTCCCAGTAATCGATGATCTTAAAAATCAGGTAAGAAATTACACGTCATCACGTTTGTATGTTCTTTTATTTCTAAATGTTCTTTTCACCAAATACTAAAAACATTTACCATCCCTACTTCTAATTTCTCAAAAGGAAGTTCAGTTTTGCTTTGGAAATAAGCATTAAGTAGATTCAAGTGGTTAACCTCATGCTAAAAATATCACTGACCAATAACTATATTAATTTTTATTATTTCCATTTCCTAATCTAAAAAAACCCCCACTTTTTATTGTTTATTGGTTGTAATAAATTGCCTTTAAAAAGTCAAACTTCCCATTTCTAGATCATCATTTCCACCACCAGCAATGCTAATGCTGTTCTACAGATCGATAATGCCAGGCTGACAGCTGATGATTTCAGGCTCAAGTAAGTAGACTCTCAGAGCAAAAAGAATTCATGGCGATTAATCCGAAGCATTAAGTTGGGTTTACTTTCTGACCCCTCCATTAAATATCACCAATTCTTATTCCAACACTACAAATAGACTTGGATTTAAAATGAACAAAATATTGTTACTTTTTTGTACTTGGGCTATGAACTGTAAAGTATGAACTGCATAAAAGTAGTACCCAGTATTCTTGTTCTGTTTCTGCCAAAGAACTACCTCAAAATAAGGAAAGTAATTGTTATTATACAAACTTTGAAAATGTCTCTTGTGGCCAAATCTGCCACTTCAAAATTCCAGAACTCTAGCATTTGATCATTGATTGGTGACTCCCTCAGCCATATGACAAACTGGATATTCATTAACACCCTTGAAGGTATGAAAATGAGCTGGCCCTTCACCAGAGTGTAGAGAGTGACGTCAACGGGCTGCGCAGAGTTCTGGATGAAATAACATTGTGCAGAACGGACCTGGAGATTCAGTATGAAACCCTCAGCGAGGAGATGACTTACCTCAAAAAGAATCACAAGGAGGTAGGGGCTGACGGTCTGTGTACATTTTGCTATCCCTCTGTAGATGCTAGCATCTAACAAGAGATAACATACTTGACGTCTTAAATTAGAAATTGGTCTTTAGAAATGGTGAAGCATTTGTACAGATTCACTGGTGCTGCCCCACGTTTCCCACAGGAAAAACAAGAGCAGTGTTTGGTTAGGTAATTATAGCTAAATTGAAGTGGCCCACTTAGGAGATTACATCTAATCAGATACCATAAATACGCTTTAAGGACATCCTAAGAAAACTTAATCTAAATACCTATTTAGAAATTCAACAGTGGCAGATTTAAAACCCTTAAACATTTACTTCATGCATGCATTAAGTACAGATACTGAATACATATTCTTAATAGGTATGTCCATAAAAATGAGACTGAAATTAAGTTGTGTCAAAATTTATACCTGCAGATAAATAATATGCTTCTAAAATGTTCAGCATTAGAAGCTGGATTTGAAACTGGATGCTCCAGCACTACTCTAGACACATCTCTGTGATTATTTTCAGAATCGCTGTTTTCTGAGAAAATCTTTGTGCTTTGAAAATGAATTTGGTATTTTTGAACAGTCAAAAGACTTCTGTAGTCAAGCCAAATACTTCAAGCAAGAGATCAAGCTAAGAATGCTACCTGATAAGTCATGAACCTATCTTGTAAATACAGCTACTTAAAGAAGAAGATTTATACAGCTATACAGGTTCAAGTATGGTTATAGCCCATGGTAGTTATACTCAATACATTTTTGATGAATTGGATGCAACTGGTTTTTTTTTTAACGCCTCACTTACAGGCAAACCCACATGCATCGTTTTTGTCTTTTTCTTTTTTCTACTTGAACTAGAGAAGTTTTCACTAAATCCTTAGAATAACCACATCTGGAGACAGAGAAGCTTCAGGGACCAACAGGGAAGAAACTACCTGAGGGCCTTGGGGCAGGGATGAAAGAAAGCCTCGTTTTCACCTTCAGGACCAATCCAGGGCCAGGGACATGGGAGGGGGAGAGTCTCTGCAGCAGAGGCATCAGCTGATCAGCATCACCCACAATCTCAGAGCTGATTCATGGGTCCCAGCAGCACACACCTCAGGTGGAATAATATGTAGACTTCAACTGAAAACTGATTCCACCTTCTATGATGGTGATGATAATCATAATAACCAGCAGTTATTTAGCATTTATATGCCAGGTTGTATGCTTGTCCTATTACTCATAGTAATTTCACATCTTTAAACAATCCAAAGACAATCCAAGAAGGATTTTTTTTAGCCTCAGTTTTCAGATAAGAAAATTGAAACTTAAACAAGTTGAGCATCTTTCCCAAGTTCATCAGGACACAAAAAGAACCAGAATTCACAGAGATACATCTGACACCAAAGACCATTACACTATAATGTCCCTGCATAAGCTAAATAACTTAATAGGTAGCTAGAATTCTTTAGAGGGTGGTGTTCTTCTTTTACTAATTATAAATAAATAAATGTGTATAATTATAAATAATTGTAAATGTGTAAACATAAATATTTATTTTCAATCATTTAGAATGCTCAGACCCCACCCTTCCACTAGGCTCTTGCTGCATTCAGGATACAGCTGAGCCAAGAATACACCAGAGCTGGTCTGTAAGTGGACTGGAGACCAGTTCACCAAAGTGCAGTCATTTCAGCTATAAATGAATTAATACAAGATTATGGAAAATTCATTTTAAATATCTTAAGGACTTTCATTTGGAAAAGGAATTAAGATATTTTCCCTGCAGCAGATGAATCGGGATTATAAAAGCAGGCGATTGCTCCACCATAAGGAAGAGCTCTGGAGCAATTAAAGCTCTTCCAGGTGACACAGGCCACTTCATGAGACGGGAAATAATAAAATGTTGCGGGGGTGTGGGTAACTACACAGCCAGGGAGGTGGAAACAGTTGAACTCTAAGAAGCTTTCCAAGGCTAAGCTTCCAGACTCTCTCTGAGGCCCCTGTATACCTGAGCTGAGCACCCTTCTGCCTCCAGGAAATGCAAGTTCTGCAGTGCGCGGCCGGAGGCAACGTGAACGTGGAGATGAACGCGGCGCCCGGGGTGGACCTCACGGTTCTGCTGAACAACATGCGCGCTGAGTACGAAGACCTGGCTGAGCAGAACCGCAGGGACGCGGAGGCCTGGTTCAACGAAAAGGTGAGTCTTGTCCATAAAACAATCCCGCTGCGTCTTAGTGATGTTCACGAAGCTAAGATTTGCTCCCTCGCTTCTACCTTTTCAGAGCGCTTCACTACAGCAGCAGATCTCCGAGGATGTTGGAGCCACAACCTCAGCCCGGAATGAGCTGACTGAGATGAAGCGCAACCTCCAAACCCTAGAAATTGAACTTCAGTCTCTCTTAGCCACGGTATGTAAAGGACTGTTTTTATACCATTATTACTGTCTCCTAGGCTACCATCTTAAATACTGTACATACCAGTTGGTTGTAAAGCCCTTTAACCATGTTGAGAATATATCCATATGTATTTTTATGTAATTAACTTAAAACATAAAGGAAGAATAGATTTTATATAGAACAGCTAAAATAGCAACATCAACGATTTATGCTCATTCTACCAAAATGAAAGACTTGCTCATTTTTTAGTGTCATAGAGTTTTCTCAGTTAAGTGTGAAATCTAAAATATTTATAGGAAAAATTAACAAGAGCAGAAAGTCATATGGTCAAAGCAAATTTCTGCATATCTGTATGTCTGTCTCAGTTCCTTTGTTGTTTCTGAACAGAAACACTCCCTGGAGTGCTCCCTGAGTGAGACCGAAGGCAATTACTGCGCGCAGCTCGCCCAGATCCAGGCTCAGGTCGGCGCCCTGGAGGAGCAGCTGCACCAGGTCAGAACCGAGACCGAGGGCCAGAAGCTCGAGTACGAGCAGCTCCTCGACATTAAGGTGCACCTGGAGAAAGAGATTGACACCTACTGCCTCCTCATCGGTGGAGATGATGGGTAGGTAAAATAATTTACAGGGAAGGTGTAATGAAATCTGTTTGAACATAAATTCTCTCTGGATCACTGTCTGTCCTGATGTTTTAAAAAATAATGTGTTCACAGCGCTTGCAAGTCTGGAGGTTACAAGTCTAAAGATTATGGATCTGGAAGTGTGGGAAATCAAGTCAAAGGTAATTAAAATGAAATTGTGTTTTTATGCTACAGTACTTCATTTTCAATGCATAGCTTGATTGTTTTCATATTCCCCCGGTTTAGTGAGGATACATATAGTAAAGATTTGTAGCAGATATCAATGTGTGCTGGATGTCTAACTTCAATGATATGTGCTAATTTTAAACAAAGTATAAAGTCACCATGTTTTCGGCTAACCAAGAAATCAAAATGTATGTGTCAGATTTTCCTTCCTTTTTAAGGCTGAATAATATTCCATTGTGTGATGTACCATATTTTTTATCCATTCATCCATTGATGCACACTTGGGTTGCTTCCACATTTTAGCTATCTTACCTTTTCCAACTCTCTAAAATCTCCTTTTAAATCTAATTTTTTAGATCTGGCCAAAGCCATAGTGGTTAAGAAAGTTCTTGAGGAAGTAGACCAACGCAGCAAAATACTTACCACCAGGCTCCACTCCCTGGAAGAGAAATCTCAAAGCAATTAATTTGAGACACAAGAAAGAGAATATGCTAAATACTCAACAAGAAGAGAAAGCATTATATATCTATCTAGGAAAATGAGCAAGTCTAAGAAAAATGTCTGTCCTATTGTCTTTCTGTTACTGAAGTATAATCTCTATCTGGGCAATCAGTGATGGAATCTTTCCATTCATCTGGAAGAATGGCACATACAAATGTGATGACCCATTTGATTACCCGACAGAAAATGTTGTCAATTCTTCATATTCAATAAACCTCTTCCTTTAGCAAGTTATCACTGTTGGTACTGTCTTATCTTTAAAATATCCATGTCTATGGTATGGATGCATGAACACCTAACAACTTTTGATTTTTATGAAAACTTAAAAAATAATTAACAGATTTCCCCCTAGTTTTTCATGAAGCTTTCCAAATAATTCAAAATGAGACAAATTCAGAAGAAATAAAAATACTTCCACTTAAATCCCCAACCTGCCATATTTTGTCATAATGACAAACCTATTCCCATTAGGAATAGCTAAAATGTATACATTTCAGGTTCATCTGTGAAATAATAGTACTTCTCTCAAGTGGTTATTGTGAAGATTAAACAAGCAATTATAAAGTACACTATGGCGTAAGCACAGAATAAATGCTGATTCTTATTTTTTAATACTTGATATTTACAATGATTAATTTTCAAATCTCATTTCCCTTTTGAATATACATTTAACCAATATTCCAAATGTAAGGGAAATTAAAGTAAAAGTTCCGATTTGGGATTCAAATTCTATTAACAGAATTATTTTGCAGATGACATGATATTGTACATAAAAAACCCTAAAGAATCTATTCCAAAACTACTAGATCTAATATCTGAATTCAGTAAAGTTGTGGGATACAAAATTAATACAGAGAAATCTGTTGCATTCCTATATAATAACGATGAACTAGCAGAAAGAGAAATCAGGAAAACAGTTCCATAAAACACTTGTATTACAAAGTAGAGTTGATGTTTATAACTCTCTTGATCACCAGATTCATCCTTAATAAAGGAAAATAAATTACATGAACTGAAAACATAATTTCCTCAGTTCAAATATTACCCCTAGATACTTGTTATACTCTCAAACCTCTATGGGTGTATTATCCATGTTGTAATCCAGCCACAAAAATTTGATTTCAGGCTCTATCTGAAAAATACTAAACAGAAAAGATAATCAGGTCCTTCAAGGGCACTAGTATTATCCTTGAATTATTTGTATTGTCTTCTTTTAATGAACCTTAGCCAGAGACCAAAATGCTTAACTAAGTCCCCCACCAGGTTACGTGAAACAAAAACATAATCTTAGAGAAATTTCTGCTTAGACAAAATATATTGTACTTGTTTAAAGCAATCGATACCACTTTTCCCACCTATCATCAAAATCTACCTTATTAGAAGGATGCTTTCAAATGTAAACATTTGTCAAAATTTGTAGACCTATACACCTAAAAAAGGTAAATTTTAATATATGCATGTAAATTACACCTAGTGGTGTACAGACACTAACTTAAACTTCTATTATGTCACCAGAACCTGTTATGTACATCTCTACCCACCTCTTCCCAGGGCCATGTTGTATTCCATTTTATAAATGAACCACAACTTACACATCCACTCTGCTGTTGACAGGCACTTGGGTTGTATCTAGTTTCATATTGTGATGAGTAATGGTGCAATAAAACGTTTGTATACATTTCATTGACTGAAAAACCAAAGGAAATGTCTTAGATTAAAAACATGTTATCAGATCAGAGTTGGTCAGTGAGATCATAAAAAGTCATGACTGTGATGAGTCAGGTGTCTCCTGCTCCTTATCTACTCTGGAAGCTTTGAAAGGGAGGGGTGCTTACTTTACACATTTTTACCATCTCCCCACGATGCTGCAAAGCCCATGCCTTGCACCAGCTTGGTGCTCAATCACTGTTCCATTAATAAGTATTTGCAGACTGACAGTCTTGGCCTGAAAGGAGAGCCTGGGCCCCTGGGACATACTCGTATTTCTCTGATGGCAGAGGAGGAAAGTAGAGGGGCAGAGATGGGTCCCTGAGGAGAGAAAGGGGGTATAATATAAGGCCCACTGGAAGCACCGAGGCCCTCTGCCCCCTGTCCTCCAAAGTGAGGGACCTGGGATGTCCCTCCAAGGGCCAGTCTCCCATCTGAGATGAAGTACTTGTTATCTGCAACAGATGGAAAATTGACCAGCTTTGGTGAAGGAAAAATCGTATTAAAAGCAAATGAAAGTGATTAAGATGTGTGCTTGTAGCATAAAAAAAGAGAAGTAGGCTATAAAAAAATAACACTGGGAAATAACATTTAAGGAATAGGTGGAGAAATAAAAATTGAAAATCAGGAGACGGTATGGGAGACTGTTTTGGCTGATTCTCCTATTAGAAACAACTAAAAATGCTGGGTTAAATCCTTTTATAATCTTTGTAAAAGCATTGACCAGCTACTAATAACTTAAAGAAAATTCAGATCTTCCTGCCCACGGTGGGAAGAGTAAGCAGAGAGCCTCCCCTACAGGTGTGGGCCCCAAAGGGTCATGCATTCGGTGCAGATATGACTTAGAAATTAATTCACCCCACTGTCAGGGACTCCAAGGGAAGTTTCCTTTCTCAACCATTGGCATAAGGAGAGGAGGGAAAAAATACCCTTGAGAATATATTTAGTTACAAGCCAAACTTCAGACAGGTTTGTAACCAACATTCACATTATCTGGCTGATCCAATAATGGATCAATCAAGCTGACAATTCAGTTTAAGAGGATCCCAGTACACACTGGCACACCCCCAGTGACCTAATGGACATATACTACAATGTTGGGAAGAGAGTCTATCTTAAATGTTCTCACCATAAAAAAGATACAGTAACTATGTGATGGGATGGAGCTGGCAGCTACTACTATCGTGGTCATCATTTTGCAATTTGTAAATGTATTAAACCAACATATTGTACACCTACCTTTAATTTACATAGTGTTGTGTGTCAGTTACATCTCAATGAAGCTTGGAAAAAAGAAAAAGAGTAAAACTCAGGATGGCGATGACATCTGAGCAGGAATAGGTAGGGAGACACAGTAGGGAGAATAGCAGGGTCTCTAAGATATGGGCATATTTCATGTTATTCTTTAAACTACACAGATAATATTTTTAATCTTTTGCATGCAAGATACTTTACAACAAAAAAATTTTAAAGAGATGCCAGAAATGATGTCAAGATTTTTAAGTAAACATAGCTAGAAAATGCCGATGCTTTGGGAGAAGTAGCAAACTGCAGGGGAACGTCAGTGCCATGGAAAGATGATATTTTTTAAGAGTAGAGCTAACATATGACCCAGTAACTGCTATGCTAGGAATTTACCCAAAGAAAACAAAATCTCTGATTTGAAAAAATATACACACCCCTATGTTTATTGCTGCCTTATTTACAATAGCCAAGATATGGAAGCAACCAAAGCGTCCATCAATACATGGTGTAGTACATTTACACAATGGAATATTATTCAGCCATAAAAAGAAAGAAATCCTGCCATTTTCAACAACATGAATGGACCTAGAGAGTATTATGCTCAGTGAAATAAGCCAGGCAGAGAAATATCATATGATCTCACTTATTTGTGGAATATAAAAACAAAATAAAATAAAATGAACAAAAGAGCAATGGACTCAGAATCTGAGAAGTGACTGGTGGTTACCATGGGGGAGGGGGTGAGCTGGGTGGGTGAAGACGGTGGGGGGATAAAGGGGCACAAAGTTCTCATCGTAATATAAGTTGTTCGCAGGTATGGTAAGTACAGCATGGAGAACACAGCCAATGATTCTGTAACATCCTCCAATGTGGGCAGACAGTAACTGCTCTAGTTGGGGTGAGGGTTTAATAATGTGTGTAACTGCTAAACCACTGTGTTGTATATTTGAAACCCATATAATATTGTATATCAACTACACTTCAATAAAAAAAATTTTTTCATTGTTAAATGATAATTTTTTTAAACAGAAAGATGGTGAGTTGAGTTTGGAACATGGGCATTGAGGTGAGGACAAGTGAACCCATTTCTTAAAGGAAAAGAAAAAGCCAGAGCAGGAGAGGAGGTTTTGGATTCCACAGGAGGGAGGTATCACTAGAGGTGCAAAATTAGATGCAAATGAAGAGCTCTTCCAAAAGTAGAGAGCAGAGGTCTGAGAAATACACTGAGCAGTGGAGAAGGTACCCTTAAGCCTGCTTCCTCTGGAAACTTCAGGAAACCAGGAGGAGAAAGAGGTAGTAATGAAGCCAAGAAAGAGTATCATGAGCTTCCCAGAACAAACAATGCAGCCTTGATAAGTGTGAGTATAAAAGTTACTCCCTGCCAAACAGAAAGCACTTTTTATTTCATGCCACTGCAGTTCTGTGCTACTGTTCCCATTCATTAAATAACAATAATCAATAATTTTCTCAGTAAAAAGACTCTTACTCAGTAATACTACTTCATTTGGAAAGCATTCTTGAAATGTAATGATAATTATGTCATAGAAAGAATACAGCTCTCCAGGAATATTTTCAGAGTTTCTACTTATCTTCTGCCATCACCACCTCATTCCTGCCCAGTTCCCTGGAGAGCTTGTTCATAGCAACTCTGGGAATTTTCTGGTGTTTACATTGATATCTTCCCAGATAAAGTCTTGCTTCCTGAGGAAACCAAATCTTATAAAATTGCATCTGTCCTTTCTCAGGTATTCTCTTATATCCACACAGATCTGTACAGGCCATCAAACTGCCCAAAGGGTGATTTATATTCAGTTATAAGAATAATCCAAGTGGAAGAAGGGAGATGATATTGAAACCGATATGTCATAGTCTTAACCTTATCTGCAAACTTCTCTGATTTGTTCTTTTAAAACATATCGCCATGCCACTGGAGAATGCTAACAAATATTAGCTGAATTTGTAACTGGTGCTTTCATACGTTTTATGTGGAATAACTCCAACTAGGTCCCATTTCTCTTTTAATCTTTATAGAGGAAGGTAGATAGGTCAGTGTGAGCAAAGGCAATACTATTATCCATTGATTTGGTCCAAAAAATTCAAGTGCCCACTACAGTCCTAGGACCAGGATCTATGGGAATCCAGACAAATCCACTTCTGCTTTCATCGACCTTAATACTTACAGAGGGAGACAGAGCAAAGTGAAGAAACAAGAACATTGGATGCTGCTGCTAGCCTTAGAGATGATAAATAAATTGGTAGTCTATGGGCTGTATTAAAATTATACCACAACTGAATGATGACACAGACAAGCCAATGCCGATGAAAGAGCACTTTTATTACCTGTATTTCTCAAGAAGGGGAGGCATGTCACAGCACATGGGGCCACATGGGGAGTCCCAGTGTGGGTCAAGAAGCTGAAAGGAGTGAGGGGAAAGGTTTCTGCAGGAAAGGAAAGGCAGGACTGAGTAAATAACTTAGAATTTGCTAGTTTGAGTAATTCCTTCCACTGGGCTTTGGGTGGAAGGGGTGGTCTCTAGTTGCCTGGTATCCGGCCCCGGGACGATTTAGGGCAGGGGAAATGCTGGTTTGATGTGTGAAAGTTAGATAAGCAAATAGTTGAAGCTATAGTCTCCTGGTTGGTTGGTTGGCATATGAAAGAGCATGCTCCCAGATGAGCCCTTAGCAATCTCTAAGAATTGGCTACTCCTGGGCTAACAAGCTAGGATGTCAAAACATCAGAAAATAAAAAGCATGATGAATGTGGGAGCAGAGTGACTCCTTTAGATGGGGTGGTCATCGGAGACTTTTCAAAGGATGACATTTGAACTGAGGCCCAAATGGATGAGAAGGAGCCAATCATGAGATGCCAGACAGGCAGCTACTGCACAGACCCTAGCGCGGGCCAAGGAGAGGTGAATGTGTTCCAGAAACAGAAGTATGGCTATGTGGCTAGAACAGTGAGCAGAGGAGCAAAGTTCAAATGAGGCCATAGGGGAAACTGGACTTCATTCAAAGGTCAGTAGGAAGCCATAGGAGGGTCAGACCTGAGAATGCCATGATTCTAAAATATCACTCAGGTTGCTGCCCATGGAGAACAGGTTCTAGGAAGACGTTTGCAGAAACCATGAGAGATGGTGGAGTGCGGGCTGGTGGCTGTGAAGACTCCTGCTCATTCTGGGCAGTCCTCCCAGAACACCACTCCCCAGCACCTTGGCCACTATCCTCAACTCCATCTATGTCATGATTTGGCAGATGGTAAGCTCTTGAGAGCAGGGGCTATTTCTATCATCTCTGAATCCTTAGCACCCGGCCCAGAACCAAACTCTGAGCTGAATGAAAGAATGATGTGACTCAGATTTGTACTAAAACAGTTTGACTCTACACCTAAGGCCTAAAAGGGATTTAAATAATTAGTCATTGAAACTGTTAAGCCCAAAATAAACTTGAATCACTCCACCCTGTACCATACTTAGTATAATAAATATCCAAAGGCCTCTATTAGAATGAGTGCAAGAGAATCAGATCATCAGTTTGATTTGGGGGGTGGGGGGGAGTTAGCAATAGTTTTTCACAGACAATTGAGGCAAAGATTGTGCCCATAATCTGTATTGGAGCAAGAAACTAGTTTACCGCAATGTGGCCAGATTACAATGAATGATAACTGCCTCACTAACATGACAAAGCAGTGAGCCTCAACTCTGATCAATGTATGTAGGTTCCCATTGGGATAAACATGAAAACAGCATTCCAGCCCTCCAGAAAGTCTGATGTGCCCTCCTCCTGCAACTGCTGTGCAGGCCCAGTTGAGAACTGTTACTACAAAAGGTGGCCTGTGAGGCTATGGCAGGTTGTGCCCTGCATTGGGGTGCCCAGACCACACTCCACTCTGCAAGCTGTGTGCCCAAGACAGGAGGCACCTTTTTCTCATTTGTACAGTTACAGCAAAGACCACAGCAGTGCTGGTACATGTCATCAAAATACCAAACATTTCACAGGACTGATAAGTAGCCATTGCCCAGAATCCCCTAAATGCCTTCACATATGACCCCCCAGGTCTTTCTCCACGACCTCCTCCCCACCAGCCAGTAACTAAACCCACAAAGCACAGCAGGGCCTCTACGAGCCCCCTCCAGACTTGCCAGCTGCTGGTGTTTATTCTGAATTATCAATGCCCTTGCCATATGATTGTTAAATATTTTGCACATCACACCTGGTTTTATCCATGTTCCTTTGGTTTTTGTTTTTTGTTGTCTTATTCACATCCTTAAAAAAGGCCTTAAGGAACAATTTATAGGCCCAGGAATGGTCTGGTGTATAAAACTATGTTCCACAGTTCCAGGTGGTTGGTGTCCTGGCCTCAGCTGGCAGGTCGGAACACCATGGACTTTCTCCTTTAATTCATCTACTTAATGAACAAACTAATAAAAATATACTCTCTAAGACAAGTAGTGATTCTACAGCATCTTACTACGCTGATGGACAGTGACTGTAATGGGGTTTGTGGGCGGGGACTTGGTGATGGGGGGAGTTTAGTAAACATAATGTCCCTCAAAAAAAATATATATATATATATGTATGTATGTATATATACTCTCTAACTCACTTGTTAGAAAAGGCAGCATTGAAAGATGGTTAAGAGATCAGGCCCTGAACTGCCTGGATTTAAAATAAATTTTACCTCTTTCTAGCTGTGTGTCCTTGAGAAAGTTATCTAATTCTCTGCCCTTCAATTTCCTTACCTAAAAAATGGGAATAATAATGATAATACCTCAGAGGGTTGTTTGAAGGATTAAATACCCAATCTGTGTTCTTAGAAAAGTGACTCATTCATATTAAGCTCTCGATAAACATAGCTAATATGATGAAGAAATAAAAATGGAAAAATTAAGTTGATGATATCAGAGAACTTTAAAAACACAGGAGAGTTTAGAGATTGTTGAGTCTATGCCAAGTGTCCTGGCAGGGTACTGAGGCCCCAAGAGATGAAGTGCTTGATTCAGAGTCATCCCTGGTACTCAGAAGGACATCTATAATCTCATCAACTGTGAATGACAATTCTCCCTATTTTATAAGACTCAGGCAATGAAACTGAGTAAATCAGCCAACAAAAACTAGAACACTCAGGAAGAAAATGATCTAATTCCAATGCATGTGTTACCAAAATGACAAGTCTAAAAAGAAAACAGAAAGAGCATAGCTCCTGATCCTATCCTTTGTGATGCTTAGGCCAGCACCAACACGCACAAACATGGTCAAGCTTGGCCAAGATGTTCCTGCCCGGGTGGGAGGTACAGCTGGCAAGGTTGTTAACGTGCTTGAACAAGTGTCTAAGGCAGGAAGTAACTGGAAGCCCTCCAGAAAGGGAAAAGGAACATGACTGGCTTAGCTCATGAGGGCCTTCTACCTGCTTGATGTAAAAAGGGGTGTATTTATATACAGTACTGAGAGAACATGGCTATGATCTTTAAATTATCTAGAGGATTTAGTGACTTTGAAATATATCTGCAAGTATATAGGTAGCAGTGAAGCCTTCTTAACATATATATGCTAGCTTTTCCAATTCTTTAATGCCTACATATAAAACTACATACAGAACCTCTGGCAACTAGCCTTTCCTGCTGTAATTTAATGCTCTGCAGTAAGTCATTGATATTCTCAAGTCTCATGATGCTACCATGACTTGGAAGTTATCATCTGAAAAATTAGAAAAGAAACACCTTTTCCTCTCTTCTCTGAGGTCTGTTCTATAGAGGTATATTGGGGGACCTAAAACCATCCTCCAATTCCATGATTCACCAGAAGGACTCAGAAGGCTGTTATATTCATGGTTATGGTTTATTACCATGCACAGATACAGATTAAAATGAGCAAATTTAAAAGGCACATAGGGCCAAGTACAGAAGAGACCAGGCACATGCTTCCAGTTGTCCTTTCACAATGGAATCATCAAGAATGGTACTTATTTCTCCCAGAAATGATGTGTAACAATGCATCTACAGTACTGCCAACAAGGGAAGCTCATCCAAACCTTGGTGACAAGGGATTTTTGGGGGCTGAGTCTTGTAAGCATGTGACTCACCTTTGTCAGTCAACTTCCAGCCCTTCAGAGGCTAAACTGATACAGTGTAGCTCAAAGACCCCTCCATAAATCACATTGTTAGCATACCTGTCATCTACAAAGAGACTCTAATCAGACAGGATGTTTCAAGGATTAGAGGTTATCACTCACGAGCTGGTAAAGGCTAGACCTTTCAGAATGCACCGGGTCTTCACATCCCAAGCCTGCTGAGTTAACCCTTCACTGCACAACATGGCACAAGGGCTCTCACAGCAAGGTCCTAGGAAGGACAGAGTTCAGCTTCAGCGCAGTCATCCCCTACAACCCTTACCCCTGAACTGCCAGGCTAGATGAGCACTCCCCGCTCAAGACCTCCATGCTCCTTGGATGTTGTAGCTCTGGAGACGCCGCTCCAGAGAGAAGGGGGTTCCCCACCTGGGGCGAGTTCCCCATAAATCTGATGAAACAGAATTAAGACAAGGGGAAGGGCAAGTTGTGTTAAAGGAATTTATTTCTCACAGCTTGCTGGGGTTCTCTGGCCAGGCCCCACATCCTCCATCCCCTCTGGCCTCAGCACTCTCCCCTGCCCACCCCTTCCAGGAAGAACTCCATGGGTGGCATTTTCTCTCCACCCCTTGCCCCAGATCAACCAGAGCCTCTTCCATGGTAAACATCCATTGGTTTGTAAATGGACTAAAGCCAGGCAAGAAATTCTGTAAGTTCTGGGTGAAAACTTCCCTTTACCCCAAAGATGTCCAGGCCCTAAAGTCAAGTGCAGTTCAGGATGGAGACCATCTTTCCTTCAAGTGAATTCTCTCTTAGAGACCTTCATTCTGGTTAATATCTGTAGATCCCTGCCTATCTGCACATGCATATATCCAAAACCCAATGGGAGAAGAGTTATGATCCTTGTACAGAAGGGCCCATATCCCCTACATAAAGCAAAAGATAAAAACAATTACTCCTGGGTGTACCTAAATCTCCACTCAGGATCAATGGGGTGTAATAGTGTTTGGAAGCTTTATATAAGAGGGATAGATGTGTGTGTGTGTGTGTGTGTGTGTGTGTGTGTGTGTGTGTGTGTGTGTGGTGTGTGTGTGTGTGTGTGTGTGGTGTGTGTGTGTGTGTGTGTGTGTGGTGTGTGGTGTGTGTGTGTGTGTGTGTGTGGTGTGTGTGTGTGTGTGTGTGTGTGTGAAGAATAATTGAATCCAACAAGCTTAAGAAGATTTACATTCATTGAAACCATATTCCAGGTAACTAAAGCCAAAGTGGGAAATTCAATCAGTACAAATAAACATGTTTCAGATGTATTGGTAAACAATATTTTTCAACCTATTGCTACAATTAGGTTTTTAGGCTTAGAAATACAAAAAGAAAGAAAATGCAAATGGATACTCCCTTAATGCTGACATAAAAAACTGATCTACCAGACATAAAATTCACTCCTCCCTTCTTCCTCACTTTCAATATCAATTTTTCTTAAAGTCTGGAGACAGAGCTCAAGAAAACAAACACTGGCATCTGTGGATAAAATGAGAGTTCCTGTGGCCAGGATTCTCACCTGGCCCTGGTTGCTTAGTTCACTGCACACCTGTGGGCAATACATGGCTGTTGACTCTATATAAAGAGCTCCACCCAGTGCTCTGGGCGCGACACTGTGGCATGGCTGCAAAGCCGCAGGAGAGCAGAGCAGAGGCTGGAGTGGTGGCAGTGCCGAGGACAGAGGCCCAGGGGATGGCTGTGCGGGACGACTGTGCAGACAGAGGGGGCCAGAGGACGGCTGTTTGGACAGAGGGGCCCAGAGGCAGAGACTGGCTTGCTGCATACAGACTCGCTCTGAGTGAACGGGATTCTAGCGACTGACCTGCCACCTGGAAATAAAATTGGGTATAACCCTTTCACTGCAAGAACGTTTTGCTGTCAATTTCTTTGGTCACATTGAATCCATAGCGAACTTACCCAGGGCTGAAACCCATTGGCAAGACAGCATCACAATTAATTGAATGGCAATTATAGTTTATGTCTATAGATCACTTTAGAATTTTAGTATACAGGTAGATGACAAAAAAATTGATCTTGACAAAACCCTAGATGATAAGAAGTGTGATGTGAACATGTACAGATCAAGATCCAGATTCAGAGATGTTACCTGTCTTGTCCTTGGTCTCAGAGCAATTAAGTGACAGTGGAGGAACTGGACTCAGTTCTCCAGCCACCAGTCCCATGCTCTTCCCATGCAACACATGACCCTATGAATGTGGCAAGGATTTCAAAAACCACAGTCCCTTGAAACTTACTCCACAAAAAGTAATTTTACATAAAATGCTTTTAAAACATATGGGCAGACATAGAAACTAATAAACTTCTTCAACATGAACCTAATATGTTTAAGTTTAAGCTATTGATCAATGCCAAATACACAGAAAGTAAATTATGTTCACTTTGTTAAGAATTCACTAGAACAAAGACTGAATGCTTCTACGTTAATGAAACAAGTGTGACCGTCAGAATGTCATAGGAAGTTTGATAGATTCCACGGGAAGTTTTGCTTAATTATAACTTTCACCAAATGTGTTTCACGTGGAGCATCTGAAATCAAAGTTGATAGAATTCAAGTAAACAGTAAGAAAATGTTACTTGTTAAAGAGGATTAGAATTTTAATTTTAAAAAACTACTCTACCACACCTGTCACACACATATATACTCAGGTTCTTTCTTTCCCAAAGAAGTTAAATATTACAAAATACAAAATACCCAATATAATTATTAAACTGCATCAATGGGACAGAATTTAAGGGGGGAACGGGGAACACTGAATTTCATGTATAAGGGATCCTAAAAACTAGAAGATCCATGTTCTGTACTCATAAACTTCATCTCTTCAAGGTGACACCTATCAGCCCAGGAGCTCTTCAAGGTAAATGGGTGGTGAGGGACACCCTCGCAAGGACACTCTGAGGGCAACAACCGTGAGGACTGTGACAGCAGTGAACTGACTGATGTAATGAAATGAGTGCTGGGGGGAGTCAAAACAGTTCGGTTCTAACCGTGGTGCTTGCACCAGTGAATTTTATTATATAAAGGAGAACATAACTTTTGAGCTTCAGTTTCCTTCTCTGTAAAATTTCCTGACTGCCTCTCACAACACTAATAATTAATTATTGATATGTACAAGTGAGGTTGAAAACTGCAAAAGTCTTATAGAAATGCATACATGAATAAGAGAAGAAATTAGACAAGAATATGAAGTCTTATTTAAAGGAACAGAAAGTCTTGAATCTGATGAATCATTAGAACAAACTTTTGAAAAAAAATGACACTTGATGCAGAGTAGAGACAGTGGTGTAGGTGTAAATATAGGTTTCCATATTGATAAATATTCCTGCAGTTAAGGCAGTGTTATGACGTTAGGGCTGGGATCTACAACACTGGGCTTTTCCCACGTGAAAAGCATACCTGGAACCTCAGTTATCAGGATATGGTATCAACAGCTGCTGATAGGAAAATCAAAATCAATAGAGATTTGGTTCAACCAGAGATTACAATAGATATTATCCAGTAATTGAAGAACTGATGAGCCATGCAGGAAACCTATACTCCTCAACCTCTTTCTAATAAGTAACAGTTTTGCAGGATTTTTTAAAATAAAACTAATATATGGCAACATGTACATCATCTTGATTTTTATTTTCTAAGTAACTGCTGCCAGCAATTAAAATCCCAAAACCATCTTTAAGTGGGCAAGGACATTATGGCTATCAAATACATCAATTTATCATCTTAAAAAAAACAGAAGCAATCTTCAGTTCAAAAGGGGGTTGTATTCCAAGAGTGATTCATACATCTTTCTATTTAATGTATTTCACACTTGCCATATACCAAGTATTACTCCTGGTCCTTTACAAATATAACCTGTTTAATTCTTACAAAACTGATGTGTTCATTTTACAGATGAGGAAACCAGGGTACAGAGATGCTAAGTAACTTTCTCAGTGTCACACTGCTGATAAATAGCCATATAACAACTAGGAAGCTAGAAGTGTAAATATGTGGCTCCAGGATTCCTCAGACACCAAGCCATCCTGACCAAATAGAATGTGGATATATTTTCCTACAGAAACAATGTTATAAATAGTTATAAAATTCCACACTAGCCTCTTTTAACCACATGTAGCTGAGCTGAAATTCTGTAGATCTGTCAACATGCTCTCACTAGTTCCCAGCACAGTATTTATCACAGAGTAAGTGCTCAAAAAATATTGGATTTAACATAGAACCGAGAGCCTACTTTTGACATTAACACTCTGAAACAACTTGGAGCACCCAGCAGCAGGAACAGAGGTGTTCTCCTTTCCAGCACTTACCATGTTGATCCCAACAGCATGGTGGTGGAAAGGTATTTGGGCAACTGGGCCTTACAAAGGTGGCACAAATCTTTGGAAGCAGAAAACAGATGGAGTCTTGGTTTTAGCAGCAGGGCAGCAGCACAAAACTTCAGCAGCAAAACTGGGGAAAGAATCTGAGTTTCTATTGCTGGGCTGCAGGATGCAGTTGCAAGCCTGTGACAGGTGTGAAGTATGCAGTGGGATTACAAGGTGAACTTCTAGGAACAAGCTACATGGAAACTGAGTCTCTAACTAGGGCAGCTGTTTGTCAGCAAGGGAAAATGATAAATCAGCCATCCAACACCTGATGTCTACAACTAGGTCAACCATTGCAACAATAAATAGTCTGTATTGTTTCTCAGTAGGAAAAAATGTAAATCATTTTTCTGATGCTCTCTCAACATTGTGAAAAATACGTAAGAGAACATCTGCTGTGATAGTACAATATACAACAAAAATTAAATGTAAGTTCTTTAAGATCAGGATTACTAACTTAGCAATTTTATTCCCAATATCTAGCAAAGTGTTTTTTGCAAGATGCTCAATAATAATTGATAAAAGTTCACTTATTAATGATGTGTAAAATATAAGCTATTAAGACAATAGAATGATAAAATAAATGACAAAGTAGTATAACAGAATGATAAATTACAGTTACATGTAGAAAATAATAGAGCAAAAATTCATGTAATAGTATATTGAATAATGAATAATAGAATCATAAGTGAATACAGGCAACCCTGCTTTTTGAAGATGCATGTTATATTACCTCACTTTTGCAAAAGGCCTACCTCAGTGCCTGTTTTTGCTAACAAAAATTTGAAGAGCATTTCACTTACAAAAGCATGAAGAGATCTGTATCAAGAAAATAATATAGTAATAAGTATAACAAAATTAGAAGAAAACGTTTTAAACCTTAATAAAATATGGCAAAAATCCACTCCAATACCAAAGGGAACCTGCAACTAGCCAGCCCATGGACTCAAGCTTGGGCTGCACAACCTGATTCGTGTCCTAGCTGCAGTTTGGTCCCATCTGCTGGCTTCTGCCTTGTCTAAAATCAAGAGAGGCTTCTGGAACCAGTGGACTTCCAAAAAGCTGCAGTTCCAAGAATCCGCAGTAGGTTTAGTTGGCCTGACTCATCCTCAGTGTCCTAACTCCCCTTCCCTAACTGCCACCCCCATCGTGCCTGCCCACCTACCATATCTCCCCTCCTCACCCCAGAAGATGTGAACTTTAGCCACCTTCTTGAGGGCTGGGTGCAGAATGGGAGTCAACAGCCAGTCACTGAGCCTAAATTTCAGCAATGCCACATGGTATCAGGGATTCGCACTATACTTCCTTACATGGCCATCCAAGGGTACCTGTACCAGAGGAGAACAATTCTTTCTGGGACCTTTTCCTCACTAGATATAGTCACACCCTACATCAGAGCTGAGTCTTGTTCCTTTGCTCCCTTCCTGGAAAGATCTGGCTTCATAGCTGATATTCCCATGAACTCAGAGAATGGGTTCCCTCCACACTCTGGTAACCATATCAGGTGGGCCCCTGGGTCCTAACCCCATAGCCAAACTTCCCGAGCCTGGTTCAGATCTACCACCTTTGTACTCAGACTGGTCTTGTCCTGTGAGCCTTCCCATCTGAGGAAACAGCTCTGCCCCATTTCCTTGGCAGCCCTGTCCTCCTGGAGTAAGCCCCATGCCCGTTCTCTCCCAGCATGCCCCAGGGTCAGTGCAGGTAGACTGTGCACCTGAGCCTGCTCTAGTCCCTGTCCCTGGGATGAGCCTTGGTGGGACTGGTCTGATGGGCACAAAGGTCACTCACAAGGCAATAATAATTCGCCTCACTAATAGAAAGGTCTCCACGCATGTTGCCATTGTAGGTAGTATTCTCTTACCATTATTTTAATATTTTCTGCACCCGTAGTTATGTCTCCTTTGCCACTTCTAATCTCATATATTTTAAGTCTCTCTCTTCCTTAACCAGGCTCATGAAGAGGTTATCTATTTTACGATCTTTTAAAAGAACCAGTTTTGAGTGTATTTATGTATTTGTTATTTTCTAGCCCAATAACTTCAGCTATCTTTATTAATTTATTTTTCACCTATTTCATTTTGTCTGTTCTTTTTAAAAATTTCTATCTTCTAAGCTTCTCCATCTTCAGTCTCTCTTCTTTAATAATGCAACCAGTTGAGACTATAAATTTCCCTCAATACAGTTTTAGCTACAACCCCAAAGTCCAGGCACCAGGCTGTTTCCTTTTCACTACTTTATAAATGCCTTGTAATACCAGTTTTGGTTTCTCTTGGTGCAAGAGTTATTTAGGAAAATGTGTCTTACTTTACAAATTAAAGTCGTTCTGTTGTCTTTCTGTTATTTAAGTCTATGGTGCCAAATAAAAATAAATCCAGACTTAAATGAGGAGAGACTTTCGTTAGAAAGACTATTCCAAAAGGGAGATTGCTCTGATCTCAGAAATCTGCAAGCATGTCAAAATCATACAGTAAAAGGTTTTTCTTGTATAAGGTCAAAGAGGACACAGGCAGAGATAAGCAGAATCTTTGGAGGGGAAGCTAGGCAAACAAGGAGAGATGATCAGTGGAGTCTGACAGGAAAAGGGTTTCACTGTGGTCAGCTGATTCCCAGGAGAAGCTAAGGGGCACGTTCCGTTTTTGCGTATGCTTGCTCAAGCTGGAGGGCAAGCAGAGTTCGGGGGTCTGCAGGAAAAAGAGAAGCCTGACCAGAGTTTGGTCAAGATAAAGCAGAGGGTATGGAATTGGCTACTGTGAGCACTTGGTTGATTGTAGCTCCAACTGAAGAACATTATCTTGGAAAAATTCATAGGTAGGCATCCTCCTCCTCCGTCGGCTGCCGTTCTCAGGCCTTCCCTCAGGGGTCAGTCAAGAAGCACCTTAACTTCCCATCCTCCCATTTGACATGATTTTTCCCGAGTAAGCAGCGCCCTCTAGCCAGTTCTCAAGTGCAAGCACTGAAATTTTGCAGCCCACACACGCTGTAACAAAAATCCCTCCTAAGTATAATATAAAACACTTCCTAAATCTGACCAAGAAGTAATGCCCTTAACCAAATTGCTGAATGTCAGTATTCAAAAGGAACTTGAAAATGATATAGTCCAGTATAATAATTTTACAGATAGGAAACTATCGCCTCGTCTAGAGACATCCAAAGTACTGAAATTTGAGGACAATTTTTATAAAATTGTGTTACAGTTCCAATGGAAAGAGGACAGAGGCCATGAAAACGTGAAGGTTTCCCCCACGCTTATGAGATCAAATATCATTCTGCTCCTTTCCTATGAAAGTATTTTACCACTGGGATTCCCTGAAGGTTTGTGGCCTCTCTGAGATGAGGAGGCCAAAGGAGATGGACAGGTCACATTCAGAGAGCCAGAGGGGAGAACACCCAGCGAATGACTTAGTAGTGGCAGAAGACTTGGGAGGCTGGGCCTTGCTGCTCATATTACAATCTGGGTTATATTTGTGAGTTCTCTTACAGGAAGTCATTGTCTGTCTGATATGAAGAAAGGGCCCAAGGGACTTTGAAGCAAAAATAATCAAACTCTGGGCCTACTTCAGCCTGTATTGACTCTGGACCCTGGAGGACAGAGGCACCCCAACCCCCACAAAGTCCCTTGCCTATCTCTTACCTCTCCATAAACTGACTAAATGACCTTCAGGGAAATCAGAAAATTGAGCTTCTTAAAGAGATTCTAGAGCATTCAAGCTCAACAAGTACAAAGCTAAGTCATTTTCTCACCAAACAAAAGTTGGTAAAGTGGTGTTGACAGAACAAATACTGGTGAAGAAGAGGAAGCCTTCAAACAGATAAGCTTAATTGAAACTCTACAGGGAAAGAATAGAAAAGGGTGTTAGGGAATGATGATGGGGAAGGAGAGGAAGGAGTGAAGGAAGAGAAACAGTCACAGAATTGGTGGGGTTCTGCTCTATTTTTCTAGGTAATCTGGCATCTGACAATAGCAGGGGGCTGAAATCAACTTATGGATTATTACTAGAACCACTGGGAGTGGCCTCTCAGAACTCATATTATTGCAACATCTTTTCTTCCTTCCAAGTAGTTGAGCCTGGTGGAGCTCACAGTGGCCACCACCAGGATACCGACCTAAAAAACAGTTCTCTACAGGGGAGGTCCAAGATGACACTGGCATGACCCTCTCTGGCCTCTCCCAGACACCCCTCACTGACACCTCCCCCAACACACACACACATACACATACACAGAAACTCACACATAGAAAGTAGAGGATAAAGATTTAGCAGACAAAACACATAAGGGACCATGATCCATGACCCATGTTGTTCATGAAGCAAGTCAAGCTGGGTTGGTTTTTATTTATTTAAGGAATAGTTGTTGTGAATCTACAATAGTTAGCTATTACCCAGAAGCTATGAACACATCAAATTGGGACTTTTACTATCTGCAAAATATTTCTACCACATTCAGTAGATACTCTATGGCCAGTTACTTTCCTTAGCTGTTCTGGTCTTGTGCTTTATTTGAAAAACATATAACAGAATATTCTCTAAAATGAACAGAAGATAGAACAGAAGCCCTGAGTTCATTAAATTCTCAACTCCAAAGATTAATCAGGGGAAATATGTCATGCCCTTCAGTTTTTGGTTACCCTACTAGTCTAAAATCATGCAATGTAGTAATCTGAAATTTAAAAAAATGCTAGTAACCTACCTCACCAAAATGTTGATGGTTATTATTTGAAAATCATTCTTTACTTATTACACAGTCATATTCTACGATGAAGCTACTTTATATGATTCATTGTGGGTAGAAACAAACTGCTAACAAACCATTGATAATAACAAATAACTGAAGACAGCATTGAACTGGGAACTAGGACTTCTGGGGTTCGGTCTAGGTAAAGAATGCTGTGACCCCGATCAACACAATCCCCTAAATAACCATATTCTTAAGACAGAACTTCAAAGGAATTATTAATCACCTATATGCATCATGCCTTATACCAACCCCTACCCAAAATGCCCTATAAAACCCCAAATCTTAAATCCCTAAGCGCACCTCTTTTCTGAGTTCACTCACCCTCAGGTCTGAGCGCATACTGTCTCTTTAAATAAACTTTTTTGCAGCTTAAACCCACTGCGTTTTGTCTCTAAATACTTTTTTGGACAACAACTAGAACCCACTAACACCCACCCAGTGGCAAGTGTCCTTGTCACCTTGCTATTTCATTTAGCTTTCTAGTTTAAATGCCAGCCTTTTCTCTCTCCCTGTTTTATTTCAGACGAGTTAGAGAAGCAGCTGGGGGAACCTCTGAGCAGGGAGGGGCTTGCACCTTCCCATCACCTTGGGAACCCCGAGGGAACTGCAGCTCTTTGATCACGATCTTTAGCAGCCTGCCTGAAAGTCTCTTTTCCTTTGCTTTGGGAAGTGCTCAGACCGTAATCTTACTCCTTCCAGGGCTCCACACTCCCGCAGATCAAGCAGACATTGGTCGCCAGGTGACTCCAGCTTTAGGAGTTGGCAGTGGATTTGCCCCACACGGAGCAGGAGTTTTCAAAGGGCTTTCCTTTCTCCCTCTATTCTTCCTTGCTCTCCACTGCCTGCAGTGCTGCTGACGCTGAAGACTACTCTCACTTTAATGAATTCCTTTCTTGCAGGCACTTGTTCAACCTACTCGAGAAATCTTTTCAAATCAGAGTTGAGAACCCTCCCGGACTGGAGTCTAGCTCATAGGGAGAGACCTCCCCAGACTCAGCTGCCCGTCAACAAATTGAAAAAACAAAGAGGTAGAGGTCAGCACTAAAAATTATATCAAGAAGAAAGCTAAAAAAATAAGACACAAAACAGAATACCTCAGTCATCACAAGCTTCCTCAATTGAGACCCAAATGTCCAGATATCCCAAAACCTAAGGTGAGTAAAGCTGTCAAAATGAGAAAGCCAAGACTCAGATGACAACTGAAGAAAAACTCTACAAAACCCATGCAAAATTCAGAGGCCAAAGATACTGCTAAATTTCATCTTTTCTCATTCTTCCCACTCACAGCTCTTTCTGCCTAGGCTCTTAAATTTCCAAGTTTCATCAGATTTCTTTCACTTAGCTATTGCTCCTTCCTTTAAGCCTTCTTTCAACCAAATGCCAGCCTTTATGAAAGGGGAAAGATTACATATCAAAATTTTAAAAGGGAAGAAAAGCCCGATGATTGTACCTGCCACCTCCAGCACCTACATACCATTTAATCATTAGTGTTTGGACTTCCGTGGTTTCATAGCTCTGGGGTAGGGTGGGGCAGAGGGCCAACGTACTGTACGGGCTGGTGCATATTTCACCTACCTTAGATGGGTGTAATGAGAATTACTCCCAGCTTAACGATTTAAAGTTTATAAGACACCTTGTACCCCTCGGAGGAATGGCACCCTAAATATAAGAACAGGAACACATTGCTTCATGACAACAGTGCAGGTAGAACATAGAAGCTAATTCTAAACAGCTTCACAGCAGAGAGAATCAGCTCTTTAATAATGTGTCCCAAGCAAAGGCAGTCTAAGGAGAAACTGAAAGAAGGCAGAATATTGGATAACAGATTAAAGCATGCACATAGTTTAACAGAACCTGCCAATATAAAGATGAAAGTTTTAAATAAACATAAGTCAACTACTTGAGCAATAAAGCTAAGGAGCTCAAGAAAGATTTTTGGAAGCATATATATCTTTTTTAAAAACACACTTTTTAAAAACTGTGGTAAAATTAACAAAGTTGACCATCTTAACCATTTGTCAGTGTTCCATTCCCTAGTGCTAAGTGCATGCACATTGTTAGGCAACCAACCTCCAGGACTCTTTCATCTCACAAAACTA
Organism: Manis javanica; assembly: GCF_040802235.1. Classification (NCBI taxonomy): domain Eukaryota; kingdom Metazoa; phylum Chordata; class Mammalia; order Pholidota; family Manidae; genus Manis; species Manis javanica. The sequence goes on along the minus strand of NC_133159.1, from coordinate 160,115,459 downwards.
AAACTATATCTCCATTAAACAGCTCCCTATTTCCCTCCCCTCAGCCCTTGGCACAGAAAACCACATTCTGATTTCTGTCACTGAATCTGTCTACACCAGGTACCTTGTGTAAGTGTATTCACACCACATTTGTCTTTAAAAAACTAAAAAGCACTTTCAAACCAAAGAAACTACTAGCAGAGGCAAATGGAAATAATCTAAAATACAAAGGGACAGAAAAAGAGGAAGCAGAAAGTGAACTGAGGAGAATTCTAGATTTCAGTATTTATGAAATGACCCCAATCATTATAACAGTTCTTGGACTGGGTACAGATCCTCTTTCTGAATACCTTTTCAACAGAAAAACATGAGCAGAGAGTAAATAGGGAACTCCAGATTTCAGTGTCTGCAAAATTACTCCAGGCATAACATCAGTTATTAGAAGAGGATTCAGATCCTCTTCTCCAGCCAGCTTTAAAACAGAGTTGAAACCAACATCATTTCTTAGTTTCTTAAGATTTGATCCTAAAGATGAAAGTTGGTATCATTTTATCAGACTCAAATACAACCAGGAAGAAAAGCATTGTGTAGTTCATACCAGTCAGAATGAATTCATCTGATGTTAAAATGATCTGCCTGAAAACTTTTCCAAAATTTCTTAGACATTCTCTGCTCAAATACGTGTTTCTGTGATCTAATAATATGTACATGGAATACTTTTAAGTTTTTCTTATGAACAGTAAAAATATCTAACCTGATCTCAAAATACAAAGAAAACTTTAACACAGACTTAAACCTCAGAAATATGCTGATTGAATTAATCACAAAGGACAGTTAAGTAAATCTGAAACTAATGCTGATGCTTAATCTAATTTCAACTTTAAGAGAACAACATAAACAAAAAGTTACAAGTTTGATGGGAAACTTCCATTCTCATCATATTGAGTATTTTAATTACATTGTTAATCTGGGGATGTGCCCTGTAATTGGGAAATCATGAAGCAAATTTAATAGAATTACTCTTTCAGAAAAGAATTATCAGTCATCAAAACCTCTGAAAGATTAAAACTGCAATTCTGAAAAAAAAAATCTTTCGCTTTGCTCCACCTAATTTTTTTCTTGATACAGTAAACGCCTCAGGGCTCTGACCCAGCTTCAGAAAAAAGAGCCAGTAGAGTGGGTTTATGAAAAGAATTATCCAATTGTGGATTAGCAAAACTGTAACAGGGATTAAGAAGTGACACAGAAAAGGAACACCCTAACTTTTGGTATATAAGGGACCAAAAGGCATCCTGCAAATACACTCATCACCCTCACCTCTCCTGTTCACCTGGTCGAGTTAAACGTTTGCAGGGGCATCATGTCTTGTTCATCTCGTGTCTCCTCCTCCAGGGCTGGAGGCAGCAGCTCGGTCAGGGTGTCTGCTGGCGGAAGTGGCTTCAGCAGTGGAAGCCGATGTGGTCTGGGGGGTGGCTCTGCCCGGGGCTTCCGAGGAGGAGCCGGCAGCTGTGGCCTGAGTGGCGGATCGGGCGGTAGCTTTGGAAGCAGCCTTGGAGGGGGTTTTGGTAGCTGCTCAATAGGGGGTGGTTTTGGGGGAGCTTCAGTCTCTGGGGCTGGCTTTGGCGGGGGCTCTGGCTTTGGCGGGGGCTCTGGCTTTGGTGGGGGCTCTGGCTTCGGCGGAGGCTCTGGCTTCGGCGGGGGTTCTGTCTTTGGTGGGGGTTCTGGAATGGGTGGTGGTGCTAGTGGAGGCTTCTACAGCTATGGTGGTGGGATGGGTGGTGGGATGGGTGGTGGTGATGCGGGGATTTTCTCTGGAGGTGAAAAGCAAACCATGCAGAACCTCAATGACCGGCTGGCCAATTACCTAGACAAGGTCAGAGCCCTGGAGGAGGCCAACACTGATCTGGAGCACAAAATCAAGGAGTGGTATGAGAAATTTGGGTCTGGGTCTAGAGATGGTGGATCTGGAAGGGATTACAGCAAATACTATCCAATAATTGATGATCTCAGGAATAAGGTGAGACACTATCCATTGCTGAGTTTCCATTATTTCTGTATCTTTTGCTTTTCTTCAGATCATGTACTTTAATGAAGATTTTATGTCAAGGAATTATTTGAAAACATATTTGCTTGTTGTATACATAAAATAGGACTTGGTGTGTTTTGAATATGACAGTTCTGTATATGACATCCAGCCATATTAATTTCCTGTTTGCATCTCAAATTTGAGTATTTCTACATAAAAGCAAAATTTCTATGGATGATGGCAATGAGTCAACACTAGCTTAATCTAGGTATTTTCATGATTAATTTGGCAGGTTAACATATTTTAGTGTCTTGCTAGATTTAAATAATCTTTGTGACTGTTTTTCTTCCTAGAAAATCTGGTGTAAATATTGTATGGGAATGTAATGAAATCTAAAATGTTTAGCCACTGCTGTATGGGAAATACATTTTTAAGGACTTTTTTTGAAGTGAAATCCATTCTGAAATGGATTTCTTTCTGAAAGAGTTCAGAATAACTGATCTTCTAAAGCAGTGGAGATATGCAGGGGGCTGAGTAAAATAATGTTCCATGCCTATTCCAGTGAATGTGTAAACTGCTAGCTTTTTGCAGTAAGCAAGTTTTCAAAGCAATTCACATTTACAAGCTAATTGACGAGATATCTACTCTCACAGGTAGGCATGCAGACACAAGGTAAAAAAGCCTTCATGATTCATTCGTTATTGTCTGTTCTAGATCATGACGGCCACTGTTGAAAATGCTGGGATCCTTTTGCAGATTGACAATGCCAGACTGGCTGCTGATGACTTCAGACTGAAGTAAGAAAAATGAAGGCTTGAAAACAATGTTGTAGGAAAAATAAAATCCAATCCATTTGCTTAATTTATTCTAAACTTTAAAAACAAATCTCGTAGAGGATCAAGCCTAAATTCATAAACATCCCACGAGTGAACTTTAAGAACCATCATAACACCAACAAGAAATAAAAAGAGGCAATTTAAGAATGAAATTTTTGTTATAGAAAAAATTAGCCATCAATAGAATTAACATTAGGCTCATATTTTTCTTTACAGGGGAAAAATTCCTAAGAGAAAAGTTAGTAGCATTCCTTTGTATCAAAGAACTCTATGGAGAAAACTTATTCTTAAATATGTAAGAATGGACGTGCTCTTTGAAGTGTACTGAATTACCACTGACCCTTCCAGGTATGAGAATGAGCTTTACCTGCGGCAGAGCGTGGAGGCCGACATCAATGGCCTGCGGAAGGTCCTGGACGACCTGACCATGACTCGCTCCGACCTGGAGATGCAGATCGAGAGCCTCACGGAGGAGCTGGCCTACCTGAAGAAGAACCACGAGGAGGTGGAAACATGTTCCACATTATTAAATGACTCTGGCCTATGTGTTTCCCCCAGTCCGTCCTATAAAAATAGCACAAATGCTGAGTGGATTTCCAACTCCTGTGAACAGGAAAGAAAATAATGAGCCAATTATGTCTGAATTTGGTGGAGACTTTTCCCCTTCAGTGACCTAGTTTCAACTTCCTGTTGGCTATGCACATTTTAGGAAATCTCTGCTTTTCTGTTTTTAATCACCATGGCGTTTTTCCTTCTTGCCAGGAAATGAAGGGCATGCAAGGAAGCTCGGGAGGGGACGTGACCGTAGAAATGAATGCAGCCCCAGGAACTGACCTGACCAAGTTACTGAATGACATGAGGGCACAGTATGAGGAGCTGGCTGAGCAAAACCGCCGGGAGGCTGAGGAGCAGTTCAACAAGCAGGTAGGTGATCACCCCCGGGCATCCCAGCTCCCCACATACAAGCCTCTTCGGCCCCTTTCACACCCCACAATGACTGCATTTTATTCCTACTTAGAGCGCATCACTGCAAGCAAAGATCTCTACTGATGCCGGTGCAGCCAGTTCCGCCAAGAACGAGATAACAGAACTGAGACGTACTCTGCAAGCCTTGGAGATTGAGCTTCAGTCCCAAATGGCCATGGTCTGTGCAAACAGCTTTTCAAAATCTCCAATAGGGAGTAAAACTATTCTGCTTTCTCTTTGCCAAGATAGAACCACTTGGCACATAATAAAAGCAGTACTATGGAGGACCTTATTATGTTTGCAGCAAGCATAAACCATTCCAGCTAAAGATACCATACTCTATTTCCATAAAAGATGTAGTGCCAAAAAAAAATGCAGTGCCAACAAAAATTGAGGGACCAGTGATATAACAATATAGGCTGTGACTTGGTGAAGGTGTACTTGTAGTACTTTATACGATTTTGCATTTTTTTAAAAATCGTCCTATGACTCATTTTCATCGTGAATTTTTTATTTGTTTTTTCTCTTAGAAAAGCTCCCTGGAAGGGACCCTGGCTGACACAGAAGCTGGCTACATGTCTCAGCTGTCAGAAATCCAGATGCAGATCAGCAGCCTGGAAGAGCAAATCTGCCAGATCCGCAGTGAGATGGAATGCCAGAATTCAGAATATGAGCAACTGCTGAACATCAAGACCCGCCTAGAGAAGGAGATTGAGACCTACCGCCGCCTGCTCGATGGAGAGGGAGGGTAAATGAAAGCCATGAACGTGCTGAAATGTGTGCCTTGGTGTATTTATGCTATGAAACCTAAAGGGGGGATGGGGCTGGGTTTGTATTTATAAAGTTGCAATGACACCGTCCAGTCAAAAGACATTTCCTTTCATCATGGAGAGCTCTCTGCACACAGGGTTTCTCCTGCCTTTGTAAGCTGCAGAGGGAAACAATTCTTTTTTTCTCCAGTGGTTCTGGTTTTGGAGGAGGTGATTCAAGAAACTCAGGATCCAGAAACACAGGATCCAGAAACACAGGCTCCAGGGATCTGTCAACTGGTGACTCAAGGTCTGGAAGTTATTCTGGCCAAGGAAGAGGTAGACATTTAAGGGTCATGATAATTGTATGATTTAAAAGTAAAGGTATGCTTTGCTTGTCATATAAAAAATGTATTTACATATTCTTATGCAGAGAGAACATACTTAATACTCAGTGAATGCACCTGAATTTATTTTGATCTGTGTGCTGGGATAGTTTTCAAACTGATACTGTGATTCTCTGATTTTCAGATCCAAGCAAGACAAGAGTGACCAAGACCATCGTAGAGGAGATGGTGGATGGCAAAGTTGTCTCATCTCAAGTTAGCAACATTTCTGAAGTGAAAGTTAAATAGGCAATTTCCAGCTCAGCGTGTGTCTTTCAGAGAAAAATACTAAAGGACACGAATGAAGAAATTGCTTCAGTCTAGCCATCTTTCTGAATAACTTCAAGGAAGAGTTTCCATCCAGAAATAGATGACTAATCAATTTTCCTGCATCCTCTTCTTTTCTTATTAGAATGCTCTGGAAAAGTTGAAATGACAACTTTGCTCTAATTGTTTCTGTGCTTCAATAAACTTACTTTTGCAAGTTAACTATTTTATTCCTATAATCTTTTTTTAAAAACTCAATATTTTACCCAGAAATGACACTGCCAATTATGATCCAGCTGTATCATGTCACTGATATTAATTCATTATTTATATAGTACCTTCTACATAAGAATCAATATTATAGCCATTTTGTATGTGGATATTTTTAATAACATCCCCTTAGATATCAGTGATAGCTGAAGTTAGATGTGAGTGTTCCTAAAACTAGAGCCAACAACTTAGCCCACAAGGAAAGATGAGATTATTTGAATAATCTATCTGTAATTAATTCATGCTTAGTTTCTTTATGTCCATCACTAAATTGGGTATTTCATAAGACAGAAATAGTCAGATGTACCTCCTACTTCAAGAAGCTTACATTTTAAATGGAAAGGAAAACTAAAATAGCAAACAATGAAGGGTGTTAATAGTGACGGGTTTGATTCCACATTGTTTGCCAGGAGTGCCACAAACATTGCAAGTTTGCAGGACATTTAGGAGACTGGTCAAAATAAAAGTATTGGCAAGTAAGGTGGGATACATGATATGGTGCCGGATTTCTGAAACACCTTGAAAGCCCCCAAAAGAAGAGATGTTCAGATAGTTTTCCACCTCCTAGGCACATTGAATAAAGCAAAGATGAACCTATAAGCACCCTGGGACTTCCGCTAAAGTAGCTGGCCACAGAATAAAGTTAATAGCTAAGCATGAAATCACTGCTCAAAGAAAAAGAACAACATTGTCTAAGTCAAACATACGTTTCCCATTAAACCATAACAGTAAATTAAAGGTGGATGTCTTTCCTCTACTGAAAAGTTTAGAAATAAAAAGCAGCTGATCCAGCCTGGATTAATGGTGGAAGGACAGAAATGGAAAACCTTTGTGTGCCGTTTCAGTCCCTTGGGACATGACAACCACATCCGGGAGGCCTCTCTCTGGGAGTCTGTGATGTTCAGATCTTCTAGTCCTTGTCACCTGGGACCTACATTTATGGCTAGTATTGTCCTCTGCAAATCATCTGAGGTGAGAACCCTCATTCCTTGGCCTGTGTTAAGCTGCTGCATTGGTACTAAATGATCGTTTATAGATACAGCACAGGCCAGTATGTACTGAGCTGCAGGAGCATGTGTCATGAACACCTCAATTTTTAAAAACTGAAACTCTTGGACCATTTTGGGTCATGAAATTTATATAAAGTGCTGAATAAAATGTCAAGGATAGGGTGCTCACACAGCATCACCTGCCCTAAAATTATTTTAAAACCGCACAACAAGCATATTTTTATTTTGAAACTCTAAAGTCAGTTCTCCCATCAACTTTTAAATGAAAGGAATGCACTTCTTTCATAAGAGAGTAGACTTACTCAGAAGAAGAGCCAGTGCCTACTTGCGTATGGATTTTGATCTGTTGACTTTTGATCCAGAGACTCATAGGGCTGTTCTTGTCTTTCAGACCTCAAGGGACAATGGACAAGAATGGTGAGGATGCTGGAAGTGGCATCCATCCTCACAGAGATTAGAAACAAGAAACAAGGTGTTTAGAAAGTAGGTAGAGAAGAGAAAGCAGCCAAAGGATTTTAGACTCTGGAAAGTAGCCTAAACTTGCTCAGTGACATCATGGAATTAGACAGTGTTCCAAAGACCTACAACAGAAGACAGAGATGAATATAAATCACCCAGAATTAGCCCAAGTAATATTTTCCAAATAACCTCGTCAAGCTACAAAATACGGTAAGTAATAAATCACTGTCAAAAAAAATGGCTCAGAAATGACACTTGAGAAACAAGAATTATTGGCCAAACCCTTTTAAAAACAATTTATTCCTTCATGATATAATAATGTCAATATGAAATAATAATATAGGAAGAAGCAAACATTGAGATAATACTTCAACCACTTTCTTTGAAATGTTAGCACATAAAGGACAAGCCCAGAATGTACCACAGATCTTCACGTGTACGATGCATGGATTCCTGGAGATGGAGAGCGGTGACGTGTTCATTTTACTGACCGAACCACAAGGAACATGAAAGCACATGGGAGCTCTTTGCAAAACTGGAACAGGGTGTGCATCACACGGCTTCAGCTTGCTTCTTAACACCACCATTGAGTTGGGTAGTGTTCAAAAGATCCAGAAAGTAGCAAAAAAAATTACAGGTACAAAAGTCATAAGGCCATAGCTATCTTTTAAGAGGAGAAAGAAAAGATTACCAGAAAGTATTGTTATAATATCCTACAAAAGTTCATCTATGAAATACAATAGAAAAATTTACACTGACTTCCACATTAAATTTGCCAAGAAATCATTCACAACTTTGAGGAAAATTTCATTATCTTCCTCAAAAATGGATGCATGAAGGGGAGTCTCATATACTTCTGGTGGAACTGCAAATTGGTGCAGCCACTATGGAAAGCAGTATGAAGTTTCTCAAAAAACTTAAAGTAGAAATATTATACAACCCAGCAATTCCACTTCTGGGAATTTACTCAAAGAAAAAGAAATCATTAATTCAAAAAGATATAGGCACCCCTATATTTACTGCAGCATTATTTACAATAGCCAAGCTGCTATAGAAGCAAACAAAATGCCCATCAATAGATGAATGGATAGAGAAGAGGTGGTACATGATGGAATATTATTTAGCCATAAAAAAAGAAAGAGACCCTGCCATCTGTGACAACATGGATGGATCTAGAGGATATTATGCTAAGTGAAATAAGCCAGGCGGAGAAAGACAAATACCAAATGATTTCACTTATTTGTGGAATCTAAAAACAAAGCAAAACAGAAGGAACGAAACAGCAGTAGACTCACAGGCACTGTGAAGCAGCTGGTGGTTACTGTGGGGGAGAAGTACTGTCTTCCAACCTACCCAAGGCAAAACTTGTCCAGCTTCTGGAAACTGCTTCCTGCAACAGCCAAAGATAATATGTTACAATAAACATGGGCTATCCTAAGAAATTAAGAAAACAAGGCCACATCTTTGGTAAGCTAATAAACAGTCATCACAACCATGGGCAGAGGAATCATCTCAGTGACTGACCATTTCTCATAACTTTACAACAACTAAGACCTGTTAGGTCCCTTAATAGCCTTAGACCCAGAGACATGATATGCACACGTGTTTGTTGCAATGTTTTCTCAAAAAGCAAAAGCATGGCAACAGCCTGAATGTCCATCAGTAAAGAAATGACTGAATAAACTATGTGCATCCAGATAATGGAATGTGATGTAGCCATTTAAAAAGCATGAAATTCCTGGGTATATACTGTAGGTACTTTTTATAATACATTGAAGGTACTTTTTAATTGACAAACAAAATGCTAAGTCAATGCATATAATAGATTTATGTAAACAAAAAGATTAAAGGGAGAGAGGAGAAACCCTTATATGTGTGTATATGTTTGTATGAACATAGAAAAACGTGCCCACACCAGAAGGTTAGCAGTGATTCCTTGGTGGGGTCTGGGGAGGAACTGGTGGGCAAGGGAAAAAGAATGTGTGTTTCCTCAGATGTTTGTAAATGCATTTTAAGAAGTCTGGGCAGATACACTAACTGTTGATGGGAGTTCCCTGCTGGCACGGATTTAGAAGACCAAAACTCGAGAATGATGGGCTTCTAAGGATATTTTGCCTATTTTTTAGAAAATCTCATTTTACCCTATGCTCTTATAATTAAAAAAAGAAATATTTTTCTAATTAAAAAAAGAATGTGTGTTTCCTCCTAATGTATTTGTTAATTGCTTGACTTGGTCTCTGGCATAGGTATTGCTTTGTATTTAAAAATAACTTAGAAAAAATGTATCTGCATGTGGTTCCACTTGTGATGTAAAAACATTACAATTAATTAACAAGTCTATAATTAGCCTAAATCAACATTTTTATAAGTGATGTCAAGCATAATAATTTTTTGAGCCAAGTGAAAAAAGGAAGGAGAGATGAGTTAGGAGAAAGGAATTTACGTTTCACAAGCATTTATTATATACGTAAATACCTTGTACCTGTATGCTTTATTGCACCTAATCCTCAAACCCTATGACGCAGATATTATTGTTCCTGTACTACAGATGAAGGAAATGAAGCTTGGAGAGGTCAAATCATTTACTCAGTCACAAAACAACTAAGAGGAAGAATTACAAGTTGAAGCCTTTTTCCTAGTCCCCAAAACTGTGTTCTTTCCACCTTACCGACATAAATGAAGTTCTATTGTTTCATATATTAAACTCACAAGTAGCCTCATTCTGTAAAAGGAGCCCTGCAAAGTACTGTGTATATCTCCATTTTTCCAAAACTGCTTCTCCCCCTACCTAAACAAGCAGGCTTTGAAAATTTCCAGAACAATTCTCCATCTACACAGAAAGCTGTTGACATTGGGGACAAGAGCTATGTCCAGGCAGTCACTCAGTGTGGCATCTTCAATCTCGCAGTGGCAGCAAAAGTGAGGGGTGAGACAGGCAAGGCAAATCTTTCATTGAAAACTAGATTTTTAGGCACAGAAAGCATGTACAATATGCAGCCTAAGCAAGAGCCAGTCTAAAATTTTCATAAGATGGTGAGACCTTCTGCAAAGGAATCTGTAAACACTGATGAACATGTTTTGGGAAATGTAATCATAATTTCCAAACATCCTCTCTTATCCTTGAAAAGTCTCTAATGGTGCAATTCATAACTGAGATTATTAATGTCTGCAATTTACTTACCTTGTGGAGAGAGCTTTTCATAACATCACAAACTGTCCATTGATTCTAACACCCTAGTCTTCAAAAACACACTGCTTTTAGTTTTCTCATTGCTTGCAACTATCTACAAAATAAATTACTTCAAATGATTTTTTTATTAGTTTTCGTAAGACCAAGAAGTCAGATTTTAAATCTCCCTGATGGCTTTTATGCAAACAAGGGCTTTGTTGCACCATTTCAAGATGAGGTAATTTTGCTTTCCCCACTGGGTGTTTCACACCCAGACGTTTCCATGGAGATCCAAAACTACTGCTGGTGATTTCTGTCACTACTACAGCAACATAAAAATCACAGAATTTTGAAGAGTTAGATTGTGACTTTTATTCCAACCTCCTGTCCAGAACAGACATTCTTCTTGAAAGATTATTGTAAGACCTCCAATCTCTGGTTGAAGGTGCCCAGAGCTTGCAAAGTTCATGACATGGTGAAGCAGCTCATTTGGTTTAAGAACAGGTATAGTTTCAGAAATGTTTTCCTTAAATTGAACCAGATCTGTCTCCCTGAGTAACTTCCAGCAACTTGATACTTTTTCAGGTCTTGGGACTATTTTTAAATAGCCATGTGTCTTCTCTTTTCTAAACACAAATCCCCATTTCTTTAGCCATGCCCCATCTGACATTGCTCCCATGCCCTTCCTAGTCCTTTGGAAATAGTGGACATATTTGTAATTGACTAGTTCTTCTAAAATACAGCGCCTAAAATTAAACACAAGGATCAAGAGCAGCGGGAGGATGGCCCCTGGCTTTGAAAATCTTTTAATGTAGTCTAACTTCAGCAGCTACAGCATATTCATGACCCTGTTGAGCTGGGACCGCAGAGAAACTTTAACCTTGGCCTATGTTTTGTTCTCTTTTGTTTTTTAACCCTTAGAACTTTTTTAAACTTCCTCTACTTGTATTATAAAACCTTACTTATTTTGGGGTTATCATTTCAGCCTGAAAGTTTTTTAAATATTTTTTCAGTTCTCTCATTCCACATATTAAATACATTTTGGGTCATTTAGGAAAAAAGCAACAAGAACCTCAAATGCAAGTAGTATCAAAACAATATCCCCCACTTGCTGATAACAACCACGTTTCCTAAATTCAAAAATATTTGAATATTTTATTGTGTTAAACTGTTTCAGTTTTAACAGAATTTTAAAGAAACATTTATTTGATGAATAGGGTGTTTGAAGACATAGGAACAGGCTCAGACTCCCCCTAATAAGATGAAGCCAAGGCCGTGCAGGGAAAGAACACCAAGCAGAACCAAGTTATTTACCAAAAAGTATTATCTTCCTAGTTGGACAGCTTTTATTAAAGACAGATGATTGATTGGTAGACAGGCAGACAGATAGATGACAGACAGATCCTCCATCAGCCTGTGGCTTTACTTCATTCTCTGACAACACATATGAAGAAAAAAAAATGTTTTGTCATATGGAAATCATGGCAGGAGGGGGCTTCCCCATGAAAATGAGGAATTCGGGTTGGGGAAGTACATATGTCATGGTTATTATGCACAAGTTTAGGATTTCTCTACAATTCAGCATCTGCATGTGCTGATTTAACTACAAAAGGAACAAGGAGCAGCCACTGCAGAGGTTTAAGAGAATCTGGAGGAACTTACAAGTTTGCTGTTTAATGCTAAATCAAAACATTATGTTGTATCAGTTCCTCCCTTTCTCTTTATCTTTCTTGGTGGTCCTACACTTTCATAAAGTAAGAGTATAAAGTTAGATATCTTTAGTCACTTCAAAAGTCCAAGGCAGGCTTTGGAAGTTTGTTAAGCAAAATTTTATTTTCTTACAATTGACAAAATTCAAGAAAAAAATAACAGATTAATGTTTAAATGAATTTGACCTTTTTTCTCTTCCTGTGTTTTATTCTTGTTTATTGTACAAGACACATAAGCTAAGGATCTGCTGCTTTCTACTCACTAGGAATCCCCAAAAATTGATTTCAAATAGCTTCACCTGAAAAAAATGGCATATTTATCACAAAATTCCAAAAGAAAATAAATTGTTATAAACACAGTTATCAAAATGCATGAGGGCAGAAATTTCATAAGGGAAAACACAAATTTAACTAAGCTGATATTATGTAAATATTATCTGCTTCACTTCTCCAGTGTGAAATAATAGATATCTAAAGGCATTTTCTGTGACTTATATAAAAAAGATACTCTATGGCGTTTAACAACCAATTAACAAAACGATAATTTAGTATTACAGAGGTCATTAAAAATCCTTAAGGCAATTATATTGGAGATGAAATACCCACCTTCTTGGCTATCAAAGGAGGTACTGATTGGTAACTCCTTTAACACCCTCCTGGAGGCACTGGCCTTCCCTCATGTCACACTTTGCCCCAAAATCAAGTCTACAGCATTTAGGTTCTGATCATGGAAAAGGAAGAATTATAGGGGGGAAATGCAGCTTAAGTGGTTCCTCAGATGGACTTGCTTTACACTAAGTTTGAAGGTGCCAACTTGGGAGAAGGTGACAGCAGATTGCTCTCTGATAACGAGAAGGATACAATGGGAAGCCTGAATGACCGTCTCACAGCTTACCTGGACTGGACGAGGTGGGGCCCTGGAGCAGGCAAACAGTACTTGAACATAAATCAAAGCGCGGTGTAAGAAATGTGGACCTAGGTCCAATGGTCCAAAAGAAAAACAAGATTATGAAAAGTACTACCAAATAGTTGAGGAACTTAAAAACAAGGTAAGAAATTTTGCTACTGCTGAACAAAAGAACTACACTAAAAATGACAAAATACTAGAAGATTGGGAACATCTTACATTTATACCTGCACTTTTCTCATTTTAATCAGATTAAGGAATTTAGCAAGCAACGGAATGTACCTTTTAGCTATGTTAAAATATTTTTTCTAACTTGCTTACTTTTATATAGTTCATTTTATGGAAATTCCAGAATGGTTTCTAAAATATTTAAACAAAATAAACTCAGTAAATTGTCTGCAGTTTTTTTTATTCTCAAAAGGAGATAAGTGCTATAAGGAAATACTTAAGACAATTATTTCATGTATTTGTCACTAAAAAACCATGTACGTATAAAATTTCTTTGAAGACTCTGAAATCGGTGTGCTAAATACTGGTGTACAGAAGTTTGGCATATGAGTGTAACAAACGACTTCTTTGTGCCCTGCCTTTCCAGGTATCAGGTGCAGCCATTAGCAACACCAGCTTCGCGCTACAGATTGACAATGTCAAAGCAGCAGCTGAAAACTTCAGATAAAAGATACGGCCACCTTCAACAGCTCAATGACAAACATAAGCTATGGAGAGAAACACTCTGTGAAGGCAAGCTTATTTTTATACTGGAATCCCAAGTTATAAAAAGAGTACTTTCCTTTTTAGAAATAAATCCTAAAAACGGAAAGGTATTTTAGCTGAATACACTACAGAAGGCCATGTTTTATAAGAATGTTATGTGATTCTGTGTTCAAGTAATCACCACCTCATTTATATGAAGAACTTTTTTGTATTACATATGTTAAGTGAGGCTCCTAAAAAATACCAATATATTTCTCTGAAGATTCATTATTTAACTCCTTATTTTGTGTTTGTGTACAAAGCCTTCAACAAGTGAGAAGGAAATAAAGAGTGGCACCTATGTCAGAAGAAAAATACTTGGAGGGTTCCTTCCCAAAGCTCTTAGCATTTTATATGCAATGTCATGGTACCCCCAAAACAATGTGAAATGTTAATAGCAAATAATACTTACAGCAAATACTGAACTGAAGCTTGGCTTTTCTGGAGCATGGTAAAAAAGATTGCTTAGCGTAGAGCATAGGGAAGCTTTTCTTGAACTCATAATGCATTAGCAAATTGCTATGTTTTTCATTAACCTGGTAGACCTGAGCCTGTCCCAGGCTGTCTCTAAACTCAGCATGTAACCTTAGATAAGTCAGCTCTTCAGAGTGTCCATCTGTAGACCTCATTTTTATCTGTAAAACAAGGGAGCTGGTGATTCCTAAAGTACCTTTCAGTTCTCAAATCTACGACTCTGTGCAACCAAATTTTTTAAACAATTAGAAAAATATCAAGGTGGCAAAATGAATGTTATATTAAATGAAAATGAGATCAGATTTACCCTAATTCAAAGAGTTTGCTAAAACTTTTGTAATTCAAATATCCAGTGTCAGGTTCTAAGGTAGGGCATGTCAACCTTTGACTGGATAATTCTTTGAGGAGGCAGTGGCTGTCCTGTGGATTGCAGCACCATCTATGGTCTTTACCCACTAGATGCCAGTAGCAGCCCTCCACCACCAGTGGTGACAACCAAGATGTCTCCAAACATTGCCAAATGCCCGAGAGGAGGGGCAGAATAGCTCCTGCTGAGAATCACTGCTCTTCCAATAAACATGGCATTTTCCTACTCCACAAAAACACATACTCACCATAGAACGAGATACTCAGCTTGGTATGAAAAATGCAGGGTGAGGTACCCTCTTTCCCTCAAATCTCAAAACCTCACCCCCTTAGAACATGGTATCCAAAACACATGATGGAAAAGGCTATCTCTGTTTTACTTGAAGGAGAAAGGGTGAACAGAGAAGAGAGGAACCGTCTGTGCTTGTATCTTCTTTCTGGCAACACGCATAGGAACACTCTCTGATATTTACCTGCCTAAATAACTCCATTTCATCTTTTCTCTTGCACAAATGTTAAACTTCTCTACACCCTCATAAAACATGCCTGGAAGCCAAGCTGACAATGTCAGAGGCCAGCTTCCGGGCTCAGCTCTCACATATCCAGGGACTGATGAGCACCCTGGAGACCCAGCTCCTCCACGTCCTTCAGGAAATGCAGAGCCATAGCACAGACCATCGGCAGCTCCTGGGCATCAAGACACACCTGGAGAAAGAAACTAAGACGTCCCACCACTTGCTCTAGGAGCAGGGTTGATATTTGAGGAGCTCTGAGCTAGGTGAAGAAGGGAAGCAAGTGGGCTAGGGGCAGGCCTAGGGATGGAATTCTTAACTAAAAGCAGCAGTGTTACACCACTAGGCCTGTCCTAGAAGGACAATTTTCAATACCCTCCTCCTTCCCAGCTCTCTGAAGGCAATGACCGAGGCCTTGACTTATGAACCCAGCCCCTAGTCCCACTCATTACCATCCTGCTCAGGGCACCTCACAAATGCTTGCCCAAATGAACTGAAATTTAGGGCAGCCCTGTATCTTCCTTCCTAACTCAGAAAACAAGCTCACTATATTCAATATATCACATGCTTAGAGGTGGTGCAGTTCAAAAACAGAACAAATTATAAACATAAACTAAAATTCAATGATTCCAACTTAGAGTTCTAAACAGTCCTAGACATTACAATTTCTATGAATACCTAAAAGAAGAATACAGATGTTCTGTTCTTCTTTTCAGTCATGAATTTGAAACTGGTTCACACAGAGGAAATAAAATCAAGGATAAGAAAAAAATATTTCTGTTACTCTATTTCATTTTCTTTGGAGGAACAGTATATTTCAGGTCCAAAAGAGTTAGTTTTTTTATATGAATTTATCATTTGTATTAAGCAGTTAAAGTCATCAAACCAAGGCTCTGATGGTGGAATGGTTTCACTGAGACATTTGTCAAAGTAGTACTGTAGCCTATTTGAAATGTACACCTACATAAATAATAATAAATATCTTAGAAGCTTTTACTACATCACATTTAAATGGTTTCCTTCCACTATTGTTCAGCTGAAAGAGTGGGGAGACATTTTCTTGTAAATTTACTTTGAAAGATCACAGGAAATAAAGAAGAAAAGGAGTGAGACTAATAAATAAAGATGCCTAACTGAAAACAAAAAGGTGATGAAACACGGTTTAAGCTTGTAGTTTAAGATTGTTTTTCAAACTGCAGGCTATGACCTATTCGATCTTTAAAAGTATTAGGTCACAATCAATGTGCTCATCATCTCAAAGCCCATAATGGGGCAGAATGAGCCAGAATCAGACACTAATCTTTTCCAGTTCCAAACTTCCAAGCGATAATTTCATTCCCATTTTTCATCCTCCCAACAGCCATATGAGGTGGGTACAAATATTATCCCCAATTTGTAAGGAAAGTATAATTTTCCCCGTGAGTAAGTAGAAGAGTTGGAATTCAAACCCAGGTGGTTTAGCTTCAGATGCAGTGTTCTTAAGCATTTGCTATGCGAGTTTTTACTTTTCACTGTTTCATTGGAATATAATATGTATACTGAAACTGTATTTTACCATAAATGAAAAAACTCAATGGATTTTCAAAAATTGAACACACCTGTAAACTAAACTCCAGCTCAAGAAACAGAACATCAGCAACCCCACAGCCTCCCTAAGGCTCACATCCAGTCAGGAACACCTCTAAGGTTAACAGCTCTCCTAAGGGCTACACCATAAATACAGTTCTCGTTATTTCTTAACTGTATGCAAAAGGAATCATATATCAAGTTCTCTTTTGTGTCTGGCTCCTTTTTCCCCCAACAAGATGTTTGTGAGATTCATCCATGCTTTTGGTGTGGTTATAGATCACGTTCTGCCTTTAACAAACACATAGGTAGGTGTTAGAAGTTCAAAGATTTGGCCCATCTCTGGATGAACTGACAGTCTAGGAAGAGGAAAAACATAAGTAAACATATAAATAGCAAAGTATGAACCATAATTCTGATTGGGCTTTATCAAAATCATTCCAAATCAGTGAAGGTTTAAAAAGTGAAGAATGAAATCAAAGAGATTTATATGCTTAATCAGTAGGCAGATAAGTTAATAAGTACCCAATAGGAGAGCTGTCTTACTTTTGATTAAGTGAAATGTTCTATCAATTTACTTCATTTCCATCAAGATAAAACTGACATTTCATTTTCTTTTCATTGAACCAAAAAAAATTATTCCAGTTCACAACGACTGTTGAAGAACTTGTTGATGGCATTATTGTCTCACCACAAATAAAAGATGATCCCCAAAGACCAACTTAAGGAGCATCACACCAATCAGCCCATAAAAACTAAGACAAATGGAGAACCGTTTAATCTTGGTCTTATACATAGTATAAGTCATACAATGTTTAGAGGGTGAAACTGAAAAAGATAGGAAGACCAGGGGACATATTTAAACAATATAGATTTTTTTAATTGAAGTACCCTTGATACATAATCTTATGTTGGTTTCAAATATACCACACAGTTGTTCAACAGTTACCCATATTATTAGATCCTCACCCCCTCTCGTGCAGTTATTATCTATCAATGCAGAAAGATGTTACAGAATCATTGACTATATTCTCCATGCTGTACTACCATCCCCGTGACCAATTTGTATGGTGATTACAAATTATTGTGCCCCTTGATACCCCTCACCCTTGCCCCTCTCCACCCAACCCTACCCTTGGTAACCACTAGTCACTTCTCAGTGTCTATGAGTCTACTGCTGTTTTTAAACAATACTGATCTTTTAACAGTGGGAAAAATAAACATCATCAAGCTATTTGGGGAGTTTTTTGTTAATAAGCAATAAAATCATATGGGCAGATCCATCTGTATTTTGGAGTTTTTTAATCATTGTGAATTACCAAAAATGAATACAATTCTAATTCAAGAGGTTTAATTTTGAGGTTTTCACTTCTGGCCTGAAGCAATCAATTTGAGCCAAATGCTTGGCTAAACACTAGACAGTAAGCAATAACAGATAAGTTCTTCCTTCTAGAAGTGCAATCTAGCTAGAGATGTGAGAAATACTCATGAAATAGTTCAATGGAATCAGAATATCACATAGCACCAAAATTCTTTGTACAGATGATAAGTGCCAAAAGAATTCACAGCTGAGAGTTGAGTGTGGACCAGAGGCCAGGGAAAAATTCTTGAAGCTCTAAATGAAAGCTACAGTATTATAACATTTCATACTCATCAGTGAGCAAAAATTAAAAAGACAATAACAAGTTTTGAGAAAGATGTGAAGCAAGTGAAACTCACATCTATTACTAACAGTTGGCAATATCTACTACAGTTGAAGATACACTAAGAACCAGAAATTCCTCTCATTCATTCATTCATTTGATAAATATTGAGCTCCTGCTGTATGCTGTGCACTGTTCTAAGCACAAGGCTCCAATCTAAACTATGCTATCGCTGCACCCTAGCAAAACACATGCACATGTGCACCAGGAATCATGTTTAAAAATATTCATAGAAGCACTGATAATAATGGCAAAAAAATTTTAATATCTCATGTGTATCAGCAGTATAATAGATAAGAAAATCGTGAATTTCTTCATAAGAACAGAATTCAATACACCATTGAAATGAATCTCAAGAACACATTTTAAAACGCAAGTTGCAGAAGAATAGATACAATTTCATTCCATTTATATAAAGCACAAAAACATATATCACTATGAAACAATGTATAAGTTAGTGATACAAACAAATGAGGTTAAACTAAAAAGAACACAAGTGAAATATACACACAGATTCTGGGGGAAGGACGAGGAGGAGGTGGGAGCAGGAGCACACATGTGACTCGGTGGTACTGGGAATGACAAGGCTTTATTTCTAAACTGGGTGTGGTTCGTGGGTATTTGTTGCATTGTTTTTCTTAATACATTGTACATACTTTGTAAATATTCTTCTGCATCTACTCAGTAATGCTTTTAAGTTCAATAACATGAGAAAGCTTGAATTTTTTTTTGGTATCATTAATCTATAATTATATGAGGAACATTATATTCACTAGACTCCTCCCTTCACCAAGTCCCCCCCACATACCCCATTACAGTCACTGTCCATCAGCATAGTAAGATGCTGTAGAATCCCTACTAGTCTTCTGTGTGTTGTACAGCCCTCCCCATGCCCCCTCCACATTATACATGCTAATCATAAGGCCCCCTTTCTTCTTTCATCCCGTTATCCCTCCCTTCCCATGCATCCTCCCCAGTCCCTTTCCCTTTGGTAACTGTTAGTCCATTCTTGGGTTCTGGGAGTCTGCTGCTGTTTTGTTCCTTCAGTATTTCCTTTGTTCTTATACTCCACATATGAGTGAAATCATTTGGTACTTGTCTTTCTCTGCCTGGCTTATTTCACTGAGCATAATACCCTCTAGCTCCATTCATGTTGTTGCAAATGGTAGGATTTGTTTTCTTCTTATGGTTGAATAATATTCCATTGTGTATATGTACCACATCTTCTTTACCATTCATCTACTGTTGGACACTTAGGTTGCTTCCATTTCTTGGCTATTGTAAATAGTGGTGTGATAAACATGGGTGCATCAGTCTTTTTCAAACTGGGCTGCGGTATTCCTTTTTTTTTTTCTTTTTTTTTTGAAAGGGCATCTCTCATATTTATTGATCAAATGGTTGTTAACAACAATAAAATTCTGTATAGGGGACTCAATGCACAATCATTAATCAACCCCAAACCTAACATTCAACAGTCTCCAATCTTCTGAAGCATAACGAACAAGTTCTTACATGGTGAGCAAGTTCTTACATAGTGAATAAGTTGTTACATGGTGAACAGTGCAAGAGCAGTCATATCACAGAAACTTTCAGTTTTGATCATGCATCATGAACTATAAACAATCAAGTCAGATATGATTATTCATTTCATTTTTATACTTGATTTATATGTGAATCCCACATTTCTCCCTTATTTTATTTATTTATTTATTTATTTATTTTTAATAAAATGCTGAAGTGGTAGGTAGATGCAAGATAAAGGTAGAAAACATAATTTAGTGCTGTAAGAGGGCAAATGTAGATGATCAGGTCTGTGCCTATTAATCCAAACTAGACCAGGGCAACAAAACATCCACGGATGCAGAAGATTTCTCTCAAAACAGGGGGGGTGAGGTTCTAAGCCTCACCTCTGTTGATCCCCAATTTCTCACCTGATTGGCCCCCCTGCAACTGTGCCTGTCTTAGGTTGTTCTTCCCTTGAGGAATCTTACCCGTCTCTGACTAACCAGCCATCTTCCAGGGCCATACAGGGAAATGTAAAGTTGGTAAGTGAGAGAGAAGCAATATTCTTTGAAAAGGTTAGCTTTTTACTTCTTTGCAGATTTATGCCCTGTGGCTTCTATGCCCAGCATTTGTCTTGAGGTATCTTTACCACTTGGAAGAATTATGATCCTTGGTAATTTTCTATATGAGGCACGAATTCTACTAAAGGGTTGTAATTAGGAAGGAAGAAGAAAAGCTATAGAAGCAGCAGACGGAAGAAAACATGGGAAGATTGATTATTTCTTGACATAACTTCTTGTAGAGTAACATAAGCATGTATAGGTTTTAACAAACTACTAATTAAATTGAGTACACACATTAACAGAATAGGAATACAGATACCTAACAAAAACAGATCTACAATTACCGGCCATATCCAGTGAAACCAAGAGAACCAGTTAGGTACCCTAGGCATTTGTGAAAACTTATCAGTAATATGATGGATATTGTCTAACTGAATTTGAATAGTTTGAGAAAAATCAGACAAATTAAAACAATACATCCCTGGGAACTGTTCACATCCCATATGTTCTTTTAACAGTAGACAGTCTATAGTCGCACGATTTTGGAGCACTGCAACTTGCACTTCTCCTAAATCTTGGTTGAGTTCCGACAATATAGATCCAGTCAAATTTGTTGTTTCACTGTATGCACAGGCCAGCTTAGATATCTCCCTCTGCATTCCAACGGCAAGTCCAGGAACCGACGGGATGAATACAGCTACAACTGCAACAGTGCCAGGATCTTTGTTGAAGTTTTTTGATGAACATCTTCTGGAATGACTCTTCCAGAGGATGTTGATATTGGAAGTTCTTCATATTGTATCTTAATTCGTTTTCTGGGTAGCCAAATTAGGCTTTGATCTTCTGTATAAACACAAACAAACCCTTTGCCCACACTTTGATATGACCTTTATACCATTGTGAAGAACCTATTGGAGACCACCACACAGGAATTGCTTTTTTTTTTTAAGAGAAAGAAATATCATCATAAAAATGTACTTCCATAACTGATCATCCCACACCCAAGAAAGCTTGAATTTTGAAGGAAGGATGTGAATAGGCAGACATAAAATTAGGTTAAATGAAGGGAAAGTGAAAACAGTGACCATGATATACACAGAAGCATGAGGTTGAATCTGGCAGAGTGAAGAATTCATCTTGGAGGACAGGGATAAGACCAGATTCATGGAACAGGGTCAAATCATGGAGAGTCTTAAGAGCTTAGTCCACAATTCCACAGGGAACTCTTGAAAGCTCTAAGGCTTAGGAGTAACCTATCAAGGGTTGAATAAGAAAATTAAGATGACCTCTGTATGCACAATGGATTGGAGTGGTGGAGAAAGAGACTAGAGATAAAGTAAGTAGGTTACTCCAACAATTTAAGGATAAATTGAAATTTTTCTGAACTGAGATAATCCTGGGAGAAGTAAAGAATCTGAGAGATTTGGTTAATTATTAGACTTTAAAGAGCTAAGTAAGACAGGGTAAACAAAAATTCTAAAATTTCAAGGTGGAATAAAAATTAGAAAGTTGGAAAGGAGAGCAGAATTAGAATGAAAGATGATATAGCGAGTTGTACATAAATTGAGTTTGATGTAACAATGCAACACCCAACTGGGAATATCCAATAGAAAATCAGAGATACGACTGGACAATTGTCTATAAACTTCACTAATAAATGTGTAGCATGAAAAACACAACAGTCTTAATTGAAAAATGAAAATTATTGTACACAGCAAAAATCGTAAACAGGTAAACACTCAAACTTTTAGAGTGCATTTAAAAAATCACTTTACAACTAACAAAGCTCTAGAAATTCAGAACTAAATATGATATTTGAAGTATGAATTATCTCAAGAACCACAACATAGAGGTCTTTTCAAAAGTGACTCATACACAAAAACATACATGCCATATTCAGAAAGGAATTATGCAAAGTCTGTTTGGCAGGAACTCTACTCAACTCAAAAATACACTTACTGATTGCTTACAATATGCATGGATAATAATTAGGTAATGTACCTCATCTATCAAAGGTATCATATAGAATCACACAGTTGGGAAAATATAAAAATTCATCTTAGAAAATTAACATTTAGGATTTCTCAGAGAGAACTGAAAATGTTTTCCTAATTCTCCAACAGTGCTAACATCAGTGACCATCTCTCTCAAGGTCTGAGTCACTGATTTTCTGGCTACTTGGAGAAGTTTCAAGGGTAACGATTTTTGAGAGTAGCTGAGCTTGTGGTACCTGTACGTCAACATAGCACTGAGTCAGCAGTGATAGATGGACTGAGCCACTGGTGAGATGAGACATTTGAAGAAAGCAATTAAGAAGGCTTTGAAGCTTAATGGATTAGTAGGATGAATATTTCTGAGGGCAACAGTGTGAAAGTATTTGTAAAACGTTTGGCGGAAGTGGAATCACTAAAGGACAACTACACCTGCCCCACCAAATTTTGTTTTTCATATAGTCTGGACTCCATTTCAGAAACCTTATTAATTTCCAAATACACTCATTTGAAATTTAAGGTAAAAGACATCTTAAAATGTGTTCAGCTTCCCAAATTATTTGACTGAATGGGCCAGAGGAATAAGAGGCCAAAGAGAAACAAAAGTCAAATGGAGGGACCAAAAGAAATTACAAGGAAATAAAACATGTTCACAAATTTTAGAACTTTGACCTGCCAGTGAGCATCTTAGTATAGACTATAGTCTTCAAGAAATCTGCAACTGTGACAAGCACTAAATCAGAAAGTGAACTGTGAAATAAAAATGAAATTTTAGGGTCCTTCCCAGAGGTCCCCCAGGGGAGGAGAGCTTTGTGAGCTGCAGAGGCCCTAAATCGGCCAGGGCGACTGTCACTGCACTGCGAGGCGCCTTGCAAGATCTCTCACCCGCGTCAGCAAGTTGCCACAGCCCCTCACCCATGACCAAGAACAAAATGGTCTTGAAGACCAATGAAAATAAAATGCAACAGAAGTCAGGTTCTCTTGTCCTTGATAGAACTCTTTAGGAAAAAACTGTCAGTGCCTGATCCTTGCCAACTCTCACACACAGATAGCACCGGACTGTGCACCGTCTGTACTTCTTAGGACACTTAACCAAATGCATCTGTGACACACTGCTGAGGTACTCATTAATGGAACTTTTTCTCCACTGTAAACTGCCTGTAAACCATATTCACAAAAAGAGGGATGAAGCAGTTTGATCAGAACTCTGGGTCACAGCCCTTAGTAAGACTGAATAAACTCTTTCTTAATGCAGTGGCTGTGTGGATTTCAGTCAACAGAATCATGCACCTTTGTATGTTAATATTAGATTATTTTTCATGGATAACTCAAAACTTGCTAATTGCTAACTATATGAAGTTATAGCTAAAAGTTAAAAACTATAAATATTATATAGAATCATATAGCTCTCATATAGAAAGAGGAATGGCTTCTGTATTACTCATCTTAAAGATTAACACTGAGATTTTATCAAAGAGAAAGAAAATGTTTCCCTAATTCTCAAACAGCGCTGACTTCAATCAACATCTTTTTGAAGGCATGAGTGGCTAGTCTTGTGGCTGCTTGGGGCGGTTTAAAGATAATGATTTTTGAGAGTATAAATTACCTCAGCATTTTCTTCAAATGTTCCAAATGAGTTGCAGAGATAGAAGTATTACATTCACATAAAATAATATGATCTATAAATGTAACTAAGTTGCATTAAACTGAATAATTGCGGGTACATTGTATTAGTGTCTTTAATCTGAACACAGCACCACACCCAAGAAGAAAAGATTATCATCCAGTCCTGAACAAACAACAATAATCCCCTAGAGAGCAACTCCTCTCCCGGCTATAGGAGGAGAGAGTCAGAACAAACCACAACCTTGCAGTGAACATCTCCAGAACTCAAAACATATGTTTAAGAAAAGTTTAACAATAGCCAATTAATTTTCAAGAGAAGATAAAATGTCAATAAAAGATGGTCTACTCTGATATGCATTCATTTGTTCAAAAGCATTAGTTAAGTGTTAAATCTAAGAGATGAGTGGGAAAACCCACCAGATTAGAGGGAGTAGGGGCAGATTCCAAAGGACCACAAGACATGCACTCTGCCCTTGAGCAGTTCACAGCCTAGTGAAGGAGGAAACAATTACCAAGCATTTTGAACCTCACCTCAAGATTGTGAAGAAATAGAATTTTTATGAATCTATATATTTTAAATGCCATTTATTTAGCAGCCAGGGTTGGATACTACTTCCTCCAAGCTTGTAGAAAAATACAGTTAAAAAAAAATTTTGTACAGCTGAAATTTATTTTGTAAATGTGTTATTGTAAAAAGCCTAAATGTACTGCTCCTGGGACTCCATTTTTTTATATATCATGCTTACTAGGAAGTGACCACATGCATATACAAATGCGTTTCCAGCTACGCACATTGTGTCCTCCAAAGCTCTATCGCAGTGCTGAGCAGCTGGACGTTGCCCAGGTATTTATTTAGAGGCTGACGGAGAAGTTGAAAGCAAAGGAAAAAGCAAAAGATGGAAAGGCAGAAGCAGATGCCTCTGACAGCAGCTGTCAGGGAACAGAGTCCAGCACAGAGGGCTCTGCCCTGGCAGCAGAAAACTGAAGCAATGGGCATTGTGCAGAAGTAAGAAGACAGAAAGGGGCACAGGAGGGACACAGGACATGGAGAGTTTGCTTCTGGGATAGGCACATTCATCTAGCCACTTTGGGCAGTGGAGGGGCAATTCAGCCTGAAAATAGAACAGTCATTGAAGCCATTATATGCAGCTCAATAAGCAAACATAGCACCCAAAGACATGTGAACTTTGGTTACAGATAAAAACTACATCACGGCTTTGAAAGTGATCCACACAGGTCTCTTCATGCTGCCCACACTGTCTGTCCCAGGGAAGCTACTGGAGGAAGATCAGTAGTTGGGCCCTGTATTCAAGGCATTTGAAACACATAAATGCTCAATTCGGAGGACTAGACTATCACTACTACAATAGTTATGCAGGACACATATTCAGGACTGGGAAGTGAAAAGCTCTTACTGTCAGAAAAGGTTCATACTGAGACACAAGCTTACTTGGATAGGGTATGTGAAAATTAAAAAGGGGAACATCACTATTTGGAGTCTGGAGGCTAGAAAGGGTAGCTGTACCACTTCTCAATTGCAGGAAGAATTGTCAATTGCCCACTCAACAGAAAAAAAATGGTGAACAGGAAGGAATCATCAACCACAGGCGCCAACAGGAAAGGAGATACATTGCAGCTCAAGAAATTGACAACCCCTACAATTCAGCCAATGAGAAACTGCCATCACCCTGAACTCTTGCTTTTTCTCCAAAGGACTTTCATTCATAATAATCCTTCCTAACTTCTTCTTCCTCCTCCATAAAATAAAGTTATTTTCCTTTGTTTGTTGAACTTGTCTAGGGCTTTGATGTCGCTTGCTGGTTCTGAATTGCAATTCTCTTATATTCCCAAATAAGCCCATTTTTTTTGCTGGTAAAATAACTGACAGCCTTATTTTTAAGGATAACAGGTAGATGTTGAAAACCAAGCAGAGGAATTTCTGTAAACACTTGCTTCTTCCATCATCAATTGCCCTTTGATTTTTCTACTTACCACCTCTTCCACTTTAGTACTTATCAGAAAATGCTCCACATGATTATAGCACCATCTCTGATAAGGATTTAAAATCCAGCATATAATGCCTTCCCATATAATACATTATCCTAAAGAACATTTTTTAACCAATTCTGGATATTTCATACAAATAAAAGCCTAAAATGTGTGCCCTTTGTCTGGCTTCTTTCACTTAGTGTAATGTTTTTTCCAGGCTCCTCCATGTTGTGGCATGTATCAGTACTTCATTCCTTGCTGTGGCTAATATTCCATTGGATGGATATACCACAAGTTGTTCCACTCACCCATTGATGGCTGCTTTGGTTATGTCCATCTTTCAGGTATTATGATTGGTGCTGCTCTCCATAGAGACCGAAAGCAAACTGATGGTTACACAGGCTGGGGGAACAGGGAAATGGGGAGTGACCACTAAATGAGCTCAGGCTTTCTTTTTTTATTTTTTTTTTATTTTGGTATCATTACTCTACAATTACATGAGGAACATTATGTTTACTAGACTCCCCCCTTCACCAAGTCCCACCCACAAACCCCATTAGTCACACTGTCCATCAGCATAGTGAGATGCTATAAAATCACTACTTCTCTGTGTTGCACAGCCCTCACTGTGTCCCCCACCACATTATACATGCTAATCGTAAGGCCCCCTTTCTTCTTCCCCACCTCTCTCCCTCTCTTCCCACCCATCCTCCCCAGTCCCTTTCCCTTTGTTAACTGATAGTCCTTTCTTGGGTTGTGTGATTCTGCTGTGTTTTGTTCCTTCAGTTTTTCCTTTGTTCTTATATTCCACATATGAGTGAAATCATTTGGTACTTGTCTTTTTCCGCCTGGCTTATTTCACTGAGCCTAATACCCTCTAGCTCCATCCATGTTGTTGCAAACGGTAGGATTTGTTTTCTTCTTATGGCTGAATAATATTCCATTGTGTGTATGTACCACATCTTCTTTATCCATTTGTCTATTGATGGACACTTAGATTGCTTCCATTTCTTGGCTATTGTAAATACTGCTGCGATAAACATAGGAGTGCATCTGTCTTTTTCAAACTGGAGTGCTGCATTCTTAGGGTAAATTCCTAGAAGTGGAATTTCTGGGTCAAATGGTATTTCTATTTTGAGCTTTTTGAGGAACCTCCATACTGCTTTCCACAATGGTTGAACTAATTTACATTCCCACCAGCAGTGTAGGAGGGTTCCCCTTTCTCTACAACCTCGCCAACATTTGTTGTTGTTTGTCTTTTCAATGATGGCAATCCTTACTGGTGTGAGGTGATATCTCATTGTGGTTTTAATTTGCATTTCTCTGATGACTAGCGATGTGGAGCATCTTTTCATGTGTCTGTTGGCCATCTGAACTGTCTATTCAGCTCCTCTGCCCATTTTTTAATTGGATTGTTTGCTTTTTGTTTGTTGAGGTGCATGAGCTCTTTATATATTTTGGATGTCAACCCTTTATCGGATCTGTCATTTATGAATATATTCTCCCATACTGTAGGATACCTTTTTGTTCTATTCAGGCTTTTTTTTTTGAGGAGATGAAAATAGTTTGGAACTAGACATATGTGTTGGTTATACAACACTGTGAATGTACTAAATGTCAATCAACTGTATTTTTTAAGGCTAATTTTATGTTACGTAAATTTCACCTCTACTAATTTTTTTTAATTTCAAAGCCTCTACTGCCACATCCCTATAATATGAGTTAACTACAAATAGAAAATATTACACATTTTTTAAGTAGATTGCCTATAATCTTGCAAGTAGATTGGCTATAATCCTTCACAGCCAAGGTTGGACACTACCTCCTCCATGAAACCTACTGGGGAAATAGAATTAAAAACAAAATCTTCTCCCTGTCCAGAAATCATCTCTCCCCAAAGGCAGCAGAGAAAGAAAACACTTTCATTATTGAATAAGCATTCAATCAGAACGTGATGTACATCACAGGCAATCAACTAAGAGAGAGCAAAGACAGAAAAGAATCTCACTCCCTTATACAGCCCCCCAGATAGACACCATGATGCCTGGGTTCTTAAGATAAACGATAACTAGTCCTCAAATAAGGACTTGACAGCACCATTTGTCACACGTAGTTCATCTTAACTTTACTTGTAATTAGGGCCACCATCTGTGCTCACTAATAGGTTTTACATAAAGAAAAAACTATTTCCTCATATCTTTGGAACAGGAGGTAGTTTTGGAGAGAAGCTCCTGCCATCCCACAGAAATGGGGGAAACAGAAGTGCTATTTCCCTTGGATGTCTATATTCCAAAGAGATGGTTCCCAAGTCCTTGAGAAAGACATTCTTGGGTTCTAAAGCTAGCCCAAGGATTATTTAGCTTTTAAACAGATTTACTTACATTTCAAAGAGACAAGGAATGTGCAATTGCAAGGTTTCTAAGGCATATGCTCTATGAAAAGGGCGGCTCTCTTTCCTTGTTTTCAACAGGGAGAATTAAGCCTCTTATTTTTAATTTGTATTTGCCCTTACATCCCCTCAGGAAAAGTAACTACTCCTTCCTGGGAGGTGCTTTTCTGTGAGCCTTCCAACTTTCTACCTTGAATTGAAGCAATTCAATAGAATTAGTGTCTAGTTCCTCTCTGCATCCCCCTGGTGCCCAGCACTCCACCCAGAGTCAACATTCAGAACAGGCCCAGGAGAACAGGAGAGAAGTGGGGGATGCAAATGTTCTGTATCTTGACTGTATCAATATGCATTCCTGGTTGTAACACTATCCTATAGTTTTATAAGATGTTCTGTTGGGGGAGCTAAATAAAGTGAATGTGGATCTTTCTGTACTATTACAACTGAAGTTCCAATTACCTCAAAATAAAAAGTTTAATTAAACATTAAAAAGTCCCTTGAATGAATAAACTGTGTATTATTAACCAGCGAATAATAATTACAGAATACTATAAAGAGAATACAGACCTCACAGCTGTATCTCAGGGGAGGGGTTAAGCAGAATTCAGGGATCCCTTTAGGAAACTACTGGAACACCTCTCAGGAGGCTAAAAACTGCTGTGCAGGGCAGAAAGCCTCTGAGAATGGCCTAAGTAAAAAAAAATTTTAATAAAATAAAAAAGTTTCAAGGGAGGGCAAAAAAAGACAACAAAGCTGAAATTCAAGAAAGGATGAATCCAGATGCAAGGGATTAAATTGTCTAGAATAAACTAAGATGAAAGCAAAATGACTAAGATCAGACTCTCTGGGACACTTAATAGAAGACAGCAGGGCCAAGGTCATCAGTTTGAGAAAGGAGGTTTTAAAATATCAGTATTTCAAAGACAGGAAGGGAAGTTAAGGGAACACCTGTCAAATCGGTGAGGGAGATGTACTTGGGACCTAACAAAGACCTCTCTTCCAGGGATCAGTAAAGAAAGGCAAATATTGCAGCTCAAGTGGGATGCATTCGCTGGTTTTAGCCTAAGAACTTTAACTTCAAAGGTTGGGACTTAACTAAGGCACCCTCCAGATGAAAGGGGGATGGAGAAAAGGAAATTGAATTCCTGAATAGTTTTGTTTAGTGCTTATAATCTGCAAAGCTAACAATAGGACATGAATTGTATTTGTAGTACACCACAGCTATGTATAATTGGTATCCTAAACTGACCTCACCTTCTAGTCATGCTCATTTGTAAGCACCAAGTATCTGTGTGTTGGGCTGCAACAGGCAGGTAGGAAGAGGAAGTACCGTGGAAGATGCCAGAGAAAACAGGACCCAAAGGCAGTCCTTGAGTAGAGAAAAAACCCTGCTTTGTACTCCCGAATAAGCCCATTTTTTTTTTTTGCTGGTAAAATAACTGACAGCCTTATTTTTAAGGGCAACAAGTGGATGTTGAAAACCAAGCAGAGGAATTTCTGTAAACACTTGCTTCTTCCATCATCAATTGCCCTTTGATTTTTCTACTTACCACCTCTTCAAGTTTAGTATTTGTTTATCAGAAAAGCATGAGTTCACTGTCTGCCAAGACCATGTCTGCATGTGCCCTATATCCTGCTTAGTCACTCCATACAAAATGTATGCACAGGATATACGGAAATGCATGTAAGTATTGCTTATGCACCTCGAAACATGCTGAAAAATGCCGACAAACACGTTTCAACACAAATCTCTTTGTCTAATTATATTTTTAACCAATACCTGAAACACAAGATTAAACCATATCATGTGGAGGCATGCTCCTATGAGTAGAAAAATCAACAATATAACAACAAAGAGGATAGACCAGTAGAGTAAAAGCCTGTCACTAAAAACAATTTTTAAAAATTATAAATATCACATTCTTATTTGCTGACTAATTATGCATCTATAATCCTATTGAAAAGCATGACTGATTTTAAAGAAAGAAATTCACAATATCTTAAGCTGCTAAAGAAATTACACTTAATAAACAAAATAATATCCATGCTGTAGGGGGTTATCCCCAAAATTAAAAGATCAGTTGGACTGATATGTTTGTCTAAAGAAAAGAGGCTCATATTTGCAATTGCCTCGAGGAAAAATCCGCTTAATATTAACTTGTATGGCCATCATTTCTATCTGGTGTGCCTGTTGAAATAAAATCTGATCACAGCATTTCTGTGTTGGACAGGCAAAATATTAAATCAATTAGGATTTGTGACTTGTATACAACAAAATTAGATACTTTAAAGGACATCCAAGTGCATTACATAAGAATAAATTAACCCATTATTTTCCTTTCAGTATTTTTCTTCTTTAAAGCTAAACTCCATTCTACCTGTTTTGTTTTCTCATTCTTCCTCCCTTCCCTAACCCACATCCAGCCTTCTCTATTACCCACCACTGTACCTTTTCTCCACTCTCAGCCCCATTTCCTTTTTTTCTGGAGTGTGTGGTGAAACAGAAAATGAAATACGTTTAATAAACGGAGATTGTTCTTTAAAAAAAAAAAGGCTAAACTCCAATCTTAAAAGAGATATTATTAGAATGAAGTCTTGCCATTTGCAATAACATGGATGAACCTAGAGGGTATTATGCTGAGTAAAATAAGTCTGACAGAGAAAGACAAATACCATGTGATTTCACTTGTATGTGGAATATAAAAAACAATGAACAAAGCTGAAATAGACTCACAAACAACAGGCTGGTGGTTGCCATAGGGATGGAGGGGGAGGATGGATAAAATAGGTGAAGGGGATAATGAGATACAAACTTCCAATTACAAAATAAATTAGTCACCGGGATGAAAGTAGAGCACAGGAACAATATTGTCATATCTTTGTATGTTGACAGATGGTCACCTACACTTATCATGGTGAACATTTTGTAATGCATATAATTGTCGAATCACCATGTTGTACAAATGAAACTAACAGAATATTGTATACCAACTATACTTCAATAAAAGAAATTTTAAAGCACATGCCCAAAATTAAAAAAAAAAAAAAGAGCTATGTTGTTTCCCCCCAAAGGTTAAGGCCAAAGTCCCAGCATATCCTCAGTAAAAAAAAATCTACCAAGGTGGAGAATGGGTGCATGCCTGACTTGCTTGAACTTACGAACACTAAAAACGGGGGCAGGGTGGGGTGGCAGGGAGGGGAAAGGGGTCATGTTTGTGAACTATGTATCTGGCTCCGGCGGTACATCACACACCCCCATCCCTTTGGGTAAATAGATTACTCGGTGTTCACTGCCTCTGGGGAGAGAGAAACAGACACCAAGCCCTTGGTCTTAGAATGAAGAGGAACCAGAACCCGGGTGAAACACCCGGAAGAAACACCATTCATTCTGCTAATACTTCCGTATTTATCATCTGCCGTCTCAGAGCCAGGCGCAGAGCTCCAAAGTGGTGATAGAGCCATGAACGGGGCACACAGGTCTTGGGTTTATGTTCAGAACAGAACCCTCGAGAATGGAAGAGACTTCCCTGGGCTACAGGGATTGGGGAGTGAGGAGGAGGGATGGTGAGACGGGGCAGCAGTGGGCTCCCGAGAGAAGAGCCCAGGCCCCGCTTCTGAGTCAGAACCCCTGCAAAGAAGAAAAATGGGAGGGAAATCTGCAGACCTG
This sequence comes from Manis javanica, assembly GCF_040802235.1. Classification (NCBI taxonomy): domain Eukaryota; kingdom Metazoa; phylum Chordata; class Mammalia; order Pholidota; family Manidae; genus Manis; species Manis javanica. The sequence continues at coordinate 160,083,627 of NC_133159.1, read as the reverse complement.
ACTACGTAGGAGCGCAGCACCCTGCTTCTTGTATTGTGGCCACAGGAAAGGAAAAAGAACCAAATAGGTTATGGTTGTAGGTGTGTCTGGGCAGATGGAGCCACAAGCAATCTACGTGCCACCGGCACTCTGAAGCATCAGAATGGCGCTCAAGCCCTCAAGTGTGGAAGGAAGTATGGAAAAGAGCAGCTGGATGCTGTGAGGGCAAGGCTCAATTCTGCCTGTCAAAATACAGAAAGAGATACACAACCCCACTCCCTTTTCATAGAACATTTACTATGGAAACCTTGTAACTGCACATTCCTTCTGTCTTTGAAATAGAAGTAAATCTTTTAAAAAGCTCAATAAGCTTTTGGCCAGCTTTACAACTCTCCATTACCTCCCATACAAAATCCAGCCTTCATAGCCTGCCTTCCACAATCTGACTCTGAACCACTTCTTTTTCAACCATTTCCTCTATAATGCTTTCTCCATCTTGTCTCCCCACCACCTGCCCCAAGAAGTCACCTCTCCTCTTCAGAACTCCTCTAGCACCTTTCTGCACCCAGCACACTTCTGTGCAAACAGTAGCCATCCAATAACCAACTGAATGACTGGCTTTCAGTCTTGAATTCTGACTCCCAGGGGTCAGGGAGCTCACTTTCAGGAAGGTCCCTAGAGCCAGTCTCCTCAGCCACAGTATTTTGGCAGTACTGAGGTGTGTTATAACTAATTTATTCCTATTGATAAAGTGCAACATTTTCAAATGATTTACTTCTAATAACTGGAGTGGGCTCAAGCTGATCCTTGTAAGAATGACACTCCTGCTTATTTGCATCCCGTTATGATTTCTGAAGCATAAGAGAGCATGTGTAATTACAGTTAGTGCCCTGAGAATTGCATGGACCTGCAGTTCCATACATGCCACAGGGTTCAATGAGCTATTGTTACTGATTTTTTTTAATAGAGGGCTATATTTTTGAAAAGTAAATTAGCAATATTTTTTCCTTGAAAAATGAAATTTGAGATCTTGAAATAGTGAACTTGATTATTCACATGTTTGCAGAATACCTTTCTAAATTCTACTCCTCCCCCTGATCTTATAGAAACTTAGCACTGTCTCCTTTAATCTAGGATGCACATGGAGTGTTTCAGGCATGGAATGCTCATTTGTATGAGGCAGTGGGGCCCAAATATTAGAGGTGCACTGTTCAGGACAGTAGCCGCTAGCCACGTAACTATGGAGCCCTTTAAATGTGGCTTGTCCAAACTGAGCTAAAAAAATACACATTGGAATTCAAAGATAGTTTCAAAAACAAAGAATGTAAAATATCCCATTAGTATTTTATGTTGATTACATGTTGAAATAATTATATCTTGGATATATCAGGTTTAATAAAATAAACTATTAAAATTAGTTTCGCTTGTTTCTCTTTATACCTCTCGATAAGGCTACCTGAAAGTTTTAAATTACATATATATTTTTTGCATTTGTGGCTCACCTTGCATTTCTGTTGCGAAGTCCTGCTTTAAGGCGTGGAAATACCTGGGAGGCGTGTTTAAAATGCAGGTTGCAGGACCAGACCTCTGTGTAATCCCCTTCAGCTCTCTGTAGTTCAGGCAGACATTAGCAAGAGCTACATAAAGTAATGATTGTAACTCTTTTCTTTCTTGTTCCTCCTCCTGCTACCTAGTGCCTGATAATCTTTATACTTCTCACCTGCAATTACCAAGAAAGAGAATCAGTTTGGCCTAGACAATCCTAAGTGACTGTCTTCAGTCACAGCTGTGATCAGGCTGCCTCCTAGGTCTCTGACCATGTACCGGCTGTCCTTTGGTCTGGCGTCCATCCCCAGCCCAGTCAATTGTGGTTGCAGAGGAGGGTGGAGAAGGCATGGGTCAGGTGAAACTGAGCATAGGAATGGCCTGGAATCCCCTCTCAGCCGGGGCTGTGGGTGGCCAGATTGTTTGGAGGACACTGTGGGAAAGCCCAGCACAGACTGGCCTGGAGATGGCAGTGAGTTCATTCAGAAATTAAAAGGACATGATGCACATTCAAAGGCCCTGGGAGCATCAGAGCCAAAAATTGATTATTTCCTAAACTGCTCTCTGGATACAGTTCAAGTGGCCAAGTCACTCTGCAAATAACAATAATGATAGATCTATTCTCAAAAACATTTCAGCCACATCTAACAACTAGCTGGCCAGATTAAACAAGGAATTTAGGTGTGGAGAGAGAATGCAGAGGCAGACCAGGCAATATAAGAATCATAGCCAAGCAAACAAACTTCCAGTCCCAAGGTCATCAATAAATTACATATAACCTTGGGCAAGATGCCCTACCCCTTCTGCCCAGGCTTGTCATCCTTTCTAGGATTGTGAAGACTGGATGGGATGATAGATATAAAGGTGCTTTATCAGTAAGAAGGTTGCACAAATGGTTATACTTACAAGTATGAGTTGTCATTAACTATATGCTTACTAATGAAGGAGTAACCCCACAATGAATCTTTCCTCCGTGAATGCACCCTGCCTGGGACCGTCTGGTTGTATTTCTTTGGCCTCATGAAAATGTTAGAAGTGTTCACTCTCAGCTCTCATACTTTATTAGCACTTATTTCTAGTTATAGCTTCATCTGTAATATGCCTTAAGAAATTTACCTCACTGCATCAAAACCTGCCATCAGGCCAGCAGCCTGCCATGAGCCACACATCATGCATTTAAGGAGTATGGTCAATCAGTTTGATGGTGAATGACAACTCTCAACTTAATCTGATGGTAACTTTGCCAGTAACTTCCAGAATATTCAAGATTTACAACATATTCCAATGGCAGGATTTCTGTTTAAATAACCCAGATGGTGAGAAAAACTGCAAAAGAAAATTTTAGCTATCATGTTTTGGACCCAAATTTATTTCCATGCAAAATCTTGGGAAAACAAAATGTGATTTTCTTTATGTTATGCCCCCTTTCCTTTTCATAAGATAAAATTAACTTTTTTTCCTTCAAAAGTGCTCAATTTTACAGAGAATCAATTCAGGAATACTAAGGATGTTCTCCTTTTACTGTTCCTTTATGGAGAGTCTGACACTTCCATTATATCGACAGCAATAGGAGGAAAGGGTTTGCATAATTGATTAGAAGCAAGGGAATTTCCGTGGCTTCTGAAAAAGGAGCTCTGCGTCTTTAAGGCTCCACGGAGCTCTCTGGTCCCGACGCAGACAGGGCAGCTCTGCCGCAGCAGCGACTCATCCTATCGATAAGGTTCAGTTAGCCAAGGTGGAGGATGGGAAAAGAATGGAGCTGTCCCAGCTACTCAATGAGATCAGGGCAAACTATGAAAAGCTCCTCACCAGAAATCAGATAGAGACCGTGCTCTCAACAAGGATCCAGGTAATGATTTCATACAGACAGGCACCTTCCAGGATAAGGAGACAATCCATGTCTATCCAATTCCTGTCCCGGCCTCTCTGAGGTACAGTATTTCCTTTTCAATGCAGCATATAATGGGGAAGGAATTTAGGTTTAACTGCAATGTGGCTGGGATTACAGGGGGAAAATGCTGTGATTATACTGTTAAATGGCCATTAAATAAATGTTGATCGATGCACTTGATTTTTATATCAATTAGGAGGTTACTATTATTAACAAAACATGGGGCCACCATACAATAAAATGGTACACTCTAACCTCTTTTAGACATCCTTCAGGAAGGAGCATTTCAAATCCCCTTCAGTGATATTACGGAGCTATTTAAACAGATAGTTTAAATAATATTTTTTAAATGACAAGCTTTATACTAAGATTTATTAGCTTGCACACTTTGTAGAAATAAAACTAAGTAAAATATTTCCAAAAGGTTTCTATCATCTTTTCTAATGAGCTCAGTTGTATGCCAGATTGTCATAAATAGAAATTATCTGAGATGTGAACATTGCATTCAGAAACGATATAAATTGGGACAATCAAAAATTCCCTAAATGGAGAATGACTTTCCATTTAGACTGTAGATATTTGCTTTTGAATGATAAAATGAGAAATTTTCATTTTCAATACAAAGCATGAAATACTTAATTTAAAAACAAAGAGCCAAGTTAAGTAAGGACTAAATCTTAATTTCACAGACTTATTTTTGTTTTAAAGTGACAGTCACATTTAGGAATTAATTAAGGTTTCAAATCTTTAAACAAATGTACAGATATTTTGTAAGCAAAGATCCAAAACATTCAGAGATTTTTTTCTTTTTAGTTCACCTATCATATTTGAGTTCAAATTTAATTCCAAGCACCGAAATAGAGCAAAAAGTTAAGAATATTACCAAAAGAGAAGAAATTATTGCTAGGAAATCACAGGACTTTATGCTATTAACAATTAATTTTTAGTAACATTATAAACTTTACCTCTGGGTAACATTTTCAGTCTTCATAGAGAATGATCAGTATCCTAGATCAAGCAAAGTCGCTGGGATATTGATTTATGTATTGGAGTAGTTCACTCACCCTTTACAAAGAGAAGGACAAAATGCATAGATGACAATTTCTGAAAATTATAAACATTTGTAGAAATACAGTTATTTAGTTTATAAGTTCACAATACTGAAATGAGAAAATTAAAGTGAAAAGGCAGGATTACATACAGTAAGTTTTGTTTAGAGTCTTTTTAACATAAAACTGCTTTAGAAGGTTTTTTTCATGGAATTCAGAAAGTCATCAGCAATAAATAAAAGAAAGTCTGATTAATTATTATAAAATAAAGAAAAATATTATTTTAGTTACTTATTGCTGTGTAACAAACCACCCCAAAATTTCGTGGGTTTAAACCACCATTGTATTCTCTCTCATGATTCTATGGGTTGACTAGGTTCAGTGGGTGTAATTCTTCTGATGCGTGTGATGTTGGCTGGAACAGTGATCATCTTGGGGCACAACAGGGCTGGGACATCCAAGGTAGCTCACTCAGTGTGTCGCACACCCTGGCGGGGGTTTTTGCAAGGCTGGCTCAGCTCAGAAAACTGGGGCTATCTCCCTCCATCTGGCCCCTCTACATGATCTCTCTACCAGGGTTTCCAGACTTCTTCCATGTTAGCTCAGGGTTCCCAAAAGCATAGAAGTGGAAGTTGTCAGGGCTTCCTAAGGTATAGGCCCAGAACTGTCACTTCCACCACATTCTACTGGCTAAAGCAAGACACAGATCAGCCCTGATTCAGTGTGGAAGGGGACCAAACAAGGACGTGAATTTGGGGAAATGTGGTTCATCGGGGACCATCTTCAGAATTGGCCTCCCTACCACACAAGTCTCACCGCCAGTTCCCTACACAAAATCCAAAAAGACCACTATATACCCACGTTTTTATGTTTTTCTATTTCCTAAGTTCCTGACATCCTGCTCTGGATGTGGGTTGCTGTGTGACTTTGCCAACTTAACAATAAGAACAAGTGATACAACAAACCAAAAGAAATGTATGAATTTTGTTGTCTAATATCTTGCCCTGAAGTTCATTCATAGATGTCCATTTACTCCAATGTTTCCTGTCTAAAAAACATCTATTATACCATCAAATTAAGTATTTTTATTTTAAAATGAAGTTTTATAAAAACATTTAAAAATTGTAATTTTTGCTTCAGAATACCACAGTCAGTTCCATACATTGCTCCTTCTGCTCTCTTGGGGGCCAAATGTTGAGAATTCTGTTAAAAGATACTTTCATTTAATTCAGACATCAGCATAAAAATATTTAAGGCTGAATAAAAAACATTCCAGTTGTTACTTAATATGATATTTAGAAAACAATCTTTAAGGATGTCATTTTTTGCTACTTCCCTAGATATCCCAAATAAACATCCCTTCTAAAAAGATCATTTTGAAGAAGATAAATCAACGGTGGGTTCTCTGAATACAGCAGTCTACTTTAGAACCTCTAATGCCTACAATAACTGAATTCTCTAGATTATTCACAATATACTTTCCAGCAGTATTTACTCCATGTCCATATATCAGTCCCAAAATTTATCTCTTTAGGGTATAGATGTATATCTGCTTTTATAAAGCAGCCTACAAGAAAATAAGGCAGAGGAGAGTAGCTAATTTTCAACCCTTCTTCCTCAACGATGCCATAAATAATGGAAAGTTAACAATAGGTCTCCAACCCAGGTCCTGCAAGCTGTTACTTTTCCTTACAATAGAAATATTTGTCTGCATTTCACAGACTGTCATAGTAGGATGGGACTTCGGAGGTTCATCTTATATCTGAGAAAACTGAGGCTGAGAATGCAACTGACTTCTCATCTATTTGATTAATTAGTAACTAAGCACTAGGACACACATTGGTAACCTTACAATTTAAAGGGAAAATGCTTTGCTACTTATATAGCTTTTCTATGACGTTTAAATGTCCCATTTTCAAGAGTGCTCTTTGTTGTTGTGCTCTTGTTGTTGGCTTTCTTATAGCTAGAGGAAGATATAAGCCAAAAAATGGACAAAGATGAAGAGGCTTTAAAGGCAGCTCGGGCAGAACTCAAGGAAGCGCGACGCCAGTGGCACCACCTGCAAGTGGAAATTGAATCTCTCCAGGCTGTGGTGAGAATGATCTCAGAAGCGACTGGCCCATTGAGTCCCCAGCTGTTACCTGAGTAAGAGAGAGAGAGGAAGAATGCCCATTACCTTACAGAGAGAAATGCAAAATCAAGGCCACTGAATTTTATCCTTGGTCCTACTTCAACTACCCTCTCCCTCCACCATGACAATGGCTATTATCAATTTACTCAAGGTTTAGTTCATGCCTCTGGAAATGAGGATATCCTTGCTTATCCTCCTGGGGTTCTCTAATTGTTATAGCGCAGGAACTCGACCTTGTCATTATCCAAAGCCACACAGTGGGAAGTCTTTTTTCCATACCACTGAGACTGCCAATGGGAAAAAATACTTAAACGCTTTCCTAAAATGCCTTTTATAAGCAGTCTGCTCTGGCTTTGACATTAAATATTCTCTATTTCCAATATTTAAAAAAGCAAATAAGTCAGTGACAGTAAGTTAGTCACACTGCAGTGTTAAGTTCTTTTGTTTTTTGGTGTGTGTTTTTTTTGGCCACAAGAATCATCACGGGATTCCTTTGAAATAGAAATCTCTCTAGCCGTCTATATAAGGTATGGATGATTTTTCACATTTGGGTTATACACAAAGCTATAAAGAAATACGTCTTGCATTAGTGATGGTGATTACTGCAACCTTTTTAAGAAAGAAGAGAGCGCAGTAGAATGAAGACATTGCAAATCGGATTTCAGAAACACATTTTGTTTCCACTGATTTACTGATAAGGATCTATATGAAACAGGAAAGGGGCCTTGAAAACTCCCTGCAAGCCAGTGAGCAGCATTACCAGATGCAGCTGCAAGACCTAGAGGCCGTGATTGAAGGGCTAGAAAAAGAGCTCCAGGATGTAAGGCACGGCATCGAAAAGCAGCTGCAAGAGCATGAGGCGCTTCTCAACACGAAGATGAGGCTTGAACAAGAAATAGCCACCTACCGCCGCCTCCTAGAAAAGGAAGAAATCAGGTACCTAATTCCATAGTTAACGACAAGTGCCCAGAAATACAGCACCACTTATGTCATCGTTGATGTAGTCAAAGAAATCAAATCTGAAAAACCCATCATCGTCATGGCACCCACACTGAGTTCCTACAACAGAGCAGGATTGATTAGTAGGCATTGCAAAGAACCCCTGGAAGAGCTATTTCCAGCCTCCCCAAATCATGAGCAAAATAGCCAAAGCTGGGGACATTAGCTGCAGCAAAGAGCACATCAAGCCTAGAACAAAACGTAAACAATTCTCAAACACTACAAAAATGACTTTTCTCAACTCTCTCTCTTCCCTTGCCATTCATTTTTTTTAGAAGTCAGTACCTTCTATGACCACCCGCAAAGAAAGCTTGGAAAATTCACATGTTATTACCACACACCCACCCTACTCCCACGGTACATCAAACACTAAAATAAAATCATAATCATAATCATAATGTGATTAGAGCACAACCAGGGAAAGCAATATTGTTCTGAGTACATGATTTAAAAGCCTTGCAGATGTCCTGATAACCAAAGGTATCAAAAGAGGAATTCTTATAAATTCACCCAGTTTCATAATCTGCAATTACTTATAAGGTCATAACAGCTTTGAACACAGCACAAACTCCAATTTTCTATGTTCCCATGAAAAGAAACCTTTATTCCCTCTGCTCCAGTATTGTGAGTCCCCTATAAAACTAGATGAAACTACTTTAGCCTATAAGTCTTGACATTTTCTGTATCTTCGAAAAACACAAATTGAATTTAAAAATACCACCTACTAGCTGAGGGAAACTGGGCAAGTTACTGAACCTCTCTGTGCCTCAATTTTCTCACCTATAAAGTGGGAATGATACTACCTACCTCATAGGATTGCTGTAAGGATTAAATGAACTAATGCTTGTAAAGTGCTTAAAACAGTGCTAGTTAAATACATACACTCACACACATGTTTTTCATTATTAAATAAAATAAATGGTTGTGAATTTTATTGAATGCATAATCATTCAAGATGTTGATAAAGTGGTTTTTAATAATCTTTTAATACAAGAACTTTTTATTATGCTATATTTAAGGTATACAGGAAAGTATCAAAAAATATAATGAATTCCCATGGATAGCTTAAGAAATGTAACATTTTTAATATTGTTGAAATCCCCCCAAACTCCACCTCTAAACTGTATCTCCCTATCTCATCCCTCTCCCTCAGTCTAAGCTGGCTCCCAAATTTGATGCTTATTTGTTTTATACATTTATACATATTAATATGTATGTATCCCTAGACAAAAAATGAAATTGCTTTGCACATTATTTAAACTTTATAAAATGAGCTACAACTTAACTTCTTTTCCACTCAATGTTATACTCGGGAGAGTCATCCATAAAGATACAGTGTATACGTAGTTCATTTATTTTCACTGCTACATAGTGTTTCCATTGTTTGAAAACACTAGTTTATCCATTCCCTTATTAGTGAGCATTTGTCTTAATTATATGCTAATACAATGTTGCTCCTATAATAATCTTTCCCATTTCAGGTATTATGGCTGTATCCAAGGAGGGAAAAAAGAACAAAAACCTACCACAAGTAGAGTTGGTTTTGTTTTACCTTCAGGTAAGTTTCTGACATAAGTAAACTAACTTGAAAAGTGAAGTGCCATTTATAGGGATGATAAATAAGTACTCTAAAGTACCAAAAAATACAAGCAATAGTGGAATAAAATTTGACATAAATTGACTTGAATAGTACTTCAACATTGTAATTCAATATTTCATAAATAATGTTTCACAGCCATTATAAATGAAATATCTTTTTCAACAAAAGTCCCACAAAAGTGTGAGAACGAAAAAGTGGAAACAGTGACCAAACAGGCCATATTAAATGGAAATACCGTAAAGGAAAGCACCGAAGCTCATGGAACAATTCAGTAAGTAAAATAATTTTGACTAAGAATAATAATAAATATATGCAAAGAAATTAATTTCATTCGAGTCATCTCAGTAAATCTGTGAATGTTTCCAAACCTAATTTTAATATGCTGTGATTTTTAATCTGACATGAATAAACATATATAAACAAAATGAAGGTGCACTCAATGCTTAATTCACTGTTTTTCTAAAAATATAACCAGAACATGGAAATTCCATAGACTTCCTTAGAAATTATATTCATGATTTCTGAAGTATGCAAACTATAAATTCCACAATGTAAATTGTGAATTACAACTTAAAATGTGAATTTTAAATTATACAAATTTGATTTCTTTTTGATCTGGAATACATATTACATAGTTTAAAATTTGTCTGTACTTCTTCATATAGAAAGGCTTATTTTATCATTTCAGGACAGAGAAAGTGGATGAAGTTATTAAAGAATGGGAAGGTTCCTTCTTTAAAGATAACCCTCGATTAAGGAAAAAATCTGTTTCTCTTCGATTTGATCTTCATTTAGCAGCCACTGATGAAGGGTGTTTACAGACTAAGCAGGATAATCTACCAGATATAGAAGTCAGGCTTATCATGAGAAGATCATGCAGCATCCCCTCTATCAAACCTCCCTCAGCAGATAAGTAATCCAAAGACAATATTTGGCTTGATATGAAAATGACATTAGGATGGACCAAGGTGGACCATGCTGACCGCCTTCTGTCCCAGAATGTAAGTTATTAAGTGCGTATGTTATGATCTACGTGTGGTTCTCTCCCCAATTAAAAAAAAATGAAATAAGGGACAAAATTTCTTTGAGTCTAATTATGGATGTATTTTTTGGAGAAGGGGAGCTTAAAAATAGAATCAGAAATTCAGTATGGTTTCTACTTTATTTACTCTCCATTTTTTATTTTATTTACTCTATTTTGTTTACTCTTATTCTTCTTTTTCCCTTGAAATTGTATCAGAAACTATAAGCATTAAGTTGGCTTATTTAAGTCTTTGAAATTTCACTTAGTGGCTGAATATTCTAAGGAAAAGGGAATAATAGTTTGTTTAAATGTGATCATATTACGTTAGAATCATATGTAGTTATTCATCATTATTCCATGACTGGTTATTTCTATAAAGATTTTTCTACTGAAAAAAGAAAGTATAACAAACTTTTAACTATAAAACAAACTTTTAAAGGTGACTCAGTATTCACTGAACGAAAATGTTGTCTTTTGAGACAATCATTTGCACTTAGAAAAATGTTACTTTCCGTGAGCAGTTCTGAACAAACTACAGAATGCAACCCCAGGGCTAATTTGATGATTAAATAAAATTAAGTTGATCTTCATCTGAAAGGTTTTTGTAATAATTATCTAATTTCTAGAAAAGTTACTTTATTCAAAGAACTTTAAAGGTTGTGCCCTCCCTCCCCCACAAAAAAATCAGAAGGCCAGCTGCACAAGTAAAACATGAAGTTTGTTACTAGTTACTAGAACAGACTTATCCAACCTATCACTATCCCAACTTTTCCATCTGTAAACTTAAATGTGATTAATTTGAGAATTTGATGCAAACATTAGATATTTGAAAGTATTATAAATATTTCTTGCAATCATCTATGTGAATTACAATAACAGTATTGGTATCTAGGCTAAGACTATTTGCAGGATTTAAGTTTTTAAATTGTTCAAACTGTGATAAATACGGACAGAAAATATATTTGTGAATAAGTCAAGTATTGTTGCAAAGTTTTTTAAACAACCTAACTTGTTTAATACAGGTATACTTATTTTAAGAACCTAAATAATAAATACCTGTTTTACAACATTATAAGTTTATAGGCTATTTTTTTCTAAGCAAAAAAAAATGTTGAGTATAACCGGCCATAATTTTTTCCCAGCTAAGGTATCATGTAAGGGCTACAGCTATGTTAGCACTTTAGTACAGCTTTTGTGATCTCTTTCTCCTCTATTTCAACTAGAAAGAAAAATGTATATTTTAACCAGAAGAAAATGATGTTAAATCTTTAACATATTACAAGGATGTAAAATGTAAGATTTTCTTTAAATTACTTCAGATTTCTTTTAGCCTGGCTTATTTTATTTAATGAAAGGAATGATTTTGTTTTGTCAAGGATAAACAGCATCTTAAATGCTTATTCTTGCATAAGCATCTGACCTCCTGACATAAACATCCTATACGTAAATGTTTTCATTCAGTATTAGTTAAATGTTACTAACTTTATTAAAGCTTTGAAAAATGCAATCATATAAACTATTGTACTAAAGTTACTGTCCTAAGCAACAGTAATCACAGTAAGCAATATATCTAGTGTGATCTATATGCAGTGTTAAACACAGTACTGGGCATCATGAATGTAACTGCTTGTTATAGGAATTCCGCTATGCAGCTATTGTGTGTATGACATGTACATTTTAAATACAGTACTTGAATTTGTAACAGTTTTATTTGCTTTGGGGCATTTTAAATTGGGATATGAATTTACCAAAGTAAATGATACCACTACAATAAAAAATATATGTATATATATGAACTCTGAAGTTGCATCTTATTTGAGTTTGACACATTTTATTAATTGTCCCAGTATTGTTAGTTCACTTGGGGAAGAAGAAAACTAAAACCACAGGGAGAGGGAGCAGTTTTTATACTATTTTTTACAAAGAAAAATTAAGAATGGTATATTCTAATAAGCGGTATACTCTAATTTCAAAAATCAGAATAATCCCATAATCCTGGGGAAAGTATAACAGTAGCCACCAGTGCAAAGTGCTTACTCTCCTGGCACCGTACTTGGCACGCTCATATGTAATGTCCAGTCCCTACAACAATCCTACAAAATTTTATCCTCATTTTATGGAAAAATAGAAAGTAATGTTCTTCAGCCTCTTAGCAACAGTTCAAATGCATGCTTCTGTAACAAAACACAAAAATGAAGAGTAATTCCAAGTATTAACAGTTGTAGGATCCCAGCCTGGGGCCTACACTAATTACCCATATAACCAGAAAGGAATCACCCAAGTCCCCTTGAAGCCTCAATTTTCACACTTGAAAACAAAGGGAAAGACGGTGCTTGGCAATTAATTCCTACTCTGCCTTCCTCACAGAGTTGTTTGAAATAATATACATGTGAAAGTATATGACAAAGCTCTGCTCAAATATACAATGAAATGTAAATGAAAATTTTCACTGGGAGAGAATTTGTGAGGACAATTATAGCTGATAACGATTAAGGAATAGTTCAAAACACAATTAAGAGAATTTTTTAATTCTTCAATTGCTGCCAGCAGAATGATTCTTTCCCAGTGAGTTACCCAATTTGAATTGCTCTGCATGATAGTTTTTAAAGTACAAAACTGTTCTAAAGCCAAAATATGCTTAAATTTATTTTAAAGTTTCAAATGGAAACATATTATAGAACATGGGCCAAAATTAAACTTTAATTAAGTAACATGCACACACACATTACTCTAATTATCAAAACATGAAATCAAAGGAAATTAATTACCTGTGGAAGGGGCAGAATTTGGTTTTAGGTTACAAATCGTGACCAGCATGTACACACAGACTGAGAATATTCATGGACATACTGCCAATAAACATTTTTAAATAAGGTATAAGTGCAAATCAGTACAAGCCTCTCCAGTTTCTCTCACACATACTTAGGCCCTAGACCAGGGTTGGCAAACTTCCTCTGTAAAAGCCCACATAGCAAAAATTTTAGGCTTTTCAGGCCATATGAGTCCTGTAGCAACAATACAATTCTGCTCTAATAGCTGAAGGCAGCTGTAAATAGGCATGGCTTTGTCCTAATAAAGTACAAAATAGAAAGCAGCCTGGATTGGGCCTGAAGCAGTTTGCCGACACCTGCCCTAGACTCTCAAATTATCTAATAGACCTTACTGATTCTCCAGGGCCATCCTGTTTTCAAACACTTTCATTCTTTTCCACATCATGTGACAAAACTCATGTCCAAATCCTCAGGGTGTTTTGAGGGCAACACAGAAGGTTACAAAAGCAAACCATACTTTGTCAAATTCTACAAGACATTATGAACACTGTGTTCTAGAAATCTGTATTTCAGTATTTCACAACTATTTCTAGTGACAAAAACTGAATATCCATAACTTCTGCTGTCACAGAAAGTACTGAGAAAATTAGCTTATTTCTCCATTTTGCCTATAACCAGACTTTTTATCAGCTATTTGGCTCAGGCAAAACTGTCCTCCCTTTCTCTGTTTAAAGAAAAAAAAAATCCATTTTTAAAAACTTCATTAGAAAATACTAAAAATTACATGGCCCAGTGGTTGGATCAAAATCTTTCTGGAGTCACAGATCTCTCTGGAAATCTGTTAAATTACTAACCCTCTGTCTGGAAGAAAAAGAGGGAAAAAAAAGCACAGAAAAAGTGTGTATAATTTTAAAAGGTTCATAGACCTCCTAGAGCTATTTTGGATTACCTAAGTGTCCAAGGACTGCAAGTTTTTCTTGAAGGTTTTCCTCTCCCATTTTCTCCTTTTCCTTCTTTCTTCCATAGTTCTCTTTCTGCCCCTAATTCTGTCTCTCTCTCCAGTTTTTTTGCATAGTGCTATGGAAAGAAATCAAAGAGAACTGGGCATGAATCCCAGTTTAATCCTTACTAGTTTTGGCTTCCCTCTTTTGTGGAATGAACTCAAGAAATATGGGTAATGTTAGAGAATAAAGCAGGCCAATTCCTGGATCTAGCTGCCAGAAAGAAAACTAAACCACTTGAGCTAAGACTGTCTCAGAGGTCTACCACTAGGTCCTTGTGAGGGCTCCCAACATCTTTATAGTTACAATCATTTAGTCATATTAATGAAGTATCTTGTATTTTCCAAGAATAATCAAGATTTCAAAAGCCTGTCTGTGGTCCCCATACATATCGCTGTACGTGCAAGGCCAGATGTGTGCTGAGTTTGTTTTGGGGGAAAAAACAAAAACAAAAACAAACAACACTGTGTAAGTAGAGTCTATCTTGCTGGATATTTTATTCAAATTTTCAGTAATTCCTTAAGGATTAGGAAAGAGATTTTTTTCCATTTTACTTTGTCTATATTCTTCCTTTCATAATTTTGCAGATCTTCAGGAAAGGAGAAAGAAATGGAGAAAATGAGATAACCATTAATTCATCCCACAAACACTGAACACCTGAATGTACCACTCGCTATTAGATGCCCCCACCCTAAGGAGCTTGTATTCTCATAGGAAGAAAAAGACAAAATAAATATATAACAAATATGAGTATGTTAGGTGGTAACAAGCTGTATAGAAAAACAAAAACCAAAAAACACAGATAATGAATAGAGTGGAGACTGGGGAAGAAGTTGTGACTTTAAATAGCCCAGAAAAAAACCTACTGAAGTGACATTTCAGCTAAGCCCAGGAGGTGAGATATCAATGTCACTGATCCACTCCTTTCCTTTCCTTTTCCACCGTGCTTGTGTCAAGACATTCCCACTGCAGCTTTTGTTCAGAGGGCTGCCTAGAGAGAACGCAATGAGCATCTGCCCCAGTATTGCACCTGCCCAATCCGCCAACCCACAGGCAGGGAAGAGTCCAGGGAAAGGAAAGAAGGTACTGGGATCCCTGCTGAGGCCTTCGTGTATCTTTTACATACATGCCTTTATATAAAAAGGCAATTTAATGTACATTATCTCAAGCCCCACTCAGGCTGCCTGTTACCCTTTAATGACCTCTCTTTTAGTCTTTCCCTTCAATATGCTCTCCAATTGCACTAATCCCTATGAGTGTAAAAATATTGAAGGTGGAAGTATTGGACAGTGTGTCACTTGTCTCTGGCTTTGCAGACTTCGCAGACATGCCCTAGTCCCTGCAGGCACACCCAGGACCGTGGCCAAGAGCAGCCCAAGAATTCTATCAGTCACTCTGAATGTCAACACTGTTTCAGGTAATTACAGTTCCTTCCCGCTCCAGAGTTCCCCACTTAGGCCAGGTGTTTATGTTCAAGGAAGGGGCTACTAACTGGTAAACCAGGTAAACTGGTACTCATGATTTAGCGTTAAGAGCCCTGGAGTAGACCAGAAGGCAGTCTCCAAACACATTTATAGAGCATCTAACAATGAGTCAAGCCCTCAGTAGGCACTGGCAACACTAAGATGCCAATGCAGGCGACTGAGCCTTTGCTTTCAAGGCCCTCATAAAGCTTGGAGGGGACAAACGCAGTGCGATACAGTGGGTCGTGTACAGGCTGAGATAAGTTATCAAAGAACCGAGGGAGTTCTGAGGAAGGGTACGGGGTGGGGAAGGGGGGGCAGTTACAAGAGGGCGTCCCAGAGTGGATTTGTGCTGTATCCGGAAGGACAGATGAGTTTACGCGGAAAGTGGGGAACGGTGGTTCCCAGCGGAGGGAACCAATGAGCCAAGGCAGCGCTGGGCAGAGACCAGGGACCCTCTCACCCCCGGCGCTGCAAGGGCACAGAACCTGGGGCAAAGGGGATTAACATCTCTGGGCCTCGGCTCAGAGACCCGTGACAATTACAGCACACTCGAGCTTGGAAAAAACGAGGAAGTTCGTGTTCCTTTTCTGCGAGGCTGAAAGCCGGCCGTTAAGGCAGAGGACGCCCTGCGAGGCGCCGGTAGAGACGCAACTCCGCGAACCGAGTCATCCACGCCTCCATCCTCAGCTCGCTAGAGTGTATACTCTTGCTCATAGAGAAAGAAGGAAGAGAAAGACCGGGAAAAAAAAGAGACAACGGTGGGGTCGGGCGCGGCCGATGCCGGGTCCGAGTGGCGCGTGGCACTACGGCCACAGTGGTTCCTGGGCCTCCCTCCCGGGTGCGACCCCCGCGGTCTTGCGGCCCCGCGAGTGGAAGCCCAGGCCGCTGCTCCCACTCCTCGGGGCGCAGCCTCGCGCCTCGCGCCGCGGTCACCCGTCGCCGCTCCAGCTCCTCCGGGCCACGAAACCCGGGCCTCTCCCGCGGCCGAGCCACCTCCGCCCTCATCGCTGTGACGAATCGGCGCCCGGCGGGCCAGTACCCAAATCCGGGGAGTTCTGGGGCACGTACGGGACCTGAAAAAATCCTTGACTGTGCGAAGCACCACTGCGTCCTCACCAGAAGGTTTATTTTTCTAAAGACAGTCGGTGAGGCCTGGAAAGGAATTAAGAAGAGTGTTGAAAGTGCGAGTGCGGAAGCTCCGGACGCGAGGGGCGGGGCGTGCGCGGGACAAAGGGAAGCGAGGCCGGAGCTGCGGGCGTTTTTTCTGCCCGCGGGTGAGTGTTGCCAACTGGGTCCGACGGGGTCGGGAGGGTGCAAGTCGTGTTGTCCTAGCTTGGCTGGACCCTGAGTTCCTGGGGGCTGCTCGGGTTCTGACTTGGCCGAGGGGCCGGAGCTGGGGCCTGCTGCGGCCTCCTTGAGGCCTAGCGGAGCGAGGGTTGGGAGGGAGTTCCATCTGGGGCGCCTCCTCGGCGGCGAGATTGTCCCCTAACACCAACCCCGCGAAATAAGAGCACCTGTGCGGTACTCCTCGTAATTGGAGTTGCTGGTAAAGCGCATCCTGTACAACAAACACCAAAGAAACGACCGCGGAAAGCCGTTAGTGCAAACCAGGCCCGCGATCCTCACCCCCCGGGAAGGCGGTTACCCCCTTGGTTCGCGCAGTGACCTGAAGGCTACTCTGTGGCTCAGAGCGAGGAGCCAGAGCCCTGCAAGTTTGGCCTGGGTTTGAAACCCAGCTCTGGCACTTCCCGGCTGTGTGGCTTTAGACAAGTGACTTAAACTCGCAGAGACTCCCTAGTTTTTATCTGTAAAATAGGGATAGCAGTATATATCTCATAGGGTAGTTGTGACCATTAGACGAGATAGTGTAGTAATAAGCCTGTGTCATATAAGGTAGTCAACAAACACTTAACTGTTGTCGTACTGAAGGCAGCTGAATTCATTGGTGGACAAATGTACAAGCTCATTCTTAGAATTTATAGTGCAACATAAGAAGAGCAGAACTTTTATAAAGTATAACAAACAATAAAGATGATGGACTAGGGAGCTTGTGGCAGTTATTGTCAGGGTTCCCATAGCAAGGTCTACTGGATGTTGGCAGCTCCCTGAAAATGCGAGCAGGAAGGAAATCTGAACGCGAGTCAATGGTTTCTGCCTGTTTCTTAAAGAAAGGGAGAAAAGACCTAGGTCGGGGCATTGAGGAAATATTTCTTTCCACACCAGGCTTCTTATTCCTTATGCTCTAGAGAATTCCCTTCTTAAAATACAAAATAGACGCAAAAAAATCATGTTTGTTTCATACAATGCTGAATGGAAGTACTTGCCAGTAATTCTAGAAGTTATATGAATGTTTGTCTCATTGTATGCATGGTGTGTGATGTATACTGATGTAAGGAGCAAGTTCACATGTGTATGGGCATGTTCTGAGCTGGTAATACTAGAACCAAATTTATTAAGAACTGAGCCAGGTGCTGGGACTGTAATAATGAATTAGACGGTCCCTGTTCCCAGTCAGCACACAATCTAGCTGTATTAACAGGTATAATACAGTATTACAACAGTAGTAAACAATATAATAGGGACGTGCACATGAGGAAGCAGTTAATTCTGCCCAGGTAATTTATCAAGCTCCATCGAGGAGATATGTTTTGAAATGGGCTGTGAGGGGTTATTGAGAGTTTTTCAAATAGACTCTTTCAATTTATTCCCAGTAGTTATAAAGGTATTTACCACTTTAAGATGTAAAGCTCATTATCTCACCAAATACCTTTTTGCACTGCCTCCAGGAATAAAAGGCTGATTTTAAAATTGAAAGTGTTACCCTAAAAGGAAGTTAGAGCTGCTGCTGATCAAGGAGCTGTCAGGATATGGTAGACCGCGTTGGGGTGGGCCCTGATAATACATCACATTCTATTGTCATTGTATTTGTTTATCAGTCTGATTAAATGTTTACATGGCATCAGCAACACATTTTCCATACAAGAGGTGGCCCAGTACCATAAGAAAAACTTGGAAGTACATGTCTAATACTGCTTTTAATATCCCCAGTAATCATTGTAGTATTTTAATTCTGATCAACCAAATGACGTATAAGAACTAGTAAAATATGCAAAAGATTTCATTACTGGGAGATCATGTAATCTTACTAAGAAATACCAATTAAACTACCCTATTCTTTAGAAAAACATTTTCTTAATGCTTGCCGAGTTTTGATTCTCTTTTTTTTCTTTTTTTTCCTTTTTTTTTATTTTAGTGTCTCAGATTCATTCTTAAGGAACTGAGAACTTAATCTTCCAAAATGTCAAGTAAGTTTCACTTTTTATATTTATCAGTCTATATTAATAAGAAACTAATGCCCTAGCAAATGGGAATTCCAAAATACTCTCATTTTTTTTTCTTCGAAACAGGACCATTGGTAGTTTTGTTGCATAGTATTATATCTCAGTTGTTTACAAGAAGTTATTTATTTTCTTTCAAACAGAAAGACCATCTTATGCCCCACCTCCCACCCCAGCTCCTGCAACAGTAAGTTTTAATTTTCTTGTTAATGTAATAGCCAAGTCTGGCCTTGATACAAAAACCCAGATGTCTTCCAGTGACAGTCACTCAATCATCACTGTAACAGGATGAAAATTTCAGCTAAAAAACAGCACTTCCTACTAAATAAAATAACTCTTTGCATTTTACCATGAACCAACCCCAACATTTAAAAAAACATACTGCTGAAATTGCAGCCTCCTATGCTCAGTTCTTTTTTTAATGGGAAGTAAGTGACAAGTTTAGCACTTCTTTCTTGTTAATCTCTATTAAGAGTCTTTAAAATTGATATTGAGTGAATGCTCATTCTGGCATTTATTATTATTTTTAAACCTAACCTTCAGCTGGTTACATTTTTCTCTCCTCGTCTGAATATAATTTTCATATTAGATCAAACAATAAAGCTTCCAGTTCTCCAATACCATTGTAAATCTTTATTTTTCAAGCTGTTTAAGTAAGGATTTAATTATCCATGGGTCAGAGCCTGCTGTTGAATTTTATTCCACTCATAAATAATATTTTATTGGTTTGGAAATTGATGTGTTTCAAGTGTCTCAATAATGGTTGTGAACTAGTTCTTCCACCCAGCAGGCTCTGACCCAACTTGATCAGCATGTAAAATAATTGTCCAATCCACAAAACAGATTTAATAGAAACTATTCAGGCCTTGCTGAAATGGATTCCTTGTTTTCTTGTTTTGTTTTGTTTTTGTTTAAAAGACAAAACAAAACACTGTTAATATTGACCATAGCCTACAAAAGCAGTTCTTTAACAGTTGTTAGCTGTCCTTCCATACCCCTTACCCCTTAAATTTCAGGCTAGTCTACTAATTAGGTCCTTGTGTAATTTTGTTTTCTCCACTAGATAACTACTCTTACTTCTAACCCTCAGATATATGTTTTAGTTTATCAACAGTTTGTTTCTCCTTAGTAAGATGCTTTTTAAAAGAGATACTGTATCACATGTTCTCACTTTAATTTATGTAAACATACAGTCTCTGAAGTTACTTCTAATAGATCTTAAAAGTCCTATCCCTGGTTTATTTTCTTTCTTAAATCAAAGAACATTTCTTATGACTGATCCTTGGCACTCTGCTAGGGGCTACACAGGTGGAGTTGACCAGTTGAGATTCCTGACCTCAAAGAGCTAACCATGTGCTTCATTTTTGGAAATGGTATAATTACAATGTTTTAGTTTGAATTTTTTTTTTCAGTTCCCTTTTCTTACGTTATTGCCTCATAATGATGAACTTTGTTTATGCAACCTTTGAAGGTGTTATTTTTAATGAAAATACTGCCTCTGACAGTATATAATATCTTGAAGACAAACTTGATTTGTTGAGATAATAAAAATGACTCAAAGACCCAAGTGTCCCCTTATAACTTCTTGAATATAGAAAGGAATTTTTTTTTGCCTTTCTTTCTGTACCATTGTAATTTCACATTAACACATAAAATACAGAAGACTAAGGGTTCAGGCATCCAACAAAATGGATACTAAATGGACTATCATCCTTTTTTGTTCCCATTACTTCTATAACCACTACCATCACCACCACCACCCAAATGTATCACTCCAAGTAAAATACACTTCTTTTGTGCCTTTGATACTTAATCTGTGTTTTGCCTTGCTTAATTTGCGTCTTCTATAACTATGTAGACTAGAAATTGATCTTCCAAAGAGTTTGAAGTGTAGTAGTATCTGCTTGAGTGTCTTTCTCTCGGACACTATGAAGATATGTGCAGGGGCATGTTATAGAAAATTGTGTTTATTTTATAACAGCTACAGCTTAGTTGGGATATATTGAGTGTATTTTACATTAGACAATTGAGGACCGATACTGTTAATTGCATGTTAAAATGAAATTACTGTCATTTGTTTTGATTGAATTTCATTGGGTAAAATATCCTACTTTGGTTTCCTCTTTGCTACATCCTTTATGCATTATACCTTGTCATGAACATTGGATGTCATTGTATTAACCACAAAGGCACTGCTGTATGAGAGCCCATTTGTAATCACATCAACATATAATTCACAAAAAAACAGAAGTTCTGTTGCTGCAATGAGCTGCTGTGTTTTGAAAGTGCTAGAGCTATCAAAAGGATAGGTGAAAAAAGAAAGTCCAATTGTGTCAACTAGAGGAGTAGTTCTCATTAAAACTAAATGCAGTAATTGTTCATGATTGACCTATGGAAGTTGGATCAAAGAAGAGATGGAAGAGAAAGCCTATAAAAGAATAACTGGGTTAAAAAGATTAGACAGTGCCCCAGAACAAGAGCCAGGCATTTCTTACACGTCTTTGTTTCAAAATCATGTATGTGACATCCATGAATCCCACATTCACATTGAATCCTTTCTATTGACAACTTTTGGCTTCCTGACTTGAGTCTCTTCTCATTTCTCACATTATATGAAATGATTTAAAACTCTTTGAGAATAATCCATTTCCTGTTTTTATTTGTTTTTAGTAGGTAAATACATTGGCAGCATCTACATAACTCAAATAAATCATGTTTTGTTTTGCATGTAAAGTGTTTTCAGACTTCTAATTTATCACACTCAAGCTTTCCTCTCAGACATACATCGCTAAGTTTTTGCACCCCACTGTTGACCATAAAATAATCTGTTTGAGACACTTCAGTGTATGCTCATTCCAGAAAACAAGCACACACATTCATATGCACACAAATACCACAGGCCCCTGCAAAGAGAAGAAAATAAAGAAAAAAACCCACTTGCTGACTGGTTTCTCAATGAACGAAAAAAAACAATTACAACACATCATTGCTTGTTTAAATTCAGGTTGCTTTTGCATGTCATATGCAGATCATTTTTCATTTCTGTGTTTCCTCGTTTGAGCTCATTTCTCATTCGTGTTTTTGTCTCATTTGTTTCCATCAGCAAATGCCCAGCACACCAGGGTTTGTGGGATACAATCCATACAGTCATCTCGCCTACAACAACTACAGGCTGGGAGGGAACCCGGGCACCAACAGCCGGGTCACGGTAGGAGAATCAACTATTACAGCATCCGGCAAACAACTGGAATTGACCAGAAATGCCTTCATAGTTAGGTCCTTTTGAATCATCAGCACAGCCGTTACAGATTATTTTAACCTGGCATTTTGACTGTTTTAAACATTCATTGCACAGTCAGTCCTACACTGGAAAAAAAAATAGATCTGGATATGTATATAGGAGAAGAAAAGAATCCATTCTGTTTGGTCATTGATAGAGATAAAGCCTCGGGCACTTAATGCTTGTACTATATGTAGACAAACCTGGAATTTCTTATGGTTAAAATACTCTTTGAGATGAAAAATATCTTCATTTAAGGTAATTAATATTAGGCTCAAGAACTCAGTTTCTTAGTAAAGGCTGAGCTTCTTTTGGCTGGCCTACCAGTTTGAATTGCTACCCAATAATTATTTGTCTTTTGGATTTAATAGTTGGCCTTCTGAGATTCATTTATCTCCAGTTACAAAAAGATTTTTACATCACTTCAAAGAATTGCAGAATGCAAGTTGAATTTAATTAATTTGAAGTTCCAGACTAGATATCCACAACTAAAAATGCATTTATAATCTGTAGGATAATGAATATGATTTCTGAAACTTAAGATGTTCCATTTAAATGGTCAACCAAGATACCAAAATTGGATCATGTTCTTCAGACTTTTTATTTTAGAGTCATCTTAAACGCCATTCAAGGAAACGTAGGTACCAAAGAAACAAATAACTATAAAAAATGAGTTACCAAAAATAAAAATAAATCCAAAAGCCAAATACCTACATTAGAGTGTGCTATTGATGAGCATTTATGCAACCCAGAACGGCTGTAAATTTTTTAATACGTGGTTTTTGTTTACTAATTCATAAATTTCAGTTAATGTGACTTCAAAAAAGCCCTCTCACCCTGTAGTCAAGCTAGAGCAGAAAGCATGTAACTATCAAACTATGTGTCTATCTTGGTAAGCATATTGCTTAGCTTGATGGGTTCTGTTTGTCTAAATTTTTCATTGTTCCGCATAATTTGTACTTCATAAGCATATCAAAGTTTATGTGCCATGCATATTTCATGGTATTTGGAAAGAATTCTGACAAAGTATGTATATATATGCATTTCACAATGCATACAATTTTTATGTGCACCAGTACATGTTTTTCCCTGATCTAAATGTGTTGTTTCACAAGTGTTATGGGTGGCAAGGTTATCAAATGATAAAGAAGATTTTAATTTAAACAAAAAGCAGAATCGATTTTGGGTCATTCATGTTAATGCAGAAAATTATTCATGGGCAGTAAATGAAAATAATTACATTTTAATAGCTCTATACAGTCAGCTCTTGATTATCTATGCTAATAGAATAGAAATGGTGGTAACTAATATTAGATGCATTTGTATTTCAGTTTGTGTAAGCATTTTGGTCTTAACTTGGATCTATCTGGGAATTCTCAGTTAATTAAGAGATTGTTCAATAGAGCCCTATTAGTGTGCTGGCTGCTCTGGGCCTTGGGGTCAGTTATCTATTTCTCCCCACTCCTTGAGGATGTTAAAAGTCAACATCTGGAGTGGGCACTAGCTTCAGGGTACGTTAGCATAAGAGGGATTTGGAGCATGGAAAATTTGGTTTTCTCTGTATTATTGTCCTCTCGGCAGGGACTGAACTGTAATCAGATTGCTGTTTAGACTTCACCTGGAGGGCCTAGGAAATGTGGATGCTTTTAGCTCTCTGCTAGGTCATTGATTGAATCATTCTCTTAAGAAAACTAGTTATGGCTAACGTTTTGCACTACTTTTTTTTATATATCTAGTTTAAGCTGCATTTGGACTTAATAGGTCTGATTTTGACCATTATAAAAAAAAGCATTTTATGTTAAGATGAGCTCAACTGTGTGTTACCATTTTGGGCGGCTCCTATTTGGCATTATTGATTGCAAATTGCCTTAACTTGATGATTTGAAGGAATGCTTCTGTGAAGCCTTATGAGGTAGTTTCCTGGAGGTTCTAACAGCATCTGGTTTTCCTGCTGACCCCAGTATACTAGAATAGTCTTGAGACAGTACGCACTGAAGCATGTTGAAACTTTTTGGAGTGCTCATGATACTGTGAGGTGGGCTTTTCTCCTGGTCAGTTCTTCATTCAGGTGATGGGCATTCTCTTCAGTGTAGGTGTAAATAGTTTGAGATAAAATGTTAGAAACAGCTTTTCTCTGTGCTTTAATGGAAATTCCATTCCAGAAAAAAGCTTAAATAAGGATCCTGCCAGAGAAACAGCTAGGAATTTTGGAAGAAACAACAAGAAAAAACTTGAGTAGCCAAAGTAAATTTCACAGAATTGTGGACTTCATTTATTGGAGAGTCTCAGGACCTTACTCTTAAATAAGAACAGTTTTAACAAGCATAATTACTTGTTAACCCCCAACTCCTTGCCCGTTCGAAGCAGAAAATTGGAAAGGACAGTTGCTGCTGGAGGTAGGTTTCCTGATAGCAGCAAGGACAGAAATGGCTGACAAAGGAAATGTGCTCCCCAAGTGCAGCTGCTGGGCCATCTCATAAAGGGACTGGCAGCATTTCACACCTCAATCCAGAGGATTACAACAAAGCAGTCATTGTTTCTAATTGAATTACTAACAAAAGGTTAAAGTGTGTTTAGTGCATATTGCTTTTTTTTTTTTTTTGAAGCATAGAGAAACGTTTAAGACATAGATGTCTGTCTGAGGTGGTATGTAAGTTAGGGGTGCTTAGTGATAGAAATCTTTGATATCCTGGAAACCAGCTAGAATTTAACTTTGTGGTTATTGTTTGGTGTTTTGTTTTGTATTGCTTGTATTTGTAAATTGACTGGTCAATGTGATGAAAATAAGACCTCACTGTGTAGATGGTCTGGGTACCTTCCTTTGGGAGAAAGGAGAAGAAATAAACAAACCCATTATGTTACAAAGTGTAGTTCTTTGAAATATAATCAGAGAGCAAATATTACTATAATTTGTTCTTAAAATGTTTTAATTCAACATATTTAAACAGGTTTTAGAATTCTTTACCTCTTTTTTTTAAAAAAATGTTAATAGTGGTCTACCAACTTTGTTATTGGCACAATTCCAACTTTATTTGTGACCCGCTTCATGAATTCTGAAGGTTTATGTTGGGTATGAGTTGGAAATGCTTTCTGATAACTTCACATGCATGAATGATCAGATTTTTTGTGTCTTACTCAGAATCTGTGGCATAAGGCTGTCCTTGTAGGAATTCCACCCCACCTTGAAAGAACTCTTAGTGACCCTGAGACAGAATTTCTCTTACTGATTCTTCATACCACCACTGTTGACAGTTTTCCATCCCCCATGGATCACCTGCTCCATTGCCCACTGCTGGCCAAACACGGTCAGTCTGCATGGGTGCCAGCAGCAGGTGTGGTTAAAGGAATCTATGGGAGGAGTAGAGAGAGGGGTAATGCGTCTTCAAAGGTGAAATACTTTCTAGTAATTCGTGTATGAAGAAACAGAGTTAAGTATCAAGCGAGACCCTCATAAGGGGAGGAAGCATGAAAGCAGGGGAATGGGGGACAAACATGCCGGTTTCTGAGCACTCGGGTAAAAAATAAGGTTATAAGGGGAGTCCCAATTCAGAACGGAGGAGTTTCCCTGGGGTTCATCACAGCAGCAACAGAAGGGCAAGGAAACTTAATGTCATTTTAGTTTTCTTACAAGGATTTGCCAATTCCTGCCTGATAATTAGTGATGCCAGCACTTCTTTCCCTAGCCTGGCAAGGAGGATCAATATCAGAGATCTCCCAGAAATTTGGGGAAAATAAATGTGATTCGGCCATGATTTTACTCTGGGTTCTTGATCAAATGCAGTCATACGTGTGAGGATGAGACTACATTCAGAAATAGACATCATGGAAGGGAGTCATCTAGGGTGTCCTCTAGAGGCTCTCTGTATCTCTTGCCTAGGATATTAGCCCATATAGAAAGAACTGTTCTCTCATCCTTCTTTGTCTCCACGCTCATCCTGCCCCCTTTTTAACCCACTTTTTCCTTCACCTTTAAAAAAATTTTTTTCAGTCTTTCCTCTTCTTTTTCTTCTATTTTCCTCTTCCTTTCTCTTTATGTCTTATCCACAAAACCAAAAACTTTTATCGATACAAGACCTCAAAAATAACTAAATTGGGCCCCATGTCTGCCGTGTCTTTGTTCCTGGTAAACTTACTCATGTTTACTCCTAGACTGTTACTAAGATTAAGGACCAAAAAATAGGTATGACTTTAGTTCACACCTCTTGATCCCCTCGTAGAAAACCACTAGATATGGACATAGAGCCCTAAGAAAAGTAAAATCTCTAGTATTGATAAATGAGATGAAGTTTTTTGTTTTCTGTTTTTGAAACTCAGAAGTAGTGTTTGTAGAGGTGGTGGTGTTTATGTTGGGGTGCATTCCTGAAATAGTAGAAATAGACACAAAGTCCCCTGTAGACAGTGGGAGTGTGATATGTGCTGAAGAAGTGCAGATTCTGGTGCAGATAATCAAGTGTTGACTGTATGTGTAATGGTAAATTAAAAAGGGTTCCAGGTAATGTCCTAAGTGTGGGACATTTGAGACATAACCATACATTTTTGATGTATCAATTATTGTATAATATTTTATTTGTTCTTACAGCCAGGTTGTCAGAGCAGTGGCAAAAAAACTGCTAAGTAAAATATTTTTAAATTATGTGCTTAAAGTTATTTTCTTTATTTTCTTTTGCTGTGAACATTTCTGAATTTGCAGTGATAGCTATTTTCAGTGGAGAAAATATAAGAATCTTGTACCCATGGACGAGTAGAAGAAAGGCGCAATAGAATTTTTTTAAGGGACTCTCTTTTCAGTTTGCTGGTGAACTTCTTACAATTGAATAATGAATGTATTTAACTCTTTTGTAGGCATCCTCTGGTATTACGATTCCAAAACCCCCAAAGCCACCAGATAAGCCGCTGATGCCCTACATGAGGTACAGCAGAAAGGTAGGTGCCCGGGAGCCGGAGAGGAGTGAGGACTGCTGTTCTGGCTTCTTTGCTTTGTATCACGTTTCGTATTGGCTTAGCCAGCTTTTCAGGGCATAGTCAGGGGAAAGGATAAGGAATTGCAGTTCTAACAGAAATTAGTTCTGATTCAGGTTCCAGAACTAAAATCCAGCAAGAACATGATTAAATAAACTTAAAATCCTTAAGATAATGTTACATATCCAATGTTACATATATAGTCTTTTGGAGACTATTTAATGACATGAGAAAAGTGTTACATGAAAAAAGAATGTAAGACTGTGTATTAGTATCTTATTTTTATAAACATAATAGCAACTGCATGTTGGTTTGAAGGGAAAAAAAGCCTAGAAGACAATGGTTATCTCTGAAACAGTTATTGTAATTTTTATTTTTTTATGCTTCCTTGAATTTTCCCTCTTACTTTTTTTTTTTTGTGATGAACTCACATTACTCAAAATAAGAAACATAGCCAGTATCTTTATTATATAAAGAGAGCATTTAGCTATTTTCACCACTATTTAGAAATTCTTAAATTTTCAATCATTATTACATATGTACTTGACAGTATGGTATGCAGATTAATCACTTTCCTTCTAAGTCCTTTTAGGACTTTTAGAGAAACATAGACTATGTTATTGAGGTAGCTCATCTTAAATGTCTCCAGTGATTAGACATGTCTGAGGTCTGCCTTAAAATAATCCAGCGAGAGCATGAGTTGGCCAATGAAATGAGATTGGCCACCTGTTGATAATTGTTGCAGCAGGTTGATCAGAATGTAAGGATTTGATTCTGTTTCCTCTGCTTTTATGTTTAAAAGATTCTATATTAAAAAGTATTTTTAAAGGTCTGTATTTTTACGCATCAGTATTGAAATCTCACCTGTTTTCCTTTTTAAGGTCTGGGACCAAGTGAAAGCTTCCAACCCCGACCTGAAGTTGTGGGAGATTGGCAAGATTATTGGTGGCATGTGGCGAGATCTCACTGATGAAGAAAAACAAGAATATTTAAACGAATACGAAGCAGAAAAGGTAGAATGAGACTGCAGTAGGATGGATACAATGTAAAATGTATAGACATTGGATGATCATTAATAAAAGAAACAAGATCTAATCAGACAGGAGGGTGCAGTGAGGCTTTGTCTGCCTGGTTCAAATCACTTAATTTCTCTAGGCTTCAGATTCCTTGTCTGTAAAAAGGAAATAACTATCATATCTTTGAATATTCACATGAGATATATAGGTGTTCATATAACCTACAAAATGTTAATTTTATAATTATGTAAGTTATTTTGAGTTTTATAACAGAAGAACATTTGAATTTCAGATAGAGTACAATGAATCTATGAAGGCCTATCATAATTCTCCTGCCTACCTTGCTTACATAAATGCAAAAAGTCGTGCAGAAGCTGCTTTAGAGGAAGAAAGTCGACAGAGACAGTCTCGCATGGAGAAAGGAGAACCCTACATGAGCATTCAGCCTGCTGAAGATCCAGATGGTAAAAAAAAAAAAGTGGGGTTTTGGGTTTTGTTTATGCTTTCTCTGAAAATTAAACAAAGACAACTCTAGTAAGTTTATCCTAAATGGATAACAAATCATAATTTACTTACCATGTCAATATTTTGATTAATTATTTTGAGTAAGATTTGGATATGAATTTCCCACAAGAAATATCCTTCTTACTACAGAAAATAGCAAAAGCCACTTGTTATTTATGAAAATCTTTGTATTCAGAATGCATGAAAGGTTTTTGAGTCACAGTCAGAATTTTGGCTCAAGTGCTTTTAAAAAGCTAAATGCCTTCTAATTATATCCTCTTTTCTTACTGGTTCCCTAAATTTGGTGAATTAAAGGAAAGTTAATGAATGAGTAGAAGCATTATGAAATTTCTTTTCCAGTTAATTCAGAATCCCAAGTAGAATTTATAAATACAGCTCTCATAACACGAAGATACACACATACAGGGAATAGAAATAATAGCAAATGTTAACACAAGCAGCAGTGCCAAAGACGTGTTTGCAAACACAGACCTCAGTTGCTCAGATTGGATGGTTAATACAAGGAAAATATACAAAACTAAAAAATAGAAGATCCAGTCTACAAGTAATTGGAAGGATGAGGATCAGTGTAAAAGGAGACAAAGGCTAGCAGCACTGAAGCCAGAAATAGGAGATAGTTCACTTTAGGAAGGAGAATAGCATGGACATTAAGAACTGAAGAGGTTCACTTGGGAACCTAAATTTGCTGAATTAAAGGAAAGCTAATGAACTTACTTAATAAAGTTAAGTAACTAACATGATTGCTTAGTCTTCAAAACAGTATCCTTTCTTCTGTTCCTCAAATGTCTGCCCATTATGCTTTTTCAGTTTAAGATAGGATCTTAAAGCTGCTAGTGAGAAAGGACGGGTAATAATTAAGTTGCCAGAATGAGAATGCTTCAGACCTTGGACTTGATCCCTTATAAATGAGTAGAAAGAGGAAGACTTACGTAAAACCAAGAGACAAGCAGCAGCTACTGGTAGCTTCTTTAACAAGGAGGACTGTATGAGACCTACAAGGCAGTGAAGGCTTTTAAATAACCTTCTATAGACTATTCATGAGATAAGGTCAGTAGCTGGTAAATGAGAAAACAACTAGAAAATACAAGCCCATCCCACCCCTAGAAATCAGATTCCATAAGTGCAAGAAACAATAAGCAAGCCCGACAAGACTTATTTCCCCTACCACATAAATGAAAGAAGAAAGCAAAAGTAACCCCCCAAAAAAGATAATTTAAATAGAGGTAGTACAGATGTACCATATTAAAAGTGTACATGAAAAAACTCTTCCTTAAAAAGTAAAAAAGTCACACTTTTTTTTAAAAATGGTATCTTCAAATAATTTTAATTTCAGTAGTATATATCCTAAAGAAATTACTTAAAAGGAAACAAAAAGTAATTTGCACAACAGTTTGTAGCCACGATGTTTAAGATAACAAGAGTTTTAGGAGCTACTTAAATACTAAATAATAGGGATGTAATGGAGGAGCCCAATTCAGGCTGCTAGCAGTTTCCTGAAGGGTGGCCTCTGCACCTCCAGTGAGACTCTTTAGATGATCAGGTGGTTCAGAGAGGAACTTTGGTTTTAACATGTATTGCTTAGGAGGAAGCTTTTTTTTTTAAGTGAGTTAATTTAAATAAAAATATTAAGTAAATAATAGTATAAATTCAAATAATAGGTATGTCCAAAACCACAGAAGTGATAGAGCAAAAGTTTCAGATTAAGGAAACATTGTTGCCTAGCAAATACATGCTTATTTGCTGTCACAGGCAGCTCTCCTGTTGTTTTCCAGGCCAAAACACACATGGCTATATCTCATTTACGATTCAGCCAAACCCTTCTCAGACACATACCATCACTTACAGATTTTATGAGAACAGACGATACCTTTGCCAGTGAACACGTTATGTCTTTTGTATGACTGCTGCCAAGTGAATGCCCCAGTGCTCCCGTGATGGGCTTTAGGCCCTCCTGTTGGACAATGAGGGCTGTGGCTCCTTGGTGACGAGGTGTCAACATTGTTACACTCTCCTGTTTATGGTTACTGGTGACTTGATTTCCAGAACAACTTGTTTGTTCCAGATTATGATGATGGCTTTTCAATGAAGCATACAGCCACCGCCCGTTTCCAGAGAAACCACCGCCTCATCAGTGAGATCCTCAGTGAGAGTGTGGTGCCAGACGTTCGGTCGGTTGTCACAACAGCAAGAATGCAGGTCCTTAAACGACAGGTCCAGTCCTTAATGGTGCATCAGGTAAACTCACAGAACATTTGTTATGACAAAGCGGGCCTGTGCCACAGATCCCAGGTGACATGATGCCATACTGTGTGTCCTTGTGCCTGTTAAATGTTTCTGTGTTCTATCTAACCTGTTCCTGATACAGGGAACAGGCTTGAGGGCGTGGAGCTTTCCCGGTGATTTAATAAAGTTGTTATTAAAGCTAACATAGAGCCTTGTCATGGAACACATCACTATTAGGAATTTTGAGACACCTGTCTACCTTTACTGCTTTACTGAATATTTTTTTCTACAGAAATTGCTCAGGCCTGAAATAATATTCATTAACATGTATTTCTCACTTGTTCCTCTCTGCTGTGTTTATATTTTTAAAATCTTAGCTGTTTTAGCTTAGACAGATGGTGTAATAAATGATTTAAATTAAAAATTGAAAACATTTGTCACTGTGAGGAAGTGTGAGGAAAGTGAGACGTGTTTTCTGTATTTAACGTTTGCATTACAGAAAATAATTCAATAATTATAAAGCTTGATCACATGTCTTACAGCGAAAACTAGAAGCTGAACTTCTTCAAATAGAAGAACGACACCAGGAAAAGAAGAGGAAATTCCTGGAAAGCACAGATTCATTTAACAATGAACTTAAAAGGGTATCAGTTTAATGTGTTAAATATACTTTATCAATGTATCTGTTCCTTTTTTATCCTCATTCTTTTTTCCAAAGTAGTGTTTCTATTGAATGTTGTTCACTTTGAAATAGAGTTAACTTTGCTATGACCAGTAAGGTCTTTGCTTTATAAAGTTATTCCTATTTTCTGGCAAAATTGTGATACGTTTGAAATATCTTATAGTATACACACATGTGCTAGACCTATAGACTCTAGACCTGCTAATGTTTTGATTTAAACTCTCAAGCAATCCTGAATTATTTTCATTTCATTGAGATTTATTCATTGAATGTCTTCATTAGATGTAGTTCACAATTTGTACTTCGTATTAAAACAGGTAAATCGATATTTGGTAGCCTGAAATATAAAATGGGAGCCTTGTATATAATCCAGGACTTCCAGCATTGCCTCACCAACTCTTTTGTAATATTTGAGGTAGCATGGCTGCTGGAGCAACTTTCTTTTCCTGTGGACACCAAGAGGTTCAGAGGAGATAGAGAACCATGTTTTTTCTCCCATGTATATGTATATAGTTAATAGCTGAGAAAACCCACTTTTGAAATAATTTCTCTGGTTCAGAGATTGTAAGAAAAGAACATTACTAAGAGTTTTATTTTTTTCTATTAGTTATGCGGCTTGAAAGTAGAAGTGGATATGGAAAAAATTGCGGCAGAAATTGCACAGGCAGAGGAACAGGCTCGCAGAAGGCAGGAGGAAAGGGAGAAAGAGGCAGCAGAGCAAGCTGAACGCAGTCAGAGTGGTGTTGTCCCCGAGGAAGAGCAAGCAGCTAATAAGACTGAAGAAAAGAAGGAAGACGAGAACATTCCAATGGAGACAGGTAACATACCAGGTGACATCAGCGTAAATGTCAAGGTTTTTTACAGCTGCTTCAATTTTGATTTTTCTTCCTCAGCGCTTTGCAGACACTACTCTGTTAATCTCTTTTTGACCTACCCATTTCCTCCCAAATCTTAATCTCTAGTAGATTCACTGAAGATGCTGGTATCCATACAAAACAGTAGTGTTGTGTAGTCTTCAGTCTTGCTATTTGAGGTCTTGGTTATTTGCCCACATTGAGTCATGTCATTTCCTGGCTTGTGAATATCAAGTGTAATGGTGTAATGGTCAAGGATACTGGCCCTGGAGTCATATAGATCTGGACCTAATACTGCTTCACCACTTTCTGGCACTATGACTTTGGATAAGCTACTTAATCTCAGTTTCCTAGGTATTCTAGTTCCTGCCTCTTGAGAATGAATTCCAAAATACATAAGACAATATATATGAAATCATTTTGTATTGAATTTGACATGGTATCAGCACTCAGTAGTTTAACCTTTATTCTAAAATTGTTTAAATAAGATATGGTCATTGCTCTTAAGGTCACTCACCTTTGGTGCCCTTGGACAGGGTTGGATGAGTAAATTCTACCAGCCATCCTGCTTGCCACCTATTTTTGTAAATAAAGTTTCATTGAAACACAGCAACACCTGTTTGTTTAGATATTATCTTTGGCTGTTTGGGGGCTACAACAGTATAGGTGTAGTTGCAACAGATAGATAGATACTTTCTGGCCCACAAAACCTAAAATATTTACTATCTAGCCTGTACAAAAAGTGTTTGTTGACCCGTCCTAGAAAAATTCTTACTTCGGGTATACTGATTTTCCTGATTAAAAGCATTCCTTAAGGCAAAAAAAAAGGAAAAATGTAAAACTTTAAAGTCATGATTAAATTATCACTTGAAAATTTTGAGGTTACCTTACTATAGGCACTATCTTGACCCTGCCTAGTGCACTGTGTGAGTAGAATTAAGCTAAAGTATGTGAAACACAACCAGAGAACCCTGGGACCATCACTGCAAGGAGTGGGTGGGAGAGCTGTCATACTTAGTACTCAACTGACAGCTTCCTATTTGACGTCTGGAAAACGTTTAATGGAATATAGATGTCTTTGCCAGATATTTCTACAGAATTTAATTCAGCAGATTAACATTTCAGATAGTCAGATTTTAGGTTTCATTATCTGGGCCTTTTTCTCTGTGTGAACATGTTTCTTATCTTAACAAATGGAGTACAACATATTTTTGTGGTTAAAGCAAGAACTTGAGAGTATGGTTCTTTGCTCATTTTGCAACTAGACAGAACATTTCAATCCTTTCTCTCTGTTTTGTCATCTATGAATAGGGCGTGCATGTAGGTCCTCACTTGGATTTTATCCTTCTGTCTTAAGAAAAAAAGCTGAAGAAAATTGTTTGAGACTGTAGAGTGAAACCTCATGCTCTTATATTCTTACAGAAAACAGCCCAGCATGACTTTTAACAAAAGTACCTAAAATATCAGTCTTACATCATTTCCATACCTGCTTCCTCACAAACTAAATCCAAAGCAGTGTTGTCCAATAGAAATAAAATGCAAGTCACTGCATAATTATAAATTTTCTATTAACATTTTTAAAAGGAAAGCAAAACAAGTGAAATTGTAATGATGTATTTAACCCAGTATGTTTTAAAGATAATCACTTTATTCAGCATGCAATCAACATTTTTTAAAGTATTCATTTTTACATTTCTTTTTTCATACTACGTCTTCAAAATTCAAATATGTATTTCTACTTACAGTATACCTTAATTTGGAAGTACATTTTCATCAGAAATACCTTATCTGTAGTTAAGAGTTCATAAATTTAGACTGAAAAGTAGATTTTCAAACCCCAAATAGTTTCAAACATGCTAAAAGTTCCTCAGTCACCTTAGCTCATTTCAGGTGCTTAATAGCCACATGTGGTTAGTGGCTATCGTATGGGACAGCACAGCTCTCTACTGTCCGCATAATTAGAAGAATAAGTTTCTGTTTTGGAACTAATCATGACAAATGTGTGATTACAGAGGAGCCACACCTTGAAGAAACAACAGAAAGCCAACAGAACGGTGAAGAAGGCACGTCTACTCCTGAGGACAAGGAGAGTG
This sequence comes from Manis javanica, assembly GCF_040802235.1. Classification (NCBI taxonomy): domain Eukaryota; kingdom Metazoa; phylum Chordata; class Mammalia; order Pholidota; family Manidae; genus Manis; species Manis javanica. The sequence continues at coordinate 160,049,201 of NC_133159.1, read as the reverse complement.
GGCAGGAGGGAGTGGACAGTATGGCAGAGGAAGGGACCAGTGATAGTAACACTGGCTCGGAGAGCAACAGTGCAACAGTAGAGGAGCCACCAACAGATCCCATGCCAGAAGATGAGAAAAAAGAATAAATGTTGCCTTGTTTTATGTGTTCTAAATACTTTTTTAAATGAAAAAATGGTTTTTGAGTTTTAATGGTGTTACGTGGTTTGTGTGTTAATATTTTCTTGTCCATATCACACCACCAAAGGCTTTTGGGCCATTTAGCATCATGAGCCAAATGGCAGTCATCTTTCTTAAGCAGTTGTGAAGATGGTTCTTTCCTTTGGATCTTGTTTCTAGCCCTCAACTGCTGAAAGCCTCAGAATTTAAATTAATCAAGAAAATACTCACCTCTTTTAGAGAACTGTCCTTTGATGCTGCAGAATCTACTCTTACAAATGCCTTCCTACGGCTCACTTGGGTGCTTACCGAAGCCATAGCTTTAAACCTTCCCAGTCCCCATCAACAGCGTCCTGAGAGTCCCCTTTCCTACTCACACTTCCACAAAGGATAGCTTCTTGAAAACATAATCACGTTACGAGTATGTTATTTGTTCACTTAGCCTTTTTTATTTTTAATCAGTGTGAGACACCAAGAGTGGAATTGAGTATATACAACTACACTTGAATCGTATTGATCCAGGAATAGTCTCCATAGTTACTAGCTTATGAGATAGGCATTAAAGCGAACATGGCATACCTACAGTATCTATACAGCTTTTTGTTAGAGTTAATATTGGGTGTGTTCTGGTAAATTCATCCTTACTGTACAGAAAAAAATTACTTTTTTACCAAGTTTTCCAAAGACAAGACAATAGATCACAAAGCTTCAGGAGTTGAATATTCTTGCAGTAGACTAGGTAACTTCAAAATGATAAGCCGATTCCAGAAGAGAAACAACTGGGAATTAACTTTAGCCACTTTGAAATTGTTTTACAATAATCAAAACATTCAAAACCTCAAGGCTCAAGATCCCATAGATCAGAGCCTACCTTTTTGATAAACTCATAGTCTTGTTGGAGACTAGAAGCAAGGTAGTTTGTGACACGTATGCTTCCGAAAAACTAGAATAGATTTTTACTGAATAGTGGTATATCTGATGGTATATGTTTCTTAAAGGTTCAAATGTAATAAAAAAAGGAAAAGAAAATGTCTGTGTTTTTAATGTAAATATTTTTATGTAAAACAATATAATTTTGCCTGTAATGCAATGACAACATGGAGTGTCTGCCCACAGCCATAAATTTGCATCTTCAGTATCCTTGTCTCACCCAAATCCATAAACCTTTGTAATAGTAAGTTCATTTGTACGAGATAGTTGTGAAAATGAGTTTTCTTAGTTATAGTCGGGTCTTAGGGAGACTGATTTTCTACTCCAAATGTAAAAGGAAATATGTTTCTACATTTACATATGAGTAATAAGAAATCTATGACATTTATCTTTGAAAACGATGGCCAAATAGTGTAGGCCCTCCGTTCACATGGAAATAACCTACACAAAATGACTTAGTTTATAGTGAATTCTTTGCTGTTGAGTTCATGGCACATAGTGACTGTGACTGTTAGCCTCCTAAGGCTGAGAGGAGAGTTTCACGTCAGATGGAAACAACCCTTGTTGTCTGTTAAAAATACATGAAATCTTCCTTCTGTTTCTTGGTGAATCAAGTAATTTTTCAAGTAGCTTTGCTTCTGGATGTGAAATGTTAACAGGGCTATAGCGGCCTTCATCTCATCCCCAAGGAACAAGAGTCTTTTTGGTACATCCCCTTAGTCAAAACTGGACAGAGAAGTTAGGTACATGGGTGGAAAACTGCCAGAGCAAGATGTCAGGGAATTTACTGTGGTGCTGAAGTCCCCAGAACAATGGAGACAGTGCCTTTTCTAAGCTGGAGGTGGCACTGAGAAAACAGGTATCTAGACAGCCTGCCCAAACATGAGGGCCACTGGCCAAAGTATGAAGTCAAGTGTCGGGTATGACCGTTTTTAAACTGCAGGGGGAAAGATGGATTAGAATTCCCCCTTGTCAGTGATACATGCAGAAACGTAAGAACTTCAAAGGTGTTTCTTGGTTTCTTTGACAATGTGAGATATAGTCAAGGTCTTCTGACTTTTTTCCCCATAACCCCATTAGATGTTGCAAGTAACAAAATGAGCCTTTTCAACTAAACTGGATGCCACTGCTTTCTGTTTGAGTCGTTTAGCCATGGTTTATAGTGCATTTATTTTGAGTATGAATGCACAAAGCTTTAAGGGTTTACATTTTATTCATTTTGAGCAAATGGGAGAGAGGGAACTTCCCATGGTTCCCCAGTTTTCTTACAGGAGTTGCAAATTTCATCTTCCGTCATCCAACAAGCAGAGCTTTTGGGAAAAGTTACTAGGAACTGCTTCATTTTAACATCATAATATGAATGCTGTATGGAAAAGATACAAAATTTGATTCACTATATTTGAACAAAGGATCAAGTTTAAATCCCTCCAAATTTTTCAGACAGTTGGTGCTGACAGTGTGAAACTCCTATTGCCTGCAGTGAAATTGAAGCTTGGGTTTCTCATGTGAACAAGCAATGAAGCTGGGATTATGCTTTGTTAAATCCTCATTTCAGAAATAGTTGCCCTCTACCCTGAAGCACTACCACACACAGTCTCTCCACCTGGCTTCTGCAAGTGCATGCATTGCATCTGGTTTTTCACTGCAGGGCAAACCTTGCTGGAACAATTGACTTCCTAGTAACTTGCACATTATAGAGCTTAACGTCTTTACAAATGAAAAATCCACTGTGCAATAACAAGCTGAAAGGAACTCGGAGGCTTCTTAGAAGACACCATGCTGAATTATAATTTGACTTACTGTGATAATGTTTCTTTGATTGATATAATAAGGAAAATACTGAGCTTAGTGGAAAACGATGTCTAAATTTGAAATTATGAAACTTGTCATAAACATTTTAGGTTGAACCATATGAAATCGCCAGGGTAGGTTTTTATCTACAAAAGGAAAATCCACCTGGTTCAATCTACTAATTCTGTATTTTATAGTCCAAGTATAACCTCTAGATAGCTTTCTGAGTGAAATGATGGAACTTCGATTTACAGACTTACATGCTTTTCTAATAATTACTGTATATTGTTAAACAAAACACTGATTAAAATACAAATCCCAAACTATCAAGTATTTAACAGCCTGGTCTTAAAAATATATTGTAAACAGATAGTTAAACTAGCTGGCTTATGTTCACATGTTTCCTCATTTGGCACCAAAAATGTTTCTTTTTTTGCATGTATGCAGGAGTAAGAAGTATTACGTGGGGAGGGGAAATTCCCAAATGATTTAACTGCTTTTTACAGAAAACCGAGAATTGCACAGAACAGTCCCCTATGAGGCAGGAAAGGTCGCCTCAGATGCCTTGACATTCAGGAGTGGCAAGGACCTTAGGCCGGCCACACCTTAAGACCCACCCAGCCCTTGGATAGTGTCCCCTTCCTCATGTCCCCTCAGGTTGCCATCCACTGCTAAAATAAAAACCTCTGGTCTTGGGAAGCCCATCTTAAGTCAGCTCATCCCTTTTTTTTAGTTAGTCAACTAAAAGGATTTCCCCTCATTGAACTAGAATCTGCCTCCCTAGAATTTCAACCCCCTGGCCCTGCTTTGAAGCCTTGAAGTCTAATGGAATAAATGTAATCCTCTTCCAAGTAAAGGACCTTCAGATATTTCAGGTCAGGTCCTGCCACAGAACTCACCTTCGCTCTTCCAATGTCTCTCTTGAACCGAGTGGGGTAAAGGACTACCCTTTTCTCCTCTTGAAGTCTAGACCCCTGGAAAGCACTCAGATTTCCTCTAGTGGGGTAAAATCGTGTTCCTCCAGCATGTTCTGATCTTAGACCCCAGAAACCACCTGTCTATAATAAGGAGGGTTGTTCCATGATGACCTTAAGGTACTGTTCCAGCATGAAATATTTGTAACTGTTACTTTAGATGCTAACTCCATAGAATGAGTGTCATTATTTTCACAAGCGGCAAAATGGGGAGAAAGCAGGTTCCGTTGACTAATACGGTACTTCTCAACTTGGACATTTGCATACTGCCTCCCAATTTTTACCATTTCTGAGTATCCCCTGTACTATTGTTACTTAACAGCTTTCTTCGAATCAACTTACTTATTCCACTTGAATAATTTATTTTGAAAGGAAACTTTATATCAGCATAAATACAAAACATTGTCCTTAGTCATAAAAAGAATGTAATCTTTCACACAGATATTTTACTGGTTATATTTATACTTAAATACATACTGTTTTAGAGAACATTATTTAAAAGTCTGCACACCATCCCAAACCATCTGAAGGATCCCACATAGTAGTCTGGAGAAAGCTCTTTGGAAAGACCACACCAAAGGGCTAGTCCTGCTACTCAGAGTTTAAGGAACCTTGTCTTGGAAACCATCCTTGGGTCCACAACAGTTTATAACTCAAAAGCAAGTTAGTGGAAGTTAATCCCATGGTGACCTAATAATAAAAAAGCCAGCATTTGTTGAGCATTTACCACATGCCCCATACTTTTCATACTTTTGAGTCTTATTTTCTAATTCCTGAACTTAATACTAGAGTAGATCACTTTACTAGTGAAATCTATATTTATATAACCTTGGGCAGGGGTTATCGATCAACTCGTACCAATCATTTTCCTTGGAAAGAAAAAATAGCCTCAGGCTGTAACCCAAGGTACTAAATGACATGAAGATTGAAAATTTGTCCCAGGGATTTTATCACTGTGAATCAATAATCCAAAAAAGTCAAGACCAGAAAAATGTACTTGGAGATCTGTGTTCTTATGGTGGGAGATGTACGTGTAAAAGTTATTCCTTTTTGAATCCCCCCTCTTTTCCTCCAGCATTCTCCCTACCCACAAAATGAAAACACACACAGGTACAGATTTTAAAACAGTTTATAAACTTTTCAATGATACAAGTTATCATGTTGCATAGTGAACTGCCTTCATGTCTGACAGGGTGTGTTATGTTTGTATTTTACACTGTTGTGGTTTCCTGTCTGTGAGCCTTGGGGAACCTTTTAAAAGACCTCCCTTGGTTGAGTCTCAGAAGCTTCAGGAAGTACCAACATCAGAAGGCTGTTATGCAGTTACTTGCTCTGAAAACTACCTAACTCTTTCCTCTGTGTGTGCTTTGGATAGATCTTCCTCCTCCTCAAACTCTCCCCATATCCTGGGCCATTCACTGTGAAATCCCATCTCATTCACAGTCTAGGTGGATGATGCTGGAATGAATGGGCATCAAGATTTCCTCAGGGAGTCTGCCCCAGCCCCACCTGAGCCTATTGAATTAAAGTCTAACAGGGAGGAGCCTAGGAATCTAGCACATCAAAGTTTTGAGAACCACCAATTTGATTTAATCCCTTCATTTTTCAAAAGGGGGAACTGAGGCCCAAAGAATTGAAGATCCAACCATCTCAGAGCCAAGACTAGATTGTTCTTCCTAGCTTCTTCCTGGGAGAGCAGATCCTCAAGATATTCAAAAACCTGTTCAAACCTCGATGGCCTGAACTTTGCCAAGAAGAGTTTGACATCCTTTACCATGTGACATCTTTTAATGTTTCCCATTTTGCTAGATCATTTAGACTGTGGTCACTTTCCTTGCCATGGAATCCTTCTACTTCTTCCCAATAAATAGCAGGTGGTAGCACCACTACAGAAATCCAAAGCCAGCTGTAACCAGTACCCAGGAACCTAGAGTTTGATATGCTCTCTAAAAGCAAAACTAGTGAGACCCAACCTGTAAAGGGCAAAATTTGCCACATGAAGAGAGGCTGTAGTGTTAAAGATACAGGCTTTAATGCAGTTCTGGGTTCAAGTCCAGATTTGCCATTTCAGTTTTCTCATCTGCACGGTGGGGATGAAACTACTGCAGCATCACTTTCTCAGGGTGGTTGAGGAAAGAACGTGAGAGATGGATAAGAAGCACTGTGCAATGCCTGGCACAGAGTAAACATGCAGTAGAGGTTAGCTGGTGGTGGTGGTGATGACAGCTCTAAATAGCCTACCTGGGAAAATGGGAAACTTCCAAACCCATTCAATGGCTGTATCTAAACTAAATACAAAGAAAGCCATAACTTTATCAACTGCAATAAAATTCTAGCTGGAGTTACATCAGCTTAACAGACTAGGCAGTCAGCTTGGAGCTGAGGAAAAGGGAGCCACTCAATCCTTCAACAAATTGCCGTTAGACCCGTACCAGGCGCCAGGCTCAGATCTCAGGGCTTTGCAGACATCAGCTCATTTAACCCTTACAACAACCTAATGAAGGATACTACAAATCTCATCCTTGTTTTAAAGATAGTGAAACCGAGGCCCAAAGAAGTTAAATAACTTGTCCAAGATAACATAATTAATTGATGGTGGAGACAGGATTGTCACCCAGACCTGTCTGCCTCTGGTGTCATGGGCAGTAAGATACACACTCAACTGATTGCCAACAGGATTTCTCTCTTCCGCCAACTCTTTAAAAGCACACATACTTACAACCCCTCCAGTTCTTAAAATGATATTTTAAAAGAGGGCCTAAAAGCAAATAACTTCCCTTTATAGAACAGTGAGGAAGACTGGTCCTACTAGTCATTTCCCAGGTATGTGTGCAGATGAAACACACACACTGATGCCGTTCCAAGCTGTATTCGCAGCTCCATGCTTTAAAATCATTTTGTGGGTGTTTTCAGCTGGCCCTCTTTCCAAAACAGCTCTCACAGCATACCTGATGAACTATAATTATCACCGAAGTATGGAGCTTAACAACAAAGGGTGAGCAGGTGGGAGAACTTCTAAAGGATCCCACTATGATCCTATCTGTTTCTAAATACTCTGAGACCCATTGAACACAGGTGCACATCAGCAGTAGGCGTGGGGCACCAAAGCAGGGGGCCGACGCATGTGAAGCCCAGGACACCGTGTTTATCGGGATAGCTGACTTGCTGTTGGCAGCAGCCAGGCTAAGCCAAAGGAGGTCCTGTGCGGGGCTCCTCTCTTACTAGAGTTGTTGTAGCAAGATTGTTTTTCATTATCACCACCCACTTGGAAAGTACATTTTCTGATTTCCCACCTAACTTCCCAAGGTAGGTCTATAAACCAGGGGAAGGTGGATAGTTGATGGATGCACATGAAAAAAAGCAAGCCAGCCTGTCCTGCTGAGGCCCGAGTTTTTCTAGGTCAGTGAGACTGGGGTGTCCTGCTGTCAGGCTAATTAGAGCTGGAACACACAGCGTAGCTGGATAGCCTGAAATGAAACACAATTTACTTATACATGACTTGCCTTCTTAGAATCAAGGAACAGAGAGGGCCCCGAGCACTAGGCTTGTCTGACGGGTAACTCCCTCTTCTCCAGCAGATATAGTTCCCTGATGCGAGTTCCCTGCCGTAGTGGGAGGAGATGGGCTGTTTTCTGACTGACTCTGGCCAGAGATAGAATCCCCAGTCTGACGGCGTCCCTGTGGTAGAGCCTCCCACCTGGAGGGCAGACAAGGGTGCCACTCCCCAGGGGCCTGTGCCTGCAGCGCTCCCTACAGGACGGTAAGAACTGGATGCAGGAAGTTAGGACAGACTGGCCCTTTTCCCTGGGGCTGAGGGGGCATTTCAGTACTCAAAATGGGAAAGACCTGGGCAAAAGGAGACCAGCCGGACCCCCTATCAAATAAAGGGGGACCTAAAGCTGGTGCAGGGGGTGGGATGGGGACCCTTCTCCATTAAGCTGTCTTCACCTTATGGTTGAAGTCAGGGAATGGGGGGTGGGGTAGGGGGAAAAGCACAGACCAGGATTCTAAGGCAAAAGGTGCAAAGACTAGCCAGGAGAGAGAAGTAATCTACTGAACAAAGAGGCCCTCTGCCCTGAGTCAGAGCCCCTTGGCCCTAAAGCAGAGCAATATGTCAGATTCTGCAGCCCAGGCTAGGGACAGAGCAGCGGTGGGTAACTTAATGTTTCCTTGTGAGCTATGAATCCTTCTTTTGACTTTTCATTCCCTCAACAAACAACTACTGAACATCTATTATATGCCAAGAGCCCTCCGAGGCACCAGTAATAAAGATCCAGTACAACAAGTCCCCTGCCTTTCATCTGGTAGAGGAGAGATCTGTACAAACAGTCCGAGTCCAGTGGTTAAGTGCCGCATGAATGAGAAAATGTACCCAAATGTGCCCTGCAAATGCCTTTGCTTACTGAGCAGTGGGGTGCTCCTTTTCATGAGCACCTGAGCAAGGCAGGATCATGCCCAGGGCCCAGGCAAGGGGGAGCCTGGAAGGGAGAGTAGAAGTTACTTAAATCCTGCTGGACTCCGGCAGCAAGACCATGTTCCCTGCCTGCCCCCCAGGGACGGACAGAGCCCTGGAAAGCAGTGATCATCTCAGGCTGACGCATTTCAAACCAAATTTCCAACCACAGGAGGTGGATTAAATAAATTATGATCCTACAAGGTGTATTATATGTTAACGATGGTGAGAAAGACTATGTGGCAACATGGGGCAATGCACGTGCTCTCAGATCAGGTTCTTTCAAAAAGCAGATGTGTATCAGGATCATACCCGGATGCAGTTAAGGATGTGTCCAGACAAAGGCTGGAAGGGAAAACACAGAAACTGGATCCGGTGTGTCTGTGGTAAGATTAGGGGTGATCTTTTATTCTTCTCTTTTCAAACCTGGGTTTAACATAGTTAAATTATTTTATAACAAACAAGGAAAAATATCTTTAATGTTATGAAGTTCACATGTACTACACTCTAATGAAAAATACAGCTTAAAGAAAAAAACAGCACTGCTTTAAATTAGACCTGTTACAAAAGGGAGAAAACAGCAGTCCTGGATTAACACATTTGAAGTAACCCAGGACAAGAAGAAAAAAAAAGGTTTGCACGGGGGAATTAGTTCTCCTTCCAACTCATGGGGCTTAATTATTTTGTCCATCTACCCACCCTGCTGGTGCCAGAGGTGGCGTCGGAACACCCAGGCCAGAAGCAAGTACGCCAAGCAAAGAATGCAGGATTTGCAGAGCTGCCCGCAGGCAGGCTGGGAGATATAATAAGAGGCTGGTGTCCTCCCAAGAGATGATCTTGGAAGGATAACAAATCCAGGCTGCCACTGAAATGAAAACATGGAGACTGATTCAGTAGCCAGGCCAAGTGGCAGCTCCTACAGTGCTCAGGGTGTGTGTGGATGACTAAGAGGGACAAGAGGCCAGCAGGACAGGTTCCTAGCTGTTGAGGGCCCAGCTCTAGGGATCTGATGTGGATCCAGTGCCAAGGAGAGGCGGCCCCCTGCACTGCCCCCTCCCCAGCACTTACACACCGCAGGTTGCACCCACCTGCTCTGTAGGACTTCAGAAAAGGCTTGAGATGGTTCATGTAAGTTTTAAACAGGATGCTTCCTGTTCATCAAGTTTCAAGACCAGGTCATCAGTGAAGCCCCATGACATTAACTCACCCAGCACTCCTCCCAGGACCAGAGGTGTCCCCTGGGCAAGGCTGGGCCTGGCTCCTGGGGAAGGAAGGAAGACTTAGCTAGTAGGCAGTGTGAGTGTTGTTGAATCAGCCCTGCACTGGCGCTTTTGGAAACACGGTTCTGGGGTCAAGGGTGGCCACCCTGGGAGGTTGCCCGGCACCTCTGCTCCTTGTCATTCACCCCATTTGCTGTACCCAAGAAAGACAGAAGAAGCTGGAATATACCTGGGTAAAGCCCTCCTGGTCTCCGTAAAAACAAACCCCTACAATGCCAGGCCCATGGTTGTGATGACTTCTGCCCCTTCCTCCAGCTCCAGACCAGCAAACCACTCCACGCGTCCCAGTCACCCTGGCTGAGGGCCCCTGAGCCTCCAAACTGATCTTGATGAGATTTCAGCTTTCCCAGAACCCAGGGGGAGTTTGCTTTGAATGTTTCTTCCCCACTCTGCCCCCAGGCTCTTCCTCAGAAACAGACAAACTGCTTCTTCTCCAGAAAAGAAGGTAGTAAACAGAGGAGTCAGAGCCAAATCTTTTCCTCTTTTTCATTCAATACCTACCGAGAGTTGAATAGACAGCCCGGTGATGGGGCACACACGGCGATGAGGGAGACCTGGGCCCAGGCCTGAGGAGTTGGAATCTGGGAGTCAGAGACATGGGGGGACATGCACTGAACACCCCTGGCAGGAGGCACAGACAGGGTCCCGTGAGCCGGGGTGCCCAGAGGTCGGAGACAGCGCTCCTGCAGAGGACACCAGGGGAGGCTCCATGGAAGGGCGGGGTCTGAGCCGGTCCGGAAGGGCAGTGGGAAGTGGGGAGAAGGGCATTGCAGGGGGCGGAAGGTCCTGAGGGGAACTGCAGAACAGAGGTCAAAAGGAGCAGCCAAAAGCCGGAGGGATGAGGGGCCATTGGGAGTGGGGAGGTTTCTTGGGGGAAGGGGGCGGGCAGTTTCCTGCACTGTGATCCCACAGACTTGTTCTCTGTCCTGGCGCTTTGGTTTTTGGTGGCCAGTGGTTTGATCTCTGTCAAACAAAGGGAGGAACACCCCTTCCCTCCCAGCAACCCCTATCCCCAGCTGCTCCTCCGGCCCCAAGCTCCCCAACCCCACCAAGCCACAAGCCACAGGGGCAGGAGAGGGCCACCAGGATGTCCCCTCCCCAGCAAGTTCCCTGTCAACCCTCCATGTCCCATCCCCTTATTCTCAATTCAACTAGACTACACTACAGAGTCTTCCCCGAAGGTCAATGGGAATGGCGGCCTGAATTCCCTGGGACCATCCTAATTGCTTTAGTCCCCTGGGAACCTCACACTGGCTAGATCGTGTGTTGCTAATTTTCAGTGCAGAGCCCGTGGTCCCAAGAGACTCTGGGTCAGGATGTGGCATCAGGGTTCCTACATGAGGCCACCTCAGTCGCCTCTAGCACTCTCCTACCTTGGCCCCTCCATTCAGCCCCGGTATTGTGTTCGTGTCCATATCTGTCTACACCAGGGCCCTGCAGTCTCTAGGAGAACAGAGCCTCATCCCATTTGCCTCCTGACCCTCCCCACCTTCCCACCCACTGGCCTGTGGTACGTACAGAGCTGTCAGTGAAGTTGGCTAAAGCCACAAGAAAGGTTGGGGACGTGCCCACTGGACTTTGGGGAAAACACCCTTCTCATGGCAATCACAAGCTCTCAAATCCCCCGGTTTTGGGGGAAGGGGGTCCCCAGCATCCAGGAGAGTCCTGCAGCTGGGAGAGATCAGCAGGTGGTGTGACTCAGTGCTGGGGAGCCCAGCAACTCTGTCTTCTGTGGCCAAAGAGCGCCACCCAGAGGCCAGGCAGTCAGCTCCGATCCCTGTTCACATAGATCTTTCTCTGCCAGGCATGGATGAGCTTCCACCCAGCTTTCCTGAAGAAACTCTGACACCTTAGTGTCTCTCCAGAATGGCTCTGAAGAATTACCTCCTGCTCCCGGAATAGCCAGTCCCCAGCCCTTGCTTCCAGTCCCAGGATTGCCTGTCTGCAAATGAGAGAAAACTGCAGCTCAGAATTCTGCCTCCCACCTGGGGGAGCTCTAAGAATCAAAAGGGCCATCCATGAAAGGGGCAAGCTACAAAAAAGGACAAGATGCTGCTCAAACCCAAGGGGGTTTTTGGTTGTTGTTTGCAAGGCAAGAGGTGTTGTAAAAAAATTCTGCCCTCCTGTTTTCACTTCCTCTTCTCTCTCTCTTTACCCTTGGAAGGGGAAAATCCTGCAAAGATTAGCAACTGATGTACAAGTACCCAAACAATGTTCTCCTAGTTGTATTTTAACTATCTTCTGGCAGCAGCCGCGTGCATGGGTTCTGACATTCTAGCCTCAAGGCCTGGAGGAATCGCTAGATGAGGACAAAGTGTGCAGGTGGAAATGCCCCCTAGTCCAGTGGGCGCCATGCTGTCTTGTCAAAGGGATTCCAGCATGGCATGGATGCCTCCGAAGGGTAAGCTCTGTTCTCATATTCAGGCAGCCCTGTTGAAGACATTGTCTCTATGTTATGTTAGACTACATGGGCCTGCCATCCCCTGGTCCTCAGCAGAAGCGGGCGGTATTTCAGTGGTACAGAGAACCCAGGAATGTCCTCATCCTGCCCAGCCTGCTCCCCAGTCCACAAGTTCCCAAGGGAGCCAGACCGAGGAACCGACTCAAAATGGGAATCGGAGTCCCCAACCCGTACCAGTCCCATAATGTCACCAAGCTCTGGGAGTACTCTTACCTTTAGTGGGTTTAAAAAGAACACATTTCTGGCTGTACATTTACTACAGTGCCAGGCCCTGGGGTCAGTAAAGCTGGGAGTGAACTTAGCTAGCTCACTAGTGAGTGAAGGGCTAGCGAGAGGGAAGGACATGTTCAAGGGGCTTGCATAGTGGGGGCTGTAGGCACGAGGAAGTGCGGCTGGAAGGTGGCCCAAGCACGCCTTTGAGAGACACCAGGCCTTTACACGTGCTGCCCGAAGGCTTACCGCAGCCCCAGCCCCAGCCCAGTCCGACACATGCCCACCCTGCCATCAAGATGCAGCCCACCCCTGTCCCCCTCTGTGAAGCTCTTCCCAGCACCTCTACTTCCAGGTGGAGTGGGGTGCTTCCCATCTGTGGTTTTAACAGTGTTTCTCCTTTTGGACGGTGTGATCCCAATCTGAGTCACTGTGGCTGGCTCCCGATGGGCATTAAAGAAATTGCTGACTGTGTGTCCTCATTGACTAGTTTATCACAGAAGAGGGGCTGGGTAAATGTTTCTTGAATGAACAAATGAACAAATGAATGAATGTACGATTGGCATGTATAGTGTGGGGGGGACACGAGGAGAGCTGTACAACACAGCGAAGACAAGTAGTGATTCTACAGCATCTTACTATGCTGATGGACAGTGACTGTAATGGGGTATGTGGGGGGGACTTGGTGATGGGGGGAGTCTAGTAACCATAATGTTCCTCATGTAATTGTAGACTAATGATAGCAAAAAAATAAAAATAAAAAAATGAATGAATGAATATCAAGTGGTTATCAGGCTCGCATGTGGCTAGACCTTAGGACAGGCACCCTACCTTACATCACTCTTGTCCCCATAGGGCTTCACAGTGAAGCCACCACTTTACTGAAACTACTAGCTCACTCAACCTTTGAGAATCACTTAGTGAACAAATATTTACTGAGCTCCAACAATGTGCCAGGCTCAGTTCTCTGCCCTCAAGGAGTTTACATTTGATAGGGAATGAGACACCCTGCTTTTTGTGTCATATACACATTTATCTTTCACCTTCACACCCTTTTTTGACCACCCAGGACCCTGGACTTCAGCATTTAGGGGGCTAGTGATGTCCCGTGTCCTTGCAGGAGAAGCTGCGTCCTTGGGAAAGGATAGCAGATGAGTGACTCATGAGGCAACCAGAGGAGCGAAGTGGTGCCGTTTGGGCCCCAGTGACAGGGGCAGGGGAGGTGTCACTTGCTTGCTGGCCCTCAGTCTCACTCTGCAGCCACTGACAGTGGGGTGGAACTGGCTGTCCCATTGTGATTAAAGTGAATTAAGTAGAATCAGCTTTCCTCACTAGATGGCACAGAAATCCTGATGGCCACCCTCGCCCCGGGCACCTCGCTACCTGGGGCCTTCGGTGCTTCGTCCTGGATTGACTCCTCCGGCACATCATCCCCTTCTCTAGCTGCCCGGTTCCCTGGCACATGCAGTTTTACAGGCATTTGGAGAGGGGCGCCAGCCTCCAGGATGACTGCCTGCTGGACTGTGGGTGCTGTTCTTAGGCAGCGTTTCCCACTTTCCTGGGTGGCATGAGTACCTCACGAGGCACTGAAGGTGGGTGCCAAAAGACACCAAGAAACTCACTAACGCAGAATGCGGGGGCGTGCACCTGCCTTAGAGACCTGGCCTGTGTGGTTTGCCTACAAAGCTAGGTGCATATGCAGTCTCAACAAAGATTCATTTTTTGGAAAAAAAAGATATAAGCTGCACGGAAAGAACTATCTATTTAAAGTAATCATGTGATGAATTGCTGCAAAATGACAGATAGCACCTCTTTTATGGCAAATGATCTTGGGTTTTTATGATGTGGATTTGTTAAAGGTTTGAAGCAAATTGCATCCTTCGCAGATTCACTTTTCCTAGGTCCTCCCTGAAGTTGAGGGGCAGACAGCTCCTACAAGAAGCAATAATTTACATAACCCTGTCCGTACCCACAGCACTAGGGTGTAAGTACTTACCGGAAGAAAGCCTCACAATTTCCCCAATCACAGGGAATCCAGAGGATGGTGTTGGCAAATGAAAATGATATGTGCTCCAGATTTCATAGTGAATAAGCAATAATCCTCTTCATTCTCTTCTCATTTCTGCCAGTGAAATTGAGAACAGCAGGCCTGCTTTCTTCTCTTCAATGCCAACTGATGAAATCACCTCCAAAATGCAAGCCATAAACAATAATTCTAAGCAGAAACCACGGAAGTGTCCACTTTACCCTGCAGCTGGGGAGGGAGAGGCGCCAATCAGCATCAACACCAGGTCAAAGAATCAGATTGGATTGGGTGTTAGGTTGAAGATTTTCACAAGAATATAACTCTTGCTCTCCTGGACAACACGTGGACTCATTGGGAGCATCCATCACTATTCCCATCTGGACTTGGTTAGGGTAAATCTGTCCCTGGATGTGTCTGTTCAGTGAAATGGTCTGGTAAACTTCCTAAGGCTTAGGAATGGTTTCATGTCCTATAAAAAGGGCCTGTAAATCTGACTGGTTTTCTCACTTGAGAATGGGTTGTCTTAGAAATAACACTATACTGACGTCTCTACATTCCTGAATTGTTCTGCGATTTGTCTCCATCAGATCCCAAGAAAGCCATTCCCAATTTCCTCTTCCCCCCTTGCGTGATGGAGCAGACAAAGCCTAAGACTCCATGGGCTTTATGAACACAATGGGAAAGATTCCGTTACTGCAATTAACAAGGGTAAGCATTTCTTCCCTACTGAATCTCCCTTTGGGTCATTTGAAATCCCCCCAGGGGGCATCCAGGAGTTGTGCCCCCCTCACGCCCCCTTCCTTCTCTCTGCTCTAGAAGCCCTCCTGGTCCAGCTTGAACTTCTCTTTTGAAACCTTTGAAGTCTTCAGGGTGAAGCAAGGCAAACAGATCTTCATCACTAAGTCCTTGTCTCTTTGCTTTGTCTTACCAAGGATTTCTCCTCATCAGGGATGAACACTGAGCGAGGGGAGTGAGGGAAAGGAGAGACAATCAGCGCCAGTTACTAAAAGTCACTCGTAAGAAAACAGCATCTCGATTAAAACTAAGGGTTCATCACGTTCAGTCTCACCCTGCGGAGTCAAATACTGAATTTCAGTGGCCCTGTGGGTCTGACCGAGATTCTAATGAGTCAGACGTACATGGTGCAGCTGGCTCGATTCTTGGGGCCCCTCAGGACTTCTCAGAAAATGTGATGCCCCAACATCCCAGTCTATCCCCAGCTAAAAGGAAGGATGGAAGGATGGAAGGAAGGAAGGAGGGATGTAGGGAGGGAGGGAGGAAAGGAAAGAAAAGTTACATATCCTTACAAGTATAATTCCTATACACTTACTCTGAGAACTCTTCTGGCAGGTTCCAGTTGGCTGAAGTGTGACCAGCCACCACGCTGCAGGGGCTCTTCCAATCCCCCGCCCCATCGGGTTACTTCTCTACTCTAACCTTGGCTAATCAAAATCCCACCATCCATGCACTGAATACACTGAATTCATCCATATAATGGACTGCTATGCAGCCATCAAAAGTGGTGTTATGGAAGAACAGGATTTAATGACAAGGAGGAAAATTCATGATATATTTATAAAGTGAAAATAGCAGGTTACAAAACAACGGATGCTACAAACCCATGTGAAAGGTGTATATTCATTTTAAAAAATAAAGATTGGACAGATACAGTCATCTCTGTGGTTTGGTTCTCTTTTTGTGCTTTTCAACATTTCATAACATGTTCAGAGTACTTTTGTAATTGAACAAATGTAAAAAGAAAGCACCTTATTTGTTACAGGATGAAATGTGTCCCCCCTACCACCCAAATTAACATGTTAAAGTCCTAACCCTCCATCTCAAGATGCATTTGAGGATAAGACCTTTAAAGAGGTAATTAAGATCAAATTATGCCATACGGATAGGCCCTAATCCCGTATGATTGGCATCCTTAAGAGAAAGACAGAGCAGGACATGGACAACACAGAGAGGACACGGCGAGAAGGCAGCCAAGGACAGAGGTCCCAGGAGAAAGCAGCCCTGCCAACACCTCAACCTCAGGCTCCAGCCTCCCGAGCTGTGAGAAAACACACTTCTGGTGTGTATGTCACCCTATCTGTGGTATTTTGTTATGGCAGCCCCAGCAAACTAATCCACTACTATCTTTCAATGTCCAGCTCAAATGCCAGCCCTGCCGGGAAACCTCCCCTCACTCCCAAACTAACCCGCCTCCCTTCTCTCTGCTACCACCCCTTCTGGGTCCCTGGCCTTGTTTAGACTAGCATTTGCTCACACCTCTTCCCTGCTAGGACGTATGTAAGCTTCTTGAGGATGGGGTCCTTGTCTCCTTCATCTTTTCCAATTCACCACCACTGTTTGCTGGGAGGCCTGGAGAGTTCCATGAGTGGCTATTGAAAAAAACAAAAGGACAACTTTCCAAGGGTGCCAGTAAGAGTCAGACCACCTAGATGCTTCCTGGAGGTGGTGGCAGGGGCGGTGTTCTGTGCATCTGTGTGTTTGAGGCGGGAGGGCGTGACTGTTCCAGGAGGGCGCCACTTCTTACCAGCTGTGTCATCTTGGGGGCTGTCACACTTCACACCCAAACCTTAAGAGTTTGCAAAGCATTTTCGCATGTATTCTCTCATTCGGTTGTCATAACAGTCCACCAAGATTACATATTATTTCCTCTGGTTCACAGGTGAGGTAACCATCCTCAGAGAAGGTGGAGAAACAAAACATTTGGTTGTGAGAACTTTTAACAATAATAGCTAGAAGGTGCTGTGCCTAGCACCACACTAAACACTTCCCATGGCTTGTCCCAGTTGGTCCTCACCATGAGCTGGTGAGGGGGGAATTACCACTGGATCTGTTTTACAGATAAGAACATTGAGGCTCAGAGGAGGTATGTGAGATCACACAGCTCGAAAATGGTGGAGCTGGGACCTAAACACAGGTTTTCTATCCACAGCCCACACTTAGAACACAGTCCATGTGCCACAGTGCCACATAAATTAGTGTACAGTAGGTGCCAAGTGAGCGGGACAGACAGGAATGGCTCCAAAATTCAGTTGGCCTGGAAAGTCTTCTTAAATAGGAGAATTTGATCTAAGGCTTTTCTGGCACAGTTGAGTGGAGAGGTTGGGGTGGAGCATGCCTGCCTTGGTGAGGGATGTTTACAGCTAAGGGCTTCACAAGTCAGAGTTAACTCCCAGTTTAACTGCCTTTCCCCCTCTGAGCTCCCAATACATGCCAGTTACTGGGCTGGGGGTGCTGGGATACAGAGAGGATGAAATGGAGGCACCCAGGCTCTTGGGGAAGGCAGACTGTGCCTCGTAATAGTGACACGAGAGTGCACGGATCTGTTCCATTGCCATCTGCAACGGAATTGCAGGCTTTAAGGCACCATGGAAGGCTCTGAGAGGAAAGCCCTGATCCCAATTCAGCTACTAATTTCCTGTGAGACTTTAGACAAATCATAACTTCTCTCGAGGCCCCAACTTCTGCACCTGAAAATGGACTCACTGAATATGTATTGCAGAATGACTTCCTTGGTCCAAGTTCAAGAATTTACAACCAATATCCATTCTCTCTCTCCATCTCTCTCCCTCTCTCTCTCTCTTTTTTTTTTCTTTAGTTAGAAACATGAGTTTAATGTTAAAGAGCGAGGCCAAAGCAAAGAATAGGTTTAAAAGTCAACAATATGTGGATAAAAGTCATGGGAGCAAATGGACACTCAAGGAGAGATACTCTTTAAATAAAAGATTAATTCATTCTCCCAGGCCCACCTTGTGACCCCCGACAGCCAAAAACTAACCCTGGCAATTAAAATAAAGAAAAGCAATACTTACTGAAGGAGGGGATTAAAACAGCCCCAATCACCAGTTTACATCTCCCTAGGATGGGATGATACTTTCAGAGGAGATGGTGTGAGTGGATTAACCACGCAGGCCCCCCAGGAAAGCTGGGGGAAGGGGTCTGGGTCTATAGCAATAATATGACACCAGCACCAGCATCCATCTGAACCCATAGGGTCTTGTGGGGGCCTCTACTAACTTCTGCCCCCCTTGTTGGACATGTCCCAGGGGGCACACCTCTCTGGCTTATGTCTTGTAAGATTCAAGTGACAAAGAGGCTTACGGAACTGGCTCAAGAATATTTTCTAACTCAAGTACACAAACTGAACAAACGGGAGCATTTGCCTGGCTGGGGCCAGTTGCCCAACACAAAGTCATTTTAGATTCCTGAGCACATTTAGCACCTTGGCATGTGTTTGATTTATTTTATATTTTCTCTCTTTTTCAATGACAGGGCAGAAGCTATCTATAGAGGAAAATTCTTCCATGGGGATTGAACCCTTCACCTTTTTCATCCCAGCCTCCAAGTTTAGGTCTCCAAACCCAATTTTTAGAAATATCCACTACAATAAGATGATCCCTTCTCTGCAAGGTAAAGAAGAGAGGGGTCTCCTCATTTAGTGGGTCCCCTGTTCTGCAGTCCTGGGCCTGCCTCTCCTGGTTGCTCTCAAAATTGGCATTCTACCACTCACCCAGCATATCAAGGGGCCCGGGCTCTGTAAGCAAACCTCGCCTTCCTGAGCTGCTGCAGAACCCGAGAAGATGTGGTAAAAGAGAAAGATTTCCCAGTAACTGTGCCCACAGGGTTCCGGGGTCTTTGCAAGCTGAAGCCTGCGCAGGGTGACTCTCCTGCCTGAGAGCCAGGCAGGACCAGTTATCAGTGCTGCCATTTGTTCGGTGCACTAAGAAAAGTACCCAAGCCACCTTCATTCGCTCCTCTGACTAACAGTCTATATCTACCTTCCCAGCACCATATTCTATGCTGGCAACACAAAACTGAAGACCAAGTCCCTGTTTCCAGGACTTCAAGACCTAATAGGGGGATAAGAAAGTCTCCATTCCTTCTTTCTCACCCCCACCCCCACCCCAGCCCATAACCCTGATATCAGAAAGCAAGGCAAGCTAGGTTGAGTCAAGTTGGAAACGCTATTGGGTAGGGCAGTTAACTATCACTTTGGCTAAGAACCCAGTGGAATCTGAGAAGTATAGAATTTGCAGCAATCTTGGTAGCCTCAAACAATCTTCTAGGAATGCAGACCATTTGGGGTGGGGTAGGGGTAGAGGATACTCTAAGCAGTTAGTAAGGGACAAGCCTACAAAGGGAAAACAAAACAGCCATAAAGCTGGACACACTGCCTGCTCCCTGGGGAAAAAAAAATGACACAAATAGAAAAAGGCACAGACAGCAGAGATATATGCAGGTGCCTCCTAAGCACGCTAAACTTGAGAAGCGCTGGCTAGACCAGTGGTTCTCAATCTTTGCTACACGTTGGAATTATCTAAGGAGCTTTTAAAATTCCCGGTAACCCGGCTGGACCCCACAACAATTAGAACCTCACTTCTCTTTGCAGCTTACCTGATTAGTCCAATATGCAGCTCAGGTTGAGAACTTTTGATCTATACTAACCCTACAATTCAGAGGCCAAGAAATTAAGGTCAGAGGAGTAAACTGACACACCTAAGGTCACATGGCAAGTAAGTGACAGTGTTTGGGTCTTGAGCCCCAGCCCTTGAACACCAGGGCTCTCCTCACTATATTTTGCTGCCCTTATAGCAGTCCGGGAAATGGGCTGAGGGGAGGGAGCACCAGGCTTCCCTCTCTGGCTTGGCGTCTTCTTGATTGGGTTGCCATTTAGGTCCTAAAGGAGGAGCTTCCTGGACAAGGGTGGCCTTATGCCTCTGAATTCCTGATCAGGCTGTGTGCACGGGCCCCTCTCCCTCTGAGGCTGTAGACCCCAGGTGGGATGCTGCTTCCTGACCCAGGGCCAGCCTTTGGGTCCCCACACTCTCACCCAGCCGGCCTGGCCTTGCCATTCCCACACACCTCTGTCTTCCCAGAGACACGGAGGGCTCAGGGACTGTCCCACCACCCAGGCTACACACTTCTCAGAACCCAGGTGAGGTTTCTGAGCCCCGACAGCCTCTGCTCCCAGCTCCTCTCAGAACTACTGGGACAGGCCCGTGCTCAAGTCAGCAACCGCGACGGTCTCGAAACCATCAGGGCTAGAGGCTCCCCCGTGACTTGTTTTGCTCTCTTGTCAGGGTTTTATAGGGGGCGGGGGGAGTATGTCTCAAACCTCCGATTGTCTCTGCTTTCTGACTTTTTCTGCTATGTTTTTGAAGTGGCTTTTTGTTATTCTGTCGCGGCTCACTCTCCTTTCTCAGCAGCCGTGGAAAACACTCACCCCTGTTCTGCTCTCTGCCAAGCACTTGGATTCCATGTAAACACCTCACCTATTGTCCTGACCAAGCTGAACAGGTTGGGAGGACCTGAGACTGTTGAGCCCTCCAAAATGAATAAAGTAAAAATAAACATATGGCATAAAGCCTCCCCATGCTCAAGGAAAAGGCAGGGTAGATATCAGAAAGCAGAAGGAACTTTCTAGGCACACAGTTATTGATGACCCAGGTCGGTCTGTTCTGCAGCCCTGGAGCAGGCAAGGACAGGGATCTTCCCCTTCCGTGAGCACCAGGGCCTGCTGGAAGGGGAGCACACACCTGCCGGGAGCCTCTCTGATCTCCTCTCCTGAAAATTGACGGGTGGGTCTAGACCAGTGCTGGCCAATACAGTAACCACATGTGGCTACTTAACACTTAAACTGTGGCTAGAATGACTAAGACACTGAAATTTTAACTATGTTTAGTTTTAATTAATTTTCATTAAATTTAAATAGCTACATGTGGCTACTGTTAGACAGAGCAGCTCACCAGCAGCAATTCTCAAAGTTGGCTGCACATTGGAAGCCCTGGGGAACCGTAACACACTCTGGTGCCCAGATCCATCCCTGGAGGTTCTGGTTGATTGACACAGAGCGTGGACCAAGTACCAGAGTCCTGGAACTCCACGTGTGACTTTCACGTGCAGCCACATCTGAGAACGTGTGGCCCAAAAGACTTCCAACAGCTCTTCCAGCTCTGGCCTCCTACACGATGATTAAGTTTCTGCAGTTTTCAGAATTTGAGGACCCAGTTGGTTAGAAACAATCCAAGATGCTTAAAAATCTTTCTCCATGTTCTAAACATGATATAGATTCATTGCAGAAAGTTGAGAAAATTTGGACAAATAAAAAGAAGAAAGTTTAAATCCACTAAAGTCCCAACACTCACATAGGGGTTAAAACATTTAGGTGGAAAGCCTCCCATTTTCCCATGGATATGTCCTTATGTTTTTTTCAAAATTGAGCTCATACTATGCCTTCTATTTTGTGATTGTCTTTTGTCACTTTGCTTACTTGGTGAAGAAATATTCCTATATTATTGATTGTCACAACTACATGGGTTTCTATAATATATATAAGCCACAATTTATGTATCCAAATCCATATGAATATTGGTCTCATTTTTGCTATTGTTTAAAAAAAAACCAGAACATTGCTTATTGTCTTGCTTGAGGGTTTCAGCCCCAAGCAAGTTCACTATGGATTCAATGAGACCAAGAAATGAAAATGAAACGTTCTTGGGGTGAAAGGGTTTATATCAGCTTTATTCTCCAGGCGGTAGGCTGAGCACTAGAATCGTCTGCATCCAGAAGTCTGCCGGTCCATGATCCACCTCTGTCTCTGCCTCCATCAGAGCACTGGGCAGAGCTCTTTATATAGTGACTCAGTCAATAATAGCTTATTCTGGTGTGGAAGCATTAGCCCAGCAATAGGCCAGTTACATGATCAAGTAGTTTAGGGTCAGGTGAGGATCCTGGCCACAGGAACTTCCATTTTTCTCACACTAGTGAATATAACTATAGCAGTATCTTTATGAAAAGCCGTTCACTAACCCCTTAGTAAGAGAGGAGAGAAGAGGGGAGGGGACAGAAAATGAAAGAAAATAGTATCAAAAGGCATACCAGATTTGAAGTAATTCCAATTACTCTCCAGAAGAGTTGAACCTGTTTATAGTTCCAGCAGGGCCTGAGAGTTCCTATTTTTATGCAGGCTGGGGATTGAGCTTTTCAGATTCACATGGTTAAAAAACAAACCAACAGGCAACTAACTCATTGTGAGGCTGAGTGTATTAAAGGGCTGATTTGCCAGGTGCCGCCTTGGGCATTGGTGATCAGGATGAATGGAGCATATCCCTGCCCTCTGAGCACTCAGAGAAGGGAGGAAGCCAGGGGCTTGGCTTTGAGTCAGGGGAACAACTGGGTGCTCAGTGGAGGTGCCAAAGTCGCACTGCAGAGGTGGGAAGAAGAGCTTGTAACTCTTCATGGCCATGCTGGCAAGTCTGAGGGCGGGCATTTGAGATGGATGAATACTGGCACTGGCAAGCT
Source organism: Manis javanica (assembly GCF_040802235.1). Lineage (NCBI taxonomy): Eukaryota > Metazoa > Chordata > Mammalia > Pholidota > Manidae > Manis > Manis javanica. Next base: position 160,026,601 of record NC_133159.1, on the reverse strand, counting down.
GTGAGAGGTGGTGGTATTTGGCAAACACCAAAAGGAGCAGGAGGCTCAGGGGACAGGAAAGGTGTTACTTCCATCCTCCAGTGGTTCCTACTTCATCAACTCCCCAGAGTCAGGGAGCTCCCTCCACCCTCCATCCATCCCATACCCTAGCTTTGTTGATTAATCCCTCCCTTTTGGTTATTTGTAGTAGGAACAGGAGACAACTTGGTTGCATTCTCCATAAAGTCACCTTCAGAGACTTCTAGATCAATGCAAATATGAAACCATGGTATGTTTTTATTTGGATTTTATGTTTCCTTTAAAAAAAAATAACATTGGCATATAATGTCATTATATCTATTGTTTAAAAAGACAGAAGTCAAATGCGTAAGGTAAGAGTCAGGAATCCCCAGGCCTCAGGTCCCAGGCCCACCTTGCACACCATTCTTAGGATGCCCAGTGCCAACCCTGTGTAGAGAGGGAGGCAGCCAGTCTCAGCCCTGGTTCTACCACTTAGAACCGTGGAGGAATTCATGTCACCTCACTGAGCTTATGAAACAGGGACTGCAGGAATAGTGAAAAATTAGATTTGAGGGGCAGCAAAGCATTTTGTTAAAAATAGCAAGACTAAGAGTAAGAATAGCCTGTGACTCCCATCAACGTGGGCCATGGTAAAGTTAGCCAGCCCCCAGCTTTCTCTTTTCATGCATCTTTGTGACCCACAAACCCATACACCCACTTTAAACCTAGTCACTGACGTGCTAGCATTTCAGGAATAAGTCAAGTCCCCAAAGACAACCTGTCTTCAGAACCTCACTGAAAAATGAATTAAGGAACTCGCCCATCTGTGACTTGGGGCAGGAGGTAAGAAGGGCAGGTGACAACCACGGGGCCTTTGAGTGTAGGGTCCCCACTTCGACCAACTGACCGATACTCCTCCTTTCCCCAGTTTGTCCTATAACGTCACAGACAGAACCAAATTTCCCACCTGCCCTGCTTCACCTCCTCTTCTCCATATAGCTCTGTGACACATGTCCCTGGAGAGTCCCCCCACATCATCACAGAACAAAAACAAAAACAACCAAGAAAAAATACCAGACCTTTCCCTTGCCACCCCCTCTCCTCTGCTATGAGTTGCCCACACGATGGGAGTTCTTTAGCCTGACTTTCAAATACTAGAAATGAAATGGCCTTTTTTTTTTCTTTTCTTTTCACTTCTGCTATTTACACAGAAGTGCCTGCCAGGGACCTCAAAGCTAAACCCACCGTAATTCAAGTTTATTTTTAGATTTCTCAGCTGTAGAGCTGTAATGCCAAAACGGGCTCTGGTGATTCGGTCAACAAGAGGAAGGAGAGTGAAGGGGGCTGAGCGCCGCTGAGAACATGCTCCGGGCTGGGTGCCTCACTCATCTCATTTTGTTTCATTCTTTAGAGCCTCTCTGAAGAAACCCTGCTATCGATGGTAGTTTCACAGATACTGAAACTGAGGTTCTGGGTAGTTAGGCAATGCGAGCAAAGTCAATCAGTCAGGAGCAGGCTGTGGATTTGAAACCAGGACCAACTCAAAAGCCAAAGATCTTTGTGCTTAGCCCTCCCCCCTTCCTTTCTTTCTGTTGCTTCCACAGCAAATGCACGTGCACCTTCTTTGTGCTCTCCCTGCCCTAGTTCCCTATACCCTGCTCTTTTCTGCTTTGGAAAAAAGATAGGGTCAACCAGGGAAGGTTCTGGAAACTTAAGGTACCCCACAGCCCACCCCACCACCACCAAAGCAGGCCTCATGCCAGCCCTTTTAAGTGGCTGGCTCCTTGCCCCGGCAATCCTGGTGGGGAGAAGAGCAGAAGTGAGTTGGACTCTCTGATGGCCACCTGGCACACTGCTGGATATAGAGCCACACACATCTGGGTTGGAATCCCAGCTTGGACACTTACTGCACTTCCATCACCAAGCCTCCACTTCCTCATCTGTAAATTGGCAATGATCGACCTACCTGTATAGGTGAGACCCAAATGAGACAATGGGAGCGAGAGGGCCATGTCAGATTCAAGCACAAAGTCAACATTCAATAAACATCTCCTCCTCTCTTCCTCTCACCAGCTTGGGAGAAGGGCACATGGCTGCTGCCAGGGAGGCTGGCCTGTGGGGAGCTTTGGTAACCATCTCCGAGGAAGCTCAATGGATTCATATAGGCTTGCCTCAAATATTTGTAGGGCCCTGGCAAGGGTACCAATAGAAGCCCACACACTGCATGCCCAGATATTTATGTTATAGATCAAGCTGATAAACTGTTAAATAACTTAGGTTCAATCTCATTTTGAAAATACATGTTTGCATCATAATGAAAAATGTATTTCATAATGGCCTAAAAGGCCATGTTCAAATTTTGAACTATCAGACTCCGTGCAGAGCATCCCTCCCAGCCCCAGCCCCAGCCTGCAGCTCACTGCCCTTCTCTTCCTTCTGTCTGGCCTGATGTCTAAGCTCCATCCTCATCCCTAGCCCCACAAAAAGCCAGCTTTGGCTGCTTCCTCAGCCTAGGGATTCCTGGATCCTGGACCTGGATTGTGACACAGAAGGGGGCACATAGACCCACTGTAGGCCTGCAGAGGGGAATGCAGTCAGAAGGCCAGAGATGGGCCCCCTCTGCCGGGGTCTGTGGGCAGTACTTTGCCTGTCACTGTAACTGGGAATTCATGCGGTGAGCTGCAGCCACAACAGTTACTTCATCCTTTCATATGTGAAGCCTGAAACATGACCTTTGAAAGGAAATTACACTTGCCCATTTCAAGCAATTTACCATTATTTTTTTCTTTCTCCACCCCTGGGACAGGGGCCACAGAGAGGGAGACATTGGCGTGCGTATATTGATATTTACACATAGAATCTCTCCAGCTCTATTTTTGTTCTTTGTTTTAAAAGTCTTTGCTCCAAAAGACAGGAACCAGACCTGTAGTTGCCAGAGACTGGGGATGGAGGAAGGCGTTGACGACAAAGGGATGTGAGGGAATTCGAGGGGGTGATGAAACTGATACATACTCCGTCCTGCTTAAGGCAGTGGTCACACATCTGCGTGTATTGGTAAAAACCCGAAGGCTGCACACTAAAATAGGTGAATTTTCCTATATGTAAATACTATTTCAAAAGATTATGTAATAAAAATTTTTTCTTCAAACCACATTTTAAGAGAGGAGCAGGAGTTGAAAGAGGAATGTGTTCAGGCATCTAAAATAACTTTCTCTGCTGCAACATTAAGGATGATGTAGCGGGCACTCACATTTGCAGCTGCCCATCGTTGTATGAAAAGCCTTTTTCTTTCTGGAGGAATTGACCTTGTTATGGCCCTGCCTCCCTGAGTAGAGGTTACAATCTCAAACCCTCATTCTCCTCCACAGGTAGGACACAGGGGTCAGCCTACTCTCTCCTAGGGGAAGCAGCCATGAAAGACCGAAAATGAGTTCTGCACAGACACCAGGCTGTGAGGCACTTCCATTCTCGCTGGCATGACAGCAGCAGAGACATTTGACTTTGTGGCTTTCAACTTTGTGAAGCTGAATTCCTGGTTACCAAGTAGCGCTGTGAAGGGGAAAGAGGCTGGACGGGGAGGTCCATTCCTCACTCTCTGCTCCTGGCTGTGAGTGTCCTTTGGGAAAGTCCTTGACATCTCTGGGCCTATTTTGTCATTTACAAAATGGGCACTGCAGTGCTAACTCCTCGGGATTGTTCTAAGACTGAATGAGACGGTTTGGGGTCTACCAGACAGTGGGTGTGAATAAGTGTTAGCTACAGTCCTTCGTCAAACAACAGGTAAGATCCTTGAAATTGGTGACCAGAGCAGCCTGGGAGCTTCCCCAGAGCAGGGACCCCAGGAGCTTTACTCAGAAGCCAAAGCTGACACTGACCTTGGAGGAGCAGGGGCAGGTAGGGAGATACCCATACACATATGCCCACTGACCTTCCCTCTTCTGCCCCAGCTCCTCTCTGGCTGTACCAGAGTGGCCGCTGTGTCATGAGCTCTAGGTGGAGCCTGTTTAGGCTCAAATCAGCAGAGAGATGCTTCATTTTAATTCAACACCCACTGGTTGAACTCCAAGAATATGCCAAGTGCTGAGTTAAGCATCTATGATATTAATAAGGTGCTGCTTCGCTGTAACCTCATGGAGGCCAAAAGATGCAGACATGCCTCAAACACTGACACAAATTAGCGTGAGAGATGCTGTTGCGCCAGTGGTGAGAACATGCTGTGGGCTTGAGGCATCAGGATCTCTTCAGGAGGGGAGGGCTATTTGAGCTGGGCTTTGAATAATGAGTTAGAGTCCAACAGGGGAATGAGCCAGAGGCATTTTAGCCTGAGAGAAGAGCACGTGGAAGAGTCCAGAAGAATGAATGTGCACAGTGCTTTGGAGGGAACTCCACAGTGTCCCAGAATGGCTAGAGCACAAGGTAGGCACAGGTGGGAAGTCAGAGATTGAGGCCAGAGCTGGTGAACGGGACGGGTCAAGAAAGGCTTTGAATGCCGTGGAGAAGGCACAGGAGGAGGATGAAGCACACATGGTCTCCTTAAAAACTGCATGTGAAGGAACAAACTGGTTCCAGGACTCCCTCTCTCTTGGCTTTCTGGCCAAAGCTCCACTAGGATTTCCTAAATACGCTGAATGTTCTCTGAACCTGGGAGACCCCTGGGGATGACTAATGGAGTCCCCAAATGTGAGACCGGAGAGGACACCCAGATCACCCAGCTCATTCCCCAGAGGAGAAAATGAAAGAGGAGGGGCCCCTGGAAAGTTGGCTGCCGAGCCGAGACTGGAACCCCACACTCTCTCTGCCGCAACAGCCAGCCCCGAGCTAAGCAAGCATAAAGACACCTGGGGTTTCTAATAACTAAAAGGTCCAAACTCGGTTGTGAAATGTGTAGGATTGGTCCAGCGGTGGACTCGGGCTGGGGGTTGGGGAGTGGGCCCTCGATTTCTCATCCATCACTTGCCGTGAGACCAGCCTCAGCATTTCCCACCCCAGCTTTCACCACAGAGGCTATTTCAGTCTAAGTTTCCGGTGGCCCTTGCCACCTTGCCTAGATAAAGGTCACCGCAGATGTCAACGCTAGGTCTCCCAGAGGGATGAAAGGAGCCACAGGGATTCTGGGCAACCAAAACCATGCACAGGATCTCTGGCCAGGAGCTGCAGGGGACAGTGTGACCATGTTACCGGCCCCGCCCTCAGTTGGCTGAAACTAGAATGGCATGAGGTTTCCCTAAGCAATTCTAGAAGGATAAACAGTTGCCCTGCTTTCCCTTTCACCTTCCCTCACACCCCCCTCCTCACCTATCTCCACCCCTTCCCTCAGGGAGCCTGGTAAGATAAAAACACAGACCTAAAAACCCTTTTGATGCCCAACAATGAATTCACGCAGAAAAACAGGAAGCATCTTCTCGTCAAAGCAAACCCATTGTGTTCTATCTGCACGCATCCTGACAAGTGGCAGGAAACCGCCACCAGGCCATGGCAACAGGTGTCAGGGTGACCTGAGGCCTCCCGCCAGCCTGTGTCTAGCCCTCTTTCCCTCTTCTTCATCCTGGAGAGCCACCTCCTTCCTCCCTGCAGCTTGACAGCCCCTCACTCACTCCTGCTGCCGGTTTCTCTCTGGGTGGCCTAAGGCCTGATAAAGACCTTAAAAGCCCCTAAGCCCTAAAAGGATGACAGTGTCTCTCCAGATGTAATTCCTAACACTGACCAACTAACACAAAACGTATAACTACACTGAAATTAAAAGAGCTTCTTTTTTAGATTTTCTGATTACAAAATTCTAGGTAAACTCAAAGCAGAATCTTTCTCAAATTTGGCGTGTCCCTGTCTGCCTGGAGCCCTAAATCTCCGCCATATCTGCCTATTGGGTTCCCGAGCCCAGGCAGAGGTCCACTCTCCCTGTTCCAGATTGTTCCCAAGTGAAATAAAATACAGATTGGAGATGAAGGCCAGGGTAAGAGGTGTGATCTTGGACTTGGCCCATGGAATTCAAGCCCAGAGGGCCTGACTGTGATAGAACACTCTGGGTAGAGCCAGTAAACTGGTACTTTAACCGGGGCTTCACCTGCAAGGCAGGACAGAGTTTCTGCAGATCTGGCTCCCTCCCGTGGACCCGGTCTACTTCCTTCTGTTGGGTTTCCCGGGAGCAGACCTTCTAGGAAAGGGCTCTGTTCTTTCTTGCCTTGCTCAAGACTTGACCTGTTTTTTCTTATGATAATAGGGGTTTGAGTTTATGGCAGCCTAAGATATTCTTTTTTTTTTTTTAGTTTTTCTCCGGTTTTATTGAGGTATAATTTACATCCAGCACTACATAAGAATAAGGTATCCAGCATGATGACTTGATTTACATATATTACGAAATGATCAGTTAACATCTATCATCTCATACAGACCCACATAAAAAAAAAAAGAAAACAAGGTTTCTTCACTGGTGATGAAAACTCTCAGGATTTACTCTCTTAGCAATTTTCGAACCCACTCTCCCTGGGTTCCCTCCTCACTGCTGCTCAGCCTTTACTGCTTCTGCATTGTTTCCACCTTATTTTTTGATTTGATGTTTCAACTTATTCTGAGGCTTGACAAAGATGAATGCACTCTTGTTGATGTTTTTGAGAGATTTCAGATAGGAGGGAGGGAAATCCAGACCCTTGAATTTTGTTTTCGGATATGCCTTTTGTATTTTTTCATTTTTCTGGATTTTGTACTCAATCAGTATCATCTCTTCATGTCTCACTTAACATACATGATTAGACCAGTTAATCTTACTTACACCTTTAGAACTTTATCTTGAAAAAATAGTATTTTTCCAGTCTGTTGACAGAGGTGGCACAGGGACTCAGATTCATTTTAGAAGACTTGATGAAGCTCAGTAAATAACATGTTGCTCTTTACGAATTGTAGCAGCCTGGGCTCTTAGTTGGAAAGGACATAAACCAACTCTATCCAGTTGATTCAGGAAAAGAAGTTCATTCAAAAGATATTAGATGGCTCCAAAATTAGCAATAAATGGTAAGCCATGCTCAGGGCTTTACAGAAAGAAACAATTAGGCTAAGTTACTCCCTATCGCCAGGGTCACCAAGTTGTCAATGGGTGGTTGGACTGAATGACTGTAGGTTTCTTCCAGGTCCTACTCCCTGCTCCTTCTCAGAAACCTCTTTTCATGGGCAGGACTTCCCCAAAGGCAGTGCACACATTCTCAGAGAACAGAGCAGGGTACAGGAGGCCTCATCTGAGGGCATCTTTCCAGGCAGGGAGGGAACAACCAGGGCCTGAACCCTTTAGGTCATGCTTAGCATCAGCACAGCATGATGGGAAAAGCCCCTTAGCTTGGAGTCAAAGGTCAAGTCATTTCTTCTCTTTGGAGTCTCTGTTTCCTCAATCAGAAAACTGAAACCTAATGCACAGAGCTACCCAGCAGGTAAATGACATAGATATAATAGAATAGAATGTGCTTACAAACAGGCGAGCCCCATACCAACAGAGACTTATCATTTTTAATTAATTGACATGCTCGGTCATTAGTCAACTATGGTTCATTGGGCACTCAAGTCCTAACTCTTGGCCCAATATCTGGCAGAGTAGGTGTTCAGTAAATGGATGCTAGGTGCATGGATGATGGACAAATGGACAGGTAGAGTATGGGGAACAGTTAACTCTGGGAAATGCTTTGCACACCATCTATTGACATATCACAACAGCAGGAAGAGAATCATTCAAGAGAGCAAAAGCAAAGGATATCTCGTGTGTCAAACACAACCAGTACCCATTGCTCAGGTACCAAAGGCCAGACCCACAGGTCATACCTCTGCTACAAGGAGACCAAGTTAAATAGTGTAGCTCTCCCTGCCTCCTAAATTCCCAAACTGAGCAGTTCTGAGAAAGTAAGCAATCTGTTCAAGGTCAAGCTGTGCAAAACTTCTGGCCTTGGCACTTGCTACTGTCCACTCTCCCCTACCCTTCTCCCTTCATTTCAGTCACTCCTACTCCCCATAAATGACACTTTTTCCATAGCCTCCCTGGTTAACCTTCTGTGTGCTCCTATAGCACGTTGAGCTCACCATCCAAACCCGTTAGCTCTTACTACATTGTCCTTTAATTGTATTTTCCTTTATTTTTTAAATATTATGAAATGATACATAAAGGAAATAATACAATGAGCCTTTGTCCACCACAAACAAAGCATTACCAACACGGTTTATGCTCCTGGATACCCTTCTCCATTTGCATCCTCTTCCTTTCCCGTCTTGAATTTACTGTGTACCTTTTCATGCATTTTTTTATACCTTTACTGCTTCTGGATAATTGCCTCTTTATGCTTCCATCTCCCCCACTGTCATGGAGTTCATACTTGTGTCTCTCCGAAATTCACAGATTGAAGCCCTAACCTCCAGTGTGGCTATATTTGGAGATGGGGCCTCTAAAGAAGTAGTTGAGGTAAAGTAAGGTCATAAGGGGGTGGGTGGGGACAGGCCTTTATCTAATAGGAATAATGTCCTTATAAGAATAGATACCAGAGAGCTTGCTTTCCTTCCCGCCAACCCACCACACACACTGAGAAAAGGTCATGTGAGAACATAGTGAGCTGATAGCCATCTGTAAGCCAGGAAGAGAGGCTGTCTCTGCTGGACCTTGATCAGGGACTTCCAGGCTCTAGCACTGTGAGAAAATTAATTTCCACTCTTTAAGTCACCCAGCCTGTGTTATTTTGTTATGGAAGCCCAAACTGACTGGCACACCCGCCCTGCCTCATGTGAGCCTGGCAGGACCAGGGACCATGGATGTTCATCTTCGCACTAGTAGAGCCATGGCTGACACATAAGTGCTCTTTAAATATTTGTTGAATGAGTGAATAAAGTCACTGCAAAGCAAAACAGGTGTCCTGGGGTCCATTTCCTGGGAGCAGAGAGACCTCTCTGCTCTCCCATGATATAGCTCCTATTCAAGCTCCTGTTGAGACCGGGATCTGCTGTCAACCACCAACAAAGTAAAGTTAAAAGGAGAAAAGAATTCCCAAGAAAGAGTTGGAGGAAGTTGTGCTATTTTAGGAAAACACTGAAGTCACTTCACCAATCAATTAAATGCTTGTTAGGTACCTGCTTATTAGGGATTCGGCGTTGAACAGCTTCCATTCCTGTAAGGCAATCAGTCTTTAGAAGACCAAAGACTGAGTAGTCCAAAGATGCCCCAGATAACACCCCAGAGGCAGGGGTTAGCTGATGGACTCTGAGAGCATTGTGCTTCTCTTACAGGCATGTCTTTTGTACAGTTTCCATGGAGTATCCATGCTCTCCAACTGAAAAACAAGTTGTAGAGCTTGTTTTTCTTGAAGAACTTGGAGAGCTTGCCTTCTCTTATAAGACAAACCACATCCTTGGCACATCCTTGGACATGACAGTGCCCACTCTCAGCCTTATCAGTGCTCAGGGGTTTCACTTCTAGAGTCCCTGCTTTGACTTCTAGGATTCTCCAGAGGGAAGGGGGCAGCAGTCTCAAGGAGCTGGCTACAGGTCTCTTGCTAGGCATGCAACAAACACAGGCTCCTAACAAGTGGGATGAAACAGAACCTTCTGTGATAGAGGATATCGCTCCCGGGACCCATTATAATTATTATTGATCTATACAAAACTACATAAAAAACCTGTCTTTAAAAATCACAGCACTGTTGGAGGCAACACAAAGACTACCAAAAACGTACGCAGCACAATCTTGTTTTCAGGAAGCACAAAGCCTATTCTAGAATAGAAAATAGTTCACATGACTGCTGTATATGCCAATTTGGGTGTCTCCAAAGTTAAGTGCTATAGGAGTTCAGAGGAGAGAGGGCCTTGAAGGTGGGCCTGCCTGGGCCTTGAAGGACAGGACGGGATTTGAAAATTCATATGGTATTCCATAATGTCCCTCTCACTGACGGTGGATTTGCAGTGAATAGTCAACAATCGCATGCTAACGTGTGGAGGGGAAGCTCATACTCAGTGCTCAGAAATACTAGGAAAATCCCATTACCTCACTCAAAGACCAGCTAAGAAACTGAAACTGAAGGCTTCCAGGCCCAAGTGTGTATTTTTCACACAGCCAGAGTTGGAGAGGCTGGGAAGGACAGTAGAGGAAGAAAAGGATCTGGGGTGAGCACCGTGACTTAGCATCAGGCAGAGGCTGCTAAAATAAGGATCAGTAGCATTGACACAGTCAGGCATGGCTCGGACCTCCATCAGTAGCATCCTCCTATCTGCCGAGACGGCACGGGGCATCTGCCACAAAACACTCCATTCCTTCCCACTGTGCTGCAGACTCTCTTGATTTGGAACCTTTTACAGGGTCCTACACCAGCTGGAGAACCAAAAAAATCCTTATGAATAACAAGGATTATTCTGAAAAGGGAGGCTGGAGCTTATGCAGTTACTATATTGTAGTACAGTCCCATTACTTTTCGGATGTGCATCTAAGAACCAGACTGGAAGTGACTTATGTGCTATAAGTCACATAGTGAGTTATAGCAGAGGCAAGGCTAGAGCACAGGTTTTCTGCCTCTAAGTTTATTTTTTTCTTAGATGCATCTGGCACATAGAAAAGGGCTCCAGGAGGAATCTTCTGGAATAGTTCCAAACTGAAGGGGCCCCGCACTTCCTCATGGACACCATGCCCAGATATAACCCCTGAAAGTCCTTTCCACCTAGCTCAAGAGATTGCCTATATCACTAAAAACAAGTGGTCTCCAAATGCCAATGATGACAGCAGCCAAAATCTTTGAGCTATAGGGGAAGTTCACTGAGGGCTTCTCATGCCTACATTTGGATTTGGAATAACAGAGTCGTTAAGCAATGAGCAGTGTGACACAAGAAAGTTCTGCTTTTCAGAGTCTCAGATGCCAAAGCTTAGGGATCTCCTAGGCAGTCCTATCCCCTCACTTTGCCCTTAAGAAAATAGAGTCCCAGAGAGGGGAAGCAACTTACCCAAGATCATGCAGTGAGCTGGTGAGGAGCTAGGCTCTTCATTGCGTTACACTAAACTGAATGTTCTTAATGACTCTGAGGAGCAGAAGAGCTCTTTTATCAGTTTGTCCATCTCCCTTCCAGCCTTATGCAATCTTGTATTTCCTCCCCTTGTTTTAGGTAAAGCATCACATCATGATTGGTCTTGGTCATAACTGTAGGAACAGGGGTGTAGTCTAATCTTAACTTTTATATCTTAAACTCCCTGGGGACAGGAATCACCTTGTATCAGGGATGAAGCAAGCAAGAACCACTCTAGGTATTTCAAGCAAAAGGAATTTAATAGAGGGACCCAGTTACATAGGTGACAGAGAGCTGAGAAGTCTAAAAGGGGTGGGGAGACCACCCAGAGATTATTTACAGCAGAAAGTTGCCAGCATCCTTAGAGCCGGAGAATACAGGGAGGAGGTGGTGCTTCTGGGTCCAGAGCCCAAAAACTATGGCAGCAGCTGGAGCAAGGTGATGGTTGTTCACCAGGTATTGTCGCCATAGAGGCAGGGGTTAGCTGATGGACTCTGGGAGCAAAGACGTGGAGCCACTGCTGGGCATGCCCCAGAAGCAGAGAGAGGAAAGGAACATTCAAGTCATGGAAAAACATATCCCAGGCAAACAATACCCAAGAAGAAGTCGGAAAGGTTATACTAGTATCAGGTAAAACAGACTTTAAGACAAAAGTTGTTCACAGAGACAAAGAAGGACAATTTATAATAATAAAAGGGTCAATCCACGAAGAAAACAAAACAAGCATATATACACCTAAATCACAGCCCCCAAAATACATGAAGCAAAAGCATCGACAGAATTTAAAGGAGAAATAGGAAAAACACACAATTCAACAATCATAGTCAGAAACTTCAATACTGTACTTTCAATAACAGATATAAAAACTCATCAGTAGCTCAGTAAGGAAATAGAAGACTAGAACAGCTTTATGAACCCAGCAGGATCTAACAAATATCTACAGAATATTAGACCCCAAAACAGCAGAATACACATTCTTCTCAGGTGTACATGGAACATTCTCCAGGATAGATCATATGTTAAGACATAAAACAAATCTCAATAATTTAAAAGAATTGAGAACATACAAAGTACATTCTTTGACCACAATCAATAACAGAAGGAAATTTTGAAGAATTATGTGAGATTTGAAGAAATATGTGAAAATTAAACAACACACTTCTTAATAATTAATAGATCAAAGTACTCACAAAAGAAACTAGAAAATATTTTGAAATGAATGAAGATGAAAACAACATATCAAATCATATGGGATATAGCTAAATCAGTGCTTAGAGAGAAATGTATTGTTATAAATGCTTATATTAGAAAAGAAAATCTCAAATAAGAAACCTAACCTTTCATCTTATGATCAGAAAAAGAAGATCAAACTAAACCTAAATCAAGCAGAAGGAAGGAAATTATAAAGACTAGAATGGAAATACATGACATAAAGATAGGAAAAAGGTAGAGAAAATCAATTAAACTAAGAGCTGGTTTGTCAAAAAGATTAACAAAATTGACAAACCTTCAACTACCTGATACCCTTCAACTAAGTCTTTACCCTGATACTCAAACCACACAAATATATCGCAAGAAAACAAAACTTTATACAAATACCCTTTATAAATATAGATGCAAAAATCCTCAGCAAAGTATTAACACATGAAATCCAGCAACATATAAAAATATTATACACCATGACCAAGTGATTTATCCCAAGAGCTCAAGGTCGATTTCAACATATAAATTCAATTATGAGAGACGACAAGTAGTGATTCTACAACATCTTACTATGATGATGGACAGTGACTGTTAAGGGGGTTTGTGGGGGGGACTTGGTCTAGGGGAGAGCCTAGTAAACATAATGTTCTTCATGTAATTGTAGATTTATGATAACAAAATTAAAAAAATTCAATCTATGTAATACACCATATTTAATAGAATGAAGGCCCAAAAATTCCAAGTTTGTCTCAATGGACACAAATAAGGCATTTACCAAAATCTAACAGTCAAGGAATAGAAGGGAACAGGATATCCAAAAATTAACTCAAAATGGATTAGAATGAAATGTCAAAGGTAAAACTCTAGAACTCTTAGAAGAAAACATAGGAATAAACCTTCATGAACTTGAATTAGGAATGGTTTCTTAGACACGACACCAAAAGCACAAGTGACAAAAGAAAAACAAATGAATTGAACTTCAAAATTTTAAAGTTTTGTGCTTCAAAGGACATGATCAAGAAAATGAAAAGACAATCCACAGAATGGAAGAAAACATTTACAAATCAAGTATCTGATAAAGGACTTCTTTATAGAATTACTAAAGAACTCTTACAACTCAACAATAAAAAAGAAATAATCCAATTTGAAAATGGGCAAAGGATTTAAGTAGACATTTCTCCAAAAGAAAATACACAAATGGTCAATAAGCACATGAAAGGTGCTTAACATCATTAGTCATTATGATATTGCAAATCAAAATCACAATAAGACACTACTTCATGTCCACTAGGATGGCTAGAATAAAAAGGACAGATAAAATAGGAAATTTTGTCAAGGATGCAGAACCTTCATATATTGCACACATATTGGTGATGGGAATGTAAAATGGTAAGGCTACTTTGGAAAACAGTTTTGACAGCTCCTCAAAATGTTAAGCGTGTAGTTACCATGACCCAGCAATTTCATTCCTAGACACATATCCAAGAGAAATAAAGGCACATATCCTCATAAAAACTTGTACATGTATGTTCATAGCAGCATTATTCAGAATAGCCAAAAAGTCTCCACTCAAATGTCCAACTGATGATGGATAAATACAATGTGGTATATATATACAATGGAATATTATTGGGCCGATAAAAAGGAATGAAGAAATGTACGTGCTGTAACGTGGACAAACCTTGAAAACATTAGTGAAAGAAACCGACATAAAGGGCACACATTGTATAATTTTTTTTATGTGAAATGTCTATAGTAGGCAACTCTAGAGAGACAGCAGGTAGATTTGTGGTTACCAGGGGCTGGAGATGGGGTAGAAGAAAGATGAGGAGTCAATGCTAATGAGGTTATGTGGGGAGAGGGTGATAAAAAATGTCCTAGAACTGACTGTAGTGATGGTTAGACAACTCTGCGAATATACAAAACGCATTGATCGGTACACTTCCAAAGGGAACACTTTATATGTGAATTATATCTCAGTAAAGCTGTCATAAGAAAAAGAAAAGAAAAGATAGGAAAGGAAAGGAAGAGGGAAGAAGAGAAGAGAAAAAAGGAAAGGAAAAGAATACACGCTGGCACATCCCTTGCCTTCTGCCCTCCATCATCTGTCCCCTGGCATGTGGTATTCAGACTACAAACATTTGTCAAATCAATAACTGGCCCTGATTTCCCTGCACTGGGCTGGGCCCCTCGTCTTAGCTCTGCCGGCGCACAAGGGGCTTTTTGAATGTAAATGCCCTGATGATTCATGATCCTATGACCAGTGAGTGGGCTGTCGCTCTCACCTTCTCTTGCTCCTTGGTCCCCAAAGGCATGAGGGGCCCTGGGTAAGGCCAGACTGGAGGGAGGAGAAGTGGGAGGAGCAGGGAAGAGGGTGGTTCCGCTCACCACTTAAAGGGAGCTCGTGCCACTTCCTCCCCAGACAGGGAGAGCGCGAGGCCCGGACACAGCCTTCCTGCGTGGTTTCAGCCCCCCAGAGAGTGTCATGGACCTGGGTGAGTGAGCCTCCCCTTGTGAGAAAGAATGGTGCTGGGGTCGCCCGGCCTGCCCTGTGGAGTGGGGGTGGAGGACCTGGGTGGCAGGTCTGGGGGAGCCTCCCGGAGACACCGGGTTCTGCTTTGGGGGGAACCGGCGGCTGCTCCCAGGGCATGCCACCCCGCTCCCCCAGGCACAAAGGGCGCACCTTTCAGACCCGCGGCAGGAACAACCATTGGCACCAAGAGAGACAAGAGCAGTAGGGACCCAAGAAGGGACAGGGCTGGGGTGGGTGGCAGATGTGGACAGCACCTGTTCCCTGGGCTTGCAGTGATGGTGAGGCTCTCTGGGGCCTGTTTAATCTGGGAGAAATTCTCCTCCGAGGGCTCCAGACCTGCCGTCCACCTCCCATTCCCATCTTCCTCCCCTGCTAAAAGGGGATCAGAATCTCCGCTCGCTTGGGGTTTTGAGGAGGAGCTAGTCAAAGGTGACCGACTGCCTGGTGCCAGCGGTACCATGCAGGCAGGAGCGAGGCTGTGATTGTTTCCTCCACGGTGCATCCCCCGGCTCTGCCAGCGCCTCTTGCGATTAAAGGCTGGGTGGGCAGCAGAAATGGGACAGCAAGGGGCATGCAGCTGGAAGAAGTCTTAAGCCAGGCCCCCAGCTCAGTCCGGCTATTCGCCTTCCCCCCTGAGAGAGCCCTTCCTCTGGTCTAGCCTTGGTCTTGACTAGAGGGAATATGGTGGGAGTCCTGCAGGAATTCTGAGGCGTTTGTCCAGCTCCGGACACCTCATTCACACATCTCAGCTGTGGAGTCAGACCCAGCTGAGGCTACGGAGGCCAGGTTCCTGGATGGCTTATTGTCACCAGCGAGCAAAGCACCACAGTGGCCTCAAAGCCACAAAGGGTTGACTTTAAAAAGTGAAGGTTCCTGGGTGCGCTCCGTGCGGTCCTCACACCCTCCCTACCACACCACATGCTCTTGCCTCTGTCTCTGCCTCTCCCCCCAGCGCAGAATTTTGGGTGGGCCCAGCAAAGAGCTATGAAAGAGGAGAGTGGCCACCCCACCCGCAAACTGTGAAATCCCGGAAGGCAGGGTCCAATTCGCGCTTCTCAGTCCCAAGGGCTTTGGGGCGGGAGCAGAAAATGTTTGCAGAATGAGTGAAGGGCATCAAGAACTCAGTTGATTTCAGTTTTTAAAAATCTCTTCCAACTCCCTCTCTGCCCAGCAGCCTGCTCTCTACTCCCGCTCTCCAGACACCCACCCTCACTGACAATCCCAGAAGGGGGCCCCACTCCTGACTCTGTTTGACCTTTGCCAAGGAAACCACGCAGAACCCCAGTGGTGTGCTGGGAAATGGAAAACCGGCTCCCCGGGTGGAGGAAGGACCCTGGCTGGTAGCGTCTGCCAATTTCTGTAGTGAAAATTCTCCCACCGTAGCTGAGTTCAAGACTTCAGACAATGTCGAGCCATGAAATGACTGACCACAGAGCAGAGAGAAACGCTCACAGCTGGCTTGACGAGACCATGAGAGCCAGCTCCAGCACGCCGTGGGGGTCCCCCAACCAAGGCTAGGTTTGGGGGTGCTGGACTCACAGGCTTTGGTGCAGTGTGAGGGGTGGGCAACCACCCAAGAGACAGGGGTGTTTTTGCTGCCTCACTCAACTCGAGAGAACCCCAACGGCCAGCCCTGTTAGGAGGGGAAGCCACTGAGCAGGTTGCTCAGAACGAGCTCTGGGCCGTTGACAGGGTGGGTGGGCCACGCAGGCTCTGTTTTTCTCTCTTTGTCTGCTCAGGAGGGAGCCAAGATGGGTGAGGGGGTAAAGTTTCTGTTACACAAAATGAAAACAGCAAAGCAAGACTGAGGTAGTGCTTTTCACGATTTGAATGAGCACCCCTGAGGCTCCCTGCCCACCTTCGAGAGATGAGCCTAAGACCTCAGTTAGAATTCTTCAAAGTAGGGGAAGGGAAAATGAACATGTGAGAAACTTCTCTCTCATGACTTGGCCAGACATGGTGGCAGAGGGGGTTGCTGAAGGAATTCAGGGCCAGTCCCACCTGGCCTCCCAGGAGCTTGGCTGGGAGGCAGAGGCTGCTGCAGCCTGGGAAGCTGTTGGGAAAGTTTTCCTTCTTTGTTGTTACTTTATTTTAGTCAAGTATCATGGATTGAGGAATTCAGGCATGACTAGTTCTGTGGGGAGAGAGACACCCATGTCAATAAGCCACTAAGACAGAGTGAGGTACAGTGTTGATGGGGTAAGGGCAAGGCCCTTGTGAAGCTCAAAGAAAGGAATAGTCAACTTGAGTCAGGGGAGCATTTAAGTTGGGTTTTGAAGGGTGTGTAGGAGTTATCAAACCAGACAAGGAGAAGCAAGGGGCCCAGGATGTAGCAGACAGTACAAACTCAATTGCTATCAGAGGCCAACAAGGTAAATGAAGGAAGGGCCATAGATAGTAAGTGAAGGGTTGCAGAACGAAGCAGAGGGTGCAAGCCCCTCCTCAGTCATCCAACTACAAAATTTTGAAAACTCTAAGCAGAATATTCGGGGGCTCGGCCTACAGAGTCCAAGATGGTCAGCTTTGGCAGAAGCTACTAGAGACAAGAAAGAAGCAAGTTGAGGTGGATGTAAAGAACCTAGCCAAGCCAAGGAGGAAGGTGGGAAGGAAGGTGGGAGGGACAGGCAGGGCCATCTTTAACATTTTGTGTGGCATTGTTAAGGACTTTGGCCTTTATCCTGAAAGTCACAGGAAGCAAGTGAAGATCTTTCTATTTTAATTAGGTGAGTTAAAGGACATGATTTATGTTTCAGAAGGAGCTCTGTGGCAGCAGAGCCTTATGTCTTTGTGCAGAGGTGGGGCCAGCTCCGCAATGTCAGGGGATAGAAGCAACAGAACTGGGTGACCGATGAGATGCGGGAGAGAGAGGATTCCTTTCATGTTCCAAGGAGGTCCCTGCACACAGTGGGATCAGCAGCAAGGTAGCATGACACCATAGTGAGAGTGCCATTCAAATCGCAGATCCATTTCTTAGCAGCTGTGTGACCCCAGGCAAATGGCTTAATCTCTCTGGGCCTCTGTTTTCTGGAATATAGAATGAGATTCACAAGGGGTCACCCACAGGATATTATGAGAGAGAGATACATAAAGACTAAGAGGCAGCACAGAAGAGCAGTTAGGAGTGTGGTTTCTGGGGCTGATGGGCTCAGAGCCCCGCTCCAATACTAGCCAGCTGTGTAACTGGGAAAGTTACTAATCTCAGTGCTTCAGTTTCCTCGTTGCTAAGTGGGGATAATACTAGAACCTACCTCATAGGGCTTCTGTGAGGATGAAATGACTGTACATGGAAATGGATTGGGGTTTAGTGAGAGCTCAGTAAATTTGCATTGTATCAAAGGATAAAGCTGTTGATACAGTGACTGCAAGATCCAAGCAGCTTTTATTCACCCCCGCCTGTTGTCTGAAAGGCCGGCTCCAGCCTCTTACCTTCTCACCAGATCCTAAGGGAGACAGCTACCGTGCTTCTTTCTTCCGGCCCGCCCCTGCCCTAAAGAAAAAAAATTCCTCACCTACCAACCAAATGTTAGTAGGTGAGGAATCCCAGAGAGGAAAAAGTCTGGAGTGGCTTTTGCGACCAGTTGATGGCCAACCATGATTCCCTGGACAGCTGGAGGGTCTGGAAAATTCAGGAATGAAAGCTGAGGGTCTGGGAGCCCCCAGCTAGCAACACCCTCCTCCTGGAGGTGGAGGGTCAGGCTGGAGTGTGAGGGAATTTTTCTTTCATTATGATCATTATTAGAAATTCACAAATTCAGAAAATACCCGACACGTAAGTCAACCTCTGAGATTCCCAATTGCAGGGGTCCCGCCCAGGGTGCTGGCCAACACCAGTTGCTTTATGACTTTGCAACAGACAGAAATGATCTGACTCATGGCTGCTGACCAGCCCTCCTGCCACAAACCAAAGTTCCCCTAAGTTCCCATTTGCTTACCTTTCTTGAAAATGGCCTAATCTGGTCCTACCTGATTCCTTGCTCATCCACCAGCTCCAATACAACTGGAGTTAGAAATTGCGCGCGCACACACACACACACACACACACACACACACACACACACACACACCAGCCCCTGCCCCCTTCCCCCTCCTGCAGTCACTAGCAAAAGATATGGAACAGGGAGGGCCCAGGAGAAGGGGCTGATGGAGTAAAATAGAAACGCAGTTCTTGCTCCTCGCATCTTACCCTTTGTGACTGATCAAAACCTTCTGAGGTTTCTCAGTTCTCACTGACAGTCAAAGTGAGCTTTCGCTAGAGTAACTGAAAATTTTGTACGTGTTTAAAGAAACCTCGAGCGCTTCACATGAAGTCGGGGTGGGGGGGATGGGCAGTGCATTGGATCCTGAAGAGAATGTGGTTAAAGGTAGACCTGGACTTGAGCTCTGGGCCTCATAGGGCAGTTCAGCAAGGAAGGGGGTGTGAGAGGGGAGCTATGATGTTGCACAAGACCCATTCCCACACAGCTCTGCAGATACTTAGGTTTGAGCTGGGATCAATGGGATGGTGGGTGCCTGTCCCCAGAAAGAGAAGACACGGTTAGGAGGGCAGGTCTAAGTAAACAGTGGAGGGCTTGACTGCCATGCCAAGCACTGGGGCTTCCTCCTTAGGGCTGAGTAGAGAGCTCCTAAGGATTTAGTGGGGTCTGGCATCAGAGCTATGCTTTAGGAAGACGTGTCTAGCAGTAGCAGGTAGTATAACTTGTTTGAGGTGGGAGAAATATCTATTTATGTGGCTTGATGCCCTTCTTCATTTCCCCAGCAACCCCCAAGCCCAGAATGCCCACCAACTTAAACACTCCCCCTGGAGCACATTTAGCGGCGATTTGGGTGTCATGAAGCAAGATTTCCAGCAGGTGGTGATGTGGCCAAGGACACAGAATCCCTGGGAATATTCTACTTTCTCTTGGAAAGCAGAACCTCTTGCTTGAGAGGGCCCCCAGCCTGCAGAAGGGGCCTGACAGAGGGCCCCAAGCATTTCCCAGTCCCGACTGAGACTGGAGGGGCACTGCCTGCAAGTTCTGCCTTGGCATTCATCTGTGACCTTCCAGCTACTGACACTGTCCTGTGGGCCAGCCCTGGCTGGGAACTCAGGGTCAGGTTAAGGGGAGGGGGCTTCGAAGGTGAAGAAGACACAACTTCTGCCTTCAGGGTGCCCCCAGACAGGTGACATAAGACTTCTACATAAATTACCCTGCAAGCTGTCCTCTCTTCTCAGCTCTCAACTGAAGACCAAGTGCCCATCTTCCAGCCACTGGAAGCACATCAGGCCTTGTGCTAACCTGGGGTCTTAACCTGCTGGGCAGACCCAAGGAGAGCCTCCTGACTTCCAGAATGTACCCAGGCTCTGACCCAGCTCTGGGCAGGCTGAGCAGGGTCCCTTCCCGCAATTGACCATGTTCCCCTTTCCCCCATCTCCCAAAGACCTGGATTAGAAACAAGTTAAAGAAGAGAAAACATACACACAGTTCAGTCGAACAAATACAATAAAACAGAAAGCTACTTCAGGCGACAGTCTCCATCCACCACAGTGCCATAGGGCAGTGTCCACTCGGGTCACCTTGGTGCTCCCTCCTTGGAAGAAGGGCAAGCAGGCATTCATTCATTCCTTTTTCATTCATTCATTCATTTATCAGCACACAATTCCTGGACACCTCCTCAATTCTGGGCCTGCACTGGGTAAAATGGAAGAACTTCCTACCCCAAAGGCAGGCTGAGTGGGTGAGCCAAGTGAATGGGTGCCAGTTGGAAGGGGACATGGGGAGCCAGTGGGTCCCTGAAGTGCTCTTCCACCCTTGAGAGTTCCTAAGTAACTTCACTCCTCTAGCCTGCCCTGTGGAATCGCTTTATTTCCTGGCCTCTCTCCAAAGACACTCAGGGGGCTGCATATGTGGCTGCCCACTCACCTGGGCACAGGAAGAGCGCTCCCCAGTGGCTACTGGCACCAGAGCAGCGCAGGACACACACACACACACACACACACACACACACACCTACCACCACCACATCAGGGGCCTTGCTTCCTGCATAATCTGGAGCGGGAGGGCACCACTCGGACCCAGGATTCAAGGTCAGTTGAAGCTCAGCCTTGAAGGGTGGACTTCCCCAGGCCAGAAAAGGCCCTGAAGAGCCAAGAGGTGGGGGGAGCCTCTGTCCTGCATTCCGATCCTGCGCCTTCCTGGGACCTCAGAGTTGGGGAGGAGGAAGAGGTGAGGGAAGCTGTCCAGGCAGCCAGCCAGGGGCTCCAAGGCACAATCTGGTTCTGATGTTCTGATTCTGATGTTCCAGGCAAACACGGCGCCTGGGGCTCATGATGAAAGTTCTCAACCGTCTACCCCTCCCCTCTGCTTGTCCCTGCCAAGCAATAACTTTCTCACCTTGTCTCCTGCAGGGAAGCCAAAGAAAAGCACGCTGGTGGTGGCTCTCCTTGTCATTTTCCAGGTGAGGTCCCCTGCCAAGGAAAGCTCTACTCCCCCCTCCCCACCCCTCCTCACCCCTCCCCACCCCTCCCCACACCCACACTTTTCCAAGCCCAGGGTTCTGGGGGAGGAGCTGGGCATTTGCTGGAAGGAAATAGACCCAGACACAAACCCACTCACCATTCATTAAGCTGATGGCTGCCCCTCTCCACCTTCTGAGTAATCCTAGAATGCCACAGATGTTCTCTGAACATCGTTTATTCCATTTAAATTAAAAATACAGGAGAAAATAAGTTACCACCACCTTCCCCACTCTACTCCACTACCCCTATCCAGGATACAGAAATGAGGTCTCTGTCTGAATTCTTGGAGAGAAAGGAGCTGCAAAAAGGGAAGGCTGTGAGGTTACTGGGGTGTGCACATGTGTGTGCACATACAACATTCCATTCGTGAGCTGAGAAAAGAGCCCCCTTGGTCTGGTAGCCTGGTCACTAGCCTGTCACCCCAGTGCTGTCTCTCCCACCAGCATCCAACCAAAGGCTCCCCTCACAGCCCCAGGTCCCTTCTGTGAATCAGAGACCCATCTGAGACCCACCCTGGGGAGGGACAAAGAGAAGGAGCCCAGGACTGGGAGAGAAGGATGGACGGTGCGCACATACTTTATAGGGGCCCCATTCTGCAGGAATGAAGGCCCCCAGTTTACAAGGCTCTGCTTCTCACTTCCAGAAACGGAGACAGGAAATCTGCCTCCACTAAACACCAGAGTTAGAAGAAACTGCAATTCGTGGAGTTCACTTCCCCCATTTGCTGGGGGTGGGAGATCTCTTAGAGTGGGGGGAGGTGGCTGAGGCCAAAGCTGGAGAGGCAATACTTCAAAATTTGGCTCTTCCCCAGATCTGGAGGCCAGAGGGGCAGCTTTCCAGGAGCTCCAGCCAGAGGCAGGCCCCAAGCTGGGCACTGTTCCCAAAACCCCATCCCTAGGCCCCCCAGAGTTTGGGCTGCAGCCCACAGCCTGGCCCCCTTTCCCACCACTCCCTCCCCTTTCTCACGCCGCTTCCCAGGACTCCAAGCAGGGAAGACTGGAAGACTGGAGAGGGGGTGAGGAGCAACTGGGGCTAGTTCTTCTCTTTCCTTGGGGGATATGGCTCTTTATCAGGTGGCTCAGATGGGCAAGACATGGTGGGGCTGTGGGCTGAGGGGCATCAAGCCTAGTGGCCCAGCATGGGGGTAGTAAAGGGGGAACTAGAAGGCAGGACAGGGTGGTGGGGAGCACTCCTCATAGAAGCTGCATGTACTGCTCTCCAGGAAGGCCCAGAACCCCCTTATATCCAGAGACCCCAGACCTAAGGCCTCGGGCCTTACCATGGATAGCCAAGGGCAGCCAACCTCCTCCAGGGCTCCAGGCTGCAGTCATGCCAGAAGAGGAAAAAGGAGTTGCCACTGACTTTTCTTCTCGAGACAGCAACGCCCAGAGAAAAGGCCCCTGGACATTATTTCTTCCTCATCCTATCCCCTAGCAGGACAATGATGAATCCTGAATTTGGAAGTGAGAAAGACAGAGGCAAGATGCAGGGAAATTGGGAGACTGGAGCAAGCCACATCACTTCTCTGGCAGCCTCCCTTTCCTCATCTCTTAAGTCCCTCCAGCTCCCCAATTGTATGAAAGTCCACTGTGTTGAGCTGCCCAGAGAGCAACTCCCAGAGAGGGGACCATGGGCTTCCTGAGGTGGTCTTCCAGCCCAGCTCCCAGCCCTGCACAGGTTCAGCCATTACTGTGTCACTCGGCCACCCCTGCGTCAGGGTGCCAGAGGCGTGAGGGCATGTGTGCCCTCCTTCATTGATAAAATCACAGCAGGCTGTCTGAACCTTCACCCCGCATCCAAGACAGGCTAAGAAAAGCCCTGAGCAGCTGAGCCCTGCTGATTGGGATCGGGCGGGAAGAGACCAGGGGTGGGGTGGGGGCTGGGCAGAGGTGGGGGAGCAGGGGGGAGCACAGAGAGAGTGGGAGACAGCTGCACTTCCTTCCAGGGGTGCTGAGAGGGCTCAGTCACAGCTGAGGAGGCCGCCCCACACCTCTTCCACACCTGCACCACCTCGGGCGCACATGGCCTCAGCTCCTGCTGCATGCCAGGCTCTGTGCCTCGGGCCCGTGGATCTGTAGACAGACGTTCACGTCCCTCACCACCCATTATCGCGGCAGCTTGCCCCCACCAGGGCTTCAGAGCCTCTTCACAGAGCTCTTGACTCCCTCTCTCCTCACTCCCAACCTAAATTACCCTCCAGGTACATTTTCCCTCAAAAGATGAGATATTTTGTAGGCCCCTTGGAAAGCTCTTTCTAACCAGGCTGTAAAGTAGACTCAGTAAGAAAGATGCCCACTCCTGTTCTACTGGAGCCTCAGGCAAAAGAAAGGGTGCCAGGGCCTGGATCAGGTGCCTCACCATGTGGAGGGGATCGCATTCATCTGCATTTTGCAGATGAGAAAGCGGAGGCTCGGAGAAACCAAGTCTGTTCACCCAGCTCAATGCACATTTGACACGAAAGCCCAAGCTCTTTCCAGTCCACCATCAGTGCATAATGGTGGAGTGTCTCAGAATTGGCAAAATCAGACCCTTGCTACTCTGTAGAAATGCAGAACTCCAGGCTCTTTCCCAGCCTACTAAATCAGGATGTACATTTTAACAAGATCCCCAAGTAATTTGTTTGCAGGGTAAAATTTGAGAAGCACACTAATATCAAACTGAAGTACTACCTGGGAAGTCTAGAAAAACAGATTCTTGGGCCCCATGCCATGGGGTTCTGGTTCCCTGAGTCTCCCATGGGATCCAGGAATTTCCAGGTTACGCTGATGATGCTGATGATCACTTTGAAACGACTGCTCTGGGCAATCCCAGGGCAGCAAGATTCAGGCCCGCTTAGCTAAGCTGGATCACCCTTCCCGTGTCCTTGTCCACAGGTGTGCCTTTGCGAAGACGAGGTCACGGATGACTACATCGGAGACAACACCACTGTGGACTACACACTGTACGAGTCTGTGTGCTTCAAGAAGGACGTGCGGTACTTTAAGGCCTGGTTCCTCCCAATCATGTACTCTATCATCTGCTTCATGGGCCTACTGGGCAATGGGCTGGTTGTGCTGACCTACATCTATTTCAAGAGGCTCAAGACCATGACTGACACCTACCTGCTCAACCTGGCTATGGCAGACATCCTCTTCCTCCTGACCCTTCCTTTCTGGGCATACAGTGCAGCCAAGTCCTGGACCTTTGGTGTCCATGTTTGCAAGCTCATCTTTGGCATCTACAAGATCAGCTTCTTCAGCGGCATGCTCCTGCTTCTTTGCATCAGCATTGACCGATATGTCGCCATCGTCCAGGCTGTCTCAGCCCACCGCCACCGTGCCCGTGTCCTTTTCATCAGCAAGCTCTCCTGCGTGGGCATCTGGATGCTGGCCATAGTGCTGTCCGTCCCGGAGCTGCTGTACAGCGGCATCCAGAAGAGCAGCAGCGAGCAAGCGTTGCGGTGCTCCCTCATCACCGAGCACGTGGAGGCCTTGATCACCATCCAGGTGGCCCAGATGGTCGTAGGCTTTCTGATCCCCCTGGTGGCCATGAGCTTCTGCTACCTCGTCATCATCCGCACTCTGCTCCAGGCACGCAACTTTGAACGCAACAAGGCCATCAAGGTGATCATCGCCGTGGTCGTGGTCTTCATAGCCTTCCAGCTGCCCTACAATGGGGTCGTCCTGGCCCAGACAGTGGCCAACTTCAATATCACCAGCAGCAGCAGCTGTGAACTCAGCAAGCAGCTCAATATCGCCTATGATGTCACCTACAGCCTGGCCTGTGTCCGCTGCTGCGTCAACCCATTCCTGTATGCTTTCATCGGTGTCAAGTTCCGCAATGACCTCTTCAAGCTCTTCAAGGACTTGGGCTGCCTCAGCCAGGAGCAGCTCCGGCAGTGGTCTTCCTGCCGGCACACCCGGCGCTCTTCCATGAGCGTGGAGGCCGAGACCACCACCACCTTCTCTCCATAGGACGTGCCTCTGCTGGGACTGGAGGGACCCCTCCCAGGTACCCTGGGATAGGCACAGGGAGCAGAGGACCCCAAAGCTGCTGAGGGAAGGGCAGTTCTGGCCGCTCAGGTTTATCTCATGGTGCAAACCACGTGCCACAGAAGACAGATTAACCCCAACCCTAGCTACCTCAACCAAGGTTGCAAAGAGACATGGCTAGAAAGCTACACCAGCTCCTGAAATACTCCAAAACTAAGG
Organism: Manis javanica; assembly: GCF_040802235.1. Lineage (NCBI taxonomy): Eukaryota > Metazoa > Chordata > Mammalia > Pholidota > Manidae > Manis > Manis javanica. The sequence continues at coordinate 160,001,172 of NC_133159.1, read as the reverse complement.
CTCTTCTCCCCCAAACTAAAAACCAGGAGCAGAAGTCAAGAAAGAGTTCACTTTCGTGGAGTGAAGGGACAGGAACTGGGGAGAGCTAGGGGCCTCTGAACGAACCTCTTCTGACCCAGAAGGAAGTCCCCCAAGACTCAAAGGCTGAGGCAAGGGCTTCCAGAAAACAAGACTCTGTCTCCAGGACCAGAGGTGGGAGACTTCTTGGCTTGGCAGGAGAAGGAGGGCACCAGTGGGTGAAAACTAACCCGGAACCCCTTCCTGTCTCTCGTTTTCACTGTCATCTGAACCAACGAGCAATGACAACCTCCAAGCCTTCCTACAGGCACACTTGCCCCTCGCCTCTCATCAGGCCGTTGCCCTCCCAGGCTCTCCACAGAGAGGGGTGTGGTGTTTCCTGCGGGCCGGGCCAGCCGCCTCCACCCGCCAGAGCCATGTTCCCAGCCAAGGTTCTGGGGCAGGGATGACAGGGATGACGTGTGACCGGCTCTTCTCCCATCTCAGTTGTGCTACAAGGGGAGGAGAGGGCAGGAGAAAGGTTAGAGGATGGTGGGTGGGTGACAGTGCTGGCTGCGGAAAGCCAATGAGCTGCTTCTCTGTGCTTTGTCACAGGGACAGAAGACTCTCATCCTGTTCTGCTTTCAGTTCATTAAGAGAGCACATGTTACTCATACACAAATAAAAGTTTTCCCTTGAGAAAACAAAAGCTTTAAAAGAAAGGAAAAAATTTTTTTGGTAAATGGCAAATGAGTGTGTTCTTGTTTTGCAAACCTCCACTCCCCACCAGACCACCCCCACCACCCTTCTCTTCCCCAGTCTTCTTTTCTCGGAGATGCTCAGATAGGAGGTCTGCTGAGCTATGCTCTGAGCCCATCCAACGGCACAGGCCCAAGAGGCAGGAGCGGAGCAGTGCAGGTCTATTTCACTAATACCCTTCCAGAGCTCGTGGGATACGACTCAAGCCTGTGCAATCAGCAGTGACCCAGGGACACCAGTCTGAGCTGAACTTTGGAAGGAACCAAACTGTCCCTGTAACCTCTATAGCTGGAGACTCTCCCTGACTCTCAGCAATATTCACACACTGTCGGTTTACCTGTCCCAGCTCAGGGTGGAACTAGAGCCCTCGATCCTTTGTCAGTTCCCTCAGGCTCCCCAAACTGCTGTTTAGAGGGAGGGCCTTTCCCTGGGCTCAGAGCCCACAGCACACTGGATTAAGGGGATGTTGGGATAGGACCCAGGGGATCGGCTCATTCTTTGCTGGATGCTTGAGAGCCGGGTCTATCCATGACCCTCCCTCCTGGCCACTGTTGCAGTAATGGCCTTCCATGGTGCGGAGACCCATCATGGAGGGGCAGATAGTGAGGGGCAGCCCCTGCCCCCACCCCTGACACAGGCCTGGTATCCATGTCACTGGGTGCCCTGATGCCTTCCCAGAACTGACTTCTCCAAGCTAGAGGGAAGGTTAGTCCCACCTGAGATATATGAGCAGGCAACTGAAGGGCCCGACACTGTGATAGCTCAGGGCTTGGGGAGCAGGAGCAAACACACTCATGTAAAAGGTGATCCCATCAGATTTCCAAAGTGAAAGAGCCTCACTGAAAATGGAGCCTGCCTGGTAATGAAGCCCATTCTCTGATCTTGTAAGCACACCACATCACCCTCCTCCTCGGGATGCACTGGGCAGCCTTTGTCAGCCAGGCTCCGAGGAGAGAACCAGGTGCCCTGAGAAGAATGAGCCTGGCAGGGGTGCAAGGGGCATGGAGCAGCACCCCCAGCGCCGCACTCAGTGTTAAAGGTGCAGCTGCGACTCCAGGTGGAGTGTGGGGAGAGCGGGATGATTCCAGCATGCCTGCAGGGCCCTGAGGGAGCACGCCCAGTGCGTGTGGGTACAGAGCCCGCAAATGTGCACATCCTAATGAGGTCACAGATGGGAAGACGACCCATAGTTCCTGAAGGAGAAGAATGTAACAGAGTGGTCATGAACAGGAAGCCAGGCCAACCGCACAAACACGCCACCTCAGCTTCAAATACATTCTTCTAAAATAACTGGACATCTCCAAGTATTTACAAAGACAACAAAACCCCCAGCAATGTTAATTCCCCAAAGTGCTGTATCTCAGAAGTTCTGGCCTTGGGTTGCTGGTGGCGTGTCCCTGCTCCCCTGCTCAGCGCTATTACATGCCTACCCTGAGCTTTGGGGGGCCCCTGGGAAGAAGGAACAGACTTACTGGGGAGGCCCCCAGGCCTTGCCCCCTGCCCAGGGCTTCTCTCTCTTTTTCATCTGCTTCCTACATGTGCCACAGTGCCCCAGGTTCACGCCCCCATGGCCCCTGCACATCTGCAGCTTTCCTCTTCTTTCCACGTTAGCCCCTTGTGCCCCCATCCTCCCTGGATGCAACCCCAGGCCACAGATTGGCCCTTAAGGCCAGAACCACCAAACCTCTGGAATCACGGACTTAAAGAGCTGTAAGGGACCTCAAAGATCAGCTGCAACCCCAAGTCATTCCCTAGATGGAGAAACTGAGGCCCAGAGGGAGGAGCTGACTTGCTTAAAGAGGCACTGCTATGCAGGGATATTGGATGAACTTGCTCCAGGGGCCTGAGGATCTGGCAGGGTTGCGGGAGGCGGGTGGTGGAGAGCAAAGGCTCCAGGGTCTGACCAACTTTGAATCTCATCTCTACTGCTTCCCAGCTGTGTGACCTTCAGCTGTTGCTCAACCGCTCTGAGTCTCAGATTTCTCAACTGTAAAATGGAGAGGATCTGGCAAACGTTTAGCACAGTAACTAGAATGTTGAGTGTGATGGTGAGGAACACGGAATCTGCAGCCAGACTGCCCTGTTAGCATCTCAGCCACGCTATGTGGGCCGGTTCCTAAGTCTCTCTGTGCCTCAGATTCCTAATCTGTATAATGCAGATAATCCTAGTACCTACCTCTTAGGGTGACAGTGAGGAATAAATGAATTCATATATGTAAAATGTCTAGAAATCCTTTTAAAGTGTTGTTGATAATCATCAAGAGATGTTTAATAAATCGTAGTTCAAAAAATGTTGCTAACTGCAAGAAAATAAACTTCAGTTCCTTAGCCTACTTCCATCCCCATACAATTCATTTATCAAGATGGAGGATGACTTGGAGATAAGTCTGTCCTTCCCACCAAAGGTGGGTGAGTCAGTGGGGCTGGGAGAGGGGAATGTCTTGCCTGAGGTATCTCAGGAGCTCCTGGCAATGCTAGAACTGGAACCCAGGATCCCAAATGCCCATCCAAAGCTCTTCCCCCAAACCACCTGCACTGGCTCACACACCCCACACATCCACACTGGCACGTGCACCCTTACCCCAGACTGTCTAACTCTTTGGCAAGCATCACTCCTCTTGTCTGGTGGCCAGGTCCTTAAGGAGAACCTCCCCTCTCCTCCTTAAAGAGTTCCCATCCTTGCCATTGGGTCCCAGAGAATGAAATGCAAAAGAAATATTGCTATGGGCCTAGAGGAAACCAGACAGCTGATCCTTTTAAGAAACATCTTCTCTGGGATTTAGGTTCTCAGTTGCATTTCTGTGTTGAGGGTGAACAGTTGGAGGGAGAGGAAACAGGCTTATGGGAGTAGGGATGGCAGTTAAGGCAAATGAGATAGAGAGAGGAGGGCAACAATTCTGCATGGGGAGCAGAAGGCAGGGAGAAGTGGGACAGGGCTGCTTCCAGGGACTCTACGGCCTTGGCCAGACTGGAGACTGTTTACAGTGGGTGGGAAGATGCCCCCACCTACGCACCCCTACACACACACACACACACAGCTTCCTGGGCCTCTCAGTCTCAGGTGGGGAGAAAGGGGCTGTATTAGTCTTAGAGACAAGTGGGCCCATGGCCTTCTTTGCCAGGAGAAGGTTAGAAATGGCCTGGTTTCCCTGGTGTGAGCCCCTAGGAAAACCCCAAGGGGAGAATGAGAGTGGCGATCTTTCCCTAAACTCAAAAGAACAACTCTCCCAGCCACTACCCCGTGGGATCAGATGTCCAAGAGGCACTGCAGGGAGCAGAAGCCTATCACCCACTCACACACACATCACTACACATGCACACACACCTACACACACACATACACAATCCCTCACGCCCATCATTTCTTCTTATCTTGAGCCCCAGAAAGAGACACAGACAAGGGGTCTGCTGTAGAGAAGGGCACACAGCCCCTTGCTCACTAGCCAGAGCTGCTCTAAACTAATGAATCTCAACTGATCTCATCCAAAATCAGAAATGAGGGCATGTGACTACCCCCCTGGGCCCCTCTGTGTGTGTGTGCATGTGTGTGTGTCTCCGTTCAGACTTCTCTGCGGCTGTCAGTTCTTTCCCTCCCACATTCACTTTGAAGATGGATATAACCTTATTTTTGTCTATTTTTCACTAACCCCAGGGAATTCACTTGCTGGGTTGTTCTATGTGTCACAGTAACCACTCCACAGTTTGGCCTCCAGGTTCTCTTCTCTGGGTAAATAAACATCTCCCTGCACGAGCAGGGTGGGGTCAGGCCTTGCCCAGCTCTGTGGGGCTCCATTCCCTTGTGGTGCAATAGATTTGGAGGCCAGACATCTGTGTGTGCCCACTAGCAAAAGGGTAGGTGGGGAAACACGTCTTGCCCCAGAGTCCTCGCGTGCCTGTATCAGAGCTTGCTTAGGACAGTATAGTTGATATTTGTTCTAAGTAAATATCTGACACTGTGAAATTCAACAGATACTGCAGATGCAATGTCCCAAAGCCTTTCCCAATGTTTGAAGAGAGGCCTGGAAATGCACGCACATTTATCTAGTATGGTTTATGCAAAGTGCACTCAAGCGACAGAAGCAGGAACGTGCACATGTGCAAAGACCAAGTAAAACATTCTCCCCAGGCCACGGGGTGTTTTCTGTGGTGTGGCAAGAGGGAGGCTTGTGGTCAAGCCCAGGTGCAAGGGTCACCCATGGTGGCCCCAGCTCTCTCTCTTGCCCAGAAGCTTGAGTGTCTTTCCCAATAGCTGACTCCCTGGACACTGCCGTGCTGCCTGCCCTGTCCCTCCCTCCACACATGCCTTCTCTGCACACCCCCAGCCAGGGAATGCTCGGCTGCCAAGAGGTGCTGCTGGCAACCCCTGGATGGGGGAGTCTGGGGAGTGGGGAGCAGGGAGAACACAGGCAAGCTCTGAGCCTGGGTGGTTCAGGGAGATACCCCTCTGCCTTCATCTTCATCTTCAGAGCAAGACACAGGCCTAGCCCCACCTAGAATCCTTCAATCCTTTGTCAAGGCAGAACTGGGATTTTTTTCCAAGAGCTACAGCTTCTCTGGCCCCAGTCTCTTTCTCAGCTACCCCACCCCTTCTACCCCCCACCCCTCAAACTTGGGGAGACCATGGACTGCATAGAGATCATGAGCTTTCATCACTGGGAAGGTGGGACACGGGGGTGAGCCTCCAGGAGGCTCCTTGGAAGAGACTACAGGAATCACAGAGCCTTGGGGTGGAAGAGACCTTGAGGAAGTGGAGGGGAGCCGAGCCCAGGAGGAAAGATGGGCCCACATTCACTGGGTGCCTATGACGAGCCAGGGACCGTGTTAGGCGTACGGCCTCCCACTGGATTCTTATGACAACAGGTGAGGAAACAGGTTTGTGTGACCTACCTGATGTAACACAATTAGCAAGAATAACTACCACCTTATTAGGATTTTATGATATACTTCACACTGCACTATGTATTGCATCTTACCCCATTGGATCATCACAGGAACCCTACTAGAGTCCCATTTTACAGATGAGGAAACTGAGATTCACAGAGGTTAGGTAACTTTGCCAAGTCACACAGCTACTACATGATTAAGCTACTAAGAGTTCTGCCCAGTTCTTGCTGGCTTCCAAAGCTCATGCTCTTGCTATTCCATTACACAGGCCAACGAAATGGCCACGTCTATATGGGGCCCCTAGTTTGTGCCAGGCATTGTGCCAGCACTCTCAAAATGTGCTGGCCAACATTTCTCAAAACTTACTGATGCAGTGTCTGTCTGACCTGGGAGTAGAGAGAATCGAATAACAAAGACACAGCCCCCCACCCACCAGGAGGAGTGCCCTCACTGGTCAACAACCAAGGCTCTGCTGCTTCCTGAGAGCTTAGTCTCCCCTTCTCTCCTACAGGCCCTTCTTTCCACTCACCCTGTGGCTTTCCCCATAGGCCAACCCTGCCGGGCTGTACGCCCTGGGAGGCAGGGGTCCAGGCTCCACCACAGACTCACTGGACAACACGGGTGGGTCCCTTTCCTTCTCTTCCCTAGCTGTGAGCGAAGGGAGCTGGGCCACGTGAGCTGCCATCCTTCCTGCTCTGCTGGGCTGCAGGCACCTTGCTGGGTGGGGTCAGCTAGGCAGGGCTCCGGGCATGTCTGATGCCTGAAAGGGTACAGGGTGAGTGGGTGAGGGGCTGAGGAAGCTGCCCCACCCCCAGCTGTGGTTTCTGGTGAGGCCATGGTGGCAGCAGGTGGAGGGAGGTGTTTGTCACACTGCCAACAAAGGCAATAAAACAAAACCCTCCCAGGGCACCATGGGAGCCGGCAGCAAAGGCGCCAAAAATAAAGCACACCTTTCCTTTGATAGGCACCAGCAGCCACAGAGGCGTCTGGCCTGGGGGTTGTGAAGACAGCTCAGATTTCATGCCCGAGTGCACGCACACGCACACCAGTCACACAACCCATACACACATACACAAAAGTAGCTCACTCACCTACACAACTGACTTCACGGGTCAGAGACCTGTGTGGTCACAAGGGCCTGCTCTCAGAGGGGGCCTCACTTAGTTTAATGCTTGGCTCTGTCTTGAAATTCTTGGTATAATTTTTTAACAAGAAGCCCAGCATTTTCATTTTGAGCTGAATCCTTCAAGTTCTGCCGCTGGTTCTGCTGGAATGCATTCCTAAGTACAGATCTTTGCAATATGTTAAGAAACACATGAAGGTGTGTACACAAGAGTGCATACACTGCACACATACACAGAAGTACAAACATATGCACACACACCCTTCATCCCTCATGCACACTCACTGTAGCACATACATGACCCAGAGGACCCCAGATGCTCACGAGTAATACCCAGACCTCTGCAGCTCACCTGCAGCCCATTGGCACAAGTGGAAGGACTTAACATTGGGGGGCAGTGGCACAGAGCACTGGGGAAGGTGCATGGAAACAGATTCACCCCCTCCCATATCCCTCCATATACTCTACCACCCCCAAATCCCCAACAGCTAGAGAGGCTTCTCTCATCAGCCTGGGACCCGCAGCTGGGACCTGGAGGGAACCATGGGAAGTGGGCAGGGCATGGGATGGAGAGGGAGAGACAGCAAGAAAGAACGAGAAGCACAGGGACAAAGTTTCCAGGTGAGTCAGCCTGAGCAGTGGTCCCATAGAGTTTAGGTCTTAGACTCAAAGAAAAAAAAAGTAAGAACAATGGGCCGTCCTCCCCCAAATGCACAGGACCCCCCACCCTGTCCCTGGAGAGGTGGTCAGAACAGCCCCACGTCTGCTTCTTACTAGCTATGTGGCCTTGGGCAAGCCCCTTAAATCCTCAGCCTCAGCTTTCTCCTCTGCGGAATGGGGGTAACAGTATCCACGTGGCAGGGTTGTGGGGTGCACTGTGGCCTCACCTTCTGGATCATCCCTAACATTCGCTGTCATGTCTCCTTGTCAGGACTGGCAATCCGATCCTCAGTTCAGAAATTCAGACCCTCTCATTAACTCCAGATGTGTTTATTTTTGGTCTTCTCCTCCCATCCCTTCCCAGCCAGATGTAAACTTGAGAGGTGGACACGGTCTATCACCCACCACCCCTTTGAGGCCCTTCAGGGCCCTGAGGCCCCTTTTGATCCCATCACACACACAACCTCAGGCCAAACGGGACCCCAAGGCCTGGAACCTTTCCTTGCTCTCCTATTTTCTACCCCCAACCCAAACCTTCCCTATTTAAAACTGTTCCAGGCTCTGCCCTTTGCCTGAGGGCCCCATAGTCCATTTGGGGTACCGGACACTAAGGAGTTACTCAGGAAACAAATCAGCTCCATGGGGTGTCTATCATGCCGTCAGGCCCTGCCCCCATTACAGCCCCTCACATGGAAAAAGAAATGCCACCTGAGAAACAGCCACCTAAACCTTGGTTTTATTGAGTTCTTACAAGGGCACAGGTCACTCAGATCCCTCCCCTCACACACACACACACACACACACACACACACACACCCTTGATGTGCTAAGAAGGAAACTGAGGCACTGAAGAGTGGTACGACCCAGACAAGATCTGGAGCCTGTGGCCTTCCTGACATTCAGCCCCTAGGAGATGAGATACAGAGCGTGCTTCCCCACCCACCCCATCTCCCCAGCACACAGCAGGTTCCTATTTCCCCAGCCCCTTGGCGGCCAGCCAGGTGGGAGATCTGGTCCCCTGTAGTCCTCTGTGACAGAGAGGAGGGGGCAAAGCAAGGGATCTGGGACCAGCTTCGCCGTTTGCCACTGTATGACCTTGACAAGTGCCTTATCCTCCCCAGCCTCAATTTCCCCATCTGAAAATGGGCATGAGGTTATTCCAACAACTTTCTTAGAGCTGCTGGGAGAATATAGTACGTGAGGGAGTGGATGAAGGAGCTCTTTGTAAAGTGATTGAAAATAAAAACTTTTTTATTGGCTTGCTTAATGATATCCAACTGGGAAAAAAACATTTTGGTGGTGACTAGACAAAAAGGCCTCCAGCCTAAATAACATCTTTGGGGAGGGTAACAATAGACACCCTTCCTATGACAACGACTGGAAGAATCCCCTCTGATGTGTGTACCTGCTATGATGGTTTAGGGGTAATTTCTCCCCAGGAGATGTAGGAATTAGCTCCCTTGATGTGTGAGAACAGGAGTCACTTGCTCTGGCTGCAGCATGAGGGGAGTGGCCCTGCTGTGTCATGTGGTCCCCAGCAGATTCTCTCCTGTACCTTCCCGACCACAGCTCCTTCCAGGAAGGGAAGCTTCAGCCACCAAAATTAGCAGGTACAGACCAACTCCTGATTGGCTGGCCTGGCCCAGTGCCTGGCACAGAATAGCTCAAAACGTTCATGGAATAAATGTGTCAATGGTGAATTTGGGGTCTTCCCACACCCTTGACTCATAAGTCTAAAATCTACCCAAAAACCCCTGCATTGTAGAGAGAAGGCCAAGGCAGACAGGTCCCTCTATGCCAAGGGCTGTAAGTCTAGGCTAATGGCAAGGGTGTCCTTTCTGATATACTGTTCTGGGAGAGTCCCAGACAGTAACAGCTGACCTTGCCCTCTGATGCCCACCCCCAGCACCCCCAAGCACAGGTCCAGGCTTTGACTCAGGCTCCTCTGCAAATAGATGCTGTTTCCATGGGAACTGAAACCCCAGTTTGTTTTTCCCTCCAAGGCGTTCTGTAATTTCCAGCACAGTGCAACGTCAGCACCGTGACCTCACAGCACGCTGCTCCTCGGAGTCTGCACCCTGTGCAGGGCAGCTGAGCTGACCCAGGGTCACGACAAGCCTCCTGTCCTTCAAGGGCCTCCTGGGGCCATGGCCGCCAGCTCTGTCTGTCTCCCTGCTGCAGCAGGGTGCCTGGCAAAGGGGTGAAGCCAGAGACAAGTCCTCAGACCTCCACAGGGGGGCCTGGGTGGTGGAGCAGGGGGAGGGGGCTCATTTCCCACAAGAAGTGAGAGGGAGGAAAAAGGCCTTCATCTGGTAGCCTGGGCCCAGTGATGGGCAACAGGTGATTTCTGGCTGCATTGTGGCGGAGACTGTGCCCTCAGCAGTCAGATCTTCAGCCTCTGTTGTCTGAGCCTCTGAAGAAACAGCCACGGAAGCAAAAGCTGAGTGAAGGCCATGGGGCGCTGGGGAAGGGGTGACTGGTGGACAAGGCGACGGTGAGCTGCAAGGGTGGGAGGAGAGGACCGAGGGGCTGCCTGGCCTGGCAGGTGCTCTGCTCTGGCCGGCAGCCCATTAAGCGTGGGCCAGCGGAGGCAGGCCCTTCCCCAGTCGAGGCCTGAAGTGACAGCAGCCCTCAAGAGACCCAGAGCCGAAGGACCCAGCTGAGTCCCCGTGGCTTCCTGGCCCATGGCAGCCATGGGCTCCGCGTCTCTCTGCCCACAAGGGCAAGAGGGCTGTTCTCCCTGTGGCCCCTGGAGTGGCATGGCCCAGGTCCTCAGGGGCCCCAGACGAGGAGTGCGAGGCCAGGGCTGGGGTTTGGATGCCTTTGAACTAGGTCCCCGACCTCACTTTCTCTCTGAACACCCTTGTCAGCAGCCTGGGGCATAATAATAACGCCCACTCTTGCCCCTTCCAAGGGTACCGTGGGCGAGGTGAGGGAGCTGGTGTGAAAGCACTCGGCAGCTGGAGCCTCGCTGTTGTTACTGTTACCTGGGGGACAGTCCCGCTCCACCCTGGTTTAGCCCCAGAGCCCTTTCCATCTCCAGTCGGCCACTCCCTGCCTTCCTTTCCTCGGGGCCAGTCACCCCAATCCCCCATCACTCAACAGCGCCCAGCAGGCAGGCCTCAGGCCCTAGGGAAAGGGAGAGGAATGCTGAAAGGAAAAGGGATGTGGCCAGCGAGGTCCTCTCCCCAGATTGACAGTGCTGCCACTGCTTTCTGGGGACCCTGGCGCCCAGAGGGCCAAGCGGTGGAGGCCTGAGGGCCCCAGACCCCAGCCCTCGCCCTCCTGCCCGTAGCCATCAGCACCTGGAGGCAATTGCAGTTCAGGCCACCTCCCCACAGCACCAGCACCTTGCGGTTAACAACAGCAGTCAAACCATGACCTGATTTCTGCAAAAAAAGGAAAAGATAATAGGGCACTTCCATGTGGGCGGTGGCACACACATACACACTCACACACAGACGCGTGCACCCGCACAATGGAAACTTTCTCTGTCTCTTTGACAGGAACCCAGCCCTAAGAGAAGAGGGAGAGGCTGCAGTCTATGCCAGGAGCTTCCTGGGGTACAACGCAGTGTTTATGTGCAGTGTGAGGCCTGAGTACCTGAGCCTTCTTGCAGAGGTGTGGCCAGTCCCACGTGCCTCCCCTGCAGGGGGACAGCGGCTCTAATGGCACCTGAATCTCTGTGACGTGTCTGCTTTCCCATGGGGGCAATAAGCTCAGGTGGGTGGGGTTGTGTCCCATGTCTCCAAAGACCCCCCAGCTCTGGCCCTGTGCTGGGCCCTGACAAAGGGACTGATTACTAAGGCTCTCGACCCTAACAGGGTCTGAGCGGTGCTGGGTGGAAATGTTTGCCAAGTAAGAGTCTCCTGTCTCTCCCACACTTTCTCCAAACCCAGGGTCCCACAGGCATCAAAAATATCTTGGGGCCAGATTTTGCCACATATGAGTGACGAGGCCTCTTCCCAGGAAGTCCTCAGTGGTGGGTAAGTGTTCTTATCATTAACCATCATCAAAGGGCAGCAGCCGTCCTCTTCCCACCTGGGCAGCACCCACTGGAGCAGCTGGGGGATGCACTGAGCACTCTGGCCACCCCGACAGGTGGCGATCTTAGAGATGCAGAGGGTCAGAGCAGGACACCAGAGGTCACAGGCAAGCCCCTTAGGGACGTGCCTGAGGCCTGGCGTGTCCTCAGCCCCCACCCCCAGCTACCCACCCTCGCTCCTGAAGCATGGTCCTGAGCCCCCAGCACCAGCAGCACCTGGGAGCTTTAAGAAATGCAGGTGCTTGGACCCAGACCTTCAGAATCAGAATCTACATGTTGACAAGCTCTCTGGTCAATTTCTCAGCCCAGGCCTAGGCCTCTAGAAACTATGTTCTGCCCAAAGAGTTGCTCAGCCACGCCTAAGAGAGGCCACAGCCAGCCCACATCAGTCACAACTGTCTCCTTTCCCCGAAGAGTCAGGTGAGGTTGACATGGTCATGACCTCAGAGGATTCTAGCTGCCTGTGTGCTGGCGACGGGCAGGATCCATCAGCTCCCTCCTGGGTGTGGAGGAGCTCCATGCCTCTCACCCCACCTCCTCTCCACCTTCCAGACTCTGCCCTTCTCGAGGCAAGGGGCAGTGGTGAGAGGAGCCCCACACAAGGTCTCATCTGGTCTGACCTAAACTTTTAAGGCCTTCAGGCTCACCCACTCTCTAATAGCTGATAGCCACAAACGTGACCCGTGCTCCAGGTGCTTGTGCCCCCGGTTAGCCCTGGTCAGGCCCCCCTTGGTCAGTTGCCCAACCGAAGACTAGAGGCAAAACTTGAGCCTCCACTCAATACAGACAATCAGCACCCAAGCTGAACCCCGGCTGGTAAGAAGGCAGTTGGGCTGAACCCAAAAGCCCTGAACAGCTATCAACACCCCTAGGGTGTGACTATCATTGATTCATTTATTGCTATTAACATCGTAATGTGAATTAGCTACCGGGTGTTTTTCAATTGGCTGGCAAAGAGTGGGATGGGATGTCTGGACTGTTGGGTTTGGGGGGAGATATTGGTCTCAGAAAGGAGAACGCTTGGGTCCAGCTGTGTCCACCCCACCTATCCTGCTCCAGCTAGCCACTCCTGCTTAGGGTCAATGTCAAGGGATGCCGGAGGAGCCTTCACCCAAGAGGTCTGCACCTGGGGGTGGAATCACCAGTTTTCTGTTTTCCCTGGTCTTCTGGTCTGGGATTTTGAGGGGTTCTGGGAGGAGGGGGCTACCTCCACCTACTCACGGGTCTCCATTCCAGAGCTCTGTCTTCGTAGCCGCCATAATATTCCTCAGAATGGAAGATTGGGAGGGAGGGAGGCAGGGAGGAGAAATGAGAGGAGGGGAGAAGGGAAGAAGTAAGGGGAAAAACTGATATTTAACATCCCCTGATATGTGTTGTCCACTATGCTATGTTCCCACAAGACTGTGAGTTGGTATTGTCATTATTCCCATTTTACAGGCAAAGAAACTGAGACTGGAAGAGATCAATAATGTGCACAAAGTCACCCAGCTAATGAGTGGCATAGCCAGGATTGGGGCCAAGATCTGTCCGAGTCTCCCAGTACTTGCCAGGCCCAGAGAGGTGAGGCCATGAGTCCACCTCTCCCTCTGAAACCTGCTAAGGGAGGCAGGCAGCTCCAACATGTCTCTCCTCATGGACTTGTGACAAAAACAGGCAAAATGAACCTCCATCCTGAAAGTTCTTCCCCACTCTCTCTCCTCCTGGAGAAAGCTAACAATAGGTAAGGGAGATGGCGGAGCCAGCCTGGGTAGCATCTGCTGGTGACCTGGTTTCCTGTCCCTTTCCTGGACCCAGAGGCTGTGCCAGCTTGGGCATAGGGCCCAAAGACCCTGACCCCCAGAGCCCCCTGGGAATTTCTATTCCCAGGAGACTACAGGCCCTGGCACTACAGAGCTCCTGCTGGCCTGATGTAGTAACGGCCAGAATGCCACATACACCAGGGCCCTAACCATCCTACCAGGTAGGGAAGAGGGCAGTTGTAAGTGCCAGCTAGGCCAGGAAAGGGGTGGGATTTCAGCTGCCTGCTTTTTCCCCCAGCCTAGGCAGCACAGGGTGGAAAGGAACAGGAACAGCCTCTGAGCAGTCAGAAGCACTAGGTATCTGATCCTTTCCCCCTCCTATACTCATGCCAATCCCAGTATTTCAGAACCTAATACCTAGTGAAGTAAGCCAGGGTTGTTATCTCATTTTACCATGAGCTGTTATCCCATGTCACTTTCAGGAAACAGGGCCGGAGGGGTTTGCCAATGTGCCCAAAGACCCACAGCTGGTGGCTGCTGAAGCTGAGAGGAAGCCCAGGCCTCTCCACTCTGGCCTGATACTTCCTCGAGGACCTCAGTCCTCTAAAAGTGAGCTTGACTTGATTCTTGAGACCAGAGGCAGAATCTCCTACTCCCAAGTCCTCTGGCCTCTTGATGTGGTCCGTGCCCCTCTGGGCCTGACTCTGCCCGGCCCTGAAGGCCGGGGATCTCACTACAGAGTGAGGACAGGTGGGGAGGAATGTCCCACAGACAGATCAGCCACCAGTTACCTCATTACCCTTCTGCTCAAAAGCCTCCCGAAGCTCCATGAAACACAAACTTCCCACACCAGAAGCCCCGTAGAAGGTCTCCGTCTAACCCCAGCTGCACCCCACACCTCCAGCCCTGGCGCCCCCATGACTTCCTCTCATTCCTTTATTTGCAGCTAAACTGGACTGGCCTGTGTTCCACCAGTGAGGCCTGCATTCCCCTTCCTCTCCACCTCTGCTCTTTCTTCCCCTGAAATCCCCTCCCAGCCGGCTTCACCTGCAGGGTCCCAGGTCTCCCTCATGACCCACTACTAACGGAGGCCACTTCCTCCGAGTCACGTTTTAATGTGGCCTCTTAGTTTCCCATACACCCAGGTCACAGGGGTTTTCACTCTAAAGAATATCTCATCCCTCCAGTCTTTTGTGACCTCCTGATGCAGGGGTCTGTCTCGTTTCTCCATGTGTCTTGCCTGGTGCCTGCATGGGCCACACATGTGGCGGCGCCTGGCTGCCTAGGAGGAATGGAGCTGCCACAGCTTCTCTCTGGAGGCAGGTCTTGCCCCTAGAGGGCTGGGGCGGCTCAGAACGAGATTTGGATTTCCTGGGGTGCAGGGTGTTCGTGAGCAAAGCTCTACCCGTCTCCAAGGCTGCTTAAAGGTGCCAGCTCTTTCACCAGGAATTATGAGAAATCTGGGAACAGTGAGGAGAGCCAAGGAATGTCCCACCCACGGCATCTGGAGCCATTTCCTTCCTGGAAGGAGAACAAAGGAGAAAGCGGAGATAAAACCTCCCCCTGTGTGGAGGGTGTGGAGGGCGGGGCCCCAAGTGGGCAGACCTCCTGGAAAGGAGGCTGCCGGGTGACATCTGGGGCCCCGGGGGACCTAGGGGGCCCAGGAGAAAGAGCGGGTTGGTGCCAGTCAAAGACCCCTTCCCTTTCCCCTCTGCTCTGCTCCTTCCAGCCGCTCCTCTGTGAATCCCACTCTCCTCCCTGGCCCCTTCTCTTTCTCTTTCCTTCCCTTGTTCTCCCCCATATCTCACTCCTTCACCTCCATGACCACCTACTCCCCAGGACTACACGCAGTAAGACCACATGTGACTCCAAATTTCCACCTCCTTATCTTGACATTCCAGGCCTTCCTAGTGGGCTGCCAACACACCTCTCCACCCCTTCCCGCCTCCAGCTCTCCCCCTCCCTGAGTTTTCCCACCTCATGACTGTTCATGTGATGCCCTCCACCCACATGGCCTTCCCATCCTGCCCTCTCCACCTCACCTGTAGAAATCCTGCCTCTCCCGCAAAGCCCCCTCTGATTGCAGTCCCTGACCACCTTCCTCAGGATACATGGTGCCCTTTTCTGGACTCCCACCGTGCTCTCACCTTCCATCCGGTGCTTACCACACTCTGCCCTGGACGGAAATAGCAACAAAAACAGTAATAGAGATCTTCTTTTACAAGAGTCCTGCTTCTCCTTCCATAGTGTATAGAGTGGGCATTGGGAAGTGACTGCCCAGAGGAGCACTCTATTTCCCAGCCCCCATGGCATTAAGACAGGGCCCTGTGACCTCTCAGCAATAGAATGTTCTCAACTATAGAATATGAGCAGGTGTGGCCCTCTTGGACTGAGGCAGTTGAGAAGTTGATGTGCCTTCTCTACACGCTCTTCCCTGTCCATTGCCTGGATGCTAATGGCTGATGATCTTGGAAAACCCTGTGGAAGATGGCAGAAGTGTCAGCAACCCGGTGTCTGAATGAGCCCCATGGCCAACCTGGTATCTCCTGAGACCAAATAGGAGCAAAAGACAAATTTCTATAATCTCTAATCCAATCCACTACACATTCTTGGGTCTATTTGTTATACTAGTTAGTCTATCCTGACCAATACAAGTAGCTAACACTTTATTGTGCACTTACTATATGCCAGGAACTATATTAAGTGCTTTTACATTCATTATCTCAGTTAATCCTCACAGCATGTCTATGAGGGAGGTACTGTGGAATACTCATTTTATAGATGAAAAAACTGAGGCTTAGAAAAGTGAAGTGACTTGGCCATAATTACCCAGCTGATAAGCTGCATTCTAACTGGGGCCAGAGTGCAGAGCCACCTCGTGGGAATTTGCTGAGCATCCTCCCCTAGAGAATTGTCACTGGGAAGGTCAGAGTGGTGTTCGAGTCATGCCCCTCCCTTCTGCAGAGACAAGTGTCTGACCCACACTAGATATTTTTTAATGTAATTGCTTTTTAGCTCCCATTTTCCAAAAGCCTGCTAGGTCCCCCACAAAGTCAGAGACATTTCACATATGCCAAGTCTGACCACCAGAGAAACCTTGCCAGGTGGGTACTTACTTGGCTGATCCAGAATCCGGCTCTGGAAAGCTAAGTGACCCAAGGGGCAGAGGTAGCAACTGGGTCTGTTGAACCCTCACCTTCATTCCATCCCTCCTTTGTCAGGTCACTTCTGACCCAGGAGGCCACATGGGTTTCCATCAGGGCTGGTGAGAATGGAGGGGCACATGCATGTGTGTGTGCACACGTGGCCTACATGAGTTTATCAGTGTTTTACTGCTTTCCATTACTTGGTCTGGTTTTCATTTCTTTTGGGAGGGAGGTGGGGTATGATAGAAGGGTAAAAGAAAAGACAATTCCTCAAGCTAAGGGAATAAAAGATCAGAAACCATTGAAGTCAATAGGAACTGTAGGTATCGTGGCCAACCCATTGGCTTAACCTAGGAGGCAATAGGCCCAAAGAAAGGGACTTGCGCAGTGAGTTTTGGTAAAAATATACTTCTAAAACCCTACCCATGCTCTTTGTACCAAGCCCCCTGCCCCAAAGCTGTGCAGGAACTAGGGCACCCACAGTTTGATGGTGCAGCTCAAGTGTCACCTCCTCCAGGCAGCCTCCCTCTGCATCTGTGCCACTCCTTGGGACTGCAATGTTTTATTCACTTGTCTGCTCACCCACTAGACTGGGAAAAGGCAGGAAAAGAGTTTGCCTTTGTCACTGTTCCCGCCCCAGACTTCAGGAGACCGACCTGACACTTTATAAATATCCATAGAACTGAATGTCCAAATGAGTAAATGGATAAACTGTGTGGTTACACATACTATTATACATAATAATGGTCTCCTGTCTGCAAAGTACTTCCATTTCATGTAATCTCAGTGGAACCCCATGGGACCCATATAATAAGTATACACACACGGACACACGTGCACAAGTACACACATGCAAACCAGCACATGCATCTCCCATCTGTGCATGTGTAAGTGTGTAGAGACATGGAGACCCAGCCCCTTCCTAGTCAGAGAGGAGGATGCTATAACGTGCTATTTCCTGTTTTTTCTGCAGAAACTGGAGGCCTCCCCAACCCTGACACACACACACACACACACACACACACACACTCTCTTGTCCCTCACAACTGCAGAGGGGGAGAACAAAAGGAAGCCAGCTGTCCGCAAGGGGGCGTCCAGAGACCATCCGACTCGGTGTCTACGTACTACTTGGCCTCAGAGAGACAAGAAGAACCACAGGAAACACCGAGCCTTAGTGGGATTCTCCGGCAGAAGCCCAAAGGAAGAGATGCTTAACCACTGGAGAAACAGGACCAAGAGATGGAAACCGAGGCTCAGGCACTAAATAATAGACATGGTGATAATGATGGCTCACAATACTGATTCAGCTTTTACCACATGCTCTCCCACGTGTTGATCTCATCACTTAACACGTAGTAACTCATTTAATCCTCTTCTCACTTCTGTGATGTTCAGTTAGACTACAGTTCTTATTTTACAGATAACAAAACAAATGTCTCAAAGAGATTAAGTAACAAAGTCAAAATTTGAACTCAGGACTTGTTATCCACAATTGAAGCTGTTAACTGCTCACTCTGCCCCTTGGCATTAGACCTTCAGACTCCTCCTTCTCATCCGAGGACTCCACACTGGACTGCACTTGCCTCATCTCCCACCCCTTTTGGGTAGTTTTGGAAGGATCTGGAAGCTGATTTCCTAGGAATGCATAACTGGTTGCCCTGAAGCTACCCCCTCATATGCTCTAAACTGTTGATGTTGAGTTGGCAGAGCTCCTTTGAAAGCAATAAAGCAATTCTAGCAACACCCATAAAGCTGTTTCTCTCCCTTTGACCCAATAATCTCATTCCTGGGAATTTATTCCAAGGAAATAATTCAAACGGAAGCCAAGAGTTATTTGCATAAATGCATACACTGAAGTCTTTCTTTAAAGGTCAAAAACTGGGAACCAGACTAAGGAAGTGGGTTAGTAAACTGTGACATCAACACAATGGGCAAACAGGCTTGGAAAACCACAGCTGTACGACTGTGATGGGAATTGGGAAAAGCTTTTACTCTACAATGTGTCACCATCATACTCCCCCAACTAGCTAACTCAACTAACCATGCTTATCAGAGGGAGAGAGAAAAACTTCTGTTCGTGTTTAAAATAGATTCTTAGCTTCCACTGCCACCAAAGAAATAGAAAAGAGGCTGAAATGCAACAATATCAAACTAAATAATTCTTTGCTTTTGAGTTTCCAAGGCACCAGATCCTGGTGATCTACAGGATTTTCTGAGAGTGATTTTGATTATTGGTTATTGGCAATTTTCACCTTTCACACTGTACTGATAAAATTCTTCATATAAAATCCTGGGAAGAGAACTGGTGTGGTTTCTGTTTTCTGACTGGATTCTGATGGACACAAACCTAGACCATGGACCCTGATGTATTACACCTCTCCCATATTAGTAAGTAATATAGTAAAAAAAGAAGACTTTAGAATGAGTGTGCACACCATGATTTCAACTTATGTGAATATATATATGTTAGGATGACGACAGGCACGGCTGGCCTTTTCCAAATTATACTTAGATACCTATTGCTGCAGCTTATCCTAAAGCTTAAGGGTGTTAAAACAATGTTTACTATCCCACAGGTGAATTCAGGTGCCACTGAGCTGAGTCCTCTATTAGGACCTCTTCCCAGCTGCAGCCAAGGTGCTGTCCAGGGCTGTAGTTAGCTCAAGGCTCCACTGGGGAAGGAACCACTTCCAAGCTCCCTCCCGTGGTCGTTGGCAGGATTCAGCTCCTCGTGGGCTGTTGGACTGAAGGCCTTGATTTCCTTGCCCCCTGTTGGCCGGAGGTCACCCTCACTCAGTTCCCTTGCCCACGGACCTCTCCGTAGAGCAGCGCGCAACATGGACACTGGCTTCATCAGTGCAAATAAGAGAAGAATCATGGAGAGTGAATGCAGCAAGATGGAAGGCACGGTCTGTAATAGCCTGATTCCAATAGTGACTTCTCTCATTCTTGCCATATTTTATTCATTAAAAGCAAGTCACTGGGTCCAGACCACCCTCAGAGGGGACTACCCAGGATGTGTGGCATGTCTACCACATACTTGAACACTTGTAGCATTTTCTCAATAATAGAAAGAGCATTTTTGAATGTTAATTGTCTAACAGAGATTTTCTAAATCTGTCGGAGAACTCCCACACCCATTTCTCACAAGCCACAGTGCTGCTGTCCCCTGCCCCCACTGAACTGATGTCCATGGCACCATGGCTTCTTATTTCCACCAGACTTGGCCAGGTGCAGGTGCAAGACCAGTGGCAGCTATGTGAAGATAGGGGCAATGTAGACAGTTGCAGAAGCCAACCGTCAGGGGAGGTAGGCAACCCAGGGCTGACTTTGGAAAGGCTCATATAGTCCCTGCCCAGGCTCAACTCACCCCTTTCTTTTCAGCTCTGAGTGCACCACACGGTCTGGTCTTCGACAGGTGAGGCTCTCATCCTCACTACACTGGATTTCCCAGACTCACCTCTGTCCCCAAAGCCTCACCTGCCTAATGCCTACAGAGCCTTCAGTATCAGCTTGGACATCACCTCCTTACAGAGGCCTTCCCCAAGCCTCCATAACAAGCCATGTCCCCTCCCTGAAGATTTCTGACTCTGACCAGGAATAGCATTTTCAACAAGTCTGAGTGATTTTTTAAATAGTGCAGATTTGCAAGCCCCTGCCCACCACTGTCACAAACCCTTACTCTGGCCTCATCTCACCCAGCACACTGGGGACTGGTCAGTTAGTTCCCTATGGGCCAGGTCGTCATCTGCCTTGTCCAAGCCCAGGGGAGGTGAGGAGGAAAGGGAGACGGCAGGCTGGCGGGAGACGGACATGACCTGCCGGTGTGGAGGTGGGGTGGAGCTGATGCTTCTATGTGGGCAGGACAGAGGTTCAGCTTGGTTCTGGGGCAGGCAGGCACTAGGACATCTAAGTCCACTGAGAACAATCAGGATGCTGGGGGAGGGTCTTCCAGAGCTCCTGCAGGAAATGAGGGTCTCTAAGCTCCTTCAGGTACACTGTGGGTTGCCCACAGCTACCCTTTTTGGGAAGTAACTGAGAGCCTGAGATTTAGGGTTGCCAGATTTAGCAAACAAAAATACAGGTGTTGCATTAAACTTGAATTTCAGAAAAGCAACCAACAATATTTTAGAATAGGTATGTTCCCAAATATGACATGGGTGTTTTATATCTTACCGACAACATGCCAGCGTATGACCTGAGACTGAGGCATCAAGGCTGGGGTCTGTGATAGTTCAAAGGGGTTTCTGGAGATGAGAACAAATCCTAGGATTCTGCTCCCCAAACAGGCCAGGCCCCAGCCATACTTCTCAGAGAATGGCAACAGTTACCACTACAATACTAGCTCAACATTGGGAGCAGCCCAAATATCCTTCAAGAGGAGTATATGCATTTCCTAGGGCTTTTGTTACCAATACCACAAACTGGACGGCTTACAGAAATTTATTATTTCACAATTCTGGAGGCCAGAAGTCCAAAATGAAGGTGTCAGCAGGGCGATGCTTCTGCTGAGACTCTAGACAGAATCCTCTTTGCCTCTTCCTAGTTTCTATGGGAGGCCACCAGTCTTTGGTGCTCCATGGCTTGTAGCTGCATCATACCTTTCTCTGCCCCTTTCGTCACACGGCAATTCTCCCTGGGTCCCTGTCTCTGGTCTTATAAGGACAAGAGTTGTACTGGATGAGGGCCCACACTAATCAAAGATGACCTCATTTGAACTCAATTACATCTGCAAAGATCCTATTTCCAAATAAGGTCACATTCATGGGTAACAGGGATTAGGACTCTACCAATCTTCTGGAGGAACATAAGTCAACCCGTAACAAGGGGAATGGATAAATTAGGAATCAATACATTGGTAGATGTCCATTTTAGACTTTTGAAAATCCAATTTAAAAAAAAAAAGCAAGAGGCAAGAAAAAAAATAGCATGACCCCCTTTTTGCTCTTCTAAAAAAACCTATATAGAAGACTTTGTGTACAATTATTACTTATTTATTAATTCATTCAACAAATATTTACTGAACACCCATCATAGATACTACAGTGAATAAGGCAGGTCCTGTCCCTGCCCTCCTGGAGACTGTAAGTATTTGGCTCACTGGAAGGGTACGGATCTACCCATTGTTTCTATTTCCAAATGAGCTTGGAGGAGGAAGGGAAAAATGTTTTCTCTTTATTTTTTTCTATATTGCTGGAATTTTCCAAACAAATATGTTACTGATTTGTAACTTTTTTAAATGTTTAACCTTTCTTTAATCTGAAGGGCCAGCCCTTTGGAACCTTCTTTGTTATGTCTTCCTGAGCACAGTGGTTCTGACAGAGTTGCATAATTTAGTGGCACCATAATTTAGTGGCTGATGGACCAACTAGCAAGTCTTTTCCTGAGTGTGGGCAAGCAAGATCTAGTAGGAATATTGTACACATCCAGTCATTCATTTATTAAAATGTTATGTATTAAGACAGTGAAATACTTCTAATTATACATTGATTTATGTGTTCATTTGATAGTCTCTCTCTTCTTCTAGACTCGAAACCCCAAGATGGTGAGCCATATTCAACATCAGCACAGCATTCAACACATATTAGGTACTCAGTAAAAGTGTGTTGACTGTTTGAAGGAATATCAAAGCTTGGGTTGTCTCCTATCCACCATCTGGTCTAACCCACTCATTTTACAACTGATAAAAGTGAAGCCCAAAAATGTCAAGCCACAGAGCAAGTTAGTGGTAACCAAGACTAGAAGAATCTTACTGCTCTCAACCCAGGCTCTTACCTCGAAAAATAACATGAGACGTATTTTATAGTACGATCAAAAGACATATAACCAATTAAGTATAGAGAGGCACTGTCTAATAATTATCAAAATTTTAAACTATTATTTTCTTCTCACCGTGGCTTTTCCCACTGGGGCTAAGTATTCAACAGATGTTGGGTTTTGTGGGTGCTAGTTAATTACACCCTTCGCTTCTCTAAGTTCTGATCCAGTTGAAAAATAGTCACAGGAGACAAGTAGGGATTAAAATGTCAGCTTTATTGCTGGTCCAGATGGATTAGAGGATGTGGCTTAGACCCAAGGCCCAAATGGGCTTTCTTTTCCTTCTCCCCTGATTTGACCTTACCCACCCACTCACAGCAGAGCAGCTGGATTATTGAAGTCCTCCCAGGCCATGGCTAGGTCTGCCCTGGTCCTCATAGTCTGGAGGAGGCAGGAGCAGGGAGAGAACATGCTGCTTGTAGTTAGGTCAGCCCCAGAGAGAGAGCCAGGAACAGGCTGAGCAATACATACTTGATACCTTTTTCCAGCCCCACCAACCCAAGAGGTCACTCCTCCTGTCACAGTGCAAAGCCAGAAAGGAGGTGCCAACCAAGTTGAAAGGTTTCTTCCCAATACTTGCAAGAGAATGTAAATTCCTATTTTATGGGCTGATAGGAGAATGAGGAGAAGAGAAAATTGCCCCTTGTAATGACAGCCCTCAATTCACTCAACATCTTTTCATAGAATCTAAAAACCCCTGTGTTCCAGAAAGCAGTTCTGAGGTTGCAGGTTGTATCAACTGAAGGTGGATTTACTGAAAAAAAACAAAACAAACTCAGAAAATTGAACAATTGGCAACTTAAACTAATAAGGGACATATTTTTCTTATGCAACAGTAAGTGCAGAGGTAGGCAGCCCTGGGCTGGTGTGGGGCTCCATGACACCACCTGGAACAAGGCTCCTTCTGTCTTTCTGCTGCACCATCTTTAGCAAGTGGCTTTTGTCCTCATGCTCATGGGATTTCTTCTCCACTTCCAGGCATCCTATCTACATTCCAAGCAGGAGGAAGGGAGAAGGGCAAAGAGACAGCTAAGTCCATCCCTTTTACCAGGAAAGCAATAGCTTTTCTGAAAACCCCATTCAGTACACGTGTGCTTTCTCATTGGCCAGAAATGTGTCCCGTGCCCTACCCCTCTGTAAGGGGACCTATGAAATTTAATTTCTAAGTTGGCAAAATTGAATTATTTCAAATAAAGGAAGAATAAGAATGAATATTGGATAGCCACAAATATCACAATGATGAAAGAAAACAGAAAATATTGTACGGAATAAGAAATACTGCCTAGACAAAGAATTCCTTTAAAAAATATATCTAAATGAGTTGAGCTTTTTTTCAGGGGCAAGGCAAACATTTAAGAAAGAGATTGCTCCCTGTGTAAACACTTTCAGAGCATAAAAAGATAGAAAATTTAGTTCATTTTACAGAGCTGGCATGAGCCTGATACCTAAATTTAACAAAGAGAAAACACATATGAAATGAACAAATTAGTGAAGTAGTTTTAGTTAAAACGGCATTCCAAGCTAATTTGCAAGTTGACAGAAATCCCACGTTTTCCCCCTTCTTGGTTTCTCCCTTGTTTAATTATGCACATCCTCAAATCACTTCCTAAGAGTATGTGGGAGGTAAACTTTCTTAGTCCTTATGTGTCTACAAATGTCTTTGATCTGCCTTGATACCTAATAGTTTAGCTAGGTGTTGAATTCTAAATTGAAAGTCATTTTTCCTAAGAATTTTGAAGATCTTGCTCCATTGTCTTTTGGCATCCAGCACTGCTGGTGAGAGATTCGGTGACTTTCTGGCTTTCACTCATTTGTAGGTGACTTCTTTCCCTCTCTGGAAACTTTTAGAATATACCTTGGTATTCTGAAACTTCAAAATCATACGTGCTCTCTATGCTGGGGTCTCAATAAGCTCTGTTAGTCTGAAAGGTTGAGTCTTTTTGGTCTGGGAAATTCTGTCCTATTATTTATTTGAAAATCCTTTCCCCTTATTTCTCTCTTCCTGAAATACTTATTAATCAACCATGGCCCTCCTCAAGTGTTAGTTTTGTTTTTTGTTTTTGTCTTTCTTTTCCTCTAATAAAATTCTTTCTTTTCTGCTTTACTTTCTGAGAGATTACTTTGATCTTAACTTTCAACATTTCTACTGAATTTTATATTTTTTATGTCCAGGGGCTTTTTTGTTCTCTGATTGTTCCTTTTTCATAGGACTACTCCTGTTTATAGATAGTCTTCTTGAATTCCCTTTTTTTAAGTTCTCTTCTACCTATAAATTGTTTCTGTTTCCTCAGAGGTCTTATTTTCAGCTTGTTATTTTTAGTCTCTCTGTTTCATATTTAAGGTTTCCTGGAATAGCTTCTGGCTTAGGGTTACCCATTCATATTTAAGAATAAAACAGTAGAACAGCTTCCTGGAAGATTTGTGTGCATGGATAAGAGATGAATGGCAAGCTTTGTTTCAGAATGATCTGGTCTTTGTGCTTTGGGACTTCTAAATGTCAGCCCACAATGCACTTTATTCTAGGATGCCATCTTAAAACCTAGCTCTCCTAGTCTTTTTTTTTTTTTTTCCTAAGAAAACACCATGTCCTTCTTCTATGGTTTCAAATTAGTTCACTAGACCCATACTCTTCAACATTTCTTTTAGCTCTTTGGGGCTTTTTACAAATGCACAGCCCTAGACTCCACTCCAGACATGTAAGTCACAATTTGTTGTCTAACTAGATTCCTGGTGATGAGACTCACCCTTTCCCATCCCACCAGAACACAGCTCTTAAGCCCTACTTCCCTTGTATAGTAATTCTGGCTTCATCACTGAATGAATTTTGAGATATTGCAGCTGAATTGGCATCCTGGAAAGGTCTTCATTCCATTAGAGCAGGTATCTTGTGTTGTCTTGGTGTAATAACTTTCACTTTTACACATTTCAATTTGTGTGTGTGAACACTGAGATAAATAGCCAGAGACTAAGCTAGGAAGACGACGACTAAAAGCAACAGTGGAAACCTGTTCAGTTATAGCCACAGTGATATATAGGTTTTTACAAAAGCCTCATTGTGCAGGAGGTGATAAATGTGAAACTATAAATTCTGGAAATAGTGGTAGTAAATAGATAGAAACAAGAGTGGTTCACAGGTAAGGATAAGAAACATACCCTCTATATTTTACCAGAAATGAACTTCATATATTTTATGATCTAGAGGGCTGGGTTTTTTTGGGTTTTTTTTTGAGAGGGCATCTCTCATATTTATTGATCAAATGGTTGTTAACAACAATAAAATTCTGTATAGGGGACTCAATGCACAGTCATTAATCAACCCCAAGCCTATATCTCAACAGTCTCCAATCTTCTGAAGCATAACAAACAAGTTCTTACATGGTGAACAAGGTCTTACATAGTGAATAAGTTCTTACATGGTGAACAGTGCAAGGGCAGTCATATCATAGAAACTTTCGGTTTTGATCACACATCATGAACTATAAACAATCAAGTCAGATATGATTATTTGTTTGATTTTTATACATGATTTATATGTGAATCCCACATTTCTCCCTTATTATTATTATTATTTTTTTTTAATAAAATGCTGAAATGGTAGGTAGATACAAGATAAAGGTAGAAAACATAATTTAGTGCTGTAAGAGGGCAAATGTAGATGATCGGGTCTGTGCCTATAGACTAAGTATTAATCCAAGCTAGACAAGGGCAACAAAACATCCACGGATGCAGGAAATTTCTCTCAAAACAGGGGGGATGAGGTTCTAAGCCTCCCCTCTGTTGGTCCCCAATTTCTCTCCTGATGGCCCCCCTGCGACTGTGCCTGTCTTAGGTTGTTCCTCCCTTGAAGAATCTTACCCGTCTCTGGCTAACCAGTCATCTTCCGGGGCCATAGAGGAAAATGTAAAGTTGGTAGGTGAGAGAGAAGCAATATTCTTTGAAAAGGTTAGCTTTTTACTTCTTTGCAGATTTATGCCCTGTGGCTTCTATGCCCAGCATTTGTCTTGAGGTATCTTTACCACTTGGAAGAATTATGATCCTCGGTAATTTTCAATATGAGGCACTAATTCTACTAAAGGGTTGTAATTAGGAAGGAAGAAGAAAAGCTGTAGAAGTAGCAGACGGAAGAAAACATGGGAAGATTGATTATTTCTTTGACATATCTTCTTGTAGAGTAACATAAGCATGTATAGGTTTTAAACTACTAATTAAATTGCGCACATACATTAACATAATAGGAATACAGCTACATAACAAAAGCAGACCTACAATTACCAGCCATATCCAGTGAAACCAAGAAAACCAGTTAGGTACCCTAGGCATTTGTGAAAACTTATCAATGAAATGATGGATATTGTCTCACTTAATTTGAATAGTTTGAGAAAAATCAGACAAATTAAAACAACACATTCCTGGGAACTGTTCACATCCCATGTGTTCTTTTAACAGTAAATAGTCTATAGCCGCACGATTTTGGAGCGCTGCAACTTGCACTTCTCCTAATTCTTGGTTGAGTTCTGACAGTATAGATCCAGTCAAATTTGTTGTTTTACTTTATGCACAGGCCAGTTTAGATATCTCCTTCTTCATTCCAATGGCAAGTCCAGGACCCGATGGGATGACTGCAGCTACAACTGCAGCAGCGCCAGGATCTTTGCTGAAGTTTTTTGATGTTCATCTTCTGGAATGTTGATGTTGGAAGTTCTTCTTCATATCATATCTTAATTCATTTTCTGTGTAGCCAAATTAGGCTTTGATCCTCTGTTAGTCCATTCTTGGGTTTTGTGACTCTGCCACTGTTTTGTTCCATCAGTCCTTCCTTTGTTCCTATACTCCACAGATGAGTGAAATCATTTGGTATTTCTCTTTCTCCGCTTGGCTTATTTCACTGAGCATAATACCCTCTAGCTCCATCCATGTTGTTGCAAATGGCAGGATTTGTTTTCTTCTTATGGCTGAATAATATTCCATTGTGTATATGTACCACATCTTCTTTATCCATTCATCTACTGATGGACACTTAGGTTGCTTCCAATTCTTGGCTATTGTAAATAGTGCTGCGATAAACATAGGGGTGCATCTGTCTTTTTCAAACTGGAGTGCTGCATTCTTAGGGTAAATTCCTAGAAGTGGAATTCCTGGGTCAAATGGTAAGTCTATTTTGAGCATTTTGAGGAACCTCCATACTGCTTTCCACAATGGTTGAACTAATTTACATTCCCACCAGCAGTGTAGGAGGGTTCCCCTTTCTCTACAACCTTGCCAACATTTGTTGTTGTTTGTCTTTTGGATGGTAGCCGTCCTTACTGGTGTGAGGTGATACCTCACTGTGGTTTTAATTTGCATTTCTCTGATAATTAGCGATGTGGAGCATCTTCTCATGTGTCTGTTGGTCATCTGAATTTCCTTTTTGGAGAACTGTCTGTTCAGTTCCTCTGCCCATTTTTTAATTGGATTATTTGTTTTTTGTTTGTCAAGGTGGGTGAGCTCCTTATATATTTTGGGGGTCAAGCCTTTATTGCATCTGTCATTTACAAATATATTCTCCCATACTGTAGGGTACCTTTTTGTTCTACTGATGGTGTCTTTTGCTGTACAGAAGCTCTTCAGCTTAATATAGTCCCACTTGTTCATTTTTGCTTTTGTTTTCCTTGCCCAGGAGATAGGTTCAAGAAAAGGTCACTCATGTTTATGTCTAAGAGATTTTTGCCTATGTTTTTTTCCAAGAGTTTTATGGTTTCATGACTTACATTCAGGTCTTTGATCCATTTTGAATTTACTTTTGTGTATGGGGTTAGACAGTGGTCCAGTTTCATTCTCTTACATGTAGCGTCCAGTTTTGCCAGCACCATCTGTTGAATAGACTGTCATTTCCCCATTGTATGTCCATGGCTTCTTTATCAAATATTAATTGACCATATATGTTTGGGTTAATGTCTGGAGTCTCTAATCTGTTCCACTGGTCTGTGGCTCTGTTCTTGTGCCAGTACCAAATTGTCTTGATTACTATGGCTTTGTAATAGAGCTTGAAGTTGGGGAGTGAGATCCCCCCCCATTTTATTCTTCTTTCTCAGGATTGCTTTGGCTATTTGGGGTCTTTGGTGTTTCCATATGAATTTTTGAACTATATTTGTTCCAGTTCGTTGAAGAATGTTGCTGATAATTTGATAGGGATTGCATCAAATCTGTATATTACTTTGGGCAGGATGGCCATTTTGACTATATTAATTCTTCCTAGCCAAGAGCATGGGATGATTTCCATTTGTTAGTGTCCTCTTTAATTTCTCTTAAGAGTGTCTTATAGTTTTCAGGGTATAGGTCTTTCACTTCTTTGGTTAGGTTTATTCCTAGGTATTTTATTCTTTTTGATGCAATTGTGAATGGAGTTGTTTTCCTGATTTCTCTTTCTATTGGTTCATTGTTAGTGTATAGGAAAGCCACAGATTTCTGTGTGTTAATTTTGTATCCTGCAACTTTGCTGTATTCCGATATCAGTTCTAGTAGTTTTGGAGTGGAGTCTTTAGGGTTTTTTATTGTACAATATCATGTCATCTGCAAATAGTGACAGTTTAACTTCTTTACCAATCTGGATTCCTTGTATTTCTTTGTTTTGTCTAATTGCCGTGGCTAGGACCTCCAGTACTATGCTAAATAACAGTGGGGAGAGTGGGCATCCCTGTCTTGTTCCCGATCTCAGAGGAAAAGCTTTCAGCTTCTCGCTGTTCAGTATGATGTTGGCTGTGGGTTTATCATATATGGCCTTTATTATGTTGAGGTACTTGCCTTCTATACCCATCTTGCTGAGAGTTTTTATCATGAATGGGTGTTGAATTTTGTCAAATGCTTTTTCAGCATCTATGGAGATGATCATGTGGTTTTTGTCCTTCTTTCTGTTGATGTGGTGGATGATGTTGATTGATTTTCAAATGTTGTACCATCCTTGCATCCCTGGGATGAATCCCACTTGGTCATGGTGTATGATCCTTTTGATATATTTTTGAATTCGGTTTGCTAATATTTTATTGAGTATTTTAGCATCTACATTCATCAGGGATATTGGTCTGTAATTTTCTCTTTTGGTGGGATCTTTGCCTGATTTCGGTATTAGGGTGATGTTGGCTTCATAGAATGAGTTTGGGAGTATTCCCTCCTCTTCTATTTTTTGGAAAACTTTAAGGAGAATAGGTATTATCTCTTCTCTGTACGTCTGATAAAATTCTGAAGTAAATCCGTCTGGCCCGGGAGTTTTGTTCTTGGGTAGTTTTTTGATTACCGTTTCAATTTCTTTGCTTGTAATTGGTTTGTTTAACTTTTGTGTTTCTTTCTTGGTCAGTCTTGGAAGGTTGTATTTTTCTAGGAAGTTGTCCATTTCTTCTAGGTTTTCCAGCTTGTTAGCATATAGGTTTTCATAGTAGTCTTTAATAATTCTTTGTATTTCTGTGGAGTCTGCCGTGATTTTTCCATTCTCATTTCTGATTCTGTTGATGTGTGTGGATTCTCTTTTTCTCTTAATAAGTTTGGCTAGAGGCTTATCTATTTTGTGTATTTTCTCAAAGAACCAGCTCTTGGTTTCACTGATTTTTTCTATTGTTTTATTCTTCTCAATTTTGTTTATTTCTTCTCTAATCTTTATTATGTCCCTCCTTCTGCTGACTTTAGGCCTCATTTGTTCTTCTTTTCCCAGTTTCGATAATTGTGATGTTAGACTATTCATTTGGGATTATTCTTCCTTCTTTAAGTGTGCCTGGATCTCTGTATACTTTCCTCTTAAGACTGCTTTCGCTGTGTCCCACAGAAGTTGGGGCTTTGTGTTGTTGTTGTCATTTGTTTCCATATATTCCTTGATCTCTATTTTAATTTGTTTGTTGATCCATTGATTATTTAGGAGCATGTTGTTAAGCTTCCATGTGTTTGTGAGCCTTTTTGTTTTCTTTGTAGAAGTTATTTCTAGTTTTATACTCCTAATCTTTCTCAGACTGTTTAACTTCTTTAAAGAAGACCCTCCATTTTAGGGGGGAGGAGCAATAAGGGTGGGGGAGGGCTGAGCACTGCGCATATCTGGTGAAGTACTCTGCAAACAAGAGTCAGGGAAGTTTATTGTCCCATTTATGTACTTTCAATTAAGCCCCCATTTTCAGCCACATATCCCTTTTCCACCCTCTCTTGCACCCAGCATACCAAGTCCCAGATTTCTTCAGGCTTCTGTGCACAGGTCAGACCCCATCTTTGTTGCAGACCCTGCCATGCACATTTCAGATTGCAGCTTCCTCTGTCCGATTCCTCAGCCCCTACTCCTCCACCAAACCACTCCTCCAGAAATTTATTGAGATTTTTCTTGTCCACAGGTGCCCTTTCCCCAGTTCCTTTCTTTGGAAAGATTTATATGTTTGTTATTTATTTCTAAGACATTTCTGGAGGAAGAAGAGATAATCCCATATGCATTTCGTTAGCCATCATAGACTAGAAGACCCATCTGCTTCATAATGGAGGGTGGGGGACATGAGAGTATATTCTCTTTTAAAATTTTACACAGATAGACCTGAGCAGACTGTGCAGTCTCTCTAATCAATGACACATTTACAAGAAATTTTTAAAAATCACAGGAATGAAAGGAAAATTTTTTCTTATTATATAACACATTTGAATATGTGTTGATTTAAATATATTTTAACTATGAAACTAAAATCAGACATGTCCCTAAAGTACCTCCTCAGAATCCTGAAAGTTTTATAGAATGCACCCAAGAAACCACTAACCTGGTTAAAAAGAGCACAGAATTTGGAGTCAGATAAACCTGATCCAGATTATGGCTCAGTCAAGTGTTCTTTTCAAACGTTAGTTCCCTTATCAGTACCTACCTACTAGATTATGGGAAGATTAAATGAGATGATTAAATGCAAAGTGCCTAGCATAAAACCTGGTAACTAGTAGGTGTTTAATAAGTGCTGATTACTATTCCTCCTCCCTACTTCATGCTGAACTACTCACCGAGCCCCACTTTGTTCATACTATTTCCATCTTCCCCCTTCTCCACAACTTGAGTGCCTGCTCAGTCTCCAAAGTTCAGATCAGATATTCCTGTGTTTACAAAGTCTTCTCCAACCCTCCAGAAGATCCAGTATTCTGTCTTCAGTGCCCCCTCGTCCATTCACACTTCTGCTGTAGCTCCAGTCTCTCTGCAACAGAGAGAGCTATGCACACATCTGTCCCTCTGGTGAAGAAGGATTCCTTAAAGGCAGCATCCTGATCTGTTCTTAAGACCCACCCTCCCAGCACCCAGTATTGTAGCTGGCACATAGTAGGCACTCAGTGAGTGTTGCAATCCAACTGAATTGCAACAAACTAAACTGGATTGCAGAGGGCCTTAAACAAGTACCAGGATGAGATGAAAAAAACAAGCCATGACCCAGACAGACAAATTCTAACTTGTCCACAATGCAAATACCTTGTTCCTTTTTCGCAGGAGTTCCTGAGCTCTTGTCATAATGACCTCCACCCCCAACCCTGCCACACTGCCAAACACAAGTAAACACTTTCAACTGCACAAGACAAAACCTTGCCTCTCCCTGTAAGACAGAGTCAGGCGGACCAGACAGAGCTTACCTGGATTTATGGGAACCCACTGGGTGGGGATAGGATTTTTTCATTCTCAAGAAGAGCATGTTTAGCTCTGGGGCTGGGCGGGAGCAGGATGTTTTTTCTGTTATTCTTCTCTTTACTGTTTTGGGCAGCACACAGCAGAAGAATACACCTTGAGCCCTGACCTCTCTCCTCTTCCTTCCTCTACATTCACTTTCCACCCAGGCAAGGTCAGGCTGCCAGTCAGGCAAAATAAAGTTGTGGCACAATCTGTGAACAAGACCCTGTTCTGGGACCTCACACAGAGCCTACGGGTTGGAAAAACACAGCCCACACTGGGAGTCACTAGTCCAATGAAGAATGCAAAGTCCCTGTCCTCAAGGAGTCCCTAGTCCAATGGGGGACAGGGAAGCAGAGTCCCAGTCCTTGAAACACTCCCAGGTTGATGTAGTCACACCCACACTCAGGAAACACCCAGTCCAATGTGGGGAGACAGGGCACACAGCTTCACCCAAAATTGAGTGGGTACAGCACTGGTCATGGAGTCTGTTGGGTCTGTACTGTGTGCCAAGCATTTGACACATATCACTTACAAGGTCATTACCCAAGTTGTCCAGCCTCAAAGCTGTGTTATCATCAAAGATGGCAACCAAAAAATAATAATTTCAAAATGATTGCGTTTACTTGAATTCCTTAGCCTTCACACAGGGGTTCGTAGATCACAGCAGGGCTTTGAAATCTCCTTATTTCGCCCGCCCTCCTCCCTCACACGTTGCAGCTGCTCTCAAGCCTCCCAACACCCTTAGTTCTTGCCCCTGATCCTTCCTCCTCTCTGTTCCCCCCAAGTCTACACTGTATTTGCCTAAGGATTTGTTCATGACAAATCAGAACCAACCTAGGAGGTGGACGGAGGTTAAGACACTGAGTAAGCCAAGCAGGAATTTTCTCTAACAGGCAGGGAAAAGGGAACACCTGGGAAGGAACACTCATGCACTAATGATTTCCATCCTGCCACCCACATATTATCTCATTTAAGCCTCACAACCACTTTATAAGGTTGACACTATTATCCCTTCTCTATAGATGGAAAAACTGAGTGTAGTAAGTAACAGGTGATCAATGGCATGCCATTGGTAGGTGGTATAACAGGGACTTGAGCCCATGACTGCTGGCTTCTGGGCACAGGGTGATATGACCACTGGAAGGACAAATATCAGTTAGCAGGGTGCCCAGAGCGAAGGAGCCGGGTGACTCAGGGCTTTGAGGGAATGCTTCGTGAAGAGCATTCTCCAGGGTGTGGCAAATTCCTCCTCAATACCTCAGAATATGTATGTGTTTGTCTCTGTTTGTGTCTGGGGGGTAGACAAGGTGACCACAGGGAGCTCCCCTCAGCCACAGTCCACCTCCTGCACCTCACAGTGTGGGAGGACATTCCATGCGCAGCCATTCATACTGGGGAGGTTCAGGAAGGATAGTGAGGACTCCCTACAGCGCCTCTCACTGAGGGTCAGAGGTTGCCAAGGGACTCCTGGGGGCCAGGCTGAGAGTATAATTCATTCGGGGTTTCTTGCTACAGAATGTACATGAGGCTGCTCAGGCAGACAGTGCTGCCCCATTTTACAAGGGATGAAACAGGCCCAAAGACGGTTCACCACTATAGGAGTCATGACCAGACTTACAGGCAGCCCTTCTGATGCCCATCCGACCCCGCAGCCAACCCGGGCTGCCGGGGAGGAGGAGACAGCTCTGAACTCCACCCCCGCGTCCCGCGGCTCACTCAAAAAACGTGCCATGGATGGGGCTTTCTTCTTTTCTTTGTTCTTTTACTTTCTTTTTCTCTTTGCCCTTTTTTTTTTTCTCTTTTCTTGGAGCCACCAAGTGACTGTGAACATGAGCTCCTCCGGGCAGGCCCAGGGAACTTGTCCTGCTGGTCTGGCAAGAGAAGCCACTCAGAGAATGGAGGGATGACGAAGATCATGGCAGACTGTGTAAGGCAAAGAGCCCGGGGCAGGAGCCCTTCGGGGACTTCTTCCCAGTTCCGCCACGCCACGAGCCAACAGCCAGGGCAGGCTTCCTTCACTTCCCAGGAGGAGGTGGGACCATATCACGCTGCACAGAAGCGGGGGGGGGGGGGGGGGGGGGGGAGGGCAGGAAGTGCAGGAGGACAGAGGGGCCTGAACTCTTGGGGCGCTTAGCCCTTCCCTCAGCCCCTACCTCCCTTCAACTGGATTAGCTTTGATTTATCTATTTTATTTGTCTGTACTTACTGGCAAGCTTCTGTGTGAAGAAAGTGTTCTGGCATCCTATCTTCTTTCTAAGGAATATCTTTGTATGAAAGTTGTTTGCAATCCTTCTCTGTTATGTTTAAATCAAGATTCCTCTGTCCCTCTAGGAGGATGTTCCTAGTTGGGGCTTGGAGATGGGCCAGGGGAGTTTTCCCACCTTCACTTTTTGTGGGTTTCCCTGCTATTGACCTACTGGCCTCCCCCCTTCAGTGCATGAACATTCTGAACCTTCTCTCCCTTTTACCCCCAGTGGTTCTGCCCTGCCTGGTTTGGAGGCTGCCCCAAGAGTATTTTCCCTCAGTCCTTCTAGAAGGGAGTTTGCATGGGATATTTCTGAGGCCCTCAAAAACATATGTGCCTGTAGCCTCTGGTTGCCCCACAGCCCCTGGTGCATTTCACCCAAAGACCAAGTGCGCTGGGATAAAGTGGGGCAGGGAGCAGCAGTTATCCTATTCTGCGGAGCACCTCTCTCTGTGACCTGAGGGGCTTGGGTGGATGTACAAAGGTGGTAAGACCAGAGCAGGGACTGGAGGCCACTTCAGTTCACAGCTCACTTTGGAGAGAATCCTTCCCCAAGAGGAAGGCAGGGCCTGGAACGGGTGACCTTGATCACTTAGCCGTGGGGACGGATGGTGGAGCTGCCCCGAGACCCTGGCACTGAACAGCAGAGTCCCTTCTCCAGCTGGCCTTCCAGAAGGAGCTGTTCCCCACCCTGTGCAGGCTTATTGCCTGGTCTGTGATGCAGTCCCATGAGGCCGGGTGGGGGGCAGAGGAGGGAGGGCGTACTGTCAGCACACTGGGGCAGACAGACCAGCCCCGAGATCAGAAGCCTGAACCCCACACATCCCCAGCAGCCGCGCGAATCCCAACCCCATTCCCAGCCACAGCGGGAACTTTATGGATGAAGTGGGCAGAGTGGGGAAGCACCTGGAGGTCTGCAAATGCTGCCCACAGCCCAGGGCCCCAAGCCCTGCTAGAACCACCAACAGTGCAGACCTCTGCACCAGGACATGGGGAGGCAACAGCTGCAGCCCCACAAACCCCACCCCACTCCTTACCCTTCCATACATGGGAGGGTTCCATAGCCTTTTGGGGGGAATGGGGATGATGGGAAGGTTACTGGCAATGAGGCCTCTGGGAGGGAACACTCTTGAAGGCCTTGCAGGAGCCCCAGTTTCAAAGAAAAGAAACATCCCTGCTCTCGGGGAGCTCCCACTTCAAGGGGAGACCTAGGCCTTACTTGAAGGAGGGGGTCAGGCTTGCTCACTGAGGCACCTCAGGGCTCCTCCACGACTCCCTCCCCCAGGGAAGGGCAGGCCAAGGGTGGAAGGTGAGACTGCATGAGTAAGCAGGGTTACAGAGGACTGTACTGCCAAGGAAAGTGAGTCAGGCAGGAAGAAGGAGTGGGAGCCTGGCTGGACAAGCACCCTCACCTGGCCCGGTGGGCTCAGCTGCCCCGGGCACCAGGGTAGACCCCTATGCCCTCCCACACACCCACAGGCTCCACTACTCCCCAAAAAGGGCCTTCGCAGGGGAGACAGGGGCCAAGAGTCCTGTAAATGACAGAAGGGTAAGGGAGGAGACCTTCATGGAACCCTCTCCCAGAGCCCTGACTTCTCTTTGCCTGCAGCTCAGCTGTTGCCTGCAGGAGAGCACACACTCCAGGTGCCCGTTCTCCCTCTGGACATGTGCCTTGAGGCATGTGCCAGTTGAATCTTCCAGAAGGGCTGATCTGCCTCTAGCTTATAAATCTTAGAAGAGATTTAGGAGCCACCCAACAGCAGGGCACAGCCTGACTCTGGCCTCCCCTGGGCACTAGGCGCAGAGCAGACTCATGGCAGGTGTTTAAAAGCATTGAATGTACAAATGAACCTACTACGTACAGTATTTCTAAAGCCTGATCCCGTGCCTGCATCTCCACCACCACCAGCCTAAAGCTGCTCACTCTCTGGAACTGGTCTTTGAGCTTCCTCACTTGACCACCACCCTCCTCCTTCAGCCATGCTATAGCTAGAAGGTCTTTCAAAACAGGTGTCACCATACTTCTTCACCTTCCCACTGCTCTAGGGATAAATCCAAAATCTCTAACCCAGCCCCTAGATTCCTCTCCCTCATCACCATTGTAAGTCCCTCTTTCTTTGTGCATCAGCTGCTCAGAGTTGTCTTTGGCACTTCAAGTGGACCACTGTCCCTCCTACCTCAGGACCTTTGCACTTACAGTTCCCTCCACCTGTCAGTTCTTTCTTTCACTCTCTTTGCCTAGGCTAAACCTTATCATCTTCAGGTCTCAGATTAATTGTCTCTTGGGGAAGTCCTCCCTGATCCCCAGAGGCAAGTTCCCCATTACATATTCTCAACTTTTCTTTCATAGCATCCTGAACGGTTGTAGCTATGCATTTGCATGGTTATTTCATCTATGTCTCTCTCCCCTACCCAATCCCTGCCTGCCCCAAAGACCATCAGCAGGATGTGGACCAATGCCTAGTCCCACACTTGACCCAGAAATGCCCCACACCCCAGGGGGCTGATATTTGGGAAGTACTTGACCAGAGAGGCCATTGCCATCCTGTACCCAGGGTGTAGGGAGGGGAACTGGGGGTGTGAATACTCATTCAGAAAGGGAAAGCTGAGGGATATTTGGAGAGAGAGATAAGGTGGCCAAAAAGCAGGAAATGAGCTGCGGGGGAGGTGTGGGCGGAGGCAGGGCAGTTGAGAGTGAAGGCCGCAGATCAAAGCTACAGGAAGCGCTGGTTTTTTCAGTAACGGAAGAATCTGATCAAAGCCGCACTTTCCTGTCTGGGTGGGGTAAGCAATTCATTCACTTATTCATACATATTTGTAAGTTATCATACGGTCATTCAACAAATATCGATGGGGCACCCTTCTCTTTGCCAGGCCCTGTGCCATTAGCCTGGGAATGCAGTGGTGAATATAAGTGGATTTGACCCCTACTCCTCTGAGTCTATGGGTATCTAGCCTGGTGTCCAGCCCAGTTTTCAAACTGTGAGTCTGCAGTCCATTTAGTGAGTCCCAGCCAGCATTTTTTTTAATGAAATACAAAATGGGATGGAATAGGATGGAATGGAAAATGTCAGGGCCTCCCACATGGTAAGGGTAAGCACTGTGCCATGTATATGTGTATTACGTGAACTGGGTCCCAGCATAAAGTGTATTTCTTACCATGGGTCCCAAGCAGAAAAACGTGGAAAATACCAGTCTAAACATAATATAAGTAATTCCATAAGATCATACATCATGCCTCTGATGGGGAGCAAGCAGAGGTAGAGGGCTGTGGGAGGACAGAGCAGTAGTTCTGTCCATCTGGGCCGAGCTGGTCCTGGGCAGCTGCCCGTGGGAAGAGATGCCAGAGGGAGGAAGAGGAGGGGAAGGGAGGGCTAATCTGGGCTGTGCTGAGAGGCCCCAGGTGGGACAGAGGAGCAGACAAGGCAGAGAGAAGTGCAGTGCCATCGGAGGAAGGGCACAGAAAAATTAAGGGAAGGAGAAGAGAAGAGGCCTGTAGTTTGAGAGCAGAGGGGAGGGCGGCATGACATGAGGATGGAGAGGTAGGAAGGAGCCTCGTGGGCTTGCTGGAGAGTTAGGTCTTGATCTTCAAAGCAGTGAGAAGCTGCTGATGGGTGTTATTCATTCATAGCAGCAGCAGCAGCTTGCTGAGCATCCCCTGGGCCTGGCTGTCCTGCTGCTGGAGACACGGAGGGGGAAGCACCTGCAGGCCGCTTCTGGGCCAGCTGAGAGTCAAGACACGCAGGGAGCAGTCAGTGCAGACTCTCCTCCTACTCCGGTCAGCTGGTGTCTTGGGTTGGCTTTCCCAGAATCACACTCTAGGATAAGAGTGATCATGCAAGTCATTTACTTGGGAGGTGATCCTAGGAAGCACGGGACGGGAAATGGAAGTGACACGGGGAAGGGGAGGATGCCAAAGGTGGGTACTGAGGAGCACCCCAGGGCAACCTAGCTCCAGCCCACCAGGGACGTCTAGGAGGCCATGAGGAACATACTCTTCTAAGGGAGAGGAGTGTGGTGTTCATCATCCTGGTCTCATCTGCCATTGGCTGAGGCTGTTTCCAGGGATACTACTGGCCCGTCCCATGCACAGGCTGGGCCTGGTCTTGCTGCAAAGAGAGCTCTCTGACAGAAAGACAGGGCTGTAATGCCAAAGGAATGTGGACAGGGCACTGACCACTTCTGCCAAAACCATCCTGTACCACTTCCAGTGCCTTCATCTGCATTTGATTTGGAGTGATAACCCCAACATCTCTAACTCCAGTCTTAACTTTTCCTCTGGTCTCCAAATCCTTATGTCAACCAACCATTGCCCAGACTACGCCCTTTGGATGTCTCATGAGCATCTCAAATCATCAGGTCCTATACTTGATTCATATGAAGCCCCATCCCCACCATCAAACCTACATGTCCAGTTTCCCTATTGGGATGAAAGCACCTCAGTTACCCAGTCACACAAGCCAGAAACTAATCTGCTCTCCCCACCACCCACAGCCAGCTGACCCCAGTCCTCCATCCTGTCGCTCCTCAGTCCCTCCATCACTGCCCAGCCTGAGAGTGCATCGCCCCCTTTCACCCAGATCAGTGCCATGGCTCCCTGGTACCTACCCTCCCCACCCACACCAGGCTGCCCCTGATGCAGCCCAGGTGAAAACCCAGATCTGGTGTGTCAGTCCCCTGAGTGAAATTCTCTGTGCCTCCCCACCCTCCTGAGGATGCATCCTAAACACCTCTCTATGGTATAAAGGGCATCACCCCCTAACCATCCTAATGTCCCCACACCATCATTACCACCATCCCACCTCCTATGCTCCAACTATTCTAAATTATTCCCAAGTCCCCTATGCTTATCCATTCCTGTGCACTTGCTGAACCCACTTTCCAAACACAGTAACCTCTGCTTTGTCCATCTGGCCAATAACTCTCCTGGTCTCATCTCTGCCTTGCATCCACTGGAAAGCCCATCCTGACTTCTCCACACTCCCACCGTGCCTTAGATGTCCACCTTTAGAGCAAGGACATCATGAAATAGTCATTGTTTAACCACAGATCTGCCTCCCCACTAGACTGTGAGTTCCTTGAGGGCAGGGACATAAGTCATCTTTGTGTCCCCAGTACCTAGTACATTGACTGCTCCCAGAAAACCCTCCATAAATATTGGCCAACCAAGAAGTCACCAGGCTCAGGTGACACTTCTAGACAGTGGCTGAGCTGAGATGGGAAGCCATCAACACAGGTGACACACACCTGTTCAGATGAGACAGCATGGAGTAGCACTTCATTTAGTAGCTCAGCACCTGAATCCTGTCGATAGGGAGTTGTCATGATATGGGGGACGGGGGACACAGAGCCACCCATACTGTCTCAGGACCAGAGGCAGGATGAGGCCAACAGATGCACTTTGAACCTGGCAGAGCAAGGAGTTTCTGTCCTGCTGGACGCTACAGAGAGCCTTGGCTTCAGGGACACCAGGCTCTACCCATGGGCCAGGTGGCCAGTGAGCACTGAGGGGTAGAGCTGCTATCGGGTGGGTGACTCTGGACAAGTCTCTTCCCCTCTCTGGGCCACAGGTTCCACAACTGTAAAATGACAACTTGCATCAGGGCCATTCAACTCAAAAAAAAAGAAAAAGAAAGAAAGAAAAAAGAGTTCAACTGTAATTCCACCCAGAAAGAAGTCTGAGGGCCAAGGCATGGGCCAGTGACACGGCGCAGACAGGACACCGCGTCTGGGGACAGCTGCCCTCTGCCCTTGGCGTCTGCTACTCAAGGTAAGTCCCTTCACCTCCCTCAGTTTCCTTATCTGTAAAAGAGGACAATGGCAGTCATATCCTAATACTGTTGCAAAGAGAAATGCAATGAACTATGTGACGTGCTTAGAGTACTGCCTGACCCACAGTTAATGTCACAATCAACATGGCTCCCTTCCCTGATCCTAGAAAGCGCCTCTGATTGTCGGGTGCCTTCCCAGCTCAGCCTGCAAAGCCCCAGACTAGAAAATCCGTCCCTCCCTCACCTCCTCCTGTCCCTGCCTCTCCCCACACCCCGTATGTGGCTTCCCTCACTGCCAAGCTCAGCTCCTCACCTGAGTCTGCCCGGCAGCCGGGGTGGCCAGGTGAGTCTGGTCAGCCACAGCTGTGACCACGCAAGGTCCCAGACCAGAGCGGCAGCGTCTGTGTTGACACTGAGGCCCTGGAGCTCCAAGCCCAGAGCACCTGTCACAAAGCAGCAGACCCCGATGTGACACAGGCCCAGAGGCTTGCTGCCCACTTCCACTGTCCAGCCACCCTACCTCTGTCCCCAGGTGACCCCACTGCATTGCTGTGGTGTGGGGTTTGCTGGTGTGGCAGGAGGCGACTGAAGTCTTGGCACACGCCCACCGCAAGTGGGGGAGGGGTCTCCAGGGACCAAATTC
Source organism: Manis javanica (assembly GCF_040802235.1). Classification (NCBI taxonomy): domain Eukaryota; kingdom Metazoa; phylum Chordata; class Mammalia; order Pholidota; family Manidae; genus Manis; species Manis javanica. The sequence goes on along the minus strand of NC_133159.1, from coordinate 159,960,706 downwards.
TGCTTCAGATGAGATTCCCATGGTTTTCTCAGCTGAGGCGTCTGTGAAACAGAGAACAAACAATGTGGAATTAAATTTCTATGGAAAACAGACTCCACAAATGAAGATCTAAGCATTTCTTCAGGCATGCGGCCAACTTCGCCTGGTGCCAGGCTGGCCTCCCACTGCCTTCCAGGCTCAGCAGTTGAGCAACCCCAGCCCTGAGGCCATGCACCCCTCTCCACACCAGCAGCCTTCCCCACTGTGCCACCAGAGAAGGGCCCCAGCCTTTCCTGTACTCGGCTGAGGTCCCTGACCAGAGAAAGCTGTGAACCCAGAAACAGGAGCGTCCTCCTGGGACTGTCCACACCAGCTGCATCTGATGCTGCCACCACCACTGGTGGGATTTCAGGCTCAGGTTGCAAAGACTAGAAGACATGATGAGATTGGCTGTCTCCCTGGGTGCCCAGGCCCCAGCAGCATTTTCTCGAGTGACAGACCCTAAGGGGCACAGAGCAAAGAACAAAGGAGCAGATTTCCCCAATCGCCAGCCCAGTACCATCTTAGGTCCTGGCAAAAAGGGTCCCTGCACATGTGGTGTAGCCATGCAATGGAATATCATCCAGCCATAAAAAGGTATGAAGTACTGATTCATGCTACAACATGGATGAACTGTGAAGTCATTATGCTAAGTGAAAGAAGCCAGTTGCAAAAGACTACATATTGTGTGATCTCACTTCTATCAAATATCCAGAAAAGGTAAATCCATAGAGACAGAACACAGATTGGTGGCTATCAGGGCCTCAGGGAGGGAAGGAGAGGGAGTGACTGCTTAATGAACACAGAGTTTGCTTTTTGGGTGAAATTTTTCTGAAACTAGATAGAGTGATGGTTGAACAATATTGTGAATGTACTAAATATGGCTAAGGGTAGGTTTCATGTTATATGTATTTTACCATGTTAAAAGGAAAAAAGAAAGGCCCTTGCCCTGTGTGTCCAGCTGAAGAGGGATCCTGCTCTGGCCACCCCTTGGAATGAGGAGTCCAACGGTCGAAGGGAATGTTCCCCCCAGAGTCACAAGCCTCCCTTCCAGCCCACACTTGGCACACTGAGGACAGCTGCATTCCCTACCTATACACCCTGAGACTTCTCCAGTTTCCTCTTCGCAAAGCAAACCGTACCCTGGGCCTGAGGGGCAGGCAAAGAACAGCAGTTAGCAAGGGAGTGAATGGAATTTAGCTTATCTGGCCTGGGCTGTGCAGCCCTTCTGGTGCAGTATGGAGCCAGGAATGAGAAGAGAAGAGGGGTGAGACCAGACCCCAGGAACTGGGACCCATGAGCCAGCCCTCTCTGGGCAGCTACCTGCTGGCACAGAATTCTAAGTTGTCAGAGAATTATGAATTTGACCTTGGCCTTCGAGATCATTATGAAGGTATATATGTCAAGATAGATGGATAAAACATATTTGATTAACAGTGCATAAGCTTGACTTACAGCTTTTGAATATTTAGACTTGTGGCATATGAACGTCTGTATTTCTCTTCTATTGCTGCAAATGACCACAGACTTAGTGGTTTAAAACTACACCCACTTATTAACTCACAGCTACATATATCCGAAGTCCAGGCAGCTCAACTGGGTTGTCTTGTTGGGCTCCCACAAGGACAAAATCAAGGGGTCAGCTGGGCTGGGCTCTTATGTGGAGCTTCTGGGAAGCATCCACTCGCAGACTCATTCAGATTGTTGGCGGAATCCAGTTTTGTGTGGTTGTAGAAATGAGGTCACCATTTCCTTGCTGGCTGTAGGCTGAGGTCACTCTTGAGTCAAATCCTTCTCATGCTTTGAATCTAACTTCCTATTCCTCTACCAAATGGGAGAAAACTCTCTTTTTATCAAGGGCTCATCTAAATAAGTCAAGCCCATCTAATTAATCTCCATATTTTAAGGCCAACTGACAAGAGTTTGTATCTGCAAAATCCCTCCATAGATGGCCTAGATTAATATTTGACTGAGTAAGAGAAGATGGGATCTTAGAGAGGCAGGGGACATCTTCAGAATTCTACTACCACTGCCTCCATTTGTAATCTTTCCCCAGACCTTGAAAATGTCAGGGGGTGCCTGCTCCAGCCAGGCATGTCCAGTTCTGTCTACCTCAGGCCTTAACTCATGGGAATTTTGCTTAACCTAGAGCAACCATGGCCCTCCTCTGTGATCTAAGTGCTACCCTTTCTCTTTCAAGGACCCGCTGAAATGGTACATCTTCCATGAAGCCTTTTGACTGAGCTCCAGGCAAAGGCACTTTGCTTGTAGCCCCTCCTCTATGGAATGTCCCAGCCTCATTTGGATGACAACTGGGAGCTCTGAGTCCTCTCTACCCACTAGACCAAGAGAAACCTGGGGCAGAGGCCATGGGTCATAAGACACTGTGCCCAGCCCATAAGGGATCCAGAGACAAATCAAATGTCCCTGCCTTGAAGGACCCCAAGTCCAACAGGACCAATGAACCTAATAATAATTACCACTTATGAATGCCTAATGTGTGGCAATCTGTACACATACTTTCCAAATACCTGTGACATACAAACATTTACAAACATGAGAAAGCTGAGGCTCAGAGACATTAATCAATTTTCCCAGAGTCATGTGGCCCATCTGTGGGGGAAATCGGGAGTTCAGCTACAGAGTCTAAACCTGTAACTCTGACACTATGTTGCCTCTCATAATCTTAAAGAATTCAAGTTCCCTGATTTCTTATCCGGGGCCAGACACCGTGTTAATCAGCCTGTCACTGAGTGGAATGTACCCATTCCAAGGATGTGGCGGCTTCACATACAAAGATTTCTTACACACACAGGTGCAGGGGGCATGGTCTCTGCTCCTCACAGCTCAGCAGGGACCCTTCCAGCCCACTGTAGTGAGGGCTTTGGTGTCCACTCCTGGGTCCTCCACACCCAGCCGTCTTGCAGGGAAGAGTGCCCCAAGGTGGGATTTTCAGGAGTCAGACCAGCGCGTGGCATGGTTTATATCCCTTTGTCCACATTCCACTGCTCAGAACTCAGTCCATGGCCCCATCTAACTGCAGGGGAGGCTGGGAAATGTAGTCTCACTATGTGCCAAGAGGAAAACAAATTCAAATCTGAGGAAAAGATAGCATGGCTGCCACAGATGCCACACCTTTTGGACATTTGAACAGACAGCACGGCCCCAGGTGTGTGGAAAGGGCTGCCTGGTACAGCCAGTGACAACAGAGCTGAGCTCAGGAAGTGAAGACGAGAGTGGGCATGCCATGCCAGTGAGGGTCAGGGAGGTGTGAGAGTGCAAAGGGTACACTCACTCACCCTCCAGGCTCACAGAAGGCTTGCTCATCAGATGGCTCCCTGTGGCCGAGGGCTACGCAGGATCACACGGCCTCCTCCTCCTCCGTTACCAAGCTGGCCAGGGACCCTCTTCCCCAGGCCAGGCCCCGAGCAGACGGTCCAGCAGCTTAGGTCATTGCTGCTCCTGGTCAGGAGTAGGGCACGGGCACTGATGTCCCTAGGACGGTCCCTTTTCCTCCTTTCCTCCAGGGACAATGAGAGGCCAAAGCAGGACAGACCTGAGGATGGGAGTGGTGAGCCCCCAGCCTGGCTGATGTTGGATACAGGTGACTGATTTCCTTTCAGCTTTAACTCTGAGGTGTAAGAATCAGCAAATTATGTCCCCCAAAGCCAAGCACAAATTATTTGATTCAAAGAGGGCACACAACTCATTCCCAGAATGATCCAGACTCTCTGTCATGAGGGAGGAAGGGGTAGGCAAAGGAAAAGGGTGCTCTAATAAGAAGGATGCCCACACCTGCTCTTGGGGCCCACCCAGTGCTGCTCCCCAGAAAGCACAGAGTAGGAGGTGCCCAGGTTCCCACCCTGGGGCCCAGAAGACAGATATTCCTGGAGCTGCAGGACCCTGGGCAGTGGGGACGAGGGGCTGCACCGACCAGAAGTCTCTGTTAGGATCGGGAAGGGCCCCAGAACGAAAGGCTCTGAGTGTCTGTCTGGCTCCATCACCACTTGCCATGGGCCCCTAAGCAGCCTCCTCCCTAGTCCCTCTTGAAGCTTCAGCTGTCCCATCGGTCCAGTGAGTTCTGACCTCCAAAGTAGTGTGCACGTGTCCAGGGCTAACACAGAGTGACCCGCTGACATGTGGTAAGAAAAATTTTAAATTCAATGTATATGTATTTATACGTATTTCTATCCACAAGTAAGAAATACAGCTCTACTAATATTTAACATACAGGTGTTATAATACCCCTACCTGGCCAATTGTGTCCCCTGTACAGGTCAATGCCTGGAGCAAGGTGCAGATGTCCCTCAAGCAGAGACCGTGAGAAAAAATCAGCAAGCTCACTTTTGCTTTTCAACATAGCGTGACACATTGCGGCTCCCATATGCCCAGTTCAGTGGCATTTGTAGATTGTCATGTTTGATTCGATAGAAATGAACCCTCCTAAAAAAAGGACAAGTGACCTAAAAAGATAGATGGCTGCAAAGAAACAGCAAGAAAATAGCAGTGCTCCCCCCAAATCCTAGGACATGATTTCATCTGATATTTCATAAAGGAAAAACAAGGGTTGTCTGTTGAGTGCTTCCATAGAGATTTCCAAAAATGAAGTCTCTTTTCATCAAGGTAAAGGTGAAGTTTAAACAGTTGTTAAGAAAGTAACTTTTGGGGAAGGAAAACAGTATGACAGAGCATTTAGAAGTAAAGTTTAAAAGTGTCCTCACTGTTACATGATTTCATTGCTAAAAATCTTGTGCATTCCCAAAACCTTTCACATCCACTCCTCAAAAAAAAAGGTACTTTTTTAACTTGCTTAAAAATCTTCCAAATGAAGAGCTTGAGTGGGTTTAAAATCCATTTACTGAAAGTATTAAAATGCAGCATATTCCAATTTCTTTGCAAGAACAACTGATTGACACGAGAGAAGTTGGAAATTTGAAAGTCAATTTTGAACAAAACCTTTGCATAATTGGTGGATGGCATTGAACACTGAGAAATGAATGTCGTGATTTAATGAGCCGATCCCACAATGCACCTCGTCCATCTGGATCTAGGTATCTTCATGAGGCCTCCTTTTCAGCCGTGACAGCCTTTAAGACTGAATATTGAAATAAACCGAATTTAGTGCCAAACAGTCAAGTCACTGTTCCACAAAGTGTCAAACCAGGATTTTCAAAAATATGGAAACATTCGATGGTGCTGCTGTCATTGTGAGAGCAGAAAGGGATTTTTCATTATTAAATGAAATGCCATAAAAATTACTTTAAAACCTTGCTTTTATTAGATTTTCATTTCTACTTTACAGTTTATGATATACATATTTAATTTATACATATATGCATAATGTACATATTTTATAATGTATATTTTTTGTAATGTACATACTAATATATATATATATATATGCCCTGTTTATAATTTATAAAAATGAAGGCCTGCCCCTCTGCTACCCTATATATAATGTATAAAGTTCTTTGTATATAATTTATAAATAAACAGATATCAGGGGTGCCTGCTCAATATTTTTTACTGATGGGATATATGAACAATCAAATTGGAGTCTGAGGATGTCGCAGTGCCAAGGGCTCCTCCAGCTCAGGTCGAAGCATCATGTCAAAGATGTTCCTGGATTGGAACATCCTGGCCTGCAGGTGGAGTTTCAGGCAATCTCACTTTTTGGGAAGGAGCCAGAGTTACAGAAGAGTAATAACTGAGACCCACCATCTCATCGTAAAGTGGGCAGCTCCGTCGTAAAGACCAGAAAGCTCTCCTCTGGATAAGAACCTCCACTCCTCTCCTCCTCGCCCTTCCCAATAAAATGAGACTTTCCTCCTGCTCAGAGGAAATCCAGAGGCCCAGAGAGGGTAACTCTTTCCTGGATCATCACAGCAGATTGGCAATGAAGACTAAGTGTAAATTCATGCACTCAGGATTCCAGGTCCAGCCTTTTACCTGCTCTGTAATCTCTGGACCTTATGTGGGGCCTGGTTTTTAGTTACCAAAATTCTCCCAATCCTCTCTGTTGGGAAGTCCTTCCTCCTGTTAACTTTAGTTTTGCATGCTGCAAACAAAGCCTAGACTGTTCGGAAGGCTAACTGTCCAGGTCAATTCTCTCCAGTTTGAACATCCTTCATAAACCTGGCTCCCTCAGACATGGGTTACTGTAGCCCAAAGCTGTCCAATAGAAATAGGATGCATGCCACACATGTAATTCTAAATTTTCTAGTAGCCGTATAATAGGTTGAATAATGGCCACCCAAAAATATCAAGTCCAAATACCTGGAACTTTTAAATGTTACCTTACTTGGAAAAAGAATTTTTGCAGTTGTAACTGAGTCAAGGATTTTGAGATGAGATTACCCTGGATCATCCTGGTGGGCCCGAAATGCCATCACGAATATTCTTATAAGAGAGAGGCAGAAGGAGATGGCACTGACAGAGGAGGAGGCAAAGACAGGGCAGAGACTGGAGTGATACAGCCGCAAGCCCAGGAATTACAGGCCAGCCACCAAGAGGCAGAGGAAGCAAGGAACAGACTCTCCCCAAAACCCAGGCTTCTAGCTTCTAGACTGTGAGAGATTAAATTTTTGACGTTTTAATCGATCCAGTTTGTGGTCATTTGTTACAGCAGCCTCGGGGAACTAATAAAACACATTTCAAAAAGTGAAAGGAAACAGGTGAATTTGTTTCGATAATACATTTTATTCAACCAAATACCTACAAAATAATTATTATTTCAACATGTAATCAATATAAAAAATTATTGAGATTTTTTTTCATACCAAGTCTTTGAAATCTGGATTGTATCTTACACCCATAACACATCTCAATTCGGATGTGTTGCATGTGACTGATGGCTACATTATAGGATGGTGTAATAGGCCTCCAGCCTACGTAGGCCTACAGGCTAGCACCAGCCTGGGATTTAGGAGATTTATTTGCCTTTAAGTCATCCTCTCCTCTAGACTGTGCTCTTCAGGGCCAGGAACTTTGTCCATTCATCTCTGTATCCTGAACACAGGGATGCTCAATAAATGTATTTTGAAATGAATGAGTAATAGAGTTCTCTACAAGAAAAAGCCCTGTCATAAATTACATTTTGTTTGTTTGATTTTCCTTCTTCTTTCATGAGAGAAGTGGGGTATACATCAAAATATATAGGCTAGGGTAAAAAAAATCTCCTTGGAATTCCTTCCTTTGAAAGGATAACATGCCTCCATCAGCCAGAGAAATACAGTATTTTGAGGTTGGAAAGAAATGCTACACATAGGCCTGGATCTATTAAAGAAGTTGAATCAGTCATTAATAACCTTCCCAAACTGAAAGTACCATACCCAGGAGGGTCACTGGTGAATTCTACCAAAGATTTAAGGAAGAAATTATACTAATTTTTATAATCTCCTTCAGAAGATAGAAGCAGAGGGAACAGTCTCCAACTCATTGAGACTAGCATCACCCAAATAGCAAAATCAGACAAGACACTGCAAGAGAACTACAGACCAATATCTCCTATAAGCATAGATGCAAAAACATTAATAATCAACAAAATACTTAGCAAATTAAGTTCAAGAAAGTGTAAACAGGCATACAAGGCTGGTTCAACATTCAAAAATCAATGTCATCTATCACACCAACAGGCTGAAGAAGAAAAATCACATAATCATGTAGAGAGATGGAGAAAGAAATGCTGTCTCACCCCTGGGAAGGCTGATCATGTCAGTGGGAGGGAAGGAGAAGGTGGGTGGAACAGAAATGGGTGGGGGAAGAGGCAGGAGTTGGGGAGGGGTGGGTGGGCAGAGATTGTGAGGGGGCTAAGGCTAGAATCAGTGTTCCTGGGACTAGTTTAAGGTGAAGGAAGTGGCCTAATGTGAGCCAAAAAGCCAAACCTGCCAAGACCATAACCCTCAGACACAGGGTCATAAGGCTAAGCACACCCCCACCCTCTGCTCCCCAACATCTGACCCTGAAGAACTGCAGCAAAGCCCATCCTCTGTGCCAGCCCCAGGGAAGCAGCCAGGGCTGATGCCAGAACAACCATAATCCTGGGCAAGCACATCACCTCACTGTAACCTGCCCCTCCCACCACAGATACTCAGCAGCTGCCCCCCAACCCCATCCCCCAATCCTGAGCTGCAGCCTTGTGGGTAAGAGGCCACTGTGTGTGGTGCAACCTGGCTTACATCTGAATCCACCCCCACTGAGAGGCACCACTTCCTTCATTCAAAGACACAACTGTGCTCCAAGCCATGTGTACCAGGTGAGTTGCATGGAAGCCCAGAGACACCTTTTAATGCCACCATCATGAGGGCGCACCTTTTATAACTTTGCATAGCTTTGCTCTCTGGCCTCCGACCACTGGTTTGTCATGCCTCCCTGAAACCACAGGGCAGCAAAACCTTTAGGGCAAGAAGCCCTTCTACTGAGCATCACAGGGGCTCTGAGCAGCTCACCCAGCCAGCCATCCCTGAGATTAACCACTGCTGGGGTCACCAGGAGTCCCTGAGCTGGAGATGGCTGGCCTCCTCACCTCAGACCAGCCTGCCCAGACCCGCTTGGCTCTACCACCAGTGCCTTCCCCCACCGTGGCTGGATGCCCCCTCATGACATTCTGGGGCCCGGGGCACAGAACAGGGAGGGAGTTGGGGGCAGGGAGAGGGAATGCCCCAACTTCTGGTCTTCCTGCCATCACCCCAGCTAGAACTTTCACCCTGGGGCACAGACGAAGCCATACAGAGGGACAGTCTGTGAGTGAATGAATGAAGAGAAGCAAGGCCGTTAGGGACACTCAGAGCCTCCACCCCTTGGGTAAGAAACTCCATTCCCAGACTACAAAGAAGAAAAGACAAGATCTGTGCCCAGGCTTAGTTCCAATGGGCCCCTCCCGGTGCCTGCCACAATGTGACCCAGCGCAGAGAGCATAGGAGGGGGCAATCAGAAGGGTCTCCTGCCCACTGGCATCCTGCTTTCCCAAGGCCAAGGCCCTCACTCTCTGCTGGCTCTGCCAAACCAAAGTCCCTCCCCCGACGGGCACGTGGTAAGAGGAGTGCCCACAGCACACCTTGGTCCTAACAAACCCCATGTCCTCAGCATATGGTGGGGGTGGAAGGTGAAGGCAGCAAGCAGGAAGCTTGGGAGACACACACACACACCCCTGCTCCAGGCCAGGCCGCCGAGGCTTGCCCTGCCAGTGCCAGCCCCACCTGAGTTTGTCCAGACACAGGAGGGGTGGGGCCTGCAGGCTGTCAGGCCACGTGTAGGGCCCTGAGGGAAGGAGGGAGGGCCAGTGGGCGGGCTGCTCTTAAGGCAGGTCCTCTGGAGGTGAACCAGGCCTTCCCTTACACCTCACCTGGACTTGGTCGTCTTGGTTCCAGGAGCCAGAAGTGAACGCAGTAGCCAGCCTGCCCGCCCTGGACACCAGGTAGGTACCGCTATTCTCTAAAGGAGACTCAGCACCTTCTCTGACCCTAACTCATTTAACCCTTTGTCCTCAGCTTCTCCACCTCTCCTAGGGGCTTGCAGTGAAGGAGAGAAACGGGGATGAGGCTGTGCATGAGAGGGAGAGGTGGTCCAAGGACCACAGCCCCCGTAGTTCAACACTTTATGGGAATGAAATCTGTACCCTTCAGATGAGAGAACCGAGGAGGGGAAAGCCTTGCCCAAAGTCACAGAGACTTGGGAAAGGAATGGGCACTGAACCCAGGCTTCCTATCTCCCAGCCCAGAGAATGAAGCCTGGCCTTGTGCCCCCCAGCAGGGTCCTTCGAAGGCTGCCAGGAATCCAGGGGTGGAGGGCTGCAGCCGTTCCAGCTCCTACTCCACTGGGCCTGGGTGGAGGGCGTGGGGCAATCAGAAGCCACTCTTCCAGGCTGGGGGTGAAGCAGGGGCTGAGCTGTTGAGGCAAAGTGCTTTTGGGGAGACTCAGGCTTCACCCTGTGCCACCCTCTCTTCACTGACCTAGGTTTGTAGGAGGCAGAGCAAGGCAGAAGAGGATGGCAATGAAGCAGATGAGGGGATTTTCCAAGGCGGAGGGATCTCTGCCTCTGGAGCCCTTGGGAACAAAGAATGAGATTTAAGTCTGAATCTGAAAGGAGTGGGTGGGAGAAGCGTACAAAGAGAGCGGGAGCTGGCTGGAGCCCTCCCTCCCGACTATACACCCCACCCCCCACCCCTGTGCACGCGCGCGCACACACACTCTCACTCACTCACTCATTCCTGAGCCCCAGGCACTCTCCCCTCCCCATGAAAGCAGGAAAGTAAGAGCTAAAGAATTGTGCTGGGTGGAACAGCAAAGAAAGAGTGCCCAGGAAGAAAGGAGTGAGACCCAGCCACTGCCCTGGGAGGTCTGGGGGCTCAACTCAGAGGCTGTTGACCGTGAGAGGAGTTTGAAGAAGCCTGAGGGGCCGCCTGCTTGTTGCCCAATCCCTGGCGTCTCCCACTGGGTTCCAGAAGCCCAGAAGGGGCAGAGGTGAAAGCGTCACAAATGTGTAAAAGGGTGGCACAGGGCATATGAACGTGGGACTGTGGAGCCAAGACCACGTGAGTTCAAAACCCGGTCCCACCACTGGGTTCTGTGGGTCGTGTGACCTTGGTCGAATCCCTTCACCTCTCCGGATCCAGAGTAAGAGCACCCTTCTCACAAAACCATTGAGAAAATGAAATGAGTAGGCTTGAAGTGTCTGTTATTATTACATCCCCATTATGCAGATGGAACAACAAGGCCCAGAAAGGAAGGGACACTTTCCAAATCAGTAGGCAGACATCCTGAGTCCTGGTCCTGGCGGGAGACCCAGCCGGAGACCCAGCCACCATCAGGGCCCAGCTGAAAACCCGGCAGGGTGTGCTAAGGTCCTGCCCCAACAAACCCAGGCTGCTTAGAGAACGTGAGGGAAAAGCCACAGCGCCGTGTCCTCGGCTGCCCTCTGCAAGGAGTTCGAAGGTCTATTCCCTTCGACTGCCATTTATAGACATGCTTCCCAAGCTGGGATGCACCACCCCCCTCCAGGACCCAGCCAAGGAGATGTATGGAGTGGAGCCCACAGGAGTGGAGTCGTGGGAGAGAAAAGGGGCCTGGCTTTTCTCATTAGCTTATGGTGCCCCCTTGGGCAAATCCCACCTCCTGTCTGGACATCAGATATCCCTTTGTATTTGAGCTTCATATGGTATAAGAAGTGAAGAATTCAAAATCCTACAGCCTGGGTTTGAATCCCAGCTCTGCCACTTTTCTGGGTTTGCAGATTTCTTAACCACTCTGAGTCTTGGTTTCTTCATCTGTAAAATGGGCTGGTAATAGAGGTGAGAGGATTAGAAGAATTACCATGTGCAAAGCACGCAGATCAGTGCCTGATACATGGCAAGTGCTGAATAAACAGGAGCTATAATTATTATGAAGTTGTTATACTCTATATAAGCCCTTTTTTCTAAGGAATGTTTAGACTTATCCAACTGCTTTCACAAGCAGCACCTCCTTGATTCCCTACCACTTCCTGGGAGGGTACAATGCAGAAATTCTTATTCCCATCTCATAGATGAGGAAACTGAGGGTCAAAGTAACACCTTATGGAGCTGTTTGAGCTGAGATTCAATTCTGAACCTTCAGACTAGAATTCTCATTCATTTAATTTGGCCCAGGCGGGTCTCAATGCCTTTGCCAACACTGGAGGTCTGACCCTAAAGCAGGCTATGATGGAGGCATCTTAGAGAAAGGGAGAAGCAGAGCCGAGGTGTGTTGGAGGGAGCAAGCAGTGAGGCTTGGCCGGCAGTGGTAGTACAGCCAGCATGCCCCAGTTCCTTGGAGTTTTCTTGGCAGTCTCAGCCCCAGAACCTCTTCCTCCTACCCAGCACACCTGTATGAAATTAATAAATGCTACATTGAGATTAGACAACAAGAACTTTCTACAGTAAGGGAAATGAGGAAGTTGAGACATCTCTTTCCCTGATGAGCCCCTGGGGAATGAACATCATCTGATGATGTCATTCTCCAGCTCAAAACAGTTTGTGGCTTCCCATTGCCCTCGGGGCTCAGTTAGCACTACTGAGCCCAGCCTGCAAGGCTCTGTAGAGTCTGGCCAGCTTGCCTCCCCAAACACATCTTTCCTTCCATCCACCCTAGGTGACCTCCGTTTCCCAGATTCTCAATAATGCCTTGTATTTTCCCCTATCTGTCAGGCCTCTGAACACACCTGCCTCCTCGGCCTTACCTGCCTTATCCAGTTAGCTCCTTCTTCTTATCTCCCTTTTACACGCCCCTTCCTCCAAGAAGTCCTCCCTGACCTCCCCTCCAGTGCCTACAGAGTCTCCTCTGCTTCCACTAGGTCCTGGAGACAGTTTATGATTGTTCACCTGCTTACTTTGTTTCACCAACTGGCCCACATGGAATAGCACCCAAGTTCAGGGCCCCTGAAATCAGGCAGCCTGGGGTTCAGTCCTGCTCTGAAACTTGATGGTAGTATGACTGTTGGGCAAGTTACTTACCTCTCTGTGTCTATGTTCTCACATTGTAAAATGAAATAATAACATCTTTCACATAGGGTTATTAGGAGGATTTTTAAAGGCTTTATGTGTAGATACAGTGCCTGTGTATGTAGTAATTACTCAGTAAAAAACAGCTTATTTAATAACTAGACTGGGACATAGTAGATATTCAAAACTTCTATTGAAGTTATTTTATTTAGCAATCACTTGCCTAATGCTTATGTGCCAGGCACTGTTCTAAGCATGTTACAAATATTAACTCATTTCATAGAAAAGGAAACCGAGGCACAAAGAAGTTAATTAGTTTGCCTAACACACAGCTAGTAAGGGGGGGAGCCAGGATGCAAACCCAGGCAGTCTGGCTCCAGCTCCCATGCTTCTAGAGGAAAGAGTAAATATGCCTCTGCTCGGGGGGAGGGAGGCAGGGGCTGCCACTCTGAAAGTTACTCAGTCCCAACCCCTGGCCTCTTTCAGGTCCTGGGAGTTCCTGGTTGGCAAGTGACGTCTCTGGGATGTAAGTAAGGCTGGTTGCAAGTCAGAAGTAAACCGCTGGGTCACTGCCCCCACCATGTCACAGGTGATGTCCAGCCCTCTGTTGTCAAGAGGCCATCCAGTCAGCCTGGCTCCCTGTGAGGAAGCCAGGAGGGCTCTGCATCCAACACCCAGCCCCAGCCTGCCACCTCAGTGTCCTTACTATACCACAGAAGGCTGGGGAGCCCAGGCCCTGCTGGCCCCCATGCCCTGCAAAGGGCCCCCCAGTAGGCTCCCACAGGCACCCCCAGCTGGGGGCAAAGACAGCTGCCTCCTACCTGGTGAGCAGTCCTTGGGGGCCCTGGAGGAACTTGACTCCTATGTTGACTTCTCACTGGAGAGCCTCAACCAGATGATTCTGGAACTGGACCCCACCTTCCAGCTGCTCCCATCCGGGGCTGGTGGCCCCTGGGCAGAACCCACCCAGAGCACTACCTCAAGAAGAAAGAAAGAGGAGCCCGAAGCCTTGGGTAAGAACCTGGGGTGCAATACCAGGAAGGGGGCTTGGGGACTAGGCCTCAGGAGGAAGACAGACTTCCCATCAAAGCAGAGGAGCAGGTTACAATGTCCTGTTGGGAGGTGCTGTGTAGGCCTAAACAAGGTACTTAACCTCTCTGTTTTCTCTGCTATATAAACAAGGATAAATGCAAGTTTCCTCACTACCCAATTCAATTTGTTTCCTAAAGTTTTGAACAATGCCATAATATAAATAAGAGCTTGATACATGTGGACTCTCTGAACCTCACTGTTCTATGGTGTCTCTCTTTAGGTCCTAAACTGGGCCCCCTGAAATTTGTATAGGATTGCTATCTGGGCCCCTGTCCTTATTTAGAGGAGTATCTTTCTGGAGATGTCCAAGCTGGAAGTAGTGGGGCTGGAGAGACACAGAATTTAGTCTATTTAAGATGAGAACCCCATTGTGCTTAAGCAGTGGTGGCTAGTAAATGTGTAACAACTGGCTCCCTGGTTGGGTCAGGAAGAACCCTGATTTGAAGCCAATTTGTCTTCCAATTCCCATGGTGTAAATTCTCCCACCATGGCCACTTTCAAGCTACCAGCATGATGTCACTGAAGAAGGCATTGTTAAGAGATACAAAGTAGCAGGTCATTATATAGTATTTCCATCATACCAATAAAATAGATGTGAATAACTTCAAGAGTACAGATAATAGTAAAGTAATTGAGATGTGATGAACTCTGAGTACTTAGTACTTTTGTTTTTAATGTAAGTTATTTCACTGTAAGTTTATGTAATTTTTAATAATGGCTGAGTTTACAAACCAACTGGATAAAATCCCAAAAATTTAACAATCTGCTCTCACCAGTGAGTTCAAGCCAACTCCAATGTACCACTACAAACAATGGAATCTAGAAATCCCTATATCTGGCTTGAGGTTCCCAAACAAAGAGTTTCGAATGTACTCTGATGACGGTCAAGGAACAGCAGGCCCATATACAGGCTGGAGACTGAGGCCTCCAGGAGTTTAAACAATCAGCATGGATAAAGGGCTACAGTTGGACTGGAAATAGGATCCATGAGAATTTCTATTATATCACTCAATATTTCCAGGCACTGTGCTGAATACTTTATAATAGAACCTTTAACCCTTCCAATCCACCCCCATGAGAGATGAATGTTTTACCCCACTTTACAGATGAAAACACTCAAGTTGATGGACTTGGGTCAGGATCTAGTCTAGCCTAATCAACTGGAGTTGTGCAAATCTTACATAAGATTACTTCATTTCTTTGTCTCACATTCCTCATTTGTGAAATAGAGATGAGTTCTTCCCTCAAAGGGTGTTGCTGAGATTAAAAGAAATAATATTTGTTGGGGGTTTACCACCAATCCTGGCACACTATTAGTCATTATAAATGGTGGCTGTTTTTATTAAACACAGCCCAAGGTTAGGTTCAGGCTCTGGGGTGGAGGTGAGTGCGGCACCCAGGTCCTGCGGCGCCCAGATTCCTGGTCTCCCGCCTGCCTTCTGCTCCTCCCACTGAGCATTGCCTGCCAGGCCTATTAAAATAATCACCTCTATCTCTCAAGAGTCTTCCTGCTTCATAAGGCCAGTCATGGGCATATCTCTGCTGGGAAGGTGGCTTGGGCCTAATTACCATTGGCAGGAGCAAGTCCAGGGCTTTAATGTTTATGCGCCAAGGCAGGGTTTCCAGATACTTAAGGCCAAGCTAGGCTGAGACCAGACCCTGTGGAGCATCCCCATGTATGGGGTGGGGACGTTGACAACCAGACCCTCACTCCAAGGGGCTGATGGGCAGGAGTCTGTGTTCTTAGAGGCCCTGGGCACAACCTCCCACCGTGATGATGTGTCCACCCAACTTTGGGCAAAAGGGAGTGTGGGGGAGTGGCAGGCTCAGAGGGTCCTGGTAAAGATGTCTAGCTCTGCCCTAGTCCCTTCTGATGGGATTTTTTTAAATCCTCTCCTCTGACCTCTGGACATCTCTAACCTGCCTGGACACCTGTGATACCTGGGAGCTCACTGCCCCAAACCGCCAGCAGGTCGGCTCCCCTTTAGAAAGTGCTCTGCAATCACCGAGACTATCCAGTGCCTGCATGTCGCTGTGGTGGAAGGCATCTTTCCCATGGCATCCCAAGCTCCACCACCACCACCAACCACAAGTGACAGAGCTCTCACTGGCCCGTGACAGTGTGTCTAATCTCAGGCACCATGTTGAGTTTTCATCCAGCCAAATGTATCCAAATGTGCAGGACGTCCCTCCATTTACCTCTCATCCTTCCTACTTCTGGGGTATTGAAGGGAAAATGTTCTGTAATTGTGGCGGGTGTTCACTATTTCTCTTTGTCCTATCTTGGCAAAATTTAAAGTTAAACATTGGTGATCCAATGTTGATCCCTCCCCTAAATACACGTGGATAGATTTTGTAATACACAATCCTGTGAAGGAAATAATGGCAGCCTCATTTTACAAATGAGAAAAACAGAGGCTCAGGGAGTGGAAGGCCACGATCCGTGAGTGAGTAGTAAGCCAGGCCGCAAAGCCCAGTCTTACTGGCTTCACAGTCCCTGTTCTTGCCCTTCTGTCTTCCTTGGAGCTAGTTACCTGCCCTCTCGGGCTTTGCAGAATCAGTGTCTGGAGGCAGACTCCAGCCTCCTTTTCTGAGGCCCCATCTCCCCAGTGCTTGCAAACTGCCCCTTGCTTCTCTGCCTCTGCCTCTTGCTTACCTTCCTTCAGACTTAGCCTGGTTGGGGTGGGTCCCCATCACACAGGGAACATGGATCCCAAAAGCAAGCACCATATCCCTTTACTGTCTCTGCCACTGCTACCCATCTTTGGAATAGGCTCCCACATTTCATTTTCCAGCAATTTCTGCCAGGCAAGGCTGTTTGCCAATCCCAAGGGAGGGGTGTTTAATAACTAACTGTCTCTCCACCCTCACCCACATGCTCTCCCCCCACACGCCTGGCCTGCTACTGGCACCTGCATCCACCCTGCCCTGCTCAGACTTGCCCCGCGGGCAAGTTTCCTGCCTGTAAACAGTGTAAACAGTGACTGCACCCAGTTGATGGGTGGGAGCCTCCACCTCCCCCAGCCACAGCCACCTCGGGGCAGCAGGGAGCTGACTCACAGCTCCAGGACTCCATCTGCCCTTCACACCCTACTCTGCTTGCTCAGCCCCCAAGCAAGGCCTTTGGTAGGTGTTTGAATGACCCAGTGAATTGAGGGCTCAGAGCTTCACCAGCCCCAGAGACCCTCCCCAAAGCAGCCAAACACCTTCTCACAGGGCAAGGCCTTGGGAAAGAGTCCAGAGGAGCCCCTCCCCCTGGAAGAGGCCCCCCCAGACAGAGTGTAGGGGCAGGAGTCAGGCTCCTCCACCTGCTAGGTGTGCAGCATCAGACGACTCAGCCTTGCAGAACCTTGATTTCTCATCTTTTATATGGAATTAATAATATTTCCCACTTCAATAAAGTAGTGAGGGTTAAATGTGCCAACACAGGTAACATGTTTGTAATAGTGCTGGCACACAGTACTTGATAAATACCAACCTTTATGAAAAATTGTGCAATAAATGTTAGCTACACTCCCACATTTCTCTGAGCCTCAGTTTCTTCTGTGTAAGAAATGCCTGCTGGAATTGGGCATGAGGGCTGTTTGAGGCTTGAGAGGATTATAGGTATAAACACAATAAGTCCTATAAAAATAGGAGTTGTGCTTGCCAACCTTCCACAAGAATCTATCCCATTCCAAGACTTTTTCTCTTTCAGAGCCCATAATACATTGTGCCAAATATTCCCCTCTTGCCCTCAACAGTGGAACCCCCCACCTTAGTAGACCCATACTGGCCCCAAAATGCAGACAGGTAGGAGATGCTCCTCAAAGCCCACCATGGGCCAAGCTCCAGGCACCATTAATCAGTGTTGCATCATCACCACAACCTTAGGAGGCTGGTTTTAGATCCCCACTTTGCAGATGAGGAAACTGAGAATCAGAGCAATTAGGAAAGTTACCCAGTGCCTCTTGGCAGAAAAGTGGCAAACCCAGGACTCACACCCAGGTTCATCTGACAACAAAGTGAAGCTTATTTCTGCAACTCCCGGAACAGCATGCCCAGGTCAGCCAGCTAATCCCCCTCTTCTGATGTAATTCTCCACCCCCACCCTGGCTCCAACAGGCTCAGACAGAGGCAGTAACCATGAGCAGGACCAGAAGGTCCTACCTGGGGCAGGCTGGGGCAGGCAGGGCCTCCACAATCATAGTGAATAGCAGTTGGTGCATGTGCCAGAGCCCAAGGAGGTGGGAGGCTGGCAGAGGGGAGCTGAGGGTGCAGTTTCTTGGTAACTGTGCCCCAGTTGCCACCCTGGGAAGCCCTCCAGAAGGGAGCAGCTCAGGAACCCCCACCTTCTTCCACCTTTGCTGGAACAGCACCAAGGACAGCTCCCCTCCCCCAGGTCAGGAGGCCTATCCATCCTCACCATGGGGAAAAGCACAGAGCACCCCACTCCAGGGAGGAACAAGGTTTCGGAACAAGTTTCTTGGGTGCCCCCACTGAGGAACGGAAGTCACTCTAAGTGAGTCAGCAACTTGGGGCATGTTTAATAACCAATCTCTGCCACAGCTCAATAATGCAGTAAACCCTGCCCTCGGGGTGCTCCTGTTCTAACAGAGCCCTCAAACTCCAAAGTGCACCCAGAACCCCAGGGCTCTCGCTAAGATGCAGGTTCTGATTCAGCAGGCCTCTAGTGGAGCCTATGATTCTGCACATCTGACCAGCTGCCAGCTGAGCCAGAAACCACAGTAGTACAGCTCAACATACCTTGGAAATCACCTGCGGAACTGAATGAATAACCTGAGACCAGGGTCCACCCCAGAGATTCTTATCTATCTGGCATGGAGGGTAGCCTGCTGATTAGGACTTTAGAAAGCTCATCGGTGATTCTAGTGTGCAGCCAAGCCTGAGACCCCCTGGCTTCCTTGTAGGCAGACATAGAACCGGCCTTCACATGCCCTGCGTAATAGAGGCACTAGAAAGGGTGACCAGCACACTCCGTTACGCAGTTGTTTGAACAGGGACCTACACAAAGAAGAGGATTTCCCAGTTTTAAAAGACTTACTGTGTTCCAGGAGCAATGCTGTGTTGCCTACATTCATCCCGTTTCATCCTCACTGTAACACTGAAAGTGGGTATGGTCACCCAATTTGACAAGGATGGAAGCTGAGGCTGTGGGTGGTGAGTCGTTCAACTGTGCTCTTCCAGACAGTAGGAGGCAGAGCCAGATCTGAAACCCAGGTCTTCTGACTCCAAGGCCTGTCATTCCACTGCATCTCCCCCCTGCAAAGGAAGACGTCACCAAGAGGGTGACTTTGGAACAGAGCCCGGAAGGTGGAGCCGGGTGCTAATCTGAATCCACTGAGCTTCTCTCTGAGCCTCAGTTTCCTCATCTGTATAAAAGAGACAGGGCCAGATGGTCTTGAGGACACTTCCAGCATTCCCATTCTGTGAGTCAGCCCCTGGGTTTAACCAATGCTTTGCTTTTCTCCCCAAAGATATAAAGTACATCGAGGTGACCTCTACCAGATCAAGGTGCCATGATGGCCCCCAGCGCTGCTCCAGCCCGTCTGTCACCCCACCCTTGGGGTCCCCACGCAGCGGTGGCCTCCTCCTTTCCAGAGACATCCCCAGAGAGACTCGAAGCAGCAGCGAGAGCCTCATCTTCTCTGGGAGCCAGGGAAGGGGGCACCAGCGCCCACCTCCCCACTCAGCGGCCCCCTCCTCTTATCCCTCACCTTCTCCCAGCATCTCCATCCCTTGCATGGGAAGCAAGGCCTCGAGCCCCCATGGCTTGGGCTCCCCACTGGTGGCATCTCCAGGCTTGGAGAAGGAGCTGGGGGGCCTGACCCCACAGCAGGGCAGCAGGGTCTCCATACTGTCAGCCAGCCCAACATCTGATGTCAGCTACGTGTTTGGAAGGTAGGTCACTCTCACTCTAGCTTCTGACATAGCCTCCACAGCACATGCACGCACATGCACACACATACACACACACAAACAGGTCTAAAATCACAGATGGACGCCCTGCTCTGTCTGAGCAAACTCTAGGATGCACCGAAAATAAGAGTGAATATTCTCTTTTATACCATCATTTGGATCTCAAACTTTCCTCAACCATTTAAACTATGATTTAATATTGCATTAATGAGGTTCACCTGTATCCTTTCCAGCTCTTATACAACCCATCTCAAGGAAGGTGTTTTTTGTTTTTTTTTTAAACTAAGTATTTTTTTCAGCTTTATTGAGATATACTAATACACAATTTTGTATATTAGGTATATATACAAAACATTGCATACACTGAATGCGTACATTTTCATGAGTCTGAACATAGGCCTATGTCCATGATGTCATCACCGCAGCCAAGGGAGTAAACATGTCCATCACCTCCTGAAGATTTCTTGGGTCCCTTTGCCTTTTCTTTTTTTTTTTTTTTTAGGAAATTTTTAAGAATTGTTTTATTTTTTATGGCATAAATTTAAGTGATTTAGAGTAAAGATATATTATGAAACATTGTTTACAAAGCTTATTTAGATACATTCTTTTTTTTTCTTTTTATTGACAAATAAAATATACATGTTTAATGTGTACAACTTATATAGAGATATACACATGAATTATATATATACTTACACAAAGATTGTGAAATAATGACCACAGATAAGATAATTAATACATCCTTTAGCACAGCTGGTACTATTTTCCTTTATCCCTATGATTTTTTTTTTTCCCTTTCTTTATCCCTGCCCTTGTCCCCCCCTTCCCACCCATCCTCCCCAGTCCCTTTCCCTTTGGTAACTATTAGTCCATTCTTGGGTTCTGTGATTCTGCTGCTGTTTTGTTCCTTCAGTTTTTCTTTGTTCTTATACTCCACATATGAGTGAAATCATTTGGTACTTGTCTTTCTCCACCTGGCTTATTTCACTGAGCATAATACCCTCTAGCTCCATCCATGTTGTTGCAAATGGTAGGAGCTGTTTTCTTCTTATGGCTGAATAATATTCCATTGTGTATAGGTACCACATCTTCTTTATCCATTCATCTACTGATGCACATTTAGGTTGCTTCCATATCTTGGCTATTGTAAATAGTGCAGCGATAAACATAGGGGTACATCTGTCTTTTTCAACCTGGAGTGCTGCATTCTTAGGGTAAATTCCTAGAAGTGGAATTCCTGGGTCAAATGGTAAGTCTATTTTGAGCATTTTGAGGAACCTCCATACTGCTTTCCACAATGGTTGAACTAATTTACATTCCCACCAGCAGTGTAGGAGGGTTCCCCTTTCTCCACAACCTTGCCAACATTTGTTGTTATTTGTCTTTTGGATGGTAGCCATCCATACTGATGTGAGGTGATACCTCATTTTAGTTTTAATTTGCATTTCTCTGATAATTAGCGATGTGGAACATCTTTTCACATGTCTGTTGGCCATCTGAATTTCTTCTTTAGAGAACTGTCTGTTCAGCTCCTCTGCCCATTTTTTAATTGGATTATTTGCTTTTTGTTTGTTGAGGTGTGTGAGCTCTTTATATATTTTGGATGTCAGCCCTTTATCGGATCTGTCATTTATGAATATATTCTCCCATACTGTAGGATACCTTTTTGTTCTATTGATGGTGTCCTTTGCTGTACAGAAGCTTTTTAGCTTGATATAGTCCCACTTGTTCATTTTTGCTTTTGTTTCCCTTGCCCGGGGAGATATGTTCATGAAGAAGTCACTCATGTTTATGTCCATGAGATTTTTGCCTATGTTTTTTTCTAAGAGTTTTATGGTTTCATGACTTACATTCAGGTCTTTGATCCATTTTGAATTTACTTTTGTGTATGGGGTTAGACAGTGATCCAGTTCCATTCTCTTACAGGCAGCTGTCCAGTTTTGCCAGCACCATCTATTGAAGAGACTTTCATTTCCCCATTGTATGTCCATGGCTCCTTTATCATATATATAATTGGCCATATATGATTGGGTTAATGTTTGGAGTCTCTATTCTGTTCCACTGGTCTGTGGCTCTGTTCTTGTGCCAGTACCAAACTGTCTTGATTACTGTGGCTTTGTAGTAGAGCTTGAAGTTGGGGAGTGAGATCTCCCCCACTTTATTCTTCCTTCTCAGGATTGCTTTGGCTATTCGGGGTCTTTGGTGGTTAAGGAAGGTGTTTTTTTAAACCTCAAGACAGAGGTGTAAATAGAATTTGGTGGCATGGGATGAACCACTTAGGGAAGTAAAGCCTCCTTCCTCTTTGCTGCTGACAAAACTTAGCAGGAGGAAAGCAAACTTGCCTGGGCGTTATTATTTTATTTTTCATTTTATTTTTATTTTTATTATTGCCCAGCCCGGTTCTCTGCAGCCTCACAGTGGAGCTGCACGCACACCCATCCTGCCCGGGAAGACCAAACCACGGGGCCTCTGTCCCCCTTCCCTGACTCCAAAGCTGCTGTGCCAAGGCAGCTCCCTGGCAGGGAGGCTGGGGCCCGCAGCCATGCATGTTAGTGGGCCTTCGAGCTCAGAGAGAAGTCTGGCTGGAGGCAGAGCTGACCTCCTTCTCTTCCTCCAGCTGGGAATTCTCTCTTCATCAGCCATGGACATGGTCCAGCCTAGGTCCAACCTGCGTGCCGGGCTCTTGGAGGTTTTCAGGGGCTGGTGTGACAGCTCAGTAACACCTGCCTGGCTGGGGAGGCAGAGGGAACCCTGTCCAGCCTAAGCCCACATGACCTACAGGGGCTCAGCTCTTGGTTACTTTAAATGACCGGAGACTCCAATGCAGGGACATTTCTATATCCTTTGGCATTCTTTAGGGATCAGGGGTCATGTCCCTTGCTCTGGGCTGTGGGAGATGGAGTAAACAGTTCTATTTAACCAAAGCAATGGGCACCTAGATAGTAGATTCCAGAGTCTGGCTCTGGCCCCTGAGTGTCCACCCTAACACCTGCCTGTCTGGTCTGGTGCTCTCTCCTCTGCAGCAGCCAGTCCCTCCTCCACTCCAGCATTTCCAGCCATCAGTCGTCTTCTAGATCTTTGGAAAGCCCAGCCAGCTCTTCCTCCAGCCTCCACAGCCTCAGCCCAGTGTCCCTGTGTACAAGAGCCAGTGACTTCCAGGTCCCCAGAAACCCCATCCCAAGCATGAGCCAGTTCAGAGCAACCCACTCCCCACCACTGGCCAAGGAGCATGCCAGCAGCTGCCCCCCATCAATCGCCAACTCCATGGTGGACATACCCATCGTGCTGATCAACGGCTGCCCGGAACCTGGGTGTCCCCCATCCCCGCAGACCACAGGACACCAGGATTTTGTCCAGCAGGAAATGGCATCTTCCAGCAACCCATATCCAGCTGCCAGGAGCCACAGCCAGACCCTGACAGATGCCCCTCTCACCACATCCCCAGAGGGTATGTTGTAATCCCACACCTCAAATATTGGAAGGTTTGGCTAGGGGGAAATAGATAAAACACCAGTGGGTTTCTGCAAAGGCAGATCAATACATTGAGTGCCAAGCACTATCCCCAGGTGGTAGGTATACAGAAATGTACAAACAGTCTAGAAAGACAGAAACAAGGATCACTATAGAGTATGATAAACACAGGGGTAAAGAGATGTCCTAAGTGTCATGGGGCAACAGAGGAAGGAATGATCTTTTAGTCTGGAGAACTAGGAAGACTCCTCAGAGGAAGTGACAGCTGAGCAGGATCTGGAAAGAGGATCGAAAGTCCAAGGCCAGAGCAAGAAAAGAAGGGCTTTCCCAAGAGGAGTGACTTTGTAGTCATGAAGGTGTGGAAGGCCACTGAGTGTTTAGGAAATGACTGGGGTATTGGGTGTGGAGTGAGGTCATTGAGAGTAACCTGGGGCCAGATTGTGCAAGGCTTTGAACACCAAGCTAAGGAATAGATTTTACCCTTTAGGCAATGGGGTGCCATCAGAGTCTCAAACTGGAAATTGATGGGATCAGAGATGCACATTCAATAGTTCAGCCTGGCAGACTGATGGCAGCTGAATTGCGGTGCCTGGCCTGGGCAGGGGAGCAGTCTTTATTTGGTCTTATATGGATTTTCATCATTAAGTGGTCCGGGCAAGCTGTAGTGGGGGCCTGAAACAGGGCAGGACAGAGTGGGTGGAGGACGGAGGACAGAGCCAGGAGACCCTCAGGATACCGAAGCGGCAGGCTTGATGACTAACCCAGAAGAGGGAGAGTCAGTCGTACCTCTGACGTTCGTGAATGACGAGCATGCAGAGGGGAGGACAGGGCAACGGAGACAATGCATTCCAGTTCAGACAGTTAAAAACCACAAAATAGCAAACACCCTCCTTCCTGTAGTCTGTGGCTACAGGCGTCCAAAAAAGAACAAAAGCAACCAGAACTAAAGCAGTAAACACAGAAGCTGAGCCTTGGCACCCACGGGGAGTGCCTCTCCTGGGAGTAGAGCCCCTGCCTACCCTGGGGCTTCTCAGAACCCCAGTCAGCTGCAGGCATCAAGGTGACCCTGGAGGGTGTGGAATGTTCACTCCAATCCACTGCTCACTCCCACTCATGCAGCCATGTCAATATCTGCAAGAGAAAATGGCCTGACCGATATGCCTTTGAATCTACTCAGATAGTTTACCTAGAATAAATCATTTGCAGATGTTATTACATTTTTCACAATGAGTTACTCTAAACTGGCCACAACACACCTTTTCAAGATGCCAAAATTGAAGACCACTGCTTTCTGCCTTTGAGACCCAGGAAAATGGCCATTATTGGCTTCTCAAAGAGCACATTGACTTAGCCTGGTGATATTCCCATCCTGGCTATCACTAGTTATAACCTAGGATCTTATCAAATTCTGCAAAATATATCAAATCAATATTCATTTTAATCTCCTGGGCTATTGGGGTGCTAAAGACCCTCAGAGGTTTTTTTAGTTCACTCAGTCCCCTCTGGACTTCAGGAATCAGAGTCAAGAACCCTGTCTCCTGATCTCCCAAGTGCAGGCACTTCTACCCAAATCTATGGTGTTCCTTTCCTCCACCTTTTCTCTCATTTTCTTTTCTGAACTGAATATACTCCCAAGGACCTCATAGGATTTTTAAGGGAGAAAAGGGTATGAAATCAAACAAATGATATATCTCAGAATCCCTTATTTATCCTTTATTTCAGCCCACACCAGGCAACACTGGATTTGAGAAACTGGTTCTCATTAAACTGAGATTTTATCTCCTTGTTTGTGACCCGTTACCAAGGACACAAGGGGAGACTCCTAAGGTCCTAGATGTGCCAAGCTCTGGATTCTTCTATTGGATTTGACTTCTTGCAGTTGAACATACAATGGGGTCACAGTAGGGTAGATTGGGCTGAATGGGACCTGTGGGTAGAGGAGTAGGAGAGGGTCTCTCAGGTCCCCTCTGTCCAGTCTACAGCATCCCCCTTCTCTGTCTCCAGGTCCCACCAGGGACATCCAGCCTACCATGAAGTTTGTGATGGACACATCTAAATACTGGTTTAAGCCAAGCATCACCCGGGAACAAGGTAAAAGGAAGCATTGTGTTTCGGGGGATCCATGACCAGGAGTCCTGCACCCCACTTTGGGAGATTGGGACCATGGGTCATAGTAGAGGAAGGGATGGCAAATGGCAGGTCCAAGAGAGGGTGTCCTGCAACCCTCACAACCCAAGGAAATAGGGACTACAGCAGGAATGGTGGAGATCAGACAACAGAAAGGGCTTCCTGGGAACAAAAGTGATTCTATAACGTCTGCTCTATGAAGACTGGTGGGGCTAGGGACAAAGAGGGTCCAGGGGACAAAGGGGGGTAACTGTCTCTGACCCAAGGCTTGTTCCAGCAATTGAGCTGCTGAGGAAGGAGGAGCCAGGGGCTTTCGTCGTGAGGGACAGTTCCTCCTACCGGGGCTCTTTCGGCCTTGCCTTGAAGGTGCAGGAGGCCCCTGGACCTGCCCAGAACCAACCAGGTATGCACCTGTCCCTGTCCTGGCTCAAGATCTTGCAGAGGCAGTGGCTGTGGTGGGCTCTAGTCTCAGCTCTTCCACTAGCTTGCAGGGTGACCCTGGGCCAGGCCTGTAGAGACTCCTGGAAGGAGGGTCCAGCTCAGCGCCCTCCCAGCTGCCCTCCAGCACCAGCGCTCGCTGAGATTCTCCTTTCACGGCAAGCGTGAGCCGCCTCTGCCTCTGCCTCCCTGAGTCCCCAAACTCCCCATTCTACTGTCACGGTGGGAAGAAGAGGAGGAGGTCCCAGCCCTTCTCCACGCTGCTGTCATCTGGGTGCCCACCCCTGTCCAGACCAGATTTATCATGAGAGAGCCTGTGTGTGTTATCTTAATCACATGTGTGTGCTCATTTATCATGTGTGTGCTGGCTTATCTTATCACATGGTTTCCCATGTCTCACACACGCAACACACATCTATCTATAGAACATCACCGTACACCAGGGGTCCTCACTGGGACACCTTCCCAGGGAGACAGATGAAAGCACGTCATTACAGTACAAGGTACTTAGGTAATATCCCACTAAATCCCATGAGTGTGGCACTCATGTAACAAACAGAGAAGGTAACTGAGTCTCCAAGCGTTAGTTAATGACCCCCAGAGCAAGTAAATGTTGGAGCGAGGTTGAGAACTCCAACTCTGTGCTCTCTACACTACACCTCTCTGTTGAAATAAACACGTGACCTCTGGGGTGGTGTTGGTTATCAAGGAAACCTTGCCAACAAGCCCAAAGAGAAGCAGAAGCTGTGGGCTGGTGAGAGGAGACAGAGGAGCATTGCTCAGCCTCCCAGGGCCAGCCTGGCTCCAGCAGGAACACTGGTGGAGAATAGCTCCTGGGAAGGAGTGGTTAGGGGGAGAGAGAAATCAAGCTGACAAGTTGATCAACAGTCATCAGGAACCATCCCTGGTAACTCTCAAAACCTAGAGAAAAGTCTCCTGAAAGGAGAATTATTGGGCATGGAAGCCTTGAGCAAAGGCATTGGTACCCCCTTTGTGGGAGGCCTGGAAGATAAGACTATCTGCAGCCCCACCCAGAGGCAGCGATATGGACAAGCTAACCGCTGGAGGGACCGAGAGGAGGCGGGTCAGGGAATGAGTTGGTCAGTGTTTCATAACAGGGCTGTGGAACTCCCACATACACTCCTTCTTCTTTCTGTGACCAGCTGAGGACAACAGTGACCTTATCCGCCACTTCCTCATCGAGTCTTCTGCCAAAGGGGTGCATCTCAAAGGAGCAGATGAAGAGCCCTACTTTGGTGAGCCTCTCAGCCTGCAGGCCCCCCGGGGGACCTTGCCTTTCTGGGCTGGGAGGGTGGCCAGGGAAGGCCCTCTCACACAGGGCTGCCTGTCGCCTTGTAGGAAGCCTCTCTGCCTTCGTGTGCCAACATTCCATCATGGCGCTGGCCTTGCCCTGCAAACTCACCATCCCACAGAAAGGTGGGTCTGGGCCCCAAGGAGGCAGCACTGAGGCCCTGGCCCTGTTTGTTCTTATTAGTAAGGTTCCTGGTGGTCACATCTCACCTTATTTATGGATTATTTTGGTGTCACAGTTGAAAGTGCATGCTGTAGGGTCCATCAACATCTCCACTTCCTAGCTGTGAGAATTTAAGAGTGTTGACCTCTTTGAGCCTCAGTTTCTTCATCTGTGAAATGGGGACAGTCGTATCATGCAGGATTGGCATGGGGATTAATGGAAAGAGCTAGGCAGGGCTCTTAGCCCAATGCCTGTAGGTGTTTGATAAATAATAGCTTTGTCTGGGAGGATGAAAGTTGGTTTGGAAAGGTTTGTTTTTTTCTTCCAGGTTCAGCACTTACTGAGCATTACCCCCTTTATTCAAACCCACTACAACCCTGAGAAGCAGATGTTGTGGCTGCCCCCGTTTCGAAGATAAGACAAGGAGGGTGTGAGGCAATAAGTAATTCACCCACAGGCACTGACAGACCTCGAACCCAGATCAGGAAGCCCCATTCAGAGCTTATAGCCCAGCTGCACCCCCAGATGGAGTTGGTCATCTCTAGGTGTGCAGGGGGAGTAGCAGGAGAGAGGCGGCCCTTGGAGAGGGGTCAGCGGCAGGGAGGCCCGGGCTTGCAGTGGAGTCTGAAAGAAGCCAGTAGGTCAGGAGCCTCCGAGGACCAGGCCACTGCAACAGCCCAAGGGCTGGAGGAGTGAAGACACAAAGGAGGGATCAAAAGGCTTGCAAGTTAGGCGTTTGGGGAGCCCGGAGTGGCCCTATTTGCCTAGTTACAGTGATCACACCTGGTTTCTCAGCCCAGTCACTTCCTGAAGGTGGGGGCGGAGGTGGGAATGTTCAAAGGGATTAATGTTCCTGTGAGAAGGGTCCATTCACTCTGCTCCTGCCCCTTGGGGGCCTGTTCCTTTGCTTTGGCTCAGAGTTGGGAGGTGGAGATGGGGCCTCAGACCCCTCTACAGACAGCCGAGCCTCCTGCCTGAAGAGTTCTGCAGGTGAGTGGTATGGGGCCGGCTCCACACCCGACTGGGCCCCGAGGGCGCCTCCCAGCCCTGCGGCACACACCCGCACACACAGGTCCACACGTGTTTCCCATCACAGGTTTTTTATTTCTTCATCTTTAACAAGGTGCCACATTCCTCCCCTTCCTGTAAGCCAGGATATGAGAGGCTTCAGGCGGTGGGCCAGGAGGAAGAGGGGCAGGAGCGGAGGGGTGTTGAGGAGGCTTACATCCCATCCCGCAGGTGTGCTGGGGTCCATTTAGATCTGGGTCTAAGGTACCTGAATGTGGTCTCTGGGTCTGGGATCCTCTGTTGGGGTGTCAGGTCCAACTCCTGGGGGTTTCTACAGGAGAAATATCCCCCTTCCTCATGTCCAGAGGCCAGCACAGATCAGCACTTCTCTGAGTGACAGCTCCTACTCCTGAGGACTAGGGCCACTCCCCATTCTTGTCTTCTCTCTCTTCTCTCACCAATGAACCAGAGCCCCAGGGTGGGTGCAGGTGGAGGCAGCCATGCATCTGGACAGATGAAAGGTTTGCCTGGACGCCCTATAAGGCAACATCCCCTCTCTTGCCTGGACGGCCAAGGGCCAGAACAATGCAAAGCAGCAAACAACCCCAAAGTCCTCTGGGATTGGCCTCAGCTGTGGTCACCCACACAGTCCCTGCCTGCCTGGTGGCTCAAAGAGGAGCCCCATTGCCTTCCTGCAGAAGGAGGAGTCCTATCCCCTGACCCCACACACCCGTGGGTCCTGGCAGAGCCCCAGCACAGCATCTCCCTCCCACAGGCTGCCACGCCCTCTACCTGAGCTCCGTGAGTGTGGAGACCCTGACCGGAGCCCTGGCTGTGCAGAAGGCCATCTCTACCACCTTGGAGAGGGATGTTCTCCCCACGCCCACTGTGGTCCACTTCAAAGTCACTGAGCAGGGCATCACCCTGACCGACATCCAGAGAAAGTAAGGGACTGCCCTTGTCCTGGAGTTTTGGGGCTGGGCAAAGTGAGCTGGAGGGGATGGCTGGGCCAGCCGTGGGTCAGTGAAGGTAGGGTTCAAGATCCTGGACCCAGCAGGGTCGAAGACATGCTGAGTAAGCCCAAGCAAGTTCTCTGCCTTCTCTGGGCCTACTCCAATGAACTCCTGCCGAAGTCCCCCTTCACTGTGACTGATGGAGATGGACTTGACCAGTATTCATTGGGTGCTGATTGAATCTGCACCCACTGATGGCACATCTGTAGGCCAGACTCTGGCTGGCCAGTGGGACCCAGTGGGATGAGATCCTCCTTCCCAGGGTCAAGGATTCGCAGTCAGGCAGGAGCCTGGCCCTGGGCCAGAGGAGCTGGAGATAACCAAGACATCATTCCTGTCCTCAAGTAGTTTAAGTGACATGGTTTGGGGGAGTTAGAAAACCCAATACATAGAACACAGGGCAGATGCCCTCCATGAAAATGGGAAAGTGCAAACATGTGCCCCAGGGCCCAGAGGTGGGAAAGGCCACAGCAGGCTGTAAGGGTCTAACTGACAATCTCCTTGGAAGGAAAGGTCATCTGAACTTCAGAGGAGCTGGAGACAATGGAGGTGGAGCATGACACGAACGGGCTCTCACCAGTTCCCCTTCTCTTCCCCCTTCCTCACAGGGTGTTTTTCCGGCGCCATTACCCCCTCACCACCCTCCGCTTCTGTGGCACAGACCCTGAACAACGGAAGTAAGTTCAAACCTGGGCCAGACTAAGAAGGCCAACTCGGGCCTAGCTGCCCACCAAGGCCTCCTGCAGATGCTGGGACTGGGGTCCCAGACAGAGCCTGCGACCTCATGGGGCCAGGAGCAGCAGAATGAGGAGGGCGGGGCATCCTGGTGGCGGGGCAAAGCTGGCCACTCTCCCCCGCTGCCCAGCCAGAGCCCTGTGGATGGAGCAAAGCCCTGGTGCTCACTGCTGCTCTTGGTCCTTTCCCACAGGTGGCAGAAGTACTGCAAGCCCTCCCGGTAAGGCCTTCCTGGTGCAGTCAGGTGCCATCAGAGTTCCCCTGGGGCAACAGCATAAGGAGGAAGCTGGGGAAGGAGGGCCATGCTGACCTTAAGAGCCTATGGTTTTGATGGGGGAAGCACAGGGCCCCACCCTCAGGGAGCCTCCAGACTAAGAGGGAGAAATGGACCTAGGAGACCTCAGTTTTATGTGAGAGGCACAGACTCTAACTCCAAGTAGCCTTACTACTGGGGGTACCCCAATCAAGACCCATCCTTGCCCTCAGGAAGCATCTACTCTAATGGGAAATACACAGGTCTGTAGGCAGCCCCCTTTCAAAATGAGAAACCCAGATCTTGAACTCATGGCTCTCCCAGCCTGACAGAGGAGGCAGGTCCTACTCCCATCATGAGGTGCTGGAGCCCTTGGGCTGGGAAAGGGGCAGGGAGGAAGGCTGTATAGGCTGAGCTCCCCTCCCAGGCCTCCCCAGGCCCCACTCTTCACTCGGGCTGCCCTGTCCCACCAGGATCTTTGGATTTGTGGCCAAGAACCAGACTGAGTCACAGGAGAATGTATGCCACCTCTTCGCAGAGTATGACGCAGTCCAGCCAGCCTCACAGGTCATCAACCTGGTGGGCACCCTGCTGCAGGACGCAGACAGGATGTAGGGAGGGAGCTGCTCCCTGGGCCCCTTCCCAGACATCCAAGGGGCTGGAGCCCCTGAACAAGGGCTGGTGGCCACATGCATACACTGGACTGGAGGAGAACAGTAAAAAGTTGAAATCTTTGGACTCCTGTGACCTTCAGCAGTGAACTTCATCCAGAACCCCCCCAACCAGGCCTCAGTTTCCTCACCCATAAAAGGGAGCCAATAGACAGGATCAGCTGTTCTCCTCAGACTTTGGTGAGCATCTTAAGTTCCCTGTGATTCTGAAGCACACCACATCTGAGGACCCCCACAGGGGACAAGCTGAGGACCCCTGCCTCCATCAGCCTGGACACTACTGACACAGCAGCCTGAGCTAGAGCCCTGTGACTCTCTGTGTGCCGGGTCAGGACCCACAGGGCCCTGGAACCTGGCCGGCCTGGGCCCACATGGTACCCAAGGAATGAGGAGCAAAGGGGAAACAGACTGACTAGACCTCTCTCCATATCTTCTCCTTTTCCCACATCCCTGACAGCTTCTTAGGCAACTCTTGCCAGGACAAAGTTGTCCTGGGTTCTTTAGGCTGACACGGCCACATTGGAGGGGGCAGCTTGGCAAAAGGAAACCTGCCCCCATAGTCGAAGACCTCCTACTGCCCTCACGTTCTTGACATCAAATCTCCACCATTACAAATGAGTATAATGAGCCTTATCTTTTCTTTCAATTTTTTGGCAAACAAGTGTCCTTCAGCTGGTGTCACAACTGCCTTAGTGTTACTTGTGGAACCCACACATCAGGAGTAGGGGCAGGAGAGAAGACACAAGGGCCAGATTTCTCTGGTTCTGTCTCAGCTCCAGTCCTGCTAAGTGCGCGCGCGCGCACGCACGCACGCCCTGTACAGTGGTGTGGCATCAACGGGCCCCACAGCCACACGAGGGCAGCGGAGAGTCAAGACTGCAAACAGGCAGCCACCCCAAGAGGCTGGCAGAGGCTGCACGGACTTTCCTCCCCGACCCCCATCAAGGCTCCCAAGAAGCTGGAATAGTTTGTCTAGCAAGCCTGGGGTCCTAAGGAAACCATACCATGAGGGTGGAAGAGAAGACTCGGAGAAGAAGCCGATTTCTGCTCGACAAGCAACAAGGGCCTCCCCCTCCCAGCTGTGGGCCTTGCCAGAGCATCATTATCTTTGGCCAGCAATGGGCCTGAGGAGTTATGATTTCAACCCAGAAAATTAAACCGGACTAAAGCGGCCCTGAGCTGGTAGGACCGGCTAAAACCAGCCCACCAGGCCTGTGGTCAGGCCCCATCCCAGAGACTACAGAATGCTAGACAAGGTTCTCAAGGTCATAGCCTGGAGGCTGGCACAGAGCTCCCCTTGTATCCATGGGGGCCTGTGTAGCCCCCGTCACAGAAAATAAAGTGTCTGTCTGCACAGCAGTTGGTTCTGAGGCTTTTGGGGCTGTCCCCTCAGAGATGGAGACCGGAACAGGGACGGGGATCTGAGCGGGCAGGCGATGGCTGGGTCTTAGAGAAGACCAGGTATGCCGCACCCCCTCCCACACCCCTGGCCAAAGCGGTATGATCCCCATTGGCTTTCCGTTGACAAACTGTTTCTCACACTGTTCCATGTCCCCCACGTGGCTGACCCTCCTGTGCTTCTTCTTTATGACCTCTTTCCGGCTACCCTGCCGGGAGGACACAAAAATCTCCCTGGTGTCCCAGAGCCAAAGGTGAGTTACTTGTGCCACCCGTGATGGGTTCCAAGGGCTCACTCAGGCTCCCTGAGGGACTAGGATTGGTGGGTGAAACGTGGGCAGCTCAAGGGGAGTCTGGCAGAGTCCCTGAACCCAGATCAGGCCTAGAGAACTAGACACTTGCCTCATCATCCCACCCTGGCCTGCTGAGTTCTACCTCTGGCTTCTGCCAGCTGCTAGTCTAAGTCTCGCCAAGTGGTGCAGGAGGAGGCCAAAGGGGCTATCTGCTTTCCTGAAGAGCCTCAGGAAGGGAAGAACTGCTTTGTTTAAGCTGAGCTATGCGACCCAGGGGCAGGCGCTGCCCTGGAGGGCCTGTGAAGAGGCCCTCCCAGTGGCCTTGAACCACTGTTGAGTAGCCCCTGCCTCCTCTCTCACTACCCAACTGCAGCTCCGGCCACCCCACCCTCCAGGCCCACGTTGGCCTAGCCACAGACAGAGTCTATGGCAGGTAATATCTCTAATGCATTTGCCACAGCTCATCTTTCCTCCAGAGAATTTGACTTGGACTTTTGCTGATGGGCAGAGCAGGCATATCAGTAAGGGTAAGAGGGCTGGGGGCAGAAAGGAAGAAGGGGCAGCTACGGAGCCAGGGGCCAGGAAGGGAGGGGGCTTCACACCCAACAGGAACACCCAGTTTTCTCCTCAAGAGCGTCCAGGCCTCGTGGCCCTTGAAGCCCACCTCCCCAGCACCCTCCCCGAATGTCACCTCTCCCAGATTTCCATCCCGTTCTCCATCCTTCTCTCTATATACATACACCACCTGCCCATCCCTCCCTCACTCCCCTCTCCCAATGTCTCCCCCTCCTTCCTCACCTTTCTCCTCCACCCCACCTCCCTCTTTACAGAAAAGCCTTCCCTATCAGTCTTGCCCCATTTAATCCCCTCACCCCTTTGTCCCACATGATTGGAGCCCAGCTGCTGCTGGAGCTGATGGGAAGGGAGAAGGGCAGCCCCCTGCACTGCCAATCATCTTTCAAGATGCAGATTCCCCTCCCCCATAAACCCTGCCTCCTCCCTGACCACAGAGCGGCCTCCCCACAAGGGTGATGCACCCTCACCCCAAGCCCCACCTGACTAGCCACCTCCCCACACTCCTCTCCCACTGAGGCTGAGGCTGTTCACCTCTGCTCTTTCATCCTTGGCCTCCTGTCTGTAATTCTCATGCCATTCAATAGGCTGAGGGCTTGGAACGAGGACAGTGCTGGGGGGTTAAGTGCTCCCAACCCAGAGATAGGTACCTTGATGTATGCAACAAATGTTTTCTGTCTGTATGCTTTCTCATGTGAGCCAGGAAAACAGATTAATACAATAGCATTATAAGAGTTTTTTAAGTGCCATGTAGGGCTGGCAAGAAGGGTAGAAACAAGGAAGATAAACTTTACCCATTTGGAGGGAAGAAGGGCAGTGTTACCAAGGAGGTAACATTCAAGTTGGGTCTTCAAGGATGAATAGGAGTTTAGCATGCAAAGAAGGAGGGAAAAGCTATCTATAAGGAGAGGCTCCTAGGTGCTAAGTGCAGTGTGAGACATATTATATGTGTTTAATCCCACTTTACAGATTAGAAAACTGAGACTCAGTTAATTTTCCCACATTCACTGAGCTAGTAAATGGCAGAAGAAATAGGATTTTGAATATGTGCCTCAGCATTCTCAAACAAGCAGATGAGTGAATTTTTATGTGAAGCACCCAGATATGAGAAGGTACAATGTTCAGTGTGGCTAAAGTATATGATACCTAAGGGAATAGGTAGGAGAGTAAACAGAGAAAAGAGGCAAAAACTGGATTATCAAGAGCCTTGGGAACTAAACTGAAAATGCCTAGGGGATGAATACCTGTTGAATGCATGAATGAATGAATCAACGAACAAATGAGGTTGGACTCAGGACCACTGTGTACAGTTGTGCAGGTTGCACAATGCACAGTCATACATGGCAGCCTGTTAGGACTTCATCCTGTAGGTAATGGGGAGACATCAGGGACTTTTCAGCCAGAGAGTAAGTGACCAAATTTGTACATTAGAAATAGGACTTAGGGGCAGGAGATGGGGTCTGAAGTCTGGGTTGGAAAGAAGGAGGATGGGAAGAGGAGGCTGTGAGGACGTGGAGTTCAAGCCAGAAAAGGAATAAGAGCCTAAGAAAGGCTCTTGTCTGAGACAAGCTGGGGCAGGAGCCCACTTGATCCAGGCATGGGTCCTTGATCTCTCTGAGCTTGCAAGGCCCACATGGGAAAGAGCAGGACCAGGAACCTTCTTCCCCCTTGTACTAGTCTGCTCAGGCTGCTGTAACAAACACCATAGACTGGGTGGTCAAAACAACAGGCATTTATTTTCTCACAGTTCTGAAGCCTGAAGTCTGGCATCAGAGTGCCAGTGTGGTGAGAGCTCTCCCCTTAGCTTGCAGACGGCCGCCTTCCTGCTCTCCGCAAACACACCTGGAGAGAAAGATCTCTCCTCTTCTTACAAAACTGCCAAGCCTACTAGATTAGGACCCCATCCATATGACCTCAGTTAACCTTTATTCCCTCCTAAAAGTCCTATCTCCAACTATGGCCACACTGGGAATTAGTGCTTCAACATGTGAATGTTGGAGGGAACAATTCAATCCATAGCCCCCTCCCTGGGGTCCCCCCAGCACTGGCCAGGTGGGGCACTCAGCCCATCTGCTTCCTAACTGTGCCTTTGGAACCAGCCAGGAGCTTGTATTGAAACTCTCTGTGTCCTAGAAGGCATCTCAGCCTTTACCTCTCTGCAGTCGAATCTTGTCAGGGTAGGCAAGCGGAGCTGGGAACAAAGAGGGAACCAGAGAGAGAACGAGGAAGGGAAGGAGAAGGGAGAACGCCTGGCTTGCTCATTGACTCAGTCTCCAAATATGTGCTGAGCTGCCCCGGGAGCCAAGCAGAATTAGGCACGCCAGGATTGGCCAGGGGGTGGGGCAGAGGCCTGCATATGCCCCAGGAGAGATGTTCTGTCCTTCACAGCATCAGATTTGACACCCCTGAACACTGAGAAGGGATATATCCTTTCCCTAGTTCACCCTACTCCTACCTATGCACACACACAACTTCCCTCCTCTGCAACAGGAGTTAGAAACCTGGATGGTCAGACAGATGTGGGTGGCCGGTCCCCTCTGCCATTGACTAGCCGCATCATTCAGGACGAGTTACTTCTCTGGGCGTTGAGCTTCTGCTTCACCAACTGCAATACCCACCTCACAAAATTAAGGTTGTGGGAAGCCTGAAAACATACTGGATGCGAATGCCGTCTGTAGCCTGTGGAGTACAAACAGTCATCGTGAGGGCAGCACCCCAAATAGCCTTTTACTGAGCCCTCAGCACACGCCAGTGACGCCACCACAGCAGGGCCTCCCATCTTACTCACTGGTGAAGCCTCAGCGACTGATACAGTGCCTGGCACACGTCAGGCCTGCAGTGTTTGTTGGTTGCTTTGCTCTATGTTGTCTCAGTTAATCATGAAAACAGTATTAGTAAGTACTAGTATTTATCCTCATTTGATGGATGCAATTAAACCATGGATTAGGAGGTTAAGTTGATTCCCAGCATCCAACCATGATCAATGGTGAAATGAGATTTGAACCCCAGCAATCTGGATCCAAACGCACAGTGACAATGATAAAAACAATGACCTTTGGAGTTTACTGGGCCAGAGATCATCAAGTCTAATCCCCTGCCTCCATGTACACCGAGATGGGGTTGTCTGTCTCCCCTCCCGGTGTCTCTGCCAGATCTTTCTTCTCCCATCGGGGATTGGGTGCGCCCCCCACCACTCCTAGTCCCTAGCACCAGGCTGCTCAGGATATTGACAAAGTCACGCTTCTCTCTTTCTGCCTGGAAGGTGGCATATCTCCCCCTATAATCTCTAGATTCATCTCCCCCAGAATATTCCATCGGGGCCTCCTTCCTTCCTCCCAGACAATAGCCCTTAGCTTCCCCTTTCTGGTGCTTGAAAAGTCCCTTCCTCTGAAGGTGCCCACAGACCCCTTTCCCCTGGCTCCATGAAGAGATGGTGTGGAAAGAACATTGCCCTGAATTCCAGTACCCTTTGCCAGCAGCTCATTTATGCCTTCGGCAAGTCACAGACCCACCTAGGCCTCAGTTTCCCATCTGTGTGATGGATAAGTTGGAGAAGAACTTGAAGGCCACCACTACAAGCCCTGGTCTTCCTGGGAGTGGCCTTTCTCAGCCACCAGGCTGGAGCCATTCCCTCTCCCCCAAAAGCACCCCCTCTCCAGCCTGAGCGCTACCCTGCCCTCCCCAAAGCTTCCTGTGTGGTCTCACCCTCTCCTGCCTCCCACCCTAGAACTTTGGGATCCGCCTCTTGGCAGCCTCTGCTCCCCGCCCCCAGCTCCAGGCCTGCCCTCCACTTGGGGTTGTGCGGACCCTCCCTGCCTTTGCCAGTGCCCAGAGGCCCCCACAAGGCCACCAGAATCCTCTGCAAGGCCACCGGAATCCCCTGCAAGGCCACCATCTGCAGAGAGCACAACTGGAGGGCTGGCCCTTTCCCGGCCTCCAAGGCCGGCTCCCCTCACAGTCCCAAGAATATCCCGCTGCAGCTTTTACGAGACGCATTTACATTTTAAAGGCAACCTCCCCCACCTCTCTCCCAAAAAAGAAAACTTTTCAAAACTCTTAAGGTTGAGTTTATATTTTAATATAAACTCCTCCTCTGGGCCAGTTACCTAGAAATTAGGACTCACCAGCCCCTAAATTTGAAATTTCTTTTGGGGAGGGTTTTTGTTTTCACTACAGCCCCCACCCCCACCCCCGCCCTCATTGCAGGGGCTGGGCCTACCCAGGGCTTTTGAAAGTGGGGGTGGTCACCTTCGGGCTGGGCTGGCCTGGCCTGGCCTGACCCCTCACGTGGCCAGTGATCAGGCCAGGGTCACCAAGCAGTCACATGTCACTTTGAATGAGAAGCCTTGAACTGAGGCTGGGAATAAAGCTGAGAAACAGCTCAGCCAAAGGCAATAGGACTTTTTCTTCTTACGTTTTCTTGGGAGAGGGAAATACTCTATTGTCCAACTTACCTTCCATGATGTTGGAAAATTGAATTTATTTCCTGAGTAGTCTGGTTCAATTTCCCCTGGGTGGGGACAAGACCGGGCTTCCCTCCCTACTGCTCCAACTTAGATGCTTCTGGCTTTGCTCAGAGCCCAGGACCCAGAAGGGAGCAGCAGCTTACCCCCACCCCCTAAATGCAATCCTTCCTCAAGAAGCCCCCATTCCAGCCCCACATGTCTGGGATGCTTTTTCTGGAGCCTCGGTTGTCCATTCTTACTCTCTGTGACCTGTGCTGTGACCAGCTGGGGCTGACCTATCCCCCACGCACCCAGATCTCCATATGTGCCCTCCTGTGTCCCCTAGCTCCCTGCCTCTGTCTCTAGACTCTTCCATGCAAGCTGATAAAGGTACAGCTGTGAAGCATTTGTGCTGACCACCAGGCTGGCGGCAGAGCCATCTGCAGCCAGGTAGCTGCCAGGCCTACAGTGACGGGAAGACTGGGTCTCAGTCCCAGCCCCAGACTTTCCACCCCAAACCCCAGTGTAGGAACCCCTCTGGCTTCCAAGGCCAAAGAGGACAGGGGTGAGGGGAATGACCTTGAGGCCACCCCAGGAGATGGGACAGGCAGCTCAGCCCCTACTTGGCAACCTGCAGCTGACCTTTGCTGCAGGGGTGGGGGAGGGGATGCTGCTCCCAGCGGAGGCTGTCATAAAGTCGAGGACTGCTCACCCAGACTTCAGTGAAAGGCTTGTCCTCCGCTGGCCACCACCCCACCACCACCCTCCCTGGGCTAATAGAAAAGTTCCCAGACCATTAGCCTGGAGAATAGGGAGAAGGGGAAGGATTCTCTGTCCCAGCCCCAGGAAAAGGACCCCCACACACATCCACTGCCCCTCAGTCTATTCCCCCTCTCCCTTCCTGGGGGAGGACGTCAAGTAAGCAGGCTTCTGAGACAGGCCTCCAGCCACAGCGGACCCACCTGGCTCCAATCAGGAGAGTAGGTTCCAGATCATAGAGGGCACATGGGGGAGGGAGGCCACAACCTCACTGTGCACCCCCAACACCCCTCCCCAGAGGGCACCTCCCAGATGAACCTCACAGAGCCAAGGGAAGACTAGATGAGGCCGGGAAACTAAGGCGGGCCTGGGTCTGCCTTTTCCTAGCCAACAGTCTAAGTACAGGCCCCGCACCTCTCTCCATAGCTAGAAAACCAACCGGACCACAGAGAAGGGAAACAGGAAAAAAAAGGGCTGCAAGCAGAGAGCGTAAGAGTAAGAGGTTCTGAAAACTACGAGGTCCCAGCTGGATGTTATTTGAATGGGGAAGGAGAGGTCCAGAGAAGGAAGTCTAATAGGTCTGCTTCCTGAACTCAGTGCCAGCCTTTTCATGCATTCTGCACACCAGTCTTTACAGGAACTCTAAAGTTAGGAATTATAATCCCCATTTGACAGATGAGAGGACTGAGGCTCATAAGAGTGGGGGGATCTCACCTACCTAACCTCACCCAAGAGGTACGTAACCAGATCTGTCTGACTCCAGAGTCTGGGAAGTCAAGGTCACCTCAGTAGCCCACGCCCCAGGGCCACCATTTGAACTTCCCTGATGTTTCCAGCCTTGGACGAGGTGAGAGCCAAGTTCTAGAGAAATTTACCCTCCCTGACCAGGGCCTACTCTTGCTCCCCAGCCCTCACCTGCCTAGCCCCCAAATCTGTGTCCAGGCCCAAGGTGAAGATACAAGCCTGAAAAAACAGCCTCCCTGGCCAAGGCTTGGTGCCAGGGTTCTAATCTCGATGACTTTGGTACTTGGGCCTTAATTTCCTCATCAATAAGATGGACTGGGTTGTCTAAAACTGGGTTGGACAGTAATTCTGTGATTCCCCAACCCTCCATTCCTATCACCCTGAACAAATCTAGAGGCTTCCCCTTGGATTGGGTGGTCTTTAGGAAGAGGGTTCTGATTCCAATTTCAGAATTTAGAGCTGGCAAGGGGGCCAACTCTAAAGAGAATGAGGGGACCCAGCCAGCCATGGAAGATGCTAATCTTCATCTCTCCCTGGGGGGACTTCACTGCCGCCTCCACTGAAAGCAATTTGTCATGCTCTGAATTAAGTGATTCCAACAAGGGTTTAATTTCAGTTTAATGGCTCTGTTTTTATGTGTAATTAAATACCATTGCATGGCGAAAATATGTTGTTTGCACTTTAGAGACAGTGTAAGGGCCCAGGAAGCCAATCCCACTGGGTTTCTACTCCCAGGCTCCACCAGCCCCTCCCCTCGTCTGGCTAGAATTGTGCAGGTCATGGGGAAGGGGGTTGGGGACCTGAGGAAGCAGGAGGGGGCCGTGAGGGGAGCGGTGGTCCTGGTGGCGCCTGCTCACTTAATAGAGCATGTTTCTAATTATCTGCAGCACCCCCCTTCTACTCCCTGACCCCAACCCTCCCCAGCCCGTGGGGCCCCAGACACAGAGGGAACAGGTCACTCTGACAGTGAGGATCTAATTAAACCCTTGGCTGGCTCCCCCATGATGTCTGTTTCCAAAGGTCTGTCCCACTGTCTCCTCCCCTTATTGTACCCATTAACTCCCTCCTCCCCCTTGAATATGCATCCTCCCCATTGGCCTCCTCCCCTGACTCACTAACTGCCCCTTTCCTCCCCTCTTCCCTATGACCACCCAACATCCCAGCTGCCAGCCAGTCTCCCAGCTCCAACCAATCACATCATCTTCACTTTCTCTTTTTAGGTCAAAGGTGACATTGCCATAAAGGCCTGGAATGCAGGGGGAGTTTCTCTGGAGGAGGATGTTTCAGGATCACTTACCACCCTGCCATATCACCCCTAGGAAGGGGGCGTTGAACAGGGGCCCCATGTCCTTCGTGCCTTGTAACATTACTGGAGCAGCTTGGTGGCAGAATCTGGCCCACAGGGCAGAGGGCTTGAGACAAGCGGCCTTCTCCTGGCAGGAGTTGAAGGGATGGCAGTAGCTGGAACCTCAGGGTCCTGATAGGAGGAGGGGCCGGGAGGCTTGGCTAGTTCTCCAGAGAGTCCCCCCCACTTCATCCAATACTGGAATCAGTCCAAAGCTCCATTTTTCTCCCTACTCCCACCTTGTTTTCTTGCCAATGGAGAACCCAGCCCCCAACCCTCAGCCAGTATCAGTACTTGGTAACTAAATGTCTGATGTAGACCAGCACCAATGGGCTAGGGGGAGTTCTGGTGGGAGTGACCCCCAACTCCATGCTGCAAGCCAGTATAGAGGGAATGACTTTTCTTGGGGAGGCGGGACAGAGCCATCAAGGACTTCACTTCCAAGCTCATCTAGATTTGATGGCCCCATAGGCCACAGGAGCTTGGTCCTTGCCACTTCCTCTCATCTTTGCCAGAGATGCTGATGCCTCTGCAGCAACTAGAGCGATTATTCAAGGGTATTTGGAGGCCACAGTGGGAGGGCCCGGCTGCAAACTTGACCACATTCCTCTCTGGAGCTTGCTTCTCCCCACTGTGACACTGCCCAGACAGGTCACTTCCTCTGGCCTGCATCTCTTTAATTAAAGGGTATACACAATGGCATGGAGCTGCTTTTATTCCCTTTTCTGACAGCTAGGACCTGCCTGCCAGATCATGGGGCCAAGCACCAGGGGTGAGGAGCAGTGTTTCTGTGGGATGTAGAATTCCCTCTCCCAGAGTACACGTCCTCTATTCCCTGGTGCTAGACAGCTCCCCACAAGCCCTGCAGCAGGGACACGTCATTCACGGCAAGGAGGGAAGTGCATACATACCCCGTGAACCTCTCATTCCTTCTGTCCTCACTCACATCATGCACATTCCCATTCAGATTCGTACAGCCCTCCTAAACACACCCCTCAAATGCACATCTCTACACACTCCCAGACCAGGTATACAGGCCCTGTAAAATCCCCTATTCCCACTCAATTTTAGGTATCACTTTGCTGTATTCACATATGTACACACCACACACACACAAATACATCTGTATCACAAAGGCACGTCTCAGGCCATACATGCAGCTGCTTTCCATGGAGACCCAGTTGTTTTGGAGACTCAGGAGAAGAAAAAGAGCTCTTACCAACCACTGCCAAGGGTGCAAGAGTGGAGCACTGGGAAGAGGGGCGTCTGGAGAAAAAGAGGGATTTAAACAGATGCTTTAAGAAAGAGATACTCTCCCTACATTTGGCTTAGAGACCTAAAACTTAATCAACAGCCTGCACCCATCTCCTATCCCAACAGAAACAGGGACCTCTATGAAGAGTGGCCAGGGAGCTGAAGCAATCTTCAGTGTCACTTTGTTCTTTATCTTCTGCTTCTGGCAGCAAACCATGGTGCCTGAGACCAGCAGCAACCAAGGCAGAGCTGGAAGATGAGGATCACAGCCTCAGGGAACAATAAAATAGAGAAGCCTGGACCTGAGGGGGTGAGCAAGGTATCCAGGAGACAAGCAGACAGGAGGGAATTCCCCTAGAGTGTAGCAGAGGGTCTCTGGGCTACCGGTGACCTCCCATGAAGGGGTTCTCACTCAGGAGACCTCTCTCTCTCTCTCAGGAGATCTCTCTCTCTCTCTCTCTCTCTCTCTCTCTCTCTCTCTCTCTCTCTCTCTCACACACACACACACACACACACACACACACACACAGCATGGAGGTCGGGGAGGGGTGTTGGGAAATGACCAAGAATGCAATCATATCACATGGGCACAAATTCTGGGGCTGTCACCAAGAGCCCACAGTCTGGTGAGCCCAGGACAGCAAGATCAAAGATGCCCCAACTCCCCCCAGTCAGAATCAAATCTCAGCATAACCCTCTGGTCAGGAATCGAGGCAGTCACAACTGGAATGTGTTGGAGAGTTACCCCCTTTTCCCAACATCAGGACAAGTGCCTCCCCCACCACTAAATTAATACATCAAATCCAGATGCAAACTCCATCTGCCTAACGCACCAGGAAATGCCCCAGGTTCGTACACCAGCTGAGCCCAGAAATAGCTCTGGCCCAGCAGGGTTGTCCTTGCTTGCCTCCCTTCAGAAGCCATTATTTGCCCACCATGAGTCTCAACACAGACTTTGGGGATAGGAGGCCCCTAGGAAAAGGCTGCAGGGAAGGGGCGGGTGACCTGGCTGTCCCTTTGCATGTAGAACAGGACTGAGGACCACACAGTGCCCCCCACCTTTCCCCACTGCTGTTAAATCCCTGTCCCTAATTGTAAATAAACCAGACAAACACAATTGTCTAAATTTTTTGTTTTGTTTTGTTCTGTTTTGTTACAAAAAAAAAAAAGACATGACATCATGGCCAACTGGTAGGTCCCTAAGTCTCCTTCCATCCAGTCGTGCCAGAAATGCCCAAAGAGTAGGAGGTGTGGGGAAGGAGGCAGAGCCACATGCAGGGAGTCACCAGAAGGCAGAGTCATCCTGGTGACTTCACAGCTGTGACCACAAATGTGGGAGGACGCATGACCCCCAGCACGCCCCTCATCCTCCCAGCACGTGGGTCCTCTTCTCCATCAGGCACACGCAGTCCAATGGTGCATTCTTTCTTCCCACCCTGACCACTCAGAGATGGGCCCCAGCTCCCCAGCCCTCTGTCCTGCAGGCCTTCCTGTGACCCTCTTCCCTCCTCTGTAGCAGGGTCTCGGTTGCCAGTAAACCAAGCAGATGGCACAACACCCAACCCAAAGGTGGGCTTGTCTCTGTAAGTCCTTCTCCTCAGAGGGACCTGAGGAAGAAGAGAAAGGGAGCCCAGCAGCCTAAGATTTGGGAGCATGTCTGGGTCTCCTGTGCATTGAGCCACCTGCCGCTGCACACCTTCCCTAAGGCCTCCACCCTCTGACTAGATTGAGGAGGGACAATGGTACAAGGTACAACGATCAAGATATATGTCTGTGTTCCTCCACTGATTCTGGGAATGGGACTTCTCTTCTCACACAGGCTTGTGCTCACCTTACAGGAGGTGGCCCCACATGCCCAAATCAGAGATAGTCAGTATAAGAGCCCCCAGGGCTGAAAACTAGAGCTGGCATGTAGTATGTTGTCAGTAAATGTTTTTAGATGGCTAAATGGCTGAATGGCTGAATGAATGAATGAAAGGATGGA
Source organism: Manis javanica (assembly GCF_040802235.1). Taxonomy (NCBI): domain Eukaryota; kingdom Metazoa; phylum Chordata; class Mammalia; order Pholidota; family Manidae; genus Manis; species Manis javanica. Next base: position 159,917,237 of record NC_133159.1, on the reverse strand, counting down.
TGAATGAATGAATGAATGAATCCCAGATCAATTTGGAAACACACCAGGGCTCCCCATTGCCATTCTCAGCCCTCTCAGGCTATCTAAGGCCAAAGGGAACACCCCTAGGCTTCAGCTAACCCCAAGGGCACACCCATGCTCATTAACACACACACACACACACACACACACAGGGAACTTCTGGGCCAGAGGCAGAGACAGGACTTAGACCCAGGCTCCAGGTCAGCTCTACAGCCTCCAGGGGATGGGGATAGCAGGAGGCACTGAGCCCCCTGCCTGCTCGCAGGGTTCACTTGCGGAAGCTGTCAGCCAACTGGTGGCAGTCCAGCTCCCCCTTTGGCTCCAGGCCCCCTGGAAGCTTCACTCCGGTCTTCCGGTCCACACACCAGCACTTGCCACGCTGCCCGTCCAGGGCCGGATGGCACTGCCAAGACAAGAGCATAAGAGGTCAGTTCCCAGGAGAGCCTGCCCCAATCCCAGCCCAGCCCCCAAGTCAGACAGCTGATTCAAGATGGCCTCTGTGGGTGGAGGCTGTTTTATGAGCAAGAGCCCTCTGAGCTCCCAGAGTAGAGAAAACGTGGCCAAGAAGGAAAGGCCAAGCAGAGAGAACTTAGCCAAGAAGTGAAGGTTGCCTCAAGAGTCAACACTGGTCTGGAGATAGAGGCCCAAGTGTCATAACTTCCAGTGGGATAAAAATTAGGGAGAGGAGATGCACAGAACTACAACACAGGACATGCAGGGAATAGGGGGACTAGGGTGGGGCAGCACATGAGAACTCTGTACTTCCTGCTCAATCTTTCTGTAAACCTAAAACTGCTCTAAAAAACATTAAGTCTATTAATTTTTCTCATTTAGGTAAAAGAGTTTTTAAAAATTGAGACAAGGATAAAATGGATGTAGGGATAAAGGTTGGAAATAGCTTTGGCATTGGTTTAGGAGGCCCTTTTGAGTCCTCGATTCATGTCATACCACCTCATAACCTCCTCATACTGTTCTGGGATTCGCAGAGCCAGGGGCAGCCTTTCTCCTAGCTAGGTCTCTGCTGGCTGAGTGGCAGCCTTCGTGGATTTGTCTCAAGAGCACGGAGTGGGAGAATGTACGTGTCTCTGCCTACAGAGAACTAGAGGAAATCCCAGCCAGGGCTCCCCAGTGCCCTGCCCAGACAATGCCACCTTTCCAAGCCAGAGATGGGCTGGAGCTTCCTAGCCTCCTGCGGGCTTGTCAGAGGAATGCAAGGACACCAGAGGTTTTTGCCTTCCTGTCCTCTCTCCTACCCCCGCCTTTCTCTGCATCCACTCAAAGCGCCTGTCTCCAGCTGTCAGATCTAGCTTCATCTGCCTCCTGGCTGTACCCTAGCTGGTACGGCTGCTCAGCTCAGGGGAAGGGGCATACTGAGTTTCCTCCTTAACCCCCCATGACTTAGCCTCTCCACTCCCAGGTGAAACCTCAGACGTTCCATGACAAAAGAGAAGTACTACTAGGAATGGAGCTCGGTGACAAGAGCGCTATCAGGAAGCAGCAATCGGCAGGGGTGCTAAGTCTGCCTAACAGACAGGGCATCCAGAGGTGAGAGAAATGGCCCTGGTTGGGGATACAGGAGAGCTGGCCTGCCATTAACTTGCTCTGTGACTCTGGGCCTCAGTCTTCTCATCTCCAAAATGAGTGAGGTGGGCAGAATCAGCTGATGTTCCCAGGTTGGGGGACAGTTTGGGGAGGGCCTGTGGGGTGAAGTTTTGTTTGGGACATCTCCTCTATCCTGACATCTCCGTCCTGGACTATCCTGTGAAGAGGTGGGGAATGCGCCAAAAGCTGAGGCCGGCGCTGAGCCAGTGGAGACGGAAACCCACCTGCTTGGGATGGAAGTTGCCATTGCGGTCGCAGTTGGGGATGGGGATGATATAGAGGTCCTCGTGGGTGCGGCCCTGTGAGGCGGCCAGCCGCTCCAGGGCCCGATGCAACTCACTCTGGCAGGAGCCTTGGGGCTGGAGGAGGGGAGAAAGAAATTGTTCAGCAGGAGGGAGAGAGGCAGGCAGGAGTCAGATCAAGACTAAAAGCCCTGAAAGGAGGTTGAAGGCCTGCCTGGTGGCTGGGCAGGGCCCAGTGTGGCGAAGGGAGGGGCTTGGGTTCAGGGAACACTGGTGGGCAGAGCACGAGGACATTAAAGAAAGGCTCTTGAGCCAGAGCTTCTAAAAAGGAGGGGTAAGGGGCCCTTGTGAGAAAAGGGGCTGTGGAAACCTATGGAGGACAGGAAGGGGGCGATTTCTGTGCAGGAGGGACGGATGAAATCATCAGTAACAATTTGTAAGACCCAGGCACAGATCCATCAGAACCACCCATCAGAAAACAGTTAGCCAGACCCCAGAGCAGGGTCCCAAGACCCCCTGCTATGGCCAACATTAGCCCTGTAATTATTGAGAAGGAATCCAAGAGAAGGGCCAAGAATCACCAGGTGGCTTGGGGCAACTATTTAACAAGCAGTACTGACATATTTCAGTTTTTAACAATCACTTCAGCTATACCAATGTATATCACTGATGAACAGAAAAGGAATTTCAAAGAAAGGAATGAGGGCTCTCATAGTTCCTCATACTAAATGCATCTTGCATACAGTAGGCATCCAAAGAACATTTGCTGAATGAACACTGTCCAGATCTGGTGGCAGTGGTGGTGTATGTGCTGATGCACATGTGTATTTGTGGGTCAGAGGTCCTCACCACAGGCCGGGCTTCTTCCCGGGGCACCCCGACCTTCATCTTGCCTCCACTGGTGCTCCGGTCTCGAATTTTGGCAAAGTGCTTCTGCAGGCACCTGCGGTCATGGGCACTGCAGGGGCTGAAGCTGTTGTTGGGGTGGTCACCCTCATCCTTGTCTGCAGTCAGACCGAGATAGGGAGAGGTCAGCAGGAGGAAAGGGCAGGGCAGCACACCAATCCCGCCTCCCACCTGCTCTGTTCTTCTTGAGAGCTCCAGCCTGCTGCTCTGAAGAACAGGGGGCCTGGGGGTGGGAAGGAACGAGAGCGGCGCCCCCATCTCCTCCCCATTCCCCTGGATCTCCTCAGGAGAATATTCCTCTTACAGTCCTTGACTTGTCCCTCACCCCACCCAGTTCACCCCTCAGATGAGTCACCAGCTGCAGCTGCCCAAAGAGCAGGAGGGTCCCCTGGGCCCTGCAGGGAGGTCTAAGGCGGGCAGGGGGGCCCCCTCACTGGATTCTGCCCCCCTACGTTCAGCTCCTCCTACCATCCCCCTTTCTGTCTGCTCTCTTTTCTTGCCCCTTCTCCTGCTCTCTGCAGCGTCCGGCTGAGCTAGCTGGGGGATCCCTAGGGCTGCTGGCTCTAGTGACTCTCTTTCAAATGGCCAGAACCACAGTGTCCTTTCTCATGATGAGAAAGCTGGCCCAAAAGGCTCTCCACATTGGCTGGACAGGGGAGAAGAAGGAGTGGGTATGTATGCCCACATGGGAAAGTGTGTGTGTGTGTGTGTGTATGTGTACACATGTGTATGTGTGTAACACTCTATGTCACCCCAGGACCAAGAGAATACCCACACACATCCCTTCAGTCCCCCATCCCAACACCTCCCCCATCCTTGGACTTCAGACCCCATCCAAAGTCCATGTCTATTGCCCAGAGCCAGGGCACTGAGGACCCAAAGATGGGGGTGGTGAAGCTGGACCCACACTCCCACCTTGGGGTCTCCTGAAGATTCCATCTGAACTCAAGAAAAACCCCATCCAGAGGTCCCAGATTTGTAAATGCTGCCCCTCCCTCCAGCAAGCCAAAAACCAAACTACAGGGCTGAGCTGGGGAAAGAGGTTGCAGGACTTTGCTGCAGATCAGAGCCACCTCTGAAGTGCTCGGGCTTGGCGGTTCACTGCCGGCCTGAATGCAAAGCCCCAGCCAGCATTCCAGATGTTGGCAGCCAGACAGAAGGTTACATCTGGTTTGCGTCAGGATTTTTTTCCTGAGGAGTTAGCAGGTTCCTCCATGCATGGCAGCCGTCCCAGAGCTGCCTCTGGGTCAAATGGTATTTTTCTGCCTCGCCAAAGTTAGTTGGGGGCTTAGCTGGCTTTTTTATTCTCCTAGTTCTGGGAATGTGGAGGAAAGCACGTGGATAAAAGGACACCAGGCAAGGAGGAATCTAGACCCTCAGAAAGTCTTTGTCAAGATTCCGCACCAAAGGTTATTTATAAAATTGAGTCACCAAGGTTGGGAAGAAGATTTTGTCATGGGTGGAGGGCTGGCTTAGAAAGAAGAATCAGAGGGAAGGAATAAACGGAGCAGATGGATATAATCCATCCTTCTGCATATTTAATATCCCAAGAAGGACAGTCCGGAAGGAACACTAGTCCCAGAGACATGAAGGTCCCAAGGGCCAACCCAGGAGAAGACATTAGAGCAACACCTCTCAGCTGGTAGGCAGCAAAAGAAGGGGCAGATGCCTTTCCGAAGACTGTGATTGTGCCAAGGGAGCCATAAGAAGACGGCCCCCGCGCTCTCGGTCAGAACTAGAGACAAGATCTGGATCCAGACTTTTCCCTGAGCAACCTCCTAAGGAAACTTTCTGGCCAATGACCCGGGCTGGCCACTGACCCCTCCTCCTGCATCCACCTTGCAAAAAGCCACACAATTTTTAGATGAGATCACAGCGTTTGCAGAGATACAGGTTGGAAGTGGGAAACAGAGAAACAGGACATGGAAGACCTAAAGGAATAGGAGCTGAATCTTGGAACGACAGAGGCTGGGCTGAGATGTGAGCAAAGGCACCATCGCTTCACATGGGAAAGGCTGCTGGGGCTCCCAGGCACTTGTTGGCCATAGCCCACAACCCTAATTTGAGGAGAACCCTTCAAACCCGGAAAGGTTTTGTTGTCTTTCCTTTGAATTTGTTTTCTTTTCATGGCCATAAAAGAAAGCACTACTTTGCCCAATAACACTTGTTCCTGGTGATAGATGGGCAGAATATTCTGAGGTTTGAGGAATAAGGAAGAGTTTTCTAATAAATGGAGCTGCCTTAGGAGGTAGAAATCCCCCTGCTCTAGAAGTGTGGCATGTCAGAGTGGTAGAGGCCTCAAGACCCTGAAGAGATCTGGAAAAGAGGTTCAACTGCAACTAGGCTTTCCAATGTTGACGTTCTATGAGTAGAGTTCACAAATGACTAACACTCAGGGGATTATTGATCGATATTTGAAATGTTTATCCCTTAGCTTAGGAGGTACCATTAAGGAGGACAACCGGCTCTGCTCACTAAAACCTGGGGCTGCTTGGGGCACAGGGCAAGCCTGGAAACATAGCTTAGTTCTTGTGCTGGTAGGGTCCCGTGGCACCTAGAGGGGGCTACCTGGGGAAAGCTGAGCGGGTAGCCTGCCTGGCCTCCCCCTCCTTGGCTTCCGCACTGCCCAGAACATGTGTCCTAGCTCATATCTAAGCACAGCACAGAACACACCAGATAGAGCAGCTCCTTACTGATTTTCATGGGGACACAGCCACACAGAGTATGTCCAGTCTGCACACTCAGACACAGACAGGTCAGGACTCAAGAATCACAAACATATATATGAACAATCACATGTCCAGGCACACATTCGTCCACATGCGCACACCCACATGCACTCAGGCACTCTGACCCTGCTCCAGGCAGAGATACAGATGTGGGGCAGGGCACACTGACCGCACCATGGCTTGTTGACTTTCCATTTAATCTGTAACTTTTCTTTTGCTTGTAACTAAGCCTCGCCTAACAGGCAGACTGAGTGTCCACCCCAGGATCCTCCCCTAGACACTGGGTTTGGGAGGGAAAAGGTCATAGCCTTGGGTTTCTGAAAAACGTTAACCTTCCCATCTCCAAAACTGGCTAATTACTCGCTACTTCCCTCCTCACTTGGGAGTTCCAGCCACCTGGTACCACTCACCCAGGAGTAACCCCAACCGCCATGGGTTCCCTGTGAGCGGAAGCCAGTCAGACCTCCTGACCTCTGCAAGGCTTGTTTGGGAGGTGGGGCTTCCAAGGTTGGCCAGGTCATCTCCTCCAGCCCCCACCTGGAGCTAGGCCAATGACATGCAGCCGCAGGGGGAAAAGTGGTCTTTGCTTCAGCAACAAAGGAAGAGAAGGCACCCAAAAAGAAAAGAGACTTCACAGTTTTAACACCACTGGCTGCAAAGTTCATGGTCAAACTAGAGGATTTCCTCTGTCTTGCTGCCTGATTTCATACCCAGATTTCTCCTCCACCCCAGTCTCTGCTCCCCTTAAAACACCCTAAGGCTGTGAGGTAGGTGGACCCTGCCACCAGGACACAGAAGTCTCAGCCACCATTTGGAAGGTTACCCACCTGCCCTGCAAGACCTTTTCCTGTCTGTCCTGGACTCTGACTGGAGAAGCCAAGACCACGCATGCCAGGTGCTGCGCTCTTTCTTTGAGATCTGGCTCGTGGGGCGTCCTCCTCACCGTTATGCCAGGCTGCCAGCCTCAGAACAAAGAGTCAGAGACAGTTGGCTCGTTCTTCTCAGGTTTACAGCAGCAAAAGGCACCAATGTCCACCTTATTCCTCTCAACTCCTCTGAATATCCCCACACTTTGCTCACTTGTCCTACTCACTGTTCCCCAAAGTCCCAGGATCAGAGGAGGATATAAGCTTCAACTTAAATCCTCTCAGCTTCTTCTCTATCACCATCCCCATCACTGTTCCAGTGTATTGAGCTCTTCCTCCATCAGATACCCCAACCCTATGAGGCAGGTCCTACTGTCATCCCCATTTTGCAGAGGAGGAAATGAAGCTAACTGGGTGAGGGAAAGGAGGAGAGAATTATCTGTGTAGCTCCTACATCTCTAAATGGTAAAACTCCTGATACCCAGAGCACCAATAATTCTGGCTTTGCCAATACTAAGGAAAAAATGTTGAGTAGCCATGCTCCTCCTTCCCCCGCCCCCAAGGCACAGAATTTCTGGGAAGGCGCTGTTCCCATGACATGACTAGATTCCCAGTACTGAAGTAGGGGGGACAGTATTTGCTGCGTTGACTAAAAATTAACCCAGCCTGCATGTTCCCTAACCCTGTCCCAGAGGGACCCAAAAGCATAGTTTAGGAACTCCCCAGTCCAAACACTGATCTTCCCACTGTCCACTCCCCCAGATTCCATGAGTCAAGGGTCAGTACACTGATGCACAATTGTGGACTTCTGACGCACACATCCCACTCCACCCCCGCTTCTGGTGGCCTAAGCAGTGTTATCCACAGCCTTTTCTGGCTCAGAAAGCTGGGACAGGAGGGCCATGTGGGGATGGGGGGGATGGAGGGAGACCTTAAAATGGAAGGGGGAGACCTGCCTCTGGGGCAGAGAGGCAGTTGGACCACAGCAGGCCAAGGCAGGGGACATGCCACGTGGCTGCCCTCCCCCAGTCACCTGCTCAAAGCTCAGCCCCAAAAGGAAAAGACAGAAACAGAGCCTGGCAAACTGTTGCCCAGACAAGAGGGCCCAATACTTGGGACTTACAAGGGACACTGGCCTATTGACAGTGGAAGATTAAAGAGAATAGCAGGGATAGAGGCTGGAGCCTGGCCATGTCTCACCAGAGACCCTGTAGGGCTGCTACACAACTCTAGTGTCACCATTCACATGGCCCAAAGTGGCCCAGGCTGTGGCAGGGGGTGATTCCAGGATGAGTGGGAAGTAAGAAGGCATGGACACAGCTTGCCAAGTAGGTACCTAGTTTCCCAGGGTCTTCCAGGCTTGCCCTTTCCCTCTCCAGATACCTGCATGCGCTGCCTAGGTGGAAGACAGGGAAGGAGGAGGGGCAGGAGCATTAGAGACCTGGGCCCTGTAATCCAAAGTGGACCTAGAGCTGCGTTCGGAGGCGGGTTTGCATTATGTCCACAGGGCCATCACAAGCTTTCATGCCATGTCCCCCTCAAAGCCTGTAGGGGGTCAGATATTCCTCTGCTACAAGATGGGTATTCCTACCTAGCCAGGGAGGAAGGGGCATGCAAGACCCTCTGAGGGCTCTTCTGCCCTGAGTTCAAGAAGGTGAAAGAGGAAGAGGCTCCCAGCCACCCTAATCTGATGCCAGGTACCCACGGGCAGGTGGAGGATGGAGACTTAAAGGAAAGAGGTCCCATTATACCCAGAGGAGCCAGGGACTCAGCCCTCACTCCTGGTCCGGTCTGGTACAGTACTTCTCCTCTCCCACTGGCACAGCTCTGCCCCAGGACTAGTGCCCTACTCTGCAGGACTCCCACTTCCCAGATGTGCTGGGTGAACGCTGGCATTTCTCCTAGAAAGTTTTCTGCTGACCCATCTCTCACTGCCTAGGGACAGGAAGGAGAGAGAGGCCCGAGGCCCAGACCCCTGGGGTCCACCTCCTTCCTGTTTTCCCTGCATCCTGCTCTCCTCCTGCTAACAGGCTGCACAGGATTGAGGAAGTGGATAGGTCTGGGACCCAGGGCAGGAAGCTTGGGGCTGGAGTCCCAGCATCCGGACTGCAACAATGGAAGCTTCAAGCACCAGGAAAAGAGACAGACACAGACAGAGGCACAGGGAGAGTAATAAGAGAGTCACAGAGAGAACAAGAAACAGAGGCAAATACAGAAAGGCAGAGGTTCCAAAAGTAGCAGAGAAAAGACAAAATGAAGAAAAACAATGAGAGAAAGAGCAACAGAAAGGCACTGAGATGAATGTGAGAGAAGTAGGCAACAGAAACAAAAAGGGAATGAGAACGAAACTGATCATGACAGAAGATATGGAGGAAAGGAGAACTCGAGAATGCTGTTAGTGAAACTAGAGGTTGAAAGAACAAAAGAGTAAGAGAAAGAAGGAAAAAGAGAACAATAAGAAGGAGAAACTGAGAGGCTCACTAAGTGGTATACAAGAAAGCGTAAGAATGAGTTTAGGGCAAAGGGCCTTCACAGTCTCTTGCTCTTCCTGACCGCTCTTGTCTACTCCCTACCCCCACACACGCTAGGTTTCTGCATCTCTAGATGGGCAGCCAAGACTTGCTTCTCTTCTGCCACCTCAAATGATACCTGCCAGGAGAAAGGAGCAGAGCATACCAGGGCAGGAGGAGGTACCAGGCCTGGCAGACAGACACTGGCCTTCCCAGTACCTCTCAAACAGCTAGGTGAGCTGGCCTGCGGCTACGGGGGAGGGCAACTCTGATGCCCCTCACTGCCAAAGCCCCTCTCCTTGACAGGTCCCACTCCACCCCACTAAAGGGCCAAGACCTGGCCAAACTGTCCGGTTTAGCCTGTGGCAAGGAGGAGGGGAGGTCCCTGGATCAGGGCCAGAAAGCCGCCACCACCACCACCATCCCTATTCTCGTTATCTGGCTGTAGGCAGTTCACTGCAGCCTGCAGGCAGGACCAAGTCACTTGATTTTCTGCTCTTGCACCAGCAGCCGGGACTGCTACCACTGAGACCTCTTCCCAAATAGATACCCTTGGGAGGTTTGAGACGGAGGGATCAGGCAGAGCCCTCCTTGGTGGGGGCAACATGCTGATAGGGACTCGAGAGCAGTTTTCTCGGCCGGGCCTGTCCCAAGCCAGTCTGGCCCAGCCATGTACCTGCCTTCTCAACTCACAGGGGATTCTCAAAGGCCTCCCAGGACAGCCTGAATGGGGAAGGGGCTTCTAGGAGGCGAGCCCATCCGGGAGGGTGTGCAAGAGCAGGGGCATCTTACCAGAGGGCTGCAGGCTTTCCTGGATAGCCTCGATCTCTGCTAGCTCCATGCACACGCCTTGCCCGTGCATCAGTGTGTGCAGGGGCTTCTCCACTCCCCGGGGCGGGTAGCAGCGCAGGCCTGAGCCGCAGCGGGGGGTGTACACTCCGCAGGGCATCCCCTTGCCCAGGGCGCAAGTGGCACAACAGCCGCAGCCAGGCTCGCGCACCAGCTCCTCGCAGCCCACGGGGGGGCGGCAGCGCGCCAGCTTCTCCTCGGAGCAGGGGGGGCAGTGGATGGCTTCGTCGCCCAGGCTCGGCCCGGGCCCGGCGGCCAGCAGCAGCGCGGCCACGAGGCAGAGGGGCAGCATGACCGGACGAGGACGGGGCGCGGCTGGGGGGCACGGGCGCGGGCGCGCGGGCAGGCAGCAGAGGACAAGGCGGCAGCGCCCGGCACGCCTGGAGGACCCGACCCGGAGGGTGCGGAAAGATGGGGCGGCCCCGCTGGCGGATAAGGACCGAGCCCGGGAAGTTAGCACGCCGGCTGGAGCAGAGCGAGCCTGGACGCCAAGGCGCTGCGCCGCATCCTCGGCCCGGCCCAGGCGGTGGGCAGCGGGGGCGCAGGGGGCTGAGCGGCTGTCCCGGACCGGCTCCCCGGGACTTTATACCAGCCCCTGGCCACACCCCCAGCGCTTTCCCAGAGGTGGGGGAGAGGCGGTGGGGGTGGGGGCAGCGAGGGGAGAGGGAGAGGCGGCGGTTAGGGGGAGGGGGCGCTGTCCTGAGTCTCCGGCGCTGCAGCCGCTGCAACAGCTGAAAGTCCTTTTCTGCCGCAGAAGGAAGCAGCGCGGTTTGGAAACCGTGGCAGGAGCCTAGCGCGCCTCTGAACCGGAGCCTAGGATGGGAGAGAAGTGAGAGCAGAAGCGAAGGGGCTGCTCCTCGGCCCCCTTCGCCGACCTCGGAAGATACTTCCCCGACCCCACCAAGCCAGCCCTCAGTCCCCACACGAACACCACCTTCTAGCCTGGATTCTCAGCTCCGTGGATTCAGTCTTCCTGGCCACAGCCCCTTCCACCCCACCTCAGTGCTTCCAGTTTCAACAGCTGGAGACCAAGTCGAGTGAGGTGGGGAAAAGGGGTACAGATGCCCAACGAGGGGCCCAGGAGGGCCTGGTGGCCCTAAGATGTTAGTAGGCCCCCTTCCCACTTGCCCCTTCCAACCTCCGCCCTCTCCCCAGTCTCCTTAGGGCCCATGTGGGTCCTGGCCCACCCTGCCTTCCCAGGATGAAATCAACTGAACACCCAGGAAGGGAGGTGCCAAGCTTCTTCCTCTTGTCTGGAAGTTTGTTTCTACTGCCCAGACCCACTCCAAGAGGGAGATTGGCTGAGGAGATTGCCACTGTGGGTGTGCAAATTGTGCGTTGCACAACTCCAGAGGGCACCATTTCCCCTGTAGTCATTGTAAATTTATATGGCTGTTGTGACAGTTTTCCAGTAGATGGCAGTCAAGCATTTTGAGGAAGGGTGCCTTTTCTAATTCACCCAGTGTTGCTCTCTGGGCTAGTGGCTAGGCTGGCTAGGACCTCTCTGAGATCTTATTGGTGTGTGAACCCCCTACCCTTGCCTCAGTCCTGCTGGGATTGGGAGGGCCTTAGAGTAACATCTGAGCTAGGACCCACCTCCTCGGTTCTCTCTCAGGTCCTCCTAGTACTCACCCTCCTCCCTAATGAAGGCTCGGCTATCTCAGGGGGTAAAGCTCCTGCACAGGCATAATCAGTGATCCACTGTGGATATTTTGGCTTGGCCTAGAAAGCTACAGGGCAGCCAAGCTGAAGTGCAGCGCGGAAACCCTCTTCCTGCTTCCTCTCTAAGGACAGGGATCTCAGTTTCACAGGGATTGGGCCTGCCGCCACCTTCTGCAAGTGCAGGCTGTCCAGGTGTTAGAAGGAAGAAGGGCTATAAACTGTACGTGTAGGGACACAACCAAAAAGTTGCAAACTGACGGCACCTACTGGCAACCATGGAGACTGCAGAAGGGGTGGCAGATTATGGCCAGGGACAAGATCCTGGGGTTCTCTCCATACCATCTCACAGGAGAACTGGGGTCTCTTCTTTCCCATCTTACTTTGAAAAGGGCAAACAGACCCAGGTTCCTCAAGTCCTTGGTGAAATCCCAGGCTGTCCTGATTCAGAAAACTGCCCCCAGCCCTATCTCCCTTCTTCATCATCATTGGACCCAACTCTGCCACCAAATTATTGTGTGAACTTGGCCACCACCCCTTGGAGCTTAAGTGTCCTTAACAGTAAAATGGAGGTAGGTCTTCTCCACCTATCCTACCTCTTAAGGCTCTTGTGAGAATAAAATGAGACCAGGAAAGATCATTCTGATCCCAATGCCAGACTTGTCCCCTGCAGAGCAAACATGGGATATGTAAAGTTGCTGGGACGTGGAAGGAGCTGCAGCACTGCAGCCGCTACAACAGCTGAAGTCCTGCTGAAAGCCCAGCAGGAGAGGCTGGGCTGAAAACAAAAGTACCTGGGGATTAAGCATGTGTGCAGATGAGTGTGGGAAATCCAGAAAGCCTTCCAGGTGAGACAGATGTGCACACCTCTACTCCAGCACCCCGAACGCCATCCATCCCCAGGTACCCTCCCCCCAACATCACTGTCTAGAATAATTCCAGGGAGGCAAGAAAATAGACATGAGGAGACCTTCCAAGCACCTCCCCCACCATACATGCAACACATATTTAAGTGAACACCTGTTATTGTTTGCAGACTTTGTGCTATATACAGGGGATACTGAGATGGCTGAGACCACTCTGCCCTCAAAGAGCTCACTGCCTAGTAAGAAGAGAAGGGGAGACAGGCAATAAATAAAGTAAGTCTAAGAACTGTCCAGGTACCCTGGGGGACATTTATATGGGGCACTGTGAGGAGCCAGAGGCACAAGTGGTTAGTTCTACATCCAGGACACAGAAAGACCCTGTGGAGATGATCCTTGTGCCAGCCATCTTCTCTGCTAGAGGATAAGCACAGGTGTTAGCATCAGGCTGACCTGGCTTCTCTTCCGAGCTTTGCCACTGGACTCACTGGGGAACTTGAAATAAGTTACTTAAGCTCTCTGAGCTTCACTGGCCTTACCTGGAAATTGGGACCTTGCAGTAAGAAAGAAAGATGAGGAGAGGACAAAGAGAAAGAAAATGGCCTGTGCAAATTGCACAGCATACAGTAGTCACCGAGTGTGTGCTCCCTCTATCTCACCCTGCTGGAAACTGTAACTTCTCCACAGGGCTGGAGAGCCCTTCATGGCAGGACCTGTGGCCCTCCCCAACAGTCTGGAGACTCTCAGAAGACTGAGTTCAGTGTCCCCCAGGGCCTGCTCGTATCTGGGAAAGGCTGTTTAAAGGGCATAGGACTTGGAGTCAGAGGACCTGGATTCAAGTTGCAACACAGCCACTTAGGAGGTGTGTTACCTTGGACATATGCTTTATGTCTTGAAGGATCATTTTCATCCTTTATTTGAAAAAAAAAAGAGAGAGAGAGAGAGAGAATGATTGGGCTTACTCCACAGGATAGCTGCAAGAAAAAAGGAGATAATGAGGGTCAGGGAAGGGCTTTGGAACCTGAGGCATGGGGTGCAGATGCTGCTAATTGGTTTTCTCCACTTGACTGCTGCCTCCTTGAAGACTGGGAGCAACAGCTGGAGCTCCAAGAGGCAGAAATGCCGCCTTCCTGCCCTGCCATCTTTCCCAGCCCAGGGCTCTATCAGAAAAAGAACCTCTGCTTCCCCCTCCACATCCTTGTCTGTCCTTAAACTTCTGGGAACCTGGGATGCCAGGAAGATGTTCCTGATGGAGGGGAGATGTCTCCCAGCCTCTTTCACCCCACACCCTCACTGGCTGGTTGCTTGGAGTCTCACTAGCTCCCTTGCTGGTTCAGTTTCAAACCTCTCCTGGGCTTAGGCTGGGCTTCTTAGAGAATCAATAGGAAAAACACAGGGAACCCCCAGTCTGATGCCCTCAGGTAATCCCCTGTCTGCTGGGCTTGTTCTCTCTTGTCTGATGGAGTAGGCAAAATACACATAATAATGAAAGTTAACACTTGATGAGCATGGGCCATATGCTGGGCGTGGTTCTAAGTGCTTCACTCGTGTGCATTTCACAATAATCTCATGGAGTAGGTGCTATCATTTCCTTTTTAAGATAGGGACACTGCAGCGCAGAGAATCATGTAACTTACTCAAGGTCAACAGCAAGTCAATGAGAACACACGTATGAACCCAGGCAGTCTGGCTCCAGAGTCTGCATGATTAACCCTGTGTTTTACAGCCTTCTAAATGCGCTGCCAGAAGCATTCTAAACAAATGCCAAAGACAAAAGACGATATGATCAGACTGTAAACTAGGTGTAGGGGATCAATTGGAGGTGGCATTGGCATGGGACTGGACCCTAGGCCTCTCCATAACTTTGGCTTCCCAGACACTACCTGGCTGCACTGGAATGCCCACTGTGCTCACATTGAGTAAGATGCTGTCTTGCCAGTGGGTTTCAGCCCTGGGCAAGTTCGCTATGGATTCAATGTGACCAAAGAAAATGACAGCAAACGTTCTTTGGGGTGAAAGCGTTTATTATCTGGCAGGTCGAACACTAGTGTCTCTGCCTCTGCCCAGAGCACTGGGTCGAGCTCTCTATATAGCGCAATAATAGCTTATTGCCTAAAGGTGTGGAAGCGGTAGCCTAGCAACAGGCCCGTTACATCATCAGGTGGTTTAAGTTCAATGAGGATCCTGGCCATAGGAACCCCAACTTCCCCACAGAGGCTCAGCTGCCCGCCATGTGGCTAATGTCTCACCCCCGGGTAGAGCATCCTCCACAGTGTTCCCAGATATGAGTTGAGCAAAGGCACATCAGTACAGCTGCCTCCCTTCCCAGATCAGGAAAGTGAGGATCTCCATAGAGACCCCAGTGCAGAGGGAGGTCTGGTCCAGAGGACAAAGCCTGGGTCCTTGCCTCGGGATGTGCAGCTCCAGAAGTGAATACCCAGGCTGGGGAAGGGGAGGGGAGAGGAGAGCCCATCTGCTATTGGTCTGGCCAGTATCCAGTTTCCTATCTCCAGTCCAACCACTCTGCTACTTGCCAACTTTATGGCCACTTCCCCTTCCTCAGCTTCAGTTTTACCCCCTGTAAAACAGAGAAGGGGAACTCATTGAACTGTGGAGCGCCTTCCAGCTCAGGCAGTCTAGGAATCTAGAACCTCTGGAGACCCTTTGTATGGTCCTGGGCCCTGTGCCAGCCTGGCTCCCAACTCTCCAGAGTTTGCACTGTTCCCAGGCTGATTGGCACTGACAGAATCTGCTTCTCATTGGCCGAAGCCTGCATAGGAGACAAGCCAAGTGAATGATGTTGGGCCCTGTGAAGGCTTTGTCACTGCCCAGAGAGGTGACAAGGCTCACCCAAAGGCACACAGCTGGAAAATATCTGAGCCAAGACTTAAGTCAAATATATTACTGCCTGTTATGGACTTGGCCCCCTAAGCCATGGCTGCCTCGGCTGCCAGAGCATCACCAGTGAGCCGTGGGCTCAGGACTCTAGGAAGATGGGGGTGGGAGGAGAAGAAGGGGAAACCTGGCAGAATCTATGCAGACGACACTTGGGAAAGTAGAGACCCAGAGGGTACTCTGAGCAGAGAGAGACAGATATTAGGATGGGGAATTTATTTGCCCTGCTTCCCCCGACACCTGGTCAGTCAAAGGACAGGGTGCCTGCTTGCCAAGACACCTCCTGGACTGACAAATCAGAAGTTCAGAATCAAAGCAGATCTGTGCCCTTCCACCATACTCCTCCCATACTCCCTGGAGAGCCTCCAGGCCCTGCCTCGTACTCCCCCAGCCCTGAGGAACAGAATGCTACCTACCCCTTAGAAAATCCCAAAGACACTCTACCAAGGGAACTCTGAACCCAGAGTGATCCCCAAAAGGCTCTAAGCTTAGAGAGAACCCACAGAGGAGTTCTCAGATTTAGCAAAGCCCCAGAAAGAGGGCCTGGGATCCAGAGAGAGCTCCAACACCCATACATACAGATTCCCTGGCTACATGCCTCCCACTTTCCCTACCAGCACTAGGAGTTCACAGATAGCCCTAGTCATGCCTTCTGTGCATTCCCAGACCTCTCCTCTGGTGCCATCATCCCATGCCCAGAGCCACAATCTGGTCCCTGTGTCACAGTAGCCTTTATACCTCATCCTTTGCGTTCTCCACACCTCTGCCCACTTCATCCAGCCTTCTCCCTACCCAGGGGAACATCCTGGCCTGGAGGGGTCTCCCCATCTTGGTGGTAACCAGACATCCTAACTCCACTGGGGAAAAGTGGGGAGGAAACCCTAGGAAAAGCAGGTGGGTTGCCAGAGAAGAAGAGAAAAGGGAATAGCTGTAGCCTCCATTTCCTCATCTGCAAAATGGAGATGAAAACCACACTTACCTCACAGGATTATTATGAAAAGCTACACAGAGTAGGTGTTAAGTGCTTGCTTCTGGTTGTGCTTCATTTAATAAATATATATGGAAAAATGTAACGGGATACCACTACATATCACTAGATTGGTAAAAATTTTAAATACTGAAAAGTATTAGGATGTGGAGTATAGGGCCTCTCATGTAATGCTGGTAAGAAAATAAATTTGTACAACCACATGGAATTCCACCCCAAGATATACATCCAAAAGAAATGTGTGTGTATATATATGTTCCAAAATACATGTATACGAGTGTTCATAGCAGCATTATTCACAATAGCCAAATGTTGGGATCAATATTTACAGAGTAGATAAATAGGAGAATGGATAAATCTATTGTTGAATAAAACACTGCTACATCCAGCAATATAGATGAATCACATAGTGAACAAAAGATTACTATTATATGATTCTATTTATATAAAATTCAAAAATAGGCAAAACTAATCTTTGGTTTTAGAAATCAGGATTGAGGTTACTTTTGGAGAGAAGGATGGGAGTACTTACTGGAAAAGTTTTTATGGGGTACAGTAATATTTATTATTTAACTACACAGTCTTCTAACTATATGAACATTCATTTAGCTTAACATTTTTTAATTTCTGCACTTTTCTGTATATATGTTATACTTCAATTTTTTTTAAGAAAAACTTTATTCTTTGAAAGAGTACTGGCTCTCATCAGCCTGCCTGGACTGGATTCCTGGCAATAGATTTAGGATAAGTTAGCACAACTCTTTGTACTTTCTTATTAAGTGATCATTATACAAGATGGCTATAACGATTAAATGAATGAATCTGTGTGAAATGCTTACAGTGGTGCCTGCTACATATTAACTGCCAGGGAGCACTAGCCATGATCAGCAGAGTGAGTTTAAGAGCCTAGAGCCAAAATGCCTACACTGAAACCTGGATTTGCCATTAACTAGCTCTGTGACTTTGACCAAGAGATATCCTCCCCCTTATCCTTAAAAGCCCTCAGTTGTAAAAGAGGGATAATGCCAGCCCAGCCTAATAGAGCTGTGCCAGAACCAAGAGAGAATGTGAATAAAGCACTTAGCACAGAGTAGGTCTTAATACATGTTAGCCATTATTATTAATGATTACCATGGTAACCCTATAAACCCATTTTATAGATGGAGTTCCAGGTAGTAAAAAGAATGGCTTAAGGTCATATGCAAGTTAACATGGTTTAAACCCAGTTGTGGGATGATGGAACCCAGGCTCCCCTGACACCCAGCCCCACCTCCACAGGTGCCACAGCCTTAGCGAGTTTCACCCAAATACAGGAAGCACCCATTCCTGCTACCAGCCAGCCCTGCTGCCGCTAAAGCCCTTGTCTTCCCAGCTCCAGTTGTCAGGGTTCTCTGTGCCCAGACTGCTGTGTCTTCCCTGTTTGCCCAGCTCTAGCAGGAATCTGATAGTTCTGGGGCCCTCAGTCAGGGTGCCGGGGATGCAGCCCAGATATAGGCCCAGCTGTGTGAAGAGAGGGTTTCTGAGAGCAACCGCAGTGCCCACCAGGCTTTCCATGCCAGTGGCCTCTTCTGCTGCCGTCTCCAATGGTCCTTGTCCTGAGAGAGGTAGGGGGTAGTCCTAAGGATGTCTGGGAGGGCTGCAGGGAGCATGAGGGCAAAAGCCCAGAAACAAGGCCCATCCTGCCTGAAGCCTCTAGTCCACACAGCCCCCACTGTCTTCTGTCCTGAAGTCTTGATTCCTCTGACCCTCACCCCCTCAGCCCTTGGTTTCTGGAAAACTGATGTTTAGAGTCAGTAATCCTGAAGGTCTGTGCAGCCTGTTCCTCACTCCCACCCAGTCAAGATGATCTAAAGAAGATTCAAGAAGGTGGCGTGAGAGGTGAAACAGAGAACTCCTCCCAAAACCACAGATAGTGCAAAAATATAGTTAATATAACTAACCCTAAAACAGCAACAGGAAAGAAGGCTGCACCACACTGCATACAGACCTTACAAACAGAGCAGATCTCATGAAACAGGGTAACGTACCAAAGCCTTGATCCAGCAGGATCCAAGCCCTGCCCCCACCCCAGCTCACGGGCAAAGGAAAAGAAATGGAGCGGGGAGGGGGTGGAAGCCTGGGGCTGCTGAACACCCAGCCCTGGAGGTCTGCTTTGCGAGCAGAAACCCACAGTGTGTGGTGCTCTGGAGGATGGGGAGCTGGGACAGGCGGAGTGCTTGAGAGACAGATTCCAACCGTTTGTGGAGGACAGGATCCACACCCAGCCGCTCTGGGACAAGGGAAAGGCAGGCGGTCTGAGAGGCTTCCTAGCAGCAAGAGGGCTGCTGAAGGGGCAGGGTTTGCACAGAGTTTGCTGTGGAGAGCTGGACAAGATTGTCTGGGCATGCTCTGCCCAGAAGATTGGGAACTTTGAGGAGCTTCAGGCGCTCCATTCCCCTGGCTGGCTGCTCAGCTCCGAGGCCCCCCACTGTGACATGCAGCCTGCTGAGCCTGCCTCCTGGCCTGATGACACCAGCTCACAAACCAGCAGTCACTGCACTGGCATCGGCCAGTCAGAGGGAGGCTCTGCCTACAACAGCTAGAGACACAAAGCACAGAGGCTTACACCTGTGTGCTCAGCCCTCTGCCTCTGATACTGGAGACAGGCACCACAGATGGAAATCAGGAAACAGATCTTTCCTCCCCCCAGGCACGAGCTCCGCTCCCCTACAACCCCCAACCTCACTCTAGGGGCTGAGCGCTCCAGAGACTGGAGCTTCTGGGCACTAGAGGGCACCACAAAGAAATATGAAACGTCAAAAGAATATGGTTCAGACCAAAATCTCACAAACCCCAGAAAAAGGGCCAAATGAATCTGAACTCACCAATCTTCCTGAAAGAGAGTTCAAAATAAAAATCATAAACATGCTTATGGAGGTACAGAAAAATATTCAAGAACTCAGGAACAAATTTAAGATGTAGATTCAATCATTAAGAAATTTCATATCTGAAAAGAAACATACAATGGAGGGATTTAAAAGCAGATTAAATGTAGTAGAAGAGAAGGTAAATGGAATAGAAATTAGAAAAGAGGAATACAAAGAAGCTGAGGCACAGAGAGAAAAAAGAATCTCTAAGAATGAAAGAATATTGAGAGAACTAAACAATATTTGCATTATAGGGGTAACCAGAAGAAGAAGAGAGAGAAAAAAAGGGATATAAAGTGTCATTGAGGAGGTATTTGCTGAAAACTTTCCCAATCTGGGGAAAGAGATAGTCTCTCAGACCATGGAGGTGCCCAGATCTCCCAACACAACAGACCCAAGGAAGACAACATCAAGACATATAATAATTAAAATGGCAAAGATCAAGGATAAAGAAAGACTTTTAAAAGCAGCTAGAGAGAGAAAAAAGATCACAGACAAAGGAAAACCCATCAGGCTATCATCAGATTTCTCAACAGAAACCTTACAAGCCAGAAAGGAGTGGCATGATATATTTAATGCAATGAAGCAGAAGAACCAAGGATACTCTACCCAGCAAGGTTATCATTTAAATTTGAAGGAGGGATTAAACAATTTTCAGATAAGCAAAAACTGAGAGAATTTACCTCCCATAAACCACCTCTACAGTGCATTTTGGAGGAACTGCTATAGATGGAAGTATTCCTAAGGTTAAACAGATGTCACCCAAGGGATAGACAAAGAATAGAGAATATGATTCATAACATACAAAGAATAGAGGAGGAAGAAAAAGGAGGAAAAAATAATAATCTTTAGGTTGTGTTTGTAATAGCACACAAAGTGAGTTAAATTAGACTGTTAGATAATAAAGGAATTACCCTTGAACCTTTGGTAACCATGAATCTAAAGCCTGCAATGGCAGTAGGTACATACCTATCGATAATCACCCTAAATGTAAATGGTCTGAATGCACCAATCAAAATATGTAGAGTCACTGAATGGATAAAAAAACAAGGCCCATCTATATGCTGCCTACAAGAGACTCACTTCAAACCCAAAATCATACACAGCCTGAAAGTAAAGGGATGGAGAAAGATATTTGATGCAACTAATAGGGAGAAAAAATCAGGAGTTGCAGTACTTGTATCAGACAAAATAGACTTCAAAACAAAGAAAGTCACAAGAGACAAAGAAGGACATTACATAATGATAAAGGGGTCAGTCCAAAAAGAGGATATAACTATTATAAATATCTATGCACCCAACACAGGATCACCTACATATGTGAAACAAACTCTAACAGAATTAAAGGAGGAAATAGAATGCAATGCTTTCATTTTAGGAGACTTCAACACACCACTCACTCCAAAGGGCAGATCAACCAAACAGAAAATAAATAAAGAGACAGAGGCACTGAACAACATATTAGAACAGATGGACCTAACCCCTGTTTGCAGATGACATGATATTGTAATGAAAAACCCTAAAGAATCCACTCCAAAACTACTAGATCTAACATCTGGATTCAGCAAAGTTGCAGGATACAAAATTAACACACAGAAATCTGTGGCATTCCTATATACTAACAATGAAGTAGCAGAAAGAGAAATCAGGAAAACAATTTCATTCACAGTTGCATCAAAAAAGAATAAAATACCTAGGAATAAACCCAACCAAGGAAATGAAAGACCTATACTCTGAAAACTACAAGACACTCATGAGAGAAAGTAAAGAAGATAACAATAAATGGAAATACATCCTGTGCTCATGGATAGGAAGACTTAATATTGTCAAAATGGCCACCCTACCTAAAGCAATCTACAGATTCAATGCACTCCTTATCAAAATACCAACAGCATTCTTCAATGAACTAGAGCAAATTGTTCTAAAATTCATATGAAACCACAAAAGACCCCGAATAGCCATAGCAATCCTGAGAAGGAAGAATAAAGTGGGGGGAATTATGCTCCCCAACTTCAAGCTCTACCACAAAGCCACAGTAATGAAGACAATTTGGTACTGGCACAAGAACAGACCCATAGACCAATGGAACAGACTAGAGAGCCCAGATATAAACCCAGGCATATATGGTCAATTAATATATGATAAAGGAGCCATGGATATTCCATGGAGAAATGACAGTCTCTTCAACAGCTGGTGTTGGCAAAACTGGACAGCTACATGTAAGAGAATGAAACTGGATCATTGTCTAACCCCATACACAAAAGTAAACTCAAAATGGATCAAAGACCTGAATGTTAGTCATGAAACCATAAAACTTTTAGAAAAAAACATAGGCAAAAATCTCTTGGACATAAACATGAGCAACTTCTTCATGAACATATCTGCTGGGCAAGGGAAACAAAAGCAAAAATGAACAAGTGGGACTATATCAAACTAAAAAGCTACTATACAGCAAAGGACACCATCAGTAGAACAAAAAGACATCCTACAGTATGGGAGAATATATTCATGAATGATATATCTGGTAAGGGTTGACATCCAAATTATATAAAGAGCTCATGCACCTCAACAAACAAAAAGCAAATAAGCCAATTAAAAAATGGGCAGAGGAGCTGAACAGACACTTCTCCAAAGAAGAAATTCAGATGACCAAAAGGCACATGAAAAGATGCTCCACATCGCTAATCATCAGGGAAATGCAAATTAAAACCACAGTGAGATATCACCTCACACCAGTTAGGATGGCCAACATCCAAAAGACAAACAACAACCAATGTTGGTGAGGATGTGGAGAAAGCGGAACCCTCCTACACGGCTGGTAGGAATGTAAATTAGTTCAACCATTGTGGAAAGCAGTATGGAGGTTCCTCAAAATGCTCAAAATAGAAATACCATTTGACCTAGGAATCCCACTTCTAGGAATTTACCCTAAGAATGCAGCAGCCCAGTTTGAAAAAGACAGATGCACCCCTATGTTTATCGCAGCACTGTTTACAATAGCCAAGAAATGGAAGCAACCTAAGTGTCCATCAGTAGATGAATGGATAAAGAAGATGTGGTACATATACACAATGGAATATTATTCAGCCATAAGAAGAAAACAAATCCTACCATTTGCAACAACATGGATGGAGCTAGAGGGTATTATGCTCAGTGAAACAAACCAGGCAGAAAAAGACAAGTATCAAATGATTTCACTCATCTGTGGAGTATAAGAACAAAGCAAAAACTGAAGGAACAAAACAGCAACAGAATCACAAAACCCATGAATGGACTAACAGTTACCAAAGGAAAAGGGACTGGGGAGGATGGGTGGGAAGGGAGGGATAAGGGAGAAAAAGGGGTATTACGATTAGCACACATAATGTAGCTGGTGGGGGGGCACAGGGAAGGCAGCATAGCACAGAGAAGACAAGCAGTGACTCTATAGCGTCTTACTACACTGATGGACAGTGACTGAAATGGGGTATGTGGTGGGGACTTGATAATAGGGGAAGTCTAGTAACCATAA
Source organism: Manis javanica (assembly GCF_040802235.1). Classification (NCBI taxonomy): domain Eukaryota; kingdom Metazoa; phylum Chordata; class Mammalia; order Pholidota; family Manidae; genus Manis; species Manis javanica. The sequence goes on along the minus strand of NC_133159.1, from coordinate 159,894,690 downwards.
TGTTGCTCATATAATTGTACATTAATAATACCAAAAGAAAAAATTAAAAAAGAAAGATGATCTAAAGAGCAGCAGAGTTGGGCCCCAAGCCAGAAGAAAGCCAAGCAGCCCAAAATGGAGAAGATTTTCAGCCTCAGGTTGGAGTTCAAAGGCTATGGGGCCGAGACCTCTGGTCTTGCAGTCAGCGCCAAGGGTTCAAATCCCAGTTCTGTCCTGATTAACCAATTACTATAGGCTTGTCTGTTCACCATAGTACACCTCAGTTTCCTTATCTGTAAAAATGACAGTCCCTACTTCACTCCATAGGGCTGTGAAGGAAGATCAAATGAAGCTATCTATGTAAGTGAAAGGACATATATACCAGAAAGCAGGTTACCAGTTAGTGCTATCATTATTGGGACCTTTTTTGATTGCAAGATTCTATGATGCTTTGGCATGGAAGGATAAAGAAAAGGAGAGTGGGAAACCAAGAGGGAGACCAAGTAGGACCAAGAGATGGAAGGCAGAGAAGGATGGGGAGATGTGATGAAATGAAGATATTAGAGAGATGAGCCAGATTTAGAGACAGATACAAAACCAAAGTTCCCAGTCCAGACAGCCCACCTCCATTCATTTATTCATTCCTTCATTCATTCATTCATTCATCCATTCATTCTTCAGAGGAAGGAATGAGGCAGTAGCTACCAAACTGGACCATCTGCCCACGAGACCTGCTCCCAGCAGCACCCAAGCACTCTCAGGTGATGGGCTGGCTAGAGGATGGGTTTCTGCAGCTAATGGTACCCTCTTCCTCAGATCAGACTCCTGGGTTCACAGGCTAAAATCAGAGGTACGGCAGCAGCCTACTACAGGATGCAGGTGCCCGCCCCTCTTCCATCCTGACTCCCTCTAAGGAATGGGACAAGGGTCCAAAAGGATGGAGTTCAGAGAGCTTCTGGGCTGGTGAAGACAGGGAACTACTGGGAGAGGGCATGGAAGCTCCACACCCCTTTCCCCATATCTTGCCCTATATATCTCTTTCTTTTGGCTGTTCTTGAGTTATAGCCTTTCATAATAAACTGATGATCTAGTAAATAAAATGTTTTTCTGAATTCTATGGGCTACTCTAGCAAATTAATCAAATCTGAGGAGAGGGTCATTAAAACCCCCAGTCTATAGTGGTCAGTGAAAAACCCAGTGACAATGTGGACCTGCATTTGGCATCTGAAGTGTGGGGGTGGGGGAGGGAGCCCTCTTGTAGAAACTGAGCCCTTAATCTATGGGATCTGACGCTAAGCTAACTCCAGTAGATAGTGTCAGACCTGAGTTACATTGTAGGACACCCAGCAGGGTGCTGGAGAATTGCTTGATGGTGTTGAAGAACCCACAGGTCAGACTTAGTGTCAGAATCATAGTAGGCATCAGGGTGGGACCCAGAGAGGAGGAACCCCGTCCTTCATGGAGACTTCATTACATAAGCATGATTGATTAGATCACTGCCATTGATGGTTGAACTCCATCTCCAGCGCTTCTCCCCCCTCTGGAGGTGGTGGGGTGGGAGTGGGATTGAAATTTCCAACCCTTTAATCACATGGTTGGCTCCACTGGCAACCGGGGGTTTTCAAAAAATCACCTCATTAACATAACAAAAGACAAGGCGCCTTTACAGCTCTCATCACTTTGGAAATCCAAGAGCCCCAGGAGTTCTGTGCCAGGCCCAGGACAAAGACTGAATACATATTTCTAATTATAAATCACAGTATCACACCTCCCAAGAACTTCATCTGGGATTTCTGCCAATTTCAGAGCTGGGGAGAAAGTGACAGGTCCAGAAAGAACTGGCTCCTCACCTCATGCCCCAGGCTAGCTTGCACTCCCGTTACAGTAACCTGTGGTTACACCTCTCTCGGGGCCTCAGTTTTTCCATCGTACAATGAGGAGGTTGGATTTAGTAATCCAAGAGTCAGACTAGTTCTAATCTTCTCTCTTCCATGGAAATATAAGCTTGCTCCTGACTCACTTACTGTATGTGCACCTGCCCTGCTTGAATGTCAGGTAGTGCCAGTCAGGGTGAAAAATGTCAGGGACTTTGGGACCCTCTGGGATGGCAGTGGGAGTGGAGTAGGGCAACAGAGGGATGATTAAAGGACTGGGGACAGAAAGCCCTCCCACATCTGCTTCCACCTCTACTACATACCTTACCTTCTCTAACAAGGAAAGCAAGGGGAGACGAGCGCTCCAGGACTGGGCCCCTGGCTTTCCTGGGAGAGGGGGCCTATGAGGAGCTCAGGACCCCCTGGTTCTCAGGGTCCCCAGGGATCCCTGGCCTCTCAGTATGCGGTGTAGCCCCAGAGCAGCCCTACCTTTTCAGGCCAGAGGTAAGGGGTAGATGGTGTGTGGGTGGTGGGAGGTAGAAGGTGTGGGTAGATGGTGGGTGGAAAAATGGGTGGATGGTGAGTGGGAGGGTGTGGTGGGTGGGGCTGGCTGGATAATAGGTGGGAGGAATGGGTAATGGGTAAGTGGGGGATGGATGACAGATGATAACCTTCTTTGGGTATAAGTGTGACTGAGGATCCTCTGAACCAGGGGTCTGGGGCAAAAGTGGTAACAGGAGTCTCAAATGAAGAACCCAGATCCCTCCTGAGACAGTCTCTTTATGTATATATATACCCAATGCTATAATAGAGCCCTGACTCCAGTAGTCAATTCATGATTCTATGGGTGATTCAATTAATGCCTCACCCCAGACTATCCTACATTTCCCTAGTGATCTTAGGGCTGTGGGCACTTTCCTATGCACACATTCTGCTCCCATAAGGGCTCCTGGCGTGGCTCCATTTCCTTCTTCTACCAAACCACCCCACCTCCATATACACCACTGCCTCTGTGATTCACCTCCACCTCTCCTGTCTCTCCTTCCAGGGCAGGATGGAATTGGACCTCCTGGTGCCCCTGGCTGGCAGCAGTTTCCAGAACCCCCAGGACCTCATGGGTACACTGGCCATGAAGACTCCCAGAGCCACCCTGGATTCCTGGGCAGTGGGACCAATGGGCTTCCACGTCTTCCTGGACCTGAGAGCTACCCTGGCCCTCCGAGGCTGCTGGGCCCAGATGGGCTCCCACGGAGCTCAGGGACCAGTGGGGCCCTCTGAGCAGCAGTCTCCTCTAGGCCAGCCAAGCCAGGCTAGTCCACAGTGAGAAGAAGGCATCCACTGTGGTCCCCCAACTCCTCTATCCCAAGCCCTCCTGAAACCTCCCTCAATACTCTTTTTAACTTCTTTCTGGGGACTGCTCACTTGCCACTGAGCTTTTTAGCCAGTCTTTCTCTAGCTGTGCTTTTGCCACAAACTAGCATGTAAATTATTGGATGTCGACAACTCTGCCTTTCGTTCTTCCTCCTCCCTTTATTTCTCCATTCTCTCCCTCCCTCCTTTTCTTTAGCAACACGCATGCCCAATCCTTCCCTACACCCTTTCCTACAACAAATGCTGCTTACATGTAAGACTTTGTGTCCCACATATCCCTGTGTGGATTTGGATTGGCACAGAATAGATGTTCAGCAGCACTTGGCTCACTGACCCTCACCCCACCTCCCTGGTATCTCTCTCCCCTTGGGGGTCTTCTCCTAGGGCTGGAGAGCTCATCTCATCCTGTATCCTTCCCCACCTCCTTCTCTGTACAGGACCAAAAGAGAGAGGCTCCCTGGGTGTCCTGGGTGAGAAGCTAGGAGGGGCCTCCTGGAGCCCCAGGTCCATGTGGAAAGGGTACCCATGCTTGTATGAATCTCCCTCAGAGAACAGGCCAGAGCACCCCTCCTCCAGGGCTGTTCCCTTTCTCTTCCATTCTTTCTTCCTCCCTGGAGCAATGTCTTCAAATATGCCTCTTAAATCTTACCTTTCTCCATTAAAGATTAATTCCCTTGGCTTTGCGGAGGCAGTGTGAGTAGTAGAATGTCAAAAGACTGGGAATTGTGCATGATCTTGGACATGTCACTTCTTACATGTCAGTGTAGCCAATGAAAATATCTTTTCTCTTGAGAAATGATTCCAGATGCCTCCCTTATCTCCCTTATCTGTTTGCTCAAAGCTTAAGTCATTGGCAGTACCTTGCCATTCCCCATTCCTTCATCTGCTCCTCCTCATTCAAAGCACTCTGGCACAAGTAGATGTTCTCCTCCCTCTTCATTACTGCCTCCAGTACCACCATCACAACCCTACAATACACACTTTCTGCCTCCAGGTAGTTCCAGGTAAAAGAAGTAGGAGGGTGTCTACAGAGACAGGTTTTGTCCTTCAGACTTAACCTGGTTCCCACCTCTCTGCCAAGCTCAGGCGAGGCATGTGAATGTAGGAGCACCTCACCCATCTGCACCCAGATCACCCCGCCCTTAGACTGTGACTGGGAAGAGCAGAATGTCTGAGAAGGGTTGGAGAAAAGGGGCTTATGAATGAGATTGCTGGGGTTGCTGACTCTTGATCCACTTCCCAGGTAGGAGTAGGGGTTCATTAGCACAAGAGGATAATTCTCTTCCTCCCCCTTTCACTTCATGGGATGTAGCCTCACTCAGAAAAAGCCTCCCATGAGACTCTTGCAGCTGACCCCTTCTGTCCTTATTGGGTTTTCATTCCTGCAGTTCCCTCAGTGGGTCTTTGAGTTCAAGGTGTAGCCCCAGTGTCCCCAAGGGCAGCCTAGCCAATGCCAGCAATGCGTACTGAGGCTTCTATTGAATCCCCAAAGGATGGAGCAAACTTAGCACAATGAGCCCCTGCTTCCAGTGGGGGGAATAAACAGAGGCGTGTGTGGATCTTTCCCTTCACTTTGGAGTTTGACTTTGCCCAGCCATCCCTCCAGGGGCCGTGCACTCCTTCACGGGGGAGAAGGTCTGCCACTGAGTACGCTGCCCCCAGGTGGACAATGATAGTACTGATAGTACCATTCTTGAAGGACCCTCTTGGGAGTGGCCTTTGTACTAAGGGCTGAGGGTTCCAAATGAACAGGCAAATCCCTGCCTTCAGAAGAACTTGTAGTCTGAAGAGGGAGACCTGCAGGCAAACACCATTATCAGTGCTACGAAATAGAGAAATGCACTGGATGCCAAGAATACAGAGAGGAGCCTGGTGTGGTTAGGAAGAGCTTAAAAGTTAGATCTGAATCTTGAAAGAAATAGAAATTTGCAATCTTGAGGAAATTACCTAACCCCCCACAAGCCTCATTTTCCTTGGTATAAAAGGTTTTTGTAAAGATGAAGGGGAAATTACATAAAATACTTATTATAGTGTCTAATACACACCCTGAAAAAAATATATATATATATATATGATCTATTTTCAGGAATTGGCTCTGAATGTGGAGGATGGCAAGCCTGCTGGTCTGTAGGGCAGACCAGCAGGCTGGACACTCCTGCAAGATATCTATGTTACAGTCCTGAGACAGAATTCTTTCTTTTCAGAGAAACCTCAGGCTTTTTTGCTCTTAAGGCCTTCAACTGATTGGATGAGGCCCACCTGCACTACAAAGGGTAATTCTTTTAGTCAAATTATTGTAGATTCTAATTACATCTACAAAATATCTCACTGCAACATCTGATTAGTGTTTAACCAAACAACTGAACATCACAGCCTAGCCAAGTTGGCACAGAAAATTAACCATTGCAGAGGTCATTCATGTAGAGGCTACTCCAGACAGGGACTATATTACATTTTCCTGCTTAATTACGCTTTTCAAAAAATCACTGTTAAACTAAAAAAAAAGTTAGTATTAAATATGAATATGTTTAAATATGATACTTTATAGAACTGTAAACTCCCAGGTAAAATCACCATATTATCTTAAAGTTAGAAGGGAGGGATCTCATAGCTCTTTGAGTCCAGCCCTTAACTCTGAAGAGACCCCTCTTGCAGCGCACCAGAAAAATGGTCACCTAGACTCTCCTCAAGCACTTCAGTGGCGGTAAAAGTCCCTATCTCCTAACAATATCCATTCTTCGACAGTTCTAATTGGAAACTTTTTCTTTGCATGGTAGTTTCTCACACTAGCACCTCTCGTATTTATTGTTCCTTCTTATCTGTCAAAGACTAATGTTATCCTGGATTTTTCCCATCCTTACCCATTTTTCCCATTCTCACTAAGAATCCTTATAGAATCCTTCCTTACACTTGCCCTGAATGTTAATCTATCAGGTCAAACCTCTTTCTTAGACATTCAGAGGGTTTCAAGGCAGCTTGATTTCAAAAGCCCATGGAGGCTTTCTCCTATCGCAGCTTTTAGTTCCTCTAGTAAGAAAAGGACTAACTGCCCACTCCAACTGACAGTCTTTTCTGTATTCTATAAAATTCCCACCTTTCTGCTTCTGTAGTTTCTTTCCTTTCATGATCAAAAGAGAAGATATAAAAATGTGTGGGCAGCATTTAGCTGCAGGCCTTGGGAAACACCATGATTTTCTTCAATCCCAAACAGAAACAAACAGTTTTTATTTTCTTCAGGTGAATAACTTGCCTCTAGCTCCACTCCACCCCTTTCCAACCTGCCTTATCTCTCAGATCATCCATGAAGGGGACCCTGTAGCTCTATCTAATCTGGCCAGGAAGTATCAGCAGGAGGGACAGCTGTCAGATTACTGTCAGAGAGAAGACACCTCAGAGATGTGCTTTTTTATTCTTCTTCCTAGATAGAGGATTCTGATATTGAGTTCCTCAGTGATGACCTTGCATGCTCCAGAGTGACCAGGTAAACTGTACCAAGGTGAGAATTCAGGTAGCCTGACCATCAAGGTACTTAGTCCAGCTCTGCGTCCCCTTCTTGGTCTGAGAAGTCAAGAAAGCAGAGACCCAGCCTGGGCCCTTGTCAGATGGGAGGCCTCCCTGATTGACTCCATTTACCAATTCTACTCTGTGGGGTATATAAGAAGGATGTGGGGAGCTGGAGAGTCTGCGGGTGAGAGAACAGGGAGGGGATCATGGCTGTTTTTGCCCGGGTTTCGCTGACCAAGACTCCAGCAGGTATAGAAGCAAGTGCAAGTTTCAGTTCCGGCAGCTCCCATCAACAGCCACTGTTGCTAGAGAGGGCCAGAAGGGAGGCTTGGAGCCCTGGCCAGTATCTAAGCTCAGATCAGCCATGCCACTGGGCCAGGAGGTGGCGGGGAGGGATGTCACATAAAAAGTGGAAAAAGTCAGACACCATTCTCCTCCCCAGACACCACAGCCTAGCTCCAGTGGGGTTGAACTCCTGTGCAGCACTGGGCTGGGCACAGGCAAGGAAGGGGAAGACAAAGAGAGAGGCATACCCTGATTCAAACCAATTCAATGCACAGAAAGTCCTGGAATTACACAGTATTAGACCTGGAAGAAACCTTAAAAAAGCATTTGCCCAGGATTGTTTTATTTTATTTTGTTTTGAATGTAAGTAGTGTATGTGATCATAAGTCCGATCACATGCCCAAGTGGGCGAAGGCTCTAGAGATGGAAGGAAAAGCCTGGAGACGCCATGAGACATGAGTGCTTACCTACAGGGAGTCCAGGAGCAGCCAGCTGGATAAGGTTGCACACTGTTATTGTGGACAGGGAAAGAAATGCCTTTATGAGGTGAAGGGACAAAACCTATGTGTGTGCCGGGAGTGAGGGGACAAAGACTCTGTGCTGTGCAAAAGAGATAATTCTTGTGTAACCAGAGCCCCAAGGAATAAAACCTTGGTCAGAGGGGTCTGCCTCCCAGCAAACTGTTGTTCCCATCAATAAGGCGAGCTGAGATTTGGCCAGCCCCAGGCCACAAACATATTTAGCATGCCTCCCAAAGGAGGGGACCATGTGGACACATGGTTATTCTGAGACAAAAGACTACAAGTGGCCACTGCTTGTCTCCAAAAGGGGATCCTCATTTTCAAATGAAATCTTACACAGAACATAAGAAGGCGAAAGTGGAGCTGCACTGGCTTGGAGGACCCTGGGTTCACCTCCTCTAGCTGCTCTCCTCACCCCCACCGTCACCACCCTAAGACTTTGCTGAGCTAGCTAGGCTTTTCACAGGTGGGGAAACTGGGACCTAGAGAGGAGGAGGACTTACCCAAAGTCATGCAACTACCAACAGCAGAGCTGGCCTATGACTTCCCACCACAACATACTGTTTCTCAGTTTGGCCAGAGATTGAGTTTTTCTACAGAATCCTCACCACTGGGTTTACTTTAACTTTAAGTTCCCCTGGTATATTGAAAAATCTACCTCTATCTACAAAACATATATACTCACACAAACTTGTACAGACAGGTATGTCTTGCCTTCAGTGAGAGGGGGAAAGGACAGGGGTGAGAAGGGGGTAAGGCATGAATAAAAACAAATAGACAGTCACATGGCAAAAGATAATGAACACAACATTATCAAGACCCATGATTACTGAGGGAAATCTTTTAAAATTGTTTATTTAAGCTAACTTTTTACATGACAAAAACAATACACGTCTATAATTTTTAAATTTTCAAAATGAAGGGAAAATATTAAAAGTTTTTTTCCCTTTCCAACTATTTATTATTCCTTCCAGATGTTTTCAATGCATGAACATTTACCCAAATGGAATCCTGCTTTACATACTATTCTTCATCTCACATTTTAAAGACTTAACGATATTTCCCTATCAGTACATCTAGATCAACTTCATTCTCTTTAATAATTGCTTGTCATCCCATTTCATTAGACTGCCACCAGTTCTTTTCTAATAAAAACAATATTGCACGTGATCAAAACTGAAAGTTTCTGTGATGACTGCCCTTGCACTGTTCACCATGTAAGAACTTATTCACTATGTAATAACTTGTTCACCATGTAAGAACTTGTTCGTTATGCTTCAGAAGATTGGAAACTGTTGAGAATTAGGCTTGGGGTTGATTAATGATTGTGCATTGAGTCCCCTATACAGAATTTTATTGTTGTTAACAACCATTTGATCAATAAATATGAGAGATGCCCTCTCAAAAAAAAAAAAATTCACTCTTTTGGTATATGCACTGTGATTCATTTATTTTTACAGCTGCTTACTATTCTATTATATGAATATGCCACAGGGGGCCTTCAATTGTATTGTTAATGTTTTACTTCTCAAACTGTGTGTGAATGCACAGATGTTAACTGTATTATTACGCCTTTCTGTAAGTGATATTTTCTAAAAAGCTAAAAGAAAAAAAAAGAATACTCTTGGTCTTAAAGTAAACAGCACTCATCCCAAGCCTTCTTCAAATTTTTTTTTAGGCTAATGTATAGATTCAAAATTGGAAAAGATAATTAAATTGTACCATATCAAGTGTTTTCACATATTTTTTAAGCCAAATTTGAAAAGACGTCAGAGTATGTACTGGCTTTTAAGCTATGCTTTTGTGTATTATATTTTAGTGATTGCTTTTGAATCACAATATACCCCTTCAACTTTTCAGTCTCCTGAGAGTTAATATTGTGCCATTCCACACAAAATGCAGGAATTTTCAATACATAGGTCCATTCACCACTTTCCCCTGTTCTTTATAATTGTCATATCCATTACATCTTCATACAGTAAAAATCTCATAAACAATATTGTATCTTTTCCTTTAGTCATGTTTTAAAGAAATTATAAATTTAAAAAAATTGTCCCTAAAAAAAAAAAAAAACAAATTGCAATGATGAAAGTATTGCAATAAATATCCATTTTTGCGCAACTGTAGGAATGTATTGGTATTCCTAGAAGTTAAATTGCTGAGTCAAAAGGCGTGTACAATTTAAAAATTTTGATAGATTCTGGACTGCTAGCCCGCTGAGGGAGCCCGCTGAGGGAACCCGCTGAGTGTACTTGGGGACTAATTTCTGGTCCTGAGCTGCTACCTCAGGAACTTCCCTTGCTCTCCTCCCAGCTCTGGTGGCTCTCATTGTCCCTTTGTCTTGGACCCCTAACAACCTGAGGAGCAAACCTGCAGTGCCACCAGCAGGGAGAGGCTGAGCTCTTTGGGGGACATTTTGGGCTTTCCTGGCCGCCTCCAACCCAAGGCTGGTATCCAGGTAAAGAGGACTGATCAGGCCTTGCCAGTCATTAACCTCAAGGTAAACAAGACCTGTTAGCCCAGCCCTAACCATCCCAGTACCCTGGTGCTGGCCAGGCCTCATTGAGGAATTCCCAGTAGACTCGTCTAGCCTAGCTTCATCCCCCAAATCCAGAGCCACACTTTCAGGCCAGCCCCCTTCACTCACTCAGCCAAGCGAAGAAACAATACCCTCTCTAGGGGAGCTCCCAGGTGGAGGGCGGAGACATTGCTCTTTTAGGACCCCGTCCTCCCCCACCGCCTTTGAGTGAAGAAACAGGAAATGGATAACATTCATTAGAAAAAAACCAAGGAATACTTATCCAATGAACTCATCCGCATATGCAAATATACTCCAAAGGATTTGACGAAGTCTCAACAAAATCTGAGGAGACTCCCTGGATGAGAATTTTTCATTGGTTTTGGAGGAAAGGGTCTTGGCAAATTGATGGAAGGGGGAGAAAGGTCTTGAAAAGTGGAGGTAATAACCGCCAACATGTTTTGAACACTTACTATATGCCAAGTAATTTTCAGTAAGCACTTCACATGTATTCACCCTTTGCAGGGGTATCATCCCATTATCCCTATTCTAGCTGAAGAAATGGAAGCACATAAGACTGTGTGACTTGCCTAAGGTCATACACCCAGCAAGTACTATAGGGAGGAGTCTGACTCAAGTATTTTCAACTTCAGTACAAGCAGGAGCAGGAATGGGGGCAAGGTCCAGAGTAGCAGAGTTGGGAGAAGGTAAAATGGGGGTGGAGATGGGAGGGGTCAGTGAGTGTGACACTCACTGGTCCAAATTCAGTAAGTGGACACGAGACAAGAACAGAGGATCAAGGCTTTAATGACAGTCTTGCAAGATCGGGTGTCTGGTGGGCAGGCACACCTGGTGAGTTTGGCGCCAATAATTTATCTCCTAGTACGCGAGTCCCTCCCCTGGTTCCTCATTGGCTGAGTACTACAGGGTTCACATTCTTACCCCGACAGTTGCCTACGCTAGTTATATCTTTCCTTTACATTTGTCTTAATTTTATTGGTAGGTTTAAAATACTCAAACAGGTATTGCCAGGCCCTTATCAATTCCCCCACCCCCACTCTCAGCCTGAGCAGCTTCCGCCCTTTGTTAATACCTTACTGTTAAAATGTTTAAACATCCTAGTGGGAATAAATCACATTTAGGTTTTATACTCTTTCCTAACAGTGAGGATGATGGCTGCCCCCACTCCGCACAACTCCCAGGCCCTTCTTAAGTCCCAGAACTAGTGGCTTGACAGGCACCTGGAATTCCCTCTGTGGACAGTGCCTCCCAAGGCCCACCCATCCCAGGTTTACTTCAGCGGCCCCCACACAAGTCCTGCAGGACTCCCTGTGATAGGCTCAGGAAAGAGGAGGGGCTGACAGAAACAGCTTATGCCCGGAAGAGAAGCCACACCCACACCTACCCCTCTAGTGTCCCACCCCCTCTTCCCCAACCCTTCACTGCAAGCCCATCCTGTGCTAGAGGTCTGCAAGACTGGGTGCTTCCATATATCACTTATCCCTCAGTACCTTTAATGACATGGGGAAACTGAGATTCAGGGAGATTTCTGATTCAGGCATATGTGACTCCAAAGTCCTTTTGACTCCACAATTGTGTTTCTGGCTTTTGGGAACAGAGACCCACACAGTCAAGATCAAGCTAAATCACATAGGAGACTTAAAGCTGAGTGCCAGAAAATAGAACTGGAGTTACTTATTTTAAATTCCTGTTGTTTCATCAGGAATGGGTATTGCTGGGTACTGCAGGCTGGGATGAGCTACAGGGCGGAGGCCAAGAGAGGCAGAGGCTAGACTGCCATCCTGTGGGAGCATACCCGCATACCCACCCACCCCTACCACATGGGACCTCTGTGTTCTAGGAGGTCGAAAGTAGTGAGAGGGACCGTGGGCTTAGACAGAGTAGGGTGAGGGCCTCTGGAAAAAACAAAGCAAGATAATCCATTGTGGGATTTGCTTTAGGCTGCTGAGGGGCCCCTTGTTTTTCTAACTTTACCCAGGTGCTGCTTTTCTTCCTCCAGCCCGAAACAAATGATTTGCAACTTGGGCAATGTAGCATGCAAGCCCAAAACAACATAGTAAAAACAGGAAGGATTCCATCTTGAAAATAAGATTGCATCTTAAAACCCATTTAGTTAAAAAGTAAGTTTCTTAACAAACAGACAATAACTCGGTCCACCTTGGGAGCAAAGCAGCAGTCTTGAGTGATATGCTCCCAGACTAGGAAGCTACTATCCTGCGAAGAAATCAGAGCAGTAAAATTCTTGTAAATAACCAGAAAGACTAGTAAGAAACTTAATGTCTCTTCAAAGATGAACATTTTGGGACCACTTAGCAGGTGTACATCCCTAGCCCTTTGCCTCTCAACTGCCTACAGGGACTTTATGTTCCCTTTAAACTTTAAGTTCCCCTGGTATATTGAAAATCTATCTCTATCTACAAAACATATATACTCACACAAACTTGTACACACAGGTATGCCTTACCTTCAGTGAGAGGGGGAAAGGACAGGGGTGAGAAGGGGGTAAGGCATGAATAAAAATGATTCAAAATTATCATTTTTGAATGATATTTGTCATGCTTGAGGAGAGTCTAGGTGACCATTTTCCTGGTGCACTGCAAGAGGGATCTCTTCAGAGTAAGGGCTGGACTCAAAGAGCATCACCCCGGGGCTCTCTTGTCCCCTCCTAGCCTGAGCCAAGAGTTCTGTCCTCTCACTTTATCTCTATTAATAAAAGCCTCTGCCTTGCTCTCCTACCTTGAGTGTTTGAAGTTCATTCTTCGACTCCGTGAACGAGAACCCCAGCATCAGACCAGCAGCAGGGCAGGTCTCTGTCAGGGTTATCTTTTGTCCTAGGGAAGCTACAGAGAGTGATAGGATGGCCCTGGAGTCCAGGGCCTACTCAGTCTTCTAGATGGGCCCCTACAGGATGGGCTTCCCTACAACTGCACTGAGACCTGGTGGTCTTGCACATTGAGGTTGCATAGCAATCATAGCAACAAATATGGTAAGCAGAGTAGAGCTAAAAGTACTTGGGAACTGCTGGAGACCAGAGAACAGGGACCAAAGCAGTGCCAAAGCTCCATTCTTTTGGCTCTCCCAGTCACCCTAGTTTATGGGCTACTTCCATTCTTGAACGCCTGTCACAACACACCCCCTTCTCACTGGCCCTCCCTGGCACTTTGCCAGCAGAGTGGAGTTGTTTATGTTGGGGTGATTTAACAGTTGGCTGTCTCCTGTTTTCTTTTAGAAGAAAAAAAAAAAGAATCAAATCCACAAATTGTCTTGCCAGCTTAAGGAAAATTCCTGCTTCCTGATTCTGACACTTAGCCTATTGTTGTAAACACCTTGCATTTACCTCCTGTAATCCTCACACAACTCTGAGGTAATGCCGTTATTTTTAGTCCATTTTAGCAGAGGAAACCAAAGTACTGAGAGACTGCCTCCTCCATCAAGACTACACAACAGGCAGATTGCAGAGCTGAGATTGAAACTCAGGGAATAATGATCCCAAGAGAGTGGTTCAGATGGAATTAGCAGTCCTTCAAATTGTGCAGTAATTTTTCTAGCATCTCGTAAGGGCAACTTTTTTGGTCATTTTAAACATCGCAGATTGACAAGGACAGAATAAATATCAAAGGAAAAAAAATTTTTAATGCGGTCTTTGGCATTTCCTTGTCCCATCTTAACAGCTCTTTCTGGACCCAATTCAGGGAACTTAACACAAGGAGCAAGTTACAAGCAGTAGGACATCCTACAGGTAGTCTGAGGGAGGGGTTTCAGTCCTAGAAAGGCGCCTAAACCATTCTCAGCTCCTCAGACGCTAACTATAAATTATTCCTTTTAGTACACCGGTTGCAGCCCGAAGCCCTACTGAGGGACTTGAATGCAGCCATTTGGGGTGGCCTCTACACCATTCCGCACACAAAACACGAAACCACAACTATAGCCACGTTTGTTTCTTAGAAAATAAACTCCTGACGGGTGGGGAAGGTTGAGGAAGACGCCAGGAACTGTTCACCTAACCATATCGCCAGGCTGCCTGTCCAGAAAGCCCGCGGTCCGTTTCCTCAGGAAAACCGGAGCTGAGACTCCCGTTTCTCTCAAATAACACCTCAGGACGGAGGATGGCTTTTGGATTTCAACTATCTGAAATACGCTAGCAACTCCTGGGAAATAAATATCCTTCTCTTTGCTCCCTCTGTCCCAGCTCGAAAATAAGGAAATTTTTTCCCGCTCCCACAGCTCCTCTTCAGTTTTCTTCAGAGATCTGCGCGCTCAGAGAACAAAAGAACTCGTCGAGTTGGCCAGATTCTCTGTCGATCTCTCCGCTACGACTCCGAGTGATGCTTTTCGAAAGCCCTCTAGTCCCGCCTCTCTTGTGTAAATGGTTCATTCGAACAGTCCCGACGCAGCGGTTTATTGGTGGATATGAAAGACTAGCTACGGTTGGTTCTTCGAGACAGAACCAGTGAAAGCGAGTCGGGGATTGGCTGATCTGGTTTGGGCGGGCTTGAGGATGGTTCAAATAGGACTCTGGTCGCTTTCCTAACCGACTACCGTCTGTGCAGAGGTGCGTCGTTCCTTAGCGGTCTCGTGAGTCCTACCGGTTTAGTTGCTTGTGGAGCTCTCGAGTCCCCTCACGGCAGTCACCATGGAGGTGTCACCACTGCAGGTACAGCTCGCTCACGGAAGAGGCGGGTTGCGGAGCCTCAGCGCAGCCCGGCATCTCTCTGGCCGCCGGTGAGGCGTGAGGCTCCTGGGCTGTGATCCGGCCGCGGCCGGCGGGGAGGCCGTATCCCCCCGAGTCTCCTGGGCTCGGCGTGATTGTGAAGATGGTGAAACCCTGTTATGATGTTAATATTGAAGTATTATCGGCTAATCAGGCTTCTAGGGTGTCACGTGTTGCTTTCCTGTTTCTAGGGACAGGATTCAGTTGGTCCTGTGGTAGTAGATCCGTGTTATAAAGGCCCGCGTGTGACTTTTAGCAGCACATACTGATGCTTTCCTTTCCTACACTTGTGGAAAATGGGATTGAATGTCCCTGACCTTGGGAGGTGCAGAGCTTGGCACTGGTTCCCCCAGAGGAGCCGCCAGGCTCGAGCCTCCTCAAAAGAGGACCTTCCGTTGTTCAAAAGGTTAACGTGACCAGAGGATCGAATCGATAGCCTCCCTATCGGCTACTGAACTAAAGTCTGTTATGTACCTGGGACAATATAGACAGTCAGTAAATATTTATGGAATACGTGAAAGAAGTAGGCGCATTTTATCAATGACAAAACGTTCAGGCAATATATGTCCATGTCAGATACACGTGGTGAGATAACGTTTGTTCAAACCGACACCTGGGACCTGGTTGCAGTTAAGTTGCCTTCTTTGCAAAAAACCATGTAAACTTCACGAATACCTACTAAAAATTTGTGATTTGTTTTAAGGTGTTCAGTCATGTTTTGTTTAGGTTCTGATAAACCTGATTCTGGTTAAAAGTCCCTTTTCTTCAATTTTTTAAAAATTGCTAGCCTGTGAATGAAAATATGCAAATCAACAAAACAAAGAAAAATGAAGATTCTAAGAAAAGACTGTCTATTGAAAGAATCTATCAAAAGAAAACACAACTGGAACATATTTTGCTCCGCCCAGATACCTACATTGGCTCTGTGGAATTAGTGACCCAGGTAAAACCCAGCTAATTAAATTTCAGTTACTAAGAAGTTAAAATGAATACTTACCAGGTTAATTTTCTATACATCATGTGCTTAGTGTGTCATGTGTCACTGGAACTGGTCTAAGTTATTTATATATATATATATATATAGTAGTATTTAATCCAGAAGGCTCACAGTAATCGTGCTAATAAAACAATACAAATAAAAAGGGTAAAAGTAATTGTATTTCTTTGTCTTATTTCTAGCAAATGTGGGTTTATGATGAAGATGTTGGCATTAACTATAGAGAAATCACATTTGTTCCTGGTTTGTACAAAATCTTTGATGAGATTCTAGGTGAGTAAACTCCTCATATAAAGATCTAGTCAAATCCTTCATAAGTATCCTTGATAACAAACCTTCTGTAGCCAAAGCTCCTATTGTTCTCAACAATAGCTGGCAGAAGTGACAGCAGTCTACTGGAATCTAAGAAGTGAATTCTTTCCTACAAACAGTACTATGAATAAAAATTGATTAATTAATATCTTGTTAATGCCACTCCTGTCATGTTTGAGATTATTTTCTTTCTATATCGTAATGTTTTTAAAAATAATTTCTTACAAAAGTGTATTTTATTTTCTTTTAGTCAATGCTGCAGACAACAAACAAAGGGACCCAAAAATGTCTTGTATTAGAGTCACAATTGACCCGTAAGTCTCTTGCTTAGTCTTTTGTTACATAGCTTACTGTTACTGATAGTTGCACTTATTTTGATTAATAGTAAAGTTGACTTTTTTTAAAATAAAAGTTTGCGAAAATACAGGAAGGCAGAATGCTAAAATGAACAATCTATGATACTTTCCACGTAGGTCCAACAATTATCAACATGTTACCATATTTGCTTCATCTATTTTTTAATCATTTCAAAATAAATTACCTTATGACATTTTAGCACTATATACTTCAGTTAGTAATTCCAATAATTGCTTAGTATTCTGAATCTGGAGCTTTAACATTTTCTCATGATGCTATTCAAATAGTGAACCAGCAGGTGGTGACAGAATAATTTGGTCTAATATTACTGGTTATAAATACTGGGTGTCCCTTTGTGGATAGTCAGGGTGCTTGTTTCACCTTTTTATTAGCCTGATCTGTTATGGCATATGCTATACTTTAGTCTCTTTTCTAAGTGTTATTTAAGTGTTAATGATGTATGTACTTGAATGCTCCTAAAGACTTTTTTATATCATAGTCTTTAAAAAAAATGTTGAGCTTAAGGTTAGTCTCATTTTGTAGATAATACTAAGTACTACTATTTGAATAAGAGCTATAGCATGTGTCCATTTATAACTAAAATGTGTTATCTTCTGAGAATTAACTTAAAATAACTAAGATAAGTCCAAATAAATTTTTAGCATTTTTTTGGCGAGCAAGGAAATTTACAGTTGATGTTTTTTTCCTTTCATATTTGTTTTGCAGTTGCTTTGTTGGGTGGGAAAACTATGGGAGCTAGTGTTGTGGGGCAGCAGTGTCTGGGGAGGTCTCCCAGCATACTAAGTGAAACCTCAAACTGGGTGGAGGAGGGTTCTTGACTCTGAGGACGAATTCTTGAAGAGGTTGGACAAGTGTAGGTAAGGAAAGGAATTCATTAGAGTGAGAGTAGTAGTGAATGCTAATAAAGAGCAAGGGAGAGGAAGGAGGGTTCATTGAACTCCTGCTCAGCATAGGGCAAATTCCTTGCCAACTCCTAAGGGCAGAGTCACCTGGTGTCCAATATCCCCTTGAATCTGCATGCTGTGGAACCTAAGCCCCTACTACTCCTGGATTTGGGGGAGCCACAGAGTACTGGATGGAGTGAGATTATGTTCTGAGAATTTCCCAAAGTAAAAGAAAGGAGATTTTCAGGCAGGCTACTAAAGAGCATGATCATACAGCTGCAGTCCAGTCTTTGTCACCCAGGTTATGGGAACTTGCAATTCCAAATCAGAGATCTTCCCTACGTGTCTGAAGCTGGACAGAGAGAGTGAAGTGAAGTCTTGTGCTTATGTCTAGAAAACTGAATGAAATAGCAAAGTAACAAAGACACTTACCACTGGAAAAAGAGGTCTCTTATTAACCTCCCAAAAGGCTTGGAAGAGTGCAGAGACAAAACACACTAAATTGAGCATCAAGAAAGCTTCATTTAAAGCAAAGTACACACCCAAAGAAAGGGGAGTTCAGGCAACCTCAGAGGAGAACTGCTTAAAGGCTTAGGATTCTGTCTTTAAAGGATTTCAAGAATGGGCAAAGGGCCAGGGGGGCATATGCTTGACTGTGCTCTCATGATGTCTATCTCTGGTAAGAGACATTATGTCACCATCCATAGTCAGTCCTCTAGATATTCTGTAAGATAAACTTAACCCAAGGAATTTCTTGATCCTGTTTTTCTCCAAGGTAGTAGTTACCCTCAAGCAGTGGGGACATATTTAGGACTACTTGTCCTACCTTGAGGTAGGGATAGTTGTTGGCTAATTACCATAAAATATGTTAGGAATAACTCCCTGGTTATTAAATAGAATCTTAGCCTTAAGATAGAGTCCCTTCTGTCCTTACTGTATTACACTATTTATATCAGCATTTTTCATCATAGGCAGGGAAAGCAAATCATGAATCTTGTCCTACACCAGGACAGTACAGATGATCCTCTTAAAAGCGGTATAATAATATTGTTTCCAAATATTGTCCTTTTTCCATTGGGCATAAATTATTTCCCTTTATCCAAACATTTTTAAATTTCATGTTTTTTCAACATTATCAGTGTCTGCCCAGGTGTTGAAAAAGGGCTAATTTTTTTTCCCTCTTGGCTCCTATTTCAGGAGTGTCAGGGACTAAGCATGATAGGAAAGGTAGTTAATGTTGAATTTCAGAAGGTATATATGAAAAGGAATCCTAAAGAAATTGAGACTTGTGGATTTATATATTTTGTATATTTATATATTTTAGTAATAATGATATTTAAATATAAAAAATATTAAGCACTAGTTTAACATTTGTTTTACAATACAAATTTCAATCTTTTCTTAGGGAAAACAATTTAATTAGTATATGGAATAATGGAAAAGGTATTCCTGTTGTTGAACACAAAGTTGAGAAGGTGTACGTCCCAGCCCTCATCTTTGGACAGCTCCTAACTTCTAGTAACTATGATGATGATGAAAAGAAAGTAACAGGTACAGTATTGAGAAAAATAAAGAACACGCTTATTGCTGATAAAAATATATCTTTTAAATGACTCTCCAGCATCAAGGTTAAAAATATGGAAATCTATAATTGTATAGTATCACTAGTGATTAAGAAATAAAGCTGTCTGAAACCAATATAAGATTGTATATCGATACTTCAATTAAAAAAAAAGAAAGAAAAAAAGCTGTTAAAGAGATAACAGTTAAGTAGTATTTTATTTTTATTTGCTCAGGTGGTCGAAATGGTTACGGAGCCAAATTGTGTAACATATTCAGTACCAAATTTACTGTGGAAACTGCTAGTAGAGAATACAAGAAAATGTTCAAACAGGCAAGTAAATCGGTATTTCATGCCTTGAGTATAGATTGTGCTATAGCAATTTATAGTCACATTTATGGTTGGTTTAATATAATTTATAAGCTATTAAATCATGGAAAATATTTATGAACATATATTAGGTAATTTTTTAGGAATTACAGATTTGTGTTATTTAGTTGTAGTTTGTGAAATGATTTGAATTTTTCATCTTTTCAATTCTTTGCTTCCATAGACATGGATGGATAACATGGGGAAAGCTGGTCAGATGGAACTCAAGCCCTTTAATGGGGAAGATTATACATGTATTACCTTCCACCCTGATTTATCTAAGTTTAAAATGCAGAGCCTAGACAAAGATATTGTTGCACTGATGCTCAGAAGAGCGTATGATATTGCTGGATCCACTAAAGATGTCAAAGTCTTTCTCAATGGAAATAAGCTGCCAGTAAGTATTTTTCTGAATGTTAAGGACAATGAGGGATTTGTGATCATTATCAATGGCAGAGTTGACTTTTTATTCTCCCATGTTCTTACTACTTCTCAGATATGTTCCTGAAAAGAAAACAGTATACCTCATTTTTTTAGTTAGCTCATTTTAAATTCACTTACCTTTCTCAAAAGAATCTCCTAAATAAATTCTTTTGTGCCCTTTAATGACCTTTGTCTTATGCTCATCAGTGAACAACCATTTTATTAGTCTTGAAAAATCCTTATGGTTTATTACTGAATTTACTTTTTTAAAACTTTCTTTAATACCGTTACTGTTAATTCCTATACAGGTAAAGGGATTCCGTAGTTATGTAGATATGTATTTGAAGGACAAGGTAGATGAAACTGGCAATCCATTGAAAATTATCCATGAACAAGTAAACCACAGATGGGAAGTATGTTTAACCATGAGTGAAAAAGGCTTCCAGCAAATCAGCTTTGTCAATAGCATTGCTACTTCCAAGGTAATTTTATTTTTGAATTACTAATCATGATTTATCTAAACATGTGTTAATTGATTTTATAAAATGAACTTGAGTATTTGGTTAGCATGGCATAAAGGAAGCTAAATTAGTTTTTTAATGTTTGATTATTTTTAATGATTTTGAGGATACTGAGCTTTGGAGTTTGGTATTTTTCCTCATTAGGGTGGCAGACATGTTGACTATGTAGCTGATCAGATTGTGACTAAACTTGTTGATGTTGTGAAGAAGAAGAACAAGGGTGGTGTTGCAGTAAAAACACATCAGGTATGGTATTTTAGCAGTTTTCATTTTCTAAAGTCAAGGGAGAAGGAAAAGGCTATATATAAAGCATGAGTAAGTTTTAGGTGATTTTAATATCAACTTTTACTGCAGGTGAAAAATCACATGTGGATTTTTGTGAACGCCTTAATTGAAAACCCAACCTTTGACTCTCAAACAAAAGAAAACATGACTTTACAAGTCAAGAACTTTGGATCAACATGCCAATTAAGTGAAAAATTCATTAAAGCTGTGAGTACTTAGAGGGAAATTAGAAGTACCTTGCTTTATTTTCCATTGCCCTTCTCACTTCTGCAGGAATAAAGATTCTTCCCACATGTATTGTCACTCTAAAAGGAAATCTGAAAAACAGCATTTACCTCCCTGGTATTACCAGGGCCTAAATTACCATCTACATGCTTGTATTTCCACATTACATATCAACGTTCAGTTTAGGATCACTTCTGAATTCAGACCATTTAACTGTTTACCAAACTTTGAATACCTAAAGTTGCTCTCAGTCTACACATCCGAAACTGTGTTGGTTCACTCCATATTCACTGACCTCCATACAAAGAAATCCCCCACCCCGCCCAAAACAAAACTATTTCCTGTCTTGATAAAAGGCCCCCATCAACTACTAGGTTGCATTGCATAAACAAGAAAGTTGTGGGGACTGGGGGGTGATTCATATCCAACCAATAAAGAATCGTATCTTGGGTCCCTCAGTTGCCTCCCACTATTCTTATGTATTACTATAATAGGTTCTTAATATTCATACCTATTCAGTCCTTTCTTTACAATGCTCGACGTAATCTTTTTGTGTTTAGACACATTTTTGTCTTCCATTTTCTTTTGAAGTCTCAATGACTACTTTTAGAAAATATCCAAGTTCTTTAATTTGTCCTATAAAAACCCGGCCACCTGCAGCTTTGTTTCAGTACCCCCTTTTCCTTTTCAGTCTTACTGGCTTTAAGTTACTCAAGCACTGTATAGTCTTCCCCTCTTTAGAGCTTATTCACGTGCTAAGCCCTCTGCTTTAAATGCTTTTCACATGGCTAAACTGCTGGAGGTCTTAAATGTCATTTCCTCAGGAAAACCTTTACTTTTCTATCACTCTCCCCAAATAAGTTGGTTTCAACACTGATCATATACGTTTATATGTAGCACTTTACACTTATCCATACCACTTACCTCTTGTAATTTCTCACCATATTTCTTTCTTCCTTGTGTCTTAAACTCTGTGAGGACAAGAACCATGTCTAACTTGTTTTAACCACTGGAGGTTAGTGTCTGGCATAATATAAGTATGCAGTCAGTAAATATTTGTTGAATGAATGAACCCAAAGGAACCTCAGTAGTGATAAGCTGAGACAGGATGATGTGCCACTTTCTGTCCAGAAATTACTTATCTACCTCTTTTCAATCTTTGAATTTTTTTTTATAGGAGTTCATTTGTATTCTAGATTTCTAGCAGGACTCTTCTTAACATAATCTTCTCATTTTCAGGCAACTGGCTGTGGTATTGTAGAAAGCGTTCTGAACTGGGTGAAGTTTAAGGCCCAAGTCCAATTAAACAAGAAATGTTCAGCTGTAAAACATAACAGAATCAAGGGAATTCCAAAACTTGATGATGCTAATGATGCAGGTACACATTTAATAAAATTTCCAAACCTTTAATCTTGTAGCTTAGTTGTTTTATTTGTTGACATGCTGTGGATATTTTCCCCTTGACTCTTAATAGTTTAATAGAGTATTTCTACTTTGGTAAAAGTCAACCAGTTACCTCTTATTGAACATTTAGGTCATTTTCAATTTTTGTGTATAAAGAATACCAAAATGATTATTGTATTGGGGTATAAAACAAGAAAGTTTATATAATGATCTCTTATTAAAGTAGGGAAGGAAAGTTTTTCTCAACCGTCTTTGGTGTCCCTGGCTGGATCTGAAAGTTAACTGACAAAGACATATTAACAAGAAAAAAAGATATATATTTATTTAATTTAAATTTTACATGACACAAGAGCTTTTATAAGGAAATGAAGGCCCAAAGAAATGGTTAAACCTGGGTGTTCTGATACTAGGTTTGATGACAAGTGGAAAGTTGTAAAAGATATGCTGGGGCAGAGTATCAGCTAAGTATAGTAAACTTGGGGAAGCTCAGCAAGGCCTCTTTGTTCAGATTCTTCTTTGTGTCCCTCCGTACTAGAGATAGGAATGTTCCTTTCCTCTGGATGTACAGAGGGCCCCTCTCACATGAGGGTCTTATGACCTGCTTCAGGGGAGAAGGTTGGGGGACAAGGTCAGAGATCTTCCTGCTTTTACCATTTTCTCAAACTTCTTCAGCTTAAAATATCAATATGCTAGGGTGCCATATTTTTGGTTAGCATGTTCTAAACCCTAACACTAATATATTTTTTAATAAAATGATCAAATGAATGTGCTGCAGCAGTATAAATAGAAATTAGTCAAGAAACTTAAGATTTTTTTAATTTACAATGAACTTCAGCTAAAATACATACCTAATTATTAGCTCCATTTTGATTCCTAAGCTAACTTGTTATGAATTGTGAATTGTTTGTTTTATCACAAAACTTTTAACAGCATGTCTGGTTAGTATATTTGAGGTTGAACTAAATATGTCAATATTAATTTGTGTCTTTTTATTTTAGGGGGCCGAAACTCCACTGAGTGTACTCTTATCCTAACTGAGGGAGACTCAGCTAAAACTTTGGCTGTTTCAGGCCTTGGTGTGGTCGGGAGAGACAAATACGGGGTTTTTCCTCTCAGAGGAAAAATGCTCAATGTTCGAGAAGCTTCTCATAAACAGGTAGAATATAAAACTGTCTTTAGAATCTAAATCTAGTTTTATAATAATACAGGACTTCATGCTTGTATTTCACGCCTTCATTGGGCATTTTGAAATGTATTTTAGTTCTTGTTTTAAGAAATTGGGTACATTACAGTATATCTTAGCATATTTCTGACTTATTAAAGTATAGGTTAATAACTCAAAATTCTGGTCTGGAACTCAAGAAAACCCAAGCAACATATAGTGTTATATTTCTTTGTTCTTTTCAAATTTGTAAACAGAATAATGGATTTTGGGGGTTTTTGTCCATTTCAGATAATGGAAAATGCTGAAATTAACAGTATCATCAAAATTGTGGGTCTTCAGTACAAGAAAAACTATGAAGACGAAGATTCGTTGAAGACTCTTCGTTATGGGAAAATAATGATTATGACAGATCAGGTCAGATTTGCTTTCAAATATTTTAGATTGTTACACAATCTAAATTTAAAATGTCTTATTATTATATTGCTTCCCTTCAATGAAAGGGAATTACCCAACTTGGAGGTTTATTCATTATCTCTAATTGACATCTAATCAGGTATTATGCTTATATCATGTGTATTACATATACGCATTGAGTGAGTGGATTTGAATAGCCTTTCAATGCCCATAGAAAAATTCTGAGAAATTACCAGTAGATGAATCATTATTTTTTTTTAGTTTCTAAATAGTTATTTGTGCTTTTGGTTTTCCAAATATTTCTAGGATCAAGACGGTTCCCATATCAAAGGCTTGCTGATAAATTTTATTCATCACAACTGGCCCTCTCTTCTGCGACATCGTTTTCTAGAGGAATTTATCACTCCCATTGTAAAGGTATGTTAACTTCTAAGATAACCATAATGGATATTTTAAGGGTATAATCCTCAACCTTGATATGCATATAATCCCAGTGATGTATGTGGTATATAGGGGACCCAGCAGTGTGCAAAGCCACAGCAATGCGTCCTTTACCACAGGTGTCTAAAAATAAGCAAGAAATGGCATTCTATAGCCTTCCTGAATTTGAAGAATGGAAGAGTTCTACTCCAAATCATAAAAAATGGAAAGTCAAGTATTACAAAGGTTTGTAATGAAAGCCACACAGAACATTTTTGTTATATACACTGTACAAGATCATATGGAGTAATTGGCGTTCTTGGTTCTGTAGGTCTGGGCACTAGCACTTCGAAAGAAGCCAAAGAATACTTTGCAGATATGAAAAGACATCGTGTCCAATTCAAATATTCTGGTCCCGAAGATGATGCTGCAATCAGCCTGGTGAGTTTGAGTTGTATTTCATATATATCTCCTAGTTTTATAAATCACTGCTTTATCTAATCAATTGAAACATTTAAATTTTTATGTAATGAATGGAATATTTTCAGTAAGCATATTCTAGAGAAAAGGACTAGATATTTTAGAAAACTGAGTTTTTGTTTTTTAGTTTTTATATGAGATATTTTAGAACCTATTAATACCAGTGACCTCTTTTTCATCTTCTAATTTTTAGGCCTTTAGCAAAAAGCATACAGATGATCGAAAGGAATGGTTAACTCATTTCATGGAGGATAGAAGGCAACGGAAATTACTTGGCCTTCCTGAGGTAAAATTTTTAATATATCCCACAAAATGTACTATTTACAGACTTTCTAGGGTTGATATAGCAAAGTGAAGTTACTGGGTAGTCATTTCAGTTAAAAAAAATTAATAATAGATAACTATACAAATATTCTTATTTAGACTGCTGCATAAATAAATGTATTGGGCCTAAAAGAAATTACACAGGCAGTTCACTCTTTTTCTAATTGTGCAGCAATTAAATTTGCTTTATCTTTAAAACATAAAATACTTCTACAGAATTTTGTATTTTTTGAGGGATTTGAAGAATTATAGGAATGAAATACTGAGGTTTCTTTGCTTTATTTTTGGTATTAAGCATTGTTAAGACCAGTTACCTTCTTTATTTTAAACTAAATCATGTAATACTCTCTTTCGTCCCTCAGGATTACTTATATGGACAAACTACTACGTATCTCACATACAATGACTTCATTAACAAGGAACTTATCCTGTTCTCAAATTCTGATAATGAGAGATCTATCCCATCTATGGTGGATGGTGAGTTCCAGTTGATTAGTCTGTTTTTACCATGACAGGAATCAAAGCCCAGAAATAGTTAAATTGAGGATACTAATATTTGCAATTCTTTTGTTTTGAAGGTTTGAAACCAGGTCAGAGAAAGGTTTTATTTACATGTTTCAAACGGAATGACAAGCGAGAGGTGAAGGTTGCCCAGTTAGCTGGGTCAGTGGCTGAGATGTCCTCATATCATCATGGTGAGGTAAACACACAATCCATACTTTTCCAGAAAGCATTATTGCAGAAATACCTGCAAAATCATTCTCCAAATACTTGGTGAGAATGTAAGTTGGTACATAGTAGAGAACAATTTGATAAAGTCTATCAAACTACAAATTACCCTTTCACCTAACAAGTGTATTTCTAAAAATAATACTCCTGTAAGAATAATCATAAGTCTACGAAGATCTGTGTTCAAAGAAATTTGCTGATCTTTATCATTATAACTTTGTGGTGCCAAAATTGAGACATAAAGATGTCCATCAATTGGAAAATTGTTACAGATTTGTGACACATCTACATGGAATCAGTGATAAACCTGAAGTAAATATGTATGTACTAACACTGAAGAATGTCTGTGTTCTATTGTCAGATGGGGAGAAAAAGAGGCAGAATAATACTAAAGCAAATTGTCTAGAAGGATGTGCTCCATATTGTTAACTTTGGTTATCCCTGGCAATGGGAAAGCACAACTTAGATTTTCTTATCCCTAGAAATTGGAAAGGGAAGCTTTCCAAGTTTTTATATATGTCTGAATTGTTTGATTTTACACAAACATATTCCTTATTTATTTTGATTAAATTGCTTTTTTTTATTATGTCTTAAAGAATTAGATTGCCTGTAATTTTCTAGAACTTCAAATGTAATGATTGTCTTGCTTGTTGATTTCAATCAAAATATAGTGGGTACTCAGTAAATGTTCACACAACAAACATTTTTTGAATGCCTACCGTGTATTAGGTATACAAAGATAAATAATGTTCCTTACCTTAAAGGTATAATCACAGTTTAACACGAGGGCCAACATAGACACACACACACACACACTCAAAACTCAAAACTATACTGTCTAGAAATGAGCAAAGTGTTGTAAACAAAGGAGGAAATATTTCATTCTGCTGAGGGTGAAGAGAGGAGCTATTTTCAAGGTTGAGTAGGACTTGATAGATTATTGGAAGGCAAGAACCCTGAACTTGGTAGAGGTTGGGTTTAGGTACCACATCTGGTGTGTATTTATCTGGGAAAAGTCAGTAACATCTGTACCTCATAGAACCTTAGATTATTGTAAGGCATAAGTCATAATAATGGGTATATATTATTAAAAGCCTACAGATCAGATTAACAAATCTTCCCCTCCCTCCCCAGATGTCACTAATGATGACCATTATCAATTTGGCTCAGAATTTTGTGGGTAGCAATAATCTGAACCTCTTGCAGCCCATTGGTCAGTTTGGTACCAGGCTGCATGGTGGCAAGGATTCTGCTAGTCCTCGATACATCTTCACAATGCTCAGGTGGGTGTGCTTTCAGTTTCTAGGGCATTGCTGTTTTCCAATTTTGAAATAATGTTGAGATTTAGATGACTAAAAATTTAAAAGTTCAGTTAGTCAGAAAATGTACTTTTGATGCAGGTGCTTAGACTATTAATTTTTTTTGACTAGTTCATTAAAGCTTAACAATGCTACTGCTACTCTTTGTAATAAGCAGAAAGTCAAAATTCTGATTCACTTTGATAGCCATCACCACTGTGCCTCAGAAGTATGTTTCCTTGCCAAACTATAAATGTTTTTACTTCCAGTTCTTACATTTTCTTTCTGTTCTTCGTATAAAGCAATGGTTCTTAACCAGGGTAGAATTTTCTTCCCAGGAGATGTGTAGCAATACTTGGAGACATTTTTTATTGTCATGACTAGGGGAGCTGTACTGATACCCAGTGGGCAGTAGCCAGGAATGACTGCTAACACCCTACAATTACAATACCCAGGACAGCTCCTGACAGCAGAGAATTAACTGACCCAAAATGTCAATAGTGCCAAGGTTGAGAAACCCTGCTGTAGAGTTTGGGTCAGAATAAGAGGAGCTTGATTCTTCCTAAATACCACAGTTGAAATTTTTACTTCCTATACAATTATATGGAATGTACATTATGAGTGGTCAGCTTTCAGCTGTCATCTTATTCAACGTTACAGCAACATTGGATACAGTTTAGTAAAAGCTAAAGCCCTGTTTCTGCTAAGCAAACTCTGTATGATCTGTGTGCCTGCTTCTCATATCTTTTGATTCCATCTTAAACCATATCTACTCCAGACACATCTGGCCTCTTTTCCTATATGCAAAAATGCCAAGTACGCTCCTTCTTCAGGGCCTTTTACTTACTGGTTCCCCTGCTTGCACAGTGCTCTTTCTCCAGGTAACCACATGGCTCATTCCCTCAGACTCCTCTCTGCTCAAGTGTTAGCCTTTTAGAAAGTGCTGCCATCCCTTAGCACCCTCTCAAATCACTCTTACCTACTTTATTCTTCTTAGCATTTATCCCATCACCTGACAAAATGTGTATGTTCATTATATATCCCCTAGTAGTAGAATAGTGAGCTCCTTGGGGCCGGAGACTGTCTTCAGTGCCTAGCACATAGAAAGCACTCAAAAATATTGTTAAATGAACATTATCAGTAAAGCCAACATAATTTTCATGTGTAGGTATGAGAACGCATGTTCTTTTCACAAATTAAGTATCAAAGCCAGTATTTTTGTAAAATAACATTCTTTGATTGTTTTCTTTAGCCCTTTGACTCGGTTGTTATTTCCACCAAAAGATGATCACACATTAAAATTCTTATACGATGACAACCAACGTGTTGAGCCTGAATGGTACATTCCTATTATACCCATGGTGCTCGTAAATGGTGCTGAAGGAATCGGTACTGGGTGGTCTTGCAAAATCCCCAATTTTGATGTTCGTGAAGTTGTGAATAACATCAGGTGTTTGATGGATGGAGAAGAACCTTTGCCAATGGTAACTATTCTGTGTGTATTAGGAACCTTAGTTTTCTTCTGGTTTCAATTTAGTTGATTATATGGTTAAAGGGAACACAAGTAGAAAATTTATTTCATACTTTAAAGCTTGTTAGATTTACTATTCAATGCTTATCATTATTTCTGTTTTCAGTATCACATTCAGAAAACATTCTTTTTTAAAATAACCAATTTAGCTTCCAAGTTACAAGAATTTCAAGGGTACTATTGAAGAGCTGGCTCCAAATCAATATGTGATTAGTGGTGAAGTTGCCATTCTCAATTCCACAACCATTGAAATCTCAGAGCTGCCCATCAGAACATGGACTCAGGTAATTAAGATTTTTGTGATGGGACAGTTTTTGTTCTAATGCTTATTGAGTATTCAGGACCCTGTGTTGTACAGACTTACAAAAGTCTTTCTTTCTTTAGACATACAAAGAGCAGGTCCTGGAACCCATGCTGAATGGCACTGAGAAGACGCCGCCACTCATCACAGATTACAGGGAGTACCACACAGACACCACCGTGAGGTTCGTGGTGAAGATGACCGAAGAAAAGCTGGCAGAGGCAGAGAGAGCTGGACTACACAAAGTCTTCAAACTCCAGACTAGTCTCACATGCAACTCTATGGTATGTCTTGTTTAATGAAAGATGTGTTTCCATTTGCAGTAAAGATTAGTACCAATTTTAAAAGGATATCTCAAGTCACTTTTACATTTAAAAGTCGTATCTACTACATTAAAGTCATCTCTCTAAAACTATTGAAGTTTAGCCAATCTGCCTATTCTTGGCTCTAATCTTGTTTTTCTCTTCCAGGTGCTTTTTGACCATGTAGGTTGTTTAAAGAAATATGACACGGTGTTGGATATTCTAAGAGATTTCTTTGAACTCAGGCTTAAATATTATGGATTAAGAAAAGAATGGCTTCTAGGAATGCTTGGTGCTGAATCTGCTAAACTGAATAATCAGGCTCGCTTTATCCTAGAGAAAATAGATGGCAAAATAATCATTGGTATGTTTTTGGAATAATATCTACCTATACTAAAACTTCCTTTAAACATTATTGGTAAGAGTAGTGGTGTGGGCAGGACAGGGGGTGCAAAATCCATTTAGTTTAGCTGGCTCCAAGCATTTCATTCAAATACCTATTAGGTATTTATAGTTTGAAAGATACAGCTTTTTCTAGATTAAGCATCTTGAGAAATTAAGATTTAGTTAATGTTTAGAGAGCTAGAAGAGGTCCCTGTGTATACTGATTGATCAAGAGAAGTGATATTAAGTCTCATGGGAGAGAAAAAAAGGCTACAAGGAAGATTATAAAAATAAACTGTGTACTTGAGACTGAAAGAGATATGCCTTAGGGATTTTTTTTTTTTTTTTAAGACATTCTGGGAGCAACTAAATCAGGGTTTAAGTAACTAGAAAGAAGCTTTAACCAAAGCCACAGAATAAGGAAGGTTAAAAGAAAGCTCAACTCCGTTCAGAGCTAACTAGGAAAACTAGATTACTAACTACTAAGTTACAGTAGCAAGTCCCACATGTGGCAACATAAGTTCCTGGTGATTAAAGGATAATTTTCAGGTGGCACGCAATAATGTTTAACAGTTACATGTTCAGTTTTTTGAATACTTAAAAAAATAGTAACACTAACATAGCAGCCTCTTCATTTCACCAATATTATTGCTTAGGGCAAGGCTAAAATGAGTAATATGAATATAGCTTGAAAAAAAACAAAAAGTAAAGGTTGTGTTTAGTTGATCGGAACTTATAAAATAATAGGGACTACCCAGTCTTAAGGAATATGTAGAGGGCCTAAACATGTATCAATGTCAAGTAAATTGAGGAAATATGGTACCCTGAAACTCATCCTGCAATATCTATAGCTAATGACTCAAAAGTTTAACTGCAGTAGACATTGGAAGAGAAGTATTCTAGAAAAGGGGAACAGATGTAACTTTGGAGAAATCAGTGTTTGGGTGGGTGGCACTAGAAACTTGCCCCATCAAATGTTGAAATTTTTTTTTAAATGGAGTATACTTGAGGTTAGAGGCTTATCAGAAAGAAAAAGGTTTTGATTGTCTTGTTCTTTTTAAGAGTTACTATGACTAGCTCACCACCTCACACGTGATTTGACTGCCCCCTTGTGGTGATTTACATTTGTCAGTGGTTTAGGGGGACTTAATCTCTGTACAGATTTTTGCAAGACAAAAACAACTGATTTCCAATTTTAATCTTTTGAATTAATATAGCAAACCTTATCCTTTTCCTAAAATGTTGCTCAAAAACCACCATCTCTGTATACATCTTTTTTTAATAGAAAATAAGCCTAAGAAGGAGTTAATTAAAGTTCTGATTCAGAGGGGATATGATTCAGATCCTGTGAAGGCTTGGAAAGAAGCCCAGCAAAAGGTAATTTGTTGGTTAGCATTTTTCTGTATTAAAGGTTGTGTATGATCTGATGTCTGTGTTATGTGTTTCCTATTAAAGCTACATTTTAATTTCTCCTTTAGGTTCCGGATGAAGAAGAAAATCAAGACAGTGATAATGAGAAGGAAACTGAAAGGAGTGACTCTGTAACAGATTCTGGACCAACCTTCAACTACCTCCTTGAAATGCCTCTCTGGTATCTCACCAAGGAAAAGAAAGATGAGCTGTGCAAACTAAGAAATGAGAAAGTGAGTTAATGGGATGTTACATGTTGCTTAGTTATGTTCTAATGGTCAAAGTAAAAACTGTGCTTCATGAAAATGGTGATTGCTCACATAAACTGACTCCTAATTTTCTATTTTACGAAGGAGCAAGAGCTAGAAACATTAAAGAGAAAGAGTCCATCAGATTTGTGGAAAGAAGACTTGGCTGCTTTTATTGAGGAGCTGGAGGTATCTAGTTTATAATACCCATGTTAGAATTTTTATTAATGAAGTAACATATGCTATCAATATACCTCTTTGTCAAGAAATTTCATAATTAGCAATAGAAAGAAGGCATACAGAAAGATTCCCAGATAACACAGAAAAGCTTTTAAAAACTAGTTAGAATAAAGTAAATGATGCCAGGAAACATACTACCTAGTTTTTTGAACAAAGACAGGAAAGGGTTGGAATTGATTTTTGACTTATTAGGACTGAGAAAATAAAGAATTTAAATGTAGAAGATGATACATCCCATCCCCCTAGTCAACTAAAGAGGACAAAAACAATTTACCTTCAGGGCTAGCTAATCAGTAGTTTCAGAAGAGCCTTTGTTACCTAAATCTCACTAATATAGTTTATTTTGTAACGTTTTAACATACAAAGCATTTCATAAGTTAAGCTAAAGGTTTAACATGCAAATATATATTATTGAACTTCAGTATGAATATCCAACTTATAATCAATTGATTGGATAAGTATATAAGTGGAATCACATCCTCTTAGTAGAATCAAGAGTAGAACCGAATCTTCTCAAGTTTTTCAGAGTGTACCTTAAATCTTCACTAATGTCAGTGATATACTTAGTTATATAACAGCTTATCACAAATTTATATTAAGATATAACAAATTAAAATCAGTTTTACTGTTGCCATTTATTCTATCCCTATAAAGTAACATCGATGTAATTAATATCTTTGTTAGCTTAAAAACTTGGTTTCTTATATTCCTTTTGGTAGGCTGTTGAAGCAAAGGAGAAACAAGATGAACAAGTAGGACTTCCTAGGAAAGGGGGGAAAGGAAAGGGGAAGAAAACACAAATGGCTGAAGTGTTGCCTTCTCCATGTGGAAAAAGAGTCATCCCCCAAGTGACAGTAGAGATGAAAGCAGAGGCAGAAAAGAAAATTAAAAAGAAAATTAAGGTAATAATCTAGAAAACCTACACATAAAATACTTTAAGCATATTTCCACTTAAAATTAACAAATTATAAAATTTCAAATCTGTAGTTTGGGATTTATCCTATATCTAATCATAATTTCTTATGAGACTGATTTTTTTTTAATGTTTATGTATCTTGAAAAAGTCATACCTATATTTTTATTCAGAGCTCTTAACTAAAACAAAGAAAAAAATCACTCTTGGACTAGATACATATTTATATATTTGATCTTACATTGTTCCAAATAATAACAGTTTTCATTTTGCTATCTTTTAGAATGAAAATAATGAAGGAGGCTCACAAGAGGATGGTATGGAAGTAGAAGGCCTGAAACAAAGATTAGAAAAGAAACCGAAAAGAGAACCAGGTATTAAATTTTAAGGAAAATGGTATAGGGTTAAGATTAAAGTTGTGTTTGTTACCAAGTACATTCCATATAGATTGTTCCGTAAGTTCTTTTTGAGTAACATGAAGGAGGCCTATGTCTGACGTATACTTCAACCACCTAATAGTGTGCTTGGGATTTGATTTATTTTTTGAGTTAATTTTATAATGAAATAGTTTGTTAATTTAGCAACTTGAATTCCTTAGTTGGGGTAAAGAAAACACTAATTTATTAAATCTCACTTTCTATCTAGTTGTGAGGTTCTAATATAGGTAATATTAAATAATATATAGTATATATATTATATAAAGCTTCCTGAGGTCAGTGACCACATCTTAGGCATGTTTGTTTTATCCCTAGAGCTTAATACCATGCCGGGATATAGTTAACACTCACTCAGTAAATTAAATAAAATTAACAATTCTATTAACCATTTGATTATGCCTTTACTGAGTATCTACCTTTTTCTAACCTCTTCATTGAGATAATCACATACCAGAATCACCCATTTAAAGTGTACCGTTCAGTGGTTTTAGTATACTCACAACATTTTAAAACAATGATCTTGTCCCAGAAAGAAACACTGTGCTCATTAATTGTCACTCCCCAGTTCTCCCATCTTCCTCTCCCTCTGGGCAACTACTAATCTGCTTTCTGTCTGTGGATTTGCCTGTTCTGGACAGACCATGTGAATGGAATCATGTGATCTTAGAATGTGACCAAATCATATTCTGGCTTCTTAAACTTAGCATAATGTTTTCAAGTGTTGTCCATGTAGTGATATGAATCAATACTTTATTCCCCCCCCAAAAAAAGAACAGTATTTCATTCTATGGATCTACCACATTTATTTATTAGTTGATAGGTTTGGGGCTTGTTTCCACTTGTTGGCAATTGTGAATAATGCTGCTATGAACATTTATGTACCAGGTTTTTGCGTGGACTTGTTTTCATTTCTCTTGCCTAGATACCTAGGAGTAGAATTGCTGGGTATATTGTTTTTCTGTTTAACCTTCTGAGGAACTGCCACACTGTTTTGCAAAGCAGGTGTACCATTTTACATTCCCACCAGCAAAAGGTGAAGGTTCCAGTTTCTCCACATGACAACACTTGCTAATGTCTCTTTTGTTCTAGTCGTCCTCATGGATCTGCAGTGGCATCTCAGTGTGGTTTTGGTTTGCAATTCCCTATTAGCTAATATTAATGATGTTGGTCATCTTTTCACGTGCTTATTGGCCATTTATATTTCTTTGGAGAAATGTCTATTCAGCACCTTTGCCATTTTTTAATTGAGTTATTTGTCTATTATTAAGTTAGTTGTAAGAGCTTTTTTTATATATTTTAGGCACCTTCCCTTGTATATGATTCTCAAATATTTTCTGCCATTCTGTGGATTATTTTTTGTGTTATCTTTGTGTCCTTTGATGCATAAGTTTTTAATTCTGATGAAGCTTAATATATCTATCTTTTTTTCCCTTTGATTGCATGTGCTTTGGGTGATATAGCTAATCTTGTGACAAATCCAAGGTCATGAAGATTTACCCCTATGTTTTCTAAGGGTTTTAGTTCTGGCTCTTACATTTAAGTCTGTGATCCATTTTGAAATTAATTTTTGTGTATGACATGGGAAGGAGTCCAACTGCATTCTTTTACATATGGATATCTAGTTGTCCCAGAACCTTATGTTGAGAAAACTTCTTGCCCCACTGAACTATCTTCACCTTTGTGAAAAATAAATTGACCATGTCGATTATAATTTCAAAAAAAGTAATCGATCGTAAATATTACTGTTTATTCATGGATTCTCAACTCTTCCATTGATCTGTATGTCTATACTTTGGTATCTGCTTTTGACAGATAATGTGTGCTCAGTTCTGTTGGGAGTACAAAGATGAATTGGACAAGTGGAAACATCTTAGCACTAAATAAACATGTTGTGTGTGCCCTACTGTGTAAAATAATCTATGGGTCTTATAGTGTAGCACACATTTAACTTTAAACCTAGTTAGCAATCATTTAGCATATAAAACCAATGAATCAGTTAAGTATTTTGAGCACTCATGTTCCTATCACTGTTTCAAATATTGTGAGGGACACAAATGGGCATTCCCCCCAAGAGGTTCACCAGGGAAGTAAAAAGCATAGTAGATGCGAGCCATAGATTATCACATAGATTATGGCAGCTTTGTGAAAGTGGGTTAGTCTTGAAGACTGGGTAAGATTTATGTATTCTAGATTGAGAGAAGGAAAATGGACATGAGATAATGAAAGGCCCTCTTAACAGTGGGGATTTTATACTGGGAAATAGTAGAAAATAGTTAAACCAGATTACAGAACTAGAAAACCAGGTTGTTGGTAGAAGATAGATAAGATTGGATTCAACTAGGAAATATGGAATTGATAGGTATACTGACAAGAATATGAAGAAGGACTAATTCAGACTGATAAGGAGACAGCCTGTGTAATCTTTGGGCCAGGATGAGGGAAATAAAGAGCAATAGATGATTATGAGAGACATATAAGGAAATTAACAAGACTTAGTGAGTAAACCTCCTTACTCAACCATTAAATGCCCCTCAAGGTTTGGTCCTAGCCATTCGTTTCCCTTTTAATTGTCTCCCCTGTCTTGAATTCAGCAATAACCTGTTGATTTCCTTGATCTATTCTTACCCTTTTATGATCTCCACGCTACAACCAGAGAGCTTTTAAAAATACAGATCTGGTCATATTGGTTCCCTGCTTAAAACAAAATCCTTAACAAGACCAGCCACTGTATCCCTGACTTCTGCTTTCCACCATAAGGGATTTCCCAGTTTCCTGAAGGCGTTGTGTTTTCTCACAGGGCCCTGGTACATGCTATTCCCTGAACTGGAGTGTTTCATCACTCACCTCCGTGCAACTAGTTAATAATTCTTTAACCTTCAGATCTCAGATCAAGTATCTCTTTCTTAAAGAAGCTTCATATTATAAATACACATGACTATACCACTTACTTATGGGATTAGATGGCCATCTTGAATTGTAATCTATAAGATCCACAGGAAGAAGGACTACATGTCTTTCTGTTCACTGTTGTAGTCCCAGTGTTAGAACAGAGCTCAATAAATATGTGAAAGGTGGATGGATGACAGAAGGAGAAAAGTGTGTCTAAGAATATATAAAGGTGGTTAATAACTATCTCCCTTCTAGGTACCAAGACAAAGAAACAAACTACATTGCCATTTAAACCAGTCAAAAAAGGAAAGAAGAGAAACCCCTGGTCTGATTCAGAATCAGATATGAGCAGTAATGAAAGTAATTTTGATGTGCCTCCACGAGAAACAGAGCCTCGGAGAGCAAGTAAGGAAACCTGAGAAACATGCTAGATGTGCTGGAAGATTTGAATGGCCAATATATTTCAGGGCACATAAGCCCAGAAATTTTATCTTAAGAGCAGTAAATTTAATATAATTTTTGAAAAACTATCTTTTAGGAAACAGAGTTAAAGTTTAAATCTTCACAAAATGTTTCTGAAATGGATCAACTATTTCTCTTTGATTCTTTGTTTTTAGAAGCAAAAACCAAATTCACAGTGGAGTTGGATTCAGATGAAGATTTCTCAGATTTTGATGAAAAAGATCAAGATGAAGATTTTGTCCCATCAGATGCTAGTCCACCTAAGACCAAAACTTCCCCAAAGTAATTATTTTCTCTAATACGGATTTTATCATGATTGCTTTTAAATAGTCAGTGTATTCTTTGTCATTTGACACATTTAGAATTTGCCTGTCAGGATGTTATTTTTTTATTCTAGACATAGCAACAAAGAACTGAAGCCGCAGAAAAGTGCCACATCAGGTATGTATTTAAGTAAAAATAGTGAGACATTTGCTTTACTGGGTCAGTGGGGTCCAACTGGGGTCTAATCTAGACTACATTATCCAGGGCCTGCTTTTGAAAATACATGTGGGTTCTTACCTAGATTTACATTGATATTCTTCATTAGGTTTTAGTTTTGCACATAAATAGGTTCTACATTTAACATACAAAAAGTAATCATGTGCTTGCGAGATACTGTGCTAGGTGCTAGAGATACAAAAAATAACATTTTTTGTTTATGAGTAATCAAGAAATTAGAACAAAAACAAAGTTATAAGTGTGTTTTAAAATATTGCAGGAAAGTCACAGACTTGGTGTTTAAGTAGGAATCCATAGCAGGGACTAAGCAGGAAACAGACTCTCATGCGTTGCTCATGTGCGGTTCTCCTTCCCACTAGAAGAACTGGAAGTAGCAGGCCTTGGTGCAGATGATGCTGGGGTCGATCCCGCAGACTCTCCTGCCGCCCGTTTCCCAGCTGAAACTAAAACTTTAAACCCTGTTTCTAAAAAGGATGTGAAGAAGACAGCAGCAAAAAGTGAGCCTAAATCTTTGAGATGGGTTAATACTAGAATTAACTCACTAGCTGCCACGTGTCAATTTTAA
This sequence comes from Manis javanica, assembly GCF_040802235.1. NCBI lineage: Eukaryota > Metazoa > Chordata > Mammalia > Pholidota > Manidae > Manis > Manis javanica. The sequence continues at coordinate 159,857,534 of NC_133159.1, read as the reverse complement.
TTTTTTATTACCAAAGTTTACTATTGATACTGAAAAATCTTTTCCAAACGAAAACAAATCTTTAGATCTTTATAATCAAAACTGTGGTCAAAAGGTTTTTAAAATCACATTTCTCAAAATTCCAGACATTTATAATTCATTTCTATGTTTGGGGGTAGGATTTATACACAGTTGCAAATGTTAATGTGTACCATACCTATAAAAAAACTGGATGCTTAAGAATACTTGATTCCCTAATAAATTTTCAGCTATATTAGATGTCTTTTCCTATGTTAAGCAGGCAACGGGTTGCTAAAGAAAGTCCCCAGAATAATTTCTGTAGGAGTGACCATAATGAAACCTGCATTGATTTGCAGGTCAGTCTTCCACCTCCACTGCAGGTGTGAAGAAACGGGCTGCACCAAAAGGAACCAAGAAGGATCTGGGCTTAAATTCTGATACCTCTCAAAAGCCTGATCCTCCCAAAGCCAAGAATCGCCGCAAAAGGAAGCCATCCACTTCTGATGATTCTGACTCTAATTTTGAGAAAATGATTTCTAAAGCAGCCGCAAACAAGGTGAGTATCCTAGTCAGTCTTTTTGCTGTAGGTGTTTTGAAACACATCGACCAAACTTTGCTTTGAATAATTTGGCACACTTTTAAGAAAATAAATTTAAATTCCATATCATCAGTTTTGACTGTATATAGTTGTAACAGCTAAATTAATGCCACTAATTAATTAGTCAATGAGATGGTTGCCTTCGATCTATTTCTTACTGCTTATTAGGAGGTGGAAAACTTCTTGAATTGTAATCTGTTGATATATTTTTTTACTTTGAAATCTTGCTGTCAGGCTGGCATTGTTCAAATTACTTGGGCTTTCTCTTAGAAATCCAAGGGAGAGAGTGATGACCTCCATCTGGACTTAAACTCAGCTTTGGCTCCTCGGGCAAAATCTGGACGGGCAAAGAAACCTATAAAGTACCTCGAAGAATCAGATGAAGATGATCTGTTTTAAAATGTGAGGTGATAATTTTAAGTAATGATCTTACGGAGCCCAAGACTGTTTTAAAGTTACCTGGATACCTTCATTTCCTCCTCTCTGAATTTAGTTTGGGGAAGGTAGTTTTAATCCAGAACCATCGAAGTGAAGCGTGTAGAGCCCAAATGTCCCTCGTCTTTTTATAATACTGTCTAAATAGTGACCATCTCATGGGCACTGTTTTCTCCTCTGCTTTGTGTTTTGTGTTTTCTTTTGTCTTTAAAATCTGATTTTAAGTTCTTCTGAGTTAGTAGTATTGTCACTCAGTATAACGTTTATTGACCATTTAAGCTAAAATTAGAGCACTTTAATATGAAAGTGTCTACTTTGCCTTCTTTCCTACTTTTAGTAAATATAAGATAGGGCATGATTAATTATGTTTTATCTTAGTTTATAAGTAATTTCCTATGAGATAGAACTTTATATTTCTAGTACAAATACTCCCCTCTCTGACTTTTTTATGTGCTAAATTTTTGTTCCAGCAATGAGAAATTGCCCGGATTCTTCATCAGCTTTTAAGTATCAGCAGAGGCTGAAGAAAAACTCCCTAGCTCTGTCTGTGTAGCCTCACCACAGTCAATAGGATGAAGTTAACTTGTAAACTTTTTAAGACTTTTCTGCATTGTTATATGTGTGTGACCTTGAGTAGTGTTATTAATGTTTTTGTAAATATTTACTGTGTTTTTTCAGTTTCACTTAATTCTAAGTTTTGTACTTTAATAAAATGTTCTAAACATTTCAACCCATTGGTTGTCCTTTTCACCCTTTGTACTACATCCTTTTTCTTGTTCTGATATGTATATCCCTCTTCACTTGCTTCTGGGAAGGAGTCTGACCGTGTCCTCATGTGCCTAACAGCCCTTGGCCATGGTGATAATGTCTGAGAGATAGGCACCAGGACCTAATCAAGGCCCATCAAATTTTTTCCTGCAATTTTGTACATGAGTACTAAGTTCTTCATCTTCACACTAAAAAGGCCTTGACCCTGTATCAGGAAATAGTTTTAAATATGCATGTCCTTTTTAAAATGATTACCTACTTTAACAATTATTTTGATAACCAGGTCAACTACTTGATCATATCAGTAAATCACATTGTGGCAACTGGCTAATCATTAGAAGAAAAACAAAAGTTAGATAAATCATACTAAAAAGACTCCAAGAGAACATATTGATTTCATTCTTTAAGCCACTGGCATTCTAGGAGATAATTCTAGTGCTGATAAATGTGGAGGTTATATACATTTAGACCCTTATAGAATGTTATTTCCTATGCATATGAACATTGCTTGAATGGTTATTAAGAAAACTAGGGATTCAAAAATTGTAATAGTTCATAAACAATACAATGAGCTGACCAAGGCTTTTTGTTTTAGAAGATTCATTGCATCCCACCATTACACTGGAATTTTTTTTTAGTGATTTCTGGCCATTTTCCCTAAAACCCAAACAAAGGTTTTTAATTAACTTTTCTTCTAGAGTAATAGACATATATCTGTTCTTGCTCGCCCAGTATCCCTTTCCTCAGTAATTCCACTCTTGGAAAATTATTGTGAAGTCTGAAAAATAAAAGGTTGTGTCCAAAAGCATTTATTTTATTTGCATTGGTGAGAAACTGGGAACAGCATAATTGTCCTGCAGTAGAAGAACTGGTTAAACTGGTACATCTTTAACACATATTACACAACCATTAAAAGCGTATCTTCATAAAATGCTTAATAGTATAGGAAAGTCCTTATTGTGTTGAGTAGCTGGGGGAAAAAGACACAAAACTATGCTATGTGACGTCAAAGTTCACTAAATCATATAAAATGGTACAATTTACTGTGAATTGTACCACAAAAAAGGGCTAGGGTGGGGCCTGACACTGCATTCACTAATAAGTTCACAAATGATGTCAGTATGACTGGAGACCCTACTTGGAATATCAAAGGTGTAAACTTCATACCAGGGCTTCTGTGTGGCCCCTGGACCAGTAGACCCAACATGATGTGAGAGCTTGTTAGAAATTAAAATTATCAGACCCCACCCAGAACTATGGGGTAAAAGTTGTTTCTCACACATGCTCTAGTTAATTCCGATGCATGCCTATTGCACATGTCAGCTGCTCTTCCCCTGGAGTAGATTTGGGTGATTTTTGTTTTCTTTGCATTTTCCATTCACTCGTGCTGCTCAACTGCAAATCTGAGCAGGATATCTGCAAACTTGAAAAAATGATGGTTAATTGTATGTGTCAACTTGACTGGGCTAAGGGATACCCAGATGATAGCTAGTGATACACTGTTCTAAGTGCATCTGTGGGGATGTCTTCAGAAGAAACATCAGTAGACCAAAGATCACCCTCACCAAGGAGGACAGAGAGGGCAGATAACCAATCTGTAGAGGACCTGAACAGGACAAAAAGGTGGAGGAAGGGTGAATTTGTTCTCTCTAAACTGAGGCATGTATGTTCTGCCCTCAGATGTCTGGGCTCCTGCCCCTTAGGCCTTGGGATTCAGATTTATATCATCGATTCCCCTGATTTTCCAGCTTGCAGAGGGCAGATCATGGGACTTTTCGGTCTCCTTCAGCCTCCACAGATAAGTAATCTCTTACATGCATACAACTATACCTATATGTATACACACAGACACACACAACTACGTATATCTTACTGGTTCTGCTTTTTTCTGGAGAGCCCTAATAGAAACTCCAAAGTCCATTTTTGGTACCTAAAGAACCCAGAGGACCCCAGATAGTGGATATGCTGGCCCTATTCTAAATGCTGCAGAAAGGAATTGCTCCTTTCTTAGGAATCATTCACTTGATTCCCTTTCATTAGGAGGACTGACTTCTGATGTGGTCCTGAAGATAGTAATAGAATACAGTCATGTCCATCACAACGAGAAGAGATAGATCCTAAGTATGCCGTGTCTTGGCTGGAATCATTAAAACTTGAACAAAGAGCAGTTCCTTGCTGGCACAGTGTTTGCTGCTGAAGGCAATTTGAACTCCTCTCATAAGGTGGTTCTTGCAATGTGTAGTTCTTAAGTCAAGCCGTGTTCATGCATGAATTAGAGCAGACACGCACACAGGAAACACTGGTGTAACTACCCTGCCTTCTAGATAAGAATGACTTATGTACACACTAGCTGGCGTTAATTGACAGCACTGTAGATCAGTTCCATGAAACAACGTGCTTCCTTGAAGTAGATGTGTTGCAACAATGTCAAAAATATTTACTCAAAAAATAATAAATGCAGAGAATTGTTGAATTTTGCCAATCTTTAGTTGTGGGGAATTAAAACGCTAAAAGATTGGTGGGCACTGGTTCACTTCTGGGTACCACCAGGAAGTTTTCCTGCAGCTGCCACATGACCTGATAGTTGTTCTCAGTAGTGACAATTTACCTGTGAAAAATGCAACAGTTTGTGAAGCTGCTGAGCTGTGGCCTGGAGTTCAGTCCAGAATCACCTTAACAATATTTCTCAACCACATCAAAGTGGATGCTCTTGGAATGACTAAAGGAGATGATGATTTTCCATTAAAGCATCTTCTGAAGAGCGTTGTAGTCTTTACGTTTCTGTTTGTACAACCCCTGGGTACAAGAATTCACAAACTGCAGCCCACCAGCTGATTCACATGAAGTTGGATGGTTGCAACTCAATACTGACCATCTCCAGAGCAGGTGACCAAGCTGCTCTGGAAACTTAGATAAGAATCAGTAAAAACAAGCCAACTTCAAGCTGCCTTCAGATCTGAAATTACTTTTACTGGTCCAATGCACAGCAGGATTTCCAAAGGCCCAGATGCTGCTTTTCCACATAAAGCCATCTTTTCTTTGTGAAGGATACAACTATAAGCTGGAGGAGAGTGTGTAGACAGAGCTGAACAGATGGCCGCTGAAAGGTTTGACACTGAGGAGGATAAGCAGACAAGGATGCGCCTGTTGTCTTGTGCTCAGCTGTCGCAGTCCACACTGCAGTTATCTGATGATACTGTTGTAGAGTTATTTTCCAGGGTCTGAAACTGGCCATGAGACAGACTACCTGGTCCTTTGGTTGGGCTTCAGCTTTTGGAAGAACCATATTGTATAGTTTGTATATGAAACTCCCATCTGGAACAGTATATGGATCTTCAGTAATTGAGGAAACCAGTGTGAACTAAAGTGAGTAGGAAATAGTGGCCAATATTTTTGCTAAGTGATACTTTGAATCCTGTGTTGGAGCTGTTGTGATCTCAGATTCTGTGTTTTTAATGCAAGAAATGCACTGATCTGGAACTGACCAGAACTTACACTGTGGTTATTGGGGAGAGATTTTCAATGCACCAGGGGGAAACAATTGATCTTGCCTTGAAGAATCTCCATGAAAACCACTAATGTAAATTTTCTTGCCAGATGGAACATAGGTACTTGATCTAGATGAAAAAATGGTTGCATTACCACCTGTATGGTTGTAGAATTCAGGGAGTACATACTCAAATGATGTTCTTTGTAATTGCCTTCCTAAACAAGAGACATAAAGCAAGGAATGTGTAAAGGCTAACGATGAGAATGTAAACACCTACCTTTAATAAATTCCAAAGCAAAAAGTTACCTATACAATGCAGAGCTCTGGCAGACACCACATGAACTAAGGGATCAAATTTTGAGCTCCAATAATGAGACAAAATGACATACTCCTGACGTGAAGCAATGGGAAGCGTGTCATCACCTATGTAGTCATCTCATCAAAAAGACCTGGACCTAATCATGAGCAAACAGATGAATTCTAAAGTAAATTCCCACTGAAATGGGTAAATCTGGGGATTCTGCTGATGAAGAAGACAAGGTTCAACCACAGGAAGCATCACCCCAGCCCCAAATCTCAGTCTTGAATCTTGACCCCTAAATCTCAGTCTTGATGTTTTTGATTTAGAAAGTTTTCAGTCCACCTGACGTGACTGAACAGTTCCAAGCTGGGTAAAATGACTCTATAACCTTGATGGTAAAGATAAAACTGAAGAAGTGATGAAGTAATCTAACCCACAGCATTTATAACTTTGTGATAAATTTAGGAATAAGTTAATCATTTAGGATAATGTGTTTGTATTACATATTTTGAATGTCCCTAATGTTTAAGAGAATTTGACATTAAGGAATCTGACAGATTAGCTTTGTAATATATACTTAAATATAGAATTTATCCTTAGGTGTGATTTTTAACTAAAAGGTTTAAGAAATTTAATTAAATGTATAAACACTGCTGTGAAATTGAAAAGAACTTGAATTACTATGTGTGTTCATTTGCTTTATTAAGTTTATAGGAGTTGTTTTAATGCATATGAAGATATTACTTATTAGAGTTTTCAGTCCCAGGAGGCATTGCAAATGTTTGGAAATTTAATTAATCAGGTTTGTAATTAGTGCTCATTTAGCAAACTTAACTTCCCAAAATTATGAGATAATTGAATATTAACTAACAAGTAAAAGTGATTATTCATATTTTATATGCAAATTATATGTATATAATAACAAAATGTAAGTTGAATTTTGAAGGCTTAAAAGGAAAAAGACTTTTTTTTTTTATTTAAAGTTGCAATAAATTGAATATAAATTCAGACCCAAGGATACTGGTTTTATGCACAAAAATCCCCTTCAGCCATCAAACTCAAATCAATAGGGGCAGGTCAAATTACTCTATTTCATAAAAAATGGGAAAGAGGTGGGTGGCACAGGAGGGCAGGGTGATCAGGGTGGAGGGTGGGAGGATGAGAGGTTGAAGGAAAGAGGGAGAAGCTGCCGGGAGAGCTGGACAGACACGTGACGATGACTCAGAGTCCTACTCTCTGTCCTCAGTTCCTCAAAAGGATTTCAGTACAGATTCAACATTTCTCTTTTCTTTTTAAATCAATTTTATTGAGACATAATTGACACACATAAAATGCACCCATTCTAAATGTACAGATTGATGACTTTTGAGAAACGGACACTTCTGCATAACCACCATCACACTCAAGACACAAAACATTTCCATCACCCCAAAGTGTGCTTATGTGTCTCATCAACCCCAAACACTGATCTGATTTCTACCATTATAGGTTAGCTTTACCTATTCCAGACCTTCACAGAACTGGAATCCTACGATATGTATACTTTTTTTTGTTGTTTGTTTTTCCATCTCCTCCCTTTATATATATATATATATATAAAGGACATTATGTTTACTAGGCTCCCTATGTATACTTCTGTGTCCGGCTTCTTTCATTTGGCATGTTTCTGAAATCCATCCATGTTGTTGCATGTATCAATAGTTCCTTCTTTTCCTAAGTGCTGACTATTATTCCATTGTATGGATTTGTTTATCCAGTCACCTGTTGATGGACATTTGGATGGTTTCCAGTTGGGGCCTATTTTAAATCAAGCTGTTATGAACATTATAGTGCAAATCCTTTTCATAGACATATTCTTTCCTTTCTCTCGGGTAGATGCCACAAGTGGAACTGTTCAGACATTCATTAAGTATATGTTTGCCTTTATAAGAAACTGCCAAACTTTTTCAAAGCAGTTGTATCATTCGACAGTCCCCTTTACATTTTTCTTCAGTACTTTCTAAAATCAGATTTGTTTCTTTTGAAAAAAACAGATTTTTACTGGCCTCAGGGTGGCTCCAATACATCCTGGTAGGTGCAAAAAGATATACATAAAATGTTATTTTAGCTGAAGGAAAGGAAGCCCAATGCATAAGTGACTTTGCCATCTGATTCTAGTAGCTTTCCATGACTTTCCAGGGCCTTGTCCAAGGGCAAGTCCTTTGGACCCAGGAGGTTGCTTTCAGGGAGGGAGTTACAGTGGTCTGCCCATCCACTAATCTTGAGTTAACTTGATCACCCTTCTGACCCTGGGGTGATGAAGAGAAGGTGGTGGACCCTTCTGACCCTGGGGTGATGAAGAGAAGGTGGTGGACCTCAGGCTGCAGTCAGGGATGGTGGTTGCTCAACACTGGGCACTTACCAACACAGGCCATTCAGAGCTGCATGGATGGGAGAAGGGACTCGATAACTCAAACCCTTCCCCTTCCCCACTGCAATCCCAAAGTTTCTCTCATCCGTCAGTTCACTCTGGGCTTTCAAGGGAAGGAAGAGAGGCCCTCCTAAGCCCCTGGATTGTTCAGGTGAGGCTGCCTGCAGGTCCAGCCACCTTCAGGTCCAGCTATTGTCCTTACTGAGCAAAAGTCTCTCGTTTAAGCTACTGTTTTAGTATTTTGCTGTTACAGCTGAACCTAACTGTAAAGAATTACAGAGCCGAGGAAGGAGGTAAAGCCTCAGAGGGAAATACACCCCAGTCGGTGACAAAAGGGCCGAGGGAGAGCAATTACAGTCACGTTTGATGCACTCACTAGGTACAAACATGTATGTGCCTGCATATGTGTATGTGTGCCACAGCTGCGAGGAGCGGCTCCACAGCCCCACGTGTGTCTGGGCAGAGACTGAATGTGGAGCAGGGCAGGAGGGGCCTCTCAGCCCAGCCCTGCGTATGGCCAAGGCGGGGCCACGTGCCACCACCTCCTCGCAGGCTGGACAGCACATCTGGGGAGGATGTGCCCTGGAGACTGGGGGGGGTCTCCTGCGTCTGGCCCTGCAGCATCAGGGGCTGGGGATGGTGTGGGGCAACCACGGGCTCTCCACCTCCCGCCCACCCAGCCCACCGCCTCTGCCATTTTCCACTCCCCACAGACAGATGGGTCTGACAGGGTTTTTCCAGGCTGGGCTGGCGTCCTGACCCAGCATGGGCCATGGGGACAGGGCAGGGACCATTCCTGGACAGCCAGGAGAGATGAGGTGTGTCCCTGGGCCCCCATGGCTGGGGCTGGAGGTCAGGGTCAGAGAACAGGTTTGCCAGGAGCAGGTGTAGGTGGGGGATGGGGAGGTCAGCAGCATCCCCACCCCACATCCTGTTTTTTGGAATCTGGGGCCCCAGCATGTACTTTCCTTGGACTTTGTCCAGGACAGTGTCTCCCCGCCTGGACCCACTCCCAAGGGAGCCCTGCACGTGGTGGGGGCTCCCCAGAATGCCCAAGCATTAACCTAGGTTTTTTCCACCCTGGTCTGGGCCCCTGAGCCAGTGAGGGTGAAGGACACATTTCCCACCCCTTCCTGAAATCAGATCAGGGCTGGGGCGTCAACATGGGAAAAAAACTGTACAGGCTCCCGGGCTGAAGGGGAGAGGAAATGTCGCCTAGGTGCGTCCTGGCACCCTTCCCCCCCAGGGACGGACAGGCATGGCCTGCCCCCAGCGCCTGTGCCCACCAGCTCCCACCAAAGCCCTGAGGACTGACAGGCCCTGGGACACCACCTGGGAGCCCAGCCAGGCTGGAGGGAGGACAGTTCTGTGACGGGCTTAAGAGCATGTGCTCCAGACCAGTCGGGCCAAGCACGAGGGCAGGGCCTGCTGTTCACTTGCTGTGTGATTGCCCGCAGGTGGCTTAGACTCTCCAAGGATTAAATGAGCTAATTTGTGTAATGAGCTCAGAAGAGGGCCTGGCCCAGAGCAGGTACACAGGTGGGGGTGTTGGAGGGGGACGGTGTGCCAGTTGGGCAGACTCCTCGGAAGGCAGACCGACAGACAAAGCATCTCAGCCTGGGAGTGCCCCCTCCTTGGCAGCCCAAGTCACCACAGGTCATCCTGTGGGCCAGCATCTCCTTCCACCTACAGCTGCAGGAGGTGATTCAGTTCAGAGCCTTACAGGGGAAGAGAAGCCTTCTCTCTATTGATTCTCACATAATGAACTAATTTGCTCATTATTGCAAATCTGGAAATTACAGAAAAGCGGGAAGGAAACAGAAGCTTTTACTTGATGACCAGAACCAGCCACTCTCAATCCCTTAATGTCTCCCATATGGGATTTTTTTCTGGGTACAGGTTTTTTGTTCTCTGGAACATGGTTGGGCCTTAGCATTAAGATGTAGAGCTGGAAAGAAACTTGGGGGTCAGCTGGCCTGGCATCCTCAGCTGACAAGCCAGGAGACTCTGGCCCAGAAGAGTTCAGAGGCTTGTCCAAGGTCAGTAGCGGCAGAGCTAGAACCAGACCCACTAGGTGTTTGCTGCCTCTTAAAATACCAGTGCCCCCAACACCAGCACCACGCCCTGCAGACTGCCTCCAAAGGGGCCAGTCAGGTGGTAGCAGGTCTAGGCCTTCCAGTTTGGGGGTACGTGTCCAGGACAAACTTCCATGAGCCCTCCCAGTTCCCTGAAAAGGGGTGTGGCTCTGGCTATTTCCAGATGGAGACACAGCTGTGGGCTGGGGCCAGGGCCTGGGTCTGGAGGTGGTAGGTGAGTGACGGGAAGGGAAGGCAGAGCCCAGCAAGGGGCGTGGCCCCCTGTCTGTCCCCAAGGGTGGAGCCAGCCAACAGGGTCACCTGTCCCTTTAAGAGAAGGGGGAGAGCTAGCCCCTCTCAGCCATCCCATCCTGTCCTGTCATCCATCCCGGCCAAATCCGAAAGGGAAAATGAAAGAGGGACCAGGAGGAACAGGTCCCAGTCACCTACCCAACTCCCTCTCTCAGCTCTAACACCTCCGCTCTGGCCACCGGGTGAGTGGGGCTGGGTGAGGGTCAGGGGGCATCAGGGGCCTGCAGGACCTGTGAGTGCTGGCAGGGCTCTCTGGAGATGAGGGAGGCTGGAAGCAGAGGGATACCAGGGAGGAGATGGGAGAGGGCTGGACCCGAATTCCAGCCAGTCAGGTGGCAGTGGACAGCCAGAATGGAGGATCCTGATAGAGTTATTTCGGAAGTGGGGCGACTTTTGTGTCCATCCCACAATACTGAGAGGAGTTCACTGCAGTCAAAAGGGCAAGAGATATGGTGGGCAGAGAAGGAAGGAGGGGGGTTCCCTCAGGGTCCATGGTTCCCCCTTCCCAGAGGTACCAAACTGTGTGCGGAGTCCTGGGTTGGAGGCACCACTCTTGCCCATGGAAAGCATCCTTGGGCGCACCCTTGGGACCCCTCTGGGTTTCACCAATGCAGCCAGGGCTGGTCTGGCAGACCTCCAAGTTCCCTTCCTACACACCTGGACTCTGGGGGAGCACCAAGGAGGCCCATGGGTGTCTGGCTGGAGCATCAGGGTGGGATCCTCCCCAGCAGCCCCTGGCCCCAAGGAGAAGGGCACCGGTGGTTGAGAATCACCTAACCATTCTCGCCCCCGCCCCCTTTGCTAACGCCTTTGTTCCCACAAAACCCCTGCTAAACCTAGGCCTAGCTGACCCCGACTCAGGTGAGCTCACCCATGGGTGTGGAGGGGTGGGGGGCCCTGACGTCCGCCTCTGACTCCCGCCTGCGTCCGCAGCGTCATGGGGGAGTGGGCGTTCCTCGGCTCGTTGCTAGACGCTGTGCAGCTGCAGTCGCCGCTGGTGGGCCGCCTGTGGCTAGTGGTCATGCTGATCTTCCGCATCCTGGTGCTGGCCACCGTGGGCGGCGCCGTGTTCGAGGACGAGCAGGAGGAGTTCGTGTGCAACACGTTGCAGCCGGGCTGTCGCCAGACCTGCTACGACCGCGCCTTCCCAGTCTCCCACTACCGCTTCTGGCTCTTCCACATCCTGGGGCTCTCAGCGCCACCGGTGCTGTTCGTCATCTACTCCATGCACCAAGCCAGCAAGGCGCCGGGCGGCGCGGACGCCGAGGCGGCGGCGCGCTGTGCCCGGGCGCGCCCCGAGGGCCCGTGCGCGCCCTGCTCCCTGCGCGCCCGCCGCGCGCGCCTCTGCTACCTGCTCAGCGTGGCGCTGCGCCTGCTGGCCGAGCTGGCCTTCCTGGCCGGCCAGACGCTGCTCTACGGCTTCCGCGTGGCCCCGCACTTCGCGTGCGCCGGCCCGCCGTGCCCGCACACCGTGGACTGCTTCGTGAGCCGGCCCACCGAGAAGACCGTCTTCGTGGTCTTCTACTTCGCGGTGGGTCTGCTCTCGGCGCTGCTCAGCGTGGCCGAGCTGGGCCACCTGCTCTGGAAGGGCCGCCCGCGCGCCGGGGGCTCTGACCCCGCAGTCCAGCGCGACAACCTCTGCAACCTCGCGCACGAGGAGGCGCAGAAGCTGCTCCCGCCGCCGCCGCCGCCGCCAGCCCTGCCCTCCCGATGCCCGGGCCCCCAGCCCGACGGCCCGCCAGCCTATGCGCACCGGGCCCCGGCCGGCGACAGCGAGGGCGGCAGCGGCCGCAGCAAGACGTCTCTGGCCACTGTCCGCCAGGACCTGGCCGTCTAGAAGCAGGCATGCCTTGGGAGGAAGGTGAGGTCAGAGGCCGGACCCTACCCGCCCTGCTCACGGCAGAAGGCAGAAGTGGCTTCTGCAAGGATAGTACGCAGACCCCCGCCCGAACAGCACAGCATCCGGGTAGCATCCTCACTTCCCGGATGCTCCCAGTTGAGCTGGAGCCATAGAATGAACTAAGGCAGGTCCTTGGCACGGGGATCCAAGGAGAAAGGAAGGAGGCCATGGGGCTAGAGCAGGTGGAGAGGACAGAGCAGAATAGAAAGCAGAGGTTCAGGTGGTGACTTGGGTACAGACAACTGTGATGCCAGCATCCCAAGACTCTCCTGGTTCAAACTGTGCCCTCTGTGCAGGCTATGTATGTGCACGCATGTACACACATGCGGTGTGTTCTGTGTGCGTGTGCACATGCAAACCAGTGTGAGTTCTTTATGGGCATGCACACACTCATATATGCCGTGAGCTTTAGATGTGCACATGTGTGCACCCTGTGTGAGCTGTGTGTGCACATGCACACCCTGTGTGAATTCTGCACATGAATGCATCTGTGTGCATGTGTGAGCTGTGTGTGTATATGAAAGAGAGAGAGAGAGAGAGTTCTCTGATAGGCATTGTGTGGGTGGCCAGGGCCCAGTGCCAGCAGCAGCCACAGTGGTTCCCAACCTCCCTGCAGAGGCATCACAGGAAGGGGGGAGGCACCCTTCTCCCTGGGCAGCCTCAGTATGGTAGGGCTTGTGGGCATCGTCCACACTCTCAACCTGGTGGCCTCGGCACGGTGGTTGGGCCCTTTCATAGGGCAGAGTAGGGCTGGGCCGTGGGGTCAGAGGGCAGGACTCTTCTCTAGCTTCACGCTCCTCACTCTGCTGCTATTCCCCACCATAAACATGCTTTAAGTCCTTTCCATCCTCAGAAGAAACACCCCCAAAATATGCTCCTGGCCCTGCATTTCCCTGCAGCCACCACCCTCTTCCCTCCTGGGCTAATACAGAAATACAAAGAGCTGTCTGCATGACATCCAGGGGTCACCGCTGAAGAGTACCCTGGGCCTTATAGACCCTGCTGAGCAGACTGCCGTGACCCACGCCTCCAGATTTCCTCCTATGTCCCTGGCCCTTCGTCCACTGTCTTCCTTCTTGCGCCTCTATTCCTCAGCTTTCCTGTCTGTACTCCGCAGGCAGCTGGAGGGCTCATTCTGAATGGCCCAGCTACCTGTGCCCATAGGTGCTCCCTTTTCCTCAGTCACCACACATGGCTAGTGACAGCTGCATTGAACAGGCAGATCCAGGTGTGAGACTACAGTGGTGAACAGAACCTGCCCTGCGGAGCTTATGTGATGGTGGGGAAGGCAGAAAACAAAGACAGACTATACCCCGGATAGTGGGAGGCATGGGGAGAGAGAGGAGCATCCCCGAGAAGGGACACTGGAACAGAATGTAGCAAGGGGCTAGCTAGCCCTGAAGCCATCTCCAGGAAGAACATTCCAGATGGAGGGAATGGTGAGGGCAAAAGGCCCTGAGGCAAGAAAATGCTGGGAGTGTTTGAAACCAGCAGGGTGCCAGTGTGGCTGGAGTGGGGTGAGGAACAGTGGGTGGGGGCAGTGTCACAAGCACCTCAGAGGCAACCCCAAGTTCCTTAGCTCTTCTCTCAGTTGCTGGTGTCTCCCTTCACCCAAGCCACCTCCACCTGCTGTTGCCATAGCCTGTCACCCGCCCACTTCCCACACACCATCAGTCACCTGGCCTCCCAGTCACCTCCTAAGCATCTCCTCCTTTTGTGCCCCTTCACCCCTTCAGGGGCTGCCCAGGGCCAGCCCTCTTGCTGATGGCCGGCAGTACTCCCACAGCCTCTGCTCCTGCCCCCTGCACTTCCACTCCTTCACCCCCATCACCCTGAGGATCAAGTCCAGCTCCTGGACCAGCCTTGTCCTCACTGGTCCAGCCTCTAGAGCCTTACCTCTTCCATCATTCCAACCAAAACCCAAAAGGGTTAAAACACAGAGCTGGTGACAGTTTCTGATCACACAAAGCAATTTATCACATCTGTGCCCCACTTAGTTAAATCTCCTGCTTTGAAGCACTTCTTCCAGGAAGCCCTCCAAGCCTTGTGCCAGCCTGGTTATCTCTGGGACCCCAAGCAAACCCGTTTCTGCCCATGCCAGGTTGTGTCCCAGTCACCATGCTTGGGTCAGTCTGCCCCATGGAGCAGAGTAAAGCTCATAGCTCTCAGTGACCAGCCTCCAGAGTAATGGTGCCTAACTGAGGGCAGTTTTGCCCCCAGGGGATGTATGGCAAGGTCTGCAGATATATTTGGTTGCCACAGCCAGGGGGAAGGTGTGACTAGCGCCTAGTAGGCAGAGGCCAGGTGTGCAGCTAAGCATTCTGCAGCACACAGGGCGACCACCACCACAAACATTTCTGGGCCTAAAACGTCACATTCATGGTTGAGAAACTGCTCTTCAGTGATGAACTGTGAACCCGAGGGGCAACCTCAAGCCCAGACGGTCCCAGCAGCACAGGCACTGCTCCAGGGCAGCACGTTGTGAACGTGAGGGACGGCAGGTTCGCTCTCACCGTGAGAAGAGCCCTGTTGGCATTTGGTGGGCGGGTGCTAAAAGTGCCAAGATGTCCTTCCACAACAAAGAATGGTCACACAGGACTACAGAATGTGCTGCTAGACCTTCATATATAGTGAAAAACCTCTCCATAATTAGCTGAGCCCAAAACCTGTTTTACACATAAAACATTAAGGTTTCATGTGGCAGATTTGCATGGTTTTCTTACACATTCTCAGTTGTTATTTCAACATCCACCCATACTCTGATCTTCCTGAGCTTTATGTACAGAATGGCTTCCAACCTACTTCTTTTAAATCCAAATGTACTCATTAAAAATAGAGTTAAATTTAGGACTATGTCATATCTGCTGTGGGGGTTGTGACCAAGCATTAACATACTTGGGCACTTAACATACTTCATAGCACCTTCCATTCATTCCTCTTTCACAATACAATGTGACAGCATAACTATTTCTTAAAAGCATGTGCGTATGTATGTTAAATTTCTATCAGATGCATAAAGAGTTAGAAAATAAGTCAGAGGAAACTATGTCCACCCTGGCTCCAGCCTGGGCCAGACAGTGGGATAAGTGCTGCTGCTGCCACCTTGTGGTTAAAGTGGAAATGTTAGGCAGACCCAAGTAGAAGGAACCTTTCCTGCCCAGGAAGCCCTTCCAGCCCTGGGTTCCGTTAACCCTCCCAAGATACCTCCTCCGCTGCCACCTCCCCAGACCTCAGTACTTGAAATCTCAGGGGCTTCGGGGATCCAGGAAAAATCCTTGGCCGAGAGGTGGGAGCCTGGATACTAGTCCCCAATCTGCTACCAATTTGCTGTGTGACCCTGGACAAGGACACTGGCCTCTCTGGGTCTTGATTATATATACATATAGTCTAAGGGGTGGGCAAAATTGGTCTCTGAGGACCCTGGAGGCCTGCCGCACTCAATCCTCTCACCCAGGAGTGTCCAGATTTCCCTGCAACTCGTCCTCTGTGCCTCCTGCCCGCAGTGACTGTAGGGGTGGGCAGAACAGTCCTTCCTGGATGCAGAGGGATGGATGGGCTGCACAAGGCAGCTTGGCCCCCAGCGCCTGTACCTGATCCCTGGCCACAGCCCCCTGGCCAGACACCGAGAGGAGGCAGCGAGGCAGCAAGGCTCTGAGGCATGTGTAGAATAAATATAACTTTATTCTTTATCCAGTAGATCTCAGTGGAAAGTCCGACAGTAACAGGTGCACCAGCGGGCTCTGGGGGCATGAGACCCCAACCCCGGGGCAAGGAAGGCAGGGCAGAACCAGCTCCCCCAGGCCGGGGGTGCAGGGGAGGGGGGGAAGGGACCCCCTGCAGGCCCGTCCTGCGGGGCAAGGAGGGGGCATGGGTGTAGGGTGAGGGGCAGGCCAGGGAGATGGAGGAACTTAGGCCAAGTGTGTCTATCAGCCCATCTGTCCGCTGGGTGTGTGTATGTGTGTGTGTGTCGGGGGCCCTGTGGGCGGTGCTGGTGGCTGTGAGGCTGGGGGGCAGGGCCATGTGGACCCCTTGGCCGGCCCCTTCACAGTGGGAGCGACAGAGCCTAGATGATGTGGGCCCTGATGGGGAGGCGGCTCCACCAGGACACAGGGCCAAGAAACACACTTACTCTGAGGGCCCCTTGCTTTGCCCCTGCCCCGTCTCTTAGGGGGAGGCCCCTCCTTTTGGGGCTGCCTGGAACTATCCACACCCAGTGGTTAGGCAGAGGGAGAAGAGGAGGGCAGGCCTCACAAAGTTAGTACTTCACAGTTTTAAAGAGAAAACTGAGGAGAAAAGGCTGGGGAGGAGGGCCAGGGGGCACAGGGGCAAGGAGAGAGAGTGGGAGCCCCTCTGAGCCCCTCCCCTCCCGAGGCCCCACCCTCTCCAGCTCTGGATCCAGCTCCCCCGGATACACAGCACAGATTCCTTCAGTATAAATGTGCTTAAAATGAAAATTCTTATTAAAAAAAATCAAAACAAAAAAATTAAAAACAAACCAGCGAGAATACCTGGGGGTTGGTATGGCAGGGTATGTACAGGGAGAACCCCCAGCCCTGGCCCACCCCCTCTGTCACCAACCGAGGCAGGGGGGAATCCCCAACCGGGGGGCAATGGCTTGTGAGTTCTGAGGATGGGGGAGCCAGGTCCTGGCATTTGCTGGTGATGAAGATGTGGAGACATGGGCAGGATGTCTTGATGAGCAGAGGCCTCCAGGCCCCATCCAAGGCCCAGAACCAGGGGTCCTCACTCAGTTCACAGCCCTGCCCCTGAGGGCAGCCGGGCTGCAGAGGCAGGCAGTCCATCTCAGGCCCAGGCCTCTGTCCCGAAGAGTCGCCGCCTCCTCCCTCCTGCCCCCCAGGGAAGGAAGAACAGGTGGGGGCAGGGCTGGTGGGGGTCACATCATTGGTAGAAAGGCAGAGAAAAACCAGGGCGTGGGCCAAAGGCTGTGTCCATGGGCACGGGCAGTCACGGGGAGTGGGTGGCTGGGCTACTTCTGTTTGAGCTGGGGCTGAGGCTGGGGCTACAGCTGCCGGGTGGGGGGGCCAGGCCACCCCCATCCCGCCCCCCGCCCCCCGGCTGTCCGCTCAGAGTGTCCAGGCCCTCGGAGTTCTCCAGCATTTCCTGGATGAGAGGTGGCATGGAGCCTGGGATCTCCATCTTCAGCGTGATTACCCGCTCGGCCCCTGCGGGAAAGAAGGCAGAGGTCAGCACGCCCGCAGGCCCGGCCCGGGAGGGCAGGCGGAGGGCAGGGACAATCCACCCTACCCATACCAGCATGCACTGGGCACTGAATGCGGGGCTCAGTTCTTGGACATAAGCCAGCTCTCTCAAGGCCCCAAGGCTGAGGGACAGCAGGACAAAGGGGTTCCAAACTCAGCTTTGGGGTTAGACTGCCTGGGCTTGACACTGGGCCCTTCCTGTGTGCTGTGGGCTCCAGACTCTGCTACTGACACCTCAAAATTTTGTTGACACCATCATTATCCTCACTCCAGTGGGAAACTGAGGCTCAGAAACCGCTCAAGGACACACACTCCCACAGTCTAGTTCCAGAGCCACGCTCCTTGCAACCACCATGCAAAGGTGACCCTGACAGCTTGGAGCTCACAAGCAGGGGGTGGGTTCAGGCATGAGGGCAGTCCAAGTGAGTGGGACATCGTCCTGGCCACAAAGATGTAGGATGTTGGCCCGGCTGTGGGGGCTTGGCCCCGGGTAGGGGCAGTGGGCCCTGGGCCAGGTGTTGGGGTCCAGCTCACCCAGTGTGGGAACCTCACCCTTGGCGCTGATGCTCCGCAGGTCTGTGATCTTCATCAGCATCTTGGGGAACATGTGGGGGCGGCTGGGCCTCCGTTTCCGCACGTAGACCTTCAGCGCCTCAAGCAGCGGCTCCTGCAGCAGGTCCACCCTGTCGGGCTGCTCCAGGTCCTGCCGGTCTGAGGAAGCAGAAACGCCCCCTGAGCAGGGGTCCGACCAAGCGAACACAGCTGCACTCCCAACCTTGGCCACTGGAGGGCGCGCCTGCCCAGGCTGCGGGCTGCGCATCTCTGCTCCTGGGGCCTCCCCAAACAGGGCAGCGGAGGGAGTGAGTGGGCTCCAAGAAAGGCCCTAAGAGGCTCTCAAAATGTGAGCAGAGAAGAGCGGCGGACTGGGGTTGCCCACAGCCCACCCTCACAGCCAGTTCATAGGGACAGGCCCCCTGAACACAGGCAGGGCCGTTCTCAGGCAGAGGGAAGCTGTCCAGGTATTCTCCCACTCTCACCATTATTGTAGACACCAGCACAACACGGCAGAACTCATAACAATAAAATAGTAACAGCAGCCAGCATTTACTGGGTCGTACGCTGGGCACACTGTGCCTTATTTATTACTGCCAATCAGCTTTATGAGGTGGAGACCATTATTACCCCTCTCTCCCCTCATACAGAAACAGGCACTCAGAGAAGTTTGGAAATCTGCTGAAAGTCACAAGCTGGCCAGGATTTGAACCTGGAAGGCCTGACCCTCTAACCCCCCAGAAGGAGCACCTAGATCAGGGTTCAGGTCTCCACCACCACTCCCTTTCTGCGTAGCTGCACACAAGACACTCTCCCTCTGGGACTTGGTTTCCCCCTCCAAGAGCAGTCTTACACGGGCCAAGGTCCCTTTCTGATCTGATGGTCCCTGAGCTGCTCCCTGGAAGAGGCTCCAGGGGCTGTACCCAGACCCTGGCCCTGGCCCCGGCTCCTGCCCACCTCCACAGATGAGGCAGATGGCACTGAGCAGCCCAGTCTCAGCATCATCCATCTCCAGGGGCAGCAGCTGGTTGGCGAAAGCAAAGACCAGGTCCGTGAGGGGGCCAAAGCCGGCATTGTGCATCTGGGTCCGATTCAGGGTCAGCCCATCTGAGAAGGTCATTGTGTCCTGTTCGGGCGTGTACCGCGTACAGATCCGCAGGATCTGGGTGCAGAGGATCACCGAGTCAGGAACTCGGTCCATCCTCCCAGCAACCCTGGAGCCAGCATCCCCACCTGGCAGGTGGCCAGACCAGATGAAAGATTCAGTGGGGAGATGGAGAGGAGGCTGGGTAGAGGGCTGGCAAAGAAGGGGGGCATGATGGGTGGACAGGTGCACAGGTGAATGGGCGAACCAGTGCTCATCAGGTGCCAAGAGGCTAACCGGACAGGTGGACACACGGGAGAGAGGAAGCGGGGATGTCTGTGTGGGTGGGCATGTGGGCAGGTCGACAGCAGACTGGTATTTGGGAAGGTGGCTATTTGAGCAGCAGGACATCCTCCAAGGCCATGGGGCAGTGCCCAGGTGGGCAGGGCAAGGACCCTCACCAAGATGTCCAGGCAGGCAGCCTTGAGAAGGGTGATCTGGTCAGCAATGGTGAGGGTGGTGAAGCCGGGCAGCTGCTTGGCAAACTCCACAGTCTTAATGATGCACTTGGTGGAGAGTTCACTGAACTTGTCCCAGAGGTCAATGTCCAGAGAAACACGCTGCTCTGAGCTGTTGTTCTGGGAGGACGGGAGAGTGAGGGCTTCTCCTCATGACCCCCTTCTCAGCCAGCCCTCTACCCGCCCTTCACTCCCTGGGAGGGGGCCACCGGATGAGGTAGAAGAGAGGGAGTGGGAATAGGGAGGTCCGGACTGGGGCGAGGGGAGGCAAGTCTAGCAGAAGGGATGCCCTGGGCCCAATCTGGGCGCTGTGGCACTGGCCCCCCCACACCTGGCCCAAGAAGCCATACCTACCGTAGTGTATTTGCCCAGCTGGCAGAGAGCGGGGAAGGTTTCCTGGTGCGCCTTGCGCACCTTCTCGATGAGCTCCCCTGCCTCCGCTGTCAACGTGTAGCTCTCGGAGCACTCTGGCCTAGGGGCTTCCTTCTTCTTCTTATTCCGGTCATTCCTCACAGCTGTGGGGGCAGAGGGGAGTGGTTAGGGAACAGGAGTCAGCGGCCACCCCCAGCCCAAGGTCCTCCCACAGAGCACTGTGGGGGAGGTCACTGGCAGGGTGTGCACATGCAGGGGCGCACACACGAATGTGCACACGTACACGTGCACAGGCAGGCAAGGGGTCAGCACATGGCCCACCCCTCCATTCCCACCTAATTCCCACACCCAGCCCAGCCCCAGGGCCCCATGCCACAGCACACACGCCCTGTGACCAGGCTGCAGTGCCCCGCACACCCCATGCATCTGTGCCAGCCCACACTCAGCTGCGCCAGTGCTCAGGGCTGAAAGCTGGTGTGCAGAGTCCCACCTCTGCACGCTGCCCCCCCTGCCCCCCATCCCTCTGCTTCCTGGAAGGGCCAGCTCCTGCATCCGCTTGCCCCCAGCCCTTCTGACAGCAGCCTCCCTGGAGTCTCTGGGACTAGCTCAGAGCAGCTCCTGGGCAGGCAGGAGAGGAGTAGGGCTCCCCAGTCTGAGTGGGGGCCCGGGTGAGAGAATCTCTCGGCCCATTAGCCGGGGGAGCTGACAAATCACCAGGGGCGCTGAGCCGCACACACCACTCGGCTTTAAAGAAGCGATGGGGTCGTTACCAGCCGATTATCCCAGACACACAATCACTCACAGGGCCAGTGGTAGCGGCTGCTGACGCTGGAGGAAGAGAGGGTAGGGGTGGGGGGCCTGGGGAGGGGGCAGCGGGTGGGGCGGGGGTGGGGGGAGCTGGCATAATTTGGAGATCACTCATGTCGATTCTGCAAATTCAATAAAGTGCAAGGGGTAGAATGGAGAGGGAGAGGGAGAGTGGGGGGATAATTTGGGAAGAGAAAATTGCAGCTGTGACAAGACGTTTATCATTCGGAAGCTTTAATTCTATTGAAATGGCAGCTGCTCAGCTCCGGGGCACAGAGCGGTGGAGAAGAGGAGGGAGGGAAAGGGGGAGTTCCTGGTGGGAGGGAGAGGGGGTCCCCACCCTGGTCCTTCTGTGCTGCAAAGCTCTGGGAGCAGAAGGTGGCAGAAGCAGAGGAAGGCAGAGCTGCTGGGCCCCGAAAGGAAGGGTCCCAGGCCTGCGGTTCCCAAGTTGTCACCCGCTGTACAATGTGGAGCCACCACTTCCCAGCTCCGGACAACACAGCCCCTGCCTCCTGTGGCAGGAAGTGGCGGGGTGATGCAGGGCCCTCTGCTCCCATCTGGGGTGCCTCACATCCCTCCAAGACCCCTCCCCTTCCCTCTTCCACTGCCCTCCCCACAAAGGGTTAGGGGGTCCTGTGACCCCCTCCCCAACCCCATCCCCCAAGGCTCAGGCTCCATAGCAACGGCCACGCAGACAAGGAGGCGTCTGTCAGCATCATTTATCTCTGACATCATCAATCACTGGTCACCACAGCAACACACATGATTCAACACGAGAGGGTCTCCCTGTCCAGCCCTCCCTCCCTCCCTCCACTGGGCCTCAGCTGAGCCCAAACTGGAAACCCTCATTCCTCTGGGATCTGAGAAGTCCCAATTCTCTCTTCCAACTCTAGGACCCAGGATTCACCAGACAATGGCTTTTAGATGGCACCCTGAATGGCCAGCCGCACCTTCCCCTCACACAAAAACACCAACCGGGACCCCTCTGTGTGGGCCTCCCTTGAGAGGCACCATCGGGAGGACTCAGGTATGCCTGAGCCCCGCCCCAGAACCAAGCAGGGCCTGGAAGCAAGCTGGCTGGAAGGAGACACAGCCACACACAGACAGGAGCAGCTGTCCACACACAGACACACAGCTGGCTAGACACACAGACAAACACAGGTCCTTGCCGCTATGCACAAACTGCCCTTAACCCAAAGCCTATACACTGCACCCCGAGCATGCTCTGTGTCCACACACACACACACACACACACACACAGCCCTGCTCCCCTGGCCCTGCGAAGCACTGAGGCCCTGCCAGGGCCGTGGCCTGGCCATGGCTGTGGCACTCACACTCCTTGGACATGCCCACTTCGAAGCACTTCTGCAGCCGGCAGTACTGGCAGCGGTTCCGGGTCACCTTGTTGATGATGCAGTTCTTGTCCCGGTGACATGTGTACACCATGTTCTTCTGGATGCTGCGGCGGAAGAAGCCCTGGGTACAGAGGGGAGGGAGCCAGGTCAGCTACATCCACAGATTGGGTACACAGCTGGGCCAGCTACTGTCCCCACGCCTTTGGTGGTCACCTACCTGAGCAGGCCAGGTAAGATGGGAGAAAGGTCCACCCACAGGACGTCCCCCGAAGAATCCCAGTATCTAGGGTTCTCAACCCACACCCATAGACCTAGCTTCCTCCCTCCTGATAAGTGATGGATCAGGAAAAGGGGGAGATGGAGCTCAACATGAGAGAGGCAGAGCTCTGGAACCAGCAGCCCTGGGCTCAGAGCACAGGAAGAGAAGGCAGGCAGGAAGGCAAGCAGGGAGAGGCGACAGATGGACACACACAGGTTAGCCAAAGCGACAGGGACGCGCACACACGCTCAGGAGCAAGACGTGTTCACCAACCAGGCAGATGTGCATATGCTGATCACAGGTAGACCCAGGCTGGCCAGGGGCTGCAACCCAGACTAACCAGACAGACAGACAGACCAGGGACAAACTGGAAACAACCAGACAGGACAGGCAGACACATACAGCCCAAGGCCTTTGTTTTGCCCTTGACCTTGGTCCCACACCTGGGGAACAGCTATTCCATGTGCCCCCAGCCCCAAAGCTGTGCAGCTTCTGAGCCCCCATCTCTGGGGAAGAAACAGGTACAGAGGCTCAGGCCCTGGGGAGAGGCCATGCCCACAGCTGCTGGGAAGGTGGCAGCTATATATCTGCACCCTGGAGCCTAACATGGGCAGAGGGCAATCCAGCCGGACACTGGGGAGCCCACAGACTGGGCACCTGAAGGAGGCCAAGGCAGGGTGCCTGCTCCTCATTGCCTTCTGCCAGGCTTCCATGGCAAGGTTCAGGCAGGGCCACGGTGGGGGAGGAGGCAGGCCTCCTGGGTCCCCAGCCAAGAGCCAGTCGGCAGCCAGCTCACTATGGCAACCTGGGCAGCGGTAGCAGAGCAGGCGAACGCCCTGCCAGCTGGAGGATGGAGACGGAGACAGAAGCTCAGGCAGGAGAGGGACCTCTGGCTTGGGGACCCCTACTAATCTATGGGGGAGCTCTACTACAGGCCTCCTCTTCGCCAAGGCTGCTGCCACCTTCTGCAGAGAAGCACGAGCAGCAGCTTTACGGACATCCCCCCACAGGGACCTGACACTCAGGACCTGACAGTGGGGACGTCCTATTTGTCTAACCAGGGCTGTCTTTCCCAATGACCCCCTCAACTCACCTTGCAGCCCTCACAGGCGCTGACCCCATAGTGGTAGCCTGAGGATTTGTCTTGACAGACAAAGCAAGGCTTGTAGATGCGGGGGAGGGGGGGCGGTGAGGGAGGGCTGGGCACTATCTCCTCGGAACTGCTGCTCTGGGTCTCAATGGCTAGAGAGAGAAGAGGGGAGGGGCGGTTAGAGACCCAGGTCGCCACCCTTAATTCCGTGCCCATCCTGCCTCAGGATCTTTCTGGGGAGCCTCTCCCAGCCTCACCACTGCTGCCAGGATTCACCCTCGGGGGCAGGGACAGGGCCTCAGAAAAGCTCTGACTGCCCGGCCAGTCTCTGGGGATGAGGCTGCCAGTGAAGCCTCCAGCACTTCATCACTCCTGCCTATTTCCCCAGGACCCAAGCTTCAAACCAGAAAGACCAGATGATAAACCATCAGATTTGTATGTGACATGACTATACATGGGGGGTGGCGGGGGTTAGCTGGGTCCTAAATCCCCAGCCCCTGGGTGGCCTGGCCCCCATCTCCTCCAAGTCAGGAAGGAGTTAAGGCCTGGTGAAGAGGGAGGGAAGAGAACACAAGCTGGGGGCAGAGGAAACTGGGGTCAACAGGATATTCAAAGCCAGCCACTCCCCTACCCCCGCTGCTTCCGCTACCCCCTCCACCCCCTCTGCCAGGAGTCACAGGCCCTCCTCCACCCAAACAATCCAATCCCCTGGCCAGAGACCCAAGGCAGGGCGCACAAACAAGAGTTCCAAGTGTTGGATCAGAGCAGGCAGGGACTCCCTGAGATAAGCAGGGGACCCCCTTGGGACTTAGGGAGAGGAGTCCCTATGGGCCCCAGAAGCCCACTGCTCTGGGTGCCCCGTGTCTGAGGGGAGCAGGGTGACAAAGGGGGTCTGTTCCCATCAATGAACTGTCTGTCTAGCTTCAATACTATGTCCGGGTTACTATCCCCTCCCCTTCTGTTATTCAGCTCCAAGAGGGCAGCCAGGAGGGGTGACCCGGCCTGCAGGGGCAGTTCCCGCTAGCCAAATTCTCACCAGCACCTGGCCTGTGCCCATCACCCCAGGCAAGACAGGGCTGGGCACTGTGGGGGCTGTCGGTGCCCGAAGCCTGGGGCTGTCTTGCTAGATGAGAACTATGACCCAGGCAATCCCAGTTTCCCAAGAGGCCATTCAGCATCCCCCTGACCCTTGCCAATGCTATTTGTCCAGGGCCAAGGAGAGGGGCAAGGATGCCTCCCTGAGGAGGTAGACCCCTGCTTCTTCCCATACCCCAGAATCCTACCTAGTCTCGCCCCAAACTCCAGCACACAAGGTTCTGGAATTTAAAAGGGCCTAGAGCTTCTGGCCCAAGCCCCTTCTAGCTATGAGTCACGTGGCCCACAAAGACCAGGCAGAGTTGAAGAAGGACCTGGACACAGGCTGGCTGTGCTCCACCCTTTGGTTACCTGCAACACACGAGGGGCTGCCAGGTGGTTAATGACAGGGAACCAGGCCGACACCCTTGGCAGAGTTTTCCTGGCTCTTAGTAGGGCCTGGACACCATCTCCCTGGTCAGCCTGGCTGACCAGCACTGCTGTGACCCCACGTCCCTGTCCCCACCCAGAGACTGGCCTTGCAGCAAAGGACCAGTGGATACCCACACCCCGACCAGCCCACAGACTCTTCACTGACCACCCCCCAACCCCACCCCTCTGCTCTTCACCCCAACACTGAACTGCCCTGGCCTGGTTTTCCCCTACCTCACTCTCCCCAAAGCCAGACAAGCCAATCAGACCAGCAAGAGGCCTGCGAACAGCTGCTGGGGGGGGACGGGGCTGGGGGGCCTGGGTGAGGCTGGGAGGCAGAGGGGTGAGCCACAAAGGAGCCCTTTGTTGTGCTAACTTTTTCCAAGACGTAAAAGGAGTAACAATAGACAATCCAGACTGGGGGGGGGTGTCAAGGACAAGGCGGTGTGGGGGGACCATGGTCTAGAATCTGTCAGTGTTCCAACAAGCAGAAGATGAAGGCCCTGACCTCCCCGCCTCTCTCCTCCCCACCCATCCTTAGCCCTGAGCCCACATCCCCCAAGGCCCCACCTCCAAAATGGACCAGACAGGAGAGGGACTAAGAACAGAGGGAGCTTTGGGGTACAGAGTGGGGTGGAGGGAAGGGAGGTGGGCGTGGGGAGACACACAGGATACCAGGATGAAGGACAGAGAGCTCTAAGGCCAGGGACTGGCTAAAGGGGCAAAAGCCCGGAGAAATTTGGAGCTAAGGCAAAGTCCAGGAGGGTATTTCTGGAACTGAAAGAATATACTTAAAAATTTTTTTTTTTGGCAGGATGGGGCTGACCCCAGACCAGGGCTAGTTTGGGCTGGGTGAGGCCTCCTTTCCACCCACCTGGCAGCAGCTGGCTGCCTCTAAGGCTCAAACACCGTCTGTACCCCCGCCCCCAGCATGTCCCCACCTGTCACCAAGGTAACAGCTCTAAGGTTTCCCACTGCGCCCTTTGAACCCAGAGCTCTGGCCCGGTCCACACCTCCCTAGGCCTCCAGCCAGCAGCCAGGGAAGCACGGGGCATTCTGGGACCCTCGCAGCCACTCCAAGAGTCAGGACTCTGCTTTACCTCTACACGCCAGACGTACGAGGGAAGGACTGCCGCGGCCAGGTCCCTCCCCACCCGCCTCCCTTCCCAGAGTCCCCAGCCCACAAATCTCCTTTTCCTGCAGGATCGGGCTGGAGAAGCACCACACCTCAGCTCCAGCAGAGGGCTGGAACCGGCCCAGAAGGCCAGGCGTCCCCTCTCGCCTGCGCAGCGCTGCACTGCCAGGGTGCCCCTCCCCCGCCCGCTCCCCCTCCCCCGCGGGCAGAAGGCGGGAGGCGCAGGGCGCTCCGGATTCCCCACGCCCCAGGGCCGTTCGCAGGCGCGCACAAGGGGCCGGTTTCCTGGAGGAGATCAGCAGGAAATAAGCCGGGCCCCCGGCCAGCGGCTCCCCTCCCAGTCCAGCTGGCGCCCGCTCCTCCGCGGCTCCCCTCGCAGCCCCTGGGGAGGGCTGGGGAGGGGGCTCAATGCTCTCGGCGCCGCCCTTCTTCCTCCCTGGGGTAGGGTGGGGGTGGCTCTGGGTGTAGCCCGGAGGAAGACGGCCCCTAGCTCAGCAGCCCCCGATAAGCATCGCTCCCCCTCCCCCCACTACGGGCATCCACGTGCTTCACATTCTTGGACGTCTAGGAGCGGGCGGCGAAAGAGGCCAGATTGGTGGGGGACAGATGGGGAGCCACATCCTGTACAGCCCCTGACACCAGTGCCCTGAAACTGGGGGCTCTGGGGAGAGGCAAGGTGCCCAGGGCCGTGCAGGATGAGGTCTCCACTCACAGCCAACCTCCTTTGGTGGAGGTGGCAGGAGGTTGTGCAGAACTTGGCATGATAGGCCAGAGGGCTCCTGCCGTCAGAGAACCTTCACACACACACAAGGACCCCGTGCACACCAGCACGGTCAGGTCGCCCCCACCCCCAGCCTCTAGGTCTTTCCTGTGCCTCAGAGCAAGCCGCACAGCCAGGACTCTCAGTCCAGTCCACAGCCTTGGGGCTGACACCCACTGGCATCCCACCCACATATACATAGCTCTTGGTGTGGGCGATGGGAACAGGGGAGCCCAGACCTCTCGCTCTATCCCACCCTACACAGCATAGGGAATAGGCCTACTTCCCCATCTTCTGCCCCACCAAACCCACCTGGCTGCCGGACTCCACACCTCTCTACCCCATCCAGTTTGCGGCTAGAAACAGCGAAGCTGCCCCCACCTCGAAGGAAGAGGTGGGGCTGGAGCCCAAGGTCTCAGATCCCAGCTTCCCTGCAGTCCTCTGGCAAAGGCAGCCAAGGTGGTGGAGGGGAGCACCCTGACAGCTGTGCTCCAATTATCCCATTTGGGGGGACATCTTCCTCCAGCTCTGGGAGGATGGGAAGAAGGGCCCAGGTGTCACACCTCTCACCTCTCCCTTTCAGCCAAAGTCAACCAACGCTCACACACCCCTCCTTTCCACCGTCAGCAGCCCGCAGCCTCCCCGCCAATCTGCCCCAGAGGCAAAGGTCAGGGGGCAGGACAAAAGGAAAGGCCTGGGGTGAGGCAGCTCTGGGAGGAGCAGGGGCACGGTGTCTCTCCACTGCAGGTCTCTCTTCTTAGAGCAAAGGGGTGCGGGGTTGTTCTTCAACCTTCTCCAACCTGCCAGGCCCCCGGAGACCAATTCCACTCCTCCTCCCAGGCAGACTTAAGGGCGGCAGCCGGTACGGGAGGGTGGGAGAAGCCCTGGGGAAGAGTGGAGCCCAGAGCAGTGTAGGGGAAGAAACCCGAGCCCTGTAACAATAACCCCCTAGTGCCGGCTTTCTCCCACCCAAGTACACCGCCCCACAGCTGGGTATGAGCAGGCCCAGGTGTGCACCCCAGGCGCTCAAAGCTCCCACTGGTACACCGATCACCTCCCTTCCAGAGAGATGATTCCAGACAGCAGTGAGGAGAGGTGAGCTGGCTGCCAGGACTCTGGGGTTCTCAACAGTGCCCCTCTTAGGAAGGGACTGTCCAGTGCCTGCCCCTACCCCCAAGTGAAAGCAGGGTAACAAAAGGACACAGCTGGGCTGGGAGGGGATGCACCCCTCATTTGCAGAGTATCCCTGGACGCACATAAAACAAATTCATGCCCCAGAGAACAAACTAGATTAGGATTAGGGGGAAGGGGATTCTTCCCACCAGAGCAGTTCCCCCACCCCATTTCTGGGAAGCCTCAGAGATGCCAGCCAAGTGTCTAAAGCCAAAGCAATCCTCAGATGGATAGATGTAATCCCAGACGTAAGGGGCAGGTAGGATGGCAGAGGGGTGTCTGGTGAAGTTGCCCCTTCCGGCCACACCCCACTGCCAACACCGAGAACGTGGAGTGCTCCCCGACACCCACTCTAATGGCATAGCGGCAAGGACTGGGGGCTGCAGCTGTTGCACAGGAGGGGGCTCTCCCGTAGGCTTTGGCAAGGCTAGGATCTGGGGAGGAGGCCCCCCTCCTCCACGCAGACAAGCCCACAGATAGTACCTCTACCGCACCCTCCAGGGTGGGAGAAAGGGCCACTCTACTGTAAAGCTACTGGATTCCAAGTAAGAAGATGGAAAGTGGGGGGCAAGAAGCTTTATTTCCCCTTCAAGAAGTAGACGGTGAGATGAACAAATGTTTCCTGGAGGAACCCCCAAAGTTCCTCAGCGCTAACGTAACAGAATTAACACCCAGGGTTACTCGAGGGAGTCCATTTGTCCAGCAAGAGCATTCGAGTGTCAGCAAGAAAGACAAGGGAAAGTGAAGGGTAGAGACAAGACCCCCACCACCACGCCCCCAGACCCGAATCCCCCAGTAGGAGTGGAAGCCCCGCCGCCCGCCGTCCCCAGCTCCTACAATAGATGAGGAGAGGCCGGTACCTACAGTGGTTTGAGCCATTCCAAAGCGGAGTCCGGAGCGGGGTGGAGTAGGGACCCGGGGCAGGGAGCCCCTTCTCCGGGAGCAAACAGGCCCGGTTCTGGTTATAAAAATCCACCACCAGGAAGGGACTGGGGGTGGGGGTAAGCCCCCCCACATCCACACTCTCGTACATCTTCCCCGCGAAGATGAGAGGTCCGGGCGGGGAAGTCCTGCGCGCCGCCTCCCTCACTCAGCCGGTGGCGCCATCCGAAGACAGCAGCTGGGGACGAGGGGCACGTCCCCCCACCCCGACTGGCGACCAGGGCAGGGGGCCGCCCTCGGTCCGAAGTCCCTCGTCTAAGTCGGCCGGCCGCTCCGCCAGTCCCAGGTGAAATGCTAGGAAGTTGTGTGTTCCAGGAGTGGGGGGGTCCTGGGCTCGCCCCTGGAACGCCCGGACGAGGCCCGAGGACTCGGGGGCTTCACCTCGAGGGGGCTCCCGTCTCGAGTCTCATGGTGTCCGAGGCAGAGTCCCACGGCTCCCCAAGTGCGCCGGCCGGGGGCGGGATCGGCGCGGGGCGGGGGGTGTGTGTGTGTGCTCACCGAGCACTTCCTCCTCCCCGCCGGGGCTCCCGGGCTTCTCCGGGGCGAGGATTCCGGGTGGGGGTGGGGGTGGGGGTGGGGGTGGGGACCCCGCCGGCTCCGCCTCCGCCAGGCCCCGGGCGGCCGGCCGCAGCTCGGCCTCCGGCGGTGCGCGCCGCGGCCCCCCCGCCCCGAGCTAGCGCGCCCCCTCCCCTGCAACCCCACCCCCTTTCCTCCGCCCCGTTCCGTCCAAGCACCGCCCCTGGTTTAACCCTTGCCGGGCGAGTCTGACTGCCACCAGTGAAACGCCGGGGACTGAGAAGGAGCGGCGGGACGTGCAGAGGCGAGTGAGGGTAGTGGGGGGAGTCTGGGAAGGGTTGAAGAGAAGAGGGGAACGGAGGGAGGAAAAGGCTCAAGAGGAGTAGTACGCAGCAGACAGACGGAGGCCGGGTACAGGAGAGGAGGGGGCTGCGCGCGGAGGCAGGGACGGAAGAGGGGCGGGTGTCTCTCCCATCCCAGTTCCGGCTCCCAGCAACCCCCCACCCCACTGCGGTTTGGTCAGTCACCGGTTTGGCGATGCAGTAGCTGGGGAGTTGATGGGGCAGGGAGGAGGGGGTGGTCCCGGTGTCCTCCCTTAGCACCCTCCCTACCCCGCCCCCGACACCCAGCCCAGGCCTCATTTGCCTAATGCAATGCGGCTGAACTCTCCCTGAACTCGCCTGGCGGCGCCTCACCTCCGGGTGACCCACCCACCGCTGCCCGTGACATCACCCGTTCGCCTGCCCGCCCGCGGGGCTCGCCCTCCGGCCCCTTGCCGGGCCGGGCCGGGCCAGCTACCCTGAGACGCGGAGGGTGGCCGCAGGTGGCAAAGGGCCGCGGTGCATGTAGCCAAGTGTTCGCGCCACGAACGCGGAGTGCCGGGTGTCCCGGGTGTGACATCGTGCACTTCGGGCGCTGTGGGGGAATGAGATACCCGGCTTGTGTCATTGTCTGTGACATCATGTGCGACTCCGGCAGCCCGCCCGCCGGAACCCGACGCAGCAGCGTGGGTGCTCTGGCACAAACGCGCGCGCCGAGGGGGCTTTCCTTCCCAAGCTTTGCGTGCTTCCGGCGAGCAAAACCCCGCCCAGGGTGTCCCCGGGCCGCGGAACCAGCATGGGCCCCACACCGCGCAGTCCCGCTTGAGAGAAGGAGAAGGGTGGGGGACTGGTGCCTTCCAGCTGACCACTTCCTCCCAGAAGCCCTCAGGGATGCCTGTTTCGTTGGAAGAAAGGTCTGAACTGAGCAGGTCTTGCAAGGAGGGGGATGCCCCTGGAGGATACACCCTCTGACGCTGCAGCATAGCTCCCTCACTCTAAAAAGGGATAGAAATGTACATGCTTCCCTAGGATATTCTCCCGAAGCCAGGTTCTTAACATGCTGTCATTTAGTCCTCACAGCAACTCCAAGAGATAAGTGGGCATTATTCCCATTTTACAAATAAAGAAACAGGTCTCTGCAATGCTACATGGGATGTCCAAGATCACACTGCTAATAAAGGTTAGAGCTAACTTCGCTGCCAAAGCCCAAATTCCCACCACACCAAGCCAATTCAAGAAAAACTATTTTCTGAGTATCCTATGTGGAAACCCTGATAAGCCTGACCTTGCAGACCTTATGGAGCAATAGCTATTAAGCAAATAATTACATATATGTAATTGAAAACTGAGATAATTGGTATTATAATACAAATATAATGTATTTGAAGGAAAATTAATGTAGATACCTAATTTAGGTTGAAGGGTTAGGGAGGACCTCAAAACAAAGACCTAAAGAGTAGCAGTTCAGAAGTCAGGCAGAGTAGAAAGGAGTGCAGTCCCAGTAAAAGAAAGAACCTGTGCAACGGCCCTAGGGTTACAGAAGTTGGCATGTTCATTCGAGGAACTGACAGGGGACTAAGGTAGATGAAGCATAAAATTCAAGAGGAAAAGGGACATAAGACCAGGCTGGAAAGGTGGTCTGAGGCCAGACCAGGTGGGCTTGTTGATCTCAATAAGACTTCTGGATTTTATCCTAGATGGAAGGAGAAATCACGGAATGGTTCCAAGCAGAGGAGAGGCGAAATATGATTCACAGTGTTATAAGATCTTTCTAGTAGCTATGTGAAGAACGGATTGTAGGAAAGCAAAAGAGACCAGTTAGAAGCTACTGCAACATCCAGGCAGCACACAATGGTAGCATAGCCTAGGAAACTGGCAGTGGTGATGGACAGAGGAAGGTAAATTCTTAAGAAATTTTGAGGGGGTGGGGTGAGAAAGGAGATAGCAGAGGATTCTGGTGTGTCGCTTGTGCAACAGCAAATTTCCCAAGACTGAAAAGTAGAGAAGTCTTCTGGGCTGGCGGACAGGTGGGTGTAGGGCTCCGGAATGAAGTCCTACCTAAAAGAGGTCTGGGCTGCAGATATCCAAGCCTTGGGAGTGGGTAAGACTGCCAGGGAAGAGCGTGGACTTGGTTCTACATCCCTTGGTATCTTTCCTCCCAAATGATGTAGCTCTTGTGCACTAGTTATGTGCTAGGCTCTGTGTTCACAGCTGCAAGGTACTAAGGGATCTGAGACTGTCATCAAAGACCTGGTGATTAGGGAACAAGCTCCCAAATGATTACAGCTCCCAGTAGAAACTAGTCACTGTGAGGAGAAGTCACTGTGGTGGAGAGAAATGTTGTAAGAGAAAAAAAAATAAGGACCCACAGTTATTCAGAGGAGGGAGGGAGAGTGTAGCAAGGAAGGGAGAACATCAGTGAAGGTTTCTGGGAAGAGGCGACATTCATGATGTTCCCTGAAGGATGGATAGGATTTCTGGAGTCGGAGAGGGGGAGAAGTCAGGGTGAGATGCCTGTTCTGGGCAACGACAAGGTCAGGGTTGTGGGGCAGGTCAGAGCAGAACAGTGTCCTTGGGCAGTGGGAGAAGGGGGAAAAAGACAGGCTTTGGCCAGCTGCAGGGCTGAGTGGAAGGGACTCCAGCAGCAGCTGCCAGCCAGCCTGAGGCTTCATCCTCCTATGCTGTATCCCCCACAGCTCCTGTGTGCTTCACAGCCCCTCAACAGTGGTGGGCTAAACTGAACTGGCGCCACTTATGCCAGGACTGCTGGGCTTCCCCCCAGCCCCAGCCCCATCTGGAGTTGATAACAAACAGGAAATGAGGCATGGAACCAGAGGGACATGGGGTCCCAGTGCACGGTGGTCATCCCCCAAGACAATTCCGGGATCCAAGCTCACCCAGGCCCTCACCAAAAGCAGGTCACTGTGGCCTCACAGCAACTCACCCAGCCAAGGACAAATTAGGAGTCTTGCTTTAAAGAGGAGGAAACAGACTCAGAGAGAGGTTGGGTGACCTGCCCAAGGCCACACAGGAAGATGTCCTTTATGACTTCTGCCAGGGGACCTTGGTCTGTGGGCTGCTTTGAGGTTCATAGCAACCCAGAAGTCAAAATGGGAAGGAGAGGGCTTCTATTTCTGATCTAGCCAGGGCTGAGGGCTTCTAGTCTGTCCTGAGAGATCTGGCCCCACTTGCCCCAACTCCATGGAAAAGGAAGAGTAAAGGAGTGTGGGCACTGCCCCAAAGTGATCTGGAGAAGGGAAGCACTTCCTCTTTCCACAGATGCTACCCCCAAAGGGTAGTCAAGTCCTGCACTGGCACATCCCCATGGGCTCAGGGCCGTTGGCATGACGTGCACACAATGTCTTAGGTCCTGGCCAGCCTAAGAGCACAGGCTTCCTTCTGTGAGTCTCCTCCCCCAGCCATTGCTGGGATCCTGCCCTGACAGGTTCTGTGAATTATCAATGCTTTGAGATAAAAGGTGAGGGGTCTCCTTTTCATTCAAAGCTCCATCCAACAGTCTTTGGCTGGCTCCGCATTTTGGGCCCCAGGAAAGGCATGGCTTAGCAGTACCTGTTCCCCCTGGGCTGGCTCTCCTATTGTTCAGGGAAAGAGTGGGCAGAAGGGAGGCAGGGAGGACCCAGACTGCAAAGGGGAAGGAGTGGCAGAGAGGAAGAGGAGAGCACACCCCCTCCTCTGTCTCCTCTGGGTCTCCCAGACCCGGGGGCCATTCCCCAGTCTCCAGGCACACACAATGAATATGGAGACAGAAGGGAAAAGTCTGGAGCCAGTCTTTCGGGGCTCCCATCCACTGTGGCTCCTCTACTAATTACTTTCAACTTCCCTGTGCCCCACCACACCACACAAACTGAAACAAAATAAGAGTAAGAACTGCAGCCCTTACACTCCGTTCCTAGGGTGCCTTCTGAGCTCTGCAAACTCCTGTGGGCTGCAGCGGGCGGATTCGGGGGTGGGGATGGGCGTGAACAGATTGTATCCGCAGCTTCCACGACAGGACGGAGATCTGGCCTACATCTCTTACCGCTCTTTCCCTCCAACCTTCAGCATCCAAAACACAGAAGGAGGGCGTGGCTTGGGTGTTTCCTACGCCCCCTACTGGGAGAAGGCAGGAGGTCCTAAGGCAGAAGCAGGGCCTCAGCCGCGGTGGAGGGGGTTTCAGCATTGACACTGACCCTCCCAGGGCTCTCCACACCCAAGAGTAACCCCCACAGTACCCTCCTGCAGCTGTCTATTGGATAGTGGAAAACAGCCCAGCTTTAGTCACTTAACCCAGTCACTTAACGTCCACCAGTGTTTCCTCATGTGTAAAGGGGGATAATGTCCTTTTCCCAGAATCATAGGGATTAAGATTTGTAAAACAGAGATAAAGCCTCAAGCACACAGTAGGTGCTCCACAGACGTTAGCATCCTATTATCTCCAAGTCCTACCTAGAAAAGTCTGGGGTGGCTTTTCACTGTCATAACAGTGGGTGCCACACGACGAGACAGCAGTGATCACATGTAAGGCGCAAAGCTTTGTGAGTCACGTCAATGATCTTACCTAATCTCATCCCTTTGAGGGAGGTTCTGGTAATAGCCCTGTTTTACTGACAAGGAAACATGCTCAGAGAAGTTATCAGACGTAGTAAGTGGCAAAGCCAGAACTATACTGCCTACTCCATAGCCCGCCCCATGGAATTCCTGGGTGAGCAATGAAAAAGGCAGGTTAGTTTCCCCTCCAGTGATAAGAAATAGATACTCCCCTCCCTACACACACAACACAATCCCCCTTAACCACCCTATGTCCTAAGTCACGGCCCCCTGCCCCCCACCTAAGCACACAACAAACTACCTCACCCCTCCCTGGCTCTGGATTTGATTCTCCCAAAACACACCCCACTCTCTGACCCTCTCACCCAATATACACAAGCCATTAACCCCCTTCCCAGCACACACCCAACCTTGTCCCCCCAAAAAACACAAACAACCCTGACCCTCCCCACAATGCACACAGAATCCCAACCCTCCTCAGTTAAATACCTGTCCTCAGAGACCAAGCCCCAGGGGCCCATTTTGTGGGGTGGCCAGGATCCTGTACCATCTCTGGAACCTCCCACTCTGGCTCCTTGAGGAACTATAGCAGGACAAATACCCATCCCTTCCCACAGTGATCTGGAGAATATTTCTCACTCCACAGACCACAGGGTCTCTGAAGGGTCCACCCAAGACACCCAAGGTCCAACCTCCTCACTTGGGGAAAGGGGGCTAGCAGAACGCTTGTTGGTGGGAAGTGGGAGGAAGGAGCCTCACTGTAAGGTTTCCTACAAAAAGGGTGACAAAGGACCAGAGCATATCATTGCTCCCTGCAGGGATGTGGGCCATGGATGTCTACCTCTCCTAGGAACTGCCTGGCCCTCAGCCCCAGTCCCAAGGCAGAGAGAGCAGGAAAGGTGAGACCGCCTCCATCTCCAGCACTTGTGAGTGTCTGTCTGCCATGCTTCGCCATCCAGAGCGGAGCAGCTTGGCTCACCAGGCCCACCAGCCCCGCATGAGGATGGAAGTGACCACTCCCCCAGGCCCATGGCCGCACGTCTGGTCCCAGAGAAGGGGAAGGTCATGGAGAAGCTCAGAAATTGGGGGTCTGGGTGGGAAGAGAAGTTGTTGTTTACTAGTAAGGGGGGAGGGGCAGGGCAACCCACAGGCTCACAGAGGGAGGGGGCAGGAAGGGGGCATTGCCTAATCTGGGTGGGGAAAGCCAGAGAAGGTTTTACTTGCCTGAAATGTGGGCACCCCACCCTGGAGGTTGAAAGTTACCAGGATGGGAAGTGGGGG
This sequence comes from Manis javanica, assembly GCF_040802235.1. NCBI lineage: Eukaryota > Metazoa > Chordata > Mammalia > Pholidota > Manidae > Manis > Manis javanica. Next base: position 159,821,808 of record NC_133159.1, on the reverse strand, counting down.
ACCCAGAAGCTCTCCCCACCCACCTCTAAGAAAGAGGAAGAGGCTTGCAACATTCAGAGGAGAGCAAAGCATTCGCTCCTCTGGCACAGGGTGGGCAAGGACCGGGGGCCAGGCCCCAGGCCCTCTCCAGCCCTCCATGAGTCCAGGTGCCAAGTGAGCAGAGTATCTGGGGCTCTGTTCCATCACCTGGGGAAGGACGGGTTGTCCATAGGCACCAGGTTGCAGGCCCCTGACTTCTTTCTCCCTAAAAATCCTACCCTGGCAGAAAGCAGGTGCTCCCATCACCCAAGCTGAGAATAGGAGTTACAGTCCTTGTCACAGTAGCAACAGTCAACTGCACACAGACGCTAGGAACCACAGACACCCACCCATTCCCCAAAGATAGGCCTCCCTCACCACCCAGCACAGACTGGAAAGTGAGAGTCAGAGTTCCTGACCTCTGCTCACTGTGCTGCCCGCCTCACACTCCCTTTACGAGGACAGAAGAGAGGGAGGAAACAGAGACGGAGGTGAGAGGAGGGGTGGCAGTGGAAACCGAGGCAGCATCTGCCTGCCTGTGGCCCCTAGGCCTACAGGGTGGGGGTCGAAAGGAACACAGACATGGAGGCCCTGCTCCCAGCAGCTGGTGGGGCCTGGGAGGGAGGGGGTCATGGTGGAGCCAGAGGAGGCGATCCAGGAAGCAGTGGTGGCGGTGGGCAGCTGGCCAGTGCGGGCAGTGAGGCGTCCAGCCAGGGCCTGCCCCAGGGACAAAGAGACTCCCTGGCTCCCGGGGAGAGTGTGCTGCCCCCACACTGAGAAGGGGGCACTGACCCCGCCCAGCCAGGCGTACAGAGCAGCGGTGCCAGGCAGCTTGCCAGTGGCTGTGAGAGGGCAGTGGGTGCCTGGGGCAGGGTGTTCAGTCCCTGCCTGCCAGGAGAAGTGGGACAAGTTTCCCAGGTCAGCAGCTGACCGGCCAGCCAGCGGCCCATGGCCCGTTCTGCTGCTTCCACCCCCTCCTGCCCAGGCCAGGCTCCGGCTCCCTCCTCCCCTAGCCCTGGCCTGGCGCCCAGCTGGGCCCTGGGGGCCAGAGTTACTGTAAGCGGCCTGGCAGGCCCGAGACCTGGACTTTGCCAGCTGGCCGTAGCTGCCGCCACCTCCCACTACCTGGCTCAGCCAGCCAGGGAAGGGTACTGAGACCCCCGCCCAGCCAAAAGGCTACTCCTACGGCAGAGGGCAGAGGCAGAGAGAAGACACAGGCCCTGCCAAGAGCGCGTGTGCGTCCAGTTAGAATCCAGGCTGAGCGACCTTCTGGGACACTTGCCCTGGCCACCAAGCTGCCCATGGGTCCCTCCTCTCCCTCTCCCTCTCCCCTCAAAAGAAAGCACATCCCAGCATGGCGGGTGGAGTTGGCAAGGGGAAGGAGGGGTTCCAACAGGCCTGCTTGTCTACTCCCTCAAGCCCTCTCTCTCCCTCAGGCCCTGGACAGGGTGGGATGGAGGCAGGATGCCGCTCTCAGCAGAACTGCCATTTCCACCAAATGTCGAGAGGTTTGTTTGCCCGCCTCCAGCCTCTGTGTCCAGTCCTTGTAGCTGTTTATAAGGCCCTCACAGCGGCAGAACACAGGAGGGGCTCGAGGGGCCCTGAGGGGCGGCCCTGCCTCCTCTCTCCCTCTGCCACCCCCAACATCAAACACACACCCCGCCATCAGCCGACAGGGTTTGCATCCTTGAGCCCTCAAACAATGGTCTCTCCCTTGTCTGGAGAAGACCTAACCACTGCAGCGAGCAGATGTGCCGGAGGCGAGACCCTGAGGCCCACTGCCTTCTGCAGTCCCCTTCCCTCCCACCGTGCCTCCCACCACTCCACTTACTGGCTGGGGATGGCGTGCTATAGCCGCTAACTGGAAGCTGGTGCTGGAGAGAGGTCAGAGCTCCTGGTGGGGAGAGTCCACCCAGCATAGGGGGAAAGAAGAAGGCGTAGGGGGGCACTGGGTACCCACTGAGGTGCCCTCCCCCAGGTGTTGGGCAGGAGCTGCTGTTACTGGCCATGCCAAGCAGCAGAGTCAGAAGCAGGCAGACAGTCTGGCGGGAAGCTCCAGCGGGAAGCTCCGTAGGGCTTCAGGCTGCCCCTCCTTGAGGCATAGGGCCTGGGCCCAGAGGGGGTTTGGGTGGTCAACCCACCCCCCCTTCTGTCCTGGAGCTGCTGTCCAAGACCAGCAGGCTAACCGCAGCCTCCTGGAGACCCCACTCTAGCTGGGGGCCAGGTTGGTTTAGGGCCGTCCCAAGAGCTGGTCCTTTGGTCAAGCTGTTCTGTGAGCTGGCACTTTCCTGGGAAGGTCCAGAGCTGGCCTTCAGGACGCTGAAAAGGATGCCTCTCCTAGATGGGCCCCGGCTAGGCGGCTGGGGGGGCCATGTCCTGCGATGCTGCAGAAAGAGGAAAGACAGTTGAGTGGGCACTGAGGGGCGGGCACACGGGCATTCCCCGTGGAGCTCCCCAACCTGGGCGGCCGGAGATTTTCCCGTGGCACCCGGCTGAGCAGACAGCTGGCACCATGCCTGACTGGCAGAGACAGCCTGGGAGCAGGGCCCAGACACTGCCGGGGGTGGCAGGATAGCACAGCCAGGCTGGGGAGACGGGGACAGAGCCCAGAGCTGCAGAAAGCCTCTCACCCACAATTCTGAGGGGAAAGGGTCCTCGATGCCACCTCAGAGGATCCCTGCAGCAGAGGAAGGCAGCTGGCCCTCCTTCCTCCAATGCGGGTTACCTGAGGTCAAGATGCACAGAACGTGTGCTTGAGGGAAGGGGGAGGAAAAGCCGCTTCCCTAAACCATTGGCACTTCTCAGAAAAATGACTCCTAAGCCAGGGGGTTCTTTTATACCACTTCCCCCCAAATCCAAGCCCCAGCACCCGATATGGGTCTGTCCCACAGGCTGGAGGAGGAGGCCCATCTACATACACACAGACAGGGAAATGAGAACCGAGGATTCCTGCGCATTTCCTCCAGTGCAGAACAGCATGCCAGGCTAGGGGAGCGCAGTGTGTCAGGAAGGCAAGGACGGGCCAGAGCAGAAGCCTCCTGCCCCCGGCAAAGGAACCAGGAAGACTGATCTCAGAGTGTACCCACATACTCTGCAGAAATGAAAAGCCCCGCTACCAGTGCGGACATAGACCCATACCCTGTTTGAACAGCTGGGAGGACATGCACAGATAACGCCATGGGGTAGAGACAGGAATGAACGCAGATGAACAGGCAGCGACGAGCAAAGTGAAAGACGAAAAAGAGAAGCATCCACAAGAGGATGCTTCAAATCCACTTGAGGTATAGGAGGTTATGCATAAATACATTTGCCTGTATTTATATATGAGATATATATGTGTGCACACACACATGACATATATATATATATATGAGAGATGAAAGAAAAGATGGACAAAAAGAAATATGGCCAGTCAAAACCAGAGTGAACTACTTCACTTCCACTAGGATGGCAATAGTCACAAAGACTGGTAAAAACAAGTGTTGACAAGGATGTGGAGAAACTGGAACCCTTGTACACTGCTGATGGGAATGTAAAGTAGTATAGCTGCTTTGGTAAACGGTGTGGCAGTTCCTCAAAAGGTTAAACACAGCCCAAGAATAGGAAAACTTAAGTCCACACAAAAACCTGCACATGGATGTTCATACCAGCATTATTCATAAGCCAAAAAGCAGAACTGACTCAAATATCCATCAACTGACAAATAGATAAATAAAATGTTGTAGATCCATACAATGGAATATTATTTGCCCATAAAAAGGAACAAAGTACTGATATACATTGCAACATGGATAAACCTTGAAAACACTACGCTCATTCCAAAAGGCCACATATTGTATGATTCCATTCATATGAAATGTTCAGGATAGGCAAATTGATAAAGACAGAAAGTAGATTGTGGTTACCAGGGGCTAGAGCAGGGGTTTGAGGGAAATGGGAGATGACTGTTGATGGAAATGGGGGTTCTTCAGAATGATGAAAATTTTCTAAAGTTGATTGTGTTGATAGTTGTACAATTCCATGAATGTACTAAAACCACTGGATTATACACATTAATGGATAAATTTTATGGTATATGAATTACATCTCAACAAAACTGTTAAAAAGAAGAAATTTAAAAAAGGAGGGGAGAAGACAAGTAGTGATTCTATAGCATCTTACTACGCTGATGGACAGTGACTGTAATGGGGTATGTGGGGGGACTTGGTAACAGGGAGAGTCTAGTAAGCATAATGTTGCTCATGTAACTGTACATTAATGATACCAAAATAAAAAATTTTAAAAAAGGAGGGGAGAAAGGAAAGGAAAGGAAAGGAAATGAGAAAAGACAAACAGGGCCACAGAAATAAGGCCTGCCTCCATTTCCAACCCTTTCCCCGGAAACTCAAGCCATACCAGAGTCCAGGCTCCCAGCTCCAGGCTCAGACCTGGAGTCCAGGGGACACACACATGGCCATCACGCTTGAGATGGGGGAGTTCCTGCCAAGGCCACTGTGGATGAGGCCAGGACTTCTGGTCCCAGCTGGGCCAGGCTTAAGGGAGAGGGAAGCAGAGACAGGTACTTGCTAGGGAGGGGACAGTTTTCCCAGAAGTGAAATCTGGACCTTGTTAGTGACCAGGATTTTTACTGTTACTAATTATGACAGCCACAGGGCCTCTCTCCTTACTCCTCCTGAATGAGGTGCCTCCTTCCCACCCCAGGCCCCTGCCAATTCCCTCCCAGGCTGACAGGACTGACGTCAGAGGAACATCAGCCCCACCTATTGAGCCAGCTGTCTCCCCTGGCCCCCCCAACACCCTTGTGGGGCCCCACACAACTGGAACTTGAGCTGGGGGAGCCAGGCAAGGGAGGGAGGGGTTGGCTGGGCCTCAGCAGTGTTGACAGACACACACACACACACACACACACTGCAGAAACGCATGCAGGTCTATGGAAAGCATCCGGGTGGGCAAGAACACGCTTGCGTGCCTCAGCCTGTGTGTGTGCGGGCATGCATGTGAGGAGAGGGAACCTGAAGATACCATCTCTCCACACCTGGGCTCTACCACACAATGAACACAGTTCAGGGCTTGTGTGCACGGACGGCCCTGGGACACGACTCCCATAGACACACAACCACAGCCCCACCATTTCCCAAACTGTACACTTCCTGGCCCTCACACAGCCAGGCTGGCTTCTACCAGCCTCCCTAGGGGTCCAGCCCCCAACACACGCACAGAGGTGCATCTTCCAAGAGGTACTCCAGTGGGTTCACGTCTGTACAGGGGCCTGCCTCCCTGAGGTAAGGCTCAGCAAGCTGAGGTCCAGAAAGCCAATCACTATAGACCCCAAGTGCACTGATACAGCTTTTGCAGGGTAGGGGGCCACATTCAGTCAGTCCAGTCTGGCCTCCCTGGAGCCTACCCTTGCTCCCAGAAGCCAGATAAATACAGCCAACTTACTGCCTCAACCCTGTCCGTGAGGAGTCTGAAACTGGACCAATATTCAAGACCCCCTCCCACCCCCGACACAGATACACACCGGAGGGAGAGACTGGAAGGCCTCCGCCCCCTCGGAGTCTCACTACTCTAACCCAGCTCAGCCTGCAAACTTTGGTGCAAAGTTACTCAGCTCCCCCAGGGAGGGCCAAGGGAGGAGTAAAGGTCACAGAAATGGGCCAAGGGCCAGTCTGGCTGGGGAACAGGGAAGGGCAAGGTCAGGGATGTGGGGGCGGGGCCGAAGAGCACAGGCCCTGCTTCAGACTGTCCCTCTGAAGCTACAACTCTCAGGGAGAGGCCTGGACCCCAGCCCCCTGCACCCAGGGGTGGAGAAGACACATCAGAAAATCGAAACCAGCACCAAAGAAAGGGAAAACAAACTACCACATCCAACCTCCACCCTATGCCCGCCAGCTCCACGGCCACAGGCACTCTCCCCCTAGGGAGAGAAAACCACAGGCCCACACCTTCAGCACAACCAGCCTAGCCTTTGCACAGCAGAAGTGGGTGCAGACCAGAGTCTTGCCACCAGCCACCCACTCCTGCCCGCTGGGACCTTGCTCACTCCCCAAATGTGCCAGGATCCCTTCCTCAGTGTCACGCACCGCAGCTGGCTGAGCTGTGAAGATGATACAAAAAAACCAAAGGTTTGAAGGGTCAAATCTCAGCTCTGCCACTCTAGGTGACCTTAGCAAGTCACTTAACCTCCCTAAGCCTCTGTTTACTCTCCTGTGAGCTGCCCAGCTCAACAACTGGTTGTGTGATTTAAGAGACAAAAGTCTGCAAAGCGCATTGCCCAGCCCCGGGCACATGGAGGTGCTGGGCAGCTGGGCCCTCCCTGCACCTCTCACCACACCCGGCGCCGCCCTGGGCTCTGTCTCTGTTCCCCTTCTCTCTCCCCACCCAGGGCCAGCACCTGTGAACTGGGCTGGGGGAGAGGGGTGTGGATGACGGATATTCAGGGTATGGGTGGAGGCCCAATCACAACCCTTTCCCAAATTCCCTTCGTTCATTTCACAAATGAAAAAAGGAAACCTTTGGATTTGGGGGTGGGGGATAGAGAATTGGACCATTTCCTCCCCATCCTCAAGCCAGGGGTCCCCAAACCCACCTGGCTCATCCCCCTTCTTCATTCATGCCCTCCTTCATTCTGCTCCCCGGGCTCCCAAGGAGTAGAAGTCAAACAGTCCTGGAGGAGCTGAGAAGGGGACCAAGACTGGGGGGCTGAGAAGAAGGGGAGACAGCGGGTTTCCTAAGCATTCTAGTCAGTCAATGAATCATAGGCAAATGACACCAATGCTCAAGCTCCCCTTGGGATTTGGCCCCTTTGGACCTGGCCCCTTTGGACCCCCTACCCTGCCAGGAGCTGGCAGGGCAGGACAGGGCATATTTCAAACCAGAACAAGTGGGCTAGAACTATTTATAAACTTTCCAGGAAAACACAAGCACGCACACACACACAAAGCCACAACCTCTCCCCTCCCCCGTGCTTCTCAGATCTGCGGGCAAAGGTTGGAGCAATGCTGACCACTGCTTCCCTTTCCCCTTTTTCCAGGCATGGCCAAGACTCTCACCCCTCTCCTCCCTGGCAGGCCCACTATCCAGCCACTCTGGTCCTCTGTCTACCTTTTGCTCACCAGGGCTAGGACTGCAGGAAGCTTTCAAGGCCAGTCTTGTGTTGAAAAAGACCACCCCAGGAGGGCCTGAGAAGGGTGACCGGAAGGAGGCTGGCACAGGAGGAGGGCACCTCTTCCCTGCCTGCCCCAAGGAACCCTAGGCCTGCCTCGCCAGAGCGAGGGCTTGTTTTAACACCTGTCCCAAGCATGGGCAGGCCCTGAGCACATCCTCAGAGGGGGTCAGGGAGGGCCGAAGTCCAGTATCTTTCTCTGGATGCTGTCACTGCCCCAGCGCCTCAAGAGCAGTGCCTAGTCCCAGAAGAGTGGGTCCACTTATCTCCCTAGCTGATGCTTCATCCAGCCCAAGTTTCTCCCCAGCCACACAGGGCTGCCTGACCACCACGTGCCAGTCTCAGTAGGGACAGAATACCAGGCAGAGAAGGCAACTGGACTAGCCCACACCCCGGACAGGACAGGTTCTTGGAGGATGAAAAGAGGACCTCTGCCAGGCAGGGCAGTATCTCCAATTCCTGTACCTCCAGGGACCAAACCTCAAAGACCCGTGGGTGACTTGCTCAAGACCTCCAAGGCCCAGGGTGGCTGAGGACCCACGCAGAACCAGAGCTGAAGCCTCCCACCTGATCTTCTTTAGGGACAGAGAGAGTAGGTGAAAGGGCAGGGGGCAGCTCAGGCCTCAGGGAGAGGGAGCAACCCGTGGGGAAGGAAGAAAACAGGAAGAGGAAGAGATGAGCCTGCAGAGGCCACAGCCAGACCACAAGAGTGTGTGGACCAAACAAAGGCACCTCTGTCCGAGTGAGGGACCAAAGGGGCACGGACAAAAGGGGACCCCCCAGCTTGGAAACCACCGTCCTCACACCAGCCTGGTATGGGGCTTTCCCCACCCTCAGCTTAGCAGCTGCCCACTCACTACTGTCTCCCCACTCCACTGTGCAGGAAGCACACCACTCTCACACTGGGGGCACACAGCAAGTGTGTGTGTGTGTGTGTGTGTGTGTGTAAGGCTATGGCAATCCTCCCATCCCCTCAGTGTGTGTGTGTGTCTGTGTGTGTGTGTAAGGCTACAGCAATCCTCCCATCCCCTCAGTGTGTGTGTGTGTGTATAAGGCTACAGCAATCCTCCCATCCCCTCAGTGTGTGTGTGTGTGTGTGTGTGTGTGTGTGTGTGTGTGTGTGTGTGTGTAAGGCTACAGCAATCCTCCCATCCCCTCAGTGTGTGTGTGTGTGTATAAGGCTACAGCAATCCTCCCATCCCCTCAGTGTGTGTGTGTGTGTGTGTGTGTGTGTGTGTGTGTGTGTGTGTGTAAGGCTACGGCAATCCTCCCATCCCCTCAGCTCTGCCCCAACCCTGAGACTGCCAGATTGGAATCCTAGGACAGACAGATTGCCAGCAGGACACAGTGTTCACCAGCCCCCTTCCAGGACCCCTCCCTAGACACCCCAGCTACAGGGAAGCCAGGAACGCAGCGCCCCCTCTCCGGCCTCAGGATATCCTTTTGGCTTTGACCCCAGACCAGGCCTGAGTCAGGCGGGGTCCCACCCCATGCCCCCTGTCTATTGACACCACCCCTACCAAACTTTCTAACCCACACCCACCTACTCAGGGCTAGAACTAGGGGGAATCTCTTCCCCTACCCATCCTCAGCTGAACAGGGTTGGGGGAGAATGGGTCACAAAGTCCCATGGCCTGCCCGTTAAAGCACAGGCCTGCAGGATCAGGGAGCAGCTCATGCAGGCTGTGTGTTGTTGGGGAGGGTCTGCAGACCACCACCTCCCCATCCTCAAAAACATACACAACCAGGGATCCTGCCCAGAGCCCCTCCCACTGCAGCCTGGGCCCCAGGAAGTCACAGAAACTCCCTAGGGAAGGTAGTTTCCATGAGGACACAGTATGGGAGAAGCCTCCCAAAATATAAAAGGAGATAGGGAGCAGAGGTTCCATGAACTGGCATAGGTATGAGGCAGCATGGCTTCGGCTAGAAGGAAAAGGGTCTGCACAGTCAGACTCCCACCATCAGTCACAGTCAAGCACAGCCAGATGCGGTCACAATCTCCCCAACCCTCAGTCTGAGTAGGTGGCTGTGACTCCTTCCCACAGACAGAAGTCTGGGGGGGGCCCTGGGGAAACTGGGGCATCGGAGACCACACACACTCAGCCTGAAATGGCCCTCCAGGCAGGTCCCTCAAGTCCCGCCCCCAACTGTGGGCCTGGAGGAAGGGGCAGCTCCCTCCCCACAAGAACAAGGGCAGTGCCCACGGCAGCCATCTCCATGGCAACCAACAACAAACATCCCGGGGAACCACAGTGGGACAGGAAGTGACAGCCACGTGACAGGAAGACTTTTTTTTTCAGTGTTGGGAGGGTGATGAAGATTGAGCCCCTGGGGAATCAGCTGTCCCCTGAGTTTCCCCCACTTGGGGCTGGAGGGAAGGTGGGTGGCTGGGAGAGTGGCCAACCCCTACCGCAGTGCGCACAGTTGGTCATAGGCCTGACGGGCCCTCCCTCCCTGCCTGCCACTCACGCTCCCCCCCCTTGGTCCCCCTCCCCTCCACTTCCTGCCGTGACTGGAGATCAGAGAACTCCCCACCGCAGCTTCCCCTTCTCAAGTCTCGATTCCTGGGCTGAAGGTTTCACTGTGGGGCGAGGGACAGAAGGAAGGAGGGCTGGGGACCTTGCGGTGGGACCCAAGGGACAGAGGCTCCGGGGAGGGGCAACGATGGAGCCACTCCAAGGTAGGTGTGTACACACAGGCACACAGCGAGCAGGTCATGGTGACACACTGCCGGGCGAAGTGACACGAGGAGACTGCCTGAGGTCAGGCAGCTCTTGGGGGAAAGGGAGCAGAGCCACTGGACCCAGCCTGGGCGCACCCGCTCCAGCCCAGTCCTGAGCCTCCGGTTTCATCTCAGGCATCTAGTGGCCTCCAAGCAGGCGATGTCCCAATGGTGACCAGCCCCCACCGCCTCTCCCCTGCCTTTTCTGCTATGGAATACCCCTCCCTGCTCCAAGGTGCCCGCCCAGACGAGGGCACCTTGGCTGGAGGTAGGGGGAATGGAACCTCCCTCTGCCCCCTCCCCTTCTCTGCAGATGTCCCAGGCTATATTTAGCCCAAACCGGGCGGCCAGCCAGACCCAGACTCCCCACTGGCCTGGAGCTGAGCTCCCAGTTTTTATGCAATTAAAACATTAACAGAGAACCACCCCCATTCCCACCCTGCAAGGCCCCCCAGCCCTGTCAGAGCAATAGAGCTCAGAAAACTTGAACAAGGGCAGCCCAGCTCTGCAGCCAGTGATGGAGGTGGGAGTCATTGGGCAAACTGCAGCAAACTCATCTCCATGCTGTCTCCCAGGCCCTGCCCCCACAGGCAGGACAGAGACATCATCCATGAGATCAAGTTGACACTTGGATGGGGGTGGCAGGCTTTCCTTGTTCCGGCCCGGAAGGGAAAGGCATATCCAGTGGGTGAGGGGGTTGCCTGGTTGCAGAAATTCCACCTGTCATTTGCAGCCCCCTCCCTGACCAGCTCCAGTTACAAGGCTGGGGATTGGCAACAGGTGCTGGCCAGACTGGCAGCGGTCTAATCCCCCACCAGCTCCCCAGGCTGACAGTGGTGCCTGGAGGTCCCAGCAGGGGCCCTATAGGGCAGGATGCTAGGTATAAGAAGGAAGCATCACTGCCCCAGCAGGGCAGAGGGCAACCCATGGTCTTTCTGTAAGACCTGGCCCCCTGGACTCCATGATGTGTGTTGGAGGGACTGGGGAATGCAGGGAAACCTTAGTTCCATAGCACCTATTTCATTTCCCCATGATGCAGGGCGGGCAAGCTAGAGTGTGGGAGGTCTGTCTGCCTGCCTCTTCCTCCTCCTCCTCTCCAAATTCCAGGAACAGGCAAGGGAGGCTCCAGTTGTGGGGAGAGAGCAAGCAGGCGTTCACAGCTGGTGGGGGGTGGGGGGGTGGCGTGGGAGGCAAGATCCAGACGAAGCAAGAGACACCCACACCAGAGCCAGACTGGGGACAGACACACCGACGCTGACACATTCTCACACTCTGAGTCTGATCCCTGCACACCGCCCACCCTGCAGGGACACCCAGACACCCTCAGCCTATCCTGCCAATCCTCAGAACACTCCCTGGACACACACGGAGACCCAGGCCCTTGCCCCCACCCCACATCCCCCCACAAACCGTGTGGGTTCCAGGCAGCAGCCAGAGGGTGGAGAGAAGAGAGGGAGGGAGACAGCAGGCGTCAGAGAGGATGTGCAGCCAAAGCCCTAGGAGCTGGGGTATCAGTTGCCACACTGCTTTCCCAAAACCCAGTAAGTCAAGACAACCCTGGTCATCTCGCTAGGGGCCCTCCCAGCTTCGCACACTCCCAAACGACCACCACCAGAAAGAGGCACGGGGTGCTCGGCAGGTAGAGATTACCCCACTTATTTGTCACAGGGATAGGTTTGCCTTCCCCAGATGCTCATCATGCCAGATCCCAGACAGTGCTCCTGAACAGACCCCACAGAAGCCCAAGCACACCCACACCGCCAGCCTGGCTTAGGTCCTGCCCTGCCCTGCCCACGCTACCCAGCAGACAGGGAGCTGAGCATTGACGTCTATATTTTGGGGCAGGCCCCACCCTGTCACATAATTCTGAGGACCACCTCACCAAAGACCCTAAAATCTGAGCAAGGAGTGGCCTGGGGGGAAAGTTTCCAGAGGGCAGAGCTAGCTTCCAAGACAAATTACTTAGGGGAAGGAGAGCTAATTAACTGGGTCTGAGCCAATGCCCCCAAAACAGACCTGAAGGGCCACTCAGACAATGTCCTCTCCAAGACACTAGATGGGGTGGCAGGAACCACGTCATGGCACATGTGGGTGACTATGCCTAGCAGGGGAGGCATGGGGGTGATCAGGATGGGGCTGCCCACAGCTAGCTTCCTGCCAGGCTGCCACATGGTTGAGAGTAGGAAGGGAACCAGAGAGGTGTCCCAGAGTGGCAGCAGGGGCAAACAGAAGGACGGAGATTTAGGGCCCCTAGAAGGAAGTGGCCAGGACTAAGCTATTCCAAGCCCAGGGACACCTCACTGCATCTGCACTGGCCTTGCAGTCTGGTGGGTACACTCCTACGCTCACCACCTCATCCAGGATCACTCACCCTCAAATTCCCTCCAAATCCAAGATGCTCAGTTCCCAACGGCCTACTGAGTCTGACCCCAGTGACCGCTCAGTCTCAGGACTGACATGACCCAGACTACCAGCAAGAAATGATGTCCTAACCCCTCCCAGTGCACCAACATCTTTCATAGCCACAAACTCCTCGACTCCACGGCCACCCCCCCTTCCTCCAGCTCCAAGCACTCTTTGTCTTGTTCCCTCCCCCAGACTCATCTCCACTCCCTGCCACAGGGGGAAGCCCCAAGTCTCCAAGCCACCCCCACTCCAACCTGGGGCTTCCCCCGGACAGCCTCCCCATCAAGTACAAGGCCCTGGAGGGGTTTGGGACTTGAGCCTGTTTCCCAGCAAGACCTGGTGTCTACTGAACAGTTCCCCAGAACAACCCTGCCCTGTGACCACTGGAGCCAGGGAAGAGGACAAGAGACATCCCTGAATCTCCTAACCAGGAAACTGGAGGAGGGATGGTGGTCAGGAGCAGAAGAGAGGGCTGGAGGTAAGGAGCAGGGAGGGGGTGGGAGATTGAGGGAGTGCTCCCAGGAACAAGTCCTCTGAGAACATATCATACACACATGTGCACAGCCCACAGGCACAAAGCCATCTGGTTACTGAAGAGGGAGCTGGCACCAGGTGAGGGCCAAGGGTACCCCTCCATGCCAGCCTGTGCGCATCCTATCCAAGATAGGATGGATGGTGAGGAAGTGGCCAAGGCTGGAGAGCTCTTGTGTGATTTCCATATGAGTCGGTCCTCATGTCTCCCTTTCCACAACGCAGCCTGACAATAGGGCAATCCCCAGAAAGAAGAGAGACATAGCCAAGCTGATTCTCCAGCACCCGCTTCCCACAGTCACATCTGGCTAGCAGCTTCCCCACCTCGTGGGTGGCAGGTCCCAGACACCCTCGACGCCCTCATCAGAGGAAGACGACCAGTCTGTTCCATCCTCCCTTCACCCCGAAAAGCTTTCACAACCCCATGGAAGCACCAGACCTAGAGACATCCCTCCCCCGACTGCACTGGCTCCCGCACCCAATTCTGTCTGCTCCCCTCACTCCAAGGGGGACACCAGCTGAGCGAGCCCCGCCCCCCAGCCGGCTGCCTCTGGTCGGGGGTGGGGGGTGCCGAGCTGATTCTCCCCAAACCACAGGGCGGCTCAGATAACAGGAGGGAGAGAAGGAGGGGGCTAGTCCGTTGGGCATCCGATCTCTCCCAAACAGGTTTGGAAGTCTTTTTGTTTTGCTTGTTTTTGAAGAGAAAAAAGAGACAGGGAGCAGAAGTTCCCAGCGGCTGTTCTGCCACAGCTCGGGCGCTGGGGACACGCGCTGCAGACGGCCCCAGCTGCCTCACGGCTGCGCGCGAAGACACGGGCGCAGACAGACGCACAGCCCCGACTCCCCCACCCTGGGCACGGCGGCGGCGGGCTGGGAAGCCCAGGAAATCCCGGGTTCCCGTATGAACCCGCCTGGCACCCCGTCCCCACGCTCAGCTCCCAACAGCAGCAGGCCAGGGGGCCCCATTGCCTGAGAGAGTTGGGGGCTCTCCAAACCCCCCAGGGGAGAGGGTACCTCGCATCCGGGGGTAGCAATTCTTCCGGGGAGCCCGCGAGCACGGCTTCTGCCCAGACCCTGAGCCTTGGTGCTGCTCGGCGTCAAGGGTGGGGGTCCCAGAGAGGAGCCGTCTGGGGGGCCGCGGCTCAGGGGCGCGGGGCGAAGGCAGCGGCCATGGCGAGTCACGTGCGGTGGCTGAAACTTTACCCGGAGCCCCAGACTGGAGGGGCGGAGGGTACAGAGCATGGAAGGGAGGCCCTCTCCCTCAGGCCCGCCCCTCGGCCTATCACCAGCTAGGGGTGGACCCGGGGCTCACGCACCCGCCCCTTACAGACTCAGAGACGGGCGAGTCTTAAAGGAGCCGCGCCTAGCAGAAGGCAGGACCGTGGGAATCTGGGAGATCCCTCCCCCCGCCCCAAAACGCGATTCAGAGCAAGGAGGGGGTGAAGTTCTGCGGAAAATATGGAAAAAGAGCTCGGCGGAGAAAGGACTGCAGTGTGTAGTATCACACTCCCTTCCTCCCACACACAGGGGCACAGATCACACACACACACCACTCCCAAACAGGAGAAGAGAGGCTGTGGCATAATATGGAAGTGAATACAGTAACTTCGGCCCTAGTTGTCAAGCCCCTAACTCCAATAATTATAATCCTCTTCTAGGGACCACTTGGAACTGAGAACTGTGTGACCTCCAACAAGTCTCTTTCTTTCTCCGAATCTTTATATTCTCATCTGCAAGAGTTCAAGAGTAGGTAGAACTACCTCATATACACCTCCTCTCTTCCTCCAAAGACCTCTTCAGCTCGAGTGGATCGGAGGAACTCTGGCCCAACCCAACCCACTCAGCAACACCCTCCGAAAGGGATCTTGGAAGATCCAAGAGCCGAGTAGGGGGCGCCCAGGAGCACCCCTGCAGGCTAAAAGATTCTCAGGCTCAGCTTCCCTCTCCCGGCCCAGGCTGGAGGACCCCGCAAAGCTTGCATTCCTGTTCCAGCAGGGCAGGACCTGAACCACTCTCCATCTGCAGAGACTCCAGTCCACAGAAAGCCAGAGCCCCCTCGCAGCCTTCTGCTCCGTTTGCGAGGATCATGTCTCCACCTCTAGTAGCCATAAGCGGGGGTGGGAGACGGGGACAAGAGCAGAATCACCAGGGAACACGCCCCGCTCCCCGTTCCTGGTCAGAGAAGTGGCCAAAAGTGCCCCCACAGGACTTCCCACCGGAAGGGGAAGTGCCACATTCCCAGGCCTCCACCCAGTGGGGAGACTCGCAGCCTGACCCAGCTGGCAGAGCTCTCAAACCCACCGGCCCGACGCCCCCTGACGAGGAACCAGAGGCCAGAACAGACACCGGGTTTTGTCCACGCTCAAACCGGTTGCCCCGCGGAGGCTAGAACTGAGGTATCTGATTGTCTCTCTCCAGCTTTAGTCCCCCAGCCTTGAAAGAGAGGACAAGTCGGGTAGTAGGGACTCTCAGCCCCGAGATCCGGCGCAGGGGAATGGTGCCCAGCAGCACCGGGCAGCGCTTCCCAGACCCCTTCCCGCCCGCTGGGCCGGGCTGTCTCTAGCTCCCGTCTGGATTTCCGTCCGCCGGTGCGAACCGCCCGCCTGCCCCCTCCTGCCCTGCCCTGTCCCGTCCAGATCCATCCGCAAACATGCGCTCAGCGGGCAGGAATGCGCCAATGGCTCCCAGATGTGGACGCCGACGCTTAACCCCTTCTCCACCAGCCCCCCTTCTCCCCCAAAAGCCTTCCATTCTAAGCCCAGCCAGCAGCAGGCGGCGCTGCCCAGGTGAGGGACTAGCCTGGGGGGGGACTCAGCGCCATTACCCCCAGCCCGCAGAGGCTCTTCCTGGCCTAGATTCAGCCAATCTTCCTTCCAGGCGAGGCTGGAGGGGAAGGATCATGGACATAAAAATGCAAGCGTGCATAAACACAGCTACACTTCCACCCACAATGGGTGGCCTTCACATACACCTGCCAGCATGTGGAGTCAGGTACACTCGTGCACGCCAAGATTCAGGTGTGTAAATGCACACCCAGGACACCCATATATGCACACTCACATGCACATTCAGAGCACACAATTGTACACCTCCACATGCACACCCAAGGCATGCATTTGTCCACATCCATGAACACACAGAACAAGCACGTACCAGAGAGGCATTTGTGCACGCACAAGATCATGAAACAGAGGGTGTGGCACACTCCTGACCAAACATAGTAGTAGGCCTGTGTGCATATGAGTGAAGAAGTTCATGCACCCACAAATCTGCTCCCCACAGGGAGTCAGGCACTCATGCACTGCAAACTGGAATCCAGGAGTATAAACGCAGGGCCTGCACACCTTTGGGGCACTCCCTCCCTGCCCAGAGCACCCAGTACTGCCTGTCCAATGTCTAGCCCTACCCAAGCTTGACCCAAGCAGGAGAGGTCCCCAGGTGGGGGGGCCAGGAGTCTTCAATCTACAGCAGTAGTTGAACTCCAGCTGGGCTGGACCCACAACAGGGTCTCCACCCTCCAGGGACCCTCATTCAGGGGTAGAGAAGAGTGCAGGAGGCAGCAGGAGGCTAGCAGAGGGAGAAAAGCCCCAGCCCCAGGGGCTCCTCACTCTAGGAAAGGCACTCCTTCTTGGGGCCTCCCTTTCCTCTCCTGCACACCGAAGGAGATGGCCTGGGGGAGGAGCCTGAGCCCTGGTGTCCCAAGACAGGGCTCCCTCTCCAAACCGAGGAAGCACAAGAGAGAGCCCTGATAGGTGCAGGGCCAGTGACAGCCCCCTTCAGTCAATGAGAGACAAAATAGCTCAGACTCTCCCCAGGAGGGCCCACACTTGGAGCAAAATAAGGCCTCCCTCTCCCAGGCTGTGGGGAACTCCAATCCAAGAGTATCAGCAGTAGTCTGAACAGAGATGGGAGACCCTCCAATAAGACCACCTGGATGCAGGTGGGGTGGGACATGCCTGCTGGAACGTGAACTGGCCCCAGCTGACGCCTCTTCCCCTCCCCAGCCTCCCAGCTCTTCCCCAAAGGAGCTCTGCCCACAAGCAGCCTTAGGGCCCCACCCAATTTGAGTCTTACAGTCCCAAAGGGTAATCTAGGGCAAGGCTCCTGCTCCTTTGTTCAGATGAGAAAACTGAGGCTCAAAAAGGATATTGCCTTGCCCAAGGTCAAACAGCTTGTCAATGGCAGAGCTAAGATCAAATACACAGTCCCCTCAAATCCCCTGCCATTTATTCTGAATCAAACATACTTCTACACAGTTCCTTGCTGCCTCTTCCTTTACCCCCTCAACAGAGACCATGGGAGAAACACCATCCTCACTTGGCTCTGCAGGTTTGTGGGTGGGGCCAGGCCATGCCAGAGAGAGATCAGAGAAAACACTGGGGGCTACACACATGGTCCCCTAGCCCCACCCCAAGCAGGGTGCCCACCTGCCCAGCAGGCACGACTGGGTGACTCAGCTGCATCCGGGGGAGATGCCAGGGCAGTGACTCACCTACCGAGAAGAGCTGAGCCTGGCACATTGCCAGCCCCAGGACAGAAGTGACTTAGTCACCGAGGCTGTGATGCCCAGCAGACACAGCCCAGGGATTGGGGACAGGGACAGGCTGTGTTCTCCGTAATTACATGCGCCCCGTGGTGAAGAGCAGGCATCCTGGGGCAAGCCATGGCTGTATGTACCCCTGCCCCCTCACTGCCTACCCCCGTCATGCCAGGCCCTATTCCAGGGCAAATGTTTTGTGAGACCCCTGGGCTGCCTTGCCTTGCTGCAGCCTGCCCCCTGCCCATCACTCACTACCCACTCTCCCACCAGCCCCACCTCCTCCTGCCACCCAAGTTGTACCCAGGCTGTGAGTCTCCTGTAACATGTCCTGGCAGCACCTCCTGCCCCCACGGCCCCTCTCCCCGCCACCCACACATGCACTCATACACACTTCTGCCAGCCCTGCTGAAGTTGTTGAGCAGGAGGGGAATCGGGAGGGTGGAGTGCAGGGATTGAGTTACCAGAGGCTGACGGGGTGGGCTGTCACCCAATCCCTTCCCCAGCTAGTCTTCCTCCTTGGGTAGAGTCTCCCTAGCTCACCTGCTTCCCTTCCACCTCTGGCTGGCAGCTTACTGCCATCTAAGACCCTCCACCCCCACTTCACCCAAGCTAGAAAATAAATGTTCAAGAGTATTTGTCATGCTAAGGCCAGCCCAGTCTATGAAAGAAAGAGAGAAAATGAGAGAGTCAGAGATGGACAGAAAGAGTAATTCCTGTGCTCCCTGCTCTGGCTACAACCACTAGGTGTGTGTATCTCTGTGTAGGTTGAGCAAGAAGGGGACTGCGTAATTCTCTTAGTCCCAGGAGAGTTGATGGGGCCCAAGGGGAGTCGACAGGCTGAACGACCTCAATCCATTTGCACTATTGATTTCTCACACACCGCAGCAGGCCTGATGGGGGCATGATAAATCAGCCCCCCAGAGACATGGAAACTGAGTGGACAGTGGGGAGGGGCTCCTGCAGGCACAGTCTGTGGCCCACTGAGACCAGCTTGGCTGGGAGAGGGTCCAGGGCAGAGCAATAAGAGATGTCACGCGACAGGAGGCAGGGTGGGGAGTGGGTGTTGGATTAAAGCCTGTCTGGAACAACTCCTTCCAGCTGGATCTGAAGCTGATCCAAAGAAAGAAAGTGGGGTACAGAAACACTATGTTTATCCTCATAGGCAGGATTCCGAGCAGCTCCAGGGGCACCATCCATATTATAGTCCTTGGAATGGTTTTTCCTGCCCCTTTTGCAGTGCAGTGGCCCTGGGGATGAGGCTGAGGCAGGAGACCAAATTCTGAGGGACCACCATTCTCCACCAAGCTTTTGCCAGCACACTCCCTGTACCCCCGTGCCCCCCACGCCCCCGCACCTCAACCTACGGCCCCTGCTTCCAGGGCTCAGAAGAGGGCTCACTTCGTACTTGGAATCACAAGCCTGTGGTAATCCCCGATCTTCAGCCCTGTTCCCTTCCATTGTCGGGGAAATTGGCAAACAACCACCATAACCCAGGTGTGCCAGGAGGGGGGCTCACAAAGGGCTCTGGGGAGTCTGCAGACCTACATTCTACTCTCTGTGGTCCTGGGACTGTGGGCAAATCCCTGGCCCTCTTGGTTCTTTAAAATGGAGTTAGACTGGATGTCCCTTCTCTAAAGTGTCTCCAAGCCCCACAGCTCACCAGGCTATGAGCCTGTTGGAAGCTGCCCAGCACCTCGACTCACACCAGTGGCCACAGGCCACCTAAACAAACCCCAACCCTGACCTTCTTCCAGCCTGGACACAGACTCTCTCCACATGGTGGAGACTTATAAACAAACCAAGCTGGGGTTTCCCGGGGACTCTGCACAAACAAGCAGAGAGGGAAACAGAGCAAGCACCCTGGCCTAGGTCGCCCTTGCTGCACAGCCAGGTGTGGAGAGGGACCGTGAGGAAGGGAAAATGGTGCAAGGAGCCTGGTTCCGGTTGCCAGCCAATGACCTGCTGAGTGGCTTAGGGCAAGTCCATTCCCTCTCCAGTCTTCAGTTTCCCCTCTGCCAGGGGGTGGGGGGGACTGCCTAGATGGCCTCTAAAATCCCTTCCAGTTCTAAGTCTAGTAAGACAAGGAGATCCCTGAAGGGTCCCCAGGGCTCCTCTGCCCAGCCGAGCCTACCTGCCTGGGTCAGGACCCTCTCCACAAGGCCCTCCCCCTACCGCACCATCTCCATGCTCTATCTGCCGCCCCTCTGGCCCTTCCTCACTCCTCCATCCGTGTGCTTACTCTCACCTTGGCCAGCCCCTCTGCCTGCCCCGTGCTTTTCTGCACGTCCCTCCTGCCAGGGGACAGACCAACTAAAAATAGTCCCTGCAGCCTTTCTCGCCCACAGCTGCCCAAAGAGCAGGAAATGAGGGGGGCAGGGAGGCCCATGTCCTGCTCTCCCCCCCCAGACTCCCAGCTCCGAACCATGTCCAGCACTCCAGCCTGGGGCTAGTGCCAACTTGGCCATCGGGGGCATCCCACACCCCTTCCCTAGGGGCAGGCCTGCCCATAAGTGCCTACGATCACAGAGCTGTCCCTACCCTGCCAGAGGAGGAAAAGAGGCAGGCAGTCTAGAGGGAAACCTTCCCAATTTCTGACAAATCAGTGCCAACCACATTGTAGGCACTGAGAGGGCAGGGCCTGGCTCCACCGACCGGTCTTTTGAGGGCAGAGGGAATTGGCATGGGGAAGTTTGCTTCCTTCATCCTGGCCCAGCTGGAGGGAAAACAAAATAGTGCCCCAGCCTCAATTATGCTAATCCCCTGCTCCCCAAAATGTGTGGGAGAACACAGGGGTTTCAATAGCCACCCCGAGATATTATGGGAAAAAAGCTAAAAAAAATAGCGAAAGATTTTGGCTACCCACATGTAAAGATGGAAGCTTGGAGGCAAGACCAGGCTGTGCCTGCCAGGCTGGGCATGTGCTGTGCCCCCAAGCTAAGTCAGAGGCTAGGAGCGAAGAGTTGGGGTGCTATGGTGCCAGGGGCCATGGTGTGCCCACCCCATCCCATCCTACCTGGGATTCCTGACACCTCCCAGCCCTGGGAGAAGGCCCTCCCCACATGGGAGGAAGGAAGCCAGCTTAGCGACTCTGACTCTCTGGAGGCCTGCAGAGCAGACCCTCGAGGCAGGCGGGAAACCTAGGAGTCCTGGCACCTAGCCCAGGGAGTAAGTGAGAGAAATACCTTGGAGGGGAGGAAACTGCCCAGAGCAAAGCAGACACATGGTACCCCCAGCAGCTCCCAGATGTGACCCACAAGGAGGAACTGGTCAAAGAAGCTGGACAGGGAAAGCAAACACATTTCTAAACAAGAAGAGAAGACGGTGGGGCAGTGGGGAAGGGGGCAGGGCGGGCCAGCCTGGCTCTCACCTGCTGTACTCTCCTCCTGGTCAGTTGGAGATACTGACACTAAGACCACCAAATATCAAAGAGGCCATGGGGTTCTGGGTGTGTTTCCCCCTCCCCTGATCTCCAGACTCTAGCCCTTTCATTCCTAGCTTCCTCTGGCACCCCTTCCCTGGGCCCAAGCCAAGCCAGGAGTCAGCAGGCCCAAGGTGGTGCCTGGGAGGCCTGGGCAGTGCCAGGGGCAGTCCTCATACCATCCTCCCACTGGCTTCCCTCCTGCCTGTTCTCAGCCACCACACATATCTCAGCTGTCGAATCCGATTAGGGCTCCTGCCCAGTGAGCTGGACAAGGAGGCCACTGGGCAGGGGAGAGAAAGGGACAAGGATGCTGAGCAGGAATGGCAGAAGGAAGGCGGAGACAGGGCTCGGGGAGAAGGTGTGGAGCCCCAGAAGAGAGAAGCTGTGGAGGGATGTCTTCTCTAACTACAGGCTTTCTGGCCATCTGTGTTAGGGGACTTCTGTGGCCCCTGGGGCAATAGCCCCGCCTGGTTCATTCATCCCCAAGATGGGCAAGGAAAGAGATAGGAAACTGAAGGCAGAGACACTGACCTAGATTTAGGAAGAGAATCCCATCCTAGGACACTCCCCTTCCCAACCATAACTACCATTTGCACTCAGCTTTAGTACATACTGTTTTATGGGGTCTTTATGGCATAATCCCCATCAGGAAAGCAGGGCTTGTTACTGATAGTCATTTTTACAAATGCAGAAACTGAGACTTAGAGACCCATATAAATGCATATAGTTAAATGACCAGGCTGAGTTTCAAATACAGACCTCTGATTCTCCCTCCGATGCTCACTCCAGAATCTCTACTTGCCTTCTTGGGTCAAGAGCAGAACTAAGTCTGAAGTCACTCCTTTATCCACCCTTTCCTCCAAAACCAACCTTCAGGGGGTCCAGGGAGTCATGGAGGAATGCAAAGCACACTCCCCTTGTAGACAGCTATCAACTAGGGACGTGCCACCTAACCTAGCAGAGAGCTAGAGGGGCTCCCCTAAAGTGACCCATCCCTTCCACCACTCTCCCCAGTCCACAAGATGCCCAGAGGTAATATACACACTCACACACAGTTACTCAGACAAGTCATACAGCCCTCCTGCAAACCCACCAAACCAGAATGAGAAGATCTTCAAACCTAGATCTTCAGAAAACAGGGCCTGTCAGCCCCCACTGAAGGGAAAAA
Organism: Manis javanica; assembly: GCF_040802235.1. Lineage (NCBI taxonomy): Eukaryota > Metazoa > Chordata > Mammalia > Pholidota > Manidae > Manis > Manis javanica. The sequence goes on along the minus strand of NC_133159.1, from coordinate 159,799,837 downwards.
TAAGCTGCTGTAAATAATAGGTAGCATCCAGCCATCTCCAGGAGAGCATGCAGAAGGGCAGAAGCTTCAGGGTAACACCAGGAGCCTGAGGTCCTGAAAGCCAAGGAGCCCAGGGAGCTGGCATGGCTCAGCAGCCTCCCTGATCTGGTCCACACCCCCTTCCCCAGCCATCTGGGCTAAGCCTGTTCTGGCCTGGGCGGTACTCTGGGATCTCTCCCTTCAATGCACACAGCCACCTCAATCCAAAGCTAATAGATCATACAACCACATGGCCTACACACACACACACACACACACACACACACACACACACACACACACACACACACACACACACACACACACACACACACACACACACACACACACACACACACGGTGGGAGTGGAGGGCTCTTTGCAGTAGGTGTTGAGGTATTAGCAGGGATGGGGGCTCCACACTGAAAGAACTTTCCTCAGAGGAAAAGGTCACCAAAATCCACTCTCGACCTCTACTACCTTCCAGGAAAGCCTTTGGCCACCCAAGTGTGAGATGAGCCTGGAAAGGGAAATTAGTTCCCTGACAAGGTGGGGGGTGTGGGGGGGGTGTGGGTGAAGTCCTGAGCTCTTGGGCCTGGGAGGAAGAAAGGAAGAGAGAAATCCCCCAGAGAGGCTCAGGTCCGCCTCCCGCTCCCTCTGCTATTACCCCAGCACTGCCAGTTCTCCTAACCAGGTGAGGTGGGGGAAGGGGTGTTAGGCAATACTGCAAAGGAGGGTGCAAGGGCATGGGGCCTGGGGAGACCTTCCCCCCTTTCCATTCTCAGCTTGAGAGCAGTGAATGCCTCCGAGAAGTGCAGGCAGGGCGCTGGAAGGTGCGAGGGCTCTGAGCTTTCAGACACCCCTCTGTTCCCAGGCTCCCTCCCAGGACTATAGTGAGCAGTGGGGGAGGAGGGATGGGGAAAGCCTGAACTGGCCAGAAGGAAACGACCAGATCAGAAACAGAGAAGCCTGGTGGAAGGCGACCGCAGGGGAAGTGGGAAGGGGTGTGCATGGTCTTACCTGCTCAGGTGCGTGCTGGCAGGGGGGCGATGGGGTTCCCAGGAGAACCGGGGAAGCCCTCTCAGCTCGCTCGATTCAGGATTCCCCCCTGCTTCTGGGTTAGGCTGCTGCAAAAGGCACCGGTTCCCGTTGGGTCCTAAAGCCCATACCCCACACAGTGGGCTATCCCCGCCCTCTTTCACCAACTCTGACTGGGTCTTCGGGTGCAGAACTGAGGGCTGATGGGGAGAAAGAACTCACTGTGACAAAGACGAAGGTGTGAGTCATAGGTTGGGGACAGGGACAGTCCCGTTTCAAATACACAGACCATGGATAACTTTAGCTGAGGGTAGGATGAGACAGGAGGAAAGACATTCCTGCCTGCCTGAAGCAGATGGATTCAGGCTTTGGCGCTGAAGACCTGGTTAAGCCCTTGACTTACTACTCCGAAGCTGCTTAACTACTGAGAATTTTGGGGAAGGGGACATTCACTTGCATGGGTGCTCATGTCTACCCTCCCCGTCATAGATAAAGCATGGGCTCCCCATCCCCACCTACACCACCCCAGGGTTGGGAAAAACCCTGGTTTCCAGCAAGTATTAAGGGCAGTATGACTTGCATGGCAGTTGGAAAGTGGCATTTAATAGATTGAGGCATATGTACAGGGGAGTATGTTGAGGTGTGCAGATACACATATAAGGTGAAAGTATGAGCAGGTGGAGGCCAGGGGACTGCGCTACATCCACCACCAGAAATGGCAGATTGTCAATGGAAGAAAAGGATGCGGAACCTAGGGGTCAATTAGTCTACCCAGCCCTTAATAGGATCCTGAAACTACCAGAATAAGTTAGGAAAGACTATTTACCAGGTACCATTTGGCATAAATACAAGGGGGTAGGGGGTCTCTTAACACAATTAGATCAACTTCAAGGTTACAGACCCAGTTTAGGATAGCCTATCTTCTCAGTAGCTCAAAAGGGACAACTCAGGTTTGGTGGGCCAGGGAAAGGTGGATGAGAAGTCCACAGGGTTGCTGGAGGTAAAACATTTTGCAAGGAGAGTTGCACGTATCTCTGGTAGCAGCAGAGCAGGGAAAATGTCATGGGGTAAAGGGCCAGGGCAAGTCAGGGACAGACTTATGGGCAGGGAGGCACGGCCTCTTCTTGGAAGGGGAGAGGACAGCAGCACTGCCTCCATGTCTTTCTGTCCTACAGGATGAACCAGGGAAAAGAGCTAGACGGTAAGGATGGAGGGCCCCAGGGTGGAGTCCATGGGGTGAGCTCAGGTCAACCCTTTCACCCTAATGTGCCTCAATTCTCTCCCAGCTATTAACCAGGGCTCTTGGTTCTTCCCAGGCAGTTAATGAATGTTTACAAAAGAGCTTGGACATCCTCAGATCTCAACTGGGCCACCACTACAGTTACAAAGCCCAATAGGGCTGAATGTTATTTGGGGAGGGGAGGCCTAAGGGGAGAGCGAAACAGACTACTCCCTTACAAACTAAGGATAAAACCGAGCTCAGAGAGAAGCACAAGCCTCAGCTGCCACAGGATATCCTTGTGCCCAGGGACGGAGGTCATGCACCCCTGTACCTCATAACCACCACCAAAGGCTGGCCTCCAGCTAACTGTAGGCAGAACCCAGACTAACAGCTGGTCTTCGTTAACTCCAGCTTTTTTCACCCCCCGCTGTGAACCCGCAGCTTCTACAGGCCTAGCTAGAGGGGGCTGCCCTAGCCTGACCTTGCCGCTGACTATGGGGCTGGGGGCACCACACCAAAGGCCAAGTTACCAGCTGAAAATAAAGTCGAAGCAAGACTCCTTTTTCCCACTGGGAGCAAGGAGAGGAAGGAAAGGAGTGTGGGGGAGAGGGTGGAGGTGGGGGAATTTAGGGCAAACAGCAGTGAAGTCAGCTGGATCCAGGCCCAGAAACCCCCACACCCTGGGGCCAAGTCTTACTCTAGCTTTGCTTTCAGCTTGAGCCTTGGCTAAGCCCCAAACTAGGGAAGGTCCTGGCTGCCCCCTTCCGCCTCCCTACCCCCACCCTTATTAAATACACATTTTATCTCTCAGCATCTTCATTATCGTAACTGAAGGAGACAAGTAGTGGATGGCGGCAGCAGAGAGCGTCAGGAGCGGAGGGCGGGTGTGGGGAGCAGGCGCACCCTTGTTATAAAGTGCTGATCTGGCGCTTCCAGGCAGTGTGGGAAACAGAGGAGGGATCAAAGGCAGCCAGGCTGATTCAGAACGCAATTAGAGCTTTTTTAAAAAGGCGCTGGCTCTCTCCTTTCGCCAGTCTTCAGACAGCCTTTACCCAAGCTCCTTGCACCCAATTAGCTTCTGCCAGTGCCTTGGACCTGGGGTTGGAAATCAAGGGGAAGCCGGAGGGCACACCTTCTTCCCCTACAGAAAGCACCTCTCCTGAGAACAGGGTACCTGCCGTGTTTGTAGCTTAAAAAAAGAATGTCTTAGGGGGCACCTTTTCAGGAGGAACCTGACCTCCCAAGTTAAAGTGGGACATCAAAGGTGGATTCCTCCCCAATCCCTTGCCAACTAGAGGAACAGCTTCTGGCCAGTCTCTGGGGACACTAGATAATACCCCAAAGGCACCCCTCTTTCCAGCCCATAGTAGGACTCACAGCCTTGGCTTCCTGGGAGCAACATGGAAGTTGCCTCAGGCAAAATACCACTACATCAGAGGGAGTGATTAGAAGGCATCTCTGAGGCCAATAAATGCTCCACTTGTAGCACCCTCTTTTACAGGGGTCTGCTCCACCTCAGTGCAAAGGCACTAGCAATGTTTACCTCCAGATTGGAACTGCTCTCAAGTTGGAGGGAAAGGAGCATCTTACTTATTAGCATATTTATATGTTCACTCAGCAATTGCTTCTTGAGTATCTACCAGATACTGGTGCTAGGGAAAGACACCAATGTAAATTAAACCTAGGTCTTTCTTGGCATTCTTTTGGTCTTCAGTAGTCAAGGTAACACCTCTCAACAAATTATTTTTAAAACTCCTCAAGTCTTATCTCATTCCTACTTCCCGGTTCTTATTAGTGTACATATCTTAAAAGGATAGTTAATAAAGGCAGGGAGCAATGGGGGAAGAGAGGATAGAGCTCTGCCAACTTGTTTGATCTCTGGGTTGCTTGGACCTCACACACTCCTGCCAGTTATCCAGCTACAGGCAAGTCTTCATTAAGCCAGAAATGTCAGTGGCAGTTCTGGGGTTGAAACTCATACCAGTTTTATTGTCTATTATATTCTTTATATGGCAATGCCCACCAACACTCTATGGAAGCTTAATCTGCTTCTCTGAAGAAAAATAAACAAACCAGGATATAGACAGCCCACCTTCAAGAGGAAGAACGTGGGTCAGCCTCTTTGCCACTATTGTGTGAAACAGCCTATAATCCTGGCAAAAACTAGTGCTCTAAAAACCCCATCCCAGTGCTCTAAAAACCCATCACCTTCCCATAGCTCTCAGCTTCAGTGAGAACACCAGCAAGAAAAAGACTTTCTTCCTCCTTTCAATCTGCTCCCTGGCTGTCTGAATTACACTTACGACTTCACTGACAAACATACATCAGCTTTTGCTCCCACAAGGGCAGCGGAAGCAACCAGGGACTCTAAGTCGGCTTCACGCATCATTGACAGAACCAACCCTGTTCCAATTGCTGAAATCTTTTAAGAGCAGCGGTGACCTAGAAATTGACAGTGGGGGAAGAACTGAAGGAAAGGAAACAAACCAGTACACAGAAAACCCTACTTCCAGATACCAGGGAAAAACAAAAGGAGGTAGAGGGGAAAGAAATTTGGCCCCTTTGAATCTGCAAATGTGATTTTGGCTCAGAGCCATAGAGGATACATAGTAGCCCCACTGCGAGTAAAGCCATGTTCCTGACTCAATCCCTACAGTTCAGAGGAAGGCGCCAAGCCTCAAACAAGGAGGTGGAGAGGCCAGTCCGTTTTGGGCAGGATCCTACTGTGGACACAGAACAGACAGCAGCTGCCCACAGTGTGGAAACAAACTGTAAAGCAGTCACGTCTCTTAAGGCTGCAGCATCCAATAAAATGTAATTTAAATCAAGCCTCGCATCTGTTCTCAATCCCATTCAGTCTCTGCTTTCCATCAGCCTTCGGACAATCTTTGCAATTATGCTTGTTAACCCTTATAGCCCCAGCCACTCTCCTAGCTTCTAGGTACAGAACTGTGTTCTCCACTTGCAAATGGCCCTCAGAGGGAATGAATGCGCTCATAAAGGAGTGTGAGGGTGAGAATGACATTCAGACTCCGGTCAACAGACCATGTATGCTCTGCTACACACACCAATGGGTGGTGTTCATTTCAGAGGGCTCTCTGTGTGCCCTTCTTCTGTCCCATACCACCTGCTGTAGTCTAGATCACATTGCAAGGCTATAGCAGGCAGCATGAATGAAAGAGTGGCCAATAGATAATTTGTACAAAGATCAAGTTCCCAAACTCAAGTCCATGTCAGACAGGCAGAGGGAGCAGAAGCGCTCAAGGGGAAGCAGACTTGGTCATTGGCCCTCAGACCATTCATATCACACAGTTTACATTCAGATGTTTGCTTTAGTTATAAAAATACAGCAATCTCCCAAACGAATCAAACTCATGCCTGCCCCCCACTATTCCTAAAAACTACCCTAGCCCCATCCCTGCACTTTCAAAGCAGTCAGTGTTATAATGGTGCCCTCTGGTGTCCCTGTCACAACGTGTCATTTAATGCTACTGGAAATTAAATCTAGAAAAGGGGAGACTTGAGTAACCATATGGATTAATAAATCCAGTAAGACTGGGAAAAGATGAAGTTTAGATGAAAATCCCACCCCAAACTATCTGGAAACAAGTGGCTTCATCTGAGGGCAGCTAAGACTGTGGGACACTTGAGGAGCCATTTTTCACATTGCCTTCTGAAAGTCTGGGCTCTCTTGAAATGTGATAGCTTAAAAAGACAAAGAATACAACGTGAAAATAAAATATTTCATAATTTATAGGTTACAGTCTCCTTACAACCCCCACAACCTTGGGAATGCTCAGGAAACTCAGTCTTTAAAATGCCACAATAGGGGAGCAACAGCAACATGAACAGAGTGTACTCCAAAAATAAAGAAATTCTTTGATCAAAGTGTCCTCCAAATCTCCATGTGGACGTGCTTATTTTTCTGGATCAACCTTTTTCATTCTTCTTACTCCAGCCCCAAAGTTCTTTAATATATCAGTGTTGGAGGGAAATAAGAGGTAAATGTATAAACATTCCACAACATAAACGTGTATTCTTGCAAGCATATTGGTTAGAGACACACAAGTGATAGAGGTAGTGAGTATATTTTAAAAGGGTCTATTTGGAATTTTTAATGCAGAAAAATAATAAGACCCAAAGATACTATTCTGTCCTAATATTCATGAATCTATAGATTAAAACTGATCAGTTTCAAGTAAAAAAGGTCAAATTTGTTTCCAGACCTGAACGTGTGAAGTTCTAAAATGAAAACTTCACAGGTCTCTCAGTGCCAGCCGGATACTTTCAAGTGGAGTAGTAGTATAAAAGACTACGGCAGTCCAGTAGCTAAGATATTTCCAATTAAAGCTCTGTCTTTCAGAGCATGCTCTATTTCTTTCTCTTCTATCTTCAAAGACACCTGGAAAGAAGAGAAAAGGACTTTTCATGGTGAAGACACACAAAAGCAAACTTTTTATTACATAAGCTTCTACCATGTTAAACTTTTCTCACAAGAGTCAGTCAAGCTCACCAGTGCTTCTTCAAGAGCCTGCAAAAAGTAGCTCATTCATACCACAGGCCCATCCTCACAGATCTTAAACCATACCTAACTAGAAACAAACTGTTTATCTAACTGTGGTCATTTAAAAATCTTCACTTTAGCAAAACATAAGGTCTCTAAAACAGAACAATTAAAAGAATCATCACAAAGCAGCAGTTCAGTTGTTACCTTTGTGAAGCGGCTCTCCTTGTTTTTCTTTAATCCTAAAATGCCCCTGGCCTCTAGGAGCCCCGAAAGTGACAAACACTCAGACTGGTCCACAGCTGCCACCTGCTGTTTGCGGCAGACGTTACTATAGGCTTCATATAACTGGGAGGAAATAAGGGAGAGCAAATGTTGCTTAAAAGTTAGACCTCATGTAACCTTTCAATTTCTTAAAACACATGTGAGTCTGGATTGGTGAAAAAGTTATCTCAACACCCTAATACTCCCTCTTTTCAATCCAATCCTTGAATAGGCATTCTGTAGATATTGGCAAAAACCTATACCATAGTGCAGGAAAGGGGCTTTATATATTTCACAGGGAGAGGCTGAAATGAAGGGGAGATTAATGGTAAACTCCCAAACAACCAAAGGGACAGTCAGCTGCCTTTTACATGGTATTTATTCTTACTGTTAAAAGTCCATTTTTGATTCATATCAGCTGGAGCATGACAGACCTTGTGGAAAATATCTGCTCTGCAAAGCAGATTCTCGTCTCCACCCCAGCTCCACCTGCTGAGATTCCCAACTAACCTTCCCCAGCATGACCTCTTTCATTTTCAACTGTCTGGTCAAGAGCAGCAGAGAGCACACCAAGATCTTCTGCTGAAGAGGGAAGGAATCGTGGGCTCCTTGTTGGCTCAAAGTCATTCTGTTACCGTCAACTTCTGAAATGACTTGGGATACATGAATAAGACCAACCCGCTTGGGAACCGGTGACTCGGAGGGTGATCTACCTATAGAGTAAACAAATCAAGCTCAGATTTTTAAAATACTGTTTGTGTTGGGACAAATGATACTAAGTTTGAGCTAAAGGAAATTCAAATGAGGTGATGTGGCGGCAAAGCAGAGGTTCCAACTCTCTAGAAGCCAAAGGATGGGAGACAATGCCATCCTCAGAAAGGTGCCAACATAATGAGATGACTTGCAAAGTAGGGTTATCCTTTTCCTAGGCACAATGGTGAGCTATTATGTCCTGTAGAATTTAATGTCAGAGACAAAATCCACCTCATGAAAGAATAAGGACCAGATGGAGAACTATTGTATTCTGCCCTGGAAGTTCCTAATACCTCAAATGTAAAGAATAGAACCTTGAAGCAAAGATAACTGTGCCTGGCAATTAAAAAAGGGGACAAAGAAGTTGGATAAATTACCTAGTATTTTGAATCAAATGAGTGGCTAAATGTGGACAGTGGAGTCATCCTACCTAAGTCCTCAAGTAGCTCCCCAATTGACCTTTGAGGTTTGGCTCACTAGCCCAAGCTGATCTACAGTAGAGCAACACTTGAGAAAAATGTCATTGGCTGTCTCAGCAGATAACACCCTCTCAGAAGCAGGAGGCTCGGACACTGTCAACAAGCTGCACAGGACTATGGCCTCACTGTTTGGAGATGCATGAATTGCTAGACAGTGGAGGGATTTGCTCTTTAACAACCTTTGCCTAATGTCACTCCTGAGACGATGTGTAGTTGCCTCCCAGTAATTTGCTTCTATTTCATTACCACAAAGGGGACGCTGCAGAGGACTGACAGCAGTGGAGAAACTAGAGATCACTGATTAAGCAGATTTTTTTTAAGTTGAAAGGAATTTAGAAGTCTAGTCTTGCTCTCTACCCAATGGCTGAGTGTCCAGTGAGATAATCCCAACGAGTGATCATCTATAGTTTTTGTTGGAATATCATTAACGCTGGGAAACCCATTCTATGTCAAACACGCCTAGTTAGTGCTATTTATTAAAAGTGTCTTCTTATATTTAGTTGAAGTCATTCTCCCTATTGCTTTCTAAAGCCATTAAAACTAATCATACATACCAGAGGTCAAAAGACAGGAATTAGGTTAGTCTAATAATTTATGCCAGGAATTTACAACCTCTTTTGGCAACACATGTGCCAGTGGTGCTCACAGGGGCCACTGGCAGGGAATAAAAAGGGAGAAGTTGAAGAGTAAGCAGTATCTAGTCTATGCCTTGGCATGTATTACCTACTATCAGCCTAAGCACTAAGTCTGGCTAATTCTGAAATACTTTTATTTTCTTTCAGCAAGTTGATGAAAAAAAGAAAAGGTATTTTGTGGGACTACAGTGCTAGAAACAATTTTAGTAACTCAACCATTGCAGAAGTGAAGGAAGAAACAATCAAATCAGATGGTACTGTTTCTATAGATTAACACTGTATATTAAACACTGACAAGATATGTAGTTCATGGCCATGTTCCTTCTGCCATAGCTAAGAGAACAAGGCTGAGGGAAAGAAAATTAATTTTGTCATTTTTGAAACAGGCTGCGGTTTACTGTAGCAATCAATAGCATCTTTGTACCTCTACCCTCCTGAACTTGTTTAAAGGCTTGAGATGTCCCAAGCTGAACTCAATTCTTTCACTGTCTGTCTCTTATTTACCAGGCTTTGCTTTTACTTGTATTGAAAAACCTAAAGTGCACTCAACATAAGCTCCCAGAGAGAAGCTCATCCAACCTTATTGTGTACAGTTTTCATTCCTAGAGTTTGGAAAGAAAGCTTACTAAGTCATTTATGTAACAGCCTAGAGAACTCATTTCCAGTAATGCATGTATAGTACTGACAGACCAGATTGAAATAAAGTAGATGAAATTGACCAAAAACACAGACACACATAAAAAATGGGTGAGTATGGATTTAACTATGTTCATTTTTCATCTTTCTACCTCTTTCCTCTGAAAAGTTCAGCTTCCAATTATAAAGGAAGACAGGAAGGAGATAAACTACTTACATTCAGACAGTGGTTTGAGGATAGTCTGGCTTTTGACATCTGACTCTACAATTTCAATAGCTCTCCTAGAAAAAAAAATTCTAAAATTAACTTAGGCTGAGCCAAACCAAACACCACACCAAACCACGAAGCTCAAAAACAGACACATTAACGCAAAACATGCTTTATCATTTTAAAGCCCCCAAACAAAACTGGGTTGTCTCAGCAAAAGGGGACTTAATTGCCTTGAAATAATTCATGGACCAGGGAATCTGAGAAACTTCAACACTACATGGTTTCCTCTTACAGTTGCCAAGTAGGTCATCATACATTTGGCCAACAGTAACATTTTAGGTGAGGAGAAAATGTCACAGGAGAGAGAGGAGATGTAGTGTGGGTGACTGACTAAAGAGAGCCAGCACCACCCATATACCCCTGTGGCATAGGATATGTGTAGGTACACCAACCAGCCTGCAAGACTATTGCTCACAGCTGCAGTCTTTATCCAAATACTTTGCTGACTAGGGGAAACTTTCAAATTCAGGATCATGTCGTCATGCAATAGGAAGAGCTTACTCTCCCACTGCTCTCTCCAAAGTACTTTGCCCACAGGAAGCTATAAGCCAGGCCTGGATCTTCTGCATGGCAGTAAGGGGAGGTTGGACCAGCGGGACAGCACAGTAAGTATCATTTTAATGGGTCCAGTGTCCCTACTGGGAAGAAAGAAACTTCATCAGTCAGCACAGGGGCTTTCCCCAGCAGGAGGGGCAGGGGGAAGGGAAAGGAGAGAGAGGTCTGGAGTACAACTGTGTGGGACCACCAACTGGAGGAGAGGACGGGGTGCTCACAAAAGCAAAGGAAGAAAAAAAAAGTTTGAAGGCAAAGATGGTTCAGGTCCATAAATAAACCTGCTTGAGACCAGCTAATGGAAAAGTAAACTGGAGTCTTTTTTAATACAAATGTAATTAACCAATCTATAATCACCACAGGGAGTGCCGGCAACATCTCATTTGTTTCTCCCTCTGTAGGTAATGGACTGATAATGTTTCAGACATTAACACGGTGGAAATGCAGAGCTCCCCACTGAGAAACAAGTCCTCCTTTCTGTGCGTAAAATGTGGCAGAATGGAGCCTCTTAAGCCACATTCACTTGAGTTACATGAGACAATTAACAGCATTTCTTTTTTAATAAAAGCAGCCATCAGTGCCATAACTCACCTGCAAACATCTAGTGCTTTGCGAACATCTCCTGAAACAGCAGAGATTTTTCGGGCACAGAACTGAATTGCAGCATTGTCCAGAACCTGATCTCTAGATACCTTCAGATGAGATATAGAAGATGACAGTACAAACTATAAAACTCTCCCTCTGTAATTTAGGTACCAGACAAAAGCATTTTCCCACTTAAGTATAAAACTAATTGGCTACCCTTTAGGGTCTAAGAGATGCCTTTTCTGCTCATAAGTAAATGGTCATTTCACACATTTAAATATTTATTAGGAATGTGGTAGAGGTTCATTAATGGAAAAAAAGCAATCAGAGTACGTTAGCAAAACTCTAAACTAAAACAAAACCTCTTTGACCATTTTCAAAATAGTTTTCTCATAGGCCCTGTTTTTAAAGGCCATTAAAGGAGCTCTTGAGTGACTGTTGTAACTCCGATTTTTATTTCAACACTGAGCCATCCAATAAATGGAGCCATGGGTGGAAATTCATATACAAATAGTCTCACTATGGCCCACAGCAAAGCAATCAAAGCAAAATATTTTAAAACTATGGAGTTTCCCCAACACAGGTGACCCAAAAAACAGTAATTGATGCAATGGTTGGCACTTACCTGATTAAGACGATCCTGCAAGATAGTGGCTATCTGATTTTTGGTATAAGGTGGGAAGTTCAACAGCCGTGGCTTACATTTTTCTCTAGCTTGAAGCCTCGGCAGAATTCTGTCTGTGAGATCCAGGGTATTAGCAATACCTGAGGAGGAGATAAAATAACACTGATCACCTCTGGTCAAAATCATCCTCAAAGGAAAACTCAACCCTCTGAAAGCAGAATAAAATTTCCGGTTATAATCCAGCATTCCAACTGTTGCTTCACACTGGCTGCCTCCCCAACCCTACCCCAACACTCAATAAGTGAAGTACAGCTTGTCATCATACAATGCTGTTTTCAACTTAGGCTTAGAATTGCTCACTAAAAGCAGGACCAGGTACTCTAAAAACTAATTGCCTCTGAAGTCAGTATTATGATATGTCAATTCCGACTTAGCAAAACTGATTTGCCTAAGATTAAAATTACTATCATTTTATAGTAACTTTCTTATTTTGGTAAGAAAGCAGAAAGCTAGTTTAAGATAAAATAATAGGTAATAAACTGAAGAAATTAAAAAAGGAATTCTTTAGAACCACCATGTAGCAATAACAACTGAGCACTAACCGATCAGCACCACTCGAGAATTACTTAGCCATGGCCATTCGAACAGTGTGTACAATACATCCTGTCCTTTGCTGTCCAGCTGATCCATCTCGTCCAACACCAACACACTATATATAAAGAGAAACAATTAGTATCCACGTTCACTTTCTTAACTCTCCAATATATTTGATCTGGGCTGATCTCTAGTCACATTCTTACAGCTGTGACCAGTCTGAAGATCTTCATCTGTCCTATCTTGTCACTGTTACAATGATATCCCCTAACCATCACAAAAAAAGTAACACATAGATTCTTCAAGCAATTAGTTTAAAAACATTTTTTCCAATTTAAAATTAGAAGGTATGTTTTTTCCTTTCTTCTTTCCCTTTAAGCTCATGCAACTACCCTCATAGGGCAAATATAGGAAATGTTCTTTTTATGAGCAAACAGATAGATTCAAGGGACTAGACTGTGCGTTTATGAACAACAGACTGCAGATGGTGATAGAGCAACACACAGCAGAACAATACTTACATCATGGGGCCCTTCTCTGCAGTCATATGGTTTTCCAGTTTCCTCATCATCTCCTTTCCAGCTGGCCTGGATACTCCTTCCTGACAAATCTCCTGAGCAATAGCTGGGAACACAGCCTGGGCATTCCTCAAGGACATGCAATTCAGTATGGTAGTTTTAAAGCCTTTCAGTTCCTTCTAAAAAAAAATGCACACAGGAGTTATTTTGGCCACAGATAAAGACTTGATGGTACCTGAAGTGACTGAGAAGTTAACAGCATGAAAGAGAATAAGCTCTACTTTCACTTGAAAAGATTTAGACAACTGAACTAAGAACATCTTATTTGGGGAAACTTCAATCCCCTAAGCACTTTACTCTTTCTTAACCCTCAATAACCAAGTGTCATTTTAGCAAAAACATCATAATTCAGACTCTCAATGTACCTTGAGGTCTTGCAGAATTCGGCTTAAGCAGGCAGTTTTTCCAGTTCCAGGAGCACCAGAAAGATAAAGACTTCCAGCTTTTCTCCCACAGATGTGCTCCCTCAGGAAATTCCTGATGACATCCATCTCCTTTTCCCTGGCAGGCAGCCGATCTGGAACAGCTGTATTGAGGACGAGCTTTGCTTGCTGGTAGCAAGTGCCTGTGCCAGACATGAAAGGACAATTAGATACAACAGAGGTGACTGAGAAGACCCACTGGATTTCACTTGGAGTCACCAGCCTTGTTTACAAGGCTGCACTAACAGCTGCCATGTAAGAACAAACCTTCTTGCTTGAATAGTCTCACACATGCAGATTCTTTCTCCAGCAGACATCTCTGCTCAGAATTTGTTGTTATCTCCTGACCTTTTCGAACTGAGGAACGTATTTTGTTTTGATGAACTCTGGCTTGTTCTCTTTTGCCAGGAGACTTGACTGTCAGCTGATTGTCAAATACCAATCTGCGCCCCTTAGGTATATGTGAGTGAGGGGGACCATTCTCTTTTTTGCCTTGCTTTGGTGGAGAACAGGGTGGTAAGTAGGGAGTGTTGCATAGGTTATCATCACCTGAAATATATTAAAATCAGAACGTGGTCATTCAAAGCAGTGCATAATAAAAGGACTTGCAAAGATCTCTGCCTGCCCTACAAAGAGGTGAATTTCAGCCTCAGTCAAAACCACCAAAATAAAATGCTTCTCCGCGAGATGCAAATATTGACCACCAGATGGCACCACTGAATCTTACTACTATTTGGTAGAAACCAAAGGGGTTTTACTGGGATGAAATTCTAAAATTGTTCTAAAACAGGGTTCCTCAACCCTGGCACCACTGATATCTTGGACCAAACAATTCTTCATTGTACGGGGTTGTCCTGTGCACTGTAGAATGTATAGCAGCACCCCTGGTTTTTATCCACCAATGCCAGTCAGTTGTGACAACCAAAAATGTCTCCAGATACTGCCAAATCACTCCTTATTAAAAACAAATGATCTAAAACAAGAAAGAATTACCAACCACTGTTCTAAAATAAGAATGTCACCTGTTTCTAGTAATTTCACCACTACTGAGGCAAGTTTCAAAATACCATATTGCTGACTACAAGGTCATTTAAAAAACACTGACAAAACCCGGGTCAGTATTCAGGAGTTGAAGATCAGACTTATTAAGCAGTTCACAGAATGATTTCAGTAAGTGGCTTAACTCTGAAATTCAGTAAGAACAGCAACCATTCTGAAAATAACCAAAGTGAATAAACTGGTCTTAACATAAAAAGCTGTCTCAGTAATAACATAAAAAGGCATCTTATTACTAAGGAAAGAGAGGTTGAGAGCTACCAGTCAAAAAGCTGTACTTATATAATGGATAGCTTACCCAGCCGTTTTCTAGGGCTGAGAGGCAGTGTTTTTACACAAGGTGAATGGGGTATGGCCTGCACATTTGTCAGTTCTAGGTTGGTGTCACTGGAGTTTTTAGCTTTGTCCAATCTCCGAGACAGCTTCTTTTTTGGAAAAGTGATTGTAGCCTGTGACTGGGATCGGGTTTGAGGCATGATGGCAACACAACTGGGTATGAAAAACAGAACAGGTCAGCCGGTCAATATGTTAAAGTGAAGGAAAAATAAGCAACATGGAATCTATACAGATCATTAACATCCATTTCATAAGTAAATATGTTACAACAATATTTTAACATTTGGTTCTGCTACACTTCCAAATCTATGCAATAATACCCACTTATTGTCTACCTACTATGTGTAAAACACCATTATAAGCATTTCGGGTATCATAATATCATAATATCACAAATACCATACAGATACCATAGAGAGGTAGGTACTATTATTTTTCTTATCTTACAGATGAGAAAACTGAGAGGCAGGGAGCCTACAGTCACA
This sequence comes from Manis javanica, assembly GCF_040802235.1. Classification (NCBI taxonomy): domain Eukaryota; kingdom Metazoa; phylum Chordata; class Mammalia; order Pholidota; family Manidae; genus Manis; species Manis javanica. The sequence goes on along the minus strand of NC_133159.1, from coordinate 159,784,785 downwards.
GCAAAGCAGGGATTCTGGCTCCAGAACCCAAGTTCGCACCCATTTGTGCGATGCAGTAAGCTTATCTCAATGGGTTCCTATAGTAACTACTAATTCCTTCACTCCATGCACGGGCTATATCTTTATAACCTGCTTAGGCCAGCAGCCTCCCTTCCTTCCACATTTACACTTCCGCAAGCCCTCACTGTGCAGCTCAGTCTTCCCTCCGCCCCGCGCTCAGTCCCCGCTCTACACAACTCTTAAACCCTCCCGGAACATCGCCTCCTTATATCAGTCATCCCTTTTACCCCATGCACAACTGCCAGACTGACTACTCCGGGGGCACACATGTCCCTTGCCGTACCCCGACCTAGAGCTCTGGCGAACTAAGCTCTTTTTCCCTCACTTCCCCGAGGGCCACATCGGAACCCCAGGCCTAGACACAGCCCGCTGCCTCCCAGACCCTAGGCCTCCCCGAGCAACCCTCTCCTCACCACCTCACAGGGCTGCGCTCCCACACTGCTGGCTCTTTCTCACGTCTCAACGACGCAGCTTCAGGGACTCTCCACGACAAGCTCCAGAATAAACTTACACACGGAGGTAGCCAAGCCAAGCCAAGCCAGGCCGCTCTCGCGCCAAATTTGCAGAGCTGCAGTTTTCCCGCCTCCGCAAAAGCCCGGCCAGGTTTCTGATTGGCTATCACAGGAGCGCTGCGCGCCTTGGCGTACTTCCCCTTTTTGGCGTCCAATCCAGCCGAACGGTCCACAACCAATAAGAAAATGCTAGGCCACAGAGCCACAGTGAGGCCACGCCCACTGAGCTGTCCGGCCATCACATCCGGGGCCTCCGCGGAAAGGCGCGCGGCTGCGGAGGGTGGGACTCTGGGTAGCGCGAACCCGCCACGCCGCAAAGTGCGGAGGAAGATGTAGTTTTTGTCGCAGGAAGCTCTGTATTTCCACGTTCCTCTTTCGACTGGCGGTGTAATGATGTGGTTGCCCTGTCTCACTTCCGCACGAACCTATTTTCATTATCCTAATGAGCTAAGTTTTCAGTGAGCTATTACATTATACCTACCATTTTGGGGCGGTTCTGGGTGCCAGGCATGATGCCAGGCGCTTACTTACCTAATGCTCAACCCTGCAAGGCACAGAGCAAATGTGCAGAGTGTTAATTAGAGATCACAGCATCCTGGTGGCAGAGAAGGGCCTAGTACTCGGATTTCCTGACACGCAAACCAATGTGTTTTTTTGTTAAGTTCTACACATGCACAAATACACTTCATCACAGTACCTCCCTGAATTGTGTTTCAAAGGTGAGAAATAGGGCCTAGCCTTTGCTTTTATTATGTTAAGGGTAAGAATATGATATTCTTGCACCTTCTTATTAATCCCATTAACCCACACATTGTGAGGAGAGAATTATAGCCCCTTCATTTTATAACCTGGTTTTATGGCTCAACACCAGGGTTTCAGGGTCAGAGAAGACTGTTATATAAGAAGAGGCAAGCTGAGCTTTTAATGAAAAATATAAATTAGAGCAGTAATTTACAGGCCAGCTTCCAAAACTAGTAACCTAGCTATGCCTCAGGTTCTGTTAAAGGCCAGAACCCAGTTCTAAATGATGGTAAGCATTTACCTTTCATCCTTCAATTTCAAATGAAATAGAGCAATAAAGCTGACAAGTAGGAAAACAATAATATTACAAATGTCACTTAATTTTACTTAGTTCATGTAGAAGAACCAAGTGCTTAAGTGTATGCCACGGACTGAGTTCAAGTATTTTAACCATTATCACCTTATTAATTCTCACAAGCACTCCATTAGGTTGGTATTTCCATTTCACAAATGAGAAAATGAAATAATAGGGGTTTAGTTTGCCCAAGATCACACAATCGGTAAGTGGAAGTGCTGGAATTTGAACTCAGTAAGTCTAACAGATCATAGTTTTTGACCACTTAAACATGGGAGTAGGATGAGACAGATGTAGGTTCTAAAGTGGCCTTCTAAACAGGAAGAGATGGTGAAGCAGCACATTTTGGGGAGGCTTGGAGGAGCTGAAAACTACAAGAGTAGAGAGATTAGGCAGCCCTGAGTGGCAAAAGTATTACCACAGAATGAATTTCAACCAGATGGTATTTCTGATCTCTTAATAGGGCATTTTTATAACTTAATTGTCCTTAATAACCTGGAATGGTAACATGTGCCTGCCAGCTTAAAGGGATAATGAACCTCCCTCAGTTGCAGTGGAGTAGGGGGAGTAGAGAGGAAGCTATGAGTACTTAATATGCATAATGGAACCTGTTAAAACACTCACCAGGAAATACAGCACAGGTCCAAGAAAAGCCCCAGGGCAAATGACCACTGTGGAAGCAGAGAATCACAGGTCTCTTAAGAGATTACCTACTTGAAGCTTCTCCTTTCCAAAACTCCAGTAACATGATGCATTCACTGCCAAACTGTTTCTTATTTCTGTGCCTCTGTCCTTGCTGTTTCCTCTGGCTGGAATGCAGCTCACCGTCCTCCTTCCCTGGCTAATTACCATAAGGCCATTTAATACCCTACATAGGTTTCTTCTGGTAGCTGTCCTTAAGTTTACTAGACTCTTTTGCTCCTTGCAGGCACCATGTCCTATTCATCTACATATTGTAAGTGCTTGGCACAGGGTAAAATGTACAATAAATTCTTGCTGAATGAATGGAGAGAAAATTCCTGCCGAATGGACATCCACCTTTTTCAGGAACACTTTTTATGGCCAGATAGCATATAGTCCTTTAAATCTCACACACACCTGCTAAGAGAATGAATTCAATTGCGTAAGACAATCCAGACTGGGCTCCAGTGACGTCAGAGGTGAAGCATTTCCCGTTATCCTCTGGGCTAGTTAGGCTCCTGAGGTTGACATTTGACTTCTCTTACTTCTGTATGCAGAGTAATAGAAGTTAGAGACAGGTAGGTTCCTTGCAGTGAGTTGCAGTTTGTGGTTGGGTTGGGCCAGGAAACACTAAACAAGCACATTCACAGTAAGCAGCCGAGTCTCAGTAATAATTTTTAGACTGGGCAAACTAGTGTCCTTATCACCTAATTCATACATAGTTTCATGAGAGAAGGAATCAAATCACACTGGACGAACCTGTCTGGCATCCCTTTGAGTGAGCACACAGCACACACGTGCACACACACACCAGCAATACCATTCCAATAGGACAAAGTTTATAGGGTTAGGAAGCTGACAGTCATTTAGGCAAGCTCCATTTGAGGCCTATTTAAAGTCACAAGAGGAACAATTAAATCAATAAATAGGTAGTTTTATTAATCATAACAACGATGGGTCAAATAACCAGGAATCCAGTCAATCTGGTAAGTATGGATGAAAATGAAAAGCCTTTTAATCCCCCTCCCTCCTAGCACCCTTTTAGGTTTTTATATCTAAATTATGTGAGAGTGATTCATAAACACACCCATTATGAATCAGCATGGAAAATAATTTCAAGACTGTTGCTAGTGATGAAAGTGCAAGTTAAGCTCATTAAGTCTCAGTGGTGATTGTCAGCTGACCACAGTAAGCTGAGAATATCTGGTTCAATTTTTACACCTCAAGTCAAAGTTCAGGAAAGGCGCCAAGATTTCAACTTAAAAAGCAGTGAAGAAGAAAAGCCAACAACACCCACATAAAAATAGATGCACACGGTCTGTATGCTCTGCCTGCACCTTTTCTTCCATGCCTCAGTGTGAGAATCTGTTAGGCAACAGAAAGAATCCTAAAGGCCGTAAGAAAAGAACACAAGGCCAGAGCATCTCCTGGGTTCCCTGAAGTCCTGGGCAAGGGAGAGGTAGGTGGCAAATATAACGACCAACTCATTAGAATCACCCAGGCAGAAGGACTAACTAGAACTGTGATTTTCAAAACACGGCAGTAGGGAGGAGAGAAAACCCTGGGGAAGCTGCAGATGCTCTTACCCAAGTCAGTATAACTACTTTCTCAGAGGACCTGGAGTCAATGCACTACACTAACCTTAGGCAACACATCCCTATCTATGCCACCACTCAAAGCAGTATTCCAGACAAGAGTATATGGTTTTGCTTTGTTTTTAAGCAAGGTTTGATTAAACTGTATGGCATCCAGAATAAAGAAATGTACCAAAGAATCCAACTTGAGACCAGATTATATACTGAAGAGTGGAAAAAAAAATCAATGCTAATTGGGGATGGAAGCACTGCAATCAGAGTATTTAACTCCAAAATATATCATACAATAATTGTTTTAAAAGAAACTGATCCACATGCAGAGATGAATATGGACACACACACACTTTCTCCACACACATCACTCTAGTCTTTTATTCAGTGTTGACTATGACTTCCAACCTGGTTACCATGGAAAAGGACAAAGGTATGACATGAGAAAAGAAGGCTTGGCTCCTCTTCCACCAGTGGAGTGAGATTTAAGACAATTAGAGAGGGAACCCAATAACGTGTTAAGAAACAAGAACAGAAAGAAGTAAACAGTAGTTATCAAGGAAGATTTTAATTGCTTCAAATAGAGTGGAAGAAAGCACAGAAATCTAACACAAGTAAAGGCACAATGAACGTGGAGTTGAATGGAACCAAATCCTTCCTTCAGTTAAACAGTTACTCTCTTTTGTCTGTGTTTTGAAGGTGGTTGTAGTTTTGCTTCATTTTCCTTTTAAGAGATGACTCTTGACGGCAGAGTTGCACTGCCTCCTATTCCCTAATTAAAGCCACCTTGACCACATAGCCAGGGACTCTTCAATAGGGAAAGATAAGACTACAACTGGAATGTGAAGAATTTGATTTGTAGTTGATTGTAGGTTGGGTTTCCAGAAGGACAGCTAGCTCTGTGTAGTGCCATCAAAGGGCCTCAGATGCCCTATACTCCACCCCGAGAGCGTTGCATAAGGGAGGGACCCTAGAGTCACATTTCTCCCCTACTCCCATATGCACTCAGCCTACAGATTATTTCAAGTGATCAGGAGAATTAAAATACACCCCCCAAGCCTGAGTTGCTCTGTAGCAAGTCTATTTACAATTTTTTCTCACCTCTCCTTGGAGGTAAATCTGGGTTTCAAGTTGGGAAGCTATTGGGGTGAGGGGATGCCCCAGGGCAAAGGCCAATGGCTAGCCTCCCCGTGGCCTGACGAGCAGGGTGGGATGAACTTCTGGAGACAGCAGCCTCCCATCCATCAGGCAGGGCAGCCCTAAGTGCTCTTACTCTGCAGGCCCAGGTTATGAGAGTGATGGGGGCTCTGCAGCTGGAGGCGATCCCCATGATGGAGAAAACCACACCTGGAATATCAAAGTACTTTGATCCAGGTTTGGTTACCAGAGAAGAGAGAGAAGAGGGGCAGTCAGCTCATTTAAAAACTTGGAGGCCACTGCCCTGCTTCCCAGAAAGGGTGAAAAAAAAATTACTAAATTTTTCCCACTAGAGAAAAACATAAAACCAAACCCACACAAGGGCTTTTAACACAGCTTCCTGATGCTTAGTTGGGCAATGTCTCTTCCTTCTGGGAGGGGATATGGGGGTTAATGGGACTGGGGGACAGCCTCAACATGAGACCACCCAGTCTTCCTTGAAGAGACGACATTCCCACAAGCAGATAAAAAGAGCAGATTAAAAGGTGAGAAGTTTTAGTGCTCTTGCAGCCAGCCCACCTTAAACCTATTATTACAAGTGTTTTTTACAACATACAAAATAGATCAATAACTATGAGGATCACATTCCCATTCTGCAATAGTAATATACATGATAATAAATCTGTTATTAACAAAGGGACAAAATAATGTATAAGGCAAAGACATTTAAATAGGTACTGTGTCATCAACATGCTCTGAAGAAGAAAATCCATCTGACTAGATTTAGGCCCAGGCCTTTTTTTTCATGAGGCCAACAAAATGAAAATATAATCAATACCCATGTGAAACAGTCCAAACGCTGGAGAATATGAGGGGCAGCAGGACATAGGCAAGGAAGATATCTGCTCCAGTGAAAAGCTGGGGTTTGGTTTTTACTCTTGATGCTTACTTTGATGCTCTATGTTTGAGTAAAAGACAAAAAAAAAAGATGCACTTTGATATCATTTACACAAAAGGCATCAACTCCCATTTCAAAAATAAATGGGAAGACTTCACAGTCCAAGTTCAGTAACTGGTCAGCATCTACCCTGGAACTCTGCTGCAATATCAACTCCTGTACTCTCCTTTTTCCTCCACTAGCATCCCCTCTCCCAGCTCTAATGGCTTCAGGATGCTGGGGATACTGCTGGAGATAATTGCTAACAGATTTGAAAATAAGAATGATAACGATTAGGGAAAGTCTGGTGACAAACCTAAATATGGGTTGTCCCAACAGTCAATATGGTCCAGGGGATGGCAAAGGACAGCAGACCCCATACAAACAACCCCATGAGAGCTCTCTCATCTAGCACTGGTAAGACAGGTTTCACTAGGCACGATGCACAGATCCTCAGTCTGTGATCCAATAGATTGGAAAGGTCCCTATGACAGTTTAAACCTCTGATGAGTCTGGCAAAAAATTTTAACTGACTTTCCTCATCCATTTCAAGAACAGCCATGATCTCTGTGTTCTCATTCCAAGCTTTGAGCAGCCACTGCGTTGGCAAGACCTACAGCAAACCAAACCCTCCTGTGTGTGGAGCTCAAGAGCCTCAACCTGCTGCTGGAGAAGGGGAAGTCCCTATCCCATCATCCAAGCTCAGTTCCTACCTAGATTGGGAACTCCCATTTGCCTTGTGCTCTTTAAACCAGGACCTGGAAAATGAAGAAATAGCATATTGGTGGCTGCCAAGGAAGATCAACGGGACTGAGGCACCCCTTACCAAAGTCTTCATGCTTCTTGGCACAGAGGAATACCATTAGCTTCCTCACCCTTCTCTACTCTGCTGTGTTAACCCTGTACTCTTGGGAAGGCAAGAGTGGTTGAGAAAGGAACAGGAAGAGCCTGCTAGTCAAATGGGCTGTGAACTGTGGAACAAGCAGGCCTTGAAGTCTTTCCTAGCCCACAGAGCTGGTCCCTTCCATGAGGTGCTTCACCTTTCCCTTCTTTGTCATCCTAGAGCACCCATCAGGGGCTACAGTTTCTGGATAGGGCTGAAAGGGCCAGTCAGAAAAGACTGGAATCACAAAAAAGGGAATAGTATCAAAGCCAAGGCCCTATCTTCCTATCTCCCACTGGAGATTTTTGGAATTTGTGAATCTGCAATGAATGAATAAAAGTGACTTTTCTCTGGAGGGAATGGGTGGTGGGGGGAGGAAAAACATTTCTCGGCCTCAACACCCTGAAGAAGCAGGGGCAGGGAATCCTTACAGGAATAAATGGCTCCTGGTCCCTTTGGTGCAGAGAAACTGACTAACTCTAAAAGGATCCCCGGTTTATTTCACCTGTTCTTTTTATTAGACACTTAGTATAACTGATTAGTATTTAGTGTTTATATCCAACTTATCCTTTGGGCAGGGACATGAGTTGGGGTGAGAGCAAAACCAAAATACCCCTTAAAGTAAAGCAGACCATTTCCTTGCCCTTTCTCCAAATTTGACCTTTAAAACAGATCACTTCTCTGCAAACCCCTTTCCTGTTTCACTAAAAATACCACCCCCACAGAAGTCCTGGCCATGCCAACCTTCTAAATAAGGAAATATACCTGGCCAAGCTCCCCTCACAGTGGGGAGAAAGTAGCAATATCATTCTCGACCCTGCCCCAACAATGAGTTAGTTCATCACAAGGCACCTTTCCCCCAGAGGAAAGCAGGAGACATGGAAGCTTCTTCCTCATCTGGCTAGTAGGGCTTGCTAGAGGAGGGATGGATGCAGGGGCTGAGACCCTACTGCCAATATAAAGAGCCCAATCATTAAGTCCAGAGAAAGATGCACAGATGGAGGTGAGCAGGGAGGATGCTTGGAGTCTAGAGGCTGTTGCACTGGAGAAACACATTAGGAGTTCTCATGCAGGTTTCAGGCGACGGAAGGGACCATCTGAGAAGAGGACAGGGTCCATCCTTTTCCTGAGGAACAGGACCAAGCCAGGCTTCACCTGAGAATAGGTGGCAGAGGTGGGGCTCCACGGGCAGCTGAAAAAAAAAACAAAAAACACCACACACACAAGGTCACCCACCAGATCCTGTATAACCCAAGATTCCTGAAATGAGAGTCAGGCTTTTAAGTTAAACTTTAAAATTTGGGGACTAGGTCTTGTTGTTGTTTTTTTGTTTTGTTTTTAAGAAAATGCAGATGAGGAAAAGCAAATTTTAACCAAAGAAAAGCACAATTCTACATTCTATTCAATTAAGAAGAAACTTATGATTGGTCTTTTCACCTCGGGTTGTTTTGCTGGGATATATTCTCTGGAAGTGTTTATATTCTTCTGGAGCAGGAAAGTCTTCTACTGGGTGGAAAGAATACTTTGACTCAAAATCATCTGTGAAAGGAATAGAGCATTAATTCCTATCACCATTCCTCATACTCCCACGCACACCTCTGTACCACTTCTGGCACTTTCCTTACTGGTCTCAGGTACATTCTGCTGTGTGGTGACAGCGTGCCTTGCCCACTAGGCCAAAGTTCCCAAGGGCAGCAATACCATCACTCTATGTGCCTTGTCTGCACAGAGCATGGGCTCAAAGGCTCTTATGTCAAGGAATGAGTTTTTGAACAGATTCTTTAAATCTCTCTGCCAAAAATCAGGCATAACAAGAAAGGAGCCCAGCTGTTTGCATGTGAAGAGAAAGAAAGAAATAAAGCTTTGTGTTTCAGCAGCACAATTATCCTAGAGACTATTACCATGGAGAACCAACTGAACTGAAGCCACAAACTGGTAGAAATTAACCTAAAATGGGAATATTAATGACCAGCTAGTGAGGATCTCACCAGTTAATTCCTTTTTGGCCCTGGCTACCCTCATTTAGCTCTGCAACAAAGTTGGGAAAACCATCTCATGGCCCCTGCCCCCACTTTCCATGGCCCCTTTACAAGAAGGCTCAAATTTTCTACAGGTTTCAATCACATTCCAAAGGATATCTTCAAAGCAAATACCCTAGTCCACCTAACAGAAAGAGACTAGAGCAGGGGCAGAGGAGAGTTGACCCCATTAAAAGAATAGAGTTTTAGAGCTGAAAGGGACTGCTACTCACCCAAGAAAGACCTGACAGTGGTAATAGAATCTCTGTGGCCATTCCTTAGGGGTGGTGGAGGAGGAGGGGGTGGCCCAGCTGGCGTCCTCGAAGGCGGAGGCGGGGGCTTTCCTCGGTTCAGGGGTTCTGAGCCATGCATTCTGTATGGTGGTGGGGGAGGAGGAGCATCCCTGGCACCGTTTCGGATCATGGGTGGTGGTGGTGGAGGAGCTGCAATGAAAATCCAAAGCAGTTAGGTTTGGACGTAGAGATGAGAGGGGTAGAAGGAGAGACATGGGCTAAAGAGCGCCTTGGTACTTTCCCAAAGAACAGGCTCTGTGAGCCTCTGGGTTACATGTTAAATATCTTATTTACCCTCCTCTCATCCCTATTTCTTTAACAGTACCATCTTTCCAGATACCAAGGTTCAGAATAAATATATGACACTTTTCCATTTCTTATGACAGTTCAGTCAAGAACTCTACCTATTCTTGGTGGTTTTTCCTGGTTTTCCATGCCTTTCTCCACAGCTCAAACTCCAGGCTTTCTCATATATAGCTTGTTCTACTGCAAAAAGCCTCCCCAATGTTCTCCTTGTTTCCAGTCTTTTGCCCTTCCAATCCATTCTGCACACCACAAACTCACTAATCTCCCCCAAAACACTTGCTCAAATTTTTCCAAGGGCTTTGCATTTCCTACATCATAAAGTTTCAAATCCTTAGCTTCTCCCCTGATCAGGTCTCACCCAATTTATCCTCCTTTCTTACACAGTAACCTACAATATCAGTCATCCTAATCTCACCTTCCCTTCTTCCTTCTTGATTCCTAGGCTGGGTTAGGTACCCCTCTTCTGCACTCCCATTGTTGACTCTTTCTCTATCATGCCACCGTATTTATTGTAATTACTCATGATATGTGCCTCTTTCCCAGTACACAGTATATTCTTAAAAGTCAGAGCAGTATCCATTCATCAGAGTTCCCATCTCAGCTAAATATACAATCATCATTTGCTGGATAAAACAAATTATATATGCTTTGCTCCTGGGACACCCCCACAACACTCGGAAATGCCACCCTTCTTCCCTTATTGCCAAATCCTACCTGTTCTTTAAGGTTCAATTCAAGCCCCATCTTCTCAAGGCTTTCCCAAAGCAATACACTCTATTCTGATCCTCTCCTTTGCTCTCCCACAACACTGTAGGCTATGTCACTTTTTCTAGCACTTAGTAGTACAGACTAAATTGAATGATTTTCAAAATATGTATACTAGGTTCATCTGTGGAAGTTATGTATCTCTGATAGTCTCATTGCTAAAAAAAAAAAAACAAAAAACAAAAAAACTGGGAATGCCTCTGGGAATTACCTCTAAACCCACTTTATCAGACAGACACAGACATATTATCCTATGATGATCACATCTCATTCCTAAGGTTACACCACCACCACCAAGATACCTAGGTCTGCCTACTTTTTGCCATTTAAAAAAATCAAGTTCACTCTTAAAAGACAAAAATTTGCCACCAAGAGAAGGTAACATCAAAAAGCATGCTTAAAGAAATAACAACATCACTGAAATAGGTTCTAATGTGCTTAAGTTATATTACTTCTATGCTTGGCTTTAACTAACAATAACAGCAACTACAATTTATTTGGTATTCATTATGTTCTGGGCACCATCCTGGATACTTTATATACATTAAATTTTTTTGATTCTTGCAGCCACCCCTACAAAGTATGTGGTATTATCCCCATTTCACAAATGGGGAAACCGGGACTCAGGCTATTTGTCTAAGGTCACAGACCTAATAGACCCAGCACATGTCTGTTCTTTCCACTACCTGTCATGACTGCTTTTCATAACTACCAAATATTATATATCTTATCACCCCCAAAAATTTATAACCCAGTGAGGTGAAAGTATGTCTTTTGGTATCTAGGTTCTGTCTAATAAATAGCTATTACCTAAATAGTACATGGAGAGACTGCTCAGCTTAACAAACAACACAGTTATAGCAGTAAGAGTGTACCTTATTATTTATCCTGAATTATCCTCAGAATTTTGGTAGAGTGATGATATTGAAGTATGAAACAGTAATAGAATGGTGTATATAGAAAAACGGTCTTGGACTGTAGGCCCAGTAAATGTTTAGTTTTCACTTCTCATAAGACATACTGAGAATGTCAATTCTCTCTTATTCTCTTTTCAAGGTCTGTTTAAGTATGAACAATGGCCATCAAAGGCAATAAAGAGAAATCTCCTTAACACCTCTCAGTAGATCTCTGAACCTTGTTTTCATTCCAAATCTTCCCAGAATGAAGCTCTTTGAAGTTACCCTCAAAATATTTTCCTAAAACCCAGATCTCTCAGAGCCCTAAAAATCTTTATTCCCAAGGCAGGGGCAGGGAGAGTAAGGTAGACAGGATTACCTGAAAGCAAAAGGACACCACCCGGACACTGAGCACACGGTAGTGATTAAAGCCAACCTGGATTGACAAAACAGAGCAGGACCAAGAACAACGCTCCCTCAGGGACAGTCATCCCCACCAGGTTCTGCCATCTCCAGTAAGTGTCAGAGCTCTTTATCACATCCAGTTTTTTTTTTTTTGGTTTCATTAATATAAAATCACATGGGCTACGGGTCGCTGTTCTCCCAGGAGAGGAAGTCCATAAACTAGCAAGAAGGGACGTTCTCCCAGCCGACACACGCACCAGCTCCCCACAACTACCTCTACCGCCATGAAAAGGCAGAAGAATCTGAACCAGACCAAAACCACAGAGACAACCTCTGAGAAGGAGCTTGGAGAGACAGACCTAACCAATCTTCCTGAAAAAGAATTCAAAATAAAGGTCACAACCATGCTGATGGAGCTGCAGAGAAAAATACAAGAGCTAACGGACAAAGTAGGGAGGGAGACTACAGAAATGAAACAATCTCTGGAAGGATTTATAAGCAGAATGGATAAGATGCAAGAGGCCACTGATGGAATAGAAACCAGAGAACAGGAACACATAGAAGCTGACACAGAGAGAGATAAAAGGATCACCAGGAATGGAACAGTATTAAGAGAACTGTGTGACCAATCCAAAAGGAACAATATCTGCATTATAGGGGTACCAAAAGAAGAAGAGAGAGAAAAAGGGATAGAAAGTGTATTTGAAGAAATAATTGCTGAAAACTGCCCCAAACGGGGGGAGGAAATAATCGCTCAGACCACAGAAGTACACTGAACTCCCAACAGAAGGGACCCAAGGAGGACAACTCCAAAACACATAATTAAAATGGCAAAGATCAAGGACAAGGACAGAGTTTTAAAGGCAGCTAGAGAGAGGAAAAAGGTCACCTACAAAGGAAAACCCAGCAGGTATCATCAGACTTCTCAACAGAAACCTTACAGGCCAGAAGAGAATGGCATGATATATTTAATGCAATGACACAGAAGGGCCTTGAACCAAGAATACTGTATCCAGCATAATTATCATTTAAATATGAGGGAGGGATTAAACAATTCCCAGACAAGCAAAAGTTGAGGGAATTTGCCTCCCACAAACCACCTCTACAGGGTATTTTACAGGGACTGCTCTAGATGGGAGCACTCCTAAGGCTAAACAGATGTCACCAGAGAAAATAAAATCACAGCAAAGAAAGCAGACAAACCAAATACTAACTAAAGGCAAAAAATAAAATCAACTACCCACAAAATCAGTTAAAGGAAACACAAAAGAGCACAGAATAAAACACCCAACATATAAAGAATGGAGGAAAAGGAATAAGAAGGGAGAGAAATAAAGAATCATCAGACAGTGTTTATAATAGCTCAATAAGCGAGTTAAGTTAGACAGTAAGATACTAAAGAAGCTAACCTTGAACCTTTGGTAACCACGAATCTAAAACCTGCAATGGCAATAAGTACCTATCTTTCAATAATCACTCTAAATGTAAAAGGACTGAGTGCACCAATCAAAAGACACAGAATAATAGAATGGATAAAAAAGCAAGACCCATCTATTTATATGCTGCTTACAAGAGACTCACCTCAAACCCAAAGACATGCACAGACTAAAAGTCAAGGGATGGAAAAAGGTTCCATGCAAACAACAGGGAGAAAAAAGCAGGTGTTGCAGTACTAGTATCAGACAGAATAGACTTCAAAACAAGGAAAGTAGCAAGAGATAAAGAAGGACATTACATAATGATAAACGGCTCACTCCAACAAGAGGATATAACCATTATAAATATATATGCACCCAACACAGGAGCACCAGCATATGTGAAACAAATACTAACAGAACTAAAGGAGGAAATAGAATGCAATGCATTCATTTTAGGAGACTTCAACACACCATTCACTCCAAAGGACAGATCCACCAGACAGAAAATAAGTAAGGACACAGAGGCACTGAACAACACACTAGAACAGATGGACCTACTAGACATCTATAGAACTCTACATCCAAAAGCAACAGGATACACATTCTTCTCAAGCGCACATGGAACATTCTCCAGAATAGACTACATACTAGGCCACAAAAAGAACATTCTCCAGAATAGACCACATACTAGGCCGCCAATGTTTCAGATCACAAAGGTATAAAACTAGAAATAAATTGTACAAAGAAAGCAAAAAGGCCCACAAACACATGGAGGCTTAACAACATGCTCCTAAATAATCAATGGATCAACAACCAAATTAAAATAGAGATCAAGCAATATATGGAAACATGACAACAACAACAAAAGTCCCAACTTCTGTGGGACGCAGCGAAAGCAGTCTTAAGAGGAAAGTATATAGCAATCCAGGCATATTTAAAGAAGGAAGAACAATCCCAAATGAATAGTCTAATGTCACAATTACCGAAATTGGAAAAAGAACAAATTAGACCTAAAATCAGCAGAAGGAGGGACATAATAAAGATCAGAGAAGAAATAAATAAAATTGAGAAGAATAAAACAATAGAAAAAATCAATAGAACCAAGAGCTGGTTCTTTGAGAAAATCAACAAGATAAGCCTCTAGCCAGATTTATTAAGAGAAAAAGAGAATCAACACACATCAACAGAATCAGAAATGAGAAAGGAAAAATCAGGATGGACCCGACAGAAAGACAAAGAATTATTAGAGAATACTATGAAAACCTATAATGTTAACAAGCTGGAAAACCTAGAAGAAATGGACAACTTCCTAGAAAAATACAACCTTCCAAGACTCACCAAGGAAGAAACACAAAATCAAAACAAATCAATTACCAGCAAAGAAATTGTGTGGTAAACAAAAAACTACCCAAGAAAAAAATCCCCAGGCCAGATGGATTTACCTCGGAATTTTATCAGACATACAGAGAAGATATAGTATCCATTCTCCTTGAAGTTTTCCAAAAGATAGAAGAGGGGGGAATACTCCCAAACTCATTCCATGAAGCCAACATCACCCTAATACCAAAACCAGGCAAAGACCCCACAAAAAAAGAAAATTACACACCAATATCCCTGATGAACATAGATGCAAAAATACTCAACAAAATATCAGCAAATCAAATTCAAAAATACATCAAAAGGATCATACACCATGACCAAGTGGGATTCATCTCAGGGATGCAAGGATGGTACAACATTCGAAAATCCATCAACATCATCCACCACATAAACAAAAAGAAACACAAAAACCACATCATCATCTCCATAGATGCTGAAAAAGCATTCGACAAAATTCAACATCCATTCATGATAAAAACTCTCAACAAAATGGGTATACAGGGCAAGTACCTCAACATAAAAAAGGCCATACATGATAAACCCACACCCAACATCATACTGAACAGTGAGAAGCTGAAAGCTTTTCCTCTGAGATCGGGAACAAGACAGGGATGCCCTCTCTCCCCACTGTTATTCAACATAGTACTGGAGGTTCTAGCCATGGAAATTAGACAAAACAAAGAAATACAAGGAATCCAGATTGGTAAAGAAGAAGTTAAACTGTCACTATTTGCAGATGACATGATATTGTACAATAAAAAACCCTAAAAACTCCACTCCAAAACTACTAGAACTGATATTGGAATACAGCAAAGTTGCAGGATACAAAATTAACACACAGAAATCTGTGGCCTTCCTATACACTAACAATGAACTAACAGAAAGAGAAATCAGGAAAACAATTCCATTCACAATTGCATCAAAAAGAATAAAATACCTAGGAATAAACCTAACCAAGGAAGTGGAAAACCTATACCCTGAAAACTATAAGACACTCTTAAGAGAAATTAAAGAGGTCACTGACAAATGGAAACTCATCCCATGCTCTTCGCTAGGAAGAATTAATATCATCAAAATGGCCATCCAGCTCAAAGCAATATACAGATTTGATGCAATCCCTATCAAACTACCAACAGCATTCTTCAACAAACTGGAACAAATAGTTCAAAAATTCATATGGAAACACCAAAGACCCCGAATAGCCAAAGCAATCCTGAGAAGGAAGAATAAGTGGGGGGGATCTCGCTCCCCAACCTCAAGCTCTACTATAAAGCCACAGTAATCAAGACAATTTGGTACTGGCACAAGAATAGAGCCACAGACCAATGGAACAGAATAGAGACTCCAGACATTAACCCAAACATATATGGTCAATTAATATACAATAAAGGAGCCATGGACATATAATGGGGAAAGGACAGTCTCTTCCACAGATGGTGCTGGCAAAACTGGACAGCTACATGTAAGAGAATGAAACTGGACCACTGTCTAACCCCATACACAAAAGTAAATTCAAAATGGATCAAAGACCTGAATGTAAGTCATGAAACCATAAAACTCTTGGAAAAAAACATAGGCAAAAATCTCGTGGACATAAATATGAGCGACTTCTTCATGAACATATCTCCCCGGGCAAGGGAAACAAAAGCAAAAATGAACAAGTTGGACTATATCAAGCTGAAAAGCTTCTGTACAGCAAAGGACACCATCAATAGAACAAAAAGGTACCCTACAGTATGGGAGAATATATTCATAAATGACAGATCTGATAAAGCGTTGACATCCAAAATATATAAAGAGCTCACGCACCTCAACAAACAAAAAGCAAATAATCCAATTAAAAAATGGGCAGAGGAGCTGAACTGACAGTTCTCCAAAGAAGAAATTCAGATGGCCAACAGACACATGAAAAGATGCTCCACATGGGTAGTCATCAGAGAAATGCAAATTAAAACCACAATGAGATATCACCTCATACCAGTAAGGATCGCTACCATCCAAAAGACAAATAACAGCAAATGTTGGTGAGGTTGTGGAGAATGGGGAACCCTCCTACACTGCTGGTGGGAATGTAAATTAGTTCAACCATTGTGGAAAGCAGTATGGAGGTTCCTCAAAAAGCTCAAAATAGACATATTCCACTTCTAGGAATTTTCCCTAAGAATGCAGCAGCCCAGTTTGAAAAAGACAGATGCATCCCTATGTTTATTGCACCACTATTTACAATAGCCAAGATATGGAAGCAACCTAAGTGTGCATAAGTAGATGAATGGATAAAGAAGATGTGGTACATATACACAATGGGATACTATTCAGCCATAAGAAGGAAACAAATGCTACAATTTGCAACAATATGGATGGAGCTAGAGGGTATAATGCTCAGTGAAATAAGCCAGGCAGACAAAGACAAGTACCAAATGATTTCACTCATATGTGGAGTATACAAACAATGAAAAACTGAAGGAACAAAACAGCATTAGAATCACAGAACCCAAGAATGGACTAACAGTTACCAAAAGGAAAGAGACTGGGGAGAATGGGAGGGTAGGGAGGGATAAAGGTGGGGAAGAAGAAAGGGGGTATTATGATTAGCATGTATAATGTGGGGGGTAGCATGGGGAGGGCTGTGCAACACAGAAAAGACAAGTAGTGATTCTACAGCATCTCACTATGCTGATGGATAGTGACTGTAATGGGGTTTGTGGGGGGGACTTGGTGAATGGGGAGCCTAGTAAACATAATGTTCTTCATGTAATTGCAGATTAATGGTAACAAAGAAAAAAAAATCACATGGGCAACATTGTGGTTACTAGATTCTCTCCATTATCAAGTCCCCAACACATGCCCCATTACAGTCACTATTCATCAGTGTAGTAAGATGCTATACAGTCACTACTTCTCTGTGCTACTGCCTTCCCTGTGCCTGCCCCCTTCTTTATGTGTGCTAATCATACTGCCCCTTATTCCCCTTCTCCCTCCCTTCCCAATCCACTCCCCAGGCCCTTTCCCTTCGGCAACTTAGTCCATTCTTGGGTTCTGTGAGTCTGCTGATGTTTTGTTCCTTCAGTTTTTGCTTTGTTCTTATGCTCCACAGATGAGTGAAAGCGTTTGGTACTTGTCTTTCTCTGCCTGGCTTATTTCACTAAGCATAATACCTTCTATCTCCATCCATGTTGTTGCAAATTGTAGGATTTGTTTTCTTCTTATGGCTGAATAATATCCCATTGTGTATATGTACCATATCTTCTTTATCCATTCATCTACTGATGCACACTTAGGTTGCTTCCGTATCTTGGCTACTGTAAATAGTGCTGCAATAAACATAGGGGTGCATGTGTCTTTTTGAAACTGGGATCCTACATTCTTAGGGTAAATTCCTAGAAGTGGAATTCCTGGGTCAAATGGTATTTCTACTTTGAGTTTTTTGAGGAACCTCCATACTGCTTTCCACAATGGTTGAACTAGTTTACATCCCCACCAGTAGTGTAGAAGGGTTCCCCTTTCTTCACATCCTCATATCACATCCACTTTTAAGACTGCTTCAAGAGACAGAGAGGACCCTAAGAAACTAGGTTTGTAGAAGAAACCCTGGGGTGGAAGATCACCTTTTGTAATCCACGAGAAACCCAATTTTGAGGAAAGCATGATGGTATTGATTCTTTTAAAAAGAAAAAAAAGTGTTTTACTCTGCAAAACTCAGGAAACAAACTCTATGGACCAATAATGTGGGATTTTTTAGTCCCTGAACACCCTGGGAAAGCAAAAGACTTCATTTTCTTTCAAATGTCAATAATTCATGCAGGAAGAGAAGTGCATTATCACATAATATTGTCATAATATGATTTAGTAATAGTGATAAGTCCATGAACTAACTACATGGAAGTCCTTTTCATAAAACCACTAATGTTCATCAATCAGCACATTAAGTTATATTACTTCTATGCTTGGCTTTAACAAACAATAACAGCAACTACTTTCATACACTTTTATTTATAACCACCTCTGACAGTACTGCAAACACTGTTTCACAGATGAGAAAACAGAATCATAGTTATCTGACCAATACTGCACAACACAGAGAGCTAGTACCCAAAAAGTCTTGACTAAAATATCTCATTTTTTGTTTACTCTTAATAATAACTGCTATTCTGGTTACAGACATGGGAAGTGGAGGCCTCAAAGTTGGTGACGGCTTCTGGACAGAAGAATAAGGCTCATAACTTAACATCTGTCTAGAGAAACCATAAAGAAAGAACTGAGAAGTGGGACACTAGAAGTCTGTAGACATTTAAAGCATAAATAATTTCAACCCACAGAAATTACATTTTTCTCCACTTCTATTCCTGGATGGCGTTCGAAAGATTTGGGCTCTGCTCAGATAAAGTGTCTTAAAAAAAAAAATTCCCTAAGTTAAAAAAAATTTTTTTTTTAAACCTGAACTTTATAGAATCAAAGGACACCTTAGGATTACATCCTGATGGCTAAAGCCAAGGAGATAACAGGGTTGGGACTGCATCAGGTTACCATACGACTGCCTTATGCTGGACTGCCAGCTCCTACAGTACAAATCTCTCTGTACTTGACCAAGCAGCACACAGGTTAAAGGGCTTTTAATACATGCTTCTTGATGATATAATTTCATAATCAATTATCTATGCCTGCAGGGACTGTTTAAAACAAAAGCTTCAAAGTTTAAAAGCCTTTGTAGAGAGAGTGGTTCAAAGTCCACAGACACCAAAATTCTCGGGTTTCAGGTGGCCCCAGAGAATGGTCTCGGGTCTCCCTCACTGTTTACTTTCAGTCATACTGTTTCAGAGATTATACAACCTCTTCTACATTTTCTAGGATTCCTTCATCTCCTCCTCGCCGGGTTTAGGACCATGGCCCATTCTTAGTCACTCCTTACACTCTTAACTCCCTTGCCTCTCTGTCCCTTATAGTCACACATGCCTCAAAAATGCTAATTCTGGTTAAATACAACTCTGCCCCACTAGGTACCTACAAATGCACAGCTCCACACACCGAGCTGATCATTCTCACTTTAAAGGTAAGACCCCTATCTCAAGTGGGCCTTCTTTTTGTACACGTCCCTACTTCATACTCTCTCATGCTCCCAGATGACCATTTCATGCCCTTTTCTCTTCTCAAATCTCCCTCCCCGTGTTCCAGCCCATTCACAGATGTCTCTGCTTTGTTTCACTAAGAAAATAAGAAGCAGAGGATTAAAGATGGCAGTGTGAGAGGTGAGACAGAGGCTTCCTCCTAAAACCGCATGTAATACAAAAATATAATTAATACAACCAATCCTGAAAAAGCAACAGGAAAGAGGACAGCGCCAAACTGCATATACCTGGAGAAAAGAATTAACCTTACAGAACAGGGTAACGTACCAAACCCACGGCTCAGTGGGACCCAAGCCCTTCTCCCACCCCAGCTCACCAGGCAGGAGGAAGAGAAACAGAGCCAGGAGGGAGTGGAGGCCTGGGACTGCTGAATACCTAACTCCAGAGATCTGCTCTGGGAGCTAAAGCCTACATTTCATGGTGCTTACATGGTACTCTCATGATTAGGGAATTGGAAAGCTAACACAGGTGGAATTCCTGGAGAGACTGAGATTCCAGCCGCTTGTGGAAAGCAGGGATCCATATCTGGCTGCTCCAGGACAAAAGAAAGGTGGGCAGTCTGAGAGAATTCCTAACAGCAAGAGGGCTGCTAAAGGGGCAAGGATTGCACAGAGCTTACTGCTCAGGAGAAAGGACAGGTAGTCAAAATTGTCCAGGTGCACTCTGCCCAGCAGGTTGGGAGCTTTCATGATCTTCAGGTGCTCCAGCCCCCTGGCTGACTACAGAGCTCCAAGGACCCCCTCTGTGATACACAGCCTACTGTGCCTTTCTCCCGGCCAGCCCCACCTGGCTCACAAACTGGCAAACCCTACCCTGCCATTAGGCCAGTGAGAGGGAAGACCTGTCTACAGCAACTACAAACGCAAAGCATAGAGGCTTATGCCTGTGTGCTTGGCCCACTGGTTCAGGCAGTGGAGACAGGCATAGCAGCCAGGAAGCAGGAAACAGCTCTTTCCTCCCCCCAGGCACCAATACCACTGCCTTGCAACCCAGGACATTGCTTCAGGGGCTGAGCAGCTCCAGAGAGTAGAGCTTCTGGACACTAGAGGGCGCCATATACAAATATGAACACCAAAGGAACCTGGTTCTAAGTAAAATTATGAATACAACTCCTGAGAAAGATTTAAATAACATTGACCTCATGAATCTTCCTGAAAGGGAGTTCAAAATAAAATCATTAACATGCTCATGGAGGTACAGAAAAATATTCAAGAACTCAGGAATGAATTCCAGTCAGAGATCCAATTGTTGAAGAGCACAATGGAGGGTATTAAAAGCAGATCAGATACAGTAGAGGAGACGATAAATGAAATAGAAACTAAAGAGGAATACAAAGAAGCTGAGGCACAGAGAGAAAAATGGATCTCTAAAAATAAAAGTATGATGAGAGAACTGTGTGACCAAGTCAAATGGAACAATATTCACATTATAGGGGTACCAGAAGAAGGGAGAGAAAAAGGGATAGAAAGTGTCTTTGAGGAGGTAATTGCTGAAAACTTCCCCAATCTGGGGAAGGAGATAGTCTCTCAGGCCATGGAGGTGCACAGATCTCCCAACACAAGGGACCCAAGGAAAACAACACCAAGACATCTAGTAATTAAAATGGCAAAGATCAAGGATAAGGACAGACTACTAAAAGCAGCCAGAGAGAAAAATAAGATCACATACAAAGGAAAGTCCATCAGGCCATCATCAGAGTTCTCAGCAGAAACCTTACAGGCCAGAAGGGAGTGGCAAGATGTACTTAATGCAATGAAGCAGAAGGGCCTCAAACCAAGAATACTTTATTTGGCAAGACTATCATTCAAATTTGAAGGAGGGATTAAGCAATTTCCAGATAAGCAAAAGCTGAGAGAATTTACCCCCCACAAACCATCTCTACAGTGTATTTTGAAGGGACTGCTATAAATGGAAGTGTTCCTAAGGTTTAACAGCTGTCACCAGAGTTAATAAAACCACATAAAAAAATGCAAATTAAATTAACTATCCCCAAAGTCAGTCAATGGATAGACAAAGAGTACAGAATGTGATACCTAATATATAAAGAATGGAGGAGGAAGAAAAAGGAGAAGAAAAAAAAGAACCTTTAGATTATGAATCTAAAGCCTGCAATGGCAATAACTACATACTTATTGATAATCACCCTAAATGTAAGTGTTCTGAATGCACCAATCAAAAGACATAGAGTCACTGAATGGATAAAAAAAACAAGACCCATCTATATGCTGCCTACAAGAGATTCACTTTAAACCCAAAGATCTACACAGACTAAAAGCCAAGGGATGGAAAAAGATATTTCATGCAAAGGGAGAAAAAAGCAGGAGTTGCAGTACTTGTATCAGACAAAATAGACTTTGAAACAAAGAAAGTCACAAGAGACAAAGAAGGACATTATATAATGATAAAAGGGTCAATCCAACAAGAAGATATAACCGTTATAAATATCTATGTGCCCAACACAGGAGCACCTACATATATGAAACAAATACTAACAGAATTAAAAGGGGAAATAGAATGCAATGCATTCATTCTAGGAGACTTCAACACTCCACTCACTCTGAAGGACAGATAAATCAAACAGAAAATAAGTAAGGACACAGAGGTACAGAAAAACACATTAGAATAGATGGACCTAACAGACATCTACAGAACTCTACACCCAAAGCAGCAGAATACACATTCTCTCAAGTACACATGGAACATTTTCAAGAATAGATCATATACTAGGCCACAAAAAGAACCTCAGTAAATTCAGAAAGATTGAAATTGTACCAACCAGTTTCTCAGACCACAAAGGTATGAAACTAGAAATAAATTATGCAAAGAAAATGAAAAGTCCCACAAACACATAGAGGCTTCACAACATGCTCCTAAATAACCAATGGATCAATGACCAAATAAAACAGAGATCAAGCAATATAAGGAGACAAATGACAACAATAATTCAACACCGCAAAATCTGTGGGATGCAGCGAAGGCCGTGCTAAGAGGAAAGTATATTGCAATACAGGCCTACCTCAGGAAAGAAGAACAATCCCATATAAACACTCTAAACTCACAATTAACAAAACTAGAAAAAGAAGAATAAATGAGGCGCAAAGTCAGTAGAAGAAGGGACATTAATAAAGATTAGAGCATAAATAAATAAAATCAAGAAAATAAAACAAAAGAATCAATGAAAGCAAGAGCTGGTTCTTTGAGAAAATAAACAAAATAGATAAACCCCTAGCCAGGCTGAATCAATAAAAAAAGAGAGTCTACTCACACAAACAGAATCAGAAATGAGAAAGGAAAAATCACTACAGACACCACAGAAATACAAAGAATAATTAGAGAATACTATGAAAAATTATATGCTAACAAACTGGATAACCTAGAAGAAATGGACAACTTTCTAGAAAAATACAACCTTCCAAGGCTGACCCAGAAAGAAACAGAAAATTTGAACAGACCAATTACCAGCAACAAAATTCAACTGGTAATCAAAAACCTACCTAAGAACAAAACACCAGGACCAGATGGCTTCACCGCTGAATTTTATCAAATATCTAGTGAAGACCTAATACCCATCCTCCTAAAAGTTTTCCAAAGAGTAGAAGAAGAGGGAATATTTCCAAACTCATTCTATGAGGCCAGCATCACTCTAATACCAAAATCAGGCAAAGACACCACAAAAAAAGAAAATTACAGACCAACATCCCTGACGAACATAGATGCAAAAATACTCAACAAAATATTGGCAAACCGAATTCAGAAATACATCAAAAAGATCATCCATCATGATCAAGTAGGATTTATGCCAGGGATGCAAGGATGGTACAGCATTCAAAAATCCATCAACATCATCCACCACCACATCAACAAAAAGAAAGACAAAAACTATATGATCATCTGCATAGATGCTCAAAAAGCATTTGACAAAATTCAGCATCCATTCATGATAAAAACTCTAAACAAAATGGGTATAGAGGGCAAGTACCTCAACATAATAAAGGTCATATGTGATAAACCCACAGCCAACATTGTACGTAACAGTGAGAAGCTGAAAGCTTTTCCTTGAAGATCAGGAACAAGACAAGGATGCCCACTTTCCCCACTTCTATTCAACATAGTGCTGGAGGTCTTAGCCACAGCAATCAGACAACACAAAGAAATAAAAGGCATCCAGATTGGCAAGGAAGAAGTTAAACTGTCCCTGTTTGCAGATGACATGATATTGTACATAAAAAACCCTAAAGAATCCACTCCAAAACTACTAGATCTAATATCTAAATTCAGCAAAGTTACAGGATTCAAAATTAATACACAGAAATCTGTGGCATTCCTATACACTAACAATGAACTAGCAGAAAGAGAAATCAGGAAAACAATTCCATTCACAGTTGCATCAAAAAGAATAAAATACCTAGGAATAAACCTAACCAAGGAAGTGAAAGACCTATACTCTGAAAACTACAAGACACTCATGAGAGAAAGTAAAGAAGATACCAATAAATGGAAACACATCCTGTGCTCATGGATAGGAAGAATTAATATTGTCAAAATGGCCACCCTGCCTAAAGCAATCTACAGATTCAATGCAATCCCTATCAAAATACCAATAGCATTCTTCAATGAACTAGAGAAAATTGTTCTAAAATTCATATGGAACCACAAAAGACCCTGAATAGCCAAAGCAATCCTGAGAAGGAAGAAAAAAGCAGGGGGGATTATGCTCCCCAACTTCAAGCTCTACTACCAAGCCACAATAATCAAGACAATTTGGTACTGGCACAAGAAAAGACCCATAGAACAATGGAACAGACTAGAGAGCCCTGATGTAAACCCAACTGTATATGGTCAATTAATATATGATAAAGGAGCCATGGACATACAATGGGGAAATGACAGCCTCTTCAACAGCTGGTGTTGGCAAAACTGGAGAGTTAAATGCAAGAGAATCAAACTGGACTTTAACCCCATACACAAAAGTTAACTCGAAATGGATCAAAGACCTGAATGTAAGTCATGAAACCATAAAACTCTTGAAGACAACATAGGCAAACATCTCCTGAATATATAAGCATGAACAACTTCTTCCTGAATGCGTCTCCTTCAGCAAGGGAAACAAAAGTAAAAATGAACTCATGGGACTACATTAAACTAAAAAGTTTCTGTACGGCAAAGGACACCATCAACAGAACAAAAAGGCATCCTACAGTATGGGAGAATATATTGTAAATGACATATCCAACAAGGGGTTAACATCCAAAATATATAAAGAACTCACATGCCTCAACACCCAAAAAGCAAATAACCCGATTAAAAAATGAGCAGAGGATATGAAGAGACAGTTCTCCAAAGAAGAAATTCAGATTCTTCAGACACATGAAAAGATGCTCCACATCACTAATCATCAGGGAAATGCAAATTAAAACCACAATGAGATATGACCTCACACCAGTAAGGGGAGCCAGCATGGAAAAGACTAAGAACAACAAATGCTGGCAAGAATGCGGAGAAAGGGGAACCCTCCTACACTGCTGGTGGGAATGTAAGCTAGTCCAGTCACTGTGGAAAGCAATGTGGAGGTTCCTCAAAAAACTAAAAATAGAAATACCATTTGACCCGGGAATCCCATTCCTTGGGATTTACCCAAAGAATACAATTTATCAGACTCAAAAAGACATATGCACCCCTATGTTTATTGCAGCACTATTTACAATAGACAAGATATGGAAGCAACCTAAGTGTCCATCAGATGGATGAATAAAGAAGATGTGGTATATTACACAATGGAATACTATTCAGCCATAAGAAAGGAACAAATCCTACCATTTGCAACAACATGGATGTAGCTGGAGGTATGCTCAGTGAAATAAGCCAGGCGGAGAAAGACAAGTACCAAATGATTTCCCTCATTTGTGGAGTATAACAATGAAGCAAAACTGAAGGAACAAAATAGCAGTAGACTCAGAGATTCCAAGAAGGGACTAGAGATTACCAAAGGGAAGGAGTTTTGGGGGGCAGGTGGGGAGGGAGGGAGAAGGGGATGGAGGGGTATTATGTTTAGTACACATGGTGGGGGGGATCATGGGGAAAACAGTGTAGCACAGAGAAGGCAAATAGTGGATCTCTGGCATCTTGCTGCACTGATGGACAGTGACTGCATTGGGGTATGGGTAGGGACTTGATAATATGGGTAAATGTAGTAACCACATTGTTTTTTCATGTGAAACCTTCATAAGAGTGTATATCAATAATACCCTTAATAAAAAATTTTAAGAAAAGAAAGTAAGAAGCAAATCAGAAGAAACTTGGCACATGCTCCTACCACTACACCTACCTACCCACTTGCTTCCATGCCTTTGTGGTCTCTGCCTTCCCTCCTGTTACCATGGAAGAAATATCTATCTATGTTCTTACCTAAGGCCAAGTGCTTATCTATGGATCAGATTCCATTCCTTCTTGCCTCCTCCAGGACATTACTCAATTTTCCCACTCTGCTTATTACTTCATCAGCATACAAACAAGCTGAAATATCTCCCATCTTTGGGAAAAAAGCCAACCTTCAATTCTGTATCCTCCTCCAGCAACCATTCCATTTATCTGCGTGTCCCCTACTCCACACACATACAAAGTCCCGCCACCCTTTCCCACAAACTCCTTAAGAGATTCTATGTCAATACCTCCAATTCCTCTCCTCCTATACCTGCCTTCTTGAACCCATTCCAATTAAACTTTCACCTTCACCTTCCACCACACCACACTAAAACTACTCAAAAGGGTACCTTGTTGTTTGGAGGTCCCCAAAAATGACTCCCATGTTGCTAATACCAATGTCAATCTCAGTCTTCAGCATGGGCACAGCTGATCACCCACTATATCCTGGAGTCTCCTTCTAGCAGCTCTTGGTTTTCTTCCTTTCTTCTTCCCTAGAGGCTCTTGCACAGCTTCCTCTGCTTGATACTCTTCATCTCCCAGAACTCTGATGTAGGACAGTCCCAGGCCTCAGACCTTTTCTCCATCTATACTCACTCCCTAGGTGATCTCACCCAGCATGTGGTTTTCACTATCTTTCAAATTTCTCTCTCTAGCCTAGACCTCTCTTGTGAACTTCAGAGTTTGACAACCAATCACCAATTCATTATTTTCTCTAGGATGTCTAACAGGCATTTCAAACTTGACTTGTCCACACTGAACGCCTACCTTCCCCCAAACTGCGCTGTGGTCTAACCCATCTGCCTGGTTTATGCCAGCAGCCTCCTAAGCGGTCCTTTTGCCACCCTTGTGCTCCTACAGTCTGTTCTCAACACAGGACCTAGTGATCTTTTTAAAAGGTAAATCACTTCTCCTCTGTTCCAAATTCTCCAGTGGCTCTCCATCTCACAGAGTAAAACTCAGAGTCCTTACAAAGTCCTGTGATGTTCTCCCATGGAATTCCAGCTTTGTGACCAGTGCGTCCTGCCACAATGGCCTCCTTGCTCTCCCCAGTCTCAGGGCCTCAGCATTTCCTAAGGTCTGCAATAGCTATTCTCCCAGACCGCCGTTTAGCTTATTCTATTGCTTTCTTCAGGTCTTTGCCATATTGCCACTTTATCAGTAAGGTCTTCCCTGACCCTATCCCCACCCGTGATAGAAAATATCATCACCCCACACCAATATATCCTATTCCCTTTGTCTGCTTCATATTTTCTCTAAAGCATCTACATACTTTGTATTTATATATTTCTTCCTATTTGCTTGACTGTCCAGGAGTTTGTCTTTTCTATTTATGGCAGTTTCCCTAACAACAGTCTTAGACATAAAAAGGCACTCAATAAACCTGCTGAATGAGTACATGAATTCTTGTACTCTTCAATCACTGAAGGAGAGCTTTAGGGAAAAGGGTGAAAAGGTACTCAAAACAAGGCGCTTCCAGGTACTTACCTGCTCCCCGGCTGGGAGGATCTCGGGCTGGGGGAGGTGGCCTATTACTCTGTAAAGAGGGGGAGGCTGAGGTGGGTGGAGGAGGTGCAAGGCCTCTGACAGGCCCTGCTGTCTTCCTATGCAAAGAATTGTGTCTCTGTGGCAGCTCAGGGGCTGATTCGTTGGTGGGACTGGAGGGTCCATTGGGGACCCCAGGAGGCTGGCGGTAAGGCGGCGGCGGAGGAGCCAGAGTCTGGCCACTTGGTCCCGTTCTGATATTCACAGGGGAAGGAGGTGGCTTGACTGGGGGTGGAGCAGGATGTCCCTCTCGACCAGGGTGAAGCCTTTGTCCAGGTGTGGGTGGCAAAGGTTTCTCTCTGTTGTAGGCTGGGGCTTTGCTGCTATGCATAGGTAGAGGGGTAGCAGGTGCATTGGCACGCCGCCCTGGAGGGGGTGGAGGAGGGGCAGAGGAACTGTGCTTCATGCCTGTACTGCTGGTGGCATTAGGTCGAGAGAGGTCTGGTAATGAGGGTCTCTGCATCCGGGGCAGTTCTGGGAGTGAGGCTCGGCTGCTGTCTGTATCATCTTGAGGGCGCCCACTGGCTGTAGACACTGGTGGCCTTGGTGCAGCAGCTCGAGAACTGGAGACTTGTAGGGATGGCTTACCAGCTAGGTTCTCTACAAATACATCAGACAGCACTGAGTCAACAGAACTAGATATATGCTGTTCACTATCACTACTTCCCCCAACCTCCTTAGTGCGACCTGCCAGGCAGCAGGGTAAGTACCTGTATATTTCTGAGTTGTAACATGGTTTCAGGCTCAGGACCTGTTAACATATACTGCTGATGTAAGCTAACCACATTTTTATTTAATCCCTCAGCTTTTGCTTTCTTCTACTCTATAACTAATCTCCCTTGCTCCTACTCATCCTTCCTCCACCTCTACTATACTCCTTAACCCCAGATGGCCCACAGGGGACCAGCCAGAAATTCCTGCACTTGGGAAATATCCTAAGTAGCTATCAGATACCTGAACCATCCTTGGCTCCCACGTGTCGGAGCTTCGGCACCCCTCCTTGGAAGAGACCTCCCTTGGACTGCAGGGCAGCTGCTCCAGAGCCATAACCACCACTGCTTCCTTTGGGTTCTGGAAAGCATACCATTAGGGTTTTCATTTCATACACTCTGAGCTGGTGATCATGTCAATCCTGAAGAGAAACCCCTCTTCTATCTTTAGATAGAAGGGTTTAATCTACAAACAAACCAATCTTGCTTTTGCCTTCCCTTTAAAAGAAAAGCTAGGCCTCTCTGCTCCACAGCTTTGTGAATGGGGATGAAACTCTTTGCTGTGATGAAAAAAAAAATAAGAAAAGGAACAAGGAGATAATCTTCCCTTATTTAGGGCAGAGGGATAACCAGGATAAAGTCATGTTAACAGGGCTCTCTGGGCTCTCCTCTCCAGGTTCCAGATGATAAGGGTGCCAATGGCTCAGGGACGCAGATGTAAGCAAAATCTCTTGAGGCCAATCAGAATGGACACTTGTAGCAATTACCACTGGCTTCGGCTTAGCAGTTTTTAGGAATGTGGTGGTCTCCTCAGAGAGCAGCCAAGGATGTAACCTAACAAGCATTAGTTACAGTGAGACAGGGGTCTTAACCCTGAGAATGCTTCCCAAAAGTCTAAGGTATTCAAATGATCAGACGGGGAAGATAGCCAAAGAACATCCAAAGAAAACTCTCCCAATAAAGGCCCAACAGTCAAAATGTCAGACCAGCCAAGCCTCCAAATCAATCCTGGATCCTGGTGGTTCACCAGAATATGAAGCTTTAGACTCACTCTCAAGGACGGGAGTACTCCGATCATTAACGTTGGTCACCTTCTTCAGTTTGGTCCCTTTGCAGATGTCCTGTAAGAGGGCACCTCTGCCCCGCTGCTCTTCTCTACTCAGCTTGGGCTGCTCTGTGTTTGCCTGGAGGAAGAGGGAAATGTAAATTCATCTGAAATAGTTCCCTTCATCATAAGCTCGGGATAAATATCCTTAGCCAAAATGGACTCCATGAGATGCCTGTCTAACCAAATCAGATATATGTGCCAAATGACAGTAACAACGTACACTATCATTTCTCTGAGTCCTTTATCTTCTACTGTACCTTCCATGAAGGGTATAGTTCTCCCTTCTATGCAGAAACTTCTGATAGGAGGCCTATGCTAATACTTCTGATAGGAGTATCTACATGCTAGGCATGTGTGCAGATACCTTACATGCATCATCACCACCAAACATTTACTGAATCCCTTCTATGCCTCAAGTGTGTGCTAATAAGCGCTTTTCTTGTATTATCTCATTTAAATTTGAAATATTCCTATAAGTATTATTATCATTATGCATTTAGAAAGTGTGGGCCAAAGGCCCATGAAGTTTCCTAAGGCCATGCACCCAGTAAACAGTAAAGCAAGCATCAAACCCAGACAGTGACTCTAAAATTCCTATCTTATCCCACCTAATTTATCTTCTTGCCTCCCTATTACTTCAATTTATTGTCTAAACAATGTTACAAAAGAGTTTATTATTCCCATTCCAAAGAGAAGGAAATAAAGGTTTAGGAAAGTTAATGTGACAAATTAGTAAATGCAGAGCTGAGACCTGAATGCTAGTCTGATTGGGTCAAAGCCTGTGCTTTTTCTACTTTCTCTTATCTCTTTCAAAACATGTTTTTTTTTTTTAAGTCCTTCATCCTCTACCTACCTCTTCTTAAATGTCGCTTCACAGAGTTCTATCCTCAGCCTCCATCTAAATGTCCCTGAGCAAGCTGAACCAGTCCCATGTTTGAATACCACCTGTAAGCCTCAAAATCTCCAATCTTCGTATTTCATCCCCACTCAACCTGAGCTTCAATCTATATGTACCGATGCCTATAGGACATCTCCAAATAAATATACTACATGTACCTAAAATGCAATACATACCATGTTCCTTATACAATTTTTAAATATAGGGCTATTTAAATTAAACACACAATGAAATTTCTTGAGAGCCTTTAAAAAAATGATTCTTAAATCCATCTGGAAGATTAAGCATATGAAAAAAACTAAGAAAATGGGGCTTGTATCACCAAAAGCTAGGACCAGCTACAACAGAAGCACAGGGACAGACAGCTAGATAAATGGAACAAAACACCAAGTCCATAACAACCTCACATCTATATAAGAAATAATAAAAGTATATTTCATCAGTGCAGATTACTACCTACCTACCTTACAGACCACTCTCCAACAAATTGTAGCTAAATTATAAAACGTAAGTGTAAAAATATAAAATCAAAGAAATACTATCTGAAAAAAATAGATAAGGGGATGCTGACAACTAAAATACAGGGAAAGACTGACGGAATAATACAAATTATTTATTAGAAATTTGTAAGTAAATATGTAGATGATCTATTGGAAAGAATAATCATCTGTGACAAATGCAACGTATGACAGACACAAAGACAGTGTCCTAAATCTACAGAGTGTTAACATATAAAGATGATTTATGTATATCAATAGGATAACAACTAAAAGATATGAACAACACTGAAAAAGAAATCAAGAGCCAGCTAACATAAAAAAGAAAATTTCAACTACAGTAAAAAAAAAAAAAAAAAAAAAAAGTGCAGGCTAAAACACAGTATCATTGTTTACCAATGAAACTAGTAAAGGTTAAAAGTGTAACTAATGAGACTGCCAGCTTCATAAGGCAGGTTATACTGCTCACTGTTTTACAGTGCCTGGCACATTAAGGATACTCAAAAAATTGTGTAGAATAAATAACTGTCCTACTGTGGTCACAGGATTCAGGGGAACAGGTACTTTTTTATACTACCTGGAGTAAAACAAATTGTTATGATCTTTCTACAAAGTAATTTTTGTATCAAACATCTTTAAAAAGTCTAGCAGACACACACACAAAAGAACTCTAGCACAAGAATTCTTCTAGGAATTAACTTTGAGAAAACAACTAGAAAAGTGCACAAAAATGTTAATAATAGCAAAAAACAGTTTATGATAGCATAAAACCGAAAATAATCTAAAAGTTCAACCCAAAGGAACAATGATGGTGTGACCATACATTGGGATGCCAGTCAAGCTCTTAAAGATGTGAAAGTATCTTTACACAGCAGGAAATGTTTGGCCAAATCAAATAAAAATTAATATAAAATAATGCATATATAGCATGATTTGTTTCCTCTTCTACAGGACAAGAATACCATAGAACCTATCTCCTGGGGTGATTTTGAGAATTAAACAATACTTTTCAAGAGCTTAGCACCATTCCTGCTGTAAGGAACTCAATAAACAGTAGTTAGGTTATATTTGGAAAAAAAAGCTATACACATATAGAAATTTTCTGGGAGGATGTACACTGATACTAGCAAAAGTTATTTTGTGGTATTACTTTATTTGTATTTTCTTGTTTTACTACAATAAATATGTAAACCATAAAGTGTTAACAAAGTTACACACAGTTAAAATTAAACACAGTTTAATATTTTCTATTTTTATTGGTATTTTTTCCACATTTTTAGTACAGTAAAAAAATTTTTTAATAATACCACTAGCCATTTAATGATCTAACAAGCCATTCTTCTTACTCATATTGATGAGTAAGAAGAGCAGACTAGAAATCAGTATGTATATTAAGCACAACCTCTTTTTTTAAAAAAGGAGTTGACCCTCAAACAACATGGAGGTTAGGGGTGCCAACCCCTATCACAATCGAAAATATATATATAACTTTTGACCCCCAAAAACTTAATAGCTTTCTGTTGACCAGAAGCCTTAAAATAACATAAACAGCCAATTAACATGTATTTTGTATGTTATATGCATTGAACACTGTATTCTTAAAATTAAGCTAGAGAAAAAAAAATGTTTTCAAACTGTCACAGAGCTCAAAAAAATTTTCTAGTACTATCTATTGAAGAAAGTCTGTGTATAAGTGGACCCACACAGTTCATACCTGTGTTGTTCAAGGGTCAACTGTAGAAGATAAAAGAGAGAGAGGGTAGGAAAGAATATACACAAAACTTGTGAATGGTTGGATTATGGATAATTGCTCTTTTTTGCTTGTTCACAGTTCTTATTTATTGAACAAATTGCTTCTGTAAAGAGAAAATACTAAATATGTCCAAAATTAAGCCTATCTCCTCCTCCATTAACTGTTTCTCTTTGTAATAGCACCATCATTCAATCAATCCTCCAAACTGGAGTCAAATCTCCTTCCTTTTTCTCACTCTACTATCTGTCACGAACTATTTCAAGAGTTTACTTTCTAAGTGTCTCATCTTTACTCTCCATCCTCACTGCTTTAGTTCAGACTAGACTCTCAACTGTCAACTGCAACAGGCTTTTGTTTTCAGCCCCAACCCACCATCCACATTGTTCAGGACCTTTCTGATACAAACCCTATTAGGCTGTTCCTGCTGCTAAAAATATACTACCTCCCTATTATTGCCAGGAGAAAAATCTAAACCCTCAGCCTGCACCTCCAGCTTCATCTCCCACCATATCCCCAGGATCAAGAGCCTAAACCTCTGTACTTTCTCGCAAATCAGCATCCTTCCACAACCTACCTCCTCAATGTCAAGTGCCCTCCATTCTTCTTCTCTTTCTGGTTATAACTCTACTCATCTTTTAAGACTCAGCTCAAATATTACCTCCCTGCTTCTCTGACTGCCTCCTCTTCATCCAGCCACTAGGTGAGGGGCCCTGCTTTGTGGCCCCATTTCTCTTTGTGGAGCACAGGATTTGCTTGTTGACTTGTGTGTCTCACCCACTGCATTGGAGTTCTTGAAGGTGGAAACTGTCTCAATTCTGGGTGATGGTACTACAGATGATTTTTATTTGTTTCATTTTGCTTATCCATTTTCCTCTTTATTTTATAAATAAGTTGTTCTTGTAAAAGTGCCAAGCAATACAGAGTAAAATTATCTGGATTTTCTAAATTGCATGACTAGCTAAGTCCCCATTACATAGTAAGCCCCCAACAAAAGGCTATTGAGTGAATGACTAAGACAGCACAATGCAGGGCAGTCATCCAAGGGGTTATGGAGATCCAAGGATATACACTGGATACTTCAACATAACCAGCTCTGCTTTTATCTACTTCATTTATGGGGCTTTCGCACAAAATTTCATCCAAAAAGGGGATTCATACATATCCTCAAATAAAATGTCTGAGAACTAGAAGTTATGGGAGAAAAAGCAAGTTGGCAGACCTGAATTCCAGTCCTAATTCTGAAGTAAATTAGCTAGGCAACTCACTTTTCCTCTTTAGGATGAAATTTCTACACACACACAAACACACACCCTTCTAGGATATTTATTCTCTAAACTTATTTTTGTTTCTAAATTTTACAAAATGAAATAAACACCCATGTTGCTTCTTTCTCATGTGACACCAGACACCACAGTTCAGATACAGCAAAAGTAGCTGCCTTTTTGGTTCAGAAGCCACACTGCTTTTTTTCCTCCCATTATCAAACCTTTAAGTATTCTTACTAATCATTCAATAAATTCCTTTTCTTGATGAGGTGTTAGACTTGATAGACTTGGCTTTAAAATGAACTGATCTGAAGTAGAAAAGGAGGAAATAAAATGGAAGCAAGAAATAACCACCAAGGATTGCCATCTCTTTTCTCAAGGATGCCAGACAAATAAATGATGCACTGACCTATGTAGAAAAAACAGTTTTAGGGAGAAACACTAGTTCTTACTTTGACGCCACCTGTCCAAATCTCATTTAGACCAAACCAGGACAAGAAAACAAGATAAGCCATTGTGGTCTTAAGAGGACCTCTCATGAATAAGGAGTAGGTGATGAGGACAGACTTTACTTATTTATTCTCCATCTTCTTACACCATACGTCTTTGAGTATGCTATGTCTTATACCAGGAAGCAAAGTATCCGTGAAGGTTTTGAGGTAATTTAATCAGGCACCTACCTGATTAGAAGTGGGAGGTGGAGGAGGACCAGGGGGCGGTGGAGGTGGGGGAGGAATTGGCATCCTTGCCCTGATCGCAGTTGGCACTGCTCTCTCTCCGTTTTAAGTTGCAGCTTTAGGTCACTCATATACCTGCAAATGAAATATAAATTCATGAGAACTTCACCATTAGAGACACTGAGTACCCAGGAGAACTAGAGGACTAGGCATGAAACCACAGAAAAACCAAGTATCTCATCTCCTAGTTCCACTGTGATGACACAGTCCAGGGCTTGGTGAACTTTTTCTGTAAAAGGCCAGATAACAAACATTTTAGGCTTTGTATTCCACATATGGTCACTGTCACATATTATTGGTTTATTTTGACCTTTTTAAAAAATTAATAAACTTTATTTTTTAGAGTAGTTTTAGATTCACAGCAAAACTGAGCAGAAAGTACACAGAACACTCATAAAACTGTTCCCGCCACACACAACCACAGCCTCCCCCACTATCTATATCCTGCAGTGGTACATGTGTTACAACTGATTAACCTACATGAACACTTCATTATTCACCCAAAGTCCACAGTTTACATTAGTCCATAGTTTACATTACATTCTTGGTGTTGTACATTCCATGGGTTTGGATAAAAGACTGCATGCATGGCACGCTCTTATCAGTGACATTTAGTATAATGACAACTACCCACCATTGTAGTATCGTACAGAATTGTTCCACTGCTCTAAAAATAATCAGTGCTCTGCCTATTTATCCCTCCTTCTCCCCCAACTCCTGTTTTCTATTGTCTCCACAGTTTTGCCTTTCTAGAATGTCATATAGTTGGAACCATATAATATACTGCCTTTTCAGATTAGTTACTTAGTAATATGCATTTAAGTTTCTTCCATGTCTTCGCAGAGCTTAACAGCTCATTTCTTTTTAGCTCTGAGTAATATTCCATTGTCTGGATGTATCACAATTTGTTGGCTGCTTCCAGGTTTTAGCAATCATGAATAAAGCCGCTATATATCCACATTCAGGTTTTTGTGTCATTTGAGCAAATACAAAGGAGCATGACTGCCGGGTCATAAGAGTAAGTTTTATAATAAGCTGCCAAATTGTCTTCCAAATTAACAGTTTGCATTCCCACCAACAATGATTCATAGTTACTGCTGCTCCACATCCTTGCAGCATTTGGTGTTGTCAGTGTTTTAGATTTTCGCCATTCTAATAGGTGTATAATGGTATCTGATTGTTTTAATTTGTAATTCACTGGCGGTAATGAATTTGAACATGTTTTCATATGGTTACTTGCCATCTATATATCTTCTCACGTGAGGTATCTGTTCAGGTTTTTTGCCCAGTTTGTAACAGGGTTGTTTGTTTTCTTATTGGGTTTTAAGAGTTCTTTGCATATTTTGGATAACAGTCCTTTATGAGATATGTCTTTTACAAGTATTTTCTCCCAGTCAGTGGCTTGTCTTCTCATTCTCGATTTTTGCAACATTCAAAAAATGTAAAAACCATCTTTAGTTTCATGGGCCATATAACAACAGATCACGGTCCTGATCTGACTCCGAGGCTATAGTTTACTCTCCCCTAGTATAAGCACATCCCTGGCATCTGATCAGAGCATAAATGCCATGTGAGGATTTAGCTACTTATCAGGTCTCAAAGAACTATACAGCTGTCCCCTATTATAGTCTGTAAGTGATCCTAATTTTATAAATGAGAGTAAAAACAGGGAATTGTCCTCCCCTAAGACACTAAAGCAGGGGGCAAAGATACAGCCAAAACTCAAGGGTAATAACTACCCTCAAAAAACTGTCCCAAAGCCCTACTTCTTGACCTCAAAAAAATCAAAGCCAAAATAACACAACCTCTGTGAGTACAACTTACAGATGAAAAGAAAAGTTCAAGACAGGGTAATCAACTTTACCAATTAATCAATGGAATAACTGCTTCCAAGCAAGGGGATTACTGAGATTAGGACACAGGCAAACTCAAAGGTACCCCCTAGCTGAGAGAGGAGATCACATGTATCAAGTCAAGCCTAAAAGATCATACCAGCATAGCAGTTCATTGGGGAGGTTTGGTTCTGAAATCTTTGCAGGGTTGATCAAAATCTGTGAATAAAGGAGTCACCACTTAAACATTTCTCTCGATGCCCTAAGAATGATGAAAGGAAAGGGCAAATATTCCAAAGGTTCTATAAAACCAAAGACCTTTGTAGATAGGTAGAATCTGATCAGAAACATGACCGTGAAGGTCTTCAAAATTCCAACCCTTCTAATGTAATGCCATTATAGGCCAGCTGCCTAACCACAGACTAAGAACTGCATGGTACTTTGGCTATGTGGTTTCCATGGGGAATGGTGTCTGAATTTGCTTCAAGAAATTAGCAGCTGACTCCCATCCAAGGGAAAAACTCTATATTTCTCATTTCAAATCTAAGTCTAGTTTTCTGTGCCAGGATCTAACACACTAGGCTTTAAAAATTGATTAATATAGTGAATCCTCATAAGTAAAACATCTACCATGGGGTGAGAAGGGGAGAATTTAAAATAGAAGAAACATACAGAGTAGAAGAGAACACTTTCTATTTTAATTCCCTGGGTTTACTCTGACCATTTCATTCCAAAATCCCTACAGCATTTTTTTAAAAAGTTAGCAGGAAAAATGATAGTTTATTCAGAAATATTTTCAACTAATTCCAGTCACCTCATTTCCTGCCTTTTCTGGGTATCCAGGTCTACCTTCCTCTGGCCATTGCCAAGGTTGAAAAAGTCTCCTAAAATGACCTGGAAAGGAAATTCAGACAAGTCCCCAATTCTTTCCATATCCACTGGTGATCCAATCCACATGCTATGATTAAAAAAGGACTTCAAGGAACAACCTTATGCCTGAAAGTGAATACCATTTGTTAGGCAAAGTAGTAAATCTTTAGCAAGGCGAATCTTTTTTTTAAAGCAACCCTCTGGAAAAGACCACTACTACATTACACAGAGTATTCTTAAAATAAGCTCAATTAAAACTCCAATTTCAAAACAGAGCCATAAAAAAAAAAAAAAAACACCTTCATCAAGTGATCAAGCGACAGACTTTAATACTGACAGACAGCAGTAGCTCTCAACCTTCCTTCTGCCTCCGGAAGGATTGCATGCATGGCATGCTCTTATCGGTGACATTTAGTATATAGTGATGTTACATAAGTATTACTGCTTCCCATTTTATGAGTAAGGATCCTAAAACTCTGGGAATGGGAATGCATGCATGCATGCACACTAGGGAGAAACAGACTGATCTGTGGGCAACCGCCAAGATCACTCAGGACTAAACTGCTAAGTTAGGACTCAAATCCAGTTCTTCTGATAGCTATTTAACCAATCACTAAAAAAACACCTCTGCTGGAAATTGGTTTGGCTTAGCAATTTTCCATTTTTCCACAAATGAAAATTCAATCCACTCTAAATTTCTACCTTAGTGACAGAATACAAACAGATATATATATATTGTTTTAATGTGGCTAATTTTTTAAAATTAAAGTATCACTGATAAACCATCTTATGATGGTTTCAAATACACAACACAGTAGTTCAACATTCACCCATATTATCAAGTCCTCATCCCCTCTAATGGGGTCACTGTCCATCAACATAGTAAGATGTTACAGAAGCATTAACTGTATTCTCTGTGCTGTACCACCATCCCCGTGACCAACCTATACATGATTGTGAAGTATATGAACAGCTGTATTTTACAAAAGCAGCCTAACTTGAGTAATTTTACATTAATACAACTTTCCTTTCCCTGAAAAATCCCCAACAGAAGCTTTATTCAGAACAATTTAAGATTGATATTTATGATCACTATCCAATGAAGAAAGTCTGATCAGAAAACCACTTTCAGTTAAAAACGTATAAATCAAAAACAATTCATAATGTTTTATGACAGAAAGACAAATTTTAGTGACCAAATATTTTTAATCAAAGGACAAATTCATGCCTTCTAGAAGCACAGTCTATTCCAATTTTGAGAAGGCAACATTCCTGAGATTAAACTGAAAAAGGGGGGTTTCTCTACATTTTAAGTCTCTTCTTTCTGTTCTACTAAATTAAAACGACAAACCTCATCATCTGTGCTTTTCAGAGTCCTTGGTTTTCAGAAATATTTTGAGGTTGCCTCTAGTTCAGCAATACAGCAATTCTCATTCCCTTCTTAAGCCTTTCCACCTTAAAAACCATAAACTTTTCACATCCTCAGGCGTCAGTTTCTTTGAAATCAAGATCAGAAGCATCATTTAAAATCTTCCTGATGGCAAATTTATCATAGAATTCAGAGATAAGTTTTCATGAAACTCAAACAATGCACTTTTAAAAGGTACTTTCTTCTATTCTTCCAAAGACAAAAACTTATTTTTCTATTTTAATTTCCTAATCTTTCATTCCATTCCCCATTCCAAATATGTATTCCTACATTTTAAGAGCAGGAGACTTCCTGTACAAAGACACTGACTTTTGCCTTTCACATTTGAAAATGAATAACCCTAAAATTTAGTTGTTGCTTTTTTCATATATTTAAAATTATCTTTGAGCTATCCTAGTTACCACTATAGTTTGGGTCCTTTATTCAAATGGCATTCTGCTATTATAAAACTCAGACTTCAACTGCAAGTTATTTTAAAATGAAAAAAAGTAAATTAAAAAAATTACAGATCTTAATGTCATCTACTTTCATGCTATGACACCTCACGTAACAGCACTTTCCTTTGAACTCAGCTTTGATTACAGAGTAAATCACAGTTTTTTAATCAAAGTTCCCAAGAAAATCCCACAGGTGGAAAAAACTGACCTTAAACGTAGGCTGCCTCCCTAAGCAAAGTCTCAAGGGCTTTATAAGCAACAGTCATAGGACAGGAATTTAGGATGTCAAAATTATCTTTCTTAAATACAGATTTAATTCTTCAATAGCATATCAAACTTCTTCCCAACATAAAGACAGAAAGATAGGTAAAAGAGTCACTCCAAGATCTTCTGAAAGACCAATAGCTCTGCCTACTCTGTCTCCAAATAATCTGAAGACAGTTGTGTCTTCAAGAGGAAAAGGTTCCAAACATTATCCCCAATGGAATTCTTCTGATCCTATAGCTCAAATCAAAAGAAATCTAACAATATCAGAGATGGAACATAAATGCTCAGCAGAAAAAGAACATCAGCTGCTCTAGGACAAAGAAAGTCATATAATAGAGAATGGGGGTTTTGTTTGGTGTATTTTAATCCCAGCAGGAAGGAACTACAACCTTGCCTATGCGGCTTCAATAACCCAGGTAGACAGGATGGCAGAACCCTCCAAGACTTTCCACTGATGAATGAACTGTTCATAACCATTCAACCAACCCTAGAAAACATTCATATCAAATTCAAAATGAGCAATCTACTTTGTGTATTTCTCAATCAGGTTTTAGACAAAGAGAATCAATAGCTAGAAACCAAGGATAATTACAACAAATGAAAATTAGTAAAAATGAATAAGTAGGTTTTGTTAAAATTGGATTCCAAATTCAACAATTTCACCCCATTCTGATGGGAACTTAATTTTTACTGACTCAGATAACCCTATGACAGCCCATTAGTAACAGTTTAGGCATTACCTTGAAGTAAGAATTAAACCTTAGAGGAACATTTGTCAATGCCCACTTATCCCAATGAGCTCTTAAGAACAGACAGCGCTGTATCTTTTTATAGTTCTTTCCTATTATTTTAAGCATAGAATAGGGGCTCAAGAGTCACTTGCTGAACTGAACAAAAGTAAATTGAAGTGTAGCACTGTCTGAAAGAGCAAAGACGCCTGAGTGGAGGAAAAAAGGCATCAAAGGATGGATCAACGTGTAAGAAAGAGAAGACAGAAGAATGGATCTTGGTGAAAAGACAAAGGAAAGAAATATGAGGCTATACACATAGTTCGGTGTTCCAAAAATTTTTAACTTGCTGAATTCATTCATTCATGAATTACTCTATCACCCAATAAGTATTTGTTGAACACCCACCACTTAATCCATTCAATATTTATTAAGCACTCACTAGGTGCCAAAGCATTGTTCTATAACAATGGTTCTCAGCCCAGAAGATTTTGTCCCCTAGAAGACATTTTGCAACGTCTACAGATATTTTTGATTGTCATGACAACTGGGCACCTAGTGGAGAGAAAGCAAGGATGCTGCTGAACATTCTGTAATGCATAAGACAACCCCCACAGTGAAGAATTATGCAGTCCCAAATAATGGTGTGGTGGAAACCCTTTTCCAGAGCTGACTGTACAGGTTTCTACAATCCTGGTGCTTTACACTCTAGTGGAAGAGATAAACAAGGAAACAAATATAATCTCAGTATCTTGGTTACTGATAAAAAAAAGAATCATAAAGGGTGAGTATAGAAGTAGGGTAGAGTGTTCTTTTAGATAGGGTTGCAAGGAAGAGAGCCCCAGGGAAAGAGGGCTGACTCTCTGAAGTCTCCCCATGAGAGGAGCAAGCCCTATGAACATGTGGGTGAACAGCATTCCAAACAGATTTAAGAACAGCAACTGTAAATCCTGAAAAGGGATGAGCTTGATGTGTTAGAGAACTAGTAAGAAGGCCAGGGTAGCTAAAACAGAGTGAGAAGAGTGGTAGGGGTGGTAGAGGTGAAATCTAAGGCCTTACCGGCCATCCTCCAAGTCCAAACGCAGTACCCTTCTCCATCCAATATGCCTATAATACCAAAGAAGTTTAACCCGACAACTTCGCACCCAAACTAAACAAGTTCAATCAGATATTTCATTAATCCCACAGACAGGGCTTGATCTCTTGGCTTAAGCACAGCTAGAGACCTATGTAATAACTGGAAGCCTTCCAGGGTTAAAAGTCACCCTGATGGTAATCTGCCTGTCCACCTGTGCTTCAACTTTGCTCCTGAAAAGCAGTACAGTATGAGAAGGTAGAAGCCCATTAACCACAGTAACATACTGGCATCTAGTTCTGAAGCCAAAGAATCCCAAACGTGAGAGAAAAGCCAGGAGCTACATAAGAGTTTTCACATGCCACTCAAGGAGACTAACAGCAGGAGACAAACAGGTTCCTATAATTATGTGGGAACTGATGTCAACACAGAAGAATTATGAACATGCCTCCATACGTTCCAGGACATAATACAGTAGAGGGTTTCCACTAAAGTACTTTTGGTTTCTCTAAAATACAAGAAAACAGACTATAATATCTTTCATGTTACAGATATTTTACCCTCCCCAAAAGGCTTGTACAGTTTAAAAATAACCCACACTCCTCTTCTCTCAGTGGAGAAGGTGCTACCTCCCTCTTGAAATTCAAGATTTTGACCATGTACAGAGAAGGAATTAATTAGAATTCCATTATTCCATGAAGGGAATAAAATCATTTTTCCAACTGCAGACATTTTCTATCATGGAAACTCAACTATATAGCAAATACGATTGATCCAACAATAAAAAAGAAATCACATATATATATATATACCATGAATATTTAAACTGAAAATCCTAGAACTTCTGTAACTAAGCCTGGATGTTTTACTCTACACATCAATAATTTTTCACTGTACAAGGGACACACAACCCTGAAAGAGAAGAGGAAGGAGGCAGAGGAAATATATGTAACTATATGATGA
Organism: Manis javanica; assembly: GCF_040802235.1. Classification (NCBI taxonomy): domain Eukaryota; kingdom Metazoa; phylum Chordata; class Mammalia; order Pholidota; family Manidae; genus Manis; species Manis javanica. The sequence goes on along the minus strand of NC_133159.1, from coordinate 159,742,755 downwards.
AATTCTTTCAAATCCAGCTTCTCTAATAAAAATGTAAGTATGTAACCAACAGTGCAGCTTCCCTCCAATATGATTCTTTCCTCTTGTCCTAGATTATTTTTAAAAGCCCTAAAAACATAAACTCAATTTATTTATATACTATTTGATGTGGTATATACTAGGTACCATGGGGTTCCTCTCAGATACAGGGCAACCCAGAAGCCAAGACTGCTCATCTAAAATGCTGGCAAATCAGTGAGCAGTCTACCCTTGTGTTCAATAACACAGAGTCGCAAAGAACAGCTTCACACAAAAGAGAGCTAGAGATGACTGATGCAAGAGCATATGTAAATTAAATGTCTAAAAATCATCCTAAACAGAGATTGGGGGATGACCTCACCAAACATCTTCAGCCCCTACCACACCCCTCAAAGCAAAGAGAAAATTCTGTTATCCTGAAAGCACTTTAGTATTGGGAAGGTGGGGGAGCACATAGAGAAGAGTCAACTGCAGGAAATCAGTAACAGTTCAAAGTAGCGCTTTACAGCATAGCCACTGATCAATAATCAATGAGACAGTAACACTGTAGATTTAACACAGTTTTTGCAACTTTTTTCACCAAAATTGTTTCAGTGGAACTTGTAAAAAGGTATGAGAGCTGTTTCTACAGAGCTGTTCATCTCAGAATGCAAATCAGTTCTATGTCAGTGATAATATGGCTTTCTCATGCTGTATTTTAGCAATAACAGCCACAAGATTTCCAAGAACTAAGAACTAGGTTACTACACTTCGCCTCTACAACATTACTAAGGCAAGTACTATTTGGATCCTGACCTCCAAAAAATTCACAGAAACCAAGAAGCAGCTGCAAACAACTCATTTCCAGATGCTTTACAGACTGGCAATGAAAGACACAGACATTTTTCCTTTGTAAGCCTAGGAATCTGTAATACAAAAAAGGTGAAGAGAATGTACACTTTTATACTCTCAAAGTTAAAAACAAACTTCAAGTCATAGCCTTTAACATCTCCAAAATCCAAGGCAGATAGATAATCAGTACGTGTTTTCAAAGCCTGAATTAACTTTTCATTTCACTGAAAAAAATTTAGATTCCTGGATTTGGACAGTGAAATGATGCAGAGAGTAGCTCAATGTTCATAACTAATACTTCCTCCCCACCCACACATCCCAGGAACCAGTGGGTTTAGAAATGCCAGCTAAAAAAATTGAGTCATACAAGGCCAAAGTTATTACCATCAGTCTACATTTCACTTGAGAAGAGAAGAGTTAATCAGATGATTCTAATTTAGAAATCCAGACCAAAGCTAGACAGGCTAAAACACAGTCTGAATATATTTAGGGAGCTTATGAATTTGCCTCAGAGACTTAAAAATCCTGTTATCCTGAAAGCACTGTACGGTTTAGAGCAATAAATGGTTTAGAAGACCCTTCTTAAACAGTTTTCAAACTTGTCTGAAAATAAGACACGTCCTAGGGCATTTGTTTAAAAAACAACAAATAAACACAAAAAGATTCCTGGGCCCTAATCCAGATCTACTAAAATCAGAAATTTTCCAGGAGAGAGATCTGGTGGTCTGTATATTAAACAAGTACCTTAAGTGATTCTTGGGGCACAGAAGTCCAGACCCCACTGTTTCAAAGGCATATAAGCAATCAACTACACAGACATGATGTCTGAATGGATAGCAGGAAGGAAAAGCCAATTAATATGTTGGTTAAACATGATGTTGCATGCATTTGTCAGTGTTCCCTCATAAAACACCACTAAAATTACAGCAAAGGAATTTTTTTTTAATTTTAGGTGAAAACCTAAAAAAACAAAGAAATAGGAAAGGAGACAGCAGGAAGAGAGATGTCAACAGAATTTTGGCAGCTGGAAAGCAGACGACAGATGAACCCAGTGATAAATAACTTCACAGAGTTAAAAGCTAAACGCTTGCACTGACAAACAGATCACACAACAGAATCTCAGAAAAGGCTCAGAAACTGGAGGCATCTGGCACCAATGGAGAAAGGGGTGTAGGAGGGGGTAAAATGGGAGAAGTAACTGAAAGTCTGTATAATAGATCCCTTCTTTCCCCTCCCCAGGCTGACAAGCAGAAGGTTGGAGAAGTTGAACCAGAGGGCCTCTGAACAGGGGATCAGTTATAGCTAAGAGCAGGAGCGTCACATTGAAAACAGAGGGATCAAGTGAAAGTCTAACTTTTACTCAACAATGAGACCTTGCCCCCTTCTCCACCTCTCTTCCTCCACTTGGCTACCAGAACACCTGCTGCTGGGCTTAACCTCTATAGGCAGGAGACTAGAGAGGTCCTTACTGAGGAAACTGACCAGCTGCCAATTCACTCTAAAGTGGTGCCCACCACTTGCTAAGCCAGGGCTCCACACTCAGAGCTTTTTACTGCCTCATTCTTAGAAATGAACAGATAGACAAGACTTACCAGATATGAAGAAAATCTCTAACATGAAAGAGAGGAGTCAAAGTAAAAAAACAATCCCTGACAACGTGCAAAAACATTTTATACAAAATTCTGGGAATAGCGAGAGCTCTTGGAATTCTCTAAAAATGACAGAAATATTAATAATACAAGAGAGGAGTTGAAAGATAAGGCTAAGGGTATCTGAAAATTGAGGGGAAAAAATTCACAAGGAAAAAAAATTAGAGGACCAAGGTAGGCATTTCACCATTTAGATAATAAGGGTTTCCCAGAAATAGAGAGGAGAGAAATAATTATGAAAGAGGGAATACATTATCCAGGATGCAAGGAAATTTCCCGATATAGATGGAAATGAGATTCAGACTGAAAAGGCCCACTGAGTGCTAAGCATGATGAGTTTTAATATATCCACACTAAGGCACAACACTACTGTATTTCAGAATACCAGGGATAAAGACAAGACCCTAAAATCTTTCAGAGAAAAAATAAATTTCATATAAAGGTCCAGAATCAGAATAGCATTAAAACTTTATACTACTACTACTACTACTACTACTACTGAAAAGTTAGAAAATCACAAAGCAAAGCTTAAAATTTCCAAAGAAATATGATCTCCAACATAACAGTTTATATCTAGTCGAACTACCAACCAGTGTGAGAACAGAAAAGAGATGATTCAGATATGCAAGTCCTCAAATAATGCACCCGTCCAATGGACTGTTTTCCATTAAGCCCCTGGAAAAAGTCTCCACTAATCTGTACCAAAAAGGGATTTATACCTCTGTCCAAGTTTAGAGGTAAATTAGTGGTTTATACTCAATAAACCAAGTAAAAAGAAAAAAAGAAATGAATGGCAATTATATTTAGAGGAAAAAATGTGCAAGGAAGGAAATACAGTACACACAGGCATTGTATTGGATGCCAACTTTTTTTTCTTGTTTTGGTAACATTCACTCTACTCCCTTCTGAGCTCATGAAGGGAGGGGAGGGCAGGCTGGAAGCCTGGGAACTACATTTCCCAGAATCCTCTGTCGATGAGGTTGTGGTTTAAATTCCACCAAGCTCTGGAAGATGGTAGAAAGGTAGATACCCTTATTGTTCCTCCAGTAGCAGTGAGCAACTATGGCCTCTGACAGATGACAGACATGTGGTTTCCAATATTTTACAAATTACTTGTTTTGGTGTTTTAAGGCCGCCAAGATGGACAAATAAGGAGAAATGGAGCAACTGTTTTTTAAATTATAAGCTTTTTAGTACTATTTGCCTCTTTAAACTATGTATTTTTACTATTTGACAACAACAAAAACCCAAACATTTAATTACTAAAAACGAAAAAATCCTAACACCTGAAAAAACAAAACCAAACTTCAGACTGACCAAAGTTTCAAAACATAAGGTCGATACTCCATCTGTTACTAATGCGGTTCAGGACAGCAGAAAAGCCCAAACAAACCAAAATAACCACAAGGCCATTATGCTTGATTGTAGAACCTGTGTCTCAGATTCAGCTCTAATGGAAGCAGGCTGCCTAATATGACCTGAATTTCTGCCACAGCCTGGGTGTAACCAAACAATGTTCATCACCCCAGAACTTTATTCTACCACAAGCCAAATACGTGAGGAACTTCCAGGCCACTGTAAGAAGTCATGACCAAAATTCATTGCAAAGGTAAGCACAAAAATAGAGGATAAGTCCCAAAATCCATTACCTTAGCTCCTTTTTAGGTCTCATTTTCAATTTAATGCAACTAACTGAAAAACAAAAACATCTGTTGTCAAATCATCCTTACAAGTTCTGTGAAACTGCTAATTAGGTTAAGAAGGTGATTGATTGCAAGGCAGGCTGAAACCTAGCCACTGATGACAAAAAGAGCTCTTCTCACTCTGGGCTAGCCATATCTCATATTACTAGCACTCAACTTCCGTGGGCCATCCTTCATTTGTACACCTCAAATATAAAAGTAGAGGAGCATATACAGAAAACAGAAGTAAGGCAAATCCAGTGATGACAGTCTCCATTAAGAAAAGGCCTGAAAGAAAACTTAAGCAGATGCTCCATAAATATGTTGATCCAGACTTCACATGAAGAGAAGAGTCATGCTTCATTTCAAAGATAGTACATTAAATCTCAACTCACCACAGATAATCTAATAACAAGGCTGTGACTTTCAGCTTTGTGACTCGAGGAGTCTCTTCTTTCTCACTCTAATACCAATTAGCCATCACCAGACAAACAGATGCTCCTTGCTGAAATGTTAGAAAAATCTGCACATTTTTATTCCTTGATCACTAGTGATGGGCTATTTAAATCAAGAGTCTACTTAAAGTTATGAAAACAGGGCAAGCTGATCCAATTATACAAGAAAAGTACTAAATCAAACAGGACCATCTGGGCTTTGAAGGAGAATACTGTGATTTCTGACAAGAGTCAATATACTTGCAAATAAAAATGCTTTGGTATATTTAGAGTTATAATGGCCCTTGGGCTACTGATTCATTTGCATGTCCAACAAGAGTTAGGCATTATGTTAAGACATATGGCTAAGATGATGGGTATGACAGAATATTATATTCACTAGTTCATAATAAGAACATCTGTGCTCTCTCTAGACCTATGAGGCTTACAAAAAAAAGTCAATATTTTCTAAAAGTACACAGGTTTTCTGTTTCGTAAATAGCAGGTAAGGCAAACTAACAATCCCATCATCTGCCATAATCTAAGAACTGCTCCCAATAATCACTGATCTCCAAACCAATTTCCAAGATCCTAAAATGTTAAGGCCTGATCCAAGCCATACAAGGTTAATCTGTAGGACCTAAAAGAAATCAAGACTATAAAATAGCAGCCTTTATGCAGGAAAATTCTTATAGAAAATATGTTCTACTGTAAAAGCATCATCTCTCTTTATGATATTGATGGTTTCAGCATCAACACTAGTAACTAATAATTGTGGAAAGAAATGAGAGATAAAAACCCTACTGCAAAGGTTGAGCTCCAAATTCACTATGCTATTTACGTTTTCTTTTTTGAGAGCTCACACTCTCAAGTCTTGCCTCCTACCTCTCTGCTTCTCACTCCCTGCACTTCAGACACTAAAACGTCCTCCAATTCTTCAAAATCATCATGTTCCTCTCTCCTCAGGACATTTACCTGTCCCATTCCCTCTACTAGAATGGACTAGCTGTCCACCCCTCATCCTTTAGAGGTTTCAGCCTCAAAAGTCAATTGCTCATAGACCTTCCCTGACTGACCTCCTTCCTTGTCAGCCTGGGTTAGGCTTCTCATTTGCCGTCTCCACAGCATTTATAGCAAAAATAATTGTTTGCTTAATGGATATCTGCTCCACTAGACCCTAACCACATGAGTTCAAGGACTGAGTCAGTTTTGTTCACTGCTGGATCTCCAGCACCTAGCACAGGGCTCGATAAACAGAAAGTAAAAAATTCTTGTCAAATGAATAACAGAGCTAAAAACCATCAGCTTCAGCAATTCTACTTATAATTTACCCTACAGATATAGTCACATGTGCAAAGGGCCAAATATACATGATTATTCACTGGAGCACAGTTTGTAATTAGCAAAAGACTGGAAACATTTAAAATGTCTACCAGTATAGGGCAGGTGCCAGATCTCTCTATTGCTTATACAAAATGATTGCTAAAATATGTTTTTTAAAAATGCAGATGGTATAGTTAACTGTGTAAATGTATTGTCTATTTAAAAAACAAAATTTGCTAAAGACAGTCCTGTCCTTATTTCTAAGACTGATGGAAAGAGTTTAAATATCTCATACTGGGATCTTTGATGACAAACATCCTGCCTAATAGCTGAGCATTGGGAAGGTAGAAGTGAAAAGAAGGAAAACTCACTTACCCACAAATCTCAGACAGCCTGCCCCATACTAGAGGTACCACTTTCAGAGAAAATTCCATTTTGTTTTTATAGCCAATTGCCCCAATACAGACATATGTAGAATGTTTTCAGTCAGAAGGAATCAGTGGGAGAAAAAAAAGGGATTCAGCGTTTCTATAAGCATAGAAAGTAGGCTGATAAATTTGTACTAAATAAATATAAATACTGACTTTAAAAAAAACATCATTTTCACTGAGTGGGCCTCAAAATTTAAATGGAGCTTAATTTGAACCCACTAAGTTTAAGAAACTAAAAAATTTTTTAAACCAATTATAAGAATGAGGGGAAAGCTACACACATTCCTTAGATGCACAGATTTGCCAAACTTTAAGACATTCTTCAGGAAAGAACTATCTGAAACCAAACACAATTCCAATAATCATATTTGTTACCACAATCAAAGCTCTGGACCAAAGTCAAAACCTTTAGATCTGAACCTAAGTCTCCCAAACATGCTTTTCAGGAATGGAATACTCCGGGCTAACGATGACAGGAGAAAGCTGAATCCAAGGCCAGCAAGAGGAGGATCTGTTGTCCTCTTCTTGGGGTTCCTTCTCCTTGTCCTTGGGTTATCTCCAAAGTTACAAGGGCCACCGTCATATGCTGCAAGAAATGGTCTTCATAATCTGTCTCAAGACCTACGGGAGACACAGTTATCTTCAACTAATTATCCCTTGAAAAACCAACAGGTATTTACCAATTAAAACACACTGAAAAGGGCACCTGCTAAACAGAACTAAGTATTTAGAATAGCCATTTTAAATTGTTCTAACTTTGGCAAGCCAGAAGCCAATCCTGGCTCCCCTATTTGATAATTTGCCTGATAACAGGCTTCTCACAGGTTTAGTCAAAATCTTAATAGATCTAAGACTAATACCGACACTAGCAAACTTCACCTATTTTCCCTGTTAACCGTTTTTCTCCATAAAGTTCTAGTCAGTTTTTTATTACAATGCCTGTATAATAATACCAAGAAGCACTCATGAGTTTAGCCTGTGGCTCCCCAGGCAGGCTCAAAGGCTTGGGAGTGAGAATGGGGCAAAAAAAATGTCGGAAATACCCTCTCTTCTTTAATGCCCTGGACTTTGAAAGCTAGGCAAAGGCAATGATCTGAATTTAATCGTCATATGGAGAAGAGTCAGGTCTGAATTGAGAAGGGACATAAAGGAATGCAAGAATATTCAGTCAAGAGTACTGCCTCTATTTCCTTGCAGAGCAGGTCTCAGAATCTGCCAAAGAACCTCATTTTGACGTGCAACACCCCATCCACTCTAATCTGGGGCATATCCCTCCAGAAACAGTCAGTCAACCGGAACTCTGCCAACTGCTGCTGGGAGTTGTGTGAAGAACAGCAGCAACAAGAGCTTACTTTGAGGAGAACAGCAATCACATTCGAGAAGAAAAGAAGTTATTTGGCAAAGGGAAGCATGTTGCCAAAATGTTAGTCACAGCTTCAAGGTCCCAGTTTGGGTCTCTGAAACTATTCTTTGCCTTGACAAAGTCCATTCTCTGGCCCAGGAAACCCAGCTCAGCTTCTGTCACTCCCCCCATTTGAAGCAGTCAAGATTCCTTTCAATTTGATGGTATCAAACTGTGACACAGGCAAGATGTCTACCAGAGACTTTTTTTTTTAAAGGAGGGGGAAAAATGTGTAATTTGCCATTTTCCATTTAGGGCTGGCCCAAGCACGGCAATGGAAAAACGTGACAGGATAGGAAAAATGGAAAATCATTAGGTTAAAGAAGGTTATATGCCAAAAGCCCAGAGCTCTGAGCCTCCACAACTTATTCCAAAACCGTCTTCAAAATAAACCAGAAGGACACACTATCTGCTGAAATGACAGCAAAATATTAAGCAGGTTTTCACCCCTCAATAAGTGTATATACTTCATAGCCTGAAGCTCTTCCAAGGGTTAGCATAAAGACTCTGGTTTGCTAAAAAAGCATGAACCATCAGCCCATTTCAGAATTACTTAAGAGCAATGGAAAAACAGAGTCAAGTACACCAGGTTATTCTCCCAATCAAAGAACACAAAGAAGTCAAGAAAGAACATCTGACGATTTTCTCAACAGGAACGATATTCCTCTGTTCCCTTCCTAAAAGCCATCAGTAAAACCTGAGAACTCTACTGTTCTCCACACCACACCTTCCACCTTCCCCTGCACTTCATCTCTGTGCTGACATCACATAACTAATCGGTACCAACTGAAGTAAACACTAGTCTGATAGCAAGTATGAGGCAGAATTAGGAACTGTCCCGTCTTACGCAAATCCACGTCAGGTATCAGCTATGCCAAGACTTTCAGGAACACTCCTTCTAAGCTAAACAAGTTCACCTACTGGCAAAGTGTTGAGAGTATTATGTCCAAAGAAAAAGCTAAAAATGTCAAGATTTCAAAGGATTAACAACAAAGAAGCTAAAATTATCCACAATCACACTGTTCCCCACCAACTGGCAACAGGCCCAAAATGCCTGGACCAAAGCAAAAGGCTCAACTGTCTAAGATACTATTTTGCAGTGAATTCTCAAAGAATTAATGAGGAAAGTCAGTGTTTGTCAAGAGTGAAATACTCTGGCAAACAAAACACTGCATTCTTTGGAATTCTCCATCAACCAACCTCATTCACTCCCAACTCTAACTTCCCTATCTCCATCTTAATGGCAACCAATACAATGTAACAGAGAAACTCGAAATTTTGGGCTACTGAAAGTTGACTTTTAGAAAGTTAAAAAAATTGGATATGTAGCAAATCAAAACCAACTATTCCCTGGCACAAAAAACGCGGCAACGCTGAGTGGAAGGAACCAAAAAAGCCGTGCCTTGTATCAATCTCTCAATCTTGTTTTCAGAGATCACTTCCTGCATTTCTTTAAAGATCCTATTTGATTAACATACTCTTTTAGAGGCAGAGAAGGACCAAGCCTATATTTCAAGAGACAGTTTAATGATTTGCCTCAAAGTTACTTAGTAAATCCACAGGTGGACAGAATAGTTTTTATTTCCTGAGGTTCTCTTGTGGTTTGTAAAAACAAAAAATTCACCAACAACATTCAGTAGCTCGTTCAGAAACTGTAAAGCAAAAATAACATTGTGAAAAAGAAGATGGATCCTGGGGTGGGAGGCCCAAAGCAGTAACAGATTATTCAAATCCCTTTAAAAATACGAATTCCAGTACACACCACCTTCTTTCAGCTCCTCACTCCAGTGTTACCTTTTTAGAATTTTCCTTCCTGATCAGTAACTCAACACACACTGCCCACGTTTAACACTAAGATTTTAAACTTCCTTTACTGCCCACCACTCCAACCTGAACCCTCAACTCTAGGCTGCTACCATGCACTTCTCAACGTTTCTCAGCCCAATCTTTAACTCAATTCCGAATTCTGCTCAACTAACGCTCTCAAGATTCCTTCCAGTGTAAAGCAGTTTCCCGAGCCATCCTCTCAACCACTGGTTTTCACTCAACTCAATCCCCAAAATGTAACAGTGGCCTCCTCACCCATGGCATCTTCTAATTATCCGTTCCCAACAGGTCCTCCCTCCCCATCTCCCTTCCCGCGCTCGGGTACCACGTTTCCCATCCCGGTGGCCGTCTTACTCACTTTATCCAACCCCTCAGGATCCCTTATTTCCCGTCTCTCAATAACGTTCCTCCCGGTATTCCCAGTCAGAGCTCGCCCCACACCATCCCAGACCACTCCTCCCTACTTACACTCCCCACGCCCCCTCTTTCAGGTTCTGCAAAACCAACATTCGGTCCCCTTCCCCTCAGACCCCGCCCCCAGGCCCCCCTCCCTCAGGCCCCTCCTCCAATTTCCCCATCTCTCCTCAAGCCCCGCCCCAGTGCCCCCTCCCCTGGCTCTCCCTCCCACTCAGGTCCGCAGGTCATCTCAGCGACGGACCCAGCCTTCCTGGACTCCTTCCAACCCGGCCACAGCTGCTCCGGGAGCGAATCCTCCGCCACCTCCGCTCCGGCTTCGTCCGGACCTGCTAGCGACCCGGCAAGCTTCCTCTCTCACCGCCGCCGCCCCTTTTGCCAACCCGGAAATGGATGTGCTCCCACTGTCCCCAGCGTCCGCGAACAAAATGGAGGCGGGGGAAAAAGGAGGAGGGAGCAGGGGGCAAAGAGACGCCACACGCATGCGTCTCTTGAAAGTCCGTCCCCTACCGGGCGCACGTAAAGGCGGAAGCGATCCTGTTGCCGCCATCTCTGGGAGGTCGTAAGAATTGCGCTTTGCTTCTGAAACGGTTTGCAGCTTGGGCTGCAATTGGAGTCTCCTGGGAAGGCTTTTAATAAATAGTGGTTCCTGAGTTCCATCCCCCGAGATTCTGATTTAACCGGTCTTGGGTATGGCCTAGGCATTGGTACTTATAAAATTGCGCAGGTGATTCCAATATGTTGCCGAGGTGGAGAATCATTGAGTTTAACACTCTTGAATATGTTTCTATCTTTATTCCATCCCGCGCGCTCACACATACACACTACCATAACTTCGAGTTAAAGAAGGGTGGGCTTCAGAAAAAGAAGGCTGGGCCTCAGACAACCTTGCAAGGGCCCGGTAGTCAAGCTCCGGTTGTCATAGCAACAGAGAGGCAGGCGTCTGCTAACAAGTCATCTTTAATGCCGTCTTAGCCACCTAACCCGACAAACACCCGTGAACACCTTTTTCTTCTTCCGCGGGCGGGGTGTTCTCCAACTCCCAGGGCTGGAGGACGGTGCTTCGGACCCCTCCAGCTGCTGAAGTCACGGAGAGGAATCCTGTGGCCTCTGGTGGGACTGCTGTTAACTCCTTCCCAGCTGAGGATGTCTCCCTAGTCCGCTCACAAAAGCGCTTTCCCACTGCAGCTAACCCCATTGCCTTATATCCTCAAAACATTCTTTGGGTTTCTCCATCCTTCCTTGTGTTGAATCCGTAGTGAGGGCACAGAATTGGGACTTAGGTCCCACTACTTACTAGCTATGTGCTCTTGGTCCTCAGCTACCCTATCTGTAAAACGGGGCTAATAATGCCTTTCTTAAGTGTTTCATTGAGTAGTTGGAAAGCTCAAATCAGATAATTAGTGGGAAATCACGTGATAAGCCTTGTTGTTATTTGTTTTCCTTCTGTACTGCTATGAATAGTGCTGGGCACCACCCACTAGTAAAGTATATGTCACGGTGTTCATCGAGTACCTGCTGTGTGTGGGCCAGGCACTGGGCTAGGCACCAGGAGATAGCTGCAGAGTTGACTAAGACAGAACCTATCCCTCAGAGAACCCACTGAGTGGTGGACAGACTGGCATGTAAACAGCTAGCTGTGATGCGAGTCAGCATGTGATTACTGCTGTGGGGACATAGGTGCTATGGGAAGTCAGACAAGGGAGTGATTAATTCTTGCTAAACAATGGGAGAAGTTTTCATAAATGGGTTTGAACTAAGCCTCTAAAGATGAGTAGAACTTTATTACCAATCAGAGAAGGCAGGGAATACACTCCAGGCATAGGGATCAGTGGGTGCAAAGGTAAAGATTTTCAGGTGTGTAGTCCTGCATGTCTGAAGGTGGGGTGAGTGAGCCAGGGAGATGATGAACCCAAACTCTCAGATCCTCAACTGCAGCTCTATTCTGTCCTCTCTTCCCTCACTATACGTTGTGTGGACCTGCTTTCTATCGCTGCAGTGCACCAAGTATTTCCTCACGGCCTTTTATAAGTTGTATTCTGCCTCTTCCTCATTTTCCAGGCTTTTCACATGTCTCCTTCCCAGAGGGCACTCCCAGTCCACTGTAGCTAATGTAAGCCCCCCATTCTCTATAACACCACTATGTGGTAAGGGCAGTCACTGGAGTGGAATACAGGAACATTTCACCCAGACTTGGGGATACAGGTGTGTAAGCTTCATGAAAGTAACATCGAAGTGAGGCCTGATGGGTAAGTAGGAATGGGCCAGGGGTGGAGAGGAGAGAAAGCATTCCGGGACAGAGAGAGAGTATATGCAAAAGCAGAAGAATTATGACGCGTTCCAAAACCTGAGAGCATTTTGGTGTGGTTAGAGCTAGAACTGATGGGAAAGGCAAGGAATTAGGTCAAGGACGTAATCAGAGCATCTGACATTTATTAGCACCTTGTTACCATGTAACATTGTCATAACTTCACCTGTTGTAACTCACTTAATTTCCACAATAACTTTCTGAAGTAGGTGTTATTACCCCATTTTATAAGTGGACAAACTGAGAAAGCATAGTCATCTTGCCCAAAGTTACATACCTACAAACTAGCAGAACTGTTTTCAAAGTCTGTGCTCTTCATGCCCATACTTCATGCCAAAGTCTGTGCTCTTCATGGCCCTGCATTTTAATTTGTAATGTGAGTTCCCAATATCGTGAATGATTCTTTATAAAGCTCTGAGCAACACAAAAAATCACAGTAGTTTTATTATTAGCAAATAGAAATTTATAATTCCTAGAAAATAGAATATATTCAATATATGCAAAAATATTTCATATTTGTACTTTCCTTTTCTGATAATATAACAGGCTAAGTCCCTGGGGGGACTTCTCCCTAAAAACAACTGAAATCCTGGATAAAATACAAAAAAATACTTTAAAGGTTTTAATGAAAAAGGAAGGAATTTTCAGGGCAAAACAAAGTAAGTGAAGGCACGGGTGTAGAGAGAAGTAAATGGAACACTGAAGTAGACTTTTGCTCTAAGGACACTTGCCTAACTAGGTGAATGTCAGTTTTTGTCAGTATCTGTGGGAAAAAGGAAACACCCAGAACCATTTTGACAGGGGAGTTTAACAGGAGATTCACCATCATAAGGATGGGACCCCAAAGGACTACATCCTCATGTAAGATGTAGGCATGAGCCAGAAATAAACCTGTCCCCTCTTTGGGGGTGGGGTTAATGGAGGTAGATTCTAGGCTCAGATAATAGATTTGTCACATGGAATATCCAGTAGGACATTGAAAGCCATGTGGAACCCAGGAGAATTCTTGGTTGTGTGGATCCATCCATCATATTACAAAACTCCAGCATCCCTGACCCTGCCCACCAAATACCAGTAGCACATCCTACTCATTGTGATAAACAAAAAGGCCTCCATAATTTCACAAAACGCCCCCGTGGAGAACCACTGTCAAATTGACAGGAGCCGATTTGCAGAGGACTCTGTTCTGTGCTGTGGGAAGTTATATTTTATCTTGAAAGCAAGAGGGAAACCACTGAAAGGTTTGAGCAGTGAGTGCCATGACCCACTTTGCCTTCTAGAAAGATGCCTCTGACCGCAGCACAGAGGATGGATGCAATAGGGCCAGGCTGGAGGAAGGAATCCCTGTTGGGAGGCTGCTGTGAACATCAAGGTGAGAAGTGATGGTTGCCAGCTGAGTGGCAGCTGGGCACCATTTGGACACAGAGCTTTGGAGGAAGGGTTGCCTGTCCGCAGAGCCAAAGGCCTTAACTCTCAGTTCTCCCCGCTACTGAAAAGGTAAGACTTCGGGCAAGTTATTCAACCTCTTACCAGCCACAGGCTTCTCATCTGTAAAATGGAGATCAGACTACATGAAATACGTCTGAAGTGTGTACACACCTAGAAACCACTCACTAATCTTAGCCATGATCACTCACTATTAGGGCATCAGCAGTGGTGATGGAGAAAAGTAATTGTAAAGATATTTTAAAAATGGAATGTGAGGGCTGAGGAGAGGGAGGAGCCAAAGATGATTCCCAAGTGGGAACCTTGGACTCCTGTGTGATGATGCTAACACTTAGCGATGAGGAGGAAGAGGGGCTGAGACCATGAGGGGGCCTGAAGAGCCTGCTGGGGGCTGAAGGGAAGAGGATTCCAGTAGGCCCCTGGATGTTTGGGTCTGGAACTTAGAAGAGCAATTCCATCAATTTGGGACTCAAACTGTGGTAGCTAATCTCCAAAGATAACCCCCATTAACCCAGGACTCTTGTATTAATTGACTCTGGGCTGGCCTGTGACTCCCTTTAATGCAGAAGTGGTGCTGTGCCAGATCCAGAATTAAGCTTTCTGGAAGACCTGTCAGTTTCCACTCTCACTTTTGGGACTTCTAAGCTCCCTTGCAAGAAATCAGCTACTCTACTGTAGGACCTTCTGGAGGGAGAGATCTTGACAGGGAGAAAGAGAGGTCCAGCTGCCCTAGTATTCCAGCTGTCACCATCAGAGTGGGAGGCAAGTGAGCCAGCCCTGTTGGACACTCCAGCTCCAGTTACCTTCTGACTGCAGCCACACGAGACTCCCCAACTGACACAGAACTGTCCAGCTGAACCCCCATCTACCAGAGGAACATGAAACATTATGAAATGTTGGGTGTTTTAAGCCACAGAGTTTAGAATAGTTTGTTATGCAGCAAAGGGTCCCCAAAATTATTTATTATATTAAATAGAAAACTTAATGATGAAATCTAAGCTCAGATATATAGAGAGCAAAGAAGAGAGCTTAGGACAGAGCCAAGGAACTCCAAGTGCAAGGACCCAGTGGAGGCAGAAAGCCTGCAAGGGAGAATGAGAGAGAAAGGAGAGGGAAGACCTGAGAGCATAGTGTCCTGGAAGCAGCAGTGACTGTTCAAGAAGGAAGAATGGTCAGAAATAGCAAATGCCAGAGAGAAAGAACGTGAGATGGGCTCCCTTGGATTTGGTAACATGGGAGTCAATGTCCTTGACAAGAAAAGTTTCAGTGAGTTGTGAGGGTGGAAGAATGCCAGATGCACTAGGGAATGAAAGGGAAACAAAGTTACAAAACCAAACAAACTAGAGTTCCATATATTTTTTTAGAGTTAGACATTGACCTGGATGCATCTCACAAGCATAATGCTGCAGGCGGAGGGAAGTTGTTGGACTACATCCAGTATGGCAGTATTTATATAAAGTTGAAAAACATGTAAACATTTAAAAACTCTTAAAAGTCAGTAATAGAATGGGATTAAAGATGGTGGCGTGAGAGGAGAGACAGAGGCTTCCTCCTAAAACTGGATACAATTAGAAAATTTAATTGGCGCAAGGACAGCATCCGACTGCACACACCTGGTGAAAAGAGCAGACCTCAGCAAACGAGGTAACGTACCAGCGCTGTGGCTCCGAGGGACCCGAGCCCCTCCCCCACCCCAGCTCACCCCTCACCCGCGGGAGGAAGACAAACAGAACCGGGAGGGAGTGGAAGGCTTGGGACTGCCGAATACCTAGCTCCAGAGATCTGCGCTGGGAGCACAAACCTACATTTCATGGTGCTTTCATGAGACTCGCATGACTACTGGGTTGGAAAGTTAATACAGGCAGAATTCCTGGGGAGACTGGGATTCCGGCTGCTTGTGGAAAGCAGGGATCCATATCTGGCTGCTCTGGGACAAAAACTTATACCTGTGTGACTGGCCCACTGGCTCAGTCAGCGGAGACAGGCACAGCAGCCCAGAGGCAGGGAACAGCTCTTCCCTACACCCAGGCACCAGTACCGCTTCCCTGCGACCCCCGACATTGCTTCAGGGGCTCAGCAGCTCCAGAATAGAGCTTCTGGACACTAGAGGGCACCATATACAAACATGAAACGCTAAAGGAACCTTGTCCAGAGCAAAATTGTTAATACAACTCCCGAGCAGGATTCAAATGATATGGACCTCGTGACTCTTCCTGAAAGGGAGTTCAAAATAAAAATCATCAACATCCTAATGCAGGTACGGAAAGACATCCAAGAACTCAGGAATGAATTCAGGTCAGAGATCCAATCATTAAAGAACACAGTGGAGGGTATTAAAAGCAGGTTGGATACGGTGGAGGAGACAACAAATGAAATAGAAACTAGAGAAGAGGAATACAAAGAAGCTGAGGCACAGAGAGAAAAAAGGATCTCTAAGAATGAAAGAATATTGAGAGAACTGTGTGACCAATCCAAGTGGAACAATATTCGCATTATAGGGATACCAGAAGAAGAAGAGAGAGAGAAAGGGATAAAAAGTGTCTTTGAGGAGGTAGTTGCTGAAAATTTCCCCAATCTGGGGAAGGACATAGTCTGTCAGGCCATGGAGATCCACAGATCCCCCAACACAAGGGACCCATGGAAGACAACAGCAAGACACATAGTAATTAAAATGGGAAAGATCAAGGATAAGGACAGGCTGTTAAAAGCAGCCAGAGGCAGAAATAACATCACATACAAAGGAAAGCCCATCAGACTAACATCAGACTTCTCAGCAGAAACCTTACAGGCCAGAAGGGAGTGGCATGATGTATTAAATGCCATGAAGCAGAAGGGCTGGAACCAAGATTACTTTATCCAGCAAGATTATCATTTAAATTTGAAGGAGGGATTAAACAATTTCCAGATAAGCAAAAGCTGAGAGAGTTTACCTCCCACAAACCATCTTTGCAGTCTATTTTGGAGGGACTGCTATTGATGGAAGTGTTCCTAGGGTTGGATAGCTGTCACCAGAGGTAGTAAAATCATGGTAGGGAGGGTGGAGCAGCTGATTGCAAGGCAAATGCAAAATTAAATTGACTATCCCCAAAGTCAATCAAGGGATAGACAAAAAGTACAGAATTTAATACCTAATATATAAAGAATGAAGGAGGAAGAAAAAGGAGGAGAAATAGAAAAGACCCTTTAGATTGTGTTTGTAACAGCATACTAAGTGAGTTAAGTTAGACTCTTAGATATTAAGGAAAGTAATCTGAACCTTTGGTAACCACAAATCTAAAGCCTGCAATGGCAATAAGTACATACCTATTGATAATCACCCTAAATGTAAATGGACTGAATGCACCAATCAAAATACATAGAGTCACTGAATGGATAAAAAAACAAGACCCATCTATATGCTGCTTACAAGAGACTCATCTCAAACCCAAAGACATGAACAGACTAAAAGCCAAGGGATGGAAAAAGATATTTCATGCAAACAATAGGGGGAAAAAAGCAGATGTTGCAGTACTAGTATCAGACAAAATAGACTTCAAAACAAAGAAAGTAACAAGAGATAAAGAAGGACATTACATAATGATAAAGGGCTCAGTCCAACAAGAGGATATAACCATTATAAATATATATGCACCCAACACAGGAGCACCAGCATATGTGAAACAAATACTAACAGAACTAAAGGAGGAAATGACTGCATACATTCATTTTAGGAGACTTCAACACACCATTTACTCCAAAGGACAGATCCACCAGACATAAAATAAGTAAGGACACAGAGGCACTGAACAACACACTAGAACAGATGAACCTAAGAGACATCTACAGAACTCGACACCCAAAAGCAACAGGATACACATTCTTCTCAAGTGCACATGGAACATTCTCCAGAATAAACCACATACTAGGCCACAAAAAGAGCCTCAGTAAATTCAAAAAGATTGAAATCTACCAACCAACTTTTCAGACCACAAAGGTATAAAACTAGAAATAAATTGTACTAAGAAAGCAAAAAGGCTCACAAACACATGGAGGCTTAACAACATGCTTCTAAATAGTCAATGGATCAACGGCCAAATTAAAATGGAGATCCAGCAACATATGGAAATAAATGACAACAACAACACAAAGCCCCAACTTCTGTGGAACGCAGCGAAAGCAGTCTTAAGAGGAAAGTATATAGCAATCCAGGCATATTTAAAGAAGGAAGAACAATCCCAAATGAATAGTCTAATGTCACAATTATCAAAATTGGAAAAAGAAGAACAAATGAGGCCTAAAGTCAGCAGAAGGAGGGACATAATAAAGATCAGAGAAGAAATAAACAAAATTGAGAAGAATAAAACAATAGAAAAAATCAATGAAACCAAGAGCTGGTTCTTTGAGAAAATAAACAAAATAGATAAGCCTCTAGCCAGACTTATTAAGAGAAAAAGAGAATCAACACACATCAACAGAATCAGAAATGAGAAAGGAAACATCATAACGGACCCAACAGAAATACAAAGAATTTTTAGAGACTACTATGAAAACCTATAATGCTAACAAGCTGGAAAACCTAGAAGAAATGGACAACTTCCTAGAAAAATACAACCTTCCAAAACTGACCAAGGAAGAAACACAAAATCTAAACAAACCAATTACCAGCAAAGAAATTGAAGTGGTAATCAAAAAACTACCTAAGAAAAAAACACCCAGGCCAGATGGATTTACCTCGGAATTTTATCAGACATACAGAGAAGATATAATACCCATTCTCCTTAAAGTTTTCCAAAAAATAGAAGAGGGGGGAATACTCCCAAACTCATTCCATGAAGCCAACATCACCCTAATACCAAAACCAGGCAAAGACCCCACCAAAAAAGAAAATTACAGACCAATATCCCTGATCAATGTAGATGCAAAAATACTCAACAAAATATTAGCAAACCGAATTCAAAAATATATCAAAAGGATCATACACCACAACCAAGTGGGATTCATCCCAGGGATGCAAGGATGGTACAACATTCAAAAATCCATCAACATCATCCACCACATAAACAAAAAGAAAGACAAAAACCACATGATCATCTCCATAGATGCTGAAAGAGCATTCGACAAAATTCAACATCCATTCGTGATAAAAACTCTCAGCAAAATGGGTATAGAGGGCAAGTACCTCAACATAAAAAAGGCCATATATGACAAACCCACAGCCAACATCATACTGAACAGCAAGAAGCTGAAAGCATTTCCTCTCAGATCGGGAACAAGACAGGGATGCCCACTCTCCCTCTATTCAACATAGTACTGGAGGTCCCAGCCATGGCAATTAGACAAAACAAAGAAATACAAGGAATCCAGATGGGTAAAGAAGTCAAACTGTCACTATTTGCAGATGACAAGATATTGTACATAAAAAAACCCTAAAGACTCCACTCCAAAACTACTAGAACTGATTGCGGAATACAGTAAAGTTGCAAGATACAAAATTAACTCACAGAAATCTGTGGCTTTCCTATATACTAACAATGAGCCAATAGAAAGAGAAATCAGGAAAACAATTCTATTCACAATTGTATCAAAAAGAATAAAATACCTAGGACTAAACCTAACCAAAGAAGTGAAAGACCTATACCCTGAAAACCATAAGACACTCTTAAGATAAATTAAAGAGGACACTAACCAATGGAAACTCATCCCATGCTCTTGGCTAGGAAGAATTAGTATTGTCAAAATGGCCACCCTGCCTAAAGCAATATACAGATTTGATGCAATCCCTATCAAATTACCAACAACATTCTTCAGCAAACTGGGACAAATAGTTCAAAAATTCATATGGAAACACCAAAGACCCCGAATAGCCAAAGCAATCCTGAGAAGGAAGAATAAAGTGGGAGGAATCTTGCTCCCCAACTTCAAGCTCTACTACAAAGCCACAGTAATCAAGACAATTTGGTACTGGCACAAGAACAGAGCCACAGACCAGTGGAACGGAATAGTCTCCAGACATTAACCCAAACACATACGGTCAATTAATATATGATAAAGGAGCCATGGACATACCATGGGGAAATGACAGCCTTTTCAACAGCTGGTGTTGGCAAAACTGGACAGCTACATGTAAGAGAATCAAACTGGATCATTGTCTAACCCCATACACAAAAGTAAATTCAAAATGGATCAAAGACCTGAATGTAAGTCAAGCAACCATAAAACTCTTAGAAAAAAACATAGGAAAAAATCTCTTGGACATAAACATGAGTGACTTCTTCATGAATATATCTCCCCGGGCAAGGAAAACAAAAGCAAAAATGAACAAGTGGGACTATATCAAGCTGAAAAGCTTCTGTACAGCAAAGAACACCATCAATAGAACAAAAAGGTACCCTACAGTATGGGAGAATATATTCATAAATGACAGATCCGATAAAGGATTGACATCCAAAATATATAAAGAGCTCATGTACCTTAGCAAACAAAAAGCAAATAATTCAATTAAGAAATGGGCAGAGGAGCTGAATAGACAGTTCTCCAAAGAAGAAATTCAGATAGCCAACAGACACATGAAAAGATGCTCCACATCGCTAGTTATCAGAGAAATGCAAATTAAAACCACAATGAGATATCACCTCACATCAGTAAGGATGGCTACCATCCAAAAGACAAACAACAACAAATGTTGGAGAGGTTGTAGAGAAAGGGGAACCCTCCTACACTGCTGGTGGGAATGTAAATCAGTTCAACCATTGTGGAAAGCAATATGGAGGTTCCTCAAAATGCTCAAAATAGACTTACCATTTGACCCAGGAATTCCACTTCTAGGAATTTACCCTAAGGATGCAGCACTCCAGTTTGAAAAGGACAGATGCACCCCTATGTTTATTGCAGCACTATTTACAACAGCCAAGAAATGGAAGCAACCTAAATGTCCATCAGTAGATGAATGGATAAAGATGTGGTACATATACACAATGGAATATTATTCAGCCATAAGAAGAAAACAAATCCAACCATTCGCAACAACATGGATGGAGCTAGAAGGTATTATGCTCACTGAAATAAGCCAAGCGGAGAAAGACAAATACCAAATGATTTCACTCATCTGTGAAGTATAAGAACAAAAGAAAAACTGAAGGAACAAAACAGCAGCAGAATCACAGAACCCAAGAATGGACTAACAGTTACCAAAGGGAAAGAGACTGGGGAGAATGGCAGGGTAGGGAGGGATAAAGGTGGGGAAGAAGAAAGGGGGTATTATGATTAGCATGTATAATGTGGGGGGTGGGTGAAAGGGGAGGGCTTTGCAACACAGAGAAGACAAGTAGTGATTCTACAACATCTTACTATGCTGATGGACAGTGACTGTAATGGGGTTTGTGGGGGGGACTTGGGGTAGGGGAGAGCCTAGTAAACATAATGTTCTTCATGTAATTGTAGATTAATGATAACAAAAAAAAAAGTCAATAGTAAAAGGACAACCCAATTAAACAATGGGTGAAGGATCTTATGGTGGGTTGAATAGTGTCCCCTAGAATTCACATTCACCCAGAACTTCAGATTTTGACTTTGTTTGAAAATAAGGTTTTTGCAAATATAATTAGTTAAGTTGAAGTCATGTTAGATAAATGTGAGCATCTTGCCAATGGGTTTTAGTCCCAGGCAAGTTCACTATGGATTCAGTGTGTCCAAAGAAATGACAATAGAACGTTCTTGGGGTGAAAGGGTTATACCCAACTTTATTTCCACAGTGGCAGGTCAATCACTAGAATCCCATCCAGTCAGAGCGAGTCTGTATGCAGCAAGCCCGTCTCTATCTCTGGGCCTCTCCACCCCCACAGCCATCTCAGTCTCTGTCCTCAGTGCTGCCACCAGTCCAGCCTCTGCTCTGCTCTCCTGCAGCCTTGCAGCTGTGCCACTGTGTCGTGCAGAGCCCTGGACAGGGCTCTTTATATAGAGTCAGTAATGACGTATTGCCCATACGTGTGCAGTGAGCCAGCCACCCAGGGCCTGGTGAGAATCCTGGCCACAGGCACCTTCACTTCATCCATAGTGAGTTAACAGTGGATAAGGGTGATCCCTAAAACCAATGACTGGTGTCCTTATAAGAACAAGAAACGACTCAGAGACTGTGGGGAAGTTGGGGTTCCTCACTGAACTTAAACCGCTTGATGATATAACTGGCCTGTTGCTAGGCTACCACTTCCACACCCGTAGGCAATAAGCTATTATTGCACTATATAAAGAGCTCTGCCCAGTGCTTTGGGTGGAGGCAGGGATGCTAGTGCTCCATCTACCACCAGAAGGACAAGCTGGGTAATAAGCCCTTTTGCCCCAAGAACATTCTACTGTCATTTCTTTGGTCACACTGAATCCATAGCAAAATTGCGTGGGGCTGAAACCCATTGGCAAGACAGAGACACCCAAGCAAGGGACAATACTGTATAAAGACAGAGGCAGAGATTGGATGATGTGTCTACAAGTCAATCAAACAAAATTCACAGGACTTGAAACCATTTTAACCACTTTAAAGTGTACAATCGAGTGGTTTTTAGTATATTCCCAGTGTTGTGCCACCATCACCACTAATTCCAGCTCATTTCCATCACTCCAGAAAGAAACCCTGCACCTGTCCTTGCTAATGGTTACTGGGGGTTGGGGGATGGCTCAGCTCTAGGGTAAGATTTCATTTCTTAAGCTGTTTGGTGGAGACACAAGTGTTCCTTATATTAGTCTTTAAACTTTTTGTATGACTGAAAACTTACACATTTAAAAATAACTTTTTAAAAAGAGTGAATGATTGAGATACACAGGATATTTGCAACATGCAAAAACTTACCACACACTAACAACAAAAAAAAGGAAAAAAATATGTCTTTTTAGTGGAGCAATCTCACAGTTCCCCTTTGATTAAGAGGTCAAACTCAGCCATCACTAATGTGGGCCAACCTGACGTTATTCACCTCCTGGTGTAATCTTCCCTAGAATATTTAAGAACTATGCTGTCTGTAGATAAAATGAGAGTTCCTGTGGACAGGATTCTCACCTGGCCCTGGTTGACTAGCTCACTGCACACCTGTGGGCAATTCATGGCTGTTGACTCTATATAAAGAGCTCTGCCCAGTGCTTTGGGCGCAACACAGTGGCAGGGCTGCAAGGCTGCAGGAGAGCAGAGCAGAGGCTGAAGTGGTGGCAGCGCCGAGGACAGAGGCCCAGATGACAGCTGTGCAGGACGACTGTACAGAGAGGCCCAGAGGACGGCTGTGTTGTCCAACAGAGGGGCCCAGAGGCAAAGACCGGCTTGCTGCATACAGACTCGCTCTGAGTGAATGGGATTCTAGTGACTGACCTGCCACCTGGAAATAAAGTTGGGTATAACCCTTTCACCCCAAAGAGCATTCTACTGTCAATTTTCTTTGGTCACATTGAATCCATAGTGAACTTGCCTGGGGCTGAAACCCATTGGCAAGACACTGTCCAATCTGGGAGCCGATAGCCACTTGTCACTATTGAACAATTAAAATGTGACTTGTCCAACTTGTGTTTACAATGCACACCAGATTTCAAAGACTTACTACAAGAAAAAAGACTGTAAAATGTCTCAATGTTTTTATTGACTGCATGTTGTAATTATTTTGTATACATTGAGTTAAATAAAATATTAAAATCAATTCACCTGTTTCTTACTTTTTGAATGTCACCACTAGAAATCATTTAATTACATATGTAGCTCACACTGTATTTGTTGGGCAATGCTATTCTAGACAGAAGTTATAGCTTACATTCTACAGAGGGGATGAAGGTACTAGTAAACAAGAGCACAGGGAAACAATGAGACAAGTCAAAAACTGGAACATTTTATAAGACATCTGTCCTAGACATTGAAAAAAATAAAAGGAGCCATTCTAGATTAAAAGAGACAAGAGATGTAACAACTGAATGCAATTCGGATTTTTTAAGTCTTTTTAAAATATATTTTAAAGACAACCTGGGAAAATGAAATATAGATATGATAGTAGATGATATCATAGAACTGTTGATTTTCTTAGGTATGATAATTGTATGGTGGGTATGTAGGAGAATGTCCTTCCTTATGCTTAGATTTCTGCTGAGGCTTTTAGTAGTGAAATGATACTAATATTTGCAACTTACTTTCAAATAGCTTGGCAAAAGAAAATGTGTGTGTGTGTGTGAGTGTGGAGAGAGGAAAGAAAGAGCAACTTTCTAGCAAAATGTTAATTATAGAATCTACAAATGTTTAAAAGTATACATTGTACTAAATCTTTCAACTTCTCTGTTTGAAATCGTTCATGATGAAAGGTTAGGAACAGGAGATAAAAAAAGAATGAATGGGAGATGCCGAAGTGGGGACAGTAGGTGGAGACAACACTTTGAAGTTTAACCTTGAAATGAGTGGGCAGGAAGGGTCAAGGAAAGTGTTTTTTAAATGGAGCATTGAAAGGGTTTAAATGCTAAGTGGGAAAGAGCCAGCAGAAAGGTAGAGAATGACAGATACAAGTTATTCTGGTCAAATTTCTGACTCATACCTGGGGAGATTCTGCGAGATTCAAGATCTCCCCAAGAAATGTTCTATCCCTCTCTCCCTGGCCCACACCTCCTGTCTCCAGGAGCGGTGAGACAGAAATCTTGGTGGTGACACCTAGTGGATTCAGAGGGCGCTGTTTAAATTTGTCACAACATTCAGCTCATCAAGTGGGCATCTAATTATGCGGGTATTCCTATCACTCTGAATTATTTCCACACTCTTGTTCATTGCTAGACCAGATTGGTGATGAAACGCTACAAAGTAAGTTCATCCTCTCCCCACACAGCAGTCTGACCACCTCTCCTATCTCTTGGCCACTCCCCACAGAGAGGCAGAACCTGGTTGGTGGGGGGAGGGACCAGAAAGCATAGTCCCCTCAGCTAAAGCCAGGTCTCCACTGCACGTGATAAATGCATAGTGGCCACTTTTCAAGGTCCTGGGGCTGTGTGGAGCTTAAACTGTGGGCTCTAGAGCCACAATAAGCAGGCTCAAATCCTTGCTATCTGTGAGATCTAGGGCTGGGGTCTTGGCTTCTCTGGGCATCTGATGAGAAATCTCTAGACATCAGTTCTCATCTGGAAAGTGGAAGTGATAGAGCCAACCTCCTAGGTTTGTTGGGAAGATTAAATGAGAAAATGCACATAGAGCCAAGCTTAGTGAGTGGCAAAGGACAGTCTTCCAAATGTCAGTTATCACCATCATCCCCAAAAGGGAGCAGATGCCTGATGGATCCAAAGGCAGCTGAGGTGGGGCTAAAGGGAGTAACACATACCACTTTCTCTGCCCTTCTGGAGAACGGAAACAGGGACAAAAGGACCGGGTCCCCATGATCCTGCTCCAGGACATGGAGCCCTTGATTGAGGGTGTGACCAGCCCCCTTTGAGGAGGGAAAAACCTGTCCAGCCTCCACACTTCTGGCCGCCCGAGTGACCAGTCCAGCAGAGACAGCTCTCAAGGCTGGCAATGCCCCCCAGTGCCACAGCCCTGACCTTCCACTTCCACACTTGGATCATCAAACCCTTTGCCTGTGTCAAGTCCTGGCTCATCTCCTCTAAGAAGCTTTCTCCTGTTGTCCCGCACCCCCCACCCCCAGCCCAGTAGTGAATCTCCTTGGCTTACTTCCTAGAGTGTTTATCCTCTTGTGTCTTGTCCCACTCACAGGGCTCCTATTTCAATCAACCTAATTTATTCATTCAGCAAATACGTATCGAGTGTCTTCTCTGTGCCAGGTACTGTTTTAGGTACTGTATGGTGAACAAGACAGACTCACGGAGCTAACATTCTGGTAGGGGAGTAAGCAAATGTACAAAGAACTATGGATGCTGTCAGGTGATGAATGTCTTAAAGAAATTACACGAGAGTAAGGATACATACAGGATAAAATACAGGAGAGAGAGGGATGGGATGGGGCCGGAGTGGTCAGGAAAGGCTCAGGGAAGAGCAAGTGATTCCCTAAACAAGAGGGGGTCAAGAGGGGACGGTTTAGGAGCAATAAAGTGGTCAGAGTGGCTGGAGTGGAGCATATGAGAGGAGAGGGGGTAGGAGAAGGGGGCAGAGAGAGGATTTTGATTTTAATTTTTAATCTAAGTGTTACTGAAAACGGGAGTTATGATCTCGTTCTAATTGAGTTTTAACATAATTACGGTAAATGTATAAATCTCACAATTCAGTGCACACACAAACCCACACACATCTGCATTACTACCTCCAGGTCAAGATACAGAATAGTTCTATCACCACAGGGGACTTCTGCATGCCACTTCCCCATCAGTACTCTCTCCTAGCCCCTTGAGTAACAACTATTTTATTTTTTATAGTTTTCTTACATTTATTCCCTGTCATTTGAAATGGATATATGCACCCATTTGAAATTTTAGTTTTTACATTTTCACTGACATATATGTTCTACACAGAATGCCAAATTTTCCTTTTTTGATGCATATCTTTTTTTAGGTACGTACAATAAAATGCACAAATTCGTGTATAGCAATAAATTTTGACATGCGTTTGCACTCATGTAATCATCACTCAGATCAAGATACCAAACATTCTCACTAGTTTTCACTATTTTTACTTCTATGCCAATAGGTTGATCTTGCCTGTTCTTGAACTTCTCTTAAATGAAGCCATACAGTATGTCATTTTATGTGTCTGGCTTCTTTTACCCAATATTATGTCTATGAGATTCATTCATGCAGACGGCAGTCATTTGTTCTTTTTTATTGCTATGTACTATTCCATTGTAAGTATATACCACAATCGATTTGCCCATTCACCTGGTGAAAGACACTTGGATTTTTTTCCAATGCCTTTATCATGAACAAAAGGCTGTGGTTGTTGTGCATGTCTTTTGGTGGACATAAGCACTAATTTCTATACACCCAGGAGTGGTAATTTAAGATCACAGGTCAGGTGTACATTTAGCTTGAGGAGATATTGATAGTTTTCCAAAATTGTTGTGCCAACTTACACTGTCACCAACAATGTAGAAAGGTACTCATTGCTACATATCCTCACTCATACTCGGTATTGCCGTTCTTTTTAACTGTAGCCATGTATGAGGTGATTCAGGTTTTTAAAAGAGCACAATGGCAGCAATATGGAGAACTATCTGGTGGGATTAGGAGTGGGTTAGAGAGAGGAAGCCGAGAGACCAGGTAGGAAGCTAGCATAGTCATCCCGGGAATACACGAAAGTGGCTTGGACTAAGTGATAATACAGGAGTCACAGAGAAGTGAACCAATCAGGATATGTTCTAGAATTGTAGCCCAAGGGATGAGAGAAAGGCATCAGGGTGAGTCCCAGATTCTTGCCTTGAAAACCTGGGTGAATGAAAGGACCATTTTCTGAGATGCCGAAGACTGAGGGAATAACAGATGTAGGACAAGGGAAGGACAAGGGCTCATCTGAGCAGCTGTTTGAGTGTATGATGTCTCCTGGAGCTTGGGCTCTGGATGTCCTACATCTCAGTGTAACAAGTAGGTATGGGCTGTGTGACTAGTACATGCTGTCTGGGTAGTGGCTAGAGCAATGTGGATGCTGTCTGCAGCAGGTGGATCTGCATTAGGAGTCCAGGTCTGTCCCCTCACTC
Source organism: Manis javanica (assembly GCF_040802235.1). Taxonomy (NCBI): domain Eukaryota; kingdom Metazoa; phylum Chordata; class Mammalia; order Pholidota; family Manidae; genus Manis; species Manis javanica. Next base: position 159,715,374 of record NC_133159.1, on the reverse strand, counting down.
ACTCTGGAACTTGGACCTTTTGCTGAGACTGGCCAGCTTCCATCTTCCACCTTACGGTTAGACTTCATCAAGATCACATGTCTATGGCACCTGGAACATGGAAGAACTAAAACATTCACTTCTTCCTAGTTTCAGGCACTATGTAGCATACTCATGAGTTTGACACCTTGTCATCTCATCCACATTTTCAGAGTCACTCCAGAACAGCCCTGCTGAAGGGCCCAGTGTGCTGAGAGGCGGTCCCCTCTCCCCACCTCAGCCCTTCCCCAGCCTTGAAGAAACAGAATAGAGAACAGCAGGCATGTTGATTCATAGATTTTATCGGCTTTTTCTCCACCCAGCGGTTTCTGCAAAGACAGCTGAGCCTGTACAGTATACACAGTTCACTCTGTTAAAGCTGTGGGGAACAGGTGGAGTCCGGGAGGCAACCCAGGGCAGATGTCAAGGCTAGGGGCAGCCAGCAGTCAAGACAGGACCAGGGGGTCCCAATGTCTGAGGTGGCTGCAGGAGCTGGAGTGGGAAGGCTGCTGAGCAGGATCAGGAGGAAGGGTGACTGCGGAGGGATGGGCACATCAGCAGTTGCAGGGAGGGGAGGGAGCAGAGGCCATGGTCACTGTCTGTAAGGGATGCATGGGCAGCACAGGGCGCCTGTGGATGTGGGGTAGGGGTGGGGAGTCCAGAGACAATCATTGCAGCAGGAACAAGACAGGCCACTGTATAAAAGGGACTATACAACATAACCTATGATACAATGTTTACATATGATACAAGTCTCTTCCTCTTTGAGTTTTAAAAAATAAATTTACAATTCCAGAGCTTTTGGTAAAAACTATGTACACCCTCAGAGCAGGAGTAGCAGCTGCTGCTGCCCCTTCAGAAGGGAAGGAGGTGGTGCCAGAGAGGAGGGCGAGGCTGTGTCAGAAACCCTAGCCCAGTAGCTGCCAGGAGCCCTGGGCCCTCATCCCCGGAGGGTGGGAGAGCGAGGGGAGACAGAGAGGTCAGAAAAGCATCGCCAGGGTCCGGTTCTGCCTTCACAGTCTCTGCCACTCCTACCCCCCTCATCTGGGGGCTGCCTGTCCAGGTAGGAGTCCACCCCACCCCAGGGGGTGTCAAGACAGGGAGAAAGAGAACACATTGTTGGTGTCCCATAGGCATGCCAGAAGGGGGGTGATAACTCCCTTCTTAGCAGTGGGACACGCTAAAATCAGGAGTGTGGGCAGCAGGCACCCCTAACTCCTGATACTGCCACACCCCCAATGACTGCAATGCAGAGGGAGGATCCTGTGGGCAGCTTAGGCCTGTGTTTCCCTGAGCATCTTTTACCCTCTCAGCAGGGCCCACCAGGGACCTACCAGAGGCCTGAGTGGGGCCCACACAGGGCTGATGGACAACCTCTCCCACCTGCTGCCACTCCTTGCCCTTGAGAGCAGTTTGGGGCATGCAGGGCAGCAGGAGGAGCAGAGCAGGGAGCACGCCGGTGGGGCAAGCGCCCTGCATCATCCCAGGGGCAGAGCAGACAAGGGTAGCACCAAACAGAAGGACCCCCCCACAACACACATACAACAACTTCCCTCAATTGCTAGATGCACTCCTGCTCCTTTAAAGGGGACACACACACACATAATATTCTATTATGAAACAATATAATATTCTAGGGGTCCTAGCCCTGACCACAGAGAAGCTGGACAGGGGCAGAAAGGAAGGCTGCCAATCCCTTTTACAATTCTGCTCTGTGAGACAGGATGGTGGGCAGCTTTCCTTCCTGCTTGAGAAGAAGAGACTAGAAATTCTATCTCCAGAATAGACCTTGACCAGAGGAGACAGAGGAAGGAACTCTCTCCCCCACTTCCCTGCAAGGGCAGGAATCAGCTGCGTGTGGTTTGGGCTTGAAGGAGCGGGGAGAGAGGACTTCAGCAGGATGAACAGGCTTGTGAGTCTGGGGGTAAGTCCATCCAACTCTTTTTGGTGGGGAGAGAAGTTGCTCCAGGGGGAAAGGTGTCAGAGATGGATTAGGACATAGTGCAAAGTGCTTGAGTGTCAGGTGCCCAAGGACCCTCGTGGGGGGCCAACCAGAATTCTGTTCTCACTGACTGTTAGCCTCCAGCTTGTAGGAGAGCTCAAAGAGGAGGTTCTGGTTGTCTATGACCTGGAACTGGCGCACATAGGCCTTGGTCTGCAGGTGATGGGGTGAAGCCTCCATGTCCAGGCCTGGAGGTGTCAGGAGAGAGAGGTGTTCAGGTCCCCAGCCTCCCTTCCTCCTCTATACACAAGCCGGCTAGAAGAGAAGGGTGAGGACTGGGACAGACTTTGGGCAGGAGGGCCCCTGGGGAGGTCAAGGAGAGAATGGAGAACTGACAAGTCTAAGGAAATAAACATCTGAGCAAGTTGTCCACTCAGTCAAAGCTCTACCTGTAATGCTTTGAGAACCCTGGGTACTCACAAAGGGCTCGGCTCCTGTATTTGCGGATTGTCCTCACTTTTTCAGCCACTGAATGCTGGAAGATGATGGAATGAGCCTTCAGAGGGGCACAGAAAGATGTTCCCATCTCCTCTATTCTTCAACTATGTTGGTTTTACTCCCTCCAGTCCCCAGTCCAGAAGGGTCTCCAGAGGACCAAAGGAGGGGGTGTAACAGGGTGATGAGTGAGGGGGAGGTAGAGTGGCCCCCTAAGCTGCCTGTCAGCTTTGCCACCCGTGGGTTGGTTGCCACAGCAATGCCACCAGGGAGATAGTCAGGAGTCTGTCAGGCAAGCTGGGTGCCACAGAGGAAGGCTGCTGTCTTTAAGGGGTGCCAGGAGAGGGGGAGGGATGTCAGCCCCCACTCACGGGACTGGAATTGGCAGTGCCACTCACCAGCTTCTCAATATTCACCAAACCATCTACAAGGGTCCTACTCCCCTCGTGCAGGAAAGTCAGATCTAGAAGACAGGGAGAGAAGCAAGCATGAGGGAAGGATGATAGAGGAGGTCCAAGGGGCCCCTCACCTTCCCCAGGACCCACACAATCTGGGGGCTCCTCTCCAGGTGGGCACTCAGAGCCGAGGTGAGCAGGGATTACAAGTCAGACTGGGGCATGGAGGGTTTGGATAGAAGAGCACAACTTGGGAGTGACTCTTACCTTTGAGGATAAGAGGCACGAAAGGAATCACCGGGGGCTTCATCTTGGAGATCACTTCTCGGTAACTTTTGTGGTTCCTGCAGGGGTCCTAGCATTCCGCAGAAGAGGGTTAAAGGTACAGATAGGCTCAGAGTATCACAAAGATGACCCCCACTCCCTCCCTCAACCTCCTGCCCTAGATACATCTTTGATGAGAGAGAGTGTGCCTGGGTGTCTAGCTGGGGGTGTGGTGGGAAGGGGTTTAACTGTTCTCCCGTCTCCTCCAGGGAAAACAGGGGAGCACCCTCCCACCGTTCTCCTCTCAGTGTGTCTGCGTGTGTGGTTAGGGGGTGGAGGGCAGCACTAAAAACCTTGAAAGGGAAGCTTGAGGAGGAAGGTTTATCGGAACAGAGAATCTCTGGGATGCAAGTCCAGGAGCAGATAAAAGAGCTGAACCCACTTACTGTCAGGTTCTCAAATTTGCGGAACAAGTTCTTGAACTTTCCTGGCAGCTTCTGCAGAATTTGAAGGAAGAAGGAATGTCAGAATGGAGCTTCTTGGGTTTCACAGGAGCCTCTGGCTAATCCCCAGGTGTTAGAGGGGGAAAGGGCCTGAGTGTCTTGCAAGTTGATAATTGGAGAAGCAGGGTGAGGTCTGGGGAGCTTGAAGCAACCAGAGGAATGAATTATTCTAGGGAAATTGAGGCCTCTGCTTATGCATATGCCCTGCACCAAGGTGTCTTCCTGAGTGCTGGTTGAAATCTAATAGCCAAGTCTGCCACCCGGCCTGGGCTGCCTGCCCTGACTCAAGCCAGGATACTAACTTTTAACTAATTTGCACCAAGCTGTGTGCCCTTGGGCTGATCTGCCAGAAGAGGGCGCCTCCTTCCTATTGGCACGAAGGCCCCCATCTGCTAGCCTGAGTCACAGGAGGCCGCACTGGGGTGAGCCCAGGAGGTCAGGACCGAGGCTGAAGGCCAAGCTCCCTGAAGTAGGTCAGCACAGGTGGGAGGAAAGGAAAGAAAAGAGGTTCCTCACCTCCCAGGTGAGCCTCAGGCGGCTGACCGCAGCGTTGTCCAGCCCCATGACCACGGCGTAGAAGGACAGCAAGTCCTGGTTCTGCTTGCAGCTGCGGGGATGGGAGGCGGGGTCAGTGCGCAGTCAGGTGGCGGTGCGAGAGCCGCCTGGCCTCTGCACTCAGCGGCCGCGGGCTGACCGCACTCACATGGCCGCGATCTTGATGAACTTCTTAAGCAGCTGCGCGCGCTTGCCCGGGGCCTCACAGAGCAGCACCTCGGTGGCAACCCAGTGCGTGACCTCGCTGCAGCGCTGCAGGAGCAGCTCCAGGTTGGCGGTCTCCCGGCGGCCGCGCTCCCCGTGGAACACGTAGTCCACGAACTCCAGCTGCACCCACAGTGGCGGAGGGGCCGCCAGGGCATGGGGCGGGGGTGTGTGGATGGGAAGATGGCAGTGCAGGGCCGTGAGGACAGAAAGATAGGAGCGTGGGGGCCCAGAGGTGGAAAACAGGAAAAAAAATGGGATAGAACAACATGTGACAGACATGGGGGAAGAAACAACGTACATTAGCCATACTCTACCTTCTATTGGGCACCTATTAAGTGTCAGGCACCTGGGTCATCTAATAGTCATTATTGTGGCTGCCTTGTCTTATTTCTTGAATAGTGAATAGTTTTTCAATACCAACCATGGGTCAGGTTCTGGTAAGCAGCATTTGGGCCCAGAGCCACCCTGCTAGGGGGTGTCTCTTTACTGTTTGTTTGGGTTTTTTTCCAATGAGGTAAGAAAGGCTTAAGAAGGTTCTGGCAATGCATTGCCCAAAGGCATGCTACAAGCTCAGCATTTTAATCAGGAAGTTCAGCTGCAGAAGGCACCTGCCCCTAGACCTCTATAATGGCACATTTCTCCCTCAGGCCCCAGCCCAGCAGCAGCCGCAGTCCCCACCTCGTGCACACATCGGAACAGCTCCCAGTGGAAAGAAGTCAGGTGGTTGGCCACATCCTCAGGTTCCACTCGGTGGATCTCCGTGTCTCCAGGGGAGACCTGGATCTCCTCAGGGAGGGGCATCTGGTGGCAGGCAGGGGCATGGGCTGGGCTCCGCTCTAGGCTTGTGAGTTCCTGCTCACGGACCCTTTCAGCCCTGTTCCCTGACAAGGCCTTGTGAAGGAGTTCTTACCAGGGCCTCATAGCTGTCCCGCGTGCAGGCAAACAGGTGGCTGTTGATGCCCAGCGTAGTAAAGACACAGTCTTCAGTTGGCTGGAGAAGAACCTTCTCTGCAGGAGAATGAGCTGTTCTGCCTCAGCCCTGGCCACCCGAACCCACACACACCCTAGGCACTGTCACCATCCCATCCAGAATCTCCTAACCCCCACAAGGACGCATTTTAAACTAAAGGGACTCAGATTATCACCAGTTTATGCCATATTTATCTGAAAATGTTCAAATCATGATTTCTTTTGCAGGTATAACCTTCTTTTTACCCACAAGTCTTTCATAGCTCTTCTCTCATTCTATCATCCCTGTGACAATGGAAATTTTTTGTCCTGCCTTAGAGGAAAATAAGGCTCTGGCTACACTGTAGACATTGCCTTCCCACAGGGATTGGAGGCACACCTGCGTCTTGAGCCTAAAAAATATAGTATCTTAAGATGCTCAAGGAAGTTAAAAGATCATATCCCAAGGTGAGTAAGAGGCAAGCATCCAGGTCAGAATCCAAGTGTCCTGGACCAGTGCTTTCCAAACTTTAATGTGTATAGGAATTGCCTGGGAACTTGTCAAAATACCCATTCTGATTCAGCAGTTCTAGCGTGGGATCTGAGATACTGCAGTGTTAACAAGCTCCCAGGTGATGCTCATGTGGGTGGGCCCGGGACCACACTTGGAGTAGCCAGGACCTAGCATTCAGTCTTTACCCTTGCCATTGGGCACTGGGCTCGTGAGAGAGATGTGACAGAGATGGGGGAAAACTAATTTGCACAAGGATAGGGCCCATTAGCCAAGCTGTGGGCCCTGGGGCTGGATCTGCCAGAAGCTGAGTTGAGCAGGGATTTCAAGTCAGACTGGGTCATGGAGGGGGACTGTCATGTCTCCTCTCCTGGCTCCCTGGCCCAGCTCTTCCTGACCCTCACCTCCAGAGGAGGCCACAGCTACCAGGATGAGGGAATCCTCACGCCCTGCAGGCTCCTCCGAGTACTGCAATTTCTCTGTCACCGAGCCCAGAATGTCCTGCACAGACGCTGAGAGGCGGCTGCGTATGGTCACGTAAGAGTGGTCAGGCATGTAGACCCGGCAGAAAACTGGACAGAGACAGGAAGGTGGCTTTTCATCAGAGGGCAGAATGGCAGAACTGGGATAGTCCCTTCCAGGGCAGCTCTGTTTCCCACCCCTTCCCACCCCACCTCTTAATTGGTTGGCCTTTGAAAAAGATGCTGCTAAAGGACAGGTTTTACTACACAGGGAGACTTCACTGAGGATGCCCAAGATCCAGAGACCCACAGGGCCCCCTGAGCCACTCAGGAAGACCTTCCCCTTTAATTCCCACACTCACTCTCATCGGAGCCCCGGAAGGCCACTCGAGTCTGTAGACAGGAGTCTATCCGGCGGAAGTGGCGGAAGAGTGGCTTCACCTGCTTGCTGGGTGGCTGGCTTTCCTCTGGAACCCTAGCATGGACACTGGGCATCAGGAAGTCCTGCCAGGCATATGGGGTACCAGGCAGGCAGTATCAAGCAGGGATACCAGAAGTGGGTCAAGGATGCACAGCAACAGGCTCAGAAAATGGTGAAGGAGGTCGGAAGAGAGGATAATGACAACAATCCAAAGTGACCCAAATCAAATGCCACCTCTTCCATGAAATCTCTGATCCACTCACCCACCAGGAAAGGTCACTTTTTTGCATCAACCGCTGTAGGACATTGGACTAGTATTTGTTTATGCTCATGTCTTATATTTTCTATGAGATTGAAAGCTTTTGAGGCTAGGATTAGTTCTTACTGAATTTTTTTTTTCATCCTCCAGGCCTAGCACACTGCTTGGCACATGGCAGGTGTAGGTCATCAGCTGTTTGCTGAATTTTGCCAACAAGGACTTCACAGTCTGGGAGGGAGACAGACATGCATACAGCTACTTCTAACACAAGGCAGGAGGTGTTAGATGATATAACAAAGGTACAAAGAGTTATGTTGGCATGGAGGAGGGAGAAAGCTACTCCAGAAAGGAGGATCTAGGGAACATTCATTGAGAAGATGGCATTTGACCTGGGCCTTGAAAGACAACAGGAAGAGAAGGAGTTGTAGATACTTCTAGAATGGACCATATAAACGACAGCAGGAAGTTGGGAATGCACAGGAGTTCAGGCAATGTGGGGTGTGTGTAGGCAGTGCCATGGGTGGAGAGGATGTGGGAAATGAGATGGGAAGGATCAGCAGAAGGCATTAGGATGTTGCAACTCTGTCTTGTGGGCAGTGGGGAGCCTTGGATGTTTTTGGAACAGGAGCATGATGTCGTCAAGTTGGGAAGATCTTTCTTGTTGTCAGTATAAGGAGGGAGAGAAAGACATAAACCCATAACCTGAAGTCCTGGATAGGAGACTGTGCCAAAAATCCATGTGAGAGAATGGGGGTTATGATTGAGGGGATGGAGTGGAGAGAAATTGAAAGGGCCACAGGGATGGATAGATGGATGGCTGTGTAGATAGATGGATGGATGGATGCAGTGGTGTCCTGAAGCTGGTTCACACTGGCTCATAAGAGTGGATTGCTAAATTCTGGGGAATTTTGCCAGCTGGTTTTAAAACAGCTATTAATATATATGTGTGTTTTATAAACTTACAGCCAAACTAATACCAAAAAGTAGTTTTCTGATTGTTTTACTACATTGTACTACAATTTATGCTTCTGAGGTTATTTACATCTATTGTATTTGTATGGTGAAAACACCATATGTGCCGGCTACCACACATCTCTTCCCAACTTCACATTTAGGGATGTCATGGTGGTAGCCTGAAATCAGCCATGGTGGAGGAATTTACACCATGCGAGTCAGCAAAAGGTACAAATCAGGGCTCTTTTTCCTGAAGCACTGGTTGTTAAATATTTATCAGTACACCATTGGATTGACAAATAAATGGATGGGAAAATGGACAAAAAGGTGACCAGAGACTGTGCTTTGTGATACTCTCCAGTAAAAGAAAAGGCTGAAATAAAACTGGAGCCAAAAGGCTACAGGCAGCCCCTGTAATGGAGGAACGTGGGGGACTTCTTTCCTGTCCCTTCCCCCAGCCCATCCCCTCACTTCAGCTCCACTGTTTCCACAAGCTGGTGTAGCCTCAGTGTGTCCTCTCGGAGGTCCTGGTAAAGGGATTCATCCTTCATAATCAGCAGGTAGAGATCCTGCAGAGCAGAGGAGAGGGCAGGTGAGAGCAGGGGTCTTAGCCTAAGCATCACTCTGCAAGCACTGGGGTCTCCCTACCTTTGAGCAGAGAACCATGTAAGCTAAGGCCCACTGGCATCTCTTCCTTCCAGATACCCAGCTTGGGGAGTATGGCTCCTTCAAAGGGGCCCCCTTTCAGAGCTAATAGCTTGCTCACCCACCTTCTCTTCCCAGGCCCACCTTGATGATGCGGCCAGCCCCTTCTTCCTCCTGCAGCAGCCCCTGGTAGGTGTCCAAGAAATGAAGGAGCATGGCTAGACAGGCCTGCTTTCGGCCCAGCCCCTCGGGGCCCTCCATGCCTCCTGCCCAAACAAAGCTGACCCCTTAGTTAAGAAAAAGCCCTTGGCAGGCACAGTTGAGGAAACTGGGAAGGGAGCTGGGAGGTAATGGAGGCTTTAAACCACTCCCAGTTTTGGGGGCCTAGAGATTAGGAAGAAAGGAGGTCCGGGCCTTGCTGCAGCCAAGACTCCCTCATGCCCCAGCCCAGGTTTTTGCTTAGAGTAGGTAGGGATGACACCTCCTTGACCACACCCAGCTCCCCTCTGTTTGAATTTCACTTGAAGATACCCTGCCTGGACCCACCCACTCTCTGACAAGCCCATGGCCTGGAGCTCACAGCAGGCTGATAAAGGCCAATGGTGCTTACCACAGACCTGACCATACCTCAGTGTAAGACCTGGTCCTGACATTTGCAATTAGGTCCTAAAGTAACTCAGTGAGAGACCCTATGCTTACATGAGACCCTATGAGTAGCCCAGCCAGTGACTTATCTCCAGCAAACCCTACTAAAGCACAGCCATGACTTGATGTTTACAGCAGACCCTGTAATAACTCACCGGGCAGCCAGATGTTTAGAGCAATAATTCAGTGGGGAGAGATGCACTCTTAATAGATTAATAACACCTTGCATTTGTACAGGGCTCTGTAGTCTGCAAAGTATGCCCACATCTGCTATCACACAGATCTCCCCAGCAGCCCAATGGGAGGCAGGGCAGGTGTTATCTACCCCTTTTTAACAGAAGAGGAAACTGAGGCCCAGGAGGCTAGGTGATCTGCCCAACATCACACAACTGGTGAGTAAAAGACCTGGAACTGAAACCCAGGTGTGTTTTGTGGGGAAGGGCTTAGGCTCTGACCTCACATGTTGGGTCAGGGAGTTGCTCCCTCCTGACCTCCCCTTTTGCAAGGTCCACAAAAGGATATTACTGGTGTAGCTCCTGCAGGAATTTCTCCGTGGGGAGGAAGAGAGAATGGGTGAGGACGATGTCGTCCAACAGGATATCTGTAGAGATAGATCAATTGGTGCCACTGATGTCAGGAGGGGCACTTCTAAGACCCAGCTGGACACTCACACTCCCTCACCTGCCTCTGAGGGCAAGTTCTCATTAGCCAGAATGGAGTCCAGCCACCTGCCCCGTCATGCTCTGCACATGCGGGCACACACGCACGTGAAGGTTCTGGGCGGCTGCTGTGGGGGTGGGGTTGGCAGCTGCCAAGACAGCTGGAAGGAAGGAGGGGGTGCTCTTTGATGGCCATGCCTACTTCTCTTCAGTGTGTGTGGGAAGCTGGTCAGATAATCAATCAAACTTGAGATCTGCCCGAAAAAAAGAGGTAGACCACAGAAGTGTCTCTATATAAAGAAACTTCCAAACACAGGTTAGGGTCAGTAGAGTGTGTGTGTGTGTAGCCCTCTTCCTTCCCCACCCACTCCCTACCTAACAGTTTTGAGTTACAACTAGGCAGGTAAGAACCAGCCCTATTAAAAAGGAGAGGGGAGCAACTGCCATTTCTTTAATCCCAAAGCCTTTGACTAGAAACCCTGTGTTCTCTGGATGCCCAGAGATGGAAGGGTTAATTACAGAAGGGTGGTGGGGAGTGGTTCTCCTCACCACTCTTTTCCCCTCCACACCCCCATCCGGGCCTGGCTCAGCCAGTCAGCCAGGTACAAGGTCGTCCAGACTTGCAGCCAGCCCTGGGGTGGGGCAGGGCACCCTGGCACACACAGACAGGCAGAGTGCAGGGATGGAGCCAGGTGTCCTCACCAGGACAGGGTAGGGCCAGCTCTCCAGGCACTGCCGCAGGACAAAAGCAAAGCTTCTGAAGGCCCTTGGTTCACCATCCCCTGGCTTCCAATTCTAGCCATGAAGATAAAGGAGGAGAACCACCAAGATCCTCAACTTAACTATTTCATTTCACAAATGAGAGAAACCAAGGCCAAGAGATGGGAGGGACTTGCCTGGAGCCACAATAAGAACCCAGACTCTTGAGTCTTTGTTCTTTTCTCAGTATGCCTAAGGCAAGCAGTGTTAGGGTAGAGTACAGTGGTTAGATGAGGTTGCTTAGATATTTGAGGCTTTGGCCAGTTTGGGGGTCCCTTCGTAAGTACCCTCCTCCCACTCACCCTGGGAGGAAACCAAGATGGCTCAAGAACACTGGTTATATTGGGGAATATCAGAGTGGCAGGTTAAACTGTTTCTCATTCACTCTGAAACCAGTAACTCTGGGGATCCAGCTTGCCAGGCCAGATAATATGGTGACAATCCATTCAGGAGTCTTTCCCCAAAGGAGACTGAGCAAAGTCTGTGGTACTAGGCACCTGTGGAAGGAGAAAGACAGTTTCTCCCCCTTCCTCTCTGCCCAGCTATCCTGCTGAGTTCTTAAAGTGAGTCTCAGAGCCCCCCATGCTGACCCCCAGCTCCAGGGATGGGGACTAGGAATAGGGATGTCCAACATCTTTCCGATATTGTTATCTCGCAGGAGAGCTAAGCCAGAGCAAAGGAAGAAGAACACAGGGCAGAGTGGGAGAGATGCTGCTATGGGGGCTACTGTTTGGCGTCTGTCTCTTCCAAGGCAGGCTCTGGTCCAAAGCACAGCCTCCCCAGGGAATGTGTCATAGAGACAGGGTGTGTGGTGTAGGCGGGAAATTATGGTTAGGAGAGCTGTGTGTGTCTGATATTTTTTCTAATTAAATCCAAAAGGTGTCAGCTCCCTAGGGCAACTACAGCCTGAGCCAAGGAGAGGACCTAGGTCTTAAGAAAAATCTAGGAGAGTGGAGCCTCATCCCACACACTGAGGTTAGGGCTCCCTGCAGAGTTTTGAAACCAGTGTGAAACCCCCACCTTTAGGCTCTTAGTCAGGGCTCTCAATCCTCAGATGCTGCTGGGCTTAGTGAAATGCCCAGAGCTATGCCTAAAGACTCATGGGTCTTCTACCTCAGCCACTAACCAACAGTTTGGGACCTCAAGTTTCCTCAAAGTCCGCTTTGTAGGGGTGCTGGTGGGGAGTGGTGAAATAGTATTATCGTTTAGGGAATAAACTTCTCAGGGTGTGGTTATTATTATTTTTTTAAGAGGCCATGTGCCAAGATCTGCCACAGGAAGGGCAGGGGCTGGGAAGGCTCTGAGCCCCCTGGATGCTGCAGGGCCCTGATATCTCCTCAGCCACCTCTCCTCGACAAACACCTTCTGAGTCAATCCCCTACTAGAATGCCTCCCTCCCCGCAAGCTGCTGAGGACAGACAATGCATCCCTTTGCCTGAGCCCAAAAGGCAGCTTGGGCCCTGTGCCTGTCTGGCGCTGCCTGGCTGAGTGGGCCAGCCCTGTGCTCCAGGGCTTCTAAACAGAATCAGGGACTCCTGGAAGGTCTTTCAGCGCTTGAAGTGTGGCACAGGCTGCTCAGGGCAGCTTCCACCTTAGTGTGTCAGGCCTTAATTTTGGGCCACAGAAAGAGGCAGTCAACATCAGGGATCCATGAGTCTGTGAATAAAATGACCAGGGTAAAGGAAGCATGGCTTAAGGAAAGGAAGAGGTTCAGCTTCTCCAGCCAGTGGGTGAGGCTGCTACAGGGAGAAAAGTGGCAGTGCCACTTCTCTACTGAAAAAGGTTCGTTCTGTTCCTCCCATAGGCCTCTAACCCACTTCAGCTGACTACTCGGCCCCACACCCAGGCTCCGGCATAGCACCACCCCCACTCTCCAAGGGCGAGGAAAAGGAACCAGTGGCAACCCCCTACCCCGAGATGGACGAGCCAGCCCACTGCTTACCTGACGCTGCGCTGTCCCTGGTGGCCCCTCCGGCCAGCCGCTCCAGAACCCGGTTCAGAAGATGCTCCGGCCGCTCGGGGGCGCCCAGGGGGGCCCAGGGCGGGGAAGACAGGGGTTCGCCTGGAGACAGTTCATCTGAAGAGTACGAGGAAGGGGAGCGCAGGGGGCCCCCTCCCCCAAACGGCCCGGGCCCCGGCACCTCCTCTAGCTGCAGCCAGCAGGGCCCCCCGCTGCCTAGCTCCTCCGCGACTCCCGCCGGCTCTCCCCCTTCTTCCTCAGGGGGCGGCTCCAGCCCCGGCTCGGTGGGGGGCTCCCGGAGGAAAGCTGGGAGCAGCAGGCGAGACACGCTCTGACGCCGCTGCAGCGGCCGCAGTCCCCCGGCTGGACCGCCGCCCCCGCCAGGCCCCCCGCCCCCTCCAGGCCCGCCGCAGCTCCCCGGACCTCCGCCCGGACCTCCCGCCACCGTTCGCCCCGCCAGTTGCGATGTCTGCTTCTTCAAAAATTTCTCCAGCGGCTTCATGTCCACCCCCCCCCGCCCCTCTCCTCAGGGCCGCCGGGGGACTCAGGTGTCCCTGGCGCGGGCGGGGGGGGGCAGGGACGCGATGCTCAGAGCCGAAGGGGCAGAGCGGAGGGCCGTGCCGGGTGCGGAACTGGAGGCCAGAGATGCTCGAGGTTCGCTGGCCAGGGTCCAGTAGCCAGTGGCCGGGGAGGTGCCAAAGGGAAGGAGCGCCCGCTCTTAGTGACCCCCCATGCCGGCTACAGCGGCTCGCGGCCCGAAGAGTGGGTAGGCTGCGGGGCCAGTGCCCCCGGCTCTGCGCTCCTGGGCGGGCTGCGGCGGCAGTAGCAGCGGGCGGAGCGCAAGCCTGAGAGGACGCGGCGGCGGCAGCGGCAGCGGCGGCTGCGCTCCTGACCGGTTGGGGGTAGGTGGCAGGGCTCAGACCGCGCCCCCTCCCCCAGTCCCCGCCCAGTCCCCTCCCTTACCCTCCCAGGGCCCGCCTCCTGGGCCGCGCGAGGCTTAAATTTGGGAGCTGGGGCTGACTGGGAGGGAAACATTAAGGGACTGAATGGGATTAGGTATACAGCAGATGCAGAAATTAAGGGCCAAGGTGAGGGGGTGATTAAACAATGGAGAGGGGTGGTTCCTGTCTCTAAGGCTTACAAGGACTCTTAATATCATTTCAAAGAACCAAGGCAGGTTTGTGGCCTGCATGCCTTGACTCACCTACCTGTACTCAGGTACGGCCTACAAAAGATTGCTAATTTGGTGTCTATCACTCTTAACCCTGACAGTATGCTCTACGACCATACTCACAAGAATATGTAGTCTTTATCTTCCTTCTCTTAACAGGGGCAGGGAAGGCCTTTCAGTGGATTGGCATTGAAACTGGGAGTGGTGCCCATCTGCCCTTTCTGGTAGGGCACAATACGTGGGGAGGGCCTGCACTGTGACAGACAGGTACTGGCAGGCAGGCAGGAGCCAGGCAGGGAACAGCAGGCTGTGGCAGGTCTAGTTGGGGTGAGGAGAAGACAATAGGTGGGGGGAGGAGACCAGGAACAGAAGGGCTCCTGAGCCCAGCTGGCAGCAGGAAGAAGCAGGGCCATGGAGATGGGTGACAAGTTCCAGAACTGCCAACCAGCATCAGGCATAGCAAGCCCCTCCAGAGTTGACATAGCCATGGAAAGCAGAAAGTGGTGCCAAATTTGCACTCCAAATAATCCTTATTCTTGATGCCTGTGTCAAGAGCATTCTCTCTCTTTGGGTACAATACCTCAGAGGGAGGATGGGGGTATAGCATAGAAGCATGCTCAGTGTTAGCACATCAAGGTTAAGGTAACAAGGTGAGGGAGTAGCACAAGGTTTGATGGGTTAGGGCTCCTTGGACAATGCCCCACCCGTTTACTGTGCACCAACCAGGCAGGGACAGGAATGCTTAAGTCTGGGAGTGGTGATAGAACTGAACAGGGTGTGTACTACACACATGTCAATGTGTGCATATCTGTTCCTATGTATGCTAGAGCATGTGTTCACAGAAATAAAGCTTTGCACACCCATCTGTATATTTGGAAAGGAAACAGTTTTAGGAAAGAGCAGTTTTGGTTAAGAAGCTGGAACAGACATCTGAGTATCAGTTTCCTGGGCTTTCTTTATTGGATACCCTGATATCCAGGGGTTCAGAGGGGAAACTGGCTGGAGTGGCTTGGAGCTCCCCAGGCATTTTATGAACCAAATAAGAAGAGGTGAGGGCTCTACTCCCAGCACATGCCACAGTTACCAGATTAAGCTGGTTGCCTTGGTAACCTCCTCTCTGGGCAGGATTTGGGATTGTCGGTTAGGAAGGGGGAAGAACTGGGGAGTTGTGAAGGCTGGAAATATAAGGGGCAGAGAGACTTCTGGAAACTGGAAGCTTGGGGAGCAGGACTCTAGCACCCCTCCAACTCCTCAAGGATATCAGAGACTAAGTTTTAGACCTTGAATCAGGGAGGAAAGCCAGCATCATGGTCCTCCTAAGACAGCAGTGGTTTTCACCTGACTGCACATCACAATCCAGGGAACTTTTCAAAAATACTGATGCCCAGGCTACACCCAAATCAATTAAATCAGACCTTTGAGGTGGGGCCAAGTTTATGGTATTTTTTAGAAAAGTCCCAAGTGACTGAAATAGGCAGCTTTGAAAATCACTGCCCTAGGACAACTCAACTCAAGTGGCCCACAGATGCCAGGACACAACTTGAGGCCTCTTAAGTCCTTGCTGTGCTGAGTCTCCCAAAGGTAGAGGGCCTGTGTGCTTGACCCCAAGGGTAAGGAGGGTTGGCAGGGCATCTACACTCTATGAAGGCAAAAACAGGGAGAGAAGGTGGTATGTTTATTTCCTGTGAGGATATGAAGGCAAAACACTTTTGAGTGCCCAGCCCATAGGCCTCTAGAAGGGGATGGGGCAGGGCTACCTACAGAAAGTTGATCTCTCTGCCCCTCTCTTTCTGCCCATCAAGAGGCAGGATGGTAGGGCAGAGAACCTGGGGGGCTTTGCTGAGCTTGAGTTTCTTCTTGCTGAGCTGGTTACCAGGGCAACCGAGAGAGCAATGGGATCTAACTGCAGGCCTGGGGAAGCAAGAGGCCAGGGTGAGGGGGAAACATACTAACATACTCATTCCTCCAGTAGCCCATCCCCAAGGGGGGCTGGCATTCTTTGCATGATCCCAGCAGATTGGGCCCATAGTTACCCATCACTCTATGTGGGAGAAGGGGAGCAAACTGTTATGATTAGTAGTAATTAGCAATGGGGTTCAGGAGAGGCATGGTCCCCCAGCTATAGCAGCAGAACCAAGGTATCTATATACCAGGAGTTCCTACCATCATTTTTCAGATGCACCACTATGCCCATTCCCACAGTGTACAAAGATGTGTGGGACCCAAGAACACATATCACCAACTCCACGTTATATTCAGTTGCTCCCCCACACTGGGGACAACCTCTGTAGTAAGGTTCCACCCCATCCAGGATCTGGAGGACAGTTGACTTAAAGCTAGGAACTGCCCTGTACACTTTAGAGGCCAAGTGGCCTAGGTAACTGGGATGAACCACAGCTGGGGTCTTTCAATTGCCCCTCCCCTTTACCTATACTAAGACAGATGGGAGCCTTTCTTAGACTGTGGTCCTGGATACTTTAGTGCCAATTTGAGCAGTTACTTCTCAAGTAGCTAGCTAGCTACTTCCTTCTCATCTAGGACCTAGTACAATTGTATTACTTGGTGCATTACCTTGGGAAACTTGCTCATCAAATATAAAGGCATAAAGGATATGAGATGTTCATGTAGGTAAGCAGCATCTCACTAGTTTTTCTGTCCTTGAATTTCAATCTAAGGGACTGCAATGATATCCTGGTGTCCAAGTGACCATGTGATTAGAAAGGATAACTGATGGGGATATAGACGGACTTGCAGCCTTACAGAGGACCCTCATCTCTGTGGGCTTCCATTTCACAAGTCAGCTGGTTCAAGTTGTGACCGTGACTCTGTGGAACCAGGGGGGTCCTCTTCCTTCCTTCACGACTCAAGACTCATGCAAAACACTGGCAAAGAGGCCAAGTTTACAGTCTAAATTTTATTATCTCCAAGTCACAATACTTATACTTATCACAAATGTACACCCTTTAAAACAGTAACAAAACAACAACACACATGAAGAAATTCTTGCAATGAAACACAGCGGGCCAATAGAGAAAACTGTCACAGTGTCTTAAGGTCTGGGAATCTGGGCATGCTGCCCACAGGCTTGAGGAGACACCTTCAGGTTTAAGGCAAAGGGAACAGCCTACAAAAGGCACAACCACCAGCTACCCCAAAGAATCTCTTAGTTATTTCCTCCTTGGGGGTTACAGATTGAGTGCCTCTCCCCCCTCCCCACCCCACACCTGTGACTCAAAAGCAGTCAGGCCAGCTGCTAGAGAGAAGGAATAGCAATAGACAGTGACATTACTTGGGGAGACACAGCCACCACCTTCTCCCTTGGGTTCTGTAGGACAGGGATAGTGGCCAAGTTAGCCCTGGCAGACACAAGTGCTGCGGTAACAGCAGTCTCATCCATAAAGGCAGAAGAAGAGTGGTTCAGAGCCATGGATAGGGAGGAAAGGGAGGAGCCCTTGTCCCGAAAGTGGCTAGCTTCCTTAGGCCTTAAGCCCACGTATGGTATCTTCTGTTTGCAAGGACAGGAGAACTTAGGAAAATAACGTAGTAACATATAAAACATGTGTAGCAGGAAGGACATGGAGAGGAACAATTACAAAGGACAGGTTAGATGCTTGCTGGATAATATTTGCTTTGAGAGAGATGCATTGGTCCACAGCAACTGGAAAGGGGGTGTGGTAGGAGGATGGAAATAAGAGAAACAGAGCCATTTAATTCCATTTACCTCAAAGACTGAGCCCTGAGGACTGTGTGAATACATACCCCTAAGCTGTAAAGGCTCTCCCTCCACCCCACAAAAGCATCTGGTTTGCCCTCTGCCTCCACTGTAGAGACTCTGCCCTCAGTAGAAGTCTGAAGCCACCAGAATACTGGGACTGATAAGAGGCTCAGACTCCTAAAAACCAAAGTCAAGAAGGTTTCCTACCACACAGTTTGAGCTTTTCTCCACAATGGGACACTGTGCAGACAGCTATGTTTCCAAAGGGTTAAGAGAACCCAAGTATACAAGAACAGAGGTGGCCAGCCAAAAACAACAGGCCAGCTTTTTGAAGAAATGGTGAGGAAGACTGGTTGGTAAATTCTCAGTTATCTGGGATGCAGGAAGAACAAAAGAACCCAGAGGAGATAGCAAATCAGAAAAATCAACCTGTCTTTAGAGAGAAACAGAGAGAGAAACTAAAAGAATATTAAGAATAGCAAGCCAGGCTTTAAAAACGAACATCTTAGAAGAAAAAACAAATAGGAAGGAACTTCCCTGGGAGAAGACACTTGAATTTCCCAGGAGAAAGTGAAGACGAGCAAAAGACATGGGCTTCTAGATATAGACTTAGAAGCCTGGGATATCTGGACTTCTGCTCCTCTGAGCACAGCCAACTCAAGTAGAGTGGAGATGGGAGAAAGTCTATTCATTTCTCCCTTTTGCCAGCAAAGCCTGTCCTCAGAGGAAGGCAGGGGTCCTCCTCATTCAGCTGCTTGCTGTTAGGAGCCACCCTGTATCTTTGAAGCCCTCCTGGTAGTAGAGTCAGTTGTATTCTCTTCTCTCCTGGGTTCTCACCTCTGCTGTTCTGACAAGGGTGGGGAAAAGGGTAGAACCTTAGTGGTTCTAGCATTTACAAACTGTTTTCAAAAAGCCACATTTCTCAATAATGTGGTTTTTAAAGCAGTATCTCTGAGAAAACAAAATGACAACAAAAACCCACTTTCTCCTCCATGATGACCCTTAGAACTGGCTATGCTCTAACACCTCAAATTTAGATTGCCCTCTTCCATTTTTAACTTTCAGCATCCCAAATGAAGTTCTGTCAAGTTAACAATGGTTTCTACTTCAACCCTGGCTCAATGCATTCACAAAACACACATAAAGAAATTAGAAGATCTTGGGACTCCTTTAAGCCTCCTCCCAAGATATTCCACGATTACAACTAAAAGCATTAATTAGAGGATTGTGTGTCTTTTAAGCAAGTAAGTGTGTGTATTGGTTTTAAGAATGTTACAAGAGTCATCGTGAGTTGTGCACTTACTTTCATATGATGTTAGATTTAAAATATTCAGAAACTCATATTAACTGGAACCCCTGCTTACAACCTGTAATAGTAAAATTGAAATTTATCAGTTCATTAAAAACAAAACTTTTTTCCACAGAAACACATTCAGAAAAAGAGGGACATCTTCTGGGGAAAAGGAAAAACCACTAATGTAGGATGTGTTCTAGGCATAGGAAGAAGCTCTCATACCTCAGGTGGTGGGGGCTTGATGGTGACTGGCTGGGGAGTCCTCCGGGGTGGGGAGGGCTTTGGCTGTACCTGCTGCTGGGCGGGATTATAGTAGGTAACTCCTCCATATACCTGCGATGGAGCCTGGGACCCCAATAAGCCAGGAGAAGAAAAAATTAGGCATTAATTTATCCTAACTATGAAGAACAAGAAACAAAGTATGAGTACTGAGGAATTTATAATTTTTAAATTGCTAAGCTGCCCCCGACTCTTAAAGTGATTATTCATTTCTGCCTTAATAAGTCTGAATTATGCTCTGGTTCCTACTTCTTCAAATTACTGCCCATTTTTTTCTCATTCCCACCATCAGCTGACAAGCGGAAGAGGCTGAGCTCAGTGGTGACCTTCCATAGCCCAGACGGTATCATCCTGTTGAGAGTTAAGCAGTAGCACAGGGAGGGGTAGGGTGGCAAGTAGAATATAGCTTCTTTATACAGTTCAGTAAATAACACACATGGCCACCTAAGACATACCAAAACACTTGAATGAAAACACCATTAAAGAAATGGAAGAGAATAAACAGATGGGCATTAAATAAGCTGCATTTCCAGCTCGTGACCACCAAGAGGCAGCCTGGTGCCACATACAAATGAGTGACACTGAAATGTTCTCTCAAATTCCTTGAGCATCCTCCCCATAACACATTCCTATCTGATTTGAAGGATGTGTACCTAGAAAAATCTGCTCATTAGTCATCTCACCTGCGTGTTAGGATATAGATGAGGAGGTGGGGGGGGAGGCAGAGCCCCTGGAGCATATGGGTAACTTGGACTGCCAAAGTTCATGACGCCTGGAGCAGAAAAGTAAGCAGGAGCAAGCAACTGCTGAGGTGGTGGCTGTCCTGGAGACATGGACACTGGTGGAGGATAGAGGCCCGGATTGGGCAGAGGTGCCGGTGTCTGGTGGGGATGTAAACCTGAACAAGGACAAGAAATCAAAAACTGAGATAGAAAATAACATCATTTCCATGGGATGGCCTGGCTAGACTGCTCAGCACAAACAGGCTCAGGATAGAAGTCCTCAGGGTGGACCCAAAACGAGTGTATTGCCCAAGCGGCAAGGGTGGCCAGCTTCATAGGCAAGCAGAACAGAGCTCAGGAGGATGGGGTTTGTGAAGCCTCTCAACACACATCCTCAAGCATACAAGCAGAGGTGTAAAGCTTACCTGGATGGGGAAGGTGCATTTCTGGCTGCACAATCATGCCCTGAGGAGGCAGTGGGGCAGGGGTGTCACCATGGGTATAGATTGGTCCCTGGAACTGCACTGTAAGATACCACGTTGAGACTCTCATAAACTCTCACACTTCATATCCTAAGTCTCCTTGTCCCCCAAACCCTTTAAAAGATGTTCTTGATTATCCATGTGAAGAAAACAGCAACCAGACGATGTTTGATACCCACTGTGGGAGGTCAGAATGGAAACTCTGGAGGCAGCAGGCTGGTCTCTTAGTTCAGTTCACCCTACAAGAAATGTACCCCAACAAAAAAACAAACAAAAAACCCTCACAACTCACATGGATCATAATAATGTCCTTCCATGATACTGATGTGCACAGGAGGGGCAGGAGGCTCTGGCACAGGTCTTTGCCGCTGAGATGAATAGCGTTTGGCTCGCCCACCCTGGACACCCTGAAATAAAAATAGAGGTCTGAACAAGATCAGAGGGTGGACTCTCTTATTGAGTCCCACCCTCCTCCTCTAGGTGCTGCAAAACACTTAGTACATGTGAAGTATTTAAAAAGTATTTGCAAAATGGATTTAAAAACCAATGAAAAACATCAAGATTTGAACTTAAACCTTCTACCCTACCTTTCTGGAGACCCCTCCACCCCCCAAAAACACACATGGGGGTAATCAATGGGAAACTGACTTCAAGACCTTTTCTTGGTTTAAACAGTGAACCAGCTATCATATGCAGCCCCCTCCCCCATCCACCCTTTTCCCTTCTGTACCATTTCTTCTATCCGGTTAAACTGAGGTGGAGGTCCTGCTCCCATGTGTATGTGGTTGGGCATACCTGTAATACACCAAAAGAGTCACTGCTGTGGAGAAGACAGATGTGAATGGGACTAAAGATACCATCAAGAAAATGACAGGTTAAAGAATCCAACGAGGGAAATGGCTTTCTTCTTTTAAACTAACAAAAATTCCTTTTAAACTATCTCTGCTTTCTGTCAACACCAGCACTTGGAAATTTGCCTTCACTGCCTGCAATCATAATATAGCCATAATGCCTTTAAACATGAAAACAAATTGTTTCAGTGAGAAAATGCATGTTCAAATTTTTTCCCACCAAGTACTCCCCTTTATAGAATCGTTGAGATGTTGTAATTAGCACATTACATTATCAAACATACTGAAAAACCTCAGCTCTAAAGCTTCTTGAGCAACAACTAGAAAAGGGAGGGATGTTTTGTAAATCTGCCTGATTATTCCTGCCACAGTGGTCTGGACTAGAGTCTGGGAAGTGAGAAGATTCCTTTCTGGCTGAAAATGACTCATGACAAAAAAAAAAATGTTCTAGATACTGTCTTCCAATGGTAAGATATGGGTAAGAGCGTATATTTCTCTATTCAAAGATCAACTCTAGGTCCAGTTTAGGCTATGCTGGTTTTTGGTGCTCAATTATCATGCACATCAGAGGATACCTAAACTCCCAATCAAATGAGGATCTCCAATCTTTTAAGTTCAATTTAGATTTCAGAAACTAAGGAAAAGATCCTTTGAAGTACCTGATCTGTCAGCCCTAGTTTCTAAAACTATGCTGTCCAATGTGATATCCATTAACCACATGTGGTTATCAAAAGTTCAGTTCTTCAGTCACTCTGACCACATTACATGTATTCAAAAGTTCTTACATTACAGAAAGTTCTACTGGGCAGCTTGGCTCTAGATTAAGGAAATTAGAGAGACTTCCTTTCCAAAAAGATTATAAAATTCTCATCCAAATTAAAATGAGTTAAGTTTCTGCATTCAAACATTTAACCGTTAGCTCAAATAATAACACTGCTGACTCCTTCCACCTTTTCTATAGAGTGGTAAAGGATTCTGCACTCAGCAGCTCAGTATCGACAACTGATCAGTTAACAGTAGGCCAAATAGTGGGGGCAGTCTTGGGTAAAGATAAAAACTGCTCTCAGGTCTTTGGATCAATGTATCTATGAACTGTTTCTTCCAATTAGTGAAAACATAGATATTTGTCAGACAGTACATCCCTGAGAGACCTAAGTTCCATGTCCCTAAACCCAATGATGCAAACGGAAAATGCTATTCACTAACCCTAGGGTAGGTACCTACCCCGAAGCTCACGTGGTTGCAGGAAGGAAGGCTGCCCTGGACTCCAATTCTGTTCTGTTATATTTAGTTGTGCCACGTCCTGCTCAAGTCCACTGGTAGTAGAATCCACTGGAGTCTCCCAGTTCCCAGTCTTAGCAGGTGGAGGAGGAGGAGTTTCTGGGACTGAAGGTGCTGGAGTCAGCCCTTCAGGTGGAGGGGGCATCTCCTCTGCAACCTTGACTGCATCGCCAGCTTTGATTCTGGTTCTTCTTACCCGGGAATAGGATTTCTTCTCAATAGGCCTGTCAGGGGCTGGTGGTACAGTGTCAGGAGTAGGAGCTGGTACCTCTGAAACCTCCTCTTCTTTCTCAGGACTGCCAAGCACTTGACCATCTGTTTCTGGAGATGCA
Source organism: Manis javanica (assembly GCF_040802235.1). Lineage (NCBI taxonomy): Eukaryota > Metazoa > Chordata > Mammalia > Pholidota > Manidae > Manis > Manis javanica. The sequence goes on along the minus strand of NC_133159.1, from coordinate 159,692,646 downwards.
TCCCTCACAGGAGTCTGCTCCAGGCGCCGTGACCGGTAACTAGTCTCGTGTTTAACAGTCTCACCAGATCGGCCACCACGCTGCCCACCAGCCTCCACAGGTCTAAAACCAGTACGACCTTCCTTGAAGCTCCCAGATCGAGAGTAATTCCTGGGAGCAGACATGCGGCCAGTACCTGCAGCATTCCTGTTGATAAATGTCCTTGGTGGTAGGATGCCCCCAGGACCCTGGTGGCGATGGGACTTGTTTGGCCGCTCACCAGTCCAGTTTGGATCTCTTTGTGGAGGACTCCCAAATCTGAATAAATGGAATGAAGAAAGTCTTAAGAAAGAAATAACAAGACACCAGTAGGGATGTAAAATGAAGGTCAGGGAGACTTCCCATATTCCTAACCCTTCAATTATGGGTTGGAATGGCATTTTAAAAAGCAGAGCTCCTTCTACAAATATCAGTAGTATAGGCTCCAAAATTTCTTCACCTGGGTTTCCGGATTCTTCGAGGTTTGATGTCATCGGGATTGTGAGCTGAGCGGATATCATAGCCATAAAGAGCAATGAGCTCCTGTCGGGACTTGGGAGCCTGTTCATCTTCCCGGAACTTGTCATGCTCCCAGCGACCTTCATCCTTCCATAGCTTTCGCTGACGACCCTTGGGTCTGAATAAAACCAGGGAAACGTGCCTTAGGTTGTCAGACTCTGCCAAGATGTTCACGGAACAAACAGGGTTGGGCAGGAAAACAGCAGAAACTTCATGTAGTCTCCCCATCTCCCAGAGAGATTATACAAAATGGGGTTTCCAAAAGTAAGAGTGGACCTAAGGGCCTGCTGGACTCAAATGTAACAGGAATAGAAATGAGGAAAGACTTCATTTCAAAAACTACTCAGCACCTTGGAAACACCTCTCAAGTAAAAGGCAGCCTATGTAAGTACTTATTTCCAAGCCCTTGAGACTCAGATTAAGGAAGGCAGTGGAAGTGCATCTGGATCCCAGCTCCTCCAGTTACCAAATTGTCTAAGCTCCACTTTCCTCATTTGTACAAAAGCGGCAATGTAATATTTACCCTAAAATACTGTGAATAGTAAATGAGATAATGCAAATAAAGCCCCAAACCAAGTGCCTGGTATGCAATAAGTACAAAACACATGTTAAGTAGTAGTAGTAAGTGGCTATTACCTGACTTCTTCCTCTTGAGTTTGCCCTCGAAGATCATGTTCAAAGAAGAGCCCTTTCCGGGGTATGTAAGCTGGGTTCTTCCGATCTTCATCATCATCCAAATGCTTAGGACCCTTCTTACCCACTTTGTTCTCCACAGGCTCTGTGCTCTCCTGGAGGACACAGGGTGCCTTATTCCCTCCCTGGTTAAAAGCCCATATTCCAGCCCCCAGACGGAGGCCTTCAGTGGGTACTGACCTGCCCATCCCCACTCTGCCTCTCTCCAGTCACAGTGCCTTTGGTATCAGACTTTTCTTCCTTCTCTTCTTTTGCTGAAGAATTAGCAGCATCATTGGCTTCTGATTTCAGCTCTACTTTGGAGTTTTCCTCTTCACTGTATTCCCCTTCTTCACCCTGAAATAGACTTTCCCTGTCAGCTGTGGAGATAAGATCTGAACGGCTCATTTTTAAATTTTCCTATCTTTAGGAAAATATTTTCTAACAAACTTTATAGTTATACCATGTTAGAATTAAAAGCAAACATGTCAGTAACCATACTAAAATTTCTAGAGGATAGGGACACTGTAAAAAAAAAAGGCACCTTAAAAAATATACATACATAAATGCTTATATAGATCCATTTATATAATGAATAGAGGGGACAGAGGCTTTAAAGTGCCTAGCAAACAGAAGGAGCTTTATCTTTGTTGACAACTTCTCTCCTTCTCCATGAACTGTCTCCTAAATATGTAATGCCTAATAATTGCACTCTTAAATTGTGAATTCTCTAATCTCAAAATGGCTTAAATAAGAGATTCCTAACCTTGTAGATTAAATGGACCCTTTTTAGGATCTAAAATTTTCATGGATACCCATGAGACAAGAGCTCAGTATGGTATCCACTGAGAGAACATATAACAACTGCTATACATTCAATAATATTTTTAAATACATTTATTAATGTATGTAATAAGGAATAGGACATAAGGGTAGGAGATGTATATTTAGTCTATAGATCATAAGAGCTGAGCTAGTCAATTTGTGAACTTGTGATTCCATGACTTCCCAAGGCATTACTTACCCTCAAGTTGGAAAATTGAGGCTTACATTTTTTTAAGTCTGTGATGTGAATACTCAATTTTCTGCAGCATGAGATCCCCTTAGCCAACAACACTGTCCAGAATTACAATAATTATAACATTTTGACTTAGAAAACTTTAAGGAACTTACACAACTACAGCACCTTACAAATGAAAAAATTAAAGCCCAAGTGCTCTCTCTCCTCCTCATCTTCTTCCCTCTCCTGCCACATCAAGATTAGATAATCCTGCCTGTGACAAAGAAAATGTTCGGTCTATACAAAGGAGAGTCCTTAGGCCTTCAACTAAATAGGGGCCACTGGAAAGTCTTAGGTAATAGAGGTATGGCTAGTTCTACGCAGGGACAAGGAGCATCTAAGGCTCATGCTAAGAGGACTGGCTTCAGAATACTGTTACTCTCATCTCCTTGTACTCTCAGGATTTGGAACTAAGAGGGCAGAGCTACAGGCTAGGGAGGTGAGTTTACAGTTCTGGGAGGACACAAAAAAATGGGCTCAAGGGAAGGTGGTCTAGTCCCCACTGCTGGGTTTTCAGGTGGAAGATACAGGTACACTGGTCTCTTATTCTCTTACTGGGTCTGACCCTTGACCTGAACTTGACCCTCCCATACCCAGGCTGGCCTCAGCAATCTGATCAAAGAGACTCACTGTGAGATTGCTGATGAAGCAAGAAGCTCTCAAGCTCGAAGTTTCTGCCCTTTCTTCAAACAGAGAGGAGTTGACTGATTGGGCCAGACAAGCCAATTCCCCATTCTTCCCTGCTCAACATCTGGGTATTTCAACCTCTAAGTGTTTTGGGTTAAGATTCTCAGAAAGGTGATACTATTATGAAATCCACAGTACTGAGAAAGGCTATTTGACCACACTTGTACTATAAGGATCAAACTTTTTACCCATAGCTTTTTAACAAAGTATCCCTGGTTCTTCCCATTTTCCCTCAATCACAAGTTTTCCCTTCTATTCAGATGCAGATAGGTGGGTGATAATCATTCAGTTCTTTCCTTCATCTATGTTCCCTGCAGGTTCTGATGCAGAAATTACAAGAATCCTGCTTGGTATGTGACTTTAATTCATTACCCGCCCCCCACTCCCAACACATTCAATGACTAAATTCAAACATCTTAAAATAGTATCAGCATGATTAATGATGAAACTTTCTTTTATGCTCCATCTCTCCTCTAGTCTGTAGTAGAATGTCAAATGAGGCAACTCTTTTATTCTAAATGACGAACTAATTTTGTTTCCAGGACAGGACAGAAAGACACAAAGAACATAGTGCTAAATATTTGTATAGTGCTCAGAAGACTCCAAATAAGAGCCAAAGTCTGGTCTAACTGAAGCCAAGGTGCTACGCTAGGGTCATGCTGCTTTGAATAAAGGCTGACATCAAAACCCTTTTCCAGAGACAAACTCCCCTACTGCTGATTCTACCCTTCAACAAATACTCTTCCCAACTCTAGCTCTCCCCTGAAGCAACAGCTTCCCTAGCAGGATTCTCCTGCAGAGGTTTAGCTGTTTTCCTCTCCCCACATATTTCAGAGTAAGAGGTAGAGTTGGTGTCTTCCTCATTCTCAGTGTCTCTTCCAGATTATGTCCTCCAGCCTTATTTTAAACTCTTGCTTCTCTGAAGCTCCCATCATCTAGCTATGCCTCTGCCTGGGCCCCTAGTGCCACTGACTTGAAGACTTTGGCAGGGAGCTCAGTGTTCACCTTCACTTCAGCCATGGAAATAGCCACACTCATTTCTAGTCTTAGCTGGAATTGCTATTTTTTTAAAAGTAAGCCTGCTACTCTTTAAAAACTCTTAAATATGCCAGACTTTGATCAAAACTGCCACATGCAAAGGAATGAAGTTACAGACCCTTGCCTCACTCCATATATAAAAATTAACTCAAAATGAATCAAAGATCTAAAAGCAAGAACTAAAACTGTAAAACTCTTAGAAGAAAACCTAGGATTTAATCTTCACGACTGGATTTGGCATGGATTTGGGAAAGGCTTCTTGGAGATGACCCCAAAAGTGCAAGCAATACAAGAAAAAACAGATATATTGGACTTCATCAAAACGAAAACCTGACACCATTAAGAGAGTGAAAAGACAACCCACAGGATGAGAAAAAAGATTTGCAAATCGTATTTCTGATAAGGAACTCATATCAAGAACATACAGAGTTCTTACAACTCAGTAATAAAAAGACAACCCAATTAAATAATGGACAAAGTATTTAAATAGACATTTCTCCAAGGTAGATACACAAATAGCCATAAGCACAAAAAAAATGCTCAACATTGTTAATCATCAGGGAAAATGCACATCAAAATGATACAATTTCACACCTACTAGCATGGCTAGAATAAAAAAATTAAGACAATAGCAAACATTGTTGAGTATGTGGAGAAATTGGAATTCCCATATATTACTGTTGGGAATGTAAAATGGTACACCACTTTGGAAAGCAGCCTGGCAATTCCTCAAGCAATGAAACAGCATTACCATGTATGACTCGGCAATTCCATTCCTAGGTATATACCAAAGAGAAATTAAAACACCTTCACACAAAAACTTGTACACCACTGTTCACAGCAGGTTATTCATAATAATAAGAAAAAAAATGGAAACCCAAATGTCCATAAATGATAAATGGATAAACAAAATATGGTGTACCCACACAATGCCATACATATTACTTGACCATAAAGAAGAATGATGTACTGATACATGTACAACTGGATGAAAACCTTGAAAACATGTAAGTGAAAAAAGTCACAAGTCCACATATCACAGGATTCCACCTTATGGAAGACTAGAATAGGGAACTCTCTAGTCACAGAAAGTGGGTTTGTGGTTGCTTAGGGATGGGGAAATGAGGATGGAAAACTCGGGGGTGACAACTAAAGGTACAGGGTTTTTCTTTAAGGTGATGAAACTATTCTGAAACTGACTGTGGTAATGGTTGCACATATCTGTGTATATACTACAAACCACAGAACTGTATACTTTAAATCGATAAATTGTTAAGGTATGTAAATTATATCTCAATAAAGCTGCTTTTTAAAAAACCACTCTTCTTACCCAATTATTCCCTTACCTTCTCTTCTCCAGCTTAAGACATCCAGTCCCTTGACCTTTCCACCTTCTCCCTATCAATCAGTCCTTTCCCACATTCACTTTCCTCTCTCTCTCGACTCATGACCCATTCATTTCAATCACTACTATGTAACACACTTGCCACTCCTGTGCTTAGAACTAGACACACTAAAATGTCCGTTCTTTCTAGGCCTACAACCATTACTGATGGGAGTTAAAAAGATCACTCAACTTTATACATCAGTGTGGCCTCCAACCTCAACTAGTCAAACCTCCTTTAGTCCATACCCTGCCTCTCGAGCAACCTCCCCTTTCTCGATGTCTTCCCTTTCACTTTACAAGGAAAACAAAACCAAGAAGGGAATACCAGCTTCCTCCCCACACAGTTTTCCTCCCTTCCTCTCTCTGTAACTACAATGGAAGAGGTTTCCCTTGTCCAGTTAGGTTTCTTCTCTTGTACTCAGTCAAGGACACCAGTAAAGTTATTACCTACCCTCTCCCTTTTTCTTTACCTTTCTACTTGTTTTGTCAGTCTTTAACAATTATTTGATTCTCTAACTTTAAAAAATAACCACCAAGCCCTCTCTTGACCTCACAGCCGCCTTTCCAGCTACCACCTCTCTAGCCTCCCCTTCACAGCCAAGTGTCTTAGAAGTTCTCTTGGAAGGTTCTGGGGCCATGGCAGCAGCATAGTTTTTGATCTCTTCAAATGTCCACATGAAATGAGAGCTTCCTAGACAGCCAAACCACAACTCTTTAAGCCCTTTAGACAACACTTACAACAGAACTACATTATAAGGTATCTCCCAGACCGCAAAATATAAGCACATTAAAATAAAACACCAAGAGCCACAAGACCTGCATCAGACTGTTATAAGTGCTGGAGAAAGCAGAAAGTAGTAAATGGACCTGGGAACATGAGAACCCTGAACTAATTAACAGATATTCAACAGAAAGCAAAATTGAGAACAATAGTTGAAACTAGTTAGTTTTTACTGTCTCCAGTAGCATGTGAGTTTAAGGGTTTTGCAGTAAGAAGGTCTAAAAGGGCTAGAGAAGTCTGACCCCTCTGAAATCTTGACAGTGACGACTGCCAGGAGTCCCTTCTACAACAGGGTCCACACTGAAGAGAACTGTTGAGAGAAGAGTCAAACTGAGCAGGAGAGGGACAAAAAGAATGAAAAGAGAAGCTCCAAAACAAGCTAGGGAAGAGAACAAAAACAGGAAATCTCAGAAAGCAAGTCTCAGTATTTTTTTTTAACACTACAGGTAAACAACAGAAGAGGGAGTGCTATGAAGTTAGAAAAAGCTACTCTGAGCCATACTTCCTTCTAAAACATCAGGAAAATGAATTTGATTTAAAAATCAAGAACAGAAAAAAAATAAAGGTCAAATCCCATATAAACTTATTCTAAGGGAAAAATAAATTAGTAGAATAGCATTACTACAAAGAAAGCATCCCAGAAAGACATGCCCACATCATATCAAAATTTCTATTTCAAAATGAGCTAAAAAGACTTTGAGAAAATTATATAATCACAGACAAACATCAGTTATAATTAGAAAAACTCAAAAATGAAATGGACTCAGGAAGGGATTAAAATTAAAGAAAAATCATTTCAAATACAGAATCTAAAACTAGAAGGGACAAAAAATAAAAAGTGAGAAAGAAAATATTTAAAAATCAAAAAGAAATAAGGAAAAAGATAAAGGATTATAGAGAGAAAAGGTCAAATACTGAAAAGAGGCAAAGAATATTTGTATAGGAGTTCCATGGCACACCAGAGATCTCATACCTGTGAACTGTCCCAGAACTGTCTGTCTAACAGAATTACTGGGCCTTAAAGAAAACATACTGGATTAGGCAGACAAAAACTGTAAATGACTTATAAGGGCAAGGAAATAAGGGGATCATCAGTCAGTTTTGACCAAGATAAAATCTCTCACTCACATGTCTGTCCATGGGTCCAGAAATACAGAGGACAGAGGGAGCACACTGAGTTGTACCACGAGTAAGCAATCATCAAAATCTTTCTGACTGATAAATTGAAAAGAAAGGGATGAAAAACTAACCTATAGACTATAACACAGGTCAAATTTTGATATAAGTAAGATTAAACTGTTGTGTTTAGGTATATATAATTAGTAACCAATAAAAAATGCAAGTAATGGATTACTATGACAGGATATCAGTGTTCTCTAATCTAGAACAGGGCTGTCCAAAAGGACTCTGGGATGATGGAAATATTTTTATTTGTAATAATACAGCAGTCCCTAGCCACATGTGGCTCTTGAGCACTTAAAATGCAGCTACTGCAACCAAGGAAGTGAAGTTTTAATTTGTTTAATTAAGTAGCCACCTTTGGATGGTGACTACCGTATTATCCAGAGCAGAATGAGACTCCTCTCTCAAACTTCAGATAAATACCACATACCACCACTTCAAAGTCACACAGGTCTCTCAATCTCAAAACATCCAAAATGTAACCCTCTGTCCTTCCTGAAATCTCTTCCTCCGATGGTCCCTTTCTTAGTGAATAACACTATTCATCAATCTGGGCATCCCATCCCTTTGACTCCTTAATTCAGGCTCCACCATCAGTCAAGAAGTTCTATTAGTACCACCTGAATCTCTGTCCAATCTGCCTCTATCTTGCCAGTCCCACTCCAAGTCCCTTCTTTATGGTACCAACATGTTCTTGCCCTATCCTAACAATGTCTTAACAGCTCTCCCTGCCTCCAGTCTTGCCTCATCCACAATTTATCCTCCACACTTACGCCTTCTTTCCTTGTTACTAAGATAACATCCAAATTCATCACATCCTGAATGTGAGTTGCTATAAATCAGTAATCACCAAACCTTACTGAATACTCCATATTGCCTAGCAGTCTTTCTGTTCTCTAGTGCTACTGCAAACATTCCTCACCCCAAAACCACTTATCATCCTTTTACTCTTTGCAAATAAGTTCACCATCAACTTCAGAGAAAATAAGTCCTTTCATCAATCTGTCAATTCCATGACCTAAATAACTTTCAATTCTGTTCACTTCTATTTTCACTGCCACTGCCACCACTCCACTCCATGCCACACCTACTGTCCCCAGTCTTACTCCCCTCAGATCAACTCTCTCCACTGCAGACAAAATATTTATTATAAAAATAATAATTCTAAAATTATATTCTGCATAAGTATCAACCTAGGATCATCACATAAATGTCTCTGAGTCTTCCCTCCCTCTACAAGATTCTGTTTCAGTACGGCTGGCTAGCTGGATTTTCTGATACAGGTGTTTCTTGTATCTGACAAACACTGCTTTGAAACCTAAGGCTAGGTACTGGCACAAGAACAGACCCACATACCAATGGAACAGACTAGAGAGCCCATATATAAACCCAAGCATATAAGGTCAATTAATACACGATAAAGGAGCCATGGATATACAATGGGGAAAAGACAGCCTCTTCAACAGTTGGTGTTGGCAAAACCAGACAGTTACATGCAAGAGAATGAAACTATATTACTGTCTAACCCCATACACAAAGTAAACTCAAAATGGATCAAACACCTGAATGTAAGTCATCAAACCATAAAACTCTTAGAAGAAAACATAGGCAAAAATCTCTTGCATATAAACATGACCAACTTTTTCCTGAACGCATCTCCTCAGGCAAGGGAAACAAAATAAAAAATGAACAAATGGGACTTCATCATGCTGAAAAGCTTCTGTACAGCAAAGGACACCATTAGCAGAACAAAAAAAAAACATCCTATAGTATGGGAGAATATATCTGCAAATGACATACCCAACAAGGGGTTAACATCCAAAATATATAAAGAACTCACAAGCCTCAACACCCAACAAGCAAATAACCCTATTAAAAAATGGACAGAGGATATGAACAAACACTTCTCCAAAGAAGAAATTCAGATGGCCAACAGGCACATGAAAAGATGCTCCACATGGCTAATTATCAGGGAAATGCAAATTAAAACGACAATGAGATATCACCTCACACCAGTTAGGATGGCCAGCATAGAAGAGACTAGGAACAACAAATGCTGGCGAGGATGCAGAGAAAGGGGAACCCTCCTACACTGCTGGTGGGAATGTAAACTAGTTCAACTATTGTGGTAAGCAGTATGGAGGTTCCTCAAAAAACTAAAAATAGAAATACTATTTGACCCAGGAATTCTACTCCTAGGAATTTACCCTAAGAATGCAGGAGCCCAGTTGCAAAAAGACATACACCCCTATGTTTACTGCAGCACTGTTTACAATAGCCAAGAAATGGAAGCAACCTAAGCATCCATCAGTAGATGAATGGATAAAGAAGATGTGGTACATATACACAATGGAGTATTATTCAGTCATAAGAAGAAAACAAATCCTACCATTTGTAACAACATGGATGGAGCTAGAGGGTATTATGCTCAGTGAAATAAGCCAGGCAAAGACAAGCACTAAATGATTTCACTCATCTGCGGAGCACAAGAACAAAGGAAAAACTGAAGGAACAAAACAGCAGCACTCACGGAACCCAAGAATGGACTAACACTTGCCAAAGGGAAAAGGACTGGGGGCGGGAGTCGGGGAAGGGAGGGAGAAAGGGAATAAGGGGCATTATGATTAGCACACATAATATAGCAGGGGTTCAGGGAAGGCACTATAGCACAGAGAAGACAAGTAGTGACTCCATAGCACCTTACTACGCTGATGGACAGTGCCTATAATGGGGTATTTGGTGGGGATTGATAATGGGGGGATCTAGTAACCACAATGTTGCTCATGTGGTATATTAATGATACCAAAAAAAATATTTGAGAAAATATTCCTCCAGTATTAAAGAAAAAAAAAAAAACAACTTAAATCTATTTCATATTATATTCTTGTTTAAAACTAGTATTTTCACTTCCTTAGAATAAAATCCAAATACCTTTTAACCTGGCTTATAAGGTATTTTAATATTTGGACTCAGACTCATCATTTACCACCAGTCATACTAAACTTTTCATATCCTCCAACTAATCATGCAGTCCATCCCTTCTATATCTTCTTCCCAAACAGTTCACTGTTTAGCAAACCCTGCCTAGCTAAGTCCTACTCATCCTTCAAGTCTGTATTTTAACATCCCATCCTCTAAGCATCTCTAAACACCCTAAATCCTGTAAGTTGCCCTTGTTATGTGCTCCCAAAGTACCCTATGCTTCCAATATCATGGCACTTACCAAACACTGTTAATTACTTGCTTAACTGTCTATTTTCCCCTCTGGCCTGGAATGTAAATTCTACAACCATGTCTGATTTTTATTCCAGTGCCTACCTAGTACAGCTTCTGGCACAGATCAGGTACTTAGTTAAAGAACAAGCAAGCCCCTAACAGCATGTTCCTAAATAATCAATGGATCAACAACCAAATCAAAAGAGAGATCAAGCAATATATCGATACAAATAACAACAACAACACAAAGCTGAAACTTCTGTGGGATGCAGCAAAAGCAGTTTTAAGAGGAAAGTATATAGCAATCCAGGCATATTTAAAGAAGGAAGAACAATCCCAAATGAATAGTCTAAAGACACAATTATCAAAATTGGAAAAAGAAGAACAAATGAGGCCTAAAGTTAGCAGAAACAGGGACATAATAAAGATCAGAGAAGAAAGAAATAAAATCGAGAAAAATAAAACAATAGAAAAATCAATGAAACCAAGATCTGGTTCTTTGAGAAAATAAACAAAATAGGTAAGCCCCTAGCCAAACTTATAAAAAGAAAAAGAATCTACACACATCAACAGAATAGGAAATGGGAAAGGAAAAATCACGACGGACCCCATAGAAATACAAAGAATTATTAGAGAATACTAAAAAAGACTATACGCTAACAAGCTGGAAAACCTAGAAGAAATGGACAATTTCCTAGAAAAATACAACCTTCCAAGACTCACCAAGGAAGAAACAGAAAATCTAAACAGTCCAATTACTGCAAAGAAATTGAATCGGTAATCAAAAACTACCCAAGAGCAAAACTCCCAGGCCAGATGGATTTACCATGGAGTTTTATCAGACACACGGAGAAGACATAATACCCATTCTCCTTAAAGTTTCCCAAAAAATAGAAGAGGGAATACTTCCAGACTCATTCTATGAAGCCGGCATCACCCTAATACCAAAACCAGGCACAGACTCCACCAAAAAAGAAAATTACAGACCAATATCCCTGATGAACATAGATGCAAAAACACTCAACAAAATATTAGCAAACCGAATTCAAAAATACATCAAGAGGATCATACACCATGACCAAGTGGGATTCATCCCAGGGATGCAAGGATGGTACAACATTCCTAAATCCATCAACATCATCCACCACATAAACAAAAAGAAAGACAAAAACCACATGATCATCTCCATAGATGCTGAAAAAACATCCAAAAAAATTCAACATCCATTCATGATAAAAACTCTCAGCAAAATGGGTATAGAGGGCAAGTACCTCAACATAAAAAAGGCCATATATGACAAACCCACAGCCAACATCATACTGAACAGCAAGAAGCTGAAAGCTTTTCCTCTCAGATCGGGAACAAGACAGGGATGCCCACTCTCCCTCTATTCACATAGTACTGGAGGTCCCAGCCATGGCAATTAGACAAAACAAAGAAATACAAGGAATCCAGATGGGTAAAGAAGTCAAACTGTCACTATTTGCAGATGACATGATATTGTACATAAAAAACCCTAAAGACTCCACTACAAAACTACTAGAACTGATTGCGGAATACAGTAAAGTTGCAAGATACAAAATTAACTCACAGAAATCTGTGGCTTTCCTATATACTAACAATGAGCCAATAGAAAGAGAAATCAGGAAAACAATTCCATTCACAATTGTATCAAAAAGAATAAAATACCTAGGAATAAACCTAACCAAAGAAGTGAAAGACCTATACCCTGAAAACCATAAGACACTCTTAAGATAAATTAAAGAGGACACTAACCAATGGAAACTCATCCCATGCTCTTGGCTAGGAAGAATTAATATTGTCAAAATGGCCATCCTGCCCAAAGCAATATACAGATTTGATGCAATCCCTATCAAATTACCAACAACGTTCTTCAGCGAACTGGGACAAATAGTTCAAAAATTCATATGGAAACACCAAAGACCCCGAACAGCCAAAGCAATCCTGAGAAGGAAGAATAAAGTGGGAGGAATCTTGCTCCCCAACTTCAAGCTCTACTACAAAGCCACAGTAATCAAGACAATTTGGTACTGGCACAAGAACAGAGCCACAGACCAGTGGAACAGAATAGAGTCTCCAGACATTAACCCAAACACATATGGTCAATTAATATACGATAAAGGAGCCATGGACATACAATGGGGAAATGACAGCCTTTTCAATAGCTGGTGTTGGCAAAACTGGACAGCTACATGTAAGAGAATGAAACTGGATCATTGTCTAACCCCATACACAGAAGTAAATTCGAAATGGATCAAAGACCTGAATGTAAGGCATGAAACCATAAAACTCTTAGAAAAAATCATAGGCAAAAATCTCTTGGATATAAACATGAGTGACTTCTTCATGAACATATCCCCCTGGGGAAAGGGAAACAAAAGCAAAAATGAACAAGTGGGACTATACCAAGCTGAAAAGCTTCTGTACAGCAAAGGACACCATCAATAGAACAAAAAGGCATCCTACAGTATGGGAGAATATATTCATAAATGACAGATCCAAAATACATAAATGATATCCAAAATACGTAAGAGCTCACGCACCTCAACAAACAAAAAGTGAACAATCCAATTAAAAAATGGGCGGAGATGCTGAACAGACAGTTCTCCAAAGAAATTCAGATGGCCAACAGACACATGAAAAAATGCTCTACATCGCTAGTCATCAGAAAAATGCAAATTAAAACCACAATGAGATGTCACCTCACACCAGTAAGGATCGCCACCATCCAAAAGACAACAACAAATGCTGGCTAGGTTGTGGAGAAAGGGGAACCCTCCTACACTGCTGGTGGGAATGTAAATCAGCTCAACCATGTGGAAAGCAGTATGAAGGTTCCTCAAAAAGCTCGAAATAGAAATACCATTTGACCCAGGAATTCCACTTCTAGGAATTTACCCTAAGAATGCAGCAGCCCAATTTGAAAATGACAGATGCACCCCTATGTTTATCACAGCACTATTTACAATAGCCAAGATATGGAAACAACCTAAGTGTCCATCAGCAGATGAATGGATAAAGAAGATGTGGTACATATACACAATGGAATATTATTCAGCCATAAGAAAAAAAAACAAACCCTACCATTTGCAACAACATGGATGGAGCTAGAGGGTATCATGCAGTGAAATAAGCCAGGCGGAGAAAAACAAGTACCAAATGATTTATTTCACTCATCTGTGGGGTATAAGAACAAAGAAAAACTGAAGGAACAAAACAGCAGCAGAATCACAGAACCCAAGAATGGACTAACAGTTACCAAAGGGAAAGGGACTGGGGAGGATGAGTGGGAAGGGAGGGAGAAGGGGGGGAGAAGAAAGGGGGCCTTACAATTAGCATGTATAATGTGGGGGGGGGCGCATGGGGAGGACTGTGCAGCACAGAGAAGACAAGTAGTGATTTTACAGCATCTCACTATGCTGATGGACAGTGACTAATGGGGCATGTGGGGGGACTTGGTGAAGGGGGGAGTCTAGTAAACATAATGTTCCTCATGTAATTGTAGATTAATGATAACATAATAATAAAAATAAAAAATAATAAAAAATCAAAAAAGAACAACCAGGCCCCTGCATGACCTGCCCCCTGCTCACAAATTTGCCTTTATTTCTGGTATCCACTCTATTCCAACAATGTTCCAGCCACACCAAACTATTTTTAAGTTTCCTCTGTCGTGTGTCTGGATTTTTGCAGCTCTTGTTCCCTTTGCCTAGAATACGGTTTGTCCAGCTAACTCCAACTTGTTTCCTGATCATCTAAGATGGATTCAGTACCTGGCCATTAACACCCTACTTAATCCTATCCCTCAGCAGTTGTCACCCTGGTTGCCTCAATGTATGACTTCCTAAGTTGTAGATTCCTAAAGATAGGAATTTTGTGATAGTGTTCACTGTCACATTAGAAAGTCTCTTAAGTAGTAAGAATTCTATAAAATTTACAGAATGAAGCTTTGATCCATAACACAGTTCCTCTTACATGCAACCCCATGACCCAAATCTGGAATTCAGGACTCTGTTCAACAACCCCAGGAAACAAACCACCATTCAGATAGCATCCCTCATAGTTTATCTAAACAAGTAAGCTCACAAAAGGTTGGCTTAGGGACACAACAGAGAAAACACCATCTATAAACTATGGGATGTTTCTGACAAAACCAGTCAAGAATCCTGCCCTTCTTAAGTCTGCAGACACTCAGAAAAAAAAAATCCAACTAACTGGCTTCCCTCCCTAGGCAGCATAAAACGAACTGTCAAACATCCTGTGAAGGACTTCAGGGTTTTCTCATTCTCTTATTTAGAACCTTATTTCTTCAAGTGAAAAGCAAACTACTAACTGTCTAAGACCTATGGTTTGAAAAGGCTTGCACTAAGTTTCCCTCACTCTAACTAAAGGAGCCCTTCCCTAACAGTTTTTCAGAAGCATAAATGAAAATGCACAAGAGTCATAACAAGTACATGGTAGTTTTGAATCACAGGTATGTACATGCTTTTAAAACACATTTTCCAACGCACACCCTAGGAAAAGGAACCTATCACACTCACTTCTGAGTCTTCTGCACTTTCGTAATCCGAGAGAACAGCTGAAAGAAAACAGAAATGTGTAAAGAAAAAGAACACAACAGAAATTCTAATACATTTTCTGACTGCTTGTTGTGAGAGAAGGACTCGTATTTAATTCAGGCATCAACCTATGAGGTAGATAAAACTATAGCCTCCGTTTACAGATAGGAAACAGGGTCAAAGAGTGACTTGCCCAAGAGCATACTGCTCTTAAGTATTATGCTACAAAGCGCCACCTTATGGCACCCTCCCCAAATCCTTAACGGTCTGAGACGATGTCAATTGCCGGAAATAAATTTATGGGCAAAAAGCTCTTGTTATGATGCTACTCACCATCGCCCTCGATGCCATCTTCACTCTCCTGAAGGAAAGGAGAAGACATGGGTTAGTTCTGTGATTTCCAAAGGGTGGTGAGCTGAAGACTCAACACAAAATGGTTGAAAAGGAAGATAAGGAAAGGTGTATATTTAACAAGCAGCATCCGAGAGAGGTCAGGTCTCCACCTCCAGTCCCAATTTCTGAATAAACACCCGCTTTTCATTCGCAGCGGCTCTGCCCTGCCCTCAGACCCCCAACCCCTCCTCTTCTCTTGGGGCTCCGGATCAAACCGCACTGGGATAGTGCTTCTCTTCTCTAACACAACCTGCCCCGGCGTCTACCATCAACTCGCAGCCTCCCATCACCTACGCCCCGCCCACGCGCACTCACACACTCCGACTCCTCAGCGCTCTTAGCACCCCCGCTCTCCACCCGCCGCAGATGGAGGGCGCCAGCTCGGCCTCCGCGCTGGGGAGGCAGAGAGCCGCTGCCGCCGCCTCCAGCGCTCTCGCTGCAGCTCTCCCCTCCCCGCGCAGGGGAACCGCCGCTGTCTGAGCCCGAAGCACCCGACTCTTCATCCTCGGTGTCCTGCGAAGCGCGCTGCCGCCGCCGGTCCGCCATCTTACGGAGAACGGCAGCCGCCAGCTAGCCACCTCCTTATGTGCCGCGCCTGTCGCAGGGGCTGCCGGGAGGCTCGAGAGCTAATCCCAGCATGCTTCACTTGCGGCTCTGACCGCCCCGCTTTTTAGGGGGAGGGGCTGGGGCAGGGCCGGCGCCCTGCAGCACGTTTGCCAGTGAGGGGGATTGCGCAAATCGGTGACGTGAGGGGGCGTGGCACCATTCCTCACTTGCCTTGGGTAGGCCCCAGGCGAGGAGAGCTGCTCTCAGGCAGTCTTTTCTGTTTCCCAGTCCGGCCATCTTGGGCTTTCCGAGTGAACGTCGTCGACCTGTCATAGCAACACTGAGGCACTGGAGCTGTTTCATGGTTTTCTATTCCCATTTATCTTGTCTACCTTCGTTTTAAGGAGATCATTTTGCTGCATTCGTTTGCTTGGTAAAATCACGGGTCAAGGTAAACACAAAGCCGTTGTGCTGCGTCGGATTTGCCACAGTAGCCTATTTTAAGCTAAAGGGCGAAGGACTTAGTGTTGCAGCGCTAGTGTTTTCCCCGTACACTTTTATTTCCTCTTCTCTCTTTATGTGCCTCCCCACCCCAGCCATCACCTCTCCCAAAGTGCTGGCCGGTATGATGCTGAACTTAACAAAATTTTAGAATCGATTTAAAAAGAAGAGATGATCATAGGAACCGGCGTTGGTTCAATCCTAACATGATCTTAAGGGTTACCAGACGGGTAGATGAAGGATGCTTTGATTTTGGCAAGACATTTCTCAACAATTTAAAAAATTACTTTCTTTGGACTGTAAAAAGGACACGAAAGATCCATGACCTAAGTTATTAGTGCACCTACAGGAGTGCACAATATAAAACAAAGTCACTATGGTGTAGCACAGGATTCTGTCCTGTGTAGTTTTCCAGACTATGGCCAAGGGTCCTGATGGTTGTCAAATATATAGACAGAAAGAAACAACCAGGCATTCCGAATGTCTTTAGAGATAGAATCAGGATCCAAAAAGATCTTAACTGTTTAAACAAGTGGCCAAATGTGACAACTTGTAACTCCAACTCCAAAACCAACTACCTGAGTTCAAAATGAATACATGACTTAGTACTTGTTGGAAAAAAAAGACCTAGAGGGTCTTATTGATCACAAGGTAAATTGATGCAAATAAGTCTGCCAAGTTTAGTGTCTAAATGATAGTCTACCACTTTGCCTTTCAGTTATTTGGCCTGAGTTCCCATTTTCACAGGAGCAAATTGTTCACTCATCCAGAGGGAACTGAAAAATTAAAAATCATTTCTTTTGAGGAACAAGTGTAAGATCTCTGAATGTTTACCATGAAGACTTAGGATAGCCACAGCAATCTTTAACTATTCCAGAGACTATGAAGAAGAGAAATTGATCTTTTTTCATCACTCGGAGGCAAAGTTTCATGAAGTTACAGATTTTGTCAGTAAGAATTTTCTAACATTTAGAAAAAATGTATAGGACAGAAACAAAATATTGGAGCAAAAGCTGGGCTTCACTTGGAATGTTGTCAAGGAGAAATATATTAGGGGTCAGGCTAGATGACCCAAGGTCTTCCCAACTATGAGGTTTTCATTCATTTAGACACCAGGCACCAAGTATCCTACCCTATAATCTCTTGTTTTTAAAGTTGCCAGTTACATGAAAAGAAGCACATAGAAGAAAGATGAAACATATATAGTGCTCATACACAAATGTTAGCAGATACACAAAAGGGAAAATAGTGTGCTTTTCAATTTTATGAAAATCGATTTTTTTCTAATTTTTAAAATCAACAAGCAGAATTATTTAATGCTTCCCAATAAATCTAATAAATTGAAGCAGAAGTTCAAAAATTAACAGCCACAATAGTTTATTTACAGTTGAACTCTTTATAAGATATTTACAAGACAACCAATTTTACACGTCAGAAATGGTATCAAAAGTATGAATTACAACACAGACAACAATATGAAATGGGCATAAAACAAAGCTGAAGTGGACAGACAAGCAATTTCTCTTTTTAATTTAATAACACTAGCTTAAACTTTGTTAAAGAAACAAAGAACTATGTTTTAGGAGAATTGCAGGGCATTCAGTTGAAGATGGAATTTCACAGTGTTGTTTCCCATGTAGGGAAAAAATAAAACTAATTTCCCCCCCACACTCTAACACACTGTAATTCGCTTTTGGAACTTTGCTAATCTACTCTCAAACCTCCTTCTCAACAAACCTCACCTTTTCCAAATGAAAGGAGAATTGATCTAGAAGAGGGAACAATAAAATAAGAGGTCCTAAGTAGAGGGAGAACCAAGGAAATAGAATCCGCTTAAGTCTGGCTAGATAGCACCTCATGGATTCCTCTTAGTCTAGCTCAAATTCATAATCTGAGGAGTGTCCCAGGTAGGGCACAAACATAAAGATTAAATTTGCTAACCCATATCCAAATCAGGAATCCAACAAATGCTGAAAATCAAGAAGAAACTCAGAGGAATCAAGGAACAAAGTAAAGAGACACTGATTGGTCTTTTTTCTTCTTGGGCACATTATAGAGGAACATATCATAGGTCAGAGTAGGAAAGCCAAACAGCTTGTCATATTAAAATGATGGAAAACAAAGAAAATTGGCCCAGTTTTTCTAGAAGTCTCCTTTCTCTCCTTAAGGTGTGAGATGAGAGCCCTTACTGGAGTTAAGTCCTATTTCTCTACATTCTTGCTGCAATGAAGTTCACAGCAGGTTCCCTTGTGGAGAGCCCACTCTCCTAAGCAGATGGAGTTACAAATGAAAACCCATAGCCACACACACACACACAAAGGAGAAATAAAAGCAGCAAGATTATCCAAGAATACTACGTGTGCTGCCGGAACAATTCCTTTAAAAGTTAGGAACACAGATCAACATCTCACAAAAAGCTTTAGCAGTGGGAGGCCCCTGAGGAACTTTGTTTTTCTTCACACAATGGTATCCCAGTCTCTCATACTCCACCAATGGGCCAGCCACACACCCTACATACCTTGGCTTCTCCTCTAAAAGTGCTAATAATCTGGGGACATATTCTCTTTAAGGATAAAAGCCCCTACCTTCTAGGAGATTAGACCCCTACTTGTTTTCACACAATAGTCCTAAAGACTAAAGAAAGGCAATTCCTATATATTTAAGACCAGAGGTCTTGGCTCTATTTCCCTTCCAGATAGTTACAGGGATCTTACATTGAGACCAAAGTGGCCTGGAGCACTGTCCTGAAATTTTTTTTAACAACATGGGGGCAGGTAGGTGGGTTAGGAGGAGACCAAGATGGTACATGTACAAATTTATTTTTACAACGTGAATGGAGAAGCTCATTAGGTATATCTGTTTCAAGATCTAGACATTTGCCAGCCAAAGGAAGCACATTATTTCCACATACACTTCCCCCCCACCCTCCCTATATCTCTATCCCACCACCAAGAGCTTAGCTAAAAGGGTAGAGCCCAACTAAGGAATACTTGAGAAGTGATGTGACACAAGGACGTCTATACAGGTTCTGCCATGCCATTCCCAAATGCCAACTACTTTCATTTAGAGCCATAACTTGTCCAAAACTAACCATTTCTGTTCTCTTTTCCAAAGATTTTACTTTTTGAGGGGTGGGGATGAAATTGTTATCCATTAACTAAGAAAATAATCACAGCCAAACATCCTTTCCCATATAGCTGTATCACAGAATATTCTTAAGAGAATAACTGTCTTTTCAGACATTTATCTACCAGTTCTCCAATCTCTTTTCTACCCTGTGAAGATGTCTTGCTTTATCATTTCACTTTTTATTCCTCTTCTGGTCCTTAAGCTCATGGTGAGGTTTTTGTTTTGTTTTAGGGTAAACACCACTATACTCAAACTATAAGGAAGGGTATACCAGGGTGAGAAGAGTGCCATGTAGGCACAACTCCAAAGGCAGGGGTTGCTTCATCTTCCACAAGTTTAATGAAGAGAGCCCTTTTACCCCTTGAACATATGCAAATGCATAGAAGCAGACCCCTGAAGCTTCCAAATCTGCCATCCTATAGATTTAGTTTGAGAGCTCATTTTCCCGAAAAGAGAAAAGAAATTGCAGTCACCTTCCATAATTCACAATTAGCCCAATGAAAGCTTATGTGAAGTCAGTGATGAAAACAAAACCAAGATCAAGGGAGTATGGAAGGGCATTATCAGCGAATGAAAACATACATAAGGACACAGGTCACATATACAGGTCTCTGCCACTCTTTGGGAATGGCATGCTACAACTATCTGAAGACAGAAGGTTCTTGCCAGCCCAGCTATTTCCTACATGTCCGGTGAGGTGTTTGCTTCTTCTGGATCTCCAACCTGCATCGGCTACGCTCATCCAACCAGGGCAGCTCAAAATTTCTGGCAAAAAAGGAAATCAGTTTGAAAGACTACAAGGTATTTAGTGTGGACATTAGAGAACTCCAAATATACTTTATACCTCACCACTCCTAGCCCTGACTCCTAAGTTCCAAGTTTGGAAAGTTTTTCCTGTCTCAAAGCCAGAGCAACAGTGTGCTAGTTAATTGATTGAATAATCTATTTCTAACTCAAAAAGCAAGCCTCAAAAAGCTGGCTTGGGAATCTTATCACTTGCAAGAGCTACTTATCTAGGTAGCCTCATTTTTGTGGAAGAACCATGGCTAACCACCTGTTGCACCTTATCTAGGCTTTCATGAAGTCTGAAAGGGAGGTAAAGTGCAGACTACCTGAGAGGGAATGGGGAGAAAAAACTTTATACTTACTGTGGAGTTAATTTTGGTAATGGTTGTCCAAATGCTACAACAGGCAAGAAGGGGGTAATCATCAAACTTTCAACTATGAAGAAAACCAGATGAGACCTTATTAGTGATATAGATGAGATATGCCTAGCAACTATACCCACTCCAAAATGCTGTTCATTCATTCAAAGCATGTTGTATCCTGGAGACTTGCACCCTTTTTCTTCTTAAAAAACCTACTCTTTTAGACAGACAAAACTTACCATCATCTGGCTCAGGGAAAAATGAGGTAACCTCAGGCTCAGATTCCTGAATTCCTTTCTTTTTATACATTCTGAGCTGCAGTCGCTGTAAAATTCTTTGTTCCCTGATCCTCTGAATATCCCATCTGGGAAAACAAACCAGACAAACAAAACAAACCCAACATTACTGAAAACCTGCTCTATAAAAGCAACTCATACAATCCATATGCAAGGGAGATTTTTGCTGACTCTTCTTGATTGGGGTTGGGTAGGGGGGTCTTGTATAGAGAACTGCCTGCTATTTAGGTTTAGTTGTCCAAGTCAAATGTTGGTGTTCCAGAGAGTGGAACTGAGAAAGGCCATACATGAAGAAAAAGAGGCCAACATCTTCACCTACAACAACTACCACTTGAAATTAAGATAATGAATTGGGAAGCCAGTAATGTCAGAGTGCTCAGAGGCCCAGGACTCTCCACCATCTGGGCGGGCATGGTCAGGTTCCTGGGGCTCAGCTATTCCCAGGATGAACATCTCTAGCTTTACCTTTTCCTTCTCTTCTCATCCAGCTCCAGTTTTGCATGCCGCTTTGCAAACACACTGTCATCCAGGTTCTGTGTGAGGAATAGCAGCCAATAAGCTATTTATCACCATGTGACACATGTATGCTAACTCATTTCCAGTTTCCAGGAATGTAAAATCTTTCACCTTCACGTCCCACCTGAGTCTGTGAGTTCTATGGATATCATGGGAACCTCCTGGTAACAGAATCAACAAAACACTTATTCCTTTTCCCACCTCTACCCCCTTTGCAGAATCTCCAAATGTCAAAATCATTTCTGTAACTTTCTGAGGTGAAAGTCATATCAAACTGAAATAACCTGAGACTGTCATAAACCCTCCCTACTGCCATACTTTGTGAAAATCTGAGTTTAAAATAAGTATCAAACTTTTAAGAGTCAAATGAGTTTGGAATATATAATTTTGTTGCTGAGAAGTACATGCTAACTTTTCTACTTAGCATGAAATCTAGCTTTGTTTTGAAGACTCCTGAGCTATTTATTTTTTGATAAATCACTTAACCACTCTGGACCCCCATTTTCTCATCTGTACAACAAAGAATTTGGACTAGATAATCTCACAAGTTCCCTCTGGCTTTAAATTTTCATTAACCCATTTATACAGTTACTACAAGATATTCGAGTTATATCCCCATTTCTACTCTCTCACTCCTTTCCACTGACAGGTCTTGGGTACCTACCTCCAAAAGGTCTGAAGGATTTGGGTCCCTTAGAGGCTCTACTGAGTGGTCCCTCCAAGAAGGAACTGAAAAAAAGAAAGAAAAAGAAAAAGAAAGGGAGGAGGGGTGGAACCACCCTTAAGTCCAAGGTCACAAAACCCTACTATTCACTAGGACAAGAGGTTTCTCCCCAAATAAGACCAAGTTACCAAAGTGATAGGAATCCATTCTATGGCCTCGCCTGAAGCCATATTCAGTGTCCTTGCTATGATATACAAGAACCTAAAATGCCATTGCAGTCTGCCCAACACAGGATCACAAAAAACCCTAAGCCAATACCTGACAATTCACATAATGGATGCTATTGCAGTTCCTGAAAAACAACTGAAATTTGCAGTCATTTTGAAATCTACAGAGTAATCATACACCAAGCAATCTCACTCTTCCACATCCAGCTGATGGAGAATGCGAGTCCCAACCATCCACCATCCCAACAACCCCCACCCCAGCCCCAGCCAGCACGATTCCTATTCTACTCACCAGCCAAGACTGAAGTTTCTCCTGCAACACTTGATGGCATCAGACACCCTAAATAATGCAGGAAAGAAGAATCATCTCAGTGTAAAAAGAAAAAATGCCCATACCCAAAATGGAGGAAAGGATCATCACTGAAGTTCTCACTAGGAAGCCATTTTGGTTTTTGAGTTGTTCTTTTGAGAATTTCTCTCTGGGGGAGGGGAAGAGGGAACAACAGACAAAAGAAAAGAAAATAAGCCCACCACTTTTTTTTTTACACTGAGACGACTTCTTTTCTTCATTATTTAGGGTGGTTTCCCTGCAACAGTTGATGGCCAAGGATATCAAACCTTAAACTCAGAACATGGCAGGTGAGTAAAAGTTGACCCTATTTTTCAAATAAAAGATCAATGTTCTCAAAACTTACATATGTAGTCTTCTTAAACAGCTCCCTCCTCCCTCCAAACAACTACCTTGCTGGTCCAGCCTGAACAACATGCACAAAAGACTTTGGCTTCCTTAGAACAAGCCATTGAGACTTCCTCTTGAGATAGGGGCATCAAGAATAAGGATTGACACATTTGTTCACAACTCAGGCTCCTCAAAGGGCTGGGATCCCCCCAATCAGACTCTTTCTGTACTGCTATGCCCACAGTCTTAGAGGTGTTTGGGATTTTCTGTACTAGGGCAGATAGGGTTTTCAAAAACAGCCAGTCACACAGAACAGCTCTGAACCAAGCCATTTCCCAATTCCGGATGGGAAGTTGCTTCACAGTTTCTCTTAAGTTGTTACACAGCATTGCCCTGGCAGCAAGAAGGTTAACCATTAAGGATGAACTTGTTCAACTGACTGAACCAACAAAAAACCTGAACCTAGATCAGGATCCTGGTCTAGCTCATGTACTCAAATGTGAGGCCTAATGAATTTTAGATAATTAAGAAGAGTCATCTATCTTCCCCACTTTTTTTGTCATCAGAACAGCCAAACAAAGCCTGGAGAACGCTCTTGTCTCTTTGGAACAGATTCCCATCCCCATCCCTGCTAAGGCAAGACACAGTGGTAGGAACTTGAGGCTGTGGCTCTACCCAAGGCTTCCCCCCAGCATCACCCCAGAGCACCCACAGTGACTGTCATAGACTAACATTACATGATTAAAGACACATTGCAGTTACTGATTGATGTAGGAATAGGGGAGCATCTCTGTGTGGAAGCCATAAAGAAAAAAGGGAATGAAGACCAAGGTCCCACACCCCACACCCTCCCAAAGCAGCTCAAATATCCCAAGATAGTCCTTATTGTTTGAAAAATAGTTTGTAGACCATTTTATTTAAATATATGAACAACCAATGGGCTACTGCAATCCAAGTAAACTCTTCACATTTAGAACCTTTGTGAAGTATATAGTAAGATAAAGTAAGACTGTTGGTCTTTGGCAGATTCCTCCTGCCCCCCAGACCGGGACATAGAGATACAGATAAATGTTTATATTGTTAAAGAGCGGAGGCCCAGGTGAAATTCGCCACCCCAAGCTGGCTCCCCAACCCAAAAATTACCATTGGCCCCTGAGAATACCCAAAGACCACCCTCCCAGATTTCACACAATATCAATTGCAGGAACAGTCGTGCATGGCAAAGTATAAGTTCTATGCATTTCACAGCACAGAAAACCCTTCTTTCAGAGGGCATGCAAGTTGCCGGAGATTACACCCCCAAGTCTGGTGCTCTTGTGGTGAGCAACTTACTGGCAAACACATCTCCCAGTGTTGTAAGCAGGCAAATACATTGAGCACATTTTGCTGTAATTCCATCTATTTGCAATGCCTGCACAGTGTCTGTCTCTGGCTGTTAACTTACTCATTCTTGACAGAACTCTGCTTTATTGATTGCACTTTTTTAAAAATGCCAAAGGCATTTTCACACTTGTTAGCTTGACCGCCACCACTAGGGTATAAGAGCAAGTGTTCTCTATGCCTTACTTGCTACAGTCTCCTCCTTCTTTGGAGAGGATTCCCGTAATGGTAACGGTGATGGGGGAGGCTGGTGCCAACGACACAAATACATTTCTGTGGTGGAAAGGTACGGCAAATCTTCTATCTCACTTGAGAAGGTTTTCTCCTTGGGATGAGTGCTGGGTCCCTTCTGGGGAGTGGAGAGTCTTGGCGGGGTGTCCACTGAAGACCGGGGCTTTTCTGGAGTTTCTTGGCTCCTCAATTCACGTTTACAAACAGTTTCAGATAAGGAACCACAGGGTTCCTCTTTAATGGGAGAGTGCTTAGGAGTTTTTGTTTTGACTTTTGAAAATTCAGGAGCCAGCTTTTTAACAGGAATCTTTCTTTCTGTACTTCCAAATGGAGATTTCCTATTAGATAGGGAAGAAAACATAAAATGTATTGACTTTTGAATAAAATCTGATTTAATTACATTTTGGGGCAAGAGAATAAACTAGTTCTCTTGCCCCAAAGTGACCAGTATTCAGGAATCTAAATAACTGGGTTCACTTGTCAGTCATGAGCAAGAACAACCTCATGCTTACCAGTATATATTATAGGTCCTTAGTAAATGTTTGTTGAACAAACAAGTTTCCATGTTTAAGAACCTCTGATAGTATCCTATTGCCTACTGTATCTAGAAAGGTTCCTATTTTATTCAAGATCCTTTAGCTACATTAGGAGCCACTACCTTGTCACCTATTTCAGTCTTGTTGACCAGATACCAGGCTCTTATTTTTCCCCCCAGCCTCATACCATGCTAACTACAATCTCAGTTTCTTTCCTTTTGCTGTCTGTTGGCTCTTTTTCTCCCACTAATCTCTCCCTACCAACACACACTCCTAGAATGCCATCTCCTTTCCTTTTTACCAACCTAAATTCTATACTTCTTTTTCAAGATCCATCTCCTCCTCAATTTCACTATTCTAACTCATAATACTCTTTAATGTCCCTGAATCTTACAAAACTCAGTTTGTATCACTGTTCTCTATCTGCATATTTTACTGCAGTTGAATTCTGAGTTTTCAAAATTTTATGCCATCCTTACAGCTAGACTAATTTCTTTGAGTCCAAGGACAGTTAGATCTTACTTTTTTGTCTACCAATGCCTAACATAATGAATGAATTTAATACTTCCTAACTAAAAATGAACTGCTATAGTTTTAAAAGCTCAGCTGTCCCATTTGTTGCCCATTCTGTTTCTGATGTACTCTGCATTCTGTGATCACTACTGTCAAAAAAGTTCCTAACAGATGTTTCAAGATATTTTCTCAGCATGGAAGGCTCATAATTTAGGGTATGGTTGTATTAAAACTAATTCATAAATCCCAATCCCCTACTCTCAGTCACTGAAAACAAGTGTCCTCATCATGTCCAGACAGTGTAACAAAGTTATCAGCACACCTTTTGTGTCCCTTTCCACTCCGCCCACATGAGAAAGGCTTGGGAGGCAGAGTCTGGGATGTCTCCGAAAGCTCTGGCTGGCACTCCAGTTTAATTTTCTCAGATAGGTCCGTTTCCTCTCTCTCTTCAGTTTCATAGCCCTGAAACAGCTTGTGTCTTTCTTTCTCGTTATCCTTCTTTACCAGCTGCATCCGCCTTTCCATACGTTCAATCCGAGCAAGGAGCTAGAAGAGAAGTGGCAAATGCATACTTAAAACAGAAAAAAAATAAACACAGGTACTTATTTCCATTTATAAATCAATATGGTCTTCTGCCTCTTTCCATGGATCACAGCAATTTATTTTTAGTAGGCAGACATTAACCGATTAGTTTTCCTTAAACACAATAGAGAAGACAAGGTATACTGCTTAATTGTAAGGGCTAATCTAGTTGGGGAGGAGCATGGGGGAATTTGTAGTTCATTCCTCTGAAAGAAAATCTTCTTCACTGGGAGGGGTGACAACATGCCTTTTAAATGGCATGGTCTCTGCTACTGCTAACCACGTGGCTCCAAGTCAGTTTGGGAGTTTCCAGAATTAACCTTTATGTTCTTTTAGGAGGCCCTAAGGTTCTCCAAATCCTGTCCTCTCTACCTCCACTCCTATAAATGCTATACACAAAGGCAAAGTCCAACCAGTACATTGAGAAGGAATTAAGAGCTCATAAAGTACCACTATGGATTACAATGTTATTTGAAAGGGGTAAGTCGGGGGTGGGGGTGGGTGCCATCTAAACAATGAATACTCAATTTGGAAGAATTATAATTGAAACCAGTGCCCATAAATCACTATTGATAATGATAACATGCCTATTGCTTTGCATTTGCAATAACAGAAAAAATACCTATTTATCTAAATATTGATTAAAAACAAAGTCTCTTAACTCTAATTAAGGAGAGAACTATATAAACAGAAAATGCAAGTCTATTATCATTGAAAACTTCACATTAAAGTGTTCTAAGGTGCCAGCTGTGCTTATACCCTATAACAAGAATTTTACTTGCATTAGACAGTGATATTAATGTTGTCTTCATTACATCTACTTAGTTGCACAGATTTCAGTAGAGGCCAAACAACAACTGGAATAAGAGAAACAAGCTTAAGCAACGCTAAGACTGCAATACACAACAGAAGCAACAAACGCCAAGTTTAGAGACACTCTATCCTTAACTCACCCCACTTTTCTTGCCTACGAAAGTCTGCAAAGGGGCCATTACCTCAGGAACTGAGCAGAAACCTCCACAATCAGCAGAGTCCCCCTGTCAGCCATACTCTCCTTTCATCTTGTTTTGATTCACAGCCTTACTTAACCATGGTTTGTGAGTGACATTCCCTTGATTTCTTCTCCTTCACTGGTCCATCCCCCTGCACCCGGGTGAGGATATGTGTTGTAATTACAGTACCATCACACCCCTAGACTGCAGTACAGTAGCTGAGCACTGCCACCTCCATGTTGAGTAACTTCCACAAATCAACACCATGAGATATTTTAATGAGACCTGCCCCAGCTCCCATTCCACCTTGCAGAATGCATTCTCCAATAAACAGCCGCTGCCTGATGCGATTCATTTGGAAAGCAGACAACATGAATAGCCCTCTGCTCCCCTGCTCAGCCCTTGGTGCACACAACACCGGGAGAGGGTGGGGGAAGGAGAGAGGCTGCTGCAGCCTGAACACAATTGTAGAAACCATGTTTATTTTTAGGCAGCTATAAGGTATGCTAGCACAGTAATACCCCACCACCACAGCTTCCCTGATAACTGAAGGAATATGTTTTAACACATAAGGTACCCTTTGCTACTGCTGCAGTGAAAACAAGCCTAGATAGTCATGCTCCTCAGAAATACAAAGAAATGATAAATGACTTTCTTATTACCTTAAGATTCCAGAACAGGGATTTGGAGGGATGGGGGAGTCTACTTAATAAACTTTCTTTCCCCTGATGCCCTTAAAATCTACCAGCCTCTAAACACCATGCTTATACAAGGGAGCTAGTCTATGGGTCATGTTCTATAACTGAGATTCCTATTAAAAACTGTCTGAAATCAAAGGCGGTGAGTCCCTTAACATCATTTAGGAAAACTTAAATAGGATTTCACTGTGAATCACCTCTGCTCTTCTGCCAATTAAAAAGCCTACTACCCTCCTATCTAAAGATGCTACAGCAATGCAACAGCTGCTATGTCCCGTTCTTCCAGAATGGCATTTCTTACACAGAAGCTCTTTTAATTTTAACCCCTTTCGTAAGGCCACCACATATTCATCCCACCTTTTTATTTTCAACTCCCCACAAATCAGGTCTTTTCCCACTCTAAATGTCTTTCCCACAAGTCTGAGGCTGTCATTTTAAATTAACCCTTTGGCTCCTGAAACCTCCCCTCCCCCACTCTGAGAGGTTACCCTTTAACCCTTCCCTCCCATCCAACGTGTTTGTGAGCCTCGCTTGCAAGGCCCCGGCACTTAAGATACTCCTTTGCTGGTGGCCAACCTCCTTACCCCTAACCAAGGGATACCTTAACCTCCTACAACACCCCCGCCCCCGAGCATGCGCACAACTCGCTCCTCACCCCCAACGCACGTTAACCCCTCCCGTACCGTGTCTCTTTCTGACTTCAGCTCCTCGATCTCCTTTTCCTTGGCCTGCAGCTGCTGCTGCTGCTGTTCGATGAGGTCCAATTGCAGCAGAAGGATTTGTTTGAGGCAGGCGGCTTGACTGGAGGCTCCCGAGCCGCCGCCACCCCCAAGAGGGCTCTTCCTCATACTCTTCCATCTGCCCTCGCTGGCCGCCAGAGTCCCGGCGGTGGCAGTGGGCGCGAGGGGTGGCGGCCCAGGCAGAGGTAGTGGTGGGGGTCCCGCCGGGTCCGAGGCGGTGGCAGCTGGGGCAGCCGCCCCACCCTTGTCCCCAGCCCAGGGCGTAGGCTCTTTGGCCGCCGCCACGAGAGAGCCCGTCTGAATGGGCAGCACCGCCTGATACTTGGGTCGGGGACTGCAGCCGGCTCCGGCTGCCGCTGGCTCCCCCCCAATGCCGGCTTGTTTGGTGGCCGGGGGCGGACAGGGCAAGGGCACCGAGCCGCCCCAGCTCTCTTCCTGCTGCCCGGGGGCCCCGGCCGGGAGTAACAAGCTCCGGCCCTTGCCGCCGCAGCCGGCCGGGGAGGGCGCGGGGCTCCCGCCCTGGGAGGAGGCCAGCGGGGGCCCCGGTTCCTTGAGCTTACGGTGCCGGGGGAGGAAGTGGGCTTCGGCCGCCCCGGGCTCGTCCTCTGGCCCGCCCAGCGCCGCAGCCCGCTCGTAGTCCAGTCGCTGCTCAGGATTGCCGCCGGCAGGGGCCGCGGCCGCCTTGAACACTGCGGATCTCATGGTCATAGTGGTCCGGGGCAGCGCCGGGGACCGCGACGGAGGAGGGGGTGGGAAAGGGGCGAGGTGCGGGGGGTCGAGGACGGAGGAGGGGGAGGGGAGTTTGGCGGGCTCGCCTCAGCAGTGCGACAGCAGGCCTCGGTTAGTGCGGCTTCTCCGGGGCCCGGGCGCCATCCCGCCGGCGTGCGGAGAAGTGGAGGCCGCGGCTGAGGCCCGCCGCCGGCCCATGGGGGCCTCGCCGCCGCCTCTGCTGCCGCCGCCGCCGCCTCCTTCGCCTCAAAGGCAGGAGCTCGCACCCAGCCGCCCCCGAGCTCATCCCCGGAGCTCGCTTCGGCCCCCCCTGGCCCGGCCGGGCCCGCCTCGTCTCCCCACCCCACACCCCCCTTCCCCGCCCCGGCCCCCCGCCCCGGAGCTCGCCTCAGCCGCCCCGAGCCTCCATTTCCCCCCCCCCTCTTCAGGAGGGGTGGGAGGGATGGGTCCGCCCAAAGCCCTCCTACTCCGAGAGGGGGTCTGTCGCTTCCCTCGGGGGTCTCTGCCGCTCGGGGTTCCCTCCCCCCCAGTCACTCCCGGCGCCTCAGCGTTTCCCTTTAAAAAAACGGAGCCGCTCGTAGCCGCCACAGCCGCAGCCGCCGCCGACAGGAGGGCGCATGCGCAGGGAGGGAAGCGGGCGGGAGCAAACCGGGCGCTGAGAGGATAGAGGCGGGCCGCACAATTGTAAAAGGGGCCGCCGCTGCCGCCTCGAGGGGGACGGGAGGGGTGCGGCCGCGAGGGCTCCGGGCAAGGGGGCCCGGCGAGGGGATGCCAGAGATAAGGGGCTAGGACGGAGGCGCCCGCGGAGGCGCGGGGTGAAAGTGGGCCGCCGGGGAAGGGTCAGTAGGTGGGAAGAAAGGGCGAGGGCGGTGTCTGGTGGATGGGGAATACGGAGGCTCCCGGAGGAAAAGGAGCGCGAGAGAATGTAGTTGAGAGGAAGGAAGGGGCGTCAGGAGGCAGATGCGACCTCCGTGGAAGTGTAGCGGGCGCTCCAAGTCCCCGGCCTGCGCTGGGCGGCCCCTTCCCCGGGCTTCCTGGCAGCCCGCCTGGCCCTCGAGGAAGGGGCCCCGCTGCCCCGCACTCCTCCTGGATCCGAGTCAGGATTCAGGCTCCTCTTGGAGCCTGTGGGTGTTTTCTGGGGGGTAGAATTCTAACCCCTCCACTCTCTCCCTCCTCAGAGCCCCACACTTGTATAGGAGAGAATGAAGTTCTTTGTCTCTAAGGGATGCAGACGAGAACGGAGGGACCTCTGGTTCCCAGAGGGAGGAAAATCCATGATGTCTGCTGCTGAGGGAGTTGTTACCACAACCTCCCTGGAATGTATTGACAACTACCAGCAGTTCTTCCCCAACGGCCATCTCCCCGGCCTTCTTAAGCCACTTCTAGCATCTTCTGGAGGTTCATGAAGGGTCGAAGGGAAGAAAATCAAGAAAGGGATTTTTACCTTTACCGGGAATAGGAATACTTCAGGGTATTCTATACTGAGCGCTTACGATCTCTCAGTGTTCATTGTGTGTGTGTGTGTCTTAATTTCTAGACAACTTCAGCCAACAAGTCCTCACATAATTCATGGTGGAAAAACTTTAAATAGTTTTAATTGATTGTTTTTCTTTTCTGTTGAAGGTTGGTTTGTTTTTTTTCCCTCAATCCATATGGAGATGACTAACATTCTTGGCCTAATGTGAAACCCTTTAATTAAACTGCCTCTTCCTTGTGGACCCAAAGCATGAAACACTGGGAATTTTAAACGAATGGGTGTAATGTGTTAAGAAGCTAAGAGAGCCCCAGCCCATTCCACCAGATTGTATGGCCACAGATCTGCAAAGGAAGTACTGGCTCTAGACTTTCAATACCATCTCTACAGTGACAACACCCAAATCTGTATCTTCTTCCTGGACTCATCCCCTAACTCCAAAATCGTATGTCCAACTAGGAGACCTTCCACTTGCATGTCAAATAGGCATTTCAAACTTAACATTTAGAAATCACACTCCTAGATTTCCACCATCCAAATCCTGCAGCTTCTACAACTTTCCTCTCATTCTCTCTCCCATATCCAATCAGTATTCAATCCCATTGCCCTTCAAAATATATATCCAGAATCACCCACCTTCGCTACACCTCCACAACTTCCACCTTGGTCAAAGCCATGATCATATCTCACTTTTTTTTTATTACTGTATCCTTGTAATTAGTCCCCCGGTTTCAACCTTTGCCTTCCACTCACTACTCAAGTCCCTCACAACACAGCAGCCATCGTGATCCTGATAAGAAGCAAGAGAAATCATGTTCTTTCTCTGCTCAAAACCCTCTCATGGCTTTCCATTGTACTTAGAATAAAAACAGAATCGTCATCATGGCCAATAAGATCTGGCCCTCTAGTACTGTTCTCTGACTTCAACTCCTGCTACTCTCTGCCTTATTCACTCCTCCTGCCACATCTGTCCCTTTACTTTCCTGCAAACACACCCACATGTGGCATGTGTCTGCTCTGGTCCTTTCACTTGCTGTTCCCTCCCCCAGGATCACTCTTCAGATATCGACATGCCTTCCTCTGTCACTTCCTTCAGCTCTTCACTAAATATATTTTCATCAGACCTCTGGCCACCCTGTGTAAACTCACTACCCCTTCCAAACTCCCTCTTCCCCTTTCTGTTTTATTAGTCTTCATAGTACTAACATATTTTACCTTGCTTAATGCCCTCCCACTAGAATGTAAGCTTCATGTTTTGTTCACTGCTGTATCCTCAGCACCTAGAACCATACCTGTTACAAAGTAGGCACTTAATAATTAGTCATTGAATGAGTAAGTAAACTGTTTAAATATGTTCAGAGAAAGCAACTACCCTTGCCCTTAACTTGGTTGAATGTAACAGTCATAAAACAATATAGTATAAGAAATAGTGAAACCTAGGAAAAAATAAAGTTGTCTAGGACCACAGAGAAGATAGAACATACTATCTGGAAGGTATTGAGGAAGTGGCAACTGAGGTGGGCCTAAAGGTTGAGGCCATAAGAGGACACTTCAAAAGGATGAGAATATTGCAAAGGCATGGGATAAAAAAGAAGGTTTTGGGGTAAATGGGAGAAGTTAGCTGGAGTTTAGCTTGGATAGGGGGGAGTATAGGGGACAAAGCCAGTAATGTGGGTTGAGACTAGATTATGAAGGTCTGAAGGTCCAGTTAAGGAATGGATAATTTGTCAGCGAAGGTGAAACTGAAAGATTTATAGCTAAGCCTGGAATGATAAGATTTGTGTTTTTGAAAGCTAACTTCAATATTTGTATTTTTTATGAAGCCAAGAGGCAAGCTTGAAGACTAGTCCAGGTGTGAGGAGTGGTTAATCTAAGGTACTAATGGTGTGGAAATTTGGAGAAATGGCAGGAGACTCACTAGTTATGAGCAAAGGCAGCAATCACAGTCCTACCGCGTACTAGCTATACATTACTTACCTCTCTATCCTGGTTTCCTCAGTTGCAAAATGACCCAAACAACAGGTTTATTGTGAAGATTAAATTAGTCCATGTAAAGTGTTTTTCATAGTGTGTGACACCTGGGACTACTTGAGAGTGTAGTTACCACATTATTATCAATTTACAGAATTTGTTGATCAACAGAAAGTGGGGAGGGAGTGGGGGAGAGAAAAGATCAAGATTTCTAAGGCTAGACAGATGGCAATATCATAAACAAATTGCGTATGTTTTCCTCACCAGACCAAGTAAGGTCCTGGACCAGCATCATCAGCATCACCTGGGAACTTGTTAGAAATGCAAATTATAAGGCCCCACTATAGACCTAATAAAAGAAAATTGGGGTAGGAATCAGCAGTGTTTTAACAAGTCCTCCAGGTGATTATGATGTATCTCAAGTTTGAACACCTGTCTTGCCTAAAGGTTTCAGCCCTGGGCAAATTCACTCTTGATTCGGTGAGACTGAAAAATGACAATGGAACGTTCTTGGGGTAAAAGGGTTTATACTCAACTTTATTCTCCCAGCAATGGCGGCGGGTCAAGTACTAGAATCCCATCCACCTCAGAGCTAGTCTGCATGCAGCAAGCTGGTCTCTGCCTCTGGGCCTCTCTGCCCCCACAGCCATCTCAGTCTCTGTCCTCAGACCTGCACCACTCCAGCGCCTCCTTGCCTGCAGCCCAGAGCACTGGGTGGAGCTCTTTATATAGAGTCAATTATAACATATTACCCACCTGTGTGTAGTGAGCAAGCTGACCAGGGTCAGGTGAGAATCCTGGCCATAGGAACTTCCATTTTCTCCACCACACCACTGCTTTGGAGTCTATGTTATGGATTGGCAGACCTATTCTTAAGGGCTAGATAGTAACTATTTTAGGCTTTGACAGCAATGGGGACTCTTGCACTATTCGACCCTGCCATTGTAGCCCAAAAGACAGTATGTAAACAAATAAGTGTGGCTCCTGGTAAGTGATAAAACTAGTGGTATGACCATACTAGAATGACAGGTGGGAGACTCAGTGAAAAGCAAAGGATCTAGTATGAGACTGCAAGCAGCAATCACTGTTCCACCATTTTATAAAATTTTATTTAGGGATACAAATTTGAATTAATAGTTTTCATGTGTTGTGAAGTACTTTGTGTATTTTTCAACTATTTTAAAATTCTAGCTTGTGGCACATACAAAAACAGGCATTGGGTTGGGTTTTGCACTCAGGCTGTAGTTTGCCTACCACTGGTCTAGAGTCCAATAGACCAAACTGAAGCCAATCTACAAAATGGAAAAAAAATGGCACTATATAGTACTCATGTATGTCAATGCAGGATGGTTTAGAACTAATATTTATTCTGAGATTACATGCTTCCAATTTTATGTGTTAAAATGCACTTTTCTTTGTGAAAATGATGGTGATAGTAAACCATATTTGGTGGTGGTAGTTTTTTAATGTCCCTGCCTGACAAAAAACTGGTGATCCTGTATCAGTCCCCCATTTTTTTTTTCTGGAATCTTTGTAACTCTGAAATCCAAAGTCTAGGATTTCACTGCTCCAAACTAAGTAAACATGCTTTTCTCCTCTAAAACCAAAAAGCTGAAATTTTTGGATTGGAGGTGTGATCTTGATTTTAATTCACAGGATGAGGTAGATAAACCACCATAAAACTGAACCCTGGAAAGAGAAGCTCTTCTGAGAAGGAAAGAGAATTCTTGGTTCTAAACCCTTCAGTTTTAAATTGTGGTAATCCCTGAACTAAGACATAAAGACAATATGAGAGTAAAGGCCAACAGGAGGAGGTGGGGCTGCTAGCTGTAAGGGAGCCTAGGAAAACCTTAGGACCCATAAATTAAGTCCCTAAACCATTCCCTATTGCCCTCTGGCTAAGGGTATGGACCGGAGTTAAAGCCAACACTTTCACCATTCCTCTGAGGCTTTTAGAAGGTTAATTCCATTTCCGTGACCTACATTCTTTGAAGGGAATGTCTATGGCTTGGAAGGAGCAGGTAACAAGCCCTTTTCATTACCTGAATGGGTCTTGGTTTCCCCACACCAGAAAGAAAACTGATATAAATCATCTTTAAAATTGAAATAATCACCTTTAAATAGTCCTTCCAGTTTAAAGACTGTATGAAGCTGTGTTTCCTAACAGTAGGGCAGAGCTAGGTAGTAAAATGAGACTTGTTTTGGCTTCTTCCAGGGAGTGAGGATTCATCTATGCGGCTTCCTGAGGCTCTTGGAAAGCTAAATAAAGACGGGTTGCGTGGCTGGCATTAGCCCAGCCCTACATGGCACCGAAATGAGACCCACAAGAGACCATGGGTAGAGAGATCACCTTTCCCTTCTTCGGGAAGCTGGGGGATGGAAGCCGGTATGCAGCCACGGTTCTGGCTCCGCAGCACCGCCGGCTCACAACTCTTTTCTGGCAGAAACCCCAACCAGCGTTCCAGACCTCCGCGAGCAGGATGCTCGTGTGCTGCTCCCCTTCCCCCCGCTGCCGGGGACCTCTCCAAGCGCAGGACGCACTCTCCTTGCTGCCTGTTTAAAAAAAACAGAATCACAACTCAAGGTTGGGCATTTTTCTCCCGTTTCCAGCCCCGCCAAAACTTTCAGTGGGCCCCGCCCACTCCACGTGGCCCTCCCTTCCCTGTCCCAGCAACCCTTGCGAGAACCCCCATACCACCCCCAACACGTGACCAATTGTTATGTTTCCTTCCTGGGGCTCCCTTTTCGCTGGCACCAACTAACGACTGAACAAAAGTGCCCCCTTCAGGGTGAGCGTGGGGCAGCAGCCTGGGGAGGAGAGGAAAGTTGAGGACTGTAGTACAATAGGGGAATGTGACTGCTTCAGCTTAAAATGATTTCATATCCACATAGCTCAATGGTTAATAACATTAAGGATCACACAAAAGATGAAAATTCAAAAAGGATATCATCAAAGAAAACTGCTTTGGGAGTGGAGTTGGGTAAAGCTTTAATCCCTAGCTACAAAGTTAGTTACCTCTGTTCCATTTCCCCTACTTTTTTAGTGATGTTGGCAGAGCTGTCTGAGATATTCAGATACCAAACAAGAACCAAGAGTTCTGTAATTATGGGTTGGATAATGGGAACATGGCCCCTCCTAGGGTGAGGGTTCTGCTTCTTGTCTCCTTCACCACCTTTCCTTCCCCAACAACACTGGAAGTAGTTCTCCTTCTTTGGGCTCATATTCCTTAAGATGACATAAAATATTTCCAGAACAGAGAAGAGAGTCTTCCTTCTTTCTCTCCATTGGGAAAAATTTCCCTGGACAGGAAAGCATAAGATCATGTTGGAGGAAGAGGGACTGGACAGGACAGCAAAATTAAGTCCAGTGGGAAGGCTTGATGTCCAGAACAAGGGGACTAACCAGGAAAATCTAGAAAACAGGTCAAGTGAAACCAAGCAGAGGGAACTGGTTTCTTTGGGGAAAATTCTGAGCTAGGTTTTGGCCATTTTCCTTCTTGTTCCCACATGAAATATGGTTGGGAGATTGGGTAGGGAATTAGAGTGAGGGAAGGTATGTTGTTGGAGGCTGACTGGAAGAAGGGGTTGTGCATCAGGCAGTGCTCAGAGAAGGAAGGGTAGGGAAGGATAAATTTAAAATCAGAATGATCACGGGACCATTTGCCCCATGAAAGTCATAGAGGTCATGAATAGTAGCCAGTCCAATAGCTACAAGTCCTGGAGCCCAAGGAGGGGGCCCTCATTGTAGCCAGGAAGCATACTACCCAGGAGCATGTTAAGGAGCAATCCATGCAAGGGAGGAGTCCCTGACAACTATTTTCAAGGGAAACAGCCCCAAAGCTATCAAGCTAGAGTATTAAGGATTAGGGACACTTGCTCTTCTGTAACTCGGCATTTGCCTGCACTCCCATTTCCACGTGCTATTGCCAGATTCCTGGGCCTAGTGGAAGAAAAGGGAGAGAGGCTGTGGTGGACAGACAGACGGAGACCCTTAAGGCTCCTCCAGCCCACTGCAGTTCCAGATTTTGGCCACTCGAGGTCTCCCGAGCTCAACCACAGCCCCAGAGTAAGGGAAGGAGAGAGAGAGAGAGAGAGAACCTCTAGAAAACTGTGGGATGTCATTGATGACTGTGAGCAGGGAGGTGACCTAGGGGTCATCTGCTCTGAAGCTGTAGACCCTTTGCGTGGTCGTTTGGAAGGCATTTAGCCTCAACTGTTCTCTCTAAAAGGGACTTGTGGCAGTGGAAACTAGCTCCCCACCTCTTAACCCTCACCCCATTCTCTGTGGTCATTTCCTCCACTGTGCATTTCCTTCTCCTCCCCTATCCTGGTGGTAGGAACACCACCACCCTCCCCCACCCTTTGGCCTGTCAGAGTCCTGAGGAATGCTCTCACCCTGGCTAGGTGCCAAGCTGCGGACTTCCTGGGCTTTGGGGTGGTGCTTGGTGGAGGGGAAGCCCTTTGGACAGGACAGCTACAAAGTCCTGAACAGCCTGTGTGCTCTGGAGGCTCACTCATGTTTGGTCTCTCTCTCTCTCTCTCTCTTTCTCCTCTTTCTGCTAAGCAAAAGGCTCATTTGTCATTCTCTGTTGCCACCACCTAATTTCCTTCCCCCACAATAGGATTTCTTTGCCAGGGCAAAATATACACACTCTGGAGCTGGTGGGCATCCCAAACACTGTGAGAGAGGGAAAGCACCTATTTCAGAACCTGCCTTCTCTGTTTCAGAAAGCTGTAGCTGGGAGGAGAGGTTCAGCTGCCAGGGACCTGAGGTAAGAGGTTTATTAGAGGTAATTCACCTGCCTTCTGGAGCCTTCTCAGAACTCTTGGGTCTAAGGAAGTACTTCAGTCTCTACATAGTGAAGCCTGGGAGTGGATTTCTGCGTATCTGACCACCTTCACTCAGCCTTAGCATGTCCCTGAAATAAATCAGCTGAAATCTGAACTCACGCGTCCACATCACTGCCAAGGAAATCTTTCCAGCTAACTGCAGCAGACTAACTTGCAGGGGTGGGTTCAGCAAGAATGAGGAGCAGACAGAAACCACTCCTGAATCTAATGAATAGAGAACAGATCTGTCAAGAGACCTCTGGCTCATATCCAAAGGGTCACTGCTCAGAATGTTTTTGCATTTGGGGATTGGAGAGTCTTCTGATATTGTCCACAAACGACAAAGTGAGAACTCAGTCCTGTGATGTCCCCTGCCTCACAGTCCCGTCCCTCAGTGCAACTTTTGCAGCTTGTCTCCCTGACGTCACCGTCTGTAGACCTGTGCCAGATTCCCAAGTTCCTATCTTGAAACTTCAGCCCCCACACTGAAGGCCTAGAGGAGAGAGCCAATGTAGGTCACTGAAGCTGAGCCTGCAGGGCCGTCTGCTCCTTGAACCTTGAGCCTTTTAGGCACAAAGAGAAAACCAGGCAGAGAAGTGAGAGAAACAGCTCTCTGAGAATCAGAAGAAAGCATTCCTGAAAAAGTTAAGCAGGGAGAGGCTGGGAGTCAACTGGTCACACCTGGGACCTCTGCTTCCTTAGGGGTACCTCTGCTGCTTAGGAGCTGCATGTGATGGAGGCGGGAAGGCCAAAAGAGGGGCTGAGCATGGCTCCAGGACTTGGTTTTTCCCCTAGACCCCCACCTTGCTCAATTGTCCATGTAAGGGAACTCTTCTGATTGGTGTCCATACCCCATTCTCCAGTCACTTAATTTCCAGGTTTGGGTTTCATTCTCAGGAGCCTTTGCGTTTTGCCTTAGCGTCCCTCTGCTTCCTGTGGTCAGTTTCTGGGTCTCAGGAAGCTGGAGTAGGCCAGGGTTACCTCCACCCTCCCCATTGAAAGACTTTTCCTGCTTGTTATCTGTTAAACTCATATTGCCCCCTGGGTACTTTCAGCCCTCTGGGACCTCATTCCTTTTCTTGGCTGTCCCTACCCCTGCCTCCAAGATCCCAAGGAGTGTGTGTTTATGTATGTGTGCATTGTGTTCATAGCTTCTTAGTTATGCATGGGGACTCAAGGACCTATGGCTGTCACTAGCTTGGGGTTCCCATAGCCAAAAAAATAGACAAGGGACCAATTTCCACCTCTAGCCTCAAAACAATTTAAACTTCTCTAATAGGAGTCTCAGGACAGGAAGAAAAGTAGGTAAGATGGAGACAGGATAAGTAATTGCAATCCTAGCCTTCTACTCATCCTTTCCTCATTTCCTTCCTTCCCCCTTTCAGATCTCAGCTACTCATTCTCCTACTACTCATTTACTCTCATTTCCAGAATCCTTGCACACAGTAGGCACTCAGTGAATGCTTTTTACACTGAGTCAAACTGAATCTGGCTTTGCTTTGTGGGATAAACTTTGAGATGAAGAAGCACAAAGAGGGAAGGTGGACATTCCCCAGATTCTGGGCTAGATTCTCCTACAGGACTGATTGCTAGGGAACAAAGAGCTTTGAGCAGTGATTCTCAGACTTCTGCATGAATCACCTGGACGGTTGCTTAAAACTCAGACTGCTGGACTCTACTACCAGTTTCTGATTCAATCAGCATGGGAATTTGCAAATTTTAATAGTTTCCCAGGTGATGCTGACCCCAAATCCCTGGACAAATCCTGGGATCACCAGTGGATCCCGAGAACCATTGTGTTAGGGAACCACAACCCCTCACCCTAATGCTCACCATGGGGACCTGGGTTGGTGAGAATTGGGAACACGTGACTCCTGCTCAGTCCTCCATCCCAACAGGTTCAGGGATCTAAGAAAGATAGGGCAAGCGGGAGCAGAAGTAGGTCTCTGTCTGATTATCCATCCTGTCTCTTTTTAAATAGTCCATTGACTCCATCCTTATTGAAAGTCACTTCCCAAAAACATGTTTTGCAGCAGCAAAGGAGCACTAGGAATTTCCTGTGGTGGAGCAGCGCCAGTGTAGGGAGGGGAGAGGCAGTGCTGAGCGAGCGCCTTCCCTTGGCTCGGGCAGGGCCACGTGCCCCACCCCCTCGCTTGCACATGTCTCTGCCGCCACTGCCGCAGCAGCCGGCCTGTTTATGAGCGAGTTGTTGTGGTAGAAATGGAGCAGCCTGCACATGCCCAGGCCATGTGACCCCAGCAGCCCGCGTGAGCCTTGAGCCGGCACAAACACACTCAGCCCTGTCCTCTGCTGGCCAGGGGAACAGGAGAAAAGATGGGGAAGGAGTGAAAGGGCAGTGGGCTCCCTTCTTGTCTCCTGGCTCTTTATACTGTTTCAGTCTCCTTTTGTCTCTCCGAGCCACCACCAGGGGAGCAAACACCCAGGAAGAAACGTGATTTTCCCAGGCATATTCTCCTCCCAGGCAGCATTTCCCCAGGCATATTCTCCTCCCAGGCAGCCCCTTGGCTTTTACAAAACCCAGAGCCCTAGGCCCTAAATAAAAAAAGGGCCTCCCCAAGCCAAGAACGCAAAATGGCCAGCCCCAGCCCTGGAATTACATGCTGATGTCAGCTCGGAGCCAAGACTTGGTTTCCCTGCAGCCTCGGCTCTCCACATCGGGCTACCTGGTCCCCTCTTTCTAGGAAGGATACCACACAGAGATTTAGCAAGTGCCCTTTCTAGCATTAAAACAAGGAGAGGTCAGTGACACAAAGCAAGGGCTCTTTCTGCAGCAGTGATCTGTGGGGTTAGGGATGGGAAGGGAAAGTCTGCCAATTGGGAATAGGGAGGAGCTGAGGGGAGGAAGAGGGGATCTGAAAGAACTACACACTAACCCTGGGCCAGCTGGAGAGCAAACATGGGTGTGAAAGACAAGCTCAGCCTCCATACCTCATGGAAGTGTCCCCTTCCAGCCCCATAGAATCCTACTCTCATCACTCTAACCCCAGACCCCCACTTCCAGCCCTCACCCCAGCCCCCTGCCTGTGACCCCATTTCTGAGCAGCCTGTTCCTCTTGCTGGGATGTGAGACTGTGCTGGAGTCAGGCGGACAGTAGGTTAGCAGGAACAAGCAAATGAAACGAGCACGACCCACATTTCCTCATCGCACCAAAACTTCGCAGATCCTGCATTGCAGAGCTAGCTTTTTTTTTTTTTCAATCTCAGCTGGGCCCCTACACACGTCTGTATTTTTGCAACCAGCACAGATTTTTTTTTCAGGGTGCAAACTGTGCATTCTGATGAGCCAAAGCTCCTTCCTGCCGCATTGAAAATCTCTTTGGCAAATTGCTTTTCCCCCACCACCAATTTAGAAGAAGGGGAGGGATCCCAAATTTGTGAAGTTGAATCCTCTCTCCTTTCACTGCCCCCTCCCCCAATATACTGCAGTCTTTCCAGCCTAACTAACAGCTGCAGACCAGGAAAGAGGGACGGGAGGAGGGAAAATAAGCCTTGTTTCTTCTTCTCATGCAGGCTGAGCTGGCAGGGCAGGGGTGCTTTTTTTCCTGGACAGCCCATTTCCCTCCCCATCCCAGCCAGTGTTTATGTAAGCCTCCCAGAAGCTACACAAGGCTCCTGATGCCTGCACATGCTGTGGCTCCTCTGAGGTCCATCCTGCTCACGAGGATTGTCATGAGCCTCTGGCCTCTGCGGGCAGCTGCAGAGAGATCCACTGAGGCCCAAGGAATGGGGAGACCCTGTATAAGGAGACGGTTTGAGATAGAAATTGGGGTAAGGGGTGGAGGTAGGCAGGCACACAGGCATCCTTCCACCACTCCCCACACACATTCCCCTGCATCTCAGTGCTACAAAGGCTCACAGACAGCCAACAGACAGGTTAAGAACCTGGAAGATGACACCAGTGGGTTCCAGCAGCAGCATAGCAAAAAGTGGCCTTGGCGTAGCATGTGCTGTATGCCACCACACCCCAACCCAGGAGGAAGAACCCCTGCCAGAAAGAGGGCAATCTGGGGCTTAGTTTTCCACTGCCAAGGACAATCCATGCCATCTCCCAGATCTTGTGTTGTGCATGGGATCCTAGGCTCTGAAAGGGGGACCCTCCTTCAGGTTCCCTAAAACACCTGCCAATGAAGCATTGGCCCAGGATGGTGTGTGGCTTTCAAAGGGCTATTTTTAGAGGTGCACGTTGCTCAAAGAGGTAAATAGGGAAGCAGGATGTTGTTTCCTTAGGGCTTTTTATACAACTTATGTCTTTTGTGGCTTTCCACACTTTCATTGAACCAATCGGTTAATATGTCCCCTGAAAGGAAGCAGCACAGTGTTTTAAAGGGCCCTGACCTACCAGTTGCACATCCCAAAGTTAGAGGGCTAGGGGAGAACAGAGATCAGATGCCTGCTTCAGTTTCTCACCTCTGTGGCAATCCATGTGGAAATTTATGTTTGTAGCCCCCCGTTCTGGCCCCCTTTGACCTTTACAACCAACCACACAGGAGAATGTGGGAGGGAGAGAGGGAAGAGTTTAAGGGAGGAGGAAGTGGGGTTGGAGTTAAAAGAGGGCTTATGGGAAGCTGAGGTATTTGTGGGGACTGGAGCAGCGTGCTTCAGGCTTCTCTTGGTGACACACCTCACTTCCAAGCACCAGCTCAGGAAACACCAAGGTGAGCTCACAGCTCAGACATTCCACCAGAATAATCATTCTCTCCAGGAAGGGCAGTGTTTCTAGTGGAAAGAGTTTTATACTCAGGCCTGGGGTTGAATTCCCAACATTTCCATTTTCATTGTGACGTTGATAGTAGTAGTTCTGAGAGGTAGCAGGGGGAGCTTTAGCCCTTCCCCAAACTTCCATCAACTCCACCATTTTTGATGTGACATCTTCTCAATCTTAAATGCTTCACTTCCAATACAAAGATAAATAAAAGACAAATATATTTTCAGTATAAGACAAAATCGCCTAGTCTCTGTACTATCTTGGGTAAATTAATAAACATCTCTAAGTCTCAGATTCTGTCTCTAAAATGAGATCTACAGCATAGGGTTGTTGTGGATATTAAATGAGATAGTGTGTATAAGGCACTTGGCACAGTGCCCAACATACAGTAGGAACTTAATACATATTTACTATTTCCTTTTCTTGGAAAAGGGAATAGTAAGGTAAACATAGACTCTGAGGCAAAACATATCCACGAAGCCCAGCATTGGATCATGCTTTACCTTCTCTTTCTCTATCTCCCCCAAAGATAAAATTTAGCATAGACTCTGACCCTCATGTTCTTGAAGTTTCCCCAAGACGTCAAAGCTGTGAGTGGGTTAGGAAAGATAGTTGGGCCTTTTAGAGACTAGGAAGAAGATGTAGAAGGGTAGAGAATGAGTCTCTCCCAGGCACATGGCTGGTTCCTTGATTTGGGGGCATCCCACAAGTTTCTATCCAGGTTTACATTACTTGGGAAGGCAGGTTTTCCCCTGGGCAGTGGCTCGCTTTGTGAGAAAGAAGAGGGAAGGGAAGGTATCTACTAAAGTCTGACCTGGTTTCCAGCAAGGACTCATCTTCAGTCAGTCAGTCAAGCAGTAGGCCCAAGATTTGGGCTGCCCAGGATTTTCCCAGGGTGTTACCCTGTTACCCCAAACAACCTACTGGCAAGGAATACAGATCTTGGATCAAACACCCACACCCACATGTACTCACACATGAAGCCTCTCATATAATCACATGCACACTCTGACCAGAACTAGAGTTCTCAATCCCTTCCTCCCTCTGTTTTATCTCTGCTGTTCTCTCCAGTCCACAGAAATCCAGGAGTATTAGACATATTTGAAAACACACACACACACACACACACACACAGGATTCAACCCTACGCCTAAATGCTGAGAATCCCAGATGCTGAGGAATCTGAATAGAAGTGTGTAAAACATGGAGCCAGAGCTATGCCTTGCTGTGCCAGGTCTTCTATGTGCATCTATTCCACATGGTTCCAATCTGAGCACTGCTCATGAGGAGTCCAGTTCTTTCTTGGGATGAATTTGGCTGTGGGAGGGATGGTTATGTGTGTGTATTTGTGTGTAGAAGTGAACTGGAATGTCCAGCTGGCAGGAGGGTGGGAGGCTGTGTTGAGAGGCACCTACTGTCTTAAGTTCAAGGTTGAAGTCAAAGAGGGGCCAAAGTTAGATTTTACTCCAGGTCCAAAAAGCTAGAAAACTCAACCTTTTCTCCCGCCCTTTGATGGCTCTGGATCCCATAGTTTCTGTACTTCTCCCAGCAGCTATTGGCAGAGACAGGAACAGGGTGGAGAGACTAGAAGTTTCTGGAGTCGAGAGAGTTCTGCCTCTTTTTTCTTCTGTATCCTTCTCTCCAGTTGTAGAAGG
Source organism: Manis javanica (assembly GCF_040802235.1). Lineage (NCBI taxonomy): Eukaryota > Metazoa > Chordata > Mammalia > Pholidota > Manidae > Manis > Manis javanica. The sequence goes on along the minus strand of NC_133159.1, from coordinate 159,648,350 downwards.
AAGATGTATACCTTCTCTCCAGTTGTTAAGAGAAAAGAAGGGGCCCTATTAAGAAGTGCAGAGGAAGGAGGGGATAGAGGTAACTCCCCTCCTTTTCCTCCTCCCTCCCAGTCTCTGCCTTCATACTTCAGATAGACTGCAAAACAACCCAGCTTTGTGCCAAGAGCTAGGCTGACTGAATTTCAGCACTCCCTGCTTCTGCTTCCTCTTCCCTCTCACTGGCTGCAAACTTGGGGATGGAGTCTTGATCACGGGCCCTTCCCCTGTAGGGGAAAAGACCAGCAAGTAGACTGGGGTGGGCAGGATCACCACAGCAACAGACAGAGCTGTGGGCGTTAAGGAGGGTCCAGGACCACTAAAGGGAGTGTGCCAGTGGTGGTGCTGGGGCCAGTGGGGAGCTGCAGGTCATGCCAAGCTCCCCTAGTGTGAGAAGAGCTCTGGCAGATGCATGGGCTCTCAACCTGGCTCTGATGAAGAGTCAGGACGGGCACAGAGAGCATGCAGTATTGTACATGGCAGCTCACCTCCCAGCTTTCCCTCCAGAGCACGGAGAGAGGAGGGAGAGGGGGTGGAGGCTGAGTTCAGAACCCAGTTTTCCTGAAAAGCCTCTTTCCTTGTTTGTCCTGGCCCCTCCCAGTACCTCCCACGCTCTGCTGCAGCTTCCCAGCTCTGGGCCAACTAGCTAGGAGAGGCCAGGAAGAGCCCACTGCCCTCCCTCTCCCTCTCTTCTTGGGGACGGGGAATAAAGCTAAAGCCCAGGGCATCCCAGGGAGCCCATCCTCTCCTGGGAGTCAGGGGGTCAGTGGTCAAGATAGCTACCCAGCCACCCCCACTTCAGTCAACATTATGGTCTTTTCAGCTACTCACTTCCTTACTGCCCAGCTTACTCTGTCCTTTTGCCCACAATCTTCCTTTTCTCTACCTCTTTGGTGGCTGTCACATTTCTAGGCATCCATCAGTGCTGCCCTGGTTGCTGCCTGGGAACAAGTAGAGAAGGGCTTTCTGTACAGAACCCCCTGCCCTCCCAGAGGCACTGGGACTGAGGAGGAACAGGCAGGAAGCAGCAGGTGGCCCAGGCTCACCTGACTTCCATCTCTCCCCACAATGCAATCCTCAAATGGGACAGACCTCTACCTGAGACCCATTTTCACCAAGAGGGCAATTGCTGCTCTGAAAGGAGATGCCGTATGTTTCCAAACCCTGTTCAGTGTTTCACTTGTGCATCTGCCCATTTCCCTGATGACACTAGGAATGCATGTCTAACTTCGGGCCAGTAACTTCTTCTAAATCTCATTTTCGTCATCTGTGAAGGAGAGAGGACTAAGATGATCTTTGTGTTCCCTTCTAAGTTACCTTTTGTAGAATTCGCAGCTACTCTCAAGTACTGGGGGTGGTGTGTATGTGGGAGATGGTATCACTCTGCCCCCAGATCCCTGCCTCACCTCTAGCCCCATTACTTTACGGCTTCAAAGCACTTTCATCATAAAGTTCCCCTCCCCTGTTTTTTTTATTTCCCAGACAAAGGGAAATGACTCACCTCAAAGTCACCTCGAGTGAGTGGGGTGGTGTCATACAGGCAAACAGGGAGTCCCTAAGGACATCCTCACCCCCATGGCAACCCCTTTCCCTAGGGGTGTTCTCCCGAAGGGGAGTATAAGGGAAAAGGGGTCATTTTTCCTTTGGTTTCAGGACTTAGCCCTGAAGCAGAAGTTCAGCTTAAGCTCCTGACTGGGGGATTAAGCTCCCTTCCCTACTGGTCATCTCTCATTTTGTCACCAGTAACCTCAAGGCGAGGTCAGTCCTGCAATCACGTGAAGCCCTCACGTTTGCAAGGTTTGCAGAAAAGGCCCATTAACTTTGATCTCCAGGGAACAGCCCAGTTTGTCAATTCCTTCCCAGGAATTCACATGCCTCTGCCATACAGGCTTTCCAAACACGCCACCGTGACTCTTCAGCGCACCCCACCCTACCCCGTTCTCAGCTCCCTTCGGGCCCCAGTCACAGCTTCTGCCAAGCGGAAAGGGGGAAATATACGCAGTCCGCCTGTTTTGCCAGTGGACTACAAATCCCGGCAGTCTTGGCGTTACGCAGGCGCACAGAGCTCAACGTGCCTGCTGCTGGAAAAGTGTGTCACTGGGGCACGAGGCGCTCCCTGGGATCACATGGTACCTGCTCCAGTGCCGCGTGCGGCCCGGGAACCCTGGGTTGCTGGCGCCTGCGCAGAGCCCTCTGTCCCAGGAAAAAAGGCTGGGGCAAAAGGCGGCTGAGATTGGCAGAGTGAAATATTGCTGCCGAGGGAACGTAGCAGGGCACAAGTCTCTCTTCTTTGCGCCTGGGTGCCCCGTTTCTCCCCATCACCTACTTACTTGCTGACTGCAACCTCTCTCCCTGTGGGACTTTTGCACCGGCAGCTCTAGATTCGCTACCCTGCAGCGCTGTGGAGTCTTCAGGCAGTGACATCCCGTGCACTGCAGAGACCCGACCTTCCTTGCTTCCTTTTAGCCAGAACAACTTTAGGCGATTCCCCTTCCTCCTCCCCCATACTCTTTTTGCCCTTCTCATGCAAATCAGACCTCGGTTACTTCAGCGTCCTACCCTTGTGCAGGGCTGCAGTTCGACCACCACAAGACCTTACTGCAGGGTGCCTCGGATCCTGATCGTGAGCCGAGGGGTCCAGTCCTCACCCTCAGCCAGTGCCAAGGGGGCGAAAGCGGCAATTGCAGCCTCCAGTTTGTGTCAAGGTCCAGTTTGAATGACCGCCCTCAGCTGGTGAAGACATGACGACCCTGGACTCCAACAACAACACAGGTACTGAGATTCCTTTTACTATCATCATCCTCCCTCTGTCACTGTCCCCTCACTTCCATCTATGTCTTAGAACAAGAGGAACTTTGTAAGGTACTGGGAACTCCCTCCTTCCGTAGATTTGCTAACATGATGGGGATCATAGGCTGGAATTTCCAAAGCGGGTTGTTCAGCCTGGGAATGCGCCAGGAGGCTCCCCACCGCCACCCCTGAGTCCCAGTGCTTCTTTTAGCCGAAGCACTCAGATCCTGGGGAGAAGGAAACGTTGAGCGGGTACGTATGGTGAGAGAAACAGTTTAGAGGGGCTGGGAGCTTTTTAACAGTGCCCCCAAACGCCCCCATCTGTCCATCCCCTGCAGTGTGGCATGCCTGGCCTTCTCGGAAAGAGAATCCCTCTTTCCTCTCTTCCTCTTTCCCTAGTTTCCGCAGGCTCGAGGGAGCCTGAGAAGCCGTGAGGCGATCGGGGCTCCAGGTAGATGGGGCCTGGGGTAGGGTCGAATCTCCCTGGGGAATCCTCAGGGCGCGGCACCTGTGGAGCCGGGAGAGTGGTGCTTGGCCCCAGGGAGGACACCCACGGCACCCGGCCTGCCGGGAGGGCTCACATGGCTGCGGAGCCGAGCCCACGTGCTGCGTTTGTTTTCATTCAGTAGAAGCCGCGGCCGCCACCCCATTGGTGGTTGCCTCTCGGCCCCGTTACATAATGAGCTCCGCCCCCCAGGTCGCCCGGGCAACGCGTGTTCCCATCTCTCCTCCAGTCGGTTCTTCTAGCTTAGCTCGCGGTTGCGGCCCGGCCCAGGATCCGGACGCTGGGGCGGGGCGGGGGCGGGGCTGCTGCTGCGGATTGACGGGAAACAGAGAGGGCGGGGCCTCGAGTTCCGGGGTTCCTCGTTGGGGATCCACGTGCAAGAAGCACACGTGGAGCTGGTACGTGAGGCCGGCTGAGGCCCGGCTCCCGCCCCGCCCCGCTGAGATCTGGGTGAAGCTGGGCTGACTCACCGCACCCGCCTGCCTCCTTTTCCTGTCAGCCTGCCGGGCACCCCCTCCTCCCTATCACCAAGCGGAGTAAGATGGAGCCATCCCTAACCTCTCATGGCCTCATGTTTACACTCCTCAAAGGGACCTCACATCTAGCCACCTTCTCCTCATTCCTTTCTTCTTTATTCTGTTTGCACCTACTTCACTGTACTGCTTTTAGACTCAGCTTCTCCATATTCCAAATTCTTTCTGTTCTCCAAACATCTTAGTCCTGCAAACACTGCCCTCCCCCCACCACCAAACAAGCTGCAGTTTGCCTCCTAAGGGACTTCCCCCAAACAGCTACATTCCAGAATCACAGCTGAACGGATATTAACTCTGTTTCACCTTTTTTTTTTTTTTTCACAGAAAGGTAAACAGACGCAGAGAGGGGAGTTGATTTCCTTTAGGTGGTGATAGATGTAGATCTAAAGCCAGACTCTTTTGAGCATGCCCCTCACTTCCAAGTTGGAAGTCTCTTCGAATGAAGGTCTTACTCCCCTTCTGGGGTTGGGTGAACTAGGTCAAGTTCATCTGCCACCTAATGAATATCCCATGTCCCCACCTCAGTTCTGAAACTGTAGAGGCTGATCTGTTGTGCAACTGCTTTACAGGGAGCTGGGTTCACCCTGACCAACCTTGAGCTATTTTAGGGTTGCCCTGCCCAGCTTAGTGTATGTCAGTGGGTGAGCAAGACATGTGCTTCTGGAGGCAGGTGGTGTGGCCTGTGTCAATTCACATGTGTCCTGCAATCCTCCCTTTTCCCACCCCACCCTTGGTGGGCCAAGTTAGGTGCTTGGGAAAGGTGTGGCAGGTAGGTCACCTTTTTCTCCTTTTAATACCATGGGAACATGGCCACCTAGTTGGTAGTATAACCAGAAGGCTGAAGTCCCTGAATGGCCAGAGAGCCAGGGTCATTGCCACCAGGCTGAGAGATCTGGAAGGGGGAATTTCAAAGCCCTAGGTTGGACAATTTGTCCTTTGTGTCCACCTCCTGCAACTTGCACTGTTAAGTCTTTCCTGGATCAGAGGGAGGGTCCACTTTGACTCTTGCTCTTAGAGGTGAGGGGAACCAGGGTAGGCAGATTTTCAGTACTTTCAGGACCTTAGGAGAATACATCTTCTAGTTTTGAGAAATCTGTCTTGCTTTTGTAAGATCTTGACTTTCCTCATGGCTGGCTAGCTGGCCCTCTGTGGTCTCATCCCTGGAATGGTCTTGGTGTTAAAATCAACAGCTTTTTTTTTTTTTTTTTTTAAGACTGGCCATTATGAACGGGTCTCAGCTGCTCGTCCCATCCTGAATTCTGCCACAGACAACAAAGTCATTAGCTGCAGTGCATACACCCCAGGAAGGTGTCCAGGGCAGGGGGTTATGTATATGAGATGCCCACAGAGGTCATGTCACTAGGGAGGCATCTCACACAAGGCAGAAGCTGAATGTACCCTGCAAAGGGTCATGAGTGAGGGAGTTGCTCATTGTGGCTCTTCTGGGGACTGCAAGATGTGGTTCCACATGGTTAACTTCTGAGCATCCAGCAATGTTTCGGGGAGACAGGTGGGGATGAGCAGAGTCCTAGGACCAAAGATACATGGTCGCTGACACTCCTTTTCCTTGTGTTCTCCTGCCAGGTGGTGTCATCACGTACATTGGCTCCAGCAGCTCCTCTCCAAGCCGCACCAGCCCTGAGTCCCTCTACAGTGACAGCTCAAATGGCAGCTTCCAGTCCCTGACCCAAGGTTGCCCTGCCTACTTCCCACCATCGCCCACTGGCTCCCTCACCCAGGACCCAGCTCGCTCCTTTGGGAGCATTCCACCCAGCTTGAGTGATGATAGCTCCCCTTCTTCGACATCTTCTTCATCGTCATCCTCCTCTTCCTCTTTCTATAATGGGAGCCCTCCAGGGGGTCTGCAAGTGGCTCTGGAAGACAGCAGTCGAGTGTCTCCCAGTAAGAGTGCCAGTAACATCACTAGTGAGTATATTTCCAACTGATTGGAGGGAAGGGAAGGCAGCCAGGCCTAGGTTGAGAGTTGGTGTTCACGTGACAGTTATCCCAGGGCCTACCGTGGCCCCAGGGATTTCTGCTAGAATTGCACCAATTGATGTCTGTCTGGCCCAGTCTGGTCATTCAGGTGCCCCCTATACTGGAGCTCCTCCCTAGCTTTCCCCCAGAATCTGCAGCCCAGAAGACCTTCATATCCCTGACCACGCATATAGTCCTGCTCACCCACTGCCCCTCTCTTCCTTCAGAGCTGAACGGCATGGTGCTGCTGTGTAAAGTGTGTGGGGATGTTGCTTCGGGCTTCCACTATGGCGTGCACGCCTGTGAGGGCTGCAAGGTGAGGCAGTTTGGGAGTGAGGGCAGGGGGCAGGTGACCTCCTCCCCCAGGACATAGAGACCCAGCCTAGACAGAGATGCTCACTAGCCACCCCTGCCCCCCAGGGCTTTTTCCGTCGGAGCATCCAGCAGAACATCCAGTACAAAAGGTGTCTGAAAAATGAGAACTGCTCCATCGTCAGAATCAATCGCAACCGCTGCCAGCAGTGTCGCTTCAAAAAGTGTCTCTCCGTGGGCATGTCTCGAGATGGTGAGGCAGCACTATTGCTTCACAGCATCCCCAAGCCCTCCCCCTTCCTACCACCCAAAGTTTCTGAATTAATCCCTCCCTTTCAAAAAAGTCCCAAACCGAGACACATCATGCTGTCTCATTTGCATAGGGGCACCCATATTCATCCTCTTGGGTAAACACACATTTCTTTCCCATTAGTGCCTTTGTCACTCCAACCACAATCCCTACTTGGAAAACCTCCTCAATAGGCGTGGCCCTGCCAGTTTTAGTTTTGATGTGGAACCCCAAGCCTTCAGGGTCTTGCCCTTCAGGAGGAAGGAAGGAAGAGAAGCATGTGAGTGTGTATGAGAACTTCCTGACATGGCTCTCATCCTGTCACAGCTGTGCGTTTTGGGCGCATCCCCAAACGAGAGAAGCAGCGGATGCTCGCCGAAATGCAGAGTGCCATGAACTTGGCCAACAATCAGTTGAGCAGCCAGTGCTTGCTGGAGACTGCACCTACCCAGCACCCAACTCCAGGCCCCATGGGCCCCTCACCACCTCCAGCTCCAACCCCTTCACCCCTGGTGGGCTTCTCCCAGTTCCCACAACAACTGACACCTCCCCGATCCCCAAGTCCGGAGCCTACAGTAGAGGATGTGATATCCCAGGTGGCTCGGGCTCACCGAGAGATCTTCACTTATGCACATGACAAGCTGGGCACCTCACCTGGCAACTTCAATGCCAACCATGCATCGGGTACCCCTCCGGCCACCACTCCACATTGCTGGGAAAATCAGGGCTGCCCGCCTGCCCCCAATGACAACAATGTCATGGCTGCCCAGCGTCATAATGAGGCCCTGAATGGCTTACGCCAGCCTCCCTCCTCCTATCCTCCGGCCTGGCACCCTGCCCCTGCCCACCACAGCTGTCAGCAGCCCAACAGCAATGGGCACCGTCTGTGCCCCACCCACGTGTATCCCGCCCCGGAAGGCGAAGCACCTGCCAACAGTTCACGGCAGGGCAACTCCAGGAATGTTCTGCTGGTGAGGGCACTGGGGGTGAGGGGGGCAGGGGGCCTGGGAGAATGAATTTAGTATAGGGCAGCTGGGTGTGCCCAGAGGCTAATGCAGGGATATCCTCTTCCCAGGGGAGGATGCTCAGCCCTACAGTAAGGGCTCTGCCTGGGAATCCCTGATCTCTACCTGGCCCCTGATTGCCACTTAACCTGACAGACCCATCTTCCAGGGCCACATCTCCTCATCCAGGCAGAATCTGGGGCCCAGCCCTGCTGGGGGAGCCCATCTGAGCCAGCCCAACTGATATTCTCCTCCTCAAATCTCTTCCTCTTCCAGGCATGTCCCATGAACATGTACCCGCACGGACGCAGTGGGCGAACTGTACAAGAGATCTGGGAAGATTTCTCCATGAGCTTCACACCTGCTGTGCGGGAAGTGGTAGAGTTTGCCAAGCACATCCCCGGCTTCCGTGATCTTTCTCAGCATGACCAGGTCACCCTCCTTAAGGCTGGCACCTTTGAGGTGAGTGACTCTCTGTGCTCCCTGCTCTTGACTTTGGGAAGGATCCAGCAGCAGGCTTGGCATCTGGGGTAGGCAGGGGCTCTGAAAGACTTTGGAACCCAGCATCTTTGTCCTTGCAGACTGACTGATGAAGGGGGGTACAAAATTCCTCCCACTCCTGGCTCAGGACATTTGGGATGTCTGTCATCTCAGCTGGGGTCTAATCACAACCCATTACCTTAAACTAGCCCACAGGGTACATTGCTACCCCCATTCTAGACATGAGGCAATAAACTTTGGCAAACTTTTGTGACTTTGCCCAATGTCATAGGTAGTGACAAAGTTGAGACTTAGATCCAGGCCTGCTAGATTCTAAAGCCAGTGGGATGTTTCCCATCCTTCCACCTGTTCCTCAGATACTACCCCAACTCTTCACTGAGAGATCTAAGTCAGAACACCATAGGGGGGATTTGGCAACTGCTCCTCCCACCTACCCAGGATGATTGACCCTCGCCTTTAGGTGCTGATGGTGCGCTTTGCATCACTGTTCAACGTGAAGGATCAGACAGTGATGTTCCTGAGCCGCACCACCTACAGCCTGCAGGAGCTCGGCGCCATGGGCATGGGGGACCTGCTCAATGCCATGTTCGACTTCAGTGAGAAGCTCAACTCCCTGGCGCTTACCGAGGAAGAGCTGGGCCTCTTCACCGCGGTGGTGCTCGTCTCTGCAGGTAGGTCAAGCTCTCGCCTGAGCCTGACCTGGGGGAGGAGGCGGACGCAGTTCAATTCAACACACCTTTTATGGAGTACCTACTCTATGCCAGGCCCAGCACTGGGCACTGGGGATACAGACATGATTCAGACACATCTAGCTTGGGAGACAAGACTCATGCCCAACTAATTATAAAACAGTGAGATAAGTGTCACAGTGGAAGCATGAACCAAAGGCTTTGGAAGCACAGACAACTATTTCTGCCCGGGGGAGCTGGGGAAGGAGGTGACACTTGAGTGGGGCCTCAAAGGACAAGTAAGATATTGCCAGGCAGAGAGAGGGGGAAGGGCATCCCAGGCAGAGGGAACTACAGAGCAAAAAGCAAGGGAGCTTGGACATGTTTGGCCTGCTCTGGGCAGGAGAGTGGCCTTGTGGGGTGAGAGGTGACCAGCCTTGCTGAGCCTGTGCTCCCAGCTCTCAGGCCCCTCCTGCTTTTGGGACAGAGGCCTGGGAGAAGGAGTTGTGCGCCCCCTCCTTCGCCATCAGCCCTCTGAGGGGCCTCGGGGAGAGGCTGTATTGCCCGCCACGTCCTCGCAGACCTCCGGTTCCTCGTCAGAGGAGCTCAGGGAGCCTGCCTCACTGCTGTCGTCTTCCCCACAGACCGCTCGGGCATGGAGAATTCCGCTTCGGTGGAGCAGCTCCAGGAGACGCTGCTGCGGGCTCTTCGGGCTCTGGTGCTGAAGAACCGGCCCTCGGAGACTTCCCGCTTCACCAAGCTGCTGCTCAAGCTGCCGGACCTGCGGACCCTGAACAACATGCATTCCGAGAAGCTGCTGTCCTTCCGGGTGGACGCCCAGTGACCCGCCCGGCCGGCCTTCTGCCGCTGCCCCCTTGTACAGAATCGAACTCTGCACTTCTCTCTCCTTTACGAGACGAAAAGGAAAAGCAAACCAGAATCTTATTTATATTGTTATAAAATATTCCAAGATGAGCCTCTGGCCCCCCCGAGCCTTCTTGTAAATAACTGCCCCCCTCCCCCATCACTGAACCTCCCCGTCCTCCCCTATTTAAACCACTCTCTCCCCCACCTGACTCTCCAGCCCCCCAGTTTGTTCTGTTACTGTCTCAAATCCAATAGTTCACAGCTGAGCTGGCTTCTGTGGTGTGTGCTCGTTTGGGGGATGGGATGGAAATACTGCCAGGGCTGGGGGCACACCTCTCCATCTGGTCAGTTTGTGGGGTAGGTACTTTGCCAGCAGATGGGAGGATACAGGGAAACAGCACACAAGTCTAAGGGGGGGTGCCCACGGGGGTTATTTTCATCATATATTTATTACATAAATATATAGTAAAATAGACGAGCAACAATTACCATAAAAATATCTTTCTTTAAAATCCTGACCCAAAACACAATGGGGTGAAAAATCGCACATAACAGACATACTGATTGTCAACGTGGGGCAGGAGTAGGAGACCCCCACAAATCACCCCTACTGGCCCCACCACTCCCTGGGAAAGGGACCTACCTCCTTCCCTGTTTCTGCCCACAACCCCCCACCCCCCACCCCAGCACCAGCTTCTCATACATTCAGTAGCGCCTCCAGGGAGTGTCCCCCTCTCCCCACACAGGAATTCCCAGGACAGGAATTACTGTCCCCTTTATGGACGGTGTCTGTGTCACATGCCCTGCCCTCTCCCAGCCCTGTAGACCTGCCACCAGGGGAAGGGGTAGGGGCTTCTCCGCCCCCACCCTCCCCAAGTCTGAGCAAGGAGGAGGCTGGATGAGGTATGTGTGTTATGAGTGATGGGAGGGGGAATACTGAGATGGAGAGGTGGGTGGTGGGGGTGGGGTAGTGGTCATGGCTCTGGCACCCCCTTGTCCTGGCCTGGCCCCCTCAGCCTATTCCCAGCAGCCCCTCCTCCCACCAACACTGCACCTTCTGCCCCACCCTGCCTGCCCTAGTGCCCTGGGCCAATCCTGGGGAAGGCATACTCAGCACCCACATCAAGGCCATCCCCCTCATTAGCACCAATGGCCCCCAGGAGAGGGCCCTGTCCCTCATTTCCAAAGCAGGACTGGGACAGCTGCCTCTCTAGAGCAGGTGCGTGGCACTCCTGAGTCCTCCTGGCTCCTCCCCCACCACGTGGACTTGCTCACACATTCTAGTAGAGAAACACACACACCCCACATCACGGAGGGAGGGAGGATGGGGTCAGGTGTCAGGGGGAGGACTGGGGGATCACAGCTCATATGACTGGGGAGGCAGATGGGAGTTCCCAAGTGCCTTTAAGAGGCTGAGCCTCTGGCAGGCCTTTTCTCCACCACTGCCTTGGCTGAGAATGGGGACGGAGGGATGGAGGGAAGGAGGGACGGGGAGACAGCAGACAGGTCAGGAATTCCAATGGGCCCTCAGGGGTGGGAGGAGGGTACAAGAGGGCTTAGCCATGGGACTGGAGAAATAAAAGAATCAGTACCCCAGGGGAGAGAGAGAGGATAGAGAAAGCACGGGAGCCCACAACCCCAAGGGGGGCGTGGCAGCACATGCATAGGTGACAGCAGGTGCTCTTTGAGGCCCCCCCCACCCATCAGAACACCTGAACAGTGGGGGGAGGACATGCCCTGATGGGCAGCACAGCATTGCCTTCCCGTGCGTGCATATGTGTGTGTGTGTGTGTGTAGGTAGGGGGCTGTGGCAGGCTGAGGGTCAGGGTGGCAGGTTCCCCACTGCTTAAGACATTTTTGCCCCAATAGTGCAAAGCGCAGGAAGCCCTGGCGCCCCTTCCCCCCACCCCATTCCTCATGGCTTCCGGGGGGCATCTATGTCCACCCATCCATCCCTGCCGACATGCAGCCCTGAGCCCAGGGCCCTCTGGTCTGCTGTCCCTCCCCACCCTCACCTCCCCTACCCATGGCAGGGCTACCTCCTCCCTCCCTCTCTCCCCTACAGAGTGGGTGATAGCCAAATGGGGGAGGAGGAGGGCAGCTCACCCAAGTGCAGACCAACAGAGCACTCCTCACCAGGAGGGTGGGAGATGACTCAAGCTAAAGTCCCTGAATTAGAGAAAAGAGGGGAGAGGGGTCCCAGGGGCAAAGAGGCGGCTGGCCTAAAGAGCTTCAAAGGAAAAAGGAGGAGCACCAACCACCCCCTCCCCCGGGGCCCCAGCTAAGTGCCATTTATCTAAGCACCCCCATTCTGGTGCCTACCTGCCCAGACTCTGGGTTAGTGCATTGAGTGGGAGTGGGGAGGGGAGAGGGCAGAGGTTAGAGAGAGCCCAGAAGACAGACGGGAGACAGGGTCCTAAGGAGGTGGAGGCTCTGGGAGAAGCTCCCGTGCACACACACCCCCAACTCCTCCCCAGTGAACAGCATCTGGATTGTAGCTAATACTGCAGGCGTGAGGAAGGCGGGAGCTTGAGCCACAGTTTTTCCTGTGTGGGTGCCAAGGTGCAGAAGGAGTGGAGGGCAAGGAGAGGCCCCTGGGCTTGGGCACTTGAAAGGGAAGCTGTGCAGGCAGCAGGGCAGGCTGCTGAAGGGCCAGCTGGCATCCAGCGTGAGAGGTAGATGGAACTCAGCGGGCACGAGTGGCAGAGAGCAGAGGGAGTAGTGGGGTGGGGGTGCCAAAGGGGCACGGTGTGGGGGGCAAGGCAAGGGAGGTGGCCAGGACCCTGTTGTATTAACTCACAGCTCTGATCGGCAGCCCTACCCTTGGGGACTGAGGATTGGGGCAGTTTTCTGATTTGGGGGGAGGAGAGGCAGCTCTCAAAGTGCTTGGGGGTGGTAGGGGCCAGCCTTGTTAATAACTTAATATCATCTCTCTTTATCAGTCGCTCACGCTCTCTTTTTTTCTTTTTTCTCTCTGTCTAGTTTTTCTTCATTAATCTCCCCTTGCCTGGTTTCCAAAGTGCAGTTAAGAATGACTATAATTTTTAACCTCCAGGGGAGGAGCCAAGCCAGGCCCTTCTTTGCATCTAGGAACTGGGGAAGCAGAGGCCCTTAGCCTGGAGGGGGAGCCCAGGCCAGGAACTGGACAGGGAGTGGGGGCTCTCTCTTGTGTGTGGGCAGGGGGTGAGTTGGGGGCATCTTCCCCTGCTACACATCCCTCTGACCCCTATGGTCGAGATGGCTTATCCCCTCTTAGATCTCCTCTCTTCCCCTACCTTCTCAGAGGACAGGCTCCTAGGGACTGCTGGGCACGGTCCCCCAGCCTCCCACACTGTCCTTTCCATAGCAAGTTCATTTGTGTGCCCTGTCCCAGGGCTGGAGGTTCTGAGGAGGGACGGGGCAGTGCGGGGATGTGTGTGGGAGCTGAATCTATCCGAGGGTGAGAGGAAGGAGAGAAGAGGTGTGGGGGGCCTCCCTGAGCCCCCAGCTCTGCCCCTTCTCTCCAGACTCCTCCCCACCAGCTCCGCACACCCTCTGGCCGCCTGAGGCTTTAGACTTCCTGATCCTCAAAGACCTCGAGGAAGAGTGGGGGAAAGAGTTCGGTGGGGCACTCGACTTTCATGTGGAGGAAGCGGCTGGCGTGGCAGGCCCCGATCATGCGGAGGTCAGTCACCTTCATCAGCAGCTTGGGCCAGAAGTGCGGAATGTTGTGTTTGCGGTGGTTGACGTAGTGCTCGAACGCCAGTAGGTACGCCTCCTGACTCTTCTCGATCTTGTCCACACACAGCAGGCCCGAGCGGTCTGCAGGGGAGGATGGGGAGAGGGTGAATGGGCGAGAGTAGGCAGAGGAAGGATGCAACCTCAAGAGGCCAGGGCTAGGGGACAGAGAGGCACGGCAGGAGGAGGGGTAGAAAGGGGGCGAGGGGCAGGGAGAGAGGATTGGGGGACAAGAGATGGAACTGGGAACAGAGGTAGGATGGGTGACAGAGAAGGGGACAGAGGATAGACCTGGTGACAGAGATGGCCTGGATGACAGAGGTAAGCTTAGGGAGCAGAGAAGCCAAGGAGCAGAAAGATGGTAGGGTTAAGAAAGGAGGAGAGTGACAGGCCCCCAGAGCCCAACCAGGCTTGGGACCCTGGAAGCTTCTGGCTTCCCAGTCAGTCAGCAGGTACCTGTTGACATTAGCAGCACAGCCTGCAGCAGAGCCACTTCCGTGTCATCCAAGTTAAAGGCAGAGAGTGACTTGCCCAGTTCAAAGATAGCGTCGGAGACCACGCCCAGGCCGCCATTCTTGAGCTGCTCTCGCTTGACAGCCATCTCCCCACTCAGCGTGAGGGTGTCGCTCTCTGGGTCATAGCGGACAGCCGCCCGCAGGGACATGATCTCCATGCAGCACCCCTTCAGGAGGATGATCTGGTCTTCACAAGGCAGCTGTGGAGTGGCAGAGTCACAGGGACACTCAGCATACCCTTCCCCAACAGTGTCCTCTGGGTGACCTCAGCGAGCTGCGAGACCACCACTGGCCTCAGCCAGTAACACATACATGACAGCTAACCTGCACTGGACTGTGGATACGCCCTATTTTATTAAACCTTACAATTATGCCTATGAGTTGGGTCCCATCATTGTCTTCATCCCCACTGCAGATGAGGAAAGTGAGGTAAGGGCTCTGGTCCAGGTCACACAGCTAGAAGGGCAGTCTGTCCCCAGACTTAAGAGTCAGGCAGCCACGTAGACTTGCAGGGAGAAGGGCAGGGAGGGGCTGGGGAGGCTGGGCCGGGGGAGCCTTCTGGTTCCGTAGGGATCAGCTGGCTGTGCATGTGTATATACCTACAGGAATTGCTCCCTGTGCAGAGAACCTCAGGTGAGCACGTGCTGGGATTCGGTGACCTGGCCAGCTGCCTCAGGCTTACCTCCGTGGCTCTCGTCCCATCTGCCACTCACCTCGGAGAACATGGGCAGTTTTTTGGCAAAGTCCACCACACGAGTGATGGCTGGGGTGATGATCTTGGTAAACTCGCTGAAGGCCTCTAGGTCCACCTTGTCTCCGTCAGGCATGGAGACGATGGGTGATTGGCCAATGTCATCCGGCTAGAGGGAGAGATGGGGGTCAGCTGGAACTGCAGACCCCTTTCAACCTCTCACTGAGTCTCCCTGCCCACCAGGGGGAGCTCCAAGGCAGCTTGGGGAGAGGGGCCACCAATATGTGGGGACTGGTGCCCCAGGCCTAAGGCTTCACCTTCACCTTAGGGCAGAGAATTAATTGGCCAGAGCCAGGGCTCTGAGTCAACTAATAGTAACAATGACCATAACAGTAATAGAAGTAACATCATAATAACAGACAATATATTTACTGAATATTTAATATGTAGCTAGGCATTTGCTACAAGTTTTACATGTATTATCTTATTTAATCATCACCATGACCTTATAAGGAAGACATTATACTTATCCCCATTTCACAGATGAAGAAACCGAGGCATAGTGCAGCCCAAGGTCACATGCCTAGTAAGTGGTATAACCAAGATTTGATCACCCAGGCATTCTGACTCCTGTTATACACACGCGTGCTTGGCATCAGAGCTATGCTCTTAACACTGAACTGTGCCACCCACTGGCATACTCCACCAGGAACCAGATGCCTGTTTTCTGCCTTCCTCCACCATACACAACCAACCGTCCATTTCCTTCCAAGCTGACCATTCAGTTTTGCCAGGGCCTAATACAATGCCTGGCACCTTGCGGGTGCCCTGAAATATGTTACATAACTGTGTCCTTACCCTCTCTTCCAGCCACTGTGGGCAGGAAAGATGCTGCCTCTGCTCACTGGAAACTCAGTGAGGAAGGCAAAGCCCTATCCTTATGGAGCTCCCGATCAGATGGAACAGGCAGGACCCTGATAGCAGCTACATACATACAAGTGTACAAATCAGGATCACTAAGTTGTGGCAAGTATCAGCTTTGGGTCAGACTAAACTAAGAAGGCTTCCTGGAAGGGGCAAGGCTCTGAGCTAGGTCCCATCTCTGGTCACGTGGCTGTCACTCTCTCCTTACCAGGAATTTCCGCCTCTGCTTCCAGTGGCTGCCCTGGGCATTTGTGCTGCGATGGGCCTCCGTGGCAACATGGATCAGGTCCCACTCTTCGGGAGTGGGTTCTGGTCGCTGCTGCAGTGATCGGATCATCTCCTCCTTACGTCTCCGCTCCCGGTTCTGCTCAATCAGTTTGCGCTTGGCCACTCGCTTTGAGTCATCTAGAACCACTGCCAACATCAGAGAGACATAAAGCCCTTTGCATGGCACTCTTTACAACCTGCTCAGAAACTACTCTTCCCAGCATACATGCTGGGGAAACTGAGGGCCAGAGAGGTTAAGTAACTCCCCAAGTCACCTAGCAGTTGGGTGGCTTAAGTTGATCATAATCACTGGGATGACACCAACTCCAATTTGGGCTGATCCAGAGGAATATCATGCTCTGGTCTAGAAGGTTATGACGACACTGGTTACCAAAAGACCCTGCCATCCAGTCCCTAGTCGATGAAAGATGTCATCTCTCACCCAGAAGTGGGGTGCCTTCTCCAGTGGTCAGGAACACTGTGCTTGGTTGGGGCACTCAAGACTTACTTTATTCAATAACCCTATCATCCTAGAGAGTGAAAGGCAGGTAGAAATGGGGCCCAAGCACAGGGCCTATAGAGGAATCCTGTTTCCTTTTCCCTAGGGATAAGGGCAGCAGGGGCCATGATTCTGAGCATCCATTCTATCATCAGCCTGGCCTGGACTGTCATGCTGCCCTTTGGGCCCTGAAGGTACCCTGGAAGGGAGCTGCTGTATGTGAGCCCAGCCCCACCCACAGCCACCTGGCCCGACACCCCCACCCTTCCCCTTACAGTCCATGGCCATGCCCACGGCAATGCACTTCTTGAAGCGGCACAGCTGGCACTGATTGCGGGTGATCTTGTCAATGACACAGCAGCTGTCATATTTGCAGGAGTAGGTGGGATGGAGGTTCTTCTGGATTGTGCGGCGAAAGAAGCCCTGGGGTGGGGGGAGACGGAGCATGTTATGATCATAATCTCCCCTTCCTGAGCCAACTAGGCAGTTCTCTGGGGCTGGGAGATTGGTGAAGGCCCCCAGCATCCTCCTGACACAGCAAGCCCAGGATCACTGGGCTCTCCTGAGCCGAAGGACCTTGAAAACATGCACCCTAGCCCCTAGGATCCTGGTGGGGTGGGTGGTACATGGGTAGCAGTAGTGAGAAGGTAAGGATGAGGGTGAAGTGGGGAGGTTTGAGCCTAGGGATGGTGTGATGTGCTACGACAGCCAAAGGAACAGCAGCTTTGGAGGTCCAATTAATACCTTATTTTCTATCTTGCTAAACAACTCTGAAAACAACACTGACCCCAAAGCCATTCCCAGACATGCTGCCTGTTGCCCAAGCAGGTGGAAGTAATGAATGGAGGGGGTCAAAAAGTCAGGAAAGGCACTGGGTATGAACTGTAGCTTTAAAAGAAAATGTTCAAGTTTATGTATCAGGTTTAATCTTTGCTTTAAAGGAAAAACCTCAAGAATCAAGATGGCAGCAGTAACACAAAGAGCTGATATGTGCTAATGCTGACTACAAGGCCTTTTCTTTCGTGCATTATCACATTTACACTCATGTCAGCCACAGGACGTAAGGTCTCTTACTATCTTCATTTTGCAGACTAGGAAACTGAAGCTTGGAGAGAATAAGCAATTTGCCCAAAGTCATATGGCTAAATGGGCACCAGACCCAGAACGAGACCTGAGGTATGAGACACAAGGTCTGAGCTCTCAGATTCTGGAGCTCATTAAAATCACTTTTACTAAGCGCACTTACCAAAAATACAGATTCCTGGGCCTCACTCTAGACTTACATCAGACTCTCTAGGGTTGGGGAAGGCATTTCCATCTTTTTAGGATGCCCCTCTGTGACTCATGTCCTTGAGGATGAGGATCCTTGCTATATGTTACCCTGCTTTGTATTGTTTCCAAGACCACTGCTATGGGGCCCTAAACCCCTTTGGTCATGGTTTGGTTGACACTAAGAAAGGAACCTGAAGACGTAACATCTTTTTAAATATTTCTGTTTCTTGGAAGATCTTACATTTCCAGGAGGTGATGATCCAGAAAAACCCCTGCAGGTTGAAATGGCCAAAGTGAGATCTAACTAAGGCTACCCCATCTATGACCTTGTTCCCTCTGCCCTTGTTCCCTCTGCCCTTGTTCTCTGGGCCCTACCATGCCCTCCAGCACTGCTTCTCAATCTCTCAGGCACAGCGGAAGCAGCTGGGGAGCTTGTTCCCAGGCAGATTCCTGGGATGCATCACAAAAGGCTCTGCCTGAGTAGGGTTGGGATGAAGCCCAGAGATCTGCATTTAACTAGTCCTAGAAGAGGTCCATGAACCACATTTTGAAAAATAGTGATGTTTATTTCAAGTCTTTCTCTGCTAGGCTGTGAGCAGCTTGAGGGCAGGGCATGTACTACATCCCTCATACCTAACACATTGAATGGATGAATGATAGCTGAGATTTATTGAGTGCTTTGTATGTTTCTGGCACTGTTTTAAATACTTAATGTGCAAGATCTCATTTAATTCTCCCAGCAACTCTATGAGGTAGGTAGTATGATTATCCCATTTTATAGATGAAGAAACTGAGGTTGAGAGAGATTAGGCATTTTATTTTCAAATGGCAGAGCAGGAGTTACAAACGAACAAATAAATCAGAAATGAGAAAGGATGATGTAACATATGGGCTTTAGGTTACGTATTTATAGAGCTGTCTGCTGTGCCAGGTGCTGAGGGCCCTAAAGGGAGTGAGATGGGTGCTCAGGTGACGGGAGAGGGGCAGGAGCTGGCTGGTCCATACCTTGCAGCCCTCACAAGTGATGCAGCGGTAGTGATAACCAGTTGCCTTGTCCCCACACACGACACACTGCTCGTCTTTGTCCAGGTAACTAGGGATATACCCTGGGAGGGAGGAAAGGAGGCAGGCAGGCGGGCATGGCTTAGGCTCCCAGCAGAGAGGTTCCTACACTTTTCCAGCCCCCAACTTTTCCTTCCTGGCCACCCCCTAGCCCAGCCTCCCTGAAGGTTTCTTTGTGTCCAGGTAGAATCCTGGAGACACATCAGAGATCATCCCCTTCCCTAAGAATATGGAGAATCCCAGTATTCCGAATGTCCATCCAGGGCTTTTTTCTTGCTGCATCTGAGGGGCAGGGGATGCAGGAGGAGGAGAAGTAAATGTCAGCAACTCACTTCAGGGGAATACAGCCCCCAGCCCTTAGCTCAGGCCCTGATTTGGGTTGGAGGGCCTCAGGCAAGAGTATTATGGGAGAAGGGAAGAAGTCCTGGCCTAACCTATCCTCGAAGGCTAGGGGATACCCCACATCACCCTTCTCACCTCCAGACAAGTCTGTCCCAAGCTGTCTAGGAGGCTCTCCCCATGGGACACAGGAGTTGCTGGTCCATGCCCAGGCCTCAAAAGAGGCCTAGCCTGGTTTGGTGGGGTTGAGGGCATGGGGGAAGGGCACACACAGCCAGGCTCACCTGACATGCTGGTTTTCAGGGAACATTGGCCGTTCTTTCTTTTTCGCTTTCCATCTGGTGACCTGGCACTGAATGGGGGTAAAGTGGGCAGAATCACAGAGCAGTCTTGGGCAGACC
Source organism: Manis javanica (assembly GCF_040802235.1). NCBI lineage: Eukaryota > Metazoa > Chordata > Mammalia > Pholidota > Manidae > Manis > Manis javanica. Next base: position 159,629,181 of record NC_133159.1, on the reverse strand, counting down.
CTTCTCATCCAATAAGCTTATATAATCACCGAGGCCTGACCCTCTACCTTGCATCTGCATTTTACTTCTCACTCCCAGGTCAGCTGACAAAACTGAGAAGGGACCAGCTATCTAGAAGCTTCAGGGTGATAAGGGGCTTGGCTGGGGCACAAGCATATTCTAGGGCCTCAACACACACATTATAGAATCTTAAATATCCATAATCCATAAGATATCCACATATTTAAATCTTTAGTACATGACACATATGCAGAAAGAATCTTCAGGACATGGTTAAAGCTATTTAACTTTTATAACACATGTCTATATAAGACCATAAGACCCGTGCATATGAATAACTATGCAGCCTTCAGTATAAACTCAAGCATGGCAAATAAGCACCAGGATCTACATATCTATGCAACTTTCAGGGCATTCTCACTTAAATGCATTATATGACCTCTAGAATATGCCCATGTGTTTGTTACACAACCCTTTGGACAGGCACCTAGTAATACCACCTCCCTCCCCCAAGTGAACATATTGCTTGCTTCCTGGGTCATGTACACATACTAAATAACTGCAGGAATTGAAAACATATAGTGACTGCCAACTGGAACCTAGAACTAAAAATATTAAACTAGGGACCTATTCCAGAATCACCCTGTCCACAGCCTCCATTTAACAGAGTAGCAAACCAAGGCCCCACCTGTGCCTAGTGACATTGTGCACTGGAGTCAGAGCCAGAACAAGGACCCTGAGCAAGGACTCCTTGCTAGGTATTAGCAACCCTCACTGCACATATATGTCACCAGCCTCTCCACATACACGTTACATAACTTCGGCAGACTCAGGTTACATAGCCTTTTTACATGCATGCATGGATTGTATAACTTCCTACACCCACCCTGCATGTGGCATATTACAGGGCCCCTCCCCCTGGAGCCTGATGTAGCTCCCAACACACTGACACAGTGACCTTGGCCAGGGTCACAGACACAGACAACTCTGTGTTCCATGCCCCCTGGAGATTAACCCTGTTCTAATTTTTAGAGCAGCTGGAAGGTCAGATCTCCCTACTGCCTCCAAAAGGGGTGGGTGCGGGGAACTCCAGACCACAGAGGCAACAGTTGAGCTAGCTGGTGGTCTTTTAACAGTTACTAGACTCACAGCCTCTGGGTGCAGTCCCAGGGACAGCCACAAGGTGGCGTGGGGACATGAGGAAGGGGAGAAAGATGGAGGAGGGTCTGCAGCTCTGGAAGACCAGGACCCAGCATTCCCACCTTTCTCCGAGTTGGGATCCTAGGCCCACACGAGTCTGGGCAGGGAGGTACAGAGGTTGCAAGTGAGAGCTCTGCATTGCCAGGCTAGACCTTTTTTTTTCAGAGCCCCCCCTGGAGTTAGGGAGGCTTTGTGGGGGAATACCCCGGGTGCCCTACTGAACAGCCAGCCCCATCCACTTCCTCCACCCATCCGGGGACCCAGTCTTGGGCCCCAGGACTTTGCCTGGCCAGGCCTCTGGCCTCCTGGCTCAGGATCTGGTTTCCCAGGCAACAGCCACACTGCTCCCCAGAGTATCCCATCCCCCACTCTTTCCCTGGCCATAGGCACAGGCTGTACCCAGCTCCTGGGGCGTCATGCCAACTGGGACAGAGTTCTGTGTCACTTGGAGCTGATGGAGAGGCAGAGACCCTCCTCTTTGGGCAATACAGATCGTAGGTAACCCATTCCTAGTTGTATATGCAGGGCTGATGCTTCCTCCACGTGTGGGCAAAACCTTCAGCATCGGCATTCACCTCCACTTCCTGGGAGGAGCCCCATGGCAGAGCCCGCCTTTGCCCACGAACAAGGAAGAGATTGTGGGGCTCCCAACAGGTTCCAAATATAAGCACAGGCTGCGACCAATAGTTACTGGTGCATGTGCTCTGAAATGTCCTGTCACATGTACCATGGCTTGTGGACCACACACTAGTGGTCAGATGTGAACAGGCTGGTAGGGAGAGGAAGAAAATGGCAAGGCTGTTTGTATGGCACATGCTCAGGTGAGGATGGCTTAGGGGATGTGGAGGGGGGCATTTGAGACTGCCCCACATTGTCAAGGGAGGGGCCACATGCCTGCTGCCTGTAATTACTCCACTCTGTACACCTCCCCCCTCCAAAATGGACATCTCTCAATCCAGGTGCCTAATTTCCTGCCACAAGTGAACATGACCCATCTATTGGGCAAAGGTAGGCAGCAGGCTTGCTGGCTCATACCCATCCCCTGAGAGATGCTTAAAAGAACAAAGCTCAGTTTCTTGTGCCCGTTTGGGTGACCATGCCTATTGCCTAGGAGCTGGCACAAACTAGTCACTGGACCCGTTACCTGTTCTCCTCTGGGTCTGACCCACACTCCACCTTGCTTGGCTTCTGTTCCATTCACTTCAATTCCATCCAGGATGCCCTCCAGCACGCCAAGAGATTGGGGTGGGCACACTGGCCCCCCCAGCACGCCCACGGGCTGCCCACCCCCTGCCACCCAGGCCCTAGGGCACAGCACCCATGGTGCTCGCCTCAGCACATGGCCTTTCACACCATGCCCTGTGCCCCAAGGGGGGCGGGCGGTGAGAGGGGCCAGGAGGTGGCAGGTGGTAGGGCTGAGGGGCAAGCTGAGTCCAGGGGGATCCTGGGCTGGGGAAGTAGCTTCAGAGTCTTGTCCTCTCCAGAGGTCCCTGCAGAGAGAGGAGAGAATTAAGGGTAAGGTGGCGCCACAGTGGGAGTGGGGGTGGGAGTGGTGGAAGTGGGGGGATAGGACTCCTTTGGTGGCAACATTTTGGGCTCTCAGAGCTCAAAACAAGATGGTGGTGGGTGTGGAGGGCAGGCACAGGGAGAGGATCAGGATAACCCCTCAGATCAACAGGCACAGCAGGCAAGACTGGAGTTCCACATCCTAAGCCCCAGACATGGAAAGGGATGGACGGAAAGAATGAGGTAATCCACGCACATGTCTCGATCCTCACATTCAATCAAGTGCCTGGCCCTTCATAAATGTCTATTAGGAGTTAGCTATTACCACCGCTCCAGGCAAGTTTTCCTAAAACTATTGGTATTATAGGAGACCAGAGGTGAGCCCAGGCATGGGGGGGAACAGTGAAGGAAGGGTGGGGTGTGGGGCAGCACACAGGGATCATGAAAGCCACCTGAATACTCAGGGAGAGAGATGGAAACAGTGGGGAGCTGACCGCCACTGCTGCTGGCTGAGTTATGGTTCCCCAGCCTTGGCCCCCCAGGGATGCCCAAGTTTCCCATACAAGGTCCCCAATCACACTTTCCAGTCTGGGAAGCAGGCTTCCCAGTTGGTTTAGCTGAGCTGCCACCCCTCAAGATGGAAAGGGGAAAGGGAAAGGGAACCGTTAACTGCTTAGACAACAGGTGCCCTCTGAAGTGGGCATCAGAACTTTATGGGTGAGAAAACCGAGTCCCAGAAAGCTTGGACAGTCATTCAAGTTCACACAGCTAGTAAGCAGGTGGTTCAGGGATTAAAACCTCAAAGCCTGGCTTGAATGCCAGCCTCGTTCCACTACCTGGGGTCCAGGGCCATTCCAAGCTGAGCCCACCATTCCCTCTACACTGTCCCTCTGACCACAAGCTGGAGACCCAAGGCTTACTGTCTGCACACACAGGCAGGTGTGGGCATGTGAGAAGGGGACAAAGGGTGCAGCTCCCCACAAACAACCTCCATCACGTGGCTGCTGCATCAGAGACCTCGCCCCTGGGCCCCCCAGCACCCTCCCCAGGAACTGATAAGGAGCCAGGGTGGGAGCGGAAGGCAGAGATAAGTCAGGCCATTGGGCAGGGCAATGGGACAGGGCGTCTGTACCCAGGCAAGCCCCCAGTGTGGGGGGTGTGGCAGGAGTGCAGAGGGGTGGCCCAGTCTGCCTCTGATACCCCCACAGACCAGGGCTGGGCACTGGAGGTTGGAGGAGACTGGGGGCAGGGGCAGAGGCAGGGGGCGTGAGCAGGGAGCCTTAGCCCAGGGAGCCGTCAAGAAAGTAGGTCAAGTTTTTCTTGGCTTGTGGAGAAATTCCTGTTATAAATTTATAATGGCGTAGCCAGCCCTAAGGGGTGGAGGTAGGGGGAGGAGAAGGACTGGGTGGGGATGCCCAGGGCCTGGGTACTGGGTCCTGCTCCTCCTAGCCGGAGCAGTGAGGGTTAGGGGGCTAGGGCTGTCGTGGGGATTGGGCTGGACAATGGAGGGCTATTTTCTGTCACCTCTGTTTCCACTTCTATCTGTGCCCAGCGAGGCTTCCTTTGGTCTGTCTGCATCTGAATGTCTCTCTCTCTCTGGGTCTCTGGGTCTCAGTGTCTCCCCGTCTCCCCCCAAGGCTGTGCCTCGGTGCTTGGCACACCCTGGCTGTGGTGCTGCCCCCGCCTGTCTCCTGCCCACCTGGCATGCTGCCACCACTTGTTTACAGAAGCTGGAAAAATCCACTCGCCAGCCAGAGGCCCAAGTGCCCCCAGGGAGGGGAGGAGGCAGGCACAGGAGTGGGCATGCTAAGAGAGGGGCAGCTCTAGGGAGAGGACCCTGGGGGCAGGCGAAGAGGGCCAGGGTGTGTGGGAATGGCTACTAGCAGCTGTGGGCCAGGCTGGGCCAGGAACACCAGCAGCAGCCACATGGCACCCACAGCTCCTGCCCCAGGCCATAGCTCTGGAGGACCCCCTCCCCTGCCACTCCTGCCACTGCCAGTTGCTACAGGGCACACCTGGGGTGGTGCCAACCTGAGCCACCATGTTTATTTTCCCTTTTTCCTCCCCAGCCCAACCTTACCTCTAAATGTGTCTGGGCACTGCCAAGGGCTTGCACGTGCCTGCGGTGGGGAGGGCCACGCTCCCTCTCTGCCCCACCTCTGTGCTGAGCTGAATGGTGCTCCGGCGCCTCCAGTGCTACCCAGGTTACTGCTGTTGGCAGTGGGCAGAGCAGCAAGGTGCTGCTGACAGCGCTCAGGACACCCTCACCTGGCACCTAGCAAGAGGCTGGGAACCCCGGGGACTCCTCTCCTCTCTCTAGGGATGTACCTGGGCCTCTGAGGCAGCATAGAACAGGGCCCAGCAGGCGGGGAAGCACAAACCATGTGAACCTGTGTCAGCTATGGGCAGAAAAAGGTCAGCATGGAAGGGGAGTATCCATCCCGAAGGGCAGCCTCTCTCCCCTCCTCCTGGAGTCCGGCTTAATTCCTCAAGTTCCTTCAGAACACATGCCCTGAAGAGGTGTGCGCTCAGCCCCGAATAGGGAGAGGGAGTGGAGCTATATGGGGTTCTGGGTCTAGGCTGGACAGACGGATGGCAAGACCCACCCGTTGGCTGGCTTGGCCACCCACTCCCTCTTCATCAGATAGGAGATGCTGGGTGGCAGTGTGGGCAAGGTGCCCGTGGAGGGGGAAGCATTTCATTAAGCTTAAGTGCTTCTGCAGTGTGTGTGTGTGTGTGTGTGTATGTGTGTGTAGAGGGGGGTACAGAGACAAGAGGCTCATGCGGCATCCATGGGCACCATGCCAGGTTCCCACTGCTGATCTATCCCACTCTGCAATCCTGGAGACCCAAGGGACTCCCCCAAAGGACTCCTGGGGCTGCCAGAGGGGACTCTGCCTCCAGAATCTATCTCAACTTCTATACTTCTCCTGTGCCTGCTCTTGGCTTTGGCCCCACCTGTCTGGGGCCCCTGACCTTTGCCCTTAATGCACTAAGCCCAGTCCTCTTCCTTACCAACCACAGAGGGAAAGACACACATATAGAGGGGGCTAAGAAAAGGGAAGAAAGGGGAGGAGAAGAGGGGTAAAAGGGATGATGGGGGAAGAAAGACGAGGAGGGGCCAGAACAAAGAGATGGGCAGGGACGGGTTAGTGCCAGGATGGCCATGAAGCAGAGGGACAGGATGGAAGGCGGCAGCAAGCCGGGAGCCGGGGAGAGAAGGGGTGAGAGAGAGAGAAGAGGACAGACGAGGGGTGGAGAGACAGATGGAGGAGAGGGGAGACAAAGAAAGGTAACAAAGAAAGATGGGTGAGGGGTGCTTCATGCCCCGCCTAAGTCCCACCCTGTGCAAGCTGGGGGAAGGGGGAGTAGAAATGGTTTCCACGGTGACAGCTGGTTCTTGGTGGCCTGGCATGTGGGCTATTAATAGTGCTGTGGGTAGGTTCACACCTCCCTCTCCCCTTCCCCTCTGCCTGCTGCTAAGGTGGGGGGGGATATTTCCCCCCATTCCCAATTACCTGGCATCAGTGCCCTGGCCCCACACCACGGGAGCCAAGAAGGGGGATGCTAGGGGCCTGGGTGGCCACTGCAGCCCAAACATACACAGGGGCATGCCCGGGCAAACACAGGCATCTGTGTGCAGACACGGCCGCCCGTGCCAACGTGGGCTCCCATGGGCAGCCACAAACACCAACAGCCCCTGAGAGTCTGGTGATGGTGGAGGTGGCAGCCCCAACACAGGCCCCCACACTGAGGGATGGATGCCTCTCAGGGCTGGATCTCTTTCTCCTTTCCCAGACCCCGGCTCTCTTCTCAGGTATGGGCTGAGCGGGACTGCCCCACCCAGCTCGCTGTTCTCCTAGTGCCAGGAAAGCTAGGAGTGAAGGTGGGGAGGGAGGCACTGTTTGGCAGGTGAGAGATGGCAGAGGAGTGCTGTGACGCAGGCACCAGCTTGGCAAGTGGGGAGCCGCACAGGCAGCCTTCCTTGGTGAGCTTGTGCAGGGCTTCCACAGAATGGGGTTCTAGAGCCTAAGGGCAGGGACCCTCGAGTCTGATCTAGCCACTGTGGGCCCTGGAGGCTAGAGGGTGGGAGATGGGGGTGGGGGATGTAACATGGGGGAGACTGGTCACTTAAACAAAAGATCCTCTCCCCCAGAGAATGTAACAGGAAACGTCCCCCCTGCCGGTCAGGGACAGAAAGACACCAACAGCAGCCTTGACTTGGGCCAGATTCCCAGTCTTAATATCAAAGACTGCGCTCCCCTCCACACCACCATAACCTCAACCACCTGCTGCTCTCTTCCCCTCCTATCTTCCCAGGGCAGCTCTTGGCAGCTCTAGTCTGGCATCAAGTTGGGCACCTCCATCCCCTATGCCCACCTACGATGGTTGTGCCCACAACCACTCTCAAGAGCTCAGCCCCTTCCCTGTCAACCCACAGAATTTCATTCGCTCTGCCCCAATTCCCCCCAGGAATGGAGGTGGGAGATGCACTTAGCCAAGAAGGCAGAGTTAGGAGCACCCCGAGCTGGGCACGGCACATTCTCCCCTCCTCCCCCCCAGCAGCCAGCCGGGTAATCGGAGCTGGGGCAGCTGAGTGCTGGAGGCACGAATGTCATGTGGCCAAAGCGCTCGCTGCAGATGGCATCACGGGCACAGGGCTCGGGGTCCTCCCCTCTCCCCTCTCCTCTTGCGAGGAGGCCCTTGAAAGGAGTTGTCTGCCAGCCCTGGGGAGATAACCCAGGGGGAAAGGGAACTGCCGAGGTGGGAAGGCAGGGATGTTACCCCAGGCACCCCACGGAGGCGGGAGCTAGCCCCCACCCGAGGAAAATGGGCAGGGAAAAGGGGAGGGTGAGAGGGAGACAGAGGGAGAGGGGGGGGAGAGAGAGAGAGAGAGGGAGAGGGCGGAAGGAAGGGAGGGGGAGAGAGGGAATGGGGAGAGAGGAGGAGGGGGGTAGAGAAAGATTGAAAATTTTGTGTATGTGTGTTTGAGGGAGGTAGAGAGACAGCAAGGAGGAGCGAATGAGCGCTGGAGCAAGTGAATGCAGCTGAGTCTCAGGCACACACACGGACACGTGCAGACACACACATCCCGCATGCGCAGAGCTGCAGGCTCCCTGTACCCTTCCAGCAGATACTGAGTCCTCCCCAGCCCACACATGCACAAAACACGCACACATGGATGTGCGCGCAACACACCCACTCACTGCTGTGTACAAAAACGCGGATAGCGACCAATAGCCAATAGCCTCGGGTCTGCGTTCCCCTTCCCCCGCCCACGCTCCTGGGTCCAAGAGAAAATGGAACAGGCAGCCAAGGCTCTGGAAGCTAAGAGCTCATCTCTTCCTTACAAGAGGAAGAGAGGACGAAGAAGAGAAGGTGGACTGGAGGCTGGTCCAGTCCCGCTGCTCTTCGTCACCGCTAGGTTGTAGCTGTGCCTTTGGTTCTAATCCTAACCCCAGACCCTTGTCCCTAGACTGAGCGCTCACGCCCAAAGCAGGGGAGCAACCAGAACATTTCCTGGGCACCAGTACGTGCCATCTTGCACCCCTTGTCTACCCAGAGAACTTCGGCACCCTCCCTCCGGACCACTGCACACAAAGGCACACAAGAGGGAGGAACCCTTTGGTACCCCAGCCTTGGCCTGCCAGGAAAGAGGGCAGACAGCACCACATGCCTGAAAACCACGTGTCCCCCACCATACACCAGCCCTGTGCCTCCATGAGAGACAGAACTGTCTCTGGCTGCACGTATCCCCACCCTGCAGCGGGCCAGGCCCTGGGAGGACAGGAGAATTTACAGGCATTGCTTACCATAGCAGGACGCAACACGGACTGAACACAGGTGTCACCCTCACTCTGAGTGAGGTAGGCATCCTCGTCTCCAGATGATGGAAACCCAGGCACAAAGTCAGTAACTGGTGAATGGCAGAAACCCAGCTGCCCAACTCCCAACCAGGGCTCTTTCCACAAGGTTTGTGCTTGCCTTTCTTCCCAAGAGGTACAAAAGGTGCCTTTGCAGCCATGGGAACTAGAGTTGAGATTAGCCCCCATTCCAGAGGCTCTCCAGTGGCCCCACCACATGGCACCCCACCATTGTCCTTGCTGTACCTTGGGGAGGGACTGAATAAATGGGATTTTCAGGAGGGGAGGGTATCTTATCACCAGACTCACAGAGGGAAAGAGACAACCAAGGACAGACCCTCGATTTTAAAGTGCCACGCCCACCACAGTGCTCCTTAGTGCCTGCAGCCGCCATATTAATGTCCCCTTAAGCAGAAGTGGGGAACCTGGTGTCTGTCCTGGCTGATTCTCGATGGTAGGTAGATGGAATTTGGGATCCCCAGGAGAGAGGAAGATATTCAGAGTACTCTATAAGTAAGACAGAAGAAGGCTTGGGGAGAGGAGCCTACTTTCCTTATATCTCTCCCCACTCCCAGTGCTCAGCCTTTTCCCAACAGAGATGCAATGATACCCAAACATTCATGCATGTGCTGCTAACTGGGGAGGTGTGTCCCAGTCCAGTATGCCAATGGTTCCTTTTAAGCAGCTAAAAGTTGAAGATTAGAGGAGGCTAGGCAGGGGGCACCAGGTTGCAAAAACTTGTAGGGGAGAGACAGGTGACATGAAGAGCAAGGAAGCTGTAGATTAGGGACCCACTATCCCCACCCCTCACCCCCATCCTATTCCTGATGTCTGGGAGATTTAATTCTCCACCAGGCTTCTCCAAGAAGCCCAGTGGATGCCAAACCCCCACAGGGTTCCTCATTGTAACACATTCACGGCTTGTTATGCACCAGACACTTTTTTAAACAATCTATATATTTTAACTTCCCTAATCCTCAAAAAACAGAATAAGTATTATCATCCCCAATCTACAGATAAGGCAAGGGAAAGGTTAAATTGCTTTCCCAAGGTTATACAACCAGCATATAGTAGAGGTGGGATTCAAACCCAGGCAGTCTAAATAAAAAACAAAACAAAACATAAAAACTTGTTCTTAACCATTACAGAATATTACCTGCTAGAGGAATGATACCTCTTTTTTTCATCCAGCTGTGTTCCGTGACCAAGCCTCAGTTTCCCTTTCTATAGCAGCCCATGGATTCTCTATGGTAGAATCACTACCAGTGCCTCCTCATCAAAATAGGCCATGGCTGGAGACAGCCTTGGGGCCTCCTGGGCTCTGGGCCTTCTGCCCCAGTGCCCCCTGCTCAAATTCCCTCTCTAGAAGAAGTGCTCACTCTGCCACTCTGGGCTGGAGACTGCACTCATGGGAGAGGGTCTTACTCAGCCCCACTGACAGTCTGGGCAGCTGTACCCTCAGAACCAGGCTCTATGGCCAGGCTAAGAGGACACAGCTGTGGGCATCTCCGAGGTGGGTCTCAGCTGCCAGGGGTGTGGAGAAAGGCCATTTTGAGTCCTGCCATGGGCTCTGTTTAAGCTGGTCCTGCCAATTCCCGCTATTGCCCATGGGGGCCATTATTTTCCAGTGGGTTAGTGTGGTGGAGATCCTCCCTGCTGGCCTGTTTAGGAACTAGCTGGCAGTAGCCTGCACACTCAGGGCTTCCACTGAGCTGGTGTACCCTGCTCAGCCTGCCAGCCTAAGAGGTCAGCATAGGCAGTAGCTGACCCCCTCCCCTTCTACCCACTCCCAGCCCCCAAAACTTGCTGGCTGCAGCTGCAGCACTGAGGAAATGCAGGATGTCCTGAGCAGCCAGCCGAGCCCCCCACCCCCCCACCCCAACCTCTGGTTGACCCCAGAGGCAGGGCAGGCTGGGCCGAGGGGTGGGGTTTGAGTATTAACAACTGGAAAAGTATGAAGAACATCACTGCCAGTTCCCAGCTCTGAAAAAGGAGACTGTGGCAGAACAGAGACAAGAACAGGGGTAGACAGGGGTAGCGAAAGGGTGACAGAGAGGTACAGATTGGCAGAGAAGCAAGGAGGAGAATCAGACAGAGCAAGACAGCAATAGAGACAGTGTTAGAAAGAAATTCCAAGTCAAAAATACACATCACTCACCCAGACACTCAACAGCATACAGCCACCTAAGAAAGGCTTCCAAGTTTAGACAGCAGGGCAGAGGTGGGAAAAGGGGCCAGATTCATGGGGGAGGCAGGAACTCAGCTGGGGGCGAGGGACTGGCCCCAGGAAAGGCTTAGACAATGACCCCAGCAGGAGCAGCTAGATCTCATTGGCTTTTAGGGTGGGGATAGGGAAGGCTCCTTAAGAGCCAGCTCTCCCTAAACACCCCGGTCCCCCAGCAGCCAGGATAATCCCAGCTGCTGGAAGTCACTGGACACTGCTTTAGGCCCATGACTCGGCCCTCTGGAACCCCCCTGTCCCTGCTCTCTTTGCTCTCTTCTCTGTCCCTCAAAAAAAAAAAAAAGCTGAGCCTAAAGGAAGAAGCTTGAGGGAAAAAGCCTCTGTGTGTGCATCTAGGAGTGTGCCTGACCACACAGGTACACTGTGAGCATCTGGGGTTGTCTGGACATAACTGTCAGTGCAGACCTGTGACTGTGTGGACCTGAGCCTTATGAATCACTGGATGCACCTTCTTCTGCACCTGAGTCCCTGGGACTGGGTACAAATGAGTGCACCTGTGTCAGGAGAGCCCACAGCCAATCAATTAATAAGTATTCACTGAGCACTTCTGGTGCAGGCTCTGGGTGGGATCCAGAGCTCCTGGAGTGATTCTCCCAGGTCTCAAGGAGTTCACCTTCTAGTAGGGTGGGATGACAAGTGATACAGAGAATGTTATCTTGAAGGTATGCCTTGCACCATGATGCAGGGAAGTCTTTTCACACAGATGAATTTAATTTTCTTGGCAGCAGGGGTTTTGTACACTGAACCTCAGAGAGCCACACTAACAGTCCAGGAAAATACTTGTTGCTAAGTTGTGTATACATGTGTTTATGTATAACTGCATTTGCATTTGACTGAGTGACAGCGACTGTCACGGAAGGCGATGATGCCTGTGTGACTGAGCTCATGTGAGCACGTGTGTGCCTGTGAGTGACAGGGTCTTTTGTAATGTGTGGCTGTGTGCAATTGCTCTGTGTTCATGCATGCGTGCGATAGTGACTTTTTCTGTGTGGGTGACAGCGACTCCTCCTTGCCCATGTGTGTGACAGCATCTCCGTGTGACCCTGTGCGTGGGTATGTGCATGGGCCAGTCTCCCTGCTCTTGGTCTCCCGTGGGTGTGTCCCACCCCTCTGAGCTCCCCAGTGCAACGGCAGCCTGCCTCTTCCCTTGTCCCCATGTGGGTGTGTCCAGCAGCTCCTGTCCTTGAGTCTGCTTGGATGTCCCTGGCTGTGCATGTGGCTAGCTGTGTGGGCATATCTTTGTGTCTGCATATCACATTTGCTTCTCCCCTCATCTTGGACAACAGCCCCCTTCATCCCTTCCCCCTCCTGGGACCAGAGCCAGCACTGAGGGGCAGGCTCGCAGACCACTGGCTTGCTTTCTGCCCCCTCCACGCCTGGAAACGGTGGCTCTCTCCATTGCCCCTATCGTGCCTCCACCACAACCTAGACCTTTCTCTCACACCGGACAAGGGAGGGCCCCAGGCAGAGAAGGGGCACCAGAGACACGTTGCAAGGGGAGGGAAACAAGGGGTGTAGGCACACACAGCACAGGTTACAGGTCCATTCCTCCCTCTCTTCCCCAACTACCCTAGCTTGCAACTCTCCTAAATGTCTTGGGACCCTCAAAATATACTCCCTCCACAATACGTTACCCCCTCCCTCAAGCCGCATTTTTGCAATTAGGAGTGTTGCAACCAGAGAGCCATGCTCAATTGGGGCGGCGAGTGAAGGGGGGGACTTCCCTCTCCCAGGGCCCGTGCAAGCCCACCCCCCACCCCACTCAGACTGCCCTCTGCAGCTGGAGGCAGCTTTGCAAAGGCCACTAACTCGGCCTCGGCCTCGGCCTGGGAGGCTAGGGGTGGGGGCTGGGGGGGCAGACCTCCGGCGCACCGTAAACAAACCGCGGCGGGAGGGGGAGCTCGGGTGGCCGGCAGTGGGGCCGGGGCCGGGAATGCGCAGCAGACAGGCTAGACAGAGGCCGGACGGGCTCTCGAGGGGGGGGCCTGGACGCCATCTCCGCCGGCGAGCCTCGGGGCCCACCGACCTCTTAGCAACACCTCCCTTCCCCAGGGCGTAAGTTGCGGGCTCCCGGGCTGTGACAGGGTCGCTGGGGCGCCGGGGCAGACTGAGGCTGGCAGCAAGTACCCTCCGGGCGCCCCCAGCCCGCCTGGGAAACCGCCACCGAGCCCCGCGGCTTTGCATAATCAATCGCGAAGCATTTGCATATTAATGCCCCCTCGCTCCCTCCCCCTTACCTCGGCGTGGCGCGCTGGACCCGGCTGGGCAACGACGCAGGGTCTCAGCGCCCCGTTACGGGGGCGTCCATGGGGGGCCAGTGGGGCCCGGGCCGCCCGCCTCCTGCGCCCGGGTGTGAGTGCGAGTGAGCGCGGGGGGGGGGGCGGGGGGCGAGTGTGGCGGCCCCGCGGCTCCTCCGGCAGAGGCGGCGGCCGCTCTTGGCTCCTCCCTCCCCCGCCCCGCTCCGGCTGGGGCTCAAGCTCCGCGCTCCCGGCCGGCTCGCGGCTGCTCCCTGCAGGCCGCCTCGCCGCCGCCGGCCCCCAACCCCCGCCCCCCGCCGCACCCCAGGACCCCGGCCAGTTGCCCGGCAGCCCCTCGGCCGCCTCTGCACCAGCCCCGCTCGCCCTCGCCTCCCCACTCCAGGAGTCTCCGGCAGGAGTGGTACTTGGTAACATATTTTGGAAAATATGTCATTTAAAAAATAGCCGGTGCTTTCTAGACGAATTGGAGGTTTTGGGGTTTGCACCATGGGATGGAGAAAGGCATATCGACGAGTGCCTGCACCTTCTAACCCGGGGCGGAAGTCTAAATGCTAATCCCTAGGAGTTTGTTATGAGTTCGGGTCCCTTCTTCGCCCTTACTGTGTGACCTTGAGCAAATCATTACAGTTCGCGGGAGCAATGCTTCTTCAGCCTTAAAACACGAGGGTTGGGCAGGTGACCCTTGAGGCCCTTTTAACTTCATTCTTTTAAAAATTCTTTTGGAGGTTTCCTCCCCATTCCTCCCCATTCCTCTCTCATTTCTAACATCATTACCTGATCCGCTGCCTCCCCTTTCAAATGTCACTCTCCTTCTCTGTAGGCTCTTTCTATTCATTGTCATCAGCCATTTCCTCAACAATCTGGTCCCCTTGCTGATCTGGGGAGGGCGCAGGGGTTGTCCTATGGCCTCAGCTCCCAGCTTCATGGAAGTGGTATTTCCTCCTGTTTGCCCCCACCAATATCCAGATGGTACCAGGGTCAATCTAAAAAGGCCAGGCTGCATAAAAATTGATCCGCCTCCCCAGAAAAGTGGGTCCACTAGACAGACCCACTCCCCGTGCATGCATGTGTGCACACCTGCGTTCACGGACATAAAATCATTCCAATGACGCCAGAGCCCCTTTCAGCTCTGATCTCCTAGCACCAGGCAGAGCTCTAATTACCCCAGCACCCACCCCTGGCCCCACCGGTTCCCCTGCTGTCATTAGCCCAGTTTTACCAGAGGGGGCCACAGCCTTCCCCATGGTTCCCAGGGTGGGGCCCTGTCTCCAGTCTGCCCTTGGGGAGGGGCATGTGTGTGTATGTGTGTGTCTGTGTGTGAAGGGGAACTGCTGTACCAGTCACCCAGTTTATACTAGGCAGACTCACTTGCTCAGTGTGGGGTTCTAGCCAACGGCCTATCTAAGCTGAGCGGCCCATGCTCATCTTAGTCTCAGCTGCCTGCATCCTCAGCTCTGTTGGAGCCACTTCTCTTACAGGGGTAATAGGGTTTACAATGCATGGGAAGGGTCAGGCCTCTCTCGGGACCCCCTGGAATCATAGGGATGAGAAGGGGCAGCTGGAATGAAATCCATGGGATGCAGAGTGGAGTGGTGGTGATGAGGGGTATGCAGTGGGTGAAGGGAGTCTGCAGCTGCAGTGGGGAGTTGAGGCTGCAGTGTGCAGCCTCAGCACAGTAAGTGAACCTGTGGGTTCAGCCTGGGCTTGCAGTGGACGTGCAACAGCTGCACATGGGACAGGAGGCTGCATGGTGCAGAGTCAGGGCAGTGGGCAGTGTGAGGCGCATTTAGAGTGGCTGACTGCCAGTTGATGCCACCTCCTCAGTGGTCGAGGTTGGCTGAAGTCCTGGGGAACAGAGCTGCAGTGTGCAGGGCTCAGGGTGCACACTGTATGACTGTCCAAGGAGTTGGGAGAGAATCCTGATGCATGGGATGCATCTGTGAGATAAGCTACATTTATACTTTGCATCAATCAGGCTGCAGCAGGAGGGAATGGAGAGGTCTGGCAGTAATCAGGATTAGGGCAGGATGATAGAGTCTAGGGGAAGAAGGTAAAAGTGCTATGGTTTTGCCTCCCTTCCATGCCAGCTTCCCCCACCACCTCTCTCTTTTTATGAAAGGCCCTAAAGATCTTAGGTTGGGGAGTCTTTTTGAAATCCTAGTCTCAGAGCCATGGAAAATGAAGTGTCTCCTGATCCACCTTTTATCCCCCAGAAGAGGAGTGGAGCATCTTGAACTCAAAGGTAAATTTACTATTCCCATCTTCTCTTTACCTCTCTCCCTTTCCTTGGCTCCTAGTGTGGGCTGGCAATAGACCTGGGCAAGGGCAAAGTGAAGGGCACTCACTGCCTCCAAAGCAGGCATCTCACCAGATGCCAGGATCCAGCCCAGATCCTAGGCAGATAACCCCTGCCCCTGTGCCACATCATCTCCCTTTCCACCCCACTTACCCTGCCTACCCCCATTTCTTGAAGCTTCTAGCTCTTAGTCTCATTTCGTCCCCAACTTCCGTTCTCTTCCTGCCATGAAACCCCTACTCAGGCGTCTCCTCTCATTCCCCCCACCTCTGCTTCAGTGCTGACCAGGGAGGGAGGACAGGGAGCAGGAGGGTGGGGCACAATAAGGATGGATAGAGGCTCTCCAAGGTGATGTCTGACAGCCCCCTCCCTCTTAGATGCTGGTTGCCCAGGAGGCAGCAGGAACAGCCTGTTCTCTGGGCTTGCTCGGAACGGAGCCGCTATGCCCAGGCCCCACCCTCTCTCCCTTCTTCCTTTCTTCCTTCTCAGACTGTTGCTAGGGAGCACCCCAAGATTTCTCAAGGGTCCCACCCCTAGAAACCAGAGGATCCAGATATCTTTCTGAAGAGCTTCCCCCAAAAGCCTGAAAGCCAAGACCCCACACAGCACCCTCCACCCCTGCCAAGAAGCCTCAAGCAGTTTGGGGGAGCAGGGCACAGCCCCTCTACCAGCCTGTCCTGGAATTACCTCTATGACTTGGGCCTCAGTAATTCCCCTCCCCCATCTCATCTTGACCTCCTGGGCTCTAAGTGATGTCAGCAAGTGATGAGGTGTCCAACAGGCTCCCCTTGACTGTATCACTTATTACAGATGCAGTCCACTTATTGCAGAGTTCTGGGAAGACAGCAGAGGGAACTGAAGTACCACCAGCTAAAAGAATCTAAAAACAGGTGTTTCTCCCCTTTGTGATCTTTAAATCAAGAAAAGATGGTGGAAATCAAGAAAAGATGGTGGAAATGGAGAGGAAAAAAGGGGGACAGCTTATGGGAGTTGGGGATCAAGGGACGGACAGAGATGAGAGAAGAGAAAATTAGTGAACAATTGCCCTGCTAAAAGTGGCCGTTTAATGCCCTTCTGTCAATCATCTTTGTCCCATCAGGTGCTATGGTTAGGGTCATAAAACAGGGGAGCCAGGAAAGGGACACAGTTCAGGCTGAGCCTTGCTTTTGGTAGCTGAGGAAAGAAGTAGAAAATAGCTGACACCTTCTCCAGGTTGTCTTTCAGGGTTTCTCATACTTTTATTAATTCATTTGACACGTTTTTTTTTTTTTTGGAGCATTTTGTATGTGCCAAGTATTGGATTACCTAACTTTCTCAGCTTCTGTTTATGCTCCCACATAGAACTTGCTCATCCTCCCTTGGCCAGTGGGAGAGAGGAGAGGAGGGGTAGGAAGCAGTCCCCTTTACCGCAGGGTTTGGGTCGTGCCATACTGCAGCCTTCCTCCTCCAGTTAAAAGAGCCACCAGGGCAGGCAGGTGAGGAGGCCGAGAATATAGAGTGGCTCTCAGGACGTGGAGGGAAGGGCAGGCTGACCTCCCTTCCCTGCCACCGTCCAGGTCTTAGAATCCTCAGGAACTCCTCTCTCCTCCTCTCTGCTGTGTGTGGAGTGTGGAGAGGGAAGGCATCCTTAAGGATGTTAGTGAGGAAACTACTCCACAGATTCATTCAAATTTTGCCTTTCATTGTCCTGGCTGGTCTCTTTCTGGGCTCCTGGTGGGGACAGTGGGAAGACAGGCACAGAGAACTGTGGGGGATCCAGGAGCTGTCCCTGAGATGGGGCCACCATGTAGGTCTTTCCCCCATTCTCCCCTCCCCCAGACAGATAGAAAGCAAGGATTCTAATGCGAAGACTGTTGGGGGAAGGGAACTGGTTTGGAACCCGCTGTGTATGAGTATGTGGGAGCAACTCACTTTCTTTTCCCATCCACCTGCTGCCAATTAACTCCCCATAGTAGGGGGAACCCAGGCTTCCAAAGGAAAAGATTCCAGTTCGGGGAGGGGAATGACTCAGTTTCCCTATGGAGAGAGGGGAAGCTGAAACACTTTGTTCCTTGTATGCTTACCAAGTATTTCAGTGTTTCTGGGTGTAGATGCCTTTCACTTTTCCTTCATACTTCTTTCCATCCTACATAAAGAATGTGCCCAACCCACTGGACACCCAAAACTGTTTCTTTCAGCCCCTTACCCCACCCAAGTCCCCACTCTGGCTTAGTGCCTTTTCTGCCACTGCTCTGGTGTTGCCATGTCACTCTGGCTGGCCTGCTTCCAGCTGCCTGTTCTCCAGCTAGACTACCCTTCCCCAGCCAGACCAGCCAACAAGATGAAGAGGTTGGGGCTCAGGGATAAGAGAGTAGAGGTGCAAGCTCAGCTTCTGTCAGTGAGGAGGGAGAGGGAAAGGACAGCAAAAAACAGTGGAGTAAGAGGGCTTGTTGAGGGGGGCTCTGTGGGGGAGAGTTTCCTTGGACACCCAGAGGGGTATGGGTATCCTCTTCCCAACTGGAGAATTATCATGGCAACCCCTCTTTCTGGTGGGCAAGTCAGAAAGCTTGTGGGTCGTGGGAAGCTATTGTAATGTGGAGGGAAGAGGTGGTGTACAGAAAGGCTCTCTCTGATATTATAGGCTAGAAAGGCAGGACAGTCAAAGTAGAGAAACTGAAAATGGCCCTTCCCAAGAGTCCTTGTACTCCCCTGGGAGCCCAGTCCGTGGAGAAACACTGTCAAGCTGCTGATGAGTGGCAGGGGGACAGAGAAGGCAGATGGCCTGACTAACGAAAATTGCCTCCCCTGCCACTGTGAGGGGGCGAGGATCCCCCCACCCCCTATCAGCCAGGCTTCTTGCCAGAGGGAGATGGTTTGAGCTCAGAATATCACTATTAGCAGGGCCCACATATTCCCCACTCCCATGTGGTCTGGACCTGACACCCACTAACTCAGTGAGGCCAGTCACAAGCTGACAGCTTCTCTGCAAAAGGGCCAGTTTGGGCCACGAGGGTTGGGAGGGAGTCATACTATCCATGAATGGCTCAGGTCAGGGTGGGGGGTGGGTGGGGTGAGGCTGCTGTGACAGCAAAGGAAAAATGAGAGGAGGGGAGCAGTCAAAGGTAGAGTGAGGGTCGGGGAGAAGAAGGGAGGGCAGGTGTGTGAGAGACTGCAAAGAAACTGGTTGTGTATGTGTGTGGCTGGGGGAGTTTTGAGGTTGAGTGGGAGGAGTCTGGGTTCCTTCTCCTTCCTGCTTTGGAAGCTTTGGCTACACATATTTGGCAGCTGTTTTGTATAAACTCCCCAGTGGTGTCACTTGGGCAGGCACAAAAGGGAGCAGAATTGAGGGGGATGTGGGTGGGAGTATGGGGAGGGAGGGAGGCCATAGGCAGTAATGACCTTACAGGGATGTGATCTGGCCCTCCTCCAGCTGGGCTCACCCCTTCAAAACAAGAGTCCTCATTTCCCTGTTTAGACTATGCTCCAGATACCCAGGTTCCTATTATTCTTTCTCTAAGGGCCACAAGTTTTTATCCAGAGCCTGAGTGAGATGCTCTCCCATATTCATCCCCCTAATGATTGATTTTGCCACTGAAAGGGCAGTCAAAGAATGGTTGTTGGGAATACAGATGGAACTTGGATTCATGGATGGGGATATAAGACTTCTCAGGGTATGGACGGGCAGACTCAGGCCCCCCACCCTGAGTCATTTGTGGGTGGTACGGCTCCTTTCCCATCCCTCATGGCCCAAACCGCCTCTCTTTGAGAGAGGCTGTCAACTCTGTGACTGTTTCTGACTGAGTTAGTGGGTGTTGGGTCCAGGCCACATGGGAGTGAGGAATATGTGGGCCCCGGGGATAGTGGTATTCTGAGCTCAAAATAGGGGTGACAGAACACTGGCTAGGGCCTCCATGTTTACTCTCATCCTGGTTGTAAATGTTAAAGGTGACCTGTGTACAGGGCAGAACGGAGATGAGGGCTATGTATAGGGAGGCTCAGACATGGGAGCCAGAAGTGGGTAAAAACTGGGGAGGGGTGGAAGAGGGCTAATACCCGAAGTCCTGGACATAATTATCTACAATATGATTCCACAGGATAAGTGAAACATCACACTGTTTTTAATAAACTTAAAAAAAAAGAATAGTTTTAGATTTATGGGAACAAATCTGAAGATAGTAGAGTGACTCCACAAACCCCACACCCAATTTTGCTTGTTAGTAGCATCTTGCATTAGTATGGTACATTCGTTACAATTAACAAACCAATACTGATATACTGTTAGTAACTAATGTCCACGCGTCATTCAGATTTAGTTTACACCTAATGTTCTGTTTCTGTTCCAGGATCTAGGATACCAAGTTACATTTAGACATCATGTCTCCTTAGGCCTTCTTGGCTAAAACAGTTTCTCAGACTTTCCTTAATTTTGATGACCTTAATCTCAGTTTTCTCCTAACTTTTCCCTATATTCAAGCAGTATGCAGAGCTAAGAGATTCAGGGAGGACTGCCAGATTCAGGGTGAAGTGATGATGTGTCAGTAACTGACAGAGCCTTGATACTGCCTCTGGAATACAGATGTGCAAATGAAAAGTCCGGTAGACTTAGGGGTGTAAAAGAACAACAGCAACAAAAGGTTAGGAAAGAGAAAACTTGTTGCGGGAACAATGCTACCCACACCTTTGAGGTGCCTATAAACTAGCGGGTATTGAAAGAGTGTCAGAATATGATTGAAATGCCCGGTCGATAGTTACGTCACTGGGAGCCGCAGGATTGCAAGTGGCCCTTCGAGAGCCCTTCCCCATCCGCCCCTGAGCCTCCTTGATACCTCAGCTCCTACAAGCCTACCGGTAAAGAAGAAAAACCATGTGGACTGACTTCACGGCTAGCCCCTTCCAACCAACTACAATTCCCCGAAGGCATTGTGGAGGGCGCTTTCCCTTGCTGCATTCCTATTGGTTTATGCGTGTTACTCCCAGCCAATAGAAAACTAGCTCTTTGATAAGTGCCAAAATGGCGACACCTAGGACCCAGAGCTAGGCTGTGCGGTAGGCTCAAATTTGGGCGGGGGGGGGGTCGATGAAAAGGAAATAGGGAATTATAGTTCCAGAGTTGGGGAAGGTGGAGGACGTGGGGGGAAGAAATCTGGATTTGGCTGAGGGACGCAGCCAGAGCTAAGGGCGTAATTGGGCAACCGAAACTAGCTTAACCCCTTGCTGCTCTCTTAACTCTTTGTATTAAGCTCCTTTGACAGTGGTCTCTTAGTGCTCCAGTTTCTTAATGATCCAATTTATGGAAGAATGGTTCAGGAGGGAAAAACCTAACAGGATCCCTGCCTTGCTCCCATCCCCCTTTTTTCCATTCTAGTTCCTCTGCCTCCCTTAATTCTTCCCCGTTCAACTCTGCCCTTTCCTGTTCTTTTCCCTCAGAATCACGTCTCCTTCTCTAGCTCAGTTTCTCAAAGCTGACTGCCAGTGGCCCTGTCTCCTCGAAGTGAAATCATGAAAGTGGTGAACCTGAAACAAGCCATTTTGCAAGCCTGGAAAGAGCGATGGAGTGACTACCAGTGGGCAATCAACATGAAGAAATTCTTTCCCAAAGGAGCCACCTGGGACATTCTCAACCTAGCAGGTCTCAAGTGAAGTAGGAAGGAAGGATGGGAGGGCTAAAGCTAGAAAAGTTTAACCACCTAGTCTTACTTTGTTATTCCCTTTGCAGAAGCACTACTGGAGCAGGCCATGATTGGACCTTCCCCCAATCCTCTCATCCTGTCCTACCTGAAGTATGCCATTAGTTCCCAGGTAAACTGTTCCACCTATTTTAGAGAGGTTGAAGTGAGGTTTGATGGTAAAAGGCAGGGTACAATTAATTGTCAGCTCACACTTTGTAGGGAAGTTTGTTTAAACACATTACTTCTCTGAGCCTTGGTTTTCTTGTGAAAATAATAACACTTCATTGGTTGTGATGAATATTGTATTAACTTAATCTATCAATCAATATTCACAAACACTTGTATCTGCAGAAGAGTACCATAGGCCCTGAGGATATAGCTATGAACAAGACCTGATCCCAGCACACAAGAAATTTAGTGGGTAATACAGACATGTGAGTAAGCAGTCAGCCACAGGATGGGTGGTGACTAGCCTACCATATAGGTCAGGTTGGTACTATGGGAGTATGTGGTGTGGGGTGGGGGTGAGGGTCAGTGCCTAACCCAGTCTGAACAGTCAGAGAAGGCTCTCTGGGGAAGTGATGTTTAAATCAAGACCTGAATGTTGAGTAGGAGATAGCCAGACAGACTGATGAGAGTGTACAAAGCAGAGAGAAAAGCATATGCAAATGCTGCAAAGCAAAAATTAGCATGATATTGTTTAGCAACTGAAAATAGTTTGGTATGACTAGAGCAGTATTTTTGGGCTTAGAACCCTTTTTTATTCTTACAGATTATTGAGACTCCCACAGAGCTTTTGTTTATATGTTTTATATCTATCCATATTTACATTTTAAAAATGCAAACAGAAATTTTAAAAGTACTTATGAATTTCTTTAAAATGACAATAGAAAATCTATTACATGTCAACCTAAATAACATTTTATGAAAGCCATATTTTCCAAAACAAAAATTTAGCAAGGCAAGTGACATTGTTTTATGTTTTTGCAAGTGTCTTTAATGTCTGGCTTAATAGAAGGTGGCTGAATTCTCATATTTGCTCCTACATTCAGTTTTTGGAGTAGGCTATTTTGGTTGAAGTACAGGAGAAAAATCTGGTCTTACACATCTGATACTTAGTTTGAAAAGGAAGGAGTATTTTAATAAGCTTTTCAGATAACTGGATATCCTTTTATACACTAAAATTCAACCATATCAATGAACTTTTAATACTCTATTACATTAAAATCCATTGACTTTGAATAGACCTGTTATCCATACATGATTTTATGATATTATGAATTGATCATTTGGAAAGTATCCATTCCTAAGTTACACAGATATTCCATTGTTCACACATTTAATTATATATCATCGACATCTCTTGGAGCTTCTGGAACATTCCATATACATTTGTGAGAGAATGAGAATGAAAAAGGTAAATAACATCTTAGTAGTATTTTAAAAATAGTTTTGACCTCAGAGACCCCCCAGGGTACCTGGATCACGTTTTGGGAACTGCTGGGCAAGCCTTTAAGGAGGGGATGGGTTTATAGAGAGAGGCAGAGGTTAGATCATAAAAGACCTGTGGTGATGCAGAGTCTGGACTTTACCTGAGGGTGTTGAGTAATCAAAGGGTTTTAAGTGGAACAGTAGTGTGATAGGATTTATATGTAATCCTATGCAAAAAAATGCCCAGATCTTAAGATTAATTCAGTGAGTTTTAGCAATTGTATATACCCATGTCACCAACATCGAAAGTAAGATATGAGCATTTCCATTTTCCCAGAAAGTTCCCTCTGCCCCTTTCTAGTCTGTCATCCTATAACCACTAAAGGTTTTCTTATCACCATAGATTAACATTGCCTATGTCTAGATTTCATAGAAATGGAATCATATAGCATCTTCTTTTGTTTAACATACATGTTTATGAGATCTATGTTGTGTGTATGTCAGTGGTGGGTTCTTTTTTTAAATGGCCAAGTGGTATTCCTCAGTTGGCACATGGTGCTGGTACTTCCTTTTTCCTCTTGGCTTTATGTCCACTTCTCATGTTGTACATACTCATCTACTTTACTCTTTTTAACTACTGCATGATGTTCCACATGTACTCTAATTTAGGTTTTAATTTTTTACTGTTACAATCACTGCATCACTGGAAATCCTTATATTTCCCTCTCTGCATATCTGGGAATAGTTACGTAGGATAGCTACCTGGAAATGGAATTGCTGGTTTGAAGAGTACTCAAGTTAAGTTGTACTAAGTCCTGTCTCTTGCCCTCCAAAAGGATTTTAGCAGTTTACACCCCTGCATAGTGCTTGGCAGTATTTCCCCACACCTTTCTTATGCTGGATAGACTCTCTTAAGGCTCTTTTCTAGGGAGGCAGAAATTGCATCCTGTTAAGAGTTTCGATTTCCCTGAATGTGATGTTGAGCACATTTTTTCATATGTTTATTGGCTCTCTAGCTTTTCTGTGAATTACTTAGGTATGTCACTTGCCCACTTTTCTATTGTTTTGTTATTTATTTATTTTTGGTAAAAGCTTTATTGAGATATAAATTCCCTATTATACAACTTACCCATTTAAAGTATACAGTTTACTGGGTTTTGGTATGTTTAGCTATTACCACAGTCAATTTAGGACATTCTCATCACCCCAAGAAGAAATTTTCCTGATTTTTAAGTATCTTTCAATATAATCTATCTTGTAATCCTTTCTGTTACATATATTTTAAATTTTCTATCACTTAAAAAAAAAGACTTTTTAATTACCATACAGAAATTTTTAATGTTTTCGTTGTCAGATTTAATCATTCTTTTTGTATATGTCTTTTGTCTTGCTTAAGGGCTTCCCTGCTCCAAGGATCAAAATGTATTTGTCTCTAATTTTTGCCAACATTTCCCTTCTATTTTTTATACTTATTTTGTCTGATGCATTTAGAATTTATTGTGTGGTAATGACAAGATCCAAATTTTTGTATCTATTTTTCAAAATAGATGGACATTTGGCTCAATTACCTTTATTGAGTAGGTCATTCTTTGTCACATCCTAAATTCTTATATAGACAAAGTATATGACATTCTAGTATATTTTATTTCATTGCTATATTTGTTTTTTGCACCAGTACTTTTCTATTTTAATTGCTATACCATTATAGAATGTTTGCTATCTGGTTGGGCATGTCTTCCATTCATTGTTTTGTTTTTCAAAAATTTTTTGGTGTTTTAGGCATTTTCTTTTCCAGACACATTTAGAATCAACATTAAATTCCTATAAAAAATACAATTGTATTTTGATGTAGATTTTCTTGACTTTGTGAATTTGGGGAATTGGTGGATTAATTTTAGAACGATCAGTCTGGCTATAGTTTGAAGAGTGCGTCTGAGGGAGGTATGACAGAGGCAGGAAGACCATTTAGTCTGGCATGTTTTTTCTCTAAAGGACCAGATAGTAAATACTTTCTGCTTGTGGGCTGTATGATCTCTGTCACCACTAGTCTGTCATTGCAGCTCAAAAGCATATGTAGACAATATGTAAATAAGTGTACATGCTTGTGTTCTGATAAACTTTATTTCCAAAAAAGGTGATGAGCCAGATTTGGCTCGTGAGCGATACAGTTTTCCAACCCCTGATTTAGACTATTACAGTAATTCACATAAGAGATGATACTAGCATAAACTTGGGAAGTGGCAACAGAAGAAAAAGATAAATTCAGAACAATTTAGGAAGTAGCATCAGGATGATTTGGTGGGCATGAGAGAGGAAAAAATCAAGACCAGTGTATAGGTTTCTGTTTTGGGCAACTAGATGGCTGATGGGACTGGGAGGAGACAGTGGGAGTAGATTGCAAGGACTTTTGTTAGGGTCAGGGGTGGCAATGACGTGTTAGATGTGGGCCTTGTTAAGTGTTGAGGTGCCTGTGTGGGCTGTCACCCAGAAGACCTTCAGGAGGCAGGCGAACATAAATGTCAGGAACTCAGAAGAGGTCTAGACTGGAACTTTTGATGATTTACCACAGATGGTAATTGGTTAATTGAAGCAATGGGCAGGGATGAGATTGTGGAGAGTGAGCAAAGAAATGGCCCAAGTCTAATTTCTGAGGAACCAGTCACATTGAAGGAACACCCATAGGAAGAGAATTCCTCATAGGAATCTGAGAAGAAGGAGTCAGTGAGGAGGGAAGAAAAGCAAGAGTATGTGGCATCAAGAAAAGCCAAGGGAGGAGAGGACCACAGAATGAGCCAGTGTTCCCTGGTGTTAGATGCCAGGAGAGGTCAGAGAGGTCAGAACTGAGAAGTATCCACGGGGGGTGGTGAACAACAAGAGTTTGTTGATGAGCTTGGTGAGAAGATTCACAGTGTTAAGTACAGAAGGGGTTGCAGTGGGATGAATTGCGAACGAGTGGAAGGTGGGGAGGTAGAAACAATGAATGTAGAGAAATCTTATGTCTGAAGAGCAGGAGAGAGAGGGTGGTGGTTCTTTGGAAATGTGGGGTCTGTGGGGAGTCCTTTTAAAAATAGAAGAATCTTGAGATAGGACAGGCAAGAGGGGGAAAGAGGCTAAAATAACAGTGAGAGAAATAAATATATATGAAGGACCTGTATGAATGTAAAATGCTACCCAAAATTAGTAATTTATTCTTCTTTCAGAGTCAAGAGGGCTCTTTGGTCCAGTGCTGTGCATGTAGGGGGCACTTAGGAGGAATTTTAGGTGTGGAGTATGAAGAGCAGAGTCAGTGAGACAGCAGCTGCAGAGTCAGTCTGGGCCAGCCAGGTGCCCAGCGAGCTGCAGAGATCCCAGTCTCAGGAACATGATACTATAGAGCTTCTCCATTGGTGGGTATACTAAGGCTGGAATAGGTTAAATCCTGCTGTGAAAAACAGTTCACCATGTGGGAAGTATTTTTAGGCCTGTAGAATAGCAGTGCTTTACTGAGACTGTTAACAAAAATTCACTGAACAGAATTCTGAATTTGGAGGCCATAAATTGATAATAACTACTGGTATCCTCAGAACATACAGAACTGGGGACTTCTTCTCTGGTAGTTTGGGGTCAGTTTCTAGTGGGAATATCCAGCTCCCCCTTCAGGTTGCTAACCAGCAACATTCAATTCTCTGCTAAGCTCTTGCTCTGGGGACCTCAGTTATACATAAATAAATACCCGCCTGGAACATCATGGCCTTTCTGCCCAGGCAGGCCCCCAACTTTCTGATCACTGTCAGATCGCCAGCTGTGCCTTCACAGTGCATCCCGCTGAGCAGAGTGGCACTAAACACTGATTGTGTATCGAAGTCCTCTATGTGTTTTGCTCCTGTTTGTCCAAGAATACTAGTTAAAGATGTCTGAGCAGAGAGCAGTCTCATCAGGTGATAAGGAAACTGTACAAGGAAGGCATTGCCGTGCATGTAAAACTCACCATACCAAGGTGGTTGAGACTGACTTAGCTTTCTTCTTAAATCTTTGGGAATTTCTGTTCCTCTAGGGAAGACAACCCATGAGGCAGGTGATTATCCTGACAGTTTCTACCTTTGTATTCTTTTTCTTTTTCTTTTTGGTGTATTTTTCCACTTTATGATTTTGAGTATACAATTGTAACTCTTTTCTACAGGATTATTTGTAGTTTACTGGCATACTGTAATTACTTTTTAAAAATATGATAACACAGAAGACTTTATAGAATTTAATTTCATTCAGGACAAATTATTTCTCTTGAATCTATACTTCCAATGTTATGATGGTGATGAATAGGTTTCACTAAAAGAAATTTGTTTTAAGGTACAATTTTTTCAGAATGCTAGTTAGTAGAATTCATCAATCCAAAGCAATAAGAACTTACTGAGGGCCTACTATGTGCTAGGCCCTGGGCTGGGTGCTAGAGAAAACACACAAAAATTCAGTACTATTTCTGTTCTCAGGGAGCACACAGTTCAGGTTGAATTTCTCAAGACACATTTTGGAAATACTAGTTAGATGAGATTTCTTGGTCAAATAAATTTGAAGAGTGTTGCTTGTTTCAGCTCCAGTCATCTTAGAGATTCTCATTGTATATAAGTATACTATGACTCAGAGAAGTCCTACCGTAAAGTTCTGTGCTAAAAGAACCTTTTACTGACTTGAATGTAAGACATGAAACCATAAAACTCTTAGAAGACAACATAGGCAAACATCTCCTGAATATAAGCATGAGCAACTTCTTCCTGAACCCATCTCCTCAAGAAAGGAAAACAAAAGCAAAAATGAACTCATGGGACTACATCAAACTAAAAAGTTTTTGTATGGCAAAGGACACCATCAACAAAACAAAAAGGCATCCTACAGTATGGGAGAATATATTTGTAAACGACATATCCGACAAGGGGTTAACATCTAGAATATATAAAGAACTTACACACCTCAACACCCAAAAAGCAAATAATCCGATTAACAAATGGGCCGAGGATATGAAGAGACAGTTCTCCAAAGAAGAAATTCAGATGGCCAACAGACACATGAGAAGATGCTCCACATCACTAATCATCAGGAAAATGCAAATTAACACCACAATGAGATCACCTCACACCAGTAATGATGGCCAGCATCGAAAAGACTAAGAACAACAAATGCTGGTGAGGATGTGGAGAAAGGGGAACCCTCATACACTTCTGGTGGGAATGTAAGCTAGTTCAACCATTGTGGAAAGCAATATGGAGGTTCCTCAAAAAACTAAAAATAGCAATACCATTTGACCCCAGAATCCCACTCCTTGGAATACAATTTATCAGACTCAAAAAGACATATGCACCCCTATGTTTATCAGAGCACTTTTTACAATAGGCAAGATATGGAAACAACCGAAGTGTCCATCTATAGATGAATGGATTAAGAAGATGTGGTACATATATACAATGGAATACTATTCAGCCATAAGAAAGAAACAAATCCTACCATTTGCAGCAACATGGATGGAGCTGGAGGACATTATGCTAAGTGAAATAAGCCAGGCGGAGAAAGACAAGTACCAAATCATTTCCCTCATTTGTGGAGTGTAACAATGAAGCAAACCTGAAGGAACAAAATGGTAGCAGACTCACAGACTCCAAGTATGAACTAGTGGTTACCAAAGGGGAGGGGTGTGGGAGGGCGGGTGGGGAGGGAGGGAGAAGGGGACTGAGGGGTATTATGTTTAGTACACATGGTGTGGGGGATCACGGGGAGAACAGTATCATAGAGAAGAGACATAGTGGATCTGTGGCATCTTGCTTCACTGATGGGCAGTGACTGCACTGTGGTATGGGTGGGGACTTGATAATATGGGTAAATGTAGTAACCACATTGTTTTTCATGTGAAACCTTCATAAGAGTGTATATCAATCATACCTTAATAAAAAATTAAAAAAATAAAAATAAATAAAATAACCTTTTACTTTAAAGAAAACTCTTTTTTTATGTTTATTCCAGGGTTTTTCAAATTTGTACCACACAGAAGCTCTGTGTTTGTGCATGTGCATGTGTATGTGTGTAAAATTTCTTAATATCTTGAACCTTTGGAATATCGTCACAAAGAACTTTCTACAATGATAGAAATGTTCTGTATCTGCTCTGTCCAGTACAGTAGCCACTAGGCATATATGGCTGTTGAGCACTTGAAATGTGGCAAATATGACTAAGGGACTGAGTTTTTATTTTTTTTAATCTTTAAATTTAAACAGACACACGTGTCTAGTGGTTTCTGAGTTGGACAATGCCGCTTTGGAAGCTTCTTTAGGAAATGCTTATTTAAGGGTATGCTTTTCCTGGTTCATTCTACAAACATTATCTACCGTACATTCATGGTGGTCCCTGACTAAAAGCATCCTTGTCCTCAAGTGGCTCCCAGTTTGATGGGAGCAAAGCCACCTGGCTGTGTGATATTGACTATAAGAGGATTACTTGGAGCACAGAGAGAGGATTGCAGCTTTGGGTGGGAGTTTGGGATTGATCAGAGAAGGTTCATGGAGGAGTCCTAGAGAATAAGAGTGAAACCCACTACCTATTTCAAGGTGCAGGTACTACTACCTGTTCATTGGAGGAAATGTTTATCTCCAGTTCTCCAGATAAAATCACTCTTAATAGAAGTTGTACTGGTCAAGTAAGCTCATCCATTCTTGTCCACTCTTCTGCCCTCCAGCAGTCAGGTGAGCCTCGTACCTAGTGGACACTGAGTGGCATGTGAACATGGGTCATGGCACCTTTGGATGTATCAAAATCATCTCAGTGAGTTTATGCTAATGATGTCATTTACAATGAGTCTGAGAGAAGCCAGAATGAGGGCAATGCCTAGAGTTACTGCCTTTGTTTCAGTGGGTTGAGGATGGCCCCTTGAAGGGGTCGGGGTTTTAAGAGAGCCACAGCAATGGTCAGTGGCAGTATTTGTTCCTCTCAACTATGTGACACTACTTGTCTGACCTTTATCTCTCTTCTTTCCCTCCAGATGATCTCCTACTCCTCTGTCCTCACAGCTATCAGTAAGGTATGACCATAACCACCCAGGAGCCAGGTGGGGACAGGGGGAAAGAGATACGTAGTGACAGGCAGGTAGCACGTGATGTCCCTGGCTGGCACTGCCGCCTTCTATTGGAGGGAGGGGCTTCCTGGGAGGTGGGGGCTGACCATTAGAAGCCAATTTCCACTGTTGAAAAGATGCCAGGTCTGCAACCTGAGGTTGGAGGAAAGATGCAGGCACCCTAAATGTGCCATCTGCCTCATTTGGGAGACCAGGGGTTGACTGGGGTATTTTTGTAGCATTGCCACTGTTCTTTCCACAGTTCGATGACTTTTCCCGGGACCTGTGTGTCCAGGCTCTGCTGGATATCATGGACATGTTTTGTGACCGACTGAGGTAATGGCAGGAGGGAGGGGCTCACAGCCTTCCAGCATTATCTTAGCGTAAGAGAGAAGCTCCTAGCACACAGACTGAGACAAACCCTGTGGGCTCCCACACTTCTTGCCACCTGCTCATCAGCATCCACCCCTCTCCAGCCTTTTCTGCATATTCCCATAGGACAAAAATGCCTTTTCTCTATTTAGAATAGCTCGTTTGAAATCTTGTCCAGTGCAAGCCAGTGGGGCTGTCTTCCGCAGGACTTTGCTAGCTTCCCAACTCTTGTCCTGAGTAGGGGAGTGCCAAGCATTCTGGGGAACATTGGTATGGGACAAATTTCAGCGTTTGGAGCAGAGACAGATTGCGTACTTTCCTGCAGCTGTCACGGCAAAGCAGAGGAGTGCATCGGGCTGTGCCGGGCCCTGCTCAGCGCCCTCCACTGGCTGCTGCGCTGCACCTCAGCCTCTGCGGAGCGGCTCAGGGACGGACTGGAGGCCGGCACTCCAGCCGCTGTGGAGAAGCAGCTTGCCATGTGCCTGCAGCGCCTGGAGAAGACCCTCAGCAGCACCAAGAACCGGGCCCTGCTCCACATCGCCAAACTAGAGGAGGCCTGTATGTCCCCTGGTTCCCCTGGGCCCCACCTGCCATTGCTCCCATAGCCGGTTCTTTAATTGAGAGGGGATGCCATCCCACTTCTTTCCAGGAGGATCTGAAATCATCCCACTTCCTTTTTTTTCTCCCCATAAGCATTGCATACATCCCAGGGACTTGGGCAGGGTGGCACCCGAGCCAATCAACCAACAGGTATTTACTGAGCATTATTATATGCCCAGCACTGTGCCAGGTGCTGGGGGTGGGGGGTGGGGGGCTGTTGAAGGAGCATGTAGCAGGGTCCCTGCCTTCAACAAGTGTACATGCTAGTGGGGAGCAGGACTAGTGTGTAACATACATGGAAAAAAACTGGAGGACAGACAAGCACACTATCCATCCTCGTTTCGTTCTCCATGTAACTGTTCGTCTAAAAGCACATGACTCTTGTGTTGGAGCATTGTCCTAAAACAGCCTTTTAAATGTGCCTGTCTGTTGTCAGGCCTGTTGTGCCGTACACCTCTTGACCCAAGCACAGATGTTAAATACTGGAATACTCCAGAACCTGAGGTCAGACAGCTCCCTTGGTGGGAGGGAAGACTCTGGTATTTCTGGACCCGGGGCCCGAAGGCCACAGTCTTGCTGTGGCTTGGGACCACTAAGGATCACTTGTTCTCCAGTAAAGAAAATGCTAGAATGAGTTACACCCAGGTCTTAAGGGCCTGGTTGGAGAACTTGTTATGCAGTTAGTATATTTATTACTTTTTCAAGTATGTTGTATTGCCCTGTGAAAAGTCCAGATAGATGATCACTCCATAAAAATGGGCTATGTTGATGGTTTCTTACCTATCTTGGCCACTTAGGAAATGTTTATTGGCTAAAAAAAAATGAATGAATATTTAACAATTTTAATGGCTCTCAGGTCTTATATCTTTTTGTTTTTTTCCCTGTGCTAAGTGGAGGTTAATGGGCTGGTTGGTGCCATTATTCATCTTTTGACCCTCTGGAGTTGTAACTAGGCTAAGTGATTTATAAATCAGTGCTAAAAAATGCAGTATAGATCATAAGTTCAGGCATTTAGGGGGAGAGATCAGTGGGTTGAACCAGTTGGGTAAGTTGTTAAAGGATCTGGGACTTGAACAGAGTCTTGAAGGATGGCGAGAATTTGAGAGGTGGAGATGATTAGGAGGGGCACTTCAGAATGGGAGGGCAGGGAGGGTGCAGGTCCAGACAGGGTGTGGGTGAACGCAAAAGGCTGTGAGAATCCCGCTTGATTGGGGTGGAGAGTGATGGCCACCTGCAAGGCTGGCCCACTCCTGAAGTGGCCTGTGGCTGCCTCCCTGTTCCAGCCGCTGGACTCCACACCTCCACACCCCCCATCGCCTTTCTCTGCCACTACCCGTGTTAGACCCTACCTTGTCTCCAAAGTCAGCTGCATACATCCCCTAGAAGTTAGGCCCCCGGGAATAGTTTCCAGGGACTTCGCTGTTGTGCTCACCCTTCTTCTAGAAACAGTGCATGCTGCCCTCAGGCCGCTGGCCTCCACATCACCCTTAGGGCAAACCTCCCTGTATGGTT
Source organism: Manis javanica (assembly GCF_040802235.1). Taxonomy (NCBI): domain Eukaryota; kingdom Metazoa; phylum Chordata; class Mammalia; order Pholidota; family Manidae; genus Manis; species Manis javanica. The sequence continues at coordinate 159,597,180 of NC_133159.1, read as the reverse complement.
TTATGGGCCTAAGGGGTGTCAAAGTCAAGGACTTCGGGGCCAGTCTCTCCCTGTCCTGTTTCCCATCATGTGTCTGCATTTCCTTTTGTTCATCAGCCTCCTGGACTGCCATTGAACATTCTCTCTTGAAGCTTGGGGAGATCCTGGCCAATCTCAGCAGCCCCCAGCTCCGGAGCCAGGCTGAACAGTGTGGCACGCTCATTAGGAGGTACTCAGCTCCCAGGGTGATTGTGGTGGAGGGAGAAAGGAAAGGCTGGAGTGTGGGTGAGACACTATGACCCCAGCCCTGCTCTCACCTCCCCTGCAATGCTCCTTGGCTCCTCAAATATTATGCCCTGTGTGTCTGCTCCCCTCAGCATCCCCACGATGCTGGCTGTGCACTCTGAGCAGCTGCATAAGACTGGCTTCCCGACAGTCCATGCGGTGGTCTTGCTTGAGGGCACCATGAACCTGACAGGCGAGACCCAGCCGCTGGTGGAACAGCTGATGATGGTGAAGCGCATGCAGGTGGGAAGCCCAGAGTCACTTCCATCTCCCCAGGCGGGCTAACCATTTGGGGGCAGGAGGAAGGATTTTTCTGGTTCTTCTTGGAAGAAATAGCGTCTCTCCTGATTCATGGAGGAAAGTAGATACCCATCCTGCCTAGTCCTGCCATTTCACCTGCCATCCCTGATTCTTGCGTTAGAGTCAGGGAGTGCAGTCTCTGACTGCACATGGCCCTCAGGGGCCTTCAGAAGATTAAGGGGACAGGCATCCTCTTAGGCCTCACTCTCTGGATCTTCAACAGCATATCCCCACCCCACTTTTTGTCCTGGAGATCTGGAAAGCTTGCTTCGTGGGGCTTATCGAGTCTCCTGAGGGTACAGAGGAGCTGAAGTGGACTGCTTTCACCTTCCTTAAGGTACCTAGCATGTGGACACCACAGAGAGCCAGTCTAGGAATGGTTTCAGGAAAGCAGTGACACCCTGGCCCTTTGCCCTGTCTTTCTCCCTGCTGGCATTGTGCCCAGCCTGCCAGGTCCCCCCAGCACAAGTTCCCATCGATTATCTTCTCTGAAAGTCCTTGAGCTATATTTAGCCCATTTGGCAAGCCCCTGCCATTTCTTAGCACCCAGGTACTGTTCAGCTCAGTCATCAGCCAGCTGGGTGCAGGTCAGTTACGGGAGCCAAGGAAGCGGGCCTCAGTCCTTGAAATGGCAGCTCCACTTTTAGCTTGTGGCATTTCCTTACTGAGCTAGCAGAAGTGTGGAGTCCCTGTGGCCTGTAGGCTGTGGGCACCAGCCTCCTAAGTACGTGTCAGCTTTCTGATTTGGTTCTAAGAGTGCTTTCACCTCCAGGGCAGGAGTGTTCCTGTCTGTCTGCCCAGAGCAGGGGTACAGAGGGGATGCCTTTAGTTTTGGGTGAAAAAGAGAAGAAACTGAGCTTCCTGTTTTCCCTCTGCTTACCCTCTAGATTCCACAGGTTTTGGTGAAGTTGAAATATTCCCATGGGGACAAGGTGAGTTGAAGAAATGAGATGGAGGGGTAGCATGGGAGGAGGTAAATCCTTGTTTCCGCCCTGGAGGAAAAAGGGCAAAGGCACAGTCAGTTAGGCGCTAGCAGGGCAGTAGTGTGTTCTTGTGCCCAGGGCAAGGCTGGAAGTGTGTGTGTCCCTGTGCCTCTGTGTGCATCCACACGTGTGCCCAGTCTCCAGATGGAAGGCAGCCAGGCCCTCAGGAGGCAGGGTTGCCCAAGATGATCAGGGCCGGGGGGACCACGCAGGAGCGCTGACGCTTCATATTTCTCCCTGTCCAATTGCTGGAAGCCAGTGGTGGGCCTGACAGGGTTGTAGGCTCTTACGTCCAGTAGGGTGTTCTTCTGAGCCTGCATCCCAGGCAGTGGGTGGAATGGAGGACCTAGAACCCAGGTGGCAGTTTCTGGCTCTTTATAGGACTTCACCGAGGATGTCAACTGTGCTTTTGAGTTCCTGCTGAAGCTCACACCCTTGCTGGATAAAGCTGACCAGCGCTGCAAGTATGAATTCCCCTGCTCACCCTGCTCTCCCAGAAGGTGCTCTGGGCTCTTCTCCTGCTCTTTGGTGCCAGAGGAGCCTCAGGGCATCATCTCCTGTTTGCCTGCTTGGCTGGGGCAGAAGGCAGCAGCCCCATAGTTGCTGAGTGCTTGAGCCACTCTAACTTCCCTCAGGCGCCTGAATGTTCTTCATCCTGGAGGAGGGAGGATCCGGGGCAGGGGCCCATTGCTCCCACCTTGTGATACTCCCCCGTTTGCCTAATCCCCTCGTCATTTTTTTCCCTCACAGCTGTGACTGTACCAACTTCCTACTCCAAGAATGTAACAAGCAGGGGCTTCTGTCTGAGGCCAGTATGACCAACCTTATGGGCAAGCGGTAAGTGTGGTCCCTTTGGCTGGCCCATGGTTCCCTTGACCTCCTCCTCTTTCATCTACCCTGGGCTGCTGCGTGGCTCTTGCCCTTGTGTCTGGAGTTCAGGTCACCGGTGACTGGGGCCATGCCTAGCTTTACCAGACAGAGGAAACACCATTTTTTCTGCACACCAAGGGTTTGCTTTGTGAGCAAAGTAGAAATCCTACATCTTCCTTTAATCTTAAATGAGCCTTTTAAATAGATGTAATGACCAGTGACCAGTTCAAGCAATTGCAGTATTAGATATACTTTCATAAATGTCACCCTGCCCCCGGAGACTTCCCACCTCTTGTGGGCCTGGACTAGTGAGCAGGTCAGGAATTTTTCTATTCCTCTTCCCTTCTTTTGGCCAACTGGTTATGGCCACAGTGCAGCAGACCGGGAACAGGCACCCCAGGCAAAGTCAGGAGAAAATGCCAACATCCAGCCAAACCCCGGGCTGATCCTCCGGGCAGAGCCCACTGTCACAAACATCCTCAAGGTGAGTGCGCCCATCTCGTGCCGCCATCTCTTCCCTCTTCCAGTTTTTGCCTCTGCTTCCAGACAAATAAACAGAGGCCACAGACCTTCTGACTTTTATACATAATTACTTGGAAGTAGAGAAAGGAAGAAGGCAAGGGAAGCCACCATCGAAAATGAACATGTTGCTGTCAGTCTCAGCGAGCCCTGTGCTAGGCGCCTTCACTCGCTCATGTGGAGACAATGTAGAATCTCACATTAACAACTGGGCACACTGGGGAGCAGTGGCCTTGCTCCCCCCAAGTCCACCACCCTCATCCCAGTTCAGCTGAGAGGGACGTATCAGAGAGCAGGGATAGATTTGAGGAATGGTTTTCCAGATTGGAGTCAGAAAGATGTAGGTTAAATTAAATTGTAAGTCATGTTATCCTATTTGATGGACATATGTAGGGAGGGAAACTGCAGCTAGGCTGTGTGTAGTGGGGGGTGGTCTTCAGCGTCCTTCAGGACTCGATTTCCTGTCATGTCTCCAGACAATGGATGCAGACCACTCCAAGTCCCCAGAGGGGCTGCTGGGGGTCCTAGGCCACATGCTGTCCGGGAAGAGTCTGGACTTGCTCCTGGCTGCTGCCGCTGCCACTGGGAAGCTGAAGTCCTTCGCCCGGAAATTCATCAAGTAAGGAAGGCCAAGCCCCGTACCAGGGCCAGGGAGGCATGTCTGAAGGAGGAGCTAGCAGAATAGGGGTGAGGCGCTGGGGTCTGGGTCTCCGCAGAAATGTCCAAGGCAAGGCAGAGAGCATCCTAGCTGGAGACCTGGGGAGAAGGGCTGGTTCTCTGGATATGAAGTGCTCTCTCCTCTTCAGCCAAGGGTGAAGTGGTGTGTGATGAGGTGATGAGGTGTTAAACAGTAGGCATCGAGGGATCCCATGTGTGCCCAGTTGTTAATAAGGGGCTCTTGAATTCTGTTGACCTGGAATTTGATATATAGAACATTGTTCCATTCAGTGAGTCATTCTCTAACTCTTGGAAATCTTTTAAAAATAGGTGGAAAAATTATTTTTTCTGTAGCAATGGTATTTAATTTTAGCCCGTAATTTAGACTCCAGTGACCACTCCTCTGAGTTGGTGTAGTCCCTTGACCCTGGCTGCTGCTCAGCCCTCGCCCTGGTTGCTGTGACCTGTCTCCATTCCTTCCACAGTTTGAATGAGTTCACGACCCACGGCACTGAGGAAAGCAGTGAGTTCAGCTCTGCCCGTCCCCAGACCCACTTGGCACTAAAGGAGGGGTGCAGAGGAAGGGAGCAGGAAGCAAGAGGGTGCCTTTGCTCATCCTGGGGAGGCCATTTTTCTCCACTGAGCAATGACTGAGTGGAGCTTTCAAGGAGCCTGGAAAGAGGGAAAAGATCTCCCAAAGCCACCCTTTGTCTCTTTCCCTCCCACTTTGTGACCTGGTTGTGTATTAGGAGAAAGGAAGGGTATCAGGAGTCTATGATTCTAAGGAAGGGATGATGTTCCAGTTGAGACTCAAGAAAAGGATTCTGAGCCTCAGGGCTTTGAAGGAGCCACTTGGTCCCTGACCTTCCTTGAGTCAAGTCCTGATCCCCTCCTGACCCAGAAAAGGACTTTGGCCCCTACCCTAGGCTGCAAGGTCAGCCTCCTTATCCTTCACAGCCAAACCAGCCTCAGTTCGAGCCTTGCTCTTTGACATCTCCTTCCTTATGCTGTGCCACGTGGCCCAGACCTATGGCTCAGAGGTAAGTGAGGGGGAGCAGTCAGATGAGGGACAGCGAGTGGGTGGGGCAAACAGGAGAAAAATAACCAATAACTTCCTTACCTCGTACCCCCCATCAGCTTCCCAAGCCAATTACTTCTGCTGGTTGCAGAAGTTAGGTGTTCACCCAGGCAAGGTCATTTGGTAACATCCTGAATCCTTCAATGCCTATTTTCACTGACCACTAGGTGGCAGCATAGCACCCATTTTTCTCCCTGGAACCAATTTGTCTCCAGTTCTTTAGTCGTGGAAGGGAGAAGCTGAGGCTTTTGCGGGGTGGTAACAGAGGTGTAGGGCGCTGCACCATCCCACTCAGCTGGCAAGTCTCCCCTCTTTTCTCAGGTGATTCTGTCTGAGTCAAGCACAGGAGCAGAGATGCCCTTCTTTGAGACCTGGATGCAGACCTGCATGCCTGAGGAAGGCAAAATCCTGAACCCCGACCACCCATGCTTCTGGCCCGACTCCACCAAAGTGGAGTCCCTGGTGGCCCTGCTCAACAACTCATCAGAGATGAAGCTCGTGTCAGTGGTCAGGGTGCCCACTCCAGGGGTGGTGGTGGGGGCCGGACCAAGACTCTTTCCCTCAGTCTATCCCTCACTCCCCAGTAGTGATTTTACTCCCACCCACACCCCTGTAGGCAGATGAAGTGGCACGAAGCCTGTCTCAGCATTTCAGCAGCCATCTTGGAAATCCTCAATGCCTGGGAAAACGGGGTCCTGGCCTTTGAGTCCATCCAGGTAGCTGTGCATTTCCAGCAGCCTTCTCTCTTCTCTGAGACACAGAGTCAGTCTTTAATTACTTGTTATATTTTGGAAGAACAAGGGTACCCTTAATCCAGGACCTCATGTTTATATTGATCTTCCTTGTAATCATAGTCTTAGCTGCTCCCTCCCACCCAGGTAACTGGGGAAATCAAAATGGTGAAAAGAGGTGTGGAGTGTGGTCCAAGGCTTCACTGGCTGCACTTAGCTGCCCACAGAGGCCAGGGAAAGTGATAGCCAGGGAAGAGGAGAGAGTGGCCCCAATCACCCTTTTCCCCTCCCCCAGAAAATCACAGATAATATCAAGGGGAAGGTTTGCAGCCTGGCAGTGTGTGCCGTGGCTTGGCTTGTGGCCCACGTGCGGATGCTGGGGCTGGATGAGCGTGAGAAGTCGCTGCAGATGATCCGCCAACTGGCAGGGCCACTGTATAGTGAGAACACCCTGCAGTTCTACAATGAGAGGTCAGTAACCCGTCCCTTCCCTTCTGGAACTCCACAGGTCTGCCATGAGAAGTCAGCGCCTCCAGTCACCAGTAACCCCTCTTCTCTTACCTTCCCAAACATTCCACTTATTTGCTCACTCACACCCTCTCTCACTCATAATATTATTCACCAACTAACTCACTAAACTCAGCAACATTTAGTGTATGAACCTGAGCCAGAAGTGCGTATAATCCAGCAACTGCTGTGTCCCAGAAGTATAGACCCTAAACAGCTATGATTCCTGCCCTCCGAGAACTCAAGTTGTGAATAACTATCTTGCCAGAAGAACAAAGTGATTCTCTCAGCTGTATCGCTATCTAGGAACTATGAGCCCATCCTTCGATTTTACAGGTCGTGGGCCTACCCACCCCTCTCAGCCCCCAGCAGGGCATCTTTTGGGACATTTTCCTGCCTCAGCTTTTCAAGGACTTGGAGGGCCTCCCTGGTGACTTCAGCTATGTTGTTCAGTGCTGTTGGTTCATTTACTTGTCAGTTAGACTTTAGTTTTTATATTTTGGCAAACAATACATAACATAAAATTTACCATCTTAACTATTTTTAAGTGCACAGTTTAGTATTAAGTAATTTCACAATGTTATGAAACAAATCTCCAAAACTTCTTAATCTTATACATCTGAAATTCTGTACCCATTAAGTAATGACTCATCAATTCCCCCGCTTCCCCAAGCCTGTGGTAACTACCATTTTACTTTCTGTTTCCATGGATTTGACTCCTTTATGTACCCTGTGTAAGTGGAATCATATAGTATTTGTCTTTGTGACTGGCATATTTCAGTTAGCACAGTGTCCCCAAGGTTCATCCATGTCATAGCATATATCAGAATTTCCTTCCTTTTAAAGGCTGAATAATATTCCGTTGTGTACAGAGACCACATTTTGCTTATCCATTCATGGGTCAGTGGACACTGGGTTTCTCCCACCTCGTGGCCACTGTGAATACTGGCGCTGTGAACATGGGCATGGACCAACCCGTAAGTCAGAAGGGACACCTCACAGGGCAGCCATCAGGATGTCTAATAAGGGAGAAGTGGGAGCGCTGAGCTGAAATGAGGTTGGGAGCGTCTGTAGGTCACTCTGGTTTTCCCCCGCCTCCTTCTTTGTTCTTTTGTTCTTCCTTCAGCATACTCTCCTCACACGTAACGGAGTACTTGTTCTGACATAATTCATTCTACATACCCTGACTCCTTTCTGAGTGAGGAATAGTGGGAAATCTGTGGCTCCATCATGCAGGTTAGAAAAGTGACTCTGCAAGTCATAGCAACTTTCCCAGAGCCAACAGCATTCCAGGAACAGTTAGCACTCAGCCCCAGCTTTGTGTTCATAGTTGAAGACTTTTCATGAGAAAATCCCTGGATGTACACTTCTATTTGCCCAGCTACCAAGGGCCGGGAAGAGCTTTGTGGGGCAGCCCTTGGGCCCCTGTTCTGGAAGTAAGAGTTTACTTTGGAAGCAGGCCAAGGCTGGGCGGGGACCTCCGTAAGCACTCAGCCCAGAGGGAAGTGTTCGTATTTATTTATGCCAGAGGATTGGCAGGGTTCAGGCCTGGGGGATGGGGTAAATTGGAGAGAGAGAGACAAGTGTGTATGTATCACTGGGATAACCTGGGGAAGGAGGGCCCCCCTCCAGCCCTCCCTCCTTCCCGGGCTCTCTGCCCAGCAGGCTATAGTCCTGCCAGGAGCAGGAATGGTGGGGTCAGGTCTGCAAGGGGTGCACAACTTCCTTCTACCTCCTCCTTCAGCATATATTGGGGTTAACTCCCCAGGAATATTTCCGTAATCCAACTCCTGGGAAATGTCTGGTCTGGTTGTTTCCTCCCAACTCCACCCTGGCTCTTGAACCTGGTGTTACCTAAACCTCAGGTCCTGTCCCCTCCCCCAGGGTGGTGATCATGAGCTCCATCCTGGAGCATATGTGTGCCGACGTGCTACAGCAGACAGCTGCGCAGATCAAGTTCCCATCCACGGGTGTGGATATGATGCCCTACTGGAACCTGCTGCCCCCTAAGCGACCCATCAAGGAGGTGCTGACGGACATATTTGCCAAGGTGCTGGAGAAGGGATGGGTGGACAGCCGCTCCATCCACATCTTTGACACCCTGCTGCACATGGGAGGTGTCTACTGGTTCTGCAACAACTTGATTAAGGTACGGTACTTGAGCGGAGTGGCTGTGAGCCAGACATACAGGTTAGGGGAGCAGGTGTCCTCAGGTACCAGGAGACACTGTAGAAAATACCTGGGAGGACCAGGCTCGGTCCTGTCCTCTGACTTCCCAACACCAAGTCTGCTCAACTGGGCTTGTCTGAGGGGCCTCTAAAGTGCTGTGGCCAGATTCCTTGGAGTAGAGTCTCTTCCTCACCTCCCGCTCAGCTCCTGGGCTCTGGCGCGGAGTGAGGGGTGGAACAGAGCGCCCAGGGCTCTCCCGGCATGTCCTCCAAGAGAGCTGGGCTGGAAGGGCAGCAAGGTCAGAGCCCCACATTCAGGACCCTTAGCTCCTGAGCACCACCTCACCTGCCCATCAAGGAGCTGTTGAAGGAGACGCGGAAGGAGCACACGCAGCGGGCAGTGGAGCTGCTCTACGCCATCTTCTGTCTGGACATGCAGCAAGTGACCCTGGTCCTGCTGGGCCACATCCTGCCTGGCCTGCTCACCGACTCCTCCAAATGGCACAGCCTCATGGATCCCCCTGGCACTGCTCTCGCCAAGTAGGATTCTATCAAAGCCTCAGGTCCCCACAGCCCAGAGTTGGGGTGCCCCTTGCCTGGGTGACCCAGGGTAGCTGGGCTGTGGGTAGGTCATCAGTTGGGGCCTGATGAGCATGAGCACAGAAGCCCCCTTTGGAGCCCCTCTGATTTTACCTTCTTTCCTGGAACCCTTTGCCAGGCTTGCTGTCTGGTGTGCCCTGAGTTCCTACTCCTCCCACAAGGGACAGGCGTCCTCCCGCCAAAAGAAGAGACACCGAGAAGACATTGAGGTAGAGGACCCCTCTGTTCACTTCTGGTGGGATTGCCCAGCAGACATTTACTGAGCCTCCTGTGGTGCGAGGGGCCTTCCCAGGCAGAGGCGGTCAGCGTGGTCCCTGCCCGTGGGCGGCTGTGTCGGCTCAGGACAAGCATCTGCAAGGGTGACTGTCAGGGCCTCTCCCTGGGACTGTGGGGATGGTGAGGGATGGACTGAGATGCAAGGGAAGACGACCCTGCTGGAGATGCTGAGCTTCGGCTCTTTACCCTAATGACGGGAAATGTTAGGATCCAGGGGTGGGTAATGGTGACTCTCCCGCCCTCCAGGATTATATCAGCCTCTTCCCCTTGGATGACATACAGCCCTCCAAGCTGATGCGACTGCTGAGCTCCAGCGAGGAGGACACCAGCATCCTTTCGAGTCCCAGTGAGTCTGTGGCCTGGGCTGGCTGCCTGCTTCCTTCCCTGGGAAGTCACTTCAGCCCTAGAAGGCTGCTTTGCGGTAATGCCCAGCCACAGGCTTCTTGGCTGGCTGGTCAGAGAGTGTGTGGCAGGAGTTTGTCCCATTCTGTGCCCTATGGCTGCTCTGTTTCCTTCCTGTGAGACTGAAGACTGCTCCAAAGACTGCTGGGGATCTCTCCCTGAGGGCTGGAGCTCTTCTGCCCAGTCCCAGCCTAGTTCTGGCCTTGTCCCTTTTTCCTGCCTCTTTCTTACTGCAGGGTTGAGGAATTAACAAGTTACCCAAGTGAGTTCAGTGCTTCACAGTTTGCGCCATTGACTCACCAGCTCTGATCCGCCCTCCTCCCTGCCCCACATCAGGCCCTGAGGCCGGGAGCAGGCCCTGGGCTGGGACTTGGGGCTGCTCCCCACTCTTCCTGCCTGAAGAGCACCCCTCCTCCACCTGGCTCCATGGATGTCATTACCTTTACCTGCCAGGGGTTCCTTCTGTGCATGTAATTTTTCCTGTTTCCAGAGATTTTCTCCTGAGTCTACAAGTTTCTCCCAGGGCTTTTAGGGGCTAGGGGACCAGCTGTGCACCTGAGCTGAGGAGAGAGACCCTGGGTGTTCCACCTATAGACTGCATGCCTTTGGTTGGTTTCTTAGCAAACCTGACTCTCAGTTTTGTTGTATGTAAAATGGAGGTGCGAGGATTCAGCAGCTTGATCCTCGTAATGCCCCACGTCTGCCTGCAGCACCATCAGATGTCAGTTCTCTCACCTCCTTACGGAGAGCTCTGCGCTGGGGGTCCCTCTGAGACTTGGGTCCAAGGACCTCCTCCGGGCGGGCTCTCCGAGCGTGGTGGGTGAGGGCTTCCCCAGGAGCGCAGGTCTTGCATGCGGGCGGCCGGTTGCTCAGTGCTCCCCCCACCTGGCCCCACAGCCGACCGGTCCACGAGCAGCTCCCTGTCAGCCTCTCAGCTCCACACAGTCAACATGCGAGACCCACTGAACCGAGTCCTGGGTGAGTCCTGCTGCCCGGGCTCCTGAACCAGGGCCGAGGCCTCTGCAGCGGGGGGCCTCCTGGTGCCCCTCTGCCGCCCTTTCCCGCCTCCTTCCTCCCTCTCCCCTAGCTGCTCACTCTGGTGTCTCCTGGCTCCCAATAGTTCTTCCTCTGACTCGCCTCAGTTTTCCTTTCTATGCTTCCTTCCTCTTTTTGATGCTCCCATTCTGGGGGGCACTTTAGCGTTTCCTTCTTTTCCCTTTTTGGTCCCTCCTTCTCCCAGAATCTAACCTCTTCTCAAACCCTTTTCATGGACTTCTCCTTCTCCCCCTACCCCACTGCCGTCCGTACAGCCAACCTGTTCCTGCTCATTTCCTCCATCCTGGGATCGCGGACCGCGGGCCCCCACACCCAGTTTGTGCAGTGGTTCATGGAGGAGTGTGTGGACTGCCTGGAGCAGGGCGGCCAGGGCAGCATCCTGCAGTTTATGCCCTTCACCACTGTGAGTATTCATTTCCGGGCCAGGGTCTGGCTCCCCCTTCCTGATCACATGGCCTCAGCAAGTCTTAGCAGAGCCTGGGGCTCAGGGGCCAGCCCTCAGAGTAGGGAGGGGGCCTTTGCCCTCCCTGGACTTTGCACCTACCACAAGGGACCCTGAGAGCATCTGTCTGTCTATCTGTGGCAGGTATCGGAACTGGTGAAGGTGTCAGCTGTATCCAGCCCCAAGGTAGTTCTGGCCATCACTGACCTCAGCCTGCCCCTGGGCCGCCAAGCAGCTGCCAAAGCCATTGCTGCACTCTGAGCGGCCTGGAGGGGCCGCAGGGGCTGGCTGGGGAGGGTCCCAGGCCTTGGCACCTCAGCAGGGGACAGTGAGGAAGGATGAGACATCATTGCTCATACCCACATGATGTAAGCCCCTGGCATTTCCAGATCTTTCCCCTACTCCTGACTTCTGACCTCTAAGACATCTCCCAGTTTCTGTCTTTCATAATTTCCTCTCCCTACTGCCAGTACCTGAGAGTGTGAGCCCCTCGTTCCTCCACTCAGGGTGCTTTCACCACACCACATGGCCCTCATCTCCCAGGAGTGGGTTTCCTTCTGGGACTTTATAGGTGCAGAGCACATGTGCATATATATATATATATACACACACGCACATATGTTTTTGTTGTAATACTTGAGGGAAGTTCACCCACCTACTTGTAAATAAAGATCCTGTGGATCCCTTTGTGACTAAGTGCTGGCAGTGCTTGTGTCCCATGGGTGGGGACAGTGTTTTTCTCCTTGGAATCTCACGTGCTATGGCCTGGGGAGATCTGAGCCCTGTGGTTGAGGAGAGGAGTTTGTGCCTCAGCAGGGGCAGCACCGGGCAAGGCCGTGAGCAGCTTCCCTTCCTTCGAACCAGCTTGGGTGTTAACGAGTCAGCACCTGCCTGCTGCCTTCCCCCACTGCCCCAAAGTCAGACTGAATCTGAAAAAGAGGTTTTTTGGCCAAAGGCCCCAGAGCGGTGCTGGGGTAGGGTGTCCTGCTGTTCGCAGGCTCTCCAGCCGGGCTCCACGCCACCCAGAGTCTGACTAGCCCAGAGCTTGAGCCTCCCAAGGGGGCTGAGGGGCAGGAGCTCTGTTCAGCCCCTCCTTGTCTGCTCCACACATCTTCCAGGCCCAGAGAGGGAGCACCCTGCCCCACACAGCTGGGGGTTCTAGCCCCACTCAGCCAGACCCTGCTGCTGTGGAGCCAGAGGGGGAAGGGAGTGAGGTGACCAAGGTGCTGAGGATGGGGTGCCTTGGGAGGGGGAAATGGGACCGCTGGCCGCCTACACTTCTTGGGTCTGGTGGAGGTGCCCTGGACCTACACACACATGTTCAGCTGAGGCACACCTGTGGTATGAAGCGGGCCCTCCTATCTCCACACCTCAGCCCCAGGCCTACGTGTGAGCTCGGGCCTCTTCAGCCCCAGAGGCTGAGACAAGCAGGAAGTGGGCTGGTACAGGGTTGCTCCCTGCCAGACCAGAGGCAGAGCTGTGTGCCTGAGAGAGGTACAGAGCCTGGAATCTGGGTTCTGACCCAAGTTGCCACATTGAACTCGGCTTCTTAATCTGTAAAAGGTACTTCATAATTCTATCTCTGTGGGTAACTGAGCGTGGGTGGGCTAAGGGGTGAACTAACCAGTCCTGTGAATACTGGGTGTTCCGATGCTTCAGGCCCATGTCAGGCCACTGTCTGCGTCTGGACTGTCAGCCCCCTGGCCCCCAAACCTCAGGCTCTCCTCTCGCAGTGGGGTGTCCCATATGCATCTCTTCCCCACTTGGCCGGCTCCGTGAGGGCAGGGACCTGCCCGCCTTGTTCACTGCCGTGTCCCTAGCACTTAGCCCAGCATCAGCAGAGTAGGTGTGAGATTGATCCGTCTAAAGGATTGAATGTGGCAGGGCTAAAGGACTGCCCCCTTCCTCCCCGCACCTCCTTTTCCCTCTCTTGGCCTCACCTCCCCAGGCAATTCCCTGCCCCCCAGCTCCTGGCAGGGCACCAGCTGGATTCAAGAAGGAGGAAGAGACGTTTACTGGAGGCAAACACTTTATTGTTGTGAAGTTTGGCTACAGTGAGAAAGTAGGGGCAGAGTGGGAGGACGGACAGCTGAATTTTCCTCTCACACAACCCTTCACATAATTCCCCTCATCTTTTCCCTCCCCCAGACCCAGTCCCCATTCCTACCTAGCAAGGCTGATACCTGACTATCTGCCCACCCCTAAAAGGAGCCAGAATACTGACCCTGGTGGGGACGGGCTGGCGTCAGCAGCCTGTCGGTGTCTCTAGAGGCCATCCAGAAAAATGAGTAATGCCTGCACTCCCCATGCGGGGAGTGAACACACGCCTGAAAATAGTCTTAAAAAGGAAAATTTAAATTCTTAAAAAAAGGAAAATTAGATTTCCCAGCAAACTCATGGGACCCCAGGGTCAAGCCTCCCAGCTCTGGCTGCCTCTGCTGGGCTTAATGCTTGTGGGTAAGGGGCCTGAGGAGAAGCAAGGCCTGGCCCACCGGTGTGCGCAGGCCATCCCGAGGCCAGAGCGAGGTGCTGAGGGCCCAGGTGGGGAACACGGCTGTTTAAATATTAAACAGGGCTGTCTCGTCTCCCACGTGGGAGACTTCCTGATGCCTCCAAGGGCCCCAAGGTGGGTACCCTTGGGGAAGGGGGTCACTATGGCTCTTCTCTGTGACCACCACAAGAATTAATACTTGGTATTTACCTATCTACCTCCCGGTCCAGGGGACAGGAAGGCAGGAGCTTTCTCTCCCTGCTACAGGCAGGAGAATGAAACTGGGAGGTAGAGGAAAGGACCCAGAAGTCTGGGATTCCTTTCCACTCTTCCCTGGCTTTAAATATTTGGTTTAAATAAGTATAAATATTAAATAGAGATAAATACAGTGGATGGGGGAAGGTTTTGCTCAGGGCTTGGCAAGGTGACGCAAAACACGGTATGCCAGCTCCAGGAAGCTCTGCAGGTTGGAGGCCACCAGGACGCCTCCTGCCCGGCGCTGGAAGGCCGAGGTGAAGGTGGGCAGGGTGCCCTGGGTGGGCTGCACATCAGGGGCCATCCCCAGGTCTTCCATCTGTGGAGGGAATGATGAGATCACCAGTCAGGCCCTGCCTAGTGGGTATTACTACAAATGAGGCTATGCAAAGGGCTGTTGGGCCATGGAAGATCACAAGGTTAATTGTGGACCCAGATCTGCTTCAAGGCCCAGTGATACAGCTCGTACCCTCCTCTGGGGGGTGCAGGGGAGAGCCTGCAGCAAGAGGGCACTGGGGTGAGGCGGTAGCTCCCTACACATAGTCCCCTGAGAATGCTCCCACCCCAGCCCTGAAGAACTTCCAGGATCCCCAGGCTTGCAGCACAACCTCTGGGGACCAGCTGGGCCTAGGCCCCCAACTTGCCACTCCCAGCAAAGCTCACCTGCTGCCAGATGTAGGTGGCGAAGTCGGTGACATCCAGCTGCAGCGTGTCCAAGGCGGGGGCTGGCTCCGGGGAGATCCCTGCCAGGGCCTGCAGGAGGCCCTGGTAGAGGACGAGGCCACTGTGGAATTGGCTCAGGCAGCCCGTCTGGGGGGACAGTAGGAGAATTAGGGGTGCTGCCTGGGATGTTCCTCTCGGGGACCGCAGCTTGGAGCCTGGAGAGCCTTCCAGGTCATCCTTCCCTTCCCCTCGTCGCCCTTCTCCCCTCTATACACTCACCAGCTGCAGGGCTTGGCTGGAGCAGCTGCTCAGGGGAGCCTGGGGGATGCCCAGAGAGTGTCCGAGCAGCACCAGCTCCTCAGGGTGGCACAGCTTGTGGGTGGCGCACTGTGGACAGGAAGGACGCCGAGTGAGGGGGACTTGATAGGGACAGGCTGCTCCTCCTTCCCAAGTCTTCCCCATCTGAGGTTCTCCACCGCTGCCAGGTCCTGTGAGGCTTCTCAGCCCCGTTGATGGGCTCTGCCATCCCAGCCAGGCCCTGCCAGCACTGTCCCCATGGGGTTGTCATTCCCCAAAGGTTTCCCAGCCTCATGTAGCTCCACTTTTACTAATGTGCTTCCCTTTCTCCCTGTCTCTCCTCTCCCAGACCCTTTCCTTATGGTGTTGTGAGGTTCCCTCTCTCCCTCAGCTATCCCTTCTGGGTCTTCCTTCCTCCACAGCCCCACTCTCTGCCTGTCCCTCTCACTCACCAGCCTCTCCTGCAGTGCCACGCCATCAGCCTGGATCTTTCTCACTTGTTCTAAGCACTTGAGCAGGAAGCCCGGGGGCAGGGAGCCAGCAGGGGCCAGCGGGGTGGCCTCTTGCACCGTCCAGAGCGCACTGTGCCAGAGCAGCACCTGCAGGGCTGGGAGCAGATGGGGGCTCAGGAGACATGCTGTCCACCCCCCACCTGGGTCCCTTTCTGGGCCCAGGGAGCCACGACCCCTCTGCCACTCCTGCCTCCCTTCCGTGTTGGGGCAGGCAGCTCTCCCATTCTGGGGCCAGGACACTCACCTATCAGCTTCATGGGGCTCTGGGCAGCAGGCTTAGCCGAGGGTCTGAGTGGGTTTGCAGGCTCTGGGATCTGTCAGGGACCAGCTCCAGAGGGCCTTTATACATAAGCCATGGAGGCCTGGGAGGAAATTACCTGGTGCTGCCACTAAGGCTTAGTAATAACTTCCCAGGATTTATGCAAATTTGGTGTCCAGGACAATGCAGGGGGGCTGGGACAGAAAACTGTTTGCGAAAGTTTTGTGAAATTGTGGAATCTCTGCTCCTTCTTTGACGTCTTGTCCCCCTCAAAGTCCCTTCCTCTCCCTCAGCCCCACCCAGGCCTGAATTGCCCCCGCATGTTTGAACAGAAATTCTGAACAAAGGCTGACCCCTGATAAAAGCCCTGGAGGCTGCAGTATGGTCAGACTGATGGGGAAGAGGCTAGCCTCCAGGCAGCCCCTCCCCGCCTCCCTCCTGGGCAGGTCTGCTGGGGCAGCCCCCTTTGCCACTCTCCCTTGGAATTCTCAAGCCACCTGCTCCCTGGACCCCCACATTCTGAGCGGGAAGAAACTAGTTGCCCCCATTTCCACCTCCAAACTCCCAAGAGCTGCCTTCCTCTGAGTCCCCTCCTGAGGGGAGCTTGCAGTAGACACATTGGGGTCTTGCCTTCTGTCCCCACTCCATACTTTGATAGGCATCACTGCAGGTTCCTGTCCTGGTTAGCTGGGAACTCCCTCAGCCCCCCCATGACTCATTCCTTTAAGCCCCCGGAATCCTGGCAGAGAGCAGAGGAAACCGGATGTCTGTCCTAATGAAGCAAGACCCTTCGAGGCTCTTGGCTCACCTGACCTTGCCCTTCCTCCTCCTCCTGCACAAACCGCGCCCCAGAACTTTGGAGTTGGGGGTCTAGGACATGTGGCTTCCCTGGCCAGTTCACTGCCAGCCAGAGTGTGTGCTGCCCTGAGGTGGAGAAGAGCTGGGGGGGGGAGAGAAAAGAAATTGCCTTAGCTTCGAAACCTAAAGCCATGCCAGGCGCTGGAAGGGACCCCAGAGTCTGTTCCAACCCTGTGAACTGGGCCAGAGGGGGAAGCGCCTTGTCCAGGGTCATGGGTAGCAGAGTCAAAGTCACAGCTGGGGCCTCTGCCTAGGGCCTGAGAGTTTCACATAGGCCATGGGGCCAGGGCAGTCTGACCAAACGCACCCAAGGCTGTCACTTTCTGTCCCAATTACCCTGCGAAGTTCAAGGAACAGACATCGTTATATGAGTGGGTTTGTCTGATATGAACAAGGCCATCTCTGGGGTGGGGGTGCCCTCTGGTGGCCACAGCTGGCAGGGACTTCACCTGCTGATGTGTTCACACCCTGCCCCTGGTGCCCTGTCCTGAGCTGGGGCATAGCTCCCCACTCCACTGCAGGCTAAGCAGTTGTCCACCTTGCACTGATTGAGCCCAGCTCTATGCTGGCCCTCGGGAGTGCAGGGATAGGCTTAGAACTGAGGAGGGCAGGAGGCTCACATTCACAAACATGCCCCTCTGGCCTCCCCCAAAGAACCTCCAGAGGACCCAGGCATTGTGCTGAGCATACTCTATACATTATCGAAGGCATTACTTTCAAGAAGCCTATGAGGAAGTACTAGAACCATTTCCCCTTTTGCAGAAGATGAATCTGAACTCGAAGAGGTTAAATAACTTGCCCGAGTAGCAGACCCACGCCCTGTGCCAGGGTCTTAGCCGTCAAAATCTCTTAACCAGTGTTTGGCCTTCCTCACCTGGGACCAGGCCAGCTCCAAACCCAAATTTTCTTCACCTACAGCCCCAAGTGTGTGTTTGTTTGGTTCAGAAGGTATGTTAATTCTACACAAATGTTTTATCAGGGTAAGAGCAGGAGGGGGTTTGTCACCTGGTCTCAAGGGCTAGAAGTGGGGCTGGGAGTGGAGGCCACAGCCAGCCAGTTTTTAGCTCAACAGGAGGACAGAGTGTTCCAACAGTCAGCAGTGTTGGAAAATGGAGTGGGCTGCTTCCAGAGGAAGTGAGCTGCCCGTCCTGGGAAGTGTTCTGGCATCCATCCCAGAGAGAGAAAACCTGAATGTTGGCTAGCAATTATTGGGCACCTCGTATGAATCCAGCACCTTCCATTATACTTTTGTCATTTCATCCAATCAACCAAGTTGTAGGTTGCGGATCATCCCTGTTATAGACAAAGGATGGCACCAGAGGCAAAGGGCCTTGCCTGGGAACACTGAACTTGCCAGTGGTGGAGCCGGGCAGGATCATAGTCAGGCTCCCCAAGCCCCTGTCCCCATTATACTACCTTCCTGTTCAGATAGCGGTACTTCTTGGATAATGGCTCAATCCAGGCGTCCGCCCCACCCACGGGAGAATAATGATCAAGTGGAGAGCAAGGGCATGTGACTGGCCATGACACACATGGGCTGAGCTAGACCAAAATGATCTTCTGGTATGGGGCCTGGCTCCAGAGACCCCTAGCTGTTATTCATTCTCCCAGCCTCCTACTTTCCCAGGTATTTCTCAATGGCCAGAACTGGTCAGCAAGTTCCCCTCACACTTCCTGTTTCATCTGGTGCTGGGCTTAAAAGCATGTTTATAAGGGCTCTGGAGGACTCATCTGTTGCAAGGCTCAGCCTGGGGGCTAAGACATGTACACCCCAAGTCAAGGATAAATTTTCTATTTTTAAATGGTTAGAAAAAAAATCAAAAGAAAAATTTGTAACATGTAAAAAGCATATGAAATTAAAAGCCCAGTGTTCATAATTTGTTTCCACAGTATTTATAGCTACTTTCAAGAATGGCAGAAGTGAGTTGTTGTGACAGTTTACGGCTCACAAGCCTAAAAAATGTACTGTATCTGGCCCTAGACACGTTGGCAAACTCTGGACATAGTTCCTGTGCACAAGGAGACACACAGGTGTCCTGTGTTTGTAATGGTAAACCAATGCCCCCAACAGAGGAATGGCTAAATGCAGTGTGGCCCATTCTCACCACACGCCTCCTTGCCCTGCCAGAATAAAAACTCCACAAGGAAAGGAATTTGATTAATTCAGTTGTCTTTTTAATGCCTAGAGCAGTGCTGAGCATGTTATCATGATTAGATCTCAAACCTAACACTGTGTGGAAAGAGCAAGTTACATTTATGTGATACATCACTTAACAAAGATCTAAAAACTCAAAACAAGACTATATTTTGTAGTAGAAGTATAAAATCATAAACTGCAAGGCTACCCATTGAATTCATCAGAGTGGCTGGCTCTAGGGAAGGGATGGCAGGGCGTGTGAAAGACACAGGACGGGCTTCCAACTTACCCGTAATGTTTTTCTTAGATTACAAAACTTGACGCAGTACCAAAATGTTAAATTTTATTAAGGCTGGAAAGGACGTGGGCATTTGCTATGTTATTCTTTGTACTTCTCTGTACTTTTCTAATTAAAAAGCAAAACTGGAAGGTGGAAAACACAGGGAAACCCACAAGCATGAAAATGACAGTAAGCTTCTCAGGCAAAGAAAGCCAAGCCAATGGGGATGAATTACAAGAAATTTCCAGTGAACAGACAGTAAAATGGTCCATAAGACTCAAGGTAGGTGGGAACCAGGAAATCATGGCAAATGACTCCAACTCTCTATAACAGGGTGATACACCCTCCAATATGTTACCAAGAAGGGGTTGAAGGTACTTTGGGCCAGGTGCTCACTCTAAGATTTATAACATTGTGGTTACCATGGGGGAGGGGTTGGAGAGGAGGAGGGGGACAGAGGGGCACAAAAATTCCCAATCGTAATGTAGGTTGGTCATGGGGATGGTAGGGTACCATGGAGAATATAGCCAGTGATTCTGGAACATCTTCCTATGTTGACAGACAGTAACTGCACTAGTGGGGGTGAGGATTTAATAACATGGGTAACTGTTGAACCTCTGTGTTGTATACTTGAAACTAATATAAGGCTATTAACTAAAAAAAAAATACAAAGATTTGTGATGTCATGCAAGGTGGGGTATCACCAGGAATAATAATTAACAAGACATGTTAGGCAGGTTAGAAAAGCCTCAGACAGCGGCTCTGTACACAAGTCTCCTTATCACGCGCTCCAAAAGAAAGTCAGCTTCAGAGGACAGTGGGCCAGGGCCAGCCAGGGCAGCCATGTGGGGACACCAACCAACCAACCAGGTACCAGAACCACAGCCTGAGGCTGGAAGAGGGCAGCACAACAGGACAGGATGTGACCTGAACCCGGAATCAGGCAGCCAGGGTTCACTCCCCCTGGCCTGTCCTCAGATCCTGAAGGGCATCACATCCTGGGAAAGCATGCAGGGGCTGCTCACCATTAGGCCCCTGACCCTCTTCCCAGAGGAGAATTCAGGATCTATTAGATTCTTTAATTGGCCTGTAAAATGGGGAAAGGATTGGAATCCTTAAAATAAAAGTTTGAATGCTGGAATAAAAGCATCTACGAAGATCAAAGCAGGAGTCTGGGGGAAAAGTGCCATTGTGCAGAGCTGACTGTGAGTTTCATTACCCAGGGAGGTGGTAGAAGCTTAAAGGATGCGGGCAATGCCAGAGCACTGTGACCAAAGCTGGAGAAGGGCCAGGAGCCAGAGCCAGGCCAGTGGAAAGCACATCTTTACTGGAAATCAGGGGGACTGGGAGATGGAAATCTCAGTTCGTGATGAATGCACAGCAGACCTAACAAGAGAATCGAACCCAGTGTGCCAGGTAGTGGGCAAGGCCCAGAACACAGAGGCCCGTGCTCTTTAAGAATTACAGTCTAGTTGGGAAGATAAGGCTTTCACACCAACTAAGAAAGTATCTGATTATCAAGTGGTCCAGGAGCAGTGGAGGGTGGGGGATAACCACTGTGAGGCAGGAAGCCTGGAGGCTGGGCAGGAATCAGTGAGGTGGGAGAGACCAGCGGAGGGAATGCAGTGAGAGGCAGAAACCCACAGGCATCGCTCAGGGAACAGAATGTGGCAGGAACAGAGTACACGTACAGCGGCGTCCCGGATGCCGGGCAGAGGACACGGATAAAGCGATGACCCAAGATGGGCGTACTGGTTAGTGGCTGGGAGACTTTGAGACCTAGGCAGGTGCATTTCCCCCCGTACGTAGCTGGAATAGCCGGGCTAGGACCACAAGGCACCCCTGCTCTGCCGAACCCCAGCTCTGCTCAGTGAGGAGCCCACCCGCCATTCCACCAGGGCCAGTGGGCCAAAGCCCTGCTCTCAACCTGCTGCAGCTTCATGGGAGACCCTTCACCTGAGGGTCAGACTCCAGCCTTAGCTCTGATCCTCTAGAAGTCTAGGTTCCTAATTTTAGAGCCAGGAAGTCACTAATCCTTTATTTGATTGATGAGGGAAAAGAGCCTGAGAAGTTCACTGATTTGCCCAATATCTGAAAGCCAGTTAGATGGGTAACTGTAAACCCAGGCCCTTCTCACCCTAGGTTAGTGTCTCCACACCCTGCCTGTGGCTTCCTTCTCCTGCACAGCCACATCAGGTCCTCAGGTCACACCTGGGCCAGGACTCCCAAGACCAGGAAGAAGCCTGGGCCTATCCATTATTACAGATGTGACAGAAAAATATAGTCACTAACTGATGCACAGAGAGCTCTGGATAACTTTTTATTGTTTAAAAATCATAACTGAAGCGTCAAAAAACATAGAGCCCACACATGTTCCAACTGCAGTCCCCTGCTCCCTGGAGAGCACAGGGCTAGTCCCTCCCACCTTGCTGCCCACACCACTAGCCAGGAGCCTGCCCTGGGGAGGCTGCCCGCCCTGTGCTGAGTTGCCGGCTGGGGAGGGGCTCTGGGGTGAGGTGGGGTGGCTGGCTCCCTGACTCCTCACCTCTGCACAGACGCTGCCTGTGCACCATGTGTGGGGAAAGGGGCCAGTTCCCTGGGCAGGGGCCCCCAAGGGGGAAAGACAGAGCCAGTCCCCACTCACCCACCCCTCCCCAGCCCCCCAGCTCAAGGGAAGCTGTCATCATCATCTTCCGCCATCTCCTTGGCAAACTCCAAGTCTTGCTGCTCTCGTTCGCGCCGTTCCTGGGGAAAGCAGTGGGGTGCGGGGGCGGTGGGGTGAGGGCCAGTGCTGAGAACCACTAGTGCTGTTATGCAGCGCTTCACCCAGCATGACCCTCCCCAGGGCCAGGGGCTGCCTCCCCACCCCGTCCTTCCAAAAGTCTCCCCTCTTCCCTCTCTGTGGGGAGCGCTACCTTGTGGTGTCACCCAGAGCAAAAGCACCTCACCTCTGCAGACTCCAAGTCCTTGTTGTACGATTTGGGAGGAAACCTCATGGCCTAAGCACAGGAGAGAGGAGCAAGACGACGACAAGGCATCAACTTAACATGCATTTACGGCACTTCTGTGACCCAGGCACCAAGATGATGAACGAGACTGGTTATTCCCTCTCCAGTTAAGTCTAGCTGGGGAGCGAGGCATGGAAACCAGTGATCACTGTACCGACTGCTGAATCCAGGAAGAGAATCAGGAGACCTGGCGGCATACATGACTAGGCCCTTTGGTTGGGCAGGGAGGGGGACTGGCAGTGCAGAGCACGAGGAAGAGGAATGGACTGGCTGTAGGAATGGAGAAAAGGCACTTCAGGCAGAGGATTCAACATATGAAAGGCCTGGCCTGAGTTCAGTGGAGCCAGCTGGTGGTGGGGAGGAGTGGGGAACAGGGAGAGAGTGGGGGAACAGTAATGAGAGGTGAGGTTAGAGACACAGAGGACCAGATCACAAAGGGCCTTTCCTATCTTTCGAGGAGCATGGAATTTGCCTGACTGCAAGCAAGGCAGCAATATCCCTGGCTTCCTAGGGAAGGAAGAGACCAGGAAAATCCAGCAGCCAAACGTTAGCACTGAACTTAGTGCCTGACACAGGGTAAGGGCTTAACAGCCGTTTGGGGAACTAGACACCAGCCCTAACTTGTATACAATTCAGACTTCACTAAGCAACCAAAGGCAGGGATTTCATTTAATCTCATCAACCCTGCAAAGCAGACAGAGTGTATAATATCTCACTATCAGCTTCACAGATGGAGAAACACAAGCCACTCAGAGAAGGTAAATGACTCAGACTGGAGCCACATCTAGGACTCTGCACTCTGAATCCCTGTCTGGACCCTCAGCAATGAGACCCCTTAAAAGTGAAGGTGCTGCAGTCCCACAAGCCAAGTCCCTTGCCCCGTTGGCCCGTGACCCTGCCATTCAGTGATTTTACAGAGAAAGGCTGCAGACAGGGCCCCAAACCAAACCATCTTCTTTGAGGCATCTAGGGGGTGGAGAGAGAGCTGGGTTGCTGCCACACTTAGCTCTGCAGCCCAGGCTCCTCACCTTCACGGACATGTTGTGGATATCCAGGCAGAAGGAGATGCGCTGGTGGAAAGCTAGCTGGGGCTCTCGGGTGGAGTAGATATCAATCATCTCCTTGGACTGGACGTAGCCCTTCTCGTGGTTGATGCTAGCCTCAATGACGCCATCCCGGATGGCCTGCAGGGCCCCAAAAGGAGGAAAAATTACCTGGAAGCCCATCTTCTAAGTCCTTGAACATCTTGTGCCAATTGTGCCATCTTTATCCTCCTTACACTTCATGCATGCACTCACATACATGCTCACAACTTCCTGGCTTCACTGCAACACTGGCCCTCCTCAAAAACTCTATCTGCAGCTTTACCTGTTCCTCAACTTGGCTGATCGCCCCCCGCTCCCATCCCCTGAAATAAGGCAGGAAGTTGACAACTGTAGTCCCTGAACCAGCCCCACCTTGGCAACAATGAACTCTGCGTCCTCTGGGCTATCCAGCTGCAGCTTCTGGGCGATATCGGCCAGGGAGATGCGGGAATAAGAGAGGCTGATCATTCGTACCCCTGGGGGAGGAAGGAGCAGTGGAGTGACCCGAGTTGGCACAGACCCTCCACCTGCCCATGGACACCCACAGGGTCTCCCCGTCCCTTGGAGAGGCCTAGTCTGGGTCCTGCTCTTCCAGTGGCCCCTCAAACCCTGATCCATACCCGTCTTAATGACATTGTGCCGCAGTCGGATGATTAGGGTGTAGGTCCCATCTGCTTGAAACTTCTCTCCAAACTGATCCAGGACCTGGTTGAACTTGGCTAGGTTTCCTGTCCTGACAGCTGCAGCGGAGAGAAGAATGGGTCAGAGGATCAAATGGGCACAAACATCAAGCAGGCCACAGCACCAGGGAGTCCAGCCAGCTCGGGGAGAGGGACCAGCCTTACCTTGGGTCAGAAGGAAGTAGGGCATGAGCGAGCGCTTGAGGGATGGCTGACGGAACTGCAGCCGGTCTGGGATCTCCCCGAGCAGTAGCTCCACCACAATCAGAAGCTTGTGCACCTGGCAGAGTGGAACACAGGACACAGTAGGCAGGGAGCCCCATCGCAGGGAAGAGAATGAAGTGAGGGCTCATTCAGTCACATAAAATAGGGAATGGGGAAGCAGCACTGTGATTAGGCCCACATGAAGCAAGGAAAATCCCCGAACCTGTGCTGGGCATGGAACTGAAGCTCTGCTTTTGGAGCCAGGTACTGGGGTTGTCTGACCCCTTGCCCACACAAAGCCCTAAGCTTCATTTCATCTGGTCAAACAGTGCACACTGAAATGGTGAGGCCCTAAGGTACAGGCCACATGGGCAGGTTCTGAGGCTTAAAAAAGGCGAGGGAACAAGGCCCAGAGGCCCAGGGGAATGGAATGTAAGTCAGCCAACGATGCTGGTCAGGGAAGTAGATTGTTACTAGAAAAGAGGAGATGAAAAGGCATAAACTAGTTATCTGGGTAGAGGGAAAGCAGGAACGGGGCCTGGAAGAGCCTCAGTGAATGAGCTGTGTATGGACATGGAAGGCTGGCTGGAAAATCAGGCCCTTCCTCTTCCATAAAGCTCTGACTTATTTCTGAATAGTGTCTACTGTGGATTCAGCACCACGCAGAGAAAACTACAGCGGTGGGGACGATGCCCAGCAAGCAGTTAAGGAGTTCCTGCTGAGCAGGAGGGACAGGAACACAGCCAAGGCACGTGATAGCAAGTGTCACGAGTGAGGTGAGGTGAGGGGTTAAACACGTGGTGGGTGACTAAGCCCACACCTGGGCAAGGACTCTTCACCCCTCTGCATATACCCACAAAGCTGCCCTGTCCCTTGGAGTGACCTAGTAGTGAGGGTATATCATGGAAATGGCTGAAGTTAATATATACCTTAAGGATTCTGATGAAGGAGAAGACAGAGGGAGGGTGTTTCAGTCAAGGAAACAGTTTGGCAAGTATGAGAATATACCCTGGGTGTGTATGGGGGCAATCAGGAGAGCTGACTGGGGCCAGTCTGCGGCCATGCTGTTCTGAATGCCGGGCTGAGCGCCCAGTTTGGAGACAGAATGCTAGTCTTTATTCACTCGCGAGGAGGCTGAGTCCATGGTTCCTCAGCCCTAAAATGGGCATGATAATAATAGGTGGCCTGCCTACCTTGTAAGACTTATATTCTACCACGCAGGCAATGGGGGACAATGAGAGCTCCCCGGGCAAGGCGAAGGTGGGCCCGGAGCTCTGCTTGGTGAGGCAGCTGTGCGGAAGCCGGGCCGGTGGAGGGGAGGATGATGGCCTCAAGTGCTACGGCCCAAACAAGGGCACTGGCAAGATCAGAGAGGGGACAGACACAAAAGACATGGAGGCAAATCCACACACGACTTGGAGATGGGGAGGGGTGCAGGGAGTCCACGGCAATCCTGAGTCTCCTATCTCAGCTGGGAAAGCACAGGGAAGGCTGGCAAAGGGTACCAAGGGTGTGCTTTGGATAAGAGTGTGTGAGGAATCAGTGAGTATCTATGAGCTGTGTGGAGGGAAGATGGATTTGTAGGCCTGGTGTTCATAAGAGGGATCAGGATTGGTATCATGGGCTCAACTGTGAACCCCCAAATTTGTATGTTGGAGCCCTAACCCCCCAGTACCTCAGAATGTGATTATGTCTGTGTGTCTGGAGACAGAGCCTTTAAAGAGGTAATTAAGGTGAAATGAGGTCCTATGAATAAGCCCTAATTCAGTATGACTGGTGCCCTTACTTAAAAGGAGCGGGTGGAATACAGACATGCATAGAGAGAAGACAATGTGAAAACAAGACGTACAAGCCAAAGAAAGGCCCTCAGAAGAGACCAACTGTGCTGACATCCTGAACTTGGGGCTTCTGGCCTCCAGAACTTGACTGTTGTTTGACCCAGGCTGCAGTACCTAGTTATGGCAGCCTGAGTAAACCAGGACAGTTAGTAACATTTGGTGAAGCACGATGCAGGTCAGAATTGACCTATGAAAGCAAGTAAATCATCCACGGAGAGACTGCGGCTTGAACTACGGACAGGCTCTCCGAGTGTTCTGTTGTGGACTCCACTTTAAACTCGAGGTCTGTCTTCACTGCCCCTCCCCGTGTTTACTTAAGGCCAGCTTCTCTGCCTGTGCTCTTCACCCGGTGCCTCCCTATCTCTTCCACGCCCTTGGCCCATCACCTGTTTGCTTGAGTCCCTCTGGGTGGACAGTTCCCCCACTCTGCTGCCTCCGCTCTCCAGCAACCATTCCACCTCTCTCCCGGCTCCCTCACCGACAGTCTGATTGCCGAAGCTCTCACTCCAGCTGTTCCTTCCTGTCACCTGGCCCCACCACAGGAAACTCTGAAACCTTACCCACTCACAGAAACATCTGGTTCGGAAACACTGCTTCACCCCAGAGTACCTCTCCCCGGTACATGACAGTCTGTGTTAATTATCTGTATTTCTAGTGATTTTTAGAGGAAACCTTAGTGCATGTCCTATATTGTAAGCAATCTTAACATTCTACACATGCACCTCTGTCTGAAAGGCCATCCATCTCTGTAAAAATTCTATCCATCTTTCAAAAAATCAGATCTGATTTAAGATCTCCAATTATATGACCAAAACCAAACCAAACCTGCCTTTCTCTGAGCTTCTGAATATAAGTAAACCAAATCTCCAAAGACACTGACCTGCTCATTGTACACTTTCACTCTGTTCTCCTTCAAGGGCACCAGGAGGTGGACATTATGTTATTAGATGGAGCAGAGGTTTGTAGTTGGGAAAGTTGGGTCCAAATTCTGGCTGGCACGCTCTGTGACTTCACATAGGCCCTCAAGCCTTTCTGAGTCAATGTTTTTTATCTCTTCAAAGGCAAATAACTTTTCTTATCCTTTTCTATCCCTCGCAGTGCCTAATACCTAGGTCAGCCATCCGAACAATACTGGTTGGTGACTGACTGCTCTTAGGTGGCCAAGGTTTATCTCCATCCGAGTCAGTCAGCCTTACAGAGATTTTCTGGGTTTCTTGGCCAAAGACAATGCTGTTCCCAGATGGGCATGTGAGGGACCACGCAAGAACCTGGAGTTTATCAACACAATCCAGGCCATTCCCGGCATGACTAGAAGGAATGCTGGGGAATCAGGAATGTTCTAAGCTTATCAACCAAGGAGAATACCCTGAACATAAACTGCCAGAGGTACAGGTAGAGTCTGCTGAATGCTCTGAACATATTATGCATCAACAGACATCTGATGTGAGCTCTCACATAACAAAGATTAAGGAGGCTTTCCTAATAATTCCCTGGTACCTAAGACAGTGCCATCAGGTAAGGGCTAAGGGATGAGAACGCTGCTCACTGTCTGTTTGAAGCCAACGGCTGTGTGCTGAGGGGCCTTGCGAAGGGCATTGGTCATTGTTCGCCGGGCCTCTGAGTACTCCAACTGGATGGCCTTGATTCGCCCTGGGTGTGGAGGAGAAGAGAGTGGATTAAGAAAATGGCATCACCCACATTCCCTTGCAAACTAGTACGCCAAATGGGTCTCTTTTGCACCAAAGTGCACCACATTTTTAGAGACACCTTCTGGCTCAGGGGCTGGGGCCCCTGCTCACCTGTGTAGTAGAGGTACCTTGCCCACTCGTTGTTGTTGGCCTGCTCAGGGAACACGGACTTGGACACCAGCTTCTCCGCCTGGTCATACAAGCTGTAGTGTAGGTAGTTCCTCAGCAGGAGGTTCAGCAGGGTGGCCTGCCCGTCTGCATCATGTCGAAGGGTGGCTGTCCGGAGCCGAGCATGCAAGAAACTTCAGGAAAGAAAGAAAAATGTCAAAGGCCTCAGTAACAACTCTCTGAACTACTCTGACCTCTCCATTCTTTCTCAATTCCTAGAAAAAGTGACACAAACTGCTTTTCTCGTTATTCACTTAGTATTCAACTGTTGAGTGCCACTGTGGGAAGCATTATTCTAGGGTGAACAAACAGGACAGGATTCTAGTGGGGGAAACAGACAAAGATCATGACAAATAAGTGTATTAGGTAGCATGACAGAAGGTGGTAGAGGCTACGGCAAAATCAGGGTAGTTGTGATGGCATTCAGGGGTGAGGAAGATGGGGCTGCGGTTTTAAATAGAGTGGTCAGGGTAGAACTCACTGAGAAGGTCACAAAGGCTTAAAGGAAGTAGGGAGAAATGCATTCTCTGCAGAGGAAAGAGCCAGTGCAAAGACTGAAGAAAAGTGTGCTTGGCATGCCTGAGGGAGAGGAAGGAAGCCAGTGTGGCTGAGGAGTGAGTCAGGGAGAAGAGCAGATAAAATCAAGGAGGCAGTAGCAGGGGCCAGATCACATCATGCCCTGCACGCTATCATGAGGCCTTTGGCTTTTCCCTGAGGGAAATGGGGAGCCACTGCAGGTTTTAAGCAGAGGAGTGAAATGTTTTCCAACCTGTCCTTCCTTCCTTGACCTATCAATCAGCTTTTCCTTGATGCAGAGTGACAGGAAGAGCCTGGGGGGCCATTCTTAATAGCCAGGTGGTCATCTCTGCTCCTTTATCTAGTATCAGTCTCTCAACCCCTTATGTGGCTCAGAGCATGTTAAGCATTGCCCCACTTCCTGCTGGGCAATTTACATCTACCAGGCTATTGCCCCTTGCAAGCCCATGTCAGCTCTGTGGTAGTGACTGACCACATCTCCGACTCCAAGGGCTGCGAGTGAGACCCTTGGCACCCATACCTGCGCACCACATCCAGCTTGTCCAGGAACTCATAGACCCGGGCGTGATAGTAGTAACACTTTGCGGCCACAAGGTCTAGGGCCCGGCGGTTTTGCGTGCTGATCTTCTGCATCAGGTCATCAGAGATCTTCTGTGCCTGGGGAGGCAGCAAAAGAGAATCAAGTGGCAGTTCTTCAAAAAGTTAAACATAGCTATCGTGAGGCAGCAATTCCCCTCCTAGGCATATACCCAAGAGGCATGGAAACCTATGTTCACATGAACACAGGTAATGTAGAAGTTCATGGCAGCATCATTCATTAAATAACCAAAAAGTGGAAATAATACGACTGTCCATCACCTGAATAATGGATAAACAAAATGTGGCACATCCATACAGTGGGAAATGACTCATCCATAAAAAGGAACAGAGCAGATACATGCTCCAACAGGGATAAAGTCAGACCCAAAGGCCACATTTTATGTAATTCCATTTATATGAAATGTCCAGAACAGGTAAATCCATGAGACAGAAGACAGATTAGTGGCTGCCAGTGGCTGGGGTGATGAAGGAAGGGGAGTGATAACTAATAGGTATGGAGTTTCTTTTTGGGGTGATTGAACTGTTCTGGTATTATTACATAATGATGGTCCTTGTGAAAACACCAAAATCCACTGAACTGTACGCTTTAAAGGGGCTGAATTCTGTCCAATAAACAAGCAAAGAAAAGCCAACAATTGGCAAAGAAAGGGAAAAATAAAACAGGGAACTGAGTAGTGACACCTGTCAGTTCTTGAGTGTGCTCCCGGCACAGTGGCTGGCTTAGCAAGAAGCTGGCTCCAGCCAGAAGCAGTGGGAGCATCGTTATCAGTGGACTTTTTCACTCCCATAAAAGCTGCCATTCATTAAAATACTGCAAAAGCTTCCTATGTGCAGATCATTGTGCTGTTTTTTAACATACTATTTTATTTAACACTAATAGTAATCTTGCAAGGTGGGCATTATTTTCCCTATTTTATATACAGCTAGGAGAAATTAATTGCCTAATAGAGCTGGGATTTGAACCCAGGTCTTTCCATCTCGAAATCTCCTACTTTTCCCAAAAGAATCCCCTCTACTAGTACTGTGTCACAGACAAGTACATGCTGACCACAGCCAGCCCTTTCCCAAAGTGCTTGAGCAGGAGTTCAGGGGGCTTCCCTGGATGTGGGGTTAGGTGCATCCCACAAAGGGGGAAAGTCTTGGGGACAGAAAATAACCCAGTGATTATCTCCACTTCTCCACTAGAGACAATCCCCCACAGGCCAGTTGTACTGCTTGGGGCACATTAATTGCTCTCATTGAATACCTCTTTGTAGCGCTTGCTGTTCATCAGGAAGATGACCATGAGGAGCTGCAGATAGGCTTCTACTTCAGGTAAGAGGGGTGCGGACGCAGCTTTTCCTGTTCGGGGACGAAACTGTAAATCGGCTTCTGTGTCCATGGGCTAGGAGAGGGCATGAATTACCACGGAATAGCTGTCAGATCAATCAAGACTTATTAAGTGCTATGTACTTCAAAAAATATTTATTCAATGCCAACTATATAATAAGATTTTTCTAGGTGCTGTGGGGATACAAAAATAAGGGGCAACACCAGTCTCTTCCTAAGAGGATGGATATAACAGGAACAAAAAAGAGCTGTAGGAGTGTAACTGACACCTTTACAGAATATAAGGGGACAGAAAGGATGATGTAAGGATCCATCAAAGAGCCTACAATATGAGCAGAAAGATTAAACTACCACACCTGGAACCATCACAATTCTATCAACTGGGTTTAATTAAGTGATACAGTTCTATAGGTGAGATCAAGAATAATGAGACAAAAAAGTTTTCTTGGTGGCAGCTAAGGCAACTTGGGGAGAACTGACATATACATAGAACTTATTTTCAGGTCTGGTAACCAAAACTGGAATAACATGTAACAGCTCAAAAAGTGATCATGATGGGTGAATTCAGAGACCTAACAGTTAAAGTACATTCCAGGCAGGGCTGGGGTAGGCTGCTCTTCGACTTCTGCAGATACACTCTTCATCATTCCACCTCAAGGGAGTTTCTGAGTTTTCACGTCTATGGAATAGACTGTAAGCATACAGGATTTTTAGGGAGATGAAGGTGGCTGAAGAGACGAGGTTAGAGAAGGGGCAGGACCTGGGCTGTACCATGAGTGATCATGGGGTTTGATGGCTAGAAAAGGCGAGGTCTCTCATGGCACAGGGACCACTACCACCTCAAACTAACATCATCAGCGTTCACTATGCGCCAGGCACTGTTCCAAGAGCTTTGCACACATTCCTCCTGTCCCCATTGTCCCCCAAATCTGTTCATCCTATTTAACAAAGGAAGAAAATGGGGAACAAGGAGGTTAAGTCATTTGTCCAAACCCCACATGTACTAAGTGGTAGAGTTTGGATTCAAATTCAACTCTACCTCCAAAACCTGTGCTTAACCACTGTCTTATGGTGAAGTTTTGGAGGCAAAGAGGTGGTGGCACTTTCTCCTAGGACAACAGAGAAATTCCCAACCAAAGGAGAGGATCCATGTTGGCAGCAGTGGGAAACGAGTTTGGGTGGAAGGGTTCTGATTCCCAGCTCCTTTCCCCGACTCAGAAGAATTATGCTATAGGGCACAAAGATGCTTTCCTTGTTAGTGGGCAAGTGAGTATTGAAATGGGCTGCTTTGTTTCACTACTCTGTGCAGCAGGTTATCAGGCAGGTCTTCAGGATAGGGAACAATAACACGGGCAGGAGGTCCTAAGGCCAAGCTTACACCCTCAAAGCCAGCCTGACTCACTCACCTCTTCCAGGAAGGGCAGCAAGAAGTCCCGAGTGGCATTATTTGAGGTGAAGAAGCCATGCACAGCCTTATACAGAACATAGTGGTTGAGGCGGCGTGATGTGGAAGGCAGCATCCGCAGGGCCCTCAGCACGAATCGTGGCTCCTTGCCGGACACTGCCTTCTCCAGCTGCTTCACATGCTCCTTGATGTCTGTGGAGGACCAGAGGAAATATGTTACTTCCGACTCCTCCTGTTCCCCCACCGCTCCAGGCAAGAAGTTCTAGGGAACCTCTGGGATGTGGCCAATCTCTTTTTTTGCCCTGATAGGGTTAAGCGATGCTTATGGATGCCATACACTTATTTTAAGATATAACCAAGAGACAAAGAAAAATAAAGCTGGGGTGGGGGAAGTAGTAGTAGACAGTGACAGAAAGGGGAAGAGAGGGAGAAAACGATGAGAAGCAAAACAAATGTGGAGATTTATCAGGCTCTCTAAATAGGAAAAGTCTTTCTAAATGTAAACAATGACAGAAATCACACACACAAAAGGTTGATGAACTTGACTTCTTAAATAAAAAACCTTCTGAATATGTGTAAACAAAAGAAAAACATTTGCAACAAATTTGACCAAATGTTCATATTCTACAGTCTGTATAAGCAATTAGATTAAATAAAAATGAACACGAAAGGATAATACACAGAGGAAAAACAAATGGGTAATAGACATGAACAATATATTTCACTAGTATTCAAATTTCAATGGAAATATTTTTCAACTGCCAAATAAATGATTTTTAAAAAATAGTAACATATAGAGTACAGGGGTGAACAGGACATTTCTGCTGGAGTAATGTAAATCAGTAGTTTCTCAGGACACCTACTCAAAACCTTAAAAACGTTTACCCTTTCAACTCAGACATATAGAAAATCTATACTGAAATAATTTTAAAGGTTGATTTAACTTTTGGGCATAAAGATGATTGTTGCAAGAGTATTTATAACAGTAAGGAACTGGGAACAACTTAAATGTCCAAGAATAAGGGAATGCAACCTAATCGGTAGCTTCTTAGTTACCTTTGTATACTTAGAGCATAGGGTGCCTGGGTCACATTAATGATCTAATGATAAAAGCTAGTAATGAGAGGGTTTACTTTGGGCTCATCATGCACTAGGCGCAGTTCTAGGCATTTTAATCTTCATAACCCAATGAAGTAGGTGCTATTACTTTCATTTATAGAAATAAGGAAACTAATTCCAGAGCTTGTATTCTTAAGCCACTATATCAGACATTCCATAATGTTTCTGAAATGAATTCAGTGCTATGTTTATGGATATGTTAAATGAAAGCACACAAAATCATCTGTATTTACTTATGCCTTGTTCCAAACTATATATATAACTTTATTTATGGGTGAACTGAAAAATTCATAGAAAAAATGTTAACTATGGTTTATGTTTTCACCTGCCAATTTAGACTGCTCATATTTTCCAAAACTTTTACAATGAACATCTTTGTCATTGGCTGACTACCATTATTTTAGGTAAAAGGATCTTTATTAGATTCTGAGCCTGTTGCCCAACTTTAGAGCAGGAGCTGCTGCAGTCAACACTACCACAGCCTCAAAAACACAATTCAGGAGTCAATGTTTAAGAGCTACATTCTCATGCAGTTAGAGAGAAAACCCAACAAATAGCCTGTCACACCTGATCCAGAACTGGGAAACCACAACCAGGATCACAGTGGGAAGCTCTCACTCTACCCACATTCAATGTGGACTGGATGCTCTAAGCAGGCAAAGTGAAATGCTAACTTGGAGGTACAAGAAGACAGTAGGAAAACTGGGAACAGGCACCCAGGAGAAAAGAAATGGGGAGACTGGCATATAGTTCAGGTGGAAGGTATTAGGAACTCAAAAGAAGATGACATCTAGAGAAAGTGTGTAATTGTGTTTAAACCCTTTAGAAACGGAGTAGAAGTAAGGGCTTGAAGGGTGAGGAAAAGAGCAATGGGACCGTTTGGGAACCTCAATTAACAGTAACATGTAAATAAGATACTAGGTAGAAAAGGTTCCTTTAGGGGAGTTTGCTAAAGGCGGCTAAGACCACAGAAACCTTTTGTATATTCCTGTAATTCCGGGGCCATTATTCTGTCATCCCGACCCCTTCAGATACGTAAATACAAACAACTAATTTCTAGAGGCAACAATCATATACCGGGTCACTTGAATCGGTCCAGTGGGATGTAAATGGGGCAGGTCGGAGGGGAGGACTTGGAAGAGGGAGTCTACAGGCTCAGGGAGACCTAGTTCCAGATGCAAGCTCAGATGCGGAGAGGAGGCGTTGTACGAGCGAGGAGGCCTGAGCTGGGGAGAAGGTTCGGTGACGGGCACTGGGGTCGGGGGTGTCAGGGTACTGGGGGTCACTGGGGGGTGATCCTAAGAAACCGGGGATCCCAAGGAGAGGCTGGATCACCGGGGCGCTGTCACCCGTAATGGTGGCTCTCGTACCCTCCAAGGTGACGGTGTCCAGCTCTCGCTGGGAGTGCTCAGCCGCCGCCGCCTTGCCGTCAGCTTCCCCCGTTGACCCG
Source organism: Manis javanica (assembly GCF_040802235.1). Classification (NCBI taxonomy): domain Eukaryota; kingdom Metazoa; phylum Chordata; class Mammalia; order Pholidota; family Manidae; genus Manis; species Manis javanica. Next base: position 159,563,464 of record NC_133159.1, on the reverse strand, counting down.
CCACCCGCCGTCGCCTCCTCTTTCATCTCCACGTCTTGGGGGGCCGGCGGCGGCGGTGGTTCTTGCTCTCCTCCGCCGGGTGGTGGCTTCGCCTTGTCCGCGCCGCGGCGCCGCGCCGAGCCCTCCTGCTTCATGGCGCCCGGGGTCGCGGCCTAGTCCGGGGCCTCGCGTGAACCCTCGTACCAGAGACCAGGAACCAAGCTGGGCCTGCACAGAGCCCGGACTCGCGTCCTGCCGCACGATGACGGAGCAGCTGCAAAACCCTTCCCGGCGCTGGGCCTTCTGGGAAACGCCAGGCCCGCGGGGCCGATGGCCGAGTTAACAAAGGGGAAAGAAATCAACAGCCGGAGTGCAGGATGGAGGCGGTTCTTCGAGGCAGCAGCGGGGAGGAGCCTGTTTGGGTTTGGGGGCTATCCTCGCTGAGTGCCTGCTGTGTTGATTTCAAGTTCCCCTCGAGTGCATTTCCGAGCATGTCCACTAGAGGTCCCTTCAGGCTCCAGTCTGGTTACACCGGCGAGGAGTGGAAGGACCAATCGGAGCGCCGGGTATGGTGACGTCACGAGTTGCCTGGAAGGTTTCTTGTCCAAACTCGTTGGATTTGTGCCCGGCTGGGTCGCCTTCGAGGTTCGCGAGGCTCGTTCTCAGCGGCCTCCCACTGCAACCGGTACGAGGGAAGAAAAGCTGCGAGACAGGGATGTGGAGCTAGGCTATTGGACTTAAAATAAAACCGAACTGGAGAGTAGGAAGAACCCTAGGGGGTTCAGATTTCCCTGTAGGATTTTAGCTAGTACTGAAAATAAGGCATTAAATCTCCGCAGCCTGGGAGTGCGAATTGGGGAAGAGTGCATTTGTGTACAGACACTCTAGTTTAATAAAATGTAGCGGTCCACTCTTACGTGTCGCCCAGGGCTAGTACAATCGAGGGGCGCGGTGGTAAGAAACAGCTCCATGACGTACCCTGCTGGAAGCTCTGCTCTGTATTGTGAAGCAAGAGGAAAGCGTGGAAGTTCTAATGGCAGAGGCTTCGAGGAGTCCGGTGGGGCTCCTGTACACATCCAGATACTGTGGTGAAATGGGGAACAGAATAATTGTGTACCTAAAGAGAACTTAAGACTCCCCCAGGGGAAGGAAATTGGATCAGAAACCCTTTCCACTTATTTTTCAAAGTTACCTTCCGGTGATTCTGCAGGAGAATACAGATTCCAATTTCTTATGACACAAAACAAAAACTTGGCCCCTCTCTTGGAACCTTTATCTCTTCCATAAGCGGAAGTCCTGAGTTTTAGATCAGGTCAGACCCTACAGGACAAAACAGTCCTGTTGTAGGGTCCTGGAAGACAGAGAATATGGTTTGACCATATTCTCTTTTATATTTATATATAGAGAGGATAGTCTTGTATCGTCCCTTTCACACTATTGCAGCAAATAGCTCCTCGTGCTAAAGCCACTTGCTAAGTGGAAAAGTGTGTACTTCCGTTTTAGGGAACATGCCTTAACCAATTCTTCGTTAACTGTTCCCCAGAACATGTCTTGACCAATTCTTCCTTAACTGTCCCCATTCCCCCTAGGGCTAGGGGATGGATAACAGGAGTTTTAAATCATGACTGGCATAAACTCATTAAAGTTTCTTCTTCATAACACTGTATCTGTAACTGAAGGTGGGCGAGAATGGTAAAGGAAGAAAACAGACAAGCTTTGTTGTTCATCCATATCAAGTTACCCTTCTGGATAGTTAGGGTGTTAGCTCACCTCTTTATTAAGTTTACATCACAAGAGAATAACAATCAAGTCAGCAGCTAATTACTCAGTGTGTCTTTGAGCAATATAGCGAGACCTTGGAAAATACCCCAGAATGGGGGAGGATGGCTCAACGTAAAGCTTTTGGCAGTTTGTCCTGAATTCTTGGTGAGTGAGGGAACTAGCCAGGACAGGGGGTGACTCAGAAGGGAGAAAGTCTGTCTCCTGGAGCCGAAAAACTTGGACAAATTATTCCACCCATAGAACTATTTTAAAGGAGATCGATGAAAGATTAAAATCCAGCTGTAGTGGTATGAACCCAGCAGTTTTATGGGATTGCAGCATCCATATCTGCAGGTCCATATGCCAAGCCTACCCACATCACTTCCTCCTACAACCATTCTGAATTGAGGTCAGAAGAGGGGAAGGTGAAATAAGATAATATCACAATTTCTTTTTTAGAAGTTTTGGGTCTTACTCTTGTGTATCGTTTTTTAAAAAAAAGATCTATTTGCATTTTCTATTCGATAAACTTGAAAGTTGTCTTACTCTTGTTTTGGGCTTGTACCATATATCTCTATGTCTCCAGTCCCTCAACCCTAGTCCAGAGGACCCCAAAGACTCTGCTTTGAAGACAAGCTGCTTTGATGATCTTCTCATTTTGGAATCTACATTCCACATCTACACCCTTGTAGTTCCTCTCCAAGCATTTTCAAGCTGGCCTGATGACAGTATAATAGAATTCCTGTACATATGACCTACATGTAGGATAATAATAGCTTTTCTTCCTGGCACACGTTAAGGATTTCCTTTATGATAAATTCTTTAAAGAAAAACACCAAAAGATGTTTCATGCAAAGTGAAATCATATTTCCGCTAATTACAGTAATGTTTGATTTTTAGAAGAGCAAGTAGGAGGGATTGGGATAAGAAATTAAGTCATTAATTGTGGTTTTGTTGAAATGGTTCATAGTTTTAAAGGTTCGAGTGTTTCTACTTTTAGAGGAGTTAAGCATCAGCAGATGGACTTAGCAGGTTGCAGAGCCAGAGAGGCAGGGGGAGTTATAGAGGTGAACTGGTGGAAATTGGTCATCTTGAGTCTTGAGTCATCAGCTAGGGTTTCCATCATCCTCAGCCTGGTGGCTCTGAAATGCCTTGGGTGTTAAGGACACAGCACAGTGATGTTGGGAAGGCATTAGGGAAGCGGGAAACAGATGGAAAGGCTAGTTAGGAGGCCTTGGTCAGCAGCTGCAGGAAGGAGAGGCTGGCATAGAGGGCACAGAGGTGAGGGAGGGTATCTGGGTCCCACAGGTACTGGGGGCCTGATCTCTGCACTTCCAGGCCACTCAGCCCCACTAGGGCCTCTGTGAGAGTCAGGTCCTCTTCTCCAAGGGAGGCGAGCAGGTCAGGTTGCAGGGGGAAAACACCCTCTTTATCATGTAGGAAATTCTGTTCCATTATACTCTCCACCTAGAAGGAACCAAAATAACATGAAAAGAAAGAACTAGAAACCTCTCTTCATTTCTCCTAACTCATAAAAACTACGAAGAGGGCTACCTTTCTCTTTTTATAACTCCTTTCATTACATTACATTACATTACATCACAACTCCATTTGGGCCTTTTAACAACCCTGTACAGTGGGCAGCTCATTTATTTTTAGGTCTATTTTGCAGAGGAGTGAATTGAAGCAGACTCAGAGACATTAAAAGATTTGCTCTGTCTTCTCTCAAGATCAGGCTGAAAAACCCAGATAATTGGCCAGAAATTTATTCTCTTACCTCTAGTTGTGAAATAAGAAAAAAGGAAGAAACATGGAGAGAAACGAGAAGGGGGCATGAGCTCCTGCAACAAGACAGAGGCCCCCTAGGATGGTCTGTCATTAGGCTAAATCTGTGTCTCTCCACTGGTTCTAGCTGACTCCCTCCCAAACTCTCCCGAGCATCTGCCACTTTTTCTCACCAGCTTTAGCTCTACCGGTAGGATCTTTTTCTCCGTGGATTTTACCAGCAGCTTCTGTTGGGCTTCACTTAGCTCTGGAGAAAAAGCAGAGAAGGAGATGTGTGTATTTGGTACAAAGAGAACTCCAGACTCCAGATGGGGTACATCCGTAATTGTAGCATTAATGAATTCATACATTTATCCATGGTTGAACACCTGCTCCATGCCAGGTCCCTTTGCTAGGTGTGTTAGGGAAAAATCATACTGTCTTCACTCAAAGAACATGTAGGCTGGTGGAGAAGACAAAGTATGTGCAATACAGTACAAGGTGTTAAGGAAGCCATAGCTGAGGGCTCTGCTTTGGCCCTGGTCTTTGAGGGTAGGTGTCTTAAGGGAACTATTATCTCAGCTAACATCGGAGGACCAAAGAGTTTTTCTAAGTGGGAGACTGCTTCATGCAGAGGGAAAGTCAAAAGATGTGCCCTCTGAAATTAAAGTTAACAAATATCAATATAAGAGTGGTGATCTTAGTTGTATGTAGAAGTTTTAAATATGTGGCTGATTAAACTAGGGTTATTTCCTAACCTTTATTAGCATGATTAGGCCATCTTCTCACATTATCCAAGGTGACCATGTGAATCCTTAGGAATGAAACCTATTTTTTAAAAGGTGGATATAAACTACTTAATTGTAGTATAATTTGTCTGGCATTCATTCATTCATATACTTGGGAATTCATTCAGTGATTCATTCCTATCACTAAAAAGGTATATGAATGAAGACCTTATTCCTCACTTACCTGTTAGAGCCCCAAGGAAATAGAGGACCGCACCCATAGCCTCCTTTGATCGTAGGACATCTTTCGGGAGTGCCTCCAGGGTCACTTCATGTCCTTTGTCCAAAGCCCCCTCGAGCTGTGGGGAAAGGTGGGTAACTATTTAAGACGAACATGGGTGAGGATCCCAGCACCATGCCTGGCACATAACAATCCCTGAAGATGCGCTGTCTCCCATTTTCTTGTTTCTTTTTCAAGACATCAAGTCCTGAAAAGCATCAGACTCCTGAATTCCTTAGTCCCTGAGCCCTGACTCTGCAAAGAAAAGGTTTCAGCCCCCTTCCAAGAGAGGGCTCCACTGGTCTGCTGCCTACCCTCTGTCCATCAGGAGAGAGCATGTGCTTAGGGGGAACCCGAGCTGTTTGCCCGTTCCCAGAGGCACCAAGCGAGCAGGAGCAGCCTGGCAGGCATGTGGCCAGCCTTGAGGAAGCACATGCTGTAGATTCCCCTGGCCCTGCCCCCTTCCCGTCAGTGTCTGGGTGCCCACCAGCTGTCACTCCCACACACACCACCCCAAAAGCCTCCCTTCTCCCAAGCCCCACCCTTCCCTGGGACCTCACACTGAGCTCCACGTCTTGTAGCTCCTTTTTCTTCCCTAGGAGTTTGCTGAGGCAGGTGAGCAGGGAGCTTTGCCCTACTCGGCTCAGCTTCTCCACTTCTTGGGTCTCTCTTTGAACCTCTTCTTGTAATGTCATGAAGTCCGTGGGGGCCTCCCCTATGGGCACAGTAAATGTCACAAACAAACCGCCCTCCATCTGGTCCCCCCCAATGGCTGGCCTTGTCCATGCAGGGTTCCTTCACCCAGGCCTTCTCAGGTCCTCCTGCTCTGCTCCCAGCTTGATCTTGGCCTCTCTTTTTTTTTTGACCAAAGGAATATGGTTAGGAAGTTACCCACCCATCCTGACTTGAGGCATTGGGGGAGGTGGTTTGGGGAGAGGGGATGGACCAGGACCCATGTTATCATCTAAGGCAGCAGTTAATTCCCCTGAGATCCCAAGCCCCATTCCGTATCAGTAGACAGCTGACTTCCCTTTCTCTATGACTCCAGTGCAAAGTTGAGAAGGAAAGTCTATTTCCCCCTCTCATGAGTTAGTTGACAAGAAGAATGACGTTGGTGACTGAGAGGAGACAGGGATGGCTGGGTCTATATCCAGGCATGTGGGTAGATGAGGGATAGCTTGAACCTTGGCCTGACCCTCTAGGGAACTGGGATCCTAAGAACACATCCAGTCTGCTTTGGGAAGAGTGGCTTTCTGGAAGTGGCTCCAATCCCCAGGACCTGGGACTCAGCGTTGGTCTCCTCCTGGTCCCTGGCGCTTCTCCCACTGCCTTCATGACGAAGTCTTGGGAGGGACTCACAGAATTCCTTACCAACATCAGACACCAGGAAAACTGAGGAAAAAAAACCCCAAAAAGAATGTAATCCTCCACGACAGTGACCATGCCCAGGGGATGAGACATGAGTGGGGATCAGGAAATCTTGTCTCCTGGGATACCCCAACCATCCTGAGGATACTATTGCTCCCCTTGTGGGAGGCAGCAGTAGGTCAGGAGAGAAGCTAATGCAGTCTGAAAAGGGGCACCTGGATTGGGTTGGCATCACTGTGACTCATGGGCCCCCACCCCAGGTGGTGGGTGACAGAACTACAGGTAACATGTGTGATGGGTTATAGCTACAAAAGGCCCTCGAAGGCCTGGGTGTCTTTTCCAAAGACTTTCCCCCTCCACTGCTTTTTCCTAAGCTATTGGAATTTGTGCTACATTTCAGGGACAATGGTTGGCTGAGACCTGCTCTGCCATGTTCCCTGTCATTTCCTCCAAGAAGGGAAGAAAAATATTAGAGTATTCAAATTCTGAGACAAGAAAGTTACAGTGAAATGACAGGAAACACTTATGGCTGAACTTCTCTTCTGGTTTTTCTGAAGACAAATAATGCACATATGTCAGCATAAAACCTATTTGTGCCTTTTTATCTAGCTGCAGTTGTCAAGGCAGCTTATCAGAGATCATTACAAAAACACATGGCAGTTACGTTAGCTCATCCGCCCCCTGCAACTGGGAACACACACTACCTCCAAGTCTTATTTGTGCTTCCAATTGCGCCTTCTGTTCTCTGTCTTTCTCTCTCTCTCTCTCTCTCTCTCTCTCTCTGGCAGTATTTATATGCCTCTGTCTGTCTTTTCTAAAGTTAAATTGATATTTCTAGGGACTTGGGAAACAAAACCAGGGGTGCCTTGGGGGAATTATGGCATAGATTTTTAGGAGGTGTAGGATTTTAGCAGGGAATGTGGGGATAGACACATGTGGGGAGCAGGAAGTGATCTCTTACCTACAGGAGGGAAGGTTTGCATGTCGTCATTGTAGATATGTGGAATATCTGTAAGCAGCGAGAGGGGGAGAGCAAGAGACCCTTAGGAGCTACCCCACCTTTCCTTCTCCAGTCTCAAGTTTGTGGGCTCTGCTAAGCACTGGGGCCCTACCCTTAAATGCCTCCCCTAGTCCCCTGCTCTACTTCTTTTGCTGAAAGTTATCTTTTCTTCCTCTGTAAGTCCTTTTCTATAACACTATTTTCTACCATGCATTCTAGTACAGGCGTCTGCGTCTGTTTCCTCCACTGGCTGCAGACTGGAGGGCAGAGGCTATGCTTTTTTATCTCTGTGCCCTCTTCCCCTCACTGACATAGTGCCGAGCACACAGGAGGTGTTCAGAGCCCAGGGGTCCCTTTACTGCCTCTCTAGAGCAGCCCCTGCTGTTCTGTCCCTTGTACCACATTACAATACATCTCTTCACTCCTTCACTGACACCTTCACTCATTCCCTGATGCCTTAGAATTCTGTGGGTAATTCTTGTTTTGAGGGGGAACACATGCTGATGTCTGCTCACCCCATTCATTTTTGCCTTTGACCATCAGCTGTCTTACTCGAAAGGCCAGGATGCAGCCCTTGGGGATGGTTACAGCCTCCTTGTGGTTTATGGATCCCTAGGATTAGATAATAAGAATTTGTGAATCTGCAGAGATTCTAAGTATGAGTCATTGGGAGTGGGTGGTGGCGGAGTGGTGCGGGGCAGGCCTAAGCACCTTTGGGGAGATCAGAAGTTGGGACTCCTCCACTGGTGACCCTGACAGCCTTTCCACCCAGTGTGGACTCTGTGGAGTGAGCTTCAAAGAAGCTCTTCTGCTCATTTCCACTGATCATCCCTCTAATATAGGTGTATCTCTCTCTTCCTGTTTCAGACACACGAAGGAACTGGGCAGACCTGCTCCATCACCTGCCTGGACTCCTTGTCCCACCTTAGAGCTTCCATCCAGGCCCTGGTTCCTTCTTCCTCTTCACCATCTGTCCCATGCTCACCTCCTTCGGGAAGTCTTCCATGACTAATCCCTAATCCCAGTTTCAACTCACTCCTTGAATATTTATGCAAAACAGGTACAGGTATGTAGAGCATTACTTATTTACATTGAGTTTTCCAAGCCTGTGTCCTCTGGGCTTTAACCTCTGTGTCTCCTCCACAAGACTGAGAACTTTGTGAGAGCAAGGACGTCTCTCCTGCACAATGGGAGCACCATGAGGCAAAACCAATGACTAAGAGTTTCCCCCTTCCCCGAAAGCTCCCTGTGGCATCTGGCAGAGGGATCTGCCCATGCTGGGTGCCACTGACCAGAGAGAGCATTGTGTCTGGCCACCTGGGGCCTGGATCGTGAGGAGCAGGGAGAAGGAGTGGGTTCACTTCAGTGGGCACTGATCAGGCAAAGTTAACCCAGCCTCTGAGTTATGTGTATGTGAATATGTGCATGTGTCGGTGTGTGTTTGGAGCAAACCTGTAGCCCTAATGGGGCGAAGAATGGGAGGGAGAAACAACCCGCTGCTTTGCCGGCTCTCTCCAGAGTGACCTCCTGTACCGTCTCCACCACCTCCATCACCACGTACAGGTTCTCTCCTCGAGTCTGCATCTCCTTCAGGAATGGGTGCTCTGCTGCCAGTTTCCTGTGGCAGGAGAAACACGAGGGGGTCGCTCAGCGCCTATCAAACCGGGGCCATGCCTCGCTCTGCTGTCATTCACAGGCCTGGCGGGGTCAGGGACTGTGGGGTAAGACTGAAGCTGAAACCCAGACCTGCTCACGCACAGGGCAGCTGCCGAGTCTGGCTGCCACACCTATAAAGTGAGGATAATGACACCTGCCTCCAGGGTGTTGAGGGAGAAACTGGGTGCCTCTCTGGCCCAGCACCTGGTGCAGAATGGGGCCTTGTGGTCGCTTCATTCTGTCTTTTCGTGGGGCCCTGCCGTGGATTCCCCTCTCCTTCCTCCCTTCCAAGCCCTGTTCATCTCTTCCGGGGCCCTTCGTCTTTCATCTCTCACCCTCTCTCTTGTGGTCCACACCAGTTTTTGCTCTCCACTTGCTGACATATGCAAACATGGCCTTTCATCATGCTACTCCCTCAAGTTACCATTCTGCTCATTTCCTTCACTGCACTGGCAAATATCTCAAAAGACATACCCATACCCACTGCTTGTACTTGCTCAGTGTCCACTCCTCAATTCTTAAAAATTTGGCCTCTATTTCCACTCCTCGACTGAAACCACAATGACCTCCCACCCACCAAACTCAAAGACCTTCCCTAACTCTGTGCCATGTCGGGCCCTGCTGCTCCGTGGGACACTGTCTCCTGGTTTGGGATCACACTGTGCTATCCTGTTTCTGCTCTTACCTTTCTGGCTTCTGAATCCTATCCATTCTGCCTGTATTTCATCTTCTAGTTTCCTCGGTCCCCTAAGAGTTTATGTCCTTAAGATACTGTTCTCAGTTCTCTGCTTTCTGGACTTCCTCCAACAGCTCTCCCCCATTCCTATCGTTTTAATCTTTATGTTGCTCTTCCCACAGGCATCTTTACCTTGACTTCCCGCCTAAGCTCCAAACCCTCATTTCCAATTACCTTTAAAATTTTTTAATTGCAATGTAATTGATATTTGACATCGGATTGTTTTAGGTGAACAACATGATTTGATATAGGTATAAATTGAGAAACGATCACCACAGTAAGTTCAGTTAACATCCATCACCCCACGTAGTTACAAAACTTTTTTTCCTGTTGGATGGGAACTTTGAGGGTCTACTCTCTTAGCAAGTGTACCCTACAGTGCTGTTAACTATAGTCGTTCCTGGTGCCTGCTGAATGCTCTCAGCTGATGTCTCAGTGGAGACACAAACTCAAAATATCCAAGAAGAACTCACAATCTTTCTCTCCAGATCTGCTTCTGAACTCTGTCTTCCTGTTTCTATTAGCATCATTGCTTGGGTCAAATCTCAGAGTCATTTTTAAAAAAAAAATCTGATATACCTGATTCATTTATGTTAATAAAAATTGTATATCTTTAAGGCATACAAAGTGTTTTGATATACATACAGAAATGTAATTACTACAGTTAAGCTAATTAACATATCCATCTCTCACATAGTCACCATTTTTTGTGTATAGTGAGAGCTCCTGAAATCTACTGTCTTAGCAAATTTCCAGTATTATTAACATAGTTGTCATGTGTGTGTTAGAAGTCTATCAGAGTCCTCTTTGACAAAGCTCTCCCCTCCCTGCAGTCAGCTGCCAAGTCCGGTCCATTCTGCCTCCTCAGAGGCCTCTCATTCGTTCTTCCTCTTCAGTCTGACAGCTTCCCAGTTTGGGTCCTCATTTTACATCTCTGATGGACAGGGGCTCAGTGTCCTGCCTGGTCTGCCTGCTTCAAACCCCTACCCCTCATCCTCTTCCTCCATCTGGCCAGATTCATCACTGACACTTCAGAGCACTGCTAGGCTCTCCCTGGTGCCTACAGAATAGTTCCAGGTGCCTGACCAGGTGCCTGGGTCCTCCATGGTCTGGGCTCACCCTACATCTCCCACTGTTTCATTCATATCTCTTCTGCTCCTGCCAAACCAGCTATTCATGCTCTCCATAGGTTCTGAGATTTCTCACCTGTGCGCGTTTGTAAGGTCTTTCTCCCAGCCTTGCATGTATGATTTCTATTCATCTTTCAAGGCCTAGATTATGGGCTGCCTCCTCTGCGAAGTCTTCTTTCATTTCCCCAGCCAGAAGACACTCTGACCTGCCACAATACTCAGGCAAAGCCCTCCTGTGGCACTTAGCACTTCTTGCCTTGGATCATAGTTACTGTTGCACATATTCTCACACTTCTGATGGCAAAGTTCTTGGATAAAAATGTTTTAGTGCACCCCCAGCACCTAGCACGGTACTTTACACTCAGTGGGGCTACATAAATGTTTACTGGATGACTTTCCAAGCACCCCAGCCCTCTCTTCCTGCCTCCCATCCTCACCTCCTTTCAATCACTACTTAACTGCTTAAAAGTAATTTCCCCTATCAAGTCAAACATCTGAGGTGCCACAATGACATGGCTTCTGCCACCCTTTGTGTGCTGGGGCAGCATGGCCGAGGACTGCTGGGTATGTGTATGGGGCTGGGCAGATGGCTTCATTTATGAGAGCAGAACACTGTGCTCAAGCTTCAGTAAGGAGCAATTAAGACTCCTTCCCTTTTTAGCATATTTCATAGAGTCTTAGGGTATGAAGGAACCCTAGGGGTTTTCATTTAACCCCATAATTTTTCAGGAAAGAAAACTAAAGTCACAAAAAGAAATAGTGACTTTTCCCTGGCCACACAGTAAGTTAATGTGAACACACTCACCCTCGTGTGTGTGTGACAGTGGGGAGGTGGTACTGGAGGTAGTGAAAGGACAGGGGTGGTGGGGGGTTAGGAAGTGGCCTGGATGCACCCACAGGTCATTCAAGAGCTCCCCTGTGGTGACCACATAGGTGAAGGTCAGGGCAGGAGGCCCTTCGCTTTAACTCAGAGCCCAAAGCACCTTACCACACCCCCGCCCCCCATCCAGGTGGCCCGCAGCCCCGCCCGCTCTCACCTCTCCTGGTGCAAGGCCTCCAGAGCCTTGGGAGCCACGCTGAGGGTCTGCACCTCCAGGGTGCTGCTCCGGGACAGCCCTGCCGTCCCCGTCACCTTGACTGTTTTTGGCACATCCACCTCTCCCTCCACTCGGGCATCCAGCATATTCTTAAAGCTGAAGTTCCCAGAGTCTGTTGGATCTGCAGGCAGGAGAGGACAGCGGGGGTAGACTGAGAGGCGTCCTTCCTCTCCTGCCCCCTCGGAGGACTTTGGGCTACATGACACCTAACAGGCGTAGAGGGGGCTTCATGTTCTTCTCATAGGCCAGCACCTGCCCCCGCCCTCGGTGCCCAACTCTACTCCTGAGGCTGACCTGAAGGCGTGCTGCCGGGTTCGAGCACATCCAGGAGGGTGTAGTCAGTGCGCACATACCGGGCACCCCAGAAGAGCGTGCTCTTCCTTTTCCTCAGCACCAGGCAGAAGGGGTGGAAGCGCTTGAAGTCGATGAGGCTGTCAAGGGGCGTCAGGTCCCCTCGAGGGTTTAGTTGTCTGGCCAGTGCCCGGGTGACATTTTCAAACATGGTCATTGTCTCTGTGGGGACAGGGAAGGAGGAGTGACAAGTGGGGGGTGCCAGGACATGGTAAGGGCCCTGCAGAGAGAGGTCACACAGCCCTGGAGGACAGGGCACCCTTCAAGATGCCTGGAATTCTCAGAATGTCAGAGCTGGAAGGAAATAGGAGTTTTCATGTGATGACAAAATGAGGCCTTGAGCACTAAAACAACTTGCCTGAAGTCACACGGCTGGACTGAGAAGCCAGATGCACCCCACTTTTTTTGTCAAGGGCTCTTTTCTCATTCCACACTCATCTTCTTCAGACTTAGAGCCTGGCTGGAGCATTTCATGAGTGACGGAAGAAAAGCCCGTCTCACACAGCTGCGCCCACCTGTCTTTCCCAGAGAACAGTGGCATCCGGGACCTGGGGACCCCACTGTGGGCAGCCACCGCTGGTGCCGAGAGTCTGGGGAGGAGCTCACCTGCCCAGCTGCCCGCTCTTTGGGTGTGGGCGGGTTACATCCCTGTACTCTTCCTTCCACTGTGTCCTCCTCCTGGCTCGTGGTGGGAGCCAACGCATGTCCCTCTAGGTACTGCCCGGGAGAGGCAGGCATTTCAGTGCCCTTTGCCTCTGCTCCTTCTGCTTATAATGCTCCCTCTCAATCTAAAGAATCTTTATTCATCCTTTAAAACTTAATTCAGGTGACCTCCTCAGTGACCTCCTTCCCTCTCCCCTTCATGCAGCTAGTGACTCCATCCTGTGTCCCTAAAGCACATCATACATGCCCTTCTCAAACACCTGCAAGCTCCCATGGTTATGATCTGTTCACCTGACTCTCTTGCTACTCAGCTGTGACTCCCAGGGGGCAGGAAATGGGTCTTAGTCATCTCTGTAGCATCAGCACCAAGCACAGTGCCTGGCACAGACTTGGAGCTTGGCAATTGCGTGGGGAAAGAATGAATGAACAAATGAGGGGATGAATGTGGCTCTGGGAGACATCCACTGGGGTGAGGCCCTGGAGAACATGGGACGCATGAGATCTTGAGGTTCACAGTCTCAGGGCTCTGTCTTTGAGGCTCAAGTCCAGGTGCTCTGGCTGCGCAGCTGGCTGGGACAGCCAAATTACCCACTGGGTGCAAGGGACACACCGGCTGCCCTGAAACCTCCTCACCTCTGCTGCGGGTGCCTCATGGAGTCAGGGACGCAGGAGGCACTCACAGAGATGCATAAGGCTGTTCTGCCAAGCACATGAGCCCCAACGGGCCTTTTTCACCTTTCATTCCTGAGAGGGCCAGGATAGGCCTGGAGAACCTCCAGGGGCCAGCCAGATGAACCCGGGAAGGGCTTGGTGACCGCTGTCTCCTTACTAGAGAGGTGCTCATGGGCCACCTGCCCTTTTCTCCCTAAGGCCTATCAATATACTGAGCCCATTGGGTTCTAGGGAACTCCTAGGCCCTTCTCATCCCACCCATGCTCTGTTCAGCCCTAGAACACCCCCTGCCTCCTCTGCTGTCATCAAGTTCTTACCGGGGAGCAGCGCTAGGTCCCTGTTGGCAGCGGGGTTCGGGATGAGGGCCCAGGGCTCACTTGGTCTGTAGGTTGAGAGAGTGACTGTCCTTCACCAGGACAGGCTGCTGCTTTATGCCTCTGAGGAGGAAAGGATGTTGGCCTCCAGGGACCCCGCCTGCCCCAGTAACCCCACCCCCTCCTGCTGCACTTCCAGGAGAACAGCATCAACCTGTTCCACGTGTGCCCTGCCCCAGGCCCCGGGCCCTGGTCTCCTGGGGAGCTGCCATGCAGATGCCAGCATGGGAGGTGGGGGAGCCAGGGCCCAGAGACAGGTGGCAACTGAAGGTTAGCTTGATGGGTTGAGAGGAGAGGAAGGCAGGCACCGTCGGGAGAGAGCCTGTGGAAGGAGGCAGCAGAGAAGGTGTGTGTGTGTGTGTGTGTGTGAGAGGAGGGGAGGCATCTTCTGCCACCATCATGGTCATCAGGAAGCCTCCAGAATTTGTGATGAAACCTTGTGGGTGTGATAAGGGGATGAGAAATCCCGTGTGTCTGCAGATTCCACAGAGAGCAGAGCAGCTGAAAAGTTGTCCATCTTTCTGCTGGTCAGCCTGCATGTTAGCACCTTGCTCCATTTGCTTAGCTACATATACGTATCTACAGTACAGCTTGGCACGTATGTCTGCGTGGGCAGAGGTGGAGATAGACCAAATGGTTTCCTGTTGTTTCATGTTCAGTGTCTCTGCTCCTCATAGAATATTGTACACACACACACACACACACACACACACACACACACACACACACACCACACTTCTAGGCAGAGGCAGAGCAGAGTTAGGAAAGCCTAAATGCACGTCTGCTGTGGGACTTGAGGCATCTCACTGTAGGTCCCTCAGGTCTTGCTCATATTTAAGTCCTTGCCTGGAAGGAATTTTAAAGGGGACTTCAAACACACGGTCAGGTCTCTAGATGACAAGTTCAGACATTTAAAAATCCTGTAGTGTTGGGATATGTGTCTATGTCTGTGTGTGCGTCTAACCTGAATACAACTGAGCCTTCTGCCCTCACCTTGAGCTCTCCTCTGTGTCACTTTTTGAAACTGAAATGCAAACTTGAAGGCCATGGAAAATAAGTCAAGGTCTTTACTGGAGGTTTCCTTGGGCTGATGGTGAATGGGGGGATTAGACGACATCACACTCAGCAAAACTCCCTAAAAACTGTGTTATTCTGCCTGTCTCCAAAGCCTCACTCGCTATGACAGCTGCTCCCAAATCTCTCTACTCCTTAAAACAAAACAAGACCTTGCCCTCCCTGAGTCTCTGGTTCCTGCCCTTTGGCTCACCCCCCTCTCAAACCGCCCCAGGCCCTTCTTGTGTAGCTCTGTAAGATTTCCTCCTTTGACAGCTCTAACCAAGGGCTTGGGTGTGTGGGAAGCTTGTCATTAGTCATTTGGTCCCTGTCACAAGGGCACGGTATACAGGAATATGTTGTATGTGTTATATTCTTTCCATCTTTACCTGTTTTCCGGGTTCCCCTGGGAGTTCCATCTCTTCTTCTCCGTGGCTCTTAATCACTGATGTGACGTCACTGCAATCCAGCATGTGGTCCTGGGCTGTGCAGTCTCCTGGGCCTTAGTCAGCTCCAAAGAAGGCTGAGCTCCGCACCCCCACCAGCCCGCCATTGCCTCCGTCAGATTTTTGGGTTTCTTCCTAGTGTCTACCCTCTTCCCACTGGCTGCAGGCTAAGGTTCCCAGTCCAGCTTGTCCTCCAAAAATCTAGAGAACAGTGGTTTTGAGAAGCCACACATGTATCTGCTTGCTCTGACCCCAGAAGTCCATCTAGCCAGCCTCCTTTCCTATAACCCAGAAGCCTTGCTCCTTTCATGTCTCCTGCCCTCCTTCATTCACTCTGAACCCTGCCAGGCCCGTCCTCATTCTCCTTGTGCCACCCACATCCCACCTCCTCACCATTGCCTCATCCCCCAAAGTGCCTAATAGTTTTCCAAGCAGGAGGCCTTAAGAGTTCAAGGCAGAGAGAAGACATAAGGGCTTGTGGGGTCAGCCAGGTTGAAGGTCTTGGGCTTTTGGAATAAAAATATCCATGTCAGGCTTGGCCTTGTGCTGCTCCTCCTACCCATCCAGGATACCCTGTCTTTTTGACACCCACCCACCCACCACCCCCATAGTCTTAAGGATAATCTACAGAATCCCTTCAGGGTCCAGAGGTTCCTTCTCCTGAGTCCTGGTGTAAGTTCAGGAGAATCTGGGGCATAATTTAAATTGTTTTGGAAGAGATGAAAGTTAGAGTAATGTGTAAGAACTCCAGGTCAATTAAAAGTGATTTATTGAAACAGGAGGCTGGGTGGCCCCTGGTGGTGATGCAGGTGGCAGAATTTGCTCTCTATCTCCCTCTGGTGGTCAATCGAGGGAGGTGATGGGAGATAATCACCCCTGATGGGCGCCCCACGCTTGTGATTTGCGTGTGGTTACTAGGAGATGAGGATCCAGGAAGGGAAATGATTTAAGGGAGGAAGCCCCAGCCCTCTGTTCTCTGGGAGCCTGAACACCTCTCTGCCTCCACAGGGCGACCTGCAGACACTACAGACACACAGACACATTGGGACGTTGTCTTCTTACCCATTTTTCCTTTTTGTTATTGTTGATTTTCTCCTCAGGAAAGGGACAAAAAAGAAAGGGAGAGGGGTAGGCTACTGCAGTTCACAAGGGTGGCAGGCACCGATCCTGGCAAGAATGGGGAGCAGCCGGCACGCTGGGAGTTATGAGGGCAATGAGAAGGTTCAGGAATGCACTTGGATATGGAGCCCACTTATGGAGTGCAGGACAGCTGGAGCATTTGAGGGAAGTGTTCCTTTGCACAGACATACTCCTAGACCTTCTCTGAGTAAAAGGAGGTGGATCAGCTAGGGAGGAAGACAGGCTGGAGTTGGGGCATGACTGCTTGGTGGAGGGACAGGAAGAATGTGCCCCGAGAGAGCATGTTTTATATCTCCCATGGGAGCTTGGAAGTTTTGGGGTACAGACTGCAGACTGGGAGCTCTACTTCCATAAATTCTCCTCTCTAAATACAGTAAAACCTCTTCTCTTATCCAATAAAAAACTTGGAGGTTTCTTCCCAAAGTCCCAAATCAGCTTTGGGAATGTCTCCAAACTCCTGGCTGCCCAGGCGCTGTTCAGGGTCTCACGGCACTTGTTCAATTTGAAGTTGGGCTGAAGAACTCAAGAAGTGTGTCAAACCAAGGTGTCAGTCCTCACTGCCACCAGCCCCTCCACCGCCAGTCCTCCTACTCATCAGGCTGGTTTGGGCAAGGAGGCCACCACCACCAGCCACCAGCCTAAACCCCGAGAAGCCTCCCCTACCAGCTGAACCTCCCATCACTCCAACTCTTCGTGAGCCCCTGAAAATGCAGTTGGAGTGGGTACTAGAGCTCCTGTCCACTTCATGGTTGATGAAAGAGAGGCTTTCTTCTTCATCTGTGATTGGGCCCTCTTGATGGGACAGGGCCCCCAGATCCTTGTCAAAGAAACCAGGTCCCAGGTGGAGCTTTGAAGCTCTTCCTCCAAGAGAACTTGGAAGTGAAGCACCTCCCCTAGGTCCATGCTGAGCTCCACTCTGCTTGCCCTAGCCCTGGCTGGGGAAGGCCAGCCCCCAGAAGATGGGGGAAGTGGCATAGAGGGCACAGAGGGGTGACGAGCAAGTCACTGTGCTCCCAGGTATAGAGAGGTCCATCCCTCGTATGTCAAGGCTAAAGAGTCCCACTAGGGTCTGGGTCACCTTTAGCTCCTCACCCCAAAAGTCCCTGAGCACCTGAAGTGAAGATGAAAGAGCCTGCCTCCCCCTGGAAGACATTCTAGCCTAGGACAGCCTCCATCTGCACAATGGAGAATGAACTTCATAGGATGCTTTGCATTTGTGGAACCACCAGCTTCCGAGGTAAAATTTAAAATTTTAGCCCTGCCCCTATCCTTGATATCCTCTGCCCATTAATGATAGAGTTGAGCAGAATGGACATGGATTAAGAATCTGGAGACCTGAGTTCTATAGAGCGCTCTGCTAGGAGCCTGCTGTGTGGTCCTGGAGAAGTAAGTGCCTTCCGTTCTCTGGGCCAGAGTGCTCATCCATGAGTGAGGGCTGGAGCTGGAGGAGCTCCCTGGTCCCTTCTAGTGCTCAAACACAATTTTACTCTAGTTGTCCTCCTGCCAGCCCCAGACCTCTCACCAGCTCCGTCTGTCGGGGAAGGAATCCTTTCTCTGTGGACATGGTCAGTAGCTTCTGCTACTCAGCTCTGCAGATGTTAAAGGAGAGGAGAGGAAATGGTGTGAGGGACAGGGGCATGTTCTCTCTCCCTCTGGAGAGCAGGGCATTGTAAGGTGGCTCTGAGAACTGGTGTGTGTGTGTGTGTGTGTGTGTGTGTGTGTGTGTGTGTGTGTGTGTGTGTGTGTTGTGAGAAGGGGTACGACAGGGTTTGGCTTCTGATACATTCAACTTGTAGCTTGGTACCAGAGCTGGCTTCATGGGCATCCAACCTATGAAGTTACACAGGTCCCCATGCTTGGTTTCATGCTCTGCTGTTGCAATCTTGAAGAATAATTCTTAATACTTTTTTAACAAGGTGCCCTGTATTTTGTAACTTGCACTGGGACCAGTAAATCATGTTCCAAGTCCTGCTAACCCAGGGGGCCCATCAGTCACATTAGGGACTGACGTCATCCCCACTCCGGCTCTCACCACGCACAGCCCCTAGCAGGCAGAGGATGTGTCCGGGTAGTGTGGGGTTGAGTTTAATTATTAGAGTCTCCTGCAGTCCTTTAGGACTGAGTGCCCAGGCCCCGCCCTTCGGACTCCCAGAACCTCTGGCTCAAGATCCAGGGCCCCATCCGTCTAGCAGAGAGATGGGAACTGGTCAGCTGGATACTCCTGAAGTTAGGGAGTTCCCTGAGCGAGGGGTACAGGTGTCCCCGCTCTGAGTGGGGACTTCCCCAGGGAAGCGGCCCAGGGTCCTCGGGTCCTCTTCAGCCTAAAGAAGACTTCGAGGGGTCTGAGCTCTTCCTGGTGAAGGCGGCAGGTCACACCCACTCCAGATCAAGCCGGCCCCAGCCGCGCTCACCCCGCCCCAGATCGACCCCACCCGAAACGCCTTAGGCCCCGCCTCTCGCCCCTGGAATGCAGCCAGAACAGCGCCGACCCCGCCCCCGGAGCTCGCAGTCCTCAACCCGGTCCCAGACCTCCCGAACCCCGCCTCCGGCTTCCCGCACTGCCGTCTTCCGTCTGCCCAGACCCCGTCCGTGGACCGCCCCCAGCGCCCGCCCTGCGTCCCCGAGCGCCCGTAGCGTCAGCGCCTGGACCCCGGTCGCCAGTCCTTCCCGCAGCCGGGCTGTCTGCTGTTTTTGGGTCGAGCACTTTATCGCCTGCAGCTCCTCCCTATCTCATCCTGCAGCGCCCGAAACCCCGCGTGCTCCCGGGGAGCCAGTTCAGGCCCGGACTGAGCTTTGGGTACAGGACAGTGATGACCAGGACCCTACTCCGCTCCACCCGCCTCGACGTTACTTTTACTCAGCGGGGCCCCCACCCCCAGGCACGGAGGCCCCCTCTGGGGCTTGGCGTCCTGGGCCCTCCCTCAGGTACCCCTTCCCTGATGAGATAGGGTCTGGTGTGGGGTGCCCAGGGAGCTCAACTCCTTACAGTATTTTCCAAAAGGCACGCACGCGTCACGGTGGGTGACTGCGGTTGACGGAGGTGGGAACAGAACCCAGGGGACTGAGAGCTCCAAGGGGTAGATGGGAGAGAAATGAACAGAGCAGCACTTGGCAGAGGGTGGGGGCTCCAGCCGGGGCGGAGCTGTGAAGGTACAGCACTAGCTGGGAGTCTGCAAACCCGGGTTTTGCTGGTACGTGGTGAGTTCCTGGACCTTTCTTTCCTATGTAGTTTCCTAAACACTGTGGAATGGGGATCGCAGTAGCAATTTAGCCTACCTCGCAGGATTGGTGTGTGGTCATAGATGGAGTAGACCTTAGAAAAGAGAAGCATGGATTTACAAAAGATGAAAATGCCATTGTTAGGGGAACTGGCTGAGAGGCAGGTATGGCTGAGAGAGGGATGTTAGGTTGCCCTAATGATGTAGGGGAGATTCAAGGGCTGCAGGAGGCAGAGAAGGGAGCATGGATATGGGTATGGATTGGGGGTGGGCAGAGAAAGCATCTTGGAGAATTCCCAGCTTTGAACCACACAGCAGTGAAGGGGGGATGCAATCCCCTTCCACCCTTACGCTGTTCTCCAGCGTGCCTTCCTTCTGCATCTCCACAGCGTCAGTCACCACACATGTACAAGTTCTCCCCATGCTTCCAAAGCTTCTTCAGCTTCCTCTGGTGGGTGGCGTAGGGCTGGCTTTGAGTGTATAGGGCCCTCTTGCTGTCCATGTCAGGCTCCTTCAGTTGCACCCCTGGGCCCACCCTTGTCCCTCATTGCCCTTCCATCAACCCATTCCCTTGGAAGAGCAGTGTGTGTGTGTGTGTGTGTGTGACCCTGTCCCAGAAGGACAGGGGCCCTGTGGGTTCTAGTCCTGGTTCTTCCCTGACCCCCTGTGTAATCTTGGACAACTCATCTCCGGGCCTTTTTGTAAAATGAAGATGCCTGCCAGCTCTGACAGCTTATGTGGCTCTGGGTGGGGGCATGCCCCTCAATGCCAGCCCCTTTCACCTGGCATGGAATCTTCAAACTGCCTCTCCACAGCACTCTGCAATCTTCTTGGTTATAGAGGACAGACATGCCCTTGTGCTTGTTCCCATACATTCTTTGCAGGAACCTTCCCTGATGGTTTGACTCTACAAGACAAATTGTCCCTGACCCCAAAAGTGAATGAGAATTGAGGGCTGACCTCAGATATTTGTTTTAGTATAGAGACTGGAATTTTTTTAGCATTTCTAAAAGAGGAAGATAGTAATTGTCATAAGTGCAGAAATGAGTATCATGACTGCGAAAAGATAAACTGGATTCCAGGGACCTGAGGCAGGTATGTGGGTGTGGTTGTGGTGGGAGGACATTAACTGGGGACAGAGAGACAAGAAGAGAGAAGAACCATAATCAGCTGACTCCAAGTGCAAGAGACTCCAGAGCCTCTTTTGTCCAGAGCTTCACTTGTCCAAAGGGTTGTGTCCCAGAGAGATCAGGCTTGCTCTGCACAGTTCCAGGAGCTGATCTGGGACCTGTGCGAGGAAGGTACAAGGAAGTAGGCCAGCTAGAATGAGCATTTTCCAACAGTCATTCTGCATTATTTACTTCTGCCCTGATAGGAGGGAAACTTTCTCAAACTTGCCCCCTGTCCCAAGTGGACACCATGATTGGACCTTTTGTAGGCAGCTCAATGTGATTAATATTATGCATTTTGCCCATGTCCATAGCCCTCTTGGAGACAGGGAGAATCATTTGTTCGCACAGGGCCATTTAGAAGACACTAAAAGGTCCTACTGCAGTGCTTTTTGAGTTTTTCTGAATACTATTAATAATGTCCTTTCCAGTTGTCAGGCTGTCATTTCTCACTGCTGTTACTCTATCTGTAATAAACATTTTTTGCTACTCAGATATACTGCTTTTAACCTGTTATATGCAGGAAATTGTAGGTCCAAAATTATTAGAGTGCTATGTAAAATAAGATTTTTAAAATGGGTAAAATAAATAGGCTCTGAGTGACTACTCCTATGAACAAGGTATATGAACCTTAGTCAGTGTTTGCTTTTGATGACCCCTGTGGGCTCACACATCCCCTGTGGACACCGCTGCCATCGAGCTGTCATCACCAGTACACCAACCTGTCGGGTCTCCGGAGGGCACCACAACCTCCTCATCTTTCTGTCTGCAGTGCCTGGTGTGTACTAGTCACTCATCTAAATGTTTGTCGAATGACCAAGTAGGCTTGTGGTGGCATCTGTTTGGTGGCTTGAGGCCTCGTTCTGCTTTGTTTTGTGCTGCCTGGTTTGGGGCAACATTCCTCATAGACAAGTGAGGTTGCAGGTGACCAAATCCCAGAAGAATGACGTGAAACCGTTTCTAGTCAGAATCCTCCTTAGTCTAAGGGAGGACGCATACTCCTTCCCCAGGGAATAAGCTGCCTGGGTTGCTGCTGGTTTCAGTGCAGACATCCCCTCACCCTGTAGGAGAGCTCAGTGCTGTACTTGAGGTGCCCGTAAGTGAGCCCCAGCCGGGAAGGGTGGGGGCTGTAACCCACCGATGCTCCTTACCTGTCTCCCTTAGCCCCACTTACTCAATCTGCTCTCTGTTCACTTCCTTTTGTAGGTAACAAGGCTCCGTAGGTATGTCAGTCTCTGTGTCTGGGGCACGCCTTTGTCTCCTCAGGTGAGCTTCCCAGAGAGAAAGGATCCCATTTCTTCTATTAGTCTGGGAGTCCCTGAGAGTTAGGTTTGGATCTCCTCCTCAGACAGGAGGCTCCCTGAGGGCAGTGTCTGCCTTCTCTGCCGCTCCAGGCTCCTGCTCCACAGGGCAGGAAGGAGCGGCTGGTGGACAGGCTGAGTGCTGGGCTTCTCCTCTCCTCCTGCCTGGCTCCTGATGGAGCCCACTGGCTTTAGGATGCTGCACATGGATGGCAAGCCAGGGCCTGCCCCAGGCCTTGCTGGTTTCTGCCACAGAGCTGGGCCAGGTGTGTGGCTGGGCTCTCTTCGTACCTGGCAGCTTTGTTCCTGGCTCCAGCACATCCTGGTGGGAGAGGCGGGTCTTGATGTGGTGTGTCCCCTCTTCCCCTGTTCCAGGCAGAAGGGCCAGAAACAAGCAGCAAAAATAAGGCCATCCATCTGCCGGGGGCCAGGTGGTGTCTTGGAACATGGCTCCTGTGATCTCTGGTCTCTGGCAGAGAGAAAGATGGGGGAGAAACCAATTATACCACCCTGCCCTGCCTGCCCAGTGGACAAGTACAACCCAGGAGCCAGGGTGCTGAGGAAAGGGCTTAGGTGTTCAGCAGTGTCTGTGGAGGCCCTACTCTGTCCAGTCTTCCGTAATGGGCTGAACTGAAGCTACAGCTTCTGATGGCCCCCCTCCCACCAACTTCTGACTCAGGAACCCTAACTAGCAGGGGTGAAGGGGCAGGGAGCCAATGAGGCATCTCCCTTGCCGTCTCCCCAAGCCACCGTCTTCTGCCTACTCATCTTCCCTCTCCCTTTCCTCCTGTCCTAGCTCCAGAGAGGGAAGGGAATTTGAGCCAGAGGGGGGCCCTGGTGGAACGTTTATCACTCAGGGCTCCAGGACCCCTCCTGATCTGGGCTCCTGGCAGAGCTTCCCTCCCGGGAACCTTTCCCATCCTGAGCTCCCCTCTGAGCATTAGGTGTCAGGGGAGGGGAACCACTTCTCTGCAGACCTTAAATACATGGTCTCTGCTGCTCAGGGTGACAGGAAGTTGAATGAGGCTCCAGAAATGGGCACCAGGAACAGAGACCTGGGGCCCCACCTGGTCTGCACAGTCCCCTTCCTAGCATCGGGTGAGATGTGTCCCACCTTGATTCCAGGAGCAAGGGAGGGACCGATGGAGGGCTTTGATAACAATGGAGACTGGATTCCAAGGCACAGGCGAAGGTGGGGCTGGGGTGGATGGCCAAAGCTGCAGCCTGTAAGTTCCCACATCCTAGTTCTTCCCCCATCCCTGGGCATCCTGGGAAGTCGGGAGGCCCATGTCTCCTGAGAAAAGAGGATGGGTGGGGGTGGGGGAGGTTCCCAAGTTTTTCTGAAATGAATCAAGTCGAGGCTTCCCGGATGACGGGAGGAGATGAGCCACAGAGTGGTGGTGGGAGCCTCAGGGAGGGCTGGAGCCAGTGCGGAGGGGGCTGGAACGGGGACAGGGAAGTTGGGGCGAGTCAGAGGGGCCACTGGAGGGGATGGGGTCCTCTCTGCTGCTCCTTGAGTGGTTGCCTCGTCTGCCCCAGGCTGGGTGGAGCCCTGGTTCTGTGGTCCTTATCTTCAGTTTCTGTTGGGGCTCCCATGAGCTTCCCCAAAGCGGTTTTTTCCTCCAGGGGGGCCACATGGGTGGGTCATCCTGCACAGGGTGAGAGACAGGGTGCGCTGATCCCTTTGGAGATAAGGATGCCTCATGTGGGCCCTCTCCTGCAGCCAGCTTAGTGTCCGCACTCCTATGAATTCTTTTATTAATTTTGAGCACATCCAGTTTTTCCCTACCCCCTGCTCAGACTCCCACTGAGAGAAAAGACACCTTGCCAGGAGGGTAACAGCTCTCTCTCCCTTTGCCTTCTGTGCCTCTCCAGCAGGATGGAGACTGCCTGGACTCTGCCCTCCTCCTGGGCCCCTCAAATTCCCCATCCCTGTGGTTCCATCATCATTAATTCATAGGCCCTGGCATCCCTAACAGACACTCCGGTGTTAGGAGCGGGGAGGTAGGAGGGAAGAGGGGAACTGGGATCTTGCCCAGTGGGAGCGCCCACCACTAAAGGGGTGGAGGAGGTGGTGGTGAAGCCTCCATACCCTCCCCACTCCTCACTGCCAGGCCACACTCTTCAGTGAAATGAACGATAAGACAGAGATCAGGGACATTCATGAAAAGGACTTTATTGAATTGTCCAGCCATGTTCTGGGGGTGGGAGGCCTCCTAGCTCCCCCGCCTCCCCTCGGCTCCCAGTGACCCATCCCCAGCTCAGGCAGAGGGGAGACCACTTTTCCCCCAAGGGAAAGGGCTCAGGAAGCCCTTCAGTGTATGGGGGAGGGGCAGAGAGCTGGGAAAGGGAAGCAGGGTATCCTAAGCCAGCAGCTCCTCAATAGAGGGAGCAGGGAGAAGAGCCCGGGGCCAAGAGAGAGGCCGAAGTAAGTGAGGTGAGCGCCTCAGTAGAGGTGGAGAGAGGGAGAGGAGGAGCCCCCAGGGTTCTCCTCAATCTGGCTGCACCCAGCTTCCTGACCTCACCTCCAGCTTGCTCCCATTATCCCCTCACTCCTCTTTGCAGCCTCTGTTCCAGTCCCAGGCACGTTTCGCCCCAGCATTCCATCTGTTTTACATCTTTGCCTTTGTCCACTGCCTTCCAGCTAGGGTCCTTCCGCTTCTGCTCAAAGTCCTTCTCATTCTTGAAAAGTCAGTTCACCGTCCTTACAGTGAAGCCTTTGGGATGAGCCAGGCAGAGGCGCCCCACGCTGTGCCCCTGCAGCTGCCTCCGAGTTGGCACACACACCACCTACAGTCATTTTTGGATCTGTCATGCCCCGCACCACTGTGGACTTGGCAGCTTTGGGTCTCTGAGGCTAGCACCATCCAGGCAGAGTAGGCATCAAAACTCCAGGCACCAAAGATGGTGTTGGTTGAGAGAGAGAGAGGGACCAGGTGTTCAGGGAAGACAGAGAGGAAGGGGGGATGGGATGGGGCTGCAGAGGAGACAGAGGGGGTCAGAGGACAAGAGGGCGTAGGGGCAGGAGTGTGGGGCTTGGGGCCAGAGGCATGGCCCTGGTCCCTAGACCGCTGTGCTGAGGGTGGAGGGGTCCTTGGAGCACATGGGTAGCACGGGCACCTGCTTGAGGGGGCGTCGAGTCTCCTCCCTGTTCTGCCACATGTAGTGGACCAGGTAAGCCACCACGAGTGCCAACCAGCCCCCCATGGTGACCAGCAGGGCCACATCAGTGCTCCGCCGGGCTCCGCCCCGCCCTGCCCCACACAGCTCTTCCTCCCCTGCCAGTGGCAGGAACTCCTGCCCCACCAGATCTGGTCGGGCTCCTGGGCCACACACGATGCCTGTCCCAGTGCCTGGTGCCAGCCTCACCTGCCTAAGCACCTCCTGAAGGGCACAGTCGCAATGCCATGGGTTGGAGGACAGGTTCACCTGGATCTGCAGCCCCACGAAGGCCCCCACTGGCACCGAGGCCAGCTGGTTGGCAGAGAGGTCGAGGTGGCGCAGCGTGCCCTCCAGGCCCTGGAAGGCGGCCCCTGAGAGGTGGGCAAGGATATTATGGGACAGATCCAGCTCCTCCAGGACAGGCAGGTGCTGGAAGGCACCAGCAGGCACTGAGGCCAGCTGGTTGGCATCCAGGTAGAGCTTACGGGTGTCATTGGGGATGCCAGTGGGCACGGAACTCAGGCCTGCCTGGCTGCAGCGGAACGTCCGTTCACCAGCTTCTTCTGCCACATAGCAGCCCTGGGGAGGTGCCTGGGGGCTAGGCATGCTGCCCCCTGTACCTATTACCAGCAGGAGGGACAGGAGGTGATCAGCTGATTGGAGCATGGCCACAGGTTGGCATTGTTCTGGAGTGGAGGACCTGGGGAAGACAAAGCCCCATAAAGGAAGAATGAGTCCAGAGGATTCCATTCCCGATGGCTAACTTTCTCTTCCTGAGGCCCCCTTGCAGTCTCTTTAGGTTGGGGCCTGTCCTTTGGGGGTTCTCTCAGGCATGGATGATTTTTTGCCGCTTCCTTGGGGTCTGGGGCTTCTCATTTGGGCCCTGTGGGTACAGGCTCCCCTGGGCTGAGACCTTCTAGGGCATCTGATTCTCGAGCACTGATCTATGACATCTCTTGGTATAAGGCCCTGTTGGTCATTCTCGGTCTGGGGGCTTCTAAGTTTCTGCCTCTACCCATGTATTTATTTTTCTCATTTTTACCCACCACCTACCTGGGTGGTTGCCAGGGGGCAAGGTAGGCACCAGAGGGCCTGGCTTTCACTAGTGTGAAGGAAACAAGTAAGATGGATCAGAGACAGGACTCCAGGGCATCCAGTTAGGTAGGTGACTAAGGCCCCACCTTTGGGCCCATCCACCCCTTCTCCTGGAGCTTCCACCTCTTTGCCTGACCCAGCTTTGTCTTGTTTGTCCCGCTCTTCCTCCCCACGCCCCTCCTTTGCCCTCCCATCCTCTCACCCCTGTTGATAGGAGAGCCTTCTCCTGTGCTGCCCTCTCCCCGGAGTAGCCCTGCTGCTCGTCTCTGGAGACCCGTCTCCTCCTGCGGGAGCTCTGCTTGCTCATCAATGCTGGAAGTTGGGGGCTGGGGCCCAAGAGTGTTGGGTTACCTGGCATGTGATCCAGGGCCCCAGGTGTCGGATACCTGAGCCCTGACCTGGCCAGGTGATGCCAAGGGAAGGCAGATCCTGGGTCCTGATGAACTCTGCTGTGAGGAGGCCAGGCCCCAGTTCCATTCCCTGCCTTGTGCCCCCCTCCTGAGGCCGTGACCTTGCCAGCTTCCATTCTTCCCTTCCCAGCTGGGGCTGAGACTGCCCCCCAGAACCTCTGGCCCTTGTCTAGATCCTGGCCAAGCAGAAGGACTGCTGTATGGCAGGCCTGGAGGGAAGAACTGGGGTGGGTCCCATCTCACATCTGTTGCTTCCAGCAGCTGCCTCCCCTAGAACCTCATCCCTCCTGGACTCTCCTCCTCTGCCCTTCTGCCACACCCACTGGCACATTCTTCCATGGTGAGCAAACTTCTCTCAGCCTTTGCCTTGGGTAACTTGTCTCTCTCCTGGTCACCCGGCTCCTGCCCAACTTCTTGCCTAGCAAGGGGCACTGTGGTTCCATTTCAGTTTGTTCTCTGTGCTGTTGGTAGACAGCCCTTCTAGGAGTTGGAGAGGGTTCTTCCAGATATGTGAAGTCTGATGTGGTCCCCTCTGAGTTTTCTGGCTGAAGATTTGGACTGGAGCTGACTCTAGTTCTCTCAGTGAGCTGCAGCCCTGGGTTCTCAGCTTGGACCTTTTAAGTCTCCCTCATGACTAGGAGCCAAGGAGGGCTTGGATGACTTATTTCCCAGACTTCTTGATCCTAACCATCGTTTGCAGCCCATGCCACCCCATTACACCTCTCTTCTAAGGTAGTGGAAGAGAACAGGGGAGTCGGGTATCACAGAGACTTGCACAGAAGAGGCTGAGGTCATGTGCTGGGGAGACTTTTCTGAAGGAAAACCTTACTGGATTTTGTAGGAGGTTGTGGGTGGCCAGGATCAGACCCACAACTTCAGGGCTCATGGTAACATGAAAACACGGGGCCCTTTGTTCAAAAACTGTTAAGAATTTCAAGATGATGACAGTAGATCATAAAACGAAGGGCAGAACCCTTCTGAGCTCAGGGCATGGGGCCCTGTGTGACTGCAAGGTGGCACGCTCATGAGGAGGGCCCCTTAGGTAACCATTGAACAAGCAATTTCAGAAGCATTAATGGGCGCCAGAATCAGACGGTAGGATACGGGATGAGGTCATCTCTAGGGATGTACTCATCACTGACTCATTCTTTTTTTATTTATTTTTATTTTTTATTTTGGTATCATTAATCTACAATTACATGAAGGACATTATGTTTACTAGGCTCCTCCCTTCACCAAGTCCCCCCCACATCCCTGTTCACAGTCACTGTCCATCAGCATAGTAAGATGCTGTAGAATCACTACTTGTCTTCTTTGTGTTGCACAGCCCTCCCCGTGCCCCCCCCATGCTATACATGCTAATCGTAATGCCCCCTTTCTTTTTCCCCACCCTTGTCCCTCCCTTCCCACCCATCCTCCCCAGTCCCTTTCCCTTTGGTAACTGTTAGTCCATTCTTGGGTTCTGTGATTCTAATGCTGTTTTGTTCCTTCAGTTTTCCTTTGTTCTTATACTCCACATATGAGTGAAATAATTTGGTACTTGTTTTTCTCTGCATGGCTTATTTCACTAAGCATACTACCCTCTAGCTCCATCCATGTTGTTGCAAATGGTAGGATCTGTTTTTTTCTTATAGCTGAGTAATATTCCATTGTGTATATGTACCACATCTTCTTTATCCATTCATCTACTGATGGACACTTAGGTTGCTTCCATATTTTGGCTATTGTAAATAGTGCTGTGATAAACATAGGGGTGCATCTGTCTTTTTCAAACTGGAGTGCTACATTCTTAGGGTAAATTCCTAGAAGTGGAATTCCTGGGTCAAATGGTATTTCTATTTTGAGCTTTTTGAGGAACCTCCGTACTGCTTTCCACAATGGTTGAACTAATTTACATTCCCACCAGTAGTGTAGGAGGGTTCCCCTTCATCACTTACTCATTCTTGTGACATTGACAAGGGCATCGCTCAGACTCACATTTGTCCAAGAAATCAGATAAAATACATTTTCTACATTCGGGCAGGAAAAACAAAAATTTTGACTGTGGGTTGCTTGGCAGTTGCTAACTAGGCACTCTGCCACCAAATACTTGGATGTCCATTTTGGGATTGTGTCTGACTGTGGAATAGAAAGCATGTGCAACCCAGCCCCTCCCACTGCCCTTCTCTCATATTGGGCAGGGGCTTTAGCTGAGCGAGGCACAAGAGTTGAGCCTGGCTGTTGACAGAGTTAAGTTACCTCTTTCTCAGACTAAAGCAGTTACCAGGAAAGAGCGGGGCTGGAGGGCCCAGAACAGCAGCTGTTGGAGGCAGCGTGTGCATCTGGGGGACATCCAACTGGACCATGGAGGTGGTTAAGGGCGGTGCTCAGCAGAGAAGGGAGAACTAAGAGAAGGAAGAACTACCTTTAGGGCAGGTACAGTGCAGGCTGGGAAAGGACGAGGTTGGAGCGAAATTCTTCTCTGACATTCATTCATTTGTTCAGTGAGGATTTTCTATGAGCCCCATTTTCTAGGAACAGTGCTCATGGAAGAGATACAGATCCTGTTCTTAAGGTCCTAGATCTGTAGCAGCGGTTAACCAGCCTGCACATTAAGATCACTTGGAGAGCTTTTAAAAATTAGTTATGGGCTTCACCTGACCAATTAAATTAAAATGTCTGTGGATGGAGTCTAGGCACTGGTATTTTTCAAAAGCTCCCCAGGCATTTTAAGGTGCAGTCTGAGTTGAGAACTGCCAGTCTATAGGGAGACATGGACATGTCAACATATGTCTGCAAGTGCACTAAAGTGATGTCCGCCATAACTGAGGTGTGTACAAGGAGCTTTGAAGCCCAGAGAGAAAATGGGTGATTCTGGCAGAATCTGCTGGCTGTCTTCTTGATAGTGTAGAGGAAGCAGGATTTTACCTCTGCCCTATTAGGGCTTTTCAGCTGGACTTAAGGATTAAACTGACATAAGACAGCTTAATAGGAAAAAAAGCATATATACAAGATTATGTAAGTTTTATGTGACATGGAAGCCGTCATAAAGAAACGAAAACTCAAAGAAGTGGCAAAACGCAAATATTTTTATTCTAGGTTAAATAAAGAAAGGCAATTGCGGAAAAGTAACTAAAATACACAGGGAGGCTAGAGGAAGATGATAATTATTTTAATAAGGTCTGCTTGTACAGAATTTTCTTGGCTTTGACTCCCTATATTAGAATGTTTCTTTTCTCCTGGTACAGAGAAGGCTTCACATGAGAGCTCTTGCCTTGTGTTTTCAGAAAGAAAAGGGGAGATTAGAATGCCCTTCTTGGATCTGCTGTTTTTTATATGCCCTTAGCTCAAAATAATCCTCATGCCAAAGTGGCATATTTTGGGGTGGCATATTCTGCCACCCTTCAATATCCATGCATGACCTCCTTCCTTGATAGCACACACTGATTCGGGAGTAGCAGTGTTACTCAGTCCCTCATGATAGAGCCTGATTGGCCCTCTCAGTCTGTTAGAAATCCTGTGCCCACTTTCCCGGCCTCCTTTGCAGCTGGGGGTGGCCTAATTCTGATCAGTGACATCTAAGTGGAAGTCTGCAGTAGGGGTTTCTGAGACACTCTTTGATTTGCTTATAAAAGAGGATGGGTCCCCCTTCCTCCCTACAGCTTTCTTCCTGCTTTGAACATGGAGAGCCATCCACAGCCATTCTGTGACCGAGAGGCAACAAAGCAGAAAGGAAATGTCTGGCGCATCACTGAGATGTTGGCTTGGATCTCACTGAGCCACTCAACCGACACCAATGGCACCTCTGGACTCACAAATAAACCTCTGCTGTAGTATTTCTCAACTTGTCTGCGCATTAGAATATGGGAGGTTTTAGAAATTACTGATGCCTGGGTCCACTACAGAGGCTCTGATTAAATTGATCGTCATTAGTCCAGTGATGGGGACTTTTACAAGCTCCTTAGATGATTCTAATGGCAACCTAGGGTCAGAATCATTCTTTTGTTTGGGCTTTCCATTGCTTTCAGCTGAGAGCATTCTTACCTGATACACTAACTTTTTTTAGGGTATCAGGGGAGGCTTTACCAAGGAGTGACACATGAACTGGGTCTCTAAAGCCGAGGTCATCAGGTGGGGAGGCAGAGAATGTACAAGAGCAAAGGAGCACGAGAAGGCCTGGCACCTCTTGGACCAAGTGGAGTGGGTGGTGGCAAACGCTATGGTTAAAGCAGAAAAGGATCAGATTTGTGGTCTTTATACCATGTAAGAATTGGAACTGGATTCAGTGGCTTGAAGGGTTTCCAATTTCAGGTGGATTGAAGGGTTTCAAAATTAGCTTTGATATTTGGACCACTTTGCTGGCTGTGTGGAGGATGTATTATATTGGTGGAAGAAAGACCAGTTACTGTAACAGTTCAGGTGGGAGATGGTAAGGGCCTGAATGGAAGGCATGGCATGGGACTAAGGGAGCTCTGAAGGGGGTGTTCCATGCTTTGCCATGGCCTGTGGGCTGGATGGGAAAGCCCTTGGGCCTGGCGCAAGACCATCAGATATTTGTACCATTGGGTACATCATTTCCCAGTTCCCTTGGGCCTTTGGTTTTCTTAACCTTGTGGTCTCTGAGATCTCTTCAAGCCTGGTGTTCATTGTGTCTGTAATGATGGGGCAGCAAAGAGGCTGACCATGGCAGGGCCTGGCTCCCAAGTTCAGGGCTCAGGACAGTAGGCCCCTCATGCCCCCACCATGTATGGAGGAGCTGAGTCAAGCTCCTCCCTCTAAAGGCAGTTACTCCATGCCCCAAAAATGTGACCTTGGGGGAAGTAAGTTCAGCAGGCATCCAGGCCCCAGTCTCCCTAATGTTGGAAGCCTCTAGGTCCAGCATAAGTAGTGGATGATAATCAGAAGAAAAGGAGGGCTAGCTAGCTACTTTACCTTTCATATCGGCCATAATATCTAATGCTGGTTTAGGTGGGAGGGCAGCGAAGGCCTCTGCTATTCTTGTTCCTTGTGGAAAATGGCAAAGGGAGCACACACTCGTCCCCCATCCATTTTCCATTTGTTCAGTGCATACCTCCCAGGCCTGTTAGGCATCAGGAATGCAAGAAGAAGTAAAACACCCCCCAGACAACAGCAGAAGATGGGTGTATATACAAATACGGCCACCTGGTAAGGGTGGGCTCTAGCTGAGGTGTCTAGGAGTCAGAGGAACTCAGAAGACAAAGCAGAGGGCTTCCCTTGGACAGTTGTGGACAATTTCAGAGAGAGGGTGATAGGTGAGGGCTGGCTTTGAGGATGAGTAGGAGTCTACCAGATGGAGAAGGATAGTAGGAGAAACACTAGATGGAGACAAGAGCAAGAAAGAGCAAGATGTGTTCTGAGAATGGACATTACAGGAGCTCAGTGTGGCTATGGTCTGGGTTGGGCTTTACTTCCTTCAGCTAATGTTTATTGAGAATCTACTATGCGCAGGAAATGCAAATATGAGTAAGATGTGGATCATGCAGCCTTGCAGGGGAAATGGATGTATAACAGATAACTTAAATATAGTGCCTTGGTGCAGCATAGAAGTCTTTATAAGGCACCGAAGGAAACATGACAGGGGGGTGGCCAGGAATGGTTTTGGGGAGAAATGCCACTTCCTAGCTGTGTGACCTTGGGCAACATATTTAAACTTAATAATCTCACATTGTATAAAGTTTGAAACTGGAGAATGAAAACACTGTAGTTTTCTCATCTGTAAAGTTGGGATAATAAAAATATCTACTTTCAGGGCTGTTTTAAAGATTGAAAGAGTTTATACACATAAAGCGCTTCACCCAGTACCTGGAACAAAGCAAACACTAAATAACACTACTGTGATTGTTACTGAAAGAGGAGTGGGCATTAGGCAGGGGAAGAGGGTGATCAGGGGCAGTGGCCAGGTGGATTTTCTGAGAGGTGGGGCCTATTAAGGGCAGTAATGCAACTGGAAGGATGCTAGGGGACCTTTACTTAAAGCCGCTGTTTTTAGCACTGCCCTTTTGATCTGTAATATTTAGTTTCCTTAACTGCTTATTTTTCTTGAGAGAAAATGTCAGTTGTCCATATCAAAAAATATGCAGATTGAGGGGTGTCTAAAAGCCAGTCCTGCTCTTGGTTTCCAGAGGGAGGTTCTGGTTCCCAGGCCTTGGCTCAGCCCTTCTGCCTGCAGCCAGAAATAGCCAACCACAGGGCTGGGCAAGGGAGCCAAGTGCCCACTAGCAATGCTACCAGTCCCTGCACCTCCTCCTCACTTCTCACCAGCTTGGACGCCTTCACTCAGTGCTTCTTTGTCTGCTGTGCATCACTGTCCCCTCCCTACCACTGCCTCCACATGCCTGGGGTGCCCCCCACCAAACAAAAACACGACTGTCAATAAAATACAGCTCTTTTCTTCCTTGCACTTGCTCTGGGTGTGATCTCAACACCACCTCTTCAGGAAGGAGAGAGGTGAGATGGGAGGCATAGGGAGATAGTAGGAATGAATTGGAAGGGAGGAGGGGATAGTAAGACTTGGGGGGTGCCATTCTTTCCCCCAGGGGTTGGAGGAAGGGGCTCTGTTTCTCAATGCCCCACCTCATTACTTCCCACCACTGCCATCACCCCAGAACGTGTTCCCAGTTTTATTCCACCCATGTTTACTATCTCAGCCCACATGGGTGTATCTACGGCAAGCAGAGGCCATGTCTCCCCACCAGATGGTAACACCCCAAGGCTGGGGAATGCACCTACATCAGCAGACTAAGGAGCTCCCAGAGGGCAGGGAGAGCCTATGAAAGTGGTTCACTCTGTTTTAAAAACACAAACACATTTCATAAAAAAATTAAAATTAATGATCTCACATTGTATAAAGTTTGAAACTGGAGAGTGAAAAAGATCACCACAAATCTCTAATCCTAACACAAGATCTGTTTTTATTCTGTTGAATTTCCACAGCCTAGTAAAGTCTGATATATCAAATATCATTCAAATGTGGAATGGATTTATAAAAGGCAAAATACACAGAGCACTTACTATGTACCAGGAATTGTTCTAAGTGCTTCACATTTATTGACCCCTTGATTCTTTATAACAGCGTGAGCGTGAGGTGGGCATTTGATTGTCACCATCTGCATTTAGAAACGAGGTAACTGAAGCACAGACAGGTTCAGTGACTTACAAGGTCACACAGCTGGTAACTACAGGAGTTGAGAGTTAAACCCTGGTAGTCTGGTGCCAGGAACCTACCAGTATCGTTCTATTTTTTTTCTTATAATCATAATGCATAGGCAGGTTTATAAAAACTTTTTATTACTGGCAATTTCAAACATAAAAAAGTAGAAAAAAATGATATAAAAATGAATATAAAATAATATAAGGACTACATCTCCCAGCTTCAATAATTATCACCTCATGACCATCTTGTTTCTTTCATTCCCTCAAGTCCCTAGCCCAGATTATTTTGAAGCAAACCCAGTCATGATATTATTTTGTCCATATCTGCAAAAGATGAGGGCTTTTTATTTAAAAAAAAAAAACCAACATTACCAAAATACCATATTATGCCTTAAAAACTGTAATTCCTTAATATCATCAATTTGAATTATCAGCAAATTTCCCTGATAAATTAATTTAAAAAATATGTTTTAAAGTTTGGTTTGCTTGAATCATGATCCAAATACAGCTTTTGGTTAACATTGCTTAATTTAATTTGTAAGTCTTTCCCTCTCCTTTATTTCTTTCAATGTATTTGTTAATGGAATTGGTGTTTGTCTAGTTTCCATTATTCTAGATTTTGCTGATTGCATCCCTGGGGAATGCTCAGAGTATTTTTTCCTGATCTTCTCATATAACCTAAAAAACATTTTCCCATACTGTCACATAGTTTTCACAACCATTTACTATATAGCTTTGTGTTACTCCATCCCATAACTATACCATCATATTTTTCTTGGGCATTTAGGTTTCTTTCAGTTTTCCACTACTATAAATAATTCTGGAATGAACATCCTCACACATTTTTACATGGGATATACTTCCTTAGAGTATGCTACTGGAAATGTAATTATGACTCCAAGGCCTGAGTGATTTTTCAGGCTGTTGGCACATATTACCAAATGTTTGTCCACAGGGTTGTACATTCTCAGGAACCTCATAAGAGTGCTGTCACTCATTCTGAACAGTACTTAGCCTATTCATGGCTGAAGGATGTTTGGCGAAAACATGGTAATTATGAGGGCAGAGAGCTAGAGAAGGAGAAAGATGATGACAGGAACTCAGGCTACATTAAGCAGAGAGAGATCCACAATTTACCACAGATGTAGAGTGAGTCAGAACTCTGTTCATTCCCATTGTGAAAAAAAAAACCACTCGATAACAGGAGTTATTAATAGGGCATGACATGTCCAGTAATCTTTCCATTAGATGGTGCATTGCTCAGAACCTTTTTTGAGACATAGACCCAGTCTGGCTCATTGTCTCTTTACCAAGATGTGAGGAAAGTGGCAAATATCCAGAGAGCCCAATCAGTTTGATAGAGGATGGAAGTATCCCAGACAAAAGTCAAAGGCGTCAAAGAGGCTCACTTTGCGAAAAAGTAAAGACATCTTTTTTTTTTTCCTCAATGCTGGGAGGTTTCTGTGGCAAGAACAATATTCAGTTGCTTGCTTATATCTTCAGAAGGCTTTCGCTAAGGAAAGGGGCTCCCAAGAGCCAGAAGAAACCTCTGTAGGATGCAAGGCAGAACTTTTCTCAGACTCAGGGGTAGTTATTTAGGTCTTAGGATAAGTGCACTTTGGCCATTGGCCTGGAAATATTTGAGAAGCTGCCTATTCTTCTGCTCTTTGTGGTTCAGATATCCACCTGCTTGGTGCCCATTGTGTTTCCAGGGGCCCCACTCCAGCTTTCTGACAACTGTTTCCTGGAAGTCTCCTGGAGATGGGTAAGTGAGGTCTGAGCGAAGTGCTCCCCAGATTCCCTTGGTCAACATTATCCCTCTCCCATCCCTTCACATTCATTTCGGGGTGTGTTTACAGCCAGTCAAGTTGGCATGTCATAACATCACCTGGTCTTGCTATTCCAGCCCTGCCATGCAGAGTGGATTCAGAAAGAAGCTGGGTTGGGGGAAGTGGAAACCACTCAAACGAGGCCTTCTTGGTAAAGTGGGGAGTGGACCTCAAGACCCATTTAGTTCAACTTCCTATAGAAATAGCTTTCTACCATGCAACAGGTACTTTACATATATTCTTTTAAATTCACACAACCTTGGAGGTAGGGTTTCACAGGTGTGAAATTGCAGACTAAGACGAACTATTTGACCAGGGTCACAATTCTGGTAAAGGAGTGTTAATGCTATGCCTTCCTGGCACCTAAATCTGTGCCCTTGCCTTTAGATCATGCAGAAGTGAAAACTGCTGATCAGAGAGGTGGGGCCTCCCACCCAAAGCCACACAAGCTAACTGGGACTGGAATTCAGCCTCCTACCTATTCATCAAGGACTTTTCCCAAAACACGCAGTGGGGCTGAGGATGTGGCCTGGCCCAGGCCATCCTGTATCAGGTGTAAATGAGGGGTAGACAAACTCTGGACAAACGTTGCCCGTAAGCTGTGGTCTCTGCCCTCCAGACTCATCATAACCAACGTCGAGAAAAGCCCGCTTCCCAGAAGACCCAGCACTGGGCTGGGCTAGTCGTTTTGGGGGGAACCAATCTGCGGCCAGGGCGGAGGCAGAGAGGTGTAGAGGAGAAACTCTGACTGGGGGTCAGCATCTCTGGCCCCAGGGTCCATGTTGGGATCCAGTTATGACAAGTTACTTAAGACTCTTGAGTTCCCTCATCTGCAGAACCGAGCAAGAGTAAGCCACACTTGAAGCGCGAGGTCACAAAAGCAGGGTTGTTACTCACCAAGGCAATGCCATCTGATCTTAGTATTGCGTCCTATTGAAACGTTGGCTGTACAGCCCCAGCAAAGCGGGAGCAGGAGAAAAAACTACAACTCCCGGGAGGCATCGGGGGTTGGTGGTCAAGGGGGCGGGGAGAAACTACAACTCCCAGGAGGTATCGGGGGGGCCGGCGCTGGGCGGTGACGTCGCGGGGGCCGGCGCGCGCTGATTCGGCCGGACCTGCCAGCGGGGTGGCTGTCTCCGCGCGTTGTTCCAGCTGCTGGAGCAGCCGAGGCCCCCAACCCTGGGCACCCCTCCCGGGCCTTCGACCCCCGGCCCTGCACAGTGAGTCCGGACAGGTCGCCGAGCCGGGAGCCTCTTGGGGCTAGAGACGGGGCGAGAAAGGAAGTGGGGGCTGCTGAGGAGGCGCCCCCGGCTGGAGGGGGCCGGGGCAGGGTGAGCGAGGCGGGGGAGGAGTGCATCAGCCGAGGGGATGCCCAGGGCGGGAAGTGGGGACGCGAGACCGGGGAAGGGGTGTCGGGGAGGAGCTCTCGGGCTGGGGATGGTGGGTGGGGAGTGGCCAGGCTTCGGGGATAAAGGTTTGGCAGCCTCCAGGGATGAGTGAACTCATGGAGGTGGGGGTGGTGCTCCGAACCGGGCCAGGCTCCGAGTGCCAGGTCCCAGGCTGGAGAGCGGAGCGGGAGGCCCCTCCCTTCGGCTGGAGGTCCCGCTCAGAAAACTCCAACAATAGTGACGACTGCCTCCTTGCTTCGCCTTCTCCCAAGGCTAGTCGGGGTTCGCCCGGTACTCGCCGTCTTTCTATTTCCGCGGCCCTCCCGAGTTCAGGAGGTAGGGCCAGAGCTGAGAGGTAAGCAACTCTGGTCCTGCGGGTAAAAGGGTGAGCAAGAATGAAAATGGCATTGTGGCGCGCTGTCAGGGACTCCCCGTTGGGGCCTAGGTTGCAAGCTTGGCTGTTTTGTGCTACTTACCCAGAAGGCAAAGGTTTGCTTCTTAAACATCTGTCCTTACTTGCAGGAGGGAATGGAAAGTGCTCCACTGGCAGCTGCCCTGGGGCGCACTGTGGTCTTGGCTTAGGTGTCTGACAGACAGGCTGGGCACGGATATTTGTGTGTGGAGCCAGCGGGGAAGAGAGGGAACGAGTAGAAAAGAGTTATCAGCAAGAAAGTAGTTAACACAACAGAGTTGCTGCAGGCTCTGGTTTGAGGCAGGTTATGAAACCACATCAGCGACTGGCATGGGCAGCCACCTGCCAACTATGGCAGCAGAACTTTTCAGCCTCAACTGCTGTGAACCTACTCTAACCTCTTCCAGCTTCTTCTCTCCATGTCTCCCCTTCTGGTTGGGGTGGGGGGAACTGGTTATTTTTACTAATGGAAGTGATATGTTTAGTCACCCAAAAGTCTCAGGAATGCTTCCTGGCTGCCAATCTTTTTCTTAGTTTATTGGTCTTTTCTGTTTTTTGGGGGTGGAGGGTTTCCTTGTATTTCTACAGTCAGGGCAGCTGGTGTTCAGGCTCCAGGAAAAAGTGTCCTTAGGTATCCATTAGGTCCTAGGTTTAGCCTCCTCCTGGACTCATAGGCTTCATTGGATTCCCTGTTTCAGCCAAAAAGGAGTGTAGGGTGATCTGGGATTCAGCGAGGCTCTTGGCACTCCCTGACAAAATAGCAGGCAGGGCTAGTGGAACTCTACTCCTACATCCGTGTGGGTTAGGGAGAAGTGGGGAGGGGCAGCAGTTGGTCAGACCTGGGGAACTTTCTCTCTCCTTAGTCAGTAGTATGTCCTTCAGAGCCCTCTGTTGCTAGTCAGCTCACCACCCATCTCTCCCTCTGCCAGGTGTAGGTGTCCCAGGAGCAGTGTTAGGGTAACTGAAGTCCCAAGGCTCTGGGAAGGTAAACAACTGAGCCAGTCCAGTATTCTGGTTCCTTGGGTTTCTGTTAAGCCCAATTATCCAGCCTAAAGGGCTCAGCTGATGTGCTCCAGGAGCATCACTTCTTCTCGGATGTGCCCTGGACCATCTTACATATGTTTGCGTGTTGGGAAGGTGTGTTGTGGGTCATGTTTTTCTTGAGATCTCTTGAGCTTGGAATTGTATGAGAAGAGGAAGCTTGTTGTCATTACCCTGAAAGTAAGGAACTGATCCTTGAGAATTCTGGTTCCTTCTCAGGCATGATCGTGATCCCAGCCAGAGATAGATAGCAGTTGAGCCTGAGGGGGTTCATTGAAGCAGGCTGAGGGAGGTACTTCCATGATAACCCCATCTGGGACCCTTTTCTGCATCCCCAGGAAAGATGGCGCTGTTACCATAGTGATGACCTTAGGGTTTTTATCAGGCAGGATCTCCCCTCAGTTAGGGAGGTGCACCAGTATAAAGGCACCATCTGTTCCCACCCCTTGCTGGTCACAGAGCCCTCAGGGATCTGGGGACAGCTGAGCTCTGGACAAGGGGATGCCCATTCCCTTCATTACCTGCATCCAGGAATACAGCTGGGTTGCATTGTTCCCTAGGCATCAAGGGCAGCCCTGCTTCGTCCTGTTGCAGGGCTTCCGCCATTGGAGCTGGGCAAAGGAGGGCATGCTGCTAACTTACACTTGGAAACAACTACTGGGAAAGGAGGCTGAGATAATGATGGGTGGGTCAGAGAGGAAAGGGCTGCAGATGGGATTTTGTATCCTTGGGAGGGGTATGTTGATTTGGGTTCCAGTTAACTGTGGGAGCTGTGGATGTTGGCCATGTCCTCTGTCCTCACCTCACCAGAGGGTGGTTTGGCATCAAAGAGGGTTAGCCTGAGTGGCAGCCAAATGGATAAAACTTAGGGATGGATTGTGTCACCAAGGAGGAGGCTTCCAGATCTGGGCAAAGGTTGTCCCTAGTCTACTGCTTTCTCTTTTCTTTCCTCCCTCCCCCTTTCTACCCTGTCATTTCTCCTGGGTCAGGGTTGGGGGAGCCTTGGGATTGGAGAATTAGGGGAGATGGGTAGAAGCAATGACCTCCAAATACTTCATTCACTGCCGTCTGTTCTCAAAGCCCCTCTCCCCCTCCTTTTTCCTTCTGTCTGGTGGGGGCATGGTGCCCAGGGGTGGGAGATGTCTCATATCAGGCCCTCAGCCAGACAGTCCAGCAGAGGTTATGCTGAATGATTCCAGGAGGACAGGCCTCTTGTCCGCTCCTCTGGGCTTTGTGGGAAGAGAGCCCTCAGGCAAATGCTCTGGAGGATGAGAATGGGGCATGGGCGGTGGTCTCTTTGCTGGGAATTGGATACCTGTTGATGAGCTGTCCCTCCCCAGGCGGTCTCAGTGCCTGCAGGGGCACTTTCCTGCTTGGATGATGGGATGGGGCAGCCTGGTTTTCATCCCAACCCAGCAGTGGGAAATTTGAATAGACTTAAGTCCACATGGACTTTCTCTGGCTTCATTACTTGAGAATCAAAACAATAGAACTGCAGGGAGAGCAGAACCTCCCTGCCTGTAAGATTTGGAGGGTGTGAGGGGGGAGGGAAAGTGGTGTGACCTGTCTCACCTGTGCTGCTTGTCTGCCAAACAGCAGCAGGAAAGGGGCAGCAGGATGAATGTGGGCACAGCGCACAGTGAGGTGAACCCCAACACGCGGGTGATGAACAGCCGCGGCATCTGGCTCTCCTATGTGCTGGCCATCGGCCTTCTTCATGTAGTGCTGCTCAGCATCCCCTTCGTGAGCGTCCCTGTCGTCTGGACCCTTACCAACCTCATCCACAACATGGTGAGGGCCTGCCTGCTGCCTGCCCCAACTGTGTGGGCTGCTCTTTGGTGGGGCGGAGGAGTGGGGGGACACCCCCCAGACATGGACCAGATATCAGGGTGACATGCTGACAACATCTGTTACCAGAACCCAGACCCAGCTTTCATTTCTGTCCTACTCCCCATTCTGGGTTTAGCCGATAAGAGGGATAAAATCTGCAGATTTGTCCACATCTCAGGATGGGGTGGCTTTTGGACCTGGAAGGGTGGACCACTGAGAGCTGAAGTAAGGGGCCAAAGAGTCCCCAGGACCCAGGTGCCTCGCCTGGAGCAGAAATGCCTCAGTCCCAAGCTCGGATATCAAACCATTGCTGTTTTTGCCCCTTTATGCTCTCTCACCACCTGCTTGCTACTTTCTTAGTGGGCACGCAGGGGCCTCTCACCTAGTGGGTCCCCTTATCTTCCTGCCATGCTCTCCCCTGCTCCATCCTGACCTCCAGCCCATGTCCCCATGCCCAACAGAAGGAAGCTGCCAGGCAGCCTGAGCCCACTTCTCTTGCTGAGCTGGAAAGCCTTTTGCCTTTTGTGTCCTCTAATGAAGGCTCTTCCCTCCAGGGTATGTACATCTTCCTGCACACGGTGAAAGGGACACCCTTTGAGACCCCGGACCAGGGCAAGGCGAGGTTGTTAACTCACTGGGAGCAGATGGACTACGGGGTCCAGTTCACTGCGTCTCGGAAATTCTTGACCATCACACCCATCGTGCTGTGAGTGCCTTGGGTAGAGGAGGGTGCCAGCAGGCAGGCCAAGACCTGGGGGACGCTGGGGCCCCACAAGGCTTAAACCCTTCCTCAGCTCTGGCTCTGCTATTTTTTTGGCATAGAAATGAGCAGAGGAAGGAAGTTGGAGTATCTCTGGGTTTTATGCAGGGCTTGGGCCTTGTACCTCCCTGGCCCAGTGTTTCCTCAAATGGGGCTTCCTTCCTGCCAGTGAGGTAGGCCCCCAGGCCTGGGGTAAAGCAAGGGGACTGGATCGGGAGGGACCTCTTTAGCCGGTGAGATCTTGCCACCCTACTTCTGTTCTGGGGTCTGTCCCGTAACTACTTGGCTGCCTCTCCCCACCTAGGGAGCGAGGGAGGAAGGGGTCCTCCAGACAGAGTCTTAAACCTTTCTCTGACCTTCCCCACCCAGGTACTTCCTCACCAGCTTCTATACCAAGTACGACCAGATCCATTTCATCCTCAACACCGTGTCCCTGATGAGCGTGCTCATCCCCAAGCTGCCCCAGCTCCATGGAGTCCGGATTTTTGGAATCAATAAGTACTGACAGTGCAGCCCCATCCCCGCCCAGGATGGCAAGGGAGGGTTGGAAGCCTGCGCTGTGATGCTGAAGACAGAAGGACCCTCTGGATACTGCCAGAGATGGGGGTTGAGCCACAGGTCCTAGTGTCCCTCCTCACTTCCCCCAGTAGCCCACTGGAAGTAGCTTATAGTGGGGTTGGGGTGGGCCTCTCCCCTGCCAGGGGGCTCTGATCCCTTCTGATTTTTTTGATCTTTTCCTTTTGCCTTTGGGTGGAGACTGCAGGGGTGGTCATGGAATGGGCTGAGCTCCTGGGCTGAATACAGACCTGTGAGGCTGGGACAGGAGGCCAGGGGAATCCCTGTGCACTTGTTCATCCTCAGACTGCTAAAGCACTTTAACCCCGGCAAGGGGAGCAGAGGGGACGGTACAGCTTCTAGATTGTTTCACTTTAATCCTTAAGTCTTTTACGTGACACTCAATGTGTGCTTGTATGGATGAAACCAAGTGCGTGACGGTGCCTCATCCCTCTGGGTAGAGAACCGGTCTACCCAAGATTTACGCTTTTGGCAGTATCCCTACAGCTCACCCTAGGTACTGGGTGGGAATGGTAAGGAGGGGGCTGGTCCCAGAGGTGAGGGGGCCAGGGCCGCTGCCATTCTGGCCCTGTTGTGGGGGTGGGGGTTGGGGTAGGAGCAGGGATGGTGAATTGAGACTTAGAAGAAGGAGGCCACAAAGCAGAGGGTGGTGTAAGGGTGGGAAGGTGGGGACAGAAGCTAGACCCAGTATCTTAAGGGTGGGAAGGTGGGGACAGAAGCTAGACCCAGTATCTTCCTTTGAGAAGTGGTCAGGGAGGGAGCAGGCTTGGAGAGTTAATTTATGCACAGCATAGTGATGTAATAGGAGGGGAGGCTGCTGTGGGTTTGAAGCTTCTAGGTTGGCATGAGGGGGTGGAGATGGGTGGAAGAGGCCCATGAGTCATCACAAGCACAGGTCCAGTTTGACATTGCTTTCTGCAGTGGCGCAAGGGGCATGGGGGAAACTGGGGCAGAAATGAATGGTGGAGTCCTTGCACAGCCCTTTACCTCTTAACCTCCTGGTGTAGGACCTCTCATTTGGCATGCGTATGTGGGACTGTGAGGCCATCCCCAAACAGGGTTGGTGGGCCGCAGAGTCCTGCATGGTCTCTGCTTCAGCAGGGTAGTGGCAAGAGAAGTGACCTGCAGGCGCTGCCTCCTCAGTCTTAGGGGAAGAGAGGTGGGGCAGGACCTTAAGCAGGGCTGGAGAGGAGCTGCCCTCTCCCCTCCCTAATCTGACTAGGGTCTGTGTCCCCTCTCAGGGCCCTGAGAGAGAAGGGAGCTCACTGGCCCTGTTTTCTGCCTCCTAGTCCTTCCAACTCCCACCCCATGTATCATAGGGAACGTTCACCTCAAAATCTTTCTAAGCAAAGTGTGAATAGGATTTTTACTCCCTTTGTACAGTATTCTGAGAAATGCAAATAAAGGACAGTGTGTTCCTGTTTCCCCTGAGTCTGGCTTCTGCTTCCTGGAGAGCCCTGGGGAGGGGGGCCGGGGTGTGGGGGCATCACTGTGACCCTCTCTCTGGATAGGGGGAGGGGCCTGGGGCTGCTGCCCTTACTGCCCCCAGCAGAGCATGCCTGCAGGCTACGGGGGAACTGGCAGAAGCAGCAGCAGTCCAGAGAGGAGAACTCTGCGCTGTGACCTTGCCTGACTGTTCCTGAAAGAACTTACACGTCTGGGCTCCACAGGCTGGCTGAGCCAAGCTGGGCTGGCACGGGGTGGTTTGTGCCACAGACGGAGGGCATCAGTCCAGCCCTGGCTTCATAAATGAAGCTGGAGTTGTTAGGGGGGGCAAGTCCTTTCCTCCAAATGCCTTCCCCCATTCTCATTTCTCTTCCCCCAGTGCAAGGATCCTTGCCTGAGGCCTGTGTGTCATGGCCTTTCAGTCTTCAGAGGAATCTTTATGCCTCCTCCTCCCCTCCATGAGTGGGAGGGGAAGAGGTAGCCCCCCAGGACTTAGTCTGGCATGGCCAGGAGAGGGAGGAGTCCTTTAGTGAAGTCCTTATCTCAGGTCCCGGCCTTTGGTCATGCTCTGTCCAGTACCATGTGCAATTTCTGGGACAGGTACAAAGTCCCAGGGAGAAGGGAAGAGCTGCCCACCCTCCTCCTGCGGCCTCTGCTCTTCTCTGGCCCTGGTGCAGCAATAGTGTCCTTGAGTGGGTGTCAGGAGGAGTGCAGGATCTTTGCCCAGGTCCACCCTTTCTACCCTCTGCCCGCCCCTGAGTGAGGCCTGTACAGACGGGGAGGAGAAATGCAGCCACCTGGGTTCATATCTGGGGGTGGGAGTACCCTGGCAGCTCCCGTGGATCTGCAGGAGCACAGTCATGGGAAGGGTCTGGAGCACATCAAAAATAGTCTGGGTTTGAATCCCAGCTCTGCCACTTTCTAGCTTTGTGGCCTTGTCAAGTTTCTTCCCTGAGCTTCAGTTTCTTCCTCTGTTGTTTAATGTTAACACCTGTTAGGGCTGTTATAAGGATTAGTACACCTGGCGTGTAGCAAATACTTAATATATGGTGGCCATATCAGTACTATTACTATTGTTACTACCACTATCATCTCTTTAAATATTCTTTTGGAACTGAGGAAGGCATGGATGAGAAGACAGGCTGGGCTCACTGAGATGGTCATCTCTGAGGACTGATGGGTGGGGCCGGAGGCTTCTCCCTGGAGAAGGAGGTGGGGGAAGACCTCAGTTGGTGCCATCTCTCTGAGAGGGCTGCACGGGAGCACATGGTGGGGAGGGAGGCTGAGTCCTCCTTACTGACCCAGACTTTTCCCTACGTGTGTTAGCTGCTGTTGCTCTCTGAGTCTTTAGTTTTGCCCACCATAGCAGAGCTTTATGGAATAAGGCTTATAGGATAGCTGCTTCTGGCTAGATCACTCTGGCTTCGTGTCACTGGCACAGCCATAGCCATTTCCTGCTGGTACTGGATTGGTACTTACCCATACTCTTATTTCTTTGTTTCAAACTCACTGGATTGCCTGGCCCACTGTGCCTCACTCTGCACCATTCTCTGGCCCAAACTCACCTAGTATCGATGTCAGGTGAATATATATACATAGAAAATATCCCACCCGCTCTGTGGGCCTAAGAAGAGAGAAGGGTTTCTTGCTTCTGGCCTTAATCTGCCTCCAGCCCAGCCATAATGTGGCTTATCTAAATGCCTGAGAGGTGGGGCACCTAGCCTTACTCAGCTTTCTAGTTCCTTTCAATTTCTTTATTAGAGCTTCCTGAGACTAGCCAGGAATGTGCAGAGATCTTACAGAGGGGATTCTCAAAC
Organism: Manis javanica; assembly: GCF_040802235.1. NCBI lineage: Eukaryota > Metazoa > Chordata > Mammalia > Pholidota > Manidae > Manis > Manis javanica. Next base: position 159,518,660 of record NC_133159.1, on the reverse strand, counting down.
AACCTGCTTTTCTGGTGAGTAGCTGAGGACAGAAAGGAAGTGGGCGGCCACTGAGATAGGCTCGTGGGCCCTGGGCACTGCCTTCCCAGACACCCAGAAGAACTAGGTCGGGGGTGAGCTGAGAGCTGGCCACCATGACGGGAGCAGGGACAGAGGGGCACTGTGGGTAAGTAGGTGCCTGGGCCAGCCAGAAGGGACCTAGGGGAAGGTGGCCAGAGATGGGACAGGGAATTGGAGCCTAGGAAGCTTGTGAGGGGAGGCCTGGCCCTAGGAGGGAAGCAAAGGACCCTGAAGAAAGGGGAAGCGATCTCGAAGGAGTTTCAGAGTAACTGATGGAAAGGGAAAGAATGAGAAGGATGTGGAGGTAACAGAGCCTGAAGGGTCCAGTGGGGTGGGCACAAAGAGCTGCTGAATAGAAATGGGGAAGGAGCAGCTGTGTCAGCTGGACCTGGAGAGGCCTGAGGAGGGTCCTTCAGGATAGGGAGTTACAGAGCTACAGGGGCTGACTGTAGACCAGAAGAGGGTGAAGGGGAGAACGGGTCAGGAGAGATGCCCCAGGTGGGGTTTCGGGATTCATTTTACCAAGTGTAAGGGGACCTTCAGAAGGTGGCCATAAACTGAGGGGGCAGGGCTTGGTGGTAGGGGGCTGTTCAGGGCACCAGCTTGAAACTACTCTTGCATTCCCTCCTTTTTTTCTGTTTCCTTCTGAGGCAGACTTACCACCATCTTGTTGGGAAATGGTCGGTAGAAGCACCCACCCAACTGCCTTGGAGAATATAGCAAAGGGAGGGAGTCCCAGGAGTGAGAGCCGAGGGGAGAAGCCATCAGCCGAGGTTGGGACCATGAGGTCTGGAAGCCATGGCCTTGGTCTTCTGTCCTCAGCACTGGTGAGGGTCTGGCTGCGAGATAGATGGTGGGCCTGCCTTCCCACGCCTCAGGCCCCTCTGAGCAAAGGGGCAGCTCTGTTATGGGGGTGCAGAAATAGGACTCACTTCCTGTTTGGAGCAAGCACTGCTCCCCATCTTTCCTCTAGAGAACTCCGTGAGGGGCAGAGGAGTCTGGTGTTGGTGATGGTCACCCCTCCTCAGTGTGCAGTGACTACCTCACCTTCTAGAAACAGGGAAGGCAAAGTCCCGGTTGTCCTAAAACCTTTAGATCTTCCAGGCTACCAAAGGTAGATTAAAAAACCTGAACCAATATCCCCCACCCTCAAACTGAAATTGACTTCCTTTTTCCAGTTGACCCAGGTACAGTGGCCAGTGTATTTGAGAAAGTCACAAGAGTTGTGGGCCAAGAGATGGATGCTGGAGGGGATACGATTGCTGTCAGAAGTATTATGGATGCTGACAGACTTCACTGCTTAAGTCTTGTGAAGAAGAGATTTATTCCGATGCTGGCACTTCAGGACAGGCTTTGTCTTGTAGGACATAGTGGAGAGAGAAGAGGGTGAAGGGCTGTTTGATAATCTGTATTCTGGGCTCCGAGGTGAATATGAGGTGGGTGGAGATGGCCAGCCAGAGGACTGGCCCACTCCTTCCCCCGACTCTACTCCCCATTGCTATCAACCAAGTCAACCAGTCAAGAAAGAAACTGGAATTTGCATGTATACTTCCACACCCATCAATTTAAGAAATGCGTAAAAGAGCTGCTTGGGGAGAAGGCAATGGGGTAAGTGGAAATTTATTTTTATTGGACACAAAGAATTCCTAAATAGTCTTCCTTTCTTGTTTTTTTCCCTTTGTAAATAATTCACTTTTAAATTAGCTGAGGTCCTCCCATTTATTTACTTGTTTACCATTTAAATGGATAAATAAATGGAAGCAGTAGAAAGGCTGCTGGCTTTAGAGCTCGGGGCATCTGGTATCTAAGCCTGGCTCTTTCACTCACCAGCTGGGTGGCCTCTGGACTGATTGCTGTATCTCTCTAAGTTTGTTTCCTCATCTGTCAACTCGAGAAGACTGTTGCAAGAATCAAATGAGATGAATTGTGTAAGTCATTTATACAGTGTCTGCACAGAAAAAGCGCTCAGTAAGAGTTAGCCCCAGTCATTCTGCTGGTGGCAGTCATTATTATTACCCCTTCATGTTTCCTGGAGATCATGACCAAATGGGATGCTGTTAGTGAGCAGAACTCCCTAAGAGCATGAAGGGAATTACAGAGGAGTCTACTCCATCCCCCCGCCTCCAAGATCAGCTATTCCTGAGGTTTCTTGGGTTTCAGAAGCCCCAGAGTAAGTGTTGCTGAACCCTTATTGAAGACTGCTCTTAGTATCTTGTGACTCTTGGTAAGGAGTTTGACACCTCAGACATCTCTACTGTAGCCCATTGGGTCTCACCAAGAGATGAAAAGAATTCTAACACCACCGAACAGCTTTAGAGCACCTGCCGTGTGCCAGGCATGGCTGTTATGTGACCAGGAGCAGGGCTCAGATTACTTGGCAGTGGTAGGCCTTTCCATAAGTGGAGTTTAATTAAGCAAGCACGGGACTTGAGGAAAATTTCATATCGGCATTTTTCAAAGATTCTGAGTCAATTCTCTGAAAAGCAAATTGCCAAAGAGCCAATTGCTAAAAGCTAGTACTCAGAAAATCAGCTTGCCAAATAACCAGTTCACTGAAAACAAAAAAACTTTAAACAAGGACTAAGGTGTTTTGCCATGATCGTATCACTCCCCAGGAGCAGGGACAAAGAGTAAATATGGGGAAAAAATATTGACTAAATCAGTTAACTTCCTTTAAGGGAAAGCCTGTTTGCTTAAAAAACTCAGAGGCAGATGTAAAATCAAACTTAAAAAAAAAATCCTTAAGAATGACATGGATTGATAATTTGAATTGAATCCCTTTCAAGTGGATTATTTGTTTTTAAACTGTACAGTGCTGATGGTGTGGTTAAAGTATTCATAGGTTTTTTGTTTTTTTTCAATTTACTTTACTCGGACTATCTTAGGTTTTACCGAATGTCCTTTTTCTGTGCCAGGATCCCACATTACCTTTAGTCTTATTTCCTTAGGCTTCTCTTGGCTGTGACAATATTTCAGACATTCCTTGTTTTTGATGACCTTGACTGTTGGGAGGAGTATCGGTCAGGCATATTGTAGGGTGCGTCTCTGTTGGAATTTGATTTTTTTCTCATGGTTAGAATGAGGTAATGGGTTTTGGGGATATAAAATGCCATTTTAATCATCACATCAAGGGCACATACTGTCAGCATGACTTACCATCGTTGATGTTGACCTTGGTCACCTGGCTGAGGTAGTTTTTGTCAGATTTCTCCAGTGTAAAGTTACTCCTTTTTCCTCTTCTCCATTCTATACTCTTTGTTGGCATAGGCTTGATTTTTCTTTTCTCCCTGATAAAATACACTCACTTTGACAGTGCTCAAGACACAAATGAGCCCTGAAACATTAGTGTCACACACACAGGACTGAGTTCAAGTACTGCTTCCAATTCTGTCACATTTCTGTCAGTTCCAGAATGCGTTTTTCTCTGGAAATCCAGCCCCATCCCCAAAGCCTAGCAGTAGAAGCTCTCTCTCCTCTGTAGGTTCATACCTACAGAAGTCTGAGAGACAGGCACTCAGCCTGGCGGCATCTCCACACGTGTTCTGCTAACTCTGGGGCAGCAGCAGCTGACTTGGAATCAAGGCCCTCATGAAAGCACCTGATCAGTCTAGGCAGCGTCCACGTGCATAGGCAACTTCCCAGCATTGCCTCGTTTTACATCTGCATGGTTTACACAAACACCAGAGATGGATCTCTGCTTAATTCTTATTTCCTAATTGGCAGGAGCTCCTAATTCTTTAGCTTTACTTATCCTTGTCTCATTTCAGCCTCTCAAATAGTTAAATAGGACAAGCTCACATTTATTGAGTATTTAGTGTGTGTGTATGTGTGCCAGGCACTTTGCTAATGCTTAACTGCATTATTTTATTTTCTCAGTCACTGGTAATAGATACTATTAATATTCTCCTTCGATAGATGAGGAAACAGATTCAGAGAGGTTAATCAATTTATCCAAGGTCTTTTGGTAAGCATATGGCAGAGCAGGTTCAAACCCGGGATTGTGTGACTGCTGAGACTCCTGGTGAGAACAGAGTTTCCTGGAGATCCACAGCTGGAGGGCTTCCTCAGGAGGGAAGGGACTGCGGAGGAGAGCCCAGGAGGGGCTGCTCCAAGCAGGGGTTTCTGTAGAGAGATCTTTTGGGTCGGCCTCAGTGTGACCTTCACCTTTCTCTTTCCAGGTCCAAATGCTGAGTTCCAAGTTGATGTGGTAGACTCAAAGGGAAGTTTAAAAGTGCAATTACCAAAAGAAATAACAACTGAAGGGAACTTCCAAAGGTCTGGGGAGCCGAGAATCAAGATACCAGAGTACTGGATACCCCAATAATATCTGGATTCCCTTGACAACAGGTGAGGCTAGAGGTGGGCAGCAGTGAGAATGGAGAGAGAGAGAAGCCCATTTAGGGCCCCACTGGCATCTGCAGTGGGGGTGCTCTGACTGGTATAGCCTCTCACTCCCTACCTCCGGCACTCCCCCAACCCACTCCCTTAGTCAGGCACGCTTCCTTTTCTCCACTTTCAGGAAGCCGCCTCATTCTTCCAGCATCAGCCTCCAGGAAACCTTCTGACACCCGTTCACTCATATCCCTGCTGACTCCCAGGATGATTGATTACTGTGGCTTGGACCCAAACCTGCTGGCTTTAAGAGGCCCCCCTTCCCTGTTCTGTCATAATGAGTTGCCCCAATCTGTATTTCATGCTTATTTCACTCTGCCTTGTGGCAAGCCAGGGTTTCCATGTTCCTCTCCCTCACTGGACTAGGAACAACTTGTGACCAGAGGCTGACTTTACTATCCTTTCTGTATTTTTATCCCTAGCACACAGTAGGTACTCAGTAAGAGAACTGAAGTGAGGCACAGTGAAATCAAAACACCCCTGTAGAACATTTCTTGCACAGAAAGTGCCATCACCCCACTCCACCAGGGTGGTTTTGACAGTGCTCAAGACACAAATGGGCCCTGAAACATTAGTGTCACACACACAGGTCTGAGTTCAAGCACTACTTGCAGTTCTGTCACATTTCTGTCAGTTCCAGAATGCATTTTTCTGAGTACTTGAACCCAGTCTTCTGTGTGTGACATTAATGTTTCAGGGCCCACCAATCAAGTGCCACAGAGGTCTTGATAGCTGAGGGTATGGTGCTTCCAGTGGACTTGAAGGGGCATCACCAGCCTCCCCCGTCTTCCCATCTCTCTCCCAGGAGTTTTTCTTTTCTGGTGGGGTTGTTGTTTCCTTCCCTGGCTGGGATTGTTGTAAAGTGTGGAGCAGCTCAGGAGAACCGGCCCACCCTGTTCTCCTGGGATAGCCCTCCTTGAGTGGGGTGAGGTGGGTGCCTTTTGTTTTCCTTTTTAGTTAAAAACTGAAAGGCTGACAGTGAAAGTTTACTGGTCCTTTGAACTACCCTTCCCCACCCCAGTACTGCTAGGGAGGGGTGTTTGGAGTTTTTCTAAGGGAGCTCAGTATTTCCTAGAATGCTTGTTTCCAGGTTGAGGCTCTGTGGTGTGTGTATATAAAGCTGGAGGGAAGGGCACTGATGTGTAGAGGAAGGTCAGCAGAGGCAAGGATGTAGGTCTTCCTTGATGGTCTTTTGGTTGCAAATACCAGAAGTTCCATCAGGCTGTTTTTAGTCACAAAATGAATTGCCTTATGGAATCAGAGATGCCTCCTGGAGCCTAAGGATGGACAACTCGGCCAACCCCAGGAACCAGTGTGAGGAGCTGGAGCCCTTTCTCAGAGAAGAGGGTGTTGTGGGCTGGGCAGATGCCTATCTCAGTCCCAAGGGTTAGGCATGTTGTTTGAACTCAGTACAGACCACGGTTGGAATCCCAGCTCTACAGTTATTAGCTGTATGACCTCGTACCATTCATGACCTGTCTCTAAGCCTCAGTTTCCTTGTATGAAAAATAGATGCAGTTCTACCTACATCATAGGTGGTGGGGATCACATGAAATGATGTGTGAGGTATCTCGGTGCTGGCACATTGTAATCTTCTACAAATGCTAACGTGTTCGCTTCCCACTTCACATCCCTTTGCCCCCACAGTAGGTGATGGAAGCTGCATTGGGGGCATGTGTTCCTTGGTTTTCCTGCCCAGAAGCACTTAATCTCAAAAAGGAACTAGCTGGTGGAGAGGGAGAAATGTCACTGGGAGGTGGCACCCCTGAGATCCTGAACTCCCAGTGCTCTGTCCACTCCCTCCAGGAAGTTGAAAACTACCCACTTCATTACAGTCAGTTCAGACAGTGAGAAAAGATCTGTCTCTGGTGACAGAAACTCCAGAGGCAGCAAAGAAGCAAACCCTGAGAAGTGAGGGGCACCATTTCTATTGGAGGCCGATGGAGCTCATCAGTCTCGGCTATGAAGCCAAGGTTAGGATCCGGGAGACAGGGCCAGCCGTGGCCCACCCACTGCAGGCCGGGGGTGCCAGCCCGGGCTCCAGGCTCTGCAGCTCTGCAGCTCTGCAGCTCCGCATCCAGATCTCCTTGAGCGATCTTGCCAGCAACTTGGCCTTCTTATGGCTTCTCAGGAAAGCCATCACTGAGTGTGGCACCACTAAATCCCCCCCTTTCCTGTCTAGTGATGCAGCTCCTAGGAGGCAGGAGGGCTGGAGCCACAGTGCCTGGAACAAAACAAGTCTTCACTAAGCATTTGTTGAATGAACAGTGGAAACAACAAGAGTTTTGGGGTCAGGCGGGCTAAAATTTCAGCTCTGCTAATGTTTTTAGCTGTAAAACAGGCTCACCTACTGACCCTCTTTGAGCCTCAATTCTCATCTGTAAAATGGGGACTCCCAGGATTGTTCAGGAGATGAGGCAGGATAACTACGTAAAGCATCTAGAACCAAAGGACAGTGACTATGGAGTAAAGCAGCTTATCTTCCCCAACGCGGAGGGGATAAGTAAGCAAGGCCTGGTGGGGGGAGGGCGGGCAGGAGACCCAGACACAGGAGCTGGGTGGGGTCAGATCAGCCAGGCCCTTGTCGCTGGGAGGGGGCTGGGAGGGGTCCTTCGAGCTGGAAGGCGGAGGGCAGTTCCAAGGAAGATGGGCGTTCAGGACCGGGAGGAAGGACTGAGGCTCTTTGCTCAGACACTGCTGACACATGATTTGCCCCACCAGCACGCTAATGCTGGTCCAGAGGTATTAATTCCCATCTCTCTCCCGGGATTTTTTCTTTTTTGGTGGGGGCAAGGTGTGAGGATTAGGGAGAGACTAGAAAGATGAACTTAAGAGCAAGAGAATTGGTCTTGTAACTGGTCTCTCTCTCTCTCTTTTTTTTTTGGTACTAGTTTAGATATTTGTTTCTCAGGCAAAACAAAATCCTTTCCAGAGGGTGAGTAAGCTTCTGGGCCTCCTGTTCTTCATTTCAGAATGAGCAAGGATAACAGATGGCCTGGAATTATAGTTACTAGGGCTAAGAATGCGACAGGGTGCACCTGGGGGTGGGGGAACTGCAGCAAGGGCAGGAGAAAAATCCGCCTGTTGGAGGAGCAGGTTGGATTGCCTGTTGGCCTAGGGTTTTTAGGCTCCAACAACTTTGACTTGCTTTGTCTGGGTCAGTGTGCTGGATCCTGAGGACACAGCCCTAACTGAAGTTTTACTGGCCTTGGAAGTGCAACTGAATTACCTGGCTGGTTCTCACAGGATAGCCCATGCTGTAAAAGGAGCACTGGAATGGGAGTCTTGGCTCTGCCACCCAATAGCTCTGGAGCCTCTGGAGCCATAGTTTTCTGGACTTGAAAATGAATGGGTTAGACTAGAAGATCCTTATGATTCTGAATGTGGCTTCTTCTGGAATTTCAGTCTTTCTCTGGATCCTAGAAGTGTTGTACTGTCTGAGAGGCCTTGGGAAGGGATAGAGAGTGGTCTAGATGTGGTAGAGACATCTCCTACTCCTGGAACTTAAGACACTCCTGGAAGTTGTAGAAGTTAGAGATTCAGTCCTGGCAAGGTCTTGCTAGCTGTCAATCTGTCATTCTAAAGCAGCATAACAGAGGAGTCAGGAGTTAGATTCCAGTCCCTGTTCTGACCCAAATTTGCTGAGTGACTGAGGGCATGTTTTGCACCCTCTCTGGCTTCCGTTCTTTGATCATCTAGGCATAATCCCGTGGCTGCCTATCTCTGAGGATGTGGGAAGAGGTCTGCAAATATATAGTGCTTCGTCATTTACACAGTGATGAGGGTGCAGGTTCCCTGATACGGGCAGTGCAGTAAGGGCTCAGAATCCAGGAATGAAAACTTCCCTCACCGGGAAGAGAATGTCCATAGGGGGCTAGAGGTTACCTGAAGACTGTCTGAGTTTATTTTGCCTCTTTACAGAGGAGGATGGTGGTTCATCTTGCTTAGGTAAGAATGGGAGCCAGCTGTGTTCAGGGTGGCTGCACCCACTCTGGTCTCAAGGACCACAGCTCAGGTGGGGTAGCTGCATCTATGTGGGTGAGGGGGGAGGTTGGGGAAAAAAGGGTAGGGTGGTGACCAAAGCAGGTTTCAGCTTTAATCTACAGAGGTTGTATCTCCTCCAAATACACTGGTTCACACTAGTTATCTGTAGACATCACCTAAGGAGCTTTAAAACTAGTGGTGGCTGAGTCCCACCTCCATACATTCTGATTTAATTGATCTGGGGGTTTGGCCTGGGCATCAGGATTTTTAGTCACTGCCCATGTGATTCTCATGCACAGTCAAGGCTGAGAACCACTCCTCTAACTTCCTCTACTACTCCTGGGGTGGTCCAAAGACCACTTTGAATGGCAAGGACTAAATAAGCTTTGATTTCCTGGAGGTGGAGGAGAATTTGGGGTTGGTGTTAGACTTGGGGTGAGCTGGGGAGATGAAAGTGGGGTGAATGGCAGGCGATGATAGTAGATGTCTGGGGAGAAGGATGCTTCATTTTAACAGAGAAAGATTAGAAGAGGAGATACAGAAATGTGGTCTCTAGAAGAAAGTATGAGGCTCGCCTGGCTGCATAGGAAAGAATGCCATGATGGATTACTTAATCCGCTGTGGGCTCAGTATTAAGGACTATGGCCAAATATTTGCCATTTCTGGTGTAGTTCTTTATTCTTAGCTTTTACAGTCTGGTGGTTTTCCTTCCAGGTGGAGGCTCTCCTGGAACAGAACTGGGTTGAGCAGCCCCATGATGTGGGCCGTGACCCTGAAGCACGAATTCTCTGTGCCCTTACGTTGCTGTCTCCATCCTGCTGCAGTTGGGTGAGAAGCCTGGCTTTGTGTCCTCCTAACTGTATGTTAGCTCTTTAACTGTTCTCCCCACAAGCCTCTGGGTACTCTCCTCCCTAGTCCTTCCTCACCTGTACCCCCCATCACCAGAACAATATGTTTAAGACAAATAGCTGCTGTTCTTTGATACACCATTCCCCCCATGATAATGTCTACAAATAGTCCTGGATTGTATGCATGGACTTCTGATTAAAAGTGGCAGATTGAGCATATCAAATTCCTCTCCCTCTGAAACCTCACTAAATGACATTAAACAAATAGAAAATATAGAAACCCACAAGGATAAAGAGAATGAGGCAGAAGAATAAGAGATTTCAACACATCTTTGGAAGCCAGAAAATAATAGCAGGAGTGCAGGTTGGGAAGTGTGGGGCTGGGGGCAGAAGAGCACAGGAAAAGATTGCTGTTTTTGTGTCATATTAGTTCTATTCAATATTCTTAAGGCAATGTAACTAAAAGAAATATATACTTGTAAAGCATTTCAAATACTTCTCAAAGTCTAAGTCCACTCCTCCCTCTAACATAACCACTGATAACATTTTGAAGTATGTTAACATGCTTCCTATGCAACAGTTTTTAAAATGGTAACTTACACAGGAAGGTAGGATGATAAAACATAAATTTGTTTTGTATCTTTTGACCTAGTTATTTTTTCTTTTAAATCTATATAAGAATATTATATGCAAAAGGAATTCACATAAGTGCTGTTGGGAATATATGTTGGTCAACCACTTTGGAAAAGTGTTTGACAGTATCTACTAAAGCTACACATATGCCTATGACACAGCTACTCCACTTTCTAGGCATAGGCCCTAGAAAAATGAGTGCACATGTTCACCAAAAGAGAGTCATATACCTAAACATTAACATAGGAGCCCCAAGCTGAAAACTATATGTCCAATAAATAAGGATGGATACATATATCATAGTATATTTATATAGCATTTTGCACAGACTTAATGCTAAGCAAATGAAGCCAAACACAAAAGAACATATATTTGTTTGGGTCCTCTGAGAAACAGGTGCCAAAATGGAATTAGATGTGCAAGACTTATTAGGGGAAAAGCCTGAGAAGAATAAAAGAGGAGGAAGCAGGAATAACAGGGGGGAGCAGGCATGGCAAGCCTTCACATCACAATGCAGGTCTAAAACCTGTGAAAGGAGAGAAGGAGGGAAGCATCAAGTAGGAAGAATCTCAGACTGCAGCACAGTAATCTCAGCCAAGCCACCCTGAGCACAGGTAGTCTACTGGAGAGGCCCCTGTCAGGCAGGAGTGGACAGGCGTTCACACTCCTGCCACACTCAGCCTTTGGTTGGAAGTAGCACAGGGAAGCTGGACCTCCAGAGTGGGAGTTAGAGGTTCTCAGTCGACCATGCTTCCTGCAGCAAGTTCCCCTGAAGAAAATCTGAATGGTACCTTCCATGGTCACCACAATACTGTATCCATTTATATGAGACTAAAAAACAGGCAAAACTAAGCAGTGGTGGTAAAGTTAAAATTGTTTTATGTCAGTGGGGACAGTGTCAACTGGGAAGGAGCCTGAGGGAGTCTTCCAGGTGCTGCAAATATATAAAGGTTCATTGCACTAACTTTTTTTTTATTAAGGTATTATTGATATACATTCTTATGAAGGTTTCACATGAAAAAACAATGTGGTTACTACATTCACCCATATTATCGTGTTCTCCCCCATACCCGACTGCAATCACTGCCCATCAGCATTGCACTAACATTTTAGATCAGTATACTTTATTACACATCAATAAAAAAGTTTTCATGAAAAGTACATAGTGTATAATTCCCTGAATGAGTGAAAAACAAGCAAAACTAATGATGGGGGTAAAAGAATTGTGGGAGCAGTGCTGCCTGGGAAGGGGCATAAAGGAATCTTCTGGGGCACTGGAAATATTTTATATCTTTATCTGGAGAGTGGTTATGTGGATGTTTACATGTGTAAAAATTTATTAAGCTATGCACTTCAGATCTAGGTGCTTTTAAGGTTTTTTACTCCACTTTATTTTTTAACCAATAAAAATTTTAATTTTAAAACATATACACACGAAAACATATTTGAACACTATACAAAGTATATAAAGAATATTTAAAAATAAAGAGAAAGTTGCCTGTCAAATCCCTTCACTCTATAGTCCCACTTTCTTTTCACAGCCATGGTTTTAGTTTTTGTTATTCTTACAACTAAAAGTGACATTCTTATATTTGTTCTTGACTCACTAATTTTAGGTAGCATGTATTGACTCTCCAGTCTTAAGGATGAACATTGGGAAAGACAGACGTTGAACAAAAAGTTCAAAGTAGGAAGAATGTTATAAAAAAAAATGCAGGGTAGTTATGAGAGTGTTCAATAAAGGGAGACAGGGTGGTCCCCTCTTACTTCTGCCATTGTCACCTTAATCCTTTCTTAAACTCTGATTCTAATCACATCAAACTATTGGTCTTTCCTTCATGCTTTTTTAAAGCACAGATTGCACTCTCCTGCCTGGATTACCTTCCCCACCTTATCTAAGCTATGGCTCAATTATCTCTTCCTCAGTAGTCACCCAGTTTCCCAAAGAATATGGTTTTCTTTATCTATATGGCCCTCCACATTGAATATATTTCTAACATTCATTATATAGTACTGATATTAACACGTATGTCTACTACACTAATGTGAACGTTTCTGGGGAACAGGGCTTAAGTCTTTTCTTTGCTGGGGATCAGTAAACAACTGTTTCCTTCAAAAGTGCCTTTGAGTTGGTGGATGTTTGGGAGACACATCCAGAATTTCATGAGGCTGGCTCAACTTCAGCACTCTTAACACGAGTGATCAAAATTTAAAAAGAGTGAACACATAGAATCAATTTCAAAAATGAAAAATGGACAGACATGCTACCTAAAATTAGTGAGTCAAGAACAAATATACAGGCACTAAAAAGATAAGAGAATATTAGGAACAAAAAGTTATGCTGACTTTTGAGATTTTAGATGAAATAAACACTATCATAGAAAAGCAGAATTCACTAAAACTAAACTAAGAAGAAAAAGAAATTATGAAAAAATCCTATAACCACAAAGGATGTTCAATAGTAAAATATCTTCCCACAAAGAAAATTCCAAGCCCAGATGGTTTTTCCAGTAAATTAAGCATTCAGGAATAAATAATTTCAACCTTATACAAATTTTCCCAGAGAAAAGAAAACACTTTGCAAGTCATTTATGATGCTAGCAAAACCTAACAAGAACAAGAGAAAGAAAAATGCAGGCCATGTATGTCTCACCTATGAACTTAGAAGTAAAAATAGGAAATAAATTCACAAACCAAAAGAGCAGCAAAATTAGCAAGCAGCAGAAAAGAGATAATACATCAAGGTAAAGTTAGATTTATCTAGGATTTCAAGGTTGGTTTACATTGGAAAATCAGTTTATATAATTTACCTCATTAACAATTTAAGAAGAAAAATGACAAGGTCATCTCAATAGATACAGAAAATGCACTTGATAAAATTCAATTTCCATTCATAAAAATCACTAGGAAATGAGAAATAGGAGGGAACTTATTTAATCTGATATACATATTATAAAATATATGTAGTAAACATATTAAATGATGAACTATTATAAACTTTCTGAGAGTAGAAACAAGACAAATATGCCTGTTAACACCGCTTCTATTTGACATTGTATAGAAGGTATAACAAGAGCTTTAAAAAACATTGGAAGTTAGACTCAAACAGCTGGGCATTAAGGAAAGAGAAGAAAAGTACATACACGTATCTCCATCCTCAATTTAGTATTTCCTCTACATTTTAAAATTTTGTTGTCTTCCTTCTGTGTGAGCAACATTCCAGAAAACTACAGAAATAAATTACAGCTCTTCAAAATTTGTGTGGCCTGCATCTGCAAGAAAAGAAAGAGATTATAGGTCTTCAAAGTTGTGTGGCCTACATCTGCAAAAAGGACTTCAAGCTCCTTTGCAATGAGGTATATTTCCTCTACCCTCTGAATTGTATGTAACCTTTCTATTCAGTAGCTGATGGTTAAAACTACTTTTTTCTCTTTTTTGCTTAATTTTTCCTTATCTTTGTTTTCCAGACACCTTCATTGCTCTGTTTTGTTTCCAGATTCTGATAGCAGATATCAATGTGTTACCCTGGGATAATCCAAAGAGATAGCATAGTATCTGTTTATCCAAACTCCACCTCACTTATCCAGTGTGTATAATAATAAACACTACCACTCTGGGACTGTACTTGAGTACCAGCCATATTCATGGAATCTCAGGGTCCTTCATACCTACATGATTCATTATTTGGGCCACAGCTGTCTGAAGTTCTGTTGCTTCCTGACAGCTACAATGTCTGACTTAGTGAGAAATGTAAAAGTTCTTCCTCTGGTTACTTAATTTTCAACTCTGAGGAATGGGTTACTGATAAAATAATAAGCCTGCTATGGTAAGAAAATAATTCCCACTCCAGGGCGAGGAAAGCTTGCCAAGGGTGAACAAGTTAAGATGCAAATATGGCAGCAACCTAAAGAGTAAAAGGGTGCTAGAGGATGAAAAACAAAATATAGGAGAAAATAGCTTACTGGCTTAGGGAAAAAGAAATTCACAAACTCAAGAGCAGTGCCTACATTCTATGGGATTTCTAAGGAGAGAGGAAGAAAAGTCAAATCAGAGCTGACATCATCAGAAAGCAGCAGGTGGCAATCTTTCGGTACTCAATACCATCACAAGGTCACCCTTTAACCTACACTATTAGTTTTCCTTCACTGAGGTTGTTTAAAATTTGTATTTTGTTAAATGTTATTTGTCTAACAGTCACTTTCTTTTCTTTTTTTTAAATTATTAAAGTGTTGTTGATATACAATCTTATGTTGGCTTCAAATGTACATCACAGTGGTTCAACAGTCCCCATAATCAACTTATATTGTGATTGCAAATTACTGTGCCACTTTATCCCCTTCACCCTCCCCCTTGGTAACCACTAGTCTCTTCTCAGGGTCTATGAGTCTGCTGCTGTTTTGTTCCTTCTGTTTTGCTTTGTTTTTATAGTCCACAAATAAGTTAAATTAGATGGTATTTGTCTTTCTCCATCTGGCTTGTTTCACTGAGCATAATACCCTCTAGATCCATCCACGTTGTTGCAAATGGCAGGATTTCTTTTCTTTTTATGGCTGAATAATATTCGGTTGTATGTATATACTTTATCCATTCATCTATTGATGGACACTTAGGTTGCTTCCATAGCTTGGCTACTGCGAATAGTGTGGCAATAAACTTGGGGTGTGTGTGTGTCTTTTTTGTTTGTTTGTTTGTTTGTTTGTTTTCTATTGACATAAACCTTTATTTTTAATATACATTTTACTTGGAATTCTTGAGATTTATTAATAGGAAATTATAAAGACAATGAAGATCTAAGGGAAGACATACCAGATAAAATTAGGAAGTGATTTGTGGGCCATCAACATGCAGGTTTTTAAAATACCAATTAACACTAAAAATCATCACAGTGATTATGAAAGACATCTAAAGAAAAGTGACAAATGAGGTTCATAAGGCATTCAGATTTCAAAACATGATGGCATTAGAGTAGTAGAATAATAGGCTGCATGTAGAAAACCTGAAAAGGGGACTCTTAATGTGCCAAGAGTTGCTGGGTTCATATGATATGGTGGTAACATAAATACATGGTTTATTGGGAAGGATACATGGAAGATGGTGATTAAATGGAAAGATCTGTGGCTAATGATGGAAACACAAAAATTGTCTCTTGTAGGTAGCAGGATGCCCTAAATAGTTGTCCATTCAGCCCAGAATTCATAGACTTCCTTAGTGTGCAGGGTGGTGGGTGGAACTGGGGAAATTGGGAGTGGGGGCACTCTCAGATGCCTGCTTGGAATGTTACTCCAAATATGGTGTAAAAAACTATCAACCAAAGCACTTTGAAAAGAAATTGAAATAGGCCATTCACTCTGTTTTGTTATACCTAGACTCTTCCAGATCCTGAGCCCCACCTCTCTCCACAGATGATATGATTAAACAAACCCTAAGGGAAACAAAAGTGCTGAGCCTCAATATTATATTAAATTATACAGCTGGTTCACAAGGATAGTCCAGAACATTAAACTTAAGCAATAATGGCAATATTTGTTGAAACCCATAGCAGTTTTATGAAAGAAGTGGCTTCCCAGAGAGCTACAATGTCTGACTTAGTGAGAAATGTAAAAGTTCTTCCTCTGGTTATTTTTTCCTGGATGCATCTTCTAGGGAAAGGGAAACAAAATAAAAAATAAGGGGGACTACATCATACTAAAAAGCTTCTGCACAGCAGAGAGATATTGAGGTCTATTTTGTAGCTGTAGAAATTATGTAAGGAATCCCCTTTATCTAGTGTAATTGAGGCCAGTAATTAATCAAAACAATTATTTAAAATGAGAACCACACTATTTTAATTTAAACACATAAATGTACTTTCGGTGTGTGTCTTTTTGAATCAGGGATCTTGTTTTCTTTGGGTAAATTCCTAGTAGTGGAATTACTGGGTCAAATGATATTTCTGTTTTTAATTTTTTGAGGAATCTCCATACTGCTTTCCACAGTGGTTGCACCGATTTACATTCCCACCAGCAGTGTCAGAGTTCCTTTTTCTCTGCATCCCCGCCAGATTTGCTGTTTTGTTTCTTTTGGATAGTGACCAGTCTAACCGGTGTGAGGTGATATCTCATTGTGATTTTAATTTGCATTTCCCTGATGATAAGGGATGTGGAACATCTTTTCATGTGCCCGTTGGCCATTTGTATTTCTTTGGAGAAGTGTCTGTTCAGGTCCTCTGCCCACTTTTTTTTTTTTTAACATTTAAAATAAAACTTTTTTTACCCCAATAAACAAAACAATGTACTAAAACTGACTTCCAGAATTGCCCAAATTATTTTTTTAAACATGATTTAAACTTTTTTTCTACATTACTTTAAACGTAAAGTTTTCTTTTCCAAATTTATCCCAAATACTAAATTTTCATTTTAGAAATTATTTATATTTTTATGAGGCCCTAAATTGATGTTCATCAAGATACCTTTCTCTAAGCCCTAATAGTTTATACCTTCCATTTAAAATACATAAGTATTTTTAAAGTTGTCATTCTCAAAGACATTCTTGAAAAAATTATGAATTAAACACCTTTAAATTCTTCTTCACTTCTGTTAAAGTGTAGCAATTTATCATCTAATCCATACTGGTCTATCAGCTGAGTGAGGCTGAGTTTCTTGTTTTCCTCAGATATAACTGACTGCAACTCATAAAGCAACAGCTGGCTACAGCTTCTCCACTTCTTTATTAACAACTGTAACTGAGACAGGTCATTCTTTGATCTATACATTTTGACTCGTTTTAGCCTCCGAAGAAGGTCTTCTTTCTCCTGAATCTGCTTCACCAATTTTGCTTTTTCTTCATTTAATTCTTTAATTTGGAAGATTTTCATTCACAAAGTCATCCTGGAGATCACTACATGACCCACTATCAAGTGACTTAGATTCACATACATTGATATTCTTGAAGGTATTTTTTAAATATGTATTTTCTTCAGTTCATCATCTATATGTTTAATACTTTCTCGAAATTCCAAACTGTTTTCTTCGTTGAGGATGGTTTTTCTGAAAAGGTCTTATTTTCTTCATTTTCTACTTTAAGATGCTTTACCACACTGGAACAGGAATTAAATGGAGATCTAATTTTCCTTAGTCGTTCTCTTAAGTGTTGCACTCATAGGTTGTTTTCTTGAACTACTTGTATAGGGAGATGGTAGACTGTCGCAGGCCTGTGTAGTGCTAGGTAAAATCACAGCTGAGTCGGATGGACTTTCCATCTTGAAAATGAAATCTTGGTTTACGTCTCCCTATGCCATTCCCAGTGTAGAAAAAAACCCTCCGCCCACTTTTTAATCGGGTTATTTGTTTTTTGGGTGATGAGGGGCATGAGTTCTTTATATATTTTGGATGTTAACCCCTTTTCACATGAGTCACTTAAGAATATGTTCTCCCGTGCTGTAGGGTGCCTTCTTTGTTCTGCTGATGGTGACCTTTGCTGTGCAGAAGCTTTTTAGTATGATGTAGTCCCCCTTATTTTTTATTTTGTTTCCCTTTCCCTAGAAGATGCATCCAGGAAAAAATTGCTCATGCTTTTATAGTCAAGAGATTTTTGCCTGTGTTATAGTTGCTTTCCCATTAAACTTTTTTGTGTGGAAAACTCATACAAAATGTTAGGATTAGTTAATACCTGTTAAGATAAAATTACTACCAAAGACAGAATAGCTAGTAATTATGAACCTGGATTCTGGAGACTTCCAATGCCAGTGCCAACTCTACCATTTACTAGTTGTGTAATTTTGGGGAAATTACTTAACATTTATGTCCCTCTGTTTGCACTCTATGAAATGTGAAATATAGGTGTATAAGTGTATCTACTTACTATGATGAACATGAGGACTATTGAATAAATACATCAGAAACGTTTAGAATGGTGCCATATATGTCAGCTATTTTTTGGGAACACATGCAGCTGTCCCCTTTGAACTCCCTAGGCATTTATTTCTTTAGGATGGTTCTGGTGGTAGCTTTACCTTCAAGGAGACATTTAATTCTTAAAGAGAAGTTTCCCTCTAGAATTCTATCATTAATTCATACTGTTTCTTTTATAAAGTTCTGTTTCAGTATGAGACATGGCTATTACAAATCAAAAAGAAGAAGGCATTAGTCCATCTCAGGATAACCTTATATTAATTAACCTGTATGGCTAATTTCTTTTATGCTGGCAGAATAAAACTGTCTAAAACAACAGAGATTCATCCTTCCTGGAATAGACACATATTCCGGATGTGGATTTGCCTCCCATGCTCATAGTGCTTCTGCCAGCACTGTCACCAGTGGAATCACAGAGTGCCTTATCCACTCTCATGGCGTTCCACCCACGTGGTGGTGTGTCTGATCAAGGAACTCATTCCACAGCAAAGGAAGAGAAGCCACGGGCTCATAACCGTGGAATTAAATGGTCTTGCCACATACCCCATTGCCCAGAAAGGTGAACTGGCCCACTAAAAAATCTCTTACAGTGTCAGTTTGGAGACAATACCCTAAAATGAAGGGATTCTGTTTACGGGCTATAGTATATATTTTGAATCAGACACAATATATAGTTTCCCTTATAGTCAGAATAGTCCAGGAATCAAAGGTGGGAGTGGGAGTGGATCCTCTCACCATTACACCTAATAACCCTCTTGCAAAATTTTTGCTTCCTATTGTGGCAACTTTGAGCTCTACTGGTTTGGAAATCATTGCTCTCAAATTGGGGAGGCTTTGGCCAGGGAGTACAACAATGGTTCTTCCCTGAATTGGAGATGTGACTGCCACCTGGACGTTTGGGCTTCATATACCACTGAACCAACAGGCAAAGAAAAAGAGAGGGGGTATTAATCTGCTGGATGGAGTGACTGATCCTGATACCAAGGGAAAATCGGGTTGCTTGCCACACAGTGGCGGGAAAGACTATTTCTGGAACCCAAAAGATTCTCTAGAATACCTCTTGTACTTCCATGCCAAATAGTAAAGATTAATGGACAACTACATAACAACCACCACAACAATAAAAAAGAGCGGAACAGTGAGGACTCAAATCCTTCGGGAATGAAGGTTTCAGTCATCCACCAGATAAAGAACCCAAAGCAGCTGAAGTTCTTGCTGAAAGCAAGAGAAATACAGGACGTGTAGTTGAAGAAGGAAGCCATAAGTCTCAGAAACAACTTCATGACCAATTACAAAGTAGCTCTGTGTATTTTCTCTTTACTTGTTATACATTTATTTTAATACACTACCCATCTTCTCTTTCCCGTTTTTATTTTATATGCAAGTTGTTAGAATTCTACAAATTAGTCCTTAGGTTAACAGAATGGGACTGTGACTGAATTTGAGGAGTAATTAATATAGCCAGCGATAGAAACAGTGATGGTTGGGATTATGTTTCTTCACATTTTTGTAAAATCGTGAATGCCTGTAGAATGGACAGCTATATCTTCTTTGGTAGAAATATAAAATTGCCTTATGAATGTACAAGAGTTTAAATGTGTGTACAAAGGTGTGTATGAAAGCTGAGTAGCCAAAGGATTGGGCTATGGTTGTTCTCAGTTTATTTCCTCTCTAAATACATATTTCTTGCTTGATTTGTGAAAATGGATCTGGGCCTTATTTTTTCCTTCACTAGCTGGTACAATGTTAAATTTTGTCAGAAGAAGATGCTGAAGAGACATGGTTTTGAAGTAGTGAGAGGAATTTCCCCATGCACTGCTTTCCTTGGCACCCTACAGAGTGGATCTCTGGAAAGTTCAGAGAGTGAATTTTCACTGTTAGTGACTTTTCTGCCATCTGGTGACCCATGGTTGTGCCAACTTCAATAAGGTCTAAATCTCAGCTCTAAGGGATGGTGGCTCTTTCTTGGGCACTCCATCTCAGTCCTGGAAGTAGAAGCTGCTCTTTGTATCTGCTATTCTTATATTGTTAAGGAATCTCCTTATATCTTACTAGCCAATTCCTTGTTATTCTAATCCTCTGTTATAGATAATAGTACTTAAAAATTTTTTTTTATTTTGGTATCATTAATATAAAATCACATGAGCAACATTGTGGTTACTAGATTCCCCCCATTATCAAGTCCCCACCACATACCCCATTACAGTCACTGTCCATCAGTGTAGTAAGATGCTATAGAGTCACTACCTGTCTTCTCTGTGCTCTACTGCCTCCCGGTCCCCCCGCCCCGCATTATGTGTGCTAATCAAAATGCCCCTTATTCCCCTTCTCCCTCCCTTCCCACCCACCCTCCCCAGTCCCTTTCCCTTTTGTAACTGTTAGTTCATTCTTGGGATCTGTGATTCTGCTGCTGTTTTGTTCCTTCAGTTTTTTCTTTGTTCTTATGCTCCACAGATGAGTGAAATCATTTGGTATTTGTCTTTCTCCGCCTGGCTTATTTCACTGAGCATAATATCCTCTAGCTCCATCCATGTTGTTGCAAATTGTAGAATTTGTTTTCTTCTTATGGTTGAATAATATTCCATTGTGTATATGTACCACCTCTTTTTTATCCATTCATCTACTGATGGACACTTAGGTTGCTTCCATATTTTGGCTATTGTAAATAGTGCTGTGATAAACTAAGGGTGCATATGTCTTTTTGAAACTGAGATACTACATTCCTGGGGTAAATTCTTAGGAGTGGAATTCCTGGGTCAAATGGTATTTCTATTTTTAGTTTTTTGAGGAACCTCCATACTGCTTTCCACAATAGGTGAACTGGTTTACATTCCCACTAGCAATGTAGGAGGGTTCCCCTTTCTCCGCATCTTCGCCAGCGTTTGTTGTTCCTGTCTTTTCTATGTTGACCATCCTAACTGCTGTGAGGTGATATCTCATTATGATTTTAATTTCCATTTCCCTGATAATTAGCCATATGGAACGTCTTTTAATGTGCCTGTTGGCCATCTGAATTTCTTCTTTGGAGAAGTGTCTGTTCATATCCTAAGCCTATTTTTTAATAGGGTTATTTGCTTTTTGGGTGTTGAGGCATGTGAGTTTTTTATATATTTTAGATGTTAAATTAACCCTTTGTCGGATATGTCATTTACAAATATATTCTCCCATACTGTAGGATGCCTTTTTGTTCTGCTGATGGTGTCCTTTGCTGTATAGAAGCTTTATAGCATGATGTAGTCCCATTTGTTCATTTTTTATTTTGTTTCCCTTGCCCGAGGAAATGCATTCAGAAAAAAGTTGCTCATGTTTATATGCAAGAGATTTTGGCCTATGTTTTCTTCTAAGAATTTTATGGTTTCTTGACTTACATTCAGGTCTTTGATCCATTTTGAGTTTACTTTTGTGTGTGGGGTTAGACAATAATCCAGTTTCATTCTCTTGCATGAAGCTGTAGAGTTTTGCCAACACCAATTGTTGAAGAGGCTGTCATTTTCCTACTGTATATCCATGGCTCCTATATCATATATTAATTGACCATATATGCTTGGGTTTATATCAGGGCTCTGTAGTCTGTTCCATTGGTCTATGGGTCTGTTCTTGTGCCAGTACCAAATTGTCTTCATTACTGTGACTTTGTAGTAGAGCTTGAAGTCAGGGAACATAATCCCCCCTGCTTTATTCTTCCTTCTCAGGATTCTTTTGGCTATTTGGGGTGTTTTGTGGTTCCATATGAATTTTAGAATGATTTACTATAGTTCATTGAAGAATGCTGTTGGTATTTTGATAGGGATTGCATTGAATCTGCAGATTGCTTAGGGCAGGATGGCCATTTTGACAATATTAATTCTTCCTATCCATGACCATGGGATGTGTTTCCATTTATTGGTATCTTCTTTGATTTCTCTCATGAGTGTCTTGTAGTTTTCAGAGCATAGATCTTTCACTTCCTTGGTTAGGTTTATTCCTAGGTATTTTATTCTTTTTGATACAACTGTGAACATAATTGTTTTCCTGATTTCTCTTTTTGCTAGTTCATCATTAGTGTATAGGAATGCCACAGATTTCTGTGTATTAATTTTGTATCCTGCAACTTTGCTGAATTCAGATATTAGACCTAGTAGTTTTGGAGTGGATTTTCAACAATTTTTTTATTAAGGTATTATTGATATACACTCTAATGAAGGTTTCACCTGAAAAAACAATGTGGCTACTACATTTACCCATATTATCAAGTCCCCACCCATACCCCAATGCAGTCACTGTCCATCAGTGTAGTAAGATGCCACAGATTCACTATTTGCCTTCTCTGTGCTACACTGTTTTCCCTGTGATCCCCCACACCATGTGTACTAAACATAAACCCCTTCATCCCCTTCTCCCTTCATCCCCATCCGCCCTCCCACACCCCTCCCCTTTGGTAACCACTAGTCCCTTCTTGGAGTCTCTGAGTCTGCTGCTATTCTGTTCCTTCAGTTTTGCTTCACTGTTATACTCCACAAATGAGGGAAATCATTTGGCACTTGTCTTTCTCTGCCTGTCTTATTTCACTGAGTATAATTTCCTCCAGCTCCATCCATGCTGATGCAAATGGTAGGATTTGTTTCTTTCTTCTGACTGAATAGTATTCCATTGTGTATATGTACCTCATCTCTTCTTTATCCATTCATCTACTGATGGATACTTAGGTTGCTTCCATATCTTGGCTATTGTAAATAGTGCTGCAATAAACATAGGGGTGCATATGTCTTTTTGAATCTGAGAAGTTGTATTCTTTGGGTAAATTCTAAGGAGTGGGATTCCTGGGTCAAATGGTATTTCTATTTTTAGTTTTTAGAGGAACCTCCATATTGCTTTCCATAATGGTTGAACTAGCTTACATTCCCACCAGCAGTGTAGGAGGGTTCCCCTTTCTCCGTATCCTCGCCAGCATTTGTTGCTCTTAGTCTTTTCAATGCTGGCCATCCTTACTGGTGTGAGGTGATATCTCACTGTGGTTTTAATTTGCATTTCCCTGATGATTAGTGATGTGGAGCATCTTCTCATGTGTCTGTTGGCCATCTGAATTTCTTCTTTGGAGAAGTGTCTGTTTGTATCCTCTGCCCATTTTTTGATTGAGTTATTTGCTTTTTGGGTGTTGAGGCGTGTGAGTTCTTTATATATATTAGATGTTAACCCGTTGTCAGATATGTCATTTACAAATAAATATATTCTCCCATACTGTAGGATGCCTTTTTGTTCTGTTGATGGTGTCCTTTGCCATACAGAAACTTTTCAGTTTGATGTAGTCCCATGAGTTGGTTTTTTATTTTGATTCCCTTGCTTGAGGAGATGCGTTCAGGAAGAAGTTGCTCATGCTTATATTCAGGAGATGTTTGCCTTATGTTGTCTTATAAGAGTTTTATGGTTTCATGATGCATATTCAGGTCTTTGATCCATTGCAAGTTTACTTTTGTGTATGGGGTTAAACAATAATCCAGTTTCATTCTCTTGCATGTAGCTGTCCAGTTTTGCCAACACCAGCTGTTGAAGAGGCTGTCATTTCCCCATTGTATGTCCATGGCTCCTTTATCATATATTAATTGACCATATATGGTTGAGTTTATATCAGGGCTCTCTAGTCTGTTCTATTGGTCCATGGGTCAGTTCTTGTGCCAGTACCAAATTGTCTTCATTACTGTGGCTTTGTAGTAGAGCTTGAAGTCAGGGAGCATAATCCCCCCTGCTTTTTTCTTCCTTCTCAGGATTGCTTTGGCTATTCAGGGACTTTTGTGGTTCCATATGAATTTTAGAATGATTTGCTATAGTTCGTTGAAGAATGCTGTTGGTATTTTGATAGGAATTGCATTGAATCTGTAGATTGCTTTAGGCAGGATGGCCATTTTGACAATATTTTTCCTATCTATTAGCACGGGATATATTTTCATTTATTGGTATCTTTTTTAATTTCTATCATGAGTGTTTTGTAGTTTTCAGAGTATAGGTCTTTCACTTCCTTGGTTAGGTTTATTCCTAGGTATTTTATTCCTTTTGATGCAACTGTGAATAGAATTGTTTTCCTGATTTCTCTTTCTGCTAGTTTGTTGTTAGTGTATAGGAGTACCACAGATTGATGCATATTAATTTTGTATCCTGAAACTTTGCTGAATTCAGATTTAGATCTAGTAGTTTTGGAGTGGATTCTTTAGGGTTTTTTATGTACAATATCATGTCATTTGCAAACAAAGACAGTTTAACTTTTTCCTTGCCAATCTGGATGCCTTTTATTTCTTTGTGTTGTCTGATTGCCATTGCTAGGACCTCCAGGGCTACGCTGAATTAAAGTGGAGAGAGTGGGCATCCTTGTCTTGTTCCCGATCTTAAAGGAAAAGCTTTCAGCTTCTCGCTGTTAAGTATAATGTTGGCTGTGGGTTTGTCATATATGGCCTTTATTACATTGAGGTATTTGCCCTCTGTACCCATTTTGTTGAGAGTTTTTATCATGAATGGATGTTGAATTTTGTTGAATGCTTTTTCAGCATCTATGGAGATAATCATGTGGTTTTTATCCTTCTTTTTGTTGATGTGGTGGATGATGTTGATGAATTTTCAGATGTTGTACCATCCTTGCATCTCTGGAATAAATCCTATTTGGTCATAATGGATGATATTTTTTATGTATTTTTTAATTCAGTTTGCTAGTATTTTGAGTATTTTTGCATCTATATTCATCAGGGATATTGGTCTGTAATTTTCTTTTTTGGGGGGTGTCTTTGCCTGGTTTTGGTATTAGAGTGATGTTGGCCTTGTAGAATGAGTTTGGGAGTATTCCCTCCTCTTCTACTTTTTGGAAAACCTTAAAGAGGATGGGTATTAGATCTTCACTAAATGTTTGATAAAATTCAGCAGTGAAACCATCTGGTACAGGGGTTTTGTTGTTAGGTAGTGTTTTGATTACCAATTCAATTTCACTGCTGGTAATTGGTCTATTCAGATTTTCTGTTTCTACCTGGGTCAGCCTTGGAAGGTTGTATTTTTTCTAGAAAGTTGTCCATTTCTTCTAGGTTATCCAGTTTGTTAGCAAATAATTTTTCATAGTATTCTATCATAATTCTTTGTATTTCTGTGGTATCAGTAGTGATTTTTCCTTTCTCATTTCTGATTC
Organism: Manis javanica; assembly: GCF_040802235.1. Classification (NCBI taxonomy): domain Eukaryota; kingdom Metazoa; phylum Chordata; class Mammalia; order Pholidota; family Manidae; genus Manis; species Manis javanica. Next base: position 159,493,713 of record NC_133159.1, on the reverse strand, counting down.
TGTTTATGTGTGTAGACTCCCTTTTATTCTTGATAAGTCTGGTTACGGGTTTATCTATTTTGTTTATTTTCTTAAAGAACCAGCTCCTGCTTTCATTGATTCTTTCCATTGTTTTATTCTTCTCAATTTTATTTATTTCTGCTCTAATCTTTATTATGTCCCTCCTTCTACTGACTTTGGGCCTCATTTGTTCTTCTTTCTCTAGTTTCATTAATTGTGAATTTAGATTGTTCATATGGGATTGTTCTTCTTTCCTGAAGTAGGCCTGTATTGCAATATACTTCCATCTTAGCATGGCCTTTGCTCTGTCCCACAGATTTTGTAGTATTGAATTATTGTTGTGATTTGTCCCTATTTGTTGCTTAATCTCTGTTTTTATTTGCTCATTGATCCACTGATTATTTAGGAGCATGTTGTGAAGCCTCCACGTGTTTGTGGGCTTTTTCATTTTCTTTGAGTAATTTATTTCTAGTTTCATACCTTTGTGATCTGAGGTGGTTGGTACAATTTCAATCTTTTTGAATTTACTGAGACTCTTTTTGTGGCCTACTATATGATCTATTCTTGAAAATGTTCTATGTGCACTTGAGAAGAATGTGTATTCTGTTGCTTTTGGATGGAATGTTCTGTAGATGTCCGTTAGGTCCATCTGTTCTAATACATTGTTCAATGCCTCTGTCTCCTTATTTTCTGTCTGGTTGTTCTGTCCTTTGGAGTGAGTGGTGTGTTGAAGTCTCCTTAAATGAATGCATTACATTCTATTTCCCCCTTTAATTCTGTTAGTATTTGTTTCACATATGTAGGTGATCCTGTGTTGGGTGCATAGATATTTATAATAGTTATATTGTCTCATTGGACTGACCCCTTTATCATTATGTGCTGGAGTCCAGCTCCAGCTGAGGTGTGGGTCACAAAGGAAAGGACAGCGTCAGCGAGTGAGGAAATGAGGAAATGAAACACCCAATCAAGGTTGAAGCATCTCTTGACATTAAGCGGCAGGGTCTTTATTTTTATATCTTTTTAAGGTTTACATAATGTTAAACATTTTTCTTTAATCTTGAATAATACAATTTTTATCTTGTCAGTTTCTGCATAATTCTGGCTTATTACCCTTAAGTAACTATCATCATTTCCACTTAATAGTAACCTTTTAACATCTAATTTTTAACTTTCCCCTAGTCTATTTTGCTTGGTGATTCATGTGAGCTATGTACTAGGTGCTAGACAGAAAATGGCATGAGACAGCGTGTGGGCTATGATTTTTACTTTTAAGCGTGTATGGTTATATAGAGTTTAAGATATGTGTCTAAGGCTGTATAAACTTTAAGCAGGTTATATAAAATTTAAGCTATATGTCTTTTGGTTGTTGAGTATGATATTACATTATTAAATCCTATCCTGCACATGTGGTTTAGGCTTACATCCAGAGTCTAGGGATGGTACTCCTATTACCCATAAATTTTGACATTTTTCATCATTCCTAGGAATACAATAGGAACACCTTATTCTTTCATAATATTATTTCATAATTTCAGATGTTTATACCTTTCCTCCTGCATCCACAGGCACCAAGGCCTTGCAGTCCTCTTTAATCTTTTATATAATGACACTGAATCTGGTCTTACTACCTTACCTTTAATATAGTAATATTTTGTCATAGATTTATCATAAACTTCTATATATGGGACATTTGTAAATGTAAATCTTCCTATTTGCTCATAAATTCTTTTTTCGAGGGGGATACCAGAGGCGTCCTCTAATATTATAAGCAACATAAGGGGGGCCCTGGGCAGTAGGGACTATTAATCTCTTTATTACTTTGCTGTTTCTTAGGAGAATGGGTTTTTCCATGGCTCAGGTTCCCATAACTCCTTCTCTGCCAATATTCTAAAGAAATCCTGGTTAGTCATGTTTAAATTGTACAAAACGGAGGACAAACTGCATCTAGTTTTTAGAGAGGCCTGGGTTGTTCTGCCTCACTTATTTGTGGCAGTATTCCTGGAACAGTTGGTCCCATAACACTGCTTTCATTTCCGGAATTGCAGCTTTTATAAAAATTTTGGGTTATGTTATTTATTAAAGATGAATCAATAAGATGAATACATAAGATTTCCCATATATGAGCCCAATCACCAACATCATAACTGCAAAAATAAGTGTGAGAATTAGCAGGGGCCAGCTCTGAGGTTTCCTGGCTTTCAGGATTCCTCCTCGTGCCTGGACCTTGTCAAACAGCATGAGCAGCATGGCCCACGCCAGTTACGTAATGTCCTTCTTTGTCTCTTAGTTTCTTTGTTTTGAAGTCTATTTTGTCTTTTACAAGTACTGCAACTCCTGCTTTTTTCTCTCGGTTAGTTGCATGAAATATCTTTTTCTATCCCTTTACTTTCAGTCTGTGTATGTCTTTGGGTTTGAAGTGAGTCTCTTGTAGGCAGCATATAGATGGGTCTTGTTTTTTATCCATTCTGTGACTCTGTGTCTTTTGATTGGTGCATTCAGACCATTTACATTTAGGGTAATTATCGATAGGTATGTACTTATTGCCATTGCAGGCTTTAGATTCATGGTTATCAAAGGTTCAAGGGCAATTGCCTTCTATTGAACAGTCTAATTTAACTCATGCAATTATGAACACAACCTAAAGGTTCTTTTCTTTTCCTTTTTCTTCCTCCTCCATTCTTTATATATTAGGTATCATATTTTGTACTCTTTGTCTATCCCTTGATTGACTTTAGGGGTAGTTGATTTGATTTTGCATCTGCTTAGTAATTAATTTTTCTACTTTCTTTGCTGTGGTTTTATTTCCCCTGGTGACAGCTATTCAGCCTTAGGAATACTTCCATCTACAGCAGTCCCTCCAAAACCACCTCTTCATGGGAGGCAAATTCTCTCAGATTTTGTTTGTCTGAAAACTGTTTAATCCCTTCTTCAAATTTAAATGATAACTTGCCAGATAGAGTATTCTTGGTTCGAGGCCCTTCTGCTTCATTGCATTAAATATATCATGCCACTCTCTTCTGACCCATAAGGTTTCTGTTGAGAAGTCTGATGATAGCCTGATGGGTTTTCCTTTGTATGTGATCTTTTTTCTCTCTCTAGCTGCTTTTAAAAGCCTTTCTTTATCCTTGATCTTTGTCATTTTAATTATGTCTTGGTGTTGTCTTCCTTGGGTCCCTTTTGTTGGGAGATCTGTGTACCTCCATGGCATGAGAGACTATCTCCTTCTCCAGACTGCAGAGGTTTTCAGCAATTACCTCCTCAAAGATACTTTCTCTTTTCCTTTCTCTTCTTCTGGTACTCCTATAATGCAAATATTGTTCCATTTGGATCGGTCACACAGTTCTCTCAATATTCTTTCATTCTTAGAGATCCTTTTTTCTCTCTGTGCCTCAGCTTCTTTGTATTCCTCTTCTCTAATTTCTATTCCATTTACATTCTATTCTACTACATCTAATATGCTTTTAAATCCCTCCATTGTATGTTTCATTTCAGATATGGAATTTCTTAATGATTGAATCTTGGTCCTAAATTCATCCCTGAATTCTTGTATTTTTTTCTGTACCTCCATGAGCATGTTTATGATTTTTATTTTGAACTCCCTTTCAGGAAGATTGGTGAGTTCAGTTTCATTTTGCCCTTTTTCTGGTGTTTCTGAGATTTTTGTTTGAACCAGTTTCTTTTGACATTTCATATTTGTACATGGCACCCTCTACTGCCCAGAAGATCTAGTCTCTGGAGCTGCTCAGCCCCTGGAGTGATGTTGCGGGTTGCAGGGGAGTGGCGCTGGTGCCTGGGGGGAGGAAAGAGCTATTTCCTACTTCCCTGCTGCAGTGCCCGTCTCCACTGTCAGAACCAGCGGGCCAGCACACAGGTGTAAGCCTCTGTGCTTTGCATCTGTAGCTGCTGTAGGCGGGGCCTCTCTCTGGCTGGTGCCGGCCAGGCCAGGAGGAAGGTGCAGCAGGCTGTGTATCACAGTGGGGGGCCTCGGAGCTGAGTAGCCAGCCAGGGGGATGGAGCACCTTAAACTCCTGAAAGTTCCTAACCTGCTGGGCAGAGCATGCCCAGACAACCTTGTCCACCTATCCCTTCTCCTGTGCAGCAACCTCCGTGTGAACCCCATTCCTTTAGCAGTCCTCTAGCTGCTAGGAAGCCTCTCAGACTGCCCTCCTTTCCTTTGTCCCAGAGCGGCCGGATGTGGATCCTTGTCCTCCACAAATGGCTGGAATCTCAATCTCTCCAAGTATTCTACCTGTCTTAGCTTTCCAACCCCACTAATCTCCAGAGCACCATGCAATATAGGTTTGTGCTCCCAAAGCAGATCTCCAGGGATGGGTATTCAACAGTCCTAGGCTTCCACCCCCTTCCTGCTCCATTTCTCTTCCTCCTGCTGGTAAGCTGGGGTGGGGGAAGGGCTTGGGTCCTGCTGGGTCAAGGCTTTGGTACGTTACCCTGTTTGGTGAGGTCTGCTCTGTTCTCCAGGTGTATGCAGTGTGGTGCAGCCTTCTTTCCTGTTGTTCTTTTAGGATTAGTTGTATTAACTATATTTTCATATTATATGTGGTTTGAGAGGAGTCCTCTTTCTCATCTCTTATGCTGCCATCTTGAAATCCCCTGATAGATAATAATTCTTTAAACTTTTCCTGTTCAATTGCTTTGTGTTTTCTGTCTCCTGATTGGACCCTAACTGACACACATATTTACCAACATTAATACTAATACTAAATAACCCTAACACTAAAACCAGATGCTATTATAAACAAAACTACAAATATGTCTCAGGAACATAAGTGCAAAGATCCTCAACAGAATATTAGGAAATCAAATCCAACAATGTATTAAAATAATTATACACCATGACTAAAATGGATTTATTCTGAATGTGCAAGGATGGTTCAACATTTGAAATGCAATTAATGCAATCCATTACATACACATCAACAAGTTAAAGAAGAAAAATCATATGATTACATCAATAAATGCAGAAAAAGCATTTGGCTAAATCTAATACCCATTCATGATAAAAACTCAGCAAACAAGGAAAAGAGGAGAACTTCCTCAACTGACAAAGAACATCTACTTAAAAAACTACAGCTAACATTATACTTAATGATCAGAAAATGGATGCTTTCTAAAATCAGGAACAAGGCAAGGATGCCCCTTTCACCATTCCTATTCAACATAATACCAGAAGTTCTAGGAAATATATTAAGACAAGGAAATGAAAGATATACAGAATGGAAAGGAAGAAATAAAACTGTCTTTGGTCACAGATGACATGATTGTCTATGTAGAAAATACCAAATAATTGACAAAAAACTTCCTGGAATTAATAAGTAATTATGTAAGGTCACAGGATTTAAGGCTAATATACAAAAGACAGTTGGTTTCTTAAATACCAGAAAATGCATACCTGGAATTTGATATTAAAACTGCATGATCATTACCAAAAAAATTAAGTATTTAGGCAAAACATAAGAAAATATGTACAATATCTCTATGAAGAAAACTATAAAACTGATTAAATAAATCAAAGAAGATCTAAAGAAATAAATACTTCATGTCCCTGGATAGGAAGACCTAATATTAAGATGTCAGTTTTCCCAAACTTGACCTACAGATTCAATGCAATTCCAACCAAACTCCCAGCAAGTTATTTTGTGGGTAGCAACAAACTGATTTTAAAGTTTGGGTGGAAAGGCAAACGATCCAAGTAACTAACACAATACTGAAGAAGAACAAAGTCAGAAGACTGATACTAACCAAATTTAAGACTTATTATCCAGAATAGTATTGATGAAAGAACAGACAAATTGATAAATGGAACAGAATAGAGAACCCAGGCATAGATCCACACAAATGTAGTCACCCGATCTTTGACAAAAGAGCAAAGGCAATTCAATGGACGAAAAACAGTCTTTTCAATAAACAGTGCTGTAACTGGACATCCACATGAAAAAAAATCTAGACACACAACTTACACTTTTCACAAAAAATTAATTCATCTTAGACCTAAATGTAAAACACAAAACTATATAACTTCTAGAATGTTAGAGGAGAAATCATAGATGACTTTGGGTTTGGTGATGGTTTTTAGGTATGATGCTAAAAACACAATGAATGAAAGAAAAAATTGGTAAGTTGGACTTTACTAAAATGAAAAACTTCTGCTCAGGGAAAGGCACTGTTGCAAGAAGAGACAAGCCACAGAATGGGAGAAAAATATTTGTAAAATACATATCTGATAACATATCTCAAATATACAGAAAACTTTTAGAACTGAACAATAACAATAAACAATCCAATTAAAAAATGGACAAAGATCTGAACAGATACCCCACCAAAGAAGATATACAGTTGACAACTATTTGGAAAGACCCTCAGCATCAGATGTCATTAAATAATTCCAAAGACAACAATGAAATATCACTACATACCTCTTAGAATAGCCAAAATCCAAAAAAACTGAAAATACCAAAAGTTGGTGAGGATAAGCAGCAAGAACATTCATTGCTGGTGGGAATGAAAGATATTAAACCAATTTAGGGGACAGTTTGGCAGTTTTTTATAAAATTAAACAATCTTACCATATAATCCAGTGATCACACTCTTAGGTATTTACACAATTGAGTTGAAAACTTATGTCCATACAAAAGCCTGCACACAAATGTCTACAGTAGCTTTATTCATAATCACCAAAAACTCAAGAAGTCCTTCATGCATCCATAAAATGGAATATTATTCAGCAATTAAAGTGATCAGTCACAAAAAGACATGGAGGAACCTGAAATGCATATTGCTAAGCAAAAAATGTCAGTCTGAAAGTGTAATACTGTATAATCCCAAGTATATGACATTTTGGCAAAGACAAAACTATAGAGATAGTAACAAAGTAGGTGGTTGATAAAGGGTCTGAAGAGAGGAGAAGAGATGAACAGGTGAAGCATGGGAGGCTTTTAATTTCTGTATGAAATTAAGAGTGAACACATGTCATGCATTTGTCAAAACCACAGAACTGTACAAGACGAAGAATGAGCCTTAATGTAAACTATGAACTATAGTTAATAAGTATCAGTATTGTTCATTACCTATAACAAATGTATCACACTAATACAAGATGTTAAAAATGGGAAGGGGTAAAGGCATGGCTGAAGTGGGTATATGGAACTCTGTATAACATTTCCTCAATTATTCTGTAAGTCTGAAACTGTTCTAAAAAAAGTTTTGATTATTTTAAAAATAAATAAAAAGTAAAAGGACCAAAAGAAGTAACTTACTTTGTTTTAACTACAAAGGTTATATATATGCCTCTATATCATATGAGTGATTTCAAACAAATTAATATATATTTGTTAGTATAACATTTTTATTGTATTATGCTTTGCTACTCTTCTTGACTTGAATATAATCTTAGGTACAGAGCAACAAATTCAGTTTGTAAACAACAAAACATGTTTCATTGAAAATCATCCGCTAAACTTCCCTTTGTATACTGAAGACATTAAATGCCTTCTGAGAAACGCCATGTCAGTTATCTTTTTAAAGTTTCTAAAGTGTGTTTTCCAATGTTTTGGTCTTACTGATCTTACTGAATGGAACCATCTATGATGCTCTGGAATGTGAACAAATCATCTTATGTCCCCCAACTCCACAGGCAAGTAACAATGTTTTTTACACCTTGTCTTCATAGTATGATTTTTGTTTGAAGTTTATGGGCAAGATTTAGCTCCACAGATATGGATGGAATTGCAGGTCCCACAAGTAACATCAAAATCAGGACTAAAAGTTCCAGGACTACAAACCACTGCAGAGGAAAACACAAAGAATAGAGTGTTAAAATTTCAGTAAGGGGTATTTTATACCAGTAATATAAATCTGTCTTCAATATTACACCATTTCTATACCTATGTTATACTGAGTGAAGTTCGGCCAATTAAGTTGTGGAAGATTTTAAGTTTCAAACATTGCAATTTGATGATTTTAAAGGTTAGGAGAAAGAATCCTATTCTTCCCTTTGGTATCGGCATTCTACAGTATCTTTTGCAATGCCCGGTTATGAGTTACTATTTCTAGTTCCTGTTTCCAATTCTCTGTTTCCTAAGTAGGGCCATTGTTTTCCTTCACAGTATAGTAGCTTAAGTCAGAACACTACAGAAATGTGTTGAAATACAAAAGAATACATGGAAGAATTAATATACATGAAGATAATTATATTTAGAAATGTGCACTTTGAATTTTTACTTGCCTAATTATATTAACTAAATATAATTTTTGTAAGGGAATCACTATAAAGATTCAATTATTCTAAGTGTATTACTCGTCTATTCTTATGACTATATAACTTAAATATTTAGATATTTATATTTTGTAATTACCACAACAGCTAGCACAATTACTGTGTAGACCTTCATTTTTTCCAAAGCCTGGATGACAGCCATCCATTCATACTACTTGAAAACTGTGGTCCACAAAATGCATAGCTGGTAGGGCTCTATTAAAGTAATGGTTGAAAATATATGCTTGGCTCCGAAAAAATTCTTATATCCGACCTCTTGCCCAAGATTTAAAAATACCAGAGATGTACGATGATTAAACTGTGAACCAAATTTCTCCTCCTGTATCAGAGGCAATATAGTACAACAGTGCCATACTTTACACAACAGATGAACTCCTGAAAAGTTGTGTTAATAGTAAAATTAGTGTAGCCTTGAATTTACCAGTTATTCTCAATTCATATGTACAATGGTAAAGAAAAATTAAATTGAGGATTAAAAATACTTGTTTTGAATTACTTGCAGCATGTCTATTCCTTATATAGATAACTGGGAATTCATTATTTCTAATTCCAAAAAGCCAAGCAAAATGGAAACTCAAACTTTTCTCTAATCAGCATTACAAACTAATAATGCAAATTTTATTTTTTGAGCATAGAGTTTAATAATAATATTAACTGAGTGCTTCCCGTAAGTCAGGCATAACATTAATAGTATGGGGTCAGGAACTAGACCAGGAGAGTGATGGGATTTTTTTAGACTATGCCCTTAGCCTTTGAGGATGGCAGAGGAGAGAGCAATTATTATTACAATATACATTATGATTTCACTCTATCTGGGGGCTAACGGAGGTAACTACAAGGCTTTAAAATGAATATAAATTTGGTTTGGTTCCTCCCCTGTATTAGGTTCTCTTTTATATTTCAAACTACTTGTTTAACCTAGCATGACATGATTATGAGGCTGTTCTTCAAGTTGCTGCTTAGTTACCATGTGGGGTCAAAGCTCAGGGATCTATCCTTCTACTATAGAAAAAAAACATAGTATTAAACCGGTGGGTTATATAATATTACAGATGTACCACTCCAAGACAAAACATCTTGAAATAGCCAAGACTCTCAATCTCAGTCTAAAAAACTGAAACCAAAAACCAATATGCTTTATGCTTAAGCTTAAAAATATAATTTAAATCTACCTGTTTAATATGTTTTTATTATTGCTAGATATTCACAACATGGAGAAATAGATTTTTGAAGAAATTTTTGATTAAAAAATGAAGTATTTACAAAAGTTTTTAAATAGTTTTATTAATTACTCAAGTACTTTCCCCTTACATTGCAATTCTCACCTGGAGGATATTATGATTAGTGATATCTTCACAATCAACAGAATTATTGCATGTACCTTTCCACCCTGGTGCAAAAGGATTAACTGGAGAAGAAAACAACGATATCTTCACAAGAGGATTCTAAAAATTCCAAACATTACAAAAAAGCTTCAAATGCTGAGTTCAGTATGCATGTATACATGTGTTTAATTTATTTAATCCTAAATAAAGCAAGGTGTGCAATTTGAATAATTTATACATTATGATTTCACTCCATCTGGGGGCTAACGGAGGCAACTACAAGGCTTTAAAATGAATAGAAATAAATTTGATTTGGTTCCTCCCCTTTATTAAGTTCTCAAAACTCCAATTTAAAATTCTGTAAGAAGTTGTAAGTTACATATTAGCTGCGTAAAGGGCATACTTATAAAAATGATACTGAGTTTTAAAAGATAAGCAGCAATATATCCTAGTTGAAAGTAAATTATTAATGTGTTAATTTTTAAAAGCATCACCAAGCGCAGACCAACAATATACTTTAATGCTTAACAAATATTTAAGAACTACTATTTGTAAGATAGCTTACATTAATATGGTGATTAATTTTGTTATCTATCGTGGTTCAAGATTAAGCTATTAAACTCATAACATTAAATGCTAAAAAAAATTTTTTGCCTTGAAAGGTTATAAATAGGCCTGATGTATGAGGCCATGTTTTGGAATTTTAACAAAATGGCATTTATATGATGGTTCTACGACATGGCATGACAAATCAGAGATTAAATTATCTAGGATTTTCCTCAGCAGTCTAAAAAGCAGGTCATTATATCTTCCTATACAAGACTTTGTGGTAAAATGTACAGTCATCCGATATGAATAATCAGGTTCCTGAGAGGCTTAAAAAGAGATGAGAATAAAAACATTTGTGCCTAACATTAATTTCCTCTACCAAACAATTTTCAAATAACATGGAATATTACATCCCATCAGTCTTGCAAATCAGCATAGAAACTTATCTAATGTTTTATCAGTGTGTCCTCACAAAAATATACAAATAACATTAATGAGAAAAGGTTATTTTCATCTGATATACAATCTACCCAGTACAAAAGAAGAAATGGCTTCTGTGGACTGGTTATATAGATAAGTTACCAATATCGAGAAAAAAATAAGATTGAAGGGGAGCCTAGTCTTGTTTTGCTAAAAGTGCCATTGCTGCCAATACAGTCCAGTGAAAAGATCATTTAATTTGCTTTTACAGAATTGAACATGATTTAAAAATACCTGGCAAAATTGTGATAAAGTAGATTGTGCTTGCAAACCTTCACAGTGGGAAGTGGAAGGCCGGAAGAGGATTATTTAGGACACTATCTTGATGTTGATGTAAGAGTTTGGTCAAATATACCCCAGATACTCTGTAAGTCATGATGATTATATGTAACAGACTCATTTTCACTAAATGAAGAAACCATATGCTTAATTTTTACCCAAACTAAATGTATAAATTGAAATATGCCTATATTCTTACCAAAGATCATAAAGTCATATCTCTTGCTTTACCACTTTCTCCTTCTTGGGTTTCTTCTTTGACAGTCTTCTAAGGAAGAGTACATGAGTAACTTCCAGACAAAGGCTCCAGAAAATCTTTTACCATCAGCTTTCCTGTTTCAGTTATATGTATTCTATTATTTCCTAAACAGAAATAGTAAATTACTTGGTTATTTTAACATATAACAATTCAAACATTATTTAAGTAAACTTGGGGTCACAAATAAATACAACAATTAAAAAATTAATGGACTATTCTAACTTCAAGAATTGAACAAAAATCTTAATTTTATCATATTACACTATGGAAAACCACATGAGATAAGTACACTTTAAAGTATATTTTGGTTTTCTTTGAATCATTTCTTGGCATCTAATTTTTATTGGCTTATGGCAGTAATTCAGTAAATGAGATTACAATGCCCTGTAGTACTATACAATTTCTTCACATAGACAGAAATTTAATAATGCTCATATTCCAAAACACTCTTCTAATGTCACCAAAAATTACATACTAGATACTTCAACTCCTATTAGAGGTGCTACAAGGATACATTTCAAGTTTTATTAAAACTTTTGAACTAATATGACTCTGGGAAATAGGGTGCAAAAATTACTGCTTCTGTTTTTGCATAAGGAGAGAATAAGGCACAGACCAAGATATAACATGATTTGTCTATTACAGAGCAAGTGAAATTGCAGTTAAATTTCAATTTGTTCTTGCCAAAATTTGTTCTTGTTTTTTTTTAGACAGTGCTTTTCTAAAAGAAGTTCATGTCATTAAAAAATAAGATATTAAAATCATATAACTTACCTGTTAATGGTCTTTTATTAGGCCCAATCCATAAGTAGGTGGGGTCCACTGTTTCCTTTATAGAGCGTTTAAAATCCATACAGACAAGGATTGGACTATTGTGATGTAATTTTACATATATTTTCACTGTGACAAAATAATATATACCTACATTATATAGCAAAATTAAAAAACATACACTTCCTATCATTTTGTCCTAAAGATTCTCTGACTAGTCATTTTTGAATTTTACTATTTAAAAAACCAGCATCTCATTATAACATTGAGAATGCGGGTCCTTTTTGCTTCTCATAGTAAGTTTTTAAAACTCAAGATTTCTAGAGAGTCATTTTTTCTTTTTCCTGTGGCATTATGGTTGTTTTAAAAGACATGTATGATACACTTGGTTCATTTTAATAAACAGATTTAGAAGTCACTTGTATCATAATTTTTGAAGGGTTAAAAATTAGAAATGGATTTGAACTGCTTTCAAAACTATTTAATAGATGATTATTGTTATCCCTCAGGGAAACTTGATATTTAACTATAAATGTCCTCCGTTCGGGACAGTTATTAAGCCGTGTGGGGCATACTAGGAAGATTTTCTGCAATTACGTATTCTGTTTCGGGTCTGGTGGAAGCAGCAGTATTGTGCTTGGAACTAGTGCCGTCCCCCAAGATTTTAATTTTAAAGCGTACTGAATGCCAGGCTCTGAACATACAAAGGAGACAGCGTTCTACAAAGTGGTAGTGGCGGGGAGGAGACGGGGTTCCAAACATGAAGATTCCCAAGAGGACAAATGCTATGAATTTTGCTAGGTAACCCAAATGTTATTTCAAGTTAACCGTGTGGCTAAATTTCCTTGGAGAGTGTTGGGAAAGTTTCATCACATTGATGAAGGACATCTGAACTGAGCCTTAAAGGATGTGCAGGCACCGTGATACAACTAAAAGGGTGAAACAATGCAATCTTCGGGAAGTGCCGAGCACTCTAGACGTGCAATAAACGTTCTCTCTCCGTCCGCGGGATGAACCTTAGCACATCCACGGCACTCCCGGCTCTTCGGAGAGATTCTGCAGGTGAAGAGGCCGTATTACCTGGTTGTCCTGACCGGCCATAAATGAAGCCTTCCTTAGGGGGTTCGGAAAATCGCTGCCAGCCAACTGCGGAGGAAAAGACAGCACTGACTTTTTCGGTAGTGGAGGAGGCGGGGCTCAGAGAGGGGCAGGGCGGGGCGAAGCGGAGGGGGCAGGGCGGGGTAGCCGGAGAGGCCTGGAGGTTAGGCGGGAGAAGCCCTAACTCCTGAGAGGTACCAGAGCCCCGCGGAGAATAGGACCCGAGTTCGCATCACGGCTCAGGGGCTAGCGTCGCGGGGCGGGCTTCTTCCAACCTCAACTCCGGCCCAACGCCTGCCCATCTCTCCTCCACAGAGCAGGGCAACGCGCCGGGGTCAGCGCCCCTACCGTCCGTCGCCTCCACGGGAGCGGATGCACTGCCGAGCGCGTGCTGGCCTCGAGGCCTCGCGCGTGGGGGGCGGGGCGTGCGGACGCTGGGCCCGTGCGCCGTAGGCTAGCGCCCCGCCCCCTCGCGCGCACACGGCCGCTGTCGTACGGAGGCTTCGTGCCTCGTCTTGACGCCCTCTTCCCGCGCGCTCGGGGACGCTGGACTCCCAGTAGCCCAGGCCTCGTGTTTGGTGACTTCTTCAGAGGCTGAAGAGCTGGTGGAGAGGAGCACTGTGGGTCCCATGCAGAGCCATAGGGTAGGGTGAGCAGGGGATGGGTTTACATGAGGACCTGAGAGAGGCACAAATTTGTGAGAATTTCCTCTGAGGAAGCAGAGAGCCCCGCGCGGGAATCTCCTAAGCTTTTCTCTTGGACTCTGAAGCAGGGTGCGCAATCGTTTTCAAACTCTTACACCCAATTTTTACTTCATTGCATTCTTCTAGCCACAACACGAAGAACCTGAAGAACCACTAGTGTGCCATCCTAGCGTCTCCACTCTCTTCCCACTCTAGAGGAACATGAAATCTTCATTTTCAACATCACTTACCAGAGGATGTTGAGAGACCCCCACCCCCCACCCCAAGAGCAAATTCATGTAGGGTTATGAAGGAACCTCGCTTTAAGCAATGGGTCCGCTTGAAACGCAAGATCCCCTGTGGGGACAGAGGTTAAATCAAGATCACAGAGCTCCAGAAGAGACCATGCCCCAGTCTTTCATGGTTCCTGCTTGGCTACTAGGCTGGTGGCCTGAAAGGCCCTGTGTGTTCTTAGCAGTGGGACGTCCTCAGTCGTGGTTTTGAGTAGGCTGGTGGGTAAAGAGCCAAGGTTCAGACAGGGTGCAGAATGATTATTTTGGGCGAGATCAAGAGTTTTCAGTTTTATTTCCTTTGAGCCGAGTCAGTACTTGGACTATCTCAGATGGTCCAGGAGCAACCTTTGTCAGTGATTTCATTTTTAGTCATTGTTAATTTACCTACATAGCTTAAGCCATGAAATGTGATTCAGTGAGTCAGATCCACCCATGGCAGTTACTGTGTCTAGATTCATGGTTTAGTCTCAACTGTTCCCTTCTTAAGGTGACAATTTAAGCATTATCTTCAATTCCCTAGAAGGTTGTTATTCCGGTTTTAGTCAAAGTATATTATAAATCCACAGTGTGTTATTAGCTTCCCAGTTCTTTTAAGTAATTGATCCTTGTAACTCCTGTGTGACACACTTTGAATACTGTGAGAAGAGACTTAACCAAATGAGTAGTAGTTTTGTTCAAAGTACCCATCCCCTCTTTTAAAATAGGCTTTGAATTTTAGGAGTTTCAGATTTACAGAAAAATTGTGAAGATAGAGTTTTCATGCATTCCCACCTAGTTTTTCCCACTATTGACATCTTACATTAGTATGATACATTTCTCACAATTAATGAACTAATATTGATACATTACTATTAGAGTCCATACTTTATTCAGATTTCCTTAGTTTTTATCTACTGTCTTTATTCTGCTCCAGGATCCCATCCGGTTATCCCACATTACATGTAATCATCATCTCTCCTTGGGTTCTTCTTATTTATGAGCGTTTCTCAGGCATTTCTTCTTTTTGATGACTTTGATAGTTAATGACAGGTTTGATGTCATTTGATACCTTAATTTGACACCATAATTTGATACCTTAAGTGATCGGGTATTTTACAGAATGTCTCTATTGGAATTTTTCTGAAGTTTTTCTCATTAGATTAGGGTTATAGATTTTTGGGTGGAAGACTACAGAGATGCCATTCTTACCACTTTATATCAAGGGTACTTAGTATCCATTCACATGTTTTGTCACTGTTGATGTTACCTTGGCCACCTAAATGAGGTGGTTTCTGTATTATAAAGTTATCCCCTGTCCCCTGTCATATTGTACTCTTTGGAAGGAAGTCACTATGTGAAGACCATACTTAAGGAGTGAGGATTTATGCTCTACCTTCTTAAGTAGCTACATAAATTATTTTATCCATCTGCTTTTTATCTATACCTTTAGATATCACTCTCTGGAGTCTGAAATACTCTATTCTGAACTAATTATTTACAGAGTAGTAACACGTTACATTGTTAAGTATAACGAACATTGTAACAGAAGATAATAAAAGCTTTTTATAACTTTTTAATAACCAAATAACTACTCATCCTTACACCATCCCTGCGAAATTTTACAGTTCCTCTTCTGCTACTTTTGATGCGCTATTTTTACTGTTAGAAACTCACAAACAACAAATTTCCCCTTTCAGTACTAAAATTAGACCTAGTGTTTAGAGTATTTCTCTGAAATTGGTATTATCCTGTAGAACTCCATCCCATACAAGCTACGATCTATGATGCTATGATCCTAGAGCCAATGCAAGTTATTCACTCATTTTAAAAAATCACATGTGTATGTATACATATATATGTATATCCTACACTAAGCCATATTTAAAATAAACTAAAATTTATAAAATAACAACATACATACTTTAACTCATAAGGGGGTTTCTTCTGATTATGGTTTGCTGCCTGCACAAACTCCCAACCTTAAGTCTCAAATATACAATATAATTTTCTAACAAGGGTGGAAGTGGCCTTTTTGAGGATCATTCCACATGTTGTCCAAATCAACAAACAGGGTATCTTTGTAAGGATTCACCTGAGCAATGTCCCTTAGACCTCAGTGTGAAGAGAAGTTTTGCTTTTGAAAAATTATGTGGTCACATCTCCTTCCCTTTTCCTATGGTCAAGTGTGTGCTTTACCTCTATAAAGTGGGAAGGCTGTTGGGAAAGGATTTGACCGGTAATCTCTGTGTACTGACATCTTTGAATTAATTTTGCTCTCTTATTATCCTCCCACCCACCTCTTTGCTCACCTTTCTTCACGTACTTTTCCAATACATTTATATGTATTGTAAGCTGTCTTATCATATATGGAAGAAAGGGTAGTAGTAGAAAATTTAACACACACAAATAGGGTGAATTGTATTTTGTAAGTGAGGGCAACTAAACCAAGTAGTTCCCAGAAGGGAACACAAAAGTGAGAGGACTTTTTGCTCCCCAAAAATGAAAAAGTTGAGTTGATGAAAGTACCCAAACCCTTTTGTACTGTCTTAGAATTTTCTGAAACTTGGACCAATAAGTTTTATCATATGAAATCAAAAACTGAAAACATAATACTTCCAATGAAGCGAGTCCTCATTGATGGTATTTATGGCTGTCATCGCCTAAGTTCCAGCTCTTGGTCGATTTAAGACAAACCTCCTTGAACTAAAACGTGCAAGAAAGCAATCCAGATACCTCCTCCCGCCTTGTGATATTATTCTCCTATCCATTATCCTTATAAAGTAGGCATTTTGAGACAATTTACTGATGCTCCATTTTGATCCTATGGGGGTTCTCGAGTTTGACATTCAAACGGGTACTGGAGATGTAGAACCTCGGGTGCTCAACAGCCAGCGTCCTTTAAAGCCGCCGCCAGCCAGCGCCGCTGTAACCCCGTGCACCGGCCGGTCGCCAGCTCCTGCCCCTTTCAATCTGCGCCGACGCAGCGACCAGCCGGATCCCGGGGACTCCCCGCACCGGGAATCTCCCGCCAGCTGCGCGCTGCGTCCCGGCGACGGCAGGAGCACGTGGAGCGGCCGGGTAGCCAGAGCGGCAGCTCCTGCCCAGCCCAGCCCAGCCCAGCCTAGCCCAGCCCGGCGGCGAGATGGAAGGTGAGCCTCCAATCCGCTTCTTTTCTAAGGGGTCTTTGAAAAGCTCGACTGGCACACGCAGCAGAGAGAGTTCCTTCTGAATCTCGGTTTTGCTTCTGTTTATTTCTTTAGTCAAAAGTAAATATGAGGCATTTCAGAGGGCAAAGCGTATCTGTTCTCATACATCTCTCAGTTGTCCCCCACACCCCCAACTTTGGAAAGTGATAACTTCTCCGAAATCTTATTTCTTAGGGGTTGTCAGACATGTGGGGTCAACTCTTAAGTCTGGAGAGAAAGAGTACTTATGGGGCGTCCCTAAAATGGCAGCAAACCTGGGTTGGATTAACTAATCCCTTTGAATGTCTTTTTTTGTCCTTAGCCTCAGTGTCCATTGGAATTAGGCTAATCTGAGTGTCTTGTTTAGAGGAAAGGTGACTGTTTTTTTCCTGCTAAGACTAAATGCTGTCATATGGAAAAGGTAAATTTTTAAGTGGTTGACACTTGTGGTTCCCTTGGAACTCGATCTTCTAATGATCCTTCTTTACCAAAAGCAAAAATCAGACTCACATTAAGAGTTTCATTTGAATTAATGTGGGAAGACGTAAAACTCCTCACCTCTCAAAAATTTTTCAGGATATACTTCCTTGGGCTAACTAAAAAAATTTTCAATAGTCTTCAAAAATGTTCATAAAACCTTGAAAATGGCAGATGCATTTCAAATTGGGAAAGATGGTGATATTTAGAAAATAAGAATTTGTAAGAAATGTATTCATTCTACTATTAAATGAGATATTGACACCTAGTTAAAATATGAATTTGATAAATATTACGAATAGCATGGATATTTTCTCTATAGTAACGAAAGAATCTCTTATTGCCAATGAACTTTAATCTTTGACAACTCCAGGTCTAGAGTATATGAAATTATTAAAATTTTATTAAATACTTTGGAACACAAGATAAATATGGTAAAGTATTTTTTCTCACAGTATAATTGATTGCAGCCTTGTGGTCCTAAATCCTTAATTTGTACATGGGTATACTTACAATTTTTTTAACTTTCTTGGCCCATATAAGACTTTTTTTTCCAAGTAGAATGCCAAATGATAAATCAGTGAACAGTATGTTTTTAATATATAGGAACTTTTAAATGGCCATTATTGAATAATGCTTCAGGTGTTTTCTCTTATGAAAAACTCTTTATGCTTTTGAATTGTTTAATTATTAAGGCTTAAAAAATAACTTATAAAACTGATATTTTAAATTCGAATATTTTTAAACTGGTTTATGAAGTGTAATTTTTAACATGTAAAGGTTTCACTGGCCAAGAATAGGAAAATAATTAGGTTGATGTACACTATGAAAAAATAATTTTAAAAACTCTCATGCTTTAATTATTACAAGTGAATTGCTAAATTTGTTTTTGTGAAATTATAAATTAATACTCCAACACTATTTTTTCCTTGTTTTAACCATTTCACTTCTCAAGAATAACATACAGAATAGTGTAAATACATGGAAACTGGAGTGTTTCTCTGCAAGTGTTAATACTACCAAATTCATTTATTGCGAAATAAAGAAATCATTAACAAAACGAGGTGTATTAATACCCTAACAGAGACTTTTAGATAAGCCTGGATGAAGACTCTCTGAATAAAAAAGGAATGAAAACTTACACAGAATTTTAATTCAGAATGTACAGACTATGAATGGAAAGTGGTAGAATACAGAATATAGATCAGTAATAAGTTGTGAGTTTAAATTACTAAATCTTAAGTTCATAGAGGTAGGTGGTGTATAGTTTAATGTTTAATGCAGAAACTTCAATGCTTAAATAAATTTTAAAAAGGTTAATGGTGTGAATTTGGCTATTCTAATATCAGATCCTTAAAGACAGAGTGATGTAGTAAAATACCTAGTTCATTATAGCCACCCAAGATTGACTAACCTGGCTCATGTGTTTGATATTTAAAATAAAGTATTTTTACATTCAATATTTTTGTCTCAACCTAGAATGGAGATTTGACCTGCAGTATATACCTTTCATTCCTTGACAACATAAGAAAGTAAAATACTTTATGGAATGCCTTGTTTTTTGTCTAGTTTGATGGTCAAATTAATACTCTAATGGTTTATTGTGAAGTGTAACTGTGTAGTCATTCTGTCAGCATATAAAATCTTTTTTATTCATCTTTTCATTCATCAACAGACATCTCTTGAGACTTACTATATGTGAAGATGGCAGATCAAATAAGCTTTTGAAACAGAAATCTTGCCATGTAAAAGTGAAAAATTAACACATATAGTAAATCAAAGGCTGTAATTTCTTTTCTTACAATCTGTGATCCTAAATAATTTCTATCCAGAGACTCTTTATGTTCCTAAATTTTGTTATTTGTGCTGTAATAAACATCCCTTCTATCTGGTATGAGAAATGAGGTGGTTCTCAAATATGAACTTCACAGGTATTGGCATGTTTCTTATTTAATATAAAACCTTTTTATTTAAACATTGTTGGATAGAGATCTAAGTCTATTGATTACACAGCCCCCTGCTTTATAAACTAAGTGCACAAGAGAGAACTTTACCTTGGTGACCCTGACTCACTATTCTGACCATTAGGTAATCTGTTGTTCTATAGCTTGTTCTCACTAGGTGTTTGAACTGTGCAGAGCTGAATGCCCCTACACTAAGTATTCCCAGGTTATTGTGCAATTCTTGTTTCCTCCTTAATGTCATCTTCTTCTCACCACATGGCTTTTGCGGAAGCTGTTTTTCATTTCTAGGTCCCATTCTAAGCTCTGGATGGTGAGATTTACAGACATACAGCCTCCAAACAGTGGAGTTTATTAGCCCTCCGTTATAAGCATGTGAAGATGAAAGGTAAAGTTAAAAGGAACAAAAGCCACAGAAAGGCAACAGGGTTCTGGTGGAACATAATTTTAGAAAATTCCTGTTTGTGCTACCTATAATCCAATATTCTATTTCACACTTCCATGTCTTTGCTAAAGTTCTCATCCCATTCTTTACCTGGTTGTGCCTGTTCATCTTTCAAGGCTGTGCTCAGACATCACCACCATGAAGGCTCTGCAGATAAGCTTCTGATGAACTTTCCTGGTGCCTTTGGTGATCACCCTACCTAGGATTTTACCTCCCTTCACCTAGGCTAAGGGCCTCTCCTTTCTGTGCATTCTTCTGCTGACTATTGAAATTATTTATTGATTTAAGTGGTAATTCCCCCACTGGTCTTTAATCTTCTTGGGTGCAGAAACTATGTCTTATTTTTATATGTTCAGTGCCAGGAACAGTTCCTGGTTCACAGAAGACTAGAGAGTTTCTTGCATCCAATTAAGAAAATAGTGCTGAAAAGTAATTTTCATTATGTTTATTATGATGCCTTTTATTTTATTAATTTTTATGAGTAGGAGGTTTGTACTAGCAATTCTTAGGTTTGGTAGAAGAGTTTGGAATATTGGCTAAATCCAACACAATGAATACTACATATTTTTATAATCCAGTATTGGCTGTCCTCTGGGCAAAATAATATAATGCTTTTTGACTTTTGGATTTGTTTAAAATTTTTGCTGTATTCTTTATTTCAGTGAAATACTGCAATTTCCACAATAAGCCGTTTCTTTACAGCAAGTGTTTTGAATCTTAAAGCTGAGAATAACATATCTCATTTAATTTGAGTTCTCTATCACAGCACGGTCAATTCATTTGCAAAGTGATGTCTGTTTGAGAGACTATTAACTTGTCAGAATATTGGGCACATCAAAGCAATTTCCTGTAATCGTAGCCATATAGACTCTGGAAAAAAAATCATGCTCACCAACCTATGAACATTTTTATACATGTGGAGTTACATCATAGCTGATGTATAATATCTCCAGTCTGAAAACTGGAAGTAACTAATTTTTTTTCATTTTTATTTGTTTTGGTATCATTAATATACACTTACATGAACAACATTATGGTTACTAGATTCTCCCTATTATCAAGTCCCCATCACATATCCCATTACAGTCACTGTCCATCAGTGTAGTAAGATGCTATAGAATCACCACTTATCTTCTCTGTGCTATACTGCCTTCCCCATGCCTCCCCCCTTACATTATGTGTGCTAATCATAATGCCCCTTTTTCCCCTTATCCCTCCCTTCCCACCCACCCTCCCCAGTCCCTTTCCCTTTGGTAACTATTAGTCCATTCTTGGGTTCTGTGAGTCTGCTGCTGTTTTGTTCCTTCAGTTTTTGCTTTGTTCTTATACCCACACATGAGTGAAATCATTTGATATTTGTCTTTCTCTGCCTGGCTTATTTCACTGAGCCTAATACCCTCTAACTCCATTCATGTTGTTGCAAATGGTAGGATTTGTTTTCTTCTTATGGCTGAATAATATTCCATTGTGTATATGTACCACATCTTCTTTATGCATTCATCTACTGGTGGACACTTAGGTTGCTTCCATTTCTTGGCTATTGTAAATAGTGCTGTGGTAAATATAGGGGTGCATATGTCTTTTTGAAACTGGGCTCCTGCATTCTTAGGGTAAATTCTTAGGAGTGGAATTCCTGGGTCAAATGGTATTTCTATTTTAAGTTTTTTGAGGAACCTCCATACTGCTTTCCACAAAGGTTGAACGAATTTACATTGAAGTAACTAATTTTTATAAATTTAGGATCTACTCATTTTTGCTATCATCTGTTTTTATCTAGGTATTAAGAAATCACTTGCTAATACTCATTAATAGTTGATTGCATACAGTGTGGACAGTACCACAAATGTGCATCAGAGGCTTACTTGATTTAAATTTCATTTGACTTGCATGTGTATCACTTACCAAATTTTAATGCATTGAAGATTATCAATGTATAAATTTATACTCTGACCTCAAAATAAAACTTTTTTGAACTCTTTAAAAATACTAAAATTTTGTAAATATAACTTAAGTAAGACTGTGGTTCTGTGCTTTTTTTTCCTGTGCATATTTACTCATGTAAAATTACTTAAATGAGAATATAACTCTACTATTCCCTATATTTAATTAAGGCTTAGGCCAAGGTGCTTGCAACATGTTTTTGTCACAGTATAATAATCAGCTGCTCAATAACAAGAACATGTAGCATGGGACATTATGATTATATATTATATTATGGCTCAAATTTGAATCAGTAGGGCTGAGAGACCAGAGTACACAAACAAGTATACAGCTTCTAAGTTAGTCAAGCTAACAACATCCATTGCACATCTTTAAAAAAGGAATTTAGAGTTTCTCAGAGGCTCCACAGTTATCTATTGCAAGCATCAGTGACCTAATGTCACCCAAACCTAGTAAATTTTTACAGGTAATCTAATTTGTGGATGGAGGCACATTCTATATAATAGGACAAATAGTGATTAAACAAGTTCATATTAAGAATATAGTGCTTATAGAATATAGTGCTTTTACAGTTACTGTTCCATATAGTGATACTTGATGATTGTATGATGACCCCTTTGAGGTGTTCTACAGTCAGTCTCACAGTTCAGCAAGAATAAGGATGAGACAAAAAACAAGACAAATTTTGTTTTTGTCAACAAAGCACCCTTTTATACCAAAATCTTATGTGAGACAGATGCAAGAGTGATGTTCCAGCTGGGGAGGTGAGAGGGACAGAGACCACTGCTAAGACTTCCTAGCTGTTGTTTTTTTGTTTCTCCTACCACAGGTTTTCCTATGGCAGCCCTTTGAAACCCTGGAGTTCCATAGAATACATTTTTGAAAACTACTAGCTCAAGCTGTTACATGTTTTTTCTACACGTAACCCTGTATTAGACTTGACTCTTTCAGTTTATTTTGAGGATTGCTGCCAGAATGATCTTCCTGAAATACCAAGTTATTCCCCAGTCAAAAACTATTTTTAAGTATTTCTTAGTTGGGCATTTAAGATAATCCACAGTGTGGTTTCAGTATACTTTGCCAGTGGTAGCCTCTGACCTCTAATTTTATTCTGGACTGTTTAGTGTGAATGTGCATTCGTTTTTTAACTCTCCATTTTTCTAATGTTGTTCAAACTCAACAAGTCCAAAAGTGCACTCACTGTCTATCCAACCCAAACCAGCTATGCCTGACTTCCCAACACTGTAAATAGCACCACAATCATGCCAATTGAAATTTTCACCCATCCATTATGGTCTATTCCAAATGCCATCTCTTTTATTAAGTTGTCCCTCATTCTAGGGTTGGAATCTCTCTCTTTTCTGAAACTTAATCACTTTTTATGTCTGTCTAATGACTGCTAGAACCTAATAGCATTTTATGTATAAACATGAAGTATTTTTGCATGGTTTTAATACAATCTAAATTGTCTAAGAATGCAGCTACTATATAAGTTAAGAGTAGATGATTCTTTGTTTAGTTCAGAGCCAAGACCCTTCTGCCATTATTGATGCAACCTGTATCTTTTTGCATTTTTAGCTCTTAATTCATGGTGATTCTACAGACGCATCTGATCACCTTGTTATTCTAGAGTAATTGTGCTGGTACTTTACGTATTGAAATACAAATTATTATCATTTATTTCACCTTTATGTTACAATTAGGGCTTTATTTTTTAAAACTTAACATACTTAGTTGACACATTATGTAATACATAATTAAATTTTCTCGTCATGAGAATTTTTAAGATATATGGGGCTCATTTGGTGGATGTTTGGTATAGATATAATCTATAAAGACTCCCTAAAAGAATCATGTGAAACCCTTGAAATTCAAACTTGTGGGAAGATACTGTTATAATTGCATTTCTAAGGCTTGGGATTATAGATATTTGAGAATTTTAAGTGTTCAAGAGATTTTTTAAAATTAAGGAATAACTTATAAATGAAGTGCAAATGTCTCATGTATACAGCTTGATTAATTTTTACCTATATATACACCTCTCAGATCAAGATATGGAATATTTGCATCACCTCAGAGGGTTCCCTTGGGCCCATTTATAATTGATATCCTCCCCTTTTCCCAAGTTAAACACTATTCAGACTTCTATCATCATAGATCACCTTTCCTGTTCTTGAATTTCATGTAATGGAAACATACAGTATGTGCTATTTGGTGTCTGGCTCCTTTGCTCAACATACTTTTGAGATCCATCCATATTGTTACATGTATTAATAGTTCATTCTCTTTTGTTGTTGAGTAGTATGAATATACCACAATTTGTTTATTCATTCTATTGATGGACATTTGATTGTTTCCAGTGTTTGTCTATATTATAAACATTCTTGTGCATGTGGACTTATATATCTATTTCTCTTGATATATATCTAGCACTAGCATTTCTGGGTCATAGGGTTGGTGTATATTTAGCTTACTGCCAAACGTTTCCAGAGTGGTTGAACCAGTATACCCTCCCACTAATAATGTCTGAGAGTTCCAATTGTACCACATTTTGTCAACACTTGCTATTGTCAGTCAGTCTTTTTAATTTTAACCTTTCTGGTGGGTGTGTAGTGGTATTTCCCTGTGGTTTTAATTTGCATTTTCCTAATGAGTAATGATGTTGAGTACTTTTTCATGTTTATTGGCCATTTTGATAACCTCTTTCCTGAAGAGCTGTAAGTCTTCTGCGCATTTTTTTTAGTTGGATTGTTTGTTTTTTTCTTATTGATTTTTTAAATTCTTTTTTTTAATTCATAATTTTTTAAATTCATTTTGTTATCATTTATCTACAATTACATGAATTCTTATTGATTTTTTAGGCATTTAAAAAAATATTCCAGAAACTTGTGCTTTGTCACATATATTGCAAATGTTTTCTCCCACTCTGTAACTTGCTTATTTTTTTAATCTATTTGAGAAATAGAATCCTTAATTTTAATGAAGAATCCTTAATTTTAATGTTTTCTTTGTGAATTAAGGGCACCTTATGCCTATTTAAGAAACCTTTGTCTACTCCAAGACAATGACAATATTCTCCAGTGTTTGCCTCTAGAAAAATGATTATTTTAACTTTCACACTTAGGTTTATTACTGACTTCAAATTAATGATTCTGTTTTTGATCTGTTATTTTCTAAAAAAACTAGTCATCTTACAGTTATAAAATAAAAATCTTACTTGGAATATGTTGGACTCAATCATTTTAGCAGACTTTTTTTAAAGTAACAATGACATAAAGTATGCATTCTTCCTCTCTCTACATTTGGAGGCATGTGACATCCTTGGTGAAATAGAAATGTATTTATTTCTCTACAACTTTAGAGTAATTGACCTTTTGAGAAAGATAACACTAGTTGAATTTGTTCTTTTAGACCTGTGCCCCACAGTTTATAATTTCCTCAATACACACTTAATCAGGGGAACACTTAACACTTTATTATTTTAAAAAAAGATAATGAAGGAAGAATTCAAATTGTAACAAGAGGTGTATTTGATCTAGTGTCCTTAGACAAGTAATCTTGATATTTCTTAACCTTTACCTTAATCCAATGTAGAACAGAAGGAAGTATTTCATGAATGAAGGGATTACTCTCATTTTAAAGTGTGCTCTCTGTTTTTCTGTCTTCCTTACCCGTCCATCATAATCAGTTGAGGTATTTGAAGTTAATTTGGTGTAAAATCTCTTTTAGTCCTGACCTTCTTCTGATACATGTAATCTATGTAGGTAAGCACTTGAAAACATTACTTAAGTTATTTGAAACAAAGGTGAAACTCAAAAAATTAATGCTTCTCTTCTTAATGTGTCACTGACATTGTGCCCTTGGACAATTAGTGACTTTATGATGTTTATCATTCTTTGTATCTTGAATTTTATCTGTAAAATGGGAGAATAATAAATACACTGCACCTGTTTATCTTCCAGAAATGCTATGAGGTAATGAAATCTAATTTGCACTACTAGGCTAGGTGCTGGATGCCACATTTTTTAGAGGACCACAGACAAACAAAACTGGGTTCAAAAGAAAGCCCTCACCGCAGTTAGAGAAATGAATGGTGCCATCTGAATAATAACTTATCCCATATATTCCCAGAAAGCTGACTAAGACCTGAAATGGACATTTCAGGATATTTGAAGTCAGTTACATTTAAGGAGGAACTTTTTTACCATTAGAGTTTTGCTGAAATAGAAAGGAATCATTTCTGTATTATCGGAAGTGTCTGAGTAGAGGCTTTACATCCCAAATAAGGGAATATTGGGGGAAATTCAAGCATCAGGTGGCAGGGGAAGGAGAGGTAAGTTAATTCAGATATCCGCTCCAATTCTAATATTCTAATTTCATTGGTTGTAGGGATCATTTTTTATTGTACAAAACTGTTCTTGTGGTGGTAAGATTCCAGATGATCATATGTGGTAGTAATAAGAGAACTGGTGAAAAAAGACCTTTTAGAAACTATAACTAACACTTCTGCACCACGTTTATAGTCCCAAGTATTAATGTTGCAATTGTGAATACATTTTTACAGTCAACTCATTTTCCAACGCTTTCAGCTAAAAAGTAAGGATGGAGTCAATATGTTGTACATTTGAAACCAATATAATATTGTATATTAACTATATTCCAATAAAAATAATTTTTAAGAAGTAAAAGGGGACATTTTACATAGGATAAACTGTATTTTTTAAAAGAGGCGTGGGTATAGGGGAGTCAGTTCACTGTTAGGAAGAACAAAAGGAACGTCAACACTCAGAGACAGCTTTCTGGCACCTGTCAGGGAACTGGCTGCTAGCAGCTGGCAAACTCAGTACAAGATTCTGAGATTTGATGTTCTGTTCTCCTTCAGCCCCTACACTTTCTACTGGGAAAACAGATCAGTGAGTGGAAATCTGGTCTCTGAAACTAAAAGAATATTGTTAGCTGGCATTCTTAACTGAATGATAATTACTTATTAGTATCAAAAAAAGTTTATAGACATTCAAGTTAAAAATATGGTTACAAATTTTGTTGTTAATGTAAATATTTGGTTTGTTGATAATTTATATTAGAGTTAAGAGGTAAAAACACTTACATGTGAACTTTGAAGAAATCTTAGTTAACTAGACTCCTGCCATTTCCAAGTTTACATTTTATTTGTAATCTACCCTCTTTCATTCTACAACACACAAAACACCATAGTCTCTTAGAAAAATCTTGGTTTCTTAACAAAACTTATAAGTAGGGAGTTTTTTTTAATGGCATCTTTGTTATTGAAAAGAATCTCAAGGAATAAAAACAAATTTGAAATTGTCTTCTCTCAGTAAGCATGTAATGAAAGCTTGTTTTTGATACTGGTAGAAAAAAAAATGACATTGCTAGTAATGCTTTGAATCTGTAGAGTGCATTGAAAGCTATAAAGGAAATTACCTCTAGCTATTCTAGTCCCAACACATTTGCCAGCTATCTCCGTAATAAAAGAGTTATACCTTTTACAAGATTTCTTATGTAAGAGATAAGGTGTCAGTGGAAAACACAAATGAATTAACCCTAAAATATGGGAACATTGGTTATTTAGTTGTGGGAATGGCAGAAGACAAGTGATATGAAAGAATATTAACTATGGTTTTCTGTTAGATTATAATTTTGGCTTTTAAATGAGATAAGAAAAATGGTTTTATCTAATAATACAAAAAAAACCCTAATGGAAACATGATGCTAAGTATATATTTCTATACGTACATATAAGGTATATTTTAAAATATTTTATCTGAATGTTTGATACCATGTGCTGTGTTTTTTTCTACCCTCTGAAAAGTCACATTAATTTTTCAATCAGTAAAATTTATAAAATGCTTTGTATGCAAGATGCTGTCTATATGTTTTATAATGTTGATTATAGCATTAATGGAAACCACAATGTTTTCCTGAAATTCCAGTTGCAGAAATTTTGGAAATATTGGTAGAAAATGGTCATTGTTAAGCTGTTTCCTGGTACAGTGTCTTTAAAATTTTGCTTGATACCTAGTTTTTACACATGGTTTGATTTAATTCTTTTTTCCTGATCCAGAATTTTAATGTTTATTTTAAATAGCTTTGAAGTGTTGTCCCAAGCAGCAGGAACATATTCTAATATCTAGAGCAGTGCTATTCATAACTTTCTGTGATGATGGAAGTGTTCTTTATCTGTGCTGTCCAATATAGTAGCCATTAAATACATGTTCTGCTGGGTACTTAAAATGTGGCTGGTGTGACTGAGAAACTAAATTTTAAATTTTAATTAAATATAAACTTAAATTGGGCAATATAGTGTTAGTATTGGATAAAAGAGTCAGCAATATTGGGCAATATAGTGTTTGTATTAGTAATAGATCTAGATCAGGGCGTGGCAACTTTTTCTGTAAAGGAACAGATAATGAATGTTGTAGGTTTGCAAGTCATATAGCCTTTGTCGCAACTACTCAGCTCTGCTGTTGGAGTATGAAAGCAACCATACACAACTAAATGAATGAGTTTGGATGTGTTCCAATAAAAGTTTATTTATGGACACTGAAATTTGAATTTCATAAAATTTTCAAGTGGGTATGAAACAGTATTCATCTGATTTTTCTCATCCATTTAAAAATGTAAAAGCTATTTTTGGTTCACAGGTCATATAAAAACAGGTGGTAAGCCATAGTTTGTAGAACTTTGATCTATGGTGTTCATCAAAATCAACAATAAAGATGTAAAAATTCATGCATTCATTCAACAAATGTTTATTGAGTGTCCATCATTAGAAGGCACTATTTTGGGAGCTGGAGGTACAGCAAAACAGCAACAAAATAATACAACATCCCCATTCTCATGGAGCTTACATTCTAGTAGGGAGGAGACAGATTTTTAAAAATGAACAAATGTATGTCAGGTAGTGACAATGAAGTTATTTTATGAAGAAAAATGAAGGTAAAAGAAAGAAAGTGACAGTGGATGATGACATTTTATATAGGGTAGTTAGGTAAAGCTTGTTTGATAAGGGGACTGAATGAAGAGAGAAAATGGGCCATGTGGCTGTCTGGGAGAACATTCCAGTCAGAGGGAACGGTAAATGCAAAGGGCCCGACGCAGGAGCTTGCTTGATTTACCTATTCAAGTAACAGGAGAAATGTAGAAATTTGACAAGATTTATATTTCAACAAAATTAACCGACTTCGGAATTTTTCCATCATTTGCACCAGATAAGCATAATATCAGTACAATAAACTATATTTCTACAAAGAGCAAGGCTTTTTTTTCTTAAGAATCTTTTGGAAAATATTTTAAAGCTGTATTGACTGCCCACACATTAAAAAGACCCGAGTAGACCCCATCAAATACAAAATTTTTGAGTTTTTTTTTTTTACTGTAATGTGTAAATAAATTGCAAAATGGTTCATTAAAAACTAAAAGATTTTTGCCACACTTTGAAATATTTAACTGGTATTTGGTCTTCAGTTGGGGAATTCCTTCACCACCTCTTCACCACTGGGCTGCAAGTTTTTATAAAGACCTTTAAGTTCAGAGGGAAAAATGTACTTCAATCTGTTTTGTCCTTGTGTTTTAAGTATTTTTTTTAACGCCTAAGAAAAGCATCCATGTAGCCTGATTACAGATGCTTTTAATGTCTAAGTTCTGATACTAAGGTAATCAGAATCTCTCTTTACTTATAGAATTTGTACTCAGTTACTTCTGTTATTTGCAACACACAAATGCTGCTTGAAAGAATATTGAGAGCTATTTAAATGTCGTTGTCAGAGAGTTTAAAAGGTTCATGGAACCAGGACCTTTTTCCTTTAGGTTACCAAATCAAAAGCCATCTTGCTCTGTACTAACTAAAAGATGTTTTCACATGAAGATTGCTCATGTGAAATCTTTGAGCTAGTTTTCTTTGTTTCTTTTTTTTTCCTGTTAAGAATCCCTATAGTATGCAGTTAGAAATTTCAGTTAATGGGGTGTGTGGAGGGGACTTGGTGAAGTGGGGAGCCTAGTAAACATAATGTTCTTCATGTAATTGTAGATTAATGATAACAACAAAAAAAAGTTTCAGTTAGCTTTTTTTTTTAACTTTTTAAAAAAAGACTATCGAACTTACAGAAAAGTTGCAATACAGTACAAAAAACTATTTTTTTTCCGGAAACTTCGAGAGTAAGTTGCTGGCATGATTCACCTTCGAATACTTCAGTGTGTGTGTTCTACATTCTCTTCCATAACCACAAAACAACCATCAAAATCAGGAAAATAACACTCATATATTACTACTATTTAATCCTCAGGCCCCATTCAGATTTCTCCAATTGTTTCTATAATGTCTTTTACTGCAGGAAGATTCTACTCAGAATCACACATTTTATTTAGTTGATGTCTTCATTCTCCTTCAGTCTGAAACAGTGCTCAGTCTTTCATGACCTTGACCCTTTGAGGATTACAGGCCAGTGATTTTGTAAACTGTCTCTCAATCAGAGTTTGTTTTCTCATGGTTAGATTCATGTTATAAATATTTGGGAGGAATATCAGAGAAATGATGCTGTGTTCTTTTTATTATCAGGTGGTAAGTAATTTTCATTTGTTCCATTATAGATGATAATCACTTTGCTCAGTTATAGTGATGTCTACCAGGTTCTCCACTATATAGTTACTTTTCTCATTTTTGTAATAATAAGTATTTGGGGGAGAAGCTCTTTGAAACTATAAAATATTCCATTCATCATCAGACTTTCAATTTATTCACTTAACATAAACTTATGAATTTATTTCTTTCAGTGGGTTATAATCCAATAC
Source organism: Manis javanica (assembly GCF_040802235.1). Taxonomy (NCBI): domain Eukaryota; kingdom Metazoa; phylum Chordata; class Mammalia; order Pholidota; family Manidae; genus Manis; species Manis javanica. The sequence goes on along the minus strand of NC_133159.1, from coordinate 159,462,887 downwards.
TATCATTATTATTTTGATGCTCCCTTGCCCCAGATTTGGCCAGTGGAAACCCCTTCAAGATGATTTCTCTATCCTCTTAGCATATCTTCTTCATTCTGTGAATACTTCTTTGCTTTCTGGCACATCAAAATGTTCCAAATTCACCTTGTACTTTTCCTGCTCTAATCCTGGAATCAGCTGTTTCTCCAAGGAGCCTGGTCCCTTTAAGTGGAGATAATATGTAGAAGTTAATATCTGGATGTAGTCATAGTGTTGTAGTGGCACTGCTCCCAGGTGCTCTTGGTGATAGGTTTAGGGACTGTATGTATGTATAACCATATATATATATATGCATTTACACCTACATTTTCTAATCTATTTATGTATAGTAGATGCCATGCATTCATGCCAGAATCTTCATTTCCAATACAATACCACAGGTTTCCATACTTGTAACTCCCTTCTTGATAGAGAAAAACCTGGTTCTCATTATCCTTACAGTATTCATTAATTTGATCAATCCTCCTTTACATAACCAATCATCCATTTTTATTACCATTTCCTCCTCAGCACAGATGCTTTCCTTGATTCGTTTGGGTTCTCACATTCTGTACCATGGCCACTGTTGTATGTGGATCCTCTTCTCAACTGCTTGGGCTCTGATAACCCCATGCAGGCTGCCCCTAATATGTGAATGACCTCTTCATCCCACTCAAGTTCTAACACTTTGCACTGGACCACTCCCATGAATAAAAGCTCTCCTCACTACATTTGGGCTCCATGTGCCAGTGCCCAGTGTCCCCCTGTGGATGACTTGCTCACCCTATTTAGGCTCTAAAACTCCACTCCAGACTACCCCCATGCATACATGTCCTCTTCTCTATGCTCAGGCTTTGACTCCTCACACTAGGCCATCTCTTGGCTTGGATAACCTCTTAATCCCTCCTGATTCTAACACTTGAAGTCAGGCATTTCTACTGCCTGGATACCCACTTTACCCTGCTTGGGCTCTGACTTCCCATGTAGAATTCCTCCATACCTCATTCAACTTGCTCACCCAACACAGGGACACTTTTGATGCTGGCTGGTCTACAGCAGCCTGCCCCAAGCAGCCCCTATTCCTTGCATGGACATTTCTCCCATCCAGCCTGGATTTTGACACCCCATATCATGCTGCCCCTATGCTTATTTTTAAGATATGTGTGTTTACCCTGCCTTTATGCTTTGCTGCTATTATCTAATGGATCAAACGTGTTAAATTTTTAAAATTAAAGAACAATGTAACTACAATGACTATATTTTTCAAAACAAAATTGGAATATGGCCAGATTATGCTATAGAATATTTGAAACGACTACTATCCTGAATAGTTGTGGTACATGATCACCATTAAAATAAAGAACAACGGAGATTTTCAACTCTTAGTAATGGAGGAGTACCTCCTATTGACAACCTTCCAATAGTTAACAATCATAGATTCTGAACAAAATACAAAAAATATCTATTTTCACCTGAAGCATTGGAAAATGACAAAACCAACCTGTTTTTATGATTTTTTAGCCCAGGGAAAAGCCCCAGTTTTAGCCTCAGGGTAATCAAAACTTGGGTAGCTAATACACAGTTTTACTGGCTTAACGCATCCATAATAGCCACAGCAACTAGGAAGTAAGGGTGGAATCCTAGAATGGAGAAGGCAGATAGGACTTTTTTTGTGTATAATTCTCTGACTGATCCAAATTTCTAGCCAATCCTTGAACTACACACATATGAGTCACATGCTGAAAAGCCTTCTCTTTTTTTCCCCCCCAAATTGCTTTTTATTAGTATATAGCCCTGGCAACTTACATTTTGACACTCTGAGGTAAAGTATTGTGTGAACTCCATCCAGGACAGAAATGACAGAGCCACCAGGACTTACCTAAAATAACTGAACAGAGATTTATATTTCTGCAAAGTGTAAACAACTTGTTCCAGTTTTCTTGGGACAGTGAAAATTCTTTAGTCTGGATAAAACCTCAATTCCAGGCATGCTGGGACATTTGGTTACTCGAGTTGCTGCCTACCACATGGGAGACAGAATTTGAGTCTGAGTCTAGGCAAGTTAACTATATGCTTTAAAAAGTAAAATAGAGAAAAACTATGCTTTTCAAAGGAACATGATAGAATCCAAACATTCTAAAACATATCATTTATAATGTCCATGGTACAATCCAAACTTATTAGGTCATATGAAGAAGCGGGAAAATGAGACCTATACTCAAGAAAAAAGAAAATCAATGGTGACTGATTCCAAGATGACATAGATATTGGGACTGGAATACAAAGCTCGTAAGCAGGTGTAATAATTATTCTAAAAAATGTAAAGGAAAATATACTTGTAATGAATTAACAAATAGGAAATCTCATCAGAGACACTATAACAAAAGACCAAAATGGAAATTCTAGAACTGGAACTATAATATTGAACAATGAAAGAAAAATATATGGGGGAAGGAGAACAGTTCCTCAGGAAACTATGGGAAAATATGAAAAGTCTTACGTACATGTAATTGAAGTCTTAGAAGAAAAGGAGCAAGAGAATGAAGAAGAAAAAGTATTTGAAGAAATAATAGCTGAAAATTTCTTAAGTTCAGTGAAAAGCATAACTTTACAGATAAGTTCAGTGAACCCAAGTAGGATAAATTCAAATAAAATCACACCTGCACATATCATATCAAATTGCTGAAAACCAAAGGTAAAGAGAAAATCATGAAATCATTCATAGAAAAATATATATAGGAAAACAACAACACAAAATATCAGTGACTTCTCATCAGAAACAATAGAAGCTAGAAGATAGTAGAGTGCCATCTTTAAAGTGCTGAAAGAAAACTGTCTACCCAGAATTCCATATCAATTAAAAAATACCCTTTAAAATTGAGCGCAAATTAGATATATCAAAGTAAATGGAAAGTAGGAAAAGTTATCATTCACACACTTACACTACTAAAAATGCTAAAGGAAGCTCTTTGGACTGAAAGCAATGATACCAGATGGGAACTTAGGTCTTCATGAAAAAATGAAAAGCACCAGACATATTACGTATGTAGGTAAATACAAAGTACTGATTTTTCCTCTTAATCTCTTTAAAATACAACTGCTGCATAGATAATTCTATGTGGGTTGTAGAGAAAGAATAGTCCTTCTCTGAAAAGGAAATCTGCTGCTAAGCCTTCTAAAATGGTATCCTTATTAAATTTAGAATGCTCAAACCTGAAAAAATTTAAGTAGCTGATACTTATAATCCTTTTCTTTTCAGATATAAAACCAAATGTGGAACTGAAAAGCACTCAGGAGCAGTCTGTGCCCACAGGTAACCTCAGATCTTTCCTCTCTGGAAATACACCTTTATGGAAATTACCAAAGAAAGAGGAATATTATGAGTGCAATAAAATAGTATTCAAAAAAATGTGGTTGTCCTTTTCTGATGCAAAAGTAGCTCATTCATTTAGATCACAGAAGTTCTTTGGCATTATAGGGCCCAATCACAACCCACTTAACGTTGATCACTGGTTTTGTCTCTTTTTTTTCCCAACTGATCAGTTTGAATAGACAGTTTTTGTTGAATAATGTAGCAGCTTATATTTGAACTACTTGTGCTTTTCACTCTAGAATAGTGGGTCAGCAAACTTTTTTGTAAAGGGCCAGATAGTAAATATTTCAGACTTTGTGGGCCACATGTGGCCTCTGTTGCATATTCCTCTTCATGTTTTACAATGCTTTAAAAATGTAAAAACCATTCCCACCTCTTGGGCCCATACAAAAACAAGCCACCATTAGATTTGGCCCTTGGGCCATTTTGCTGACCCCTGCTCCAGAATAAACTATAAACATTTAAAATAATTAATGTCCTAAAAATAACTTCTATTTTTCTGCATTGATTAACTTACTTTGATTCAAAGCATATGCTATCTTATAAAATTTATCACATAACTGTCTTTTTATGTTACTGTGAATTGTAACATTTTAATTGAACCTCTACCTAATATTAGTGCACTTTATGTTAGTCATTTGAGGCTTGAGAAAAGTGAACCACTTTTTAGAATAGGTCTAGAGTTCATAGAGTATATGTTATAATACGCAGAAGTTAGAAACTTGACCTATTTAGAAATCAAAACATGAGTCCATGATGGCTATATTTTCAGCACCTCTCAGTCATTGATTTTATTAAGTATGTTTCCATTTTACTCCTGCATTTCAGTAGAAGGTCCTGCTCTGTGTTTGATCATGGCTGCAGCTGAAAGGAATGCTACTGCAGAGTTTCTAGTCACCTCTCCTACTTCATCCCAGCTTAAATACCACATTATCCAGGGTCTTTGATTATTTGTTGCATGTAGAAGGTACCCAGGAAATATTTCATTGAATATTGGGAAGGAGTTTGATAAAAAATGCGTAACTTTTGAGTTCATCTCTTTTGTTACCATCTTTTTGTTAAGCTACTATGCTTATATGTGAAATAATTAGTTACATTGTTCCTTTTTTCTTCTAATATTATTAATATTGTACTAAAGTATATTTCCATTAAACTTGATTTTTAACAAGTTTGCTGTTATTTAAGCATGCTTTTATTATGTCTGCTCACTTTCACTTAGGAACTCCCATAACATTTTTTATTTTCCTTAATCTCTTGTCCAGGTCTATATATATTATAGACTTGTATTATTTCTTGTCCAAGTCTTTAATTAGAGTTGTGAGCTTGTCTTACCTACATCTGCAAAGTATAAGCTCCCTGATGACAGGAATTATGATTTATATCTGTAGTCTTGACAACACTTAGTAAATGTTCAAAGAAATAAAGGAACTTGGGGCCAGTATATTTTCCACAGAATCACATATATAATGTGAACAGACAGGTAAGATAAGAATTGATATACAGAATCTTACTTCCTCTCAAAGCATCTTTCCCAAATTGGATTATCCCAGTATTTTCTCATCACTGCATAAATACTTCTTGGTAATAAAAAACAATCTGACTGAATATTGTGAGGTACACCAAAGGAGGAGAGAATTTCTGCCCAGAAGGAACTTGAGTGCACTTTAGCTCAGGTGAAAAAAATATTCAAGAAGATCATGTCTCATAGAAAGGTTCATTAACACTGGGCATGTTTCTAAACCTCAGGAGTTTTCATGTGTATTCCCTTTGGGGTATATATGAAAGGGATACTATACTATCTATCACTAAGAAATTATGCTGAAATGGAAGTCTACTTAATACATGTTTATAAAAATCCTTTAAAGTTTACTGTATAGTTAAAATTCTTTTTATCTTCTAGAAGGTCCAGTGACTTTGAATGACTACAGTTTAACCAAACCTCATGAAATAGAAAACGTGGACAGTGCAGAAGGCCCAGCTAATGAAGATGAAGATACAGGAGGTAAGCCATAGTGTATTAAAATCTAATGGTTATAGATATGGTTAAGGCTTCACATGAAGAAGAAATCAGGAACTCTCTAAGGAAAACTTGAATTTGTGGGTTGAGTTGGGAATAATTCAGTTTTGTTTATTTCACAAATATTTACATGTAATAATTTGCTACAAGATATCAGCAAACTTTGAGAATTTAAGATATTTATTCAGTGTTCAAGTTATACTAACTTCATTTTTAAAATAATGTTTATTCTTTTCCAACATAAAAATAATACATGTTGAGTTCAGAAAGTTTGCAGTGTTTTCAGCACCAACAAGTTCTACAAGTCTCCATTATCCTATTGTTCTGAGACTATTGAGATTTTAACATAATACTGGATTTCCTTCATTATATAACCATTAATTTGTTCATTTGCCCTCAGCTGCTATTCCTTCTTCTCTCCATTTCTGCCTGAACTTTTCCACCTTTAAAGGACCATAAGTTTAGCCACTGTGCTGGTCTAGATTGCAGGCAGCAGTACAAATCCAGCAAGTGCATCCCCCTCAGTCCACTCCTGTTCACAAAGGGTAGAATCACTTAGGTACAGAACTAGTGGGCTGTTTCTACTGCTAGGCAATACAGCAGCATTCACTGTTAACACCAGTTTTGCCAAATGGAGTGAAGGCACAACCTGTCCTATCAGGCCTTTAAGAATTCTAATATAAAGGTCAAAAGTTTTTTGCTTAGGAATCATCTATTTCCAGCACTTAATAGTAGCAGACTTTGTAGGTCCTCAGTACTGCATCAGGTAGGAAAGGGGAAGTTGAGGTGATGTGGGGAAAGAAAAAATAGTATAGTCATCATACCAGTGTCCTCTCCCCTTGGGAAGTATTGCATAATCATACCAGCATTTTCCCCCATGGAAAAATTGCATAGTCATACTAGCATACTCCCTGTAACCTCTTTCCCAGATCCACCAGAAAAACAGAGGAATCTGTCTAGTTGGGAGACTCCCTTAGCTCCCTCATGTTGAGTGTGAGCACATGCTCTTGAAAACTTGTAAACCAGCCCTTCATGCTTGCTTCTCCCCTTGTTTTATGTAACCAGTGTTTAGCTGCCTGTTCAATCTCTATGAAACTATTATTCTGAGGAGAATTATTTGACATTATGTGCTGTAAAGTGTGTTTCTTGTTCTGAAAAAAATGTGATTTTGGTAGCCCAAATTGGTATCTTCTGTTCCAGTTCTTTTATAGTACTCTGACCATTTGCATCTACCACCATATGATGCAAAGTTCAGTCCAGAATCAACATCTATTCTGTCTGTTCCATATTGCCATTGGTTCAGTAATCCACTTGCCAGCTTTGTGTGGGCCCTTCTCCCTGAGGAATCTTCCCCATGACCATCTGCAGCCTCTGTCTCTCTTGTTGGCAGACAGAACAGTTTCTGCTGGCAGTTTGAGCCTTTTCAAAAGGAAAACCCCAGATTCAGTCCTCTGCATTGCTGCAGTCCCTAAATGTCCACTCATTTCATGGACTCAATTGGCTACTTCAGGCAAGTACACAACAATATCCACTTGTTAGTTCCAGTCACCTTCCAAATCTGGAAGGAAGTTCCCGTAATAGGCATCAACATGTCCTGTTTTAATGCACCCTTCAAATTCCCATAGTGATGTCCATAGGACTGTGCTCCTCCGTATGGGCATCCCTTTAAGATCAGGTTTCTTCTAGCCTATCCACATGGCCAGGCCATTGGCTATCACCCATGAGTCAGGTAAAAACTGAAACATAAGAGGCTTTTATCATTGCCTAATTCTTCCACATGTCTAGGAAAAAGGCATGTAATTCATCCCACAGAACTGATTTAACTGTACCTTCTTCAATTAGAGTGATGGTCTTTCAAACAGAATATTGCTCATAAGCCCCAGTCTGTGCTGTATGTAGAATTTGTCTGTACCAGCTCTTGAGCTTCTCTTCTACACTATGTGGGCTTGGACAATCTTGTCCATTCTCATTTAGCATGTCCAGTTAATACTGCTTGAAGGACAGATTTAGGTGCTTTATGTTGTATAGAAACAGTTTCCCAGTCAGAGACATTCCCATAATACATTCAGATAAAAGAGGTGCAACCACTTCAAACATACCAGCTTTCCTCCAAACTTTCACTTTAATCCATCAACCTTTACATTCCTAACTGTGACCTGCATTAGGATTTTATCAACAGGTTTTGATTTTACAATACTAGGTATGGGAGATGTTCCCCAGTCATACATAATATCCACTCCCATAAAATATTCATGTAAAAGAGACACTTCTTCACATAATGCTTGTTTAAACATTCCAATTTTCATCCAAACCTCCACCTTAATCCTATCAACCCTTACATTTTTATATACTCCCAATCTAATTGAAGCCCCCAATAAGGGCTTCACTAATGAGTTTTTCTACCACAGTGCATGAAGTTCTGACATCAGGGAGTCCCACCCTCTGACCTGGTTACCCCTTCATGTGCAAAAGGCTTTGGGTCCCTAGTGAGAGGGTGAGCCAAGGAACCCTGATACTTTTGTCACAACAAAGATTAGTCTGCCTATTGCCCTAGAAGATTTCAGATCAGATTTCTCAATGTAATCTTTGCCTTCTGGCTTTTTAAATTCCTCTACACTGCAGAGAAAATACCGGCCTTGTTTGGGGCCCTTTAATGTAGGGGAGCCAGGAGGGTATCCCTTTGGTCCATCCAACCTTCTGAAATGCTGTATTAAGACTTTTGTTTCAACCCTGTCAACGTGTTTTATTTATCCCATTTCTAAATAACTGTCGAAAGAGTTTCACATTGATGAGATGAGTACCTTGACTCTCCTCTTTTCTTTTTCTTCTGTTTTGGCCTTATCAATGTTTCCTTCATTCATCTTATTTCTTAATAACTATTTACAATTTTCTACCTTGCTCAGACAAGTCCCTTGACTCTCCCTCTGCCTCTCCTCATTTTCTTATAAATTAACCTAATAGTCTTACTAATATCTTTAAGACCCAAGGAGGGAAGCTGAGACAGCAAATCCAGTAAGACTCCTTAGACTATTGCTTGATTTTGTATCAGTAAGTTACATGGGGTGCCCATGCAAAAGAGAACCCATGTTCTAACTGTGTTTTCTTAGATTCTGTATTTGTCTCTTTGGCATCCATTCATCACAGGGGGATGTTTTCTTATTTTTTGTGTTTTTCTGTATTTTTGATGCTTTGACATTTGGGGGCCTTACAGACCTGGAGAAAGACTGCTCTTTCCTGGGATAGCCAATTCTTAGAGATAGCAAAGGACTTGGCCAGGAGCATGTTTTTCATATACAAATAATCCAATCCAAAGTCTCTACTTCCCAACCACCTCCTCATCTAACTTTCATGAACCAAAGTAATATTTCCCCTGCCCAAATTATTAGGGCCAAGTACCAGTTAACTAGAAACCATGGGTCTTGTGAGTTTCATAAACTTCTTTCTTCCAAGCTTCATTTTCATCTCCTCCTATGGCTGCACCAATTTCATCATACTATATCCAACATATACATGCTTAGAACCACACCATTTACCATGACTTGAGCATCAGGCATATTCAGTGGATGAATATCTCAAGTTATCATAAAGTCAGTTTCATATAGCTTATGTACAAAGATTATCAGCTATTTCATCTGGGGTTGAGTTTACAGAGTTTATATATGGATAGTCCTCCTCCTCAGGTAAACAGACCCTACAGTGGCTTTTACCCAGTACACCAGCCTGGCTGTACCCTTGGAAAAAATATACTGTGTCTGGATCAGGTAGAACTATCTATGATCATTCTATAGCAAGCTGTAGGTTGGGTATCAACCCAAACATGTTCTTCCAGTCTGTAGCATTCAAAACCAAAGACACTGCTTCTAAATTAATCATTCTCACAGTCCATTTTAGTAGAGGTTCTTCAGGAAACTGATGACATTGAGTCACAAATGAGAAAACCCCTTCATGATATGTGCCCTGGTTTCGTTAGTTTCTTAGTTTTGTCCTCCCACTATGTAAACTACCTTCTTGGTGACCAGAGGTCTCAGAGGTACTCTTCATTGTTCCTGAATAATTTTACCCCTTGGAGGTGGCTTTGAGGCTAATATCTGAAGCTCAAACCAGACAAAATCTGACCTCGGTCCAGCATCAAGCTCTTTGATTCAACACTCTTTTTATTTCGTTTTAGTTATTTTAGATAACAATAACCAAGGGATTATACATTTCACTTTTTTCTTCTTAGTTTGTGTTTTCTCATGCCTCCAGTGAACCAACTCCCCAGGAGTTGGATCCATCTCTGAGTACTCTTGGTAATTTTACTTTTAGTAACTGATCACAGCACAGCTGCTCCTCTATAATGTGGATGACCACATAGCCAGGGATCAGAGGTTCCTCATCTCCTGTTCTTTATTCCTTTCTCTTCCCAAACTACGTGTTTAGATGAGCCAGGACTATGCTAGCAAATCTCACTCCTGACACCAATTCTGGTTTCTGGGTATTTTCCAACACCAGCAGCCAATTCTCTAGACACCAATTGGGTGTCCACCAACTCAATTCACTTCTCATACTAATGTGGGAGCTAGTGCAGAACCTTCCAGTTAAGGACTTAGTCCCACAAGACTCCCCTCACTTCAAACACCAATTGAATATTCCAGGTTCCCAGGTTACCCACAGCTTGGCTACAAATTTGGGATCTCCCACAACCCTCCTCTCAGGTTTGGTAATTTGCTAGAATGACTCACAGAATTTAGGAAAGCACTTTACTTACTATTACCATATAGTTTCTTATAAAGTATACAACTTAGGAATAGCCAAATGGAAGAGATGCATAGGGCACTGTGTGGGATGGGAGGCTGTGGAGCTTCCATGCCCTCCCTTGGCACACTACCTGCCCAGTACCTTGATGTGTTCACCAACCCAGAAGCTCTCTGAATCTCGTTGTTTGAGAGTTTTTATAGCATTCAATCACCAGTTCCCTCTCCCCTTCCTGGAGGTTGGCGGATGGGTCTGAAAATTCCAGTCCTCCTGGAGGCTGTCTAACGGCTCCACCCTAAGTCACCTCATTAGCATAAACTCAGGTGTTACTGAAAGGAGCATGTTATAAATAACAAGACACTCCTATAACTCAGGAAATTTCAGGGGTTTTAGGAGCTCTGTCAGGAACTGGGGACAAGTATTAAATATATTTTTGTATTTTACCACAGTTTGAGAAGGTCTTAGAAGTACAAAGGAGAAAAAAACCTCCTTTATCCTACTACCTAAAGGTAGTCTGTATCAGCATTATGGAATACTACTAGGCTTTTTTGTGAATTTTGAGCACTATATTTATATTAACATTACACACATTTTATGCTAATTTTTATGTTTATAAATCTGACCAATATTGTTTTGTGACTGTCACTCAGATCTCATCTTAGATGTCATTTCTTTGGAGAGAATTTCCCTAACAATCCAGTCACTATTTTAACACAGTATCCTATTTTAATTATCTGCATGGCACTTTACAATGGACAGTTTTGTTTGTCTATTGTCTCTCTCTCTCCATCTTTCATGAATCAGGATCTTGGACTGTTATTTTCATTGCTAAGTATTTGCAGCACCTAGAATGGTACTTAGCCCATAGTAGGTGTGCAATAAATATTGGTTGAGTAAGTGATTAAATGAATGCCTTGGGTACATTATATATACATTTATATGTGTTTCTTAAGGGAAGAAAAGAAAAAAAGAATTGTTTCTTGGGATCTTTCCTTTTGCCTTAGATTCTTAGGAACCAGGAAATAGAATTCTATGTCTAAAACTTCTGAGATTCAAATCACAGCTTCAACTAACATTCCAGCTCTGCCTAGCTATACATTAATTTGTACCAGTTCTTAACCACAGAGTCTGAAAAATACTGCCTGGCACAGGATGTGGTCATTTGTGCTGAGGAAAGGCATATGGTGTTCTACCAGCTTGATGCAACTTCTTGAAGGTGACATCCATGGAGTCACACTCAGAATGAGGCAAATGATACCTGGGCCTTTGACTTGCATTTTTCTGATTAGGGATTCTGAATTGTGATATGTAATGCCATCAGTTTATGTTGGAAATGAGGATCCCTATACAACTTTTAGTCTGAGAATTTATACTTGATGTTAGAATTTACTCTAGATTCCAAGAAGTAGCTTATGAGTTTTATGTTTTCAGGTATTCAGAAAAAAAAAAGATTAAAATCTCAAACATAAATAAGAAACCAAATAATTCCGTTTAATAATAGGAATTTAAAACAAATATTGTGAAAACCGTCATTGTGTAGTTCTTTTCTAGGAATCTAGACAATAGATTCCAGACCTCTGCATTTTGACCCTGCTCCAGAAGTGCTTCCAAGGAGAAGAGAGAGATTCAGTCTCTGTGATCTGCTCAGTTTGGGTCATCTTAGACCGCTATAGCTGCCTGTACCACTTTTATCACCTTACCTCCAACTACATGTCAGTGGATTAATGGTATATCTGTGTATTTTCTTCAGTTGTAAGGAGTCTAGGAGTGTCATAAGTTCTTAGTAGAAACTAGAATGTATCATCAATCATTCTAAATAATTTGGGAAACAGAGAAGAAAGGATTCTTTCTTCTAAGCCTGATTTAGAAAGAATGAATAGGCCAACTTTACTGTTGAAAGATTAATCTGTTAATTCATGATTAAGCCCCAAACTGATTACTGTACTGTTAATGTTGGCACTTAATCTGGTCAGGCTTTTGGAAAACATTGTTATCAGGATCCTGCTTTTTAAAAGAATATGATATGTGCAAGTTATACATCCTAAATTATAAAATAATACAATTGAAAAATAACATTGCCTGATAGAAAATATACCTTATTGCATAATAAGTTTCTCTGCCATAAGTAGCATAGGGAAACATTAGGACTAGAGTTAAGATTATACTTTCAAAGGTTGTTAGGGAAATTAAGCCATAATATAAACATAATTAAGAATAACTTTAAAGCATGCTTCAGAGGATCCTATTCTATTTAAGTTTAATGGAAGCATTTTTTAAATGTCCTCTAAGAAGTTTTAGAAACTAAGATGTGTCTTGGAATCTTTTACATTCAGAATAATCGTAATCATGTTTAATTCATATGCCAAAAATGTTATGTGTATCTTTTAACGTTTCCAGCTCTTAGAAAATTAGAAACACTATTTTTCTCTTGTAGAAAGACAGACTAAATTTTTAGGGGGAAAAAGTCTTTACCCAACTAGAACTGTTGTTTGAGAAACAAAATAAAATATTTTGGGGAAAAAAAGCTATGATTTAACATAAATTCACTTGTTTCCCTCCCCCAAATATTTTGATCATTTTTTTACAGTATGTTCCTAAGAACCTAGTGCAGGAATTGGCCAATTTTTTTCTGTAAAGAGCCAGATAGTAAATACCTTTGGCTTTGTGGGCCATACAATCTCTGTTGCAACTTTTTGACTCTGCTGTTGTGTTGTAAAGCAGCCATAGAAGATACATAAATGAATGCTCAGAGCTGCGTGCCAGTAACTTTATTTACGAAAACAGGCAGTGGATCAGATTTGGCCTGCAGGCCATAGTTCACTGACTCCTACCCTAATGTATACATTTATTGTGTGATGAGTTAAGAAAGCTTTTGGTCCTTGAAAGGAACAGTGTTCATATAAACATTTCAAAAAGGCAACAGTAGAAAATGTAACACTATTATTTTTTAAATTAGAAAAATTTATATAATTAATAGCTCTGTTAATCACACACATACATAGGTGGGTATAGCTCTGTACCACTATAATTTATGTAAATTAATTGGTCACAAATAAAACCATAAGCGAATTAAATGTTTTGTTACTACTTAGTTGGCTTCTCCTTTCTTCCTGAAAATTTAAATTTAATAGACATTTGCACTGAAGATATTTACATCATTTCAAGTTTATTTCTCCCTTGAGGCCTTCTTAGACTATCCCAACTCCCCCAAGTATAGTCTTAGAGCTAAGTTTTTGGAATGTATTTACCTCTTTAAACTTCTAATTATACTCTATCTGGAATTGTTTGTGCATGACAAACTTTTACCCTATTACATTTTAAACTTTTTGACAAAAGAGCCCAAGTAGTCTTCATTTACATCTTTCTAAACATACCCTAACTATGAAGTGATATAATCCAACTGCATTGAAAAGCAGAAGAACTGAGGAGGTTCAGAGTCTTTTTCAAGCCTGGTCATTGACTTCTATGAACAATTATTATTTCTCTTCTTAGTAGAACCAACTGCAACTGTGGGCAGATTGATCTTGAGCAGTAGGAAATACTGCTGGGATCCCCAAGTCTTTATTTTTATTTAGCAATGAATGAGTGCTTAGGTATTGTAGGCAATTCACTGAATACAGAGGATATTGGAACCTTTCTATTGGATCTAAATGTGAGTTAGATACTGTAATGTCATATCCCTAGTGTTCACAGAGGAACAGAGTTAAATTAAAGCCTCTGGATATCAGGGCTAAAGGTAAGAAATGTTCAGCAGTAGTGTATCCAGGGATATGACTAGGTAGAGATGACACAGGATGGTGGAATGTCACCCCAACAAGGCCCTATAAAAGAGAAATGCAGGAAGGGCAGAATGAGGTAGAAACTCACAGCTCTTGTTTCAGCCCTTCCTCTGAAACTGGACCCCCATCTTTGCCATTTCTCACTTAGAATATGGAAGGAGAGATTCTGTCATGAGCATCTATGTTTTGAGGTTGTGATTCTACATGCATATGCTGATGGCATTACTCCTCTTCAAATAACTAAATATAAATTTGGCTACCAACTCCCTGCATTTAGCACTCTACTGGCCCCCTTTCTTAGCAGCCCCCTAACAACCACCACTTCTTCCTACTTACACTAGCAGTTTGTTCTGAAGCTGCTATGGGGCAAGAAGTACACACTATACCTCAGTATCCATCAACATCAGCTGTTTTGTCCTGTGGAGGTTGCACATTTACCATTTGCGTTAGTTTCCTAGGGCTTCTGTAACAAATTATCACAATCTGGTGGTTTAAAACAATAGAAATTTATTCTCTCACAGTTCTGGAGGCTACAAGTCTCAAGTCAAGGTGTCAGCATGGCCATGCTCTCTTTAAAGGCTCTAGGAAAGAATGCTCCTTTGCTTCCTTTTAGTGTCTGATGTTTCCCAGCAAGACTTAATGCTCCTTGCACTGTGGCAGCATAACTCCAGTCTCTGCCTCTGTAGTCCTTGGCCTTCTTCCCTCTGCTTATTTCTGTTGTATGTCTTGTCCTATTATAAGAACACCAGTCATTGGATTAAAGGCCCACCCTAATCCAGTGTAACCTCATCTAAACCAAGTACGTTTACAAAAATCACATTCTGAGGTGCCTGGCAGACATAAATTTGGGGGAAACACTTCAATGCACTATGCCTTTCATTTACCAAATCTTTACAACTAAGTATTGAATATGCCTGATACTCATTGTGAAATAGGCTTCTTTTTAATTAATTGTACAGTGGTGATCAATTTGTATATATATTTAATTTTTTCTGTTGTATAAGAGTTAGGATCATGCCTGATTCCACAAGAAAAGTTGACTTGGATAATTTTTTAAAAGGTCTTGAATTTTCTCCATTGTGATACTTTGTGTAATGCTTAGATCAAAGATAACAGCTTTAGTTGGTTGAAAAAATGATTCTTCCTTCCTTAGGAGATACAGCTCCCAGCTTCAGTAGCTTTCCCTGTCAGTCTCAATCTCTTTTGAGGTGTACAACATTTCTGCACTCATGAGAAATACAAACTAGTTTGGTGCTTCTGAAAGAGGGGGGAGGAACAAGCCGCATTTGTGGTTTATGGATGCTAATTACTGCTACATTTAGTTGTGTGAAGGAGGGGCCTATGGCTGGAGCAAGCTGGGAGAGACCGAGTCAGCCTCGCCTAGGTGCTCACTGAGGTTCCAGCGGTACTGCTCAGCACACGCAAATACATGCTTCAAAAGGAAGTGCCGTTTTTTATCAAAATATTACATCTCTCAAGCCCAGATCAAGACCTGTCACTCATGGGATGCAGGGGTTATCTTACAAAATCAGCAGTGCTTTGCTGCAGAAGTTCACTCATAGGGGATTTCTGTAAATGCTCACGATGGGCAGAGAGGCTTTACAGTTTCTACTGTGTCAAACGGGTAAGTTCTGTTGGTGATAAAACACAGACGCCTCACCTTGAATCTTTTTAACAAAAAACATCTCTGGATTTTTTTTTTTTTAATCAAGCTGGGTGGCACAGTAAACTGAGAGGCCCTTATAGGATGGTATTTGGCATCTGCAAAAGAGGAATGGATAGTTGTAATGGCTGACAGAAAGACAGGTCTGCACACTGCCCTGAGTCGGGCCTCTGAGACTTCTCCCTTCCTGTTGCTTTTTTGTTAACTGTGGAGCAATAGTGCTGATGCCTCCTTGGAGTGGAAGCAAGATGAGTGTGAAATAAAATGTAGGCTCTGGACCAGTTGGTTGGGTAGCAATATGTGTGAAACACCCTTATGTGCCCGCTAACTCTCATGGCATCTGCTCTTGCCAAGTGAGTTCAGCTGCTTAAAGTAAGTTCAGCACCAGGCGTGGCAACCCAGGCCTCTGTGTATCCTGGTGCAGTTTGGCACCCACATGAAGGCACCCTGCTGAGAGGTAAGTGAGGAGTCCCAGTGATCTGCCAGAGTCAGCTCGTAATTGCTTGTTAAATTTTGAGGAATTTTGTGAGCTGGCTGACTTCATGTTGGTAACTTGAAATGGACAATGCTATTTATACCACTGACATCAGCAAATGCTACAGATAAACCCTTTCCCCACCCTGGTTTGGTTTTTAAGCACTTACCAGTGCACCACTGGACTCAGCACTGAATGAAATCTAGTTCTGGCTCACTAAGTCATCATTTTTCATAATCTGTCAGAGGGGGCTTTTTTCTTTTCCTTTTTTTAAAATTGTAATTTGTATGAAGGAGAATAGTGTTGGAGATGAGGAGAGTACATGAGATCTCTCCACCACATAGTAGGTAGGATCCAAAAATTTTCTCTTTAAAATATGGGGTCACATTATTGTAAAGTTAATGAAATGTAGGGATTTTTTAATAGCAACTGTTACAAAAAAAGCACTAAGCAACGAACAGGGAAACTTAGACACAACTGATCATACATGAAACTTAAAAAGTCCCAAATAATCATGAATCAGTTACTTCCTACCGAATCCTTTAAGAGTTTTAGCTGCTCCTGTCAGAGAAGGGAGAAGCAGTGCACACTGGAGGTGATTACTGATCCTGTTACACCTGCATTTGTGTATATTACATTGTGGTCTTATTGTATTTTATTGTCTCCCAAATAGTTGATGAAACGGCAAGGACAGTCTTTTTTGTCTTCTTTTATGCCAGAGTTTTGGGGTATATGTAAATGCTCAATATTTATCCATTTTCTTTCTCCCTTTCCATCCAACCATCTGTTTATCCATTCATCGTCTGCGTTGTTCTAAGTGCTGTCTTATAATTGTTAGGTAATTAAGTAGAGAGAGCATGAAGAAGAGCATGTGACAACATTTTGGCAATGGGGTATTTTTTAGTAGTGTCCTTTAGCCTGGAGTATGGAAAGACTTTCCAAGGATTACACAGTGTGGATAATTTTAAGAGAATCAGTTTCCAGGTCTTCAGTTTCAGTATATTCCCTTTCCTAGAACTGATCTGCCCTATGAGGCTGCTGTCGTTAAGCTTCTTCTTTCCCATCTCCCTTTCACAATGATACTTTTTCATTTTATAAAGAAAGGCATAACTCTCACCCATCCCAAATCTTACTTCTTTGCACTAAGGTGTAAATACTTTCAAGAAAACAAAGGGTCATTAGATAATTTCTTTAATCTAACTTTCATAAATACATTGCCCTCCATGCATCTCATTAAAAGGTGAATTCCCTGCCATAAATAAATAAATAAATGAATAAATAGGTACATAGATAGATGGATAGATAGATAGATGGTGTATTCCCAGTAAATTTTACTTTATATATTTAATAATTATTGATCAAATTTTTAATATACCGATATTGCTTTAATCAATTATATTCTAATAATTGTAATGATAACTCAGCCCAGAAAAAAATTTTAATACATAACACTTCATGGTAACAAAAATACTTTTATTTATAAAATTGTTGTTGTAGAGACATAGGATGAGCAATAAGAGACTCAAGCATAAGATATGCTTTTATATATAGGATAAAATTCTATGGGGAATTCAAGGAGGACATTTCTGAAAAATTTATTCATGTATTTTTGAATTTATGATAGAGTAAATCAAATCACTAATATTAAATTCCATTAGGTACATTTGAAAGGATGTGATAACAGTTTAAACTATCATTACTTACAGTAAATAAAAAGTATGTTTAAAAAATTTTTTATTATGATGAAAAATTGTAGGTGTCAGCTTAATATCCACTTCATGTCCACTGTATGTAAGGGAGAGGGCATGGTTTTTCAAAATTCTTTTGAGGGTACTTGAGCAAAAAACTTGAAGGCCAACCACTGTCATATAAAATACATAACATGTAGCACAGAGAAGCCTTCAATCTAAGTCTGGGCATATTTAAAGGCCTAACACAAAGATTCTCAACTTGGAATCTCAAGGTTTGAAAAACATTCCACAACTATGGAAAATTTTGTGTTTATGGGCATGCGTACATTTTTCTGGGCAAAGAGTACAGTTCCAGTAGAGGCCCAAACCCAAAAAAGATTAAAAAGCCCTATGCAAAGTGTATAAGGGGTAAAAGTGCATAAGGCTTCTTGACGTTGCTGTTTTTGTAGTAGTTTCATTTGTAACTCTTCATATGGTGTGTAAAATTGCTTCCAACATAAACTTTTTGGTTTAGTTCTACATGTATATAAAATAATATATAGTAATGATAAAAAATCATGAAATATGCACAGTCCTCCTTTCTTTATCACTGACTTGGAACCTATCTTAGGACAATCTTTTAATTTTATCCCTTGCTGATTCAAAGGCCTTCCCTTTTTCTTAATTTTGATGGGGAAAGTTGCAGATGCTTCATCTACAGAAAAATGCTGGATGGAATTATGAAAAACAGTTTTTAAAAGGATAGACATCATCTGCCCCTGACAACTCTGTTGTGTGGCATCTAATTTAACATCTAATGCTCAGTTATCTAGTAATAGAATGACATAATATTCATGCTTAGAATTAGGAAAATTACATTTGGAAATGACTGACAACTCAGTAGTTTTAAAGCTTTGGATGTTATAGTATTACATGCACACACACACACACACAGCAGATGAATGAAGATGTCAAAGTCAGGTCTAACAGAGGACTCTGGTAATCCAGCCCTTGGTGTATAACCTTCAAACACCAATAAACAAGATTATCTGGATTTAACACGCGACCTTTCTCATTCTGACTGGTAGGTCCAGATGTTTTCTCATTCAGTTGCCTGGTTGAAATCTGCTTTTTAACTGACTGCAGTTGGATCTAGATTTGAGGTTGCAGGAATGACAGTCTTGAAAACTATATTTTGCAGTGGGTGATGCTGTCTAAACAGTAACATATGGAGATGCATGGTTTAATAATTAAAAATAATTTGTAACCTTACCGTTAATAGATTTGCTAATTATGTCAACTGAGTAAGTAAAAATGGAATTGTGGTAGGTATTTCACTATATTTATTAGTCAGTCTGGTGGCATTAAAAACATTGACAAGATTTGTTAGAACCAGCATTTTCTGCACCTGTGACTACAGAGACAGAAACCCCAGTCATGCCTTTGTTACCCTTTGTTACACTCAAGGAAGCTCATTGCAGCCTTAGAGAAAATAGGAAAGGCTTTTTATCAGCTTCTCTTAAGTCAGTCTAGGCTTGTAGCCATAGTTCTCATCCACAAAATTTGGACACATATTTTGAACCTTAATTACCTTTCTTCATTGCTTAGAGCCCAGAACTATTTCGGGCATTCTTATATAAACTGTTCCTTCCTCACTATCATCTTGATTTTCCAGTTCTAGTGCTTCAAAGTGTACTAGTTCTCTCTCTGAGATTACATAAAAGAGATAATTCTTTGTGTTTTTTTCTTATGGGAGAACTAAACTCTTATATCCCCGAATAAACCCTCAGAGAGCTTCCCCATGTGTTTTATACCACTCCTGACTTGTAAGTTAGGGATAGTGCTTTTTAATTAATTAATAATCATAGCCTAGTAAATCATACTACATTATTAACAGAATGAAAGTGAGACAAAAGCACGTAAAAACATGAAAGCACAAAATATGACAAAGAAGTAATACAGTTAGAAAATCTGGATCTTTAGGATTTAAGCACAATTTAGCAAAACTCAGTAGTTAGGTATTCTCTGAAGTTGATACTGAAACAATTAAGTGTGTTGTATATCAACTATACTTAAATAAAAATAAATAAATACTAAGATAATTAAGTATGGGAGATGTCTTATGAGGCCAATTTTTACAGTTGATTGGTTTAGCCTCCATTCCTATGGCCACGGAGCAGATGCACCTTGTATATTTTAACACAACACTTATTAATTACTTTGAAAAAGACATGACATTAGTTGCACAGGATCAAAAGGAGTTAAAGATACTCCTATGAGGATTTGTCATATGGGATTAGCTGTAACTCAAAAGCTACCCTTGTCATAATGCTTCTTGTAGTTAGTGGCTAAGTAAGCTAAAATCTCCCATCTTGAGAGAGTCAGTATCTGTGCAGCTAGCTATCAGTTGTTGGTTTGTTTGTTTTCACCTTTATAGAGTTCTGTTTTTTAAGAAACAGCTTTAGTGTGGTTATAATTTACATACATTTAAAGGTTTGATTCAATGATTTTTAGTAATTTTACAGAGTTGTGCCAAGAGCACCATGTTTTAGATAATTTCTACCACCCTAAAAAAAATCTCTTGTACCTGCTTTCAGACAATCCTCATTCTTACCCCCAGCCCCAGGCAACCACTAATCTGATTTCTGTCTCTAAAGATTTACCATTTCTTGACATCTCACATAAAAGGAATAACATAATATATAGTCTTTTGCTTCTGGCTTCTTTCATTTAACATAATGTGTTTTTTTAAGTTTATCCATTTGATTGACTATATCAGTAATTTGTCTCTCTTTATTTCTGAATAGTATTCTACTGTATTGATAAAGTACATTTTGTTTATTGATTCACCAGTTGATCAACATAACGTGTCCATATTTTTGGCTCTTATGGATTATCCTGCTGTGAACATTTGTGTGTAAGTGTTTGTGTGGACATATGTTTCATTTTTTTTGAGTAGATACCTAGGATTGGAATTGCTGGGTTTTACAGTAAATTTAACTTTATAAGAAACTGTCTGTATTATTTGTTAATTGCTTATAACAGATTATCCCAAACCTTAGTAGCTAAAAACTATATAAATTTATTATCTCAGGAGTACAGGCATGGCTTACCGGGTCCTCTGTTTCAGAATTTCTCACAGGGCTGTAAGGTACTGACCTGGACTGTGGTTTCATCCAAAGGCTTGACTAGGGAAGAATCAACTCCTCTACTGACTCATGTGATTATCAGGATCAGTTCCTTGAAGATTGTTGGACTGAGGGCCTCATTTCCTCACTACAAGTTGGCCAGAAACTAACTGCCTTCAGTTCCTTATCATGTGGGCTCTCTAGCTAACTTCATCAGAGAGAGAAAATGAGGAAAAAAAGATGGAAGTCACAATCTTCTCTAATCTTATAACAGAAGTGATTCCCCATTTTACTATGTTCTATTAACGAGAAGCAGTTCACGTAGGTCCAACTCACATTCAAGGGAAGAAGATCACACAAGGATATGAATAGTAGGAATCAGGGATTATTGGGAACCATTTTAGAAAGCTGCCTACTATACTGCCGAACATTTTTCCAAACAGCTGCACTATTTCACATTCTCACCAGCAACATATTAGAGTTGTTTTCTCCACACACTCACCAATACACATTATTATCTGTCTTTTGATGATGGCCCTTCTAGAGGACATGAAGTGGTATCTCATTATGATTTTAATTCGCATTTCTCTAATAACTATTTTGAACATCTTTTCATTTGCCTATTATTCATTCATGTAACTTCTTTGGCGAAATGTCAATTCAAATCTTTTCCACACTTTTTAATTGGGTTATTTGTCTTATTATTGAGTTGTAAAATATTTTCACAGGAATCACACTTTTGGTATCACATCTAAGAAATCTTTGCCTAACTCAAGGTCACAAAGATCTTATGTGTCAGCTTCTAGGCCTTTATGACATTATTTTGCCTAATTTAATTACTGTAACAACCCTGTTTGGTATAAATATTGTCATCATTGCACAAATGAGAAGATTCACAGAAATCAAGTGACTTGCCGAGATCAACACAGCAAATTGGTACAGCTTGAACCTAGATTCTGCCTTACTACAAAGCCATAGTCTTTCATCAGAACTTTTTTTTTTTGGTATCATTAATCTACAATTATATGAAGAACATTATGTTTACTAGGCTCCCCCCTTCACCAAGTCCCCTCCACATACCCGTTCACCATCACTGTCCATCTGCGTAGTAAGATGCTGTAAAACCACTACTTGTCTTCTCCATCAGAACTTTTTTTTAAAAAAGACATTCAAATCTCTTTTCAGTGGGCAAAATAAGAATGAAATATCATATTGTCCCTTCCTTATAATTATCAGGACCCACTCTGGTGCTGTTTGAAAGCTGTTAGTAGAAACCTCTCTATTCATAATTATTAGAATTTTCCTTTGAAATAGAAAGGGGCATGTACTCCAGTTTGTTGGTTAGAGTCCATCCTAGTTTTATTCTGCCAGGCAATATTCCATTCACAGTTTCTGGTGGAGCTAGGATGCATCTTTGCTTGCAGCCTTGAAGCGTGTTACTGGGCAGCTGTTAAACAGTTGTTATACTTTACCCCCAGGGACAAGCATGTTCCAGTGACAAGCTAGCTTATTCCCTTATGTGTTTTTAATGTTGTACATTCACCTAGGACAAGTCAGTGCTGAATTTCTTTCATGTTTCTTAGTGCTTTAATCCCATTGTTTGAAAACCCGAGAGAGGGGAGTAGAGGAAGCAGAGAGGAAGAAAAGTCCAAATAATATGTAGCAGATGGTAACTTTTATAATGTAAATAAGTAAATTTTATTCATGTAAATAACATATTTTGTTTTAATTAATTGAATGTTAAAAAGAGCAAGAATTCTAAATCTTAATCCTTAGAGTCATTTCCCTCTTTTCCAAGAATCCTTTATACCCTTTGGGTCTGGTTGTTATATCTTAAGTTAGAAATACAATTTATTGTTTTCCTTACTGTAGCTTGATATGCTAGCCTTAGGCAAATTACAATCTGTGCAATTTTTAAAAATTTATCCAACCTTTGTGCTTAAATATCGAAATATCTCCTCACTTTGTACTTAAAGCAAAGAACAGAATAACTGTTCCCTCTTTCCTTCCCTCTGTTCATTGGTAAGCAGTTGCTGAACTATGTGCCAAGCACAGTGCTAAATGTTAAGAGTGCAAGTGGAATAATATATAGTCATTGACCTCAAACAGCCACTCATCGGTGGGAAAACAGGGAATACCATAGGAGGAGCAGATTTGGCAAGGAGGTAGAAAGGAGAGAAACAATGAGCTAAGTTGCAACTTGTTGAGTGTGAAACAAGTATAAGAAATTTAAGAAGTGATTGGAATTATCTGTTGGGCTCAGCGAGGACGAGGCTGGAAATACAGATTTGGGAGTGAGTCATCAGCAACAGAAAGTTGAATCAGGAGAATACATGAAATGAAGGTTCAAGAAACAGGCCTCTGGAGAACATTCACACCTAGGAGATAGAAAGAGGAGTAAACAGAGAAAGTAAATGAGTAAGTGAGGTAGGAATAGAACCAGATGTGAATAGAACTCAGGGAAGAGGTTCAAGAAGCAGGACTTGTCAGGGGCATCCTGTTTCAAAGTGATAGAACAGGAGGGGCAGCAGCCAGACCACCGAGGGCAAAGAAGTCAACGGGAGGACTGGTGGTTATCCTGTGGGGCGTGGGACTTTCTCTGATGTATCATGAGAAACTACATATTCAGCTTTGCTTCAGAATGTTGTAGAAAAGTTAGAGAGTGGCAGAGCAAATTGACTTATTTCTTCCCTGCCTGGCCTTCTTATTATTGTTAAATTGGTTCAGGCTTTCCAAAGAGTTCATTCTTTCATTCAATACCTATAGAAAGAGAACCCTCTGTAAGGTTCTGGGGATGCAAATATTAAAACCTGGCCCCTGCTTTGACAATACTCCTAGTCTACATGGGAAATAAACATGCTATCTGTCACATAACACAGCACATACTGTGTTATACCAAGAACTACTTACATCTTCTACATTTTCATTCCTTTTCTTACTTTTAGCCAATTTAATTGTACTTGAATGAATAATTTTTGAATTTTTCTAAGAATCATTTTAATGTGCTTTAAATATTTTATTGACTTGTGGTTTTAAAAAGAGTGACTATTCTATGCAAGGGAATTGTGAATGAAAGAAGGTTTTTTTCTTCTGGATTTATAAGTGAAATGTCTGCTGAGTGCATACTTTAGTCTCTCTCTAGGATGTTTAGGCAACATCTAACACCTCAGCCTCTTTAAACGTACTTTCACACATTATATTTCAATGGATAGTGGCTATTTCTCAAAAATATAAATATGAAATAATATGATACATAGGTTAAATCAATAGAAAAAGTTCATAGTTATAATGGACAGAAATGAAAAAATACTTTGTGTACTGCTTTGTCATTTAGAAGGAACTTTTACACACCATGTTCTTCTGTCCTCACAACTCTAGACAAGGAATCCACCTGGCCCCAGGATATCTGAAGAGTTCAGCCCAGCTGAGCTGCTGGAACCCAACTTACAACTGATGTGTAGTGTATCCCTGTTGTTAAAAGTAATAAATCTCCTCTTATTCTACTGGGGAAGCAATAACTGCACTGAAATTATTAAGAAAAATTATTTTTATTATTATGGCAATGAATGAGCTATTTGATAGTCAGATAGTAAGACAAAGATTAATGTCATTAGTAAAATTGAGGGTGGTTCCTTTGCAAGGGAAACTTTGTTCATGTTTTCATGCTAATGTCCTTGAATTTGAAGTGACATGATTTCCTAATTACAGTTTAGATTCTTTAAGGGCAGCATTAAAAGTCTGATAAGAATATATTTTAATGAGAACTTAAACTAAACCAAGTATTATCCAAACTACTATTTTTTATTTTGCTGCTATTGAGGTATTAATATTTTATCTCTTATTAGTCTGATTCACCTTTTCCAGATTTTTCCCTAATTTTAAAATAGATGTTTTACAAATTACTAGAACTCTGTCATTTTAAATTTTAAAAGAAGAGAAAAATGAAAACGTAATGGATCTTATAAATTAATGACTAAAAGTTTTATTTTCATGGAAGCTTTATAATTTTACTGATTAGCAACTACTAGAACTTCTTATTCTTTAGTTCTCAAAATATCCCTGGCTTTTCTCCCTCCTCACTTCATAAATAAAAATATAAATTAGAAAATGAAAATGACCCATAATTTCAGATTTTTGTTTCTAATACAAAGAGGCTGTTGTGGGAAAGGAATAGAGACATTAATTTTATAAGGAAAACGGTTTTAATCTGTTTCTGCTGTATTGGATGATAGTAAATTCTGTAGACAAAATACCTACAATACATATATCTCCCATTTTTCTCTTTAGTGCTTCAAGCATCTAAATCCTATTAACAGCTGTCAAAACCTGGTAAAGTATTTAGATGCTTTCACAATTTGTTTAATTGGATAGTTAGGAAATGGCATGCTAGAAAAGCCCACACCCCCCTTTCTTTTAGCCTGGCTGAACATCTGTAGCATTAGGGCCTCATTATCTCTGAATTGGCATAGCAAATCAGTGGCATCATTAAAATGCCACATTAAGATGATTAAGCTTCTTTGTTATCCAGTTGACTTTTGCATGTGCTGAGGATTTCATGGTTATGACCCCTAATCCTTGTAAACCACTTAAACAACATCACCCTTTTGTGTCTTCCCTAACAGCCTCTCTCATTTTGTCCCTTCTCACAGTATCTCTGGCAAACTTGAGGCTGTTACTCTAAACTTTGTCTTGTCTTTCTTTGAGTTGGATTCAGAGAGCTCATAGTTCAAAGTGGAAATTCAGAGCCTCCTTTATACCCTGGGAAATTACTGCTAACATGCTATCCAAGATGCCCAAGTTGCCTGTTCTGTTTGCTATCTTTGATGGGTTCTTCTCTCCAACTGAGCATTTTATGTGCTTGTAAAAACAAACTGAGGCACAGTTGGCTGAGACTGCTATTGCCCCTGAAGGATTTAGATGTTGGATCCTTTCCAAGACCCATTGTTTTTGCAATGTCTCAGGTGAAACCAAAAATGTCTACTCTGGAGCGCAAGCCTTTTATGTGATAACCATCACCCCAGGAAACGAAACCATGTGCATCAGCCCCAGCGAGTCAAGGCTTTGTTCTCTTCAGCCTACAAAATTCTCTCTGGGGTGTGTGTGTGTTAGTGTGTGTCATCTTCCTCAGAGGCCTCCAGAACATAGACAAAGATGGGAGCAATTGTACCCCAGAGTAGCTCCTTTAGAAAGAAGTTCAGTTTAATCTAATTTTCTACAGGCTAGATTCAATTTAGGCATCTTTTACCCCCTCTGGGAATGTTTAGCAATTATCTTTATAAGCAATTTGTGGTTTGGTGTGTTCTTTTCTCCACAAGTTCAATTATAAAAAATTTACTCAGGAAGCCTTTAACATTTTTGATTATGAAATATATCATATATTCAAAAAGGCAAATATAATTACATGTATGGTTTAAAGAATAATAACAAAATGAGCATCCATGGACCCAACAGCTGGCTTAAGAAATAAAATATTGCTCGTGCTTGTGAAGATTCTTGATACTCTTTTAAGTGGCAATTTAAGTTGTGTCTAAGAAACCTGATACATATTACAAGACACTGAAATTGACAAAACTTAAATGAGAAAGTATTCACATTGCAAGAGGTTTAGTCACTTTACAAAAGACTTCAGAATACTGTGGGGCAGTTCCTCAAGTCTATTCAAGTATTTCTCCCCAGACCTTTAAAATTTTCTGCCTTTATTAACAGTTCACATGTTGCTAGTCACCAACAACTGAACAATCAATGAAAAATGAAGAGAAACATCTCTGAATATATAATGTAAATAAGTGGAACAATCCTACTGGTTTTACGTGTAACATTTTACAAACATATCAACTGTATTAAGGTGAATTTTTAGGTGAATTAATGGTATCATGTTAAATATAAAGTAGAATGAGAGAGCAGGAGAATTTTTTTTCTAGCTTAGGATGTAAAGAAAGACTGCATGGAAGAAATGGCATTTAAACAGCATCTGGAAGTTTAAATAGAACATGATGTGGAAGGAGGGCATTTTAGGTGTGGGAAAGACTGAAGAAGAGGTTGGAAAGCTACCATCAGTCAGGGTGCTACTGTGCTTCCCAAACTTTAAGATGTGTAAGAATCCTTGAGAATTGTGCTAAAATGTGAATTCTGATCCAGTAGGTCTGGGGTGCAGCCTGAAAGTCTGCATTTCTAACAAGCTCTCAGGGGATGCTGGAACTGCTAATCCAAGGACCTCAGTTTGGGTAGCAAGGCTCTAGTCTAGAGAGAAAAATGATTCAAGGACACTAACGAGAAATCAGATGATCAGGTAGGCTCAGAGCAGATTCTAGACAGGCCCTCCAATGTCTCATCCCAATAAGGAGTTTGAACAACTGTGAACAAAATGAAATCATTTATAGTTTCTGAACAAGGGTTTTAGTACTAAAGAATGATTAATCTGGCAATAATATATAGTATAAAACATAGATCACATACACTGTGGGCCAGTTAGGAGGCTAAAGCAGTGGTATATTGATGTACTGAGCATTTGTTGTGTATGTACTTTATGTAGAGCCTGTGTCAAACTCTAGAGCAGTGGTTCTCAAACTCCATTGTGCATAATATTTACCTAGAGAACATATTTTTAAATGCGTATTTCCAGTCCCCACACCCAGATTAGTAGATCTATGGTGAGACCCCCAAAATGTCTATTTTAAAACCATGCAAGCTCTGGTCTTACAGATACAGTCTAAGCAGTGTCATAGGGGATACTGAATTAAAATAAGTAGGTAAGTAAGTAAGTAAGTAAGTAAGTAAGTAGACAACAAACAATGTAGCTTCTCACCTCAGACAGTTTACATGTCCATACAGGAGATGAGGTGAGTTTTAAGTAACTCAAAGATAAGGAATAGATTATTTTTCATTTTAGGGGATCAGGGAAGGCATAATGGGGGGAAAGGGCATATTCATTTGGCCTTAAAAGATGTATAGAATTTGGACCTGTAGCAATGTTGAGGGAAGACCTTCTAGGCCATGGAAATAATAAAAGCAAGAATACTTAGAAGTTCTTTAGTTCAGTTAAAGATATCTAATCATTCAAAATCAGTATTACAAAGATAGATTGGGGCCAGATACTGGAAGTCCTTTTAATTTTTTGTTTCTGAGTTTGGACTTTATTTTGTTGGCAGTAAAGAATATTGAAGAATTTTGACAGGGCCACTATATGACCAAAGCTACAGTTTAGGAAGAATAATCTGGTGGTAGTATACACCTGTGGTAGTGAGCTGGAAAGGAGAGAGAGAGAGGAGGCAGGGAGAACGATGTGGAGGCTCCCACAATAGATACTGAGCAGAGTAAACAGGGTCTGAGGTTTAAGATAATGAGTATACAAAACAATGGAGAGGAGGAACAGATTGGAGAAAGGGCACAAAAATAGAACCAATGGGTAACTGAATGTGGGCACAAACAGGAGGAAAGAAAGATGACTGTGAAGATTCTAGCCTTAGTAACTGGAAAGATACCCAGAAGACCTTTGGAGATGAAGGAGTGAAGGAGAGGAGAGAGATTATACCTGGAGATATATATTTGAGGATTAATCATATAAAATGCTAGTTGGAGCCCTTAATAGTAGGTGAATTGCCATAAGGTGTAGAGGGAAGAAAAAAAGAGTGTTAAGGACGGTATTTGGAGGCAAAGGGTGGAAAAGGAGCTAGAAAAAAGCAATCAGGAAGGTAAGGAAAGAAGGTACGGTTACACTGAAGAAATAGGAGTGTAAAAGAACAAGGAATGGTGGTTAATAGCGTCAAGGGCTACGGAGAAGTTGGGGAGAATGGCACACAAAAAGGCATTGGATTTATGAATCAGAAGATTACTGATGCTCTTCAGGGGAGCAGTTTGGTGAAGCCAGATTACAGGGAATTTTACATCAGTTTCAAGGATGTAGAGGCAGTAAGCATGGATTACTTTTGTAATAAATCTACCTAGAAAAGAATGTTGAGAGAGGATGAGTCTAGGCATGCCGAAATGAGAGGCTTATCTAAATTGGAAAGGGAAAGGAGAAGAGGTGGCATCTAGAGAGCCTGAAGACAGAGCCTGATGACATAGAATGTATAGGTTTTGAAGACTGGGTTGATGGGGAGATTGAAAGGAAAAGGACCCAGTTTCAAGACTTAGAGACTGGGAAAAGGATGACGCCATTTGTAAATACAAAGAAGTCATAAATTAGAAGCAAGTTGGACTTCAAAGATGACAAGTTTAACTTTAAACATGTTTATTTATATTTTCAAGGGATACTGAATTAAATGCCCCCCTTTCCTCTGCTCCAATAAATCTTCCTCCCAAGGGATGTAATGAATCTCTTCATCAGAGCAGACTCATGTCTTTCCTGGTAGTTTTGGTGGGCTATATTTAGGGGCTGGGCATTAAACCCTATAATCTCTCAGGAATCCCATTTTCACCTTAGATACTAATGTATTCTAATATTCAACTCTGCTTACCTTCACATGATAAACCATAATGAATTGTTTGTCCTCAGTAACTGTGCAGATAGGCCATCCAGTTCTTTAATCTAAAACTGGTAAGACTCCAGAGGCAATCTAACAAACAATACCAAGAACTCTTTTTGGACCATGAAGTCCCAGGGACTTCGCTAACACCTTGTCCATGTGACTCTTATGTGTTCCATTAAGATCCTGGGTCTCAAATACTGTCTTCCTTGTTCTATAGCTAAATCCTAAAGGATAAAAGCCAAGAGTTTATCCTGAGCCAGATCGGTGTAGTATTGAGTACTACTAGGTCAAACACATCACAGCCAAAATCCTGAGGGAAAGAGCAACTCTCTTATGTCCTGTGTTTTCAGAAAGACCAACCAATTGATTCTACTAGTTTTTAATTGTCACTGACCACAGAATGGCCTGAGTCTGTTTATATTAACATCTTATAACCAAAATGAAAAGGATCCTTTTCTGCTGCTCCTTTCTATCTGCTGTTTTTGATTTTCAATCGCTGAAGTTTTCCGTTGAGGTTCTTTTAAACGCCTACATGCAAACTGAAGAGCACTCAAGCTTTGGTGGGATATCACCCACAGCTGGAGTGATGAAGGAAGGGAGGTGGGTACAGCCTCAGGTGCATCCTTCTCTCAAAAAAAAAAAAAAATTAAAAAAAAACAAGAACTACTTAAGCAAACATTCCATCTGAAAACAGGCAAGACTTGTCCAGAGAAAGAAGGGAATGAGCCTCTTTTCATGTAGGAAACAGATATTAATTCACATATAACCCAAATGCATACAACGGGCAAATTTGAAACATGTTGTACTTGTCCTCTAGCCCTGCATCTCTTCTAATCAAAGAGTGAAAGGTTGTGAACCATGAACCGTGGTGAGAAGCAGTGGAACAGTGTTCAGCAATGGCTCCTCTGTTGGTGGTTAGGCCCTGTCTTGCTCTGCTAAGCAAGCACAGTTAATACAGATGAAAGGTAACCTTGATAGAAGTGAAAATTGAAACTTGAGTTGAAGGTAGCAAGTCAGGCACAGCTGCAGTTGTACTTCCTCCTATGTGGCAAAAGGAGCTGCACTTACCGGTGTTTTTTGGAAAGGATGTAGTTTTTAAAATATCTTTTCTTCAGAGTATTTTGGCTTTTAAAGTCTATGCCATTGATGGCAGAGTGTGGAATATGTTAGTAAGAATCCACTTAGACTTTATATGTCTAAGGTGTGCTGTCAAATCCACATTCAGCATTCTAATCACACATCTGCTATTAACTGGCTCTGTGACCTTGGACAAATCACTGAAAACATCTCTGTTTCCGGATTTCCTTTTCTGCAAAACAGGAGGGGTGGATTAGATGATCTCTAAATTCCCTTCCAACCCTAAAATTCCATTGATTTATGATTCCTCATGGGTAAATACAACTTCTGATTTCTAAGAACAAATATTTGAAAAAGTAAGCATTTATGCAACATACTTTATATATGAAAAATCCCTTACAAGTATTTATTATTATTACATCAGGCAAATACTTAGGTTTTGTTAGTATTTGGTGCATTAATTTGCCTTCTTCACGTCTTATGTTTTGCAGCTTAAGAGTGCTGCAACTCTTTTTAATATAGTACCTGCTCAGCCCCTCCTCTCCTGTCCAGTCCTGTAACTCTAAGATCTTGAGTTTAGCCCTAACTTGGGTATAGGTGCGCTTCCCCTTGCTCAGGTTGAGTTCCACTTACCTGTGTCAATGAAAGTGACTCCTTAGAAGGTTATGTTAAAGCATTACTTCTCCTTTTATCTTTCTCAACAGTATTTCACTAGTACTGCCAGCTTTCTCTATATTCAGTGTTGTCTCTTTATCAGTTCCAAGATAGATAAGACTCATTTTTAGCAGTTCATGTACATGGAAGGGGAAGAGGCAAAGCACAGCTTAAAATTAAAAAAATATATATATTAACTGTTCAGCTTTCAGTCTTAATGGCTTAAATTGAATGCATTTGAAGGATTATAATAGTATTGACTTCTTGAAACCAAAGACCACACATCTTGCTTTTTAACTGCAGCCACCAAAAAGGTATTAGATCTGAGTGAGAATCTTTCTTCTCCCCCAGTACTGGAGAAGAGTTGCTCAAAATGTTTTCTTCATGGTGGCTTTGAGCAGTCATAGCTAAAATCTATTATCTCTAATTTTCTGGATGGTCTAAAACACTGCCATCTACATGTGTGTGTGTGTGTGTGTGTGTGTGTGTGTGTGTGTGTGTTTCCCTGACTGTAGTTCTGAATTCAAATAATGAGTGATCGTTTTAATTGTGCTTTCTTGTTTTTTAGAAGTACAATATTATGTTAGCTTCATTTGGTATATAATTGTTGGTTGTGGGTCTCTGCTCTTTGAGCTATTTTGATGGCTGGCTCCAAATACAGTCATTGTTCATTTCTTACATTTTCCTCCCTGCAGATGATTCAATGAAAGTGAAAGATGAATACAATGAAAGGGATGAGAATGTTTTAAAGCCAGAGCCTATGGAAAATGCAGAAGAGCCTGAAATTCCTTACAGCTATCCAAGAGACTATAATGAATATGAAAACATTAAGTTGGAGAGACATGTTGTCTCATACGAGAGTAGCAGGCCAGCCAGTGGCAAGATGAACTGTGATGTGTGTGGATTATCCTGCATTAGCTTCAATGTCTTAATGGTTCATAAGCGGAGCCATACTGGTAAATAGTCTCCTTTATCCATTCTTCTGAAAACTGTCCTAATGCAGCCATGTGAGAAATGAAGCGATGGAATTTGGGATGACTTCTGATCACTTTCATTGATTTTTGCTATAATTCTGATGTATCTTTCCCTCTCTGCATTTCCATTTACTCATTGATTTTTATTCATGTTTTGCTATGCACTTGGCAAACATATTGCAAATTCTATGAATAAAAAAAACTGTATAGAGCAGTGTTCTAGGTCAGCCAAATATCTTTTCTTCTGCTAATAAAGAGGAGTTGAATGCATCTTTCATATATTTTTGCATAACTTTTTAAAAAAGCAGATCTCCTTATTGGGTTGGGTCCAAAGTTGGCAGATGAAAGGTTATAGTTTTTATTAGCACTTTAAAAAAAATTCATTTTCAGACAATAAACAGTCTATAGAAATGCCTATAAACACAACAGTCCTACTGAGCCCAGTAGATTCCATCTGATATCTGA
The DNA here is from genome assembly GCF_040802235.1 of Manis javanica. Taxonomy (NCBI): domain Eukaryota; kingdom Metazoa; phylum Chordata; class Mammalia; order Pholidota; family Manidae; genus Manis; species Manis javanica. The sequence goes on along the minus strand of NC_133159.1, from coordinate 159,430,392 downwards.
TATGAAGACTAAAAAAGAAGCATTTCTGGCCCTTGATATTCTTTTAGGACTTGAGTCCATGACTAATTTTTCAGATTGAGATTATATTCAAAAGGAATGTTAAGTAATATAAAAATTTATATCTACAAAGCATGTCTAAAGCTACTCTGGGCTTTTTTGCCCTGCTCCAAAACAGGATGATACCTAAAGGAGCCTTGCTAGTTGAAAGCTTTTTCTCTTCCAGAGGGAAGAGTCCATGAAGTATGCCTTATGCTTGCCTTGAAATACAGCTCTCAGCTGATCCCAATATGAACAGATACTGTCTAAAAGATGAGTTTTGCCATAGGCATCTAATCTGTGCATATGTTTTGGCTCTTGCCGTGATCAGAAATCTCCTTTTTGTCCTTTTAAAGGTGAACGCCCATTCCAGTGTAATCAGTGTGGGGCATCTTTTACTCAGAAAGGTAACCTCCTCCGCCACATTAAACTGCACACAGGGGAAAAACCTTTTAAGTGTCACCTCTGCAATTACGCATGCCAGAGAAGAGATGCACTAACAGGTCATCTTAGGACACATTCTGGTAAGTGAGAGCAATGAGCATTCCATATTTAGTGAATGAGTGTTCCTCTGTGCCCACTGAGAAAACTAGAAAGAGTTAAGTACAGAGGTTTTAATCTGTCATTCCTTTTCTGAAGGGTTACAACAGCAGAGACCTCTAGGGCTAATTACACGTCCATTAAGGCATTAATTGCTCTCCGTCTGGCTCGATGGGGATGATCATCTCCTTACCATCCTTGCTCCCCTAGAGAACAACACAGACAGGAGGAGGCTACCCTATAAACATGCCTCTTAATTTTTTGTGAAAAAATTACAGCCATCAATATTTTCTTATGGTAAACTTTATTAAAAGATTATTTCCCTAAGCACTCAAATACTTTTCATTCAAAAGTCTGTACAAGCATATGATGTACAGTGTATAAATTATGTAAACCTGTAAACTCCGTATAAATAATTGTTGGGGGGCTACTTTTGGCCAATCTAAGCTAAATTGATTCCTTTTTATTGAGATACAATTGACAATATAACATTGTATTAATTTTAGGTGTACATGGGTTAAAATTCTTAAACCCAACCTTCCTCTTGATCAACCTATTTATTTTTAATCTTTAAAAGATGAGCAGCAGTAGCAATTCATAAAAAGCTATGTTCCATCATGATGTTTTCACTTTCTTATTTTAACAAGCAAGATAATAAATTTTTTTCAGCTTTTAGAATTTCCCTCCTAGAAAAATAAAACTGAGTTTATTTTCAAATTTGGGATCTCATGTTCTTGATGTTATCTGACAAACCTTAAATTGAAGGGGGAAAAAAAACGGCTTGTTTTTATGTCAATTCACATACTATTTTGATATAACTCAGCCCCAAACCCACAACTGGTCACAATTCGGAGACTAAGGATTAAAAAACCAGCCCCAATAAAACCCACCGTGAGAGATCATAAGTGGCAAAAGAAGGGTTTCTTTTACAGTTCATTTTTCAGAGTAATGAATTAAGGCTGCATTTCATCCAAAAAATTAGAATAGTTATCTTCTGTTGCTTTTTTATAGTAAGATCCAACAATGGTAGTCATTTTTAAGATAGATTCCAGAGGACCCCAATATTCAGAAACTTAACATTTTTAGCCCTAGCAAACCTAAATTTATTTTCATTTTGGATTCTGTAAGGATCTTGCAGTGCTTTAAATTCTGAAGGCTTTGCTTTAAACAGAGCAAGAGGATTAGAAAGTAAAAATCTCAGTCCCTAAAACTGACAAATTCATAGGGTACATTTTACCAACGAATGAGAAAGGCCAGTCCTGCACACAGAGCTGAAGTTATTACTTACATGTTAAGCAATAAAGCATTTGGAGGAGTTGGAAGGATAAGGATGGGCTGAATTGTATGGATGAACTTTTGAAGAAACTTGCTTTATCTTACAAATTAAAATGAAGTCATTTTTGTTACTCAAAAATATCCTCAGTTAGCTAGCTCAGTTTTTATGATTTACCCCAGACTTTGCTATAGCCACTTGGCAAGAATAAACTAAATTTACCTAAGTGTGTCAATGCCCTAGAAAGGCCATCAGTTTCTTATGGAACGGCTAGCTCCCACAGCATTCCTTACATATAGCCAGGTGGGTGTCCCAAAATAAGGGATCTCTTCCTATTCCATTCTTTTTTTTTAACTTTTTTATTAATACATTTTTTGTTAAATATCTTTGTATTTTTTTTTTCCTGCAAGACTTGGTGTTGGCGTTCCTATTCCATTCTGAAGCCACACTAACCTTGAAGAATAAAAAGACACACTCTATTTTTTTCCTAAAGAAACAAGATTGTCTCTGGAGCCAAAACACTATGCTGAATGATAATCCTTTCATTTGTGAGAGGAGACGATCCTTTCAAAGACTAACATGATAATCAATTGTACAACATAACTTTATTTCATTTTACTAAACTTAAATGTAAGTGCAGAATATCCAGATACTCTGGCTTCTCTTAGCAGCCTCATATCCTAATAGACAGTTTTCATACAGTCCCAGGACATCATGGATTCTGTAACCCCTGAGGGTCACTGAGTGCCCCTGTGCTCTCCTTATAGTTGAGAAACCCTATAAATGTGAATTTTGCGGAAGGAGTTACAAGCAGAGGAGTTCCCTTGAGGAGCATAAGGAGCGTTGCCGTACGTTTCTTCAGAGCACTGACCTGAGTGATCCTGGTGAGTTCATGCAACACTCATTCTATACACATTTAGTGAGCATCTACTATTCTAGGTGGTGGGATACAAGAGTAAATAAGAAAACAAAAAATCCTGCTCTTGTGGAGTTTATATTTTAATGGGGAAAGACAGACCATAAACAAAGTAAAAAAAGTAATTTATACAGTATGTTAGAAGGTATAAGTACTATTAAGAAAAATGAAGCAGTTACTGCGGGCTGAGGGTAAGTCAGGGAAGGCTTCAGTGAGGTGATATTTTAACAAGAATTAAAGAGATGAAGAGAGAGCCCTGCAGAAAACTAGGAAATAGCAAGTGCAAGGGCCCTGGGGCTTGAGTTTAAAGAAGTATAAATAGTCCCGTGTGTCTGGAGCAGAGTGAGTAAAGGGACATGAGGCCAGAGAGGAAATGGGAAGCTAGATCTTATCAGGCCTTGTAGGCTATTGTAAAGACTTTGGCTTTTACTCTGAGTGAAACTGAAAATCTTCAAAGATTTTTTAACAGAGCAGTGACATGATTGGACTTCTCATTTGAAATGAATCATTCTACTTGCTATTGAGAATAGATTGTATTTGGGACAATATTGGAACTGGAGAATCTGGTTAGGAAGCTATGGCAATAATCCAAGCAAGAGAAAACTGTGTAGTGATAGAGGTGGTGGGAAGTGTTCTAATCCCACATGTGTTTTAAAGGTAGAGCCAACAGAATTTCCTAACAGATCAATGTGAGATGTGATGAAGAATGCAGCTGCCATTAACTGAAATGGCAAAGATTGATGGTAGAACAGGTTGAGGGATGGCTAGGGCAGAGTCAATTGAAACTACAAGGATTTTCTTTGCACAGGGCCCAAAAATCATGTACTTCTCTACTCATATGATTTATTGTGATGCTTATATTTGGCTGTGGGAATTTTCTATGTTATTTAGTTTTTTATTTGTTATTTTTAATTACACGCCTAATGGCAGTTGGTTGAAACACTAGATGTCTTTCATCTATCAATTGTGGTTTTATTTCATTCTTCAGTTGAAAGAGCCTGAAACTTTTATGTCGCATCTCTGCAGTTGCCCTTTGTCCCATCCTGTTGATAATCAGCCTGGTTCCACAGCTTAGGTTGTCCGACATTTTTATTTGGTTACTTGAACTAGTTGTTTATGTCAAATCCTCATGAGATTTGGTGTTTGACAGCAGTAGTTGCAGTTGAATAGTTTGAACATTCTAAAACAGAAAAATTACAAAAATATGACAGAAATAAGGTAAAACTCAGGAAAAATAAAGTGGAAATCATGAGTAGTTTCACTGTACCTGTTTCGAGCAAGAGGAAACTTTTGTTTTAGACAGAGCCTATTTTATGGTGTTAGGAACTGCCAACTGAATGTTGGTTTGCACTGCTTCTGTTTTTATCCTGGATGGCATCTTTGGTTTTATCAAGGAGTTGAATTTCCTCCTTATTTCTAAAGAGAAATGTTTATACTCTTTAAAAAAAAACACCTAAAACTTGGATTTTAACATCTTAAGTGATATGCTTAAGGTTAATCAGGCAATACTTGCAATTCCATATTTCAGGTAATAGACAAAGCTCTTACTGTGAGAAATTCCCAAGTTATGGAAATCTATCATATTCCAAATAGAATCATTAATATTTAAAGCTAGAAGGATTAAATTGAGCATCTAATCCTACCTCCTCATTGTAGAGGTGAGGAAATTGAGACTCATCAAAAATGCATGACATTTCAAAATTACTAGAACTTTCATTGTTTTATGATTATACTCTTTTATTTTAAAAATGTATAGAGATACAATCACATATCATAAAGTTCACCTTTTTAAAGTGTACAGTTCAGTAGTATTTAATATGTCCACAGTTATACAACCATTACCACTATCTAATTCCACATTTTTGTCACCCCTGTACCCATTAACAGTCACTCCCCATTCCCCCTCTCTCTGGCCCCTGGCAACTACTAATCTACTTTCTGTCTCTACAAATTTGCTTATTCTGAACATTTTGCCCAAATGAGCGAATCATATAATATGTGGCCTTTTATGTCTGACTTCTTGCAGTTGGCATAATGTTTTTATGGTTCATCCAGTTTGGAGCATGTATCAACACTGCATTCCTTTTTATGGGTGAATAATATTCCATTATATGGATTTACCACCTTTTATTTATCCATTCATCAGTTAATAGACATTTGGGTTTATTCCACTTTTTTCACTTTGGGAAAATATGACTTGATAAGCTATATTTTTTTAAAGGTTACATATTATTTGACTAACAAAAGATATATAGTAACATACATACAAATAGATATACACATATGTATATATATATATAGTGTGTCTTGATTGGGCTAGAAGTAGGGAAAAAAATCAATACACTACCCTCTATGAAAAAGAAGTTCAAAATCATTGATTTTGAAGTAATGTTACTACCTTATTTCCCATCCCCATAACCTTTTTTAGGAGTTTCAAATTAGGAAAGTATCAAAAGAAACCTTTTAACTGTCTTCAGTAGTATAAGGTGATTCAGGAAATGCTGAAATACAAAGGTTGAGTTAATTTGCATTTCACAGGGTAGTCTGATGGATGGTGCAACATACTTTAAGTCTCAGCAAAAAAAATAAAAGGTTAACTAAGTGAGCAAGTTTTGATTTTTTTTTAACAAATATTTTGTAATGGTGGTTTCAGGTTATAAAATGTATAAAGTCACAGCTTAATCAAGTATAATAAATACTGCATGTCATTCAAAATATTACTATTTTATATTTCAAACAGTTCCCATGATTTTTCCTTAAATCCAAAATGTAAAGAATGTTTAATCCAACATAAGCCGATCCTTTTATCATTGTCACTTCTCAGTATATGGTTTGCATTTCTGTTTCCTTCTGAAAACTGGGAGTCCCAGTCTGGACATGTGTTCATTCTGAGCCTGACCAATATAGTATCACCAGTGGTACATCTTATCCCTAGCTTTTAAAGTGGTGATGCTCCAGTGCTACTACGATACAGCACTTATTCATCAAGTTTTCGTTGTAAATTGAAGTGCAACGCGCTATGAGAGCCAAGTCTTGAAACAAACCTGTCCCCATTTTGGGCAACAGGACTTCTGGTCTTATTAATCATTTTCTTTTATTCAGGTGGCATTTGTTGGCTTCTCTATGTGCCAGTTTCTGTGTTAGAACTATTTGTAAAGATAAGTGAAGGTTAAGCCCCTACCCTTGAAGAACTCACAGCCTAATAAGGAATGGGCACTCGATGTATTAATATAATACAAAGGTCTAAATAGAGACACATGTGATATTGCAACTTCAGCCCTACGCTAGATGGACTAAGATGTCTAAGAAGTTTAGCTAAGTTTCTACCTTAGACATCACAAGTGACATCATCAAGATACTCCAGTTCTGTTGTTTTAATGGAGTATATATGAAAGAAGAATGACTATAGAACACCAAGAGTTTTATTTTCTCATTAGCTTGCTCCTTATTCCAGAAAAGGACTAACAGCTGGTATAGAGGTTCATTTAGCCTCAATTCACACAAATTATGTGTGAATATTCAGCACATATTTTTGTATGACAGTGAGTTCTAGCAATAACAAGATTTTTTAAGTAATTGAATAGTTTTATTTATTTATGAATCTAGGAGTCAAAACCTTCAATCTTCATTATCTCATTGTTTCAGCTGAGCTAATACAACATGAGTTTCAGAATAAAATTGTCTTTTTACCAAGTAGCAGAACACAGAAAAAGCTAAAATTGTTTTAAAAGTATTTTTCCAACTGATTGTTCTTTCTAAAAATCGATACTACCTCACAGGTAGTATTCATTCTACTTGCTGAAAAAGTCAACAATTTAATGTAACTTTTTGTTAGAACCCGCTTCAATCTTTGATAGCAATCTTGTGTTAGACAATTTTTATTACACAATAACACCCCTTTGTTCCACCCTCCATTAGCTGTTGACTGACCACACCATAGAAAAGACAGGAAGCAATGCCTCTTATTTGAGCTCCATTTAACACTTCAAGATCTAATGAAGGATTTTGAACAAAAAAACACAACAAATTGCATAGTTAAATCTGCAGTCATGTTAAGATAGAAATTGCGTCATGGAAACAATTAACTAAAAGCCAGACAAACTATCAAGATTTATGCAGAGTTTAAAGACAGTGATCTATTCTCTAATTATTACTTTGTATGAGTTTTATTATTTATTTTTTCAGTATGCCTTTAAATCACTTTACTAATGAACATTGGTATATGGTATATCCACTATGTAGTAGGCAAGTGATTTGAATGACACTGATCCAGAATTATTGTTCTGTATTCACTCACGGACCAAGCGTGCAAACTGTTCCTTGTCACTATCCCGTATTCCCCACACCCACCCCTTGCAACATTAAACTGCCAAATAGGAACGGATTTCCTATTTTCGTCATTTAAACCCATTATCTTGTTCCCTTACTATCTTGCCAAACTGGTTTCCCTCCACTTACATTTCTGAGACATGATGTGGCAAGATAACAAGTCTAGACTGTTTGTATAAACAGACAGTTGAGTCTTAAAGTTGAAGCAGAGGACCAAAAGCCAATAGTCCTCTTTTTTTTTTTTCTTTTCAGTGTACTGCCTACATTGCTTGTAATCCCAAAGAGATTGTCTAACTCCAAAGCATTTCTTTGTGTTTTAAATAGTATTCATTTCGTGGTATTGTGCAGCAGCTGCCCAGAAACTGCAAGCAACAGACTAGCACTTTGGGAAAGAAAATGAGAGTGCGTCATAGTCAACTGAAATTTTAGCCTTTGCCTAACTTGTGAATTAGAAATACGGTTAATCGGTAAAGATTAACTTGATCTCTAGTGTATATTCACATGTACAATGAGGTTGGGATCTTGGAGTTTTGATGTTTTGAGTGAATAATCTGGGGAGAGGGTGTGGGTGGACAGAAGCCCTCTAGGTGAGTTTCAGAGGATCGCTTTCACTCTGACGGGAGTTGTGGGAACAGGCACATCACCCATGCCTCAAATTATCTGTCTATCCTTAAACTCCAGAATTTTGTCTTTTTAAATGCCAGGCAGTTGGTCACTAATTTACAGAGTAAGATTTATGTAGAAATGACTATCAAGACAAGCTTGGTGAGTAACCAGGGTAAAAGGTGATGTTATCTCAGAAGGTTGCCATTTAGTGACGTGCCCTAATTATGTTATTTAGGTCACTGTATCCTCATTTTAGCATCTTCACAAATAGAAAGGATATTGAATATGCGCCCTCAGGACGCTCCTTGTGGTCATTGACACTGACTTTGGTAGAATGTAGACAGTGATTGCTGAGAAACAAATGGGAGAACTAGATTGGCAGCATAATGTGTGGCTTAAATGCTGGGACTGAACAGACAGATCTCTGGATAATGATTTTGCTCTTAGAGGAGTGACTGAAGAGACTAACAAGACTAGTGGTAAAATGGAGATATAGTTTAAAATTCCCAAAGTACTGTTTTTCATTCTCATTTCACTATAAATCTTTTTTATTATAAATACAGGGTTGAGGGGGAGCCTTACCTGGATTTGATCCTCTCAGAGTTGCTTGAACCAGAATGCAAGTTCCCAGGCAAAGCACCACTTACTGCCTCTCTGATGATTCTTTAAAAAAAAAAAAAGCAAAACTCCGTAGAACAGCCTCAGGAACTTATTGCAAATCCCAAGCCTTTGTCTTTCATCTTTCTGCTCTTGGGGCTCTGGGTAGTGCCACATCTGGTGGTGGTTTGTATGAAAGGAAATAATATATATAATAGTTTCCTGTTTGGTCATTTAAACCTATCCCTGTGCTGGACAGAATTTGACCCACTTCACTCAATAGCAATGGCCTGTTGCTCAAGTACCAGTTATTTATAATGGTTGGTCAGCCAAAATTGCAAGGCTTTACCACTAGTCCAAGAGCTGCCCAGGCCCCTTACTCTGACCCTTATTATTTTCATTGACAAAAATAGCATTGTTAATAGCTTAAACTGGAGCATATAATTATTTTTTACAAGAAACAAAGTCTAATAAATACGGTCATTATCATCATACTCTTAATGATTTTTGAAGGCAGACAGATTTCATTTTATTTCTGAATCTTAAAAACCCTGAACTTTATAATTTATTATGTAATGACTGGCATAGAGTTTAAAAAAACAAAAATATGCCAACAATAAAATGAAAAATATTTAATACTTTGAATTCCTCTTTTCTAATTTGGTTTCAGTTCTCTTGACCTGATCATACTTGGTTATCTTGCCCTGCAGGTTTTTCTCTTTTATTTACTGCAGAGGTGGCCAGTTTTCTTCTCTCTGGACATATCCATTTGTGGAACTGGATGTCTAAGAGATCGTGGAATTTGTGACATCATTTCTGTGTATTAGAATCTTTGCATTCAACTACAGAATGAGCACTGACAATTCCTAAATCTGTGTATATATTTGGAGGATGAAATCCATTTTGCAACCATTACTTGCTTTTTACTCTAATCCTTTAAACTAATTTAAATTTCTTAGAGACGTTAGAAATGGATAACTCCTTCATTTTAGTTTGGATCTCCTGAAATGCTTGTGATAAAACAAAGAAATATTTGTAGTCTTACAATAAGTTTGCTTAGAGCAGGAATGAGTGAATGCAGCCAGCCCCTTGTTTGTGTATGGGCTTTCACATTTTTGAAGGGTGGTGGATTGGGGAATAAAACAAAGAATATGGAACAGAGACTGTCTGTGTCACTCAGTTTAAAATACTTACTACATGGCCCTATAGAGAAAAAGTTAGCTGATCTCTAGCTTGGGCTAGCATCATGTGTTAGTTTAAAACTAAATTTAGGGCAGCTGGTATCTCTTTGAACTTAAGACATGAATTCATTGAGTACTGATTTCTATATCAGAGTAAATTATATTATGTTTATCCTAATGTACTAGTTAGTTGATTAGATGTTGGCACTATTTATATGTTCTTTTAGTAGTTCTCAACTCAGGCTACATTTTGAAATCATCAGGAGAGCTTTAAAAATATGTTGCATCGGCCTCTACACCAGAGATTCTGATTTAATTGATCTGAAGGGGCCCTGGACAGAGGTGTTTCTGACATGCTCTTCAGGTGATTCTAATGCTCAGGCACGTCTGAGAACCACAGGTCCACACCACTTGAAGGTCTATTGGTAGACTGACAACTAGACCATATTTGGGGGCAATTTTATTCACATTTTTCATTAGAAATATAATAAAGATGCATTATACAAACTGCTCTTTAATTTCAAGACAGAAGTGTTGCTCAGGGAAATTTCAACAGAGACAATTTTGAAATGTGAAGAGCATATGAAACAGATAATGCAAGCTCAGAGAAATAGAATTTAAAAGATAGGAACTGAAAGGAGCATGCTGGAAAAAAAGAAAGAAAAAAACCACTCAGAATTTCAATACACAGATCACTGAGTAGATGTCTTGCTGTCTGGGTAAGGGTATCTATTTTCAAAAGTGCTATTAACATAAACAGAGCAGTAAATCTGGGGCACCATACTTTTTTTTTTTTTAAGTTAAGAAGAATTATATCAGTCTGCAGGTGTCACACGCAGTTACTCAGAATCTGAAAGAAGGCTGATCTCCATCTATCTATCTTTTTGCAACCAACCACGTCCAGGCTGTTTTATTTAATACTTCCTCTTGCTAATGAAGGTATTGGTTGGGGATGGGTCGGGCTTTCCCATCTCAGCATAAGACTGCAAGGTTTGAACGTACCCTGTTGCTGGCTTCACTGACCACAGCAGGTACCCCAGGCAAGAGTCTGAGCAGTAATAACAGGTAACAAGAATGTACATCAGACCTCTGACACTTTTCCTTCCAGTTTATTTCCTTTCCTCCCCATTTACCAATGTTTTCTTTTCCCTCTTCTTTTTACATTTTTCCAAACCAGCAAGTGCGGAGGCAAGGCACATCAAAGCAGAGATGGGAAGTGAAAGAGCTCTCGTTCTGGACAGATTAGCAAGCAATGTGGCAAAACGAAAAAGCTCAATGCCTCAGAAATTCATTGGTAAGAATACAACCCTTTTTACTGCTGTTAGCAGATAGTTTGAATGAGATAACATAGAATGCTTACTACATAGGCCCTTCCTACCTTAATCTCTATTAAGATAAAGTCATTGGTTTTCCATTGTACAATTTTATTCTTTGGGATTCATTTTGACAACTAGGGCAAATAGAATAAAATATTTTAACTAAGAATCCTAACTACCAAATATGGGAGTATTTGGCATCTAATTTCCTAAATGAAGTTGGTGTTAAAAATGCTGTTCCTTCCTCTTTATTCTGAATGACATATGTTGCATGAGAGTTTATGCAATTTACACCAGTAAGATGTTCAAGATAGCATTTTTTAAATCTTTTGTAATTATATTTTACAAGTTGGTTCCGTTATCATGTTCAAACTTTTTTCATGATCTAAAACATATTGCTATGTTTTTTCTGAATTTGATTGAGAACTGGCTTTAAGAGAAAATGGTTGGGAAAGCATAGATTTAAATAACAAGATCTGATTTAATCATTTGTCTTACTGGAGTTCATTTTTATGCCATTGGTTTTCACATTGTCAAAAAATACAGGAGAATGAGATAGCTAAGAATTAATCATGTCCATTAAAATGTTAGGACTGTTGAACAGCAGAGATATTTTGCTGAACTCGCCCAGATGTTTACATAAATGTGACTTTGATATTTAAAATAGATTTGTATTTGTGCAGTAGGCAGCTGAATTGAATGTATCAGTTTTTCTATAAATTGAAAGCCGGTGATATTGGACAAAAATAGTTATCGCATCAAAATAGACTTCCCTCAACACCAGTAATATTTTAGAAACCTGTCAGTCTTTTCTTCCAAAGCTACTTGCTACTGTTGATTTCTTACTTCAGTCCTTTCGTATTTATTCTTTTCAATAGCTCGTATAGATATTAGGTGCCTGCCTGATTTTTAAATATGGTTAGATTTTATTCTGCTGTAGATAATTCTTTTAGAAGCAGACATTTAATATGAATTATAGAACTATATTAAAAAACCCATATATTTCAAAATGACCTCGCTTGGTATTTAAGTTTATTTTATTTTGTTTAGTTGTAAAATATTTGTACACATTTAGTCAGTTTAAGAATAAATTGTGTCAATCAAAAGTTGGTGCATTTCAGTTTAGAGAGAGCCCCTCTTCCCTCTCCTTGGTGAGAAATGTCAGGGAGTACAGAGTGACTCCCATATGGAGCCTAGGCATAGCAGACCAATTGTGATTCCAAGACATTATCTTAAAACATTGTGTGTGTATCTTTTGAGCTTCACTTATGTGAAGAGGTTCTGACTGGAGTACAAAAGAAAGCTTGAATTGTTATTCAATGCCATGAGTATAATTTAATTTGGGGAAGATTTAACTCTAGAAATGGCTGCAGCTGATGTGGGGAGGGACATGGGGGAGAAATGGGCAAGAAAAAAATGCAAAGTGACTTAATTTCAATCCAGCTGTGGTCAGTGCATTTTGGTCTAAGAGAATCAAACTGTGACAGAAGGTACCTAGTTCGTACAGCTGCCTTAAACCTGTCATTGAGCTAAAGCCCTACTTAAAATAATAAAACTTGCTTTGGTATTTCATGGGCTTAAGAACACATTTCATAAGCCCTAGTCCCTGCCATTTTGCATATTGCATCAGGGATCCATTCTATTTGTTTGTTTCCATTGTGACCAGAGGATTTCCACTCCTCCATTTCCAGACTTACGAGAGATGCTGATCTTGTAGGTGTTGATTCTCTCATCTTCTGAACCATCACATTCTCTCTGGGCTAGAACCAGGCAACCCAGTTAGCTCCTGATTTGAGCTGAGGCAGCAACTTCGGGGCTTCAGGGCCCCAGATAACTGGGGGAAATTTTTTTTGGTAAATTGTGGTATATAGTGTAGTAGGAAGAGTACTGGATTGGAAGCCAAAAGACCCAGGTTCCAATTCTAGCTCAGTCATTTCTGAACAATGTGTGTTTAGACAAATCACATAACCTTCTGGGCCTCTGTTTACTCATCTGTGAAATGAGGAGCCTGAATAAGTAGTGAAGTGACTGGGAAGGTCCCTTCCAGCTCTAGCATTCTTCAAGTCTTTCAGATGAATTAGAAAACACAGCAATTATGAATACCACTCTGTGCTTATATGCCCCTCTGTGTAACTTCAGGTAACTTTTTTCTCAAGCTTGCACAGATGTGGTGTTTATTTATGAACCATATCATATGTTTTAGGACTTTTTTTTTGAAAGATGTTGTTAAATCTGACAATCTATGAAACTGCACTAGCTCAACATTCACATATTTTACTTAGGGCATCACTACTTGTTCATTTGTTCTTTTTTCCATTCATTCATCAGTAAATGGTTATAGAGCACCCGCCATATACACAACATTCTTGTTCCTGAGCACTGTTCTAATCTATCATTCGTTTATAACCTTTGCTTTAGATTTTTTTAAATGAAAGAAATGCCTTGAATCATTTAACTGAATCAACCTTTTTGATAGAAAATAGTAATGTCAAGGGGGAAAAGAAAGAACATTATGACACTGTGCAGTGTATGGAATGAAATGATAGAAAACATACGGAGCTGATTTTTTTTCTCCTCTCCTCTCCTGTCCTCTCCTATCCCCTTGTCTTCCCTCTCCTACATTTCCTTGCCAAGGCACCGTTTTCTGAAAAGATTCAGCTGCCAGGGAAATGGCAATGGGTAAAGTGTGAGTGAGTCACTCCCTTTAATCCTTGCTGACAGTTGCTCAGTACTCAGACCAACCTTGGCTTCCCTGACCTCTTGAACTGTGAGGGTAAAGGTGAAATTATACCATCAGGTCAGCCTGTTTCTTTCCCAGCATGCTAGAGATAATTACCTGTAGACAGCATTTTCATCTATTAGAGATGAACTGAGGAAAAGGAGTGGACTGGATTAAGTCTAAATGCATTTAGAAACACAAATCCATGCCTCTGTTGAAGAGTAAGAGTAAAATTAGATTGCCTGAATAGGAGAAAAATAATGTTCTGTAGTTCTCCCAGAAATCTGGTATCACTTTCTATAACATGGGAGATAAATGGACACACATTCATTAGGAATAAGCATCTTTACATCATCAAAATAATTCTTCATAGTTGTTCTTTTCAAAAAACAAGAAAACCTTACTTTTAGCACCTAATCCTTTTAGGGGTTGTTCTTTCTCTGAATCTTATTCTCCTGTTATAAATTTGTTTGACTATACTTCTAACTAGGCCATCTTCAAATACTTGGCTCAAAATAGAAGCCAGATTTCTCTCCTGGAGGGAGGAGGAAAATGACTACGTTTCTGCATATTTCTTTTTCTAATTTTCATTCTTTCTCCAAAAACAGATGTGTTATTCAGACCAAAATGGTTACCATAGCATCTCCTTATTATTTCTAATTTTATGTATTACTTTATTAAAGGGAGTTTTCGTGTTGAAAAGAACATGAGAAAAGATCTCCCTCACCCGCGGTAAACATGTTAGTGAGGTTTTGACACTTCAGCAAACACGATCGGTTGTCCCTGTGAAGTACCTAATGAAAAATTGTCTGCTTCAGTTAACAGAGGGACAGGAAACAGTTTTAATACCTGCTTCTAAGAGCACAAAGTATCTTCTCCTAACCCCTTCCCAAGTGCCAAAATCCATAATTCTATAAGCATTACAGAGTCATAGCATTTTAGAGCTTGAAGGGCTCTTAGGAGCCTCCCAGTGAAGTTTTTTGTAAGGAAGTAAAGGGAGGACCAGAGAGATGGAAAGACACGGCTGGCAGGTAGCAGAGGAGGGCCAGAACCTAGGTCTGTGGAGTGGCAGTCCGAGGCCTTTCTTCCCGGGAGCCCACCCAGAGCAGTGAGTGCATGTCATGGGCGCTCCACGGAGGCTTCAGACAGAAGGCGTGTAGCCATCCAAAGCTGGTGGAAGAAAAGCCCTGGAAGAAGGCAGCTATTTTCCCTCAAAGGTGTGTTCCCTTGAGAGAAAAACTGTCTTCCCCTGGTGACTCCATCGGGACAGATGCGTCCACGCAGCACTTCACCATGTCTCACAGAGAGCCAAGGCTTCTGCAGCAACAAAATGTCTCCAGCTCAGTTTTCCTCAGCGTGGCCGTGGCACTCTGCCTGCTCTCTCCATCCTGCTTCTTGTTCTGTGGCTCCCCTCTGCCTCCCTCCTCCTGGGAGAAGTGCTAGTCACTCTACTCTGAGTCTAAACACTTTAGACTGAGATCGGAGCCATAATCATCATCACATATTCCATTTACTCTACTTACCTGCCCTTTTTTTTTATGGCGGGGGGTAATGTGCTCACAGGAAAAGTGATCATACACGTGGGAAATTGTATGCAGATGGCAGCAAATACATTTAAGTGACTTGAAGAAACTTACAGACTTAAAGAAAACCTGAATATTTCACATTACCCTACCATAATGACTGTAGTATTGGAATTGTATTATTTTTCTCAAGTTCAAGTCATTATCTCCCCTCTTTAAAAAGACCTTTGGAATAAAATGCAAACCAACCACATGTTTTGAAGCTTCCACAACCTGTTTCCAAGTTACCTTTTCTAATTTTATCATTTCAGCCAACTAATCTTTTAATTCAGCCACAGTGAATTACTCCCACTTCTGTGTGATACTTCCGCACTTCAGTGTAATCATTCTTTCCATGCTGTCTGCTTGGAATGCCCTCCCTCACATCTGCCCTTAAAAAGTACATGTGATCTACATTCCCATACTCTGCTGAGTTCTCTCTCTGCTCTGTTCTTCTCTGCACTCAAGGCAAGTTTAACAATCTGCTTTTTGTGATATAGATAGAGATATATATGCCCACTATCACAACCACCACTTTGGATTTCAAGGAGACTTTAAAAGGAAGAATAGATTAATACCTAATTCCTGTCCCATGTTATATGGCGTATTTAAGAAGTGGTCCATATTTTTCTCTCTCCACTCTCTTGGCTACTCTATACTTGGTTCCACCACATAGTATTAAGGATATTGATTTGTAATGAAATCATGTAAATACTGCATCTCCTCCTGGATTGCAATTATGTTTGTATTCCTCAAAGCACCTAACTTGGTGTGAGGCAAATAATAATAATAATAAATCCACCACTAACTGAGTGCTTACATATGCCAGTCACTATGTTATGCACTTTATAGATAACACAATAATTCCTTGCCTCAGAGATATTTCTTGAATGCATGGTGCTAATCCATGGGAAACAAGCACAGTTGCATTTCCACTGCTTCTGGGAACTTCCCGCCAGAGAATCTGAAGTCACTGCCAGTCGTGGGCAGGATAGCAGCCAGAAAACCACAGTTAACACCGAAATATGTACTGAGATATATGGGCACCTTGGATTCCATCCTGCTTCTCTTTTGCCAACTGGGCGACCTTGGCAAGTTAATCAACCTGTTTGTACTTTAGGTTCTTCATCGGACTGAGAGAATTCATCTTAAGTAAAATGAGACAATATGCAAAGCACCGAGGACAGCACTGGGTATATAGTAGGGGGCTCAATAAATAGTAGCTACTCCTGTTAGTATTATACATAAGGCACAGTGGTAGGTATTGTGAAGTATAAAGACCACAAGCAAACAAATTACAGCCGTGGATCTTGTCCCTTGACCCTGAAGGTCTGAATCGACATGCTCAGTTAAGGTCCCCTTTAGCTCTAAGCTGTGGTTCTGTACTCGCAAGTTGACATTTAGATGCCAGTAACCATGTGCCCTCACCTATCGCAGCAATTCAGGTCAGGCAGTTCTCAGTTTAGAGTTACCAAAGTCTAGGTGGTGGGGATTGACACCTTTAAAAAGAATCACAGGTAGGGAATGGCCCAACCAGGCAACCTTGGTTTCTAAACTTAGTACTTGCTGTTGCAATTTGTATTTTCATTGGAAGAAAACCTCTAATTCAGCCTGAAGCTGCTATCATTAATCATTCAAAGGTGTGGTACAATTTTGACTAGAAGCTGGACTAAAGGCTCCATGCAGATTTGGGAGCAGTTACACTCTTGTGGTTTGACTAACCTTTTTTATGAGTGTGTTACTAAAGAAACGTGAGCTGTTGGCTTTTCAATTACTGTAGCTTGCCCCTTCTGAGTTTCATATACATTGAGTCATCATGTCTACAGGTGACTGATAATCATCTGTACTATTCAAGTTACCGTAACTCAGAGATGAGGGGATCTGATGGTTGCAGGTTGTGTGCACGTGAAGATCTGAGGCTGTCCCATCTTCTTAACAATGAACAATAGTCTGTGTTAACCACAGAACTCAGTCAAATATTTCCACTCATCCAAGGGTTTATTTTCCTCTTAATGTTTTGCCTTTTACAACATTAGCACTCAGCTGTTTTCTGACATGTGCTGCACTGGTAGAGATTAAAATTGTAGTAAAGCAAACTCTTGGGAGAAAGGATAAAAGCAGAATTTGTGGTGTGTCTGCCCCACCCTGGAAACTTTCTGGAGCCTCTCTGTTAGGTGAAAAGATAAAAAGATTCTTGGGAACCTCTGGTACTGGGGGAGTTGAGTAGCACTGGTCACACTGGAAAATCATCAATAACCTTGAAAAGGCCGAGAAAACAAAGTTCATCATTTCTGTGTCACTTTCAGGGGAATGAATATTCGTGACCATAGCTGGCTTCGTGTTCTCAGTCTCATTCTTCCAAACAGCTTTAATCAAAGATATATCCAAGCTGGAAGTTGAAATTAAGAGCCATTAATTATTTTGGCAAAGGTCTCCTTTTCTGCTGCTTTTTATTGATTTACCAAGGAAGGGTGTTTTTCTCCATATATTTTTTCCCTCAGGTATTTGTCTATAAACTGTCAGGTTGGCCTTAAGGTAGACGGATGCAGGACAAATCTATCTGATTAGATCTTTTAGCTGTTTTTTTCTTACTGTCTGGTCCATCTTACACATGACTATTACATTAATATCCTGAAAATAGCATTTTGACCACAAGTCGCCCTTGCTCAAGGACAATAGCAATTTATTTGTTCATTCACATTCAAACCCTGTGTTGGTCATTTGGAATGCCCATCATTTGATCCCACCAGGTGTTATCATTTTTTACTATCTCCAAAAATGTGGGATACAAAGTACCAGGAGGCCCACATGGCATATAAAAACCTTGATACACCTGGCAAGGAGATTATTTTCTTTTTAGTTCTCTTTCAGTCCTCCTGATTATACCAAGGAGAAAGATTTAGGCTTAATTTGATGCTGGTTGTCTTTAACACTAGTCTCACACTTGGTAATCTCTGTTTTCAACAAAGAGAGAGGGGATCTTGTCTCTTAAGTACTCGCAGTATCTGATCAAAATTTAAAAGAATTGCTCTGTTTCATTATCTTTATTTTTCATAGTTACCTTCTATTTGTGGCAAGCAATTCTAGTTTTCCATTTATTTTAGTAATGTAAAATTTCCCTAAAAACAAAGTTATTTTAGTGAAAAAGGCAGAGGAAGAGAGAGAGAAAGGAAAGAAAGGCAACCTGATTCAAAAAACAAAAAACCCTAACATTTACCGAGTGCCTTCTCGTGTCAGGCACTAAGTGCTTCCCAGTGACCCAAGAGGTAGATACAATTATGATCGCCATTTTATGCAAGGACAGAGCGCTGGACAGGTTGAGCAGCTTGTGCGAGGCCATGCAGCTAGGAACTGGTGAGCCAGCCTGAAACCCAGTGCGCCTGACCCTGGGGCTCTCAGCCTCCACACTGCCCTCGCATGTGACTAAGGAATAAGTGAAATTTGGGAAACACTTGATTTCATACTTCTTGATACAACTACAGCCAGACTCTCTTGCTCTCCCTGCTCATGTCCATAATAGTCCTACTTTCTGTCTTCATTTATGCTCCTCCCACAATTAGGATCTCTCTTTTACTTCTCTGAAAACCTAAATCCTACTAGTTTATCAAGACCCTTCTCAAAATTCAGGTTTTCTAAAAATGCCTTCCCTGTCCCAAGTACTCCCGAATTTTTTGCATTTCTTTAATACTTAAACATACAGTTTGTGCCAAACTGCCTTGCCTGTGCTTTATAATTCTTTTTATGAAAGACATGTTGTCCCCCTGCTTAAATGCCTCAAACATGGCATTGAGAATAAAATCAAAGACCTTCATAGAGCAAGGCAGCCCTTTCCCAACGTCTAACATTTATTTTTCTCCAGTTCTACACAGACAGGTCTTATTTCTCTCTCACCAGATTGGAGATAACTCAAGAACAGGAACTGGTTCTTCTAATCCTTTTGTTTTCTTGTGGTTTGTTTGTTTGTTTCTTTTCTTCATTTTACTAAACCCTTAACTGTATGGCAGCACCAAGTTTTGGATGCACGACATGCATAGAAAATATTACAGAAGAGAGGATATGGTTCAGCAAATCTCTCCAGAATCCAACATCTACAAAATGAAAAAATGTCACAATAACCTTTGTCTCACTTCCAGCACTTCACACCTCTTACCTCTTCCCGCTTTCTCTTCCCTCTACCAGCCATTCACCACTGAGCACATCTGCCATCACTGCAGACCCTGCTCCTCCTGCCTTCCCTGTGGCCAGAGAGCCTCTGGTTTCTAACACGCAACACCCACACGCCATGAAGGTGGCTAAATTCTGTTTTCAAAATTTCTCAGCAGTTTGACATGAGATGTAGGAGAGGGTGACCACAAATAAATTTGTCAGTTAAGTGTGAGATAGGTCCTGATGATCACATGTGTATCCATGATACATTTCAAGCAAAAGAAGAATAACCCACTTAGGAAAGGGACAACAAACACAACCTTTCTTTTCTAAAACTTTCTACATTTGAAGTTCTTTTACTTCAATCTCAGTCTGTCTGGTGACTGAAGGGTTTGGGAGTTTTTCGGGCTATTTTTTTCTCTCTCTTTAGCTATTAAAAAGCTGCCAAGGCCAATCGCTGAGCATCCCCACTTTTTGCAGCACTTCTATCTTCCTGGCTCCGTAGTATTAAAAGCAGAAAATAATAAGCAAGATAAGAGTTTGGGAATTGGCTGTGTCTTAGCAGTTTACAAGCGATGGCAGTGCAGAGGCCCCCACGCTCCTGCACAGTGCTAGCTCCTTGGCGCCCTCTAAACCCCGTTCTAGTGTTCTCTTTCTTCTCTTTCTCTTTTCTGCAGTTTCCCTCTGACATGAGCGGTGGAAACAACTCACATTGTAGCCTCAACTTAATGACATCCCTGACTCTCCTTTTTGCCTGCTGGTTTAATTTATTTTGCCTGCCCGAATGTGTGCTGTCAACCACTGTCCCCTGAGACTTCAGAACCTTATGGAACCATTCTGCCTGGGCTGGGTGTTTTTGAACAGGCAAGACGTCCTTTCTCATTTTTAAGGACTCTAGAAACTAATTTTACCAACACTCTGCCTTTGTGTTTTTCCTTCCTGACTCTTTCTCTCACTTGTTCTAGGTGAGAAGCGCCACTGCTTTGATGTCAGCTATAACCCTAGCTATATGTACGAGAAAGAGAGTGAGATAATACAGACCCGGATGATGGATCAAGCCATCAATAACGCCATTAGCTATCTTGGTGCCGAAGCCCTGCGCCCCTTAGTCCAGACACCACCTGCTCCCACCTCAGAAATGGTTCCGGTTATCAGCAGCATGTATCCCATAGCCCTCACCCGTGCTGAGTTGCCAAACGGTGCCCCCCAGGACCTAGAAAAGAAGAACACCCACCTACCAGAGAAAAGCCTGCCTTCTGAAAGAGGCCTCTCCCCCAACAACAGTGGCCATGACTCCACGGACACTGACAGCAACCATGAAGAACGCCAGAATCACATCTTCCAGCAAAACCACATGGCCCCTCCTAGGGCCCGCAATGGGATGCCACTTCTGAAGGAGGCCCCCCGCTCTTATGAACTCCTCAAGCCCCCACCCATCTGCCCAAGAGACTCCATCAAAGTGATCAACAAAGAAGGGGAGGTGATGGATGTGTTTCGATGTGACCACTGTCGAGTCCTCTTCCTGGATTATGTGATGTTCACTATTCACATGGGTTGCCACGGCTTTCGTGACCCTTTTGAGTGTAACATGTGTGGATATCGGAGCCACGATCGGTATGAGTTCTCATCTCATATAGCCAGAGGAGAGCACAGGGCAATGCTGAAGTGAACGTCTGGTCCCAGAGATGATTTGCGCCTGAGCTTCAACATCACTTTTAAAAACTGATACCCCCACCTAACAAATCACTCTCAAAACAAACTTAGTTCCAAACTCCTTTCCATACCAGTTTTAGTATCCAAGGGCCATATTCACATCAGGAACAGAGAAACACTGTCTTCATTCAGAAATTGCATATACATCATGTTACTACTTCTGTGAAATCTTTGTTTTCCCATCAGAGAATTGATTTCATATTTAAAAGCCAATGAAGTATTTGCTCAGTATCTTCTGCAGCAATGGCACAGGCATTCCTTGGAGCCTCTTGCCAGTCAGAAGAGTCCCCTGGTTGTGCTGCATGAGACATTCTTTCTGAGATACAACAGCTGGATGTGGAAAAGCCTTTTGTCATATGCCCAGGTCCACTGGGAAGCAGAGCTGACCAGCTGATCTTGCTGGAAAGCTATGCCCGTCTGCACCTAACTCAAGGCTGAAGGGTTAGGATGTAATCTCCCCAACCCAAATTATGGTCTAATAATAAGGAAAAGAACAATCATAAGATGAGTCTCTATTACCAAAAATCAAAGACCTCAGTGTCTGAGCATCAGATCCATTTCTTTTCAGAGAAGCAAAAATAACCCATGACTTCTAATGACACTTCTGCTTCTACCCTTTGCCCTCCTATCTACAATTAAAAACTGCTTTGGGTTAAACTGGTCACCCATAGGAGACATTCTATACCAGAAGAACCAATGATTTTATTCACAGACTGTCATTGAAACTCCAGGAAGTTGTTCGCTGTGGACAACAACATCCATTTCCTGTGATCAAGGTCGGCAGAGCTGGGCTCAGAGAAGTGATTAGCAGCATCACCAGGGGAAAAAAAAACAGCTACCTGAACGTTCTTGGTCTCCTTGATGGAATATTGGTATACAGACCCAAAGCAAACTTGCCAACGATTTTTTTTTTTTGACCAAAAAATACCAAAGAATCCAAAAAGTATGACTTAGTCTTCCCCCCTACCCACACACGCACATGACAGGAATCAGGGATAAACACCAGGAGTGAGTTAAGTCAGAGCCTCACCTCGCGATGAGGTATGAAGGGGAGCGCCTCTGCCGACAGGCTGTCCTTGATCAGGTGGGGTGGCTTCCCCCCACCCCGACTTTAGATGGAGCTGCTGTATTCCACTGAGATTCCCGAGAGTCTGATCTTGGCTCTGCAGATGTATCAGGAGCATTGTCGTCATTAGTTACAGAGGGTATGCTACCAAGGAAAAGTTCTGGGATAATTGTAAAATTAGCCCTGGAATAGGGGATCACAAAAACCTCTTTGCTAATTCCCTGTTTGCCACAAATTAGCTGTATAATTTAAGGCAAATCACTTAACTCTTACAACGAAGTTTCTTCAACCATAAAATAAGAGTTGGGTTTAGACATTCTCTAAGGTTCCTTCCAGCTTTAAGTGTATGTGATTATGCAGTAACCACAGTTATTTTTTAAGCCTCTTAATATATGGATATTAAGCAGAAAAGTATGTATATGAAGACCTCTCACATTTCTTTGGTGTGAAAATGGTAGTGTTGTTAAGTTTTTCCTTTAACCACTGAGCTGTGACTGTGAAGAGGATGGTGGGGAGGAACAAAAAAACAGGAAGGTATTTTGATCTTGCCCCAAAGTGTACACATTAACTGGCACCTGCAGCTGCTTGCCAAAGCCTTCCCCCACACACACCCTTTTTTAAAAACTTGTGTTAGGGAAAATAAATTCTGCTCCCAGGAATAACTTCCTGGGGCCTATTTACAAATTAAGAGTAAGTGTTGTGAACATTCCTTCCAGAGCCAAGAACCCCAAATTCCTGGTAGATTAACAATGTATGTATCTACCTTGATACTTCAGGGCTTATGCACTAGGCTGAAACTCAACTCATTTTTGTGCTGCCAATAATCAAAATGTTCCACTTCAGACTACACAAATGGCTTATCCTTCCTTGTAGCATGGCGTCTATCTCAGGAAAAAAAAAAAACCTGTAATTTTGTGAAACTCCATGGCAACAGTCCCAACATGCTTGAGATTTCAGCTGAAAGACTGGATGTATTACAGTGTGTAAACTTCAGTATATCACTGTATTTCCATAATCCTAGACTCCAACCTATGCCAGGTTGCTTATACCCTTTGTAATAGAGGAACTGCTTTTTTTGTATTCTTGAAATACCACACATCCTGTTGGCTCTTCAGGAGACAAAAGAAAGAGAATTTGGAGGCAAGAATTAGTAGGAGAGAAAGCTAGGAAAAGTGAGCATTTCCACCAGATTAGTGGGAAAAAGTCTTTGCTGAAGAGAACAACTCTCGCGCCTTAAGGTAGTGAAACTAAGGTCCATCCCACCAACCTGAGGGCTCTTTTCATAGATATGACCTTCATTTTCCCTGTGACTTATGGATTTTCTGAATGACTTCCATTCTTCTGAGGTCAATTTTCTGAGTGGCGTGACCACTCAAAAGAGCTGCACTTTCTTGGTAGCATTCCAAGCCTGGATCAGGACATGTCAAGTCCAGAGAAAATGTACATGTGGAAATTCCACACCTTCTTAAACCTCAAAGTTGAACCCAGTGGTATGCTGTGCTGTAATTACTACCACACAGGTAGACACTTCCTTCTGTAGGCACTCCTTATAGTAGTTAAGTATTGCTGGGGGTAGTAGAAGAGGGTGAAGGAGAATCTTAGCCAGATGCTTAGACAGAAGGGTGGGGTCAGGACTCACATGTGACCGTGTTGGGCAGTGAAGTCCCACCGCAGCTTCAGACAGCACATTTACTTTCTCAACCAGAGTCCCTCTGAACATGAGCCTTGCAGGTCTTTCTCCTTCATTTCCCACCAACCCTCTTATTAGTCAAGCTTCCCACCACACACCCAGGAGGCCACAATCTGAGGAACAATCTACCCCATGATAAGCTCCCTTGCAGCCAAGTTGACAGAACTGGGGTGAGGGTGGAAAAGGAAGAGACCTGGCTCTCCAAATGTTCCTCATCACTATTTGACATGTTGCATAGGTATTTCCTCCTGGCAAAGAACAAAACAGAAATGTCTCCATTACCCTCCACCACCACTACCAGAGGAAAAAAAAAAAATGAATAAATCCACCAGTCTTCAGAGTCCTTAAGTCATTCTCCTAATAAGATACTTGCCTTGAACAGATAAGCTAGCTAATCTTATGCTTTGTTACCCATTCTGAGCTCTTCCTGATTCAGCTTCAAACTTTGTCAGTGACAAACTTTCTCACCTTTTAAATGCAGTGCTTAACATTTTGCTGGGCCCACAGCGGTCCAGATATATGACCTCAGATTTCTGTTGCAAAGAGAAACGTTTAAAAATACAAAATTTATTCAGTTGAAACACTGTGTTATTAACAAATCTCACATCAATATAAGTTTTTCCAAATAGCCTCTGTATCACTGTTCCTCCACTTCCTCTTCTTTTTTCCCCATGGCCAGTGTGAGGTTCGGAATGTGGCAAGGGAAAAGGCAGGACTCCTGATAGATACCCCAGACCAGGCAGTAAGACTATCTTGGAAATATTAACTGTTTTAAGTCCTAACTTTAAAGTGTACCTCCGTGAGGGTAGGTGTATTAGTCTCTTGTGGAGATTCGGGGACTCCAAAACACTCAAAATTTGAGTCCTCAGAGATGTCCAAGCTCTTTCACAAAAATTCAGAATTAGGCTTTGTGAGCTCAGGAAAAGAAAATAAAGTAAAGTGATGGTAATTTTGTCCAACTAAATAGCATCAGGGTGAGCGGAAGATAAGAGAGATACCATGCTCTTCCTTATTTTTTTAAAGAATTGGGACTATTTTTGTGTTCAGACAGAACACATAGTTCAGAGAATCTCTATAGGCAGAGGTCGGAAAAGCAGAATAATCGGAAATTTAGGTATCTGTAAAGAAGACAATGTTGACAGTTAAACCAAAAGCTAGGCCTAGGCCATCCTAGGAAAAGACTCTATTCTCTAAGGCTAAAGGACTGAATGTTTCGGACAGTGATCAGTGAGCCCCAGATGGGGGATTGCTGCCTCTAAGGACTGTGGACTTAATAGAGCCTAGATGAGAATTACAGGTTTTAAGCTTGTGTGAGCTCACAACACAAGACAGTACCTCCATTTATCCAAGCTGTGTATAGTCTATATCCCACCATACTATCAGTATGATAAACAGGTCTGTGCACTTTGAAGAATTTGAATCCAGGTTTCTTCTGAATATTATAATAGTGGACTGTCTTATACATTGATGTTGATTGAGGTGTTATTTGAAACTGGAATGTTAATGTGTTGATTTAAAAAATGTAAGGACAGAACAATATCTACCTCCCAAAGATGTTGTGAGGTTTTATGTAATTTTGTCTATGGGGTAATGTTACTTTTTTTTGGTGGGGTGGGGTGGGGTTGGGGCGGGAATTATGTTTGATGGTTGCAAATTTTCCACTATATGTACTGTATCTAGACTTAAAGACATGGAAAATAATAGTAATTCAGTTGCCAGTGAAGGCAACTGATCTCTAATATAGTTTCCTTCATGTTGTTTTAATGCAAAAGAGCAAAAACTATGCTGAACCTTAGAACTAATGTGAGTTAACCACATGCTACAGATACTTCAAGGCCTTGCAGCCAGGGAGGTAGAGAAGCTCCCTCACCATTTCACGAGCCCTCAACCATTAATTCCCCAGGCAACTTAGAGTTTCCAAGCCCGTGCCATGGTCTGTGGGGCCTCGTTCATATTCTGAATATCAGTACAGCTTTGCTTCTTCCTCTCCTAAAAAGACTGAGAACAAACATTTTGACACATTAGGGAAATGGGGCAGCCTTAAAAATGACTGCTCCCATTGCCAGTGACTCATTTGTACAAGGGCTCTTCCAGGTTAGCAGACAAGGCCCTTCTTGGTGGGCCTGCTTCTGTGGGTTCACAGAAACCAAATTACTGTGGGTTGCAAAGAATTAGCAGGTCATTTGAAAAGCAGACATCCCTTCACCCAGACTGTGGTTTTGCATGCTCAGGTTCTCAGTCTCTGAGCTTCGGTGAGGGATCATTTTGGCTACTGGAAAAACCATAGCTTATTTTTAATTTCTGGTTATCAAAGCCACCACACATGTAGTCTGTGGATGAGATGACCCTTGTTGGCAGAATGACAGGAGGGGAAGGGAACATGGTTTGGGGCTCAGGGTGGCCTTCCCACCAGGAGTGACGGAGGGAGCCCTTGCCGAGTGGTTCTGACACAGCCTGTGCTCACGGCACTCTCATCTGGATTTCTCAGAAACGCCCTCCTTGCCGAGAAGTGACCTTGCCTCTTGACTCCTCTCAAGTTTTACCTGGAGTCCAGCCATTTGGAGCACTGTAAGGCCCTACTCTTCTGTAAAGACTGTTTAAAGAAAGTCAGCTTCTGAAATGTAGCAATGCTAACCTTGCCAGAACAATAATGAGTGCATCGCTCGCATCAAAAACAGCCCCGCTGATAGTTTTCATGGTTTCTTTATCATGTTTGATTTTTATACTGAAAAATTAAAAAAAAAATACTGGTGTGTTTAAAATTAGTCATTTTGCATGCCCATCATTTGTAGTTGCTGCTGTCAGAAAATGGAAGAGTTTAATCTTCCTCTAGGAATATTTTCTTACTTTAGCTCCCTCTGGCTACTTCTTAAAGTCCAAGAACCAAGGTATATGGAATTTTCACAGAAATAAAGCATCTCTCATGATGTGTTGCTGAGCCTGCCATTGGTATCCTGTTGCTTGCCCCCATGCCCTCAGAGTGGGATTCTGGTCCCATGAGTCCTTAGTTCACTAAGGGCACTGGAGGAGGCTGTGGCCTGGACTTGGTAGGATCAGCCCTTCACGGTGTCTCCCACTTCCAAGACACTCTCCCCCATCCCTTCCAGCAGCAGTTCTTCCTAAAAGATAGGCAAGTCCTGACTCTTTTACCTCTAGGGTCTCAGAAATATGCACACTGGGAAATTCAAGCTACAGTCACTAAACTCAGCCACATTTAAATATAGTCTTTAAACACTTAGAGGCCCAAACTGAAGGTGTTGGGGAGAAACTCCTAGGAGAAAATAGCACAGGAACCCTGCAGCTTTCTCCCTGTCTTGTCATCTTCTGTTCTGTCTTAGAAAATGCCAGAAAAGCATCTGACAGGTGGTCTGGCCTTCTACTCAACCTCATCCAAAACATCTTCCCTTTCCCCTCTTCTTTGGAAAAGGTAGGAGGAAGAGGTTTCTGAAGTCTGGGATTAGCAAATGTGGGGCCAGGTTGGTGGCAGCACCATCTCCCTCCCTGCAACCCAGACTGTTTAGCAGGTTTTTCGATCTCTGCACTAAAGGCAGGAAAAGAAGAATGGCATTACAGCCTGTCTTTCTGTAATAACATTAAATACATTCAAAAATGGCCTCTTGGTAGCTGACTTTCAGGCTTGGCGAGAATGGTCTGTGACCTTCCCCATCCCTACTCCCTTCCTAATGCAGAAACAGCTCAGGGAGAAAAGAAGGAGACAGGGAGATTCGGATCCCTTTTGCCCATGAGCAGTGCAGAGAGCTCTGGGCTGGCTGGGGTTGGGCTCGGCTGACCGGACTTGCAGCCTGAGGACAGTCACTCTTGGGAACTAATTTGATGCTTTAGAAGGTGGTGAACCTGGCAGTGGAGGCCACCCCACACCTGCACACTCTTCCCCCTCCCCCATCACTGTACACAACCAGGCCATTCACACAGGATGCGGTGCCCAAAACTCCACCTGCAGGCAACTGCCACCCAAGGGCCAGCAGAGGAAAGGACCTGCCTCCTCTCCCTCTCCTCCCATCCCCTAGTGTCCAGTGTCTGAGGAAGAGTTGGGGTGAGAGCTCTGGGAAGTCCAGAAATGCCAAGGGATGGTGGAGAATCACATTCAGGCCAGGACACAAGTTCTAGCTGCAGAACATTCCCAGTCAGACAGTTGTTTGCATAAAAGCCAAAAGCCACTGCACCTGGGGTGGGGAGGCCCTCTGGGGAGGTACTCCCTGGCTTGGGGGAGAAGGGGGAAGGAGGGTGTCATGGAAAGTCCCTGAAGGACACGGGGTGTTGAATTTGCTGTGGTTTTGTTTTTAACTCTGTCTTGACCTGTGAAGTAGGCAGCTGCCTCCTTTCCCCCCAAATAACAGCCCTTTCCCCAGAATAACAAGAGCATACCCAAGGAAAGAGCACAGCAGTGGAAATAATGCAAGTTAGAGGGCCTGTGGGTGATGTAAACTGCCCCCCTTCCCCAGGACAGATAGGGCAGGAAGCCCCAGAATAGCCTTTCCCATCACCTCCCGTCCCCCAACCCCGCAGCCACCCCAGCGCATCCCCCCCACCCCCAAGAGCTGCCTAGTCAAATAAACCACAGCCCTGGGGGCAGCCAGTGGATGGGAACTAGGGGGGCAGATGCCACCTCCTCCCCCAGGCACATCCTTCCACCAGCTCAATCCCCATCCCACCCCCACTGGAATTACATTCTCAGCACTGTCACCTCCCTCTCACTCACAGACCCTAAGTGCCCTCCCTAAGGCACCTCCGTGTGTGTGTGTGTGTGTGTGTGTGTGTGTGTGTGTGTGTGTGTGTGTGTGTTGGCACGAAGCAGGCATAATCAGTGAATCCAGCAAAGCTCGGAAGTCTCAGTAAAGCAAACTGACAGCCTGATGCAGATTCCAGCTGAGTATTCGGGCTCCTGAGTTCCGATTCCAGCCCTTCCACTCTCTGGGTGACCCTGGGCACTTTGCTTTCCCTCTCTGGGCCTTGATTTTTCTCTAGTCAGATCGCTGAAGTTCCTTCCAGCTGACACTCAGCCTGGCCTCAACCCCATGCTTCAGTCGGGCCTTCCTCTAACTCCAGAAACAAGAATAGGAGAGAAAGAAGGTCCTGTTCCCTCTTCCTTCTCTCCCCACCAAACCCAGGCACAGCGAGGGAGGTGGGGCGCTGGAGCTACGGCAAGGGCGGCCTATGATTTTTCCAAACGGTCTTTCTTAGCCGTGGGGGACCAAGAGGTGACAGTGGAACTGTAAGAGGCTCTAAATATGGGCATTGAGGCTGGGTCTGAGGCCCGGGCGCCGTCCTCTCCGTTCTCCTCTCAATTCTGTGTGCGCCAGACACCGGATTCCCGGGTTGGGGTGCCTGGGAGAAGAACGCGAAGGCCCGGCGGAGTGGGGAAGGTGCGGAGCGGCGCGAGTTGGGAGTTGAGGAGGGTGTGAGGGGAGGGGCAGCTGCACTTCTGAGAAACAGCTCGGAGTCTCAGCAGCCCGCAGCCTAACCCCTGCCTGCGGCTTCACAGCTCGCTCCTCCTGTCGCCCACGCCGCTCGGGGCCTCTCCGGGGGTCGGCAGCTCCCGCGGAGCGGCGGCCGCTGGGGAGGTGCGGCAGCTCCGGGGACAGTGGAGTGGAGCTCGTTGGGGGAAGGGGTGGAAAACGGAGACAGGCGTGGGTCGCGTGACACTCCAGAAGTAAAAACCCCCGCCGCTCGGGGTCCCGAGCGCCGGACCACGGCACGCCTGTGTGTCCCCCTCCACCCCCACCCCGGGTACTCTCCCATCGCACCCGCGGTAGGATCCAGAAGTGAAACTACTCGGGGTCACAGCCCAGCGCCGCCGCTGCGCCCCGCCCCGCCCTTCCGGGCACTGCAGCCTTGCAGGATCTCCCCGCGCTCGGGCGACTGCAAGGGAGGAAACTGGGGGAGGGGAAGGGGAAGTGCCCCGCGGGGCAGTCTGCAGAGCGCGGCCTTCTCTCCTGGGGGTGCCCGCTTGGTAACCACGAGTGGGAACCTCGAGAGGCACCGACCTTAATACCAGGAGCGCGCGAGCGGCGCCTGCACTTCCCGCCAGGGCCGTTGGGTGTCACTGCAGTCGCGCGGCTGATCCGGCTAGCGCGCAGCGGGAAGGCCGGGGCGCGGGTCCCAGGAAGCGGGAGGACGCGGGCCCGCCGTGCTCACGCGGGTCATGCCCGGCCCGCGATGCCTGGATGTGGAGTTCAGAACTCCCTCAGCCCGCCTGGTCTTTTAGAGGCCCCCACCCAGCCAACCGACTCGAAATTAAGAACAAACTAACCCCCCTGCCGCGCAACAGATGGGCTCATCACTGTGGTGCCACACGAGCTTCCTTCCGCGGGCCTGGAGACCGACAGCGCGTCCTCGCCAGCCCCCGAAGCGCGCCCCCTAGCGAAGCAGCGGGCCTTCCGGCCTCAGAGGCAGAGAGGTGGGCTTTGTTGAGCCCTGGGACTGCTCCGTGCCCTGTGGCCCAACAACCGTGCGCAGTCCAGGGTGCAGTATGTTCTGGGGGAGAAAGGGGGCGGCAGGAAGGGTGGCGCGTGCAGATAACTTTCCTCACGTGCTGTGGAGCCAGAGCGACTGCAAGATGGGTCCCTGGTGCATCTTCATTCCTATAACAGCACACCGACTCAGGCCATGCCTAACTCACCCAGCCGCGCCTCTCCACCCTACTTGCAGTTCATTCCTCAGAGGTGTGGAAAGGGGTGGCTCAGCTTGGGAGAAGGGACCCAAAAGATGGAACCTGTATGAAGACTGATGGTAGTAAGGGAGCTGCGGGCGAGCCAAGGCTGTGAGAAGGAGATACCCTGGAATCCTTTGGAAAATTATTTTTGTATTGAGAGGAATGCCCACTTCTAAATGTCCTGGATCTAACTCAGGAAGCAGGTTGGGAGGGTAAACATAGAGGAACACGTCTGTTCGCCGAGGGTCTGTGAGACTGCAGACTGCCCATTCCATCTCTGCATACAGCTTCCCCTGGAGCTCCAGGGTTACAGGGCCCAGCTCCATTACCATGGCCCTAGAGAGATACACATGGTTGTCCTAAAAGAGGAGCATTGGCCTCCCAATCTCCCTCAGTCTCCCCAAAACCATCCCAAGATAAACCGGATCCAAATAAAAACAAGCTGCATACCAAGAAAATGTAGCTCCAGCTAAACAGTCCCCCAGGAGCCTGGCAAAAAAAAAAACACCTGCCTCTTGCTCGGGCACAGCAGTCAGTCCAACAAGAGAGAGTTGCAGGCCGTCCTGGCTCAATCCGGGTGGTATTGGACTTCAGGCCTCATAAGGGGTTGGTAGAGCATGAGCCTTCTCAGACAGTACCCCCACTTCTCAACACACCTTCCTGTATGGAGATTACTGGGGACTCCTGGGAATCAGCCTCAGCCTCCAGGCTCACCCTTTTTTCTGTATGCTGGACAAGAGCAGTGGTTCAATAGTAGAAGCCTTTTTTCCAAGTATACCTTGGAGTCACACTACCAGATACAAGGCTGTGCTCCCTACAACCTGCCCCCAGCCCCTGCAGGAGCTCCTGGACTCCAGAAAGCCATTAGGAAACAGCTTATGTAGACAGGAAGAAAGGATCCTTCCAAGTAGCCCTGGGCTCCCCTGCCTGCCTCCTTTCCTTCCTTTCCTCCCTCCCTCCTGGGGATGCCTATCCCTGGGGCACAAGGAAAGAACCAGGCAGGGTCACTGACCTGGTGTTGAACCCTTGGGTCTGTACCAGGAGGCCCTCTACCTATGAACATGAAAGGCTGTGTAGAGTTCACTGGACAAGATGTCTGGGAAGCAGGGGGCGCATGACCTGGCCACAGCTTTATCTGTCTGAATGCCCCTTCTAGAGGAGGTCGGCTTGCCTAGGATCATGCCCAGCTATTCCCAGAGTCCAAAAGGTTGGCACCAGCCCTCGACACTTGAGCAGGCTGGAAGGTCCACCATAGGCTCCACCCTCCACCAACCCAAGGTGCTGCCCAAACCTGCTCTGCACCCTACTCTGTCCTCACACCAGCCACGCTAGCCACAGGGTGCTGCACTGCAGACCATTTAGGGCCAGCCCCTGGATGCGGGCCCTGAATCTTCCTCTCCCAAAGTCTGGGTCCTCCTCCGCATGGGGAGATTACTTTCTTTTCTGAAGTCTTCTGATTTCTGAAACGTTCTTTAAAAACCCAGTTAACTTGATATTGAAAACAAGTGTCTGAGGAGCCAGCTTCTACCTTCTTCAAAATGCCCCTGCCTCCCTCCCCACCCTAGCCCCCACCCCTCTGCTATCCAGCACCACAGCTATTGTTGGCAGTCACTTTTGCAGTCTGGCCTCTGTGGGTCATGCTGCAGCCTCCTTGGTGGTACAGGCAGCAACCTTCCCATAGCCTTAGAGATGGGGAATCTTGCCCTGGGTCCCTCTGTAAGCTGACCCCGAAAGGCCCTTGTTCCCCACACTCTCAGCAGCTGCCTCTCCAACAAGCCAGAGATTGCAGCCGCTCACCAAGGATGTCCAGCTGCCAATCTCCAGTATGTAGCTCAGGGCCAAGC
The DNA here is from genome assembly GCF_040802235.1 of Manis javanica. Taxonomy (NCBI): domain Eukaryota; kingdom Metazoa; phylum Chordata; class Mammalia; order Pholidota; family Manidae; genus Manis; species Manis javanica. Next base: position 159,398,185 of record NC_133159.1, on the reverse strand, counting down.
CAGCTGCCCCCAGAGGCAAAGATCGCTCAGAGTGGCCAGCACTGAGAAGGAAGGGACAGAGAACAAAGGGAGGGCAGGAAGGGCTGAGTCTGACCTCTGTCCCTAACTCCATCTAGGACCTTGGATGGGCACTCTCTTTGAGCCTCAGTTTCTCATTTATAAAATGGGACCCATATGTGTCTCACATACTCTGATTAGCTGATTGCTGTAGAAGGATTTTGCACCCCACCTGGTGCCTCAGGCTATGAGGGGACACTGTGTCCTGTTTTTGTGCAGCCTAAATCCCTGGACATACTTAAGTGACTCATTTGGACCCCTTTACTCTCACCCGGCAGTGACCCCTAGCACCTACACCTCAGAAGTGGCCCTGGGCATCCATGGCCAGCCACAGCCATCGCCAGTCAGCTTGAGCCAAAGGAGCAACCAGCAATGGGACATTTCTGGGAACCACGGCAGGTGGCAGACAGCAGGTTGTACTAGTCCCTGCCTTGAGTCCTGCTAAAAAGAAACAAAATCTGTACCCGCCTCATGCCCGGGCTGCTTAATTCTTCAGGATAAATCCCTAGCAGTTTCCAGGCTGGAGGGTGGATGGGGCCTCTCTGCCTCTCTGCCCACTCGACAGGCCTGGCGCCCCAGCCTGGGATTAGCCAAGGTTAGGGGTGGCTCAGTCACAGGTGGCTTCCAGGACTGCCAAGCCCAGGGGAGGACCACACACACACACACACACGTGCGTGCGCGCACCACTCAGGCATTCCACCTGAAGTCAGCCAGTCAGGAGTAGCAGGACAGCCCAGACCTCGTACTCAGGGTTGAAATCCTAGCACTCTCACCAGCTTTGATTTGGGGCAGATCTCCTCACTGAGCCATTACTTTCCTTGCCTACAAAATGGGATTCCACCACCTCAAGCCAACCAGCCTCAAAGATTTGGGTACAGATTCTCCATTAAAAAAAAATTATCTATAGAGTTTTCAAGCTTATACAAAATTAAGGAGTAATTTAATGAATACCCATGTACCCATCAACCAGCTTCAACCAACATCAGCTCATGGCCAACCCATGACTACACCCACATCCTCTTCCCTAACCTCTGGGTTATTTTGAAAACAAATCTGAAACATCATTTCACCTACAAATGCTTCAGAATGAATCTCTTAAAAGCAAAGACTTCCTTAAAAAACATAACCACAATACCATTATCACACCTTAAACAATTAACCATAATTCCTTAATATCATCAAATACCTCATCAGAGCTCAAATTTCCCCAATTGCTCATATGTTTTTTGCAAGTAACTAGTTTGGATTTGAATCAATAAGGTCAAAACATTACATTTGGTTGAAATATGTCTAAATTCCTTGAAACCAAGATTCCCCATCCTTTCTTTTCTCGTAAATTTTTGTTGTTGAAGAAACTGGGTTGTCCATTCTATAGTTTCCCATCTGGATTTTGGTAATTGTATTCCCGTATGTCATTTCACATGTTCCTCTGTTCCCTGTTATTTCTGATCAACTAATAGTTGATCCAGGGCATCAAATTCAAGTTTGACTTCCTGGCAAAAATAATGCCTCATCGGGGTTCATATGTCTGAAGGGAGGGTCTCTTTGTGATCTGAGGATTTAGCAGCAGGTTCAGTTGTTGCCCATCTGATACATTTATTATAAGACTCTTCCATCATGGAAGATCTACAACTATAAAACTCTTTAAACAAAAACATAAGAGTAGGCAGAGGGCAGACCCTGAAGGGTCCATCTGGACTTACACTTTGGAAAGATCACTCTGAATACTGGAAGATGGGTTGCTGAGGGAAGCCAGACTCATAGGACTGAGTGCTGTAGGATTGCATTTATCTGGCTTTCTGGAGGGGGCAGAACTGTCAGGACAGAAAGCAGGAGGCATAGTGAGGCACGGACATTTGTGGGAGGTAATGGAGCTATGTGTCTGGGTGGTGGTGGTCGATGTGTAACTGCGTGTTTGTCTACATAATGATCCCACCACTTATCTCAGGATTTGCAGAGGATACAGATGCTGTCCAACTCCAGCTCCAACTTCCCAGGCCTTGTTACAGTTACCTCCATAGCTTTAGGCTCTATCAATACATCCACCTGTTGACAACCCCGCCCATTCATTCATTAGACAAACAATTACTGGGCACCCGCTGCGGACCTGGCTCCATGCTGGGTTTTGAAGACTGTCGGATGACCAACGCTCCTGCCCTTGAGAAACATCCACACTGACCAGAATGTGGCCTGTATCTGTCCTAGACTTTCACCAAGGCCTGGTGCCCACCTCTCCTGCTTCCTTTGCTATTCCAGCTAGTCAGGTCTTGGAAGACAGAACACATAGGTGTATCAAAAAATAATCTTTATTGCCACTAGTATAAAACAGAGCAGATTAACTGGCCTCTCAGTCTGTACAAAATGTGGGACACAAGACCACCTGGGCTGCCCCCATTTCTCCCATAATGCCCTACCCCAAAGCAGTGCCCAAGAGCTCCATGAAGGGAGAGGGCCACACAGGGGCCTTCCCTTGAAGAGAAGGGTGGACTAGATAGCGGGCACTTTCCGCCTGAGGCAAAGGAGAAGAGAAAATTCTCTAGAGTGGAGGAGCCCTCCAATTATCCATAACCCTGTGCCTTCCACACCCTCCAAGTCCACTCCATGAACAGAGGGGACGATGGGCAGCCTGGAGCAGGCTGAGACAAGTGCCTGCTTCTGTGCAGTCAGAGGGCAACACGGGTGCAGCAATGGCGCAGCAAGCACGGCAGGATGCCACGGTTCAGCTGGTGGAACTCCACAAGCTGCAGCAGGTCAGTGAAGCGAGTGTGGCCATCGTCCATGCTGAAGTAAAGGCGGCCCTCCTCCTCACTCTGGGGTGCAGCCATAAGGGGTAGAAGGTTAGCGAGGGGCATGAGGCTTGAGCTCCCTCCTGGGCCAGCGCTGAGGTCTCCATTGCTCATGTGGGCAGAAAGGAGAGAGCAGGGAACCCAGATACAGTGGAGGTCAGGGGGGCTTCTTGAGGGGGCCTGATGAGTCTGTGTCTCCACTTCAAGAATCTGGGACCCTTGGGGAGGAAGAGGACTACTCACCGGCAGGATAAGATAATGTTTAACTTTCTGCAGGTGGCACAAAGAGAGGACAAAGCCCTGTGGGTTCCGCTGACTCTCTCGGACAAGGAACAGCCTGCCAGGAGACAGGCAGGCAACATTACCTGGGGGGACATGGCTCGTCCTTGACCCAGGGTCTCTCTTATCCCCTGCCCAGCCCTGCCCCTTACCCGTCTACCAGGCCCTGCTGCCCGATGAGCCGTTGGCTCTCCTCTCGGGAAATGCGTCCATGGAACCAGGGTTGAGTGCGGTGGATGGCTGGTGTAGGGGGGGCGCAGGTGGGCAGTCACTCCAGGGAGGGGACGCTCATACTAACCCCCTCCCGCCGCCCCGGGAGTGCTCAGACAAGCCACGGCAGCCCCCACCCCTGGGAACACTAGGCCTTCACCCACCTGCACTGAGGCTCGTGCCTGAGGCTGGGGTGGGCAGGCTGAGTCGGTGGTTTGTCTTCTTCTGCAGAGCAGTGGGGGATGGGGGAATCAGGGCTTGGCCAGGGTGTTAGCCGGCACCTCGAGAAGGTAGAGCCCCTTCCTGCAGCTGGGGGCCTCCGCCTCCCCTTACCCCTCTCTTCCTCCTACTCCATGGAAACTCATATGGAGAGAAGGTCCCCAGTACAAACATGCAGATGGGTGCAGGCCCCTCACCCTCCAGGCCTGGGCTTCCTCAAGGGCTGCACTCAGCGCTTCCCGGGGGTTCTCAATGACACGACCAGCACGGCCAGAGAAGTCCATGGCTACCAGGGTGTTATCCAAGACACTCCTCTGGGGATGTGACAGGATGGGGAAGGGTCAGAAGACGGCCCAGGTGTCCCTGGGATGGGGCCTGGGTGCACACCCCCACCTAACCTCCCTGTGCACACTCACCAAGGGCGGAGAGCCCACACCGGACGGGTGCAGGTGGCGAGACTGTGCCAGCTGATAATTCCTATACAACTGCACCCCATACTGGGGGGTTGGAGGGAGAAAGAACCTGAGGTCACGCAGGTGCTGGGGCCTGGGCTGTGGCACCCCTGCCCCCAGACCAGGACTCCTAGGAGCAGGGCTCTGTCTCTGCCCCTGGATAAGGAATCCCCTGATGCCAGAGCTGTGACTCCAGCTTGGACCAGGGATTCTGAGAGAGCAAGGCTGTGATGCTCCCTCATTCTGGAAACTTCCTGAGGGCCGAGTTATAATCCCTGCCTCATGCCACAGATCCTGCCGGGGCCTTACCTTGAAGAGGCGGAAAGCAGCTAGCCAGCAGGTGCGGCTCTGCTCATCCTCACTGCAGAAGACACGAAGTGCCTTGTGGCCGTTCCGAAGCTTGTTCAGCTGTGGGAAGAGAAAACTGGCTGGTCCCCTATCTGCCTCTGGGACCAGAGGTCTGTCTCCTGTCTCCATGGGGCTGGGTAGGGTGCAGGGAGGAGTCTAGGCACCCCAGCTGGAGTTCAGAAGCCCCAGGTAGGATCCTAGGCCCTGAGCAGCTCCAGCTCCCTCCCAGGCCAGGCCAGCGTCTTCACCTTGATACAGAAGCCGAAGTCTGTGGGCATCCCGTAGAGCTTGCGGCCCTGGGTCACCACATATGCACTGGACTCATTCACATCTGCTATGTACTGCAGGTGCCTTGGGTCCTGCATGGCATGGGTGAGCAGGACTTGTCACAGGCAGACCCTAAGCCAGCTGGCCAGATTCAGGCCCAGAGAAGGGCAGAGAAGTACCCCAGGACACAGAGCAAATAGAAGCCAAGCCAGGACTCAGACTCAGTTCACCTGCCTTTCCCACTGCTACATCCTGATTTAGGAAAGCTGGAGGGAAAGAGGAGCAGCTGAGGGTCTCAGGGCCCAGGGGAAGAAAGGTCCAGGAGGGACCAGGATGGAACCACCACCCTCAAGACCTCACCTTGGAGGTGCCCTTGGTGGAGTAATAGAGGCCAGACCGGCGCAAGAAGCAGAAGAATCGTTTCCAGAGCTTGTGTCCTGACCCCCGCACTTGCAGGAAGCCCTGGATCTCCGGGAAGCTGCCTGCATTCAGGAAGTTCTGAGGCCAGAGGACAGCAGGGAGAGGGTAAGCAGCCTAGAGAGGACACGGACGGACGGACACACACACACACACACACACACACACACACACACACTCAGTCACTCACTCACTCACTCAATCTGCTTTTCCAAGAGGTGGTGCTCCATATGCATTTATTGTCCCCACTTAACAGATACTGACACTCAGGCAAGGAAAGTGACTTGTCCACAGTCACTTAGGACTGCACTGAGCTCTTCCCATCACATGAGGAGGGGGTATAAGGCTTAAGGGTCGAGAAGCAAGGGTGATCCTGGGGAATCATGCATAGGCCATGGATTGAGGGGAATCTACTCACCTGGATGAGGTCTTCATGGGATAGGCCCGTGTGCGCATCCAAACAGCTGGAGACCATTTTTTCTGGGAACAAGGAGTGCTGGGGGAGAAAGGAGTCAGGGACTGAGGATCCAAGCTGGGGATCAGGGTGTCCCAGTGCCTAGACCCCACCTCGCACACACTCACTGAGGTGCTCTTGAACAGTTCATACTTGGCGAAGTTCTTCCGGAAGACGAAGCGGCTGTCTCCACCAATGGGCCAGGCAGCCTGCACTTCTACCACGGACTCATGGTCCTCCAAGCCCCGCTCTGGGCTCACGGGCAAGAAACAGGGGTCAGTGGACACCAACCAGACCTCCCAGATGAGCCACCTGCCTAGCCCAAGATGTGAAGCATGGCCTCCTGGCCCAGACAGCCCCCTGCACCCTGACTCACCTAGTGCTAGCTGCGGGTGGCACTCCACCAGCCCCCAGTTCTCATCACTCAGGGCATGAGCTCGCTGCACCAGCATTTCACACACGTAGCGAGCCGTGGCACCTGCCGCCACCTCCACTGACCGGCAGGCCCCATCTTCGCTGTACACCTTTACTACCTGTACCCCAGGAATTGCAGATGACTTGAGGGAGAACAAAGGGTGGTTCTTTCCCTTCCCCCCACCTGCTATACCCTCAGGGACCCCTGAGCAAAGCCCCCCACCTCCACAGAAGTGGCATTGTATCCCCCCAGCCCCAGATCACCCCATATCCCTGCCTTTTCTTCCCCGGGGTGACTTACATGGAGGCAGGTAGCATCTCGAGGGAGCAACCCCCTTGTACTGGAGGGCCCCCCAAGAATGGGAGTCTGTGAAGGAGGACTGCAGAGCTCAGGGAAGGGGTTGGGAATGGAGGGTAGAGAGGTTGCCTGCAGCTCCTCCTCTCGAAGAAGTTTCCTATGGCTGGGGGTGGGGGGTTGGAGTTGACTGCCAACCTCTGTGCGTTGCCCAGTGCTGACCCCCACCTCCACCCTCCTCAGCCCCATCACCCCACTGTACCTGCTGGATGGAATGGGCAGAGGCTGGGACCTCTTTACCTCCCGAGACAGAGGGGCATCGGGAAGCGGGGGAGTCCCAGGAGGGGTCCCAGGGGCCAGGTACAGGTCTTCTGGGGAGCTGCTGAGATGAGGTGGAGACAGACCCAGCTCCATAACATCTGAGGAAGAAGGGGGAGCTGAATGCAGCCATTCCTGTGCTCCTGTCCTTGGGAGAGGGGCCCAGAGGACCCAGACCTCCCAACTTCACATAGTTGTCAAGGTGCCCCCTGAGAATTTACACAGCACCTCACTGTACCCCGTCTGCCTGGAGTTTCCCTGGAGACTTTGGGGAAGGTGAGGGTAAGCCCATTTTACCAAAGCAGACCCTGAGTTCCTGAGAAGGAAGCATTCTTGCCCCCAGCACAAGTGAGCCAGGGAGTGAAACCCGGTGTTTGGCCTCCAAGTCCAGTGCTCTTCCTTTAGCCCCAAGTCGCCCAGGAGAAGAGCTAAGAGGGTCCCCCAGCAAGCTGGGCAGCAACAGACTCCAGGATCCACAGACCGTCTTGGGGTTCAGGCCCTCAGTGTCACGGCAGAGAGCCACCCTCGTCTCGGAGCGCAGAGCACTCACTACTCTGGTTCTGCCCTGGGTTTTCCCAGCACTTTGTTGCCAGACCTGGTTGCCAGAGCCTGTTGTGGCAACGCCTGCTGGAGTGCTTGGATGGATACAATGAAGGGGAGACGGAGGTGGGGAGTGGTTCAAACCAGGAAGGTAAGAGGTGGGCTCAGCTGCAGTGGCACAGGCAGCCCCCAAACCCGGTGTACCCTCCCCAGGCCCCTCCTCCTGCTCAACTTTTTTGAAGCCTCAATACCAGAGCTATCTCCTCTGGGAAGCCTTCCTTCATTTTCCACATTTAGATTGAAGGGCTCCCTCTCAGCACGGTGCTGGGGCTTCTGAGCCAATTACTGTGAACCTGTCTTGTCTACCCACTGGTCTGAAGACACCAGGCACTCCCCAGGCGGGGCCAGGGTCTTCCTCATGTCTTATCACTCAGAGGAGCTGCGTGGGCACCCAGGATGAGTAAAGATAGGTGAGATGAGGCAAAGATGCCCGCTGGGGACAGAGGCAGCATGAGCCCCTCCCCCACAGGAAGCAAGACCCCTTTGGCTGGGCTGAGACCTAGGAGGACCTGAATCAGCTTGCCAGTTTCAGCCCCTGCCTGCTCTCCAGACACTGGGCCAGTGCTATTAGGCTGCTGGGGGCATCTGGGACTGATACCCTAGGATGGGCAGGCCCCTGAACCTTATGTGAGGGCATGAGGGGATTTGGGGGACAGGTGAGTCAGGGTGAGGCAGGACAGCACTGCCTAGGGCTCTCCATTCAACTTTGACTCATCTGCACAACTTCCTGGCTTAGAAGAAACACAAACAACCCTGCCCCTACCCACCCCCCTACCAGCCTGGGAGGACTGGGGGAGGCACAGGGCAGGAACAGGACGGGGGAGGAGGATGCCAGCCTGGGGCTACTCTGACATCATCTCCTCCTCCCTGCCCTTGGCCTACCTCTACTCCTCCAGTCAGGGTGGGAGCTGCAATTTGTCCCTGGTTTGTAGCCACCTCCCAGCCCAGAAGCCCCCTCACCCAGAAAGGAGAGAATAAAGGCATGGCCTGGATTCAGAGGCTCATCTGGAGTACAGCTGACCTCCCAGTGATGACCCTGCTCACCCAGACACTGTGCAGGGCTCCTTATCCTGTCTGAGGCCTACCAGCCTTTCATTCTGCCCTGAGCTAGCCGGGGGTGGACTCATCTGCATCACTCCTGGGCTGATGCACTCTTTGGGTGTCCTGGCCAGGGGGGTACCACGGGAGCAGGAGTGGAAAGTCAAAACGCCCAAGAGGACAGACATAGGCACCCAGGGAAAGGCCAGGAAAGAGAGCCACGGTGGGAACTCAGGGTCCTACTACGGGTAAAACACACCAACCATTGACCAACAGACACCAGTGTATCAACACCAAAACATGAGGCCCCTAACTCCTCCCCACGCAACCTCTGAGGAGAGGACTAGCAGCAGGGGCTGCAGGGGCTGCGCTCCGAGGGAGTCGGGACTCACAGGAGACTCTGGAAGGAGTCAGCAGTGTTTGAAAGGGGGGAGAGGAGTAGACTGAAATCGGATCAGAGGGTCTGGCCTCAGAGGGCCTGGGGGCTGACTCAAGGCTTTGGCCTTCAGATCCCTCCATCTTCCCCTCGAGACCCTTCTAAGGCGAGAGAAGAGTGGGACAGTCAAGACCAGAGATGGAATGGGAGGTGAATGGGGTCCCCCTCCAAAGAGATGTTAAGCTTTCAAACTGGGGCCTTCTGCTGAAGAAACCGACCCCCAAATCAATCTGTCCCCTCAACACCGGAGCTCCGCGCCGCGCCTGCCCCAACCCCCCCTGCTGTCCCGGCGGCTCCCGCCCCATGCTCCTTCCCGCCCTCCCAGGCTCCTGCCTCCTTGTTTACTTCCTGGATCTTGCCCCACCGGCAGGGCCCTGTGTTTAGAGTCGATGGAAAACAAGGCCACCTTCGGTGCTTCCCAGGGTTGGGGGAAGGGCTGGCACAGCAGAGGCCTGGGCTGGGGACCTGGAGGCTGCGGGAGCGCCCCGCCTCCATCGGGATTGTAGGGGGTAAGGCTCGACCTTTCGGGGAGATCTCAGGGTGCGGGGCCCAGGTGACGAGGCAAGAACCCCTGGATGACCTGGAGTGGGGGGAGGGCCCAGGACCCTGTGGCCCTGCCCACTCCCTCACGCAGGAAAAAAACGCCCAGTGGGAGAAGGGGGGGCAATTCTTTTAAAGTTTAATTTGGGAAGAATGCTGGAGTGTCTGGGGAGTTAATCATTACAGGCTGCTTTCCTTCAGGGTGGCCCCCCCAACCCCCAGCATGATATCGGGGAGTGGGGAGAGCAGAGTCCAGGACAGGCAGACCAGGAGGGAGCATTCTTGAGGGGCAGTGAGGGTGGGCTGTCTTCCAGCGGCAGGCAGGTGCGTGCTCCACCCCCCGCGTGAGCGCCAGACCCAGAACCCGTACTCGGGTCTTCCCGCAGCCTGTTCAAACAGACATGACCATGTGCCCACCCAACGAGTACACACACTCATCCCAGGCTTCTCTGGGCTGCGAACCCCCCAGCACCCAGCCCTCCAGCCTTCCGAGCCCACTTCATTCTGAAGCCAGGAAGGACCCCGTGGCCTGCCCCACCCCCTTTCCCATCCGAGCGCAGGAACCTGTGTTCTCGAGCAGGGCTACATTCCGGAGAGACAGAGCTCTAGCAATTTAGAGAATCCCTCAAAGTTTCTGCTCCTTCCCTCCAACCTGGAGGCTCCCCTCCTCCTGCAGAGTCGGCTGTCTTTAGTAGAGACTTGGGGAAATTCTAACTGGGGTAAAAGCTGACTCGGGGCAGCTCCCTCGGTATTCGAACCCCTCCTAGCTCTATTTCAGGGAGTGTGGGGAGGGCTAGTTTTAGCGGGAAAGCCGCGTCTGCGGAAGGAGGGAACCTAAGATCTCACTTGCCCATCCCCATCAGCTGCTTTGTCCGGGGACCTAAGGGCGGCGGGAGAGGGTACAGAGCGGGAAGGACGGAATAAGGAGAGCAGGAAATGATAACAGGGAAAGGCTGGGGGCAGCTGGTGAGGAGGAGGCTGGATGGAGGGAAAGAGAAAGTGAGGCCGCGGGGTGACACAGCTGGAAGCCGAATCTTTCTACATTGACCCCGGACTTGGCTGCCCCGCATCCAAAATGAAGTGCCGGCTTTGGTTCTTACGTGGACCCTGGGCGTCGGTACACCTGACTGGGGCCACGGATTTAGGAAGAGAGATGCGAGGCCATTAACTACCTATCCTCCTGCCCCCGCCCTTGGCCTGACATCACTGAGAAATGGGAAGCCCAGCGGCCGCCCGTCCACCCACCTGAACAACCAGCCAGCTCTGGGCCCTGAGACGGGCACAGCCGGGGGCCCTGGTGCGACTCGGGGTAGGAACAGCTTGTCTGGAACCTATATCGGTCCCCTTACCTGGAGAAGCCCCAGCAGGAATAGCAGGACACAGGATCCTAAGTCCGACTCTGTCTAGGGACCCCAGATACCTGGACTTGATTTCAAATCCACTCCCTCTTCTCCACACAGGTGGTAAGAGAGTGTATCGACTTCGGACGTAGAACTGGGGCTGGGGAAGGGTGAGCACTGTGTGTCCGGGCTCCAGGCCCAAGGAAACTAAAGCTACCTTGCGCAGGTGGGGGCGGGGCCTAGAGGAGGGACCTGGTGGGAGGAAGCACAAGAGGAGGGGCGGGGACTCCCTGACACTACACGAGCTGGGATTGTTTTGCCCTTCCTAACGTGGCAGCAGGTGTCAGGGGAGAGGCGGGGAAGACAGTCGAACTGAACATCCTGGAGAGAGAAAATCTAGAGTCCTCGTGACCTGGGGGAGGGGCGGAGGGCACTGGGGTAGAGAAGGGAAGGGAAACGGCCCCGCCCACTCTTCCCCTTTGCTGCCCGCGAAACCTGGTGTGTTTATTGGCGCTGCGTCGCACCTGCTGGGGCAAAGATCAGTCTGCGAAAGAGGGAAGCCCGCCAGAGGGGTGTCCAGGACACGTCCTGCCCCTTGACCCCCAGCCAGTCTGGCCAACAGGCTGCACCCTAACCCCTCAGAGGCTCCCATAGTATGCCCTCCCTTCTGAGCAAAGTCCAGGGTTTCAGCTTCTTCTGAAATTGAAAGGGTTAGACAGGGTCTCATAGTGAGAGTAGGAATCTGGGGAAAGCTCTGGCCAAGTGCCAGGGGACTCCCCTTTGGGCCCTGTCCTTCCACAGTAGGCAAACAAGGGCCAAGTGGGAGGCCTAGATCAAAGGGAGTGGACACCTCCCAGTCTGAAATAGGTGGCAGTTGGGTAAACAATTCACAGGGTGAAAAGAGGTCTGCTCCTTCCCCCCACCCCGCCCTCAGAGGTGGAGGAGGGAGGACCTTAAGGAGTGGCTCCATCCTCCACTCTCCAAACTGGGTTTTCCTCCAAAAACCAGTATGGGTAGATTAAGCAAAGAAATGGGGGGAGGGGCAAGGTCACCTGGGCCAAGGAGCAGCTTGTGCAAAGCACAGTACACAATTCACTCAATCGTTCCTTCATGTCGTCAACTAATTTGCTAAGTACCTACTATATGCCAACCCTGTGCTTGGTACTAGGGATACAGTGATGAGCAACAAAAACGGACCCGCCCTTATCCTCAAGCAACCCCATCAGGGAGACTGACTTTAAAGAATCATACAAATAAGAAATGGCAGGTGACAATGTTGGGAGAATGACTCATCCAGGGAGTTAGGGAAGACTTCTCCATGGAAGTGACAATTGAGCAGAAGGGAAGTTGTCTGGGGCAGGGAGGATGTTGGGATTGGTGGATGGAATGAGAGGCACTTCTCATGATGAGGGAGCAAGTGCCAAAGCCCTTGACCAGAGGAGGTGCAGCCTGCAGAGGCAGAGCAGAGGTGGGGAAGGAAGGAGAGGAAGCCACACAGGTAAGCCTGAGCAGGTGTGGAAGATGTGGGGAAAGGGAAGTGCTTTGGACTCACCTGTTTTTCTCAAAGTGTGGCCTGTGACTGCCTCCAAATCTCCCTAGGCTTGTTTAAGAACAGATCCATGGGCTCCTCCCCTCTTACTGCATCTCAGTCTCTGGAGCCAAGACCCAGGAATGTGTGGTATTGACAAGCCCTCAGGTAGTTGTTTGGCAAAGTAGATTTAAAAGCCATCTATCCTGTCTGTCCAGACTAGCAGGAACTATGAGCAAAGGCCAGACCCAGCAGGGTCTCTCTAGATTTAAGTTGAGGCACAGAGGAACAGACAGTTTATATTTTGGAGAGATCAGTCTGGATGTTGAAGGGTGGGTTTGAGAGAGGGAAGCCAGACTCAGATAGCTGAGTGCTATAGGATTCCATTTAAATGGATTTCTGAAGGGAACAGAAGCATAGGACAGAAAGCAAATCTGGGGTTAAGGAGGTGGGAAAGGGGTTGACAGTGGGGGACACGGGGACTTGTGAGGAGGTAATGGAGTTGCTGTGTATCTTTGTCATGGTGATGGATGTACAACTGTGTGTGTCAGGACTCACAGAAAAGCTACACTGAAGAAGGTGAATTTTACTGTGTATAAATCGTACCTGAATTTTTAAAATAAAACAACAGAATAGATGTATAGATCAATGGAACAGATTCAAGAGTCCAAATATAAATCCTTACAGTTCTGGTCAATTGATTTTTAACAAAGTTGCCAAGACAATTCAATGAACAAATGGATAGTCTTTTCAATAAACAGTTCTGGGATGATTGAATATCTACATGCCAAAGATGAATTTTGATCCTTGTTGACACATGTACAAAAATTAACTCAAAAAAGATCACAGACCTAAATGTAATAGCTAAATTATAAGACTTCTAGAAGAAACCATAGGAGAAAATCTTTGTGACCTTGGGTTAGGCAAAGATCTCAGATATAACAGCAAAAGCACAAACTACAAAAGAAAAAATCGGTAAATTAGACTTAACTAAGATCAAAATTTTTGCTCTTGCCAAAATATAATTTAAAAAACTGAAAAAAAAGTTGTCAAACTGGGATCATATACCTGATTATGGACTTTGTATCCAGAATATATAGGAGTCTTGTGAATCAATTCGGTTGCAACAACCCAATTAAAAATGGGCAGAAAATTTGAATATATGTTTTCCAAATAAGATACATGAATGGCTAATAAGCACATGAAACGGTGCTCAACATCATTAGTCATTAGAAAAATGAAATTAAAACCAGAATGATATACCACCTCACACTCACAGGATGGCTATAGTTAAAGAGAGACAAGTGTTGAGAAGGATATGGGGAAACAAATCCTCATGTATTGCTGGTGGGAATGGAAAATGGTACAGCCACTTTTTAAAAGTTTGACAGTTTCTTGAAAAGTTAACTATAAACTTACTACACAATCCAGCAATTCTACTCCTAGGAATCTATGCAAGAGAAATGAAAACACACATACAAAGACACTTACATGAACATCCATTGCAGCATTATTCAGAACAGGCAAAAACTGGAAACTGAATGTCCATCAACTAGCATTGAACAGATAAACAAAAGGTGGTATATCTATATAATGGGATACTACTTAGCAATAAAAAGTTAAAAACTACTTTTACATGTACAAACTGGTATATGCTATAGCAAGGATGAATCTAAAAAACTTTATACTGAAGGAAACTTTATACTGAAACAAAAGATGATATTGTATCATTCTATTTATGAAATGTACAGAAAAGTCAAGTTTATAGACAGAAAGTAGATCAGGGGTTGCCTAGAGCTGCTGGGAGCTGGATTGACTCCAAACAGGCAGGAGAGACTTATTTTAGGTTTATTGAAATTTTCTGTAGCTGGATTGTAGCGATGGTTTCACAATTCTGTAAATCATTGTATTGTTTAAAAATGACAGCTTAAAGGGACGCTAGAGTGGATGACCTGTTAGGATACTTTGGTGGGAATCCAGGGAGGCAAGAGGCAGTAAGGAAGGCATTTATTTCTAGAGTTGCAAAATGATGCCAACCCTGTGGGGAGGTGGGGAGGCGCAGAAACTGGGTGCACATGATTGGGGCATAGAGCCTGAGGAGTGCGAGCCCCAAAGCCTAAGGCTCCAGAGTAAAGGGGAGAGGTGACACTGCCCCAGACTTTGACTACAGTTTAGTTTAAGAGTCAGAAGCACTTGAGTGTGTAACTATGTATGAAGTGGTTTTAAATGCCATTAATGTTAGCCAGAAATGGCAATTATTCCATACCGTCCTCCAACCCCAGGACCTTAGACCGCCTGCTTCACAACTCTCTTCCTTTTGTAAACTGGAAAGCATTTTGCAATCTAAGATATTTCATTAGATTAAATAAGGACACCAGGTGAGGGACAAGATCGGCGTTCTGAAAAACAGGGCCAGAGGTGATCTTGAACGGTCCGCAGAACCCGGAGCCCTCAAGGTGGGGATAACAGCAGCCGCGGCCTGCAGGGGACGCCTGGACGTACGCACGGCCCCGCCCCGTCATGTGCCCGCGGCGTCACGCCACACCCGGAAGCCGCGGCCAGATCGGAGCCGACAGCAATGAGCGGGGAGCAGGGGCCGGCGTCTGTAGCGCCCCCTCCCGGGGAGATCGAACTGGGCCGTGGGGTCCGCATTGTGGTGGAGTACTGGTGAGCTGCTCCGGCTGGGAAGGGGTTCGGGCCGGACAGGGGGTGGGTCCACGGCAGGCCCCTCCCCCCAAAACCCAAACGGGCTCCGGGTGTCTTCTCGCTAGTGAACCTTGCGGCTTCGAGGCGACCTACCTGGAGCTGGCGAGTGCCGTGAAGGAGCAGTATCCTGGCATTGAGATCGAGTCACGTCTCGGGGGCACAGGTGAGGCCCACAGAACACCTGCTGAGTCAGGGTTCTAAATCCCAGCTATACCACTTTCTAGCTCCGGCACTGTTTTACATAGTGTCCAGCAGTGTCTGGCACATAGTAAAATATCCAGCCAACTCGAGTCCCCTTCTATAGATGAGTAGATCACAGATGAAAACTGTAGGGAACAAACACTGAGACTGCAGGAGTGCAGGGTTGGAGGGGAGAGAGCCCTTCATTGAGTTACGAAGCCAAGTTCGATGAAGGATACACAGGTGACCCCTCACTCAGATTCCACTGGCTTGACCCACGACTGGGAAATGGCTTAAAGAACTACAAGTCTCTAATGGGTAAAGTGGGAGACACGAAACAGCCTGTGTGAAGTCTAAGGAGTATGGAGCCCTCCTCTGACTTTTGTTCTGTGTGTGCACTTTTTTTTTTTTTTTTTTTAATAACAGGGGCTTTTGAGATTGAGATCAATGGACAGCTGGTGTTCTCCAAGCTGGAGAATGGGGGCTTTCCTTATGAGAAAGATGTGAGTATTTGCAATGTTGGGAGGACCCCTAGTTCACCCTACCCCTACAGTGCATCATCCCATTCCACATCTCTGCCCTCTAGCTCATTGAGGCCATCCGAAGAGCCAGTAACGGAGAACCCCTAGAAAAGATCACCAACAGCCGGCCTCCCTGTGTCATCCTGTGACTACACGATTCTGGGTTTCTATTGTTTGGAATCCAGCCTTGGTCTTCCCTTTGGTCCTGCTGAGGACTCCCTATTGCCTCTTTCCTTTCACTTGGCTCCTGGGAGCTTAGAGACCCAAGCCTCCACTTTGCCCCTTTGGGTACCAGGAGGGAAACACAAACTTCTGTAGTCTTAGTGGTGGGAGAGAGATTCTCTCGGCATGCACATTTGCACAGCCACCTTAGATACCTTCCTAGGATCCAGGTCCACTAAAGCCCACTCCCTTCTCCAGCTTACTCATAACTCTCAGACGCAACCACTGTTCTAAGTTACTTTCCACTAGTCCTAGGCAATGTTAACTATTAACAATAAAGTGGCACTACAAACACCTGTGCCAACTAGTGTGTTTTATGTCCAGTTTGGGAGTGTGTATGGGGGAGGTTGGGGGCCAAGAGGCCAACCCAGCCTCTATACCGCCACAGTGGCTTTTTCTGCATACCTACTTCAAGTTCAATGATCTCATAGCCAAGGCCAGGGAAATGGGTCACAGAGTAGACACTGCCTCTTCTTCCCTCCACCCCTCCCCCAACTCCCCCTACCCAAAAATGGAAATTACCCCATTCTGGTGAGTGGCCTTAGTTCTTTTTTTTTTTCTAAGCAAGAATGCTCTGGTTATCAAAGGGCTCACAGATCAGAACCCCAATTCCCAGATCCTTCCCAACCCAAAGCCGGGAAACTGGAAGACAGGCTCCTCATTTGAGCTTTCTGAAGATTCTTAACCACTCCCTCCAGGAAAAGATGAACTGAGTATAAGTCAGGAGGTGAACAATAAAGGACACAGAGCTACCCCCAGACACAGGCTGGTGCCCAGCCGTTTTCCAAAATATATTTTCAAATGGAGAAAGTGGGTGTGAAGATGGGATATCCCTCCCCCAACTCCAGAGACCCTCCTTTCCATAATATCTAGTCTCCCAAGTCCTATTTCATCTTAAAAAACAAAACAAAACAAAACAAAACAATCTAAGTAGAAACAAGAAGCCACACTCTGTACAAGAACTGTGTGTGGGTGCTTCTGCCCCTTCACTTCTTCCTGGGGCCGAAGCCAGGTCTCAGGGCAGTCTCTGAATGGGTTGCTCTTGATCCCAGACACTCCCTTGAGGTCTCGTCCCCTTCTAGGCCCAGTTTCCCTAAGTCCTTCAGTGCCAAGCATCTGGAAGGAGAGCAAGGCATGGCATCCACTGGACCCTCGAGGCTGCTGGGGCAGGGCTCCAAAGTTAATCAAGACTTCCCAGGGCTGCCCCCTCTTCCTCCAGCCTGGGGCCCTCTCAGCACCCTGGAAATTGGAGTAGGAAGGAAGGTTCCTGGCACAGCAGGCTCTCCTGGATGTGGTCCAAGGGCCCTCTCCCCATCTTGTCCCAACGCAGGCCAGAAGTCAGGCCTTCCCCACTCCCTGAGGGCTCAGCAGGGCCTCAGCGACTTGGCTTGTCGGCTCACACTGGCGCATCCAGGCCCAGGTACTCAGGATTCTCCACCGTAGGGGTCCCTTCAAAGGTGCTGGGTGGAGAGCCCCGATCTGATGGGTCCTGGTCCCAGTAATAGAGGTTGTCAAAGGCTGGGCTGAAGGCTGGTAGAGTGTGGGGCTGAGGGGCAGCCCTGCCCCGGGGTGCCAAGTACTCAGGGTTCTCCACGGCACTCCCAAAGGCAAAAATGTCTTTGACAACCCCATTCTTTCCATGGGAGAGGGTTTTTGGGGAAAGAGTCTTGGGCCTTTCCAGAGTGGCACCAGCAGGTCGACAAGGAGACAGAGGGCCCTCTAGGGGTGAGGGGGGTTGTGGCCGAACTTCTGGCTGGTTCACATATTCTGAAAGGGCGAGGAGGGGGCTTGTTAGAGGAGGGAAGTTATGTGTCCCAACTACCACCACTGTCCCCACAGTGGTCCCTGGCTGAGCACCCCCTTTGGGTACCCCACTTCCCATTCGCTCAGCTTGGGCATGGATTCCATACCAGGCTGGGGGCTGCAGGTGAGGGGGGCAACGTAGCCATCAGTCTCAGGGAGCAGGAGTACTGTGGGGTCCTCGCTATAACGCTGTAGAGAGCTGGGGTCATGTTGGGGGAGGCTCTGCAGCCCCTTGGCTGTCCCCATTCCCAACTCGCCATCAAACACATCAGAGCCAGCCCCTTCTGAGGGTGTCAGTGGGGACTTGGGGGGCTCCTCCTCCTCGGAGTGCTCCAGCCCCAGCGTCAGCTCACCACCGCCACTCTGGAGACAAGAGAAGTCATGATGGGGGTCATTCATGGATCTGGGATGGAGACTCCATGGGAGGTGACAGGAGATAAAACAGAGGTCATTTGTGGGCTTTGACACAGTCACCGTGGAGACAATGGATCATGGGTTAGAAGGCAGTAGGCATCTTCCTTAAGGATAAAGGGTGTCCATGAGAGGTGACGGTTGAGGAGGACATCAGAGAAAGGGACCCCAGTTCACTAGGGGCAGGGAGGTAACCCCACCGCAGTGTGACTGAGAGCACTGACCCTGGTGGATGAGCTACGGTGCCTGCGGTGGGCCGTGCCCCCAGCGCCGGCCGCAGGGTCTGGGCAGAAGAAGCCCTGCTGGGGAACTAGGTACTCCTCAGCATCTACCAGGTCCCCCATGTCATCATCCTCCAGCAGCGAGCGGTAGAAGGTGCTGTCCAAGGGGCTGGAAGGGCCCAAGTCCTCATTCTGGGGAGAAGAGAAGCGGCAGGGCAGCCTCTGTGCAGCCCACCATGCAGCCCCCCGAGGAAAGCTTGGGGGGGACAAGAGCTATGACCGGCCAGGCAAGGGCTGGGCTTGCAGTCATCTCCCCACCCTTTGTGGGAGATGCTCTAGTCACAGGTGGGGTGCGGGGGAAAGGCCCAGTACCTGGATGACAACAAAACGCTGGGGGTCCCTGGCCATGCGCGAGAACTCGGCCACCAGCTCCCGGAACCTTGGCCGACATTCGGAGTCGATCATCCAACCTGGGGGCACAAGGAAACTCAGCATCCCAGTTCTGGCTGCAGCCTTTGGGCAGCCCCGGCCCCACTCTCCAGTCTGCTTTAGACATCCGCTACTAGTGTCTATAGCCCTCAGTCGGTTGAGAAAAGATACCAGACTCTGGTCTTGAGCCAGAACTTTCAAGAATCTCTACTAGTTTCCCCTTTTTAGTTTGCATGAGTCTCAAGACCGGTCAGTTCTCTAGAGCCCCTCAGGACTGGTACTATGAAAGGGAAGCAAGACCCTTTGAGGCTCCTTTAACCATACCAGAGGCCACATACATCCTGCTCTCGGCCCCCTCCCGTGCCCATTACAGGCCTTCTATCCAGGACCTCCCACCCCTCCTCCAAGCAGCCGGCACAGCTCAGCACGTACATTTGACCATGATCATGTAGACATCAATGGTGCAGATGGGGGGCTGGGGCAGCCGTTCCCCCTTCTCCAGCAGGTCAGGGATCTCTCGGGCTGGGATCCCATCATAAGGTTTGGCCCCAAAAGTCATCAGCTCCCACACAGTCACACCTGGAGCAGAGATGAGGTTAAAAGGTAGGGAGACCACAGGGAGCTTTAGTGTGCTGAGCCCCAGAGGCTGTGCCCAAGAGCCTGGCACCATGAGAGAAGGAGGGGAGGGATGCGATGCCACAGGGCAGGAGTTACCTGTCTTTTCCCAATCCCTGGGAAGTGCAATAGCACTTTGGGCAGACTGAGGCGCCAGCAGCCCTTCCTTCCTTCTCACATTCATGCCAAGGTGTCTCCATTAATTCTTCCATCCCTTCCATCAACAACCCCCCAAGGTCCAAGGCTCCTTGTCCACTACCCCCAACCCTCCCCACCACATACCATAACTCCACACATCACTCTGGTGGGTGAACCGCCGGCGGAGAATGGACTCCAATGCCATCCACTTGATGGGCACCTGGGACAGCAGAGGAGGAAGTCCTCAAACTAGGTGTGCTACGAAGATGGCCATTCTGAGTTGTGGCCAAACCCCATTCCACCTTGCCTCACTCTGTGCCCTCTAACCTTGCCCCCATCTGCGTGGTACTCCGTCTCATCAATATCCAGCAGCCGTGCTAGCCCAAAGTCTGTAATCTTGACATGGTTGGGACTCTTAACCAGCACGTTCCGGGCAGCCAGGTCCCTGTGCACAAGCCGCACTTCCTCCAAGTAGCTCATCCCCTAGGACCAGAGTCACCACGTAGACCACACTCTGACCACTCTCTCCCAGGAACCCCACCCCCACCCCAGCCCTGTGTGGAGTCACAGACTTGCTCCAAAGCACCTGCAGAGCCCAGGCCCCTAACTGCATACCTTGGCAATCTGCACACACCAGTTCAGCAGGTCCTGGGAGCCCAGGCGCCCGCGGTGTTCTCGGACGTGGTCTAAGAGGCAGCCATAGGGCATAAGCTGTGTCACCAGCTGCACCGTGGATGTCAGGCAGATGCCCAGGAGGCGGGACACATATGGGGAGCCCACGCCAGCCATCACATATGCTTCCTGGGGGCAAGGGTAAACACTGAGAGGGTAGGGGAAACCACAAACCCCCAACCACCACACACCCCTCCTGAGCACTGAGGTGTGACTAGGAACCCTCACCCAGCCTGGCCCCATCCAGCACTGACCAGAAACATGGCTCACAGACCGGAGAGGTTGAGTTTGGATTTGGGAATCACAAAGTGTCTTCCCAAGCTCCAGCGAAGAGAGAAAGAGACCACAGCCAACAGCTGCCGCCAGGGGGGGACCCTCCTGTACTCCCAGACGGAGAGGGTGGAAGGACTTACATCCAAGATTTCTTTGTTGGCTTTGGGGGATGTGTTTTCCCTCAACACTTTGATGGCCACTGGGATTTTCACATTTTCCCCATCAGGGATCCAGATGCCCTGGGTGTAAAGAGGACGGTGTGAGCACAAGTGGGCCGGCCAAATCTAACCTGCAGTCATCTAGAAAGTCATTACTCGTGCCCCTGGTACCCTTCCCCAGCCTTAAGCCAAGCCTGCTATTGAGCCCAAGGTTACCATTTAGCCCCACTCCCCACTCCCTTTCCCTTCCTTCCAGCCTCTGTAACCGCCCTACCAAACAGCACCGCCCCCACCTCCTGGTTGTCTCCCCCAATAGAACTCTTGGGCACACCCCTACGCAGCCTGAGTCCATCCACCCCGCACTTTGGCCCCGCCCCTGACCTTGTAGACTGTGCCAAAAGCTCCGGATCCAAGCACCTTCACTTTCCTCAGCTCTGTCTCTTTCAGGATCCGCATCTGAGCCTGGTTAGGCATTGCTCCACTAGGAGTCAGCGGCTCCACCAGCTGCGGGGAGGGAGTGTGCGTCAGTGGTCGGGGCTGGGCCGCAGACCCCAGGCCTTCAGACCTCCAGGCCACCTCACCTCAGTTTCCTGCAGCAGCCGCCGCATCGTGTACTTGCGGTTCTTCTGCCGCTTTCGCTTAATTAGGAGGACCAGGACCAGCCCTATGACCACGAACAGCAGAATGCCCACCACAGCAGCAATGATGGATGTCACAGGGCTGGGGGCGGGAGCCAGAGTCAGGGGTTGGGGACCAGTCTTGGGCAGGAGGGATGACAGAGCCCCACGCAGGGGCATGAAGGTCACTGGCATTTGGAAAGGGAAGTTGGAAGATGACCCACAGGCTCTGATTCTCTCCTTCCTACTCTGAAACCTCCCCTGGCCCCCTGATGCCTCCAGGATAAAGTCCAAACTCCTTGCTGGGCATTCAAAGCCCTCTCCACTCACATCTCCAACTTGCCTATGCTCTTGCCCATGGCTCTGACCCCAAATTCTCAAGCTTCCTGACAGAAATCACCAGGGAACTTAGTAATGTGCACGAGTCTGAAGCCCCACCCCCAGATTCTGATTGTGATAAGGGCAGGGCCCAGGAATGTGTACCCAGTGACTCTGATGTTCTAGCCAAATTCCCCAACCATAGGTCACGATTTTCCACACCTCCCAGTCTTGCACATGCTGTTACTTCTGCCTGGACCACCCTTTCTCCATAGGACCATCTTCCCAGACTCAGCTCATCCTGGGACAGACTTGCTCCTGAATGTTGGACGTACATTGCTGTCCCCATCTGGCTTCCGCAGACCTCTAATAAGCACTTGGTCCATGGATAAATGATTGCCTAAGACCTACTCCAGTCTGTTTTCCTCCCCAGGTCCCTTCCCAACGCTCCCCACGGCCCAGAAATCAAGACCAACCCTGCAGCCCTGTGATGAGGGAAGCCCTCCAGATCAGACCCTAACCTGACTCTCTTATCTGTGTGTACTTAATGGCCCACCAGTCCAGAACCTTCGAACAAACACATCCTCTATTTTCCTGACCCCTCTCCTGCAGTGCCACCTGGTCACTCTCCCCTAATACAAGTGACATATCTACCCCTCTTTCAAGGCCTGGCACAAATTCCACCTCCTCCTCCTCCTTGAGACCTCCCAACCCCCTAACACTTCATTGCTTCCCATCAATGCTGCATCTGCACTTCCTTGGGGCCCAGGGAACTGAACACCTCCTGGGTCCCTTATGAGACATCCTGCTACTCAGGTGAGGGGAAGCCTGGGTGTCTGCCATCTTTTCCTATTCCCCACTCCCTAAGCATCCTGAGCAGGTCCTCCACCCACTCGGAACAAACTGGAAGGATGATCAATAGTGGAAGAGTGGCCTGGGAGGGGGCATGTGTCATGTCAGGAGTTCCCCTCCCCGCAGCAATGACCACCCAGGGGCTGGTGGGGGACTGAGGGACAACATGGGGTAGGTCCAGGGGACCAGGCTGACCTGGCTCTCTGCTCAGCAGGGCAACCCTTGTCATCCAGGTCCACACAGCTGCAAGAAAGAAAGTCCTGTCAGCAAGGCTGGGAACCGCCTCCTGGGCTCACTCCAGCCACACAACAACCCAGGAGGTGGGTGTGGTGGGTCATTGTCCCCATTTGACAAATGCAGACACTGGGCGCAAGGTCACCAGCGCTCTTTCTACCACCCCACAAGAGGATTCCTTCTCCATCCTGTGAACCTGCATCCCATTCCCCTGCAGGGGACGTTCACCTCTCTGTGGTGGGCAGAGGTAGGGAGCACCCGGAGGAGCCTCAAGCCTAAACACTCAGCCATTCCCTCCATAAAGGAAGGCTGGGGTTGTGACTGACACAACTTCTGCAGAGGACCATTAGGCAATACCTATTAAATAATGTCTGTGACCAGCAGTTCCTCATCTCAGGATATACCCGAAAAATGCCAACACCTGTACACTAGGGGGCATGTACAAGCCGCTCATTGTACATGGAGCTTATGCACAACAACTAAAAAAGAAAAAGAAAGGAAAGAGAAGAGAAAAGAAAAAAACAAGCTCAATCAATCTCCTTCAAACAGGGACATGGTTAACTACTACTACATCCATGCTGCAGGCAGTATTTTCAAAAAATAGGAGGTAGACCCATGTGTACTCACAAGACCTCCACGATATATAAAGTGGGGCGCGGTGTGGGGAGAAGCAAAGAGCAGAATATGTTGAGTCTGACCCCATTTACATTAAAGAATGCACACACACAAAAACAAAACTCATTATATATGAGTCAAACTATGAAACTACCATCTCTTGACCATTTTTTGACCTGCAAAAACAGCATCTTCTATGACTCAACCTAATACAAATGTAGTATTTATTTAGGTAAATAAGTAGAGACAAGCTTGGAGGGTGCACACACCAGTGTAGCTGATGGTTCTCCCCGGGGAGGGGAGCAACCGGGTGGATGGGGGAACAGAACAAAAGGGCACATTTGCTTTGCAAAGTTTATATTTTTATCCTGCTGAAATGTGTAGTTGAGGACAACTAAATGGGAAAAAATAGAAAAATTATGGTGTTAGGATATGGAAAAACATGGCAAGATTCTCTTAAATGGAAAAAAGCAATTTGCAAATAGTATGTATGCTCTCTAATCCCATTTTAGTTAAAAAAAAATGTGCTCAGAAAAAAACAACGGGAGGAAAAATATTAGTAACAGCGGGGACAGATTTGCTAGTGATATTCATTCATGTCATGTTTCAATTAAAAATTTTTTAATAACGTGTTACTTTTGTGAAAAGAAGATGAAAAATTAAGAGTCTCAAGGTAGGCAAAAGCAGAGTTGTCCCTGTTTTACAATAAGAGCCCTCCTTTCTGCAGAAAAGGCCCTCAGACTCACGAGTGGGTGCAGTTGGTGGGGCATGGCTGGCACATGCCCTCCTCATCTGGGAACTTCCAGATGGGCATGAAGGAGAGGTCAGGCTTCACACCACTGGGGCAGCGAGCAACGCAGAAGGGAGGGTCCTTGTAGTGGGCGCAGGCCACACACTGGTTGGCCTCCTGGGAGGGGAGGAAGGGTTGTGGGGGGCTGGCACCGACTCACCCCAGGGCAGCAGCAGCAGCCCTTGGGTCCCCCCTTTGTGCTTCCCACAGCTACTTGGTAACACTTTTCACCCTGTTCCTGGCATGACCCCACACCTGCTGTGTCTGCCACCCCTGCTCTTCACCCAGCTCCCCACCTGCAAAGATTGATGCCCAGGCCAGGAGCACCAGATGATGAGGCCTAGGAGGGGAGTGTACTACCCAAGGGACAACAGCAAGGAAGAAGGGTAACTAATGTATAGACAGCCTTGCCCATACTCACTGTGTTTTTAAGTTAATTCTTTCTACGTCTCTCATCTAGTGTAATATTCACTTTACAAGTGAGCAAACCAGGCTGAAAGCCAGGCCTGAATTGGCATCCAGCCTGATGCCTAGGCCACAGCTCTAATCAGCTTGGCACAGCCACAAGCACAGGCTTCCCTGGGACCTTTGCAACGTCTGAAGGGTCTCAGGGTCCGCTGCTCAACTCCTGCAGTCTGCAGCATCCTCACCTCCTTCCGCCCTCCTGCTATTCAGGCCTGAGCTCAGAACCCTCTCCAGGGATATTTAGCAGGTGCCTGGCAGTCCCTCCACCCAGCTGAGCCCACCAGCACCTCACCGATCCAAAGCAGGTCACTGAGCCATTCTGGGGCTGACACTCAGGGTGGCACGGCAGACAGTTCCTGTCCTTCACGTACTCCCGGGGAAGCCTGAGAGAGGGATTGGCTGGGAAGTGAGTCTGGAGGGGGCTGCTGTGCACCCCTCCAGCTGCCCCCTCCTCTGCCTCACATACCCCTTCAGTACTCGGCATTCCTCCACGCACTCCTGGCCACGAAGGAACTGGCTGCAGTTGACACACTGGGTGGGCCCCGGACCCCAGCAGTGCCCGTGGGCGCACAGTGGGTAGCAGGCCAGGCCCTCACCCACTGCCATGAGGAAGAAGGAACAGAAGGGACTCTTAAAGAAGACTCCAGGTCCAGCTGAACCAGGGGAAGAGGCTGTGAGCGTGGCTGTGGGCTAGAGGATGAGATAGGTGCTGGGCAATTCAGGCAAAGAGTTCTAAGGTCCCAGAAGCAGAGAGGAAAGGGAAGGGAGAAATGCCAAGGCAGCGTGGCAGGACCAGCTGGAAGCCACACCAACAGGCCAAGCCAGCCAGAGCTACGTCAAGAATGGTACACCACAGACAGGCAGTCTGTACAGTCCTGAACTGCTGCTGCTAGAGGCTCTCCTGTGTGCTGGCAGAGGGGGATCATGCAGCACTGGGCTCCCTGTCTTACCACACTCATCCTCTGGCCGGTTGGCACTGTGGAGCAGGGCCTGGTGGGGGTTCCGGAAGAGCTGGTCCCAGGGCACCGTGTGTACGAAGCAGAGGTGGGCATTGCGGTGGATGAGGGCCAGGCCACTGCCCAGTTCTCGCAGGGAGTGCAGCCCCAGCCAGCTGATGCCTAGCCCTTGCAGGGTCAGTGAGTAGGCACCACTGTGGGAGGAGCAGTGCTTGGCTGCAGGCTACATAGCACACTGCTGCCCCCTCCCAGACGGGCAAGGGCTGCCCTGACCACTCGTCCTGTGCCAGCACACTGCAAACTCCCACGGAAGGGCTGCTGCTGGAATCCCTGGGGAACAGAAGTACCCACCGAGCCCAAAGCTTCTCCACAGCCTCCCTGGCAGGCCCCCTTCCCCTGGCAGTCCCCCTCCCCTGTGCTCACTCATGCAGAACTCGTCCCCGGATTACTCGCAGGTTCTGGAAGACACTGAGGTTAGACAGGCTGTCTGGCCACGCCGAGATGTACAGGTAACCTGCAGGCACAGGGGGAATCCTGGGGTGTGGAGACAGGACAAGGAACCCCAGCTCCTGCAGAGCAGGACAGAGCAGCAGAGCCCGACAGAGAGAGGCAGAGCCCACCTGTGATCTCCTCCAGAGTCTCAAACACTCTGAGCTGCTCAGGCTGCAGGGGAGCCGTGCTGGAGGCTGGGTCCCTAGGAGGAGGATTAGGAGTCGAGTGAGCAGGGCCAGGAAGGTATGGGCATGACCCCTGGAGCTGGCCCTAGCACCCTCCTCCGCCCTCCCCTCCATTAATGACTACACTTCAACCCTGTGCCCATCAAGCCTGGGTGTTCCCATCCTCAGCTTCAAAGCCCAGGCCCTAGTTCAGCAGGATCTACCAAAACAGTGTTTATACCCTTTGATCTAAAACTCCAACTTCTAGGAATATGGCACAGAGAGTCACTGGCCCCCATCCCAGAGGCACATGTAAGGCAGGACTGTTTGTAAGATCGAAAACTGAAAACAACTCAAATACCCATCAATAAATAGGGAACTGTTAAATATGATCTTGATCTACCCAGACTATAGAGGAAAAACTAACATTTAGGAGTATGTAGTATCTGCCAAGTGCTGTTCTAAGAGTTTATGAATATTGGCTCATTCAAACTTTATAACCACCTTAGGTGGTTAGGACTATTTTTGCCCCCATGGTTCGGATGAAGAAACTCAGCCACAGTAAGCAGTTCACATGACTGGCAGGTGGTAGAGCCAGGTTTCAAACCAGGGCTGTCTGGGCTCTTGGCTGCTACCTGCTACCTGCTCCACAGCTGTTTAGAGAACTAGGCAGCTGGACCCGAACTGTCATAAGCAGCTCTCCAAAGCAAGGAGTAGATAATAAATATGTTTCTGTTTCCATAGGCCGACCTCCCCAGCCAAATTACTAAAACTATATTTCTCTGTGATGTGTCTATGTATGTATCAGTGGTCTGGAAGAACACATACAAACTGTTAATGTGGTCTCCCCTGGAAAGGGGAATAGAGGGGGAGCAATATGTTGAAGGGAATTTTCTCCATTTTAAACACATGTTTTTATTGAAGTATAATTCACATACAATAAAATGCAGGTTTTTAGTGTACAATTGGATGAGTTTTGACAAATGCATTCCCTCAGGTATGCACCACCCTAACTGATAGACATAATATTTCCATCACCCAAAGAAATTTCCTGTGTCCCTTTCCAGTTCCCCCACCCAGAGGCAACCACTGTTCTGACTTTTGTCACCAGAAAGTGGTTTTGCCTAGAGCCCCAGAAACAACGAACCACATAGTGTGGCTTCTCTCTTGTCCGGCTTATTTCACTTTAACATAATGTTTTGAGACTCATTCATATTGCATGTATCTGTAGTTTGCTTCTTTTTCTTTTTATTGCTGGGAATTTCATTGTATAGATATACCACCATTTACTTATCCATTCACCTACTGATAACATTTGTTATTTCCAGGTGGGGGTCATTATGAATAAAGCTACTATGAACTCAGGAATTTTACTTTATCTGGAGGCTTGACCTCCACACAAGTGCGTATTCATGGATAACATGTCACTTATGAACATCCCCCCAAGTCCCCACTCCCTCTGGTCTGTCACCTGCTGACACTTCTGGGTGCTCAGGATTCAGTGACTACCTGGATGCTGCTTCTGGACATTGTGTCTATCCTTAACTCTGATTGCCTTACCCCTTAAAGCTCTCTGGAAGAAATGCCAGGCTCCCAAAGATCTTCTTGCAGCCAGCAAACTCCTGGATATTGGCACTGGTGACTGCCCTCACCTCCCGCAGGTGTTCCATGCCCAGACCATAGCACACTGTGGGGAGGGAGTGAGGGGGTCACCTCAGCCCCCATACCAGCACTGATCACCCCCAGATGGAGCACCATAACCTGAACTCCTGGGTTCTGTCCACCATCCCCTCCTGGGGCCACATGTGCTCTCCCCCCACTAGCAGGAGATAAGGGGGGACTTGTGGGACTGATCTAGGGAGGGCCAAGGGGCAGAGACAGTGGAGACAAAGGACTGGGTCCCAGGAGGGTCTGAGGAAGGATGGGGCAGTGGGTTGGGCCACACTGGGTGTGCAGAGGGGCAGGAACTGAAGCCTGGCACAGCAGGTGGCCAGTGGGTACCTCGGGCACAGGGCTTGCTGCATTTCTCACACCGCTGTGTTCCATCCTCAGATGTCACCTCTTGGTTGTTCACAGGGCAGACCAGGGTGCAGGACCCCACATCCGTAGACAGGTAGTTGTCTGAGGAGATGGGAACCATCAGCGCATGTGCCCTGGCCCTTCACGCTCCCCCACAAGCAGTGTCACGATGCTCAGATAGTACAGTAACAATGCTACCAACCAATATGGAAGTGCCCTGATGGTATGCCTCAGTGCTTGGCATTCATGTACTCCTCACAACAACCCTATGTGATAGGTGCTGTTAGATTCCTATTTTGCCCAAAGGGAAACTGAAGCACAGGGTTTTATGTAAATTACTCAAGGTCATTGTGATATTAAGTGGAGAAGCCAGGACTTGAACCCAAATAGTCTTGACTGTGCTCTTGTAGAGCCACTGTGAGGAGGGTACAACCAGGGCCTGAGAGCCCACTCTCTCTCCCGCAGGAGGAGGAAAAAGGTCCTCAGGCCCAAGGCCAGTCCCTAAATGCCCATCCATAAATAGGGGAGCTGTTCACTAAAGCTCCAATCTATCTAGGCTATAGAAAAACATGAACATTTTGGGGTGCTTAGGTGTCAGGTTTTATAACATCTTCTGAGGTTAAGACTATTTTTGCCCCCATTTTACAGATGAGGAAACTGAGACACAGCAAACTAGACACTACCACTAGTAAGTGGAGAGCCAGGTTTCAAAGCCAGGCAGTCTGGCTCCAGAGCCTGGGCGGGTCTCAGCTGCTGCTCTTTGCTGCCACCCGCTCCTGAGCGGCTGAAAGAATGAGGCAGTGCAACACCCACTCTCAGGACCAGCTCTCTGAGCAAGGAGCAGACAATACAATATGCTCCCATTCTGTAAACCAACCTCCCCAGCAAAGCCACTAAAACTATTTCTCCTTGGCACTCACAGGGACAGGTGGTCACACAGCTGGCGCCGAAGGTGTAACGGCCCTCAGGGTTAGGCATGGACTCAAACGTGTCTGTGTTGTAGGTGACCAGGGCTGGGCAGTGCAGCTCACAGATGCCACTGTGGTTGAAGTGGAGGCAGGCCTGGGGGGACAGGCAGCGGGTGGTCACCAGGCTGTTTTCCCTGGTGTGCAAGGTTCAAGAGTGCAGTATGATGCGGGGTGCCCCTGCCATGCAGCCTGAGGGGCGGGGCCCGGGGGACACATACCAGGCAGTCGGAGTGTTTGGGGCCCGTGCAGCCAGCAGCACATTGCTCATGGCAACAGTCTGTGGGCAGCGGGCCCTTGCAGCGGGCACAGCCACTGGCACAGACAGTTCGCGTCACTGTTGGGCAAAGGGCAGGATGAGGGCTGGGGGGCAGCCCAGGTGCAGACCCTCGGCAGCACCACCTTCTGGGGAGACCTCCTGCCTCTGGGAGGACACCCGAGGCCCACTGTCAGCCCCCTCCCACGTCAGTGTTACTCTTCCCAGTCCCTGCCCCCGAATTCTCGGCCTCCCCAAGACTCACAGCTCTGACAGTCCTCGGAACTCTCTCCCCAGCAGTGGGAGGTCTTACAAGCTGGAGAACAGGGTTGGCCTAGGGAGAAAAACTGAGACGGTGAGAGATGGAGACGAGGAGGCAGAACACACACTGCAGGGAACCCAGGCGGGAGAAGAGGACTCCAAGCAGAGGCACGGTCTAGAAGCAGGAGGCAGGACAGGGGACTACAGACATGAAGGGAACAGAGCTGGCAGGGAAACAGAGAAAGAGGAAATGGGTAGTGTTAGTGCAGTGGCACGGGTGGGAGAGATGTCAGCCTGGAGTTTGGGGTCAGTGGGCTCTCTGGCAAAGGGGAAGCTGCAGGCAGGGAGGAACGTGGCTTACAGGTCCGTGAGCTGTTGGTGTCTATCAGCGTGAGGGCCAGCTGGTTGTTCTTGTGGAAGATGTCCTTCCACAAAACGGTGTCCTGGTGGCAGAGCTGAAGGTTCCGCTGGATCAAGACCCCTCCCTTCAAGATCTCTGCGGGGCAGGCAACAACCAGGGCTTCTTTCCCTCTTACCTTCTGCCCTCCCGTGGGCCCCCACTGCCTTCTAAAAGGGAAGTGGGCCTCTTCAACACACCCCAGGGTCCCTGGGGTTCAGAGCAGATGCCTTTAGCACCTTTTGGCCCTACCCCAAACCCAGCCTGCATCCTAATCATCAAACTGTGTGGGCTGGCACAAGGTACGACTCCCTACGAGGGAAATCCTTCTCTAATCCTCACTAGCCTCACGTGCATGCACCCAGAAGGGATTTCAGTTCTAATTCACACAAAGCACCGCAACAGCCCCAGTCAGCTCTCAAAACCCAGAAGGTTTCAATGTTAATGATGACCACCTGTGAGGCTTCGCAGCTGCAGCTCCCGCAGTCCCCCCGGGGCAGCCCCTGTAGCGGGGGTGGCACTATCTAGCAGGTCTCCATTGTCAAGCACGGCCAGGGCATAGTTGTCCTCAAAGAGATGGGTGCCTCGTATGATTCGCAGCCTCTGCAGCGGGACCTGTCTCACTTGGTTGTGGGCGATGAGCACATAGCCCTGGACCTCCTGGATATCCTGGGGCAGGGGGACAGGGTAGCACGGGGCTGAAACGGGCCTGAGCCCTAGAACACTACCATCCCCTCCAAGACCTCCTCCAGGTTACCAAGTGCTTGGGGATCCTGGGCAAGGTCCCCAATCACTGAGTAGTTCTGCCTCCTCGTGCACAAAATGGAGATCGAGGCTCCTCCCTACCTCCTCAAACCAGATGCTAGTATGATCAAGAAAGATAATGGTGGGGGGAGCACATTGTAAACTGTGAGCAAGTGCCCCACCCTCTCTGCATCTCAGTTTCCTCATTTGTAAAAAGAAAGGCTTGGAGGAGGTGATGTCTGTGGTTTGCAGACTAAGCATCATACACGGGGCCCCAACTCCAGGGCACCATGGACTCAGCCTAGCAGGCTGGTTTCCACTCCTGCTCATGACTCTTTCATGTACATTTCCAATTAAATCTTCAAAATGGGCCCCCAGGGAGAATCAAAGCATGCCTATTGCTCCCAATATACAGTTGGGGAAACTGAGACCCAGTGAAGCCAAGGGCCTAGAATACATTCACATTGGCAGAACAGGACACAGAATCCACATCTCCCGCCAGCCCTTTCACTAGGGACAGGAACAGGAGAGGGACAGTGGATGAGGCAGTTGGAACAGAGGGAAGTGATCTTGCTGGCAAAAAATTTAGCAAAGGATGTATTTCACCCAGAGATGTCCATGGCCAGCCACATTACAGAGACGGACTCAACTGGTCTTGCAGTAGGACAGAGGTTAGACATCAGAAAGGACTTCCCAGTTAAGGAACCACAGGAGAAGACACAGGACAGAGGTACCTCTTCTACCACCAATCTATAAGCAGAGGGCTCAGTTCAACTGGAGGCAGGGCTTGGCTCAGTTACCCACGGGCCTCACCTGCAGGAAGGAGAGGCTGGCACTGGCAGGCAGGTAGGTGAGCTCCAGGTTACCCTGTACCACCTGACAACCCTGGTAGAGGTGGCGGAGCATGTCCAGGTGGGTCTCGGGACTGGCTGGGAGCTGCAGCTTCATGTCTGTGCCGGTGCACACTGGGAGGAGGGAGGCCATGGGTCATTCCAACCTGGATGCCTCCTCCACTCCCACTCCCCCAAGTCATGGTTCTTGGACAGCAGGAGAGCATAGCTGAGGGATCCCACCTCCCATGTCCCTTGGACCTGCCAAAGGTGCAGCAGCAACGGAAAGTTTGGGAAGAGGAGGGAAATTGGAGTCAAGGCTCCTGACTTGGCCCATCCCTAGCATCCAGAGGGGGCCCCACTATGTCAGCCTGAGGGAGCTTGCCTGGCCAATTCAGGGTGTTGACTGGCAAAGAAAGCCTCCCTTTGTCCCAAAGGCACGACTTACGGCCAAGGGGTAAAAATCCCCCAAGAGTGGTGATGAATCATGAATCCTCTGGATGCCCCCTGCCCCTTGCCCAAGCAAACAAACCCAGGGCATTCTCCCCACCCCATTCCAACACCACCCACATGCCAACCTCCTGGCAAGGGATACCCACCTCCTCAGTGCCACCCAGAAAGTGGAAAAGGAGGTTCCATTGGACTCATAGCTGGGGCATGGGGACCACCAGGGGCCTGGTCACTGCAGGGACCTCTGGGATTCCCCCAGTCAGAAAAAGGGAGGATTGGACCCCAACTTGGCGCAGATCCCAGGCCAGAATGATGCCTACGCCAACGGCTCCTACGCTGATACCTCACCCTCACTGCCTCCTCAGGGCAAGACTCCAGAACCAGTTGGCAGAATCTATGCCACAAAACTCCTGCCACAGGGGCACTACGTCAGCCCTGTGTACCTGCCTGGTGCCAACTGTCAGCAAAGGGGCATCAAGATGAACTTAAACTGCAGCTACCTGGAGCCTCGCTGTGTGTCCCTGAGACCAGAAGGAACCACCAAGCCCAGGGACACCAGCAGGAGTAAAGCACCTGGTGAGGGGGCACTCTGGGAGGCAGCTGGCACTATGCCTGCCAGTAGGGGGAAGATTAAAGTGCTCAGTTGAACCTGTTTTTCTGCTCCAGTGAGAAGATGAATCACCTGGTGCGTCCTGCCCAGGAGGGTGTGCCCGGGGAGGCGGGTGGAGGGCACCCCCAGGTGCACAGGCCCACAGGTGCCTGAGCTGCCTGGACTTCCTGCTGGTTGCCATCCACCTCCCACAGACTACGTGCAGATTCGGGGGAACAGCACACCGGCTGCTTTGAGGTCTGATGCCAGGGCTCCAGCAACTTGGAGCCTAAGGTCAAATCCTGGGGGTAGTAAGAGGTATCCCTGCCTCTACAAAGCTGGGAAAAGGCTGGTGGTGCAAGCCCCAGAGGTCCTACCTGGGCCAATGGCCATGAGCTGCCAACCTCCCAGTAACACCCACAGTGGTCTCTGTTCCCACCCCTCTAGACAGACAGGGAAGGAAGCAAAGAGGGAGGGTGGGGAGGGGCCAGAAATAGAACTCAAGGGTCCCTCCCCCCAGACTCTCAAGAGAAACAGAGGCAAGGGGTGGCAGGCCAGGCCCAAAATAACGCCCCACTGCCAGGACCTCCCCCAGGCTCGCAGCTTCAGCTGCTTTGTAGGCACAGCTGTCTCCAAGCCCGGACCCCAAGGCCCAGGCCCAAGCCAGAGACAGGGACAGGAACAGGCAGAGCTGGGGCAGGGGCCATCTCCACCCCCTGCAGCCCGTTGCTGCCTCCAAGGGACACCAGCTGTGGCAGCCAGGCAATAGGAAAACAACAACAATAGGAATACTGGGAGCAGCAGCAGTAACTCTCATTAACTGAGCGCCTACTGTGTGCCCAGCAGGCACTGTGGCTTAGAGCCTGGTAACATCCTCCAGAAGCTGGGGCTACAACTTCTATTTTGCAAAGAAGGAAGCTGAGGCTGACAGGGATTATACCCCCATGATCATAAAGCTTGTGAGCGATGGAGGCAGGAGTTGGCCTGGGGCCTGTCTTGACTTTAGATCCCACATTCCTTCCACTAAGCCTCACTGCACACACACAAATTGCCCCCGCACCCCACGCAAAGGTAAATATACACCAACTCTATTGATGTCACTGATAAACAGCGCAAGCTCTGGGCTGGGCTGAGCACTACAAAGAGTGGCAGCCCCGCCCCACTACTGAGTTTTGTTGTGGCCAAATGGAGTCTGATTAAGACTCTAAGTGTTTGCAACAGGTGGTCAAAGTGGTATACCCTGAGACCTACTCCCAGGGAGACCTCCCCTACCTCGGCTTCCCTCCCACTCCCCCATCTCCTCACCAATCTCTCCCTCTCCATTCCTCACATCATCCTGCACCCACTGATTTTCTTGGGAGGTAGGAAGTACTGTTCCACATAGGGGAGCTCTTTGTCCACAACATCTGCTCCTCAGGAGCCCCAACCTCCAGCTCTATGGGGCCAAATCAGTGTGAGGCAGGACCAGCCCAGAGCCAGGGCAGGGCACACATGGGTGCAGGGTAAGCGTTGGCTGGATGAATGAATGAATGAGGTCCAATCAAGAGTCTCCAAACCAAAAGAGACCAGTTGAGATCATGGTGTCCATCCCTCTGCTCAGAAGCTCATCAGGATCCCTCATGTCCCTCCAGCTGGAGTTTCATGGTCAGCACTTGGTCCCAGCTTTGGGGGTGTTCTCAAGTGGCTTCCCTTCTCCTTACCAGGCTTTAGCCCCAGCTGTTCTCTTGTTCACCAGCATGACAGCCAACATTTCTTTGTTTTACAGGAACACAACCTACATCCCCAAGCTCCCCTCCCCAAGACCCACAAAGCCAGGGCCTGTTCTGGAGATTCTAGGAATCACCCACCACACACACCTGGTTTATCAGGCCTGATATCAGACCAGGGTCTGGGTTCAGGGTCATTAGACCAGAAGCCTAGCTGGGCCACTCACCGTGTCACCTTGAGTAAGTCCCTGGACCTTTAGGGCAGAGGCCAAATCAGATTCATCTCTAGGCCCAGCAGTGCCTGTGACTTAGTAAGCACTCCGTGAATATTTACTGGCCTGAACTTGGCTGTAAAGAGGGGATAATAAAACAATAACAACTCTTCCTCTCTACAGAAAGTTAAATGAGATAATGAATCAAAAAGCAGACTGTAAATATGACAAGGCTTTGTAAACTTAGTTGTGGCAACACAAACGTTGGCTATAATTCTCCCACTCCTTGAGAAAGCACACACCCCTCACCCTACCTAGACTCTCTTCCCAGGGGTGGGGACGGAAGGTAGCCTAGCCATAGATGGAGATGGCACTCACTGGGGCTCCCCATAGACCCAGGGTAGGGAGGAGGACCTCTTTCCAGATCATTCCAGCATCCAGGGGCAGGCACAGCTACAACCCCACACTGGTTCCTTATGCTCCCACTCCAGTTCTTTCCTGCACACAGAGCGGTGAGGTCCCACTGGCCTCTGCCCCCCCTCAATCCCCTGCTAGGTCAGCGGGACCCAAGAAGAAGGCAGATCTGGTATAGACAGGGAGGGACAGGAATCCATATCAAGAGGGGACTTCAGGGGGCCCCAGCCCACTCCACTTTTATAGCCTAGATAAGGGAGGTCATCCACTTGAGTAACAGGATAGCACCTCTCCCCCAGTCTGGCCTCCTGGCTGCCCTGGAGGCTTTGCTCAACCCATTCCTGTTGAATACAGTAAGACTTCCACTGACTCTTAATGCCTCCTCATTAGTCCAAAAATGCCCTGGACATTACTGGGTCATTAAGAAGCCTCAAGTCTCTTCATTTCTTTGAACTTCAGTTTTCTCATCTGTGCACCTACTGCACAGGATTATTCCAGAGATGAAATGAAACTGTCTGTGGATAAGAACCTGGCATATAGGAAGCTAAGGACAAGGGAGATTCATATAGCAGGAGGATGGGTAACTGAACCAAGAGAAAATGAAAAGTGCATTGTATTTGGAATGCACTGTATATTCTCTTTTTACATTTGATCCTATCTTTTCGATTGTTTTTTCTGTAATATTAAAATAAGGTAGTTTCCCTAAGTACAGTAAAAAGGAGGAAGGAGCCTGCTGGGAGAATTATTTGAGAATTAAAATATGAGCTCTGTAAGATAAAAAGATGTGTTTACTGTACTTTATAAAACCTTGACCTCTAAGAGATCTAAGCACAATCCTGACCCTCTGGACCTCCCCCAGTCTGTCTTCCCTTCCCCCCCACATTCCTGCCCCAGCCCTCAGCCCTGAGATATAATTGGGGTGCCAGAGGCAGCTGGGTGGTATGCTTCTATTTTAACCATTTTCTGCACATCTCTCTCTGCACCCAGCAGGCAGGTTGATAGGTGAGAAAGACCTAAGAAGGCCCTAGTCATTGGCGGGGGAAAAAAACCCTCAAACCCCAGCACTGCCACTACCCCACCACACCCCACCTGCTCAGCTGGCAGGCCCCAGTGAGGAGAGCAGCAGCTCAGCCTGACCTCACCGTTCCCTGCCAAAGGTCAGGGAGGAAGATGCCCACCTGGGAAACAGACTGGAAGGCTGGGCTCAAGAGAAAGGGCCTCCTTCCTCAAAGAGAAGGCATGGGGCCACCTCCCGCTGTTTACACCAGATCTGGGCCAGCACCTTGAGGGAGTGCCCTGAGAGGGCAGAGTTCAGCCAGGTCCCTAAGTCAGCAGAGAAACAGGCTGTTTGGCAACACAAAACCCAGACACACAAACACACAAACCACACAACTCAATTAACAGCCTAACAAGAGACACACCCCTCAGACAGCACAGCGATGCTCTTACAGAGGGGCCCTCGAGGGGCAACACCCCTCCCTCCCTGACCTATAGAGACCACCCACTACTTCCAGAACTCTCTTGTTTTGTCTCCCGCACAATCCCGTGATGCACAGAGCAGTGTCCACCACTGTTCAAGGCAGATTATAGTATGATTGTGGAGGTTACACTGCCTGGGGCCCAATCTGGGACCCACTGCTTACTCGCTGCTACTTAACCTCTCTAAGCCCAGGTTTTCACCTGGAAATGGGAATACTAGTAGTACTTCTCTTACGGGGTGGTTCTGAGGATTAAAAGAGGGAATGCATGCAAAACACCATGCACAGTGCCTGGCACAGACACTATTCCCAGGACACATTGACCTTAACCGTCACGGCATACAGAGGGGCAAGGTGGGGCAGGGCCCCCTGCCCACCCCCCAACACGCTCCCCCACACACAGCCTGAAGGAAAAGGCAAAGCAACTCAGCCCTCTGCATACCCCAATCTGGCCCTGTTTCTTACTCCCCGACCCCACTGCCCAGGAATCCCTCCCTTGGAACTCTTCGACGTTATGCCCCAGACCAGGTGGAACCCACCATCACCCCTCCCTGGACCATGCTCCCCAAAAGTCACAAAGCACACAGTTCCTGAGCTGGCCTTAAAGAAATTTGTTCAAAACAAATGTGTCCCCCCTCCCCCGACCCAGACTCAAACGCGAGGCAACTCTGAAGTCCGACTAGCTACCCTCTCCTGCCCGGTTCTGGCTGGACGGGTTGCTTTCCTCACCTCCCCCCTCCGCGCTCCAGTCTTGCCTGCAGCTGCAGGAACTAAACCCAACCGGCCGAGGGAAGGAGGGAAGGGGATGGGGGAGAGAGCAGAAGGGACCCCCGAGGAATCCAGCCCAGTCCAGTCTGGAGGCGGAGGCTGCCAACTGGAAAGAGTTTGAGAGGCTCAAGGAGAAACATACACACACACACCACACACACACACACACACACACACACACACACACACACACACACACACACCACACACACACACACACACCACACACACACACACACACACACACACACACACACACACACACACACACACACACACACACACACACACACACACCATGCAGTACACCCTTTGAGGGAAAACTTTCTGAACAATTCCAGAGAACTTTTTGACAAGTTCCTGGAGCGTCGCGGAGTCTGGAAAGCACCAGTCTCTGGAATGGGACATCCAGAGTCGCTTTGGAGTCATTGTCCCCCGTCCCACCTTTTTTTTACTCCTAGCGCCTGGACTGTCCGAAGTTTAGGTTTGGGAACTCCTGGGCCCCTCTGCCCCGCATGCCCAGGGACTTCGGCGGGGGTGGGGAGCTGCAGGGTCCCGTCGCTGCTCCGTGCCCTCCCCACACCAGACCCACCTTGGGTGCCCGCGGCTCCGGGGGGCAGGAGGGCAAGGAGGAGCCCCCAGCGGTACCAGGCCGCCAGCTCCATTGGTGCTCACTGCGGCGCTGGCCCCATGGCTCCGGCCGGACCAGGCTGCGAGCACGGGCGCGGCGAGCCGAGGGGGCCGGGCGCTCGGCGCCGGAAAGGGCACCCTGCGAAGGGGCGGGCGGCGGCCTCGGGGGACTTCGCTCGGCGCCCTGGGAACGGTGGAGGAGAACCTCGGCTCCACTACTCCATTCCTGTACTCCTCAAGGAGGCCCTCCTCCTCCACCTCCTTCTCCGCCCGGGACTGAGAGCCGGCGCGCTCCCAGCTCGCCCCCCACCCCCTCCAACCGCATTCCAGCAAGTCCCTGGGAGTGGCAACGCCCAGCTTCACTTTCTCCCTCTCTCCGCGCAGGCCTGGGGTGCGTCCCTCCCAGCGCCCGGACGTCGGATTCCTGCAGCAGTTTTCGCCCGGCTCCACGGAGAACCCCCCAAAACAGAGGAGGGGCATGGCACCCCCTCCCTCGGGAGCCTGTGGCAAATGCTTTGCGTTACCATCCTGAACTCACTTTTAAGTCACAGGTTTTCAACATTCCTGGCAAACTTACATCCTACTCCAACACGTACCTATTTGTTTTAATACCAAGTAATGGTTTTCCCACCACATCCTCAAGTAAAATTGATAGGGTGGGGGAGGTGTTGGGTTTAACATGCGGCTTCCAGGGCTCCCTGGCATGCCTTCTCGAATTTTTTAGGTATCTCTCTCCAGTCTGAAAAGCATGATTTTAAGGAGGTCTACAAGTCTGGGGAGAATCAAATTGGAGGAACCTCCATCTCAATCCTTCCCAAAACGTCCCTCTTGTTTCTTTTCTCAGCAACTAATTCATCCAAGGTCTCCTCTAGGTCCCTTGCCTTTCATTAGCTTGTTCAATTCCTCCCCACCCTGCATTCCACCTGGAGCCCTTGACCCTGGTTTTAAAGCCCGGTAGGGGGTGGAGTGGAGGTGGAGGATGAAAGGAGGGCTTTTTTTCTCCTTTTGAAATTACAACTAATATTGCATGGGACATACTTACAACTAACAAATTATTCATTGTTTATCTGAAATTCAAATTTAACTGCGTATCCTTACTTTTATTTTCTAGATCAGGCAACTCTAGTTGGAATGCCTCAGCCAAGAGCATGCCTGTGCTGGTCAGTAGCACCCACTGCGGCTGGAGAATGAAGGGCACCAGCATTTCTTAAGCTGCATCTATCTTTGGAGCATGGTTACAGGCAGGCACGTTCCCAGTAGTAGGGGGGTTGAGCACGAGGTGCTCTGGGATTACAATGCCCTGGGTTCAAATCTCCACTCCATACATATTAGCTGTGTGATGTTGGGCAAGTGACTAAGCCTCTCTGGGTCTCAGTTTGCTCACTTGTAAAATAGCATCTGGCATACTATGCTGGAGGTGAAAGGACATAATAATGCTCCTGAAGCACTCCACATAGTAATTGCTCAATAAATGGTCTCAGGTTTAGTTATATTGGGACAGATCCAGCTTTTGTGGAGCCTGAAGCTTATGAAACTTGGCAGATGTTCTTTAAGAAAAGGAATACAAAATTAGACACATACATTAAAATGCAGGAACTGAAGCTTATACCTGTCTTTAACATCTTGGTAAGTCCCCCTCTGGCTCTAACCAATGATATTCAAGTTGCAGGTCAGGTTCTATTAGAAGGTCAGCCATGAAACCAATTTAGATAACCAAGAGAAGTATTTTTTTTCTTTTTCTTTTTTTTTAAGGAAATAGAATGGAATA
This sequence comes from Manis javanica, assembly GCF_040802235.1. Classification (NCBI taxonomy): domain Eukaryota; kingdom Metazoa; phylum Chordata; class Mammalia; order Pholidota; family Manidae; genus Manis; species Manis javanica. The sequence goes on along the minus strand of NC_133159.1, from coordinate 159,358,848 downwards.
GAAAAGATCTGTGTGCAAAGACATATGCACCCCTATGTTTCTCGCAGCACTTTTTACAATAGCAAAGATATGGAAGCAACCTAAGTGTCCATCTGTAGAGGAATGGATAAAGAAGATGTGGTACATATATACAATGGAATACTATTCAGCCATAAGAAAGAAACAAATCCTACCATTTGCAACAACATGGATGGAGCTGGAGGACATTATGCTCAGTGAAATAAGCCAGGTGGAGAAAGACAAATGCCAAATGATTTCCCTCATTTGTGGAGTATAACAAAGAAGCAAAACTGAAGGAACAAAATGGTAGCAGACTCACAGACTCCAAGAATAAACTAGTGGTTACCAAAGGGGAGGGGTGTGGGAGGGTGGGTGGGGAGGGACGGAGAAGGGGACTGAGGGGTATTATGTCTAGTACACATGGTGTGGGGGATCACGGGGAGAACAGGGTATCACAGAGAAGAGACATAGTGGATCTCTGCATCTTGCTGCACTGATGGACAGTGACTGCATTGGGGTATGGGTGGGGACTTGATAATATGGGTAAATGTAGTAACCACATTGTTTTTCATGTGAAACTTTCATAAGAGTGTATATCAATCATACCTTAAAAAATTAAAAAAAATAAAATAAATTTAAAAAGTAAAAAAAAAAAAGATCTGTGTGCATCACATGTAGTAAGGGTAAGTGCGGGTCAGGGTATGTGTGTACTGGGTGATGACATGGTGGATTTATTCCTCAGATCATAGTCACAAACACTGAAGAAATACTGCTATTCATGGGAACACACAACAGCCCTTCAGAATAGGCATCAACCTCCCTATTTCCTCTAGGATTAGCTTTAGATTTAGAGTCAAGATAAGGGTAAGGATCAAGGAAACAAGGATCAGACAGCCTAACAAATTTGCCCAGACTGTCTCAGGACTAATGAGGAAAAAGATGAACAACCAGCAAAACCAGCCCCTCACTGTCACCCCTTTACACAGCCTGAGACCTAGTCAAGGTGCCTCTCAGAACCACAGCCTCTCAGCCTGTCGGGAAGAAGAGGCACTGACCTGGTTCCAAGAGCCCCTTGCTGGCCCCACACTGGAGGCTGGCACCTGGGTGTGTGCCAATGCGGCCTTGAAGAGACCATCAGGGTATTAGGCTCAGGGTTAGCTATGTCCCTTCACCTGCAGGTCTCACCCTCTCCTGCTCTTATGTTAGAAGGGTTCACCTAGCCAAGAAGGCTGCTGTGGCACCATCATTTACTGGATCCCTTCTCTGTGCCATTTTCTGCCCTAGAACCACACTCCTCATCTCACCAAGTCCTTGAGGCGCCAGAGGAAGCAGGTGTTTTCTTTCCTCATTTTGCAGAAGAACCCTGAGATTATGAGGGAATGGGAACTGAGCCAGTAAAGCTCTGGCTTCACCCGTTATGCTCCAGAGGTCCAAATCAAGGGTGCCAGGAACCCACCTCTCCCGGGACCCCTGTAGGGCAGCCAGAGGAGGGTCCTCCAAGAAATCCGGAAACTGCCTCCACAAAGATCCCACCTCCCCTACCGCACTCCTGTCCCTCTCCTCATCCCAGATTCCTGGAGGAAATTGGGACTGGAGACAATGCTGGGTCCTAGTGGGCTGCCTAGCAAGGGCGGAGCCAGCGGGAGTGGGGATGGGGGAGGAGCGGGGGTCAGAACTCACGCCTGGGAGGAGGCTTGAGGGGGGCCAGTCTCCCAAAGAGAATGAGCCTATTCAGAGCTGAGAAGGAAGGGGAAAAAGCCTTGTCTGGTCTTTGACAAGAGGAGAGGAAGGGGGCAGGGTGGGCACTGTTGATTTGCTTCTCCCCTCAACTGCCCCTCCAACAGGGCCTGGGCAGAGAGGCTAAAAAAGAGGATGCCTGAGGGACAAAGGCTGAGGGGGTCTCAGCGGGGAAGGGGGTTGGGGGAAGGAGGGAGGTTGCCAGAGGAGCCTGAGAGTTTGCCAGGAGGGTCCAGTGAGGGCCTGGAGAGGGAGGCAGCTACAGAGGAGGGGTGACTGCAGAACGGCAGAGGAGAGACAGCCCAGGGACAGAAGGCAGAGGCATTAGATCTGCCCAAGGAGTCCTTCGGTGACAGGTACTGAACCTGTGGGCAGTGGATGGGATGTGACCACTGGCATTGAAGAGGCAGGACAGGCCTCTGGCTTAGGGGGGTGACCTCTTAAAGGTCAACAGGCTGGGGTCTGGAACCAGCAGCCTGTGAAATGCCAGTCAATCATTGACTAGCCACTAAGACGGGGGCACAGAAGGCTGTGTGTGTGCATGTGTGTGTGCGCGCGCGCACATGCTGGCACCAGAGTCTCCCCTCCTCTCTGCCTACCTCACCAGCCAGCCTAGGTTCAGAGGACTGAAAACAGAGAAAGGGAGGAGACAGTCCACAGTCCAAGGTCCAGGCCACAGACTGGGGCCTACTCCACAGGGCCTTGAGCCTGGGGCATGGAGTGGTGGGAAATGTCTATGAATTGGGTTCTTGGTAGGAGTACAAGAGAGTAAGCACAAGGCTTTCCTGGAGTCACCCAAGAGCAATTTGAAAGCTTCTGATAAGAAAATCTGTCCTTCCTAAATGTGGCCTTTTAAGAATACTTGAATACTTGCAACTTAATCGCTGGGAGGCCACTTCCAGGGCTAGACCTGTCCTGAAGTTAGCAAATGAGCACAGCCCAAACTGATGTGCCAGATGCAAGGCCCCTGCACGTGCTGATCACCTCCCTCAGCCCCTCTCACCCTGATCTCAGGAATGCAGGCCCAAGGCCTGGGGAGATGGCCTTTTCTCTCCCTAGGCTGCCTTGCCAACACAAAAAAACACTCTTGCGCTCTTGGCCTCACCTGCTTTAATGCATGTACAGGAAGTATGTATGGCTGCTATTCTAGCCTGAGCACATGAGGCTGTCACAGTTTCTTGCATGCTTAATTGTGCTTTCCTGTGTCCTGTGATGTCCATGTGTTTATGCTGCAGATCAACATGTGCCCTCAGTTTATCTGGAGTTCTTTCCTCAGACAGTGGCTGGGCTGTGTGGCCTTGAATAAGGCTCCACTTTGCTGTCTGAAATATGAGAGAGTTGGGATGAATGGTTCCTGGTCATAGTGTTTTAGGATTTGGTGTGGGGGCAAGTGACCTTTTAAACCCCAGGGCTTGTCCCTTGAAAGCTCCATTGAGTCATCCCTCTGCCAGATTCCGGATGGATTTCAGATTCTTTGTTTTTCAAACACTGAATTCCTGCTCTACTCAGCCCTTCAGGACCCCAAGCTCACCCAGCTTGCTGCTGGAGATACAGACCTCTGGGGTATGAATGAGGACACTCTTGTCTCTGGCTTTTGATTTGGGGAAGAGGAGACTAGGAAGCTTCCAGAAGTATGAAACTATGGCAATCACTAAGCCTTGATATAGGGTGCCAATTCCAGTGTCAGATGATTTCCACTGAACTCACATTGTTGATACCTCTCTTTCCTTTTTACATCCAATCATTCTTTAAGATCTATTGATTCCTCTTCTAATACATGCATCCTTTTCCCACCTCCACCACTAGCTAATCTAAGCCTCTATCTCTGGGCTAAAGCACTAGCCTCTGATCTCCTCTGTATTGCTCTTGCCCTTTTTCAATCCCCCCACCCGCCACCCTGCTGTTCTCCCTTCAGCAACCAAACTAAATGTTTTCAGCATAAATCAAACCATTTGTCCATTCCAGCACTAAAACACCTCCCAAAAGGCTTCCCATTGCCTAAACTCTTGATCACGACCTGAGCCCTGATAACATCTGGTCTCTGGCTATCACTTCAACCCCACAGCCTTCTAGCCAGGCAGGCTTCTTTTCTGTGTTTCAAAGATGCCAAGTTCCTGCCTTAGGACCTTTGCACTGGCTGTTCCCTCATCTAGAACAATCTAACCCCAGGTGTTAGCAGGGCTGGTTCCTTCTGGAGCTTAAGTGTCACTTTTGCAAAAAGGCCTTCTCTGACCACCCAGTCAGAGTAGCCTTCCCTTTTCTTTTTCTTTACCCTTCCCATTCCTTTATTTTCATGTCTGTTATTATATTATCCAAAAATATACATCAACACTTTTGACTACATTATATTTTCTTTTTACATTTGTCCTTTTCTTTTAACATGTTTGATATAATATAGGACAAGGCCTCCAAAACTAGAATCTTAAAAGTTTCCTTAAAATTGGAACATATTTTTATGTAGGAGTTCTCACTCTACATAAATCCGCTTCGTCAGGATTTCATCCTCTTTAATCCTAAATTTCCTCATCTTCAAATGGAGATCCTATAAAAAGATTCATCCCAGAGTTATGGTAAGGATAAAATAAACTAATGTGTTATAAAAGGACTGACCTATCAGATGCAAAATAGTATTAGCACCAGATCGTTTCTGGTCAGCTCCTGGAGGGCTTGGTGGTTGTTTAGTTTGTTTGTGTCAGCTTTGCGATGTGTCAGCTGGGTGTTTAACTCCAGGGGACACTATTCATGTTATATTTAACTGGAAGAAGCACCCTTCGCAGCAAATGCAATATGAATGGTGCCTCCTGTTCTGCCTTGCTTAGCATGTGCTAGAGGTAAGGGCTCAGGAAATGCTTGCTGAATAAGTGAATGAATGAAATCTGATTTTACATCTTACTCATTCCACATTCCAACATAAAAAGGAGAAGTTGAGGAGGATGAAGGGGTGGGGGAGAGAGAAAGGCAGTCATTAATCTACCTTCACTAATTATGCACTTAGCTACAAGGTTTCAATGCCCAATGAGATGGAGTGTGTGTGTATGTGCGTGCGCGCGCGTGGGTGGTGGTACTACAGGGAGAAGGGGGTGGATATTAAGACAAGTATTCTATTCCCAAAGTCCTCCCCTTAATTTTCCTTGAAATATTACACCTCTTCTATTTCAGCGTGGTCTGAACGGCTAGTTATTTGACAGCCTGGATTTGACAAATTCCAAGGTTCAGTTACGTTGTTCATTCATTCATTTAACCAAAAAACAGACAAACAAACAAAACTTAGAGCCTGCAATCTGCCAAATTCTGTACTAGTACTGGAAGTAGAGTGGTAAACCAGACAGCAGAGGTCCTACCCTGCGTGGGGAAAATAGATCTCTGTTTAAATCACCCTCAGAAGTGGTGTTTAAATTGAGACTAGAAGTGGGAGTCTTAACAGAAGTGAGAGTAAGAGTGATGCCAACGGCCGATCGTACAGGGCTTGTGGAATTATTATTTTATCCTGTGGTAGTTGGGTGCCAGTAAAAAATTTTAAGAAAGTGACATGGTCAAATTTGAATGTTTGGAAAGGGAGCGCAGACGGGAGGGGGCAAAAGCAGAAGCAGGACGACTAGTCAAGAGGCTATGATGTCTTCAACCAGGGTGGTACCAGTGAAACGGAATGAAATGGGACAGTTACAGGTACGTAAGGAGGTGAAATCCGACGGGCTAATGACAGGAAAATAGCCCTACCTAAAAATAAAAAGACGATGGGGAAGAAACAAGACAGATTTTGAAAAAAGACGACTTAATTTTGCTCCTTAACCCACCTGGGCGTTCCCCTTTCCTTAACTCTGTCGCCTCGATGTATGGAGCTGACAGACGAGGGGCGGGGCAGGAGCCCCCAAACTGCGGGAACTTTTATTTAAACTGAGTGAAAGTCAGCGGAGAGTAGAATACAGAACACAAGGCACTTCCGGCTACTCCGGAAGTGGTCTCTTAAGCTCCTCCGCCGGCAGAAGGCCAGGGTGAAGGGATGGCCGGACAGACGGCGCGCTTGGTGCTACTAGCCGGGGCAGCCGCGCTAGCAAGCTGCTCTCAGGGGGACCGCGAACCCATATACCGCGACTGCGTGCTCCGGTGCGAGGAGCGGAACTGCTCGGGGGGTGCTCTGAAGCACTTCCGCTCCCGCCAGCCAATCTACATGAGTCTAGCAGGTAAGCCCCACCCTGCTTTAAGTACCGCCCCCTGGTCTTGGCCCCGCCCCATGCCCCCCACGCATCCTTTTGCAATCTCTGGGGGTCCGTTGTGAGTGTGCGTGAGTGTAGCCCCACGGTAATGAGAACCTTACCAACCAGTTTTACTTTTCCAGAAGCTTTCATTTACTTTGTATTCAGCCAGCTGGGTCTTTAATACTTTTGGGTATGAGGCCCTGGAATGACCTCGAAATCAGACCATAAGCACACCTTTTGGTCTCATAGCCCCCACGGGAACATTAGCTCTCTCAACTTGAAGGTAGAGTATTATATGAGCCCTAAAGGACCCTTAGCTTAAGCAATAGTGGGAGGAAGAAATCGGGTCTAGCTTTGACGGGTAGGGGCGGTGATCATCTTGGAACAGTCTGTGAAGGAAGGGCTTCCGGATGGATACATTGAATTTGGAACTGTGGCTATAGTGGTTACCCACTGTGTTACAGTTGTCACAATATGTCAGTTAATTCTCGCAGCAACCCTTTGGAGTAGTTTCTCTTGACCCAATTTTACAGATGGGGAAACTAGGGTTAAGTGCCCTGCCTAAAGTCACACAGCCAATAAGTGATAAAGTGGAGTTTCCGTTTCTGGTCTGTTTGACTACAAGTTTGTTTTCTTTACTACCCTTTTGCACTCCAGACAGAGGGAGCAGAGAGTGGAAGCCCTGGGCAGTTATGGACACATCCAGCAGCTTGGTTTACTCAGTGATCAGGGTACATGAAAAGAAGTAGTGGGAAATAAAGTTGCAAAAGTGATCTGGGGCTTCAAACTCAGACTGGAGAATTTGGGCTTCATTTTCATAGCAAGGATTCCTCCCTGGCAAGTGAGAGAAAATCCTGTGTTCAGGAAAGGCGGACATAAACTCAGGCATCCACAAAAATGAATCCATCAGATGCCAAAATCCCCGTACTATGTTAAAGAAAAAGAACATCTCTTATTTGCTCATACATCCCTTAATCTCACACACACACATACACACTTCCTTATTTGTATGTCGAACCATCTCTCATCCATCCATGTGGGAAGCTAGGATTTTGAGATTTCTTCTGTTTTTTTCCAACCTGCAGACTTTCTTGACCCGTATTTACTCTTGGTCCTTATTTGAACTTCCTCTGTGCCTCCCTGTGCTGGGGAGTTCACCAGGTCATATTTATCTGTTTCAGGCTGGACCTGTCAGGACGACTGTAAGTATGAGTGTATGTGGGTCACTGTTGGCCTCTACCTCCAGGAAGGTCACAGAGTGCCTCAGTTCCATGGCAAGGTGAGTTGGAGGGTCAGCATAGCTATATGGTGGAAGTATGGTAAAAGTAAGATCCCCACCCCAGTTGGACCACACTGTCTAAGCCCTCTGAGGAGTGGGGTGATGGTTGTGTGTTTGGGGCAAGTACCTGTGCTTCTTAGAATCTGCTGGTTTTCGTGTAATCACATGGGACCAGTGTGTTCTACTTCTGTATGTGGAGTAACAATATTTGGTAGGCTTTGGGGTCTCCTCAGAAAGTGCTGCTGGGCTTCTTAGGGTGGTGAAATGCCCGCCGTGCTCCAAGGACAAATTCACTGACCCACCACAGCATGCTTCCTGTTGGTTCTTCAGTAAGAATGTGGATTAAAATAGTGATACACCCTCAGATTACCCAGCAAGGCCTGGTGTGCTGGTGCCTTCTGATCCAATATGATCTTGCTCTAGCCTGTTGAGGTTGGCAAGAATTAATTCTCCCCAATTTGTCAAAGAACGAGCTGAGGGCCAGAAGGCTGTGGTCAGTAGTGAAGGTGGGATTGGGACCTCTGTCTTGGGAATGGCAGGTCTGTACTGTTTCCACCAGACCATTCTGAGACATCTATATTGGCCCACCTCGTCTTCCCGGAGACCAGCCTTACAGTGCTGTAAATGCTGGCCAGGATAGAGGGCTGACCCTCAGCCAGGGACTGGAGGGGAGCTCATTGGCCAGAGGCTGAACCCAAGGCTTTGGCTGAGGTCTAGAAACTGAGGAAGCAGCTGAGGCTCTGTTGATGCAGTATGTCAAGAAAAGGTAGGCTGGGAGTTGCTTGTTCTTCAGGCCCCCTCCATGTGCTCCTTTTCCAGTGGCCCTTCTCCAGGTTCCTGTTCTTCCAAGAGCCAGCTTCTGCCATGGCCTCTTTCTTCAATGGCTTGGCCAGCCTGGTGATGCTCTGCCGCTACCACACCTCCGTGCCAGCCTCCTCCCCTATGTACCCCACCTGCGTGGCCTTTGCCTGGGTAGGTAACTTGGCAGGATTCCTGCTCTACAACCTTATCTATGAAGGAGGAACCCTTAGATCCCCATTCTCAACCAATAGGGTTTCCTCTAGCCTAGCTTCTCTAAAACGTTCCAGGGCTGAACCTGCAGCTGTGGATGGTCAGGCCTCAGGAGAAAACATGGAAGGTGCTAAATTGGACCTTACCTTTCTAGCAGCCTTAGGCCAGGCTGTTTGGGAGGGAAGGAGAGAGGAAAGAAGCATTTTTTCCTGAAGGGAAAAGTCACCAAAAGACCCATAAGGCAATTTACAACCCAGAAGGAAGATGGGTCATAGAGAGCATAATGGGACCATGGTCGTTCTAAGGATCCCTATAGAGGACGCGAAGCAATCTCAACCCCAGCCTGGTCCTGGCAGCAGTGGCAAGCCACAACACTGTCTAGAGCCCAGCCTAGTCTTAGAACATCCCTAGAGAGACTGAAATATGTTCCATCTGAGTATCCAGAGAGGGTTCTGGGCTTCACAGTGTAACTGGTCAGAGGGGCCAGCATCTAGGCCCTGGGAATTGTGTGAGAAGCCTGGACTAGGGAACAGATATGAACTGTGACAACCTTGGGGAGGGTGTGAATGTAAGAGGTTGTAGTGGATGTCTCCCTATCAGAACCACCACTGTAAGCCTTAGGGAAATGATCTCCACTCACTCACCTTCCTGCCATCAAAGCCACCATTCATTCTTGTATTGAGTACCAACTAGGTGCCCTGCATTTTGCTAGATGTTGGAGATCCAAAAGTCTATAAACATAGACAGGTCCCTGCCCTCTGGTACTAATTGCACAAGCACATAACAGTGTAAAAGCACAACTCTGGAGAAGTACAGTGGAAGTGCTGTAGGGGCTTGTGATGGGGCACCAGACCAGAACAGGGCAATCAGAGAAGGTGTCCTGAGGAACGGGCATATAAAGTAGGATCAGAATGATGAGTGGATGTTAACTAAGTGAATTCATGGAGAGTAGGAGTCAGGAGGAGTTGTTTACACAGAAAACTCAGAATATGCACAGGCAGGAGAGAGTGTAAGTCATTTGAGAACCTGAGAGGCTGGGAAGCCTGCCATGCAGGAAGCCAGGGAGTGTTGGTATGAGACAGGTAGGCAGGTGGGCAGATGGATGTAGGGGCCTAGTTAGTAGTTTCAGCATATGGAACAGTAGCTACACTAGAGGGATGGCATGGGTCTTGGGAGGGGGGGTAGTAAAGAAGAATGTGAGCTATGTTTTGGATGTGGCTTTATAATGTTTTAAATTAATTTTATTTATATAACAAACATATACACAGCTCATACTCTATGCCAGGCACCAGTCTAAGCATTTTATAAATATTAATCTTGTTAATTCCATAGCAAGCTTATGAGGTAGGTAGTATTATTATCCCATTTCCAGATAAGGAAACCCAGAATCGAAAAGGTTAAGCCACCTGCTCTAGGAGGCAGCATTTGAAACCAGGCATCTGGCTCCAGAGTTCATACTCATAGCATCTTGGCCATGGTTAGATGAGGAGAGAGGAGTCAGAATGACCCCCGTGTTCCCACTTATGAGACAGTGATAGAAACTGTGATTATACATGAGGTCACTGAGGGGCAACTGAGAAGAGGAGGGACCTAGGATGGAGCTGAAGGACCCCCAAAACTTAATGGCTGGATGGAGGAGGATGAGCCAGCAATGGAACCAGCAATGGACTGGTCAGAGAGCTTGGTAGAAAATTAGGTGTGGTTAGAAAGCCCTGGGACAAGGATGGGAAGGAGAGAGTCGGCCATTCTTCTGAATTCTGCTGGACAGTCAGAGAACTGAATGGTGCCCCTGAACCTGGTGGCCCCAGGGTCTCTGAGGACCTTAAGAAAACTGAACATGTGCAGCTGACCAAGTCCAGGCCAAGCCTCAGACTTGGGAGATGGGGATCAGGAGGAGGCAGAAAAGGAGACTGTTAAGCTTCTGGGAAATGTTGATTCTCCCTAATCTTTTCCATTCAACAAATGTTGGTAATACCTTGTTATGAATTATGGAGCACAGATCCCATGATGGGCATTGTCCCAAGTACTTTTACATTTTTCATGCAGTCCTCATAATACCACTGTGAGCTCTGAGTAAGGCTCAGAGGGGAAAAACCTTGCCAGAGTTAACAGGTAACAAGTTAACTTGTCACTAGTTAACAACCTGTCACTAGTCGGGACAGGTTGGCATCCAGGGCTGTCTGAACACTTAGCCCCTCTTCTGGGCTGTCTTCCTAGGCTGTAATAAGTGTTTGTTGAACATTTGCTGTGGGTAGAGACAGGGTTTGCCTTGTGGGAGCTGAGACCCCTGCCCCAGGAAGCTAAGCCTGGTGGGAGGTGCAGGTGCAGCTCCTGGGAGGCCGAATGCAGGCAGAGCCGAGGAGGGCTCAGACAGAGCTCCGGGAGCGGTACAGCGGGGGGACCACATCGCTTAAAGGCAGGAGTCGGTCAGGGAGGCCCAGGAAGGAGGAGAGCCTTTGTCTGGGACTTTCAGGTCTGGTGAGGTGTAGACACATACCTACGTAGGGAGAGGAGGTTGTTGGAGTCTGGCCTTCCAGGCTGGCGCACAGCAGAGGCGACGGTGCCAAACACGGAGAGTGAGGGACCTTGACAGGCAACCTCAGGAAGGTCAGCCTGGCCACACTGGCTGCATGAAGAGGAGCAGAGGAAGGTAAGATGGAGCAGAGAGGGCCCTGAGTGCCAGGACTGGTGTAGGCAGGGGACTGGCATCAGGGCACACTGTCGCAGGCATGGCTGGGATAGAGGCAACACTTCCTGTTTAGGCCTCTTTCAGAGAAGGGAATTTGGTCCTCGCTAAGAAAGCAGGAAGGGCAGAGTAACTGAGAAGGGCATACCTGTCTCCTATCCTTTGGGGCTCTTCCAGGGACACTGCTTTCTGGGCCCACTGTCTGCGCCACCCCCGGCCCCTGCCTCTATTAGAGAGACAGGACAGCCCTGCGTGAACTCTCTGAACAAGTGCAGAGTCCCCCTGGATAGACCTGTGGATCTGAGGGGACCTCAGAGGACCCCAGTGTTTGTCCTCATGACATGTGCCAAGGACCATGTGCTCACTTTGCAACTCTGGTCTTAATCTCCCTGATTCTTGATCTGGGCTTTCATTTCCCTGGCATCTGCCACTCATCTTCCTTCCTGGTGAAGGCCATGCCTCCCAGGGGTGCCCTGTCATTCAGAGTGACTGAGGACCCTCAGGGACAGAGCAGGAGATGTTAGGTTGGGAGAGGGCAGATACATTGGGCCTGTGTCTTAAGGCATCCTGTGGGATTTGGGGTTCTGGAACATGGAACCCCCTTGGCCACCACTAGGTCCTTGAGGGACAGTCTCAGAACCACACTCCCTTTGATGATCCAGTTTGGATTTTACACTTGATCTTTAGTCCTGTATGTGTATGTGTGTGTATGTGTTTGCAGGAGGGAGGGATTCTGAGCTGTGTAGAGGGTGTGGCAGTGGACTTTGTCCTGGGCTGGGTCTTGTGGAGGGAGTGGGACTCCTGATTTCTGTTGGGGTGGGGTAGGAAGGGCCCTCACCTGCTCCAGGTTAGGTCTTGGTGTGGGGTGGGTTACCTCAGTCTTATTCTCTGGGAAATGAGGAGACCCTGCCCCCAGCGGGGGTAATGAAGCTTTGGCACAAGAAGGCAGTCTCTGTCTAGACATTTAGACCTGGGCTTGGGCTGGCAGTAGCCAAGCTTTAGGGGAGTTCACCAAAACTCTTCACACCACAGAACTTTGACTTCATGGAACTGGGGGGCCCTGCTGCTTGCCAAAGCTCGGAGGCCAAACCAGTTCTCCCCTCCTTCATCCAGCAAAGAAAGGGCCTCAGGAGTAGAGGTGAGAGAGTGAGGATGCCAGGAAAGCCCCCCTCCCCTCCATCTCTGCAGGATGATTGGTGGCAGGGGGGACTGACTGCTCTACCTCTGCTGAGGACAGTACAAGAAGAGATGGGTTGAGGCTGCAGCAGAATGATGGCTAGACTTAAGGAGGGACTTCCCTAGGGTCAGACAAGGGCCAGTGGAACAGGCAATGGCAGGAAATCAAGGAATCCTATTGATAGCGGAAAAAGCCCTTCTCTTCCCAACTCTGTCCGCCTCTTACCTCCTTCTCTTTCAGGAGGGAACAGGGGCAGGCTTGCCCCGCCGGAGGCAGGGGGTGAGACACCATGGCCTCTGGTGGTGGGGGAGCACTCAGGATGGCAGCAGGCGTCATATTTAACATTCTGCCTCCTCCACTTCTGAGACACTGAGCTATTTAAAGACCCACATGTCCCCACTGCCATGGTGTCAGTGACAGCCCCGAGCACTGGGGCTTAGCACTGGGGTCGAATTCCTGACAGATCTGGCTCACTTGGCATCCAACCAGCTTCACGGCTGTGATATTTTTGTCTCAGTTTCCTTGCTTTCCAACAGACTGAAACACCCTTCTGCTCTCTGTCACCCAGCCTTCTCTGTCCCCCTCCACTTCTCCCCTCACTGACACCCTGCCCCCAGCCTCCCTTTTCCTCAGTGTTTACTCCAACTTCTTGGCACTTGCTGGGCCAGCCTGTTGCCCTCCTGGCCTCTCTGATTGGCCAGTTGCCCCATGTCCCCCCCGCCCCCATTCTACTCAAGCGTGGCTGAGGAGTTCAGGGTGGCCACACGCTTGCGTCTCCGAGGCTTTCCCTTCTTTCAGTAGCCGTGTGTCTCCTCTGCTTAAGTCCTGACCACCAGCTCTGAGTGAAGAGAGTATTACCTCTGCAGTGCATCCTAGTGGCACAGTGGCTCGGGAGCAAGGAAGGACTCTTCCTATAGCCACATTCTGGGATCAGGCGACTTGGGGCCTCAGGGTGTGACGTAAAACATTGTGATCCCTGAGGGAAAAAAAGATAGGGGTTAGCCTGCTGGACTTGACGAAGGAAACTGACATTTATGGGGCCCCTGCTTTATTCCAGGCCACAATAGCAGCAACCATTTATTGAAAGGCTTCTTCATACCTGGCATTTCACAAACATCAACCCCAGGACCCTCTTATGCAATGGATACTATTATTAACCCTGTTTGTAGATGAGGCAGCTCAGAGAAATTGTTATTTGCTCAAGATCACACAGCTATTTAGGGGCCAAGGCAGAACTTGAGCCCTGGGTCGGCCTCATTGTGGAGGCTCTGGACATTCTGCCCCCAGCCTGGGACTGTGGGATGGGCCTAGGCAACTGTAGGGAGACCATCTCCTCTCCACCTGGACTTCCTTGGTCTGCAGAGGGGCAGACTTGGCTTCCGGTCTGTGGAGAGATGTGAGGGTCTCATTCTGGTCAGCAAAGTGGGTATGTTTCACTCTGTCCTGGGCATTGTGCTGTACCCTGTACTTTTATTGCTTATTAAATCCTTATCAACACTATGATTGTTCCCATTTTACATGTGAGGAAACTGAGACACAACAAAACTAAATAACTTGCCCAAGGACACACAGGAAATGCAGAGCCAGGATTTGAACCCTGGCAGTCTGGCCTAGGGCCTGCATTCTTAATGACACTATCTCCCAAGTCTGAAGAGAGGGTCAGAAGAGGAGCCTCCCATAATGGGACACTCCCCAGGGGAGAGGGGACTTTTCAGGGGACAGAGTCCAGGCTTCAGGTGGGTCTCTGGAAGTGGAAGGCACCCTGGGGAGGTGGTTGGAAAAGACCTAGCAGCCCCAACTCTATCCTATCAAGCTAAGTCCTGGCCATGTGCACCGCCTCCCCTGCTTTAAGTGTCCGAACTGCCACTTAGCTCAGTCTTCTTGCTACCTCCCCCTTCCTGCTGTGGGTGACAAGGAGGCCTGGCTGGCTGCCAGTCCCTGCTGCCTTCCCCTCTACCTCTCTCTCATACTGGCAACAGGGGTGTTCTCCCCAAGAATGTCCCTGTTCCTGGCCTGCCCAGGACACCAGGCCCATGTGAGACCTGGGCCCTGTCTCTAGCCCCGAGCATGCTCCTCTCCCCACAATGACACTGAGCATCACAGACTTTGCAGTATCTGAGAAGCCACCCTGTTCTGTCCTGTTTTCCAGCCTCTAGACCATGCCTCCATTACCATCTCTGGGAAGGGGCAGCCCCAGGAATGGGACAGGATGGCCGGCATCAGAGGAGGAAGCAATCTGACATCAAGGCTGGGAAGGGACGAAGGGTCACTTAGGCCAGCTTCTGATTCGTCCCAGGGGAGAGCTCAGGCTAGAAGGGAAGGGCCTTTGCCCAGGTCATGAGGAGCATGAGCAGCAAGACTCAGCCTGGAAGCCAGGCCAGACTGGCTTACACCAGGCCACCCGAGCCTCCAGAGACTTCCAGTGCTGACTGGCTTTGCAGCAGAACTCTGCCCGCCTCCACCCGATTGCTCTTCCTTTCTCTCATGAGCCCCCTCAGGCCTGTGCTGGGCACCCCTCCTACTGTCTGACCTTCCTGCTGCAGTAAGGAAGAGAGAAGCATGGAGAGTGGCTTCTCGCTCTGCTTCCACTCTCCCCTGCCTGGCCAGTTTTCCTGGTATATTAGGCAGGTCCTGACCTTTACCCATCTCTGGTAGGCCAGGCCCACCCTAGCGCAGCCCTCCCTGCCTCCAGGGAATTCAGGCCAGACTTTGCCTGGCTGTTCCCTCCTTAGACTGGTTGTCAGTGGTTTCCCAGCCCTTCCTCCCAACCCAGGATGTGTACCTCCACGCCAGCCCACCCTTCTTGCCATGATTTGGGTCTCTGCCCTGGATACAGCGATCCTGAAAAAAGTACCAGCGTGAACTCCCACGAGATCCAGGGCTCATTTGCAAGATGATTTGTACTCTTTCCTTGCAGTTAATTTCCAGGAAAAGGGCCTCAAACATTCCCTGGGCCCTTGCCCTCCACAGCTGTTTCAGCCCTGTTCCTCCAGAACTCGCAGCAGCAGCCACTGGTCTGGCAGGTTGGGCAGGCCCAGCCAGGAGGAAGGACAGGCTCCTCCTTGGAGATTTGGCCCCAGTGGGATCTGCTTGATCTCCCTCACTTGCTTGCTAGCTCAGGACACACCCCAAGCTGGCTTGAGCCCCTCCACCGCACCCACTTCATTCCCGCCCACAAAGGCTGAGGTCACTGGCTCCCCTGGCCCAGGTGGGGCTGTCATCACCTGCCAGTGGGGGTGGAGGCGAGGCCCCTGGGGGCTGTTGTCTTAGGGATTGAGTAAGCAGGGAGCTTGGCTCTGCCGGAACTGGTTCCCCAGTCCCCAGCCGGTCTGGAATTGTGGAGGCTGCAGCCCCTGTGGCCCAGGGGGCTCAGGGTGGCTGGAAGCTCAGCCTGAGGGAACCAGCCTGGGTGGGGGTGGAGGGGCATGGATTTGTTCGGTGGGCTCCAGGGACAAGAGGAAGCATGTTTCTCTGCTCCAAAGCGTTTCCCAAAAGTGAGACAGATGTGAACCCTCTAGAGGTCTTCCCCGCCCTGGGGCGCCGTGCTTACCAGCCCCCTCCCTACAGGTCTCCCTCAATGCCTGGTTCTGGTCCACAGTCTTCCACACCAAGGACACTGACCTCACAGAGGTGAGCGCCCCTCCTGCCCCGCCTCCAGCTTGGGACAGTCCCTAAGGATCCCAAGGGGATGGGGCAGAGCCCTCTCACAGGCCTCACACTGACTCCAGTCACACAGCACTTGCTCTGCACTAGACATTTAAGCCTAGTAGTACCCTTGAGCCGTGCTTGACCCTTGTGAGGTAGGTGTGATTATTGGCTCTTCTTACCTGGTTAGGCAACTGAGCCTTGAAAAGATGAAATCTCTCGCCCAGGAGGACCCAGGCAGGAAGAGGTGCAGTCCAGACCTGAGCCCCGCTGCCGAGTGCTGGGCTGTGCTCTGAGTTCGATGGCGTTCTCTTATGTTCCAGTCTCAGGAGGCACCCTCCACCAATGCCTCAAAGCCCAACTGCCGAGCACTTTTTTTAAAGTTATATATGTGAATACAAGGGTCAGTCTGTTAGATGCAGGAGTGAAACAGCAATAAGCAGAAGGAGCACGAGCCACGGACCATACTGACCATAGGCCTGTGGCTCCTGTGTTAGACTCCAGCTGCCCCTGCTACCCCTCCACCCCCAGCCCCAGGCCTCCATGACGCCCTGTCCACCTCCTACTCCCCTCACACTGGCCCCTCACCCGGTTCTCCCTGTCCTCAGAAAATGGACTACTTCTGCGCCTCCACCGTCATCCTGCACTCGGTCTATCTGTGCTGTGTCAGGTGAGCGCATCTTGGCCTCTGCAGGGGCCAAATCAGGTCCTAGGAGCAGAAAGGAGTCCCCCAGCCTTCCCTGGTGGTACTCTTCCCAGGGCCCTTTCCATCCCCCAACACACACACAGTACCCTTCAAGCTGTCCTCGATGGGGACTCTGGGGTGGGACTGGAGGCCCTGGCTCTTTCCTAGGAGCTGCAGCTCTTGGTCCTGAGCTCCCAGGGGATTGTAGGCTTGCCCAGCTGGCATGTTTGGTGGGGAGAGGGGCGGTGGCTTCTACCACTGATGCAAGGCTGAGGGGTGCTTCAGGGAATGCTGGGGAGGGGCTGCCTCCCTCTGAGCAGCTCTGGCTGGCATGGCAGGACTGTGGGGCTGCAGCGCCCCGTGGTGGTCTCTGCATTCCGGGCCCTCCTGCTGCTGATGCTGATCACTCATGTCTCCTACCTGAGCCTTGTCCACTTCGACTACGGCTACAACCTGGCGGTCAATGTGGCTATCGGTGAGGCATGAGATGGGACTGGGGCCCCAGGGAGCTACATCATGTGGGGTGAAGGTGGGACTGTGTGCTGTTCTTGGAGAAGAAGCTTCTTGAGAGACGTGGTGGGGAAGTGGGAGGAACAGCAAATAAGAGGGGAGGCTGGGAGGAGGGTCTGAGGATGGCCCTAGGGTCTAAGGGCATGGCTGGGGAGGCTTTGTCGGGAGGAGGAGGTCCCCGAAGTGAGCCCCTCCCACCTGCACGTACCCAGGCCTGGTGAACGTGCTGTGGTGGCTTGCCTGGTGCCTGTGGAACCGGCGGCGACTGCCGCATGTGCGCAAGTGCATGTTGGCAGTCCTGCTGCTGCAAGGTCTATCCCTGCTCGAGCTGCTTGACTTCCCACCTCTCTTCTGGGTCCTGGATGCCCATGCCATCTGGCACATCAGCACCATCCCTGTTCACGTCCTCTTCTTCAGGTGGGTGCCCAGGGCTCACGTTCTTTGTGCCCTTCCTCACCCGCTTTAGAGGAGACAGAGTCCGTGTGGTTTGCCCCTGCCAGCTTGCCTGCACTCGCCCCTCCCCACCCCAGGGGGCTCTCTGAGCTGTGCCTCAGTGGGCTTCTCCCTTGGCCCACAGCTTTCTGGAAGATGACAGCCTGTACCTGCTGAAGGAATCAGAGGCCAAGTTCAAGCTGGACTGAAGGCCCTGGCAGCGGGTGCCCTATTGGGGATCCTGCCCCCTCCCTGCTGGCTCCCTTTTCTCCTCCAAGCCTTGAGATGATTTCTTTTTTCCTTTTGCATCTTGAACTTGGACAAGAGGGTGTGGGCCCAGAATCACGTTCCCTACCCACCCCCTTGCTTGCCCCCACGGGGTCCTCAAGGTCTTGATATCTATTCAGCCTTGGCCTCTCAGTATCCGGGGCCAGAGAATGGGCAGGGCCTCTGGTTCCTGGAGTGGAACTCTTAGCTCCACACAGAGGAGAACTGTCTTTGCCTCCCTGTCAGCCTCCCTACATCCCCTCACTGCCTCTGTGTTTCCCAGAGCCCTCTGTCTAGCTGGGACACAAGGTACCTTTGGCCTTTGGAGATGCAATAGTGTCCCCCTGTTGCCCCATGCCCTTCTCCAGGGCACCACTAGGTGGCAGTAGACTCTTGCTCTTTGGCTGTCCAAGTTTCAAAGCAGGCCTCTTTCTCCCCATGGGATCTGAAGGACCAAGCTGCGGGACCCGGGAGCATTCTCACTCTGTTGCCCCAGCCAGACCCCCAGGAGGCCCCACCACACTCCTGCTTTGGAGCCAGGACCCCAGAGCACCCGGCTTCCATGCTGCTGTTCTAGTTGAGAGCCTGCACACTAGTATGTAAGGGAGTGTGAACCAGACCAAGCGCATGGGCGATGGCCCCGTAGGCACAGGCCTGGGGTGTGTGGGATGCTGAGTGGGACAGTGTGTGAGAGCACCAGTCTGGTGTAATGTGGAGAGTATGGGGAGGGTGTGAGTGGTTGTAAAGTGTGTTTGGGGGGGTGAGCAGGTTAGTGTGGGTTAGGCATGGACTGGGTGTGAGATGAGTGTGAGTGTAGGTGAGTAGGCCAGATAGTGGGGGGATGTTGGAGTAGGATGGGGGGAATCAAGTCACCAATGGAACACCAACTTTGACCAGGGGCCCAGGCCAGAGAGAGAGTCAGGATATCCCCAAGATCTGGCTGGTGGTGCAGGTATCCAGGCTGCCTGTGAGTGTCTGTGTTCCTGTCCATTGCTCCCTTTACAGTCCCCTTCTAAACCTCTTAGAGCCTGCACACAAATCAAGATCACCCTCCAGAACCAGCTCCCCAGGAAACAGAGGCAGGAAGGGAAATCGGGATCCTCTGGGCCTCTCCAGCCTTCCTGTCTCCTTGCTTAGGCATGGTTGGCCTCCCCCCCTCCGCCAGTGCCCTGCCTGCTAACCCTTTTGCCACGGTCTGAACCTTGGAGAGAGGGAAGGGCAATCTGAGGGAGGAGGGGAGAAGGCTTGTGGCTGGTCTGGTTTCTGGCCTTTGCAGAGGCAGGCAGGGGCCGTGCTGTGCCTGCCCTGTGTTAAAGGTGACCCCTGCCAGTTGCCAGCAGCCCCAGTACATTCTTCTCCATAAGGATAGAATGTGGAGCTCCAGGAACTTTCCATCCCAAAGCAGTCTCTCTGATTGGAGCAGGGGTGTCTGGAGTCTTGTTCCTTCCTGGGAGTAGGGGCGCTGCACTAGGACTCCAACCTCAGGGACTTGGGTGACCTGTGTTAGATTCTTTTGATACTGAAAGCTATTTTAAGGTAAGAGGATAGCAAGGGACATTGCTAATAAACCAATTCTCAGCCTCACCTATCCTTGTTTGCTCATTTGTGTGGGTAAGGTGGACTGGAGGAGACAGAAGTGGCTGGAAGCAATAGGCAGGAGGAGTCTCTACCTAGGCATGTGGAGGTGGGGATAGCAGAGCAACAGCAGATCCTGGCAGACCTCCATCGGTGGCGCAGGAGGTTGCTGGGAAGGGAGCTGGTGCTAGTTTTTCCCCTCTCACTTTCCTGGCCCTTTGTACCTGGATTATAAACCCCACCCCTGCAAGTTCTACTTCAGGCTCCTAATTATCCCCCCTTTCCTCCCCTTCTTGTCTGAACTAGGCTTTACTACTCTTTGCTGAGTAACCTTTCTGAGCTCCACTTGCAGGATAACAGGATCTGCTTCTGAGTGTGAGGCCTGAAGGGACGTAGTAGATGCCTGGCACACAGCAAATGCTGATTGAGCTCCCTCTGACCTTAGCTTTGCTTAGTTTGGGAAGAATGCATGGTACAGAAACATACCTTCATGGAAGCTTCTGGAAAAAAAAGATGAGAGTTGGTGGCTCCCACACCCCCACAGAACAAGAGAAAGCTCAGGGCCCTTGTTACTTCCCAGGAGAGCCACAGACAGTGCTGACACTCAGCAGAGATAATTTATGTCTTTATTTGGTACCACATCAGATAATAGGGAATCTGGGTGGATAAGAATGTCAGCACTGGGTACACTGGGCCCTCACACCCCCACCTTCTTCTGAGCCCAGGCGAAGAAGATGCCTTTGACATCATCTACACCTGTTCGAAGGTGGGCAGGCATGGTATAGGTGCGCAGGTCCCTCACCTCATAACCACTATGCACCAGGGACCCCATCACCTCCTCCTCACACACTGGCACCACCACTAGCCTGACGTCCCCAGCCAGGTACCACGACTCCTCCAGGGCCCCGATGAGGAGGAGGTGCCCCCCAGGCCTCAGCAGGGTTGTGATGTGGTCCAGGGCCCGCTGAAAACCGGCAAGGTCTGGGCTCACAGCCTCCAGGCAGAAGGTGGACACCAGGGCGTCAGCAGGCAGGGGTGCCAGGCTCCCAGCACCCAGGGGCAGAGGCTGGTGCACGTCAACAGGCAGGACCCTCTTCACTCTGGCTCGCAGCTGCCACTCCTTCTCTTGCCAGGACTCACTATGCAGGACAGAAGGCAGGGTCAAGACCAGGCCTCTCTTGCCCCCCACAGGCCAGGCCATGGGAAGGCCCCTTACCCCCTGCCTTCAATGAGGCAGACGTGCTGGCTGTACGCGCTCCAGTCGAAAGCCCCGGGATCCTCCCGCAGCCAGAGCCCCAGCTCCTGGCGGTTCACCTCCAGGAAATCTGTCATGGTGATGTCCTCAAAATGGGCGCAGGCACTGAGCAGCTGGTATATGGTGGGGCCTGAACCAATGTCAATGAGGGTGCGTCCAGACACCTCGCCTGGGTGGGACAGAGGAGTGGGGTCTTGGTGCTGGGCCTGTACAGGGGCCCCCGCCCCAGTCACCCCCTTGCTCCCTTTCTAACTTCTCCCTCTGTTAGTGTGTCTCTATGTGGAAAAGCTGTAGCTCTGGGTGACAGCTCAGCTCTGGGTCCTAGCCCCAGCACTGACCTACCTTGGGAAGGAGGCTCGCATCTGTAAAACTGTGCCCACTGGCGAGGATTAAATGGGGGCGATCCCGGGGTGGCCAGCGGTTTCTCCCAGGTGTCTCCCCTCCCCAGTCTCTGCCTCCACTTCTTGCCCCGCTTCTCCTCACCTCCCAATCCTGGTCATTCCCTCCTCCCCACACCCTCTGCGCAGGTCTCTTCACTGCCGCTCGCCTAAGGGATCTCGCACCCCATCTTCCTTTCACCTCCCAGCTGCCCATCGCCGCCGCTTGGTCTCTACCCGGCTCTCTCACTCTAGCGCCTTTAGCTCCCAGATTGCTTGTCCTCGGGCCCCAGTGTCCCCGCGCTCACCCGTGGCGAAGGTCTGCGCCAAGCAGCGCAGCTTCCAAGGCCCGACCCCGTCCGGGCTGCTCAGGTCCCCGCGAGGGGGCGCGTAGTTGTTGCGGAGGTAGGCGCGAGGCTCGAAGCGCCGGTAGGCGGAGGCCGCTGCCGCCCGGCCGGGGTCCGCGTCGGGGTCCGCGCCCGCAGCAGGACCCGGGTCTGCCACGCTCATGCTGCTGCCGCGGCCCGCCGGCCCCCGCTCGCCTCACGGCCCCTTTATTTGCCGCCGGACCCGCGCCTCGACCCGTTCGTGGCGGGGGCGGCGGCTGAGCGATGCGCCGCCTGGGGCCAAGCGCGCCGCGTCTCTCACCCGCCCACCCATCCGTCTGCGTTAGTGTCCGAGCGGCAGACACACCGGGGCGCGGGGCGCGGGGGGGGTGCGTGACCGCAGAGCATCCCTGCCGCCCCTGCCCCGCTCCGGAGCCCTCCCCCTCTTGCCCGCACCTGGCCGGGCCCAGGAACCGCCTCTGCTCCCCGCCTCCTACCCTGCCCGCCGCCCCGTTCCTCCCATCGCTCTTCCCCAGCTCCCCGGGCCATTCCCTCCTCCGAACGGGCATCCCATCCCTTCTCTTTTGCCAGGCTTCAAATTAGCCCTTTCCTCTGTGCCCACCTCCCAGCGCCCTTCCCTCAAGGGCCCAGATGCCCGGCCAGGCTCCCATGACTCCGGGACACCCTGCCACACATCCACCCCTTCCCTTAGTAAGGTCCCCCCGACTCCCCTTCCCCGCCCCTCCCCCAGGCCTCTCTTCCATCCTTTCCTACCCCACCCCGTCCTCTAGCGCCCGCCACCCCCATTCCAGAAAGGACAGTCCGTTCTGGCCTTCCGCGCGATCGCCCGGGGGCCCCAGAGCGGAGCTCCGGCCCCGCCCGTCCGATGGCAGCTGCGATAGGGCCCGTCGGCGGGGCTAATGCGCTTAGCGGTGGAACGGCCCGGCCTCCCCTGGGGGCTCCCAGTTGCTTATCTGGGGTCAGACATCCTGCCACGTGGGGGGAGCAGGACCCAGGTGAGGGCAGGAGGGCGCAGGGCGTCCTTTCCAGGCCGCCAAAGCCACCAGGGGACACGGGCGGAGCCGAGGGATTTGGGATCCCACCGGTCTGAGGTCTGAAATCTCACACCTCACCCACCCCACCCTCCAGCCCCAGCCTGCATTCCTGCTTGGCGCTACAGGTACCAGGCTGTTGATGCCAGGGTGTACCGTCCCCTACTCCCAAATGGGAAGCAGACTCTGCAGGGCCATCTCCATGGTCTTTCTGGAGTGGGACCCCTCTGGGTCAGTCCAGTGCCCCTCTGCCCTGGGTAGGCTACCAGCTCCTGCCAAGATGGGCTTTGGCCTCCTCTGTGTCCGCCCCCCCTCACCTTGTCCCAAGGGAAGGCATCTCCGTGTGGGCCAGGCAGCCAGTTTGGGACATGAGTCACTACAACAGCTGCAGGGGTCAGACAGGAGTCTGCCTCCCATGCCTAAGAACCCACCCTGGGCTCCTAGGGCAGAGAGGTAGAACACCTAGGCCCGGCCAAGGATTAATTCTGTTTGGATTCGGAACTCAGAGGCAGATCAGCCGTGGGGTGACTGACCCCCTCTACACCCTGAGGCCCCGCCAAGGACAGTCTTGTGCCAGCCCCCTCCATATTCTCCAAGAGATCATAAACAAGCCCCACATGCCAGCTGGCCTGCTGGGCACTGCCCAGTGCCAGGGGACTGGACACAGAGGCCAGGACTGCACAGCAGAGCCAGGTTATGGAAGGGGGACTGGCCAGCCAGACACCCTGTTTATAACTGTCTCTGCACCCCCCAAACATGGAGTGCATCCATTAGCTCTGCCATATTTAGCTCAGATGCAGGGTCCATGCCCTGAAGTGAGCGTGGGGGCGGGGGGACACCAATGGGCTGGGCCCCACAAGGAAAGAGGCAGCACTCTGGAACATGACTGAGCATTTATTGCAGCACTAACAGAGGATGCTGGGGGCCCCACCCTGCCTCTGCCCGCTTCATGTCCCCCTCACTCCACTCCGAGCTTCCTTCCCAAGAGCATCCTAGATCCCCTTGTATTTCTTCCTCGTCTTTCTCTGAATCTGGAACCTGGACCAGTGTCCCTCCTTCAGCGACCTCTTGCCCTCACCAGTCTCTTTGTCCCTTCTCTTGGAGCTGGGGTAACTCGCCCTGCTGGCCCCCAACTCTCCCCCCTTAGTTTCCACTGTCTTTGCTCCCCTCCCTTTGGGAACTCAGGGGACCCAGGCATCTTGGCCTCTGGCTCCCTCCTCCCCTAGCCCCCAACTTTGGGCAAACTACAAAGCATCGATGGCCAGCAGCTCCCCTCCGTGGTCCTAGCCAGGAGGGGCCCAGCCCAGGGCAGGCACAGTGGGGCCGGAGTCACAGTCCTGCTCAGCCTCTCTGAGCTTCCTGGGACATGGAGCGGGACAGGGAGCGCCGAAGACCAGGCTTGCTGACAGGCACCACCGGGGGCAGCTGCTTGGTGATCTCGGCCATGTCCTGGCGCCCCAGACATTGGCCACCCAGGGCTGTCTCCAGTGCCAGCAGATCCTGCAGCTGGGTGGGGGTATCCTCGCGCTCTTCCTTGCTGGCACCCACCTTGGTGGGGGTGAAGATGGGCAGTGGCAGCACGCGCTGGTAGGGCAGCTGGTACTCCTGCAGCCCACGCCCGAGAATGCCCATGCGCATCACCAACCAGGGGGACCGCTGCACCAGCGCCTGGCACTGCCCCTGCTGGTGGTAGGTCTCCTGTCGCTGGGTGTCCTCCTCATGCAGGGAGCAGCTAGGAAGGAGAGGGGAGGGGGACACTGAGCTCCTAAAAGCTGTTACCCTCCTGACACAGGCTGGGAGGGGAGCTCCCTGGGGCTGCCAGGACCTGAGGTGCAGAAGGGGTGACTCCACTCTCCCAAGTGGGTGTCCTCCCTGCGCCCATCCCCAGAAATCTCTCCAAGGCGTTGTGCCTTCAAGGGGAGGCAGGGAGGGAACCCGCTGGCCAGCACTCACCCCTCCTCAGGCCGTGTGGACAGCATCAGATCCTTCCACTGGGCCCAGAAGGCCTCTCTGCGCTCCCAGTTCTCCTCCGACACCTCACAGCTCAGCTCTGAGGTGGCCATGATCGCTGCTCACCCCCTCGAGACTCTACTCCTTCCAGGCCCTTTAAATAGCCCCTTCCTCCCCCTCCTATAGGGGCTATTTTCAGCTCCTCTGGCATCAGATACTATAAGCAGAGCCAAGGCTCACTGACGGGGGACTTTATGCCCAGGGCAGGGGTTGAGGAACCTGGACTCTGGCTGCCCCAGGTCAGAGGTCAGCTTCCAAAGAGATCAAGATGCTCCAGTGGGGACAGAGGTCCTCAGATCAACGCCTCCATGTGTCTGACACCCCTTAGACACTGTCTGGGACCAGGCACGTGCCCAGCCTCGTGCCACCTTGGTGCTTGCCCTCTGCCCCACCCCTTCCCCTTCACACGGGAAGGACAGCAGCTTGTCTCCTATAAACAGAGCCAGAAATGACAGGAACCAAGGCCCCCTGAGGGCTCTGTACAAGCCATCAGGTCCTGCCCTCACTGCTCTCCTCTGCCTGGGATCAAGGGCACATCCCCTGACTGTGCGCCGCAACAGAAAAGGACAGTGCAACTATACCCTCGGGTGTCTGCACCGAAGGCCTGGTCCCTGTCTGCCACCACACCAGCAGGGGGACTGGAAGTTAATTCCACACGGTGGATCCTCTTCACGAACCTGCCAGGTATTCTTTCCCACAGCCGGTGGTCAAGAGATGTGGTTTCCCAAGTCAGGCCAGTCAAGGTGGAAAGAGCAAGTGTGGGAGGTGGCTCCCAGCTCTACCCCCAGCACCCAAAGTGGGCGAGATGGGAATCCAGGGGCTCTGATGACTGGCAGTCAGATCTGGCTCTAGCCCAATAGGCTGTGTGACCATGGGTCACTCTCTGCTCCTCTCTGTGCCTCATTTTCCCCACTTCCTGGTCATAGCCACCTGACAAGAGCTCCAATGTGCCTGCTAGCTCCCATCTGCCCCTGGGAGGGACCTGGCTCTCATATACGGGGAGCCGGAAAGCAGGATGGCTGCTGGGACAGCCCAGCATCCAAGAGTAGCCACTCATGGTGCAAGAGCTGGCACACAGGGTTCTGGGCAGGGAGCAGCAGGAATGAGGGCACTGCTGAGTGGATAAAGCAAAGGGCACCAAAGAGGCAGTGACAGGAGCGGAGATAAGGACCTTGTGGGGATAGCAGAGCACCCTAACTCCTGATTATTAAAGTACTGTGCCTGACTCCTGATATCTTAACTTTGAAACAGCCCTATGACAGAATGAGTCTCATTTTTACAAAGCAGGAAATGGAGGCTCAGAGAAGTAGATTTGCCCAGGGTCGCACACTTAGCCAGGACCAAGATGGGAGCCCCCTGGCTCCAAGCAAATTGGTTCCCTTGGAAGCCTGCCGGCAAGGAGGGAGGAGAGCATGTATCCTGGTGGCCCTGGCTGGGATCTATGCTACCCAACCACGAGTGTGCTGGCGAGTGGAGGGGAAGAGAAGCAGAGATCCCAAAGGTGCCTCAGTGACCTGGAAGCCCAGCCCCTCCTCCAGGCATCCCCAGCCTTGAGACCCCAGAAAGTCAAGGCATGTTGTGGGCACCGCTAGGTCTTTCCTATCTCCTCCCAAGTCCGGGGCCAGAGACCTTAACCTGACCTTCCCTCCCAGGCAGCCAGGTGAGGGGATGGGGCATTTTTCTCTGACCAGTCATCCACTCAGGTGAACCATTCAGAAAAGGGGGGGTTTCCAGGAATAGTGTCCCCTCTGGCCCCACCCTCCCTCCCGCCTCCACAGTGCTGCCCTTGTCTTCCCTCAAGAGGCCAGGCCAGAGGGGTTGCTATTTTTTTAGTTCATGTTTTTATTAAGTGGCTCAAATTACAAAGGTCCCCAAGGAGGCCCTGGGGGAGGGAGAGAACCTGGAGAGGCAGAGGATCACTGCCAGCGCCCACCACCCTCACCTGCCACCCCTCCCCCACAACTGCATATGGACAAAGGTCCCAGACCCTTTAAATAATCCTTAAAACCACGATGACAGAGTAGGCAGGGGAAGGGGCTCCTGCACTTTAACGCTGGTGACAGGGCTGCCCTGACTATCCTGCCCAGGGCCCTGACCTCCCCAGCCAAATCGGAGGCTCCCATTCCAGACCCTGTTCCTGGCTAGGTAGGGGACAGAGGGTCCCCCCTCCAAGAGGGCAGAGACACCACGTAAACACTGGCTGGAAAGTCCCCACTTTCCTCAGTGGCAGAGCCCCAGAGTCCAGATACTCAACCCCACAACCTACTCGCAGCCATGGCTCTGGCCACGGCGTGGCATGCTGGAGGGTAGTAGCCAAGGTGCTGCCGTGGGTGCAGCCTCTCCCGCCTCACTACTTGAGGTCAGGTCCTCTTAGGCAGTGGAAGCCCCACTGGCCCCTTTCCGGCTCTGGAGGCTGTGGCGACATGACCCTGGCCCGCAGGGTAGCGAGGGGCGTGGTTACAGCCGGGCCCCCAGCTCTCCGATGCGCTGCCGCAGGTGAAAGCCAAATTCAAACATGGTGGCTGCCAGGCTCTGGTGGATGAGGTACCGGGGTAGGCGGCCCTGGGGGAGGCAGGAAGAAGTCCCAGGATGGCTTGCCCTCAGCAGGTGCTGCCTCTCAACAATGAGCACCATCAGGGGGTGCTCTGGGCCAGAACGCAGGTGCAGCTCTGGAATGCAGCCTAGGCCGCCCTCCCCAACCCCTGGCAGGAAGAACATGCCGTGCTGGGTCTTGGCACCAGCCACACAAACAGACCCAGGAGGGGCTGGGTTGGCAGCCAGCCACCCCTCCTCAGGGCCTCTGGAGTCTGACATGAGAGAGGAGAGGCACAGGCCCTCCACCAACTCAGGGTGAGACCATCTGGACCCTGCCCCAAATTTTAGAGTAAAAAAGGAGATGGAGAGTAGGGGAAGCCCCGAGCAAGACAGGGAGCTCCAAGGTCTCCCAGCACATCCCCTCCACTCCCCGGAGCCCACCTTGAGATCGGTATTAAGGATCCAGATGAAGGTACAGACTCGGGGGTTACTGGCTGACTTGAGCACGATGAAGCCCCCAGGACCGTTCTCTCCCCTAAGAGAAAGGCTCCACTGGAGGGGACTGGAAGCAGGCAAGGCCTCTGACCACCTCCACCCCCTTTTTTCGGCCCATCTTGCACTGGGGTAGAAGTGGAAGGGAACTACTGGTCTTGTAACCGCTACCCTGCCTAAGCAGGGCCCAGAATAGGTGTCCTGATGCCACAGGATACAGCCTTCCACCCCCCCCCCCACCACGTAATGCTCAAATCCCACAACAGCTTGCGATGTCTGCACAACCCCCAGTGGCAGGATGTTCAGCAGTTTCCTGGGCCTCATCTACTCTGTCCAGGGATTCCAGGTCAGCTCTGGCTGTGAAGAGGTGGGCTGGGCCCAGCCAAGGAGCAGTGCAGTGCCGGTGGGCTCCAGGAGGGGGCACCTTCTCAGGAGGCTGGCAGTGTCTGTGCTCTCTGGTGCCCATCCAGTGGCAATTTAATTTGCCCACAACTCCACTGAGCACTCTAAGCCCATTCAATAGACCAGGATATTGGCACCCAGAGAGGGAACAAGCTTGCCCGTCACCCAGGAAGTCGAGGGTGGTGCCAAGACCAGAGCCTCCATCTTGTACTCAGAACAGGGCCCTCTGTGGAGCCCCAAGGGGAAGAGAGGGGCATCTAGCAGGAGGCCTCCTGCAGCCCCGGAGTCTAAGATTAGACAGCAGAACTGGAGGATGCCCCGAAATAGGCAGCAGGGAGACTGTAACACCTCTTCTGGGGGGACTTCCAAGTGCTCAGGAAGAAAGGCAAGGGAGCAGGGACAAGGAGAGGAGGATGAAGCGACTGACTCCTCGGCAGGAAGGGGAAGCTCCAGCAGGCAGAGCCTCCTGCTCAGGTCACCCAGGACAGCACAGCCTGCCTTCCCCGGCCTGGCCCTTAGCCACGGCATGCCCCTGGAGCTCCCTGCAGCCTGGGTGGCATGCTTCCAGCCATTATTTCCCCAGTCTCCAGCAGACAGAGCAGCAGATTAGTAGGATTAGGGGCCAAGAGGGGTAAATCCCAGGAACAGGGGAGCAGGAAGGTGGCCTCAGCAGGAGAAAGCACCCAGCTGTACACACCGTACTGTCCTGCCCTCACAACCATCAGGGGAGGCCCAACTGGGATGACCCTGGGCACAGCAAGGCTCACCGGACGTATTTGTGCGTTGGGGGCTTGCTGCAGTGGGTGGTAGCTATCCCTGATGACAGGTATCGGTCTCTGCGCCGCTCGATGCGTCGGACATTCACGAAGTCCCTGGGGAGGGAGGATTAGATCAGGGGAGCCAAGCCCAAGATTTAAGGGCAGGAGGCCTGCGTGAGAGAGGGGGGCTTGGTGATACCCACCTGGGGGAGACCACACCACCCGCGGCCCCTGCAGACACATCGTAGGAGATGAGCGTGTTGTCTTCTACTCGCTGCAGGATCTGTGGGCCATCAAGGGAGACATGAGGTGCAGCCCAGCCAAGGAAGACGCAAGGGATGGGCTCCCAGTACCTCAGGAAACCCCAGGCCAGCCTCTTCTCTGCCCAGGTCCCTTTCTTAACGTCGTTCCCATTCACGGGCTCCAGGTTGGGTGCTCTATGAACACTCTCTTTCCATCATTCCTCTCTGGAGTCTGTTACCATCACCCCCATTTTACAGATTGGGAAACTGAGGCACACAGCAGTTCAAAGACATGACCCAGATTTCCAGAGTGTAAATGATCATGCTAGGGTATGACTGGCCTTGCTCTGTCATGTTGTTCTTCCTCTGCCCTGAGAAGTGGCCATGCCAGGCCCCTGGCTCTGCTCACCTGGCATGCGGTCACCGTCTTGTTCCACAGCACCATCCTCTCAGGCTGCAGGATCACTTCCTGGTATACCAGCTCTGCAGGGCAGGGCAGGAAGGTCTGGGGCAGGGCAGGTGGAGGGCTGGGTTGTACCAGATGTGCTCAAGCACACCAGCCCCTCCCTCTTGGTGGGGAGAAACACGCCAGAGGGGCCCTCAACCCATTCCTGGAGTCCCAGACAGAGCAGGCGACTGCAGGACACTGGCCTCCCTCACTCACCTTCAGGATGAATGTTTTGCCATGAAAGGGAACCTCGATGGTGTACACAGTATCCCCATATTCCTGTGGCAGGGACAGAGGGTGGCAGGGAGGTGGGGGAAGGGCAGGGGGAGGCGGAGAGAGTGGGGAGGGCTGGCGGCACACAAAGGGGTGATAGGCAGGGCAGGTTTTCAGCAGTTTGGGGTAGGAAACTCCAGGAGTTTGGAGATATTTGAGCAGCTGTTCAAAAACAGTGATTCTAACAAATGTCCAGCAACAAGGAGAGAGGCTTTTGATATCAAGTTAAAAGACAGGAGTACGGCTGCAGCTGCCACCATGGAGAACCGTGTCTCCAGGCCCATAAGCGCTGCCAGAAAACTAGCTGGAGAACAGCGCAGGGATATTTTCCCTGTTTTCCAAGCTCTCTGCCACCTTTTTAGATAATGTTGTTTTGATCATGAAAACAAAACACTGGACATAAGGCAGAAGCCTGGCTTCCCCTTCAAAGCTAAGCTGAGGGAGCGGGGGGGCACAGCGGGGAGAATAGGGTGTTGGGGAAGCAGTGGGGAGCAGCATGGAAATAAAACGTCCAGTCCCCGGCCTCCTGCCAAGTGGCGACCCCAGGGCCCAGCCTCTCTCCTGAGACAGGGACATGGTTCCAACCTGTGCAATCCTTGGGTTTATTGTTCAGGCCCCAGAAAAGGGAGTGAAAACTCCCACCACACAGGGTAGGTCAGGTGGAACAGAGGTTCTTACATTATTCTTCTCAAACTTCCAGTTCTCCTCTTGGGCCAAGATCTGGTCCACCACTGCCATGGCCTCCTTCCCCTGGTGGATGTACTCCCGTTCCTGGCCAGGGATGGGCAGCAGGGAAGGGTCAGCCTGGGGCCTGCACCCCACTAGGATCACGGTCAGTTCTTTCTCCAGACACCCCACACACCCCTATGAAAGCCTGACCCAGCCAGATGTGGGGTCCGGGCTGGTCTCTTGGGCCCTGTGGGGCTCCTGGGCCAGGCGCTCTGGCTGTGCTGCTCCCCCTGGGCCCCAGGCATGAAGCAGATACTCTGATGGACACCGGCATTCAGGCTGCCTGAGGCCTACCCTCCGCTGGGAAGCCCCTGCTCACCCAGGCTGAGCCCGCACTGGCCCTTCTCTGGGTGCCCACAGGCAGGGTGGGGGAGGGCTGCCAAATACCTGCACAGAGAAGCCTTTCTTTCCAATGACTTCCTCCTCTGATTCATTGTCAGACCCTGCAGAAAACAAGCACTATGACAATGGGAAGGGGTGGGGAGAGACTGTTGGGAGGTAGTGGGGTTCAAGTACAAGTGCGAGGATGTGAGGGATGAGTGTGTGTGGGAAAGGTATCGGTCTCTTTCCCCAGGGAGCTGACAGAAGGAACAGAAAGAACAGACCCAGCCAACCCACCCCTCATCAAGCCCCTCCCTGAAGGCAGTTCCCCCACCCACCAGCCCTCACCTGCAAAGGATTCCGGGGGTGAATAGAACTGGCCCTCAGACAGAGAGCCAGAGAAGAGTAGAGGTCCACGAGCGACAGCAGCCTGGGCAGCAAGATACCCTGGGGGAGCGGGTATGGGCAGACATTGTCATACCTCAGCAGCCAGGGGTCTCCCCTGCCCCAAGTTCACTCTTAGGCTCTCGGAGGCTGTTCAGAGTCGGCAACATAGCTCAGAACTGGCTCTCATGCATGCAAGTCTCCTCTCTCGGGGTTAGGATAATCTTCACTGCACCCCTTTACCCCCCAACACTCACATCGCTCCTCCTCGGCCTCCTGGGGTAGGACTTTGAAGTCAAGGAACCAGGTCTCCAACCAGGCAAGGACAAAGGAGACGATGGGGAGCAGGTAGCCGAATGCCCCTTTGCTGAGCAGCTGTGGAGGGAGGGGGCTGAGCTCCATGGCAAGGGGTCACCCCAAACCCAGATTCCCCTCTCGGGGCTACCAGCTCAGATATATACCCACTTCTGGTACCAGCTGCTTGGGGACCCTCCATGGCCTATGCCCCTGAGATGGACTGATGAGTTCTGAGCAGGATAAATGAAGGTTAGGCTAAAGGAAGCCTAACCTCCAACTGTTCTTGGGTTGCAGTGGGGCAAGTGGGGAAGCCAGTGAAGATGACACTTGGAAATATGGAAGGATAGGACTCCCCCTCAGGAGTCCAACCCTGACAATATCCCAAATCAGAGAAATGGTCCCTTCTTAGGAGAAACCCATCCCTTGGGCCAGATGCCTACCAGACCAGCCAGACCCTGAGCCACTGACCTCCGAGAGGGTGACCTTGACAATGAGGAATGCACTGGACACCAGTGTGGTGACCTGCCCAGGGTAGGGAAGGAGGGAGAGAGACTGGGGAGTGAGTCCTCCTCCACCCCATCCCTTGCACCTGCCCCCCCAGAACACGAGAGCTGCCGGGAGAATGGCATCTTACCGCAATCACCCACCAGTGCCGGAGCCGCAGCACAGCGTATCCCAGAAGCAGTCCCGAGAAGCGGAAGAAAGCCAGGACCTGGACAGGGTGAAGGGAGATGAGACGCCATCCCAGGCCAACCAGTGCCCCACGCCTGCTGCACGCTGACGCCCTCCAGGCCTGTGCCCCAGGTTCCCTCCACATGGGGGTGCGCACCTCAGGAGAGCATGGCTGTCAGTTTCTTTGGGGTAATTTGGATGTGACCTTCTTGTGGCTTCATTTAGAAACTTTTTATGAATACTGAGGGCTCCCCAATCAGGTCAGGATGTGTGTGGCAGAAAAAAAGAATCCAGCCCGAGTCCTGTCCCCAGTTCCCTCTCTGCCCGAGAGGGCCCTCAGGGTCCCCTCAGGTCACTCACAAAGATGTCAAAGAAGGAGGTCTTAAAGTTGTAGTGGATGATCTCCTGCTCCAGGTTCTTCTGGATGCCTGTGTTAGTCTGGAAAAGGGAGATGCAGACAGCTCTCCAGGCAGAACCAGGTCCCAGGGCTGCCCCTCATCTCCTGGAATAGGAACGGCGCGAGGCGAAGGGGGAACCTGGAGGAGAAGCCGCCGAAGCACCGAAGGAGCTCAGCTAGAGGTTCCTGTAAGGATCCAGGCAGCTCAGACACTGGTGGGCACACCCACAGGAAGGGGTAGGTTTGGAAGGCCCTGGGGCTGTGCAGAGGAGGTGACGGGCCCTCTGCAGGTAGACAGGGCTGGCAGGCAGGGTGCCGGGAGCCTGCCTCTTTTCACATAATTTATTCTCCCCCCCATCACTGTTGTGCTGCACCTTCCCACCAACCATCCATCTGGGGTAATAATGGGGGCTGGGGGTGGGGAGTGGTGTCAGACAGAGCCCCAGGTGGCAAATCAATTGATTAGGTTTGTGCTTAATGGGCAAAATCCATCAGGCGGTGGGAGAGGATGGCCAGCAACGGAGACAAAGTGAGCAGACTTGTCCTGACCCCTGTCCCAGCTTTGGCCACCCACACATTTTCAGTAGGACCACTGAGACCTTGGCTAGGAAGTGAGGGGGTCTGGATTGATACCGAGAGCCAGACTGTGGCCTGATCCCTCAGGAGGGATGGGTGACAGACCTTGGCTTCTGCAGGCGGGAGCACCAGCCCCCTAGGAAAAGAAGAGCACAAGGGGCCTCTGGGGAACCGGGGAGCTGGGGAGCCTGAGGCGGAGGACTCTTCACAACCACCTAGACCAGGTGATCTGAATTTGGGCCAGGGTGTGGCGGGGGGGGCTTATTAAAGATCCAGATGTTTAGACCAGAGTCTGAACTCAGGGTGAGCTAAGCATCTGGAATCTTTATAAAGCTCCCAGGTGATTCGGATGCTCAGGGCAGGAGTCAGGAGTCTGGATAGCCTCCTCACCAACACCCAAATGCTCCAGCACATCCCTTCCACAAGCCTCTACCTCCAGACCACGCTGAGCCTGTGGAATCCCACACCCCCTGCCCCTGGCCTGACAAGCCACCGCATCCCAGCTCAGCCCCGCTCACACACCTCAGACTGCTCCCTCTTGGGCTCCAGGCCCCCCCACCCCTAATGGTGGGCTGTCCCTCAGAGCTCTGGCCTCCTCCCTTTCCTCTTTACAGAGAACTCTCCCTCTGTGGGTACCCACCTGCCCTGATAGGACCAGGACTCAGTGGAGCAGAGCTCAGTCCCTGCTTTGTCAGTCTCTGGCTACAAGACTGTACCCAGGTCCTTGCATGTGATGGCAACACAGAGTCTGTTAGAGAACTAAAAACATACATGCTCCAAAATATGAAAATAAAACTACAAAATTGAAAATCAGTAATATTTTAATTAAAATTGATGGAGTATTATTTTAACTCTATTAATTGTTAAATCCAGCATTCTGAAACTTTTCCTTACATTTGCAAACAATTTGAATGTTAGATTTTTCTTGCTTTGAAACAATTCCCCAGTATGCATGATGAGTGCTGAGCTATTACAGCCAATATGTCCAGATAATTCCAGAAGTGAAATTTGCAGAAGTTTGTCAGCTCTTTTCTGGCAAGAAAATATATATTGAGTGAAGGATGTGGGTGAATTTCAGTGCTTGCTCTGAGGCTGGATGGGACCTCCAAAGGAAGAAGGCTTAAGACCTTGGAAGCTCTCCAAACAGCCCTGAACCTTGCTGGGCCTCAGCTTTTCCAACTGTGAGATGGTCCCTAAGGTCCTCGTGGCAGTGATTCCATCTCACTGAAGGTGACAGCTCATCTCTGTGCACAAAGACAGTCACCCCCAAAACCCTATGGCTCCACATGCCCAGAATCAAACTTACCCTCCTCGACCCCAAAACAACCCCCTCTCTAAACTCCTCGCTTCCATCAGTGGCCATCGTTTCCCTGTCCCTCAAGCTTGAGACCTGGAGGAAGCATACATCCAGAATCCCGACCCACTCTGCAGAAGGAAAACAAGAGGAGGCTCAGAGAGGCTGAGTCCCTTGTTGAGGTCACAGAGCTAATACAGAGGAGCTGCTGGGACTGACTGAGCCTGGGATGCCCTGCTGCCACAGCTCCTTCCTCTGTGGCCAGATCCTGCTCTGCCCCGTCAGCTCTACCCTGGAGATGAGGCTGCACTGCCAGCCAGTCCAGCACTACACAGGGGGGTGCAGTGCAGACCCAGTGCTGAGAGGCAGCTCCATTTCCAGGCTGCTAGGTGGTATCTCACCAAACCTGGAGGCCAAACTGTGGGGCACTGGAGGAGCATCCAAAATGGGGAGAATGCTGGGAGCCACTGGGAACTGGGAGTTTTTACTGGCTTGCTCCTCCCTGCACCCTCTGCTTTTAGCGCAGTGCCTGAGACACAGCAAGGGCTCAGAAAATGTTTGATGAATGAATGAATGGAGTCAGAAAGCAACACAGGGCAGAAAGAAGACAATGTTTCAATAGCTCAACCAGAGTCCACTGGGCAATCTCCTCCCTTCTCAGGAATGTCCACTAGAGGGCAGTGTGTCCCAGGGTCGAGCGTGAACTCTGGAGCCACAGGGTCTGGATTCAACTGTGCCTCCTTCAGACTTGCTGAGACCTGCACAAATGACTCAACCCCTCTGTGAGTAAAATTGCATTATTTCCAGAATCTCTCGCCTGGTCTTAGTGCATCTCCACATCAATAGGTGTTTCCAAGGGATGGAGAGAAGTAGTCCATCTCTGTATCAACGGGTAATTACAAGAGGGTGCAGGGCTTTTCTGAGGGCTTTTCTGGACCAGAGAGGTTGGGTGGGGCCTCTTCTCCTGCAATCCAGTCACAAGAGACATGGGAGAGCAGACGTGGACAACTGCTTGTAAGAAATAAATGCATTTCTCCCACTTTATTTCTCCCTTTGACTGATTTTGGTATCAAAGGTATTTTGCCCCGGATCTCCCCCACCCCACCCCATAGTTATAACCTCGGAGCTCTACTTTCTTTCTCTGGAAGATTTATTATCTTCCTCTTCTTCATTTTACCCAGGGATCAACCCCACTGAAGAGGCAACCCCCATATGGCAGATGGCGTGGGTGTCCCCCCAACACCACCTGTGTTCCCAGCCTCGGCCCCACTCACATTCAGCTCAATGATCCAGAGCAGAGAGATGAAGAGCAGGTCAAAGGTGACAAAGAGACAAAAGGTACGGCGGACATCAGAGATGGCCCGGTGCTTCTCAGGAGGTGGCAGGAGGAAGTGAGAGGAGAGGTCCTGGCTGGGGGGCAGCGAGGAGCTGAGGGACGCCACAGCTGGCAGGCTGCGCTCCAAATCCCCAGACAGTTTGTTCATCCTGATGGGCCCCACCTCAGGCGGGGATGCAGGCGTCAGCAGCAGGGCTGGGGAGAGGCAGGGCAGCTGGGTCAGGCATGCACGGCAGGAGGCTGGACTTCCCTTAACCTCTTTCATCTCTTCATGCACAGCTCCCAGGGACCACATTTGCTCCAAACACATCTGCCCCCTCTCCTTGTCCCAACCCCATAGCCCAGGGTCCTCTCTGGCTATGGGCCTTCTCTCCTAAATTCCCTCCAGTGGCCTGGCCTGCAGGCTAGAGGGGTTTCAATTTCCCTCTCACCCTGTTCCCTTCCTCACCACCTTCCCTGCAGAGCCCAGCAGGTTGGGGTTGGGGTCCATAGTGCAACCTCCGAGGGCTCTGGGGTCCTCTCTGCTGCCTGGGGGCATGGCCTGCTCCTGCCCAGCCCAGCCCTGTGATTCAGCCTCTAGTCCAGTCAACAGCCTCTAGCCGGCCCACCCCAAGGAGAAGAGGGCCCCAAGCTCTGTTCTTTGTTTTCCAAACACAAAGCCACATTCCCTCCCAGCAGCCAGCCCTACTCCCCCACCCCCTAATCTATGGCAACTGGGAGGGACTGTGCTCTCTGAGTGGGACAGGGGAGGAGGGAGGGAGGACGGACATCCTGGCCCCTTCTCTCTACCCTGCCCCCCCACCTCAGCCCAACCATGGCCTCTCACCTGGAGGGCTCCCACTTGCTCCTAAAGGGAGAGCCTCCAGGCTGCCTCTCTCACCCTGCAGCACCTCACACAACAGCCAGAGAAAGCTTTCCAAGACATCAGTCAGACCCTGCCATGCCCCGGCACAACGCTCCAGAGGCCGCACCCTCGCGGCCTAGACCCCGCTGGGCTGGCTCTGCCCACCTTCTCCGGCGGCTCCTCTCAGAGGCCTGCCGCTGTCTCACCACCACTGCCACCCTGGCTGGTGGGTCTGTAAGTGTGGCGGCCCTGGCCTGCCTCGGGGCCTTGGACCTAGCTCTGCGGCATGCTGCCTGGAATGCTCTTCCACTCCTTTCAACTGGCAGCTCAAAAGTCCTCTCCTTGGAGCCTGGCCCCCGCCCCCAGTCACAGTGCCGTGTTGTGTTATGGGACTTTATGTTCTTCAGTGAACCCCTCAATATCTGAAATCATCTTACTTATTGTTCTGCAGGGTGTTTACCTGGCTTGGTCACTGCTGTCTCCAGGGCCTAGCACAATGCCTGGTACTTAACAGGTATTGAATAATTGATTATTGAATAAATGGCTGCCCCAGAGTGTGTGCTGGCCCTCGGCTCTGTTTGGCATGTTAGGGAGAAAGACAGGCATGAGCCGGAAAAAGGGACGATAAGGCTCAAAGGAGAAGCAGTGCAAACTGCCCAGGTAGCAGGTCCCATGTGAAGACAACAAAGGCTTTGCAGGGAGGTAACTTTTTCCCCAACCAGATCCCAACAGGGGCACAACTGAGCGGAACTAGGCACTGCCCACATCACACCTCAGCCCAGGGAAAGGACACTCCGTGAGGGAGGACCACACAGATGAACCTGTAAATCAAATAACCCCACCTTGGCAGTCAAGGAGGCACCTCCTAACTAGAATGCAACATACAAGCCTCCCACCAAACAGATCAAGGCCTTTGACTACCTTGACTCTGGCCCACTTCTCCCTTGGTGGGTATTCAAATAAAACTTTCACTCTGTTTGCTATTGTGTCTCTGCCTTCCATTCTTTGTTGCGGCCAGGACCGGGGAGAAGGAACTGAACTGGTAACAGCCCCATGCTATGCAGCTGAAAGGGACAGGACAAACTCTGAAGAGAATAAGAACCAGCCACCACCCAGGGAGCAGCCAGGGCTCCCCTGCCCACAGCCATGTGGCATGACCACACAGGGCAGGAAGGTTCCTCCTGTTTTACAGATAAAACAGCCCAGGCTCAGAGAGGTGAATAGACTTACCCATCCCTTAACTGCCTGTGCAGCCATGGAGCTGAAATTCTCATGAACCCTGAGACAAAATGGGCCCACAGCGCTCCCCTTCTGCCATGCAAACCACAGGCATAAAGCCTCTGCTCCACCAAATTACTGGTAAGCAGCCCTGAGAAGCCCTATCCCCTGGGTAGGGGAAGGAAAGGTCACTCTAGAGGCAGAGAGGAGCTGACTCAGTGTGGTGGGGCCTGAACTTGTGGGGCTTGATCAAGTCTCCCTGAGTCTTCTCACACACCAGCACCAGGGGGCAAGTTTGGAGACCAGAGGAAGGAGAGCCCTACATGTTTGCCCCTGATCCTGGGAAGAGCAAGATCTAGCTAGACTCTGCTCCTGGTCAGCTGTCCCTCCCATACCTTTGTCAGGTCTACTAGCTTCTAGGGCCCCCTCAATAAACTGGATCCAAAACAAGCCCCCCGGTTTGTGGCCAGCAGGAGGTTCTGGCCCATCCCTCTGCCTCTGCACAAATCCTGGTGGACAGGAGCTGACTGTTTGCAGCAGAGGCACCAGCCCAAGGCCACCCCCCAACACCGGGCTCTTGGGGTTGCCATGACAAGCGCATCTCAAGGGTCCTGAGGGAAAGCTGGGCCCAGCTCTGGGAGGAGGCAGTCTGCCAGCAATGGGCCCCCCAACATCCATCAGCCAGACCTGGTGCCAGACTGAATGCTCAGCGCATCCCTCACTGTGACAACGCCACAGCTTCGGGTGTGGTGACATTTTCTTGTCTCTAATGGCCCTCTTGTCTCCTGCCAGACCTATCCCCATCTCTCCTCACCTCTCCTATTTCCCTCACAAACTACCTTTCCATCTTTGCTTTGCAAGTCTTTGCACCGTCCCCTACCCCATGTCCACCTTTATCTCGCCCCCTCTCTGGGTCTTCCTCGCTGTCTCCCGCGTGTGAGTCTCCCTCTTTCTCCGGCTTCCTCTCACACTTCTCTCTCTCTCCTGCCCATCTGCATCTGCCTCCTCCCTGTCTCTCTCTCCCTCTTCCCTATCCCACTGCAGGCTGCCGTGGCTTCCCTACTAGTCTGCCCTGCCTTCTCCCTCCCTCCCTGGGGATACAACTTGGGTGGCAGCAGCTTGGGTGTGAGACACACTTGGAGTGGCAGCAGCACTGACACTCACACGCCCAGACATCCCTGTTGACATGAGAGACACAGACTGGGGCTAAGAGCCGAGGCACTGGGGAGCCCGGGAGGGCCGCAGGCACAGGGCTCTGAAGCGGGGGTGCAGTCAGCTGGCCAAGAGTCAGGGAGGGGGGGTTCCGCATCCCCCTCTCCCGTGAAAGCAGCCCAGAGTCCAGACAAGCAAGAGCCTGAACAAGAAACCAAGCCCCGGTCAGGAGGGAGACCTGGCACCGGCTCGGAGCCGCCACTGGTCCCAAGCAACTCTGGGCAAGTGCTCACCAAGCCTCTGTTTCTTTATCTGGGGAAAAAAGTTAGTGTTTTTTTTTTTAAACTTTTTTTAAGCAAGAGAAACTTTTTAAAAAAGAAAACCTTACTTGGAACTTACTATAGAAAACAGATAAAAACAGGACTGGTCAGAAGGTGGCAGCCAGCCAGCTCCCGGCCAGCCTGCCCTCAAACTCCAGGCTCATCCCTGAGGCCCCTCCGCGGGCATAATTTGAAAACCAGTCACTCAGATGACTTCAAAAGGCCTCTGAGCTCTGTCAGACCACCTGCCAGTCTAAGAGGTGACCCTCGGGGGCAGAAGGTGGCAGCTGCCGGCAGAACAGCTAGGCCTGGCCTCCGCCCCGCTGTGCCCACCCTCCTGATGACAGGGAGGCAGGAATGAGTGTTATGAGGCTGGCGACGGCAGGGCTGCCACCCAGCACCCTGGGAACAGCACCCCCCTGCCAAGCCCACTGCTGCCGCCACCTGCCCACCTCTGAGCGCTTTCAGAGGTGTCAGGAGGGGAACAGCACGTGTGGCCTGAAGGAGTCCGCCAGGGTTGGCTGCAGACTTAACACTCACTCAATGTGTTTTCAGAGGCTGAGCTGCTAAGGCCTGGGGAGAGTGGGAGGAGGGAGGGGAAACGGTTTTCTCACCCTAGGTTGGAAGGGGAAGAGGGTTGGGGAGTGGGAGGCAAGCCAGGTCTCCACGCAGAGCAGATTAGTCAAGCAATTTCAGCTCCTGAGGCACAAGCGAGGGGTGGGCACAGGCCCTCGCACCCCTCCCAGGCCTTCTCGTACTTGCCCCTGGAAATGCCTGTCCTGGCCAGCTTCTGGGTGGGACCCCTGACTCAGGGCAGACAATAGCAAGCAGCTGGTACTGTGGAGACAGATCTGGACTCTGAGGTCAGGGTTCAAATCTCAGTGCCCTTACTGGCTGTGCCATCTGGGCGAACAGATCCATTCTGAGATTCGGTTTCCTCAGTTGCATAAATAAAGGCAATGTTAATATACTTAATGCCACAGAACTGTACACTCAAAAATTATTAAAACGGTAAATTTTATGTTATATTTATTCTATCACAAGAAGAAGAGCATCAGTAATTGCTGCCTTGCAGGGCTGGCATTTGTGTGAGCGCCAGGAGGAGGCGTGGCAGGTACTCTGCCAGTGGTGGCTGAGATGGATCACATATTGGTGAGGCCATTCAGGTGAGAGGGTACTGGGGTGAGGGCAGGCTTACACATTACAATGCCGTGTAATAAAATCACCCCGAAAGGCCTGGGTTCAAACCTGAGCTCTACAATCCCCCTCCTGGGCGAGCCAGAGCAAGCTCTCTAAGCCTGAAGCTGGGGTATACAGCAAGGACTAGGTCATTCCAGCTCCAGGCAGAGGTGAAGTCCCAGGTTGGGGGTGAGGGCAGGAAGTGGGGGGCTGTCCTGGCTCCCTGCACAGGCTCTTGAGGGAGTGGCAGGACTGATCTCTGATACCACCTCTTCCCACTGGTGCCTGGCCGCACGGCAGCTCCAAGCTCCATCCACCTCCCAGCCACCCCAGTTCTGAATTTCCAAAGCTCTTGGGGGCAGGGGCACAGACGGGGCCTTGCTGGTCCTCAGTCACACACCAGGCCAGAAGCTCCAGCCACGTCTCTGCAGCTTGACACCAGGGCTGCGTGCAGCTCCCAGCTGGCGCTTCCTGGCCAAGGCAAGTCTGCATTTTGAACAATGCCACTTACTGGGCAAGCCTCAGAGGATGCGTCTTGAAATTGGGGATACTTGGCTTGAGCCTGGGCTGTCTAGGTCTTCGAAGGACACAGCGATGCACGCAGCACGCCCAGACCAGTGCTAGGCACTACCGAGAAAGCCCGCAGCAGATATTCCCCACCGCCGCCACTGCCACCATTGAGTCTTCTCACCCTTTCCTGCCTCCCACCTCCTCCAGGGTGCTGGCCCAAACTCAACAAGGTCCTACTAGATTGGTTCCACAGGGCTCTGCTGTGTAATCCTGGGGGCAGGGGAACAAATCTCACCTATATCCAGAAACGATCCACATTTCTGGGCCACGTGGCTTTTCTAAACCCTCTCTCAAGGCCAAGGAGCCAGTAGACACAGGCTCTCAACACTTTCCCTGTTCTGCATTCCTCAGGCAATGCTAGCACTAGCCCCACACAGGCCAGGAGGACCCCTGGTGGGGTCCCTAGTTCAGTACAAATCAGGAGGAATCAATGAAGCCAAGAAAGAACCGGACCCCAGGCCAGGAGAAGTTCAAACTCTGGGTTCTCACCCTCTACCACTGAACCTCTCCACGCCTGTTTAAAACAGGGACAACAGCAGTGCCTGCTTCCTACAGGCACTGTAAGGATTAAGTGACTTTATTAAGTGCAGTGGCCTAGAACAGTCCCTGACACAGGGTCATTACTGCATAAGCATTAGCCGTCATGGCATATCCCTGCCTCTTCTTCAGATGACACAGACTTGAGCTCTGACTGCCCCTGGGACAGGGCTGGGGTTGTTCTGGGTCAAGCCAAAGTTAATGGAGAATCCACAGATGGGCGGAGGCAGAGGCCGTGGATGTGCCTTGGCCTACGTCCTGCTGCTGGCCAGCCTGGGAGGGAGCTGGTTCAGGGAGCAGGACAGGAGACCAAACAGGCCTGGGGACCATCCAGATGCGCCAGCACAGAAGAAACAAATCCGGGCTGGCCGTGGCCCAGGCTGGCGCCCTATAGACACCATCTCCTTTACTCACCTCCCTGCACCCCCAGAGCTGCAGAGATGAGGATAGAATGGAAGAGAATGAAGCTTGAGAGGCCTGTCCACAGTCCCCGAGCCAGGATGGGACTAAGCTGGCCCCAGAGGCATGTAGGCATCCCCGTGCTGGCTGGGACCCACTAAACCCAAATGTAGTTGTCTCCAGAGCCTCTGCTGGCCAGAGGGCAGATGGCAAAACACCCTAAAGAGCTTAACAGCCTCCCAGCCAGGGCCTGTGGAGAGCCCAGCATCCTCTCTCCATGTCTAAATCGCCAGCAAACCTGTGGGCTCTTCCTTCAAAATCCAGCCAGTATCTGCCCGTTGCTCATCACCACCACTACCATCACCCTGTCCCAGCCATCATATCTCACCTGCTACAGTTTCCTGACCACCACCCTGTCCTCATCCCAAGTCTATTCTCAACACAGCAGCCAGAGGGATCCTGGTATAGGTCAGACCACATCTCACCAATGCCCCAAACCTCCAATGGCTCCCAGCTCACTGAGTAAAGGCTAAAGTCCCCACTCTGGCCTACAAGCCCCCTCTTCCCCTGGCCTCTTCCCCTTGAACCCTCTGCTCCAGTCACACTGGTCCCTCTTGGTTCCTTGGCCATATCAGGCACACTCCCACCCCAGGACCCTTGCACCTGCTGTCCTCTGTCTGGAGCTCCTCCCCCAGGTCTCTGCAGTGTTCCCTTCTTCCTGGTCTCTATATGAACATCCCTTTGGAGAGGCCTTCCCCAAACTCCCTGTTTAGCCTCCACCCTCCATCCCCTTATCCTGCTTTATTCTTCTTCACAGCATGTATCTCCCCAGATGTATATGTCTACCCATTGGCATTTACTGCCTGTCTTCTACCACTGGAACGCAAGCCTCACCTGAGCAGGTGTTCTCTGTGCTTTGCTCACTGTGCTGTGCTCAGTACCCAGAATGGCACCAGGTGTATAGTAGACATTCAGGAAGAGTGCTGATCAACAATTTACAAGGTCCGTGCACAGGTGCACGTGTACACTCATGCCCAGCCCTGACAGAGCAGCCCCTCCCTGTCCAGACTGCCTCTCCTGGAGCTGGATTCCACCCTCTGCTGGTGTCTTCTGCAGCCCAGAGACCAGGCAGCCCTGCCACCAGTGGGCAAGGGGCACTGGTTTCCTGGGCACCTCAGGCATGAGAGCTACCTCCCTCCCTCTCCCTGAGCCCTGACTCACAGGGAGAAGACTGGCGGGATGTTAAATTCCTTAGATAGTGAAGGTCAAGGAAGAGGAAGGACTTGCTCCCCAGCCAGACCCCAGCACTCCTCTCCTGCTATGGGGGTTGGTCCTCCACAAGGCTCTCCTGACCACTGGCTGCTCCCAGGACTCACCGAGGCCAGCAGGTCTCCCTTCCATGCTTCCACTTCTTTCCCTGTGTTCTTGTTCTGGAATGAACTCACCCCAAGGGAGAACTCTGCCTCTTCAGAGACCAGTTCAAACATCACCTCCCGGGCAAAGCTTCCCTCACCCTCCAGGCTTCCCCAATCCCCAGTCTCAGGACTGAGGCTCAGCACTTCCCTTATCACACAGCTAGACTTGAATGAGAGAGTCATCTCTCCTCGAGCTCCTGAGGCTCAGGTCACACTGCTTGGCCATGGTACGTATAGTAAGGTAACTGGTCTGTGGGCCCAGAATGTCCACTCTAGAACGGGGGACGGGCATGGACTTGGGGACTGGGCATCAGACCTGAAGTCAAAAGCCCAAGGCCATTCCTCACTATGCCTTGTGCCCTTGACCAAAGCACTAAGTCTCCATGAATCTCAGTCTCCGTGTCTGTAAGATTGGGATAATACAGTGACCACTTTACAGAGTTACTGAAAAGATTAGAAATAACGCATGGCAAATGTCTGTGCTTAGTTCCTTGTAGCAATGACTACTGTTCGGGG
The DNA here is from genome assembly GCF_040802235.1 of Manis javanica. Lineage (NCBI taxonomy): Eukaryota > Metazoa > Chordata > Mammalia > Pholidota > Manidae > Manis > Manis javanica. The sequence goes on along the minus strand of NC_133159.1, from coordinate 159,315,322 downwards.
CCCTTGGCCAGGCATGTGCACCATGGCACTTCGCCCCAAATGAGGGTCCTGTCAGCACTGCCGGACGGAAGGGTGAGCCCCGGGTTCAGGGAGCTGACTACGGATGGCACATACTCAGCTCCACTGCAATTCAGGGCTCACTGGCCCATGCCGTCAGCCTCGGCACGGAAGGCTTACTGGACCTTACCTGGCCCCACCTACAGAAGGTTTGGGAAGTTCCCTGGGAAAACAGGAGTTTAAGGAGAGGAGGACACAGAAGCAGTGACAAAAAAACTCTCAGAGCTGAAGCTGGGCTCCATTTCTCCTTTCCTTCTGGGGAAGTGGAAAGGGGAAGAGTCAAACTAAAACAAATTATATTCACCATTGTATACTACCCTCCCCCTACCCAATCTGAGGTTCTGGCAGTACCTGAACTAGAAAACCTAAACAAGCTGAGATCTACTCAGCCCTCCTGCTCCCTCCACATGCCAGGCCCTGTTTAGTGTCAGGAACGCCCCAGCTCTGTGATTCCAAGACCCCTGCCTGGCCTGCCAGAGGCTGCTGAGTCAGGCCCCATCCCACCCTAGTGCTCTTGGGTAAAATTTGGGGTTAATAAGGCAAGTTCTCAAGCGCAGTCTGGAAAGGGCCCGTCATCTTCCTGGAGAGACCTCCGTCCGATCAGCCCACTCGAGGGAAGTCCCCAGCAGGGTCAGGCACTTCAGCACAGTCTCCTCCCAGCCCCAGCCCCAGCCAGACAAAAGCCAAGACCAGTTTCTTCCCAGCCAGAAACTCACAAGGATACACAACTGGCCACATGGAATGTATTCCTTGTCCCTTGCCCCACTGATGTGGCAGCTGCCACTTTGGGGCTTGGGCCCCAAGACAGTTTCTGGGAGACATCTGTGGACCTGGAGTGAGGAGACAGTTCTTGAAGTCCCCACTGAGTGACCCTGACCTTACTTCCCTGAATTTCAGCTTCTTCATCTGTAAAACAGAGCTAATAATCCACTGCTTGATCCAACAAGTATGAGCTGAGGAATCAACAGGACTTTTGTTTTCTCCCTCACATGCCCCCAAACAGCTCTCGGTGTGTGAGAGCTCGGTTCAGTGCGGCACACGGACCGAGAGCCTACAGCACGCCCCAAACTCCTCTGGTCCCTGCGGATATTCGTGGGCTCCAGTCTGGTGACGGAGGCCAACACATAAACAATACGCGGGTCACACTGTGACCAGAGCTTTCAGGGACAAATGAACAAAGGACTGTGGGCTCCCAGAGAAGGAAGCATCTGACCCAGGCTGGAGTGAGTGAGGTCAGGAAAGCCACCGGGGTAGGAGCCACCTGACCCTGGCCTGAAGAACCCGCATCTATTAGCTAGGGGCGAGGAAGATGAGCATTCCAGGCAGGCAAACCAGCATGAACAGCCCAGACTCTGGTCTAAAGCACAGGCCCAGCCCATAGGCGTGCATGCTGACCCTACCTCAGGAGGTCTGCCTCCAAATGCCAAGTTCCAGACCTCCAAACCTCCCCAGGGCATGGGCCCGCAGGCTCCTAAACAAAGGGGGTCACTTCCTCATGGCCAACTGAGGAAAGGAATCCCCAACCTCAGCAGAGGAGGCTGCCTCTGCCCTCCTGCCCACCTCAGCTTCTTCCCCCTGCAAGAATTCTGCTCAGAGGACCCAGCTCTCCATTCTCTGGGCCCACCTGGATCTCTATCTCCCTCTGGTAAATGCATCATCTCATTCTAAGGCCCTCACTGATTGTGGGCTCCTCTGGGAAGCCATCTTGGCCTTTCTCTCCCTTGGGTTCCCAGGGCCACTTCTCTGGATCAATGCTCGTCATATAACATTTATCCATCTCCAGAGTCATTTCCGGAGCTGACTGATACCAGGTCTGGGTCTTTTTCACTCAAGAATTCTCACTAGATAAATCCAGATCCTTTCCCCAATGCCCTCTACTCTAGCATTTTGCTTATTGACAAGGGGCAAAGCTTTGGGGTTCTGGGACAGAATGAGAAGTACGTTACACCAAGCATCTTCAAACAGCTTTTGAAATTAAGAATCATAACCACTGCTCTATATTGCTCTTGTATAAATAACACCTAACATTTATTTACTGAACACTTCATGTGCTGTTTCAAGCCCTATACACACATTATTTCATTTACACCTCATGGTAACTCTATCAGGTGGGCACATTACTATCTCCATTTCACAAATGAGGGAAGTAAGGCACTGACTTCATCAAGGTCACAAAACAGTGTCCAGACCCAGGTCACCTGATTCGGGAGTCTGTTCTCACTATGCTCCTATAACGGGGTGCTTGTAAGGACACAGAGGGACAGTAATTAGTCTAGCGAGTTGGGGAGGACGTCAGTCCAGAGACATTACTGTCTGAGCAGAGCACTGAAAGACAAAGAGAAGGTGGCCCACCAGATGATAGAGAAGGTACTTTCCAGGCAGAGAGGCTGGTATGTGCAAAGGCATGGAGACATGAAATAGGAAGGTGTGGGCAGGTGCATACTGTGGTGCAAAATTATTAGGCCATTGGGTGCACAGAGGAAACTGGTAAGGAAGAGGTCAAATGATAGATTTATAAATCGTGCTAGGGATTCACCCTTTTCCCACAGGCAGTGGGAAGCCATCAGTTTTAAACAAGAAAGTGACACTGAAACTTGGGTTTTAAAAGGACCACTAGTTACAGTTTGGAAACGGGGTTGCAGGCAGCCGTAAATGGGAAGTTGCTGGGAAGTCCCTGCAGTGATCCTGGTGAGAAACATATCAACAATGTGGTAACGAAAGAGATGGAGGCCCAGGACCAGGCGTGAAGCAAGTTCAGGAAGTTAGCTGGATTAGGTCACCTCTTAGGTATGGGGACTGAGTGAGTGAGAAAAGATAAATTTAAGATACTCCCAGGTTTCTGGCTAGAATGAGCAGCAAAGGAAGAATGAGTGTGCAGGGGAAAAGACCAGTTCAAAGTTAGATACATGAGCTGCAGCTGAAGTGGACTGGCCACTTGATGGTCAATTCTGGGGCTCCAGGGAGGGGCTGTGCAGAAGATGTAGATTTGGGCGCCTTTCAGGTATGAGTGGTGTAAAGCTGAAGCCATGGGAGTGGATGAGAGCATCCAGATTCAGTGTACAGAGTGAAGGTCTGGGCAAATGAGGTGAATGTGAAACGGTACTTCTGTCAGAGGAGTAGGAAGAAAATAAGATGCTGAGGCAGGGGATGCCCAAAGGGGGATGGGGCACATGTCGATTATGCAGATTAGGAATGTGGTCACGAGTGTTATGCATCTTTAAGAACTCAAGAAAGATACTTAAAAGGGCCTTTTAGAGGTCGACTAAGAAGTTATTCACTGCCGTTTCCAAAGGAAGTTCGGGGAGACAGGATGACAGTGAGACGTACCGGGGTGTGCAGGTATTTTCATCATCCTCAGACCCTGACCCCTCCCCACATCCAAACCCTGACTCTTAATGCCCAGATACCATCCCCTCGCCTCTCCCTTCAGAATTAAGACGGAAGCTTTGGAGGGCGATCCGGAACGCCCTCCCGGGGCCCTCTCGGGTGGGCGGGGCCGCGGAGGGTCAGCGCCGGAGACCCCAGAACCCCGCGCGGGGCGGAGCGAGGCCAAGCCCAGGAAGGGGGCGGGGCCTGGGACGCGAAGGGTGTGGGAAGGGTCGGAGGGAACCAAGGACGGACATTGGGCCGAGGGACAGGGACAGGATCTGCTGGCAAGACACAGCCCTCGTACTCCCACCCGGTCCCAGTGATCTCTCCTGGACCCACCTGCTCCGTGTCAGCCATCGCCCCAGCTCTTCCTGCCCCCGCCGTAGTCCGGCTCCGCGGCCCCGGCAACGCCTCCGAGCGGAAGGGGATCTCCCAGTAGCGCCACTTCCGCCGCTGAGGCCGCCCGGGAGAGCGAGCGGGGACCTGGGACTGAAGCCCCGCCCCCTCGCCTCAGCCTCCGCCCCCAAGCCCTTGGGCCCCACCCTTCGCGAAGGGCCGGAAGTGGTGGTTGCTTAAGTGGGTCGTCCCGCTAGTGGAGGAAAGGGGAAGAAGTTCGGGGGCATCACCGTTGTTGGGCCACCTAGGCCCGGGTCAGGGAAAAAAGAGCTTCCTTAGGAGGCTGGTGGGGGCAGGTACTTTGGAGGAATCCAATTACTCTTGAAGAACTTCCCACCCGCCTTTCTAGATCCCTAGCAGGATCTAGAACTTTCGTGTTGCGAGCTTGTCTGCGGGAAAGACTCCTAAGAGGACTGGACAATAGGGGCAAGGCTGTGACCCTTGGATGACCACCAACCAGGTCTTCTACATAGGGAAACCCGTTACCACCTCCCCCTCTTTTCCCCTGAAAGCAGTCTCAGCACAACTATTTACAAAGATTTATTACAGCACAGAGCGGTTCAGGCCTGGAGTCAGAGAAGAGGGGAAGGGGGCAGAGCAGCTGGAGCACCAGGAGAACCTGGGCTCCTCCACCATGTGCCCCGCTAAGGACATATACTAGGTGGCATTCCTGGCATCAAAGCACAAACAAAACGCAACACAGCAGCCTCTGCCTGACCATCGTCCAGGCACCCAGGCTGGGGAGCAGGAGTGATAAAGGGGAAGATTTCCGAAATGTTAAGGCTGTGGAGAAGGATTCCTGAATCCTGGGCCCTGGCAGGAGCCAGTGAGAGCGGAGGTAACTTGGAATCCCCCATGGGGAAGGGGATGGAGAAGGATCTAAGGGCACCTGCAGATTCTCAGTACCCCCTTTCCCCAGATCTTAGGGTCCTGCCCTGTGGGTTTCCTGTGCCCAGGGGAGAGGGTCTGGGGAGTAGAATTTGAAGGAGGAAACTTTGTCTCCTGTTTATACTGGCTTTTCCAAAGCAAGCTTTCTCAAATCCCACTTCCCACTGGGTGAAAGGGGGAATGGCTGGCAGGGGTAGGCATCAGGCAGCAAGTGCCCAGGGAATCCGGGCATCAGCCAAAGGTGGGCAAACAAGCAAACACAGATCAGCCTTAGTCTTCTAGAAGTCAGAAGCCACAGCCCTAGCGAGTGAGGGGAAGGGTACAAAATAAGGTGGGGACAGAGTGGGTTTCTGGGGAACAGCGATGCCCCCTCCACTTCCATCTGGGAGATGCAGGGCTGGATGCCTAAGTGCCAGGCTCAGGGTGGGCAGGACCCTGTGGCACCTCTTGGAGCTCTGCAAGAGAAGCAGAGGGACTCAGGGCCTGGCCATGCCCACCCAGACCCCAGCTCCACCTCCCCATCCCTTACAGCCAACCCTCACCAGTTAGTGCCCGGTCTTCCACTTGGTCCTCAGAGCTTCCATCTCTCTGGGGCTTATCCAGAGGGGGTGGATGCTCCCAGGGCCCCTCCAGACCCTGCCCACAAGCTGTCTTTTGCCCAGCTGGAGACAGGAAAGAAGGTATCAACACACAGGCTCTGAGTACCCATTTGGCTGTCCTGGAGCATGAGCTGAGTCTCTCTGATGGCTGAGGCTGAGATTTCTAAGGGCATAGTGGTACAGTGGAGAGAGCACTGGACTAAGCCAGTTCTCCCAGCAACTAGCCATTTACTTAGATACGTTAGTTGTTACCTCTCTGAGGGGAATGGTAAGTGAGGAATTGTGTAGATTGCCTTAAATAAGATTATAGTTAATACTCTGCCCAGCCCAGTGCTGCACTCAGGAGCTGCCTGAGGACTGGTGGCAATTGATATTGCTCCTTGGTAGTCTTGCCACTTGCTTGACCCACTGCTGTTTTTCCTGAGATAACAGTCTCCCCTTCACCTGTCGTGGGGGTCTCAGTTGGAGCTTTTCCTCCATAGCTGATACCTCCACTGCCAGAGATGAAGAGAGGAGGCGCATACCATTTTATTTGGGTACAAGGGCAGGGGTGGTCAATTGTTTAATGTGCACTGGAAGGGATAGATGTGGCACAGCCTTCCATGACCAGACATGGAATAAACAGCCATTGGAGGGGCTGAGATCTTCCTGCCTAGGAATTCCCTGGGCCTTGGGACTCTCTGTGGAAATATTTGCGTCTGAGACCTCTAGCTTTGAGGCCTTCTGTGTAGGCCTCCCTGGCCCCTCTCTTCCCAGGCAGCTGGTGTTGGAGGCATAGAGGATCAGGTTGGTTCTTGAATCCTAGATTTCTCCGTCTAGACACTAGAGGGCACCCTCTCACCTCCAGCCTATGAAATAAAAAAGGGGGGAGAAAGAGCCATAGGGTCCTGGAAAGGGCTTATTATCCAGCCTTCTGCCTCCCAGCACATCTTACTTTCAGAAATGCAGGTATGGGAGTATTGGACACTCTTAGACCTCAATCCCTTCATCTCCTTGCACCCCTTCCTTCACTGCCATGGATGGGAAGTCCTTCCTTAGATCTAGCCTAAAACCTAATGTGACCTTGCTTTAATTCTTAGGGAAGAGGAATTATTAGGAAAAAGTTGATCAGGAGAGGGGCTGAGTCAGATAGGAGCAGCGCAGGTGTCAGGTAAGGTGAGTGTGAGGCATCCTATGGAGGAAGAGAATGGGAGTCCCTTGAGTGACTATAGTTCCTGAGAAACTGTGAGCTGGGTGGGGGGGTGTCCCGGGACACTCAAGGAGGACCCCATCCAACCCATGGCAGAGGGACCCAGGCTGCACAGCCCTTTCAGCTTACCAAACCCCCTGCTGCCCTTCAGGACTTCAGCCTGGCTGTCCTCCTCCTCCTCCTCCTCCTCTTCATCATCATAGTCCTCCTCCTCGTCTTCCCTCGGGTAGCCCAGCTCCCGCAGCTCCCCCAGCTCATCCTCTTCCTCCGAGGCCTGGTTCTCGTTCAGGTTGCTGATGGACTGCAGGTGAGACTCGGCAATGCGCTGCACGGCTGGCACAGGGGGACCCAGGAAGGCAAGAGTGAGCCAGGCCCAGGAAGCAGCCCATGGAGCTGGAGAGGTATGTGGCTCAGCCCCCAGCCCCTTTCCCATGGGCCTGGGGCAAGCTATACCCCTCAGGATTCTAGTTTAAAGGCCCAAAGCTGCAGGTCAGCCTGCTGGGGGCCAGACCAGGGCAGAGGCAGCAGGGGGTAGACTCGATTGTGTTTGGCTCTTAAGCTGTCCAAAGATGCTGGCCTGGGAGGCTGGCACCAGGCAGTTCCCCCACACCACAGGGTGCCAAACTGGACAAGACCAGGCTGGCACAGGAGCAGTTTAACATTCCCTGGCTGGGAAGCTTGCTTCTCTGAGGATCCAGTACTGGAGACAGTGTCCACCAGCTATATCCCTGGGCAGAGGTCACAGGGCCTATGGGCCAGGACCTGGGGGATTTGTCCCTTTCAGTTTCTGGGGGAGTGCCCAGCCTGCTTAGGGTTCACCCACATCCTGTCTGCCCAGTGCTGGACTTGGTCCCCATCCCCTGGCCCTACTGCATTATAGATGCCACTCCACAGACCTCTGCCCAGGCTCTGAGAGGTAGGAACAATACTGATGCTGAGGACGAACTAGTCTGCAGCCAGTGAAGCCTGTGCCTGGGGATGTGATGTGCTCAGGTACTGCCCCCACAATCTTGACCCACATCCCCAAGCTTCCAGCTCCCTCTGTGCTGGCCTAGAAAGCAGCAAACACCCCCACCCCCACCCCCACCCCACCAAGGCCTGCTGGAATAGGACTTCGGAAGGAACAGTGTGGGCAGCTGGAGAGAAGTTTCCAAAAGATCGAAAGGATCGGGGGTTAGGAGAAAGGAGCCAGGGCTTCGGGGATTCTGGAGAGTAGAAGGGGTGGAGGAGACCCTGTGAAGAGTGGCTGGGCAGAGGCAGCCGAGGGACCAGGAGGTGGTAGGATTTTAGAGCCTTTAAGTCACTAAACCCACAACCCACAGACAAGATGCTGACAAGCTAGGGGCTGGGGCTGCTGCAGCTCCTTCTTGATCAGCAGGCAGCCCCTCCCCTCAGAAACCCAGAGGGTAGATCCAGGCTGGAAACCTCCTTGCAGTGAGTAGGGTACCGCGCTCCTGCCAACCCAGGGACAGGCACAGAGGGAGCATTGTGTGTGCCCGCTGCCCCACCCCGCCCTGTGCTCCCAGCCCGGTGCCTCCTGCTGGCTCTGGGCAAGCTACCCAGGCAATAAAACCGCAATAAATTGCCGTGCCCTGGCCTTGGGGACACGGCAAAGCTTCACCTGAAGCCAAGTGTGAGAGCTCAGCCTTGGAGAACTCCCTCAAAGCCAAGACTCAGTGTTGCCCACCCTCCCCTGGGGCTTCTCCCCCTACAAACCCCCACCCCTGGGGTGCTTTCCCCTGCCTAGAAGGGGGCCAAAGCCTTCAAAACAGTGCCCTCCAGGCATAGAAGGGTACTTTGGGGGTTTGGGGGCATGGAGAAGAGGAGGTGACAGTTTGAACAGCCACCCCCTCCCCCAGTGGGGAGAAGGAGAGTTCAGTTCATGAGCCACAGTGACAATAATAGGTGTGCGCAGCGCCTGTGCCGGCTCCCCGTGGGCCTCGCGTGCCTCGCCCCGCCTTGCCTCGTGCCTCTCAGGGCTCTCTGGGGTCTCCCCCTTGCCCTCCCAGCTGTCTCCTTCTCTGCCTCATTCCCTGGGGCCCTGAACTGCCCTTCATCCAAGTCCCCTTTTTAAGCTCCAAGGTGCCCAGCACAGACCCCAGACTGCCCACCCCTCTCCTGGCCTCTTTCCACTGCCCTGCCTCTCCCCACTTAGACCCTCCTAAGTCACAGCCCAAAGGGGCAGGGGGGATGGGGGCACATATCTGGCCATGGCACCCTGGTCCTATCCTCTTCACCCCAGCCCTCTGCACCATGTGCACAATCAAGAGTCCAAGGGACAGTTCCCCCTGCTCACATCTACTTGGCCCTCCCCAGCCCAGGGTGGGGAGGAGGGAGATTTCTTATATTCTACCCTGAGAAGATGCCACCTCTTCCCTGATACCTGCTTTGGGGGCTGACCTTCCCCACATCCCTACAGAGGGAAGTACTGCCAGTTGCTGAACCCACTGCCTGCTTGCTGTCCCTTTGTCTTCCAGTCCTGGGGGAAAAGAAAACATCCCTGCCCTCCTCTCCTGCCAGCTTCTCCTCTCTGCTCCCAACCCTGGCAGGCAGGCTGACAGGTGCACCTGTTGACCTTGGCCAGTGCTGAAAACTCATTATACCCACCCCCAGGGGAGCTCTCAGCATATACTTTCAGTCTCCCTCCCTCCTGCCATGGGGAGGGGGGCCCAGCCAGGCAGGAAGAGTCTCCAGCATCCCGTGCCTTAGGAAGGAAGAGACCCTCCCTACATCCATGTTCCTCACCTGCTCCTCCGGGTCTCTCTCAACTCTTGTTTTGAAGCCATGTTTCCAGACTGGCCCTCAAGACCTGTGATTTCACACCTCCCCAGCGCACACCTTTTTCCCTCTTCCTGAAATGCCCTGCCTGCCTGTTGAATTCCTATTCATCCTTCTGATCCAGGCTTAAACATCTTCTTCATCGGAACTCACCCTGACCGTTTGAGGCAAAGGTTCCAGGAAGGTAGGGGCCAAATCTCACTTCTCTTATTTTGCCCAAGGCCCTCCAGTGAGGCCTGGCATACAGTAGGTGCTCGAGAAGTGTGTGCTATAGGAATGACTAGCCTTTTAATATAGAAAGAAGCAGCAGGAAGGAGACGCATCCAGAGTGCCCCCCATGTGCATGCTATGCCAGTGGGAGAGGAGAGCAGGGCTGCAGCCTGGAGGAGGTGTGCTGTGGGGAGCGGGGAAGGGGGCCACACACTCGCAGAGAGGAGGCGCACAGCCGGGTCTCTTTATGTTGGAGCCTACTTATTATTTTAGGCCAGCCACCTCTTTTCTTTCAACCCCACAACTTGATGTTAAGGCCACAGCCACTCTTGTCAGCCTCTTGCTCTTTCTTTACAAGGCCAAATTCAGGAAGAACTGGTCTGTAGGTAGGGGCAAGGGTACACAGGCCGATTCCTCCCCACTAACAAAAACTCAACATTTCACCTCCCTCCCCCAGCGAGAGCCCTGTTCCAGAGGCTAAGGGGACAGCCAGACCAGGTGGGGGGATAGTACCTTTAAGTGAAGGGGGCGTGTAGGCACAGGGGTTGGGTCTCTTCGACTTGAGGTGGTGCCCCTCTCCTGAAGCTCTCTGCAGGGTGAGGGCCAGGTTAAATGGGCTTACCAGAGGCTTTCCCCCCACCCTCCCTCCCTTCCATCTCACCCATGGCACCCCAGGCCCAGCTGCTGTAACCTCTCCCATGGGTCCAAGTGCTGCTGCCCCTCAGGTCCTGCCCCATTGTTGTGGGAAGGCCTCCATAACCATGGCCCGGCTCAGGGCAGGACCTGGGTACTGGAGGCCCAGCCACAGTCTAAGCAGAGGAGAGAAGGCCAGAGAAGGATCTGCTGGTGGCATCCTGGCACCAGGCTCTCCCACTGAAGTGCCGATTGATATGCTAATGTGACCTCCCGGGTGGCCCCCTGTGTAGGTTGGGAAGGAAGCCCATCCACCCCACCACAAAGGGCTCCAGCACCCCTCCTTCCAGTTGCCCCCCCAAAACTCACCTGGTGGGGGGAGGCCTCCTCCTCTGAGGGAGGTCACCAATGAACCAAGGGAGGCAGAAGGGATAAGAGCGGAGCGATGGGGGAAGAGAGAAAGAGAATCAAATTACTTTCCCCAAAGTTTCAATCTTTAGGGAAAGGGAAAGGGTGCCCTTTCCTTCCTGATGTTGGGAGATGCTTGGTCAGTAACTGAACCCAGCAGAATCAAGATCCCAGACCTTACCCACCCTCCTCCACCCATCTTCTGCTCAGTCTCCTACCCATGGGACTTTGGCAGGGGCCAAGAAGGCATCAGAGTTAGGCTGGGACCAGGGCTGGTGGGCAGAGAGGGGCCAACCTGGAGAGGAGTGCTCTGAGAGCCGGAACAGCATGGCAGGGGTTGGTCTCCGGCGCCGGATCTAAGGAGGTGGAGAAAGAGGTGGGGGAGGGGGCTGGACAGACACCTGCAGCACCCCCCCCCCATCTCCCCAGGCAGCAGGGAACAAGCAGGGCTTTGGAGTCCCCAGGGAACCTTTGAATCAAAGACTGTCATAGCTGGAAGGAACTCTATAGCTCACCCTACCCCCTCATTTGACGGAGGTGAAAACACGAGGCTGGAGGAGGTTCAGCAGAGAGCCCAAGGCCACACAGCAGGCCAAGGCAGAGAAAGGATGAGAAAAGTCCATCTCTGACTCCCTGCCCGTGCCCATCCTGCTCCATAGCTTACTCCAGAGTGGGCATCACCCTTTCTATCCTCCCCCACCAAGGCCCTTCGTCTGCTTTTGAAGACGTCAGACCTCAGGAGCCGAAGCTGGCTACAGAAGATGACCCATGGGATATGGCACCCATGCAACCCTGCCCACCGGAGGTCAGCTCAAGGGGTCCAAAGAAACCAGATCCAGCTGCAGTGGAAGGCTGAGCCGCAGCCCCGCAGGCACCGCCGACCTCACTCGGCAGTTTAGGTGTGGAGCAGAGCCCCAGGCCCCCAGGGGCCTGGTCTGGGCCCTTCCGGCAGTCCCTCTCAGGCTGTGCAACTCTTACCCAGGCCTCTTAAAAACAAAGTTGCCCTCCTTGGTACATGAGCCAAGCTGAACGCTGAGGTGGTAGTCGGGGGGGAGACACTGAGCACTCCCAGGAACTGACCCCCACCCCCAGCTTGGCAGTCAGCCCAGATGTCGGTTAATTAGGTCCCCTCTGAACTCCAGGGAAATGCAGGAAGAGAACCAGATGAAATTAAGCTGAAACTGCCACCTCCCCCTGCCAAACTCCCAACTCTGCCCTCCAGACCAAAAGCGGCTTAGGCCTAGGGCCCAAGCCACCCCCTCTTTCTCTCCCTCCAAAATGATTCGGCCCTATTCTCACTGCTCTGTGGGGTGCCAGTTTCTTCTCAGCAACAAGTGAACACAGGCAGGCTGCTGGGGGCAGAGCTCTCTTCCTCCCTCCATCCCACCCCAACCTTTGCAAGCCTCCAGCCCCCAGAAAGCTCTCCAGGGCACTCAGCAGTTCTGTGTGAAGGGGTCTGGCTTCCGTGATGACTGGTCACGCACTCCCTATTGGAATCTGTCTAGGGCCTGACAGCAGAAGAGGGTCGGAACAAGGTTCAGGGGACTCCATCCGTGGCCAACAGGGTGGGACTGGAGAAGGGCAGAGCGGCGGGGCAACCGAGGTGTAGCCTGCTCCTGTAAAGGCTCAGCGTCCGCTGTTCCTCGCTTCTGACTGGCGCGGTGGTCCCAGTGGTAGCCTCGGGAAGGAGGACACTGTGTAGGGTCCAGAGGACGGTCCCCCCTTCCCGGAGGACCCGGAATGGCCTGCCCCTGACGCTCGCTGCCAGGAATTCTCCGCCCCGGGATCAGGACGCGGGTCCCAGGGAAAAAGTTGCTCGAGTCTCCAGCGAACTTCACGGGCTGCCGCCGCACCCCGGCTGTGTCCGAGGGGGCCAGACGCTCTCCTTTGCCCCCCATCCCCCAGGCCAGTGGGGACCGGCAGCGCGCCACAGCTCAGAGGAGCCCGGGAGTGTGTTGGGGCGCTGCCGGGGGTGGGGCGCGGCCCCCTTACCATCTCCACCTGACGGGGGTCGAGCTGGCTGGGGGGCGCGGGCACGGAGAACTGGATCTTCTTGCGGTCCTTGGGGTCCATGGCGGGCGATCTGGTCGGCGGGGCTGGGGACGCGCGACTCGGGGTCCCGGGCTGCGGTCCCAGCTCGGCTCCCCCGCGCTGCTCGGGGCGCCGCGGCAACAGCGGGCTGTGTGTGGCGAGGAGGAGGAGGGCTGTTCACGCACAGATAAAAATACCGCGCTCGGCGAGGGGGGGCGCGCGAGCCGGGAGGAGGGATCGGCCGCTGCCCGGCGAGGTCGGAGCGTCCCGGCTCTCGGCTGCGCTGGCCCGCGCCCTCGCGCCCGCACCCTCGGACTCGCCCGCTGTCTAGGTGCCTCTGCCTGTCCCCGCTTCCCAGGCTGAGGGTCTCTGTGTGTCTGCTCTGTCTCTCCGCCCTCCCTCTATCGCCCTCTCTTCCTCTTTGTGTGTTTCTCTCTGTCTCTGGCTCTCTCCGTCCCTCCTGGTCTTACCCTCTGGCTCCGGCCTTGGGGTCCCCAGCCCGTCCCCATGGCCTGGGACTGGCGCCCTGGGGCTTGGTGGGCGGGCTTAGGAGAAAGTGGCCAATGAGCGCCGAGAACAGTGTTCTCCCTGGGGCCGGGAGGAGGGTGGGGAAAGTGAGCCAGGACTAGGAGCGGGCTGGGGGCCCCCTACCGTCTCCCCAGAACTTGAAGCTGCATTATTGATGGAGTCCAGCAGGGAGGATAATGGCGGGAGGCCGAGGGGAGAGGGGCAGCGTCGGGGGGGAGGGGGTGGCACTCTGGCATTCACCCTTTCCTGACCTATGTACTTGGAGTTTCACCAGCAGGCTTGTAAGGTCGTGGAGAGAGTACCACCAGCATGTCACGCTGTGAATGGGGGTGTCCTAGAGAGCCAGTGAGCGTGAGAGAGCCGGTTGTGTGTGGGAGGACACTTGTCAGTCATCATGGCAGGGAGTGAGTGAGTGCAGGGCCCTGTGGTGCCTGCAGCTAAAGAGTGTGTGTGTGTGTGGGGGGGTCGGTGTGGCATGAGTGTGTGAGAGACTATGTGAGTAAGTGTGTCAGAGTGTCAAGGATGCGGGTGTGAGTGGCAGGGTGTGGGAAGACTATGTGTGTGCGGGGGAGGGTGTAGGTGTGGGGGAGGATGTCAGAGGCTGTCAAGGTGATGGGCTGGCATGTGCCAGCTTGCAGGGGGGTGGGAATACTGCATCCGCAGCTCTAGCCTGTGCAGTAGAGGGGGATGTGGTTGTGAGAGCACTCCTGGGGGTAGGTGTACCCTGGATGCACGTGTCTCCTGCCTTTTCTTCCCAGGTTTAGTGGGGGGCAGGGAGAGGGAGACAGAGCCAGCCCCAGAGGGACAGAGTTGGGGGGCTGACTGTACCAGTACACGTGCCATCACGTGTGAGTTTGGTGCATTCTGAAACAGAGCTGGGGGAGAGGTATGTGTGCTCATTTCTGAGGTGTGAGCCTCTCTCCCTGCAGAGGTATCTGTGTGTCTCTGCAAGGAGGAAAGGGGAGGAGCTGGCCCTGTGAGTTGGAGTGTCCCTGTTTATCTGTCCAGCCCCTGGATATCTTTGCAGGAGCTGGTGTTTCTCTCTGCAGGCTTGGGGGTGAGGGTCTGAATGCCTCTCTGTAGCGCTGAGAGGGTGCCTGTGTAGACGTGTACATGTGAGTGTGTCTTCCTGGGGCTCTGTTTGTGTTGGCTGTGCTCTCCTGGTCACGCTCAGGCCTGGAACAGTCAGGAACCCTCCCCACCTTCTCCAACAACTTTTCCACTCCCAGTCCCAGCATGCTGGGTCCCTGGCGGAGCAAGGTCCAGTGAGCAAGGCCAGGGGAGTCTTGTGAAAATGGGGTCAGAGACACAATGTTGTGCCCCAGAGTCAGTGTCCACTCTGGGGGTGAGAAAGAGGGTGGCAGAAGGGCAGAGCTTTGTTCACAGATGCAGGAAGCCCTGGCCGCTCAGCAGCTCTCCCCACAAACCCCAGGCTTGGCTCAAATCCTACCCTGTTTGTTGATTTATATGCTTGTAGGTAGACAGCCAAATGCCAAATTGCTGGCCCAGGGGTGTGGGCATCTCTGAAAGCCCCTGGCTTGGTCCAGACCCCTCTTTCAGTGAGGTGTGGTGGGGAGTGGCAAAGACCAGTTCGGCAGTACTTGGGAGGGTAAATAAGGAAGTTCTGAAAGTCAGGAGGGGCACAGGAAAGGCACAGCCCAGGCAGTAACCGGAGTGGCCACTGGGCCAAGGTGAGGGTGAGGGGCCTGTGACTTCCAGTGCTGGGGGATTGGGAAGGTACTGTGGCAGGATGAAGAGGGCAGAGGACAGCTAGACCAGTGATGAGAGGACAGGTGCAAGTAGGCATAACCACCAGTTATACCTCAGAGCCCATCAGAGCTGAGAAGGCCTTGGGGGCCATGGCCACTGAGGCCCACTGGACCAGGGAGGACTTGTTTATGGAAGTTCTGCCAAAAAACTGGAGCTGTGGGCAGCCCTGAATCCAGAAAACTCCCCTGAGCCAGGCTGGGGCAGCTGGGGAGGATACTCTCCCTTCTCAACTAGGCCTGGAGATAGGGTCTTGTTGGGGATGGTCAGCAAAGGTCCTTATCATCTTCCTCCAAGCTTTGCCCAGGCCCCCACTGGCTGCTAAGCCCTGGGGTCAAGAGGGTTGGGAAGACTGGCTGACACAGGTACAGGCAGGGACAAGGGACAGTCAGGAAGGAGGAGGAAGGGAAGGAAGGATGACAGAGACATGAGGTGAGAGAGAGAGAAGGGGGAGAGGTAGGAAAAAGCAAAAAGAAAGAGAAAACACATGTGAGAGATGGAGAGACAAAGGGAGAAAGAGAAAGCCTCGCCAGAGAGAGGCAGGAGACAGAGACAGAGTAAAAATAGCTCTGCATTAAGATAATTGCAGCTCATGGCTCTGCCCTCCATCAGGGATTAAATGAGGTTTTATTACTTTGATTTTTCTCTCCTGGATCCTACGCAACTTCTCAAGAACTTGGGGAAAAGTTTTTCAGGTGGGTGGCCAGGTGGCGGGGGCTGTGTGGGTGACAGAGGAGGAAGGAAAGGGTTCTTCTGGGAGTTGGGGAAGGTGTGGTCAGGGGCAAGGTGTGGGGAGGGGTGGGTGAGGATGGGGAGCCCAGTAAGGGTTCAGGGGGAGGTGGCCAGGGTCAGGCACCTGGGGGGCAGCTGAGAAGCAAGGGGCCAGGGTGACCTCCATTCTCTTTGACTTAGAATTAATCATATGCAAACGAGATGTAAAAATAATATGCCACTCCCAAGTTATTATTCTTGAGTTAGAAGCACAGGCAGTTGGGTCCAAGGAAAAAATTCAAGACCTTGCTTGACGTAGCTCTGATTGAACTGTGGGTCTTTTTGTTTAGACTGACAAAATGGTTTATCCTAGGGTGTCTATTAACGTGATCATAGGTCTGAGACATGTCCTCAGCATTTCTCTTCACATCATTGCCTGGTGCTGGTACAGTGCCTGGCATGCAGGAGGCATCACATTCACCTTCTCTGGAAGTTGAATTTGGGAGGGTGCTATGAGGCCTTTGAGCACTTTGTAGGAGGTAGGGAGAACGGACAGTCGTGAATATTCCCTCCCTTCCCCCAAGCAAGATAAAGTCAGGTGTAACATGGACTGGGAGTTGAACAGACCTAGGCTGGAATCTTATGTTTATAACTGACTTGTGAACGAAGACAACTTCCTTACCTTCTCTGTTTCCTCGGTTTACAAGCCTACTTCACATGGTAGCTGTGACCAGTCAATGAGATAAAACTAAAAAAGCCCCTATGCAGTGCAGGACTCCTGGTAGGTCTTGAAGTTCCAGCTTCCGTGGAGCTCTAGGGGTGCAGTTCCAAAAGTGACCATCAGGTGACAGTGTCGGCCAGGGTTTGGGCGGCTGCGCGGCTGGAACCGGGTCTGTAGTTGGGCATCGTATCCCTGACCTTGGTACCACGGGGCTGATCCGAGCTGGCCGGGCTGGCATGTAGCAGCTGGAAGGGAGGCCCCCGGAAGCCCCGGGAAGCAACTTTAGAGAAGTTAGGGAGCGCTAGCTGGGTACACTACGGCATCTTTCCTTTGCCTTGCCGCTTGGAGAGGCAGCAGATGGGGGAGGGAAGAATTCCAAGGCCGGCCCCTGGGGAAACTCGTGAACATCGAGAGGAGAGGGCAAGGGCATCCTCAGCCGGGACAATGGTGACTCCAAGACAGGTGGGTAATCTGAGGCATTCATTCCCACATTCATTTATTCATTCATCCATTATCCTTCCCCTTTGCCCATTCAATAAATTCGCTTTGGGTGCTTTTTTAAAAAATCAATTTTACTGAGCTAGGGTTTATATATAGTAAAAACTATCAATTTAAAATATACATTTCTATGAATTTTTGAGAATTTTAAACAACGTATGATTATTACTACAATATAGATATAGAACATTCTCATCACCCCAAAACGTTCTCTTTTGGCCCATTCAAGTCAACCTCCCCTTCCCCCCCACTGAATGTATCATACTTCTTAGCACACTATTTTGAGACATGTCCTTCCCACCATCTATCTTTGCATCATGACCCACCTGCCATAGTGCTCCGAATACAGTGGTTACTACATTCTGTAAAGGGGATGGATTGAGGAATGAATCAATGGATGAATACGTAAGTCATGAAACTGACAATGGATGACATATCTGGAGCATATACTCTGTGCTGGGCACTGAGCTAGGCTTTTTATATGTATTATCTCATTTAATCCTCATTAGTATCATTCCATTTTACAGTAAGGTAAATGAAGCTCCTAATTTTCACCCAGAGCCTGGGTTCAAGCGCAGACAGTGTGGCAGTGCCCTCACTCTTTACTACTACCTTAATGCATTCAGGATGGGCGAGTGGCAGATTGTTAGCATGCACTGGACCGGACTTCTCTCTTGCTCAGCTTTGGACCGGGTTTCTCTCCGTCCTGACCTGTCTGGACGCATCTGAGGGGAAGCAGAAATCAACGTGTCCAGGCTACCCTCTGGTGGCAGACATGAGTACAGCGGTATCTGTGCCCTCTGGCGCCTCCACGTGGAATGTTGTTGAGAAGAGTGAGCAAGCAGGCAGCTCACAGCAGGGGCAGCCTCAGCCCAGGCACCTGGAGACCCCCTGCTCTGGCCACTGCCTGGTGCCCCCCGAGGTGCCAGCTGAGGCTGCCCCCGAAGAATGCCAGCTGCTGGAGCCCGCTGCCTCCTACCCCCTCCACCAGCCTCACACACACTCCGATCCCGGTCCAGTCGGCTGCTTCCATTCCCTGAAGAAGAGGCCCTAAAGTTAAAACAGCTGTTAATTTATAAACCAATTTTTCCGTGACTGCTTAATAAATCGCCAGCAGCTGCTCTGCCCCCTCCTCCTGCCCAGGCACCCGGCCCTGAGGGCTGCATGGAGTAGCTCGGAGCTGCCAGCCTGCCCCTCCTGCCTCCTTCCTCTAACTCCCCAATTGCCCCCACTTTCCCAGGAACTGGGTGTAGGTGGGGAAAACCCTGATGAACCCAGCTTCTTTGGGCTTCATTGTAGTACAGAGGTGAGGAGGACTTTCTGCAACTCAAAGGCCATCCCTCCCAATGTCCTACAACTCCTCCCCCAGCCCCCACCCCAGGACTCCCAGGCCCAGAAGGTTGGTGTCAAAGGTTTCCTTAGTTCTGGAGAGAGGAGGGGGTACATTCCCCAGAGAAGTTCCCCTGAGCCACTAGGAGGTACGGGGATCCTGGGCTCATCCCTGAGAGCACTGGAATCTCAATTCCCTGTGTCAGGGTGGTCCCCCTGACAGCTGGTGACTCCCTGACCCTGCTGTTCTCTCAAGGGTGGGCTGGGAGGGGCAAGGAATGCTCGGGAAGCACCCCGCTCTGGGGAGATGCCCATCCACAGGATAATGACAGGAGGTATTTGGGCCTCCTGAACATTTACTTTGCCCAACTTCCACTAGCATATGAAGGGCACCCTGAAAATCCACATGGGGTGGGGCAGGCATGAGGTAAGTTCTTGCTCTTTACATTTGCAAATTTTAAAGGCACCCAGGATGAACCGTTTACTGCTACTGTCTGGGCAAGGGGGTCAGTCTGACCATGCTCTTGTAGCCAGGAGGACAGCAGTAGCAGGGTGGTAAAGCATCCCAGGTCAAGAGTTGAAATCCTTGTCTCCCACTTACTAGCTGTGTGAGTCTGGGCAAGTAACTTAACCTCTCTTTCCTTCCTAGGTGTCTCCATTTATAAAAGAGTGATAATAAATACAGAATTGTTGTGGAAATTAAACAAGTTGATGCACATAAAGTCCCTGGCATATAGTAAGTGCTTACCAAGTGACACAGTATTGTCTTCTCATCCCCCTGCTGAGAAGAGCAGAGGCTGGATCTCCTGGGTCCCCTCAAGTGGCAAATCTTGGGATTGAGGTTCTCAGGAGATTTCTAGGGAAAATGGGAAAGGGGGCATGTAGGAGTGCTGGGGACAACATTAAGGGAAAAAAACAAGCAGGATTCCTGAGTTACATGGTTCTGACTGGGCTTTCTCATTCTGAGCCCTTCTGTTCCCTCCTAGCCCTCTAACCCCCACCTCCTCCCTGCTCTGGGAGCCATCGCCCTTCCCCAGCCTCCTTCCTGGAAGAAGGAATAGCTTCCCCTAAGTCCAGCTCCTGGGACCCCTACCTCTCAAGAAGCAAGTTCTCCTGTCTAACAGAAATTCCTTCCGTTTCTTCTCTTGATCCCAAATCAGCAGGGACCACCATGACACTCCTTTGCCCCTCCTACAGTGGGATGGGGAGTCGTGGGAGTTTGCTGGACTCTGCTGTCACACAGGCCGTGTGTGAGCCGGCCTTGCTACCGCCTCCCTGTGTGCTCAGAGCAACTGAGTCAACCTCTCTGAGCCTTGAGTGCCCCACCTCTAGAATGGGGCGAATCTCACAACCTATTTCCTGGGTTGTTGTGAGGGTTGAAAGTGACACTGCCTGTGAAGTTATTGGCACAATGCCTGGCTCTCAGCAGGTGCTGAGAAAGAGGTGGTGGAGAAAGAGGTGGCAGAGTGGTGGAAAGAATCCAGATGCTAGAGCTGGGCTGTCTAGGTTCAAATCCCATCCACTACTTGCAGCCGAGTGAACCTGGGCAGGTCCCTTAAGCTGCTCATGCCCTTGTTTCTTCCTCCATAAAATAGGGACTGTCACAGAACTTGTTTCACTGGGTGTTTGTGAGACATCTAGAGCTTTCAGAACAGTTCTCCAGCGAGGTAAATATTTGCCTGAATTAATAGTGCTGTTGCTATTATTATTATAGGCCCACACTAGAACACTAACCCCCTTTAGGCTTTGCCCCATCCAGGGACATGCTGATGGCAGATAGTTATCAGACAAACAGAACCAGAGTGGAGACCCTGGTCCTGGGAATCCTGACTTGGGGCAGGCCCACAGGCTCCACCTCCTCCGTGTTCCCTCCTCTGGCATCCCCTAACTCCCTGGCTTAGGCACAATCAGGAGGCACAACCCTCCACCTCCCTGAAGCAATGATCCTGCAAAGCAACCAGCCCTTCCCTGGCCCGGGTCCTGACTACCTCCTGGAAATAAAGCAGGGTCCCAGGGGCCCACTCAAGCCCGGGAGTGCTCTGCCAGGGTGCCAGCTGGTGCCCATGGGGGCGGGGCAGCGGTTTGATCATGTGTAAAGGAAAAACTGGAGGTAGCTCCAGTCTTGGTGGTCCCCACCAGAGATGAGGACAGACTGGAGCACCCAGGACACCCTACTAGCTTCGTTCACCTGGGGAGAGGGACGGGTGAGAGCCAAGCCTGGCCTGTCCAGTGCCTCAGTTTACTCGCCATCCTGGAGATGAACTCTTACTTTTGTCTCTCGGGGGTTTCCAGGGCCTAGGCACTGGCCTCTCACAGCCCCTTGCTCTCTTTCGTTTCTTAAAGCAAGCTCAGCTTCCTCCTCCCCGCCCGGGTGCTCTCCTTAGAAGCCGCTCGGTAAGACACTTAGCCTCGGAGAGGAGGGGGAAAGCCGACCCCATGCTGGAGACCTCCTCTGCAGGGCGTGGGGTTGCACCGCTGAGCGCCGCGCCGCGGTCGCCCTGGGCTCCCCGCCCCTGCCCCTTCCCGCCGCCACTGGCCCTTTAAGAGCCTCTCTGCGCGCTGCCGTCCCGGATCAGCCAGAGAGACCATTAAAATTTTATGCAGAATGAAAATGGGCCAGGTCTCCAGCTTCCTCACTCCCATCCAATGATTTATTACTCGCAAATACCACAGAACTAATTAGTATAGTAATTAATTAATACGCATTTGCATATTTGCATGTGCAATTAGTGCAGTGGAGTGATTACTGGGAGAATGAGGGGCCCGGGATTGTCAGATGTGAGGGGGAAGTGGCCTGGAAAAGAGTTAGTGGGAATGAACTTTGTAGGGAGCGCGAAGGCGGAGAGGGAGGGGGAGGCGAGCGGTGGCGAGACTGGGGGCGCCAGGATGCCGGGGCGCAGGGCGGCCGCGCCAGGGGGCACCCGGCCTGGGCTCGCCTGGGGTCGTCGCACGCCGGTCGGAGGTCGCGACCCGGGCGCCCCTGCCCCACCCGCGGCCCCGCCCCGCCCCCGCCGCGTGGCACGGCTCCAAGCGCGCGCCTGATTGTTATGCATTGTGTTTCTTGTTGCGAGCGGAGCCGGGCGGAATGGGGCTGGCACAAGCTGTTTCCCTGCCACGCGGCGGTGGCACCTTAAAGGGGTAGCGTCCTCTTCCAGCCGCCGCCGGCCCGCCCCGCCCTCGCTGACCCCACCCCCGAGCCGCCCGCTGTACCCCCTTCCTGGAGACCACCGGTGGCCCAAGCCCGGCTCAGGCCACAGTGCGCGCACGGAGGCCGCCCGGGGAGCGCGGGGCACGTGCCGCCGAGCCCGGCGGGCAGGCAGTCAGGCAGTGAGCCGGGGCTGGGCGGCTGGGGCGCCCCGGCCCTGTGCCAGGCGCGGGAGGGGGTGGCGAGGAAAGCGCAGGGAGAAAGCCGGGAGGAGAAGGACAAGGAGAAGGAGCGAGTGGCAGGGCCCCGCTCACTGGCCGCCAGGTGCTTCCTTGTAACACGCCACTTCGCTTCCAATCCTCACAAAGGTTCCATGCGGTAGGGCCCCTCATTCCCATTTTACAGACAGAACAGAACGGTGTGGCAGCTAGGGGTCAAGCGGTAAAGCTGAGTGGCAGCTGGTCTGTCTGTCCCCATGTGCTCAAGGTGATGATGCAAAGGTCCGAAGGAGAAAGTGCCATCTCCTCAAGGGACATCAGCGAGGACTTCCTGGTGGGGGAAGCACCTCTCTGAGCTTTCAAGGGGGAGGAGGGCATCTTCTGAAAGACCTGAAGGAAGAGTGGGGAGAAACCCCGGTTTAATGAAACTGCCCCTCCCCTTGTTTAGATGGAGTCCCCCCTCCCATCCCTGAGTAGACCTGTCAAGGCTAGGGACACTGGGTGACTTGGGGGCCTGGACAAAGGACAAACCTTTGACACCTGCACCTGTCTTTCCCAGGCCCCTTTCTTTCCCTCTTTTACAGGGTCTGCTGTTTCCACAGTGGGGCATCATGGGGCTTTCAGAGAAAGGAACAGTGTGTAATAGTGAAAGCATGGACTCAAGAGTCAGAACCTGGTTTAAATCCCAGCTCCGCAGCACACTAGCTGTGTGACCTTGGCACAGCAGTCTTAACCTCAACTTCTCTGTGCTTCAGCGTCCCTGCCTTTAAGTGGGGTAATGGTAACCCCGACTCCCATGTCATGGTGACACTGACATAAGATGATAAGCCCAGTGTCTGGCACAGATAACACTCACCACTGTCATTACATTATTACAGAAACAGGAGGACCCCAATGCAAGAACTGGGGTCCTAGTTTCTGGTCCCAGCTCTGTCACTCATTTATTGTGTGACACCAGGCAAGTCACTTCCACTCTCTGTGCTGTGGTTTCCTTATCTGTAAAAATGGGGCACTGGTCCATGAATCTCCTCCCCCTCGACTATTCCCTTCCCTCCGGGTACCCACCTGGAATCCTCTGGGTGGTGAAGTAGCAAAGTCAGGGCTAAGCCTCATTCATTCACACCATCCTTGACTCCAGTCTCCCAGTCTCATCTCCTCTTGGCTGCAAGAGGTGTCTGGGTAAGCTGTAACCTCCTGCCCTGGTCCTTGCCTAGATGTGTGCCGCTGCCCACAGCCCTCTGGGGCTGTGCTCCTATGAGCAGCAGCGCTGCTACAGCTGTGGGCATCTGTGCCCACTGTCAGCCCCAGGTCCCAGGTGCCCAGGCTGGGCTCAAGGGAGGCATAACAGAGCTGTGCAGTGCCAAGCCCCAGAAGTCCCCAGCCCAGATCCCTGGCTCCGATTTCCAGGGGGAGGAAACCAGGACATGCCCAGGTCGCAGGTGAGCTTGCCTGGAGGATATGCACACCCTGCCGTCCGCTCTCCCCACTACCCTGCACTGCCCCAGCAGGTGCCCACATCACCCATCACTCACAACTTAAACACCCTGAATGCACTTCATAGCAGCTGTGCTTTTGATCTTCCCGTCAGTGCTGAGGTTGTTGAACACAGGTGGGCAGGTGGCACTATTCCCATTTTGCAGATGTGGAAGCCGAGGTTTATGTGACTTGACTGAGGTGGAAACCCTGCTAAGTCTGATACTCTTCTGGCCACCTTGAGCTCCCTCTTCTTCTGAATGCCTTCCTGTGTGGACGCTTGGAGGGACAGGGATATGACATCCCAACTGCTCACTTGGAAAACTGACAAGAAAGGCAGAACTAAGATGTGACAGACAGAACTTCAGAAACAAAGATTTTTAAAATTAAATTTGATCAGGGACTTGAGGCAAAATCAGGCATATCTGGACAGGGCTGTGGGCCAGGCAGCATTTACACACCTGTTAGCGCATTTGACCCTTAAGACAGTCTTAGCAGGTAGGTCTTATTGTAATGATTATGTCCATTGTGCAGAGGGAAAGGATGACTTTCCCTATCAGTGCCAGGACTGATGGGGAGGCCGAGGGCCAAGGATGGAGGGTTTCAAGAAGGGGCTTCCTATTTGTGGGTGTCCTGCCCTGGCAGCAACTGCCAATTTCTGGGGCACAGCTGGCACCTCTTCCAACAGGCTTTGGGTGCCACAGCCACTTATCGAGGATATTCTGTGTGTCAGGCTCTGGGCACAGTTCCTGCCTTCAAGGAAGATGCTGTCAGGTGGCAGAGACCCATGAGGCAAAGGTCATGGCCTGTGTCTAGGTAGAGGTGTGCAGAAGGCATTACAGAAGCCTGGGGAAGGATATCTAACCCAAAGAGACTTCCTGGAGGAAGTGATGTTTACACTTAAAGGAGCAGGGTGCTCCAGGCAAAGGGTACAGCCTAGGCAAAGACCCATAGGCACGTGGCAAGCTGCTGAGGGGCAGGGTTCAGGGCACAGACAAGTGTCAAGGGAGAGTCGGGCAGCAGTCAGTTCTGGGTGTCCCTAAGGAGCACAGCCTGACCCTCAGAGTGATGGGGAGCCACTGAAGGTGCCTAAGTAGGGGGAACCACTTTCAGATCTGGCTTTCAGACAGGATGGGCAGCCAAGATCCTATGGGATGTCAGGATTTCCCAGAGGAGAAGGGCCTGGGCTCGGACCATAGACAGAAGGGTTCTGAGACATTGGGGGTGGCTTTGGGGAATAGCATCAGCAAAGAAGAAAAGGCCACAGGAGCGGGACTCAGCCTTGTCCCTGGAACTCATCTCCCCTCTGCTCAGGGCCTTGCATTTACCCCATGCAGAGCAGGAGTGGGGTGGGGTAGGAAGGAGAGGTGTGAGGCCCAAGCAGGAGATGGAAGCCAGCCTGGTGGGAAGGCACTGTGGGGCCTCATGTGGCCTCAGAACCAGAGCTTGGTGCCCAAGGAATGGGGGTCAAGCACTCCCAGGCTCAGCCTCCACACCCTAAGCCCACTCTGAGGGCCACTTTGGGAGGAATCTGTGACCCCCTTATCCCAAGTCCACATCCCCAGACTGAAATTTGCGTAAAAGGCAGGAGGAGGAGTCTGGGGACCCTGGACCTTACTGCTTTAGGAGATTCTCCTGAGAAAGGCTCCAGTACCCTAAATCCTCTAAGTCAACCAGGCATTAATGCAACAAGCATTTACTGGAAGCCAACTCCAGTACAATCTGCAGGAAGCACTGGGCTATGGAGATATAAAACAAGTAGCCACCCCAGTCAAATCAGGGAGACAGATGGGTAAACTGATCCTTCTAAAGGAGGGTGGTAAGTAAAGCCGCTCTGCCTGGGGAGTTCAGGGAAGTCTCCCAGGAGGTGGTGTCCATCCAGGAACCATCTTGGTGAGGGATGAAGATGAGTTTGATGAAAGGGAGACTCAGGGACAAGTGCCCATCAAGGAAGGAGCTCTTATCAGAAAAATGGAGCTTAGAAACCAGGAGTCAAAAGTTGTGGGGCAAAGGTCACTCTACTCCTGGAGTAAGGGACCAATCCTGAGGGGGCTGGCTTTGCAGGGTCTCCTCCATCACCCTTTGTCCGTGTTGGGGGCAGGGGAGCCATAGGGGTCTGACCCAGGCCTCTCAGCATCATGCCTGACCCCAGGAACATATGCCCGCCTATCTTTGGGTGGGGCCTAGGCCCAGAGTGGGAGCCTAGGGCGCTGGCAAGAGAGGTGGAGGAGAATCCTGGTAGTGAGCTGGAGGTCAGGACAGGAGGTCAGCATGGAGGAGGGGGGCTACACCTCAGTGGTCCTCCTCCTCCCCCTCCCCCGTGGCTCCACAAGGCACGCAGCCGCATATCACCCGTGCCAGCCCTCACCTCCCGGCAACGTCGCCGCATTCTCAGCCACGCCATCTGGCGTGCCCGCCGCTCCCCAGCTCACTGCGGCGGGCGGGGGAGGGGGCACGGGGCAGGTGCCCACCCCAGAGCCAGGGAGAGCGGCAGGTCCTCCTCCCCCAGCGTCCTTTTGGACCCGAGGTGGGGCAGGGGCTGGGGCAGGGGTGGCAGGTGCGCCTACGCTTCAGCCCCGGGAGCTGCTGAACCGGCGCCGTCTGGGCAGCGCCAGCCTGCCCCTCCCCCTCCCGCCAAGGCGCGGCGACCGCCGGCAGCACCGGCCCTCGGGGGGCTCCAAAGCCCCGCCCCGCCCCTCAATCGGGCTGGGGGCGGGAACAGGCCGCCCTTCCTCACCTGCTCCTCCATCACCTGCCTGCCCACCTCGGCCCGGGGGGCCCCAGGAGCTGGGTTTAGATGGCCGCGGCCAGGGAATGGACACCTGGGTTTCCCTGCAGCTGATCCCCACGGCTGGGCCTTTTGGTGGGAAGTCAAGTCTCCTTTTCTGGCACACTTGCCCCCCACCAATTTTATTTGGGGCACGGCCGTGGTGGCGGCCGGCGAGGTGTCCTTCCGGGGGGCAGAGCGGAGTGGAGCCTTTACGGATTTCCGTGTGTCCGTATTTATTTTGGTGGAGCAGGGGGTGAAATGGGAGCAGTCTTACAGAACATCCCCCCCCCCCCCCCGTCCCCTGGGCCAGATTCCCCCAGACTGCTCAGGAATGACCCGCCGCTCCCGCCCCCCGCCCCGCCTCACCCCTGCCCCCGCCGACCTGTCTGCACAAAATGGCCGCCGCCCCTCTGAGCAGCCATTTTAGGTGCCCAGACTGTGGCCTCCCTGGGGATAGGGCTGTGTCTCCATGGGAACCTCAGACCCTCAGCTCCGGCGCCCTCCGTGGGGGTGGGCGGCAGAAGCGGGAGGCTCCCAGCCCCGGCTGGGGTGCCCGCCATTCCCCTTTCCCTCTCAGAGACCCGGAGGGGACTAGGCCCCTCACCAACTCCCTTCCCCCTATG
Organism: Manis javanica; assembly: GCF_040802235.1. NCBI lineage: Eukaryota > Metazoa > Chordata > Mammalia > Pholidota > Manidae > Manis > Manis javanica. Next base: position 159,288,981 of record NC_133159.1, on the reverse strand, counting down.
CCAGGGGGAGGAACAGATGGCATCTCTGGGTGTCCTTCTCCTTGCGTCTCCTTCCTTCCATTTCTGGCTCTTTCTGTCTCTCCGTCGCTGCGTCTCTGCCTCTCTGGGTGGACAGAGAAGAGCGCGTGGGTCCCGGGACTTGTTTCGTGGGTACGCGGACCTGTGTGTGGACCTCTTTCAAGCCCATGTCTGAGGCGGGCCCATCCCACACCTCCCTCTGTTCCAATTTTCCAGTTTTTTATTGTATCTTCTAAAAAAAAGTTGAAATGTGTTGAGTGAGAAAAACTTGTTCCATTTTCTGAAGGAAGAAAAGACAGGGGCAGGAAACAGACTGAGAGTGTTGAAGTTCCCCATACCCCCGGGTGTGCGCCAACACCCCACTTCTCAGACCCACAGAGCTGAGGCCGTTCCTGGCAGGATGGAAGCGACTTAGCCCAGCCCTGAGAGAGAGAGAGAAAGAGAGAGAGAGAGAGAGAGAGAGAGAGAGAGAGAGAGAGAGAGAGAGAGAGAGAGAGAGAGAGAACTTTCTCCCCCAGCAAACATTCACTTACCCATTTATTCAATAGCAACACAGTTCCTATATAGATGCAGCATTTTGAATGTGTGTGTGTGTGTGTGTGCAAAAAATGAATATTGTAAGGCATGTTGCAGTTCAACAATTCAATTTTTTGAATTGAAAAACTGAATTCAATTTTTATTTAATAAAAATAAGAGCTGGCTTTTACTGAAGGCTCACTATGTTGCCGGCCCTTTGCTGATCTCAGTACATGTATTATTCCATTTAGATCTAACAGCAGCTCTGGGAGGTGTAGCATAATCATCCCCATTTTACAGATGGGGAGATCAAGACTGAGAGACATTATGCAACTCACTCAAGGCATTTGGCATTCTTTAAAGCAGGTAAGTGGAACTGGCCAGGAATCAGAGTCCAAAGTGTGTGCAAAGAATGAAAATACCGTTAGACTGGGGGAGCTCTGTGAGAAAGGCCACGTGTCAGGATTGCAGACACCACCCTCAGTAAAGCCTTTGAGGCTGTGTCCAAACTTGGAGAAGGGCCAGCCAGTATCCCTGAGTCTGCCTCACCTGAGGATTTTCTTTGGTCTCCCCCTGCCATACCCAGAATGCCCCAAACTATCCACCATAGGTGGGATTCTACCATTCCAGACCCAGGATCCATGAATGGAAGAAAACTTATCATTGGTTTCTCATCCTTGGAGATCACTGAAGCAGATTGTGGGGTTGTAGAAGGATCCCTGGGCTGGCGGTCAAATTCCTGGGTCCCAGGCCCAGTTCTTCTCTCCACTTGTGTGTTCCTGGGCAAGTCAGTTCCCTCTATAGGCTTCTGTAAAAGGAGGGGTGGGGACTCCTTGCCCTGAGGCTCTTCTCAGTGCCTGGTCAGCTATCTCTGAGAGCTTCTGCCAGCACCAGGCCCCCTTCTTCAAGACTTTCTTAGCCATTGTGTGTGCCTCTATTTAGAACCTCCTTCATTCTACCAAGCATCAGATGAATGTCTTATCAGCCCAGTGTCTGACCTTACCCCCTCTGGAGGCTTCTACAGGGAGAAAACTGTGTCTGCACAGGTTGAGGGTGAAGCCCCCATCCTGCTTCTCTTTGCACCACCACAGTCCTTGGTACATGTTGATATCAAAGTGTGTGTGCTTAAGGTGTAACTGGAACTGTCTGTGCATACATAAGCTGGAGGATGGGGAGGAACAGGAAAAGTAAGTCTGAAACACACAGAGTGTGGGTAAGGGTCTCTCTACACCTGGTTGTGATTACCCTGCTTACACACACACACACATCTAACCCATTAGGGGTGTATATCTATTTTCTGCACCACAGGATGAGGAACAGGTGTATGTGTGTGTGTGTGAGTGTTTGTGTGTGTCTCAAACGACCTCCCTCAACCTGTGCCATTTGCATCTGTATCTGGCCCAGTGAGAGGGTTGAAAGGTGAGCTGGAAGATAAAACAGCGATTTCCTACCTTCCTCATCAAGACAACTGTCTGACCCACTCCCCTTGGCCACTCTCAGGTCTGCTGGAGTTGGCTTCAGTGTTTTCAGTATTTTTTGTAGAGGGAGGAGAATACTTGAGTCTTGTCTGGGAACTTTAAGTAATGCCCAGCCCAGCCTCCTCCTCCTCTCTCAGATAAGCGAGTCAGAGGCCAGGAGAGAAAACCACTTACTTAGCAGGGTGGCGTGGGGCTGCTTTTGGTGGGGAGAAGTAAGGTATCTGGGTTAAGAATCCAGTGGAGACCTTCTCCCAGACCCCCAGTGGTGAGTGCAGAGGCTCATCCCAGGGGTTCCTCCAACATACATATGGCCCCAACACCCAAGGAAATCTCTCCCATCAGCTGACTCCTCAGATACACACACATGTCCCCACAGACACACACGCCCATGCAGAGGCACAGACATCCAGGCAAATCTTTCCTTTTCTCTGTCTTTCCCTTGGTTTGCATTTCGTTCAGCCACATATGTTGTGTGTGCGTGAGGGTGGGTGGGGGGAGGGGCAGACAGGGATGAGCGATGGCACGGTGCCAACATTACCTATGGGGCTTGGGCCAGGGACGCCCTGGTGCCCACCCTGGGAGGGAGCCTCAGCCACCCCTTTGTGGCCGAGGTGATCCTCCTGGGGAGAGGGGGCAAACATAAGAGGTCCCTTCTCCCGACCTGATGGCCTGGTCCCTGACCCACCTTCGGGAGCCTGCAAGGAAAGAAATGGACAGCAGGACCCTGAAGGGAGCATGGAATTGGGGGCCACCACAAACCTCTACTTTTCAGCCTTGCCACCCCATTGTTCCCATGTGGGGGGACTCTATGGCTGAGGGGGGCAATTCCACCCACCTCCCTCTCAATCCCTGCTTTCCCTGCGTTGGGTGGGGAGGGGAGGGCGACAGAGATATTTATTTATTTCCTTTATTTATTTAATTTTTTTTTTTTTTTGGAGTAGAGAGTGACAGATGGCGGCGGGTCCCGGGGGAGCCGGCTCTCCCCCAATGCAGACGCATGCCAATCACCGTCTCTCATGTGATAGCTGCTGCCCGTGACGTGCCAAGCCCATATGGCCTGGCATAGAGGCTGGTACCCCGCCTGGTAGAGATGCCACACTCGCTCCGCGGTTCGCATGGCGCTCTGAAGACGCCGGCGCCCGCCGCCTTGAGGAGCCGCTGCCCCCGCTCCCTGAAGATGGGGGAACAATGAAATAAGCGAGAAGATTCCTCTTCTCCCCCCTCTCTCTCTTGCCCCCCTCCCCCCCTTCCCCTCCCCTCTCCCCTTGACTCCTCTCCGAGGTAAGTTGTCCGAAAGGGAGCTAGATCTCTATATCTGACCCGGCGGCTGGGGGGTGGGCAGCTACTTCGGCCGACAGGACGGTCCCCAAATCCCCCCTTCCTGGGACGATGTCCCCCCCCCGTGGGGCGGGCATCGGAGGCGCCCCAGGTTCCCTCTCCCCTAGGGGCTGCAGCTCAGGGGGCTACGAAAGGAGGCGTCTTTGCCTGCGATGGGCTTGGGGGCAACAGCAGGATCATGGGCGGGGTAGTGCGTGAGGATGCTGAGATGGTACCCCCCGTGGTTGCCCGGAGGAACCTGCGACCTTTCCCCACCTCCAAAAAAATGAGAGAAGCAAACAAACAAATTTGAATTTTTCCCCCAACCATTCCGAAATACAACGAGATCTGAAGAGCCGTGTGGGAGGGAGGCAGTTTGAAGGGGTGAAAGGGGTCCCTGACCGCAGGAAAGCCGGTAGTGGCTCGCCCCTCTGTCGCCTCCCCACGCCCCGGCTCCCCAGTCCTCGCCGCGCGGAACTGGCTCCGGGAGCCGGGGACGCCACGGCTGGGGGAGACGATCCTCCAGCCTCTGGAACTGGGGCTGCGGGGGTGGGGGCCCTGCCGAGGGCGGCGCGCGGCCAACTTGCAAATTGGATTAGGGAGAGTGGGGGTGAGAGCCACCGGAGGGGTGGGGGAGCCCGGCCGAGGGGCAAGGGAGCTGCCCCCACCGGCGCCCGCCGGGAGAGACCAGGCTTCCCGGGCGAGAGCACCCCTCCCCCGGCGAAGGTCTGTTCCCGCAGCCCCTGCTCGGTGCCCGCCCTGACCCCAAAGACCTGAGCGCGGGCAGCGGCCCCTCGGGCAGGCGGGGGCGGAGCCGGGGCCCAGCGCGGGCAAAGGGCCTGGGCCCAGGGCCCCGGCCGGCAGCCGGGGCAGGGCTGGGCTGCCTCCGGGCGGGGCAGGCGGAGGAGTGGGCATCCAGGTCCTCCTGGGCAGGAGCCCGCCCCGGGCTCGGAGGTGGAGGCGGGTTACCGGGGCCGGCGTGACCCCAGAGCGCCCCTCACTCTGTGCTTTCTGTCTCCCCTTCCCTCCTGCGGGGCGCCCTCAGGCACCATGCTGACCCGCCTATTCAGCGAGCCCGGTCTCCTCTCGGACGTGCCCAAGTTCGCCAGCTGGGGCGACGGCGACGACGAAGAGCCGAGGAGCGACAAGGGCGACGTGCCGCCGCCGCCTCCACCTCCGCCGGGGCCCGGGGCTCCCGGGCCCGCCCGGGCAGCCAAGCCAGTCGCTCTCCGTGCAGACGAGGTGCAGGAGGCCGCGCTGGCCGAGGTCAAGGAGGAAGGCGAGCTGGGGGGCGAGGAAGAGGAGGAGGAGGAGGAGGAGGAAGGGCTGGACGAGGCAGAAGGCGAAAGGCCCAAGAAGCGCGGGCCCAAGAAGCGCAAAATGACCAAGGCGCGCCTGGAGCGCTCCAAGCTGCGGCGGCAGAAGGCGAACGCGCGGGAGCGCAACCGCATGCACGACCTGAACGCTGCGCTGGACAACCTGCGGAAGGTGGTGCCCTGCTACTCCAAGACACAGAAGCTGTCCAAGATCGAGACGCTGCGCTTAGCCAAGAACTATATCTGGGCGCTCTCCGAGATCCTGCGCTCGGGCAAACGGCCCGACCTGGTGTCCTACGTGCAGACGCTGTGTAAGGGTCTGTCGCAGCCCACCACCAATCTGGTGGCCGGATGTCTGCAGCTCAACTCGCGCAACTTCCTCACGGAGCAAGGCGCCGACGGCACGGGCCGCTTCCACGGTTCGGGCGGCCCGTTCGCCATGCACCCCTACCCGTACCCGTGCTCGCGCCTGGCGGGCGCACAGTGCCAGGCGGCGGGCGGCCTGGGCGGCGGCGCGGCCCACGCCCTGCGGACCCACGGCTACTGCGCCGCCTACGAGACGCTGTATGCGGCGGCGGGCGGCGGCGGCGCGAGCCCGGACTACAACAGCTCCGAGTATGAGGGCCCGCTCAGCCCCCCGCTCTGTCTCAATGGCAACTTCTCGCTCAAGCAGGACTCGTCGCCCGACCACGAGAAGAGCTACCATTACTCTATGCACTACTCGGCGCTACCCGGCTCGCGGCCCACGGGCCATGGGCTGGTCTTCGGCTCGTCGGCTGTGCGCGGGGGCGTCCACTCGGAGAATCTCTTGTCTTACGATATGCACCTTCACCACGACCGGGGCCCCATGTACGAGGAGCTAAATGCGTTTTTCCATAATTGAGACCTCGCGCCTGCCCCTTTCTTTTTCTTTTGCCTTTGCCCGCACCCCTGCCTCCAGCCCCCAGAGCGCAAGAGCACCCCCACCGACCCCGGTGAGAGGGCGCGGGGAGCGGGCCGCCGGTGCTGCCGCTCTCCTGGGCAGCGCTCTTACCTGCCGGTGGCCCGTCCCAGGGGCCTCGCTTTCCCCAGGGGACTCGCCTTTTCTCTCCCCACGGGGTTCCCTTCTCCTCTTTCCCAGGGAGTAGTTCTCCAGGGACCCCTTTTGGGGCACTCCCTGGAGACCCCCCCCATTCCTAGTCCCTACACTTAGGTTTCCTCTTCCCCTTACCCACTGCTGGCCCAAAGGCGTTCGTGAGGGGACAGCTGAGCTGTGGGATACTGTTTTCTCATTATTATTATTATTATTATTATTATTATTTATTAAAACAGACACCAAGCTGCCGAGGCAGAAGGGATCCGGGCACCCCTCTTTCTAGAAGAGGGCAGAAGTCAGGGCACCTGAGCCTTGACCTGGAACCCCCTCACCCCAACCCCTAGTCTCAGAGTTTTGTGGTATTAATTTTGGCGGGAGGGAATGTGGATTGAGAGGAAAGAGAGAGGCCAAGACAATTTGTAACTAGAATCCGTTTTCCCCTTTTCCTTTTTTTAAACAAACAAACAAACATACAAAAAAAAAAAAAAAAAAAGCTAAGAGGCGACGGAGGCCGAACGCAGAGTCCGGATCGGAGAGAAATCGCAGTAAGAACTTTTAGAAGCAATAAAAGGCAAAAAATACTACTACCAATAATAAAAAGACACAAATATCTATGCAAGGAGGTTCTGACTGAGCCTAGCGGCCCGGCCCGGTCCCGGGATGCCCCTCCCGGCCCGCGGGCCGCGCCGCCCAAGCGCGGATCTGTGCACTTTGGTGAAGTGGGGGCCGGCGCCGCCCCTCCCCTCCCCAGGTTCTAACAATCAGTGACTCGGAAATTTGGGGCCCCAGTGCCACTGCCCTCCCCCACCCCGTCCCCGTTGTGCGTCATGCTGTTTTTTAAAAACCTGTTTCCAAATTTGTATGGAATGGCAAACTGTTGGGGGGGTCGGTTTGGGGAGGGAGGGTTTGCATGAGAGACACACACACGCACACCACACTGCAAGCACACGCAGGCCCGGCGCGGGCGTCCGGAGGCCGAGGGAGGAGGACTCGTCGCCCCACCCCCCACCCCAGGCACCCTATCCTTTCCCGGGGTGAGGGTGGAGACCCAGACCTGAGGGCAGCTCCGCCCCTGCCAGACTGTGCCTCGTAGGGCGCCCGACACTCAGCGATTTCCGGTGGCGGAGAGGGGGTTATTGTCCGAGGCGTCCTGTTGGTTCTGGCTGGCCGGTAGGCAGAGAGAGGGCTGAAAGCTCTTTCTGGAGGTTTCCCAAAAAGGGGGTGAAAGGTGAACCTGTCCCCCCGAAGGTAGGAGATCAGGCATCCAAACACACCATGTAAAAATGCAAACCCACAGGCGACACACCCACACACTCACACGCAATTTTTACCTTCCTCTTGTAGCGAAGATGAAACTCCCGTCGGACACCCGAAGTGCATTGCGTGTTTCTGTTCAGTTTAATGACGATTAATAAATATTTATGTAAATGAGATGCAAAGCCGGACCGATTTCTCACGGTGGCCTCGTTTCATTATGGGGAGTGAGTTGGGGCTCCGGGTGATGGAGACACAGTCAAGCGACTGTGCAGAGGCCAGGTAGAGGGAGCCTGGACATACCTGGGTGGGATTCCCACCCTTCAAACCCCCCTACACCCACCCACTGGGCCCTGAAACAGCGACACTCGATGCCCCTCCCAGGCCTTACACAGATTCACACACGCCCCCAACACAAAGCATTGAACTAATCGCCTTACACTCCTTCAGTTCCCAAACATGAACACACACCTCCTTTGAAAACAAAATATCTTTTCATCACTGAAAAATGACCCAGTTGGGAGTAGCCCGTCATTTTACATCCTCTGTCCACTGTTGCAAAAAACGTGTGTATAGATCAAGAGAGCACTTTGAGGTGGACAGGGATCTTTTTTAATTAAAAAAAATTATAAGGTCATGAAGATGGTGTATTAATGGAGGAAGTCTTTTTAATATTAAATTTGTGTTTCAGTGGACGCAGGGGATCAGCCATTTTTAGCTTCAGGAATGTTGAAATTTGTAGGCGTGGTGATGAGGTTGGAGGAACACCCCAGAGCTCCGTGAGGGGGCCTGAGTCCAGGCAACCCACTGGGTGGAATGGAGTTTGACCTAGCCATAAGCTTCATCTGACAGGGCAGCAGAACCCCTGTGGTCCACACCTGGACTGCCTCCTTCCTGCCTGGTGCGGCTCCAGAGTGAGGGAAGCCCTCAACCTAGGGAAGCAGAAGAAGGCACTGCAGAGACTTCTGCCCAAGTCGCTTCCCCATCTCAGACTAGGTAGCTTTGCAATTCTTTCTGCAAGCCCCAGAGGCAGAGGCATCTCTTAACTGGCTTCTCTAAAAGGACCTCCCTAATTCAGACACCCTGGATCTCTGGAATATTTGGAGAGGGGTCTAAGTCCCAAAGACTTCGATCCCAAAGCCTGAACACACTTAAGAGTACAGGCTGTTTCTGGCGCTGCTTACTTAAAGAATTTTTCAAAAACACTGTTGCTTGTTTTAGGGCTAAAGTGGGGATTGCACTCTTGGAATTGAGGCTTGAAGTCAGGCATGCTAGGGCTTTTAAAGACTGGATCCAAGGCCCCCAAATGAGATTGCCCCTACAAAAATGGGAAAGGGAAAGGTTGTGGAAGAAAGAAGCCCTTAACTCAAAAGGTGGATTGGATTATACTGTCTGGAGACTATATATTTTCAGCTCGGCAGCTCCCTTAAATGATCACCCCCAAACCCTCTCCGTCTCACCAGTGGAGAAGATGCCCTCCCTCCTACACCCAAGGACTGCTGCTTGCAGACTAAGGTCGGGGCCAGGAGCTGTCCAATCCCCGGTGCTGACTGTCGTCTCCCCTAGTGCCTTCCCACCACCGAGGGTGGGCAGCCTGTGCCTGGCCCCAGAGAGCGGCACTGTGTCAAGCCTTTCCCGACTCCCTGCGGGAATTCTGGGCAGAATTGTCCCTCAATTTTCAGAGAATTTCACTGGAATTGTTTCAAAATTTCACATCCTTCTCTGGAATTCTCATGGGATCGCATCTCTAGAGTGAGATTAAGAACTGGGTCCCTCGTCCCCAGGATTTTCCCCTATTGGTGATGTAAGGGGATCTTAAAAACCTCTGAGTCACCCGTCTTCTTGGAAAACGACTTGACTCACCTTCCTTCTCCCCTACTTCTTGCATAAAGTGTGGGGCAAGGCATGTATCCTGGACCCAAATTTGAAGGAGTCTGGTCTGCTCATGGCATGGGGCAAGGCCAGGCAGAAGAAGCTGGAGGGAAAGGATCCGAGCACCCATCCCAAAGCCTGAGTCTTATCTTGCCCTGGGAGCAAGGTTAATTGGGCTTCTCTCTCACTCAGCTGGTTTCCCAGAACTCATTCTGAAGTCTCAGGCTGGGCAGCATCCAAGTAGCTTGGGGCCAGAAGCAAAGGACCCCTCCATGTGACTTCACTGGCCAGACCACGGACTCCTACGTTTAGTTCTTCTGGCTACTCCATGTGACTCTATTCTGTTTTTGAAGCTGAATTCCAGCCTCTTTTTGAGGGATGCTGACAACCCTTGGACCACTGCCTCTGTGGCTACCTTGGGTAGGTTGAGGCACTTGGGCCCCTTCTGGGGGCTTGTATCCCAAGCACTTCCGCTTCTTGTCAATCTCAGCTTCTAAAGAGCCACATTTTCCCCAATTCCTAACCATTCCCTTACACTCCCTGCACTCTGGTTGTGCTCTATCCTCCCATCGCCCTCCTCCTCAACACTGATCTTCCCTGGTGAGATGGCAAGATGAGCAGGAGAAGAAGATGTGCTTGGACACACAGCCCCAAACTCCCCCTCACAGGTCTTTTCTCCTGCTGGCTCTCCTGCTTCCACACACACACAAAAAATCTCCAGGAACAGAAGGAAGTGTGAGGCAGGAGAAGGCAAAAAGAAGCCAGAGCAGTGGGAGAGAGGGGGCAAGGGTAGAAGTCACAGAGAGGATGCCTTTCTTGCTCTAGCCTGAGCATGGGATCTCCAAGCTTGCACCAGCCGGCTCAGCTCACACCCTGGGCTGCCAAACCTGAAGGCTGGAGCCCAGATCAATCAGGAGGGTATCTTCCTCTTTATTTTCTGGCCCCCATTTGATGTCCAGTGTCTGGAAGTGACAGGGAATCAGAGATATTTTTGAGTCCATGCCATCTGTCCATTAAGGGGAAAAGGAGGAAAAGCCTTGCTGTTTCTCCCCCTCCGTTTAACCCCATTCCAACCATGATCTGGACAGTGAGCCCCTGACCCCCAGTGAACCTCTAGTGAACCTCCAGCTCTGATTCTGTGGCCTAGAGGGGCAGCCCAATAAACCACAGAATACAATCGAGGGAAACAGAAACCCATGGGCATCAGTGACAGGGAAGCCCTGACACTCCTTAGACTCCATTAGACTGTGCTTGCTTCTCTCTTTTTCCATTTTATGGGCAAGTCCACAAGCCTGTGGATGCAAGGATCTCCTACAGAGGTCAGATATTTCATCCCTTCTTTGGCAACCTTTGCTTTCTCCTCTTTCCCAGAGTCTTTACACAAAGTTGCCTGCTCCTCTGAAGAGTTTGTTGATTTGAGGGGACATCGAGACTGAGGAGGAGTTCTAGATGCCACAGTTTAGGTTTCAAGGAAGGTGGGGAGAGACAGCAAGTGTCAGGTCTGACCAGCCTTGACCTCAGCCTCCACTCCTAGCTCCCCATGTGACAACAGGGGTCAGGCCAGGACTCCACACCTAGCCTGCTTCTATGAGAGAAAGCTTCTTTTTGCAGGATGTGGGAGGGCGAGACAGACCTCTGCTGTCACAACAGGCTTCCCAGCTCACAGCCCAATACACTATCCCTTTTCTTTCCTTAGGGGTGGGGTGTCCAGGCACTGGTCACAAGCCCAGGGAGGAGGTGAGAACTAAGAGAAACCTTGAAACCCTGCTCCTCTTCCAAATCCTGAAGTGGCCTCTGCCTTGCCATCCTGCATCTTTAAAAATTCTGGACAAAGTTTTCCTGGGTGGAAGTGGTAAGAAAGGGCACAGACATTTGGGGGGCTGGTCTCTCTGAAACGGTCTCCATCCTGAACTACTGGATAGGAGTGCCCAGCAGGGGAGTACCAGCACGGGCCTGTGGAGAGGAAGGCTGCGCTCATAGGCAAGACGGCGACTGGTTTCTGGGGTGAGAAGCCAGGGGCAGGGGAACCTCAGCCCCCTAGTGCCGGGAGAGGAAGCTGGGGTACTAGGAGGGGAGAGGACAAGGGAGCCCCGAGACGCTGGCTGTGCCACCGGAGCTGGGTGATCGCGCTAGATGGAGATGAAGCCCAGATGTGAACATGGGTGTGGCTCGGGCGCCGCCAACTCGCCTGGCTTCTCCAGCGCAGGAGCGCAGCGCGGTCTTCCCGGGCAGACTGGGGCTGCAGGGTTCCATGCAGGCAATGCGTGCCTGGTGTTCGTTTATCTGAACCTTTCTCTCAGCTTCCTTCCACCTCTGTCTGTCTTATTCCTCTTTTCGGAATTAATTGAATTAGGAACGGGTCTTTGAGGGGCGCTTCTGCCTCCCGCCCGAGGCCGCGCTGGCCAGGAGGCCAAGGCTGCGAGGTCAGGTCTCGCTGGGACCGAGGAAGCCCCTAAGCCCGTTTGGGGACCCGCGTGCCAGTTCCTACCCTCAGCCAAGTCTTCGCCAAGGGCACAGCTGGGCGGGGTCTGGGCAGTTCGCCCGGCCTGGGACATCTGTTCTTGCCCAAGTCGCATTAAAGGCGAGGGATGGGGGTGGGGTCTCCGAACCAACCCCTCAACCTCTAGCCGATGCCCGCTTTCTCGATCGCAGGCGGAGGCCGTAGGAGACACGCACTCGCATTAGTTTTTTCCTTCCCCTCGGGAAAAGCAAGAGAATTGGTGTGGGGCAAGTGGGGTTTTCTCTCTTGCTTTAAATATCTCCGGCTCCCCAATCTGATGCTACATCAGGCCTTACTCCTGGAAGATAACAGGTACTCCTGACCTGCGGGAGCTGCCCGGTAGCCCCCGGAGACTCCGGGATATCGCGGAGGCTATGGGTCGGCCGAATGCGGAACGGATCCCGCTTGCTGCGAACTCGCGCTCGGCTGGGCTCTGAGGCCGAGGCCGGGTGCCGCCAGGGGGAGGGTTAAAAACCACTTGGTTAAAATATCGAATTTATATTGAGGGGAGGGCAGTGCTCTTAAAAAACGTAAGAATCACAAAGCCCCTAAGCAAAAGCAAACCAAAATCCTTAACTACTCTTCATTTTGTAGAAAAGACAGAAAAATCCCTCAGAGCCTTTTCCCTTGGTGCTGCCATGAAAAAGCTCCCGCTTGGCCCAGCCCGGCGCCTGGACACCCCTTCACTGCCCCAGAGCCCTGGCGCTGAGCCCAGGTCGCCCCCTGCCCACCCTTCACTCGCGCGTTGGTGCCAGTCTGTGCCACTCAGCCGGTGCCCGGTGCCCGGTGCCAGGCGCGGGGGGAAGGCGGGGAGGAGCCGAGGCTCCAGCTTAAATTCCATGGCATCTGTTCATTATTATACAGTGAGGATTTTTATATGGACAGCTAAATTAAAGACAGATTTTTGCCAGAATTGCAGATCCCATAAAAATGATGACACAGGATGGGGGCTTTTCCTTTTTTAAAAAGAATAAAGATTTAAAAACACGACCCAGCGAACCACAACCCAAACCCCTCTGTGCCCCTCTCCTCCGATGAGATCTAGATTCTTTGCCCCCTTTGCCCACCCCTTCTTCCACCAGCGTGGGCTGCCCGGAGAGGACCAAACTCCAGCGGTTCTTCATGCCCAGCCTGATCACGGTGACCAACCAGCTCTCTCCTTCAGCTGCTGGGGCGGGCAGAGGCCGGATGGCCAGGTCAGGTGTGGAGGGTCAGGCTGGGTGGGAAATGGAGCCGCGAGGGAACACCAGAAGGTGTCAGGAGTCAGGGTGCTTGACCTTTCCACAATGCTAATTCCAAGGGCAGGCTGTATTTTTTTGGCTGGTTTCCAAGACTAGGGCGGGCAGCCAGGGAGGACCAGGCATGTGGGGCCCTCCATTCTGGGGAACTGTCAGCACCCACTTCTCCTCTCTAATGGAGTGGATAATACAAGGATCGGGCACTGGGCACAACTTACTCAGGGGCAAGAGTTCTGGGATTTCTGATTTCTGGGATTCTAGAACACCGGACCCTTTGATGACACTTTGATGACCCTCGAGAATTTGCAGGGATTTGGGAGTGCTGGGTCCTGGGTGAGGGAGCAGACCTCCCACACTTCCTGGTTCTGGTTGCAACGACTCAAATTTGAAGTTCAGGGGTGATGTTGTGCATGTCTGGGAGAGACTGAAGAGTCTGGGCAGGCAACCATGGGAGAATGGAAGCCGGGCGGGCCACTTTCAGGAGTTTAGATGTGTCCCCCCAGTTTGTGGGAGCCTTGCATATTTTTCTTTCATTAATTTTTTTTTCAGAGAAGGAAAATATCCGTGGAGTTCTGTGTCCTCCAGACAATTGCTGTGTGTCTGTGTCTATCTGTAACTCTGTCTGTGTGGCTGTCTGCTCATCTCCCTCAGACTCGGAGCTGACAGAATTCATATCAGAAGAATGAACGCAGGGACATCTGTGTGCGGAATGACTATGCCTACTCGAACCTGCCAATCGCTCCTGGCACGAGCTGGGTAACAAATGCCTGTTACCTCGGAATGCTGGCGGGTGGGGGGAGGGCGGGGGAGGGTGCCTGGCACCACCAGGGCTGCCAAGACCTGCCAAGGCTCCCTCCTGACCTCAGCGGGTCCCGCCCCCTTCCCCGAGTTGGGGGTCCACCGAATTGGATTGTTCATTAATTATCAGTGATTAGAAAATTTGGGTGTCTCCCAGCCCGGGTCGCCCCAGTGTCCTCGGCTTCCCCGCTTCGGTTCCTGCTCCCCTCTCGCCTCCCTCCACGTTTTCCGGATTCACTCCGCGTTTCTGCTGAGGACAGGCAGGCGGCCAGTGGGGGTGGGGTGGCCCACGGAATGCAGGGAAGGGGGTCTCTGAAGGGAAGAATTCCGCCAAGTTGCCAGGAAGAGTTTCGGTCGCAAAGTGTGAGGGTCTGTGTGGAGGGTTTGCATAGACGCGGTTGGCGGGTGGGGTTGTAGGGGTGGGGCGGAGACCGAGAGGGACAGAGAGAAAGGAGACGGCGGACAGACAGAAAGGAGAGAGGTCTGAGATGAGGAGGAGGGGACGGAAGGAGACAAGGCAGGAAGCGGGGGCAGCGCCGACCCGGTTCTCTAAAAGCCAGGAGCCTCCGGGATTGGGCCTTCCGGCCTGCTGGGCCCGGCCTCCGGCGCGCTCCCTGACCCATCAGTTGGTTCTGCTCTCGGCGGTTGGGGAGGAGGAGGACGCTACGCCACCGCCAGAGCCGGCTGGGGGGCCGGGAGTGGGGGGAGTGGTTACTGCGAGGAGGGGCGGGGTGCACATCTAAAATCCCGGGACATCTGTTCACCCAGGGAGGAGACACGCGGCGCAGGAACGCTGGGTGCCCACACCCTGCCCACTCTGCCCACCTTTGCAGGAGTGGGACTCTCACACCCCCACCCCAAGCCCCTACCCCCAGCTCCCAACGCCAGCTTGCGCAGGGAAGAGGAGGGGGCACCGAGCAAGGGGTCAGCGTGTGTGGAATGCTGGAGCTGCTGTCCTAGCGGCGGGTCCTCAGAAGAGCACAGTCAGGACTCGGGGAGAGCTGAGGGTAGGACAGAGATCCCGAAAGGGAGGCTGTGGGGTCTTTCAGAATAGATTCTCAGGAGCAACCCACATATGCACATACACACAAACTTGGCCCTCAGACGCACTCAGGTATTAATCCTCTCCTTCCTGTAACACATATAACTAACTGGCTCCCTTCACAATCACTTAGTCATTCAAGCAATTTTACTGGATGCTTGGTCTGTGCTGGGTCTGGGCTAGATATTGGGGAGATACCTTCCTACAATCAGGAGCTGTGAGCGGCATTCAGACACTCAAGTGTACAAGCCCACACTCTGCCCTCACACACAGACTCTGTTCTTCATGGGTAGGGGACCTGAAGAGGGAGCCCCAGGAGCAGCCCCATCCTCCCTCATCTGTAAACAGCTTTTCCAGGGGAGCCCAGGACAGGGTCTAAGAGCCTCCACAGGGGCCTGGGACCCACTGCCAGCCACCTGTCATCATCTTACCTACTCCCTATTGGGGGGAACCCCTATTCCCAAGTTTTACCTGAACAAGCACCAATCCCAGCACCAATCCCACTTCCCACCAAGCCTTGATGACCACCTCTCTTTTCTGTGCCCTGGCCTGGCACCTGCCTCTCCAGCAGTGCTGCCCTAGCTGTGCCGACAGAGGCCAGGCCTCTCAGCTGGGGAATGTCCATGTGGTTGCTACTTAAAAACTGATTTATGAGGCCGTGGTGGCTGCGGAGGCTTGGCCTGCGGTCCTAGTAGTAATCAAGGGCATATGCCCATCTTGCCTGGCACTGCCCAGCTTGTGAGCCCAGCCCTGGCCTCTGCTCTCCTGCTGGGAAGAGAGAGACATAAAAGGTACCAAGTCTCCTTTCTCTTCAAGCCTCTCGCCCTCCACTCTCTTCGTTTCCCTCCTCCTCCTCTTCTTCCCTTTCCTCTCTCCCTCCTGCCTCCATGCCTCCTCCTTCCCTCCCTCCCTTTCTCTTCCTTCTCTCCCAAGTGGCACGGACCAGCCTGTATGCCGGGCTGGCGCTCACAGCTGCAGCCCATCTGCTATGATTGAATAGTGACAGTGATGAGACAGGAGCTGGGGGGAATGGGATGACATGGGGGCTGCCCTGCCACCCCTCATACCTCCCTGCGCCAACCCCCACATGCTTCCTTGACCTCTAGAATGGGACCGTCAGCTTTGCCTGTGCAGGATGGGGAAACCCCCATCCCTCTAACGGAATTCCTTTCCTCCCAACTACATTCCTGAGAAGAAAGGGACAAGGAGCAAAAGGGTAGATAGAAAAAAGGGAAAGGGATTGAGGTTGGAAGAGCAGTCTGGAAAAAATGACCCACACGTCTTCATCCATACAATCTTGAGTGGGGCTGGGGCACCAGCTCTGAGTATGATGGAGTGCTGAGGCTCCAGTCTGGGCAGGGGGGCACTGATATAGGTCCAGGATCCAGGATTTTCAGGAATCCAGTAAAACATTCTTGACAGCCCTTGGAGGGGGTACCCGGTTCCCTAGACCCTGTCACTTTCCTTACTGTTGGCTTTCTCCTCTGTACTCCAGAAAACCTACTGGCTCCCTCCAGGAGTTGGGAAGAGCTGGGAAATTTGAAGAGCAGGGAAATCACAGTCCTCCATGGTGCCCAAAGGGAGATCTACAGGTTGGACCTGAGGCTGTAGCAAGAAGGTCTAGTTTAACATGAAGAAAAATTTCCCAGCTAATTTCAGTGCAAGACCAAGATATAACAACAATAACAATGGAAGCTAACATATATTTGGAGCTTGCTACATATCAGTAACTGTCTTAAGCCTTATACCTGAGCTGATAGTCATCTCAACCATCCTGTCAGACTGGGACTCTCATTATGCCTGTACTGCAGACAAGGACATGGGGAACATATACCCAATTTATATTCTAGGCCTAGGTTCTTCTCAACAGGAAGCAAAAGGGAATAATTAAGAGGTCCACATTGTTTTTAGGACCGTTATCCTTTCTTTTTCACTTACTCCTCTCCTGCCTTTCTTCTTTCTCTGCCTGCTCCTCACCCTCAGTCAGCCCACTTTCTAGTGAACACCCACACATGGCTTTCTCTTCCTGCCAGTATACACATGCAAACAGGTGGGAACATCCCCAAGAAGGCACTGACTCTCCCAGTTCCACCCATGAGGAGACCACACACTCTGACTTGATTGCATCTGACCCCACCTTCTTTTCTAGGGCAGTTGCTCCTCACATCCCTAATCTTGGCCCATGAGTTCTCTCTGCCCAAAGTTCTGGGTGAAGAATGCCACTGTGAACAGCTGCAGGACCAAGTTGGACTTCCAGTCTAATCTGGGCCGCTGAAAAGCTCAGGGGGGAGCAATTTGCTTCTCCTGGCATACTTCCCCTGCCCTTTCCCTGGACACCAGAATCTGTCTGGGTCACTCATGCCCTCTCTCACTTCTGACCTCTGCATCCCAATCTTCCCCCTTTACTCTCTTTCCTCTTCCCTTCTTTCTTTTCATCCTTTCATGAACCTTCTCAAGAACCTTGTTCTCCTCTTTCCTATTTTTTCTCTCCTTATCCTCTGTTGCCTAGTTATGTGATCAGTCCTTTGGTCTGTGAAAATCGTACACCCCCTCCACCACCCCAGGAAAGCAGGCTACTTCATATCCCATAGATTTCACAACAAGGGGGCTGCTGGGGGAGAGCCATCCCTACTAGGCGATTTCCACCAGAGGAAAATCTTATCTCAAGAGGAAGATAGGAACAGATAATCCAATCTTGTGGATAAACATTAAGCAGTCATTAAATCCCTGCAATCCCCAGAACAAATCCAGATCATCATTGCTGTCCACTTGCCCAACGCAAACTGGGATAAGGAATCAGGTGGGGAGCTATTTGCAGGGTCATTATAGGGATTTTGTGGTGTCTGTCTTCTTTCCCTATTATTTGAAGGTCCTCCAGGGTAACGCTGCACCCAGAAAGGGACACCGGAGGTGTGTCCAGGGTCCTTCACCTGCCATCAGACCCTTCCAAACTCTTCCTATTCTTGGCCCTGAAGGGCAAAGATTGGTAAGTCCTTGAGCCTGAGCCTGAGCCTGAACTTTGGCAGAAAGGGGGGCTGAATCACCTTTCATCACCTTCCTCTTCTAGTCCTGGAGTTTGGATGTTACTTGGTTCCTCTGGTATCCTCTCAACCTTCTCTCTCCTTTATCTGTGACTTTCTCCCTCCCTTCTCTTCTCACTTCTCCATTCCTTCTTTTTTGTCCACCACCCATCCCAGGTCTCCCCTCCTCCTGTCTCTTCCCTATCTCATCCTTCTGTAAAAAGGAGGGTTTGGCTTCAGTACCGCGGACAGAGACACCAGATGCGTTTTCATAGCTGGCAGGGCAGGAACCGGACAGGTTTACTTTTGCTGGGATCTGTGAAAGTGGTGACTGCCCACGAATTTCTTTGGGCGTGTGTGTGTGTGCGTGCGTGCGTGCGTGCGTGTGTGTGTGTGAGTGTACCCAGGCGTATCTGAACGCCTCTGTCTGTGTCTCTCTAGGGCACATGCCTGTGGGTGTCTCCGGGTGCATCTGTGTGTTTTTATCTGTCTGTGCTGTGTCCCCGCCTGCTCCCCTTGTCCCTGGCTGAGAAAGGGGACGCTCCGTTCTGGAGGTGGGGGAGGCAGCGGGTGGCTTGGTATCCCAGCCGGGCCTGGGGGCGTCATCCTTGCCCAGACGTGCGCCAGGCACCATGTGGCATGTGTGCCAGCCGGCACAGGCTGAGGGCATTCTGCCCAGCGTGAGGGGAGGTAGGGGGGAAGCAGGGAGCTGGAGACAGGCAAGAAGAGATGGGGAGCTGAGCTCAGAACTCAACTCTGGGGCCAGACCCTTTTATCCTGTGTGAACTCTATCCACTGGCACATGAATGAAGAAAGGTACTTGCCTTTGTGAGGGCCCAGACAACCAGATAACCATCACCTCACAGATACACATCCAGAGGGAAATGCACAGGAGACAGGCCTGTTTTGGCTTGCACACGTGTGCAAATCACCTGGCCCTCTGCACACCAGTTCCTGAACAAATATACATATTTGATACATACTTGTTTAAACAAACACCTATAGCTATTCTCAGAGGATGAGTGTGGTAGAATAACCTCTTTGTGACACAGAGCAGGACCTCTCATTATTACATGGGTGGGCATCTCTGTTCTATGATACCAGCAACCACTCTAAGTGTCTGGTAGCTCCAGTGACAATGAACAGGCAGATTTCCCCAGCAGAGAGCAGGTCCTGGGCTTGCCATCCAGGGTGCCTGCCCTCTGCATCCAGGGAAGTCTGAGAGAATAATGCCGCCTCTGTGCTTCATCTGGAAAAGAAAGCATGAGGGGCAGGAGAAAGTCCTCCAAATGACTCCTCCCTTCCATCACCCACAGTTCTCATAACCCCCCAGAGTCCGGTGTACTGGAAACAAACTGGGATTTCTCATCCCAATTTCAATACTAACTGGCTGTGTGTTCCTGGATAGGTTGTTTCTCAGGAGATTTAGATAGGACAATTCATGCACAGGGTTTAGCTTAAGATAGTTGTCATTGAGTAGCCACTGTTATTATTGTTATATTAATACTATGGAAAAAGTGGTTAGCAGGATTAGATGAAAT
Source organism: Manis javanica (assembly GCF_040802235.1). Taxonomy (NCBI): domain Eukaryota; kingdom Metazoa; phylum Chordata; class Mammalia; order Pholidota; family Manidae; genus Manis; species Manis javanica. Next base: position 159,269,996 of record NC_133159.1, on the reverse strand, counting down.
AATGTAGCCAAACTTCCAGCAGTGTCTGAACCCACCCATAGTGGGCACTCAATGTATATGAGTGTAGTATGAATTTAATGGTAGAATTTCAGGAATTTAGGCAAAGAGAGATGAGAATAACAGAATTCTCTCTCCAATGACTCCCAGGTGCAGCAGGAGGAATGAAAGTTAGATGTGCAAAAAAGTTGACAGACAAGCTGGGAAGCAACAGAGTAAGATGGTGACAGGGGACCCCCCCTTGGGGTGCAGCATCTGAACTTCCACTCTATAAGGCCAGGGAAGCCCTTAAAGGGTCTCCATTCTTAGTCAGAACTCCTTGTCTACATGTCTTTCCACCTATTTCTTATCTGGGCTTCCTGATTTCAATAAAATGGCAGCATCCAGTTAGTTGCTCAAGCCAGAAACATGGGGGTCATCCTTGAGTTCTCCCAACCTCACTCTCTGTATAGTTTCTCACCAAGAACCCACTGATCCTTGCTCTAATATATGCCTCAAGTTCAGCCTCATCTCTCCTTCCTCAATGATGCTCCTTAATCCAGGTCACATCCCCTCTCTCCTGGGTCTCTGTTTTGATCTATTCTCCCACAGCAAGTAAGTAATCTTTTAAAAACACAAGCTGGGCCTTCACTCTCTGGCTTAAAACTCTCCAGTGGCTTCCACAGCACACAGAATAAAATCCAAAGTCCTTACCAGTTGGATCTGATCCCTGTCTCCCTCTTAGGGGTCATCTTCTGCCTCTGCCTCTCTTTCTACTCTGCAAAAACTAAGATAATCTTCCCATGCTAGGAACTGGGCTGCCTTCTTGGCCCAACCACTCCCCCCACCTCCCTCCCACTCTTTTCTTGGCTGGGTCCATTTCATCTTTCATGCCTCAGTCTGTCCACCCCTACCCCACCCCAAGAAACCTTTTCTGATGTATTTATCCAAAGCAAGTCCTCGGTTATTCTCTGGTTCAGCCTTCTGTTATTTCCTTTGCAGCATTTTACTGAACTGTTGACTTGTTATTTGCCTGCCTCTCCGGTTGGTCTGTAGGCTCTCTGAGGGCAGAGACCATATAGTTTTTGTTCCACTCCCATAGAAAACTCTGAGCCCAGGATGGAGTCGGTTCTTAGTCAATGTGTTTGAATGGCATCATTGATGCTTTGACATCCTTGAAGGTGGGTAGGGAGCGTGAGCAGGTCCTGTAGCCTGGGCAACCTGCCCCATTAGGGGTCTGTCTCATCTCTCTTTCTTCTTCTCTGGAGGCTTGTCTGCTGGCAGCATCCTAATTATATTTTACTTGACTATAAATCTTTTTGTTAAGTGTAATTGAAACACACACCTTTCGAATCATCACATTAACCTAGCATCCACTCTGAGGCGGTAATTAAAGGCTTCCTAGGATCTCCCATTGGCTTGGGGAGAAGTGGCTCAGAGATCATCCTCTGCCAAACTCAGATATGTAGGCTCCAGCTCTCCTGCCCCCAGAGAAAATGGAGGCACAGGATTCAGGCTGCCCACGGTTCAGGCTCAGGGAGATGAGTATGTTTCCCTTCTTCTCTCCCCACTGCAGGAATCAGACAGCTGAGAGCAATGCCCAGACCCCAGGCCAGCACTCCCTCTGGGGCCTAAGGTCTGCAATATTTCCCCTCCTCATTCTATTCTGGGCTCCCAGCTCTGAGCTGTCTCAGGGAAGGTCAAGAAAGAAGGGGAAAGAGGCAGAACAAATGTTCTCCCAGCACCTTAAATGAGTCAGGTCTGTCCCAATCAGTCTTTGCAGCTCTCAGAAGGCTGGCTGAGAGAACGGATGCTAGAGAAGTTCTGCAATATGGCAGGGTTAAAAATCAAATTAAAAGGGCCTTAGAACCTAATCGATAATATGGTCTCCATTCAGAGTCCTGGTGCTGCCCTTGGTGATCGGTGCCCTCAGGCTAGTCCCTCTCGTTTCAAGGATTCCACTTCCTCATCTCTTCTGGTTTCCTGATCCCAAAACTCTGGAGTCATCCTTGACAATGCTCTTTTACATCCCACACCTGATTTAAAAGTGAATCTAAAATAAATAAATTAATTAAATAAGTAAGTAAGCAAATATGTCTGCTCTGCCTTCAAAATAAATCCAGAATCTGGGCACTTCTCATCACCCCACTGCGACCCCCTTAGTCCAAGCCATCCTCTCTTCGGGATGACCATAGCTTCTGCCCATGGTGCCTTCAGTCTGTTTTTGGTGCAGCAGCCAAAGAGATTTTTTTTTTAAATAACAGCTTTATTAAGTTATAATTCATTTATTTAAAGTATACAATTCAATGTTTCTTAGTATATTCGTAAGAGTTGTGTGACCATCACGACAATCCATTTTTAACATTTTCACCACCCCCAAAATAACATTTTGACCACCCCAAGCCCATTAGCATTCACTCATTTTCCCCCAAACCCCTCAGCCTCTGGGCAACCAAAATAAAACATCACTTTCTCTAAGAAGTGTTTCCTGGCTACCCCATCCAAAACTGTACCTCCTTTCCCTCTCCTTACTGAATTTTTCTCTTTAGTACATATCATCATCTAATATACTATGTATATTAAACATTTATTATGTTCATTGTCTTGTTTCCTCACCCTACATGCATACAGAAGCTCCCTGTGGGTGGGGACTTCATAGTAGCACTCCCAGCACCTAGGCAGGACCAGGTACATAGTTGCTCAATAAACAAATGTTGCATGAATAAATGAATGAATGAACTTGGAAATAAAGGTATTGAGAGCAAGTATCTTAAAATTAGCATCCATTCTCTTGGGGCAGGCAATGAAGACCCATTGTGGGTTCCAGCTCATAGGTGCCTGGATTTCCCTCTCTTCTCCCCTTTTTCTCTTGGTTTTCTTTTCTTTCCTGCCCCAGATACACATTCCACTCACCTCCACCTCCTGGGCAATCCTTAAACGAACTTCTTAGCCTGTAGACTTGTCTCTCTTCCTTCTATCCTTGTGCCTGACCTGGCCCTGACTCTTCCCAACTCTTAGTTTTCAGATTCAACCCTGGAGAATGTCAGATGGATGGTCTTTGGCAGGCTGTTGGAAGAATAATCAGTCTCACCACCTGAGTCCTCCAAGAATGGCATCCACTGACTGTGCACACAACATGGGCCAGGCCCTGGGTCCAGTGCTTTAGACAACGTTCTGCCATGATGGAAATGTTCTATTTCTGTTCTGTTCAATATGGTAGTCACTAGCCAATATGCGGTTATTAAGCATTTGAAATATGGCTAAGTGTGGCTGAATAAATGAATTTTTAAACTTTATTTAATGTTCATTAATTTAAATTGAAATAGCAATATGTGGCTAGAGGCTTCCAACTGGACAGTGCAGGTTTATACACATTATTTTATTTAATCTTTACAATCATCTTGGGGAGTAGATATTATTATCCCATTTTGCAGATAAACAACAGTGGCTAATCAGGATGAAAATTCAAGTTTCACTGGTTCTCCCCTCACAGCTCCAGAGCTTAACCCTCTCCACTCTCTTCCCCTCCCTCCACCTCATCCCCTTTTTCACTTCTCTCATCTCAAGGTCACTCACCCAGCCCTAAGGGAGGCAAAGGCAGGAGCATCTGGGGCAGGCTTGATCTCTTATTTGACATACTTTCACTGACATTCTCCATAGGGGCCAGGACCCTATGTATCGCAGGGAATATTAAGCCATGTCAAGAGGGAAGACCTCTGACCTCTGATAGGTGGCCAGCCATCTCTGGAAATGAGGTGGGAGGGAACGCTAGGGCTTCTGGCAAGTTACAGCTCTGCAGACCCCAGTTGTGTGTTTCAGAGAAGTTAATCAACCTCTCTAAGCCTCAGCTTTCTCTTCTGTAAAAGGGGCTAACAATATCTGCCCCATAGCATTGTATGAATTGGAAATGGCTCATGCGATGAAGTATGGGGTAGGCACTTGATAATATCTTCATAATTATTATTACTCAGGCTCTAGGAGTCCCTATCTTTCATCCCTATATATGAGTGAGGGCCTTTCCCCCATCGGTCTCCATATGGAACTTTCATCTGGACCACAGCAGTGGTTTCTTTACCGGCTTCCCTGCCTCCAGGCTTACTCTGCTCCAGTCCGACCTCCACACTCTGCCAAAATTCTTTTCCTTAAACTCAGTCCAAGCCCATCACTGCCTGCATAAAATTCTTCCAAAGTTCCACAGTGCCTACTAGGATATAGCAAGCATAGAAAGAATTTGGGCTCTGGAGTCAGACCTGGGTTGGATGCTCATCTCTGTTACTTTCTAGTTGTGTCTCTTAGGCAAGGTACTTAATATCCCTGAGCCTCAGTTTATTTATCTGAAAAATAGGACAATAGTACCTGCTTTGTGTGGTTATTGCAATGAAGAAACAAGGCAATCAATATGAAGCATTTAGCACATGTAAGATGCTAGCTCTACCTATTATTATGACAACATGAAAAAATCTTAATTTCTGAGCATGGCATTGCAAGGCTGTCTATAGGAGTTAGACAACAGGACAGCCTTCCCAATTTTTAGAGCACAGTTGTTGGGCTGAACCCTTGGCCTCCTCATCCAAACTTGTTTCCTGCCATCCTCCACATGAACCCTGTTTTGGTCGCAGAGCATGGGGTAGTACTCACCGTCTCCCATGCTAAGACTTCTTTTGGTGACTTTGTACTATTCTCCTGCCTAGGATGCTCTTTCTCTCCTTACCCATCTGGTAAACTTCTACTCATCAGTTAAGACCTAATGTAAACCTCTTCTCTGTGAAGCCTTCCCAGACCCCTGAACAGAGTCAGTCACATCCTGGAGCTCCACTGTCCCAGCTTGTACCTCTGCTTATCATTGGGCTGAGAGCTAATGAACCTAAGAGTTTAACCTTAGGACCACGGTTGCCTGGGTTGGAATTCTAGCTCTGCCACTTTCTAGCTGGGTGACCTCAGACAAGTTACTTCCCCTGTCTGTGCTTGTTTCCTGATCTGGAAAGTGGGATAATACTATAATAATAGTATATATCTGATAAGGGAGGAGGAGTAAATGAGCTACTGTATGAAAGAATTTGCTCCCACACTGGGCAGAGAGCAAGTGCCCAGTAAGGTAAGCTGCTATAATTATTATTCCAGCCTCTCTTGCCTTTCAGGGCAGGGCTCCGTCTACATGTTTGTCAATTCCAACCAGGCTGTGAGCTCAGAGGGTAGGGGCTGGAGCTGATTTACAAGGCCACAGAGTGGCTGCTTGGTACCTCTGCCTGAATGGACTCTCCTTTATCAGGCACTTCTCATTTGTCCCTTAGAATAATCTTATGAGCTTGATACTAACATTTTCCCCATTTTACAGATAAGGAAATTGAGGTCCAGAGGTAATGCCTTATGCCTAGTAAGTTAACAAGTAGCAGAGCCATGGTCTACCCTTGGACCCAGCTGATTCTAATCAACCCCCCTGAGCCTCAGTTTCCTCATCTAAAAAATGGGATGATAGCTATTCTTCCCATCTCTCTAGTTTACTGTATGGATTAATATATGTAAATGTAAAAGTAAGAATGGGATTTGACCCCTTATGAACTGGGTAACGCTTTCTCTAGGATAAAAACCAGAACTTTTCTGGGGGTGAAATTGAGTAGTAGTTGAGATTCAAATGGCTCCAAAGTCCCAATTCACCCGTCTCCCTTGGGTTTGTCTGGAGCCTGGGGCCAATTCAGCAGGCTCCCCTCTTCCTGGGCTCACTGCCAGCCCCTCCGCCCCTTCCCCCAGAACCAGTGCCACTGGAAGACAATGGTGGGCAGGCCAGGCCTTTGTGAGAGGGGTCAAGCCAGTTAATCTCTGGCTGGGCTGAGGAGGGGCACATACAGGGACCAGGGGAAGGGTGAGGGGGCTACCTGGGGGAGGACAGACAACAGAGGGCTTGTGAGGGTCAGGAGGACCGTGGAGGCCATGGGCCTGAGGAGTAAAAGCTTGAAATAGGCTTTGGGGAGTGTTTCCTCTGAATGTAGTTTTGAGCTCCTATTAAACTTGCCAAAAATTTGTGTTAGCTAATGGATTCTTAATTCTGTCTAAAATGAGAGAGGGAAAATTATGCCATTCATCTTGTATTGGTTTGAAATTACATCTGACACCTAATCGATCATACTGTGGAACATTAACTCTTTGGAAGAGACCCAACTTTTCCTCTCCCTTCCTCTGAGTGCTCTGGAGCCTCCCTCCACACCCCCACCCCCGCCCTGTTCCTTCTTTTGTATTTCATTAACTAAGCAAAGCTCTGGCTGTCTCTGGGGGTGAGAGGTGGGAGCAGGGAAAAGATTCATTTGAATCAAAGGAGAGAACCAAGCCCCCCAGTCTTCTGCCTGAGACTGGAGCCCCTACTTCCAACCTTCAAGTGACCTCTTCTCTCTTCCTGCTTTTTCCTATGTATTCTGAGATCTGGAAATGCAGAATGGAAAGCATTAGGGTGTGGGGTGACCTCAAAGCCACCTTGGGGGCACCAGGGAGAGGCGGGGAGCCAGGCAAAGCTGAGCTAGCACCTGGGGCTGGGGCAGGGGCTGTGGCAGGGGGCTCACCTGCGACTTGCCTGGCAGATGGGTGAGGAGGAGGAGGGCAGATGACAATAGATTTGCCTCTGGGGATCCTGATGAGCTCTGCCTAAAAACCCCAAGCCCAGATCTCCTTTCCTAGAAGGAGGACTTTCTGGCAGCAGGGAGAGCCCACTGGAGGCAACAGTCCTGGGCTTGGATCCTGGCTTCACTCCTGACAAGCTGTGACCTTGGGCATGTTACATAATGCCTCTGAGTCTCAGTTTCCTTGTCTATCAAAGCAGCATAATAACCCAGGCAGAGGGCTAGGGTGAGGACTGGATGAGATAATCCAGGTAAAATTGGGACAGAGCCCATTGCCTAGCCCAATTAAGGCAACATGCCCCCTCCCCTCTCCTGCTGTTTTCCCACCTCCCTTCCCACCCATCCCCTTCTTCATGCCTACCTCCCACTCCTTCCCCAAGGGAGGACCTAGGGCTGAGAAGCCACAAGGTCAGGGCAGGCCATGAGGGCCAGTCAGTATGTCCTTCTAAGAGGACACCAGGAGGCGGCCTGGGCCCCACGGTCTGCAGGGCCTGTGATCCTTCCTTCCTGGAGTTCCTGTCTCCAGCGAAAGTTGTGGGGGCTGTCCGTGGACTGGTGAGCTCTCTCAGCAATGCCTATCCTGCCCAGGAGATGGTGTCTCTTGAGGAAGGGGAGCTCTAGGAGGTGAGGCTGGGAAGAATGGCACTCCAGCTGGCAGACAGCCATTTGCTTTTACTTAGACATCTCTAACCTCTCCGCAAGCTCCTGTCTCCAGTTTGAGGGTCCCATATTCTACCAGGAAGGGGTGGTTGGGCTGAGAGTGGGGGATTGGTTTCTCAGAGCAAGGGAGGGCAAAGGGAACTGATGGGTGTGAGAGAGGAGAGGGCCCAGGGATATTACCCCCACCTCTATTCCCCAGGAGGCACTATGGCTTCTCCCTTAGCTTGCCTTTGGGCTCTACGGGAAGAGGTTCTGGGCTCCTCAAGCTCCACATTAAGGGGATCATTATGACAGAATGTGTCATGCAGCTGACTTCTGGTGCACGACAGCATGGGGTGCTGAGGTGCCTCTTTCATGGAAATCTGGGTGTTCTCTAGACTCCTGCATGTAGACTTCATTTTCAATAAGCACCTACAAACACTTGAATAAATGCATGTGCAAGTGAAGGGTCCAGGCTGGTTTAAGTGACCAAATTCACACGAGGAATTTAACTCCTATCAGGTATCTGCTCCAGTATAGGAAAGAATGGCCTGGAATGGCCAGACTGTATTCTTTGGCCTTGTGAAGGAGTCCCAATATGGGGACTAAGAGTGATGGGGAAATTTCACCCAGCGCCCTCATTTTACAGAGGTGAAACTTAGGATGCAGAAAGTGGGTATAACTGACCTGGGCCACAGGGTGAGGCAGAGCAGCGGAGGATATGGGCCTCTGGCTCTTCATTCAGTGCTCTTCTCTACCAGCATTGTGAATTTGAAGGAACATTTTCTGGGCCACGTGTTCAGTCCCAGCAGAGCCTACACTGCTTCTGGGGAGTGGGCTGGACTTCAGGGAGGTTGGGAGGAGAGCTGCTGAAAGAGGCTTTCCCTGAAGAGAGAACAGAGGAGGCTGGGGAGGTTTCTTAGCTCCCTCTCCTGCCCCAGCACACACACACAAACACATAGCACAGGAATTTTATTTCCAAATGTCCCTTCTCTGGGGAGTTTGCTGTTTCCCAGGAGATGCATGGTGGAGATGCCCCTTCCTGCCAGCCTCCCTGGCAGCCACTAGGCGGCTGTGGCTCCCTTTTTTGCCTAGAGACACGACAGCAAGAGTTCCACGTGGTTTGTATTAATAGGAAGTGGAGCCCAGGCCTACAGGTGCTGAGGATGGAGAGGCCAGACAGGAGTGGGTGAGCAGTCAGGCCAGTGGGTAGACTGAAGCAGCCTCTCACAGGGCCACATTAATCAAGGGCCCTGGGCAGCCTGGCATACTTAGATACAGTACATACTGATCTGCCTCTTGTTGCCAGAGAGGAAAAAAATCCTCCCAACACCTTTTTTCCCCAAGCTGGCCATGTTTGTGTGTTTTTACCTTGAATATAAAAGTAATGTATGGTTGTTATAAGAATAGACAATTCCAACAAAAAGGAATGAACTAAATCTCCAGACTCAAATTTTAAAATCTGTCTTTTCCCATAAGAAAATGATTAGCCTCTGGCTGAAGAGTACAGGGCAAGAGTCTGCTGTGTTCAGGAAGGAGGGAGAAAGCATCATGACACTGTGGAATATTCTGGAATCTGGGAGGTCCTCCTGAAGCAAATACCCTTATTTTGGAGACACTGACATGTATGTCTGTATTTTCCCCCAGAGGATGAGCTGCTTCAGACTGGAGTTCTTTCCACATAGTATTATTCCCACTCCCACCTGTTCGGTGCACCATGCTGACCCAGCATGGTTACCCAGAAAATACTGGTTGGAAGAATAAACTAATGAACTCATAGATGAGGAAAGAGATCCAGAGAGAGACACTGAGTTGCCAAAGTGCCCCAGATCATGTTCACAAACATGATTGCCACAGCTCTGAAAAAAGTGGCCTCCACTTCTCCACTAGCTCCCTCTTCACCGAGACTAAGGGGAGCTAAAGTATAGAGTTAACCAAAAGGGCTAAGCTTATATAAGAAATTTCCAAGGTCTGGTCTGGACAGGACAGGACTCAGGCTTTACGGGGAGACTGTGAGGAAGAGAGGCCTCACTAAGAGGTGGGAGTGGTAGACAGCCTGATAGGAATTTAGAAATTAAATCCATGCCATGTCAATGAGGTGGAAAGCAGTTTTGCCTTTCTACTTTCACAAGGAAGCAGCACTGGCTGCAGGGTTCCAGGTCATCTTTTGGTTAAAAAAGGATTTAAGCATAGGGAGCAGATTTAACTCCTTCAAGGAGAGAGGAAGGATTCACTCAATACAGCAGCAGTGACAGAAGCCAGCCCCTCATCTCCCTTTCTCCTTCTTGCCAGAGAACTTACATAGGGTGCTGCCATCAACATATAACCCTATTTAGCCATTGACAACTGTCAAGGAGGTCTTCACCCCATTTTACAGATGAATATAGCGAGGCTAAGAACGGTTAAGTGACTTGACCAGGTCACAAAACAAGTGGCAGAACTAGGAAGACCCTCCCGTCTCAGGCCTGGCCCCTACTGAGGCTTCACCTCAGCACTTGATTTCTTGACTGGGTAAAGGTGTTTGATTTTATTGCCAGCTACCTTCTGCTAGATTTGGGGACAGGTTCTCTAACTCACAGAGGTCCCTAGTCTTCTTTTGAGCTCAGATTCTTGGCATGTCCTGTTTGGGCAGACCTTGTCCCTGCTTAAGGTGAGAACTGTACTTAAAGGGCCCAGGGAGTCATGTGATAAGACACATGCCACGCAGCCTTGGCCCACATGACCAGTGCCCCTTGAAAATGTCACCTGTCCTATTTTGTCATATTCTCCCTAAGTTTTGAGGCCATCATTGTATTCCTTCCCCACCCCAAACCCTCCACATCTTGGAAAAGGCGCAAAACCTTTGCTGAGGGCAAGCCCCGAGCCTGGCAGCGTTTGTGGCCTAGAGCCGAAACCCTGGGCGGAAGCACAGGAGCCCAGCCAGACACAGCTCCGCTCCCCTTGGGGGCTCTCCCTGCCCACCGGTGGGACAACGGCCTGGCCACCTTCCCACCCGGCCCTGACCGGGGATGGTGGGGGGAGGGGAGGCCGGCAGCCCGAGAAGCGGCTGGGGGCGAGGGCCGGGGAACGGGTCCGCAGATGCCGACTCAACCCCCCTTCCTTGTCCGGGGCCCCCACGGTGTCGGGGAGCAGGAGGAATCAATCAGGATAATGAAGCCGCAGCCTGCGACGCACCGCGGGGGCACTGAGGAAGCGGGGCCGGTGCCAAGTCCGCCAGACGGTTCGAAGGAGCTGAGACCAGGGTGGCCCGGCGGCGGCGGCGCGGCGCGGCAGCGGCGGCGGTGGAAGCCGGGAGGCGCGAGCCGCGAGCGGCGAGCGGAGACCGGACGCAGCTAGTCGTAGGCCCGTGGCAACCGCGCCTTAGCAACCAGGACGCCAAAGAGGAATCTTAAAGCTGCAGCACCCCATTTCCTTATCGCCGCTGCCTCCTAGACCCCCGGGGAAAGGGTCGTGCCCATAAGGGTTAGTCGTAGGAGTTAGGCTCTGTGCCTCCTCTCGGGACTTGGAAGTCTGAATCATAACCCCACTCGTTTGTTTATCAAAGATAGATGGAGCCCACGTGCCCAAGTTGGGAGTAAAACCGGCAGTGATTAAAAAATAAACGAGGTCCTGCCAAGACCGCAAGGCAGGCCAGACTGGCTGTGTTAACCACAATGAAAGTGCTTCAGCTGGAGGGAAATATTCTTGCAGCACCTGCCTTGCTCTAGGCTGTGGGTTAAGTTGCTTCTTTCCTGGACTGTGTTATTTTCCTCCTCCAGCCCTGTGAGATGGGTATTATTATTATCACAGGCATCATTATCAATCCCACTTTAAAGATAAAGAATTAAAGGCCCAGACAGGTGAAGGGTTATGTTTTGGACAATCTAGGACTGGATCACAGGATTTCTGACTCTAGCCAGCTTTCATTATAGCATGATGTCTGGAAGGTTAGACTGAGTGAGGACTTCCCAATACAAATGGAATACCCTGTAAGAAGTGAGGAGAAAGAATAGGTTAAGGAAGAGGTGGCTGCTACTTCTACTGTCTGCTATCCTGACCCTGTCTGCCCTGTCCTCATGGACAGGCCTGTATGTGGGCAGAGGGCCAGAAGAGGTGACTTCCAGAGGTCCCTCTGGTTCTGTGATTTTATCTCTCCTACTTGAAGTCCAGGCACTGTGACACACTTCTGGGCAGCAGTAGTTGGCAGAGGACTGCAAACTGGGGGAAATTCTAGGCTTCTGAAATTAGGGGTCAGGGGTTGGTGAGGGAGGATTAAATGGGTAGTAAGGGGGCCTTGGCAAGAGATAGCCCAGAGAAAGGCTAGGCCTCATTGTCTCTTCTCTTGTCCACCTATCTTTTTCTTTCTGTATATCCATTCAGGTAAGAAATTTGTGCCAGGGCCTGGGGTAGGCTAAGAGAACAGTGAGGTAAAAATTATGCTGACTTTAACTCACAATATAGGTACATCATGGGGAGGGGAGTAGAGCATGGAAAAGACAAGTAATGACTCAGTAGCATCTTACTGCACTGATGGACAGTGATTGCAATGGGGTGGAGGGGGAACTTCATAATATGGGTGAATGTTGAAACCACAATGTTGCTCATATGAAATCTTCATAAGATTGTATATCAATGATATCTTAATTTAAAAAGAAATTAGGCTGGCTTTGGAATTTAGCTCATCTGGTTTCCAGTTCTGACTCTGTCACTTACCAGTTTTGTGAGCTTGGGCAGGTGACCCAATCTCCCTGAGGCTCATTCAGTTTACATATCTGTAGAGCAGAGGCATTAATATCTACCTTTCAAGTTATTGCAAGACTTAAGGCACAGTGAAAGAAATATATGTGTGGAGTCTGCCACATGGTAGGTGCTTAACAAATATTTAAAGGTGTCTTTGCTTCTTTTGGTAGTCTGATAATGGCTTCCAAAGATATGTCCATATCCTAACCCCTGGAACCTGTGAAAGTTACCTTATCTGGAAAAAGGGTCTTTGCAGATGTGATTAAGAATCTTGAGACTAAGAAATTATCCTGGGTCATCTGGGTGGGCTCTAAATGTCACCACAAGTGTCCTTATAAGAGAGAGGCAGAGGGAGATTATACACACACAGAAGAGTAGAAAGCAATGTGAAAACAGAGGCAGAAATTGGAGTGATGTGGCCACAAGCAAAGGAATGCCAGCAGCTGCTAGAAGCTGAAAGAACAGATTCTCCACTAGAGCCTCCAGAGAGCGCAGTCCTTCTGACACCTTGATTCTGACCCAGTGAGCCTGATGTTGAACTATAAGACTCCAGAAATGTGAGAGAATAAACTTCTGTTGTTTTAAGCCACCAAAGTTGTGGCAATCTGTTACAGTAGACTTGGGAAACAAATACAGTAATACAAATTGGAGATTCTGCTTGAACAAAATCCAGTACCTGCCAGGAATTCACAGTCTAGTGGAAACTGAGAGAAGTAAACAGTGTGCAGGGTGTACAGAAGGTTAATGGGTAAGGTAGGGAAGGCTGCTGGAGTTGGAGAAGGGGTTAAAGCAGGAAGGGAATTCCAAGAAGAGGAAACAGTGTGAGTAAAGGTACAAAGTAGGAGAGCACAATGCCTTCAGAAACTGGCCGTATTTGGGATGGCAGGGGCATAGGGATGTGGGCTGTGGCATGAAAGAACTGCTGAGGTGGGTAGCAGGGGCAAGAGAGCCAAGCAGTTTCCACCCCATAGTGAAATCAACCCCTCCACCCTGTTCTGGCACTGAGCCTCAAATCGGAGAACCCTAGATGGTGAGCACTGGACAGAGGCCTTAGAGCACATCTAGTCCAGTCCTGCCATTTCATGCACATATAAACTGAGGACCACAGAAAGTGAATCCATCTAATCAGCTAGAACCATATGGCCACTCTGGCCTCTCTCTTGAGCTTGGGTGTCCCATGTCTAAGGGTCTCAGAGACTCTGCCTATTGGTCCCTCTATAGCCCACATCCAAAAAGCATAGGCCCTGTGGTCTCTAAACAAACAGAGGATGATTTACATATTATTTGCATGTTGCTAATTAGATGAGAGAGGCAGATTCACTCAGCCCCTTCCCTTCATGTCCCTCTATCCTATCTCACTCCCATTGAGTCCTTCCTCATCCATCTCTTGACCTCAGCAACTTCTCCCATAACTGCAGCCCAGGCCTCACCCCTCAAAACCCCTTACCTAACCCCAGCCCAACCCCTACTGTAGTAAGTATTTGGTCCTGCCTGGAAAAAGTGCCTGGTAGGTCTTTAGTATATCTAGTCTGGGTCGCAGACCTCAGAGCAGGTTACAGTGGAAAGGGAAGTGATAGGCTTTCCAGCTTAAGGTTTTCTCTGGGAACTGGAAGAGCTGAGCTCTGTCTCCCTGTAGCCCAGGGGCCATCTGAATAAGGCTATGGAGTGGGGGAGGAGGGTGCTCCTTGGAGACCTGGTGGGCAGGTGCCAGCTGCATGCCCCAGGCCTGCCCCAAGTCTTGGCTGGCAGCCACACCAGCCCGTGGAGGAGCTGGCTCCTTCTTTGAGGGAGAAGGAATCCTAGGGAAGGTCAGGGAGCATCCCTTGGCCTAGCAGCCTAACATGGGTAAGGTTGAGGTTAGCATGCAAGTTATTGTGAATCCCCCGATGGGGACAAGTACATCCAGTGCTAAACTAAGCGCAGTGTCTCCTTCAAAGTAAGCACTCAATAAATGTTTTCTGATAAATGTGTTTTCTGATAATGAAAGACCACTTATCTCCTGGAGACAGGTAAGGAGGAAAGGGGGTCAGAGAGGCATGGATTCTGCCTTTCTCACCTCCCATTTACCCCCTCTTCCCTCTGAAGGAGAATATGTCCAGCACCTCAGCCAGGTGAAATGTCTGAGCCTGTCATCTGATGGTCACCAGAGAAGGAACCACACTGCAACCAAGATCCAGGATAAGCTCAGGTGCCCTCAACCCCAAACCTGGAAGAGTTGCTGTGTGGCTCTGTCACCACCATGGTTGACTCAAGGTAGCTGCCAGGAGCTGGGGAATGTTGGTGCATTAGGATTCATGGAAAAATCTGGGGTTCAGCTCAGTGTACCAACTTAAAGAAACCAGCCTGCTCTGGTTAGGTCAGTGGCCTGGATATGAGAAGACTGCCCTGCATATGTGAGCAGTTCTTCCACAAGCATGGGTGATGTGTGAACTGTGTGCACACATGCTACTAGGGGCCTCAGCAAGCAACTTGACCTGCATGCACACCTGTGTGCAAATAGCCCAGAATGCACAAATGTATGTTGCACGTGAGTGTCCTCATGGAATTCTACCTTCCCTATTCTCTGCTCTGGGCTTTCTCTTCTTGTTCCCTGGTAAAATGGGAAATGGGGTAGAGATGTCAGTTTCATCATCCCTAGCCATGTTCCTTGTACAGGGGGTCCCTACCTCCATTTGCCCAAGACAGCAAGCAGTGGATCCCTTCCCAGTCCTGAGTGGAGGGATCCTAGGTCTTTACTGGCCTAGATGACTCCATCTTCCACCAATTCCTCTGCCCTTGTAGCTCCCTCTTCCCCTAATGTGTCCCATGCCCTCCCTCATCTAGTGTTCAAGTCAAGGGGAGAAGTGGGGTGATGCTATGGGAGTGGGAGTAGTAAGGGTAGATCAGACACTGTTCGATTTTGCCTAGGTCCCTCTAGAGCACTGCTGCTCATTTAAAATTCCGATTTAAAGCCGTGCGGCTCTTTAAATTTCCACATTAGCATGCCGCCCTGATGCCAGGCCAAGATGTTGGGATGGATTTGGCAGGAATGCCTCCAACAGCGGCAAGCAGCAGCATTTGCCAGCAATAAAACAACGCATGAATAAAAGAAAGCCGGCCTGGCAGCAGCAGCCCAGGTAACTGGATGAGCCCAGGAGGGGCCCTCATACCAGGGGCTCAGAGGCACGAAGGCCTGTGCAGGGGTATGTGTGAGTGCAGGCCTCTGTGGCTGTCTTGGCCCTCACCCTCAGTCTGTGCCTGCACTGGAATCTGGGGTGAGGGCTCAGGCGAGATAGGGGTTTCTCCCCTGTGCCTGCCTCATACCTTTGCCTCCAGGGTTATCCTCTTGGAGGAGACAGATGTTGCCTTTGATGAAGACACAAGGACTTGGCCACAGCCTGAGTTGTCCTACTTCATTAGGGGCCCAGAGAACAGGTGAGGTCAGAAAGAGCAATTGCCTAGAATAGCTTCCAGATTTATGATCCCAGGTAACTGGGTGCTGAGGACAACTGTCAGAATAAGGGGATTGGGTGAGTGGCCACCGTGAGGATTGGGTATTGGTGCTGAGCTGTGTGGGAGAGAAGCTTAAGTCTGGGAATTTGGCTAGAATGGGAAGTAGCCAGAGAGACCAAGGGGCTGCTGGGCCTGGCCTAACTTTAACTTCCTGCAGACTCAGGAATATTATTTGAGGTCAAATGGCAAGGGCAACAAAGAGGTCAGAAAAAGCCCTGGGCTGAAGGCTGGCCACCTCCCAGAGGTCATTTGTCTACCTCCTGCCCCCCAGGATCTAGAGAGTACAGACTGAAAGGACTTGAAGCTACTGGATCCTGTGTTCATTCCTTTGCTCCAATCACCAGGCTGAGGCTCAGTCACCAGCCCCACAGATGTTTCAAGGAATAAGCATCCTGTCCTGCTCTAACCATCTATCTCTCCCACTTGGTTAATCCATCCCCTTCCCTGAAGTCCAGGGGAAGAGGACAGAAGCAAATAGAGGGGTGGCAGGCAATGGTCTCTGCAGTCTCGACTAAGGCAGAAAAGGGCACCCCTCTTCAATAGAACTCTTCTCTTCCAGCTCACGAGTGATGTCAGGCCCCAATATGAGAAGAAATTGTTGGTGCTTCGAATTCTCTCAATCCCTGAAGAAGTGGAAGAGGAGACTGGCAAGGCCAGGCTCTAGCGGGGCAGGGGCCCCACCCTGGAACTTAGACTAGTTCTGTCCTGATGTTTTTTCCAGAGGGAATGAGGCAGCCTGACCTCCCAGGCATCCTGTTCTCTGGTCCACACATTAGGGGTCAGTTCTGGGGTGAGGGGGTGGCTAAGAAGCTAAGTGTAGGTCAGAGAAATATCTTTCTGTTATTTTTTCATTCATTCAACAAATATTTACCAAAGAGCTGCTTTAGGTTAGGCACAGTACTGGGCACTGGGAGCACACTGGTGAATACAGACAAACTCGGTCACCATCCTTGTGGAACTTTCCATCTGGTGGGGGAAATAGGATAATTATTCAAATGATTGTATGAATAAGTGTGAAATAACTGTGCTAAGTGCTCTGAAAGGAGGATGTATAGTACCATGAATGTGTATAATCAGGGGACTTGGCTGAGTCTAAGGAGTTGAGGATGAGTTTGCAAAGGAGACAGAGAAAGAGCAACCAGCATAGTAGGAGAATTGGCAGTGACATCATAGAATCAAAGGAGGTGGTGGTCAACTGTACTGAGAGATGCTGAGAGCTCTTAAGACACCTATTCACCCTGACTCCTCACCTGCTAGTTGTGAATACAGGTATGGAAAGGCTCTGGCATCGTGCCTGGTTCGCAGTTGGTGCTTTGTAATGCTTTCCCCCTCCCCAAGCTGAGCCTCCCTCCAGGGACCCCAGATTTCTGGAACAAAGGAGCTGCTTAGGCTCAGCCTCCACTGTCAACTCAGAACCCAAACCCCTGCCATCCAGTCCTCAGTGAGGAACTCTGGGCCCCTCCCTATCCACATTAGTCCCTTCACATGGCACCCTACCATTTCTTAACCTACTTCCTCCTTTGCACTGGTTTTCCAAGAACGGGGCCTGGGGTCTAGGTCTCAGAGAAAGATGCCATTCTGGCTCTGCTGCTGGGGCTGAGTCTGAGAAGGGAAGAGATCTGGAAATCATCAGTAGCTTCCAAAGCTGCCCAGGGTGACTCTGAGTACCTTAGGTAGGGAGAGGGAGTAGCAGAGAGATGGGGAGGGGGGATGCCCACCCAAGGCGGCGTAGAGCCCAGAGCCTTTTCCATCGCAGACACCCCATCTGTCTCCCACAGAAGGCTCGGGTTGGAGGACGTGCTGAGAAGGGGGGTATGGAGGGTGAAATTGTACAGTGTGTGAGCTAGCACCACAGCAGTGAAGGTGCTGACTGGGGAGAGGGGTGGAGGGTAAGTTTGGGAGTGTTGGCATGGAGAACTAAAGGTCAGAGGTTGGGACTGGAGTGGGAAAGATAATAGGAACACTGTCTGCTACTCTCCCTAGACAGCTTTGTGTTTCATTTTGACTTATAGCTCCCCACCCTACCAATCAGAGGGCAAAGAATCACACCCTCTGGCCAAGAAATGACATTCTTAAGCCCAGGATCAGGCTGGATCCATAATGTCTCCTTTTCCCCGGCAGTCAGACCTTTTCCAGATTTTAAAATAATATTTAGGTCAAATTGAATGGTTTTCGGAGTGTTTCCTTTCACATAGTACTTTAATGATCCTGCTAAAGTCCATGATTATTCTTGATCTACAGATGAAGTGACAAGGGATTTGAAGGATTAAGTGGATACCATGGACCAAAGGACAGTAAGGAAAGGGGGCCCAAACACAGGTCTCCTGACTCTACATGCAGCTACTAGGCTACCCTAAGGCCTTCCCTGCTCCTCATTTTGGGAGATATTGTGCAGTCCCCACTGCCAGATAAGATCTGGAGTTTTCTAGTAGAGAGTTCAGAAATCCTTCCCAGTGACTACAAAACTCTGGGAGATACCCAGGCCTTGTCGGACATACATTGACAAAGTGCATCCCCCTGGATACCAAAATCTAGACACTAGGAAACTGGATATCCCAAGGGATGGGCCTCCCACATATAAACCTATCAGAGGGCTCTAGACAGGAAGTGGTTAGGAAGGAGGGGCATGGCCAGATGTGGGAGTGGAAAATGCCAGCTCAGGAAGCAGCCTTGTTACGTCCATTCAGGTCCCAAGTGGACCTATGGAATCCCTGTGGATGTCCCCTCCCCACATTCCAAATTTTAAAGACATTTTTTTCTTTTCTGCCTATAC